>NC_141270.1:12500-2795000 GCF_054856545.1 Hippocampus guttulatus
GACAACAGGCAGGACAGTGGCCCTCCAAGGCCCAGAGCTGGACATGCCTGGAGTACGGAAGAGGGTTAGGGTTTAAATCTAGTTTTAGGATTTAGGGGCCGGAGTTGAAGCTGGCTAAGGGTTAGGATTAGGGGCTAGCATTTTAGGGGATAAAATGTGGGTCAGGGGAGGTTTCAAGGGCTAGGGTTAGGTAAACAGGTGTTTGGGTGAGGTGTGAGATCAGCGTCATGGTTGTGGGTTAAGGTAGAAGTTAAGGCAAGGATGTTTTGCTTTTAGATATTTAACGTTAGAATTGGGCATTTTCGTTTAGGCAGTTCAGGTGTGGAGTAGGGTTTAGGTTCAGACAAGGTGTAGGGCTAGAGTTAGGATTAGATGTTGGAGGGGCTAGGAGTAGGTGAGGCATCTTGGGGTTAGGTTTATCAGGATTAAGGGTTAGGCATTCAGGGTTAAGGTTGGAGAATCTGGGTTTGGGGTTATCGTTAGGATTAAGAGGAGGGTCAGGGTAAGATTCGAGGTTAGGGTTAGGCATGAGACAGTTGGGTGTTTGGGCAGAAAGCCATTTAGGCAGTTGGGGCGGGGTTAGCATTAAGGGTCTGGATAGGGAGGTAGGATTTAAAATTGGGCTAGGGGATTTAAGGTGTTCGGGGTTTCGAGTAGGGATTGATTCAAGGGTTATGGTTTAGGATAGAGGTGAGGGTACAGGGTTAGCATTCAGGATTATGGGTTTAGAGTTAGAAGATTTCAGGATAGGGCAGTGGTGTCCAAACTTGGTCCTCAAGGGCCACTGTCCAGCCTGTTCTCCAGCTCTGCCGGGAGCAACACCCCTTATGAATCAGGTGCGTTGCAGCCAGGAGAGGTGAAAAACAGGCAGGACTGTGGCACTCCAGGCCCGGAGCTGGACATGCCTGAGGTAGGGATGAGGGCTGGGGCTTGCAGTGGCACATTGGGTTAGCATTAGGAGCGAGCATTTTATGGACCAAGGTTTAGGGTTAGTTAAGTTCAGGTGTTAGGAATAGCAGGTTTGTGTTTATAGGTTAAGAGGTGTAGGATAGGGGGTCCGGGGGCGGTTTGAGTACAGGGTTAATTAAATGAATTAGGGTGAAAAGGCAGGGGTGTCCAAACTCAGTCCTCAAGGGACACTTGTCCTGACCATTTTCCAACTTTGCCAGGAGCAACACACCCGATTCAAATAATCAGGATCGTTCTAATGCTGCTTCAGAGATGGCTGATGAGCTGATCATCTGAATCATGTGCGTTGCAGTCAGGAGAGGTGGAAAACGGGTAGGACAGTGGCCCTCCAGGCCCAGGGCTGGACATGCCTGCAGTGTGGATGAGGGTTTAAGTTTAGGATTTAGGGGTTGCTGTTGAGGATTTAGAGGCTTACAGATGAATTGGGTTAAGGTTTACGATATGTCAGGTCAAGGAGAGCATTAGGGGTTAAGATTTAACATTGGGTTAAGGATTATAGAGGTTAAGGTTCGGGGGAGGGGATTCAAGGGTTTTGGTTAGGAGTGAGGGTAAAGGCTAGGGTTAAGGTTTAGTGTGAAAGGCAGGGGTGTCCAAACTCAGTCCTCAAGGGACGCTTGTCCTGACCGTTTTCCAACTTTGCCAGGAGCAACACACCCGATTCAAATAATCAGGATCGTTCTAATGCTGCTTCAGAGATGGCTGATGAGCTGATCATCTGAATCATGTGCATTGCAGCCAGGAGAGGTGGAAAACAGGTAGGACAGTGGCCCTCCAGGCCCAGGGCTGGACATGCCTGCAGTGTGGATGAGGGTTTAAGTTTAAGTTTAGGATTTAGGGGGTTGAGGATTTAGAGGTTTACAGATGAATTGGGTTAAGGTTCACGATATACGTCAGGTCAAGGGGAGCATTAGGGGTTGAGATTTAACATTGGGTTAAGGTTTAGTGTGAAAGGCAGGGGTGTCCAAACTCTGTCCTCAAGGGATGCTTGTCCTGACCGTTTTCCAACTTTGCCAGGAGCAACACACCCGATTCAAATAATCAGGATCATTCTAATGCTGGCTGATGAGCTGATCATCTGAATCATGTGCATTGCAGCCGGGAGAGGTGGAAAACAGGCAGGACTGTGGCCCTCCAGGCCCAGGGCTGGACATGCCTGCAGCGTGGATGAGGGTTAGGGTTTGAGTTTAATTTTAGGATTTAGAGGCTTACAGATGAATTGGGTTAAGGTTCACGATATATGTCAGGTCAAGGGGAGCATTAGGGGTTGAGAGTTAACATTGGGTTAAGGTTCGGGGGAGTTTAGGGGTTGAAGATTGATTTTATTGGAACAGTATACATTCATCAACACAAGAATAAACAGCAGAAATGCACCATACTTCCAAATGCTGGTTTTCAGCTGCAGCACGCATCACATAAAACACGGACAGTGATGCAATCTGAGCCACTTTTCCCGCATACACGTTTGAAGCAGTTCTAGATGAAAGAGGAGATAATCGTGTCATTTCAGTGATCAGAGAAGTTATGCTCAATATGTGCACGTCTGTAACAAGCCAAGTTTGAACGTAAACAAGATGTAGTGTCCATTAACCCAAAAAAAAAGATTGGTTCACTTCTGTACCTTAAATTAGTTTCATCGACAGTCAGCACTGACGTTCCTCTCTCCTCATCCTCGGCTCCACAAGCCATCCATCTGCACCAGCGCAGACCGTCCAACAGCGCCGTCATCTCCACTAACTAGACCAGGCCTGTGAAAAAAGCTCATGACAGGTGCAAAGAACAAGCGCCTGGGTTTGGAATTGGGTGAGGGGATTAGAGATAGGGTTTTTGGATGAGAGGGTTAAGTGTTAGGTAGTTGGGGGATAGGGTTAGGTGTGAGAAAGTCAGCGTTACGAGTTGGCTTAAGCAGGTTTTGGGTTTACTGTTATTTAGGGTCAACACCTCATTCCTACTCTTTACCCTAAACCCCCCCCCCCCAACTCCAACCTATAACACCCCAAACGTGTATTCTTTAGGGTTGCAGAGACCAACTAGCCTAACTTTAAACACTAAACCCAAAACCCGTGTCCTTCTAAAAGCGTCGAAACACCAAACCGTCTCTATGCCAAACCCGAACAGCCCAAATGCGTCATCTCATAACCCTAACACCTGACTATCCTCTTGAACAAAATCCCTCAAACCCTTCCTCTGAACGCCAAATCCTTAATGCCTATACATCTGACCACCTAACCAAAGATGCATGTCTGCCTCAACCTAATTTCTAACCCCAAACCTCGAGTGTTAACCCTTAACATCGTGCCTTCACCTCAACCCATAACACTTTCAACCCTCTATCTTTTAATCCCTAATCCTACCCCTCACCACTTTAACCATATCCCAAATGCTCACTCTAAACTTTAACCTTCATCCTAATTTCCCTTTACCCTGAAACCAGTGGTGTCCAAACTCTGTCGTCAAGGGCCGCTGTCCTGGCTGTTTTGCATCTCTCCCGCCTGCAACACACCTGATTCAGATGATCAGCTCATCAGGCATCTCTGAAGCAGCATTACAACGATCCTGATCATTTGAATCAGGTGTGTTGCTCCCTGGGGGAGCTGGAAAACAGGCAGGACAGCGGCCTTTGAGGACCGAGTTTGGATACCCCTGGGTTTGAGGGTGTAAGGGAAATTAGGATTGAGGTTGAGGTTTAGAGTTAGCATTTGGAATATGGTTAAAGTGGTTAGGGGTTAAAAGATAGGGTTGACAGTGTTAGGGTTTTATGGTTGAGGGCACGATGTTCAGGGTTAGTGCTCGAGGTTTGAAATTAGGGTAAAGCAGATAGGCCTCTTGGGTTAGATGATTAGCTGTATAGGCATTAAAGGTTAGGCCTTCAGAGTAAGGGTTCGAGGGATTTTGTTCAAGAGGATAGGCAGGCGTTAGGGTTAGGCGATGATGCATTTGGGATTACAGAATAGTTCACATCAAATCAAATACAGTTAGGCGGTGAGAGTTGCGCATTTTGGCGCCTGGTAGATGAACAAATACTGCATCTGCAAGACAGAAAGGAGCCAGGACCGTTTGTGTGAATTTACCACACCGTATGTACAAAACGAGGTTTTGGGGCAGTTTCCCGACTCACATCCATCTGGAAGAGCTGCAGACGCCGCTCTCGGATTTCCAAACGAAGCCAAACGCGTCCACTTTGTGTCCGGCGTGCATCTTGTCCATCATACCATCAATCACGATGAACCTGCCCATCTGACCAACGCCAGCGCTGGGGGAGGCGTAAACATCAGGCTTGTCAACTTTGGTTTATTGGTGTCCGTTATGAATGTAAATTAATTTATTATTGGGTTGTACAAACTTCATCATGTAGTTACATCAGCTATATACTTAACAATAGCTAGAGAAATATTTTGAAGCGCGATGCCTGTAGTGTACCACGATGGGCGCAAGGGGCGGATTGAGCGCCTTTGACTTTCTTGGAACTTGAGCATGCCGATGGGAGAGAAGGGCACACCGAAGTCGGGCCAGCTGGTGAAATGGAGCGGCGTGACCACACGCGGCATCTTACCGGCATCGCTGGATTGCTACGAGATGAACGTAACAAAGTGTTAGAGTGGAAATCGTTGCCCAGAACGAGCCATTCGATGCTTCTGATGTGTTGGATGTAGAACTTGCGTATTGTGTAATCCACCGGCACGTCCGAGTCCTCCACTGCCACGCGCATGTTCCCGTAGGTCCAGCGGCCCTGATCCAGCCAGTAACGGTCACACACGTCCTACATGGATCAGAAGCCCCTTTTCCACCCGTTTTGCTACATGACAACCACTCACTTCCTTCCTCTCCTTCAGGTGCGCCAGCATGACAACAGTCGACACCTTCTGCTCCCAAATCATCCTCCAGAGATCAGCTATCGTGTCCTCTTTGGACCTGGCGCAACAAAAATCTTGTTTGTTTTTTGCGAAGTAACTTGAATCGAGTGAACATCAACATACCTTGTGCTGCTGAGAATTTGTTCTTTATGGTGAAACCCTGTTCAAGGAAAACTCGGAAGAAAATCATACAATTATCCATCTTCCACTCACGTCAATGTTGAAGGTGGTGTACGAGTGTTGGGGGGTCTGGCGATTGGGGTTAGGTTTAAGAATAGGGTCAGGGGTTCGGGTTACGGAATTTAGGCTTCGAAGTTAGAGTTCTTCACTGTAAAATGTGAGAGCCCCTTTGGCCCTGCATGGCAAGCAGCGATAGCTGCCCTCTGCTGGTCAAACTTTGTCACTGCAACCTGAGAGGAATACAGGTCGAGGGTGTTCGAAGTTGGCGTGGGGTTCGTGTTTGGAGTAGGATTAGTGGTTTCCGAGTAGGGTGAGGACTGGATGTGACACATCGTTATTTACGTCGAGCTTTCACAACAGCTGCAGCTAAAACAAAGCGCTCTACAGAACAGTGAACATAAATTACAGTCATATAGCACGACACGAAAGACATGGAGCGTCGTGCAATCACAACAACCAAGTCTGCATATGCCTTGTTTAGAGCAGTTATCGATGGAAGAGGAGAAAATTAACATCTCCTTTCACCGATGGATCAGAGACATCATGCTCCAAGTGAGCTTGGCGTCCCACACGTCTGCCGCAAGATAAGTTTGGAAGTATACAAGAAACTGGCATCCTCTCATGGGGGGGGAAAAAAAAAAAAAAAAAAAAAAAAAAATAGAGGTTCGAGGTTAGGTGTTGGGGTTGAGCATGAGGATTGGGGTGTGAGGGTAGGCGTGTCCAGCTCCGGGGCTTGAGGGCCACTTTTCTGCCCGTTTTCCGGCTCCGACGGGTGCAACACACCGGATTCAGATGATCAGCTCATCAGCCAGCATTAAAACGATCCTGATTATTTGAATCAGGCGCGTTGCTCCTGGGAGAGATGAAAAACAGGCAGGACAGCGGTCCTTGAAGACCAAGTTTAGACACCCCTGTTTTTTGGGGCTCGGGGGTTAGAGTTAGGGTTTGATGTTACAATCAAGGTTAGGGTTGGTGAGAGTTAGGATTAGGCGGTTTAGCTTTCTGGGTAAGGTGGTTAGGCGGTTTGACTTAAGCAATTTGGGATTCGGGTGAGAGTGTAGGGTTAGGGTGCTAGGGTTCGAGGATTAGGGTTGGGTTTCGGAGTAGGGTCAGGTAATAGTGTTAGGAACAGAGATTAGAGAAGGTTAGAAATTATGCTATGGGTTAGGATAAGGCCCTGACCCTTATCCTAACTCGTGTTAGGGCTAGGATCAGGGTTTGGAGTTAGGTTAGGGTTCTTCGCTCTAAAATGTGAGAGCCCCCCTTTGGCCGTGCACGGCAAGCAATAGCTGCCCCTGCTGGTCAGAATTAGTCACTGCAACCTTCTGAAAGAATGCAGGTTAAGGGGTTTGGTGTTTCGGTTGGGACTACGATTTGAGAATAGAGTGGGGCGTGAGAAGTGGGGTTAATTTTAGGAGTTATACATTTGTTATTTATTTAGCGCTTCCACAACAGCTGCATCCGAAACAAAGCGCCTTTCAGGCAATTCACATAAAATTACAAAATACGGTAATTTAACAACACATCGACAGTCATGCAATCATAACCACTATACCTGCAGCCACCTTGTTGTTTGAAGCAGGTACCGATGAAAGAAGAAAAGCCAAGTGTTCTTTCACCGATGCATAAGAGACAGGCGCAAAGCGTTCGTGACGTCCCGCACTTCTGCAAGCATAGGTTGGGAGGAAGCAAGAAGCTGTCGCGTCTGACAAAAGAGAGGGAGGTTAGAACACGAATGGGCAATTCTAGTCCTGGAGTGCCACTATCCTGCATGTCACCCATCTCTCCCTGATTCAAATGAACAGGTTCAATATCAGGCTTTCGCAGAGCTTGCTGATGATCTGATCATTTGAATCGGGTATGTTGCTCCAGGGAGAGTTGGGAAAACATGCAGGACAGAAACTGACTTTCACATTTAAACGCATCAAAGCGACAAAATTATTTGACACTCATGAGCCACGCGCTCTCCATCCACATTAACACTCATGTTAGCTCAATGGTGAAAAACAATCAGGGCATGCCCAAATTACACTTGGCCTTACATTTAATTAGCATTACAGTCCAGAACAGAAGAGCCCGTGTGTCACTAAGCAATCCAGTGAAAACGCATTTCAAAGGGAAAAATAAAAAATTACGCAGATGAGAGAAGAGATGCTTACGTTTGACAACATGGCGAATGCGCTGCGATTAGATGACAGCGGCAAACAAACCTTCAAGGAGAGGCCCCGCGATACACTATCATCCAATCCAAAGTTAATGGCGGAGTACGCCAATTTTATGATTTTCTTTTCTTCGCACACATCAAAGCATGCTCCACCACGCGCTTATGCATCCATGTAAAACAAGCAGGGCAAACACAAATTACACTCGGCCTTACGTTTGATTAGCACACCGCCTCACAGCCCAGAACAGAGCCCGCATAGCACAGAAATCAGACTGACGCAGCGAGAACACTTGAAGACAAGACATAAAAAAAAAACAAGCAGACGAGAGATGCTTAGTTTCGAAGTCCCCTGAAAACCGCGGAGAACTCGCCGTGATTAGATGACAAGCCAGTAAACCATTCGGCACGCTCCGCCACGTGCTCGCGCATCCACGTTAGCCGTGAGCTAACTTGCTTGCTAAATGCAAGCAGGGCGCGCCCAAATTACACTCGGCCTTCGTTTGATGAGCATACCGCATCACAGCACAAAACGACAGCTTTGTGACTTTTTTGCGTCGCATCGAGACACGTCAAAGCAAATACTGTAGATATATTTGACATACTCATCGGCCACGCAACCATTCGGCGCGCTCCGCCACGCGCTCATCCAAGTCATCACAAACGTGAGCCCTCACCAAAATGGCCACGGCCGAATGACACGTTAGCTTACCATTAAACGCCAAACCGTATGACAGCCCAGCGCGGAAGAGCCCGCATAACACAGAAGCCCAGACTGGACTCGTAAAAACAAGTTAAAGAAAGAAAGAAACAAGCAGAGGAGTCTTAGTCTTACGTCAATTGAAAGCAGTGTGAACGCAGCTGAGAACTCGGAAGAGCGATTAGATGACAGCACCAACCGGAAACGCTTAAGGAGGGTGGCCGGAACTAGAGTGACCCTCCCTCAGAACTCACGGCTGATTTGTCCAACAACGTTAATGGTGGAGTACGCCAACTGTCTGACGTTTTCTTCCCATTCAAACACATCAAAGCAATACAATACAATTGTTTGACGTGCTCATTCGGTGCGCGCCCCGCTACGTGCTCATCCATCCACGTTAGCTCAAAGGCTAAACACGGCCGAATTACACTCCGGCGTCCGTTTAAACACCACACGCGTCACAGCACAGCCCAGAAATCCAGAGAAGAGATGCTTACGTTTGACTGTCCACCTATGGCAAATAGGTGGACAGGTATCAATAGACGACAGCGCCAACCGGAATACGTTATTTAAGGAGTGGGGCCGGCACAATAGCGACCCCTGGCGTCCCGGATGCTTTGAAAAACTTTCATCCAATACAAAGTCAATGGCGGAGTACGCCTTGTTTTATGTTGAGAGGGAAGAAATTTCATCCGTGCTGTATGTGACACATACGTACAGCACATTTGACAATAAAGTTGTATTCTATTTAATTACGTTTGAAATACCTTGAAATCCGGGCAGAACAGGCAGAGAGAGCTGACTTGTGGCCAACCGGGCGTTAAAGGGGTGGGGCAGCAACCACAGGAGTCCCGGGTGCTTTGATACTCTTTCACCCAATGCAAAGTTAATGGTGGAGCACGCCAATCTTCTGAACGCATTCAAACACATTAAAGCAACAAAATTATTCGACACCCATTAGCCAGAGCCATTCGATGCGCTCAGCCACGTGCTCACCCATCCACGTTAGGCTGTAGGTCAGGGGTCTAAGCCTGGAGGGCTTCTGTCCTGCCTGTTTTCAGGCTCTCCAAGCTGCAACACACCTGATTTTGACGAGCCATCTCTGAAGCAGCATTGGAATGATCCTGATTTGAATCAGGCGTGTTGCTCCTGGGAGAGCTGGAGAACACGGCAGGACAGTGGCCCTCAAGGCCCGAAGTTGGACACCCCCTGCTTTAGTTCAATGGCCCGAAATAAAAAAACAACCAGGGCGCGCTCAAATTACTCTCGGCCTTCCGTTTCATAAAAACACCGCACAACGGAAGAAAGCACACAAATGCAGAGAACCGGTGAAAATGGATCAAAGACAATCACCTGAAAAAAAAAGAGGACAAAAGAAACTTGCAGAGCATGGGCGGGAGAGATGAGACGGCCTCAAAGCAACAAAATCCATTCTTTTACAGAATCACTCAATACTGGACGACCAGAGCCGCGCAGAGGCGCGGGAATCCGTCCATTCGATCGTTTCGTTGCCCTGTTATCAATGCCGAAGTAGAGGACACTCATTTGCTTTCAGACTCTTCACATGGAAACAGCACACCCCGCAACAAAGAATCCATTATTTTACGCTGTAAATCAATACTGAAGGACGATTCTTGTTTTTGAGTCGTTCAATTTACAAGAGACGGCGTTCACAAAACACGGAAATTGCAATGGCGCGGAATGTCCACCAAAGAGCCACGTTCCGGCCTTTTGACCCGCTCCTTTGATTTTTACTTATTCGCCAAACGAGTTGATACATGGAAGAATGACGAAACAAACACCCAAATTGTTTGGAGACCGGGTGCGGTCCAGTCGCGGCAGAAGTGAGGTCACGCGGCCTCGTGGACGCGGTTATCCGTGCCCTGCGACGGGTCGCTGACCCGTCCGTCGTTTGTCTACGTGTGCCCTAACATTGGCTGGTCACCAGCCCGTTGTCTCCACGAGCCCCGTAATTTGATCGACAGCGCGATGTCCGCCGGGATCGTCAGATGAGCTCCAGAGAACGGGTGGACGGGCGGCAAGTCCAAACAAATGAGCGGCGCTCGTCAACTTTTTAATGCCAAACTTTCTTCATCCGTGTGAAAAGCGACACAAGCGTACTGCTGCCAGAGCAGGGAAAAAAAAGTGACATCACAGAACGTGATCGGAATGTATGAAACATCACATCGTAACGTGTCAAGTTTCTCGTTTGAATGCGACAAGTTTCACTTGCACATGTGGCCCGGCAAAATTGAACAATTCCTTCCGCTTGTTGCTCACTGGCAGAGTCTCTGGCCTGTTTTCTATTCAAATCTATCTATATATATATATGTACAGTATATGTGTGTGTGTGTGTGTGTGTATACCTGTTAACTTTGATTTTGAAGATGCAATCTGCCGGTCACCTGACCCAGAAGTCAATCTTAGCATGTTAACACATGACATTTATCATGTGTTCATTTTGTGTGTGTGTGTCGTTTGGCCGCAACATGTTAGCATCAAAATGCAAACAGAGACAAGAGAAAATCAAGTGGATGAAACACACCAACTCATAAAAGGAAGCTCAGTCAATCTCGATGTTTGTCACGTGCGCGTTAGCCAGGTGGAACATCGAAGAGCAAAAGGCAGGCTTTTCCTCAGGTGCCGTTGAGGCCGGCGCGCCGCAGGCCAGCGGCGGCGCGGCGGTCGCTCAGCGTGCGCCGAACGACGTCCTCCCACTGGTCGTCGGAGATCTCTCGCGCCCACGCCGGCACGCCCGGCGACGGCAGAGCCACCGCCGCCATGGTCCTCTTCACCAGCTCCACGTGGGCTGCGGGAGAAGAACAGAAGACACGTCGGCGGGTCGGGCCTCCGCCGCCAATCCAAATGCCGTCGGAACCATTGCGGAGTCGGGTTTGAGCGAACGATTGCGTTCGTCGTCGGCCCCGAGACTCGAGCAAGGAAGAAAAATGCAACGATCGAATCCGCCGACGTGATCGCCTCGGTACAAGCCGACGAAGCGCCGTTCCGATCGCGGGCCCGGTCGGGACGACGGGTCTTTGGGTGGAGGAACCATCCGGATTCACGAGCCACTTCAGCCGATTTTGAAATCACTAAAAATCGCCATCTCCGTGCAGTGACTCCAGAGTGCTGAATGAGCGCATTCGTTCATTCACACGGCCCCAAATCATCACAAGGAGATTTGGGGGAACTCGATTTTTTTTGTTGCTGCGGCTTTTACTGCCCGGGTGAGAGCGCAGAGACTCCTCCTTCCTCGCGATGATAAAAAAGGCGGACTGACCGGCATCCATGGGGATGGAGGCGCGGCTCCTCTCGGCGGCCGCGCCGTCGGGGTCGTCGTCTTCGTCGCTGTCAGAGGACGGGGCCTCGGGGAGGTGTAAACCCATCACCTGCGCCACAAAAACATGCCATGACACCAAGACTCGCAAGTCAAAGTCGGCTCTGGGCCGGCTCCGACCTCCATCCTACGCTGGAGATTCCCGTCCCCCGCGGCGTCGTCCCCGTCCTGACTCAGGGGCTGGTACGAGTAGCCCGCCCCCCCGTCCTCATCTGCGGGGACCTCTTGGGCCGGTCCCTCGCCCTCCTGATCCTCCTCGCCGCCGCTCCACGCCGCCGCTCCGACTGCGTCTCCATCATGCGGGCTCTTGTCGTCATCCTCGCAAGGTGGGAAAACTCGCTCTGGTCCCATGGCGGGAGGGCCACCGCTGGGGGGAGGCAGCTGCTTTGAGATTTGCTCAAATGACCTTGAATCGTGTCATTATTATTCATCGCCTCGGTTCATCATTCACGTGAATTCACTGATCATGTTCACGACGCGTGGCCGGCGGTCTACTGGGGGGGACACCGCGTCGGTGAGGCCTCCGCATCTGGCGCCGAACTCTCAAATCTCTTCGCAACGTCTGTGGAGTTCATCGGGGGTCTGTTGCTTGCCGTCGAGAATTGTGGGTAACACGTCTTCCCCCCACCCCCCTTCTTGTCGACCATGGTTCGAAGTGAACTTGGCGAAACGTGCATTTGTACGGTCGCAACGACCTATGTTCCGAGTATTTGCGCGTCTACTCGCACGGGCACGAAAGGAAAGTTGGGAAGCCGAAAGGAGAATCCGAAGAGAGCCTCGGAGTCCAAACGAGTGCATTTTAGCTTGCTTGTTTGCCTGGCGCCGCCGAAGCTAAGTGCTAACCAGCGCCTGGACTCCGCGATGTTCATGCCGCGCGACGTAGCCCAGGTGACGCCGACACGACTGCAAAATGGAACTTTGCTCGACTCACCTGTCGTGTTTGCCAAATGTTCCGTCGGTGGGCGAGGAGCTGCCAAGACGCGTTACGAGCGCGGACCGTTTTGACGTAGACGTCCGCCACTACGTCATCGCAACGCGCCCGTACCGCCTTCGCCCGAGTATGGCGTCACAAAGCTCAACGGCGACGAATTTCTGCAATGAGGAAAAAAATCTCTCAACCGTTTGCCAAAGTAATATTCATTCAAACAAAACAGTGTTTGTCGACGTCGAACAACATCTGGAGTGCACGTGAATTACCCGTGTCCACCACATTTTTCATGGTCTTGTTGGTCGACGAGACTTGATTTCGGGCCATCAACCGCGGAAATAGGCAAAGCTCGGGAAGACTTCCATCCGCACACCCGGCCTTTTAAATAGGGCCTGTAAACAGAGACGGGAATTCAAAGCAGTGGGTTTTAAATTTGTGTTAGGATTTCAAAGTAGAGTTTGAAGATAGGGTTAGGGCAGTGTTGTGCCTGGACGAGTTCAATGAACTAAAGTTGAAGAAGTCGTTGCATAAAGTGAACGTCCTGTATTTTATTTTATTTTTTGCTTGGTGAACGATTTCACAGGAACGGCGCTTCATTGTTGTTCAAGAGTGCAAGGTTTTCTCTTGTTAGGCGACAAAAATAAAACCCCGCAATGACGCTGGAATTATTTGGTTACCAAGAGTCGAAACGCACTACAACGTCATCAAATTGAGACGCGTTCTTGTCGTCCGCACTACCGATTTAGACCAACTTCCAATTCCGACACTCCATCCTACGGTCCTTGGTTAAGTGCACACGTCGTAGAAACGGAGGCAGTGGACGAGAGCGCTTCGGAGTCCTTTTTCTTGTGTGCTTTTTTTTTTGTTAGTTTATTTTGCCATTCTTTTTTTCTTGTTTGTGATGTTTAATTTTCACGTGTTTCGTAATGAGTTCTTGTTTGCAATTTGTGCGCGTGTGCGTGCGTGTTGATTTGCCCCGAAGGGCTGCCGTATCAAACTGACCAAACAGAGCAAAGGTTAAATAAAGAACGCGTGGACACACGCAGACAACTGACCCGCGAGCAGCCTATACGGTGTGAGTGAGCGAGCGCGTGCGTCGGGACAGAGAATAAATAGTTCAACTTTGCCTCCTTTGAGCCATTTTGCAGCTTCCCGCTCGTGTACGGCGACCCACCATGAAGCCGTCCCTGTTCCTGCTGCTGCTACTGCTGCTGCTGCCCGTCTGTTCAGGTTTCTTTTGCGCTTCTCAGACTCGGACGTGTTATCGCGTGTCCCGTTCAAAGAGTTCCACCGCTTGTGTGCGTCCCGGCAGCGGAATTTCGCATCGACTGTTTCAGCTTGGACCCGCTGAATATGCAGCCGCCCGTCCTGACGTGTCAGGGTGAAGTACAGCAGGCGTGCTACACCAGAGGTTCGAAGTCATCGCACACCGGCGACAAAGTAAGGCGCATCAGACGTTTGACTTTTTGCTTCTTTTCGTGCTTTGCTGCGCAGACAACGGCGAGAAGGGCTGCGTCACGTTGGACAAGTGCTCTCGTCCCGGATGGACGTGTTGCCACGACCGCCTGTGCAACGCGTGAGCCCGTCGGCCAATAAACGAGCGCGGCGGGCCGCCCGCTCGTCTCACTTCTTGATCGACACGTAAGAGCTTCTTTCGCTCGTCGACGTCGTTCAAAAACGCGTGGAGGCAAAAGCATTGCAATGAAATAACACAGGAATCGAGCATTCAATCAAATAAAGCGTCACGCTCCTATTATTCTGTGTTAGAGGAGTGACACGAATCAACCTGCTCAACTGGAGTGTGTTCTCCCGCCTCCCCTGGTTCGGGCTGAAAGGAACGGCCCCAGCCCCTCCTTTTTGAAGCGAACCGTTGAACGGGCTATTTGAACACTGGTAAGCATGACGTCAGCACCAAAATTGGGCACGTCAGCTTCAATCCTTCCGTATGGAAAGGCTTCAACAATATATCAAGACCGGAAAATGTCGGTTAGATTTTATACTGAGAGAAAAAAATTACCATCCAAAAAAAGGAACGACTCAACAAAAACTGATCATATTACATGGGGAAACGGGGCAAGTGACATTTTGTCACTTCCACCAAAACATGGCTCGTGGTGGCCCAATAACAAAAAGGTGCAATTGTAGAACCCCAAAAAAAACATTTTAAAAAAGGGTAGGTGCCCTCTAGGCAGATGAACAAGCTAGGGCAAAATCACCTTTGCGGTCTGTGAAGTTCCAATAACAAGGGCAGGAAATTGGCAGATGGATTGGCTCACAGGCGTTCAACATGATAGCAAGAAGACGACGTTTTAGCACAAGCGCCGGCCACCCGAGTCCAGTGACTGGCAGTGTTCCTCCGTTTCGATTCCTGTCGTAGCGTGACGGAAGCAGCCGCCTTTCGGATGCCGCCGTCAAACCCACGCGACATCTGTCCGAGGTGCGCGTGTGTTCAGAGTGGATTTGTCCCGACAACCTTGAATCACGGAAAATACATTTGTGCGCCAAAGCCACTCAAGTCATTTGACTCGGTCAAGTGTGACGCTAACGGAATGCAGCCAATCAGGGAAGCGCCCAGAAACAAAAGCAAAGTATGTCCTGTTCAAGGTTGGGGTTTTTTTTGGGGGGGGGGGGGGGGGGCAATAAAAGTGGGCCCCCGAGATGGCTGCAAGTATTTTCCAGATGAAGTCTTTTCTTTCCAACTTTTCCATCCGACAACACGATCGCCCGCATTTCCTTGGGAACCCCCCGTGTCGCAAGGGCGCCTATCTGGGAGGTTGTCTTCTCGGTTTTTGAGAGGTCGCACAGCCGCGCGTCATTTTAGCCTCAAAGGACGAGGTTGGTGCCGAAACAGAATCTTCGGTGTTCCGCGGTGACCGCATTGAGTGGCACCAAACCGGGTTAACTTTCTGTCTTGGCGCGCGTGCCGCGTCACAGATCAACAATCTCGGAAGGTTGAAAGAATGTTTATGTGTCGAGCGGGCCCAACGGCCGCAAAGGTTTTTGGAATGTGGAAGCGCAATGACAACACGCTCACCTAATGCCGACTACATGAAAATCCACACGGAAGGGCACGAGAGACTTTGGAACCGCAAACCTTCAAAACGTGATTGACGCAGTCCCGCTCGACCGGCACGGGGCGCCGCCGGAGTCGGCCGCATTTGATCGGCGAGCCGAGCCCGAGGATAGTTCCAAAACGGTTGAAATGACGAAGGGACGCCCGACGGTCGCCGACCTTTGCCTCGCGGGTGGCTTACGAAGGAGGCGTGAGCGGCGGCGCGGCCGCATCGTCATCGGGCGCGTCGGCATCAACTAGGTTGCGGTCGCCGCGCGCCGCCGCGTCGTCATCGGGTGCGGCCGCCTCGGCGTCGGGCGCGAGCCGCCCGTCGTCATCGGCCGCATCGGGCGCGACTCGGTCGTCGTCGCCGCGTGAGGCCGCGTCGCCGGGCTCCAAAGCGTCTTGGGGACTTTGCGAAGCGGACTCGGGAGGAGGCGGGGATAACTCCGCGGAGGGAGGCGGGGGCGAAGAGTCCGGCGCCCCGTCGCCCGGCGGCGGATTGCCCTTGTCGACCAAGCGCCATTGTAGGATGCTGGTGTCCTTCCCGCCCGTGGAGATCAGGTGACGGTCGTCGAACAGGAAGCAGACGTTGGTCACGTGACTGCTGTGAGCGCCGTACTTGTGGCTGGGAGCCTGCGGTCCGACGCACGGGGAGAATGGCGTCAGCGGGACGGCGGCGCGCCGGTCGCGGTCGCGGGGCTCACCTTGGCGGTGGCGCACGGGTAAGAGAAGAGGTGAACTTTGCAGAAGTCGTCGGCCAGCGCCAGCACCTTCCTGTTGTGCGAGCGGATCACGGCGTTGATGTCCGTCCCGTCCGAGCCCTCCGGCCACACGCCTGACGCACAAAAAGCTTCAGCGGAAAGCCCGCCGCTCGCTCGGACGCACGTACGACCGGAGCGCACGAACCAAAGACGTGGTATCCCAGCACGCACGTGTACGTGGCCCAGTCGATGTCTTTGCACTCCGAGCGATTTCGGATGTATTTGCAGCCGTTTGGAACGTCCCCTGAATGAGGAGGAGAGGGAGAGGGAGAGGAAGGCCGAGCCGAAACACGCGCGCGCACCCGGAAGAGGTCAAGTGTGACGCGCGCGCGGCAACACGTGCACACTGACAGTAGAGGATCTCGTAGTCGCCGGAGTTGGACATGATGAAGTTGTTGTCGGGCGACCAATCCAAGTGCGTGATGTAACTGGAGTGACCCTGGAAAGACGGAGGACGACTCATCAGTACCTTCAAACGGCCACGGGGGACACTTTCGGAGCCACGGGTGGCCAACGCTGCCCGGCGCGCGGCCGCCGCCTTACTCGCTCGCGTTCCCCCGAAAAGCGCGACTTACCGAGCACTTTCCGTATCGACTGTACTTTCGTCCTTGGTCGGCCACGCTGTACACGTAAATGAAGTTGTCGTGGGATCCCACCGCCAGCAGAGCTCCGTCTGCGCGCGCGCACACACACACACACGCACGCACACAGGTGGACACGCCGCGGCCGTCATATTCTGCGCTTCAAGCGCAAGGCACGGCGCTTCCCACGTGGGCCGGCACGCCTCGCGGCGCGGCGGTGGTCCTGCGCCCCATTCTGGCATTTGCGGTTTTCTTTTGAAATGCAAGTTCCAAATATTCGTGCCTCGGCCAATCATCGCATTCGGTCGTCCACTAAAATCCGTCTCGATTCAATAACGTGGTGACCCAATAGAACGCAGTGCGTTTGTATGGCTCGGGCCCTTTCAGATCAGCCGCGGCCAAGAGAACCCACGATGCCATTCGCGATTCCATCGACGACCGGGGTCGTCATCCGTCGCCCCCACCCGCCCGCGGGGCGGGACACGAGTCACTGACTCCGCCCCCCAGATGTTGTCGCCGGGCCATTTCAGCAAATGGACTCCACCCACCTACAGAGAAGCGCATGACGGACAGCTGCTCGTTGCCGTCCGTGTGGATGGCGACCAGGTCTGCGGTCTCGGCGTCCAGCACGAACCACCTGAGACGCGGGCGCACAGACGCAGACGTCAGCCCCGCCCGCGGGGCCGGCCGGCCCCCGCCCGCCCTCGCCGCGACACTAACTTTCCCGAATGCGTTCCTATGGCCACCACTCGTCCGGCGGGATGGAAGTCGGCGCAGTGGCCGTGTTCCTGCGGGAGGGGCGCAACCGTCAATCGACAACAGAGACGCTCGGCCGGACGCGGCGTCCTCGGGCGAGCGCGACGCGGTCGCCGACCTCCACGCTGCGACTCCAGCGCAGCTTGTGATCGGTGGAATTCCACAGGCACACCAGACGGTCCTGGGCGCACGTCAGGAACAAATCTTTGGACGGGTGCGCCGCCAAGCCCCACAGCTCGTCCGTGTGACCCTGAAGACACCCGCAGCCGTCACCGCGCCGCCGCGCCACGCGCACCCACGCGCGTAACCGGAAAGAAGGCCCGGGTGCCTCGCCGCTGGTTTTGAGCATTTCCGCCGTACCGTGTCCGAGCACGCTACGCTTTCAGGAACAAAACTAACAAAAGCGAGAGCGCGCTTGCTTCTTTCACCGGGGGAGGAAAAACAAAAAAAGCCCCTCCGCCGTTTCTGCTCTTGAGTTAACCAGCAGCAGAACACGGGTTGCCTTGACCAAAAACAAGAACGAAGGAAAAGGAGCCATTTGCGGATGGGGGGACTTGATGCGCATGCGGTTTGGGCTTTTGCGCCACCTCCGGCTGTCTTCCAAACAACCAAAGACCAGACCGACGACAGGCGGAAGTCATCGCTCCGTTTACGGACACGAAGAACGGCGCCTGCCGCGAGCGCTCCGGGAGAACGTCGGCGGTCATTTCTCCCCTCTCTAGCCTGGTCTTTGTCCGCGAGCGGCCACACCGATACTTGCCCGACTTCCGACACGTCGCCGTCAATCCAGGCGAAAAGCCAAGGGGGGGGGGCGCTCGAACCGGCGACGGCGGCCCTTACCTGCACTTCCACCGTGAAGCCGTCGTGGAAGGTCCCTCGGAGGATAAAGTTGCGCGACGTTCCCACCAGAAACTCGTCCCCCTCCCCTTCGGCCACGGCCCGGATGCTTCCGTATTGCTCCGGAACCTTCAGACGCCAACATGCCGTGAAAGGTCACGAGTGACAATTAAGCGTGCGCGTGCGTGCGCGCGCGCTCCACCTCGAGGTCTCGCTCGGCTCGGACGTGGTGGTCCCACAGGATGATCTTGCGGTCTTTTCCTCCTCCGCTCAGCAGGGTGCCGCTTCTCATCCGGCACAGGCAGAACACGCTGCCCTCGTGACCTTTCACCTGACGGCTGATCTGAAACGCTGCGCCGCAAAAGAAGAAAATGAAAATGCCTCGGCAGAAATGAAAAGCAAAACAAAGCGGCACAACCTTTCTTGGCATGTTGTAAAAGTGAGCAAAAAGGCATCGGGTCGGAGCTTCGGCACTCGGCCGGGGGGGGGGGCTCGCCCTCACCTCTTGGTCCTTTCCCAGAAGTCTCGGCGGCACTCCTGGTCCACACCAGCAGGACACCTCCCGAGTCTCCGGTCAGGATGTCTCCGTTGTTTAGGAAGGCCAGACACTGGATGAACTTGGGCTTGTCGTATTTCTGTCCAAGGACATCGGCCGCGCGCAAGCGCAAGACTGGAGTCAAACCTTCCGTGATTCGAACAAAGGCCAAAAACGGCAACCGTCGCAGAGGACCGCGTTTCTTCCGCTCATTGAATTTTCGGCGGCGCGCGCGCGGAGGAGGAAGCTACCCCGAAGATGCCCTGCTTCCGAGCCAGCGAGGTGCCGCTCCAGGCCCAGAAGAAGATGTGAGACTTCCCGCAGGTGATGATGGTGTTGGGGTCGGCGGGGTGGAAGTCCACCACCAGGACCACGTCGGTGGTGGTCTGCAAAGCGCCGCCGCGGGAGACAAAGGTGAGGAAGGACGCAAAAGAGCCTCGGGGGGGGGGGGGGGCGCACCTTGATCTCGGCCATCTTGGACTTCTTCTGCCAGTCCCAGACGGTCAACATGTGGTCGTTGCAGTCGTCCACCACGCTCAGATGCTGGCCCGAGTCCTGAGGCGACGAGAGAGGGGTGAGAACCCGCGCTTCGCGCCACGTCCCGCGGTCGGGAGGGGGCACTCACGGCTTTGGAGAAGGCCAAGGAGCCCACGCCGCGCTCGAAGGTCCCCAAGCCGACGATCTGCAGCGTGGCCAGGCTGACGCTGTCCCAGACGCGCACGTGCGGCGCCACGGCCTGGCCGGCGAAAGCAAACGTTCGGCGAAGGGAAGAGAACGACGGCGACGCAAAGCCGCGGCCGGGATCGTCTTCTGCGAGAGAACGCGTCCTGGCCTAAAAAACATTTCGGGGCTCCGAACGGCGGCCCGAGCCACGCGCGGGACCGACCTTTTCCTTCAAGGTCACGTCTTCCCAATGTCTTTGTGACAAGAAAAAACCTTTCCGATCTTTTGCAACCTTGCCCAAGAGGTGACAAAAAGAAGGCAAACACGCACGCGCCAAAAAACGTGGCTGGGGCGCCGTCTCGAAGAGCATAATTGCTCACTGTCACCAACTCAAGTCAAGGTCAAGGTCAAGAGAAGCCGCCGCGCCGCCGTCTTGAACGACGCGCTTTTCCTTGTTTTCGGAAAACGCGACTCGACTTAGGCCACGGCGCTTCTTTCGACGGAAAGGAAATCTTCGGCGTCGGACAACGATGCATTTGGCCCGCCTTCCTTTTCGCAATTTTGACATTGCGGAGCGCGCGACTCTCTCGCGAGAAGACACGGCCGGCCGGCGCCCTTTTCGTTGGCGAAGCGCGGAGTCGGCTCACCCGCCCGTCTTTGTCCACGCCGGCGATTTGCCCCGTGGCGATGCGGATCCTGTCGGGATGAACGGCCAGACTTGCGGGAGAGACGCGGGGAGCCAAAGAGAGGGAGACGGCTGAGATGAAAGCGGGCCGAGCGCCGGACGGGCGCCGGGCACCTCACCACTTGACGCAGTCCGTGTGCCCCAGGTAGTGCCTCTGGGTCCGTTCGGCGGAGTTGAACAGGACCACCACGGAGGCGATGAAGTACGCCATCTCCCCGGTGGGAAGCAGGCACACGTTGGCGCGGCAGTCTCGCCCGCGGTAGCCGTAGCTGAAGGCCGGTCAAGGAAGAGCTGCCGGCCGGTTGCGCCCCGCGCGCTATCCGTGTCGTCACCTCGCCCGGCCGACGCTCCCGGCTTGCCGTCGCGTCGCGTCAAAATAGCCAGGACTACTTTTTTTTTGGGGGGGGGTTTGTTTTAAAGCTGAAAATGGAAGTGCAAGGATTCAAATGTTTCTCCGCATCATCTTGAGAAGTCGACGGGCCCGCTTTCCTTCCCGACCGCCCCACGGACATTCTCGGCAGCTACGTGACGCGCGTGATCGCGAGGGCGCTCGGGAAACGGGCACGTGTCGCCGAGCGCGCAAAGGATACGCCCATTCCAGCTTCAGCTTCTCAGAAGGAAGTTCTGTGCGGACGTCCTCGTAGTTTTCCACGTTTGAGGGCACAAACATGGTGATGGGGCGCCCCCGCATGAACATCTTGATGTGGTTTCCCTCTGCGCCAGTCCCAACACACACACACACACACACACACACACAGACAGCTTGAGCGTCAAGCAAAGATTGAGGCGCAAATCTCAATGGGGGGGCCCCCCAATACTTGCAACACTGAACATCACTGCCAAAACTGAACCGACGATGGGATGAATTTCAATCGGCGGGTTGCACGCAAATGCGACAGACAAGCGAGGCCAAGCAAACCCAAGTGAGGACGAGGCAGCCACAGAAACACCCGCTCGCGCGTGCCAACCGACGACAGGGAGGGAATGCGAGCGATCGCTCAAGCCGGCCCGCCCGCCCCGGCGCAACATCGCACGGAGCGGGCGGCGGCGGAGAGACGCCGAGCGCGGATGCAGAGAGGGACGGCGAGAGAGCGCCAGAGAGACGAAGACGCAGATCGGCCCACCTCGCAAAACGTTAGCATGCCAGAGGCTCAGCCGGTTAGCCCGCTAGCCGGCCACGCCGCCGCTCGGCACTTACCCGCCTGGCTGTTTTTCTCCCGAGTCGACATTTTGGCCGCTATGAGACAACGACATCGTCACCGAACAAACAAACAACCGACGGCGACGCGCCGCCGCAAGCATGCGCGGCCAACAAAACGTTACGTGACAACCGCGAGGATGATGACGTACGTACTTGCATTTGAATTACCTTGACTCGCCAGCGGCTCTTTGTGCCTGCAAGCCAAACAAACAAAGAGCATCAAAGTGTGCGGGAGCGACGTGACAAGCGGCCGGCGTTTTCAATCAATCGGTCAAACTTTATTTCCGGAGCACTTCTCGCACCTGAAAATGGCCCTGAAGGTGCTGTTGAGTCAAACAAAAAGATCAAAAGAGGACCCCCCCCCCTCTGCCCCCCAACATCCACAGCTCTATATCCCCACAAGCAAGCCTACGCTCGCACCAACAGCCACACGCAAACACGCGCACGAATGACCCCGATAGAAGGTTGCTTGAAAATGCTCCCTCCCGTCTACGTGCGTGCGTTCATCTCGACCAGCGCGCGTCCTAAAAGCGCAGAGCCGGCCGGCCGGGAATGTGAAAAGTGCGAAACCATTTTTGCCGCCCTGCGCTTGAATTCAACAGCTCATTGGGGGGGGGGGGGGGGGCTCCTTGCGCTGTGCACGCTTTGGCCTCCGGGGGCGGCGGAAGACAAGGGGACGGCACAACTCGGGAGTCGCTCTTTGCAGAGGAGAAAGAACAGATGCCAAAGTGGCCGCCGTCTTTGTGGGAATTTCAGATCTTTGAAAAACTAAAAAATGGAAGGAGCACCTCAAACACAGAACAAACAACTCAGAAGAGCGGCGATTGCGCCGCTTTTCTGACGCCCTCCGAGCCGTTTCAAAGGCCGCGGTCCTTCCGACGCGTCGACTCGGAAGACGTCCGGAAAGCGGCTCGCGGGCTGCCGGTAGAGCAAAGCAAAGCCTTCGGCTCATTGGAAGGCATCCTCGGACCAGACGACCTCGAGGTGAGATCAGGGCAAAGGGGCTTCCCCGAGCGGGCCGT
Source organism: Hippocampus guttulatus (assembly GCF_054856545.1). Lineage (NCBI taxonomy): Eukaryota > Metazoa > Chordata > Actinopteri > Syngnathiformes > Syngnathidae > Hippocampus > Hippocampus guttulatus. The sequence goes on from NC_141270.1 coordinate 34,723, forward strand.
CTTTTCCCACGCTCTTCAATAGGATCCGTTTCTCCATTTCCAAGGCGGCCCGGAGGCAATTCAAAGGGCCGCCGCGTCGTTCCCGAGGACACTTGAGCGGCGCGCGGTCGCAGCCGACGCCCAAAACGCCGAGCCCGCGGTCGCGCCCCGAACGATGGGAACGACGACAAAGTCCGCGCCGAACCCACCGTGGCCGTTTTCCAAGAGCGAGCGCTTCTTTTTCCGCCCATCCGACCGTCGGGGACGGGCAAACGCAAAGCGCAACGCGTCGGCCGGCCTTGCGGGCACGTACCTGTCGGCATTTTTCACCACCTTGGCGAGCAGTTTGGAGGTCGACGCCGCTTTGACCAACTTGCTGCGGTTGTCGTCGGACGTGTCCCAGGTGCCGCTGCGGGAAGGCTCCACGCCGGCGGAGCGCCTCGGAGCCCTGACACACACGCACGCACGCACACCTTCGGTGAGGGACGAGAGGAGCGCTCGATCCCGAGGTGCAGACGGGGCCTGCCGGAGCGCCGGCGGCGAGCGTCGCGGCGAGCGTCGGCGACAAGCGTCGGGAAGGATCGCCTCCAAAGACCGGGGTCAGGGTTAGAGAGCAAGCCGGGTTAAGGCGGAGCTGGCTGAAGCGCAACCTGGCCAGCCTCTGACTGGCCTGAGCCCAAAAATAATAAGAAAACAATCAAACGGGGCGCTCGTAGTGCGAGATTTACTCGCAAGCAAACGGCGAGAACTCGGGTCCTCGAGCGAACGGCCGACGAGTGCCCGCGCGCACGCCAGCGGGAGAGACAGCGCGGCAGAGGGGGGGGGGGACATGCGGCCAGTGAGCCCCAAGCGAGCCCAGGTTACGCTCCGACGGCAAGGAGCCCGGGCGGCGCGGAAGGGGAGGAGCCGCAGGGGGAAGGAGGGCGGGGTGCCGTGAGAGGGGGAGGAGTCAGGAAGGTTAGGGGAGGCGCCGGCCGAGCGGCAGCCGAGCTCAGACGAAAAGGGGGCACACCTGTTGGGGGCCGCCTGGCTTTTACTGGCGTCGCCAGGCTGGGCTCTCTGCGGACCCGGGGGATTGTGGGGGTGCGCGGGGGAGGGGGCGGCTTCCTCCCGTCGATGGATCTCCTCCGAGGGACATCGCCGGACGCCCGGCGCCTCCTTTCTGGGATCCGCCGCCGCTCCGCTGCGAAGACGCACGCGCACGGCTGCGGCTTCATTGTGGCCGTCGCGCATGGACCGGACTCGCGCCCGCTCGCGCTTTCCCCTCGCGCCTTCTCACAATTCGACCCCCCCGAACCGAGTTGGCGCAAGCGAACAGCGGTTCGGGACGTGCGCAAAAGAGATCCCGGCCGTGAAACCGAGTCACGGCTGAACGACGGAGGCGAGAGTCGACGGCCGCTCGTCTGGCGCGCCGCTCCCCGACAAGCGGCGGTCATTGGCGGCTTACCTCTTGGCGGCCGAGGAGACGGTTTCCTTCCCGGTGATGGCGGCGGAGTCTCTCTTTCGAGCAGATGTCGCTCCGTTGCCGATGCACGAGTTGGAAGAGGCTCCACCTGAAGGACAAGCGTCACGAGTCGGGAGCAGAAGAAGACGCGCGGAACCGCCTTCGAGCGGCGGTCAAAAGTGCCACCTTCATGCCGGCAAATGCCGTCGGGTTTCCGCCCACCCTCCCCCTCAATGTGCGCGAGTACAAAAATGTTTTCGCGCTCCGACCGCTCCACACGGCGAAGGCGCTCCGCCTGTCCGTCGGACTCCGCGCGGACGCCGGAGCGCCTTCCCGGAGCGAGTCGAGGTACCTCGTGTGGAATTGGACAGATGAAGCAAAGCTAGCTCTACAAGAATGCTTAGACTGCACTGATTGGGGCGTCTTTGAAACTTCAACGGGCACACTGGATGAATACACAGACACTGTAACATCATACATCAGTTTCTGTGAGGACATGTGTGTACCAACGAAGTCCTTCCGCTCCTTCAACAATAACAAGCCATGGTTTACTCCCAAACTCAGGCAACTCAGGAAAGAGAAAGAGGCCGCATTTAGAAGTGGAGATCGGGCACTGTACAAACACGCCCGAAACCAATTGACAAAGGAAATTAACATCGCTAAGAGAAGCTATGCAGAGAGGCTGAAAAACCAGTTCTCTGCTAACGACTCTGCATCTGTATGGAATGGCCTGAAAGCAATCACTAACTATAGAATGCCATCCCCCCAAACAGTGAACAATAAGGGTCTTGCTAATGAACTAAACATGTTTTTCTGCCGATTTGAAAAGGACACCCCCATTTCCCACACACACCCACCTCTACCAGAAACTACTCTATCTACCCCCCCACCCTCTTTTTCTCCACTACAGATCCACGAACAGGACGTGAGACGGCTCTTCAAGCAGCAGAAGATCAAGAAAGCTGCGGGGCCCGACAAAGTGTCCCCCTCCTGCCTGAAAGTCTGCGCTGACCAGCTGGCTCCGGTCTTCACACAAATCTTCAACAGATCTCTGGAGCTGTGTGAGGTCCCATCCTGCTTCAAACAGTCTACCATCATCCCAGTTCCCAAGAAATCGGCAACATCGGAACTGAACGACTATAGGCCTGTCGCCCTGACGTCTGTGGTCATGAAGTCCTTTGAACGCCTTGTGCTGAACCACCTAAAGAACGTCACCGGACCCCTGCTGGACCCTCTCCAGTTTGCCTACCGGGCAAACAGGTCTGTGGAAGACGCGGTCAACATAGGTCTGCACTACATCCTCGAGCACCTCGACAGCACAGGGACCTATGCAAGGATTCTGTTTGTGGATTTCAGCTCTGCGTTCAACACCATCATCCCGGAACTCCTCACCCCCAAACTTCTCCACCTCGGTGTGTCCCCTACGATCTGCCAGTGGATCCTCAGCTTCCTGACGGGACGGACACAACAGGTGAGACTGGGAGCAACAACATCATCAATACGCACCACCAGCACTGGAGCCCCACAGGGATGTGTCCTCTCTCCACTGCTCTTCTCTCTCTACACAAACGATTGCACCTCAACAGATCCAGCTGTCAAACTCATAAAGTTCGCTGACGACACCACGGTCATCGGTCTCATCAAAGACGGCGACGAGTCTGCGTACCGCCAACAAGTGGAGCAGCTGGAGCTCTGGTGCAGCCGACACAACCTCGGGCTGAACACGCTCAAGACTGTAGAGATGATCGTGGACTTCAGGAAACATTCTTCTCCACAGTTGCCCCTCACACTATCCAACTGCCCCGTGTCAACCGTCGAGACCTTCAAGTTCCTGGGAATCACAGTCTCCCAGGACATGAAGTGGGAAGTCAACACCATCTCCATCCTGAAAAGGGCGCGGCAGAGGATGTACTTCCTGAGGCTGCTGAGGAAGCATGGCCTGCCACAGGAGGTGCTACGACAGTTCTACACGGCAGTCATCGAATCAATCCTGTGTTCTTCCATCACGGTTTGGTTTGGGGCCGCCACAAAAAAGGACAAAATCCGACTTCAACGGACAGTTAGGACGGCGGAAAAAATCGTTGGCACCGCCCTACCCACTCTTGAGGACTTGCACACTGCAAGAATCAAGACAAGGGCACGGAAAATCCTCCTGGATCCCCCGCACCCTGCCCACCACCTTTTCCAGCTACTCCCCTCAGGCAGACGCTACAGATCCATGCGCACCAAATCCAGTAGACACTTAAACAGCTTCTTCCCTCTAGCCATTAACTCCTTAAACAGTCACTGACGTAGTCACTCTTCTTGTACTACAAATACTGCTACTGGTTACTCTAAAATGGTTCAATGATTTGTTGTTTACGATGATACTAATGCAGCGTGTTATACCGGAGACAAATTCCTTGTGTGTTCTACATACTTGGCCAATAAAGATGATTCTGATTCTGATTCTGATTCTGATTTGGCGCCATCTCGTGGCGAGCTAACAAAATGCAACCAGCTCAGCTCGAACGCCGCCGCCGCGGACCTCGCGCGTCTCCCTCCGCTTTGCTCAGCAGAGGTGCGAGCGAAGCGTCATCGCGGACAACTTCAACTCTTCGCTCCAGTGACAGAGTCAAGGCGCGCCATTCGGGGCACACGCCGCGGCCAAAGTACCTTTTCCTCCCCGCGGTTTCTTGCCGTCCTCCGAAGACGCCAAACGGCGAAGAACGTCGGCCAGCGCCGCTTTCATCACCGTCACTTCGTCTTCTTGCTGCTGCACACGAAGCTCCAGCGCGCAAAGGCGCTCGTTGACGTCCGACGCGCTGTCGTCTGCCAACGGCACAAAGACGCCACACCCTTTGCCGAAATGCCAAATGAGTCGGGAGAGCGAGAAAAAGCCGGCCGAAGCGCGTCGCGCCGCCCGCGCCGTCGCAAACCCGCCCGACGAGAAACGACAGAAGAAGCCGACGCGCGAGACGACGAGCTCGCGAGCGCGGGCGCCGGGGTTTCGACACCGCTCCGTTTTTTATTCCGTTGAGCGAATGCGGTCGGCTCGAAGGAGTTTTGCGAGCGGCTCGGCGTCGCGCCGCTTCGGGGTAAGCGACGGGCGCCGAGTCAACTCCGATCGCCGTCAAAAGAAAGCCTCCGCGCCGACGTCAAGGGCATTTTTTGGACATGGAGCCCCAAAGCTCACGCGTGTCATTTGTCGACTTTCATTTGGCTTCTGGTTATTCGGCGACCGAGCGGCCGACTCCGAGTTACGGGCTGAACCGGGAAGTGAACGGCTCCGTTCGTTTGCGCACTTTCTGCAACGCCTACTGGAAATGCCGGCAACGGGTGCGCTTCCACCCGCGATCCGCGGCGCATTTGACCAAAAGAGCGGCAAAGCGTCGAAACGGGTGGAACTCCCCTGCCTCTGCTGAAAAAAAAACTAAAACCATTAAGAAGTCTCAAGTAGAAATATTGAGATATGACATCATCATTTACAACTTCCATCTGTGGGATTTCAGTCCACGTTTTCCAGTCGCGCACGTATTTGTGAAGTCCTCTCCGTATTCTGGCCACCTCCCGCCGCACGGACGGAAGTCATTTCATTTGCGCTGTGTGTCGTATGCGCAGAGCATATTTGACGAGGAAGCGCGACTTGACTTGATGGAGTCGCTCCCGCTGTCGGGAAGGGAAAAAAATGGCCGAAGGGCGACGCACCTACAGCGGAGAAAGACGGCTGAAGATTCGCAGCGCGTGGAGAGACCTGACGGATGAAACGAGATTCGAGGAGGGACCGGGCGGAATATACGTCACGAATCGCATGAGAAGGAGCGCCGGATTGAGATGACACGCTCTCCGCTAGGCTTCTCGTCTTACGCGCTTGAATATTTTGTCGTCGGCAGAAGTCAAATTTCAGGATCAACGTGAGGTCGGGCCGGAACGGAAAGAAGATGTCAAACCGATGGAAAAGCTCTTCTCATCTTGCCCGAATTGGACCGGACGGAATTCAAATGTCTTAAAAAGTGTACCGACACCATCTAGCGCCAGGACCGCACACTCCGAGCGGAGGAAACGATAACCGGTTCCGAGCGGCAGGCAGGCAGCCTTAGCGCAAATACCTTCGGGGCCAAAAACTAAATGTCAGGAATGCGCCGACAGTACAACAACGGAGACGTTTGAGTCGGTGTTTATCGAAGGCACCTCGAGCGGCGGCACCTGCCGAGAGGAGTCGCGATGTGATGGCTTCGTGCGGAATTCATTTTTCTTCCCCCTCTCAAAAGCGAGCACTTTTCTTTCCACTTCGGTTGTGCGGTAGTTGGGCCTTTTGCTAGCCACCGCGCAAAATCAAATCCTGTCAGTGACATGCAAAAACACAAGCTACGGCAGTCGTAACATCGACTTGTAGGCTTATGTCAGGACTGCGCGAGGCCGCGAGCAGATCGGATCCATTGGATACGAGACGTCAAGTGTACACATCACGTCAGCTTTCGACGGACGGACGACCGACCAAAAGGTCAAAAGAGCAACTCGTTTGTGCCGACGCTAATCGTGACGTCATCGCCCACGGCGTTTACGACCCGCGACCGGAAGACGCGCTCGTTTTGTTCCACGGCGGCAGCGGGGGGAAGGCCCGCGCGGAGTCTCGGTGACACGTGGAAAGACGCACGCGCTCAGGCCCGCCGATTCCGAGACGCGAGAGCGACCTTTGACCCGCGGACTCACCCAAACTGCCGCCGCCGCCGAACGCGTCCATCTCCGCTCAGGCGACGTCGGAGGCCCGAGGGAGGCCCGGCCTGACCCAGCCTGGCCCGGCGGACCTGCGTTCCGACCGGGAAAAGCGAACGCCGATGCCTTCCGCTTTCCGCTCGGCTCTTTCCGCTCGCGTTTCCAGGGCGGGCGGGCCGCGGTCCTCTGCGTTCTCCGCAACGCGGGGCACGACGAGTCTCTCCCGGAGTCTCGCGCGCGCCGCGGCCGCTGAGGACGCCGAGACGGGAACGAAGGAAGGAAGTAGTCGAGGAAGCGACGAAGCCAAAGTGACGGAACCGAGGGACGGCTACACACGCGCGCTCCCTTCCGTCTCTGCCCGCGCACTTCGAGGGAGGTTGGGGGGCGGGGGGAGCTTCCGCCTCAAAACGGACGTGGCTCGTTCGGCGGCGGCGCCCCCTGTCGGTTGAATTCAAATTACAGTCAAACTGTCGGAGCTGGGCTACGGAATCTGATTTGTGCCAAACAAGAATCGAACAAAAAGGGAAAAAAATCGAGCAAAAGCTTTTTTCAAGTACAGTACAAACAACAAACAAACGATCAAGAAAGACGTCATGAAGTTGAGAGAAATGTGTCACGACGATGCTCTGAATTTACACCATTTTAGTTTGTGCTTCCAGCCTTTTGGCACAAGCGAGAGGGAAGAAATCTCATCTGTGCTATATGTAATTCTGTACAGCACATTTGACAATAAAGTTGTATCGATTCAATTCAAGCCTCGCGGGTGGGCGGGCCTCCGGAGGAATCCGTTGTTCACGTTTGAGTGACAGTTCAGTGACCGGTAATCAATCACAAGCTTCCGATTCGGTTCGAAGCATTCGACTCTGTTGAGGAACATTTGACAAGCTCGTATGTTTTGTACAAGGAAATTCACAGTTGTGTTCCCTCAGGAATGAATGTCTCTCGTGATGCCAGGCAGGGATGTGAAATTGGGGCAAATACGGAGAAGACTTTTTTTTAATTTTTTTTATTTTTTTTTTTAGGGGGCGGGGTGCGTGAAACGTGCAGGTCGCACTTCTCCCGGACCTGGCGGCGCAACTGCACGTCACGAACACCGAGGGATTCCCACTGTCCGGACAAAGTCATGCAAAACGCCAAAGCCGGCGGCTTCGCTTCTCGCCAGGGCGAGGAAGCGACTCGAGCAGTCCGTTGGCGTAGAAATGCTTGCCCTCGCTGGCTTGGAACAAGCATCCCATTTATTTGGAATAATAGTCACTCTCTTTTCATTTGGGGGAATACTGCACATCACACAAAGAGAAAATAAGCCCGCCTCCTCCCACAGCGAGGAATGTAACAAAAACGGAAATGCGAAATAACTGCCGCGATGTCTTCATATTTCAGCATTCAAAGCGGCGCATTTGCGTTCAAAACAAAGCGTTCGGCCCAACGCGGCACGACACCGTGACGACGCCCAACACGCGACAATAAAACGATCGGCCGAGCCCGTTTCTTACGGAGATGTTATATGATTGAGGTGCGCGTATCATACGGCGAGATTCGGATCGCGCTCCGTCCCGAGTCACGGCGCGATGCTTTGCGGGCAACGAGACTTTACTCGGAAGCAGAAAGCGCATCGAAAAAGTCGCTTTAATCTGCGCAAATGGTTCACATTGAGCCACAGGGCGGAGCTTCGGGAATCCAGTGCGTCAAACCGACGGCTCACGCCGGCCCTTCGCCTCGCTCGGGAGGGCGCCGCGCAGCCGAGTGATCTCGGTCGGCTTTTTGGGTCACGTGACTTCAGTCTGTCGCCGCGACGGCTGCGGCTCGACTGTCGGCGGCGAGAAGGCGCTAAAAGGCTCGAGCGGTCATCGCCGTCCAGCTCGCGGGGGAGAACGAGCCGCCGCCGCCGCCGCCGCCATCAGTAAGAGGATCGGACCTTTTGAATGTCGGAGATGAGCGACCTGGCCAGGTAGATGCCCACCATCTGACGGACAGCACACCTTAGAGCACTCAAGACCACTTTTGGAGACATTTTTCACTTGTTTCTTGTGACCACCGAGTGTTTGACTTTCAGAGGCTTTGGTCCGCACACACGCACACACAGCTCAAGTGAACATCAATTTGCACGGTTTGGCATTTCTGAAATGCTGTGTTACATTTAGGCCGGCTCGGCGGAGCCTTCCAGAAAGTTCAACTTTGGTCTGGTCACTCTCGAGAAAATGGGGCCAAACTCTTTCTTCCTTTTGTCAGAGAGGGCTTCTATCGACAGGATTTGGGGGCGTGGACAGATTGTGATTGATGAGCTTAAAGAATGGGGAAAAAATGTGGATTTTCAAAGGGGGGCGAACACTGTGTAGGTGTGTGTGTGTGTGCGCGTTTTAACACAAACACAGACAGACAAAAGGTTGACTTTGCGACGCTCGCACCTGCAGCAGCGAGATGACGACAAAGACGATGGCCAGCGTGTAAAGATTTGCGGGTAACCAGTCTTCCAGCGCGGCAATGCAGCCTTTCACATAAATGTGATCCGGCCACTCGGCCTGAAATCCGCCACAACATTTGACGGAACGGCCGCAAAGGTCAACAAAACGGGAAGCCATTTTCCGTCGCGCCGGTCTCGGAAGACGGACGACCTTCGGCCTCTCGTCACGCGCCGAGCGCGAGAACGCAGGCCGAAGGCGCGGCCAAAGCCGAGCCGCGAGAAGCGTCGCGGGCCTCACCTTGGCTTTCGTTCTCACGTCGTAGCCGCACTGCGTATTCAACACCGAGTCCTGGAGAGCACACGAGCGCGCACGCTTGAGTCAAAGGCGAGCCGGCGCGGCGGGCGGCGGGCGGGCCCACTCACGGCGGGGTCGGCGACGCAGCAGGAGAACGGAACGCCGCACTTCTCCCTGCTCCGATGCGTTCCGTTGCAGCTGAAGTAAACGTTGACGTCCCAGTCGTCGGGACGCCGCGCGCCGCAGCACCGGTTCTGCAAAGACGGCAGTTCACGCGCGGCGGGCGGGCGCCGGCGCGCGGCGGCGGGCTCACCGTCCTCTGCAGCGAGTCGATCAGGTTCTGCAGGTCGATGTCGTCTCGGTACGCTTTGACGTTGGCCAGGAAGAAGCCGTTGATCCATTCTCGCACCTGGCTCTGGAAAAGCACGGCCAGCGCGGCCACCGCCAGCTCCGCCAGGAAGATCAAGCCGATCGTGCCGCAAAACTGGCCGCCGGGCACCCAAAACACAACGCAATCATTTGGAACGCGTACGACAGGCGCGGCCGCGAACGGTCCTTTGGCGCCGGGGGGGGGCGTTTGCCCGTCCGGCACGCCTCGGCGCCTCGCCGCCGGCCCGGCTCGCGAGGGCGCAAAGGTCGCCGCGGCTACGTCCTACGTCGCGTCGGCCTTCCCGCGACTCCGTTCGCACGTACAAACTTGAGCAGGCAGATGTTTTCTCGGAGCGCTCCCACGCATCCGGCGAAGCCCAGGACGAAGGTGACGGCGCCCACCAGCAGCAGCAACCACACCGGGTCCAAACCTCGCAGACGGGTCACCTGCGCCAGGTCCAGCAGGACCCCCTGAGGAACAAAGACGAAAGGCTGAGCGCCGCCCGCGGCCCGGCTTGGCTTTGGCCTTTCACCTTTTCACTCCACGCCCAAAAGGCCACCGCGATGAAGACCACGCCGGCCAGCTGCAACACACACACGCACGCGCACGGCGCGAGCTTCGCTTAGCTTGAGCGGTGGCGTTCGCGTGCGGCGCTTTCACGGATGTCTGTGGGCAGGACCGCCTGAAGCCCAACAGAACGTGCGTGACGGCACTTGCGGCGCCCGTGAGAAGAGGAAGGAGAAACTCACCCAAAAGGTGACGTTGTACGTAAACATGAGGTATTTGTAGCAGCAGCTGACCTCGGCGTTGTCATAGCGATAATAATACATCTGCAATACAAACATTTAGCGGCAAAAAAGGATTCAGAGCCCAAAGGTTTGGTGAAGGTAGAAACTCGGCGTTGACAAAGATTGGCGGTGAAGATTTGGCGCGGGAGCGGACTCGAATCCCCCCCACCCCCATCTCACCGGAAACTGCAAACGGCACCTCCCTCCCAGCCTCCCCCCCCCCCTTCATTTTTCAGTTGACACCGGAAAAGAAGCGCACTGAAGGGGAGAACTGGTTTTCTTTTTGCCTTGTATTCCCTGAACACACCTCGCGCGAGACAAAGAAGTGCTTGCGCTGAAGAATATTTGTTGTGGAGCGAACATCTTCAACAACTCGTTGAAGTTTAAAATCCAGAAAAGAATTGCAATGAAGGGGGACTTTTTTTAAATCGAATTTTTGTATTGCATTTTGAAAACACTACGCGGGGGCCGGGGGGGGGGGTGCTGTGCATTTGAAGAAGAAAAAAAATCCATACGTGACAATGTTTGGGGAAAAACTACAGCTGGGATAGGCTCCATCCAGCACGCCCCGCGACCCTCGCGAGGAGAGAAAGCGCTTGAGAAAATGCATGCATAGTATTTGCTCTTTACCAGGAAACGTTCTCCAAATTCTGTCCTGGCTTGTAACTATTCAACAAGAATGAAAGGGAACACTTGAAGATCATGAAACTGAATTTCAATTTGATGACGCATCGACCTTGCCGATTCCAAAGTCTGGCCCCCGAATTGACTTGACTCGGTGTCGAGATCCGCGGCAAGAATGCGCCGGGCACCTCGTTCTCTCTCTCTCTCTCTCTCTCTCCTTTCCGTCTTTCTTTCTTTCCGTGACGACAACTTTTGGCCACGAGTTTTGTCGTCGTGACATTTGTCCAAACCAAACGGAAATAAAACAAACAGCCATTTCAAATGAAGAAGAACCGCGGCTCGTCTATTGTGCAGCGGCGCGAGACAAATCCAACTTATGATGAGGATGAGTGGACAATTATTCTGATCGAGCCGACTTTGTTTGTAGCTCACCGGAAGCAGCTAACCTTAGCAAGCTAGCTCCGAACAAGTACGTCAAGGAAAGGGCACAAAACGTGGTCCAACTCACCTCCGGTTCCGAGTAACAACTGTGCAAACGTTTGGCTTTTGCTGTCAAGACGACGGCGAGAAAGTCTTCTGGGTTTGTTTGTTTGTGTTTGGTTTTGGGTTTTTTTTGGGGGGGGGGACTTATGTTGTTTTTGAGAGTTTCCTCCGCCTCCCGAAAAGTTTGAGGAACTCGTCGGCAGGAAGTGTTGCCGAAAGAAGCTCAACAGAAGAGCGGCGGTTGACGAGCGCAAATCGCGAGGAGAGCGACAAACGGGCGCTCTCGATCAAACTTCTTCTTCGAGCTTATGGCGGTTAACAAACGAGAAATCTCTCGATCACATCCTCAACAAAAACGATTGGGATAAAAAAGCCCAAATTGGCCGCGAGCGGCTTCTTGCTCTCGCCGGAGGTGCGGGCAAGGCGGTCGGCATTTGGTGCCAACTAGCGCCACCGCGTGGATGGATGGGTGGAAAGGCCTCTCCGGCCGCGGCCGCGCAGCCTCACCCGGACCGGCCCCCGCCGCAGGGGCGGTTCTGGATCAATTTCAATGAGGGGGCCGGGCTGGGGCCAGGGGTTTTGATGGGGGGGGGGGGGGGGGCACATTCAACCCAGGGCTAAAAAGACAGATTCGAAATCTTATTTGACTTTTTATTTCTTCAGACTTTGAAATTGTAGTCATAATAATAATAATAATAATACATTTTATTTATAAGCGCCTTTCAAGACACCCAACATTACAGTGATGAGAAAAAAACAGTATTAGGAGGGCTAAAATGTCTGCAAACGTAACAATACGTCCGTTGAGAATATTCAAGCCAGGGGATGATATGGTACCAGCCTGCCGGGGACAAAAATTGCAAATACACTGAAGCTAGATGTTTTACATGCATATCATTATCCAAATTTTAAAAGGCCCTCGCCTGTCTTATATATTGATCCTGTTAAATAAAAATTAAAATAAAAAGGGAGACTAAAAAAGTTACACGCACACACACACACACACAAACGCGCGCACACACACACACAAACACGCGCGCACACACACACAAACACGCGCGCACACACACGCGCACACAAACACGCGCACACACACACACACACGCAAATAGCACTCGTGTGGTGGTAATTTCCTTCTCTGCGGACTGCTTCTCATTTTCCCGCTCATTTTTAAGTGGCGCAGCGCACTAAAGGGTCCGACTAGAATGTTAAATCACGCACTTTGGTTCCACCTTTCGCGTCGGCGACTCGGCACGACTGCGAAATCTGCGCTCGGAGGGGGGGCCAGAATCTGTGCTACAGGGGCACTGGCCCCCCCCCCCCAGAACCGCCACTGCCCCGCCGTTTACGTGGGACGCCGACAATTTCACACACTCACGGAGTGTGATGGAGACGAGATGTATCGTTTGGTTTGGTTTGTTTATTGTACATAAAACATATACAGTAATAATTTGACAGAAAATAAGGTAAATAGTAAAAAGGAAAGAGAAATCAGTCATCACTCAACACAGTTATTATGTTCAAGGGAGTAGGAAGAAGTAAAAAAAATGATATTGTGGGCAGCGTATTCCAATGAAAGAAAACAAATCGACACATGGATTGCATTCAAATCACCGAAGCAATTCGCCATTCACATTTGCACGCAAAACACGCCGCGGAGCAAAGAAGGAATTAGCGTGAAAGTACTTGAGCGACGTGCGCGCTTATTTTCCAAGCACATCTGCCTTTTTGTAGTTACGAAGGCCCCAAAAAAAATGTCCTTCATCAATCCCGACAAGGAGGGCTCGACTTTGCAAGTCGAGCGCCGGAGCCTCGCCGGTCTTTGGCGAGTCGGCGAACGTCGGCGTCAAAGCGAGCGAGGATCCTTTGCCGCGTCAATCGCCGAGCTTGACGGAAGGATTGAGAGCTCTCGGCAGGCGGAGAGAGAGCCGCGGCGGGCGGCTTTCCCGCGCGTGATGACGGCCCGCCCCGCCCCGCCCCCAATTAGCGTAAGCCCGTTGATGGGCTCAGCTAATTGGCTTGGGGGCTCAGGGGCCGGCGCGGGCCACTTTGCGCCTGGATCGCAGCCGCGCCAAAGACTTTGCGCCCGAGGACTCGTGAGCTGCGGCGGTGCGCGATGGGAGCCCCCCCGGCCCCCCGTGGCCACCGCGGCCTGGCCTGACGCAGGCGGCGGCGGCAAATTGCGAGCGAGCGGCGAGCTCGGTCCGCCGGGCGGGAGCGCGCGCTCAAGATGCCCTTCATGCCCGTCAAGTTCGACCCGCGGAAGCGGGTCAAGCTGGCCCGGGGCCTGTGGATCCTCTACTGGCTGTCGGTCCTGGCCGGCGCGCTGCTCTCGGGCCTGGGCGTCTTCTTCAAGGTGGAGCTGCGCAAGCGCAGCGAGCTGATGGAGCAGCGCGAGAGCCACCTGCTGCCCAACCTGCTGATCCCGGCGGGGCTGCTGGCCTGCGCGCTCAACGCCTTTGGCGGCAAGGTGTGCCACGACTCGCTGGACCCGCTCAAGTACTCCAAGTGGAAGCCCGGCCTGAGGAGGTTCCTGCTGCTGTGCTGCGCCTTCAACGCGCTGCTGCTGCTGCTGGCGCTGCTCTGCTTCCTCCTGCAGTTCGCCGTCTACCTGACGCTGTCCCGGGGCCTGGACGGCAGCATCCGCTTCTACAAGGACACCGACACGCCGGGCCGCTGCTACATGAAGCGCACCCTGGACTTGACGCAGATCGAGTTCCGCTGCTGCGGGAACGTCAACTTCCGGGACTGGTTCGAGGTCCAGTGGATCAGCAACCGCTACCTGGACATGAGCGACGGCCGAGTCAAAGAGTGAGCGAGTGCCGCAAAAGCTAACGTCGCGCCGCCGTTTCCTCTTTTGCCGTCGGCCGGCGAATCGCGTACGCGACGTCCGGGGGCTAATGAGAAGCGGGTCGCTTGAGGATGAAGGGGGATTACCGGGCGAGAGAGAGTTCTCGCTAAACCTTTAATCCGCCTGCCGCCGCGTGATCTTTTCCGACACGGCAAGGTCAATGACGTCCCGCCGCGATCTCGCACGCTTCGGGCCTGGCGTCCGGCTGCGCCGTCAGGCGGCCCTGGACCGAAAACGGAAACACCCGCTTGCGTTGGAGCGGGGGGAACCTGCCGAGGGCCGCCTTGTACACGAGCTGGTGTCACACCACCGCCAGAACGGATTTAGCGTCTCCGGCAAAGGCACGCGCGTCACGAAACCAAGCGCGCCTTTGTTGAAGCCGAGGCGTGCGGTCACATCGCACGGACGCTGGCGACCGACCGACACGATTGATCGGAGAACAAATACGGATCGAGGAGTTTTCGGCAGCCGCGCGAGGCGCTCGAAGGGAGTCGGGCCCTGTCAGTCCGCCCCCAAAGGTTTCCAAAGATGGCGGCGAAGCGCTACTTTGGTGGAAATGAAGTTCCTCAAATGGAACCGGAAAGCCCAAAGTAACGCGCGCGCGCGCGCGCGCGCGGCTTCGGCGACGGCGCCGAGCGATGACGTGCGCCGGCCTTTCCGTTGCAGTCGCGTGCTGAGCAACGTGGAAGGCAAGTTCCTGATGGACAGCGTCCCGTTCAGCTGCTGTAATCCGGGATCGCCTCGGCCTTGCATCCAGCACCACCTGACCAACAACTCGGCCCACTACGACTACGACCACCGCGCCGAGGAACTCAACATTTGGACGCGGGGCTGCCGCGAGGCCCTCTTCTCCTACTTCAGCGGCCTGATGACCGGCGCCGGCGCGCTCGTCGCCGCCACCGTCCTGCTGCAGGTGAGCCCGCCTCGGTCCGAACGAGCGCAGCGCCCATCTCTCCATCGATCGAGAGATAAGTCGTTCGGGAAACGTTCAAGTGGATCAAAAGGCTCCTGCTGAGGATCAGCGACTATTCTGGCAGCTTTAATCCCACTTCCCGTGTCCAGATCAGCTTTCCCGATGGCCTCGATGCACCGCACACAAAAGCCTCCCCTTCAGTGACCGGATAGCCGATACAATGTCCAATGCAGCGCTGTTCTCTCAACGCTTTGTTCCCCATTACCTGTGTGTGTGTGTGTGTGTGTGTGTGTGTGTGCGCGCACGTAATGCAGTGCGCAGACATGGCAGGCCTGAAGTACCTGAGCACCGCCCTGGAGACCATGAGCGACCCCGAGAACCCGGAATGCGAGAGCGAAGGCTGGCTGCTGGAGAAGAGTGTCAAAGAGACGCTGGTGGAGACGCTGGGCAAAATCAAGACGCTGGGCAAGTCCAACCATGTCCAGGAGGGCGACCAGGAAGCCCAAGCCTGAGACGCAGCGAGCGCCCTCCCTCGCTCACTAACGCGCACTGGAAAGAAACACGTCACAAACGTGGTGCCACCCAACATCATCTTCACTTCTTATACAACACGGAATCGTGTTTTTTTTAACTTTTGTAGTGACACACACACACACGCAGTCGTACATGCTACACATACACCCCCCCCCCCCCCCTCTCTCTCAGACACGCTCTGTAAATAAGCACTTCACAAACGTAATAGACGAACATAAAATCATGTTCGGTCGTTCTTACAGTTGACATGGAACCTTTCCAAACTTCCGCAGCGCACACACCCACACGAGCAAGTTTCATGTGTAGACGTTTTCAAGTTTCAATTGGTTCTTTGTTCCTTCTAACATTTGTGGTGTCGTCTCCCAGAGATTTTAGTCCCCCAAGACATAAAGAGATTACGATTGACACGCAAGTGCCTCGGCCACCTTTGCTTTGCCCGCTCGCGCCGGCGACCGAGTGCGCGCGCCACGTCCAGTCACGGCCTCGGCAAAGGACGCGCCGAGTTGTCGTTCGCGGCGGTCGCGCTGTCGGAAAACCGGATGAACGCCGTTCTGGGTCTTGACGTCACGCCACGAGTCCGTCACCGGCCGGACCCTGGCCAATTGTCGCGCGCTTCCGTCAACGTTTGGGCGAGCCGCGCGGGTTTGTCGGGGAGGCGGGACAAGCAGCTGTCAGTCATATCGACGGAGGCATGACGTTGTTTCAATGTCCGCAAAAGGTAACCAAGCAAAAATATATATATATATACACAATATATATACACACACACACACACACAGTATATATATATATAGAGAGAGAGAAGGGATCCATTCCTGGTACGGACTGAGAGTTCTACAAAAGGAACTGGAGGTAGAAATTGTTTGCATGTCACCACATTTGTCAATCGGCGACGAGCTTTGCGATTAGCAAACAAAGGATGGCTTGAAATTTGGGGATATTTGCCCTCGTGTTCAAATCCCTTTTGAAACGCGGTACAGCACGGGCCTCGGGATTGTCATTCCAATTGCCTTTATTTACAATTCACGGCAAACACAGAACACACACTTTGCTCCCAAACCACTTTAAAGGGAGAGTAAAAGCAACACTTTTTGCCATGCATGTTAAAACCGCGCGAGTCAACGACTCTTAAACTGACCCCATCTTATGCCTCCGATTGGATTTGCAATTATTCCGCAACTTGCCGCAGCGAAAGCCAATCGGAGACCGTCGCGCTTGTATCCGGGGCCCAAAGCACGTGTCAATCATTCGTAGACAGACGCGCACACACTTGAGAAGAGTAAGGCCTCGTTTTCCAGATTTATTACAAAATGAACACGTCAAGGCTTTGTGCTAATTAGCAAACACGACACCGATGCGATACAACATGGAGGCTAAAGGTGAAGGACAAGCATTTTGTTTTTTCTCTTTTCCAAACAAACTCAGTCAGGACGTCTGGCGGAATTGTCAACGTCGTCGAGACGCCGCGCCTCGGTCGCCGTCGCAGCCGGACCGATAAAAAGCCAAAGCTTTTCCTCAAACGCGAGGAAGCGACGGAAGCGGAGTTTTGCCCTTTGCCGCCGCCGATGGCGACGATGCCGGCGTTGCCACGGGAACGACGAGGGAAGGCTCTCAACTCGCTCAAATGACATTGAAATCGCTTTGACGTCATCAAAGACGCCGGCCGGCCGCCCCCCCCGCGTTCAAAACTACAAAGACGGCCGAGCGGCTGCATGCATACCGCGACGTGGGACTCGACAAACGCAACAAGCGAGGAGGAGGCGGCGGGCAGATGAGGAGCGCGAACACGTCCGATGAGATCGGGGCTCGGGAAGTCGGGTTCCTCGAGAGCCGTCTCCCGCCCGCTTTGGCTCCCCGCCGACCCCGACGCGCCCGCTTCGACGCCTCTCCGGGGCTCGACGACGATGCGAACGGGCCGCGTCGGAGTCGGGAGGCGGCGAAAACGAGGAACCCGACTTCCCTCGCCCCGAATTCGCTCATCTCGCAGAGACAAAAAGGTTCCGGCGGAAGGTCCTGTTCTTCCCGGGACGGGAAGGGGGGGCGCGGGCGGGCGGACGGCCTTCTGACCACGTCTGCTATGTACACTTGCCGTCGCGCCCGAGCGGACTCAGTCGGAGTCCGACTCGATGGGGGCCGTCTCGTCGAGGACGGCCCTCTTGGCGGCGCCCAGGTGCGCCTTCTTGTGGCGCGAGAAACTGGACGAGTGCATGAAGGTCTTGTTGCAGGCGGCGCAGGTGAAGGTCTTGCTCTTGGCCTTGGCTCGCTTGCCGCCGTCCGCCGCCGCCGCCTGGTGGCTCAGCTGATGGCGCACCAGGCTGGAGGTGTGGCTGAAACGTTTTCCGCAAAGACCGCAGCCGTGGGCCCGCGGGGCGGCGGCGCCGGCGTCCTCCTCGTCTTCGTCCTCGTCCTCAACGGCGACGGGGCCGGGCTTGGCGCGGCCGTGGCGGCGGCGGCGCCGGTTCTTTTTGCACAGCGTGTAGAAGTTGGGCTTGTCACGCGAGCACAGCTTGAGGCGGATCTTCAGGTCCGACGAGCTCTCGGCCACGTTCTCCTTGCCGGGTTGCGCGTAGCTGTCCAGAAGCTCCTTCACGTGCGTCACCTGCGAGGTCGCAAAGTCGCCCGACACTTACGGCCAATTCTTCGGCGGACCACCGGGGAAACTTTCCGTGGGAATCGCACGCAAAAGGGATCGGGGAGTCGGTCACGTCCGGCGCCGCCTCGACCGAGCGGCCGCCTTTTCTTTCCGAGGTCGGAGCGGGGCTCCGGCCTCGCTTTTTGCACCGGCGCAAAGGTGAGGTGCGTCTGAACCGCGCTTGTCGACATTCACCCCCCCCCCCCCCCGACACGAAATCGTCTCGTGGGTAATTTGTTCTGCGGCCCCGCCGGCCTCAACGGGGGATCCCGCCGAATACGCGGCAGGAATCGCAGCTACTTTTGAGGGCCGGCCAGTTCGCCGCTTGCCGTCCACCGAAAAGGGCACGACGGTGACGCCGGGCTCGGGTGGCGACCGATCACGGCTCACCTGCTTTTGGAGTTCAGTCATTCCTCAAACGTCGAGACGAGCGGGGCCGCATCGGACGTGTTATCGCCAAGACCGTTTTGGAGGTGACGACCCCCCCCCCCCCCTCACCCCCGCCGAACTAAAAAATCCGCTCGGCGTCAAGTTCTTTCAAAGTATTTGTGCCGCAAGTCCATCGCGTCAAAGGTTTGCTGCGGACGTCTCGGGCCTCGACTTTCTTACTTCAACGGCACTCGCAACGCGACGGCCGTCCCGAGAAGGCGCTTTTGGGTCCCGCAAGCTCTCATGAACGGTCGTCTCGCATTTTCCAAGCAAATCCCTTTTTCTTCCCAAGAATATTGAAGAGTGGCATTGAAACGTCCGACCGCTGGCAATGACAACCGGAACAAATGGAGGCACTTCAGCAAGTACAGCTGGATTGAGAAGAGCTTCCTGCCGCCGACGCTCGCAACTTTTTTTCGATTCTTTTGAAATGCTCTCATCCGAACTCCATTATTTATTTTTGTCGTTGTTGCAAACGTCATTTAGCGCCATTCGGGGAAAGAGTTGCTGCTCTTCAACGAAGCCAACTTTGATTTCGAAGTAGCTGAAAAGAAGCCCCTTTTTTTTTTAAAGCCGATCGCCGGAGCCCCGCGAGACGCCGAGCGGGCACGGAGCATAATGCGGCGGCACGGAGCGCTCGTCCGCCGCGCCGAGTCCCGTGGAAAGTTTCCCAGCGGCAAAGACGGCGCGAGGCCGGCCGGGCGTCTCACCTGATGCTTGGAGAGCGCCGTGGAGGTGCGGAAGCTCATCTCGCACTGCGGGCAGGCGTAGAACTTGTCATCGGCGACGTGGGGCGGGCCCGCCGGCTGCCTCCGCCGCTTGGCCTTCTTGCCCTTGAGCGAGGGCCGGTGGGCCGAGCGGGCGGGCGCGGCCGGGGCGTGGCCGTGGCCCGGCGCGCCGTCCTTGGCCTTCTTGTGAATGAGGCGGTGTCGCGACAGGCTGGAGCTGTGGTTGAACTCCTTCCCGCAGATGTTGCACGGGTGGATGCGCCTCTTGCCGTGCAGCCGCAGGTGACTCCCCAGCATCCTGAAGCACAAACCAGTCGGGGGGGCGTCAGGCGAGAGGCGAGTCGGGCGGCTCTTTCCGAAGCGGGACCTTTTCTCAAATCGAGCGATGAGGATTCCGCTCCCGGTTTGGTCTCGAGCGGACGGGGAGTCGCAGTTCTCCCGGAGTAAAAAGCGCCGCTTCTTTTGCACGATCTCAAATCCGGCACTCGGTGAGCGCGCGGGTGCGAACGCTCGGCGGTCTCCGGGCGTGTCCCGCGACTGGCCGGAGAGCGCTTCGGGGGCGGAATCCGCCTTTCGCCCGTGGTCAGCCGGGATAAGCTCCGGCCCCCCCCACCCCCCCCGCGAGGATAAGCGGCGCCGAAACGGACGGACGGACACGCTTGGAGTGGGATTTCATCATCGCTTCACGTTGGTGGCGACGCATCGACCCCAAACCATTTCTTGGAACTTTTGCAAATAAGGAGCCGCAGAAGCAAAAGATGCTTTTCTTTTAACGTCCAATAGCGATCCTTGAAGAAGAGGCCGTCGCAACCGTGGAAAATCAAGACGCAATCAACGTGCTTCTCGGGTGGGAAAAAAAATGGCGGGCGATCCGAGTCGTCCCGAGCGGGCGATATCGCTCGTTCTCAATTGTTTTTTCATCCGCACGTTATCGGAGGCGCTTCTCCTCAGGGGGGGAGCCCGGCCCGCTAGGCGGGGTGCCGAGCGCTCGCCCGGCGCGCCGCACTATCGAGGTTTTTTTCTCCGCGCCCACCCAAAATAAGAAAAGCGACAACGTGCGCCGCAATCCGCCGTCATGCGCAAAAGCCGCCGCTCCGCAAGCGCTTCTCGGCGGAAGACGCGACAACGCGCAAGTCGCGCGGAGCCTCCCGCCAGCCTCCCTTCACGGTTCGCGCATCGTTGCGGAGTCTCGTCGGCCAGCCCGACGCGAAGGGACGAGCGGCGACGCCGGCGAAGCGCGGATCCGTCGAGCGATCGTCACCGACGCGGAGCGACGAAGCGACGGCGACAAATCCGCCGAGAGGGAGAGACGCGTCGATTGGCAAAGTGCCGCCGCGGAATTCCAAGAACTGACCGGCGAGAGGGAAGAAACCGTTGGGCCGCCCGCAAAGGGAATCATTTCGCTTCGCCGGCCGGCCGCTTTCAAGCAAAACTTGTCGGAAAGCTCAGGCCGCCACGCGCAAAGACAAACGGGCTGTTTTTGTCCGCCGCCAACCGCGACGCGAACGCAATCGCAATCGCCAGCCGACGACCGAGCGAGCGGCCGTCGACGAAAAGGAGGCCGTGTGTCGCTTTCCCAGACGGCCGGCGAGAAAACTCTTTTCTTGCCTCACCTTGACCAATTTTTCCTCTTTGGAAAAACGCGGGCAACGCCGGCGCGCGTGCGGAAGGGGCTGCTCTTCATCGTTCTTTCATCGTGCCTGGGAGGGGGAATCTCCACGCATGCGGCGCTCTCCCCGTTCAAATCGTCGGAGCGCATCATGCGCGGGGTTTTTTTTTGAATCTCACTGATCAAAATCGATAGATTTGGAAAACCCGGGCCCAAGAGAACTTCTCCAACGCGTCCGAAGCCTTCGTCTCGACACAAGAAAGGGAAAAGGCCAATTGTGTCAAACGAGTTGGCCCCGAGTGGCTTTCGCGGTCGCTCGACTTGAGAAAGGTCGCCCGGTGCGACGTCATCTCCTCAATTGCCGTCGCTTCGCTTTACTCTCCTCGTGAATCGGCAGGAAAGAAACAGCGGCAAAGGGGCGGAAGAGTGATTTTGCAATCGACTCGAACGCCGAAGGAAGTCTGAATTGACGGACTCGGCGACCGGCTCGCGGGAGGCGATGACCGACCTGCTGCCCTTGAAGGTCATGCCGCAGTGCTGGCAGGCGTAGCGCGCGTCCTGCCGCGCGGGCTCCGGGGCGCGTTTGGCGGCGGCCGAGGCGGGGGCGGCCGCCATCTTGGCGGCGTGCGTTTGCTGGTGGCGGTACAGGCTGGAGGCGTGGCTGTAGCATTTACCACAGTAGCCGCAGCGATAGCGCCGCTCGTCGGGCTCGGGATCGGCGCGGTCCGAGTCGGCCTCGCCGTCCGGCTGGCCGCCCACCTCCACCAGGATCTGGTGGCGCTCGTCGTCGTCGTCGTCGTCGTCGTCGTCCGACTCCATCTTGATCTCCACGCTCTGCTCGGTCACCTCGCAAGGGTACACCTCCTCGTAGGGCGCGAAGAAGGCCTCGTCCGTCTCGATCTTGAGCTGCTCGCCGCTCAGCTCCGACGGGTCGTCCGAGTCCTTCTTGACGCACGAGATGGTGAACTTGGAGCCCACCTCGGCCCACTTGACCACATACTCGATGGGCTGCGTGTCCAACTCCACCGTGATGAAGTCCGCGCCCAGGGCGTCCGCCTCCGACGCGGTCAGCTGCGCCTCGGAGTCGTCCATCGTCAGGCGGCGATCCCAGCGGCTGGAAGCCAGACGGCGCAATTTCAAGGGAGGCGGACATATCGGACGAACGCTGAGCGGACGGCGGTCGCCGCAGCCCCGCGGACGAGGGCTCCCCTCTCGCGTTTGCCACACGAAGAGATCTTTGGAGCGTTTGCGTTTCCTCGGCCTTCGCGAGCTTCGGATGAAATCGGCTCTCGTTTCTAGGGCCGCCGGCTTCTGAAAGCTTTCCGGCCCGAGACCTTTGTCGCGTTGTTCGCGCTCGGACGAGGCAGGTGAGGGCCAAACGGAGGCCAAACGACATCGCTTGTCATCAAGTTGCGTCGAGAAGCATTCGAGGACGAAGTGATCGCGGCTCGCCGTGACGTCACCATAAAGCAGGCAGGCTGCGAGAGCGCCGCATCCATTATTCAAATCGCTCTCATCGCCAACTTATTCGCGGCGAGCTCGAGCGCCGAACGTTCGGGAAACGCGCTCGAATTCCTACCGAGAGTTCGCGCGCGTCGCAAACGTCGGCGTTGTCACCGTCGCGAAAGGCGCGCGCAAAAGGTCCCCTTTCTCAATGAAGTTCCAGGGCTCTGCCGGGCTCGGCGGCAGCGACGAGGAAAACGGCGGAAGGATCCCCCCGCCTCCCCACCACCGCCGCCGCCGCCGCCGCCACCATTTCTGGTTCGTGGCGGCTCGTCAAGCGAGCGCAAAAGACGACCGGAGCGGCGCGCCGGTTCACCGCGACGAACTTTGGCGTTTCGGGAACTCACCGAGTAGGAATACGTCAAATGAGAAGCCCGAGGTTGCCGGCGGAGACGCTCACAATAAACAGGAAGAAGCGGACGTGGACACAAAGCATTGTGGGAAACGATTAAATGGTTCCCGGCAACGGAAGCGCTCCTTCATAGTAAAAGCGACACCTCCGGTCGGAAGCGTGCACATCGTAGCTAGAACGCACGCGACCAATACGTGAAAATAAGACAGACGTGCGGAGGCGACTAGAAACTCGTTCATGTTGTGACTGGTCGCAGACTGAGCGCGCCAAGCGAACATTGGCCTGACCGGAAGTGGACAACATACGTTCATCGGCTCTGCACTCGATGGAACGGGCTCTCTGATTGGCTGAAAATGGCCCACCTCAAACCAAAGTCGACTGACAGCAACCGAGAAACAGCTCGGACTTTTTCGTGTTGGTTGAGAAGCAGATGGCACTCGCGTCCACCTCACATGGTCGACGTAAATACGTCACATAGGCCGCTTTCCAACCAATCGCGGGACGATGAGGAACATGACTTTTGGGCAACCGTCGTCCATGGCTTCCATTTGACACCCGTCAAACCTCGCGGTTCATCTGGAAGGCACAGCGACGTCGCGCTCCATCGGTAATGGACGGTAAAGTGTTAGGAGTGCGGGCGGGCGCCAGGACCGGACGGACCGTTACGGTGCGTGCGCCGCCTCTGACGCTGCTCCAACATGATTGGCTGCTGACCAGGAAGAAGCAGCGCGAGATATGCCCCCCCCCCCAACACGATTGGCTGCTGACGAGGAAAAAAAAGCACCGCGAGATATGCCCACCCCACCCATTGTGCACATTTGACTGGGGGCCAGCTTGCTGAGCTAAAGCAACCCGCGAAGCGACGTGGCGGCCATGTTGGCGGGTGCAATCGCGTTGCCATCAATGGCAAAGCAATGCTTGACTTTTTAGAGAACACCGGAGCGGCTGCCATTCCGCTCCAGTTCGAAGCGTCCCGTGAAGCAGACAGACGAGTGGGTGTGCCCGAGAGGCAACAACATGACCTCCGAAACGGGAAGATTTTTACAGGTTGAGGCCACTGACGTTTTTTTCCCCTACTGTAGTTTTGTATTTGGCTAGGGTGGGTCACCGTTCCCGCTGGTAGCATGAGAGCGCTGGCTTGAGGACGGAACTACTTTGCGGAGAGGAGGAACAGGATAAGCATCGCCGGAAGCCTACGCACCTCATGTGGCAGGGCTGTGCAGGCCTGCGGGAGGAAGGGAACCGGTACCAATGACCGGGCCCCAAGGTCACCTGACCTAAATCACGCGGACCACCCGTGGGGTACGAGGTTCCGGTCCATCCTCCGCCGCTGCCAAATTGCACCTCTGACCGCCGGGGAGCTCAGCGATGCCCCGGCCGGCTCCAGCTCCGGGAGGAAATACCCCGGGACAACATCCGTCGTCTCGCGACGAGACGAGCGCGTGGCGAGCCACGCAAATTTTGAAGTCGCCGGAAGGAAATTTCAGCGACACGAACAGACGCACAAAGTTCACGTTTCCATCGGGGTCTTTCGAGAGGGTCGAAACGCAAATTCACAAAAGCACGTTTTGAGTCCCGCAACGTGACTTGCACGTTTTTGGGAACGTCGACGATCGCCCGCCTCAAATTTCACACGTTCAAAGCGAGCGGCGCTACTTTCATGAATGACAAAGGCAAACAAGAAGCACATGACCAAAGATCTCCGTAGTCTCCAAAGGGCTTCCCCGTGTTTTATTTGCGTAGGGACGATCACACAAGCGCACGCACCAATAAAATAAGCAAAAGTCATCCCGGGTGAGTTTAAAATTATGTGTTGAATTTACGATAAAAGATTTGTCAGCAAAAAAGTCAATTTCACGGTGTCAAAATGATCCTGGATGCAGAGTATTTGAACAAACGCTCAAATGCAAAAATAAATGTTTCATCAAAAATATTTCGGCTTGGATAAGTCAGCCTGCCAGAGTTACTACTTGTTGACTGGGAGCTCGATAGATGCATTCAATTGACTTCCTGTTTGCAATCAAACGGCGTCACGGGATTTAAGGCGAAGAAGGCCGCCAACATCATCCTCCTCCTCCTCAAACCTGGAAGAAAACGAAGCGACGGCAAGCTTAGGATCAATGCGAACAAGTCACACCGGCGAGGGGCGCGCGATTCGGGGGCAAAGGGCCCGTTTGGAAATAGCCTCAGAACGGGCGCCGGTTCAACCGCTCGGCAACTCTGCGTGTCGTTCAAATACGTTATCCGTACGAAGCGGCACGCCGGCCGTCCCGACGGAAAGAGTTCCGGCGCGGGCTGCCGATTTGGGGCGGCGCGCGGCCAAAAGTGTTCGCGGAGGGGCCGTCGGGCTCCGAACCGTTATCGAGCGTCGGCGCCGCTCATTTACTTTTGCGCCTTCTTGCGGACGACGGCTCCCAAGTGGCGATCTTCGATGACGTCGTGGCATCTGATGCGACTCACCTGAACAGGAGGCGGCTTGTGAAGCCATTTCTCTGGGTCACCGCCCACTTTTGCGCTGGAGAACGAGTCATAGGCGGAGGGCACGCGTTCCTGCGGCGAATGGACACGCGCGCGATGACGTCACGTTACCCCAGTTGGCTCGCGCAAGCGGCGATTTCTGCTACCTGACACTCCTTCCGCAGCGGCCCTTTGTCATCCCGCCGAGGTGCCGTCCCCTTTTCCGGAAGCGTCCACGACCGCGCATCTAAAGGCTTCCCGAACAAGGAGTTCGAGAGGCCGCCGCAGGCTGACGACGGAGGGTTGGAAGGGTGAAGCCACGCCTCCAGGATGGCCCGAACCTGCGGAGACCGCGCCCACTACCGCCGTCAGCCCAAACCAATTCAAATTGGGCACGCCGTGGCTCCCGTTCACCGAAAAGTGAAGCTTTAGTGCTTTTGCCGGTCAACAAGTAGAGAAAGTTTCATTCCAATCAAAACCCGCCCGGGTTAACTTTTGGGGGGTGATTCGGAATGGAAAGACCCTCGAACAAGGTCTCAAAGGCACGGAGCCATTCACTTTGACACCTCGAGGTCGGATGCTTTTCATCGGCTCCGTTCGTAGTCGAAACCCGAAATGCACCAGCAATCGCCACGACGAGCTTCGGTCGGTATGGCGGGCTTGCTTAACAGCCACTGATGGCAGAGTCCCCCCGCCCCCCCCCCCCCCCCACACACACTTTTTGTTTTTTTGCAGCAGCAGCACCACAGAAAATGTCCCAAATTGGAGGCGTAGGCAAAGAGAACCGAGTCCTTATTAAGTTCATTACCTTCTGTTCTTGCTGTCTGCGCTGCAGAGGAGGGGGGAAATTCTTTGCAGCAGCCAGGACGACGTCGACGGCGGCGGGGGAAACGGGGACGCCGTTCTTGTCTCGGCCGCTGTGCTGCAGCAGCCAAGCGTCGAGAGCTTCTCTGCCGCAGTTGTCGTCGCAGACGCACTCAGAGTAGCTGGAGCACGGTTCGTTGGCGCGACACGTCTGCGGCGGCGGCGGCGGCAGCGCCCGTTGAAGCCACGCCTCCAGGCCGGACGCGGCGGTCTTGAGGCACTCGAGCTGGCCCAGGTTTTCGATCTCCAGCGCTCGGGTGCTCCGGCGGCAGCGGGAGGAGCAGCCGGGGCCCGCCAGCCAGTCTTCCCAAGGCCGGCGCTCGGAAAACGGCTCCAAGAGCAAGCCCCGACGCTCTCCGTTCGCGTCGGGCGGGGCCGCCAGCCATTTGCTCAGGTCGTCGTCCCGCGTGGACTCGTCCATCTTTTCGATGGAGGAGGCGGACGAAGCCTCGCTTTGGCCGCGCCGCCTGCCGGCGGCCTTCCGGTCCTGGAGCAGCCACGCCTCCGGGTCTCGCGGCTGACCCCAGGCCTTGAGAAAATCCACCGACGCCGGGGCGGGACGGGAAGCCTGCACGAGGGCGGCGCGGGGACATTCAAGAGTTGCACCGGCGACAAGGATCAGAACGCGTCACGCTCCGCCCTACTTTGTTTTCAATCCCGAGTCTCGGACCGCCTTCCGGCAGCCGGTCCGCCGGAGCCCCGCTCGGGACTTCCTGCACACACAAGCGCAAAAGGTCACGGCGCAAGGCGTGGTCTCGAGGTGATTTTCACCACAGGCGGGCGCGGCTTTATTTTGCTTTTGGGTTCTCGCTAGCGACGGGCGGCGATGGCGCGCGGGGGCTCGCGGCCATGCCGTTTCTACTCTGGAATTTTGACGGCGCGAATTTGGGAGGACGGGCTTTACGAACCGTCGAGAGCCGTCTAGACTGGTTAGACCGGCCGCCTGCGTGCGAGACCTGGGCGGCGATGCTGCCAAACGAGGTGATGGCTTCCCTCAGGGAGCGCGCGTCGGCAGTGAAAGTCATTTCGGGCGTTTCCTCCGGCAGCAGGCTCAGGGAAGCCAACCTGGGGAGACGGAGACACGCGCACGCGCGCGAGGCGCCGCGCCCCGCGTTGCCCATTGAACAAGTGAACAGCGCGTTCCAACAGAGTCCGGCCGCAAGAAGGCGGGCCGGTGACCCCCGGCGAAGGCCACTCCAAATGAAAGCCAAGGCCCGACTTTCTTACTTGTCCATGCAGCTGGTCAGTTGGTTGCTGAGATCGCCGCCGCCGCCGCCGCTCTGCAGCTGCTGCGAGATGGCGTCCAACTGCCCGTGCATCTGAAAGGCGTTGGAGAGACAAGAGCACGTTGCCACGTGCCGAGCATCCGCACGCTCGAGTATGAAAAGCGCACAAGACCAAAGGGGAGCCGAACGGAAAGGTTTTGGTGAAATCTCAAATTGCGGCCCAACGCTGTCCCGACGAGGCCTAAGTCGCGGCCTACCAAAAGACAAACTTGCCGACGCTGCTCCCAGGTCGGGCGCCTTCCAGGCATGACGAGCGATTGACATTTTAACGGAACTACTCTTGACGATACCGCTTATCAATCCGGTATCGCGATCGGCGCATTTTTTTTTTTGGGGGCGAAAAACCCGAAATGACAAAAATATTCAAATTCAGGTGGCTCCCGCGTTTGCCGCCTGCTTTCTTTCAATCGTGACGCTCAAGCGACAGCGGGCAGAACCGTCCGCTTCTTTCTCGACAATCGCCCCCGATTGCGCTTCGGTCGGACGACAAAGCCGGCCGGGAGTCGGAGATTTTGCCTCGGAGCCCGTCGGGGCGTCTGCCGGCGACCGACTCCGGCGATCCTCGGAATGAATTCTCAACTCAAGTGTATTTCCGGAGCACTTTCAAACAGCCGTGGCTGCGGACAAAGCGCTGCACACGGGGCAACTAACATATCTACAACAATAAAGCATAAATCGGTAACAAAGATGGTCGAAGCCGCCAAACATGAAAACTAAGATCAAATCTGAGTCAAACGCCAAAGACCACAAGTGAGTTTTGAGGCGGGTTTTCGAGCGGGCGGGGGGGGGGGGGGGGGGCGAAGGGCACCCACCCGATGGAGTTGATGTAACTGCTGCTGCAGAGTTTCCGCCTTGACGTGTTCCAGCAGCTCGATCTGGCCCAGGAGCCACAACTCCCTGCAGCGCAGCGCCTCCTGCTGGCGACTCACGCAGCTCTGCAGCTGCCAGCGCACCTGCCGGACGCAAAGGCAACGGCAACTTTTGTCAAGTCATCGCTCGGCCAACTTTGCTCGTTGGACTGTCACGTGATGTCATTTGTTGTTGGGCGACTCCACGTCGTTGCTTTCGGGAGCCGCGCCACTTGACGCAAAATGCGTTCCGATTTGTCGGGACCAGATTTGAACGTCTACTTTGTGAGCTTTCATTGTACAACCGGCAATGCGGCTGCGAAGAGAGCGGCGCCGGTTTCTCAAAGCGGACGCGGACCTCAAGAGTCGGGGGCCGAGCGAAAGTCACGCCCGGGAGGGAAGCGGGCCACCAACGAGCAATTCTTTGTTTGTTCAACATTGCCCAAGACGTGTGTGACGCACAGGACAGTATTTACAAGCTGGCCCAAAGCAGTCAAATTTCGTACAGGCAAAAGGTTGCCGCGAATCTCGACCGTTGCTTTGTCCACACATGGGGGTTCTTTTTATTTTATTTAAACAAATGATTTACCAATTGGAAGCGTGGAAAAAAAATCTCTCTCTCTTTCAGCTTCCCCCCCCCCCCAGATAAGGTTACGTATGGAGCAAGAAAAACAAGAGTTTGGTATCCCCAGATGTAAAGCAAATCTCAGAAACCCCAAACATCAGCAAAAGCCCAGGCCGAAGACCGCTAACATTTGCCTTTATCGCAACGCAAATAGGCAAAGGAGCTTTTTGTTTCTTCTTCATATTGGATTTTGGCGACCGGGGCCAAATGAAAGGCGACGTCTTACCTCTCTGGCGTTGTCCCCCAGCAGCCGCTGCGTCTTCAGCACGCCATCGATCGCCTTCCCGAGCTGATCCTGAGCCAGCCGGCATCGCTTAAGCTTGCTGCCTGCCGCCGGCATCCTGGTCAGCGAGCGGAAAAACAAGGCGCGCCGGATTCCACTCAGTCATTTCATGGCACGTTGGAGCGGCCGGACCAAATGGGCAAATTTCTACAAGCGCCGCGTGCCTTTGCGCAGCGCTTGCAGAAATTTGAAAGAACCGGTCGAAGAGGAATCCAAAGAAGCAAGCGCCGCGTGCCTTTGCGCAGCGCTTGCTTCTTTCGATTCCTCTTCGACCGGTTCTTTCAAATTTCTACACGAATTCAACACGGAAGCTAACCAAAGTTGGACGCACACGCCGCGCACATGTTTACGGAGCAGAGCAGAGCAGTAAACGAAGCGCAATGTGTCATTTTAAAATAATGTTCTCCAGTTTTGGAGAACAAAGGGAAGGGGATTTGGATCGGATGTTTTTTTCCATCTGATTCACCACTAACTGTAATCCAAAAAATAATTCCCGATCGATCAAGTATTCAAATAATAATTGGCGAGCGGGTCGGAAATGGAGAAATGTGTAGCTGACCTCACTCGCGAACTGCCTGTAGGAAGGACCGGAGAAATGTGACAACTGTTTTACCATTTAGAGGGGTCGGGAGAATTTCCAGTGAAATCGCGCCTCATCGATGAAATATAAACGGATGCTCCAAATAGCTGTCCGTCAATTTGATAAGCGAGCGAGGGTAAGGGCTTGACTTGTCGGGAGGCGACAAGAAGCCATTCCGGGCGTTTGTGTCGAGTTGGCCTTTTCCAGCGAAACGCTAACGTGGGCGAGAGGGCGACGGCCATTTCTTATCGTCCGCTCGCACACAGCTGATAACGCTCTTCGCTCAAAACACCCTCGCGACTTTCACCTCGGTGTTTACGAGCACGACCTTGGCGAATGTACACGTGATTAGTGCTTTGTTGTCGTTTTTCACACGGACGACCTTCCGCTTCGATCCGTCGCGGCGCATTTCCCGTGAGCCGACCACCGACAACGCGTCGCTCAATGAGGGGCCATTGCCCCGCCGATGACATCGAGTGTCGTTCGTGCACGTCGTTGATTACGAAAGCCTTCTTTCGGCGAGTAACGCGTCGGCGCGGATCGAACATAAACGTCCACATCGACAACATCGATCGGCCGCCATCAGCGCGTGCGGGCCCGCACGTCCGCGCGGCCTTGACGTGACGTCACCCGGCCGACAAACATTTGAGGAGTTGCGGTCCCGAGGCAAGAAATAGGCGAGCGGTTCCGAGCGCCGTCACCCCCGCCGTCCACGCGAGGCCGAGGTCGGCGTCGCGGAAGCTCAAAGGGGCGGAGGAGGTCGACGAGGGCACCGTTTTAGAAGGAATCGCCATTCGCGACACAGCCCGACTCACCTGACGATTTTGCTGTGGACGCTCGACCTCAGTGCCTCAAATGCGCCAAACTGCTCGGATGACTATTTTCCGTCAGGTGGGGATCCCTCCGTCGCTCGCTCGCTGTTTGGCTTCGCTCTCGGCCGAGTCGCCAGCTTGTGAGAGGATGACGACGAGGAAGGGGGACCGAGGGAGGTCCTTCGGCAGCTGGGCTGGGCCGGGCTGCCGCTTCTTCTTCTTCTTCCCTTTCCCTCGGGTCGCAGCGAGGGCTTCGCGCGCATTGCCGCCCTCTAGTGCTGAAGTGGGGGGTCACGGTACGGGGCTCCCCAAGATCCGCTTTTCAAGCAGCCAACGTTCGACCCCTTGCCGCACGCGCGCCGCGATGAGCAACGGTCATAATGGACCCACGCATGAACGAAAAAAGAAACCAGATCCCAGACGATAGGATAGTGCGTTTGTCAAAATGAAATCACTGCCTAAGCTGGTGGGGGACCTGACGCGGGGAGCCAAGGTTTGAGACTTGGGGTTTGGGGTAGAGGAAACGATCTTAGCGAGGTGTAAAGGTTGGGCCACGGGATGGAAGCCAACGCTGAAATTGATGGGGGGGGGGGGGGGGGGGAGACACGTGAAAGAGGAATCTGGAACAGGCGACACACATCTTTGAAACCACTCCCTTTATTTATACGACTACATTTCCGAATGACGGTTAATATTATTATTATTCAATGCAAAGGTGACTCTGATGTTGTCATTAAAAAAACTAGTCACGCGAATCCATCTGGACACCGATCATATAATTTCCTACAATAATCAGGAGAGAAAAACGACACCGATACAAAACACCCGACTTCGATCAATCGCTGCCACTTTCAACCACTTGTGCATCATCCATCCATTCTTAGGAAATTGCATTGTTTTTCAGAAGAATCCCGCAGGTGGTCCTTGGGGTCCCTGAAGCGCCGTATGAACGAGAGCGAAGATGGCCAGTCCCCTCCCACCCCCTCCAGCCCGCCCTGACAGCACTAGGTAGCTCCTTCAGCCAGAGACTGTTACACCCGCGCTGCAAGAAGGAGAGATACCGACGCTCGTTCCTACCGACTGCTGAATAAAAAATAGCAACAATAATATTAATAATAATTAAATGATGTGGAAAACACCTGTAAATAGCACTGCGATTTATCCATTTTGTATTTATATTGCACTTAATTGAACGGTGTTGTTTGTTTGTTTTCTTCTTCTTTCTGCCTACATTCTTGCTGCTGGAGGCTGTAAATTTCCCCAGTGTGGGGCAAATAAAGGATATCTTATCTTAAGAAAGACGGGAGATGACGTCACTTTTCAGAAGGCTGACCGGGAATAAGTCGGCATTGGGATGGAGTTCGAAGGGGGCTCGCGCGAGGCTAGGGCTCACGGTGCATCCGAACAGAACGAAGCGGCGGTGCTCCACCAAAGAGAGAAGACGAAAAACGCCATAAACGCAGTCGCCCCTCTTGACGGACGAGGCCGAATCTCGGGCGCGTGACGTCATGACGTCGATCGCTCACGCCTCCTCGTGGGCGGAGTCGGGCGCTCGTTTCCTTCCTTCTGCCGTGTGGAAAACCCCGAGCGGATATTTTGCGCTGCGCACTTCTGGGCCAATATCGGAGCCCGACCCGGGCGGGCACCTTTGAGGGCTTTCCCGTAGATCCCAAGCGCCGAGGAGCTCTCGAGACGGCGCCGGCCGCCACTCGGACACGAGTCGCTCGAGAAGTCCGAGACGGCCTCGGCACGACATGTCTGCGGGCCCCGGGCGCACCAGCGCCGAACCGTGGGGGAGCTTCGACGAGCCCGTCGTCCAGGTAAGCTTCGTCGTTAGCCGCCGGAAAGCTGGCCTTCACTCTCTCCGTCGTGCCTCCGGACCGCCGACGAGGTGGCGTCCGAACGACGCGGCCTTCTCCGGAGTGACACGTACGCGGCTTTGAACGCAGGGCGGCGGCGGAGGTTCGGCGGTCATCGACATGGAAAACATGGACGACACGTCGGGCTCCAGTTTCGAGGACATGGGAGAGATGCATCAGCGGATGAAAGAGGAGGAGGAAGTGGCGGCGGAGGCGGCGGACGCCGATGACCAAGACGGAGACTTCTTGGGCATGAAGGGCTTCAAGGGCCAGCTGGGCAGGCAGGTGGCGGACGAAGTGAGTCGACGTGGCCCTTTCTTCTTTGCGCCTTCTGGGACTCCCGCGAGCGGATCGGGCGCTCTCACTCGAGTCCGAGTGGCAGCGTCGGTTGTGTGGTCATCAGGTGTGGCAGGTGGGAAAGCGCCAGGCGTCTCGAGCCTTCAACCTGTACGCCAACATCGACATCCTCCGGCCCTACTTCGATGTGGAGCCCGCGCAGGTGCGCGGCCGGTAAGAGCCGCCGCCGCCGCCGCCGCTTCCCGTTCGATACGAGTCGATTGTCGTGTGCCTTCAGGTTGATCGAGTCCATGATTCCCGGCCGCGTGATCAACTTCCCTCAGGTACGCCCGCTTCGCGTCTCGCTTTCAGCACTCGGGGCCCTCACACGT
The DNA here is from genome assembly GCF_054856545.1 of Hippocampus guttulatus. NCBI lineage: Eukaryota > Metazoa > Chordata > Actinopteri > Syngnathiformes > Syngnathidae > Hippocampus > Hippocampus guttulatus. Next base: position 67,635 of record NC_141270.1, read on the forward strand.
TGCGCGCGTGTGTAGAAGATTGCAGGTGAGCTGTATGGGCCGCTCATGCTGGTTTTCACACTGGTTGCCATCTTGTTGCACGGCATGAAGACATCGGGGACCGTCATCGTGAGAGGACACACGCACGCACGCACACACAAAGTAATGACGGCACAATGACGTTGCGTGTGTGCGCGTGCGCGCGCACCTGCCCGTTCCAGAGGGAGGGCACTCTGATGGGAACGGCTATCGGAACGTGCTTCGGGTACTGGCTGGGAGTCTCGTCTTTGATCTACTTCCTGGCGTATCTGCTCAATGCTCAGATCACCTTGTTGCAAACCCTCTCCCTGCTGGTACGTACACGTGGAGTTTTCGCCTCGTCGCCATACCCCGTCAAGCCGGCCGTCGGTCGAGCCTTTGCCCGCTTTGGTCCTCTCAGGGCTACGGCTTGTTCGGCCACTGCGCGGTTCTCCTGGTGAGCTACAACGTGCACGTCCACCCGCTCTTCTACACCCTGTGGCTGGCGCTGGGAGGACTGTCCACCCTGCGCATGGTGATGCGGCTTCCGCGTCTCCCGCGGCGGCGGCCGCCGCGGCGGCCGCCGCGGCCTGAGCGCCTTTTGTCTTTCAGGTGTCGGCTCTGCTGTCTCGCACGGTGGGCGCGACTCCTCGCCTGCTGCTGTGCACGACGGTGTCCGCGCTGCACATGCTCTTCCTGCTCTACCTTCACTTTGCTTACCACAAGATGGTGGAAGGTAGGCTTTCGCGCGTCAAACTTTCAAGCCGGAAATTGACCAAAGTGAAGGCGCTCGCTCACGCGGGGAAGGTCGACATGGCGTCAGACGGGGGGGAGGGGGGGGTTAGGACCAAAATTCACAAATTGGGATACCTCCAAACTTGTAGCTCTTCTCCCGATGCTAACGCAACATCTCTCACCCACCGTCGCGCCGTCCCATGTGTGCACGTTCAGGCCTTCTGGACTCCCTGGAAGGATCCGAGCTAGCCGCCATGCCGCGGGTGGCCAGAGAGGTGGAGCGAGCGAGGATCAACACCACCGCTGCCCTCGCCCTGTGACCCGCGCACGTCGCCCACCCGTCTGCTCCTCTTCTCTTTTCGTGGTTACGCTTGTCTTTGTGCCGTGGAATTAGGCTCGTCGGTGCTCCTTTGGACCAAAATATATCATTTTGCCCCCCCGACACTTTTGTGCGTGTGTGTTAGGGGAAGGGGGAATGCCACAGGGGTGTCTTGAGACTGCTCCCGAAACCGCAAAATGATGACCGTGATTCACCCACACTGGATTTGAAGCACATCATCTGTGGGACAGTACAGCAAAACGGCAAACGGAAAAGATAAGTCAGTACTTTGCAAAATAATAGCAAAACGGTTTCAGTGTGCCAAAACCATTTGAGATAATAGCAACCTAATTACTGCCCCCCCCCATACACCTTCTACAGTAACACAAAAAGCACTTATTCACTCATTCAAAAAAAAATATAATAATCAAACAGCACACATAAACAGACTTGTGCCAAACAAGAAGAGCGTATTCTTCCATCCAATAGCCAAAGCGCTTTCTCCTCACGGGGCTCGCGGGGGCCTATCGCAGCTGTCTTCCCACCCCGAACTGGTTGCCCTCCAATGCCAGGGCACCCCATACACAGACAAACACTCGCACTCGTACCGATGGACGGTTGGGAGTGGTCCATGAACCTGCCGCGCGTGACCTCGGCGATGCCTTCAAAGAAATCAAATCGCAGGAGCTGCCCAAGGTGATCGTGACAGCAGTTGCTTCATCTACGTGAGCAAATGGCATTCTTTCTCTGGAAAAAGATGGGAACGTGGAAACGGAAGGCATAAAACATTCATTGGACTTATTAAAAAGGCAGCAACTTTACTCGACAACACGACTCATTGAAGCTGGCTGCACTTGAATCGCCCATACCTGTCAACTTCAGAGCGCCAACCTGTATAAACTACCAAAAAAAATCCTTATAACATACCAAAGCATTTTGTCAAAATAACGGCAGAAAAACCCCCACGAAATTTTCAATGATATTTCTTGTAGATCTCCATAATACAATGTCTGCTTAATGTCTAATCATCATTCTACTTAGTAGCATTTCTGTGTTCAGAGTTGTATTCCTGCGTTACTTTTTTGGAAAGTTACCGTAAATGAAAGCATTCGAGTAGACGAGCACCATTCTGGGCAAAAGCAAACGGAACTACCTGTTAGGGGAAGAAAAGAAAACACGGAAGTTTTCAGAATCCGTATGATTTGTGCGATACGGCCAAATACGTAAGATTCACCACAAAATCCGTATGAACTATGGCTAAACCGTACGAGTTGACGGGTATGATCGCCGAATCCGCCATCGCGATGAGCATTCATTCCCACAATCCCTTGCGACCGTCGTACGTGCAGTTACGACAGAACAGCAGAAGATGGCCTCGCCTGGTCCTCCGGAGGGCAGCGGGCGTGTGGGGGGGGGGGGGGGCGCAGAAGCAAACCAGCAGAACGCACTCACTTCCGGACAATTTGGAGTGTTCCGTTTAGCCGCCCGCCATGCGCGTTTTTGGAATACTGGATGAAAACGGGGCGCCCGGAGGAAAGCCACGCAGGCGCGGGGAGAACATGCAAACTCCACACAGGAAACCGGAGTTCCAGTCTGATCAGGAGCCAGCGTGTAAATTTGGACAAAGCTTTTACCTCCAGCGTCACGCCGGATGTGACGACACACCAGCCCCCCCCCCCCGGGTGGCCGAAGTCTGTGCCTGTGACGCGTCGCCTGTGCGCCTCCTGTGGATGAAAGATGAAGATTTATTTCTGCGCAAGTATCCGCGGCGGCAGGGCTGACGTGCGCCTGTACGAGCACATCGTCGAGACGCTCGGAAAGTTCGGGGAGGTTCTGACGGAGCACGTGGGCGACAGTCAGCTCAGCCATACAGGTCAGAGTTCACGCGGTGGGAGGTAGGAACGGGCGGCTGCCATCTTGGACGCGGGATGGACGGAATTGAGGAAAAGCCCAAAACAACCTCGACAGTACCATTTAACTCAACTAAGTTAAAAAGTACTTTAATGACTTGAAATTCAGTCGTTTCGGAGCACCGCTCGACGGCTCGTTTTAGCCACATGCCCTGACGATCGCGGTGTCTGACTGTTCCAGTCTCGTATTCTACCACTGATCACTTTAGCTCTGCTTGATACTGTGCACAATGGGCGGTACCACCGCACAACGGCTCACTTCCATTCCAAAATGCCCGTCCGTACTTATTTGTCACGTCCTTGTTTATGATGATACTAATGCGGCGCGTTCTATGTCTTCGACATACTTGGCCAATAAAGAGGATTCGGATTCCGATCCATTCATTCTCTGTACCACTAAAAACGATGCCTGGATAATTCAAACGGCTCCCCGACGACCGCACACGTCTGCAAATGCCTTATCTCGATTCAACACAAAGACAAATACCGTATCCATCGGCTCGGATGGAAGACTGTAAAAATGGAGGAATATTCTCCATTTGAGAGGTTCGAAATCGGAGGAGTTTGAAAATCCGAAAGGTCTCCGAACAAATCGGTTGTCGACGAGTTTGACAAGAAACGGGTTGCCGACGAAGCGTGACCTCGGCGCTGTTGCCCTTTCCAGGAGAGGAGTCGGGCGACGGAGCCATTCACGACCGGGACTTGGACTGGCTGCGGCAAGCCGACGGTGAGAAGCGCCCGTCTTTCTCCGCCACGCAACCGCGATCGCCGACTTGACGTGAACGCGCGTGCCGCGACAGCGGTCGTCGCCGAGGTGACGCAACCGTCGCTGGGCGTGGGCTACGAGCTGGGCCACGCCTACCTGATGAGGAAGAGGACCTTGTGTCTTTTTCGACCGTCATCGGGACGCGGTGAGCGCTCGGCTTTTCTCAATGTCCGTTTGCGAGCGGGAGCGAGAAAAAGAGCGATAAGGCACGGCTCCCTTCCTTCTGTCGCAGAGTTGTCGGCCATGATCCGAGGGGCGGCGGACGGCGAGCGGATGTTGGTGACGGACTACGCCGGCCGGGACGACGTGGACGCCATCCTAGAGCGCTTCTTCCGGGCCGAGCCTCACTGAATTCCACTTTGTGCTCTCACATTAAAAGCGGACGCCGCCACCTTCCCCGAGGCAAAGCCGCGTGTGCGCGTTTGTTTCCGAGCGGTCACGTTTACTTCCAGCCAACCCTTCCAAAAGCGCAGCATTGACAATACGTAGGTTGCGCAGAGCCATGGAAACACTTGGAGAAAAAAAAAAAAAACCAACTGCACTTACGGTGCCTCGTTTTGAAAAAGCCCAAAGACGCCCGGCTTACCGAATATTTGGTCATCCGGGCAACGGCGAATATTCTCGTCGACAGGAAGCGTCCGCGCTTTGCGTTCTGCACGTGATCCGTCCGCAAGGAATCTCGGGGCTTTGGAGTCCACGGCGTCTGGCGCCCAACCTGCCGCCGCAAACACACAAGCGGAAACGAGCTCATCTCTTTTCGTCAACGGACGCCACTGCTTCGCGTTTGCTTTCAAAACTTACCGCTAGCTTGTAGCGGACGCGTGCGCATTTTCAGCATGACGTCTCTGAGCCACTTTGACGCTCTCCTCTTTCATCTCTAACTGCTTCAAACGTGCTGTGAATTGGCAATTTCTCCATTGCGAGACTAATAAAGGTTTTCTTATCTTAAACACGGCCAAACTCGGACGCAAAAAAGAAAGAAGAAGAAGACCAAAGTGGGAACGTCATGCCGCCGCAAGCGCGCGGTGCTTCGGATGGGCGAGGCGACCGGCACGCGTGCGCGAGTAATTCCGTGTCACCCGGCGCCCGTTAACGGGTTAGTCTGAATGTTTCCGAAACCGCCATTTTGACCCGAACCCAAATACCGTCGCCGCATCAAACTTGGCGTGCGTCCGATGGACTACGCGGGCACTTCCGCGTTCGGGCCGGGTTCTGATCACACGATGGGCAAAAATCAAACTCATTCCGACAGGTTGACCGCCTTTCCACTGAAGACGTCGATGAACCAGACGGTGTTCGGTTAGTCGGTTTTTTTATTTGAAAATATGCATCAGTTTACAAATCAAAGTGTTGGGGGAACCTTGAAGTACTCGACCGTCGTCAAAGGTCAGACGGCGAGAAGCAGTTGACGAGGAGGCGGCGCTCCGAGCCGCTGACATTTCGTCCAACTGAAAGTCGTCCCGACGAGCGCAGAAACGCAAAGCGGCCGTGCGTCGGAAGGGAACAAAAGGGCGACGAGTGTCCCTTGCGTCTCGGGCAAGCTCAAAGCGAGTTTCTCCTCTTTTTATTTCGCAAGTTGAAGAGAGTGAGCAAAACCTTCGACTACACGTCAGCAAAAGCCGGCGACAGAATGGCCAGCTTGAAACGGTCAACGCGTCGAACCGAGTCAAGCGCGACCGGTCGGCGGCGGAGACGCAAAGGACGAGCGCCGCCGAGTCCGTCGCGTTGTACGATATCAAATCTATTTGGACTCGGCGCAAATCGGTCCTGCCGTGGGCAGCCCTTTTCAATTTGCCTCCGCCTTTCTTCTCAAAGGCCGGCCGTCGCGTGCTGACGGAACATCGGCAAAGCCCGTTCCATCCCATCGCGCGTCGACGATCGACGGCATCCATACCGAACCGACGTAAGATGTACAAACGGACGGCCGCAATCGGCGACGTCACCAAAAAAAGAAAGCGCAAAACAAAAGGGTCGGGACACGAGCAACAATCGATGGTCTTGAAGAAAACAGTCGGCGCCGACATTCTAAGGGCTCGCGCGGCTCGTGTGCGTCTCACGTTGCGTCGCGGACCCCAAAAAGCAGGCAGGAGGGAGGAGCGGGGCGTACTTGAAGAAGTGTATCGCTAAAACGCAGAGAAAACCAAATGCAAAAACAATCATAGTCCAAAGTAGCAAAGAAAAATAGCAACGGAAGCTAAAACACAATCGTGACCCAAACAAAGCTAACAGCAAACAAAGGAACGCGACGGTAGCGAGAGCAAACAACGAGCCGACGCCGAGCGGTCGGGCCGGGAGTCCTTTTAAAGCACCGATTACCTAACGACCGACAGGCGTGCGGCTGCAGGGGGAGCCCTACAGTGCCACCTGCTGGTCACAAACAGAATCATGACAACGCGTCGCCGTATTCACACGGCGAAAAGCAAAGGAATGCTCCTCGGCGATTTGCGGACACGCCGTGGTTTGGATGGCATATGGAACGCGTGTTGGTCGGCGTGGCCATGGTGTCGACACCAAAGCAAAGACAAGGCAACTTCCTTGGACATCAAAGTCATCTCGCGTGTTACCGAGGCAGCGAGAGGATCGCATTTTGCTTTTCTTCCCAAAAGACGGCACATGCGCGCACGCGCACGTCCAAATACGCAGAGATTATGGCTGTATCCTGCTTGCGGGTGGGGCGGGGGACACGGTCTTGCGCGTTATTGTTGTTGTCTGTGCAGGTGGTGCACCCCCATTCTCTTGGGGCTCCTGTGAGGTCGCGGCAGCGCGGCTGCCGCAAAGGCGGGGTCCAGGTCCGCGAGGTGGGGCGAAATGACGGGCGAGTCCCGGACGAGGTGACCCGGCTCCTCCTCCTCCTGGCGACGGCGCGGCGGCGTCATCAGACCGAGCGCCGCGCGGCCACTCCCGCCGTCTCGGTCCGGGTCGCTCGGGAGGCGCCCCCCGCCGCCGTACGGGCCCCCGGCGTAGGCGCGGGGCTCGGCGTCCGGGCTGGAGGCGCGGCTCGGGGTGGAGCCCTCCTCGCCGTCCGAGTACTCCGCCCTGGACGGGGCCCCGTCCAGGGCGGAGGGCGTCGCCTCGTCGACAAACACCCGCTGCCAGTTGGCCAGGAGGTCCTCGGAAGAGCTGGCGGAACTGGCCCCCACGCTGGGCCCCTGCGCAAACGGGGCAGCGGCGCGTACGTATCATCCACCCGCGATAACGGAAGCGCAAAGTCGCGAGGGAACGCCGTCGGCACGCACTCACCTGCGGCGGGCTGCTGAAGGGGCTGGACTGGCTGGAGGGCGCGTCGCGCGAGGGGGCGGGGCTGGGCGGCCGCCGCTCGCCGTGCAAGCCGAGCGAGATGGCCTGTCGCGTGGCGTACGTGCAGTTGGGGAGCGGACCGTTCTTGGGAATCTTCACTTTGTCGTCCGAGGAAAACTCGATGACCTTTCGGCCGGGGCACAGCAAAGCGGGCGGCGGCGGCGGCGGGTACGGATTCAACTTGTCGAAGGAGGGCGCGGCGCCCGCCTCCTCGCCGGCCTCGGGCCCGTCGGGCGGCGCCTCGCCCTCGGCCGCCGGCCCCCCCGCCGTCATGTCCACGCGCACGAATACGTCCTCGGCGGCCGGCCAGCCGCGGCTGCTGGACTGCGCCGAGTTGAGGAGCAGCGGTTCGGGTTTCTCCAGGACCCGAGCGATCACCGAGGTCGGCACCACGTCGGACGGCGTCAGGCTCAGCGTGTCCGGGTCCCGGCCGCGGGGGGCGGGGCTCGGCTCGGGCAGGCTGCTGCTCTTCATGTGCTTCTTCAACATGTCCTGAAGTTCGCACGGCAGCTGCGAGACGGCAAAGCGGGCTCAGCGGGGGGACCCCGCGGACGCAAAAACAATGGGCGGGGGCGCGGCGGCATTGGACTCACGTCAGCAAACTTGTGGTTCCTGAAATGCGACTTGTTGCATTTGAGCAGCTGCACGGCAAGGTTGCAGTCCAGCCGATAACGCTCCTGAGACGCACGCGCACGCACACGCGCACGGCGTAAGCCAACCCCGTCGGGCGGCCGCTATGCTAGCGCCGAGCTAACGGGCGGCAGCCCGCCGGGCCGGCGGAACCTCGCTCCAGAGAGCAAACGATTGTCGGCCAAGAGAAATGAAAAAAGGACTCGCCGGCGAGAGCGCGGCCTGCGACGCATCGCCCGAGGAGGCCCGCGAGCGGTCTTATTCTCGGATTCACGGCTGACGCGGGCTCATTTCGAACGATACGACCGAAAACGATCGGGTACCCGGGAACCGATCGGCTTCGCTTTTTAGTAGCCGTTTTTAGTTGGAGCAGCGTGCCTGTGGAATAAATATGCACGCGCGGACAAAACGGTTGGCGGCCCCCGTTCATGAAAGAACAAGCCGGAGGAAATGGACATTCGACGAAGCGGAAGCGAGTCCAAAATGGGATCGGCTTCTTTTCAGAAAGCGACCGGGACAAAAAAAACAAGGGCAGCTTGAAATCCACATTTTGCCGCGCAACTTTTTGAGGCCGTCAAAGGATTTTTGTCCTTTGCGACGTCGCGCCTCTCCGCAGCGGCGTTGGCGCAAAGCGCTCCCTCCGTTTGCGGCGGGATACGAAGGCCGCTCTCCGCCGCGGCCAACTTTGAGCCCCCTCGGCCGCCGGACGAGCGTCCGACGTTTTTGCTCCTCGCCCGCTTCGGGCCGTCGCGAGACGAACGCCGCTCGCCGACACCGGCCGGCCGGAGAACATGAGAAAGCCTCCTCCGAATTTCGCCTTTCTCGGTCCGATTCGGACAACGCGGAGCTAGCCGACGCGCCGTCGGCAAAAGTTGCGGGTCTCGCCTCGTCCGTCCGGAGGCTCCTCGGCCGGTGGACCCGCGCTTTGTCATTTTGTTTTAGCTTTCGTTTCAAAGAGCGGCGGCCTCCCGCAAAGTGCGCTTTGACGCAAAAAGACGACGGAGTGTTTCAAGTCGAGGCGGGCGAGGAAAAACCTGCTTCGGCGACGACGTCCCGTCCTGCCCGCCGTCTCCCAACCGGCGACGCGGACGAGCGCGTTATTTGCGCGCTTGGTCGAGTGCCTCCGTTGCGTTCGCGTACCAGGACCGACGTTGGCTTTCCCAAAGCGCGCGGTCAGATTTGGGGTCGGAACCGGTGACCGGGATTCATATTGACGATGGCGGGGCCCGACCAGTTTTGGCGCCGATTAGCGCGGCATCCGCCGCCCTCGCTCGGGAAGGGCCGACATCGGCGCAAAAACGGCTGGATTGTCTTTGCGGCCGTAGCGGGCCTTGGCGGGAAAACCCGGGCCGGACGCAAACGCGTCCCGTGGCGCTACGGGCCGGCGCTTTAATGTGCGCTTTGGCGTGCGCCCGCTCAACTGAGAAATCTCTTCTGCGGAAACGAGCACCTCGCCGCCCCTTGGCTTTCTCGCGTCAGACGCGGGACGCGCTCACTCGAGTCGGACGCGACAAAGCCATCGGGCGCAATGCGCGCGAGCGCGAGGGGAGGCTCACGTTCAGCTCCTCCAGACGGTCGATGGTGTTCTTGGCCTCCAGGAGCTTGTCGGTCAGCTTCACCATCTCCCGGTCCGCGGTCTTCTTGTCTCGCTCCGCCGTCCGCAGCTGAGGGGGCGGCAAGGACGGCGGGTTAGGCGGCGGCCCGTCGGGAGAAAGCGCTTCGGCCGGGTCGGATGAGGAAGAGGTGGGGGGGGGGGGGGGCTACAAACACAAGGGCGGCGCTACGGAGAGCAAGGGCAAGTCTTATGGATGACCGAGATGAAGATGAAAGCCTACTGCGTGGACCCAGGTCTGACTGACGGCGGCCTGGCGACCATGATGATGATGATGAAGGTGCAGATTCCAAGACAGAGCAGCGGGAAAGAAGACGGAAGTGGCGGGGGGGGGGGGGGGGGGGGCGCCGGCAGGAAACACGTGATTATGGGTTTGTTTTTTTTCTTGCAATTCCAACGAGATAATGGCTGCGTTTCTTCGCATGCAGCTCGGGTGCAGTCATCGCAGAAACTCGTACCGCCAAAATATTACACGAGCGTCGCCGCTCGCCGGCTAAGCGGGAGCGCGCGAAACCCCCATCCCGGCTTCCCGTTCCAAGAGATGCGTACTGTATTTGCTTTCAAATCTTTGAAGGCCCCCGCCCCCGCCCTCCCTTTTTTTGAACCGCTCCCTCCCGAAACGTTGAAAGACGGTTACCAGAGCGCGCAGCTTCTCTTCCAAGTCCTGATTGGCCCTCTGAGATGCCGTGTAGCTGTTCTGGAGTCTGCGGAGGGAAAGGCCACGCTCCCGTTACGTCAACGCATTTGAATTGGAAAATCTCGTCAGCGCGGTGAATCCAATGGCGCCGTATCCTCCGATCGCACGGCAGCGCGCGCGCGGGGACGCGCCTCCGGCGGGCTTTGGCGAGAGACGCGTAGCGGCAAAGACGTGGCTTGCGTCCATCGTTTTGTCGGAATTGAATCGACCGGAACGGGGCTTCTTCGGACGTATCCGTCGTCGCGGCCGAAGTCGCGGCCGTCGCCGTCCGACCAAACGGTTCCGCGAATCGTCCGGTATCGAGACGCGTACGCGACGCTCTTTTATCGGAGAGGCGCGCACCCGTGTTGAGAAGACCGAGAGGGCAACCGCACACGCAATTTGCTGCGCTTTCAATAAGGTCAATTCCAAAGTCAAGTCAGCTTTTTTAAGCGAGACGAGCAAAAGGAAAACGCCCCGGGTGCGGTGTTTGCGCGACGGCGAGCCGCGGAAGCTTTCACTCCGCCCGCTCGCCTTTCGCCGCGACGGAAAGAACGCGCAAAGGGCTCACCGGCGAAACTTGTCCCTCATCTTCTCGAGGTCGTCTCTTGCGCGGCTCAGCTCCGCCTCCATGTAATGGCGGCTCCCGTCAAACTCCGCCTCCGCGGCCTCCATCTCGCGGGCGGAGAAAGTCAGGCGTCCGCGCAGATCCTCGTTCTGCCGCCGAAGGATTCTGGGGAACAACGAATCCTCCGTTTGCGCTGGCCGGCGAGTATCCGAGCCCGACTCCGAATCCGGATCCAAACCCGATTGGAGTTTGCCGTTGTTCTTTTCGGCCGACTTCGTAACGTTCCGCGACCGCGCGACGGAGAGTCGGATTGGGATTCTCCGATCGTCTGCGCTTTGAGGCCAATATCTATCCCGTCCAGCCCTTCCGCACGCACGCGCGGCCCGGTGAGCGTTTCATTTTGGATTGTGTTCATTTGCGCTTTGTCATTGTTCAAAACGGCGACCCGGCGAAATCACGCTAGGATGGAGCGATTGTAATCGCGCCCGCGTGAGATGGATCAACACGGAACATTCCGACACGCACGTCGCCCGCCGCAGCCGCAAGTCGATCGATCCGGCGATGACGAGCGGGCGGGCGCGTCTCTCGCCGGAGGAGTTTTTCTGCCGTCGGTCATTTGGGAGGCGCCGCTGCAAACTTTGCCGACCGAACCCAAGCCGGCTTTTGAAAATAAAACGGACACTTGAAGAAGCGGACCGGGGGAACGCGCACGTTTTATCTCGGAGGGGCGCCCGGCGCGGGAGCCTCGGCTAGACGGCGGACCGACGGTACGAGTCGAACGTATCGCGGGATTGGATATCTAACGGACGAAACGAGCGCCAGCCACTCGCGCGGGTAGCGCGAAGCGGACTCGCGATGCGAGGCGGGCGACGTCGCCGGCTCCTTCGGCGGCCCGCCGTTGGACTCGGGCCCGGCGGGAACGGCGCCGCGTCCGCTCTCGGCATATCGAGCGACACGAGCGCTTTGTAAGTCCGTCGCTACCGCGCGAGCGGTAGTCGCGGCGTCTCCCGCGCCGTGAAACCGCTCGGCGGTACGCTCGGCACTCCAAACGTATTTCCCAAAGGCCGCCGTTTCGAATGAGCGAGCGGCCAGCCGCAGGGCCTCGCCCGCCGCGTTCTTGTTTTCCCAATGTCGGCCAAACATCGAATGGTCGGCGTTACTCGCAACCATCTCGCGGAGTTCACGTTCTTTCCTCCGAAAGGTTCCAGTCACCAGACGAATCTCATCGACGCGATGAATCGCAAACGCGGCGCGACAGAAATGAGCGGGGGGGGGGGGGTAGTCTTACCTGATCCGGTCCGAGTCAGACAAAACCTCCTGCAAGACGACAGACAAAAGAGAGTTCAGAGACAATCGCGTCGGCAACATGCGAACAAACGAGCAAATCTTCTTTCCGGGCAAAATGCGTCACGCGTGGCCTTCGTCCACACGTTGCGGCAAATCGAGTCTCGAGTGGCCCGTGCAAAGTCTTTCGGGAGCGAGCGTCCGCCGGTTGGAGAAGCCAACGCGAGTCAGTGAATCGTTGCTGAAAAGGAGCCCCCCCCGCCCCAAAAACACAAACCCCAAATGGGATGGCTGCTGGCTGAATTGAGTGTCAACTGGGCCAGTTAGCAGTTGGAGGCCCCCCCCCCCCCCCCCCCCCAATGAGCTCTCCTAGCGCGGCGTCTCCTACCGTCCTTGCGTCTTCCGCATACTCGGCCAATAAAGACGATTGGGATTCTTCTTTTCTTTTTGGACACGACTCATAAGCGTGGCACAATCTTGCAGAGTTGAGTAAAGGAGCCCCCCCCCCCCTTTCAAGTTCGACTGCTCCAACTCACTTTTTTTTTTTTTTTGCTCTTTCAACATGCATTGCCCTTGGAGAGAAAAAGGGCGGCGGTGAGCGGCCCGCGCGCGGCTCCCTTCTCAAAAATGTCCACCCTCGGGCCGTCGGGGCGGAGGCGCCTCTCGGACGCGCGGCGGGCGCTCGAAGTCGCGGCACGCGCGACGGGTCGACTCGGATCGGCCGAAAGCGCAAACGCGTTTGCGTGGCGCGGGCGGCCAGACGCCAAACCTACCTTGACCTGCGACGCAACGTCCCGTTTAGTGGGACGGCGTTTGTCTCGTTTGCCTCCTGCGTTTACCCTCGAGGCTTCCTCGACAAGAGCGGCCCCCCCGGTCATCTCGGAGCGCCGCAGCGCCGCCGCCCACGCGTCCCAGCGGCGCCTGCGCTCGGCGCGCTCGCCGTCCGGCGTCCGCTTCCCGGGATGGCGAGGGGCGGGGCTTCGGCGGCGGGCCTCGCCGGCCGGGAGCGTGGGGTGGGCGGGGCTTATGACGCGGCAGGCGATTTCATCCAGAAAATCGGAGAAGCGGACTTTCTCCTGCGGGAGCCGCATCCGCCGCGGGCCGCCAGAGCGCCGCGCGGACGGCTCCCGGTAGAAAGAGGGCGCGGCTAAATAAGAGGCGGAGCCGGACTTCCCCACGACCTCAAAGGCGGGCGCCGCGGCCGGGGACGCCGCGCCTTTCTTCAGGATGCTCTTGGGGGGGGCGGCGGCCCTCCTTTGGTCCCGCCTCTCCGCGGGACGTACGCCGGCGCCGCGCCGGCGGGGGCCCGAAGCCTCTCTTAGCGAGCGGGGGGCGGCGGTGCCAAATTCCACGCCGGACGGGCCGGAGGCGTCCGGCGCGCGGGGGACGCGGCGCCGCCTTTTACGGCCGACGGAAAGCGGCCGGAGGGGAGGCGGAGGCGCGCCGAACGCTCGCTGCTTTACCTGACCGTCATCCGGCGCCGGCGTCCGAGGGGGCGACGTGGGCGCGGGCGCGGCGGCGAGGCCGCGAGGCGCTTCCCGATGCTGCGGCGGAGCTTTACGGTAGGGCTTCCCGGACGGCGCCGCGCTGGTCATCCTGGGCCGCTCGCCGTCCTTCCCGCCGGCGCCGTCGCACAAAACGAGTGGCGAGAAAGTCACAAAGGCCGCCTCCGACGCCAGTGCGCCCGGCTCGCTCGCTCGCTGCGGGTCGAAGCCTGTCACGGCTCATCAGTGTCCGGCGTGCGCCCCGCGCATTGATCCGGGCGCGTTCCCGGAACGGCGAGCGGGGCCGCATCGATCGGAAAGAGAGCGACGGCGCACGCGCTCATAAACGGACGCCGATGGACTCGCGCGTCCAAAGCGGCCGCGTTTCCTTGCCCGGCACGTGCGAGGCCAAATGCCACCTTTCTTATTTGAACAAAGATGGAGCCCGACAGTTGGGAGCCTTTTGTGTCCTTTGCTTAGAAGAAGCGCAAAAAGCGGAGCCCCGCGAAAAGCCCTCGCAGCTTTTTTCCATCCGCTACCGGCGCCGTTTGTCCTCACCCGGAAGACCGTCCCAGTCTTGACGATCGCGTCGACGTGGAGGCGTTGCCCTCTGTTCGTCGGAGCGCGCTGTCCGTTTCTATCGAGCGACGACCCGGAATGCCCCCGAGCGGCCCGTCGGGCGCCGATAAATAAGATGAACGATGACGATGACGACGATCGGGCTGCGCGCCGCCGCCGCCGCGTCCAAGTTAACGTCTCGCGGAGCCGCGGATATTCATCGACTACTCGCGATAAGTTGACGATTCGCGCACGATTTCGTGAGTGTCGAGCGATACCTCGAGTCCTCGCAAAACATGACAACTGCGAAGCTTTGATAAGTTTTGGAGGACATTTCAGGAAAATTGGAAGGTCGCGTGATTCACAAGGTCACTTTCAGGGTTAAATTACGGGTCGGAAGCTAACGTTTGGAAAATACGGAACCGATTGCAATTGTTGTGGGATTGATTCCCTTTCCAACGAGACGCGTCGCTGAGATTTCAAGGTTCAAAGGAAGCTTTCGTCCAAATTCGGCGGGCCCCGGCTTGCGAAGCGCTGCTCCGACCGACCTCAAAGCGGAGATGGAGCGTTGGGACGTCGTTTCTTTGATTTCGTTGGGACGGCGCTCAGGAATCAACGGCGGAAACGCCGACGGGGAGTTCATTCAAATCATTATTCGCTCGGTTGAAAGCGTTCTTGACCACGAGACAAATCCAACTTGACACAAGCATAGACGGTGTGCTCGGAAGACGTTGAAGCGGGGGAGGGAGAAGAAAAAGAAGGAAGACGTTGCTGGATTCTCACATTTGCCGCGTGCGAGTAAGCTGTAGGCGGCAAAGTCCAACAATTCAGGTCCACTTTTTGGGACATCCGCCAATGAGCCCAACGTTCACAAACCGTAGTCAAAGCACCGAGGGAAAGACTCCGGTGTGCGTGGAGCGTCACACTCGGCTTGGCTTCGCCAGGACAACGTAAAGGTAACAACGGTGCCGGGTTGTTTGTTCACCTTGAAAGTTTGAGCGCCACCTCCGGTCCTTCTCCCTTGCTAACACGCACGCACGCCACGCGGGGGACGAAGCCAGCGGAAGCGGGCTGCGCCGCCGAGGTGCGACACGGCCTAACACAAGCGCAACGCCAAAGCGGATCAAGCGGCCGCGCCGGGTCCGAGCGAGCGAGCGAGCGAGCAGAGTCGCGTCTACGCGCGACGCGGCGCGGCGCGACGCGACTCACCTCCTCGGCGTCAGATCAGTCGGCCCGCCGCTCGGCAGAGCGGGGCGGAAAGTTGAGCCGAAGCCGCGTTCTCCGGCGCGGCGGGCTCCGGAGCTATCCCGAGCCGGGAGCGAGCGTCGTTCCTCCGCCTCGCATGCGGTCGCGTCGAGCGGCCTTGGCGCGAGGACAAAGAGCCGCCCGGCGGCCTTCGAGCGAGGGCGGAAAATCACTCGGACAAAGTTGGCCGGCTCTTAGCTTGAGCTGTCGCCATCTTCGCCCGCGGGGCATGACGGGTAATCCTCCCCGGGATCCCGCGCGCGCGCGCGCCCCCTCCCGGCGTGCCCTTTCTTGTGACGTCATACACACATCGCCAACGATACGTTGGGAAAGAAGCATCGAATCTTCTTCTTTGTATCATTCGCAATCCGAACCCCCTGTCCGAACAGCGAAAGAAAACCCGAATTTGTTGCTTGGTCCTAATCATCAAGTGACATCATTCACCATGGAAACCGGGGACGCGGAGAGCGCTTTGGACTGAGGGGGGGCAGGTGCTCAAAGTCGAAAACGAGAGCGAGTCAAATTCCGGAGACGCTCAATGTTGAACATTTCCTTTTATCGTCCGGTGCGGCGGGCGGCGGGGCCGACGAGCTGCAAACGGCCTCGTGTTGCGAACAAACCAAAAAGAAAAAGATACGCGGCAGACTTTCAAATACAACCAAACAAACATGCATGTAAGAAATGCTGCGGAGGGCCTAACGCTGCAAACAGAGGAATGAGGCACACGGGGGGGATTGCAGATACAAACGCAAGAATCGCTGCAGTTATTGCTCGCATCAATTCAAAAAACGACAGCAAGGAAAAAAAAGTGAAGCAACTTCCACTAAACCGGGGTTAGGCGACTCCGGTCCTGCTTGTTTTAGAAGTGACCTCTTCTAACACAGCTGATTCAAATCAGATCAGAATCGTGATTGGCTTTTTCTGGAGCTCGCGGATGTGACGAGCCGATGGTTTGAATCGGGCGTGCTGCAGCAGGGAGAGATGCTTCACGTGCAAAAAGAAGCCACAGTCTCCCTCCGGTGGACACGCCGCGTGTGTGTCGAAGTATGGAGCTCGTCTTCGGAACCATCTAGGAACGCGGGGCTCTCAACTCAAGTGTATTTCTCGAGCACTTTCAAACAGCCATCGCCGCGTACAAAGCGCTGTACATGGGACAAGTAACATATACGACAGTAAAGCAACAAATCGCTAACGAAGACGCTAGAAAGCACCGAACGGCAAAACCAAGAACGAATCCGAGTCATGCTGAGTCAAATGCCAAAGAATGCACGTGAGTTTTGAGGCGGCTTTTAAAGATGGGCTCTGCAACCTGTGGCTCGCGAGCCATAGGCGGCTCTTTTGATGATCGCATCTGGCTCGCAGGTAAAACAAAATATTCTCGCTTGTTTCATCCATCCATCGACTTTTTTTTTTTTCGCCGCTTATTTCCTGTTCGGGCTGCCGTTAGATTGCATTTCCGACGACTACGCCAAACG
Organism: Hippocampus guttulatus; assembly: GCF_054856545.1. NCBI lineage: Eukaryota > Metazoa > Chordata > Actinopteri > Syngnathiformes > Syngnathidae > Hippocampus > Hippocampus guttulatus. The sequence continues at coordinate 84,191 of NC_141270.1, forward strand.
GAAGGAGCAAGAATACACGTTTTCAAACACCGATCGCACGTTCCGGCTGAGGAGACGTCCGCAGAACAAGCGACCCCGGGCCGAGGACTCGGACGATGAGCTCCGCGATAGGCCCGGTGGAAGGCAGACTACTTTTGAGGGGGAAGAGTAAAGAAAAAAAAAACAACCTCACTAACCTGAAATGGCCTTAAATGCTTGCCACTCAAGTAGAAGGATGCGAAGTAGGAAGGAAGTGAAGACAATGAGCAGACAATACTGCTGCTATGCTAGCTTACAAAATGACAAAGATGTTCAAATGTGTATTTTTGTAAATAATAATGCTGATATAAAGAGGGAAGGCTAACTTAACTTGCTGACTTTCTTCGGCCAAAATACACAAAGCATAAAGTTTTTTTTTGGGGGGGGGGGGGCGTGTCGCGACCATTGACCATTCTTGAATTCGCTTAGAATGAAGGCTTCCAGATCTGCCTCGTCACGCCACCATAAACGCAAGAGGTCATTTCCCTCTCTTGGAAACCCATTTGAGCTCGTTCCGAGGGGGAAGCTTGAGCTTAAATGCGCTCGCCATGTCGGCCGCAGGAGAAGTTGCAGTTGAAAAGTCCTTTTCTGCGGGCGATCTGGTATTCATGATCTTCTTTCAGAGCAACACATACTCACCTATGTTTATTCCTTTTTAATTTTACACAAGGGAACAAAAAATGAACCAAATACGAGACGGACGGGCTGTCGCCATCGCGGCTGCGGTTGTGACCGTCAAGGACAGCGAGGAGGTCTCAGCAATGTGGAGCCATTGTGAAAGAGACTCGCTCCAGGACTGCACCGTCTTCCCAAAGAGATTTCCAGGAGAGACGGGTTCTTTGAACACTGTTGTTTCGTTCTCCAGCACACTGGACACACACGCACACGATGAAAAGGCAGCAGCACGAGCAATGTAGTCAATTTCCCTCAAGTCGTGCGACATGACAAGACTTCCCGCAAAACGTTGAACGCCAAAATGTGGGCTCCAAATCCCTTTGTGGAGTGATTTGGGAGTCAGCGATGCCAACCGCGTGCCAACGCTCCTTCCTGAGTTCCCAATCACTCCTATCGATAACGTGATGAGAGGCAGCCTGTCAAAAAGAATTTGGAAAACTGGATGACACATTGTGGCCTCGAGAAAATGCGGTCCAAAAATACCTTCAAAATGGAGTCAAACAATCAAAGGTGCCCCCCCCCCCCTGCCCCGCCTCGTCCGATCGGCCGCCAAATTGCCGGCGCTTGTCCACGTGTACGTGCCGATTGCCCTAAAAAGTCCCCTTCAACTGAACCGAAGAGTGGCGGTGAGAAGGGGCGGGCCAGCCGGCACACTTGCATGATGCCCAATTAAGTCGCTTTGGTTGGCATAGCAACCGTCAGACGCACATCCCAGCGAGCCGATCGCCGGATCCGAAACATTGCTTGGTGCCAGGCGCGGGTGGGCCAAAAAGATGGAACTGGCCCGCGGCGCCACGTCCAATCGAGCGTTAGCGGGGTCTCCCGAATCAAGAACCGACATGCAATCAATCGAGACGGCGGCCGCTTGACGTCGGGCTTCCTCTCGGGTGCCCATTTTTCCAAATGTGGCGGGCGGCGCGGCTCGACCCCGCCGAGACGGCCGGCATCGGCTCCGGCGCGCCCCGCGACCCTCGTGAGGATAAAGCGGATCAGGAAACGGATGGGCGGCCTCCGTCTGAAGGACGGCGACGACCAAGGGACAGCCGGCCGGGCCGGATCGTCGCCGCTGCCAAACACAAAATATTCAGCGCGGCGTTGAAGAGGCTCACCTCGTCTTTCTCGATTTTGTTGGGCATTGCGCTCGTTTTGCCGGCTCGTCAACGGACGCCGCGTCGACGTCACTCGCTCGCGCTCCGCTGGGTGGCGCGGCGCCGTCCCGTCATCGGCCGTCAACGTCCGCATCTGCCCGGCAACCCGCGGAGGACCTTTTGCGATCGGCCGCATCCGGGCAACGGCGAGGCCTCCTCCCGGCGACGCACCTTCCACCTGAAGATTGGCAGCGGCGCAAACTCAACCGACGAAACTACGGGGCTATGACGTCAGCACCGGATTCCGGACAACTAAACTGACGTCATAGCGCCGATGTCAAGTCAAAAAATAAGAAATGACGGACAACGTTCGTCATCTTCCGCGCAGGAGATACAATGACGACAACGTACTAAAAGGATGCATTTATTTGAACCGCCCCCCTTCATAAAAAGTTGATGATATGCCCTACGGCTTAACTGTCAGTGGTTTTAAAAAAGACAGGAGAAAAAGTGTTTGTCTCAAAGTACATTTTATTAAAATGTGGCGCACAAGACAAACAGAGGGAAACAAATTCCGAATTTACTGGACAAAGTGTGCCAGGGCCAGTCCGTCGCTCGCCATTCTCCAAAGAGGAAGACCACCGGGAGGAATCTAGTCTCGGCAAATCCACTTGCAGCATGACAAAGGAACCCATCAAGTGCAATAGAAAAAAAAAAAAATCAAGCGTTCGTTACCTCACTAATGTTCAGCCAGGAAAACAAATGAGAAAACAATCCTTTTGCTTGTCATCTTGGAATGACTTTTTTTTTTTTTTTTTTAAGGGGGTTATGTGGAGGAAACTGCGATTGTGGTCTTTGTGGGTGCTGGGCCGATCCCTGTGCAACAGAGAAGACCGTGTTATTCAAGTCTTTAAGGGAATCTCAGATAAAAAACAAAATGTTTAAGAACAAACCAAAATCTGGCATTGATACGTTGCCGAGTTGTATAACCTTCAAACAGGAGTCTTCCTCGCGTCTACTCCTACGCTAAATTCAAATCAGCCATGATTGCAGAAGAGTGGACATTGTCAGGTGTTAATAATGTCGATCCATCATGTTGAGTCCCAGAGCAGCAATCTGACGACTCCGAGAGCTCCGGGTCAGCGTCTCCCGCGGACTCCGAGAGCTCCGGGTCAGCGTCTCCCGCGGACTCCGAGAGCTCCGGGTCAGCGTCTCCCGCGGACTCCGAGAGCTCCCGGTCAGCGTCTCCCGCGGCCTCCGAGAGCTTTGGATCGGTGTCTCCTGGAGACTCCGAGGGCTTCTGGTCAGCATCTCCTACGGTCTGCTCTAAATGGTGCAGCCCGGTCTGGGATTTGGTTTGGGATCGGGTTCGTCGGACGGGAACACCGGAGGAGGGAGCGGTTCTGTTTTTTGCATTTTTCCCTCGCGCCCTCGGACCCGGAGCGGATTTGGCTTTGGGGGATGGAGGCGTTTCTCGCAGCGGTTCCGGAAATGTCCACGGAGGGTTTTCATCATCTGGTTTGGGCTCACGAGTTTTGACCCGCCGCAGAGTTTGCGACGCATGTGCCGGCGTGCTTTCCGGATGCTCTTCCTGTGCGCTTTCAACAACCAAACCGTTGAGGAGAACTCCCGCGGGCGCTCGCTCGGGGCCGGTCCGCAAGGACCAAATCGATTCGATGCGCAGCTCCGATTGGGAGCGCGGTTGGGCGTTCCGCGCCAGGCCGGGATCCGCCTGCGGCGATGGGTTCGAAGGTCGGGCTGCGGCGCGCGGTACGGTTTGAGTCGCAAACGGACTTTTGAGGGTCCCGCTTACGTCCGCCGCGCTCGACTTGATCAAGGATAATGGCCCCGTCTTGTCCTCGGAGCTGTAGAAGATGCCAAATAAATCCTGGGCTTTAGCGGCAGCCAGGTTACTTTTTGGTTTGTCGGGCCTCCGGCCTCCATCCGGCACGCAGAAGAGCGGGGGAGGCTTCGCAAACACGGCGCGAGTCCGCTCGCTCTCCGGAACCCCGGGAGCCGCCACGTCCGGCTCCGTGTCCGCCATTTCCGTCTGGAGCGCGGAGCGGACGGGCGGCGACACTTCGGGAGCCGGGTTAATCTCAAGCCCCGACGGCCTCGGAGGCGGCGGAGCGCGACTCCGCGGCAAGGGAGGCGGCGGCGCGGTTGCGCTCCCGACCGACGAGGCGGCACTTGACGCGGGTGATCCGGCGCCCGAAGGGGCGGAGCGGACCGTCGGCGTAGCCGGTCCGACCGCGGTCGCGGCGGGACTCGACCGAGGCGGGGCCGGTCTAACGACTCCCGGGGTCGGAGTCGACGCGGGCGAAGACGGTTCGGGGCCCGACGGGACAGAACGGAAGATGGGCGGAGCCGGTCTGACACTTGACAGCGGTAATGCCGCTTTGGGGACCGATGGGGGAGGACCGGGCAAGCGCGGAACGGAGCGAGACGCGGGTCGGGCAGACTCGCAGGACGTTGGCTTAGTATGATCCCGCTTGGTTTCTGGGAGTCTCTCGAGAGGAGGAAAAATGGGTCCGTCTGCCGCCGGCGGCGGCGGCGGCGGTCGACCCGGGCCCCGAGGGGCTACGGAGGGGACGGCGTTCAGAGGTGCGGGTTTCCCCCCGGTGCGGTTTCGCCCCTGCGCCGCGCCAGGGATCGACACCCGCGGCGCAGACGAGCCGCCCGCGCCGGACAATTTGTGAGCAATCTCTTTGGCAAAGGCCACGGACTTTGCGAAGGAGTCGTCCTCGGGGACGTCGGCCTCTTTGGCGGCTCGTTCGTCATCCTTGATGAACTCGGCGGCCGCCTTCTGGGCATCTTTGGCCAGCTGATTCTCCCGTTTCCTCCAGGTGAACCTTCCGAAGGTCGGCGCCAGCCTGGCGGCGTCCGGGCTCTGCTTGAGGAGCTTGGCCCGCATGGCCGGACTGGGTCCGCAGATGATTTTGGGCGGGTCGTAGGGCTTGACCGCGGCGAGCGCGTTCTTCTCTTTGCCTCCGTCTTTGTCTTCCCGCTGGCGCTCGCGTTTGCGTCGGTCATCGCGTCGCGGCCGGCGCTCGTACGGATCCTCTTGGTGTCCGCGATGCCGATACTGACGTCCTCCTTGGCTCGGTTTGTGTGGCTCTTCCTCGTCTTCCTCCGCGCTCCAATGGTACTTGTCGCTTTTCTTCTTGGATTTCGCCTTGTCGTCGTCCTCTTCCTTCCCGCCATAAAAAGGAGTCTCGGTAGTTTTAAGCTCATCTTCTTTCTTCGGCACTTTGGGCTTCTCTTCCTCCCGGGCGGCTATCGACGAGGCATCCTCCGTCCCAAAGTCCTTTTCACCTCTTCTCTCCTTTTTGCTTTTGGTTTTGTCGGCCTCGTCTTCTTCCGGTTTACGTTTTTTCCCCGTCGGGTTGGAGTCCAGCCGGGCTTGGCGCTCCAGATTCCTTCTCTGCTCATAGAGCGGATTCTGGTACATTCTTTTCTGCAGAAGTGAGAGGGAGGAGAGTGAGAGCGCGACAAAAAAAAAACGGGAGAGATGTCTAGCACCTCTCGCCGAGACTGTGGAATATTTGCAATTCCAATGTTATGAATTCAACGTACGCGCGAGAGGAATCGTCCCGCTAGGACTCCCGGTTCGGTTTGCGGCGCTCACGAAAGACACGCCGGCGCCGCTTTACGGCCGCGCTTATGCTTTAAGCTAACTCGCCGAGTCATTCCCCGGCTAGTCCGTGCGACCGAACGAGCGCCGCGCCGCGGGAGGCGACGGCGTGCGCGCGCTACCTTGTAGTTGTCGTTGTGGCAATGAGCGGTGACGTGCTCCTCTGCGCAGATTGCGTCTCCGAAGAACTTTTCGCACAGCGCGCAGAAAAATCCTCGCACGGGAAGTAAGAACTCCGAGCCTGCAACACACGCCGCACATTTTAAATCCACAAGAAGGCAGGAGGCGGCGTGTCCGCGACAGCTTTCAAACGAGTCGGCAAACAAAAGCGGCGCCCCGCCGGCGACCGCGCGGCATCGGGAGAGAGCGAGACCTTTCGCCCGCAAAGGAGAGAGGAGACGCAAGGTTTCCATCTCCCGGGAGTTAAGAGCGTTACGCGCGGACCGCAAGACGGCCCAAACGGACACGGACGCGCGAGAGACCGAAGGACAAACTCGCAGTACCTTTGGCCGGTTTCATTTGCTTGTCTTCCGTCTGCGCTTTTTTCCCCATTTGGGTCGGCGACGCGGCCCACGGGCGCTCGTAAGGGTCCAGAGTCTGGAAGGGAGCGGGAGACGTCATCGGCAAACACCTCCTAACCGGCCGACGGGAGCGAGTCGATTGGCAAGATGTCGAGGGCGCGCAGAGATGCAAAGGGCCGTCGCCGCCGGCAAACGCGACGACACCGAGCGCAGCGGAAGACCGCGCCCTGAAAATTGGAGCCGACCGACGACATCCGCGCATCTGACGGAACGAATGAGCGTCCGACATCCGGCCGAGTTCACCGCGTCGCGACGCCCGACGGAAGGAGAGAAAAAGGAAAAAAAGAGGACAAACCTTTCGGTGGGCTTTGCCGTGCAAGTGATTAAAAAAATCAAACATGGAGCCCGAGGTGAGGTTACAGCTTTTGCACCAATGGTTTCCGGCGTCATAGTATTCAAAGGGCTCCGGGAGGGGGCTCGGGGGGACGAGCGCCGGCCGGCCCGCTTCCGAGACCTTCTGCTAGGAAAAAAAGATGGTTAACCGTGAGCTTCGATGAGACCGGAGCAAGTTTGATGACAAAGTTTAGGTCGCTTACCCGTGTCAAGGTTCTTTTTTCTCCTTCTTTTCCAACGCGAAAACCAATCTTTTCCTTACTATGACTTTTAGTTCAGTGGCGGCGTGACAAAATCAACGAACGGGTTGCCGGAAGAACGGTCTCCGCTCCGGCCACTCGAGGAGCAGAGCGCCACCGCGAGACGGGACGAGACCGCGAAACGGGCACGCTAACCGCCGGCGTTTCAGATCGGTCGCAGGCGCGTCGACGGATGCGCTTCGCATTTTGGGCCTTTCAGCTCAGCAGGGCAACGGCCGGGCAGCGTCTCTTTCAACACCGGCGAGTTGATTTCCTCACCATGTGCTTTGAGCAAAACGACTTGCCGAGCAAGAGGGCGCCTTTGACAAGATGAACGAACAGCAGCGCGCAGCGGAGCCCGCAACGCTCCCGCTTCAGCATTCGCAAACTTTGGCTGATTTTTGCGAGGGGGGCCGGGGGCAAACTCTCTTCCGTTATTTGCTGCCAAACCTAGCCATTTGCTTTTTGACCAAGTCCACGCTAGCAACACTTTGGCGTTGATGCCAAGGAAGCGAGTTGGGGGGTTTCATTTCGAGAGGGGGGGGGAACCCCCCAAAAAACGAGCTGCGCTTTCGCTGCCATCATGCGGCATCAACGGGCAATGGTAAGCCTCGTTCAGGCGGGGCGGGGCGCCGCTCCTCGGACAAAGCGAAGCCTCATACGGGGCGGACGGATCTTTCTCCAACGCCGCTGCCTCTCTTCGGAACAACCTCCTGCCGCGCGCGAGGCAAGCCCCCCCCCCCCCCCCCACCTCATCTTCAAACACATTTTTATTCTTTGGCTTTTCTACTCGTCATTGTTTTCTTCTTTCATTGCGTTTACGCTCTATGAATTTGTCGGATTTCTTTTGACTCGGCGTCCACCGCTTTGAACGCGCGGACGCTTGTTTTTGAAGCGCTCCGTAAAGTCGAGTCGAGCCGAGAGCAAACATTTCTTGTTGGTTCGTTTGTACCTTCGGGGACGCGCCGCCATCGCCATCGCCATCGCCATCGCCATCGCCATCGTCATCGTCGCGGTCTCGTCGGCCCTCCTGACCGTGCTCCGTGCACAGCCTACTTTTGCCGGGCCTGTTCCCCGCGTGATCCGCCTGCGTCGCGCGGGGCGCGGGGCGGTCGGAGGGTCCGAGCCCCAGGATGAGCGCCACCTTATCGATCTCGCTGCGCTTCTTCTCGGCGCCCTCGTGCTCCCTGCGCAGGTTGGAGATCTGCATCATGATGTCCTCCTGCAGGAGGCTGATCTCCTGCAGGAGCGGGTCTTTGTGGCCGTCCTTCTCGCGACGTTTCTTCCTCAGCAGCTCGCCTGAAAGCACAAAAAACAAGGCCGCCGCCCCGTCAGCACAGGTGGTGGGGGGGGGGGGGGGGGGTTGCCGCCAGGGTGAAGGTCAACCGTGGAGGACAGGGTCGTCGCCATCGACCACGATGGATTGTCACACCGCAGAGGCGCCGTGGCCACGGTGAAATTTGGGCCAAGTGCCAAATGGCCGATCCCCATGCGGCCCCGCGATTTGCTTTTTCTTTGATACTCCGACGCGGCCGTCTTTGAACAAAATCAGACAAAAGTGTTCAAATATAACATCCCACTTGAAGTGGTTCAGGGCTATTTTCCCGCACACCGTCTTGGATATGTGAAGAAAAGAACTGGAATCCCTCCGCCGTCTGGGGCGGCTGCGGGTCAGCAGGTCGAGCGAGGCTCAAATCGCACCGTGTCCGAGTCGCGTGCCGTCATATCTTTGGGCGAAACACTCCGATCCCAAATGGGCTCGCTCGTGGCAAATTGGACAAATGTGACAAGGTCGGGCGGCGATGCTCGCTCGGCGGCGTCGCCTTCGCCGCCAAACCAACACGGACTGCGCACGGCAATATGCGCTTCAAACTAAGCGGCAAGTGTGCGCAAGCATCAAGCCGGCGAGCGGCCGAGACAACTCGCGGGAGATCAAACGGGGGCGGGGGGCTCCCCGCGCTGCCCGACTCGAGGTCCGAGGTCCGAGCCCTCGCCGGTCAAAATCGGTTCAGTGGACCAGGAAGACAGGCCAAGGGTGAGCCGACGGGTTCAAGTTAAAAGTAGCCTTTGAGAAATTCATAAAGGTCGTCAGAAACGGGAAAAAACAGTTCGGTTGAAATGATCGAATTGGCCAAATGACTGGTTAGCTCCCTCGTTTGGACCGTGCAAACCTTTTTGTATTTCGTCCGTTTGTTGACGGAATCAAAAGAGAGAATCGTTCGGAAGCTGCCTCCATGCCCGAGCGCGGTCACGACAGATACGCCGGTCCCCTGATATGCGACCGGGAGCGAGGAGGGACGAGGCGGCTGCTGGCGTACTGTAGCTGGCGCGGGACATTCTCGTGGATGACGGCGGAGGGGAGAACAGCCCTTGCGGTGGCGAACGCCACACGCTCACCCGACAAATTGTCAATCGTTGAATATTGCCGCACGCGCTGCATTTCAGAAAGGGGGCTGGGAACGCATTTGCCACCCGCCCAAAAACATGGAAGGGGGAGGAGGAAGATGAGTAGTCCCGGCAACTAACACCACCATCCGACACGTCTGCATTTACGGAGCGCTTTGGCCACGGGCGCTGGAGGTTCCGCTTCCAGTCCGGGCCAAAGTTTGCAAAAATGCCGCCGGCGCGCGGTACCTTGCTGCTTCCGGAGCCGCTCCAGTTCCTTCATGAGGTACTCCTTCTTCTTCATGCGCTGCTCTCGCTCCCGTCTCAAGTTCTCCCGCTCCTCCAGAACCTGAACGCGGCGCCGTCGGGTCAAAGGTCACCGGGAAGCCTCTTTGCCACGAAAAGAGGAACGAGCGGCGCTGACCTTCTGCTTCTGGCTTTCGTTGTTCTCCTGCTCCGACACCTGACTCGGGCCCGTCCCGGCGACCCAGGGAGACTTGACGACACCTGAACGACAAACCGAGGTCATCGCTTCAAAGGTCGCGGGCCGAGCTCAACCTACAATATTCGGCCCCGGATGAAATCGCATCTCTGCAAAAATCGGATTCTCTCTTTGAATCGATGCCCAAAGCCTGCCCCCCAGCCCATATCCCCCAACCACCCGCGCAACCTTGTCCCTTCGCTTCCAGAAGCAAAAGCAATTGACAGGATCGCTCTTTGCCTTTTTTCCCTGTTGGATTTTCTTTTCTTCCAATCAAACGGATGACGAGTCGGCCCTGGGATAAGCGACTGACCTTTGACCTGAGGCTCCGGCAACCGCTGGGAGTCGGGCCGGTGATACGGCAGAACGCCCGCTGTTGGAAAGCTGTCGGCACCGGGCGCCTGCAAGCTAGGGGGCGGGTACATGGGCGGCGGCCACTGCGGGTGCGCGTAAGGCAGAAAGCTGCCGTACCGAGCGTAGCCCGGCGGCGGGTAGCCGGGCGCCGTCGCGCCGGACGCAGGGGAGGCTCGGTAGGAGGGGGGGGCGGGCACGGCCGACGGGACGGGCGCCGCGGCGTCAAGCGACGCCGTTTGCTCCGGCGCCTCATCGGGAGCCGCGCCGACGCCGCGGCCGCCATCTTTGCTCCGGCTGTCCGATCGCTTGACGTCCGCGTTCCGGCCGTGGGCCCGCCCGGCGCCGGGGCCCGGTTTGTCGTCGTCGCCGCCCGAGCTGCGGCCGAGGCTGCGGCTGCGCCCGCTGCGGCCGTCGTCGGAGCTGTCGGACGAGTAACGCGGGCGTCGCTTTGGCGTCTTGGGAGCTTTTGCGGGTTTATTCCCATGCAGGCGCTCCTTGGTCCTGGCGGCCAGTTTGCTGAGCTCCGTCACACCCAGATCCAAGCCGATTGTCTTCAGCAGGTCCTGGAGCTTCCGGTAGTCTTCCTGCGCCTGCCGATGGTTCTCCTCTTCCGGCGGCGGTCCGGGAACCGACGCCCGCACGGCGGTGTGGGCAACGGCAGCGGAAAGTGAGGGGGGCCGGTCCGTAAAGGCCTCGGCGGTGGCTACGGGCGAGACCGCCGGAAGGACGGCGGCCCGGGGCAAATCTCCATAGAGAACGTCCTCCGTCACATCCCCGTACGGATCGAACGCGTGGTTCTGGAGCGGCCGCGACGGGACGACCATCTCGGGGTCCTCCGAGTCTCCGTACAGGAACTTCTCCTCGTCGTCCATGTCGTCCGCCGGACTCTTGGCTCCCTGGGCCGCGACCGGGTCCAGCAAATCGAGGATCTCCTTGATTTCTGGGTTGCGATCGGCCCGCTGCCACATCTGCGGGTCGGAGCGCAGCTCGCTCAACACGGACGCCATGGCGGCCGGCTCCATCCCTTTGACGGCCCGCAGCAGCTCCCGCGCCACGTGGGACAGGGCCGAGTCGGAGCTCTGAAGAACAGAGAGGCACGCGGAACGTCACCTCGGGGACAAGGGCGGCTCGAGCCGGCGAGAACAAGCGGCATGGAATTTCACTCGCCGACTGACCCGAGGCCACAAAAACAAAGAGCCACCTCCGGCATTCTTATCTGGAAACCTTCTTTTCTCAAGCGCCTCCGCAGCTGTGAGCGTCTTTCCGACGGCTCCAAAAAAACCTCCCGTCCAACCGGGTGGCCGGTTCCAAATGTTCTCGCTCGCTATGGCCGCTCATGATCCGACACGCTCATCTTGAAAGGGAGCGCCCGAGTCGACTACAATGAACATAATCGCAATCAAAACGGGAAGCGCTCCCGTTTTCAGGCCTCTTACTTTGAGTACATTTAAACGGGAGTACATTTGATGTCACGTAGTTTGAAGATTTTAACCACGAGGCGACCGACGAGCTTCAAGCCAATTTGGCTTGCGTCACGGTGACTTGTACTCGGACCCAAGTATGACTTTGGGGCCCTTCATAAAAGACATTGGATGCATTTGTGCGCGCGTGCGCGAGGGGCGGCGGGCAAACGCACCCTGACCGTAGGCGAGCAGTTGTAATCGGAGCGTTTCTTGAGGATGGACTTGGTGGGCAGACACAACAAGTCCTCCAGCTCCTTCCTCCGACGAGCCTCTTCCAGTTCGTCAAACGCTGTCGTGCGGCGGCGGCGCTCGTTGCTGCTGCTGCTGCTGGAGCTGCTGCGCCTCCTGCTTGGCGCTCGACTGGACGCCCGCCCTCGAATCCGCCCCCTGGACCTGGACCTGGACCTGGACCTGGACCTGGACCTGGAGCCGGAGCCGCTGCGACCCCGGCTGCAATGACGGCTCTTGCTCCTCGCCCGACTTCTGCTGCGGCCGCGACGAATGTCCGTGCTTCGGTCTCTGTGGCGACACACATAGCCAACATTGACGTCCTGCATTCCCGCAGTTACCGAGCGGACCGAGTAGCAACGTGACAAGCGTCTGCCATCTTGATGGAATTTCCTTAAAAACAGGAAATGAGCACTTGAAATGCCTTCCAAATCCTCCCGAAGAGGCACGTCCGGCCCGTTTTGCCATCTCCCCCCGCCGCAGCTCATCAACAAGCTCTGCAGCAGCCTGATCATTTGAATCGGGCGGGTTGCAGCGGGGAGAGCTGGAAAAGGTGCGGAATGATTGGCCCTCGGGGACCACGGCTTGACACATGTGCTCCAGAACAAAAAACATGAAAGACTGATGAGTTATTCAACTGTTCCCGTGTTGCTCCATTTGTGCTATTTGGTAGACAAGCACTCCAAATACCAGACATATTGTGACAGCATTTCACATCCGTCCATCTGATATCAACAAAACTGGACAGCTAACAAAAGCGGCCTTGCCTATACCAACACGAGTCTGGTTATTGCCACTTGAATAGCATCACGAACGAAGCCTCTGCGACACGACGTACCAGGTAAACATGGCGTGGCCAGTGATGGCTTTTTTTTTGGGGGGGGGGGGGCGGGCGGGTCTTAATTAATTAAAAACAACAACAACAGCAGCATGACTAAAGATCATTTGAGCAAATGTGTTATTTCAGAAGTGTGCATCAACCCGGCAGCCCTTTGCACAAATCAAAATGTCGCCATCAGCTTCAAAAAGGTTGGCAAGCACCGATCTAGGCTTGGAATGAACGTGGACTCGCTAGGTGAGGCCACGCACGCAGCGGCTCCTCTTGTTTGATGTTGAGAGGGAAGAAATGTCATCTGTGCTGTATGTTACATGTTACACACACAGTACATTTGACAAGAAAGTTGTATCCAATCCGATCCAATGCTGAGCATCATCTGTCCTTTGGACCGATTGATGGTGCCGTGCGTTCCTTCACTCGCTCCTTATTCCCCCCGTCACTGGAGGGATTTGGAATGGGAACTACCAAGTGCCTGCCATTTATGAGAAGTGTTGCCACGCCGCGACAGTGAGCGTTTGGAACAAGTTTTGACCTGCTGTGCTGACGCGGGCTTGCGGAGCCGGTCAACTCGTTGCCCACCGTGATGACGAGTTTGTGGTCGACGGGAACACGATGGCGAGGAGAGGGCGATCTCTGAAAACAAACAAACAAACAAGCGAGCGCTGCTCTCACATCCGACAATTTCAAGACGACTTTGATGTCCCGGCCCCGAGCGAGCCACTCATGTGCAAAAGGCCGAAAGTTGCGCGTGTGGGCGTTCGGACGGTCTGACCTCCCGGGGCGGAGCACCGAAACGGTGCTGGTCGCCTCGGTGTCCTGCTGAGGCGGGAGGATAGTAGCCGCGGTGCGGCGGGAAGTGATGGTAGTCGGGGTGTCCGCGGCGGTGATAACCCGAGTGGTACGGTGATCTGGCCCGGTTCCTGTCGTCCGCTCTTTGGTGATGGTACGGCCGCGGCGGCGGCGGTGGGCCGCGGCTGTCGAAAGGCGGCCGGTAAGAGCCCCGCGGCGGAGGCCGACCGCGGAACATGTTTCGCCGAGACCGAACAACGATCTAGCTGAAAGCCACAGACGGCGCCGGTTCTTGCGCACGGTGTTGTATTGAACAGAAACGCGGCCGGGAGCTAAAGCTAAAAAGCTAAAGCTCAAGCTTCGTTTACGCAGTGGCCGCCTGGCTCCTTCTTCTTTTTCCGTTCGAATGGAGGTTGGCCCCAGCATTGAGGTGCATTACCGCCACCTAGAGGACGGCATAGGAATTAAAGCAAGGCTGTGCGACTCCTCATCCAGGAGCAAATCAGAGAAAGAAAGAAAGAAAGAAAAAAAAATCAATTTTCATGACTTCACTTACCTGAGAGATTCTCCCAGTTTTCAAATAAAAGTATAGTACACGTTAGTGGTGCGCAGTCAAGACCTGTACTCAATACGGGTATGACTTTAAACGACAGGTACAGCCATTTATTGCTGAACTGTACTGTGTCCTTTAGTTTTTAACTTTACGAGAAATTGTGAAGTTAAAAAATAAGCAAAAAACATTTTTTTTCACTGATGAATTCAACTTGATATTTTAACCACAGATGTCATTTGGAAAAGATTATTGATGCAGCCAACTGCTACCCTTCAAAATTAACTCCCATTTCTTCCACTTCATGATTTCCTTTGCTATGAAGTCATGACAAAGTCATGTTCGCTCTTTGATCATTCGCCGGCTCGCGGTGGCTGCCATGTTGGTGATGAACCTCATTTTTAGCTCAACTCCGATTGGACGGCGTCCGTCACGGACCACCGCTGACGCGTGTGAAGTTGTCGCAGCGGCTGCAAACTGCCGTTATTCGTCTAATTACACAAGAAGTGCAGACGGACTCGTGGTGAACTCGTGTTAACTAATGTAGCGCAAAATCCGCTTGCCTGTTCGCCCCACGACCCGAATGAAGTCAATTAATTGAATTGAATACAACTTTATTGTCAAATGTGCTGCGGTCCATACAGCACAGATGCACAGATGACATTTCTTCCCTCTCAACATAAAACAAGAGGAGCCGCTGCGGATGTCCGCGCCGCCATCAAAAGAAAAGTTGACAAAATAATACAAGACAACATATGAGACACAGACAATCGTGCACTCTTAACCACTTTGTTGTCTGAAGCGGTTATCGATGAAAGAGGAGCGAGTCAAAGTGTCCTTTTCACCAGTGGATCAAAGATGTCATGCAATGTTTGGGAAGAGTTGCGAATGAAATATATGATGGCCACCGACACGTGACGACAGACGCAGCGAGTTGTTCTAGCCCGCGTCATATTTTCATGGTGCTTTCTGACAAAGAAATCTATCGATGAGGCATTTCACTAAAACCAAGACTGCCATTCGGCGCTTGACGGGAGAAATACAGCGCGACAAAACGTATGGGGCGTACTAAATGAAACGTTGTCATTTTAAACATAGCAAAGCCTTGAGCTCGCTTACCCCTGGCCAAGAGAAGCACAGCACGGCCCCGCGGCCAGGCAACATCCCTCCCCGGAGATACGACGTTCTAGATCTCTCCCGTGGACCTTCACGGTGACCGTTTGCGTCGAAGCCGACGGGAGAGCGGCTCACTCACCTGACGCGGGTTAGGATGCCGGGGTTGTTGAAAATGGATCCGTGCCTTCACGCCGCCGCTTCACGTTTGTGTCGACGTCAATCGCAATAAAGCGCAAACATCAGCGGCGCCGGTCAAATGGCATTTATTAAAACAAACAAAAGACGATCGGGAGCAAAGGCTGCGTTCGTCAGCACGTGGCGTTACTGCGGGGCGGCGGCGACTTCCTCGGCCCACTTCTCCAGAAAGTCGCGCAGGTTCCCGTTGAACACGTCCATTCCTTTGGGTGACAAACGGACTCCGTCGGCTTGGTAGAGGCCCGTGTTGGTCCCGCAGCGGATGTTGTCGTGGGTCAGAGAGACGCCGCCCAGCTCGGAGAAAATGTTGCGGATTCGCCGATTGACCGTGCTTCGGACCAGATCCACTTCGTGGGCGTCCGGCGAGTGGCGCCACGCCCGGCGGGGGAGGATCTGGGACCAAACCAGGACGCAGTGGGGGAAGGCGGCCCTCAGGGAAGTCACGTCTTTCCTGACCGACGCCAGCAGGTCGCTGGGCGTTTCGGTGTTCAAGTCGTTGCCGCCCAGGTGGATGATAAGCGCCTGAGGATGGGGCCAGCCGACCTCGAGCTGCCGGAGCAGGGGCAGCAGCTGGGGCCAGGTCATGCCCTGGACCCCCTTCCACCACAGGATCAGCTTGTCGGGGTCCACGCCCAGCTGGGCGCCTCCCTCCGCAGACTTGGCCCGCGACTCTGCCCAGTACACCAGCGAATGGCCGCAAATCCAAACGTTGCGGGGCCCGCCGCCGGGTGGCTTTCCTGCGGACATGAGGAGAAACCGACAAGCTGCTTCACAAGTTCCTTTCGGCGGATGGCGTTCGCATCCGAGGTTCGCTAGCCGGCGTCCGCGGCTCATCATGTGTAAACTCAAAGATTGAAAAACGACAAGGATTGCTGGCTTACCTTGGCCGTTTGCATTCATTCCGCAGCGAATGAGCAAAAGCTCCAACAATCGGACCGGTGATTCCCAAACACTGTGCCATGAGCGAAGGTCCGAAGGTGCGCCGCAGTAAACGATTGGATTCACCCGATCGATCCCACTTTGCCAGGGATGTATCGTGACGAGCAAAAAATAAAAAACTCCAAAACCCCCCCCCCCCCCCCCGCCCCTCTCCCCCACCCGACAGCAGGAGGTAGAATTCACCCGCATGTCCAACTGTTGCCAGAATATGTACATCTTAATAGGCTCGGGTTTCACACCCAAGTCCATTTGTGGCTGACTTGGGACGAGAACATCCAATCGGTGTACGCGTGCAGTTGGGGGCCATTTCTTTTGGTGGCGCGGCGTGCCGTGCCGAGTGTTGTATTGCTGATTTATATCGCGCTTTCACAACAGCTGCAGCTGGAACAAAGCGCTTTTCAAAACGGTCGACATTTTTCAGGAATCATATGTTGTTGTTTTTGGGAGAGCGTCAACCCGTGGGTTTATAA
This sequence comes from Hippocampus guttulatus, assembly GCF_054856545.1. NCBI lineage: Eukaryota > Metazoa > Chordata > Actinopteri > Syngnathiformes > Syngnathidae > Hippocampus > Hippocampus guttulatus. The sequence goes on from NC_141270.1 coordinate 100,567, forward strand.
TAGCCCATTGAATCAGGCGCAGACCCGCGGCCATCGGTCCCAAGCGCGGGTGAGGTTTTATGACGACATGGAGTTCTTGCGGCTTTTAATCGGGTGCGGGTTGTCGATCAAACATTACAGTCATTACTTTATTTGAAAAATAAGTCTTTATGGATTTCACTTAAACGGGATGGTTGTTTTTATTTCAAAAAAATAAAAATAAAATACCGTATGACACCATATATGACATATTTAACTGTCAAAATTGTCGTGGCGGGCGGGCGGGCGGCCCAGTGGTCCGGCAGTTTAGTGCATCGACCTCAGTCACACGGCCACGTGGCTCTTTGTCGTTGAGCTTGAATGTGTTGCGATCCATCACCTTTTTTTTTTCCTCATCATTTGACGCACTACTCGCGTTTTTGAAGCTAGACAACACTTTGTGTGCATATTTTCTTCAGCCGACACTCAAAATAGTGACGGGGGTTTCTCGCTTGAAAATGCAAATCTCTCCTTCCCGCATTATTTTCCATGTGGTCAAAACGTGACATGCCGCATTCGTGACGGCACTCCCCAGACGGGAATGTTGAAAGTCCCAGAATGCTTCAATTCAAGCCGTTAAGTCTTGTAGAGCGTACGGTTGTTTGCTATGTGTCTATCTGGCAATTGAAGGTGGGGCGGGGGGATTCCTCCTGTCTTTTATCATTTGTTCATATTAGTTTTGCCCCACGTACACCTGTAAAGAAAGACAGTGAGTGAAAAAAATCTGTTCTCGCTATGCTATTCAAGAGTTCATGGCACCACCAATTGGCTGTGAATGAAATGCGTCAGTTCCAGCGAGATCCCGGTCATCTACTCGCCAACCTTGAGAGTTTGCACGCAGTAACCAATTGTGACTGCAATCAAACAACGTCACCGAGAGAACGCGCGCATTCGATTCGCCGTATTGTAAAAGTGAGGCACGCGTTACAAGCCGTGACGTTTTTCTCACGTCAACGTTGGCCGAGTAAAGGTTGGGAATCACAGGATCGTCGTCGTTCATGAGCTTAGCTTCCGCAGCCTTTCAAAACGTCTTACGAGCAGATGTCGGCCACGAACAGAAATGAAGTTGCGTCATATCGGACTTGCATTCTTGGTGCGTGGCGGACTCCCGCTGGGTGGACAAGAAGCGACCGACAAAGACGGATTGCAAAATACCACGTTGTTAGGGCTAGTTAGCAAGAAGATGCTCATGTGGGCTAATTCCAAGAGGAGGGGCTAACGTGTCGGCAGGCTTACTGTCAAACATTCCGACATCTCTAGCTATGGTGGCTAGCTTGGTCCCGGAGTCCGCATCCCTAAAGCACTAACTGCTGTTAATAAGCTAAACATTATGCTCTCTAGCGCACGTTGGATTGCTTACCGCCACACAGATGGGATGTTTCAGCAACGTAATAGAACCATTTGGAGGAAATGGCTCAAAACTCATTGGACACTTTTAGCTGGGAAGCCTTAACATAACGCTGCGGTCAATCGCCCGTTGTCAAAGTTGGAAATGTCAGAATAACAAAAAGGTGTTGACTTTACTTACCCTGACCGTCAACCGAGACTTACCGCAGACGTAAAAAAACACCAAAAAAAACCCCAGCCTTTGACAAGCAACTACAGCTAGCATCTTGTCTCAACGTGCACGGTGGTCTGTCCCAAGTGACGTCTTGATGCAGAACGGTTTTCGTGCGCGAAAGCTTTCGGAACATTGCCTAACGTCAGCGGCTCTGGTCAAACTCCAGGATTTGCGTAGTCACACTCGACATTGGCCGGATCTCCAGAGCTAACGTCTACGCGTTTGATTCTACGGCAACGCAGCTGAAAGCACATTCCTGCTGAGCGAGCCGAGATGCTAACGGCCGGGCACGTTCATTCTTGAAACTGTGACTAAGCGTGGACTAAAATAACAGCGAGTCAACTTTAGCAGAGATAAAAACATTTTGCACATTCTAACACGTCGCGCTCCCCGAGCCACTTCAAGCCATGTCCCGGAAAGCCGTTTTGTAGCAAACCACCGGCGCTCGAGGGGCTTCATCGTTCAAAACACACACACACACAAAAGGGGAGTTTAGCATGAAGACGCTTGCTAGTCAAAGTTCCTGCACATGAAGATCCAGCAGACTGCGACAAAAAGAAAAACTACGTTGGACTCACCTGGAAAGCAGGACTCTGTTTGGAAGCAATAAGGGACATGTCGAGCTAGCTAGCTAGCTACCCGAGCCACCACTTAAGCTATGATACGATGTCGTAAACATCTGCTGGTAGGTGGATCTCCACCAATACATGCACGGTAAGTTCAGGGCCCTTTAGCGAGCGCTGCTCACAGTCGGCAGCGGCGATGTGAAACGAGGCGCTAGCTAAAGCATGTGAACGCAAATATTGGGATCGCCCCAATTCCACTCTTGTTCCCATCGAGAGTGCGAGTGCGTTAGGGGTCTTGACTCTCCAAAGTGCTCCGTAGCAAAAGCTCCCGAGGATGAGCCGCTCGGATCGTGGCTCTCTAGCGATGCGACGGTGTGTTGTTATTTCAGGTGTAAGGCGGTTGCTCCGGTCGTACGCCGCCGGCCTTGGGGCAAATCAACTTTTGCCACCGAGTGAGACAAACTTTGAGTCGCATCTGCTTCAAATGACATTCAAGGCGAAAGGCCTTCAATGACCGACAAGAGTCCGGTTGCCTCCACTCAACTTTGGCGGAGAACCCTGTCGCGGGTGACCGACACGACTGCGCTAAGCTAAGCTCTTTCTTCCACGGCGGAAGCATGTTGGTGAAACCGGCCGTACGGACAGAGTTCCTCTGCACCGCGAGCGATATCGACGCCCGTGCGCAAATAGAGGAGCGAGGAAACGTTTTGAGACTCACATTCTGACGGCTCATCATCAGTGCAGTGAAAATGTCTCGGATACCTGGGGCAATGGCGGCGCCGCCGCCTTGTCTTTTGTGCGCTCGAGCGTCCTCGGACCGCTGTTCCTGCGGGTCCGCGATCTTCTGCTTGTACAAATCCAGCTGCAACACAACCAAAGACACGTGGGCAAGGCTGGGAAAGCTCCGGCAGGCGAACGCCGCCCCCGCAGACTCTACCTTCTCCGTCCGCCCGCTTTTCACGTCGCCGACTCGCTCCGGAGAGCCGGCGGGACCGGAGGTCATCGCCGACCCCGGCGGTAAACTGAACTGGACCGATTTGAGCGCTTTCGCCGCCGCCGTGGCAGTCAAAGACTTGACGCTCTCGATGACCTTCAGGCATTTGGCCACCGTCGTGGAGATGTCGGGCCGCTCCTCGCCGGCGGTCACCGACGGCGACGCCCCTCGGGCGCCGGCTCCGGAGGAGCGGAGGGCCGGAGCCGCCCGCGGCTCGGCGTCCTCGGAGGGCGCCGCCGCGAAAGGCGGCCGTCCGGGAGGGCGTCGGGGAGGCGGCCCGGGAGGCGGCCCCGGCGGAAGGCGGCCGGTGGCGGCGAGGGGAGAAGCTTTGGGGGAAATCTCCAGGGGCCAGTTGGCCGGAGGGGACGGGTGCCGGTAGCGTGCAGGCGGAGGTCCGGGAGGGGGCCTGGGTGTGGACGACGCGCTCGCCATCGTCTTGGTCAGATCCTGCAGCTCTCGGGCCTTTTTCAGCATCTCCAACTCTTGTCGATCGAGGAATTCTTCATACTCGGAGACGCGCGCGGGGGCCTCCGCATCGCACCATCCGGCGGTGGAGAGGGAAGGGATGGGGTCTGCCCGAAGTCTAAGGGGTCGCTCCCGCCCGTCTCTGGCGCCGGACGAGGCCTCGGAGGCACCGTTGGCCAGCTGCGCCACGTCCGCCGCGGTCAGCTTCAGGCCGATGGTCCGCAACAAAGTCTGGATGTGGCTGTAGGAGGCGGACTTGCTCTCCGCCGAAGGCGATTCGTTCTCATCCCCCGCGCCGACGCGGCCGCCCGGCGAGTCTCCGGCCAGACCCACGATCCGAGAGAAGCCGTTGCCATCTTCCAGCGCCCGCTCGTGCGGCAGAAGTTCGTCGTTGGCGGCGAGCGCTTCCGGTCGGCTTTCCGGAATGGCCTTCTTTTGAAGCATATCGAGAAAGCGATCCAGCGGGGGCTTTGGGACCGCGGGCGGCGTCGCGTCCGCGCGGCCCGGGGAGGGGCTTTTGGACAGCGGTGGAGCGGGAGAGGGCGGCCTGAAGGTTGTCGGCAAAGACGAAGGGACCAACAACGGCGGCGACGCTTCCGGAGCGTAGGGGCCGCCCGCATACGTCGGCTCGCGGCGCGGATCGTCACAGGGCTGCTCGTAAACGTCGTAGCGGTTGGCGTAGCGCCGGCCGGCGGCGGAGGAGGAGCTTTCGTACGTCGCCACGTGATCATACGCCGGCCGGCCGTCGTACGCTCGCTCGCCGTACGGCCGGCCGGCAAAGGCGCGAGCGTAGCCGTCGGAATAGCGCTCGCCCGAGCGCGGGCGCGGCCCGTCGTAGAACGGCTCGTCGTACGTCGGGGGAAGATGGCGGGGGTACTCCGGGTCCTCAGCTCGTTTCTTCAAAATGGACCGCGCCGGTCTGAACTCGGCCAAAGGGTTTGCGATGCGGCCGTGGTCGTAGTCGATGCACGTTCGCTGTCCGGGCTCGGGGCCTCGGGCGTCCATCAGTGACTTCTTGAAGGCGATCATCTCGTTGAGCTCCTCCAATTCTCGCTTCTTTCTGGCCAGCTCGTCATCCACGGCTCCGCCGCGAGCCCTGGGAGGGGGACTGCGCTCCCTCCTCCTCTTGTGCCCCCCTCCTCGCTCTCCACCCGCTTTGCTTCTTCTCTTTCCGGACCTTTCTCCGCTCGGGCTCCCGCTGCGACTGCGACTTCGGCGGGACCTTTCCCGACTCGCGGTTCGTCTCCGCCGGCTGCTTTTGCGCCGACGTTCTTGACTGGAGCTGCGCCTCCTTTTGATTTCTCTTCCAAATTTGTCGGTGGGCGGACTGCGGCTCCCGCCGTGGCCCGCGCCGGCGCTGGGCTTGACCGGGGCTCGCAATTGTTTCACCACCGTCTTCAGCCGGTCCGCGTTTGGCACCTTCCGCCTTGATGGGGAGAGGACATCGTTGCGATTGTTCATCAAAACTTTCAACGCGGAAGGAAATGACTTACTCAGAGTCTTCCGAAGCTTTGGCGAGCTTGATGGTCATCTGAGGAGGGAGAAGAAAGCCTTAACGGCACTCTTAGGACAAGTCTTGCGGAGCTTCGACCCGTTGACCGAGACGGCAGCGAGCGCGGCCTTTCCTCGCCCGCGAGCGGCCGCGGGACGCTCGGCTCTTGTGTGCGCTCGCTGCGATGGCTCAAATGCGCCCGACGCCGTCATAGGCCGCTCCCGGAGGGCCGGCGCGCATTCCACGTCTCCCCGCCGCGATACGTTCGATGCAAACGGTCAGCTCATCGGCGGGCTCTGGCGGAGCCAGATGGCGGGTCGCGGCAGGGAGACGTGGAAAACGCGCGGGCCGCCGGCCGCCGGACTTTGACGGCCGTGAAATCGAGCATCTTCATCTCGGTCCGCCATTGCATCGCGACCGCGCTCGAGCCGGCTCGACTTTGCGCGACGACGCGCGGCTTTCATCGTTTGTTTTCCTCCGATACGAACGCGAGGCACGCGTGACTCTGCGACTCTTTGTCCCGACGTCCTCAAAGTCGCTTTTGCTCTCGTTGCCGTCATACGAGGGGGGCTCAAAAGACCGCAAAGCGATTCCCTCTTGTGTTTTTACACGCTTGGCCGATCAACGTGATTCTGAAGCCAGGGGGGCGTTGCAGTTCCCCGACGGCCATCTATTTTTTTTTTCTCCCCACTCCGCTCGGGAGGCGGCATATTTGTAGCTTCCTCGTCGGTAAATTTGGGCTCGCGCAGCAAAACAAAGCCCCCGAGCGATGGAGCATAACATCTTTTTGTTTGGCGGCGCTGGGTGGAAAAAAACACGGCTCTCCGAAAAAAGACCGGGCTGCACCAAGGCGCGAAGAAGTTCTTTGAAAAGGGAGTCCGAGAGCGCTCACCTTCCCTTTGCCGGCGGCGACGGCGCTCAGTTTTCTGGCCGGTAGGAAAACGCTCTCGGCGCAATGTCTGATCCTGATGGCCTGGTGGCCGCCCGCCGCTCGGTCGTGCTGGAACGAGAAGCGCACGTGAGCGGGGACGCGGCGGCGCGCGACCGCCGCCGGAGGCCTCCTCCCACTTACCGGGACCACGCTGAACTCCACCTTCTCGTTCAGCTGCAGCTTCTTTTTTCCAATCACTTCCGACAAGCGGAAGAAGAGCTGAGGGTTCTGCGTGCACTTGATGAGGCCGTGATCCTCGGAGAACTCGATGACGATGCCCTGCGAAGGGGCGCAGGCGTGAGGCTCCGAGCGAGCTCGCCGCCGCCGGAGGAAAACGGCTTCGGGCGTCTTACGTGGCGCCGTTGCTCCGTGGACTCTTCAAAGGTGGCGGAAAGGATCTCCACAAAAGCGGCCCGCTCTTCTTTGGTCTCCCGATGGGTCGCCACGTTGAAGCGCACCTGGAAAGGGCGCGCGCCTCCGTGAGAGGCGGCGCTCGGTGCGCGCGTTCACCGGCGTCGGGGGAGCTCACCTTGTCGCCGGTCAACATGGTGGCGGCGGAGAGCAGGTCGGCGGGGCCGAAAGGAAGCCGCTTCTGGCGACCGTCGACGGTCATCACCAGAAGCCCCGCCTCTTCGGGGCCGTCGGCGCCGCCTTGAATCTCTTCCGTCTTTGCCTCGCCGTTCACGTCCGCTTCCTCCTCCGCAGTCGTCCCCTACGAGACGACGCGTCGCCGCCCGTTACCTTTGGGCGGGTGAGCTTCGGCCGTGACGACGACGAGCGTCGGGGCTGGCCGACAAGCTCACGTTTCGCCTCCCACAAAAATCTTTCCAATTTTGCTCCGTTTGCCAACAAAGAGCAAATGCCAGAAAAAGGAAGTGACGGGAACATTCGAAACAAACGTTGCTTTTGCCTTCTACCGCCTTCCCGTCTGCTTTGATACCAAACAAGCGTTGAAATGGATTGAAAGGTCCCCCCCCCCCCCCCCCCCAAGAGAAATGAAGATTTGCAGAAAGCTTCTGCGGGGCCGGTCCCGTGACAGCGCACCCCGCCCCCAAGCTTTTTTTTAAACAGGTCGAAGCGACATGGGCAAAATGCGGGTGCTTGAAAGCATTTTACCCGGTTTCAAACTTTCCAATATGCGGCCAAATGACCGCTTGTGCGCCGGAGCGAGTGCGCTCCGACTTTGGCGACATCAGTGTGACCGCCCGTCTTGCCGCGCACGCGCAAGAAACAAAAGCCATTCAAAAGACGCCGCGTCGACGCAAGGATGGGAGTCACTTCTACGAAAAAGGGAGGAGGAGCACGTGCCTGCTCGATCTTCAATTCCTCCGCCTCGATTTTCACCTGCAAGACAACACGCGGCGTCGTCAGGACGGTGCGCCGGCGCATCCCGACCGCCGGCGCCGGCGCGGTAAAGAGTGTTCGCGCCTGTTCGTCCGGGGGCTCCTTGTTGCCGCGCCGTCTTCCGGCCGCTTTAAGGACGGTGCCGTCAAAGCGTTCCTTGCTGATTTCCAGCCGGCTGTCGGGAACGGGCACGCTGAAGCCCAGCGGAGTCCACTGCGGGAAGCGCGCCGACGCCGAGTCAAGAAGCGGAAGCCGGGAGACTCGCGCGACGGCCTTTTCCGAATCTCACCTTGTCCTTGGCGGCGGCAAGCGCCGCAGACGCCGCCTCCTTGCGCTTCTTATCTTTTTGCTCCTCCTCCTCCTCCTCCTTCACGTCCTCCTCCTTCTGCTCTTCCCGTCGCTTCTTCTCCGTCAGAATTCGGTCCCCCGCCATCTTGGTCCGACGAAGTCTGATCGCTCTCTTCTCGTCCGCCACCTTTGAGGGCACAAAGCCGCGGAGGTCAGCTGGCAACCTTTCCGGAAGCGCAATCGATGAGAGGCGCCGAGGACTATGCCGAGACTCGTCACCGGCGCCTCTCTTTGGAACGAGCGCCCCTCGCTGCCCAGCTTTAAAAACAACATTTTATTCTTTGGCTTTTGATTTTTAGTTGGACTCTTTTTGCGCTTTCTGCCGATCGTTTGTTGTCGCCAGGATTGTATTTGCGGCGGTTGTTTTAGAGCGCTCTCGAAATGCAGTACGGTGGAGTTGAGACGGGGGGGGGGGGGGGCGGGCACTCACTCACCTGGGACAGGGTGAATTCCACCTCCTTGTTGACGTCCCGGGCGTCAAACTCCGTGTCGCTGAAGTTCTCGCAGAGGCGGAAGGGCAGATCCCCGTGCTCCTCGGAGGCCAGGAGGCCCTCGGACCCCGTCAGGCTCCTGATGACGCCCTGGAAGGCCACGCGGCCCAAAGCGGTCACAAAACGGGGATTGCGCTCTGAAGTCGCCCGTCGCAGCGCAGCGCAGCGTCAGCGCGCTCGCGCAGACGACGTCCGAGGAGACTTTTGGAGCGACTCCAAAGTGCAATCGGCGCAAGAGCAAAAAGCTCCGGGCACGCGTCGGGAGGAAAAACGTGTCCGGAAAGGCCGGCTCGAGCATCTCAACGTGCACGCGGCGTTCAAAAGAACAGGAAAGAAAGAAATGGCTCGCGACCGCGCTTCTGGCGGCGCCGAGGAGGACGCAAGGACGTCTCGCGCGCGGCGGCTGACGGAAAGCCGCCGCCGGCGATCACGTGTTCGCTTGAACCAAAACGCATTTGGATGCGCCGCCCGTTTTCCTCGATCGAGCGGATCGATTTAGACTCGGGACACCTTTCGTTTCCGCAAAATGCATTCCGCGAGCTTTCGTAACGTGGACACGTTTCCTTTCTAAATGGACACGGCGCGGTTCATATTTTCCTCTTTGCGTTTTTTCAAAATGTATGGCTTTCTGATTTGCGCCTCATCGAGTCAAGAATATTTACAGCTGGAAAAGGGAAAGAAAAGAAGCGCGTTCCGTCGCCCTTCAAAAAAAAGCAACAAGCGAACAGCGGAGGCGCAACGGCAGACGCGGCGTCGGCGGGCCCTCCTACCAGTTCTCGCTTCTCGTTCGTATGGACGAAGGTGAAGGGGATCTTGGGTCGAACGTTGGCGGCGCGCTTCTTCTGCGTCTTGGTGTCCACCAGCAGGCTGAGGAGCACGCGGTCGTTCTTCAGCAGCGTGACGCCGCAGTCTCCGCGATCAAAGGTCACGTTGGTGCGGAGCGGCCCGATGTTGGCGAAGATCTGCCCCGGGTAGGCCGGCTTACGGGCCTGCGGGCCAAACTAAATCAGAGGCCGGCGCGCTCGGGACGTGGCGTCACCCGACGCGCCGGCGCTCACCGCGGCCTCGGCGACGGGCTGGCTGACCACGCCCTCGTACAGCTCGGGGTCCAGCCACGCGTCGGCCGGCGGCGCCCGGACCGTCGCCGCCGGCGCCGGCTCGACCTTTGAGACGGAGCTGCACAGGGTGAGCAGGAGAGACTCCTTCACCCGTCGGAGGCGAATGGCCCGCTCGCCCGCTCGCAGCTGACGGGAGGACAGACGTCGGTCGCTCGCTCGCTCGCTCGCTTGTCGGCGCCGAGCCGGCCGAGCTCTTACCTTGTGGAGGGTGAACTCCACTTCTTCGTTGACGTCCTCGGGGGTGAAGTCCACGTCACTCAAGTTCTCTTTGACGTCGAAGGGAAGCTCGCCGTGCGCGTCTGACCTGATGACGCCTTCGCTGTCGCCCAAGCTGACGATGGTGCCCTGCGAGGGGGGTGGGGGCGGGAAACCGTGACCGAGGCACACGTCGCCGGCGGCCGACACCGAGGGATGTCGCGTCCGAGCGGAACGCCGACGCCTCGGCGCCAAGCGCGGAGCGGTTGAACGCGGAGCCGTCCGACGTGTCCGAGTCAAACGGGCGCCCTCACCGTCTCGCGGGTCTCCTTGGTGAACTGGAAGGTTTCGGGGAGCTTGGGGCGGATGTTGGTGGCGCGCCTCTTGTCGTTGACGATGTTGCGCACCAGGTTGACCAGAACCTGGTCGTTCTTGAGCAGGGTGACGGCGCTGTCCTTGCTGTCGAACGGCAGGTTGGTCCTCACCGGCACGATGTCCACGCTCACCTTACCGGGCAACTGCCGCCCGCCGGCCTGCGGGAAGACGGACGGGAGCTCGTGGGCCGCCCTCTTCGGCTTTGGCCGGCGCCCGACGGGGCTCACCTGGGCCTCCGCGATGGGCTGGCCGACCACGCCTTCGTAGATGTCCGGCTCCACGTTCTCCGTGCCGCCCGGCGCCACTTTCACGTCCGTCGCGATCTGGGCGTTCTGTCGGCGCGCGACACGATCCGTGAGGCCGCGGCCGGCGTCCGACAAACATGGCGAGGGTTAGCGCGACGTCGCACCTTCAAGAGGCAGGCGGTGAAGTGCACTCGCACGCCGGGCTTCATGGCTTTGGGGTTCCCGAAGAAGACCCCAAAGTCAAAGGTGAACTTTTCCAAATCTTCCCGCTCGATGTGGCCGAACGTGGGCTGGAGAGGCAAAGAGCACGCAGAGCGTCTCATACGCGGGCAACTTCATTCGACGCGTTCCATGTTCTACACTTGTACTCTTTCCCAAACGGCTACGGGAGTCCAGCCCGCTTTTGAGCCGACGGAGGCGTCACAGACAAACATGACGCCCCGACGCCTATTTGGAGCTTCGTGACGTCAGAATTGTCGTTTGTCTCGGCGTCCTATGGCGTCTTTCGACGGATTCTTCGGCTCTGACCGATAGGAAGACGCGCGGGGCCTCCGACGTATGGCCAGAGACTGGACCCGGCGCACGCCATCGCAACGTGCCGGACGGTGTTTAACAAATGGGGAAATAGCGGAACGCGGTATATGCGTAGCATTTCAACTCGTCCGACGTTTGCCGACCGCAAAGCTAGCGGCCGACTGGCAAACGCTGAACAATTTCGCCACTTCAAGTTGGCCCTCTGCCCATCATTCCAAAAGGGGCACATGCACGCCGCGCCCCCGTCGACATGACTGACGGCCGCGCGACCGCCCTCCCCAACCGCCCCGCGCCGATAGCCCAAAGGTCGACGGAAGCGAGGTCACGAGCCTGTCGGGTCAGAAATGTCTTCGCGATACGACGTTGGCGGTTGGTTCCGATTCAGCAAAATGCCATCTTCCGACCGGTGGAAATTCTCGAGCCGACTTCCGCCGTACCTGGCCGATAAAGACGATTGCGCCTCGCGACTTCCTCGGTGGAACGGCCCTATTTGCGCTCACGGTTAACACGGGGCCAAAATGTGATACCGGGCCGCGCCCGGTCACGAGCGGAACGTACCCCGATGAAGGAGATGATGCCTGTTGATCTGCCCGCCGGCGGCCTGGTGACAAGAGGGCACGCGACCAATCACGCGAGTCGTCGAGCGACCGATCGCAGGTCACCGGCGATTAGACGAGGGCGGCGTAGGCCTACTTGTCAAACGATCGCTTTCCCAGCAGTCCGAAGACCTTGGCCGACCCGCCGGCTTCCGCCGCGGGGGCGAGGTTCGCCGCCGCCGCCGTTTTAGGGGCGGCCGCCATTTCCGGTCGGGCCGCCGGATCGACGGCCGCCGGCTTACTCTCGGCCGGGGCGCTGTCCGTGGTCGAAATCAACGCTTTGATCTGACGGATGAAATCGGAAGACGTCAACGCCACCGACGACTAAGTCGGAGTGGCCCGCCCACTCACCCACTGGGGCTGCTCCGGCGACGGATCGGTACTCGCTTCCTGCGCGGGTGTCTGAAATGGTGACAAAACGGCAGCTTGATTTACGTGAACGGCATCAGCGTGCGCTAAGCGGCAACAGCATTTCACTTCCCGACGACTTCTTCAGTTCAACGATGACTAACTTTCCTATCATCGTTTGCCCCGATGGGAAGTTTCACTCGCACCCCGGCATCCGATGTGGGACAGTCGGCTCACGGGCACGCCGGGACAGATTCAGAGTGACCCGTGGGGTGGAACGCTTTGCTCGAGGGCATCAGAGAACACGATGGCTTCTCTTTTGCACACGTGTGGTCCCGTGGCATTTTGCCACCCCAAATTAGAGATCGGTCTTCCGGATCAACTTCTTGCAGCATTTTCGAGACAGAGAAAAATGTGTTCGAGAGTGCGTCTCACCCAGTCTGGGCGCGGGTATCCCGGGAAGCCAAAGGGGGGGGCGCAACCCGGAGGGGGGACCGCCGCACCCACATCTGGAGGTGGAGGAAGGCAGGGAGAGGGCGCCGGACCGCACGGGCCCCAGCCAGGATATTCATAGCCAGTAGGAGGAGGAGGAGGCATGTCGGGGTCCCAGTGCGGGGGAGGCATCCATTCGGGATGAGGCCCATAGCCCGGTGACGGGGGTCGGCCGGGGTCCCAGCCCTCGGGTGGTGGTGGGCCCCAGCCCTCGGGAGGGGGAGGGCCCCAGCCTCCGGGAGGATGGGGCCCCCAGCCCCCTGGCGGCGGTGGGCTCCATTCTCTGGCAGGAGGGCCCCAGCCACCGGGCGGGGGCGGGCCCCATCCTCCGGGCGGCGGCGGCGGCGGCGGCGGGCCCCATCCTCCCGGAGGAGGAGGGCCCCATTCTCCTGGAGGAGGAGGAGGAGGAGGGCCCCATTCTCCGTGTGGCGGCTGCCAATAACCCGGAAGTGGCGGTCCGTCTCGGTCGGGCTTTCGTCCTCGACCCATCGCGTCGCTGTCTTGTGCTAGTGAGCTAAGCTAGGAGCCGAACGAGTTGAGGAACGTCACGAGGACGTCATACATCACGCCCGGAACTCGACCTCGGTGGGAGAAATGTTGCTGGTTAATCCTTTTTGTCCAGTTGCCTCGAACACTTGAAATGCAAAGTATGAGAAAGAACCAGCGTGACGAAAAATGAGACTTGCTGGACAAAGTGGTCGGTGTGTTGCCCGCTGCCACTTCTTCTTCTTCTTCTTCTACTTCTTCTTCTTCTTCTTTTTCTTCTTCTTCTACTTCTTCTTCTTCTGCTGCTGCTTCTTCTTCTGCTTCTTCCTCTCAACAATGGGCGAAACACTCATAGGTCGGGCTCTTGAGCGCCGACTATAAATTCCGTTGTTTCAATGTGGCATTTTAATTTGTCAAGGTCAAGGATCGAGCCTTTTCTGTTGCTGGTCCCTCTCTCTGGAATGAGCTCCCACTGAACATTCGGCAAGCCTCCTCAAAACTCACTTGTATTCTTTGGCATTCGACTCAGCATGACTTAGATTTGTTCTTGGTTTTACTGTTTGGTGCTTTCTACCGTCTTTATTACCGATTTGTCTTTGTCTTTCCGATTTGTTTGAAAGTGCTCTATAAATACAGTTGACCTGAGACACTCACATTTTCACTCATTATTATTATCGTATTCTTGTTATTACTACTACTAGTAGTAGGACATTTAGAACCTTTTTGCAGTGGTTGCAGAACATGGATAAAAAGGAAAACGATTGTAAGCACCGGTGTGGTGGAAAGGAGTCCACGCGTTAGCCGATTCAAGGTTTTTAAACCTTTGGCTCCCCTACACGGTAATTCCCGGTACCGCAGCTGAACTCGTCAAGTCGGCACCCCTATTTAAACAAAAAAAGCGAAACGGGTCTTATGGTCATTTCCCAAGGTAAACACTTTATTCAAAAATAAATTACCATTGATTTGTCTTTTTTTTCATGTGGACAGGAATCACACTTCCGCCTCATTCAATCAATCACATTTTATGGTGTCCTCGTCTAAACACTTGAACAGCAGCAAAACGACGACACCGGACAGGTAAATTAAGCCAAACCAAAACAATCTTAATTCGCTACAAAACGTATTCAAAGTTTATTTAAATTACATTTCTAACATGCAATCTCTGTGCGTAACAAAACCCCGGCGCTTGAGGTGATTCAATGATGCTGCTACTCGCTTGTTGGCTCCTGAGAATCGAAGGAGTGCGACCGTCAAAGGGCAGAGGTCACATTTGGAGTTATACTCAACTTTTAACCACACTACGAACCATTGTTGGAGAAAATTGACCAAGTCATCTGCGGTTTTCTCTCGAGGGAGCGGCGCATGCCTTTCGAAAAGCACAGACGAGTTGGCAAGCTATACCAACATCTTGCCAAAGCCTTCCACTTGCTCCATCTGCGTCTTACCGTTTTTTGTTTGTTTTTTTTGTCCGTGTCAAATTAAGTCCTTGTGAAAAAATGAACGAGGGCGTAGTTAAGTTTGGAATCGTTTTGACATGAATTTGTGTGAATATGTTCAACCTTCAGTTTGCCGTGAAAAAAAGTAACGCAAATTTGCTGGAGCATTTTTTAAGCCTATGAAGCGAAATCGCGAAACTCTCTTGATGTGCCTCGGCTTTAACTCGTCGAAACGTCAGCGTGAGATCCTATGAGGTTTGTGTTGTGAAATATGTGATGGACAAAAAGTACGAAGAATTAAGCAGATTCAAGCCAGAGGAAAAATACAACGTAGCCTGTAATCTAAAGCCTTAAACTTGCTCAATTTCACTTTTTTTTTTTAAACATCAAAATGTCAGCCTGAGAGTAATTTAAGGTAGACCGGAGGAGGGGGGGGGGGGGGGCTGTAAGATAAGAGCCAGCTAAAGCCTTAAACTAGCTTAATGTCACTTAATTGTCAAAATGTCAGTCAGGGAGCAAATGAAGTGTTTCCATGAACAAGTCCAAATGCTTCGTTGGACCTTCGCTCATGTGAGCGCCACGCAGAAGAGGACCACAAAGCACGTGGAAGTGCCTGGCTCTCAACTCCACCCGACTCAATGGCTGACTGGCCCTTACAGTTTCTATCGATGACAATGGCACGAGGTTACAGACGCATCTTAACGTAGTCAGCAGCTTCTCACAATGCTTGCATTTGCCTTCCATGTTGTTTCTAAAAGACCTGATTGGAATAGTTGTGCTTTCAAGGCAATGTGTTGGCGTCCATTTTCGAGGATGATTTGTTGTTTTTTTTTGGCAAAAGGCCACTGCAAGCTTTGGTGTTGATCTACTCCTCGCAGTTGTAAGCACATGAGGAAGAGTGATGGTGATGAGGGAAGTGCATCAGTGCGTCTTTAACTTGGCGTTTTGTTGCTGCTGCTGCTGTGAAGACGAAGAGGAGGAAGGGAAGGTGGAGGCGGAGGCCAGCGAAGAGGAGCCACCGCTGCCGCCGCCGCCGCCGCCGCCGCCGGGTTCGGTCAGGCTGGCTTTGAGCGAGTTGACCACCGTCTGCCGCACGTTGTCTTCCATGTAATGTTCACTGAGCGGCTTGAGAACCTGCAAGCACAGCCAAAGCGCACGCAGTGAGCAACACTTGCGGGCAAACGGAGAGACGGTATGTCCGCAGACAAAGAAAAAGTATTGACATCAAGCAAGCAAGCGGGACCCCAATATCACGAAACCTTCTAAATACCGTGAATGGGTGTAGACTTAAACTTTGTACCGACATATAAAAGCGACGTGCACTTAAGACGGATGTGCTAACCCGTCGGCCAGCGTGGCGCTTATTGAATTTGACCTTTAGAACATTTCCACCAACACGCTGTACTTGAAAACAAATTCAGATCCAATTTTAAAAAGGACAATGTGAAGGACAAATGTTCGGGGGGGAAAAAAAGTAGCACCTAAAAATACACCTCCCGCTGCCAATTACGTTTCAAATATACATTCAACTGACTATTCTTACGGACAAGCGATATTTTAAATGATAGAAAGAAAAACATCTATTTTAATAATAATAATAATTATTATTATTACTATTAAAGAAAAACATCAATTTTAAATACAAATTTCACCCCTTTGTTGTATTTTCGAAAACATTTAAATGTCTATAGAATTTTAAAAAATACATTGAGATTTTTTTTAATACGAATGTACCTATATGTTATGTTTAATTTATACCATCTTGTTTTTTTCTAAGACACAATTTTACCTATTCATATATATATATATATATATATATATATATATATATACACACACACATACTATTTATATATGGTGTCAAATTAGCATATGCGGTTTGGGAAAAAGGAAAAAGGCTCAAATGTAAAATTAGAAAGAGAAGAGTAAAAGGAAGGGTTGTTGAGCACGCACAACATCAAAACACCTCCAAAGTATAAAACTGAAGCCAACTGAAGAAGTCTCCTTAAAAATAAAGAAAGAAATAAATGAACCATTAAAAAAAAAGACGTGGTAAGAAGACGACCAATAGCAACCGTGAGATCTGTCGTGGGCGTGGCCACAGAGTCCAGCGTGTCAACAAACGGCTAAAAGTGCGGAGGCGACAACGCGCGGTCTTAGCGGCTCTTCCTTTGGCGGTAGTTGTTGTTGTTGGGGGGCGAGAGCGCCGCCAACGGCAGAAGAGCGGCGGGCCACGACGCGCCCCCGGTCACGTGGTCGCAAAGTTTGGGAAAAACCTGAGGAGCACAGCGAGCAGGAAGAGCAGCAGTTACCCGCCAGAACCGGAAGAGAGATCCAAAAGGGTCAGCCCAAATGAAAGAGGAAGAAAATGGAAAGTCGCAGGCGGCAGGAAAGGAAGGGGGAAAAATTAAAAAGTGCAGGCCGGATAAGGAAGAGGAGGGTTGTTGGCTGTCGAATGTTTGCTTCTCTGGGGCGTACTCCCCCCGCTTTTTAATGCAGATTGTTTCTCATCATTGTTTACAGTGAACACCGACTGTTGTGTTTTGTGATTCGCTCCCGTTTCATCGAGAACTGCTTCAAACAACAAGGCGCATGCAGGGAAAGCGCTTCCCGACTGTCTGCGTCTTACGCGTCGCGTTGGATTATTCGGGCATTTTATGCGAACTGTTGTTTTGATGGCGGCGCGGGCACCCGCAGCGGCTCCTCTCGTTTTATGTTGAGAGGGCAGACATTTCATCTGCAGTTGACAATTAAGATGTCTCGACTTGACTTATACATGGCATTGCGATTTCACAAGAAATGCGTGTCAGCCCGTGACGAATGGCGCTGCGGGAGCGAGTGCAGTCATTATTTCAGACATCGCAAGCGCACGTGTGGCCATTTTTCTCTTTTTTTAGGGGGAGCACGCCCCGAACCAAATAGCGACAGAAACGAATGTTGACAACAACGCCGGCGTCCGCATGCACCGCGGCGTACGGGGAGAGGGAAAGGCCGAAAGGCCCCGCGCGTCCGTCAACTGACCTGTTCCCACAGCGTCTCGGCCACCAGGTCGATGACGGCGCCCACCTCGCGGAACTCGCCCGAGTACTTGACGTAGGCCCACGCGCAGAGCGCCAGGAGCGCCAGGCCCATCAGCAGGTCGGCCAGCGCCGCCAGCGCGCTCAGGCCCACGAAGCCCGTCAAGCCCGACGCCACGTAGGCGGCGAACATGACGGCGAAGAGCGTGGCGGGCGTGCGCGCGGCGTAGAAGATGTTCTTGCCGTCGTTGTGCTTGCAGAAGTTGCCGAAGGCCTCGTCCAGCTCGGCCTCCAGCCGGCTCTGGTAGCGCCGGCAGAACTCGGCGCCGCCCATCTTCTTCACCGAGCGGAAGTAGCGCACCGAGCGCTCGCGGAACTCGTCGTGGCGGCGCTCCAGGTCGGCGGGGGCCATGTAGGGCTTGTCGCCGCCGCACACCTGAAATCCCACGGCGGAGGAGGGCGAGGGAGTGAGGAATCGACCCGAAATCAACGGCGCGCCGGCACGGCAAAGGCTGCCGTTTGGAAAGGGCGTCGACTCGCCATCCTTTCCCGACACGTGGAAAGCGCGATCAAGCCACGGCAGACTCGTTCGCACGATGGGCGATCGATGACTCGGTGCCGTCGGATTACGCCGCGCTCGTTTGCTGGAATTTTGCAAAGTTGCGGTAGTTTACCCCGAAGAGGTCCGAAGCGCGCGTTTCGCTGGCAAATTTGGCCGAGCGGCCAATGAGTTTGAAAAGCCCTTTTGGCATTTGGCACGGAGCCGATGACGACGCCGGAGTTTTGTTTCGAAGGCGGCCGACGGGGTTGTCGCGCTGACCTGCTCCATGTTCTTGCCGTACATGTCTTTGGCTCCGGCTACGGCGGTCAGGTTGTTTGCCTCCGCCGTCGCCTGGGAAACGGTGAACAAACAAACGGCGCGCTAGGGAATCTCTCCGGGGCGGCGGCGGGTGAAGAAAACAAAACAAATGCGCGGCCAACCTGCAACATGGACTTTGGATGAGGCAGCTCTTCGCCTTGGTAGATCTTGATGTACGCCTTGGGGTGTCACGGTTCAACGTTAGCAGAAGCGGGCCGACGGCCCGGATCTCGGCTTTTGCGCAAAAGGGCTACCTTGAAGTACTCCACGAGATCTCGACAGGTGACTTTGTTGCCGCCGATCTCTTTCACCACCAGTCGTTCGGGGGCCAGGAGGAGAGGCACCAGCCGCGACAGCTCCCGCTTAAAGTCCCCGTCGATGTCTGAAAGGCAAAAAACCACCCCAAAAACCAAAAACCTGCCGCCGGAGTCCTTCTGGCGCACAGCGCGACGCGCATTTGACCCACGTTACCTCTTAGCCGGCCGTCAAAGTGAGGGTTGGTGGACACCTGGAGGCCCGGGTGGGGCAGCAGGAAGCAGCCGATGTTGGAGAAGCACGAGTGGATGTGCTTGCGGACGTTCTGCAGCTCCTCGTGCTGGTTCTGCTTCACCTGCGGCCGCACGCTCGTCACGTCGGGAACATTTCGCCATCCGAGGCGGCGGAGACTCGCTCGTCTGGACCGGGAGATCGCGGCGGGCGATTGCGCGATGTCGGACGGGCGCCGCGTGACGGGGAGGGCGAACGCCGAGCCGAGCGAAACGCCACGACGACGCTGGTGTCTTACGGGTCGGTCGCCGGCAGAAAACCGGCAAGAAGAAACGTTTGCGAGCACGATGCGGCCGGCGGGCGGGCTAACGCTCGGCCCGGCTTCTGCTCCGCGCGGTCCGGATGCCGCCTCTCTCGCCGCTCGCGCTTGTAGCCACGCCACTCGAGCCAAGCGCGACTCGGCCGTCGACGGTCCGCCGCTCCCTGCGCGGGCGCGTCTTTAGGCTCCGACCGATCGGCGCCGACGCGACGGACGGTCCGCACCGAAGAGCTTCGATCTAGGACACCAGCTAAGCTAGCCTAGCCGAGGCGACGGCCAAGTTAGGAAAGACGACGCGACGCTCGAGGTCGGACGGAGGCGCTCTCCTCGGTAATGGCTATGGTTTTCCTTTCTCTGTCCAAATGTCGATCGATCGAGCTAGATCGATAGTTTCAACTACATTCGTAGTCTGGTCCACGGCGTCTTCTTTTGCTCCAGCGGCGTTTAGCTCAAGTGTTTAGAAAGAGAGCGACATTTCTTTCGCGCCACCTCTCTCACTGCTCACGCTTGCCGTCAAGCCAGACAGCTCGTCATTGTCGGGGGTGGGGGCGAGTTGCCCGCGGCCTATTTGAGCGGGAAGGACGCGCCTGCGAGTCCGTCCTCATCATGCGGGGCTCGGCTCAAAATCACAAATCGGATCAAATGGTCGAGCGTGTTCAACATCAGTCGCATGGGGCGAGCCTCACCTGAAGCCGCTTGGTCAGGAAAGCGCGGCCTCCCTCCGGGCCGTAGTCGTGCTCGTAGGGGAAACTCCAATCCCGAATGAGGAACATGAGCGACTAATGAGAAGACGACAAGAGCAGTGCAGCTTTGTCGTCCGCAAAGCGAATGAGAGGGCGGGGCGGGGCGGGGCGGGCGGGGCACCTGAAAAGGCTTCAAGTAGACCTCTTCCAAGGCGAGGCGGCCGTACTCGGTGAAGAGCTGCGGAAGCGGGGAGGGGTCAGGCAAAACCTCGGCCGCGGCTCACCGGCGCTTCGAGAAAACGGGACCGACCTGAAGGTGCTGCAGGTCGTCTTCCTGAATGTTCTGCGAGAGGTTGTACACCTGAGAAGGAAGGCGACAAAGCGTGATTGCCAAGCGCGGCGGCTCCTCGGCGTTTGTGTTTTTTCCAAGCCGACCTGCACCGAGCTGGTCATGGTGCTGAGGGCGAAGACGGTGGCGCAGTCCTTGATGGTGGACTGGCTGTCAAAGGCTCCCTGCGTGTCCGCGAGGAGGACGGCCACCTGAAACGGGGACAGCGTCAAACGCCGCCCGCGCGCCTCCTCCCGCCTCGTCCCGCCTCCCACCTGGCCGCCGTCCGGCTTGTCGACCACAAAGACGCGGCTCCACACTTGGATCCCCGTGGTCTCCCGCTCGCAGCCTCCCCGCCAGGTGAAGCCGGTCAGCGGCTCGTCGTCCCCGCCCATCCAGCGCTCCTTTTGCTGCGGGGGGGGGCAGGGCCGCGGGTGAACGGCCGGCGGGCAAAGCTGACGAAAAGCCCGGAGCCGAGACTCGAAAGCGCAACGGTGCCTCACCCGATCGTACATGTAGCGCAGCATGAAGTCCAGCAGGAAGGACTTGCCCTTGCGGAAGGCGCCGGCCACCGACACCACCACCACGTCCAGGTCGCGCACGCGCTCCTGCAGCAGGATCTTCTCCAGCGCGCCGGCGTCCAGCTCAAAGCCGGCGCGCTCCTCCTGGGCCCGCAGGATCTGCACCGGCCGGGCCTCCTCCTCCCCCTCGTCCTGGCGAGAGCGCACGCGGCCGTCCTGATACGGCCCGGTCGGTCGGGATCGCGGACGGCGACGCCTGACCTGCCATTCCGGAACGCCTTCGTCGGGCGAAGGGCTGAGCCCGGCCATCGTCGCCCCGTCGGAGCTCATCTTGCCCGGAGGCGAGTCATGATCCGGGTCCTCGAGTCTGGCCGGGGCGGGCCTGGGACCGCGTCGAACGACGGGGACGTCTTGGACTCTGCTCGAGCCTTCTCCAGGGGTGGGGGGGGGGGGGGGGGCAGAAAGAAAAAAGTGGTTATATCTGCCCCATTAATCAGGACACGTTTCAGGCGGTCATCTGGGCCCAGCTCCAAAATAGCCGCGTGCTGAAAATCACCCAAGAGCACAAAGTAGAAGGGAGGGCCGCCATTTTTCCTCTGCGCTCCCGGGGGCCCCGCGTAGGGCCGGGTGCATCCAAAACGCATACGCGACAAAAAGTCCCCCCCCCCCCCCCCCGAACGAAGGAACGGAGCCGTGTGCAGCAGACGACCCGGTTCGGCTCGCTTTGGCACGGCAAATGAGGTCGCGGCGGCCCGTCCGCTCACCGAGAGCGCTCATCCCGACTCGCTAAAGATTTGAAATCCCGCAGCGATGCGCCGCGCTTCCGTCTCCCCGCCGGCGCTCCTTCATTCCGGACGAGCGAGCCGAGCCCGCGCGCGCGAGGGCCATCGAAAACCAGAGCGCTCGGTCCTCCGGGTTCGCCGAGCGCATGTCCGAGCGTGCGCGGTCTAAAAAAGGCCACCCCGTCGGGACGGGGATGAGGCTCGAGTCACGCCTCACTTGATTTGACCGTAACGGGCGAGAGAACGCGCCGTGCCGAGGTGAGCTTCTTTAATCTCCCCCCGCTTCCTTCCCCGCGCCCCGAATATGGCCAGTTGCGAGCGGAAAGTTTATAATCTCTCACGCGAGGGCGGGCGGGGGGCTTGCGTCAAGCGCTCTGGCCACACTGACGAGCTGCGCCCGGGCCGGAAGCCACTTGACTTCCGATGCCACGCGTGGCACATGCCGTTCAAAGTCGCCGCCATGTCCAAACCCAAAAAAAGGTGCCGCTCACGCACGCCTTTTCCACCGGCCACCATTTGCGGCGCGGGAACTCGGGCTCCCGGAGAGCCGTCTCCTGCCTCTTTTCCACCCCTCCCCGCTCCGGCGCGCCCGATTCAAACGATCGGCTCGCCGGCAAGCTCCGCTCCGGACAAGCCTCGAGCGAGCCCGATCTATCGAATCGGGAGAGGCCCCGAAAGAGGCGGGACGTGGCTCGGCTTCCTGGCCTTTCTTGCGCCCGACACCAACGAGTCTGAGGCCGCACGCCATTCACTTCCCACACGTGGGCTCTTCTCGGCCTTTTGCGCGCCGCCCTCGCGTCCACTTCTTTGGAGGAGCGTCGGTCGTGGTCGAAAAATGAGACCTGCAAAACTCGGAGGGCAAATTTGACCTTTGCGACCCGTTGGGCTTCGCGTCGCTTGGCGGCCACCCGAATTTGGGCCGGAGAAAGCGAGCTACATGAAGGCCAAAGCCGGATTCGGCTACTTCGGGACGACTCGGTGGGCGGCTTTCCAGCAAAGCGTCAGCCCACCCCCACCCGTGGCACCTCTCTGGGTGCGCGCGGGGCAAACGTCCAACTGTGGAGAGACCAGGAGGACAAAGTGCACAATCGGAGGAGCGGGGCGGCATTGGAGTGCACATGCGGCCGTTTGGCTTGTTTTGGTCGAGCCGGCCAACGGACACGGCACAGAGAGGTCCGGTCCAAGCCCGTTTGACACGTTTGCCTCCTCCAGCACGCCCCATTCCGACAATCGGCTCACCGGCGAGCTCGGCGGAAGCCCGATAAGGGGATGCTCGTCATTTCAACCAGCTCGGTCAGATGGGGGCCCCCTTAAACTTGCAACAACGCAATCGGCAACTTGGGTCCCGATTTCAGCACGGAACGTGAAGGCGCGATTTGCTTTGGGCCCATATGAAATGACGCCGGCTGGTGGTTTATTCAAGCGACGGCGAGAGTAAGCCACGCGGACAAGGCCAATGCACGGCGAGCGCTTCAAGCAACCGGGCCCAAAATAAAACAACGCACTCCTCTATTGTTAGACGGCGTCGTCCGGTGTGGAAGACCACTCCGGGCCGTCGCTTGGACCGGGCCAAAAATGACTTCGATTTGACAACACGTCTAAAGACAAGTTGTTTTGCCCTCCGTGCCAGCCGGTGTGCGGTGACGGTCCAAACGATGAAACAAACACTCTTTGGCTGGATGGCAGAATAGATCTCCCCGTCTAGCCATTTGGGGTGCCAAAGGCATGGCGGTGCGTCCTCCGTCAAAAGAAGCGTCAGCGCCTTGGGTCGGCACGGACGGTTGCAAAGCGACAAAACGCGACTAATATTAGGCCGCGTAAACCGATCCGTCTTCGCGGTGGAAGGACGGCGTCGACCCCGCGCGTGTTGTTGTCATCACCAAATTCGGCGCCGCTTCTCAGGGGAAGCGCGGCGGTGCGGACCGGAGGCTCGGGGACCGGGCCGGTCGCCTCGTCAGTGTCCAGGTGAAGGGGGGTGGGGGGGGGGGGGCCCTGACAGGTGTCCCGCGCGAGACGCTTGGCTGTCCGGTTCCGACTCGTATTACAGTATTTCCGCTTGAGAGCAGATTCTAGGGGGCGGCTGGTTTGTTTTATTTGTCGTAGCCAAACAAGCCCAAACGCGGACGCCGCGCGGCTTCCGAAGCTAACAGGCGAGCGGGCTAAAGGGGCCGAAAAAAGGCAACGCCGAAGGAGCCGCAATCGCGTTTCTTCTTTGTTTTTCCCGGCCACTCGCTCGCGGCGACCACGTCGTTGGACAAAGGCCCTTACCTTGCTCGGCTCGCGCGCTTTTATAGTTGGGCTCGAAGTGAGCTCTGCTCCTCAACCCGCTCACCTCCGCCATCTTGGGTCTGAGCTCTCGTCAGCCTCGCTGACGTCACAGCACGGTGGCGTCCGCCGCCTGTTTCCATGCTTAAATGTTGGCCCGCGACTCGGGTCGGGAGTTTTTAGCCCGCAAAATTCCCCCTCAGGACCCCCGCGAGTGTTCATTTTAAAGGCTCCGAAAGGTGACCGACGTCGATGTCGAGACCTTCGTCGCGCTTTAATGCTTGTCCGCGTTTCTGCGCCTATCAGCGAGCGGTGGTCGCAGGCAGGCAGGCAGGCAGGCGAGAGTAGCGTCAAGCATGCATCCACTTCAGTCCGAGGTCGTTTCTTTCAATCGAAACCCCATTACTGTATTTATTATGCCGCGCTTCATATCGCATAACCCCATTACGGGCTTTGTTGCTTTCAAATTCTTTGGCAGGCTGAGCATCGAGTCCTGAGTTTTGGGCTCGAATCTCTGTGCAGAGTTGCAGTTCCCAGTGTTCTATCTCCCTGACTTTTTGTGGGTGCGCCAATCTCGATTCGGCATGTTAGCTTGGCTGTGATTGTCACTGTGAGGCGGAGCCGGACTTCCTTGGGGGGGGGGGGGGGGTCAGGGGGTGACCAAGGCTCTCTCAAACAAACGTTGTTTGACAATAAAGTTGTACTTGACTTGTTGTTGAGCGTTTTTCTACCTTTTGTACGCAAAGCGCTTTACGCCGTTTACTCATTTGCCCGCGCATCATCAGGAGCAACTGGGAGCGCAGTGTCTTGATCAAGGTCACAATGGCCGGGAATTGAACCCCCAACTTCTGGAATCGGGACATAACCTCCCATTTAAAAAAAAAATCATTTCACACACACACACACCTAACTCCACCAGTGTGATGGTGACTGGGCGCGATGTGGACTGGCCATACAAATGGCCATCGCTATGGGTCGGGGTGATGGGAAGCCCAACACACCGGCCCAGTCTAAAGAGAAGACCGACAGAATCTCCTGTTTGAACGCTCATTTGGCTTTGATGGCATCGAACCTGCTCGCGGCGAGGCCAAACACCGAGCCAAAGCAAGCCATCAAACTTGCTCTTCAGCGCAAGCGATCAAATAAGTGTCCTCAAGTGTTTGCTCAGCTGTTTCCCCACATCCTGGAAAGACTATCTGCTCGGAGCAGAAATAGGAGGGCGGCATGTCTCGGAGGACTGCTAATCCTTTGACAAGTTCCCCTTGGCTGCGGAGGCCCAACGTCCGCCACGCGGGGGCGGCGGGAGGGGGGAAGTGGCCCCTGATAGGTCCTTATGCCAAACCTGGGTCTTTTGTCCCCAGGTTCCTGTTCTGCGCAGCGCTCGAGTGATAGGATAGCGTTTTATTAGTAAGAACAAAATCAAATTAATAGAAAAAAAAATCGCTGGCGGTAGCTTGGACGCCACAGTGACTTTTCCATTCTCCAACTCCATTTTCACTTGACAGACGTGCTCACGAGACGTGCACGCGCAGGCAAATCAACATGGCGTATTGACACCGCAAAGACGAGCAAGACGTGACGAGAGGTGGTCAAACGCGGATAAAAGCGATTGGAAGCCGCACGTCCCGAAATAACCTCCCGCTCACTCCTCTCGTTTTGACACTCGCGGCGGCGATAGTTTCGGACCAGGTACCCCCCCCCCCCCCCCTCGCATATTTGAGCCATCTCCAGCCAGAGATTTCACTTGACGTTTTGAAATCCAGGCGCGAGTTTGCATTTCAAGATGAACACGGCGCCATCCTCGCGCCACTCCCCGAGTGGCGCTCTTCCTTGTCTCCATTCCTTTGGATGCTTTTCCATTGGCTTTTTTTTTTTATGTGGCTTTGGAGACAGTGGAAGTTAAGTGAAGCGCCTGAGCACATTGGCCAAAGCAATATTTTTGTAGGCATCTTTGCCCAGAATAGAAAATTGCCCCAGTGCGGCGAAACAAATGAACATCCATCGATCTCTTCACTTGAGTTTGCATCTAGGGTGGGGGGCTCCCTCTAGCGGCCCGAGATTTGATGACATTCAAATCAGCGTCTGGCAAGCATTGTTTCAACGCGACCGCGCGGTGGCAGCACAGACGAGGAATTGAGCCCGTTAGGCTCACATGCAAAATGAATCCAGTCAGGTCATGTGATTTGATGTTTTCATGAGTTGTCGGCGTCACCAAATAAACAGCTTGGCTCTTTCGAAGAGTTAAAAGAGTCACAATAAGGTATTTTCAAAATAGATCTTTGACAAATCAAAATGCATACAAACAAAAATCCCATTCACAGTCAACCTGCGTCATTTTGAGAGGGAAGAAATGCCACCTGTGCTGTATTTGACAAGAAAGTTGGCGTTCACTTCATCGAAGAAAAATGGCGCCGCTTATTTCGAGTCACCTTTGAACTCGGTCACGCATAGCAGATGGATCTGATGCAAACGTGGACTTTTCTGAGGGGACCGCAGTTGAAAAGAAGGGGAGGCAAAGTGTGGGAGCGGACCTCCTCCGCTGTCACTTGTGAATAAAATGAACTCTTTTACGTATCGCGCAAACACACCGCAGCTCGTTCTTTCGATTCTTTTCGCGGGCCGGGTCTCAAAGCTCTCCCCGCACGGCTGCCGTCGGCGCTTCTCGTCCGCGGCGACGTAGCCGAACACTCCCGGCGAGCCGGGCCGCGCGCGGGCTGAAATGCCGCGCGCCGTCGTCACCGCGGCTAACCAAAACAGCAGCACTTACTCAAGGACCGAGAGAGTCTCTTGGTGTCACGTGGCAAGGTGGCGCTGGACCCCAAAAAGCAGGCGGGGGGGGGGGGGGGGCAGGGTGAACTTGACGAATTAGATTTCATAAAACAGAGAAAACTGAATCCAAAACAAACAAAGTGCTAACAACCAAAACTAATCCAAAGGAGCAAAACAAAACCATGGCAAAAAACTAACAGGAACAGAAACATGACAGCAGCAAAGGAACAGCAAACAAACGAACACGACGGTAGCAAGAGCAAACAACGAGCCGACGCCGAGCGGTCGGGCCGGGAGTCCTTTTAAAGCACCGATTACCTAACGACCGACAGGTGTGCGGCTGCAGGGGGAGCCCTACAGTGCCACCTGCTGGTCACAAACCCAATCATGACACTGTGTGTAAAAAGTCTTGCGCGGACTCGACTTCCACTCTGCCGTGTTCTTGATGCTGTGAAGGCTCGACTTCGACGCTGTCGCGTGGATCCGTCCTTCATGGTCTTGACCCCTATCGGAGCGTACCGGGAAGCGCGGGTATCTGCATATGCAACGCACCAGTGCTCACCCCTGGATTCATCTGGAGCGCAGCCACGAGGAGGGCTCGTCTGCTGTTGTTTTCTCCATGAAAACGTTTTTTTTTGTCAATGTGGGAAGCTAGAGGTGACATATCAAAGCCAACCGGGAATGACGTCTTGGTAGCGCCACCTTTTAGTCGCTTCCAGATCAAGGCACGCGCGTCATATATCACGTCAGCGTAAAAAGAACTGGCCCGATTGATTTGAAGACGACGAGCGAACGTGGCTTTGAGCATCTGGCGGTTGTCGCCGATCTCATTAGATGGCGCAGGTGTTTGCTAAATGGCAGGCGTTGGCTTTTCCGGGCTTTACGGCACGCAGCTGAAGCATCTCACCGAGCGAGAGCGTTGCATTGTGTCTCCGGCATCCCGCTGGGATTTTTACATCTTCTTTTTGTCTCTTGCTGCGTAATTAGCCGCAACATTTCAATCACTTTTCACGTCGCCGTTTCTCCCGCCGACCGACTCTTGTTTGTCTGTTCAAACGGACGCTTTCCCTCCCCAGATGGAGGCTTCGGTCGCGGCGGCTCTTCGCAAGGCCGCAACCTTCTGTTTCTGCTTTGGCCGGCGAGTCCGCCCTCTCGCGCCGTTGCCGTGGCGATGGCCGTCCATCAATCGAGGCCGGACGGCTTGTGAATGAGCGGCCAAAACGAAGGGGCGTGTTTGTTTGCGAGCTGAGGTCAGAGTTGAAAAAAAAAAAAAAATCACTCAACCCCCCCCTGACACCTCCTTTCGACAAAGTCCTCAGACTGGACGAGGCGGTGGCTTCTCTGGAGCTTGTCCATTTCATTCATCACATTCCGACCTCTTGCCGCTGTCCGGTGAAAGCCGGACAACGCCGACACAAACATCTTGCCAACGATTGAACGCGGTCAAGCGGCATTTAGCACCTCAATGCTTATTCTCAACATCTCAAGAAATTCAATCGACTCCAACCGCATTTATTTTCATTTTCACCCCCCCCCCCTCCCAAAATGACATTGAAAATTAGTGTAAGTAATAATTTTGATATTTCAACCCAATGCAATAATAGTTTCTATTTTCATTTTAAATAGCACAGCCACCTTTGCGGATGCACGTATGCTTATATCTCTATTTTATATTGCATTCTGGACTGCATCCAGTTCATTTTGGACATTTATTTTTGCATGTGCCAATACTTTGTTTTTCTACTTTCTTCCTTTCAAATTTTGCTGCTGTAAATTGCGAAGGTTTTCTTGTCTTATCTTACGTATTTTTTTCTAATCATGACGCCATGGTTCCTATTTTAATTTTAAGGACACGTTTCCGTCTTTTCCCATGATTGTCTTTTTTTGTCTCTCTTTCTCTCGCTCTTGCTTTCTTTTTTTTTTTTCAGCACGACGGCTGAACAGCCCTTCGTTTTGGCCATCCGGTCGGCAATCTGATGCGTATACACAAACAACAATTGTCACTGCGCAAAGTGTAATTATTTCTGCCTGATTTTCTCGCCGTCCTCTACTCTATGTGCGCCCATCCCGTACGGCATCGCCGGTGTCGAACGCGAGCGTCCCCGGCGTCCCTTTTGGCCTCCCTTTTTGTGCGCCATCAAAGGGGCCTGAGCAAAGAGACATGAGCCTTAATCGTTGCGCTTTATCAAGGGGATAAAGGCGTGAGCGCGCCTTTATTGTGCTACAAAGTGCGACAGACTGACGGGGAGGTAATTGGCCGGTGGTTTGTGATGGCGGCAGAGGACCCAAAGCAAGCTAAGCGCTAACAGTCCAAGTATTCAGCGCAAGAACAGTCACCGTTGGTTTGGGCGGCCGGCCATATTTGGCACTATTGTTTATTAATATGCAAAAAATGGAGCGAGAACCTCCTGCCATCCGCAGTTGAGTAAATAAACGAGTACAATGTGCAGAAGTATGGCGGGCAACTTTTCTTTTAGTGTCCGCAAATACGGCCGTTAGCATTTTAAGAGTTCCGTAGGATCGAAAGGTTTGCCGAGTCGGACATCGGCGGCGCGGCGCAGCTTGCTAATGTCAGCGGCTAATGTTGGCCGGCGTCCATTACCTCCGAACCGACGGCTGCGCGTCCGATTATGCGGCGGCCGTGTGACGAGTCGTTAGAGCATCGTTTCCAATCTGTGCTCGACACACACTTTTAATGAGCGTGTTTAGCTTCGATCAAGATTGTCAGGGCGAGGGAGGAATATCTACTTTGCTCGATGCTAACCGCAGAGGTGGGAAGTCCGCCGACTCCCTCTACATACGTGAATAGAAGTACAGAATGCAGTACAGTATTTGTGTTGCCCCGAAAGACCAACGGGTGGGAGTTGCGAGTAAAACGTCGGTGGGCAAAAATGAAAAAGACGGGGAGCGATACCCGTTCCCTCCGGGACAGGAACAAAGCGGTTGCGCTCGGCTACTTCTCCCGAGCGTTCGCTCGGCGCGGCGGTTCCCGTCGCCAAGCGCGCCGGCTGACGTGAATGTATGAGGGCTTTTATGTGCGCCGTCAAAAGGCCCAGTTTAGCGGGCCTCGTTGCGCGCCGGTGAGCGGGGCAGATGAAGGCGAGGACGCCCCCCCCCCCCCTCGGCCCCCCCTCCCGCGCGGCAGCGTGCCTAATCGGCCCTTTCTCGCCAGGGTCAAGACTTTCTGTCTGGGTCCGCGGCGCTGCCTGCCACCGAGGGTCGGCTCATTCAGGCGCACAATGTCGCTGTCAGTCCCGACAACGCTTCCCGCCTCCGCCGGCTCCAGCCCTGGCGGGGCCGCGCGATATTTCACGGCTCCCGACAATGGCCCGTCTGCCCGCACCCACCATATGCTTACTACGGGCCCGCAATATTGACACACATCGCAAATTATTCAAAGGGGCTTCAGCGCCGAGTCGGGGACCCCTCCCTCCCCCGCGGCTCGGATATGCCGACGCGAGCGTGGGATGCCGCTCGAGTTTCCATTTGCCCGGGGAGAAAGGGGAGAAGAACCCCCCCCCCCCCCCCCCAAAGGCCCACATGACCCCCACTGACGGTGGTGTGCGTAACTTGGAAGAGCACGTGGGCGGCGGTCCATCGGCATCCGCTAGCGACCCGCGTCGCTTCTTCTTCCCCCGCCGAGCCGGGAAGCCCGACGACGACTTGTTGCCTTGAAAGTAGCGCTCATAAATGTTGCTGCGCATTCAGTGTGCGCAAATCCAGAAGTGGGCTCGTTTGGACGGAGAGGCAAAAGGACTTGGTCACCGATGAATCCTTTTTTGGTTTCCCCTCACATCTCAAACGTCTCATCTTTGCGGTCACCGAGCTGCCGTGGAGTGTGACTTTGGAGCCTTCCGGGGGGGTCCGTCGGACTTCTTGTTTGCAACGCTCACGTGAGCTTTTCCATTCCGGAAGGCCGCGAATCGGCCGTCCCGTCTCCACCTCCGCCTTTTCTCACGGCGGGAACGCTCCCCCGCGCGGCCGGCCGTGACGGGGGCCCCGGCGAGTGATTGACGGGTCTCGCCGGGGGCGGCGGTTCCTCCTCCGTCGGTCCGAACGCTTTGCTCGGAACCGAGGCGGCTCCCCGCAGCCTCGAGGCAAGATAGGGCCGGGGGCGCCTGGGGGCTGCCCGAAATCATCTTTCAAAAGCTTTTGATGTCAATCCATCGGCGGGGGCGCTTTCAAGCCTCGGTCCCCGAGGGGCGGCCGTCCCGCGTGTTTGGGGTGTTCCGACGCTCCGATTCAAATGATCGGCTCGCCGGCGGGAGCCCGCGAACCGTCCTTTGAATCGGGGTCTCTCGGGGGAGGGAAGCGTCTCAAACGTGCGAGATGGAGGAGCGCAATTACTCTTGCAACCTTTTCTTCTTACCGTGATCGATTTTTTTTTTTCTCTCTCTCCGGCCAAAACCGGCGGGGCGGCGGTCCACCCGCGTAACGGTCCATCCGAGCCTTGGCAGAACTTGCCCACTGCGCGCCGGAAGGCCGCGGGGGACCGCGAGGCGCAAGTCCCCCGTGAAAAAGTGACTTTTCCGTCACGCGGCCCCCTTAAGGCTTCGCCCCGCGGACCCAAGAAGCGAAGAAGGCGGGCTCACCGAGAAGGTTGCCGCAGGCCCAGATGTCGCCCAGCTTCCCCGTCCTCTCCCGGCTCGTGTTATGTGCTGTGCCACATCTGTGCGGGCGGAGGTGCGCCATATTGCCTCCCATCTGCCACACGCGCGCCAGAAAGTGCTCCTTTTCAGCAAGGCCGTAAACGCTGCGATTCATGGGCGCGGCGCGGCGGCGGCGGCGGCGGCGGCGGCGCGGCGGCGGCTTTGCCAAGAGCGCTCCCAGGACCGGCAAGCTTTTGGCGGACAGATTTTGCCTTCCTGCTCGCCGCACGAAAGGCTTCGCCGAGCGCGCGCCGTCCACACCGTGACCCGCCGGCGCGAGAAGAAAGGGGGCGCCCCGTCGGCTTCCTTTCCCCGCGCGCGGCTCGCCATCTGCCCTTCTTTTGCGTCTCTGCGAATGTCACCCCCGTCCCAATGTTGCTTGAGGGAAATTGAATCTTTAGCCTCGGTGCTGTCGGCGGCCATATGCCGATGTTTTCGTATTCGGCGGATGCGCGCGCGGGGAGCCCTTTGCGACGGCTCCAGTCAGAATTACAAGGGGGGGGGGGGGGGGGGGCGAGGAGCTCCTCGCCTCGCCTCGTCCGGGATGCCGCGACCCCCGTTTGTTTTTCACGCGTGGAGCGCGGCGCTCTTATTAAACATTCACGGGCAAGAGGCCGCGCGGCGCCGAGCGCTGGGCGGCTTATTCATATTTCATGCTTGGGTCCGCTCCCGCCCCCGCTAATTAGGCCGCGAGCTTGTCGTTAAAGTCCGCCGAGAGCAAACTTTGCTGTCGTTACAAAACTTCTTGTGCTGATGTGGAGCTTTTCCAAGAGACGGGCGGAGACTTTAGGTCGGCGGCGGCCCACGCTTCGGACGCGGCATGTATCGCAAGTAAGCTCGAGGACTCGCGCCCCCCCCCCCCCCCCCCGGGCCTCGATACGGTATGCTTTTCCTGCCTCCGAACGGACCGGAAGCCTCTTGTCGGGCACCCGGCCTCCGCGGGAGGGGGGCACCGGTCAAGGTTGTTTCTCGGCGACGTACGGCAGGCGCACTATAGACAGGCCGGGGCGCCCCGACACAAACGCCACATGGCGCAAGATGGGCTGGCCGTTTTCGGTCCAAAGAGGACGCGCACGACAAAGTCTCGAGGGCGCACAGGAAGACATTTGGGGTCAATCCTCGTCACCCTTTTCAATGTGAGCGCAAGATGTTTTTTTTGAAGCCCCTCACGCCAGCGGCATCCATCGACACAAAATTGGACCGACTGACGGTGGCACAAGAACTCATCTGAAGGTCCCTTTCCCGAAAGCCAAGGGGACAGTTGGGGTTTCGAAGGCCCCACGTCAGCCGACTCGTCAAAAGCGGCAACTGGAAGTCGTCCGACTCCGATCCCGGCACGTCCGACTAAGGCGGAGTACTTGGGCGTACGACATTGAAAAATGGCGTCCGCCGTCCGCACAGGTCGGCCTCGTTGCGGCGCGGCGTGCGGCCGACAGATGCCCGCTCCAGCTGGTACGGAAGGGGGGCGGAGTTTTATCGGCCAGTTGGAACGGGGGTCCTCGCGCCCCTCCCCGCCGCTGGCCGCCGTCGCCGCATTTAATGAGTCACGAATTGCCCGTTTGTCTTCTGCTCCCTGCTGTTTCCGCACTCCCCCTTCCAGAACAATCCCTGAAACACATGCTGCCGCGCTCCGCCGAGCAGCCGGCCTCGGCGGCCCGGCCAAACCGTTAGGAAGAACAAAGTTGTCATCCTTGTTTTATTATTCCTCCCGCCCTGCTCCTTTTTTTTTTTTTCCCCCCTCCTCCTCTTCGCCGCTTTCTCGCCTCATCCGAGCGAGGGACGGCCCCGCCGTGTCGTAAAGCCGCCCGATCAGATGTTGCGCCTGACCCGGCCAATATGGCCGCCCCGACTGCGCGGCGACCATTTGAAGCCTCTGACAAACACGGAAACGGCTCTCGAATGGTGTCGATGCTTTACGTGACAACAAGGAGAGACGAACAGGTGGCGATTCCGGCTCGGGGGAAAAAAAAAGAAAGAAAATCTCACGGCGGATTACAAATTCCTTTTGGCAGCAAGAGCGAAGGGAGCGATCAAGGAAGACACGCCGAGATGCTTGGACGACCACCACACGCAGCAGACAACACGCACGCACGCGCACCCACACATGGGGGCTTTTTGCACCTTCCCCAAGATTCCTTCAGTTTCGGCTCTATACCGGAGCGTCCAAAATGCCGTTTATTTTGGGGGGAGGGGGCGCGTGGGGGGCCGTCGAAGCAAGCCTGAAGGCAGAGTTGCCTTCGGTCATCATTGGAGCATCGGAACGTTGGACCGTTGAACAACGGAGGTCTCCCGGAAGTGACGGTGCCAGGAAGAAAAGGACGCTTCTGCCGTGTCGTGCTGCGCCGCCTTTTTGCAGGGGGGGGTGGGGGGGGGATGTGGGAATCGTTGCGTCGCCCAGCGGCTGCTCCCATCATGGAATCTCCTTGTGTGTGTGTGTGTTGCTTCCCCGAGTGTGTTCAAGTAGCACTCGCTTGAACTGTTGCTCGGAGCAGAACGTGGATGCTAATTCCTGTTCGCCCATCGTGGGTTTGTGCGGGCAGATGGATGGGCGTTTGCGGGAAGGGGGCTGACTTTGGTTGAGCGAAAATGACCGTGTTTGGGTCTTTGAAGAGACGGGGCCCCGTTTCTGTGCTCGGCGCAAGTGCAGTCCATTGGCGCACGCGTGGCCTTTTCTTTCTCTCAAGGATTCTTGCCGTCGCCGTCGTTGAACACGGCCGACTTGGTGTCCGGCCTCTCCGAGCGGCAGAAGCGTTCCCTTCAAATTCAAGGCGGGGGAGGCGCGTAGCGGTCGGGCCGGAGTCCGCGTGCCAAGTATGTCGACGAGGAACCGCGAGAAGCGGAGGTGAGGTCGCCCGCGGCCAATTGGCCGCTCGCAGCGTCGCACCGTCTGGCGCGCGGGGGAATCGAGCTCGTCTTACTTTTGGAACCGACGCCCATTGCGCCGACTCGCTCGGCCCGCCCCGATTTGCGCGCGAGCGGCAACGTTCGTCGTCCCCGCGAAGAGATGCGGACAAGGTGCAGTCCCATCCCCGCAATCTCGGCGGTCCCGGCGGCGTGAAATCCCGGCGCTCCGGGGCGGCCTCTTTGTGCGTGTCGCCGGGCCGCGCCGGCGCGCCATTCTTCTCATTGTGCGGCTCAAGGAGACCGAGGCGGACGGCGTGAAAAGCTCCTCGGCGGGGGGGGGGGCGTCTCCGGGGACGCTCGTAAATGTTCGGGCCCCATTGACTCTTTCCCTCCCTGCCAAGCGGGACCCTGTCAGACCAGCCCCTCTCCCTAACAGCTTCATTAGCAGAAAGGACAACAAAGTGCCGGGCTGTTCTGGAAGCGCCCCAAAAAGGCCGCTCTCCCCGCCCCTCATTGTCCCGCCCAAACGCCGCGAGAGTCCGACTCTCCTCTGCGGCGCGGGACAAATCCGACGACATTCCTGCACGCTCGCGCCAGGGGCGTGACGAGCGGCTTGACGGACGAGCCGCTTTTCGGGAGGAGGGCGGCAGCGTTCTGATGGACGCTGGCCGCAATCTGCCAAAGTTGGGAAAGGGCAACGGAATGACGCTTCCAGTCTGAGCTCCTCCTTTTTTAAAACGCTCTTCTGCAGCTCAACCTCAGGGATGGAAAAGAGGCCGCCATCAAGGACCGGTTTGATATGAAAAAAAAAAAAAAAAAGAATAATAGTCACTCCATCCAAATTTGGCCCCGGTTCTTGAAGGAGCAGCGGAGACGGCTGCTCGCCCCCCTTACCGGTCCAACGTGTTTTCGTAGGCAGCCCCCCTGCGCCGCGGCGCAACTTTTCCAGATTTTGGTCCCGGCGCAAAGCTGGCCGCTGACCGACGGAGCGCTTTTGTGAAAAGACGTCCTTTGCCGGACTGCCGATGGCCACAAAGCCACGGCGTTGGGCTTTGGCCGATCGTCATCACCCGGATGAGCGAGAAGCGACGGCGAGAGCTTTGATTTTTCTAGAAGCGCCCTGCGATTGGCTGGCAAGCAGCTCCGGGCTGACCCCGCTGCTCAAAGTGGCCTGGAATGGACTCGATTTCACGCGCGACTCTTCGGGAGGGCAATCGCTCTTGAACTGTCATTCAAATGTAAAAAGAAGTGAACCGCTGCTTTTGAGAGACTGCGCAGCTGCCGCCTCCACATTCCAGAGTGGCCAATATATATGTACTATATATATATCTATATATGTGAAGTCAGCTGGGGGGTGCGGGGGGGGGGGGGGGGGGGGTGGAAAGCCGCCTTCTTTCCTGGGAAATTGCGAATGAGGACGTTCTCTCCATAAAAGCCGGCGGCACCTCGGAGAGGAGCTAATTTATGCCGGCGGCGGCGAGGCTTTGCGACGCCGTGCAAATCGCCCCCGTATCATGTTCGTGCGACGGCCCGGCGGGTGGTCCGACACGGGAGGGTTGAATATGGTTCAAGCATCGCCGCGCTCAATGAGTACGTCTTGATGCGGCGGCCCCAACTGACACGGGGGACCGACGGGGCGCTGGGCTGGCCCGGGCCTGAACTTCAGGCTCGCGGCGGCGCTCGTTGCGGCCGGATTTATTGGCGGCGCGTCAAAAAGGTGTGAAATCAACACAACGAGCGCCTCGAACGCCGACACTCGCTCGCCGTTCTCGGCGGGTGAATCGTTTCAGACCGAGGTACCGGCAACGGCCAATTGCAGCGGCCACCTCAAGCGAACTACCTCCCTTGAAAAGAGGACCGAGGAAGTCGCCGCGGGCCGGACGGCCCGGAGAGCGGCGCCGCACGCGGTCTGAGGCGGGAGAGGTCCGGCCGGGGCTAAAATGACAGAGAGGCGCAGGCCGCGGCTCCTCTCCGAGACCGACATTAATAACGGCGGCGAGCACAAAAGATCAGAGAGAGGGCCTCCATTGTGCCCGCATCTCGCCCCCCCGCGCGACACCCAGCGTCCCGCCCGTGTTAGAAGAAGAAGAATGGAGGCGCTTAACCTGCTGACATCGTTGGCCTTTTGCCGACGCGTCGCATTGATGCGGAGACGTAGTCGACGTTCGGCTGTGGATTGGGGACGATTCAACGGCGTTCCTTGCGCGCCGATGTTCTTTTCGTCAGGCCATCTCCAAATAACCGGCGGACATTTTGTTGTTTGTTTTTTTTAATGCAGGCTGACTGCAGATTTGCTTGCGGGGCGGAGGCGGCAGCGTCATGAACGGCGGCCGATATTCTTCGGCTGCAATTTGGGATTCAAAGAAAGCAAATGTCTGAAGCTTTGATGGCAATTAGAAATGAGAGCTGTTGCCGCGGGGCATCACGAACACGTCACGTCGCTTGCTTGGGAAATTTGGAGAGGGCGGCGTGTCTGGTAGATGTCATCCGTGAATTGTTGAGTTGTTTCTTTCCTCTTGGACACGCCCACCGCCCACTCTCACCCACGCCCACACCGAGTGTGGGCGTGGCCAAATAAAGAAGACGAATGCGCTCAAATCCGAAAGCGAACGTCCGCGATTGTCAAGGCAGGCGAGAGCGACGTCGTCACTTAAGCAGCTGACAGACCGCTGCCCCCCCCTCTTCTTGCCCGCAGCCCCTCCCGGGGGACGGCGCGTTCGTCCGCAACCATTTTTCAGCCAATTTCTTTCTTGACGCGCCGTAACCCGGGGCATCTCCCGCCGGGGAGACTTGATGCGGTGATTAATGACGGCCGTTTAGCCGCGCCACCCGGGGGGGCCGGGACCCATCTGCGCAGGCCTGACGGCTACGACGACGACCGAGGCCCGAGGTGTCGCGCGCACTTCGGATGGATCCAAAACCCCGAGGAACTTGCGAGGGCCGACGCTTCGGCTCTCGGACGACCTCCGCAGGACCGACCGTTTGGCGCTCGGAAAAGCGCCGGCCCAAAACTTTGCTCGTGAGCTAACTCGGAACGGGCGCCGGGGTTTTGAGGCCAACAAGAATCAGAGAGTCAAATTGCTCTCGACGGTTGGGAAGTTGGAGAACTTACAAACTCACAAACCCAAAGAAAAACCTGGCCAGGTGGCTCATGGGAGCTGAGGAAGTCCGATCAAAACAGAAACGGAACCATCCCGACAAGTCCGCTCGTCTGGCCGTTCAATAACGAATCAAGTCAACGGCGTCTCGCAAGTCCAACAATAAGCCGGGATGGAAGCGCTGAAAAAGGGAAGCCCGACGATCCTCCAAAAGCACGAGGCGGCGGTCACCGGTCCGGTCCTCGGTGACTCGGCCGACTCCCGAGTTGAGCTCGATTCCGATCCCAAAGTTGACCGGACCGCGGGAGCCCTCGCTCCCCTTGAAAGTCCGTCTTCGTACGGAAAACGGTCCGGGGAGCGATCCGTTTCACGTGCCGACCTGGCAAAGACAAACGGAACGGACCAAAATCCATTCCCGCTCCAAATAAAGGCCAGCCGGAGCAGCCTCCTCCAACCCATCCTTCCGCCGCCGCGCGCTCCTCTTAACGCCAAAGCCTTTCCACGCGCGCCGGCCTTCGGTTCCTCGGCAGCATTTCGCCAACCCCGACGCGCCCCGACGCCTCGTCTCCTGGGCCGCCGCGGATGCCGGGAGGAGCGTAATGAGATTAGGCCGCGGACAGGTTGGCGGCCAGGAGCTGTCACAACGACTTTGCTCCCCGCGCCGTCGACGCGCACAAACCCAAACGCTTGATGGTGATTAATGAGCGGGATAATGCGCGCTCCGCTCCCGTCAACGACGGACGCATCTGCGCGCCGGATCGGGCCGCCACACCGTGACGCACGCCGAGGTAGCGCAAAGTTGAGCCGTCTCGTTAGCGACAGGCCGCTGGTTGCGTTCCAGCCCGCGAATGCCTCCCAATCACGTGGCTAATTGATGGATTCTTCCGCTGCTGCTGCTGCTGCCGTTTTGAGCCCGTACACCTCAGCGTGCCAACGAGGGGCCGTCTGGACACACATTGTAGCCCCCGTGGCCCCGGAGGCCTTTGAAGCCCGCTGAGATCAAAACGCAAGTAGGTGAGCACTCACGCGGTGCTAAACTAGTTGTGGGGGGGGGGGGGGGGGGGCACACACCCGACTGCAAACAAATGGCCGCGAGGGACGTGGGACAATGACTTGCGAGGATAAAATCATATTTGCACGGCAGGCATCCAACCCCCCACCCCCCCCGCCGCCTTTCCACTTGTCCTTTCTTCTGCAAATATGGACAATGACTGTTTGCATTTACACGACCATAAATCAGACGTGCCCGCTGCCGCAGAGCAGCTGGCACGTTTGCCAAGGCTTGGAATTATTAATCACGCCCATTGGTCACGCGCTTCCAGTCGGGGTGGCGGGAGGCTGCGCGGGACAGGGTGCGCAAAGCGGGCTGGGTAAGGGGGGGGGGGGGGGGGTTGCCAGGCAAGGGGACAAAAATGTTTTTTTAAAACATGGAGACGGGTGCAGGCCAAAAGACAGGCATCGTCTTTCATACATGTATTCTATATATGCAGCATACATCACATTGCATCCGAACAAGCTCACCCTTGACCAAGTACCGTAAGAATAAGTACGGTAATATGGCGTCGATCGGTATGACGATTTGTGGACGATTGCACTTTGAATCCCCCGCCTGCGCCCGACTTTTCCCGGAAAGACCCGCATGGCGCATTACGAGGCGCCCGCCTCGACAGAGGAGCACGTGTTCCGGGACGGCCGCTGACCCGACAGATGCCGGGAGCTTTTCCAACAATGGCGACAAATACCAGGAGACGCGCAAGGTCCGACGCCGGTCAAAAGTCGCCGCTCGGCTGCCGGAACAGATGCGCTCATCTGACCGGAACCAAAAGCGGCTCACGCTCGGGACTTTTGAAGACTGCTAAGAGGCAACAAGGGGCTGTTTTACTTAACAGTCCACCAGTAGAACGAAAGCCGTCGACACAATTTTTACCCCCGACCCGCACCACACACGTACACACACACACACTTTATGATCCAAAGAAAATGTCAATCTCAGTCCCGCTGATGTCTACGCTCCATGAAGATGAATAATAATTGACGGTTGACGGGCGCTTTGACGGACGGCCTCCTCCCAAGTCTCCGTCCCTCCTTCCTTGCTTCCTTCACCCCCCCCACAGCCGTCCCTCCGCGATGCCCGTCGCATAACACAGCAACACGGCGTCCCCTGGGCAGGCCCGCGCAGGAGGCCGGAGCTGGAGACAAAAGCCCCCTGTGCCATTCAAATAAGCCCCCCCCCCGCTACCCCGCCATCCTTCCACCGCCTTGAGCCCCCCCACCCCACGCCCTCCGGGGAGAGTGCTCTCCGCTGGGCAGCGGCTGTTAATAAGCCGCTAATGAGGGAAGGGACCTCTGGTCTCTGCGAACATCAAGACAGATGGACGCAGGTGACGCGTTTGTTTGCCGCTTCCCGAGGAGGTGACCGAGAAGCGCAGGGTGACCGTCGGCTCCAAAGCTTGCTCGAAAAGCTCTGGAGGGATACGGCACCTCGCCACGTTCGCCATGTCCCCGAAAGGCCGCTTGGAAATACCCGAGCGATGGGCGGCTCGCGATCGTACGCTGGCGTTGTAGTCCGCGGGTCTTTTTTCCGGCCCAATTATTTGGGATGCGCTCGAGAGGGTTGTGCACACGCGGTCGCTGCTAATACGGCAAGAATAAAGTTTTGCCCACTTTGGCCTGCTGGGTGATGTTGGCTGTTTTCAGACGCTCGTCTTGTCCCAGCGTCGCGGGGAACCGTTGCGGGCGGGCGTAAAGGCGAGCTCGGATGCCATTGCCTTGAGCAAGAAGAGACCACTTCCAGACGAGGAGCTTTGGACCTCATCGATCCTACTTTGCAGAAGAAGGACCCCCCGACCCCCAACCCCCACCCCCGCGCTTTCTCTCCTCGGGCGGGCCGGCCCAGATGTGCTCCAGAGGGGAGGAGCGCCGGCGTGAAAGGGCGCCAACGGGATGAGGAAGCGTGCCCTTTCAAACGGCGCTTTGTCCACGTCTGACGGGAGGGTCGCACCGGAGCGGAGGCCGGCGGGAGGGCCCCCCGCACGCAGGTATTGTTGAGAGGGATGGGCTCCTCCTCCCCGACCCTTAATAGGCCTCCAACGGGATGAGCCCCCCGCCGGCCCCCCGACACTCGGGGAAGAGGGCTTGGGGCTTTGACGGACAGACGGGGACATTCGGGGATGAGCGACGGGTGTCCGAAAGTGACGCTTCTGTCCTGGTGAGGAGGGAAAGTCTTCATGCCGGCGGGGCTGCGTTTCCTTTGGGCTTTTATTTCGTCCGCCGCAACGTTTCCTTGCCGACGCGAAAAACAAGCCCAATCCCGTTGACGTCATTTGGAACGGACTTGGACGAATGGCACTTTGAACAGGGGCACTTTTGAACACTTTTTTTTTTTTTTTTTTTGAGGGGTGGGGTCTGATTTTCTTTTTGGGAGGCGTGGGATGTTTCCATGTGATCGTGTTATTTTGTGTTTATGTGCGAGAAAAAAAAGGCCTATTTTAAATGTGACAGGTTGGGCCCTAATTACGATTATGAATGAAAACAGTCCTTCTTTTTTCTTTCGTAAAAGCAAGTAATACAAAGCCAGTACATAAAATGACATTTCCTGGGCTCATCGTACACCATCGAACCAGATCCCTTGGTGTGCGAGAAGTTGTTTGCTACTTTTAGCGTCAATTGCATTTTTTGTCACTTTTATTGTCTCGCTGATTGATGGCGGTTGATGCGAGAACACCTCGCGAGTATTTAAATGTTGCAGATGGGGTCTTTAAGGAGCATCCTGGTGTTTAATGGCACGCCGCGTATTCTCGAAATAAAAAAAGTCCTTGCATCTTATTTGCCGAGCTCATCACTTGTCGACATTTTAATTCATCTTTTGACGAGTTTCGATCCCAAAAGCTTGTAACGGAATGCGACGCGAGCGGCGTCACGTGACCCTTTATGATATGGATGATGATGCTGATGAAGCAGCGGCGACGACCCCTCCCTGAAGGGACCGCGTGGTCACCGGCCCCTCGCTCGGGGCGCAACGAACTTGCAAGCGAGCGCTCGTCGCAACCCGCTCTTCCCCTTTGGCCCGCGCGGCTTCACCGGCAGTTAGCTGCGCGCGACGGGGGGCGGGCGCGCTGGGCCTCTGCGCACACGCGCAAACTACCCCGGTTGAGCCCGTCGTCCGGGTCAAAAAGTTCCGCCCGCAACCGCTTCCGTCGTCTTCGGCCGCCGCCGCTCGATTCCCTCTCAATTCACTTTCTGCCGTCGCCCCACAAGCCATTGAAGGCCCTCTCCCAGCCCGGGGGGCGGCGCGCTTCCAAAGGCAACCTCTTGCAACCTGGCTGGAGAACGCGGGCCGAGGAGGGCCGCGACATCAGCGCCCCGCGATCGGCCCACAGATGGGGGCCTTTCTTGAAGAGAGCCGCGCGCCCGTTTTCCCCGGTTCTAAGCCGCCGGGTCATAGAAATCCAGCCGACAGAGTTTTCCCTCGCGACTCGCCGCTTTGGTTACGGCGGGGTTTTCATTGGGGGCCGCGACCTTATGCGCTGCGGGTTGACCTCGCTATGTGTTCTCGCGGCGCTTCGTGACCACGTTGGCCTTTTTCTTTGGAGTTGAAAATGGCTTACCTTAACCAGGATCCCGCGTCGCAGTGTAGACAAAGGTGCGATCCGTGCGCTGCAGGAAACCCTCGGTGAGGGAACCGAAAGCTTGTTGATCCGACTTGCCTTCTTCTTCACCTTTGTCTTTCCCTGCTTCGTCGTCATCTTCTACATCTTGGTCTTTATCCTCTTCATCCTCATCTTCTAAATGGAAGACAAAGAAGAACTTTGGGCAGAAGTGCAAAGATTTACAGCGCCGCTTTTTGTCTTCATTTCGAATGCCATTTAGCAAGTGCTTACCAGGGTGGAAACCATGGGCGTGGGATTGCAATGGCTGGATAGGGGCATTTAAAAAAAATAAAAGCTGAAGAATAGATGGCGGGCTGCGAATGTGATTGTTCATTCAATGTCGTTGTTGTTAGCTAAATATTGCTGGTCAACTGCTCCCGATGATCTTCTCGACACTTGTGAATGGCGTCATGTCGCGTTTTTGTCCGATTTTGACGGTTTCTCGAATTGCAGCATGATCGTTGCTGGCCAAGGGGGCGTCGGAATGAAGGCCCCTTCTTTTCTCTCTCTCGAACGGCTCCCGACGACGCGTTCTTGCGGTATCCTCGCTCGCCGGTTTGGCGTTCCACCAGAATGCCGGCGCCATTTTTATCCGGGCACATCCGGGATTTTAACGTGCCCGCGCCCGTGCGCGCGCTGCCGTCGCTCAATGAACGCGGGCGGCCTCGGAGGCCGTCGGCCTCGTCATGAGGACGAGTGAGGAAGCGCCCCCCACCCCCCTCCCCACCCGGCCGCTGACGAGTCCGCTTGCTTTGACGCGTCGGGCCAGCGAGTCATCGGGAAGCAGCTTCCGTCGTCTCGGCGTCGCGCTCCTCGGAGGCCGTCGCGGCGACGCGCCCGTTTACAGGCCATCTGCCAGCTCGCAGGCGCGCGCGCACGCGGGCGACTAATTCCGAAAAACAAAAAAAAAGAACTCTTTCACTCCTTCTCAAGTCGCAGAAGGCCTCCTCTCCCCTTTTCTGCCTCCCTCTATTATTTCCCCTAATCTTCATTTGCATGAGCCCCCCCCCCCCCACCCAAACCTAAATGTGTCTAATCCTCTGCATTTTAGCATCGTGTAATCCCACCACCTCTCTGTGATGTCATTCTCGCCTTCTGGGTCCCGCGCGAACAATTATCTTGTAATCTGCACAAACATACATTCTGTCATTGCAGAGATGACACATGGGGGGGGGGGCATATTGGGAGGGGGGCACCCAAGGGACCGGGTGAAAAAAACGCTCAGCGCTCCCCCTGTGGATTAAAAATCCAACTGGGTTGCTTTCGCGGTAACTCTTTGCCCTC
The DNA here is from genome assembly GCF_054856545.1 of Hippocampus guttulatus. Taxonomy (NCBI): domain Eukaryota; kingdom Metazoa; phylum Chordata; class Actinopteri; order Syngnathiformes; family Syngnathidae; genus Hippocampus; species Hippocampus guttulatus. The sequence goes on from NC_141270.1 coordinate 143,155, forward strand.
GTTTTGCATTTCTGCTTGAGAAAAATCTTCAAATCAAGAAAATGTTGTGCAATTTGGATGGTGGAACATGTTCGGGATTATTTCTTCTCGTACAAAGGAAATGATTTTGTTTGCATTTTTTCCTGTCCCTTTTCTTTGCATTTTGATTGACTAGAAATTTACATTTTTTAATTGGGGGTGGCAAAAAAAAAGAAAGAATGTAACATGATGTTTTGCATCCAAAAATGGCGAATGAGTGAACATATTTGGCCCCACTTATAGCCGAATGCGGTCGTTTGCCCGTGTCAAGTTCATCAGAATCCGAAGCCGATATATTGGCCGAGGAGGCAAAAAACACGCAAGGCATCGGCTTGCCCGTTCGAATTCGTTCAGGAGAACACAGACAAGATGGCAACAAGCAACATGCGGGAGGCAGAACGAGAAGCCTGCTTTTGACTTGATTATTGTCGGGGATGAGATGGGTTGCGCTTGTCGATTGTTTCCAACGTCACATTCTCTCATCGAAAGATTGATTGCAAATACACCAACTAGATTATTCAGTGCAACCAATTCGATTTCATATGAACATTTCATAAATAGGCTCTATTAACGCATGAGTGGTTTTGATTTTTTTTTATTGTTGATTCATTCCCATGAGAGATATGTAATGCTAAAACAACAGTTCCCCCCCCAAGAGAAAGTTTTAATCAGCTTTGTTTGCAGGCTTTTCTCGTGAATTAATTTCGAAAAGGACACGTTCTTATGTTTTTCGTGTATCTGAGCAAAATATATTTCCCCCGTTCATGTTTTTCCAACTCAAGACTCAAATTGCATCGGGAAAAAAAACAATTGGTCTCTCGAGGGTGAACACGCGTTGACGCGATTTCCCTCCACGGCGGGCCCAAATCCTTCAAGGGCATCTGACGTGAAAATCCAGGCTCTGAAATGAGGTGGACGTCAAAGTCAAAAATGGTGGGCGCGGTATAGCTTCGCGATTGTGGTGGAAAAAACAAAACAAAAAAAACAAAAAAAAAGAGGGCGTGTTGAATTGATTTCATCACGTGGTTGCGCCAAATAAAATCCCCTGAGATGCATTTCGTGAAAAAAAGAGGATGGAAATCCAGCAGGTGTTATTTGGTCAATTGAACACGGATGCCAAGTGGCTTTGCCTTGTTGTCCCCCGGCCCAAAAAGACTCGGACACTCATCCGTCCTTTTGGTTTTATTGAAAGGTCAACCAGGTCCTCTGGGTGATTCATAATAAATATTTCATCGACAACGTAAAAAAATAAAGACACGCAGTCTTTGGGCGTAACAAATCGAGCAGGAACGTCGGAACTGGAGCGACATGCACCGAAGTCACGAGAAAAGCATCCGAATGCCACTCGCGGAGAGTCGGGTTCCAAAACTATCAAGCCGGTGTTTGCTACATTTTGGGGGGGAAAGGAACACGCACCCCAAAACAAAAAAAAGGCCATTTAAAAGATGGAAGTGACTGGGGTTTTTTTTTTTTTTTTTGGAAGTCCTTGGTACAAGGCAGAAAGAGCGATCTTCATTTTCACAAAATAAAGAGAAGCAAAAATGTTCATGCACGGCGACGTTTGTTGTTTTGTTTTACGCATCGGTCTTAAGTCACAGCACGAGTCCTTGGTACAAGGAGGGAAATAACACACACATTTTCTTCGATGGCCCCAACAAGAAAACAGACAGCAACATGCAGCGATCCCCGCAAGTCCTCGGGAATGATCTGGAAATCATTTCATGGCGTCCTTGGCCTCCCCCGTCAGTCTCGTCAGGCCGGAGGAGGTGATGGGGATGTGGGGCGGCGGCGGAGGAGGAGGAGCGGCGGCGGCGGCAGGGGCGGCCGCGGCAGCGGGAGCGGCGACGGGACCGGGGGGCGGCACCTGGCAGATGGCGCAGGGACAGGGCAAGCCGGCCCAGTGCTGGAAGCCGGAGCCCAGCTGCAGGGCGGGGGCCGGCGGCGAGCCCTTCAGCATGGCGTGCGGGCCCCGGATGGAGGCGAGCGCCGGGTGGGCGGACGACGTGGTGGAGGTGGCCGACGACGAGAGGAGCGGGTGCACCTGGTGCGCGGCCGCCGCCGCCGCCGCCGCGGCCGCCGCCGCCGCCGCCCCCGGGTGCGCCACGGGGCCGCCGCAGTGGAAGGCCGAGTGCTGGCCGCCGTAGATCTCCCCCACCAGCCGCTTCATCTCGTCCAGCGAGCTGTTGAGCATGAGGATGTAGTTCCGGGCCAGCAGCAGCGTGGCGATCTTGGACAGCTTGCGCACGGACGGCCCGTGCGCGTAGGGCATGACTTCGCGCAGGCCGTCCATGGCCAGGTTGAGGTCGTGCATGCGTTTGCGCTCGCGGCCGTTGATCTTGAGCCGCAGCTGGTACATCTCCTCCTCGGTCACCTGCTTCTTCAGCTTGAACTTGTTGTTGTTGCCGCCGCCGCCGCCGCTGCTCTCCACCGACGACGAAGACGAGGCCGATTTGGACTCGGACATCTTGCCGGCCTGCGTGGACGAGGAGACCGGGTGCTGCTGGTGCAGGTGGTTGAAGTGCGGGTGCAGGTGGTGGAAGTGGTGGCTGGGGAGGTGCTCTCGGAGGAACATGGCATCCATGTCCGGGGATGAGGCTCTGCTGCTCGGGTTGGAGTCGGAATTCATTTTATGGCTCGGCCTCCGAGGCTTCCTCCCGCCCTCCCTCCCCCTCTCTCTCTCTCTCTCCCTCTCTCGCTCTCTCTCTCTTTCGATGCCCACCTGCGCAGCGGCTCCGTTTCTGGTCTTCCCGCCTCTTGTGCTGCCCCTGTGAGGTGTCGCCGGCTTTTTATACGGCCGGCCGCCCAAAAGCCGCTTTGCTATTCAGAACGCCTTGTTAGGACGCTGACGCACGGCTCTCTCTCTCTCTCTCTCTCTCTCTCTCTCTCCTTCCTTTGAAGAGGAGAAGGAGGAGGAAGAGGCGGCTTGCTTTGACCGCCCCGCTGACCGCGCTGCGCATCCATTCAGCGCCATTGTCAGGACACTGACGGGGGGGCTGCCCGAGCTCGCCTCTTCTCCCCACTCTCTCCTCCACTTTCACTTTCGCTCAAGCCTTCTCGTTTTCTGTCTGTTTTTGTTTTATTTTATTTATTTGGGGGGGGGGGCGGAGCTGTTCTTTTCCCGACGCGCGTCCTCCTGGAAAAGTTCAGGCCAAAAAAGAAAAACATCTCAATTCATAGAAATGGAAAGTCAAGTCACAAAAAGTAGAATAAAGTCTTATTACAAGGCAGGCCGGAACGAGACTTCTTTCTGTCCAATTGAGGTGGAGGAGGGCGCTGTGCGAGTGAGGCGGGAAAGGGGTGAGGAGCCCATCAAATATACAGTAAATGCGCCGTCTGAATCTGGGGCTTGAATCTGCCGTTCACGCCGGGCCGTAAAAACTTTCTTAAATCCAAAAGGATTTGCCGTCTCGAAAGCTGTTCGGGTCGCGGCTTTTCAAGAAACGCTCACGTCTAAACAACCTGACGTACGAAGGCTGATTTTGGCACGCTCGAGAAATGAAACAAAAGTCAAAGAGGCCTTCCTGCATCCTTTGGTTTTTCTGTATGTGGCCATCGGACAAAAAAGTTGGGCCGTCCCCGATCTCATCCATTGGAGTCCGTCATGATGGCGGCGGCGGGGGCTAATGAAGGCCAATGAAGACCATCGGCAGCGACAGTGTGCGCTCCGCTGGCCATATGGCAGCATGTGGGGCGGCGGAGCGGTGACCCGCCACCCCCGCTCTTCCAAACGGCCCCCCTCCTGCCTCTTCTGGAGCCTCTTCCTATAAAACTTCTTATTTGGCCCCACTCTCGCTCGAATGGCACACCGGAGCCACAAAGTCCAGCACTGACGAGCGGCCCGCGTCTCGTTTGGATGCTGACAAGCCAGAACACAAGCGGGTAGCCGTACAAAGATGGAACCCCCCCCCCCCCCCCCCCCGCCCCAAAAAGCAATGGGGGCAAGCAGAAGTAGACTTTGCATTTGTGGCCTTTGAAAACCGTGGTTAGCAAACGTTTGCCACCAATGCTCTTCAAGTACCACCAGCATGGCTAACATTCGAATACGCTTGGCTAGCAGGCAAACAAAAGTCTTCCATAACAACCAGGCAGAGGTTTTTAATCCCAAAAATGATATTTGATGTTTTTGTAGGCTACTGTGACAACGTTCAAAGCTTGAGTCAACGTGAACACTTCACTTCATTACAGGACGGGGGGAGGGGGGGGGGGGGACTGAACTTATCCTTCAGTTAAAATGTATTGCGGTTTTGGGGCCGTCGGAGTCATTTTCAGGGAGAGCATAAAAAGCAGAAATCAACGCTCCGGGCTGCTTAAAAATGGACAGTGGGCCACAAATGGCCCCCGGGCCATAGTGTGGACACCGCTGGATTCGATACGATAAAGACACAGCCGCCCACATTGGGGGGGGGCGAGAGAGAGATCGAGAAAGAGAGAGAGACGAATATTTGAAGGAAGACAGATGGCGAGACAGAAAGAAAAGAGTAAAAGAGAGAAAAGTGGAGATGGTGGGAGCCAGTCTCCATGCCGAATGTGAATTTCTGTCTCTCACGCCTCACCACAATTCAGTTTTCCATCGGTATCATCGATGGAATCGCTTTTCTTTCATTTGTCTTGAAACGGGTCTATTTATTAAGACGTTTATAATCCAGCACTTCCGTGACGTAATGATTTCACATGTCCACTCTTTTCAGTGTCGATTTTGGATCAAATACCGTCATCAAAATGCAAGCAAAACATTCAGTCGGTTGAGAAATGTTGACAATAAAAATGTTTAATATACGATATGGTTGAAAATCAAGATCGCCGATTTCGGGATAGATAATGCCCCCGATTCAGTTGCAGCCGAGTGGGCCGACAGACGACACAATGACAACACCTCGTCCCTCCGTCCACTCATGGCACTTGAAAGAATCATCAAGTCTCCCCCCCCCCCACTCTCCTCCCGCGTGCTGTGCCATGAGATCGCCCTGCTAGAATGATTTTTTTTTTTTTAAAGAAGAAAAGAAAAGAAAGGGGTAGGGGGGGGGGGGGGGGAAAGTGACCAAAGAGCGCATTGACGAAGCCCTCATTGTTGGGCCGAGCCCAAAAGAAAGGAGGGCCCTTTGGTCCTCACGAAGGTGCGAGAGCAAAGCGGCGGGCCCGCCGCTTTGCTCTCGCCTGGTGGCATTTCAAAGTGTCAAGCTTTGAATACCAATTGCTTGAACTGGACATATGTGGATCCGCTGTAAACCCGCTAATCCTGTCCCCAAGTGTTCCTTTGTGTGTCGGGGGCGGGTTGGGTATCGGGCTCGACCGCCCCCCGACAGAAAGTGTTCCTAATCCGGCCAATGTGTGTCAACGAGGTGTGTGCGTCGGCCACGAAGTTGCGCCTTCGGTGGCGTTCATTTCACGTCGTTACTCGCTCAAAGTTGGCGAGACGGGCTTTCGGTGGATGGAATGGAAAACGCATTCTCACCTTTCCAGGCGGATCGAATCGGAGCTTCTCCGAAGACTCTCGGCGTTACTTTTACAAGCGTCCTTTTTGCATCCGCCCCGCCGCGAAAGCAAATGCCTGCCGTTCTTTCTTCAGATGGAACGATGCAAACAGAGGGGGGCCCCAAAACGAAACCCCGCGGAACACCCGTACGACGACGAGCCCGAGTTGGGATTCGGAGCGAGCCGGCCTCTTCCGGCCTCTCTATTTCTCTCTCGCGACCGCCGAGGGAAGTGGCCGCTGAGCTTAGAGCATAGGCGTCAAAGTCGGGTCCCGCGGGGCCGCTGCCCCGCATGTCTTCCGAGTCTCCCCGTTGCGACGCGCCCGATTCAAATGATCAGCTCGTCGGCGAGCTCTGCGCAAGCCTGACATTGGAGCCGTTCATTTGAATCGGGTGCGTCGCAACCTTCGGCTTAGAGTCATCGGCGGACAACGGGGATCCGGAGAGCCGGAGGAGTCGCAGAAAGTCCTTGCAAATGTTCTTCCGTCAAACGCATGTTGTCCTTTTGCCATTCTGCAGCAAATCGGGCGCCGCCGAACGGAAACACCCAACCTTTTGAGAATTGATTTGTGTTTGATCTTATGCTTCAAATAAAGGATTTCCATCAAGGTTTGAGGGATTGTTGCAGCATACGGAGGACGCAATCCATTTTTTTATGCCTTTTCCAACTACATCACAAGCGCAATACTTGTAAGAACCACCGACAACCACCACCACCCCCCCAGCCCCCACCCCCGCATCTTGTGTGAATTCAAGTTGAAAGAGAAAATATCAAGAAGACCTTTGTTTCTCGCCGAGTAAACAAAACTTTCTAATTAATGGTGATCAAACCGCAGGGGGGCAGGGGGGCAGGGGGGGGGTTGTTAATCGCACGGCTCACAATCGGTCTATTCGCGACTATTGATGTCCTAATTGAGATTTGCGGCGCTCGGGTGTTAATTAGGCGCGAAACAAGTAAACGGGAGTGGAAAGAACGGGCCTTGGGGTCGTCCCCCCGAAGAGAGAAGCTCAAAATACGTCTACTGTGGTGTGAAATTGAGATGATGTCCGACCAGCGGCTCGTAAACCCTTCAAGTGGACCCTTTTACACCATCCGTGTACACGCACACGCACACACGCGCACACTCACGCATTCACAAGCCCGCCTCAGCCCTTCACCCGTTTTAAATCTTACATGTTAATCTTCCCCTCGCCCCCTCCGCTCAGATACACAAACAAAAATGCTTTCACAGTGCAGCCCCCCACCACGCGCACACACCCATTTTCTGCTCACGTGCACCCATTACGAAGGGCCCAAACGCACACGGAGTGGCGCGGTGGCGCTGGAGGATTGGGGGGGGGGGGGTCCGGATTGTGCTCCCAAGAAAAGGAGAGTTCAAAGGAGGACCCTGGCGCAAATCTGCTGCCTGGCTGCGTGCGGCTGCGTGCGAGAGAGTCTCCGTGTGCGGCTGCGTCTGAATTCGTGAGACGAGGTGCCAGGGAGCATGCGCGCGAGAGATTGAACGCCCGCTTAGGAGTTGATGCGCCTGCGCGGGTTTGGAGACGTGCGCGCGCTCGCTTCGGGTTGGACTGGAAAACTGCGTGGGAGGGTCAATGGGGGCGGGGGACTGATAGAGTGTATGAGTGAGCGTATGAGTGGGACATTCAAAACATGTATTTTGAAACTGTCTTGTGGGGGGGGGGGCATTCTTGAATTGTGACGCGGACAAAAGTGCGCCCGGTGAGCTTCCGTTGAGTGTGCCGCGCTGTGATTGGCCGGTGCGCATCGGGTGCCCCGCCCCTCCCCGCAGGTAAATCGGCCGCACGCGCGACTCGACCGGGGCGCCTGAATATTGATGCGCGCGGCGGGACTCTCGCGTCGGCCTTTTGGAGACGCGCGCGCAGCACACGTCCGACAGTAAAACGACACCAGGCGCCGACGACATTTTTCAAGTTTGTTTGACACGTTTAAAATGCTAATGAGCCCTTTATGATGCGCTCCATCAAACGCAAATGCAAATGCGGCGTTTTACGGCCGCCGAGTTGGGTCCGCGTCGCCATTTGCATATCTTATGTCCGTCTCCTTTGCGTGCGTCCGGGGAAGCGGGAGGGGCGAGCGCGGGCCGAATAAATCACGTTAACAAGGCGCCTCCCGACGAACGAGCCCCGATCGCGCTCGCGCGGCGCGCCCGTTTAAACGCGGCCGTTTGACACCGGCGCCATATGCCGCGCGAATCCGATGCGCCCCCGACGCAGATTGCAAAAACGCGACGTTTGCGGCGGACGCTTTACGACGCGCTGCCGAGGAAGTCGTCTCTTTAGGACCAAAAGGGAGAGCGGGAGACAAGTTCCGGGGGAGGTGCGTGCGTGCGCATCGGGGCGAGCGTTTGCAAGACGACAACGTGGCCGTGAGAGCGAGCGGGCCGCAGACCGACCGTGATGGAGGTCTCAAGAGGCGGCGCGCGCGTGCGTGTGAGAGCGAGAGTGAGTTTGCGTGAGCTCATGTGTGCGGGCGAATGAGAGAGCGGGCAGAACGTGATTTGGGGAGAAGAACCGCGAAGGGCTCGTGAGCGCCTTCGGATGAAAGCCAGACGGACTGCGTGAGCGAGCGCAAGAGAGAGGGAGAGAGCCGAAGATGAGGCAAAATGAGAGTGTTCTGAGCGTGCCCATTTCCAGGGACAGCGTACGGAGGTGCGCGCGAACGTCAGCGAGTCAACGCGTGCGCGCTGTTCCGGGCAGTTGCTCGTCCTCGTCTTAATGCGGGCGTCAAAGCCGCAATCGCTTCCCCGTTGGGGGCCGTCAGAAACGTCCCAGAAAGGCCGTCGTGGCGTTTGGCCCGCTCCGGGGTCGCCGGGGTCATTCCTCCGGGACACGAGTGGCACTTTTGGTCCTGTCGACGGCTGTTCCAAAATCAAACCGGTGACTGGATTTCCATCTCCAAAAGGGTGACGTGGCGCACGTGTGACTTCGCTCCCTCAGACGGGAATGCGAGGTCGCCGACTCCGCTAGGGGGCGCTATTAACACAGACGTGCGTACAAGATGAATGAAGAAGACAAAGTAGCTTCGGTGGCCGCTTTTGAGCGACTGGCCGCGGGCGCCGCCGGCGTGCCGAGCGCACACGCTGCTAACGCTCGCTTTTGTGGTCGTCCGCTTCCTCCCCGCGCTCCGTCCTTAATCTCTCTCCCCCCTTGTCCCCCCCCCCCCCTCGTCTCTCTTTCGCCGCCTAATCCGCTTCACAACCGTGAAAACTCTCCATGAGAGACAGATGACCCGTTCTAATGGGACCAGTGCATCATGTGTGCGCGCACACAAGCACATTCACAGCGGGTACACGCGCACACACACACACACACACACACACACACACTTATTTGGCAGATAACACAAGTCCATTGCCTCGTTTAGGCCATTTAAAGCTGTTCCTGTTGATTTTTGTCGGATTCCAACTGTTCCGTTGAGCGATGCGTAGCTTTTTACGCAGACTCCCCTTTTATGCGGGCTGTTTTTGGGTACGTCAAAAGTCCGCGCAACTCCCGGGAATGGAGTCGCGGCCAAAGACACGTCGGGAGAAAGGGGCGCGTCCGCCCCGCCGGCGGGAAGGATCGCAGCAAAAGCGGGGCCCGATGCGAGCGAGCGGTCAAAAGAGGGGAGCCGCGGTGGGAGAGGGGTGCGCTTTTCAGTGTGGTCGCTGTCTGGGTTTCCGATTTGGGAAGAGAAAACCTCCAATCTATGATTTGGCCATCTTCTTCAAAGACTCCCAAAACGGCTTTTTTTGCCCCAATGCTCCAGACCAAATTGGAATGGAGCACACGGGGACGTCGTTTGACAAGTGGGACTTGTGTTCGCTCTGCGTTGCTGCCGCAGGGCAACCGAGTTTGGAGCAAAACCGAGCGAAATGGACCCGGAGGAGCGCAAGTCGCGGCGGCGTCGGTCGCTCCTTCGCCGTCTGGAACCGAAAGACGTCCTCAATGAGGCCAAGGTGTCGATGCCTGAGCCCGAACGGAGGGCTGGAGAGCGGACAAGGTTGGGGCCGGGAGGCGGGGGGCGGGGGGGCGGGGGTGAGGCGTCGCCGAGGGACACATTAACAAGCTATCATCTCAACTGCCTTATCCATAATGCATCGGGTGGGCCAATTTACATGGCGCTCCCGCCTCTGGGGGAAAGGCCATCATCCGTCACGCTGCTTTATTAGCTCCCTCACACACACACACACTCACTCTGTTTCTCTCTCACGCACGCACACGCACGCACGCGGCGGCTTATTTATCTCTGGCCGTCCCTCTGTTTTGCCACTGCCGGTGCTTCAAACCGCTGCTGCCTTGCCTCGATAAAACATCTCCCGAGCCAGTCCGGCAGACGGAAACTGGCGGGGTGGTGGCCGTTTCTTTTCTTTCTTTTTTTTTTTCAATTTTCCCCTCCTGAAACGATGACAACATTGGTGGAAAATGTGCCGCGCGTCCGCGGCTTAGCCGAACGTGGGACGGACACCGCCGCGACGAGGGCTTTCCTCTGCCCCTTATCTATCATCCATCATCTCTCATTTTCGGGGTGAAGCCGAAAAACAAAACGACCGGTCTTATGCAATCGATTGCCATGAATTTCTTTGTGGATTTTTCGTTTTTCTCGGCTGCGTGCGAAATTTGGCAGTGAATTTGTTTGCCGGCAAATCACGGGGCACTGCCGACCGTCAAGCGATCGACCGGTCTCCGGTCAATCACGGGGCACCTAAAGACAAATTTTGAACCGGTCGCCGCTCAATTCCGAGCGCCATAGACAAACAATGGCATCGGTTTGGAGTTGAAAAACATGTGAAAGTAGTTTCGGAGTATCGACCGCACGACTTGATCTCTGATATTTTTCCTCGTGCGTTTCCACCGCATCCACGTTTGTTTAGTCTTTCGAGAACACTCGTATTATATGACGACGATGCCTTTTTATTCTCTTGTAAAATCCCCCCTCCTCGTTTGTGTGCTTTCACTTTAAACGAAGACGACATTTCGGCGGATACGAAATCACCGCCGGCCGACGGCGCCGTTAAAAACAAACCGAAAAAACCAACAACGCTCGTTTACTATTCGGAAGTCATTTCATTTGGCAGAGTTTACGGCGCGGAGACAAGTCTAGTTAAATTTGATTGCGCCGCACTTTTTGAATAATTGATACTCAGACAGCTGGAGGCGAGATTACGACTGAAAATCGCGCTCCTTCAGAAATGTTGACATTTTTGATGGCTTATCCTGACGCAAGCTGTTGCAGTCGAGCGGAATGATGCTCATTTAGTCGCCCATCATTTGCCGCTCATTTGTTTTGTTCTCGAATGAGTTCTTCGCACGCTTTTTGTCATGTCAATTAACTCAGGCAAGTTTGCGGCAAAAAGACGACAACCTGCTGGGGGAGGGGGGGGGGGGGGCAGGCGACATCATTTGTGGAAAACGGAAGCATTTTATGTGCAATGTGTGTTTGTCCCCCCCACCCCCGTGAATATTTTCCCAAAGGTCCACGACATGAATCACACAAACGAATGGTGTACGCACAAAATCACGTTTGCTTTTTTTTTTGGCTCGCCTGGTGTCAGGGGAATGTTCCCAAAGGCAGAAAGGCAACAAACACACACACACACGTGCATTTCTTGATGGAAAGACAAGAAGCCACACACATACAGAGGAGATATGAGCTCACGGTAGCATTTTTACACTAGCTACCATTTCAACCGGCCAAAATGTATCCACAAAGACAAATATTGTCCGCTGTAAAGGCGGGACGCGCGCACACACGCACACAAGGAGTGAGAGTGGTTGTCAGTGAGCACAAATCATTGCGATGGCGACGGCTTGGTCTCCGCGCAGCGTTTAGTATCACAAATAAGTAATAATTTGCTAATGGTAACATTATGTTGAGTCGGTTTCGGGGCAATTAAAGTGAGTGATATTTACATACGCCTAATGAATCACCGACGGCGGCAGTTGAGGCCCTCGTGAATATTCATGCGGGCATTTCTCTCTGCTCCTCGGCCCCCCTCCTTCCGCACCCCGCCGCCGTTTATAAACTGAATTATGGCCGATTTGCCCTTTTCAAAAGAGCAACGTGGCCGCGCCGCCCGCAAGGAGGCGGCCGAACAATAACGTCCGATGATAAACGCGTTTTAGTGGGCGCGAGACGGCCAAATCCGGGCCCGTTTACGGCCGGGCTCGTCGCCGGCGTTAATAAAGTCAACCGGCGGCGGCGCGCATCACCGCTGACGCGAAGGGACGTTCCGTTCACCCGTCGGCGGTGGCGTCGACGGGCGGCACCGGCGACCGTTCGCGTCGAAAGCATTGGTCGCGCTCATGTAGATGGGACAGCGGGTGCGCCGAGGAAAACCGCAGCTCGTTTGCCGGTCAATCGCAGGTTACGCCGAGACTCCAAACAAGCGGTTCGGTGGCACCGTTTGCGCCTCACCAAAACACATGAAAAGGCTAAAGTGGAAATCAACTGCGGAGGCATCCCCAAAAGCTTCGCCGGGCGGCACGCGCGCGCATCGCTCACTCGCTCACTCACTCAAGCTCGGCCACGCGGTCCTCTCGCCGCGTCCGCTAGCAACGAGCTTCGGCGGGGTACTCGCGTGGCTCGGCGCGCTGCAAAAGTCGGTCGCGGTCGCTTCCGAGGTGTCACGATTCCGTTTGTGTTCTGCTCCCCCCGCAGCTGCACACCCGTCGGTCGTTATGTGGTTAGTTGTATAAAAGGACTCCCGCCCGGCCATTGTTTGCTTCTGTCAGGTTTGTTTTTCAGTCATGCTCCGGTCACCCTTATGTTTTAGCTTTAGTCGTGGTTTTGTTTTCCAGACTTTGCGTGTTCTGGATTTCGTTTCCTTCTTCAAGTACGCCCCGCTCCTCCCTCTGCCTGTATTTTTGAGGTCCTCCGCCACCACGCAGCGTGACACCAGGCGGCAAATAAGCTCCACCCCCTGCAAAGGGAAAGGTGGCGGAAGCCATGCTAATTACCTAAGCTAACCTAAGACCAAGATGTCATCGTGAAAGACCGAAGTCCGGCGCTCGGCTACACTTTTCACCAAAGTCTTGGTTAAAGAAAAGCGGAGGGAATACAACTTTGAACAGCAAAAGAGCAGGCGCTTTCATAAGCGGCTTATTCGCAACGCTACTCGGGTAACGCCTACCGGGACCCGAAACGCAAATGAATTCCGTAAGTCAGCCGAGAGCGGTGGCCCATACGCCGAACGATATGAATAGACGACGAAATGGGGATAATATCGGCAACGTGACTCGTCTCTTTTCTCAATATAGTCCCGAGTTTGGACTTTGAGAACAATGACCGGTCGCCGTTCGATCGCACAGCATGCAGACAACCAAAAGACCGGTCGGCGGGGGAATCGCAGAACACACGAATGACCGTCGGCAGTCGAGAATTTTTAGTCCTCGGCTCGGTCGGCGTGACGTATGCGTGTCGAAGGGAGGTGGCGGTAACCTGGCGAGAAGCCACGCAAACACGGGAAGAACATGCGAAGGAGAAATAAAAAGGGAAAAACAATGGGATGCCGACTCGGTCAGCACGCCGGCCTCGCGGCGCACAGGTGCAGGGTTCGATTCCTGTGTGGAGTTGGCGTGTTCTCCCTGCCCGCGTGGCTTTTCTCCGGCTACTCCCGCAGTTTTCTCCCACGTTCTAAAAACATGCGCGGCAGGTTCATGGTGTGAGCGAGAGCACAAATGCTTGTTTGTCTTTGTGTGCCCTGCCGTCGGCTGGCAACCGGTTCGGGGCTTCCCCCGCCTGTTGCCCGAAAGTGTGACGATAACCGGATGAGAAAATGGATGGACGGCGATCCCGACTCTCAACTTGAGCACAACCGGGGCAGGCGGACCCGCTCGCCACAAAGTGACGGCGCCGCTTTCGGCGTGCTTGAAAGCTCGCGTGTATCTGACGCCCCCTAGTGCCTTTTTGCTGCTTTCGCGTGTTTCGGCATAAAAAGTTGCCATTGGTTCTCCGTGACGTCAAGGGAAATACCTTATTTTCATCATCAAACGATCACTTCTGATTTTGCCATTTCTAATTTCATGTTCAAATTTTGCAAACGGTTAGTCTTTTCAATAAAACAATCTTAAATGTACATCTGAAAGGTTTCTTTTATTTTTAGAATCGATCAACTAACCGCGTTTTTGACGTCTCTGAAAAATCAACTGGGCGAGTTTGTAAAAAATGACGTAAACACTGGATGAGAAACGGCAGCGGGGTCGTACGAACCGAGTGGCACTTGGCAGGTCAAAGCGACTTGGTTTGGGCAGACAAATTCGCATTCAATCTCGTTCGAATGGAGATGAACATTTCAAAGGGGGGTAAAAAGGAGAAAAATCGCAGAGCAAGGTTATGATATGAAAACAAATCATTTGAAAAGTCATGACGGTAAAGCTGTGATATGGTGCGGATTCCGTTTTATTTTGACATTTGAGGACAAATATGAAACGTCCATTTTACAAGAACACGCTTCACGTTATGAGTCGGACCGGTCATTATTTTAAAAAACTGGAAAAGATTCGCTTTCTACCGTACAGCTATTTTATAGATGTTGTAAGGTGTAAATAATGCCTTTTGTTCAGTTCATATTTGGAAAGGAAAAAAGTTTTGCTTACTGCGGGAGGGGGAAGTCCATTGAAAATGTTTTTAATTAACATTGAAAATTTAAATCACATTTTCCAGCAAAAAATAAAATCCTTCCAGTACATGAAAAGTCCATCTTTTTTACTATACAGTGAAACTCCTCTACAACGAACTCCTCCACATGGGCGAAAATACCGTGTGTGACAAAAATTTCATGCATGAAAGCCATTCCAACTTTTCTGCTCCCCCGACAACAAAAGGTCCCCCTGTTCCGTTATACGAAATCTTTTTCTCTGCTCTCGCCTCACAACGAGATTGACTACATTTCTTTCCCTTTTTTTCCGTCTACGCTGGCTATCTGAAGTGTCAAATAAGTGTATGCACATACTTTTGGAATAAAAAAAGGACACGTATATGTTTTTGCGTGTGTTCGTGTTTACGTCCGAGATCAAATTTGCTACAGTGAAAAGCCCCCCGTTGTGAAAAACGTCTCGCCGCAAACATGATTTCGTTGTAGAGGAGTTTCACCGTAGAGCTAAAATGTTTAGTTTACATCTTTCGTGTCATGTTCCAATTCTTTTAATTGGGTTATAAGCTTCTCAAAAAGTATTAATAGGGGGTAACACCTAATTTGGTGACAAAATGTTTAAAAAAAAAAGTAAAACTTTGAAAAGGTTTCATGATAAAACTAGTCTTCCAAAATTAAAACCTTCCCCGTCACTGTACAAGTTTCTTAGAAAATAGCATCTTACAAGGATTATACAGAATCGTGAAAAACATTTTGGAATACAAGCCAGTCTCAAAGACTAAAATATGTTCCATTTTTACACTGCAGTTGTCAAGCTAGCTTTTTGTAATACGGTACTACAAGAATCTTCTGAGAAAATAGCTCGAGTGCATGAACACATTTGTGATCAAATGAAACATTTTTCCCCCGGCCCGCACACTAAATTTAGCACAAACGAGTCCTTTCACCACTTCATAAGTCTCTTCTGTCAAAGTACTGAGAATTAGCACGCACGCTAAAACAGGGAGAAGCATCTGCTTTGCCCAAATTGTATATAAATATAAAAAATTTATGTACACAATCAGATCATAATTGAAGAATTACTGCTTGTTTTTTTCCACACAACATAGCTGTCATTTTATGGGAATGCATGTTGCTTGTAATATGACATCTCAGAATATGACCAATTCATTCCCATAACAGCTGACTACTTCATTCTCCTGCAATTGAACTTTTTATTTTACTGTCAGGCTGACAAATATTTTGATTCTCTTGGGTGTGGCCTTAATTCATATCTTTGGACAAGTTCTGGTGCAAACAAATCGAAAACCCGAAGATAGGGGAAAGCTGACCTCATCTGAAAAGAGCCTCGTTCATAAAAACGTGTCAACTAAGTTCTAAAAGAAGCCCTTCCCACACCAAATGCGCAGTCAGTCGCCAGTCCCAATTAGAAAAAAATGTCGTCGATGGTTGCCGACTGCATGCCGGGAACCGACCCGTCAGCTCAATGGTGTCAGTCTTTTTTTTTTTTTTAAAAAAGCTTATGCGGTTGCCACGGTGGGGCTCTCTCTCTCTCTCTCTCCGCAGAGGCGCGCACCCAAGATTAGAGCGCGCGGTAGTACGCGTGCTCCGTTTTCAGTCCGTGGTGGTGGCGGCGGCGGCCATTTTAGATGATGGCGCGGAAGGCAAAGGAGATGGCGGCCCCCAGCGCCAGGCCCAGGGACAGGAAGAAGGCCATGACGGCCCCCGCCGTCTCCGCCTCGTGCCGCGACACTTTCCTGCACACAATAGCCACTTCAGATTCGCGTCATTATAGAAGGACACCAAAACATTGGTCGACACTGTGCTTCGAAATGCGTGCAGCTCAAAATGTGCGGTCGTTGTGCTTTGCACTGGTTTTCTCCCTAGCACATCAGGTTTTCATATTCATCGTGATATCACGAGATGCGGCATCGTGATCGATGAAGTCCTATTGATCAATTAGGGGGTCGTGTTCGACAGCGGGTGGACTTTTTTTTTTTTCCTGAAACCTCAGCAATAAATTATAGCGCGTGGTTAAATCCGAACACGCATTTACAGGTCAACCCCCCCCCCCTCCGAAAAAAAATCTCTAAACGTTGATGTGCTAAAGTGATGGAGAATAGACGCGCACACAATGCTATCATGTTGAAAAGTGACCTCGAACGCGTGTGTTTATACAGCTCGTGCACAATGGAGCACAGAGAATCGGGGGCCAATTTGAGGTGAATGGAGCCAAGGCGCTCGTTAACTGATAATACAGGAAGAAAGTTTCAACTTCTGGCGGCCAGGACACGCTCCGGCGTGATAAGATGTCCTTGAGCAAAGTTACAGATGTCTCCGTTTATGAAAAGGCTACTCGTTAAAATGGCAAAGTAGCTGGTGATGATGGATGTTGGTGCTTGGGAAGTGTCTTGGCCTCCAAGTGTCCACTGGGGGGGTGTATGGGGGGCGGGGGGGGGGGGGGGGGGGGACCGGGCAGAGGGGTGAGGTATGTAAATGAAGTGTTTTTCTGCTACGTGACTTGCAATTCGCATAAACTGTCAATAATCAGCAAGAGCTGCGAGGCTTCAGGTTTCGGTTTGAGAAGCAAGCAGGAGTTAGCGCGGCTTCAAACAATCGTGCCTCCTGCCTGCCAGTCAAAGACAAGCTCTTCCTGGCTCCAGTCTCTGTTCAACTGTCCGAGTGAGGTGAGCATCTCCAACATCACTCAAGTCAAGTAGGTCAAAATTTGTCTTGAGGCGAGACCTTGTGTTTTGTTTTGTTTTGTTTTTTGATTCATCAGCATCAAAAATACCTCGAGGGACAGACGGATAACCGTCTTCTCTTAAAATTTGCTATTGATCAGTGTACCGGTAATTCTGGTAAGAAGGCAAAATGAAAACAGATTAACCAACAGTGAACCGTGGCCATTTTTTTTTTCCCACGGCCACAGCCGCCGACGTGTCCGCCGCCCCCTTGTAAATCGGCGGCGTTTTACTCACTTGGGTCCGAAGCACATGCAGAGGCTGGCCAGGTAGCCGTTGGAGAAGGCGAAGACGATCATGAAGACGACGTACCAGGCGTCGTGCGAGAAGAGCACGGGCAGGTGGCGGCGGGGCTGCACGTTACACAGCATGAAGAGCGGCACAAACGCCAGCCGCGCGGCCGCCAGGGCGGGGAGCCAACGGCTGTCCTTGCCGGGCTAACGCATCCAAAAAAAAGAAAAGACGCACGCCAATTCATGAATACGTTTTCAACGCAATTCAATTCTTCGATAAACGGCGATGAACTACCAATCAACAGGCCGCCGCCCCCCCCCCCCCCGCGCAACAAAAATCTCTATATTCTTATTCGAATTGTTTGATGCGAACCGAATACTGACCCACATGCAGACGGCTGTCAGACTGCGGCCAGCCCAGTCCATCCCGTTGAAGAGGAGGAAACACGACACGGGGATGAAATACGTATCTGAAAAGACATCTTCCGTTTACGCACAAGGACCCGCTCTCGAGGACACAAAATGGCGACCGGATCGGATCACAGTATTTCGGTTCTCGATCGCTCGTTTTCAGAGTCGAGGCTTTGTTTTGGGTGACGCTTGAACTCATCGGACGCCAAGAATGACTTAAAACAACGCTTCGGAATCAAAGCGTTCGGTGCCGAGGTCGAGTTCTACAATACGATACAATACATGCAGATTTATATAGCGCTTTCACAACAGCGGCAGCTGTAACAAAGCGCTTCACAAAACAGTTAACATAAAGTAAAATAATAAACACAACGCATAACATAAAACACGGACAGTCGTGCAGTCCTAAGCACTTCTCCCTCACACGCTTTGTTGTTTGAAGCAGTTTGAGATGAAAGAGGAGAGAATCAAAGTGTCCTTTCACCAGTGGATCAGAGACGTCATGCTCAAAATGCGCACGCGTCGGCTGCAAGCTAAGTTTCAAAGTCAACAAGAAGCTGTAGCATCCATTGACGAAAAAAGAGATTGGTTCACTTCTCCCGCCCCGTGGAAATCCATTTCAATTCCAAGCGGCGACTCACGGTTCCAAATACGCATCCTCTCTCCTCATCCTCAACTTCAGCAGCCATCCATCCAGCCGCTGTGCAACAGCGCCGACATCGCCACTGAACAAAACGGGGTTGTGAAAAATGCTGCCCATTACAGGCGCAAAAAACACAAGCGCCCCAGGTCTGTCCGGCACCGACGGTCAATGGCGGCGACATTCCTCCAAATCAACATCTGTGCCGGTACAGGCGTGCTGCCGAGAAGGCGCGACCACCAAGCACGGATACTTCTCCTTTGACCAATGTCGTGGCCAAAAAGCGCTGAAAACAGTCCATATCAGGTCCACACCATGAAACAACAAACAACGTGTGACAAAACAAAAGACAAAAAGAACAAAAAAGAACAAAAAAGCAAGGCTCTTGAAGAGCACTTGCTGAAGGCTGCCTGCCTACTCGGGCGCCATCTTGGAAAAAGTTATGTCATTCGATGATTTTTTTTTTTTTTTTTTTGCATCGGCCCGACATCGGGCGATGCGCTGGCCCTGAAACTGGCGAGCACCTTAAGGAGTGAGTGGCAATGAGCCAAGCCGCCAGCAGAGGGAGGCGGCGTAACATGCATCACATGACTTCAAAGCGGAACGTGATGTCGAGTTGCAGGATCTTCTTTTTGGAAGATGAACACTCTTCACACTTATGTAAGAGATCCAGAACGTAGGCGAGAAGACGGGCGGGCTCAGCAATTTACGATCGCATAGCCGTCAACCTCGGCCCTTATAAATGATTCCGATCCCCCTTACAAAGCAACCAAAACCCGTACAAGGGCTTACCGCGCACATCACGCTTGATCGATCCGACCGTACGCAGCGATGAAAAAACAATTACGATCGAGGAATGACTTTCTGACCCGTCGTCGGCTACCGGCGGGTCAGACCATCTGGATTTGAGCCAAAATGGTCTTTGTGAGATCGCTTCACAATTGCTTTTGTTCCCCCCCCCCCCCCGTATAAAAGTTGTAATACGCCGTCCACGATTTGAAATGCTAAAAAAGGTACAAGTTGACGGCAGATCTGGACTCACCCCAACTCCCCCAGTCGGGGAACGTGGACTTGACCTCCACGGTGACGGCCGGAAACGTCCCGATGGTGACGGTGAAGATGAAGCACACGGACAGAGCCGTCACCCAGATCTTCAGCCGCAACAAAAGACATTTAGCGATTGAAGGCTCTCTCGCTCAACCCCCCCCCCCCCCCCCCCCCCCCGTCCATGCCTGGGGTGGAAATTGACAAAGCGGCCGTTTTTGCTGCAATCCAAGTGGGCTGGAGTTTGTTTGCTTTTCAAGCACAATGCTTTTTATTTCCTTCCGTTTGAGTTATTTTGTTCAGTACGGTAACCTCGGACGGGGGCATTTCTGTAAAACGATGCCATTTCTTTGTTTTTTTTACCTTGCGGAATATTTGGAGCACAGACACGCCCGCTGCGCCGCGGTCTTCCGTCGGAGCGGCCACGGGAATCCTCTCGGCATTTTCTGCGGCACACGCCGACGCCTCGCTCGCATGAATACGCGCGGCACGGGCGGGCAAGTGAACGGTCGGGCGGGCGCGTACCTTGTTTGAGAAGGTCCATCCTGTTTTCGTCGCCGCCGGCCGACCTGGATGCGTTGCTCTCCACGTAGTAACGGAAAAACTCCTGAGGGTGACCACAACAGCGGCAGCTAGAACGGCGCATTCCGGGGAGCTGGGGGGGGGGGGGGGGGCGGAGAGCGCTTACCATCCTGGGCAGAATGAGGTAGGAGACGATGGCGATGAGAATAACGAAGCAGGCCGCGATGAAGTAGCCGAAGGCGCTGTCCCGCAGGGCCGAGCCGGCTGCAAAAAGACGACAATCGGTCACCGTCCGCCGGCCTGAGCGGGCGGGGCGGGGGAGGTGGCGGCGACCGGCCCTTCTTTCTCGGCTCAAAACCCCGCAGGTGATTTTGTTTGACCTTCAAACTCGCCGCCAATCGGCGAGCGGCCTCGGTGCCGTTTGGTGCGCCCGCTTTTGTGCGCTCCGATGCGGTTTGTGGCGTTCGGTGGCTCGGCTGCGGCGTCTGCTCTTGAGCGGCCTTTCGAGTTGTGCGGCGTGTTTGGGCGCGCAACTCTTTTGGGCTCGCGAAGGATTCCGTACCCGGGACTCGGAATCGGGCTTCGAAATGATCAATGATGGTTTTGAGCCATGCGTTTCGGTGCGGACACAAAAACGGGCCGGTCGACTTCTTCCGCCCCCCCCCGGCCCTCGTTTGGCGGCGCGTCGTACAGGCCAGGGCGCAGATCATGGAGAAGGCGGCAAAGGTCCCGGCGAGGCCCTGGCCGCTCATGATGGGCGTGGTGTAGGAGGCGGGCAGGATCCCCGCCAGTCCGAACAGGCTGCCCTGCAGAACCGCCCCGAACGCTGCGGAGGACACATCAACAGAGAGAGCGTCCGCGTTGGGGGTCATCAAACGCGGCGGAGCCCGCGCCGGATGAGAAGCGGACCTCGCACGCGGAGAGGAACCGCTGTCGCGCCGGCACCAAGAGAATTCGCGCCGACGCACGCGGCGCGGCGGTCGTTTCCCGACCCGCAGGCGGCCGCTTCGATCCCCGGCCGTCGCGACCGCCTCGACGCGTCGTCGAGGAAGATGCCGAAGCGCCGGTCCAATGAGGTTGGTCAAGCGTTCCCGTGGTAGAAAAGCGCCAGACCGTCGGCCATTTCCATGCCTCGATGCTAAACGTCATCCCGGCAGGAAATTGTTGACATCAAAGCCCGAAGGCCACGGCTTCCTCCTCGTCAAAATCAAACATGGCGGAGCTGCGGCTTCACCCCCCCCCCCGCCCCCCCTCTCACAAACAAACACGCGGCGTGAGATCGCACACCATGCAAGGAAGCCAGTGATGCTGAGCTGGTCGTTTTCACAGGGCCTCGGAACACGTGGAAAGCGCCCCCCCCCCCGTGCGACGTGGATAAATAAAGAGAGAAAACACTCTCACGGGTCACTATTTTTAGGGAAGTTTGAGAGTTTCACTTCCCGCGCCGCAGTCAAGTCGGATCTCGGCTGAGAGCTGATGCGATGCTCACGCGTTAGCCTTTGGGGGGCTAACATCCGGCGAAACCAGCAGCTTGCCATTTGGCAAATGGAGAGAAACAAGCCCAAGTGCCGAGGCGCGGCCATACGGCATCTCATCGTGTCGAGTAAGAACGCAGGAGACGAAAGCGCGAGCGAGCGAGCGTCGACGAGGTCATCGGGCCGCCGTTTCCGGTTGTCCGCGTGGCGGCCGCTCACAGTTGATGAAGATGATCTTGATCATGGTGAGGGTGAAGAAGGGCAGCGGGGCCACCTCCACCTTCACCAGCAACGCGGTCAGCAGGAACACCGCCAGGATGACCGCCAGGCTGCCCGTGATGCGCAGCTTCTGAGGGATCCTGCGCCGCAACCGCCCCCCCCCCAAAAGAGTGACAAATGTCAACATTTCAACGGCCCGGCTACGCGATAGCGCGGAAGAGGAGTCGCTGTGAACACAAACAACATTCAGGGGGGAAACAAGTCCAGAGCTCCGAAATGAAAGCAAACATTCCGTACACACACGCATCGCGTCACCTTACGTGGCGGTGGGGGCAAAAGGGCGCCTTTGACCAGAACAGTCCTCCCACTATTATGGGGGGGGGGCTGTGAATAGAACACATCTCTCTCTCTCTCTCTCAATACACACACATAATTGTCACGACTAAAAGTGTATGTTATGGCTGAAGCCCGAGGTGTCCAAAACCACATCCTTGTTTGCGTGTGTCAACTACCATCGACGCGCCTCGCTAAAAGCTGCAAGAAGGTTTTCCATTTTGCAAAAGGCCCGTCGCGACAGATTGCTTTTTCAATTTCTACTCTTTTTAGGGATTGATTGACGAGGAAATGCCGACGGCAAGCGCGAAAGCGAACGCGCGCGGAAAGCCGCGCCGGTTACCTCTGGTGGATGAGGGAGTTGAGGCAGGTAAAGGCCAGCAAGGGCACCATGGCGCACAAGGTCATCACGTTGTTGAACTTGGACTCCAGGACGTTGCGGGCGTCGCCGCCGTCCGGCGTGCCGTCGGCCGTCCGGTTGACGGAGCGCTCGCTCGGCGGATCCTTCAGCCTGCTGGTGAAGTACTGGCGAGACGCAGATACCGCAAGTATGAACGTTTCCGCCGTTCTTGCGGAGGGGAGCCGGCCATTTCCTTACGGCCCTCCTCGGGCGCGGCTTCTTTTATGTCTCCGCGAGGCGGACTAAAGACCCGACGCCACGTCGTCGTTTCTGCTATCGCATCGCGATACGAATCGATTCGGGCTCGCGAGAGGTTCGGATTCGGTCAAGAAGCAAAGGAAAAATACAGACTCGCGTTTCTATCGGGATCCGATGTCAACGAGGGGCGGGCCGTCCCGCCTCTCATGTCCAAATCGGAGACGAAGGAAGGTTATCGCAATTTGATCTTGGCACGACGAGTCCGGGAGTGAGATGAGAGTTCCTTCCTCGGGGGGATGCGACGGGCTCCCGAGGTGGGGGTCTTGAAAAGGCCATTTTCGTCTCCGGGAGCGAATGAGTTCATCACTCCGAACGTCACACTCCGCCCTTTGCTTTAAGCGTTTCAACAGATGTTCGGCTGGGAGACCGGTACCAGTAGCACGCATGAATTGCTCAACAAACGGACGGTGGAGTAAACCGAGGTTTCCTGGAACGCTTTATCCGTTATCGTGCTCAAAACATTCCGCGATCTGGCCCGCCAATTAGAGCGGAGGCGAGTTCCCTCGCGCCAACTATGAGCATGGAGGATCTCGAAGCGTCCCGTGGCTGCTTTGAAAAGTTGGTTGCGTGACATCAGCTGTATTACAAAGTACCACGAGTCAGCCATTCAAATGCCCCCCCCCCCGCCCCCGACCCCACGCGCATGTGACTTTTGGCATACCATGGTGGCGGTCATGAAGAAGTTCCACGGCAGGAGGGTTCCCAAGCCCAGGATGAAGAATATGAGCCACACTGCATTGTACCTGACAAACACAGACGCCATCCAGGACATAGTCGGTGTCGTCGGCCTTCAAGGGAGCCTACGTTGCTATTTTCTAAAAATTTCATTTATTCTACAAATATATTGCTAATGCTTTCTTTTAGATTACACTTACTGTATATTGAACCGTGTACAGTTCTTTTCTGAAACATTTATTTTGTGCAATGAAACACTTTAGCCCCCCCCCCTCCCCCTCCCCCCATTTTGCTGCTGTCGACTGCAAATTTCCCCAGTGTGGGCGGGACAAATAAAGGTCATCTTATCTCACATTTCCATTTCAAAGACCTTTTCAAGTCCACGTCGGCCACACGTAGGACCCATCGTCACATGAACCCGACGTCGCCGCTTCAAAATCAAATCGTGGCGGCATTTAACCCCCCCCCCCCCCGCCACGTAAATCCACAAAATAGAAATGACCCCAAACAGAAATAAAGTTTGTCTCATTTGTAAAAATGGAATTGCCAAAGCGTGGAAAAGGCGGCGCGGTTGAAAGAATCGCGTCTCTCGGCTTACTTGTCTCTGGGGGAGTTGGCGGCGGTCATGGCGGTCGTTTGCGGTCTCCGACGCACGCGCGCAAAGCGCCCGACGACTTGGCGGTTTCGATCAAGGCGGCGCAGCGGCTCTGAAAAACAAAGATAAGGGTCAACGGGCGGCGCCAAACGTCCCAAACACTTTGGCCGCTGATGATAAAGAGATGTGAATGTGAACAACTCACTGGGCAAAGTTCAAAGTTCACACGGACAGAATCAACACAACTGGACTGGCTGGATCCAAGAAATGCCGGCACGTGGCAAACTTACGCGATTACTGCAGTTGATGAGCGCGCATGCAGAACCGCGTCAAAAGTCCTCATGTGGAGTCGGGGGGGGGGGGGGGGGGGGGGGGGGAGCGCAAAGCAAGAGGTCTCCTAAAGTGCGCACCGTAGCGCAAAGTGGCGGTGACGCTTTGTCCTCAAAATGTAGAGCCGCCACTGCCTCTCTCACTCTCTCTCTCTTTTGGGGGACACACCCTTCTCTCTTTGACCTCCCTCCTCCGCTAAATCCTCCCGACTCCTTCAGACGTGCCCAGCAAGATTCGAGCGGTCGTCAGATCGGAGCTCGTTTCCTCACCGCCTCCCTCTTCAATCGGTCCCTCCGCGAAGCGGCGCATTTTCGCGCCGATGTGCCGCCTGACGGTGGCAGCCTCGCCACGTAGCGTGCGACGCGGCGTCGGGGAGCGCTCGAAATTTGAATTCCACCAATCGACGCGCGTACGTGCCCTGCTCTCGTCCACTTCGATCGCTCAACATATTCAACGCAATCACCCCATTTTGGATTTATTGACATCAAACGTCGGCTCCTCCGAGCAAAAAAACACCATCGCCTCGGCAAAATCTAAAATGGCACAGAAACGCGCACGACAAATTTTGCCAGCGACCGGTCGTAGTTTCCGCACCTTGAGCAAAGTTCTAGTTTTGTCCGACTCCATCGTGGCAGGCGGTCGCGGGGAGCCGAACACATTCAAACGGGAGTCGGCTTCTGAGTGGGCCAAGCGCGCAAAGGCTTCGCAGACGAAACCAAATCATCAAGTTTGTTTGACTTGACTTTTGGGGGGGGGGGGGGGGGGGGGGGTCGGTGATATCTTCTCGCATTTCTGGGAAAGCCATTCAAAACTGGAAATTCTTATTGCGCCGCACCCGGGATGTGTCATGATTCTGTTTGCGACCAACAGGTGGCACTGTAGGGCTGCCCCCTGTTGGTCGTTAAGTAATTGGTTCTATGAAAGGACTCCCGCCCCAACACTCATTGTTGCCGTCACGTTTCTGTCATTGATGGTTTTGAGTTTCAGTCATGGTTTTTGTTTGCTACTTTGGATTCGTTTCGTTCTGTTTTTGGATTTAGTTTTCTCTCCGTTTGAACACAATTGGTCAAGTACGCCCCGCTCCTCCCTCTTGCCTGCTTTTTGGGGCGCACCGCCACCTTGCCACGTACGTGACGGGATGAAGCGGCCGCTCCCATTTTGGCCGACTCATTTGGGGGGAAAATTTCTAATGCCGTTACTTGGCGTGTACATGGAAATTGTCGCAACCCCCCCCCCCCCCCCCCGCACCCCCAATAAATCAGATAAAGGCAACAGCATAGATCCCAATCGGCCACTTGGATGTGCGGCGCAAATCCAAACGCGGAGCACAACTGCGTCTTTGGCCGAGCCGCCGCAGTCACGCTCTCATCAGCTGTTGCTCTTGGGGGGGGAAACGAAGCCACCGTTCGGACTCGTCGTCCCCGCGTCGGTCGGCTGCGGCGCGCTCGACACAAATAGCGCGCGGGCACGTGCGGCCGACCGGGAAAGCGCCGGCGTTGCTCTTTATGCGACTCGTAATAGGACACCTTTGCGCAATCTCTCGTCACGAACCGGCTCAAGATAAAAACCGACGAGATTCCCATTTGATGAGGCGCTTCCCGCGCTCGACGTTTGAGTAATCGTTTTGCAACTTTTCGAGTTTAGGTCAACCCGCATTACTTTCCCTTGTGAGAAAAAAACCCCAGAGAGAAATGGTATCAAGCCACGCACGCACGCGGTTGCCCGCAGGAAACGTAATCTGTCACCGAATCGTCCCCGTGGTGCTTTTTTTGTTTCGGGTGCGACATGAAAAATGCAAGTTATCAGCCACGATCCTTCATAGCCCGACCCTCCATTTGAACTCGCGACTGCTTTCTGACCTCCGCCCAAAGTCGAGATCCCAAACTGAAAGGAAGACGCGCGCGCGCGCGCCATCAAGTGTAAGGCGGGTCTACACGTTCTCGCACCGGACGTACACATATGCAAACGTGTCACTTCACAGCTTGGGCGTGACGTGAGAAGACACCGAGATAAGGCAGGCAGAAGACATTGAAATATGACCAGAATCGTTGGCACTTTGTCCGCTCTGTGAATGGCCATTTTTTTTCTCCGCTTTGATGTCATGGTAGTCATACATGTGATGTGGCCTTTTGAAATTCAGTCATTTCGGCAGAGGTTACGAGAGCGCAGTTATTGCCACAAAAATGAGAACTCATGTGCCTGATGGGAATCAACAAAATGGCAAGCGAGCGAGCCATCAAACTGCCATTTTGGGGGCCCGCGTAGCCCACTTTCGACACGGTCGGTGTCAGCGGAGTCCAAATGTGTCCCTTTTAGAGACACCCCAATGTTAAGACGTTTGATTAGTTGAGGAAAAATGATCAAGGTGCTTGGTAATCGGGGAAATGGCAACCGATGCCGGACATCGAGAGCCATTTTGGGGCAATTTGTGCACTTTGGCTGTCATCGGAGTGCCGCTGCGACACCTGTCCGCATGTGCCACTATCAAGTGACAAAATGGGCCCATTCGCTCAACAACATTCGACCCGCCGTCATCATCATGGCGCCACTTACGACCGCGCGGCGCTATCACACGCACACCACGAGGCAACTAGCAACTAGCCAAGAGCGTGAAGCGCACACACACACACACACACACACACGGCGCTAAATTAAATTCGCCGCAAACAAAGGCGGCGTGTCGGCTCGAGTGTCGCCCAAACGCCGCTCGGGCGCTCGGCACCCTCGTCGTCCTCTCTCCCCTCGTCGGTATCCTTTCGCAAACGCTGCACCCGCGCGACAAGTCCGCGCTGTCAACCTGAATGCAACCGTGCCAAATTCACGCGTCAAGAAATCAACGACTGCGCTCATTTGTGTGTAAAACGACGAGCGTATCCGGGGAGAACACGTTTGGACTTGCGAAAACACTCGAGACTCGTAGCGAGCGACACACCGGGCGATAACGGCGCGTTTCGTGGGGCGAACGGAGAGTTTTCCTACCTTGTCGGGCTCTCTCGTGCTGTACCCGCGCGCGAGTGTATGTGTGTGCGCGCGTGTCTTCGCGATGCCTTCAATGACTCATTGGAAAAAGAAGTCGCGTCCAGACAAGACGTCACCGCCTCGACAAAAGGCCGTCCCCAGAACCGACAATTTACGAGCACGTGCTTTATGAAACTTGAATTCCACATTCTACCGTCTCGAATTACACCAATTACATTTAAATGAGTACGTGTTCAAAGATGAAGAGCACCGAGTTGATAAATTCGGAAAGTCCCATTGTCCCCCCCCACCCCCCCAAAAATCCATCATCAGAAGGAGCTGGAAGAATATAAAATGTCAAACTTTGCGATATGTTTTGTATTCCCGTTCTTATTATTCGTGATTATTATTATTGTCATTTGATCAATGGGAACGGTAATGGGGAACTAATTTGGCAAAGGGCCCATATGAAAAACCGGAACGCTCGCGGAGCCCAACGTGCTAACGTTCTGGTTCGCGCGTTGACCTCACAGCGCAGAGGTCGTGGGTTCGATCCCGGCTCCGACCTCCCTTTTGCACGTTCTCCCCGGGCGCGCGCGGGTTTTTTCTCCGGGCGCTCCGGTTTGCCGCCGCATTCCAAAAACACGCACGGCGGGCTGATTGAACACTCCAAATTGTCCCGCGGCGCGAGCGTGAGCGCGGACGGTCGTCGGTCTCCGCGCGCCCTGCGATTGGCTGGCAACCGGTTCGGGCTTTGCCCCGCCTACCGGATGTCTCGTTCCAATACATTCCTATGCGTTGAAATAATATAAGAAATGGCATCCTTCCAATCTAAAAATGATCATTTGGTGCACCGACCGCTAACTCATATTAGTCATTCCTTGTCAGCACACCCGCATTTCTAGATAAGCGGAAAGTCTCATAAATATTTTTGACGCCGTTGCGTAATGACGCAGGGAGGACTTCTACAAACAAAATCAAAAGGATACCTAAAGAAGTATCAAGAGATTTCGGTCTCTTTATAAACACGTTGGCTAAATGTATAAAGACGTCGCGGACAAGACGGCTCTCGTTTGTAGAAAAATAGATATTCGGACAGAAAAAGAAAAGAAACATACAGATTAGCGAAGAGCGCGTCCGCCCGACCTCGAGCGTCGCGTCGTCTTTCCTAACTTGGCCGTCGCCTCGGCTAGTTGATCGGTCGAAGCCAAAAGACGCGCGTTCGGCAGAGAGCGGCGGACTCTCGAGCGGCGAGGCGCGCTTCGCTCGAGCGGCGTCGCCGCAAGTACCTGGCATTGGATGTTTGGAATCGGGGGAAAAACTCAACCCAAACGGCAAGAACAAACGTCCACGGCATTGAATGAGTTCAGGTTTGTTTTCCTGAGTTTCTGTGACCGGCGACATCACGGCACTGGTGTTTTTGAGGGCTTTTTTTCTTTTTTGCGGTCAGGGCCGGCGTCCGCCCGCGCCGTTTGCTCATAAACCGAGTCGCGGTGGCAGCGTGCAGACATCCGCACCCGGCGCTATAAAAAGTTTTCTCGGACGAGACGCCGCCGTTGACGAGAGACGTGGGCGGCCGGGCCTGGAAAAGCGCGGTGGCGCTGCCGTGAAAGCAAGAGCGCTTTCCAAAACGCCGCCGTCCTCACCGCGTGCCCTTTATTTATGGGCTTTTCTTTTTTTCCCCCCTCGTGCCGGAAGTGGAAATGGAGGCGGAACAGTTTCCCCTCTTCCTTGTACGGAAGCGTCGAGTTTCGCTCAGATTTGTCGCTGCGCCGGCGGCGACGTCACCCGGACAACGTGTGCGTTGCGCAACGTCTCCTCCTTTTCATGGTTTTTGCTGTTGCGGATTGCCAATTTCTCCATTGCGAGACAAATCGAGTTGCATTTTTTTTTTTGGCCTCCTTCTTCTCTTTCAGGGGCAGGTTGAGGTTGAGGAGGAAGAAAAACAAACAAACAACAAGCCCAAAGCCCCTCCGACGAGCGCTCCAATTCGGGAACGATCCTGCGCGGGACGCGCCGCGAGCGGCCGGCCGGCCGGCCGGCGCCGAGCCGCTTTCTCACCGCGCGGTGAGATTTCAGAGGAGACGCGGAGGAATTTCAGCAGGGGTGGGCCCCTTCGACCCCCGGACGGCCTGGCTGACGCCACCGGTGAATTCCACCCGCGATTAAGAACGGCGAAGGAAGAGGCCGGTCCTCCGAAGGGGAGGTCCGAGAAAGCGGCATCCGCCCGTTGTCCTTCCCGCGCCCGGCGACGCCCGAGCGACTTTGCGGACGGCCGTGGCGTGCCGGTGCGAAATCTTTTGTCGCGCCGCTCGAAATGTGCCACGCGGAGTGGATTTCTCGCGGTGCGGTGCCAGCGCCGCGGATACCGCGTGCCGGGATCGAGTACCGACGCGTGCGGGGTTGCTGGCTCTGGAGCACGCGCCGATCTTCGCTACCTACCAAAATAGAGAAATAAAATTCCATTACATTAAAAAAAAAAAAAAAAGTTTAAAAATAAAAACCATGTGAAAAGCGATGCGACGCATTGCCCGGCCACTTCTTTGGACACTCCGGCACATTTTCATCGATCGACGGCTGGATCCAAATGATGATTTTCTGCAATTTCCAGCCTTAAAAAAAAGTAAGAATATTTTTGAAAGTCGCCATATTTCATTGAAGTCATGTTTTTCTATGTATTGACATGTTTTATTTCATCTAAATGATTTTTTTTGAGGGGGGGGGGGGGTGTATGTACTTTGTTCCTGCTGTCTTTTTCCGCAATGACTTTTTCCACATTTCCTTGCATCTATTTTTTGTGCCGTTTGCATCGAATTGCATTTGAATGGCGTTTCCTTTGATTTTGAACGTCTCGTTTTCCTTTTTTTATTTTCATCTGGAATTGAATTTCTCCAACGTGGACATTTGTCACGGAATGTTTCATTTCTTTCGCCCTTCCCTTGAAAAAGATTCCTTTTCAACACCGCTTGCTACGCTTGACCCTGGCGTCCGCTTTGCCGAGTGAC
This sequence comes from Hippocampus guttulatus, assembly GCF_054856545.1. Lineage (NCBI taxonomy): Eukaryota > Metazoa > Chordata > Actinopteri > Syngnathiformes > Syngnathidae > Hippocampus > Hippocampus guttulatus. The sequence goes on from NC_141270.1 coordinate 173,080, forward strand.
CGTCTCGCGCATTTTGGGGGATGGACGCGTCTGTGCGGAAATGACTTTTCTGACGGGGGGGTCCCGCGGAGCACCTGAGGAGGGGGGGGGGGGGCGTTTCTCTTATCGTTTTTGCCTTTCCCACGTTGCGATGTGACGTGCGGTCGCACTTGCGTTCTCGTGGAAAAAGGTCAACGTGTGGGTAGATGGCGCCGGAGACAAATTCCACACTTTGAGACATGCGCAGGAAACGAAGCGAGAGGCAAAACCTCTCGACGCAAGCCTCGCTTCGCACCTCGTCTCCGATCGTCGGCGGATCTGCCGAAAAAGGCCGCCGCTCATCTTTTCTCATGAAACGCCGCGGACTTTCGCTAGCGCGGGAAATTCAATCAAATATTTACACGTCGGCAATTAGCGACGGCGACGCGTCTCCGGGCCTCTCGGCGCGACGTCCGCCGAGGAGCGTTTTGTCTTGCGCTCATTTTCCGCGGATAACGGCGGACATCTCGAGTTTGAGAGTCAATTTCATTAGGCTGCGAATCTTCAGAAAGTGGATGCCGCGTGCGCGCAATCGGTTGAGAACATCCGGCAAGGCGCGCCGGTCTTTGGCACATTTGGTCGGACGGGCCCGGAGCTTTTGGTCATTGAAGCAAAGTTTGAGGAGCGGCTGTAAAACGCGTGACGGTCATGCCCGGCGCGTGATCTTCCCGGAAAAGGAAATCTCGTCGGACGAGCGGGTTCTGCGTGTCCTTCTCGTCTCCCCCCACCTTTTTTCCATCCGACGAGGGTGCCGGCGATGGCCAGAGAAGTCTCTCCGTAACCGCGGAGTAGGAATTGAAAGTGCGGCGCTCCGCCTCTTTCTTTCCGCCGCGCTCGATTTGAAGAACGAAGAAAGGACTCCAAGCGAGCCCAAATGGCACTCGCAGAACAACTTCTCTTCCGACCCGCGCGTCCTCCTTCACTCTCAGGACTACGTCTGAAGAAAAAAGACAAAAACCCAACCAAAATCCTCATCGCAACCGCTTCTTTTTTCTTTTTTGTCTCATCGGCGGCCGCCGGCGGTCCCGCCGAGCCCGAATGAAAAAGCGCCCGGGGGCGGACTGCTCTTCCCTGACAATATTTTGGCACCGCCAGGCGTATCCCGTTTGCCACGCGCGATTGTTCTCCCGCCACCCGTATTCCAGCCGCCTGTGGGGGTTTGTTTTCTTCCTCTTCTCGTTCCATTCCCGACGCCGCCGTTGTCGTCCGAAGCCACGCAAACACGGGGAATAAAGTCGGTCTGGGCCGGCCGGTGAAAGGGGTGCGCCAACTCTGCCGGGGTTGGGGTGTGTTCCATGATGTTAAGTCAACGCGACTGGAGCCGAATGCCAAAGAAGGTTTCTTTTGATTGATTTTGTTCCTTTTGAGACGATCTCGCTGGGGAACGCTTGTTTTGCAACACCAAATCAGTGGAGCTTTTTTTGGGCAGTCTGGGAGGAATTTTCCCCGGAATTCTTTTGATTTATTTTTGGACTCATTTTTTTTCCGCCGCTGTGGCGATAAACCAACGACTGCGGTCGGTAGCTTCGGGGGACTCGCGGTGTCTTTTCAAGAAGGCTCAACTCAACTCTCAACGCAAGTGTATCGCCGGAGCACCTGAAAGCGGCCGGCGCTGAAGGCAAAGTGGCGCGCGCGGAGCGAAAACAATTCGGACAACGAGAAGTCAACAACAAAGTCGCTCTGTCCTCGCGTCACCTGACGAAAATATGCCCGTGAACGCGCAGCGGTGGCAAATTGGACCGACCGACGGTGAGACGGGACTCCCGGTTGGCGCCTCGGCGTCCAACATGTGACTTGTCGCGTGCATGCGAAGTCAAGCGGTCGAGTCGGCTAAGGCACGCCACGCGCACGGTGTTGCCGCGCGTCCGCGCGGGTGGGTGTCGGCGCTCCGCTCGAAAGCGCACGCCTGTCTGAAATGCGGAGCCGAGACTCGAATGTCATTTCCTGCCGGCGGTTTAGCCCGCGCGTATCCGTCTTCGTCCGTCCGTTGGGCTGCGGCTGCGCTTTGACCTAAATATTTGTTTGTCTCGGTTCCTCCTCGGTCAGGTCGACGGAAAGAATCCGAGCGACTCTGCTCAAATTCAATCCGAGAGGAATGTTCCCATAAGGTGGCGCGGTAAAAGCCAACGTCGGAATTAGTCACGCAACTCTCAAGTCGCGGAGCTCTCGGAGGTCTTTTCCGACTCCGCCGGCACGCCCCGGCCGCGCGCGGAGGGGTTAAAAGTCCAATTCCCGACACCCGAGTGCCACACAACCGTCTACCAACGCACGCGCTCGGTCGCGATCGGACCAGTGAGAGTTTCTGCTCAACGGCGCCGCCGCGCTTCAAGCAAAAGCAACGCAAACGGACCCGCCGCCTCTCCCCGTCATTTTCTGCCGCGCGGGACGGCGGGATCCTCATTCGCACTTGCGGGTGGGCAATTTAGAGTCTCGAATGAACCGAACGAGCACGTTCTGGGGACGTGGGAGGAAGCCGCAGTAGAAACAAAAAGAAACCAACATGGAGGTAACAAGCAATGATCGACTGTGACCCGACTCAACAGATGTAGCCCGTTGAGGGGTTTTTTTCCTGTGGAACTCCCACTTCATGCGGAGGTGTGCGAGTACGTCACTCATTGACAGGACACGCTCGCGACTGCTTTTGGTTCAGTTTCATGGGGGCGGGGGAGTCTCCCAATTCTTTCACGCGCACGATCGCGGCGGGTGCGGATCCGCGGTGTCACACGGTCGCCCGCCCGCCGTGGCGCTTCATCTCCAGGGGCCCGGCCGGGGCTCCGCTTTCAACTTCCTGCGCGGCTATCACAACACGCGCGTCTTCATGCCTTTTGGCCTTCCTTTCCAACATTCTCAAACCGTCTCAAACTGGGATCGGCGAAATAATCGGCAAGAAATTCTTTGGCCGGGCGGAGCCGTGGACGGGGGCCAGGGCGGCGATAAAACAATAACAGAGTAGCAAGCACCGAAGGCTAAAACAAGTTGCTCCTCCCTACCGCGGGCTTTGGGCCAACCTAAGACAATAGGGTCGGGACGCCTCAAAATTTGGCGGCATTTCCCGCTTGAGAACGGTTCCGCGTTTCTGTCATTTGTTGCTCGGCGGAGCCGATCGGGAGCGGCGCGGGCGAGGGAGGTCGACGCCAGGGCGGAGCCGCCCCAAAAGCCGATCCGGTGAGCTGCTCCGTATTAATAATGGAGTAGACGGTGAACCGACGTCACCCGGCCCCCCATTTGGCCACAAGATGGAAACCGGCGGGTGGCTGTGCCGCATGCCTCATATTAACCGTGAGCAATAAGAACAGAAATATGAGACGATTCGTTTCAATCTGCAACTCGAGCACTCACCGGTTTCCTTTGCATGTTTTTGACATTCCAGAGGACGCCCTGCGGGATGCCGGCGATCCTCTTCGACACCGATCCGCAAACATCGAGGACAATCTCTCGAGGCCTTCTCGTGGCCGTGGAAGCAAACACTCGAATGAGAATGGCTTGCGCGCATACGTTAGATTGGTTACAAGATATGTTAAAAGGAAAAATCTCGTCCACGCCGTTTGCATTTTACATACAGCATTGCAGCCTTTTAGGGCTTTAATCAACAAATCTCTCTGGTTGACCTGCGGCTCGCGCGGTGGACGAGGGCCTTGGCGACCAACTTTCCCTTTACAACTACAGTGAAGCAGCATATAAAGCTGCGATTTGGATCATTTCAACTGCAGCATTTTGATTTGATTCGATTTATGTCGTCAACATCGTTCGATACTCCTGCCGCGGGCCGCCCTCTGCTGGGACGTGACGATGAAGACGAATTCAGTTTTTACCGACTGCTATTCGCTCAGCCCAACACTGCCAGCGATATACAAATTGGCTTCAGTAAGGCGCAAAGATAGGCGCGTACACTTTTGTACCGTCAGAGAGAACCGCGAGTTGTTTGTCAGCCTCTTTTTTTTTCACCTGCGTTCTCACGGGTACGCAACGATCCGCAAGTGGCTTAGTCTTGCAACATTGGATAGTTGCTGCCATCTAGTGGATAAGAAATGCGGTACACATTTCAACGACCCGCTGCAAAACGCGAGGCGCGCCCACAGACAAATACCGGACGTCAAATACGCGAGTCGGACGTTCCCAAGAGCACTTCGGAACGCTTTCTCCCGATGCAATCAAAGACTCCCAAATGAGCCTTGAGTCGCTGCACGCGCGTAAGAATGAAAGCTCACGCCCACATCCGGAGCACCTTTTTTCTTTTCCGACAGTACCACCTAGAGGAGGCTTTGCGTCATTGCTGTCACGAAGCTTTTTCTAGTTCGGCCACGGCTCGGGAACCGTTTGGACTAAGAGCCAGAAAAGCAAAATATTTGCAAATGTATTTTAGTGAGATATGTAGATATACATATATAAACTGTATTTTAAACAAAGTCTGTCCAATAAATCGCGCAATGTCGCAGTTTCATAGAAGACACCAACCAAACAATAACAAAACAAACTATTCTTTGAAAATTAAGTCAACGGATCATTTGCATTTTGAAAATCGGCTACACAACAGCAAATAACCGAAAATGTTGAGCAGCTGAGATTGAACGAACTTTCGTGCACGAAGGTGACAACAATGCGCCATTAGAAATTGCAGGTGAGCAGATTTGCTACATTTTTGTAGCTTTGTCATTTTATTTCGTTACCGTGAATTTAATACTCACGAAATAAAATGACAAGAAGAAATGTCAAATAAAATCCATTGACTCACCGATGTAGTGCCTGTTCACTGAGCTGCAGATCTACGCCAGTGTCCCCAAACGCACCGTCGCTTGTAAGTGGCCAGCCGTGCTCTGATGTTTCCTTGCCGCCTTGGTAAAACAATCCAGTGTGGCTCCAAACACCAAATCGGCATTCCCAGCGGTCCAATTTGCAGCGTTTCTCAGAGGCCGCGAGCCACGGGTAGCGTTCCTAATTGCTCGTCTGAAAATGACGGACAAAGCCTTTTCCTTGCTGGGACAGGCTAGCTAGCGCGGGAGTTGGGCGACCTCTTGGCGCAATATGCAGCTTTTCGTGGAAGGTCCGTCTTGAAAATTGTGTGGAAAGTTCAGCAAGCGGATCGACGTCTTCTCCTTCGGCCATTTTGGGTCAAAACGCAGCGACGGCTCCCTCTAGCAGGCGCTCATCCAATCACCGAACGCGCACGTCCGGTGTCGACGTCAGCCCTTCCAGCTGGCCCCTGCGCGCAGACTCGTGATCCGATTGGCTATTGCATCCTGACCGTGCCCGTTCATTTACGGCGCACGGGGGCCTGCTCTGTTTAATCAGAAGGCCCCGAGCGAGTTGAATTGACCTGGCGACACAAATATGCTGACATATGATTGGTTAAAAACTCTACCGTCATAATAAATTATTTATCGAGCGGCTCTCAATGTTATTTAAAATAACAATACATGCTGATTTAGATAGCATTGAAAGCCACTCGACTAAGTGGAAATAATATGACGTAGAGAATAATTTTGTTGACAAATTTATGAAAATAAAATAACATGAATGAAATGGATGTTATTGTATGAATGTTTAGGCCAGCAGAGAAGGCCTCGCTGGCCCCGAGGGTCCGCCACTGCCAAAGACACATACGGAGAAACTATTTGACACATTGCGGGTGGGTGAACGTGCGTACGGTATTTGGAAGTTTGGAAGACTTTTTCTGCTACGCATTCCATTGTTTTCGTCGGATATCGTCACCTCACGATGTCTTTTGTTCTGTATCATTTTTGTTGAATCTTACAGCACTTCAATCGTGTCATTTTAGAGCACGGACGCTACAAATGGGCAAAAGGTGAAATCGGCGTCTGGTAGTTGAAAGTTTCATTTTGAACACTAGGTGACGCCCTCGAGCCGCAAATGATGGGAAGGCTCAATGAGCACCGCGCGCCGACTCGAGTGGGATCATCTTCTGTCTTCTGACGGCTTTTTTTTTTTTGGCCCATGATCCAACTTATCGAAATGTTAACATCACAAGGCTGGAAGATGTGCATTGCACCCGGAGGCTCGCCACACCTTTTTTTTACGGAATGCGTCTCTCGTCATTTCGTTTCTTCGCCCCTTTGCCCCATGATGACAACATGTTTTGTGTTGCCAAACGGGACTCGGAGGCGAGCCTGCGCGCGCAAAGTCGTCGTCGGAGTGCCGGCGCCGTCGTGAGCTCGTTTGAAGCGCGGCCTCGCCTGCGGCCTCACTTGCGGCCTCGCCTGCGGCTTCACCTGCGGCTCCTTTGCATCCATTCGCCGGCCTTCCTGTGCGCATTTGACTACGTCTGAATGGCGCGCACAGATGTGAGGCCGGCAGTTTTATTTGGTTTGTTTTTTTGCATGGGGGGGGGGGGGTTGTTTGTTTTTTACGTACCGCACCTGAATGCAACACAATGGCCTCCTCTCGAGCTTTTCTTGTGACTTTTGTTGCGATTGTCTTCTGGGCCTTTTGCTCAGCTCCCCGCTCGCTAAACACGCTGCGGCCTCGGAAGCTGTGCTCGGACCACCCCCGCCCCGCCCCGCCCTCGGGGCCCAGCTGCTGTCGCCTTCGCAGCCGTCCCGCTCAGCATGAGAAGCCCGGCAGCTGTTGATCAATGGGCAGCCGGAGCCAACGCCTGCCTGACGACAACAACACACACACACACAGATGCAGGCGCGCGCACACACACACACTCCCCTGGGACGCAACAGATGGGGGGCAGCCAGCTGAGAGGCCGTGGCGGGTCACGAAAGGGCTGGCTTAGGTGTGTCCGGGTGTACCTTTGCGCTCACAGCAGTAGATCGGGAGATGTCCGACTTTTGAGGTGACGCGGGGTTAATCCACGCGTGCGCCCGTAAATGCCACGGGAGCAAATAGTCTAGACTGCTTTCACGGAATGGAAGCGAATCCTATTGGATCCGCGGTCGCTCACGGGATCGAAGAGAGCGTCCGAAGCGACGCGGACGACTCTGTAGCGGAAATGAGAGCGAGCGACGGCGCACGGATGCGGCCGCGTGGGCGCTTCTTTCCCCATTCTCCGACTTTTGCCACATTTTCCATCAAAACGAAACCCACCGAAGCGAAAGGAGACGCGGGGGCACTCCCCCCCTTCCACGACGCACTCGTCCACCAAGTTAAAGCCCTTTTTGCCGCTTGGCAAAAAGTCTTTTGCGCATTGCTACAATCCACTTCCCAAACAAAGTAATATCGGACGTGTCCCCTCGGCGCCTTTGCGTCCTCTTGGCACATTTCTAGAGTGCAACCGTTGCGTTGATTTTTCCCACCGCTGCCGTTGAGCGTTGCCATCCAATTTCTCCTCCAATTGTTTGTTTGATTGCATCGACAAGCCACCTGACCCCCGGGTGGTGTTTTGCCGACCGGCAAGTTGGGGCTCCAGGATTTCCAGGCTTTCCAGGTTCTCCAGGCTCCCCACTGCGGTGGATGACATCGCGTGGAGATTGGGGAGGGGGCCGAGGGGGACCGGACAGTTGCCGGCGCGGACAGGTGTCGGCGTCGGCGACTTCCTGACTGGTTTGGCCAGCTGCTGTCAATTTGCCCCCAGCACCCTTCCCTCCGCAGAGGTAGAGCCCGCCACCGTCGCCGCCTCTCGGCTTTTTATGGGCCCGGCCCGTTTTGACTTGAAATATTTGCCCAGGAGGCGCTTGTTGTGTTCGGCGGAAGCGCCGAGGTCGCGCTTTTGCAACCCCACGCGCGCGCACCCACGCACATCTTCTTTGTGTGGGTGCGCGCGCGTGTTTACATTCTCCCGGTCTAAACGCACACCTGTTTGGCCGCGGCTTGGGAGGCGGCCGGGCTTTAGAAGACCAAAAAAAAAGGCCAAAGTTGGGGCACTCGGAAGTCAAGATCCGACCGCATTTTGCTAATCGTCGCATCCGGCAATGCGTCTCCGTCCCGCTTTCCCCTCGCCCGGCCGGGGGCAGATATAGATGGCGGCCGTATGGGCGCGCTGACGGGGCCCATTTTCCGTATCGTTCACTTTGTCAGCCGGGCCGACGAGCGGCGAGAGCGAGCCGGAGCCGGAGCCGGAGACGGAGCCGGAGAGAGCTGATGATGATGCGGCGTGCAGATGTGCTCGGGTGCAGCCCGGTCGTTAAGCGACAACAGCTTGCGCGCGCCATACGGCCGCAGCTGCTCGCCAGCCGCTCCGCCTTTTTCCTCTTTTTCTTGACTCCGTAGAGCAGCCGCTTGTCTTCCCTTTTTTGAAAGGTTACAAAGCGCGGCTTGACGCTCGCAACTTCCCGTTGAACGGCTGAAGTTTATCAGCGGTCGCTGACCGCCGCGCAAGGAAAATCGGCCCCTTGCGCCTACTCGACGTCCCCCCGCCTCTGCCGCGGCCGGCCCGGACGCGAACGTCGGGAGGGTGGCGACGAAAGAAAACCTTCCCGCTCCGGCCGTACGGCGGTGTCGTGTCCCCTTTGCCGTTTGCGCCCGTTCTTCCTCCCCGACTTGTTCCGTCACACCGGACAGATGGTCCCGAGCCGCCTTCGATAATCCACCGTATGCATCCGTGCCAGTGCACCGCCGGCTGTGCCATTTCCTTAGGCGGGACATTTCCTTTCCCTCCCTAGCCCAGATCGGAGCGGCCGGGGGCTCGGCACGCGGCCCCGCGGCGGGGCCGCCGCATACGTGACATTTCCCGTCTGATTTTGGATGAGCGGGAATCTTCCGATGTCACCGCCGCGTGTTTGGCTGGAGGCGCGGGGGCGCAGGTGAGCGCCGAGATGCCAGCGAGAATACGGCGGACGGGTCGCGCCCGGCCGGCCGGGAACGGGAAGTCGGCGTCGCCGCGGCCTTTGAGTCATCAATAGGCAATTAGATGGCACGGCGGCGGCCATCTTGTTGGCAATACCTTGCCGGAAAAAACAGGCCAAGTGCTGAAAAACCACACAGATTTCAAGACGGACGTTCTTGCTCTTTCAATCATCATTTGACGCGACTGGCCTCCCGACCCCAAACGAAAGCGGTCGCCTGCCGCTCGCACGCGAGGACGTGCCGTTGATCAGGCGATAAGGTGAAAACGTGATCTTCGGAAGCGCTCAAAACAGGACATTGATGGTGTCATAACATGCTTTCTTCTCTTGTTCTTTTTGTTTTTGGAAATTGTTTTTGGTATTGGCTTGAGTTTTTGGGGGACACGCATAGAGTAGAGTAGCGGATTTGTCCGGGAAAGGAAAATTCTCTCTCAAAGTTTGGCTACTCGGCAGCAGCTCACCGCCGCCCAGACCGAATCCTCCGCGCAGGCTTTCCTCCGGCGAGTACACGACTCGGACGGATTGTCTTCAGCCTGTCGTGCCCACCGTGTTCTCTGTGCGTTTGTGCAAAGGGGGGCCCCAAAACCGTGTGTGGGAGAGAGAGTCGCTGCGATTCTCTCTCCCACACATGCAGACGCACAAATATTCAAGTGGTGTCGCCTTTTGTTCCTTCCCACCCCCCGAAAAGGGAAGAGGGAGGATGAAGTGGGTCGGCCGGCCGGATGGACGATGGGGACCCCCGCCCCATCGACACACACATCCCCCAGTGTTCTTCCCACACATCGCGCCCGCCGCCCCCCCCCTCCCCTGGCCAGCGTCGCGCCACTGTATTGTGTGCATGCGGCGGGCCGCTTGTTGCTCGCCTTCTGTCCTGCTGCGCTGAGTGCTTTGAGAAAGGGGGCTCCTTTTAAATATGCAGACAAGAGGGGAGCTCGCTCTCGCGCGCACGCGCTCATCGCAGGCCCAGCTCTCACTCCCATTTTTCGTCTCACTCGCCAGGGGCCGGCAGGAGCGCGACCCGTGACGTTTTTGGGGGGTTGTTGTTTCGCGCAGACAATCGACAAGTCTCTCGCACGCATGAAAAGCATCCAGAGGGGGGGCCCTCCCCACGAGAGGGGGCGCTCTTAGCAGGAGCGGGGAGCTAAAAGCCGCTCTTCTTCTCTTTCTGTGCGGCCCTTCTTTTCACCGCAGCTTGATTTTTGTTTGATTCGCACGGAAAGCCTCTGGGAAGACGAGGCCGGCCGGCGCTTTACACTCGGCGCGATTGAGGCGATGCGCGTACGGCGGACGAGGCGGCGGGGACAGGCCCGACCGACTCACGGTACCAATGGACAGGGCGGCGCGGCGCTCGTCCGGCGAGACGGCTTCCGGCGAGCGGGGCGGCCAAATACTTCCGCGGCCGCCCGCCCCTTTGTCCCCGAGCCCGACGCGCCCGACCTCCTCTTGCCCCAAGTCAACAAAGGAACGAATGACCTACATTCACCGCCGACCTCGCGCAGCTCCGGCGTGACCGAGCGCTCGCTGGCAAGCAGATGTTGGCCCGCGACGCCAAAGCGTCTCTTCCGCCGCCTTTCGGACACGCCGCCGCTCGGGCCGCCCGCTGATGGGAAGGCAAAAACAAGTTCCTCCCCAAACCTCGGTTGGCCCTCCAAAGGACAGCGCAACACGACCGGTGACAGAAAAATCTTTTGGGGAGGGATGGATTCACCAAATACTGTAGCGGGTCGTTAGAAGATGCGCAAAAAGTGCATGAAAATATTTCACGAGTGACCCACGTTTTTAACTGGACGCTTTCATTGGAATTGTATTCAAATCGAGGATCAAGGATCCTACTTTGGGGCATTGTTTTTCTGCAACGGTCATATTTGGTGTCAACCGAGTAGAAGAAAGATTTGGACATCAACAATGATGAGATTTTCGGTGGACCTGTCATTGGACAACAAAACAAAATAAACATCACATGTGCTGCCATTTTCCCCATGAAATATGAAAACGAATGAGAGAACTTTTGCGGCTTTATTTTTTATTTTTTTTGGGGGGGGGGGCATTTGGTTTGCCTTTGATTTGGGCCATTTGGACCCGTTTCGTTCCGATTTCTGCAAAGCCGCGCAGTGAACTGAACACGGCACATGCGCTCTTTCTTATGGTGAAGAAGGAGAATTGTCTCCACGTCTCTCGTCGCGACCGTTTGCCTGACCTCGTGACCTCAAAAGGTGAATCCGAGGGACCCTCAAGCATCCCTTCTGAACTTGCTTGTGCTTCTTTGTAGGTTCCTCGCAGCAAAATGAGGCGTTTGTCAGACATGGAGATTAGAAGCAAGCTTATGTCGCTTGTGTGTGTGTGTGTCTTGGGGGCGGGGGCCGAGGTGGGCTGACTGAGGAGGCCATCTGTGGCCTACTGATGGCTGCCCAGCTCTCGATGCATCTGTAAGAGCAGCTCAAAGCTGATTTCTTTGCGGCAAAACTCCTTGAGGAGCTTTACAAGCTGTGCGTGTTGGGGGGGGGGGGGGCAACAAGCTGCTGAGCAAAGTTTGCATGCGTCGACGCGCGCAGCGAGAGCCCGCCAAAACCTTCCGCAGACCACTTTTGACAAGGTGTTGATCAACGGCAAATTTCGCGTCAGCCGAAAAATATTTGTTGAGGTCGATTTCACAAATGTTGCTTTTTGTCTCGCACAGCAGGTTGCCGATATATTTGTTTTTTCTTTTTAAGGACGACACGTAAGAGTTTGCGCAATACGGATTTTCCCATGCGCTCGAGCGTTTGCCGTTTCAGAAAAGAATTGCACCTCTTGATGATGATGATTGTGATTGTGAAAACCGGATGTGCTCGAGGAAAAAAAAAACAAAGGCAGATTTGGATTTACGGATCGAGAAAAGTTGACTTGAGTCGAGAGAAAAAAAAGGCGTCGAGCGGTGTCAGGAGTCGAAGCGGACGGGCAACAAAACGGGTGTAAATTGAGGGGTTCGTAGGTTTTGGATGGATGGCTCTACGTTCGGAATGGGCAAAAAGGAGAGACGGACTTCGTTTGAACGCAGCTCTTGATTTTCCAACGTCTGCTCCGTAACTCTCGAACGAACACATCTTCTTCCGGTAACACAAACACTTCCTGGTTTCCTTCAGCCAATCAGACAATATCGACATAAACTTGTTCAAGCAATTATTCAACGGAATATAACCTAGGTAACTTTAACACAAAAAAATATGATGCTCAAATATAAAATAGAAATAATAATTTAACATAAACTTACACGGGAGCCGTCCGACTCGGCTGCAATCGGCGGAGAAGACTCGCAGGCGGAGCGAGAGACGGCCGCCATCTGACTTGCCAACGCAATTTGGATCAACGACAGCAAATCAATCATATGCGAGTCGAATCATGTCCTTGAAATGTCAACTTGAACATTCATTTCAATCAACGAATTGAAACGAGTGCCTTGTACGTTTCCGGTGGATTCCCCCCTCCCCTCAAGGTTTCCAGCGCCTAAAGCCGGAAATGGTGGTGTTCGTTTTTACAGCGACTTCTCTTTTCGTTGGGCGGATCAGCATCAAGGATCGGCCCCGAATGGGCCAAGCGAACGGCACCGCCGGCTCCCGGGTGGCTTCTGGTCCGCGGTTCCTCCCGTATTTCACCTGTGCCCCGCGCTTCCAGTCCGGGCTGCCGCATGGCCGGGGTTGGCTCCCGCCCGCGTCGGGTGAGGATATAAACAGAACGAACGGGTGAATTGATTTTTGGGATAACCCAGCCCGGAAAGGCTCCCTGAGCAAAAAATAAAAATAAAAAACAAGTGCCAGCGGTCCAACGAAGAATCTTTTCATTTATTGCAGTTTGCACACAATTGAAAAACGCCAACAGCACACCGGAAATGACAAAAACGAAACACATTTCGAATTGACTCCCCTTTGAGAAAAACAAACGATGATTGTCAAAGCTAAAACCGACTACATCTCCATTTCAAACGAATTGAAAAAAAACCCCTAAAATAAACACATTTTCCTCTCAACAAGGGAGCGATTCGATCTGAAAAAAAAATCGGCCCGTTTTGACCCCGCAAGATGGTGATTGTCCTTTTTTTCCCGTTCCTCATAAAAGAGGTTTTTTGAAATTTTGATTTCATGAACATCAAAAGAAGAGCACCCGCACCCGTCTCGTTTTCAAGTAAACACAGCAAAAAGGTCCGACTGTGGTTTGTTCACAGCCTGACACTCGCAAATAAATTATTACAAATACGCTTAAATTAAAATAATAATAATATGAATAATAATAATTCCGAAAGAAAATCAGAGCAACAATCAGCCTGGACTACAGCAGTTTAAGGCGCTCGAGTACAACCAAAAATATTACAATAAATAAAAAAAAATCAGCAGTGATGACGCAAACTGCAGCAGGTTGGATGAATGGGCGGGCTGGCCGCGCACGCGCGCGCACACATACACACGCGCGCGCGCTTAAGGGCGATGAAGCATTCAGCAATTCTTTATTTGGGGGGGATTGCATGAGACGTTTGACGATTCCAAACCGAGCTCCATCTCCCAAATAGAAACAAATGTGTGTATATATATATATATATATATATATTTTTTTTTTTTTTTAAACCACAAACAACGTTTTAAAAATCCGCTCTGGTGGATTTGATTTGGACAATTCCGTGACATTTTCCCAAATAGATTCTTATTTTTTTCAATAGACATGTTCAGTCGCAAAGATGGAGTTGAAAGGCATCTTTCCAGCACGCAATTTCATGTTGTTGTTGTTGTTGTTTTTTTATAGCTTAAAAAGGTGCTTGTCTTTTCCACGCTTGCACACACACACACACACGCGCGCGCACAAAAACAGCCGAGATCAGTGCACACACACGCCGGCTTCAAGAGCTTCCCGGCCACAAATGGCCAACTTTTTCGGACAAAATCCCATGCATGCGTTTTTCCCCCTCCCCACCAGTCATGGTCAGCTTGGCTTCGCCCTGGAGCAGTAGTAGCATATTCACCAAAAAAAAAAAATAATAATAGTAATAAATCAAATTTGATCAATAACAATGTGTACAGTAATACAGCAAATTCACATTATTGTCTTCAAGGAAAAAAAACCTTCAAATGTACAAGCGTAGACGTCATGCAACAGGAGGTTAAAAAGAGAAAATAAAATCCAATAAAATGATTGATCACCATCATCATCATCACCGGAAATGAATTGAAACAAAAGCAGGAGGAAAAAAAATGAAATACTTTTCATCACAAAAGGACCGCCGGCTACATTGAAGAAAAATGATTCCTCGCTAATCATTTGTCCAATGCTAGAAAATACTTCAGGCCGATTGAAAATTAGTCATCGTAATAAGAAGAATAAGAAAAGGAGGCTGTGCATTGCATGAGTTTCATTTTGTCAGTCGCTCCCTGAACAGGCTAATGGTGCCGCCTTGCCGGTGGAGAATCTCATCACCAACACACACGCACACGCACACACACACACACACGCGCGCACAGGCATGCACACACATCTTCGAAGTGCGCATGGTGATACCCGTTGAGTGTCTTGCCTGTCGAGCGGTGAGATGAAAGACAGAAATGAAAAATTGAAAGGCCGGACCTTCAGTTACATTGAGAATGCGAGAGAAACCCCCCCCCCCCCCCCCAAAAAAAGAAAAGTCAGTAGTAACGTGTGTTCATGTGCTAGTAAAGTGCAAGACTCGCCGGGACACCCGCGTGGCTTTCAAAGGCGCATTCCCGACCGCCGCAAGTCAGCCGAGAATGCGAATTTCTTGCCGGCCGGCCGCGTAGCTCGCTCGGGCTACGCTGTCACGCGCGGTGGCAGGCGGGATATTTCCGCGCCCTCCCGCGAGATGGCCTCAGGTACAACGGACCCGCGCAAATACATTTTCAAAGTCGACATCGAGGGGGAAGTCCCGCCGCCCATTTGCGCTTCCCCAGAAATCGGTGTCAAGGAAGAACGTTGGCCAAACACGCTCGACCGTTCCGAGGCCGGCGTTCAGCCGCGGCCGTGACGCCGACGCGGCGGCGCTTCGGTTATTGCTCGAGCGTCGCGGCTCGCAAACAAAACGTACGCTGGGCCGATTTGTTCAAATGACGTCGACGTCAACCCGCCGCCAAATCAATCGGCTCTCGGTGGACATTTTGCCGCGGTGGGGCGCCGCGAGAATCGGAAAACAAAGTGAGCCTCCGCCGTCTTGCAAACGCGGGCGGGGAAAGCACGTCGGAGGGGATGTTTTTTTTGGAGCCGTGATCCCTGCACGGCAACCCTTCACGTATTGCGGGCGGGCCTGGAAACGGAGGGGGAGGGGCGGGGGTCGCCGCGTGACCGCCCGTACGGTTTGACCCGATGAACACGGGCGAGATTTTTAGGCGGGGCGGGAATAACGACTCGGCGGCCCTTCCGAGATGTTTTCCCAAGCCGCGGCCGAGAAGCGACGGCGGCGGGCGCGTCTACTTCCAGAGTTCCTGCGAGCTGTCCTCGATGGCCCAGTCCCTGACGTTGGGCAGCGCCAGCGGCTCGCTCTTGACCGACAGCGAGTTGACCAGCTCGCAGTGGAACTTGCGGATGTGGCGGTAGAGGTCTCCCGACTGCGTGAAGCGGCGCTCGCACCACTTGCAGGCGTGCGGCTTCTCGCGCGTGTGCACCACGGCGTGGCGGCTGAGGTTGTGCGAGTACTGGAAGCTCTTGCCGCAGGTGGCGCACGTGTAGGGCTTCTCGCCCGAGTGCGTGCGCTCGTGCCGCTTGAGCGTGTACATGCAGGAGAAGGTCTTGCTGCAGATGGCGCAGGTGGGCACGTTGACGTCGCCGCCGGCCGGCTTGGCGCGGGCGCCCTCCTGCTCGCGGAAGTGCGAGCTCAGGTGCAGCTGCAGGATGTGCGGCGAGGGGAACACCTTGTTGCACAGCGGGCACATGAAGATCTGCGCGTGGGGCGCCGCCAGCATGTTGGACACGTACGGCGGCGGGGCGCCGCCGTCGGCCGCGGGGACCTCCTCGCCGGGCGGCTTGTCGTCGCGCTCCAGCTCCGACGCCAGCGAGGCCCGGCGCAGGGCCGACAGGTGGGCCTCCAGGCCCAGGCGCCGCCGCGCCGACAGGGGGCCGCCGCCGCCGCGCCCCGCCGCCGCCTCGCCGCTGTGCTCCATCTCGTAGTCGCCGCCCGCCAGCGGGTCCTCGTCCTCGTCCGACGCCGCGCCCCTCTCCACCTTCACCCTGACGGCCGGCGGGCTGCCGCCCGAGTGGCCGGCGCTTTGGTGGTTGAGGCCGGCCGGCGCCTTGACGGACAGGTCCAGGACGCAGTCGGCGCCGTCGAGGCGGCCCCGCGAGCCGGCGCAGCGGCGCGACCTGGGGCTGGCGGCGGGCGAGGCGGCCTTGAGCTCGGCCTCGCCGCGGCGCGGGCTGGCGGGCGTCGCCGGCCTCTCGGCGGAGGGCATCCTCGGCCACGGCGCCCCCGCCCCGGCCTTGCCCTCGTCCTCCTCCTCCTCGTCGCTCGGGACGCCGGCGGCGGGCGGGCCCGCCGAGCCCTCCGACGGGCTGTCGGCCTTGTCGGAGCAGCCGGAGCCGGCGCCGTCGTCCTCGCGCCGCCCGGCGTCCGCCTCGCCGGCCGCGGCCTCGCGCTTGAGCCGCTTCTTGCAGACCTTGACGATGTCGTACATGTGCAGGTAGGACGCGGCGGCCAGCACGTCCTCCACGGGCAGGTCCTGGAAGCGCAGCTTGCCCTCGTACATGAACTCCAGCAGCAGCGAGAAGGCCGGCGCCGTCACGATGTCGCTGTTGAGGTGCACCACGTCGCGCTTGTCCAGCTGGTCCTTGTAGAAGAGGTGGAAGTACATGCTGCACGAGGCCAGCACGGCGCGGTGCGCGCGGAACTGCGCCTCGCCCACCAGCACCGTGGAGTCGCACAGGAAGCCCTGGTGCCGCTGCTCGCTCAGACACCGCAGCAGATGCCGGCTGTGGTCGGGGAACTCCATCCTGCTGTCCTCATAACCTGCGCAGACGCCCACAAAACCTTTTTTGCTCTTTGTTTTACCGCGCCTCCTCCGAGGGGGGGGGACGGCGCAACCGGACTACCGAGCGAGCCTCGCCGTTTCGGGAGCGCCTCAAGGAACGGGCGGCTTGCCGCGACGGCCGTTTGCTTCCGACGCGGGCGGAAATCAAATGCGCTCGTCGTCTACCGTAGGCGAGCTTCGTCTCGAAAAATTGCCACGTGAGGCGAAATGTCATTTCTTTCGGTCGGCAAATTCAAAAAGTGGACGGGGGGCCGGGGGGGAGTACATCAAAGCACATTACGCTCTTGTCTATTTGACACCAAAAAAAGGAGTTCCACTCTTTCAAATTAGGATTTCTGTCAGTAATTCAAACCCCCCCCCCCAAAAAAGGAAAAAAAAAACCCCAAATCAAATCACCGTCTTACATAAACTGCTTCTCAATAAATTTGAAAATGGAATTCAGTTCGGATGATCAATTGGGAAAGTGAAAAAGGTCCAAGTGTGCTCCGGTCGTCTGTTTGGGGCTCAGACGGGAGCGACTCGACTCTCATGTCGTTTCGAGACAAAAAGGGAAAATGCCATGCCGCTCATCTCGTCAATTCACTTGAATAGCGGGAAAAATGTCGCCCCTGACAAAATAAGGTCTCGTCCGGGTGCGTCTCACCAAATGGAACCGTGCGCTTCAATTCCAAAAGCGACGCCGGCATGATATCGCTACGCCACGCGCCGAGTCCAACATTTCACCGGTGCTATTTTCATTTTACTTTTTTTTTTAAATTCATCACATCAATACATCCGATGGAATGTTTTTTTTTCAAACAGAAATGAATTATTTCTGACAATAAGAGAATTGATTGCGATGCCCGCGTGACATTTTGGGGACTTTTGTGCGTGTGTGCGCGAGAGAGGAAAAGCCATCCAAAGTCAGGTGCGCATTCCTTTGCGGCGTGCCGGAATATTTGCGCCGCCTCGTCTTTTCTGCGCCGCGGCCCGCCGCCGCTCCTACGCGGCTTATTTTTATGAAGCCACTTTGGCCTGGCCCGCCACGGCCCTTTTAGCTAAGCGGCTTTCCACAACAAACGCACCCACCTAACCGCCGCCTCCGCACACGGCTTGACAAAACTCAACCGTGCCCCCCCCCCCTCTCCCCCCACACCACCACCATCTTACAAAGACCCACCTGTTAGCCACGTCGCTTTGTGCCGCCTGAGAAAATACATGCCTGCCGCCCGCCCGCTCGCTGGCTTTTCTCGCGCCGCTCGTTAGCCCGAACGCTCAAATGGCCTCATTTGAATGAAGCCTCGGTAAGAATGGACGAGTGTGTGTGCGGCGTGTGCGCCACTTTTAATGAGGGGCAGGGGAGGGTGTGTGTAATGGGGGGAGGGGAGGGGGGGTTTACGGGGACAAGGGTGACCTAGCCCCTCCTCTCCACATGCTCCCGAGACGCGGTCTTACGAGAAAACCCTTTGCACATCCTCCTCCTCCTCCTCTGCCCAGAAGACGCCGAAGAAGAAGAAGAAGATTTACAAGACAATCACTGTAAGTGCCCCGCTCGTCACAGCATCAATCCTAATCCTTAAGATGCCTAAAAATAAAGACGCAGGCATGGACCGGTCCCGGCCCGAACAGCAAGGAAGGCGGTCGGGGGAGGGCTTATCCACATCTGATCCAGCTGACGGGGGCCATATGGCAGCTGCTAGCCAGATAAAGAGATTACGACGGGCAGCGAGTGCGATTACAGCTGTCTAGCCAATTCGGACAGCGCAAAGCCCAAACTTCTAAATTAGGATCCTCCGCCGCGGGACGCCAGCGCCGCTTTTCCGATCGTTTTCAAGTCACCTCCGCGGATCGGAAGAAACTCGCCTTTGACGTTTCAGAGCGGCGCTTTTCTTCAGAGCCGCCTCGTAAAACGGGCTGGGAAAGCCCGCGCTCGGCTTCGAGCGTTAGCCGTTCAAACGCCTCGAACCGCGCCGGGACCCGAAGAGAAAATCGGCCCCGGCGTTTCCGCACCGGACCCCGAGGAAAAAAAGTACGAGAACATCTCAAATAGGAAAAGGCGCACAACAAGCGGAACCTTTGAAATGCTCGCGACACCGAGCCAGCCATCCGCTACGCCGCACTCGGCACCGTCAGCGGACAAACAAACGATGCCGCTTCCGTCCCGTCTTCCTTTCTCGGGCGCACCGAGCGACGGCGACGCCAAGCGCCAAAACGACAACATTTCAAACGTTTGAAGTCGCTCGTCAAGTTTGGCTGTTTTTTTTTTAAAATCATCTCGCTTCTCGTCCACACTCAAGCAACAGTAAGCCCAAGTGCCAACGGAGAACATTTCAAATACGTGAGCGCCAACGGCGTCGGAACGCGGCGACCCTACGACGCGTTTCAAAGACTCGAAGTCCATCAGAAAGTAAAGCGGCATTTCAAAATCGAGTGCGAGCGCGAGCGTTGCCGAAGCCCCGCAAACGCAAGAGGCGCGGGCAAGCGGTAGGGGACGGTACCTGCGGCGCCACGCATCCACTCGATGATGTCCAGCGTGGCCGGGGAGCCGGAGCCGCGTGGCTTGCGCGCTGGCTCGCGTCCTTCTTGCCTTCTCTCGCCTCGCCTGCGAGTGGGTAGCGGGCGAGCCGGCCAAGGCGCGCGAGGAGGAGGAGGAAGAAGGGCCAAATGAGAAAGAAGCGGCAGCGGCAGCTCGCTGTGTTGAAAGTGCGAGGGACAGATGCAAAGTGGCGGCGATGTTGGAGGGGGAACCAGATATCACCTCCCACCTCTTCTTGCCTGCTACTAACTGCCACACACACACACTCACACACTCAAACTCTCCCAGGCTGCCTCACAATAAAGGGCCAGGGAGGGGGGTGGTGGGTGGATGGCAGCCTGTCAGCTGCTCTGACATCATCCTCAGATGGAGATGCTACCTCCAGCTGTGCTCTTTCTACAGCCATATGCTGCCTCCTCTCCACTCCTGCCACCAGACTCCTCTTTCATTTCAAGCGACAACTTGGTCGCCCCCCCTCCCCCTTTTTCTTTCTCTTTCTGGAAAACGGCATGAGCGACGAACAGCGGCGGCAGTGCGCATTTTCGTTTGGCTTTTTCCCAATGTGCCCGAAAAGAAGGCAGGGAAAAGTTGCCGACGACGAAGGGCCGCAAGTTGTTCCGGCGGCTCCCTCGGAGACAAAAGGCGCATTGGCGACCGACACACGCGCGCAGCTGATATTGTTTTACACTTTTTCACGCTCCGCCGCTCGTCTCAATTCTTTGAGCCGAGCGCCGACCCCCCCTCGGTCGGACAAGCTACCACATGAAGGAACAAACACTCTTTAAGGACTGGGACGATGAGCGCCACTTATGGCGTCAGTGAAGGCGCGCGTGTGGATTTCAAAGCCTCTTGCTTCTCGACAATGTCGAATGGCGACGCGTTTCGGGAGAGGATTCCAAAATCGGTCTTTTTCCCAGTCTTTGTCTTTCGTTTCCGATCTGGGAAGGGAAACGTTTCCATTGCCGTGGAAGGAGTTTGCTGGCAAAACATGTGCAGCTCGCCGCTATCGGCCATTTTTCATCAGCAAACGTGAACTAGGTCGTTTCAAATCACAAGGATAATGACGCAAATACAAAGGCCCCATTTTTGTCTCTCTTGCAAAGTCAAAGAGTAAAGGACAAAATACCATCCAACAGTCAATTCATAGCTTGACTGTTGCAAGCGTGGTGGGACGTTCTTTCCCTCATCGCTTTTCATGAATGGGCCGATTAATGAATGTTTGCTGGCTTTTAATCTGCCTAATCTCGCAATCTGCATCAGACCCCCCCCCCCCCCCAAAAAAAATCCACTTTGGTTTGGACCGAATGTGAGATTTGATCGTGTATATTTATGATGATGATTTTTGGGACACATTTTGCATGGCCCGGCAGCACGGCCGACGAGACTTTAGCGAGGCTGCCTCACAATTGGGAACTTTTGGGGTCGGACCCGTTTTTGTTTTTTTTTTTGGGGGGGGGGGGGTTCAAATTAATTTCCATCAGCCACAGATTTCTCTGGAATAAAACCAAACACTGAATCTAAAAGGACACATCCTGATATTTTGGGTTATGCTCTCGACCCTGGCGGCCAATCTGTCATCCCTGCATCAGTCAATCACTTGCTGCGCAACATTTCCAGCTACCGGTGATGCATCAAGATTTGAATGTGCCGCGCGACGACGACGAAATATGGATTGAGCTGTTCGAAAACAAAATCTGTCATCCCAATGGGATTTGGGGTCTTGGGGAGGGGGATGGGGGGGACACTTGGTAGCTATTGCACGTACTGCAGTTTGGAACTTTGGCACCTTGGAACTTTCCTTTTGAGAAGCCCTGGTATAAAGACGGACGGCGAGAGCAAGTCCGAACACGAAAACGTCGCCAATTGATCAGGAGAAACTTGAATGAATTGACTCGAATGAACGCCGCGGGCGGCCGTCTTTCAAGTCAGTGTAATAAAGTCGCAGCGAGCCGAGTAGTCGCGTCGTACTCGTCGCGGCGACGCGGAGAGTTTTGGAGCGAGTTGTTCTTTCTGCGCGTTTTCCATCGGCGAGGAAGAAGACGCCCGCGTCGAAGGAGGCGCGCACACACGCACACACCGAGCCCCCGCGGAAGCTAGCTAAGAAGTGGAGGCGAGCGTCGAAAGAAAGCTGGCGTGCGGACCGGGTGCCGCGTCCGCCAGAGGAAGGACTTTGCCGCCTCGCCGCCTTCCCGCCCGCCGTTAGGCCCCGCTGCTATGACAACGGCCGCGAAAAGGAGCGAGCTAACGCGACGCGGTCATGCTAGGGATAAGGAAGCTACTTTTCACTCGCTCCCTCAGCCCCTCTCCACTCACTCGAGCGACCGAGCGCCACTTACAGGCAGCACGCTCCGACGTCCTCCGCCGAATCCTCCTCAGCGCCTTCCCTCGCTTCCCCCCTCACGACGACTTTGCGTCGCTTCCCATAACGGGCTTGTCGAGCCGGGGCAAGGGGAGAGGGACTCTGCGGCGGCCAGATGTTTCCGAGCTGTTGCTGTTCCTGCCTGCTGTTTGCTCCCCACACACAACAGCTCACACAACTCGGGCTGGGACTTGACTGGCAAGGCTGGGAGCCAATGGTGGAGGCTCGACAAGGAGCTGGGGGGGGGGGGGGCGGCGATGTATTCTTGTTCTTCGCCTTCGTATATCGGCGGTCGGCAGAGGTTGACTCCGACCTGGCGGCAAGACGCACACCGACAAGGGGCGCGGAGGGAGAAGCGGCTCGGCCGAACCGACGGGTCGGTTAGACGACCGCGTGAGGGGAGGACGGGCGGACGGGAGCGAGGGAGAGACGCGGGGCCTCGTGGGTACTGTAGTCCGGCCGCAGCGAGCAGGTGCAGCGCCGTGGGAACACCTCGAGGAAACCACAGCGGGAGGACAGTGTCAAAAAAACCCCCATCACATACTGTCATAACTCATTCGAAATATTATCCACGATTATCAATTGATATTGATTCATAGAGGTTTTACTCACAGGATTATTCGTACCGAAGGCGAATACGGTCATAATA
Organism: Hippocampus guttulatus; assembly: GCF_054856545.1. Taxonomy (NCBI): domain Eukaryota; kingdom Metazoa; phylum Chordata; class Actinopteri; order Syngnathiformes; family Syngnathidae; genus Hippocampus; species Hippocampus guttulatus. Next base: position 195,362 of record NC_141270.1, read on the forward strand.
TGTGTTTTGGTTCAGTTCAAACAGACGCAAAAAAAGTTCCTCACCCGATTCTCCGTCATTCTACATAGAATTGAAAATGAATTAAAGCAAAAATAAGACTTACAGACAGGTGGAGAAGGCGGAGGGAGCGCTGTCGCTTCGAGGTGCATCGTGGATAATGTAGTCCAACCGCAGTGACGCGGGAGAAAGTGCATTGTGGAAACATCGGCGATGGAATTCAACATACGTTACAAGAATAACGCCAATATTTTTGAACAACAACTCGGGCAAATCACATGGTTAACTCATAACACGTTCCAGTGAGGCCATTCTATTTCTGAAATCACCAAACGTGGATCCCGCCCTCGTAAAAAGCAAGGTTTAATCGTCTCTCTCTTTGTTTGCCTTATAGGATACGGACCTTCCAAGAGGTTTTAATGAGAGAGAAAAAAAAATCCTTTTTCGTGTTCATAACCCTGAGGTGGCTAGTAAAAGTCCAACCGTGAACATGAAAAAGTGTTGAAAAGATCATTTTGAAAAATGTCTCTTTTTATGGGTCACTGGGACAGGCACCTTGGCGGAAAGTCCGGCCAGCAGGGAGACGGACACGTCCCGCGTCCTGCGTGGGCGAAAGGCGTCCTAGTAAACTAATTGGCGTCACTAATAGGCGGCTAATGAATTGACATGATGCGGTGTCATAGCCACAGCACTCGTTCAAATGCAAATGAACGGTGACCCTGTTTTTGCCCGTCACTTTTCCGGGGCTCCACTTTCACGGCTCGGTGGGACAATGAGGCCCTTGTGTGTGCGCGCGCGCGCGCGCGCGCGCACTCACGCAGGCAAGCACACATGCGGGGAGGCGAGCGTACACGGACCAACTGGGAACCTCCCAAAGGATTCTTTCTGTGTTGTGGCTATTTTAGCCCCCGGAGGTCGAACGACTTCAAATAAGACAGATCGCGAACTTGAGTGGATCACAAGATTCCTCTTCCGGGCCCGCTTTAGCCTGCAGTACACCTTTCCACCTCCGAAGGTCGCTGTAGATCCCGCGGAGAGCTCGCCAGTCGCCGCGTTGAAAGCCGTTGAGCATTTCTTCTATGTGAAGGATATCCAACTTTAGGCGCACGTCTTCATGTGCATGTCACTTCAGCCCACTAGTAGAATGGCAATATCGTCCTGGTCAAGCCTCACCGCCCCCATCACTCGTATCACTTTTGGCTTACTTGAGAATGGATACAATTGTTGCAACCATATAATCGTGGCTGTTTGTGTGCTCGCCTGCTTGATCGGATTTTTCTCTTGAGTTGGACACGGGTTAGAGGTCACTTTCATGGTTTGCAAAAGAATCATCTTGGTCTCATTTTTCTTGATCACACACAAAAAGAAATGTGCATTTGAACAGGGGTGTGTAGACTTTTTAGATCCACTCTGAGCGAGTCTGTGTGTGTGTGTGTGTGTGAGTCACCAGGAAGACCAACTGTGTGTTTAACTGGCCTGTCTCCCAGATGGTACCGAGACTCATTTTTAGGAATGTTCAGAAAAATGAAAAAAAAAAAAGAAAAGCCAGCAAGTTTTCATCAAGATGTGCGCTTGTCAATCAAACATCTCGTCTGCTTTCTGTACATCACACGCTCAGTGAGTGCTTCCGTTTCTGCCTCAGCATCCACACAGTGAAACTTGGCAGCGTGCGTGTGGGGGATGTTTGCACCTGTGTGTGGATTTGTGCGAAGCCCACATGGAGCTGTGCAACTTTGGCTGTGGCTCCATGATGGACATCTGGAAGCTAAATTGGTTAATGACACCTCCAATCTGTGTGTGTGTGTGTGTCTTGGGGGGGCGGGGGGGTTGTACATCTGTCCAGTGATGGCGTGTGAATGAAAAAGACCTCAAAGTGCAATTGAAAGCACATCCTCTTCCTTTAAAGATGGAGAATGAATGACAAACATCACTGAAAAAGAAGAAAGCTCGTTGCTAGTTGCTAGCGGCTAGCCGCTGGCCGCGAACAGCAGAGACTTGAGCCGTATCGTAAAATGATGGCGTCATTCACTTGCGCTTTCTTCGCGTCCCAATTTGGCGATTGAATCTGATTTCAGGATGGTGTTGTGTTGATATCGCTCGCAGCTCTGTCCTGGCAATAAGGCAAGGCAAAATGTCGAGAAGGCAAGTCTTCCTCTTTCTTCTGCTCTTTTGCTCCCTTCCAGTCTGTCTTCCCGGCTGTTGCTCTCTTCTTCTCGCTTCCTTTTTGTCGGTTCTCGTGTTTTAACTCGCAACCGTGACTATCATCCACGTGTCGAAATGACATGACATCCGTTGAGCTAGTTTTATTTTTATTAGCTAGTTTATTTCGAGATATAAAATAGGTTGCGGGTGGCGTATCGTACAAAACGGTGAGGACGGAGATATTTTCAGGGCGGTCACATCAGACACAAAGTGTGCGCGCGCGTCTCTCTGAGCCTCCGCAACAAATTGTGTTTATTGGGGAGAGATCAGAGAGATGTGATGTACAAGTCAATCCTCTGTGTCTCGAGCTGTCCGTCTGCCTGCTCGCCCGTCCCTCTCCGCTCCAGATGTCAGAGGAGATGGCGGCCAGCAGCTGTGGCCGTGGAGGAAATTAGTCCCTGGGCGGTAAGACGGCTAATACGCACACGCGTACACGCGCGCGCACACACACACTCCGACGTCAACCTATCAGCATGTCACAGACACATATTGAAGTATGGAGTGTTTTGCCACCGCCGCCCATTGTGGGGGTGATGTTGTTGTGCCAGTCAGCCGCCGCCACCACCAGCGTGCCCCCCCCCCCACCCCTGGAGCCAGCGGGAACATTTGCCTTGTGGCTCCAATTCCCAGGAATGCCTAACCTGCGCCAGCTGTTGACAACATGCTACCTGTGCCAACAATGCCACACCTCAGCTGCCACTCGCGCCGTCTCCATCTGGGGCTGAGATATTGCTTTGTGTGCGTGTGCATCTGCGGTGACCCTCTGTGCACATCTGTATTTGTGTTTGCACATGTGCATGTATGGATGCTTCTCACTGTGTGTGCGTGCGTGCGTGCGCGCATCTGGAGCAGCATAGAAGAGGCTTCTCAGCGCCTCAATTCGCCTGCCAAACCGTCCAGATGTTAGCCTTGTAAGCCCGCGGCACACTTATTGTTTTTTTTTTATTTTTAGCAGCGTTATTAATATTCAGCGCTGCTAAATTGCGGCTTGTTTTTGTGTTGAGTTGTTAACGGGGTTTTTTTTCAGATTTTCAAAGGGCGTGAGACGGGATGCAATTTTATTTGGATACATGGCAAGGATTTTCACTCAAACTACAATGCGAGGAAGTGAAACGTGGGCAAAATCTACATTTTAAATGTTGTCTATAAAAATTTAATGGAACAGAATAAAATATGCTTGCAAAACGTGATTTCAAAATCAAATTGTTTCATCTTATTTGAAATTCAAATATCCTATTCTGCTTTGATGAGATTTATTTATGATGGCGGCGCGGACAGCCGCAGCGGCTCCTCTTGTTTTATGTTGAGAGAGAAGAAATTTCATCTGGGCTGTATGTTACACGTACGTACAGCGCATTTGACAATAAAGTTGTATTCAATTCAATTTATTTTAAACATTTAACGAGCCAATTATAAAAAAACAAACATACAGAATTTCACATTTGATTAAAAATTCAAATTCTTATTTTGATTGTACCGACGTCAATAGCTCACGTGCTCGCTTTTAATTTTCAAGCCAAAGCTTCGCATGGCTTTGTGAGCATTTTTGTAGCTTTGAGAACGGACTTGTTTCGATCAACGGAGTGCATTTTGTTTGCAAATGTCCGCACGGTGGGCCGAATGAAGCTGATCTTAGTTTGGGAGAGCAAAATAACACAACAACATGTTGGGCTGCCATCAACCAGTAAATAGCTCCATCATCATGTCGTTAGAATGCTGGGGCAGATTTGGCTTCTTTTTTGTGTGAGTGTGTGCGCACCACAGAGGCGGCATCTGCCCGTGTTTGCGAGATCCATGTGTCGGGACTTGCACGGGGCTTAGCTCTCGTCCTCCCGCCCCATATGGTGAGCTGACGCCGGGCTAACACGTGGCGTCCGTCCCCTGTGTGTCACCTTTCAGCCGGCCTGACCGGGTAAACAACAACTGGACACCGCAGTGAGTGATCATGTAGTGTTTTGTCCCCGCACCACCCCCCTCCCCCTCCAAAAACAAAACAAAACAAAAACATGATCTGATTTGCTAAAGTTGACAGATGACATTTGTTTTTTTCGACTGAATGACCTCATGTGTGATTACAGGACTGCTTCTTTTTTTTTTGTCAACAAGTCGCAAAAAAAGTCACTGAAATGTGCATTTTTAGATCACAAACAATTTTAAAAGTATAAAAGTGGGATCAGCCTGGCCCGCTTTTTGCAAAAGGATCATTGACAGCCATTGTATTTGCACCTTTTTTTTCCAACCCAAAGTAGGGTTAGGGGTATACCCCCCCAAAAAATGGTTTTATCTCAAGAAACAATCTTGGAATCGGTGAAGGCTCCGGGAAGAAGCTACGCTAGTGAGGGTTCTCACTACGTTCATCATGGCCGTCAATCATACGGTTATTTCTGATTCACGGGGTGCTCCGCCGTAACACAAATTTGGAGTTTGGATGCCCCGTACAATGGCAATGAATACTTTCTATTCTATTCCCTTGCAGGTGAAGAAGTGAAAAGAAGAAGCCCTCATTGCCGTGTATCATTTGTTTGCGTTTTGTTCCCGCTGACGTGTTTGCCGCACGGTGGTTTTTAGCACTTCCTTGCGAAAATTTGAGTCAAGTTGTTTACCCAAAAAGTAATGTCCTAGTTTCTTTGTGACGACTTCCCCACCACATGACGTGCCGCAACGGCACGCTGGGGGATTGCGAACGAAAAGAGACGCGTTTGTCCTCCTCTGGACAGATGTTTGTCTGAAAGCAAGACGACGATTCCTGGCCAGCCTCCTCGGGGGAGCCACCGGCATATTTGCACACATTGGGTGTTAATGGATCTGCTGGCTAAGAGAACGCGTGTGTGTGTGTGCGCACGTGAAGGAGGATGGTTGTGTCAATGAAGGAAGCGGAGGAGCGCCAGCATGAAGTGTCAGGATCGAAAAAAAAAAAAGCTTTGGTGCCTCCGTGCGTGGCTGCGCCAGTTGCCGGAAAGCCAAACACGTTCTGCGCATCCAGATGCGGACAGATGTGCCGCCGTCAGCCTCACTTGGCGGCGGCCGCGACGATTCCTGCGCGCTCCCTCCGGAGACGTCTCGCTCTTGGTTTTCTTCTCGGCCGGAGCGGCACATCAAATACGAGTTATTCCAGAAGTGAGCCTCAGGGGAGGGCCGGGGCCGAGCCTTTCCCTTCCAGATGTTCGATGACTAATCCGAACCCATTGTTGGTTTTTCTTCGGCACGCGGGTCGCAGAAGCAAGCTGCCGCCTGCCGTGGAAGCTAACAGGGTGCCCCCTAGTGGCCCGGAGCGGTTTATGCTGCGACGACTGACAATACGATACGGTGCATCTTTAGTCATATCGCGCTTTCACAACAGCTGCAGCCGTAACACGGCCCTTAACGAAACAGTTATCATAAAATAACAAGTCATGCAATCTTAACCACTCGACCTGGAGAAGCTTTCATTGTTTGAAGCAGTTCGAGAAGAAAGAGGCAAGAATCCAAGTGTCCTTTCACCAGTGGATCAGAGACGTCGTGCTCAAAATGTGCACGCGTCAGCTACAAGCTAAGTTTTTAAATCAACAAGCAAGTAGCTGTAGCGTCCATTGACAAAAAAAAAAAAAGGTTGGTTCACTTCTTCTGTCCCGTGTAAATCCGTTTCAATTCCAAGCGGCGACGCTCCCTCCTCTCTCCTCATCGTCGGCTCCACAAACCTTCCATCCAGCCGCGCCGACGCAGACTGTCCGCGAAACAAAATGGGGCTGTGAAAAATCACAGGCTCAAAAAAACACAAGCGGCCCGGGGCCGTACCGCGGCGACGGTGAAATAGCGCCGATATTTTCAAGGCAACAAACTAATCCATGTTGTGAAGTTGGGAAATTCAGCCAAATATTTGCACTTTTTTTTCTTTTCTATTATTATCATTTGGAATGAGTTCAGTATCACATCATCACGATGACAAAGAGTACATCAGCACTATTCTTGAACGTGTGAGGGGTACTTTTTTTCCGAAAACCCTCTTTGCTACTTCGTGTCAAGCTTGACCTGAGCGTACGACATCCCGCCACGCAACATGAATGGAAATGTCTCGGAATCGCGTCGTTGTTTGAACAAGGTGCTTTTCTTGCCCAAGTGCTTCTTCTTTGGACATATGTCCCATGATTACAGATACTACAGGGACAGGGACGGGGGGCACAATAACACATGTAGCAATAAAAACAATAGAATTGCACTCATCGCAGCATAAAAATACACATGTGCGTTGCCTCCTCTGGCCCCAAGCACCTCGTGTCTTTATTTATTTATGAACGTATTTATTTTAGGCTTACGGCAGCTGAACAACCTGAGAAAGCAGACTGCTACAATCTGGGGGCCATGCAATGTAGGTGGGTGGGGGGGGGGGCGGGGGTGTTTTGGGGCATGGGATGGTAGAGGTGGGGGGTGCACAACCTGTCTGCACGGGAGCAGAAGGTACACACAAACACACGCATTGCACATTGCACAAAGAAACACACGTGCTAACACCAAAGGGAAGAAGAATAACTCCACAACTAACCAGGTCAACTCCGACAGTACACAATTGAAAGAGAGAAAAAAAAGTCCACATCTATCATGCAAAAGAGTAAAGGACGGACGGCCACATCACTTTTTACACACACAACGGCTCGCTAAGCATCATTGTACAAATGAAAATGTGAATGCTAAATCGCATTTGCGTGCTTGAAGTCATAGATTCTTTTTCCTCTGTGTAGGACCACTACAATTAGTGCCGTACTGATGAGCTAAGACTCGTATTCTCACTTGTATTCTTTGGCATTCGACTCAGCATGACTTAGATTTGTTCTTGGTTTTACCGTTTGGTGCTTTCTACCGCCTTTATTACCGATTTGTCTTACTGTTTATTGTGCATGTTAAATTGCTCCATGTACAGCACTTTGTATGCAGCGATGGCTGTTTGAAAGTGCTCTATAAATACCGTTGACTTGACTAAGAGAGGGGTTGAGAGCTCTCAATGAACAGTATCCCGTTCCGTTTTTCAAGACATTGATAATGGCCATCAATTATGTGCAGAGTTTCGCTCTTCGTGGCTTCCTCCGTCAATAGCGGCTGTCCAATATAGTGGGAAGGAAAAGTTTTCAAGAAGTCGTTCACCTGGAAAAAGGAACCGTTTTCTTTTGCCACCGTTTCTCCACGTCGCACACCGTTGGCGCGACCGCTTCGGGCGTGTTGCGTCTGCGGTCATTCGGTTGCGCGCCGCTTCCATTAGGCGGGCCGGTGCACAGGAGGTGACCCGGAAGAAGCCCACGTATGCATGTTGGACCATGCTGGCTGCCGAGCGCCGCCGCCGCACAGCGCACCTTCAACATTCCGACTGCAGCTGCTCTTGTCCCGTCTCTTGTGTGCATGCGTGTGTGTGCGCATGTGTGCGTATATATACATAGACACGCGTGCCTGTGTAACACCCCCCCCCCCCACCCCACCTCACCTCCCGCGCGTGGTCCGTCCGACCGCAGCTGTCCTTACCTCTCTGCGGGTCTCCTGGGCCAGGCTGACCCCTCTTCTCTTCAAAGCCACCCCGAGTGACGGGCTGAAGGGGGCGGCTTCTGCTTCCTTGAGCTTTGGGAGCTGGGGCTGGAGTTGAGGTCGTGATGCGCGTGAGAGGATGCAGGCGCAAAATATGTCCTGTGTGCGTCTGTGCGGTAGGGGGTTTGGGAATGAAAGGGCGGGGGTGTTATTGTCGACAAGGAGCGGGCGTTGGGTTTCCTGTGTTGGCCTGAAGCCGCCTTATGTGCCGGTGTGTGGGTGCGTGCGCATGGGCGGCATGGTGACCACTCCATCGCTGTCCCAACCTCAAGGTTATGGTCTCAATCCTCAACACTGTGACTGCGTTGAAGTGTACTTGAGCAAGGCACCGAAACCCCGTTGCTCCCGCGTTGTCATTTTTTGAAAGATTTCATTATCCGCTGATTTGCTTGCGCAACGTGCATATGTAATATTTGACCTATTTATCTTTAGAAAAGAGAAACAAAAGAAAGAACAACGATCAGTCGCTCAGATGCGTCGATACTCCACCGGTGAACGAGCCCATTTGCAAACGGCTCAGCCGTTGAGGTTAGTAGCGGCACGAGATCTCGCGAGAATCGGGATGTTGAGGATGAGATGAAGAAGATGAGCTCGAGCGGTCACCGATGAGCGAGCCCTCTTCGGAAAAACGGCCACGCCGCCGCCGCCGCCGCGGACGCTTCACTCGGAACGCCGAAGAGTCATTCGGTGTCATCGTGGTGTTACGTGGGCGACGGCAAAAGGAGGGCGCGAGAGGGAAGAACGAAAGCGGGGGAAGGGGTTTCTCCGCGTGACGTCAGGAGCTTCCCCGGAAAGTCCAAACAAGACGTTGATGCGGCATCTCCGCCCCCCCCCCCCCCCCCCCGCATTCGGGACCAAGTTGGGACGCTCTCAAGACGGACACCACCGGGAGGACTTGTTAAAGACGAGAGAGACGAGCTCAAGAAGGATCGGGACTGCACCTGCTGCTTCAGGTAAAAGCGGCTAGCCAGCGAGGCGGCTACGATGCGGTTCGCTGGCGTAACAACATGGCCGCATTCATGTTGGGCTCGTCTACTTAACGTTACGTTACGTTCCGGGCCGGATATTTTGCAGTGTCGCAACGACATCCATAGGCTGTTAATAATTGTGGCGACGGTGGAATGGCGGCAGCGTGCGTCAGCTCGACAGCCGGTGACGCAAGCGATGATGATGACGAAGCTGAAAATGAGGACGATCATCGTGATTTGAACATCATGATGGGTCTCAAGCAAGGTAGCCTTCTAAAATGGAGTCTCATACCAGCAGGTTTGCCCATACCTCCAAATAAATTGCGGATACGCTGACAACCTCTTGACATGTTTGAATCGTAGGAATTTATTTGTGATTTGCGGAACCGACAACGCCTTGTTAAAAATTGAGTTGGAGATATCTGCAACGTCATTTCGCCCGGGACAAATAACATCACTTTTGCTAGCCGCATCATCTACCGTCCGGCCGCCGATATCTGCTCGGGAATGACGGATGCCTGCGACGGAACTGTCGACAGTCTGACTTGATTGTGAGCATATGTCCAACGCCAGATGTCTGTCCGCATCTTCACTTCACCTGCTTGAAAAGCGTAAGAGATGTGAAAAGGGACCCGTCCCGATTGAGGTGAATTAAAGATATCTTCAACTGCCACCGTTAGTCCGCATCGAATTGCCGATATATTGACCATTCTGTGGTCTGTGATCCACACAGCGGCTCGCTGCAAATCAGTTGCAGATGGGTGAAATGACAAACAAACCCTGTACGCGTGAATGGCAAAAGTCAAATCTTTTGTCTTTAGTGAAATGATGTTGCGGAAACGTGAAATGCCGATCGCGGACAGGAAACGTGCGGTCACGGATATCTGAAATGTCGGTCGGCTTCGGAAACGTGGCTCCCGGATGAGAGGTTTTGGCTGCAGATCTCGGTTCTGGTCTTGCCGCGTGGCGTTTGCATGTTCTCTTTTGGGTTGGTATTCCGTGGGCCCGGACACTGACGTGAGATTGACCCGGTTGTTATATTTCACACGTGATTAGCGGGCACGTACGCCGGAGAACCGATGAACGGCGACATTCCTTCGTGAGTCACGGATGCCTCCCCGGAACCTTTTTAGAATGACCTAAAATGAATCGTTTAAAGCCTCACTCTTCCCGCGAGTATGAAGAAGAATTTCAAACTCATCTTTCGGCATCGTCGTTGCAAAGAAATGCTTTTGAGCTGATTGGATGAAAAAAGAAATATGCACAGCAAGTGTGAGGATGCTGCCGTGCATGTTGCCAGCACTCCAAACCAACGCCACTTTTCCCTCTGCCCGTTTTTTTTCTCTCTCCGTGATTCATACCTTAGTCTCATTTTTTTTAAAAGGCCCCGTGCCATCGAAATCCAATGTCCACGGTTTACATCGGTCAAAATGAGACCGTGACATGGTTTGAGTTTGACACGCGCGCGCTTTGTCGAGTCTCCGCAGCAGCCGATAAAATGCGTTCAAGTACACCCGCCCGATCGGCTCAAATGGGCATCGGGAATAAACACGACATCGCGGAGTCAAAATGTTCAATCAATCGATCCGTTTCAAAGAAAAGCAAAGATTGCCGGCGATTGAGGGAACTTTTTGATAACTCTGATCAATACCGGGACCCCCGCCCCGCGGGCCCGGAGAACGGTTCGGTGAAGCACTTGTTTCAAGCTCTCGCTCGGGCTTGACCGCGAACCGCGCCAGCGATGGCTTTCGCCGCACATGCGGCCGATAGCATCGGCAGGCGGGGATCATTCTAATCGCGATAACGGACGATAGATGACGAGCGACGCTGCGCTCCCGATCGGAGCGAAGCCAATTTACCCATCGAATCGATTGCGGCGGCGGTCTCATCGTAGAAAAGCCCGAAAAAGGGCATCTCGGGCATTTTCAAGCCAAATGATCTTGCAAAGCTGACAGAAGGATGTCGCCGAGATGGAAAAAGGAAAAGCAAGTTTGTCATGGGACATTTCAAATGTTCAGTATGGATGGCCAGCATTCGATTGAGTTGGCCACTGGATGTCCCTTGAGCAGCTGATCAGCTGTTAGCAATGCAATTGCAATTGCAATCAGGACCTTTCTTGGCAACATCAAAAAAAAGCAAAACGGTTTGGGCCCGCCGGTCGCCATCCCCCACGAGTCGTTGGGCCTTCACTCAGCCGGCAATGGAAAAAGGGCATTTTCCATCGGCTTCCCTTCACGGGCTCCGAGAATGGAATTTCCTTGATCAATCTTGCCTGGCGTGAGCTTCCCCTGGCACGGCCGCCGGTGGCCGTCACCGTGGCGACCGCCAGCCCGGTGACGGGGGGGGGGGGGGGTCTCCCCGCTCTTCATCTCAGTCGCCGTCTCTTGTTCTGCCTCTCTCGAAAGCGCAGTCCCGACTCGGTGCTCGTGTTCCAGTTGGCCGAGCAAATGACAGGAGGCGTTTTGATTGCGCGCGGGCGCAAGGGTGCGTCCCCGTCTTAAACGGCGACAACGCAGACCCTCCCGCCCTCGGCGGCGGCGCAGGAGCTAGCCGAGCTGAAGACCGATTCACCCGTGCCCGTCGCTGGGTCGCCCAATGCGGCGTTGGCGTGGCGCTCTCGTTGTGTAATACAGTCGAGCGGAGCAGGGTGCATTTGAGGTGAACACGCCAGCAATGCGGGGGAGAGAGCGAGAGAGTGGGTGTGTGTGTAACTGTGTTCTTGTTTTTTTTACGTTCCTGCTATTTCTAGCCCACGGCATGGCGTACTCCGCGGTCCCGAGCCGCTCTGCCCCTCCGACACGTGCGGACGCGGCAGCCTACCCGCATCGTTCGGCATGCGGGAATAACGCGGCGCGCTGGATTTTGATGAATGAGAGGAGCAGACGTATTTGTCTGGCAAGCAAGGTCACGTTCTGGCCGGCGCCCGAGATTTCGCCCACGCTCAATCGTGCGCGTAGCACACCGGCAGGACCGGGATGTCCTCGCAGGAATTACAGCAGTGGCTTGACTTCTGATTGGCCTGAGTGATGAGTTCGAGAGTTCAAAGCCATCACTTGTTCCTTTTTTTGGGGGGGGGGGGAGGGCGCTGAACAATTTCAAAAGATGATCCAATTGTCATTGTCCCCCCCCCCCCCCCCCCTGTAATAGTGATTGCAATTGAATATGTGATTCTTATTTCAAGCTCCTCTTTCCATCCGTGCGTTTTTGCAGATATCTGATTTGTGATGCCTGAATGTACCCCCAAACTGTGGTTCTTCAGAATCAGAATCAGAATCAGAATCATCTTTATTGGCCAAGTATGTAGAACACACAAGGAATTTGTCTCCGGTATAACACGCCGCATTCGTATTAGGAACCTTTTTCGAGCTCCCGAACCCAAGCAGCTAATATGCACATTCAAGTGAAACCGTTTGCCGTCTCGCATCGGGACATTGAAAACGTGACCGCGCCGCGACGTGCTCTTTTGCTGTCATTGTTCTGATTGGCTCCTCGTCGATTTTAGCATCACGCTCTCGGACGACGAGCGAGCGACACGGAGCCTACTTGCCATTGCGCTGGTGTTGACGGCACGTGATGACCAATCATTCTCGGTTTGAAAATGATTGAATAGCAGAGGATATGAAACGTCCATTTTTTTTCCAACCCCCCTATTTCATTTCCTTCCAGGCTGAGTCACTGCCGGTGAGGAGGAAGGTCCGGAGCGGGAACGGGGGAGGAGGCGGCAGTGACGCGGGACGAGAAGAAGAAGAAGAAGGAGCACGGAGGGAGGGAGCGAGCGAGATAAGCCACAACAAGAACACGCGCTGAGATTTTGCGGCGAGAGCGAGACTGCGTGAACGGCAAAGGAAGGAAGGAAGGGAGGTAGAGCGGCGCGAGGCCGGGAGAGCCGCCCTCCCCCTCCTCCTCCTCCCGCCGGCGCTCTCTGCGGAGCAGGCGTGTCGCGACAACACACTCGGCGTGAAGGAACCATGAGCGATGTCACCGTGGTCAGAGAGGGATGGCTTCAGAAACGTGGTGAGTACTTCCTCTTCTCCCTGCTCTCCACCAACGTCATCTCTCCGGCCCGGCGTCGCCGCATGTGCCGCTTTGAGATTGGAGCGCGCGAGCGCGTGGATGTCGGCGGCTTACGGTGGCCGGCGTGCGCCGGCTCTCTCCATTTGCGTGGGCTTGGCGAGCGTTCTCTATCCGCCGCCGCGTACGGCAACGCGCGTGCGCCGCGTCGGCCTGCGCTCACGCCGCTTGCCGCAGCTGCCGTCGTACGTGGACGGTGACGTCAGGTTAGTCGCGTCCAGACGCGCTCCCATAGCTGCTCCGTAGCGTCGAATGTCCCAAAAGAGTCCCGACACAAGTTGAGAGGGGGTGTCGAGTGGGGTCGGCCGGGGGCGCGGTGACAACGCATCCCGTTTATCGCTTCGCCGAATTCGAACGGCAGGGAAATGAGCGTAGCGAGGGCGAGGGAGGCCACGTTGCAAAGATGCTACTTCTCCTTTCAATGAGCAACACGCTCACCGTCCGACGTTTCGGACGTTTGTGTGTTTTTCCCAGCGCTTGCATGGTTTTTATTTTCATTTCTTTCTTTTTTGGAAGGCCTCAAAATTAGCCTTCGGCCAACCGCCACCGAGTGACGTCATTGACCCTCGCACATAAAGCACCTCGCTGACTGTAAGCGACGCTGCCGTTAGCAAGGTGCCGCACATACGATTCATGTGTGAGATAGACTGGATATATATATATATATTTTTTACCACAACTAACGTAACACAATTGCCAAGGAAGATGCAGATATCCCTGTATTTGCATCATCATAATACACCAAGAGGAAACAAAATAAAGCAGAGTGAATATTTGAAAGTCCTATTCGGTGACCGCACGCGTGTATCTTGCTGACAAAGACTCTCCCCGCTTTGCTTTTTCCAGCCAAAGATCCATCTTGTTGGCAAAATCCTCGCCTCTCCAAAAGCATCGCATTTCAAGAGAGCAAAAGAGTCGCGTGTTTGCGGAGCCATAAAAAGAGCAGGCCGTATAGAGACGGCTCCGACGCCGGCAATATGAAATTGGATCGGATTGGACGCAACTTTATTGTCAAATGACGACTATTGTTCGGCGTTATTGTGAAAACAAAACGCGCGGTCAGTGTAGAGTGACTTGAGACGGTCTTCGCCGACCGGATGTCCCTTTGTACTGGAGTGCATTTGTGCGACGGAGACTCTCCAGGCTTAGCTTTTCAGCCACAGATCCACGTGAAGCTCAATGACTTTCAACAGAATACGTTTTGGCTTGAATTGCACACTCGGGCCACATTTGACGTTCAGTCCGGCGAGCGGTCGCCGATGCGGGGATTTCCACCAGGGTCGCCGTCCCGCCATGCGACGGGAGCCCCTCGGAACGTACGAGGCGGGCCGTCGCACAGGAAGTGACGGGACGTGTAACGAGACAGCGGGCTTGTGGGTAATGTAGGCCGGCCCCGTTGCGCAGCCGGGCCAGGGCGGGGGTGACTTATGGCCATCAAAAGGCCTCTTACCGCATGAGCCGGATCCTCACGTCGACACGCGGACACCGCACACTCATTGGCCACGCACTCTTCGGCCGCGTGCGCCAGCGTGCCGCTGTCATCCTCATCCGGTCGTCCGCACCCATTCAGAGGAACGCCACGTGCGGAGTTATGAATTTCGGACCGCATCATATGCCAAGTCCTCTGCGTGTGTGGTTCAGGGTCACGGTGCTGACTCACCGTCACGGTCATGACACAGCAAAGGCTGCGGTCTGCGGTCAAAGCGGGAGCGAGACGTACGGAGTCGCGCCACACACTTTTGTCCCGCGAAAGATGACGTTTTCACGGTGCGGAAGGCTCTGTTCTTTCTTCTTTCATTGTTGGTTTCGAAGGGAGCTCAAAGATGACGAGTTGCGACGTTTTGAATGACCCGCCGAGATTTACAATCACATGATCGCAAATTTCACGCGGGGCGCGCCGATGGGTTTGCCGAGAGCTTTGGTGCAATCCACGAAGCCTTCGTGTTACGTCGGTCTCCGACGAGCGTTCCTTCGGCGGCTCGGCCGAGCTCATTTGACGGCGGTGGGATTTTTGTTCGCGGCTTCCCGTCCTACCAAACAAAGCGAATGCCGCCGATGGCCCGCGGGCGCACACGAAGCTGCCGTCGTCAGCGGGCGGTCCATCTATTCTTTTTCCTGCGCGGTGTTCCACGGCCGTCGCTCCGGCACAGTCGGCCGAGGTCGCGCGCTCGACCTTTCTCACATGGGAGGCGAGCAAGCCCGCTGCTTGTCATCGTTGAGAGGCAGCGGCTGCTTCTTTTTTTTTTTTTTTTTTTTGCTGAGTCAACACCAAGCCATTCTATCACTTTGACTGCAGGCCTAAGAGTCCCGATTTTTGGACCGTCTGCGACGTCCAATTGTATCATTGTTTGCACCGAATGAACAGCTGCCACCAGGTGAATTCCTACACTTGAGCGAGACCTTTTGGAACAATGAATGCAGACGGAGCCATTCGATGACGAGCGTGGAACTGGCCCATGCAGGGGGCGTTTAAAAGAACACAACCCATAACCATATGGGGTTGTATTTTCATCGACGGCGCACGCGCGCTCGGGCGTAAAAAGAGCCGCATCTCGATTTTCGTCGGCACGAGCCTTGCCTTGGCCTGTTTGGGAGTTTGGCCGCTCGCGCCGCGCCGCGCGGCCTTCTTTCTTTTTTGTCTTTGCAAAAGTCGATCGACTCCGGAGCCGCTTTGATCAAGTCGTCAACGCGTCCGCGCCAGCGTGGCTCGACAAACTCTCTCTATTGTCCTCAGAGTGACTCGTTCCGCGCCGCGGAGGAGAACGGCAGGCAGGCAGGCGGACCGCGCGGCAAAGACGGGCACTCGGCGCGGTACGCGGGCCGCGGATATTTGCCGGAGCGGACGAGATCGCCGGTGAGGCCGAACACACCCGCGAGACAAGTCGGCAAGTCGGGCCGTCGGCGTACGCGAGTTTGGATTGCGCTTGTGTCTGGATTTCAGACCCGCAACTCTGACGCAATTTTTACCCGGAAAAAGGCGCGGAAGCACGTCACCGTGCCGATTCGCCACCTCGTCATTTGTTGAATATGACGAAGCCGTGCGTCAGCGGAGACCGGGCCCGCGTTTCCTTCCGTGCCCCGCCGAAACGATTTAGGGGTGGCGTTTTGGAAGGTGTCCGACGTAACCCGGGGGAACTTTTTTGAAGCGCTCGCGACGCCGAGTGTCGTCGACTTTTCGCATCGGTTGTTAAGCAGGTCGCCGAAGCGCTTCTGCATTTTGTTGCCAAATTTGAAGAAAAGGTGCAGGTGGCGCCCAGGCTCACCGGCAAGTCTAGAAATTCAATGAAAGCCGAACTCGATCCATCCATGGATTTTGGAAGGCGCTTATCCTCAGGAGGGTCCCCGGCGGTGTTTGGAGGCACCCCGAAGCGGTCGCCAGCCCATCGCAGGGCACACAGAGACGAACAACCGTTGCGCCCACACGCGTTTCCTTAACCGTAGCATGTTTTTCGGAATGCGCGAGGCAAGTACCCGGAGAAACCCCGCGCGGGAAGGCCGCAGCCGGAATCGAAGCCTCCGGTACTCTCGGGCGGACTCCGCCCCGCCCCTTTATCCTTTGAGTACACAACATGACCAAAACGGCAAGGGTCAAACCCCAGGTTTGATTGACAGGGGCCTGTATTAAGAAAGCTTCACGTAAAGCGCGTCACCGTTTTGGACCACTTAAGCCGCCGCGGCGATTGGAGCAGAAAATAAAAAAAAGGACAGCGTGTCGTCTAACGTGATTGTCGAGGTATTGTCGGCCCCGTCGCCGGGGCTTTGGACTGATTAGAGGAGGCAGGTCGGAGTCGCTCACTCCATTGGCTCCACGCGATTTAGGCCGGCAGATTACCCGCGTGCCGGTTTACGGCAACCGTAAACGTCGGAGGAGGAATTTTCGGCCTGGCGACGGATGCTTTCCATGGTATCGTTTTGAGTTGGAGGAGCGAAGCGGCCCCCGGAGGCCATCGCGTTTGCTTCGCGCCGTCACGGCGGCGGGACGCTCCGGCCGACTTTGCGGTCGAGCCGCGTCGGCCGGGTTAAAGGGACGGCCCGTCTATTCATAGCCCCCCCCCCCCCCCCCCGCCTGTAATCCGTCTCTGGACGGGATTAGCGGAAGCCGCGAGTCGGAGTTTCCTGCGCCCGAGCGCCAATTGTTGTGAAATCGCCCAAATGTGAACAATCTGTCCGCGGCATCCGATGAGCGGACGAGCCGTGCCTTTTCCAAACGAGATGGAGTACAATTTGACAATCTCCGCCTTTGCCATATCGGAGGAGACCCGGCGGTGTTCGCGTTTGGTCTTATTTGACTACAAGCCAGTGACTAAGGGCGGGGAGTCATTTTGTCAACTGGAAGAACGCAGTTGAAAAAATTCAGCCGATTACTGCCGACCGTACGGGAGCGAGGGGCGCCGCCGTGTTCCGGCAGTGGGGGCCGGGGGTTCGAACGTCATTTCGGTTGTTGTTGTCGTTCCATTTGTTTTGGCGGCAGATGAAGCAAAACAAATGCGATTGTGATCTCCCTGGCTTACGAGTTACGCATAATGGAGCGTGACCCATGAGTGCGAGAGGGGAGGCAAAAAGAAACGAGCAAGCAAAATCGAGAACGTAATAACAGCCGGGGGGGGGGGGGGCGATTTGCCTGCTTTTTTGTCGTCGCGTTCATTCATCAGAGTAAAAGCAGGTCGTATGTCCGACTCGGCATCCGGGGGAGAAACCGCGAGGCAGACAGACAGGGAGGCAGACGCCGCGCGTGGCCCAAAGGAGGGAAAGCAGCAGTTAGTGAGCTGGAGAGCACTTGCCGTCGCCACGAGAACACCGCGCGTCCATTGGCTGGCCTGCTGCGTGTGTGCGCGCCTGTTAATAGTACTTGATTGTTTATTCGGGCCTGCTGCGCTTGGCTTTTTTGCTCAAGTGTGCGTGTGTGTGTGTGCGCGTACAGAGAGGTAGGTTGTGTGTGTTTCTAGCTTTACACACAGACACGGAGACGAACAGCACAATGCTTTTCGAAAGAAGGGGTGCATTAAGGGGTGGGGCGGGGGGGGCTTTACAAAAGATCAGTGGGTCTTAAGTTGCGCGCACGCATGCACGCGTAACGCCAGCTGCTGCCCAAGGCCCCCAGCCCGGCATTTCTCAATGAATAATACAGAGTCGGCCACTCTGGAATAATAGCAAAACACACACACACACACACACACACACACACACACACACACACACACGCACAAAGCTTTGCACCTGTTCACCGCTGCTCAATTGGCAAGGGCCGGCCGGGCTGGTTAAGGTCCCACCCGGACTCTTTGAAAGATGAATGAGCACACACACACACACACACACACACACACACACACACACGCGCGCACTTGCACCGAGTTGTAGGCAACAGTTGGACAGCTGTGTTAGTTCTGATGACGCCTTCCTGTCTGACGTTCAGCGTCGTCATTGTCCAGCACATTTCCCCCCCCCCCCGCCCCCGGCAACGTCCCTTGTCAACCCAAGGCCGCGTTGAGTCCACGCATCCGTTTTCTTCGGTGCTCGCGCGTCGCTGCGCCAGCCCCGAAAAGCGCGAGTGTGCCTCGCGCCTGTTTTAATTGGCACGCAAGTTCGCCGGTATCGGATCGCGCTTTCGTGACGCGTGACGGTTCCCATCGTGTTCGAGGAGATGAGCTGTCACGCGCAGGAGCGGACGAAAAAAAAAACTCACCCTGAATAAATACAATACGGTACAGTATTAGTCCCAAAATAAAGCTGTGATTGCAGAAGCGGAGGTGCTTGCTGGGGGGATTGTACCGTCTTTTTTTTTTTCAAGGTAATGGAAGTGTTAACCACTGAATAACAACATTAGGTAGGGCTACAATTTTGGACTCAAATAACAGAGCGCGTTTTTGCTCCTTTAAAAAAGAAAAATCGATTCTGGCTTTATTTTTTTTAAATGGCCAAGCCTTCACTGCCGCCATACAGCGCCCTTCCTTTTTTTTTTTTTAAACTTTCTTCCCCATCATGAGACGCAGTTCCGCATTCGTGTTTCAAACCCCATCTCGGTGACTTTGTGGCGTGCGTTTTGATTTCCATATGAGATTTCCATCTCCGTCTCGTCGGCATACGGTGGTGATCTCGCGTTAGCTAAGGACACTGGCGCCGGAGCTCAAACCGATGCGGGGAATGCGGGACAGACGGAAAGCTTGAAGATGGAAAAGAGCACCAAGTGCGTGCGCGCGGACAAGCGCTTCTCACCTTATCAACACAGGCAGCGCCACATTTGCCGTTTGACGGCATGTGTTCGCGCACCATTAAGCTTGCACATTCAAGCCCTTTTTTCCCCTTTTATTCCCGCAGCTATGATATTCACAGCGCGTGCTCAAGTTTTTTTTTTCCTCCCAGTCACACGTTTTTAAAATAAGACTCGAAAATGAACAGATATTGGACAGGTCTTAGAAAAAACATCGAGAAACGGACCAAATATAAATATATGGCAAAATACAAACGCGTTTGTAAATCGAAGACTGACAAAACATGACAACAGAATGCAAAAGAGGAAATGGGGGGAAAAAAACCCATTTTAGAATAGCAAAATAATCGACAACATTGAATGGAAAAAAACTCAATGCAAAAAGATAACACGTCCTGCGTGGAAATGTGTAAAACGTATATTAGACAGAAATGACAAAAATATTGATGACCATTTCAAAAGGATTAAATCAAATACGATGTGGGACCAAATGTATCAATATCAATATCAATATCAATATCAGCCCCTCCCCCCAAAAATACAAGCGTAGTCGCCGAAAAATGAAAACAAATCTGGCAAAAGTATTAAAAGGAAGTCAAAACAAGACGTATTTCGTAGAAATGGGAATCCGAATGGTTTGATGGAGGATTTCTCGGTGTTGATGGGTCATCTGGAAAGCGTTTCATCCCTACTTAGACAACCACAACCGCATCGCAGTCAGTCCAACTCGGCCACGCGGGGGGGGGGGCCAAAAGTGGCACAGGTGGCGCCGAGCTGCCAGCCCCTCCCGCGGCCAATTTGCTAATATGCTAACCCCGCGCTAATCCCAAATGTGCTTTAGGAAGCGCCGGACTCTGCTCAAACCACATGCGCAAACACACACACACACACACACACACACACACGCATGTCGCGAGTGAGATCCGGAGTGGAGCGTCAGCGGTTAGATGCTGTGCTCCAGGGAGCCACCGCCATCTACTGGACGCTTGCAGTACTGCAATTGCTAAAGAAAGATGAAAACGAAGGCTGATGATGTCGAGTGAGCTCTCTGACGACCAGCTGGGATTGGAGGGGGGGGGGGGTGGCAGCGGGGCACCAGAGCTTCGCCTCCTTCCGTCTCGGCGTGCAGCTGGAGTGGGTGAAATCTCTCTGCCGCCCCCAAGGGACAACCGGGCTCCCGCCGGGGAGCTGGGAGGGGGGGGGGGGGTGGTGTCGGGGATTCGGCCGAACACGCAAAAGGGCCTCGCCGGCTGCGATCACGCGACGGCAAACCCGGCTGCGCCCGTAACGCGCCGATCCGTCGCTTTGCTGCTCTGAAAGCGGCAGCGGCCGCGGCCCCGATGCGCTCATGACACTAATGCGCTCTAAGTGGATTTGCGCCCCAGAGCCCAGAATCGCCCTAAGACGTCTGAGCGGACTGGAGTTCGAACTGCCGCCGTGAGGGTGGGGGGTCGGCGGGGTTGGCTTGGCCACTGGGATAAGTACACACGCACTGAAGGAGGCCACGCCGGGCCTCCTTCGGCTCCTCTGCCGCCCTGTGTCATTGGTATCAAGTACAGCGCGCGCTCTCGGGCTTGCAAGCTCCCGCCTGATGTTTTATCTTTGATCCGTCTGGAGGCTCTCACAGAAAAAAGCGCCGCACGGTTTTCCGTGTCGACGGTCGGCGCCGCGTCCTCCCGAGCGCCCCCGCCGCTCGCCCGGCTCCGCCTCCGCGCCATCCGCGGATCAGCCGCAGCCTCGGCCGAGGCCTTAAATGAAATCCCTGTTTGGGGCTGATGAGCTCGCGTAGTTTTGTGCTCGTTTACTCCGTCAAGGGTTTTTGGCCCCCCTCCCCCCGTCCTGAAGGAGCGCGAGATGGAAGGGAATAGTCGGCGCCGCTTGTCTCTCTTCTTCTGGCTCAAGTTCAGCTTTGTGGTTTCTACCTGCCCCTCATGCAGGCGGGCGGGCAGGCAGGCGCGCCGAGATGAATGCTTAATCGGCCCCGCTAATTGAGTGACACTTAGCCAGCGCGTTGTCCTAATTGTCCAATCGGAAAGCTTGGAACGGACACAGTCGCATCCGATTCATCTCCGGTCTGCCAGTGCGGAGACGGCAAGCTGCCGCCGCCGCCGCTGGAGACGAACAGGCCGGCGAGTCTTGCGCCGCCCTCGCCTGCCCGGGCAAAGTCAACTTGTCCAGTTGACGGCCAGCGCGACGGGCAGAAGCCCGGTTGGTTTTTCAAGCCGCACCGCCCGACCCGTCCCAAAAAGACCACGTGTATCCGTTTGAAATTGGGTGTCGGCTCCTTTGCGGATCGGCGGGAGACGGCAGAAAGGTGCGAAGCCGTCCCACTGAAATGTTGTGACCCCCCAATCGCTGCAGAAAGAAAGAAGAACTTCAAGCATCCGTCCATTGTGCTTCCAAAAATGCGATTCTTCCTCCGAAACGCAGCCCTCCCTCACTCTGTCGCGGTTGGTCGTTAACATCCCCACTCGGGTTGCGCGATCACCAAAATAGAAGATGGAAAAAAGGACACCGCAGCGAGACGGCCGACTCTCCAAATACTGTTGATCGGTTGAAATGTTTTGCGGGTCCCGTTCACTTGAAGGCTCCCTCGGCGGTCACCCGGCCCCCTTTCTGGACACGCCGATGCCTTATCTTTTCCCACGCTGCTTTGACCTTCGTCGCCGGACACCAGAATGGTGCGGAACCGATCCGCGGGGGATTAGCGTTCAAATGTTTTTTTTTTCCGAGGGCACCGTGAACGCGGCCCACGTGATCGCACGCAAGCGCCATCGACGCCATTAAAGCCACATGCGCGGGGGCCGCCGCGGGCCACGGACTTGGATGCATGCGCTGCCCCGCCTGGCCCCGCCTCTTAAAGGCAACAAGCAAGCACGCCGCGCGTGAACCTTTGCCTCACCGATCCTCGGCGTCCTGAAGAAGAAGCTACGACTCCACCGTTTGATTGCGAAGGACTCTGACAGGGCGTCGCTGCTTTTGTGTCGTCCTAGCAATGAAAAAAAGACTCTTTGAGGTTTCGCACGAGACGTAGGAGTGCGCCAAAGTTGAATGTCTTTTCCTGTGCCAATTAAGTCTTGGGGGGGGGGGCTCGTTTCCCTCTCTCCTTTCTTGGATCCGTCAGATCACAGCGCTGTCCTTTATCGCCGATATCCCGCTGTTCCAAGAAACAAAAGAGTCTCGTTGTCTCCGCCGCCATATAGTACGAGGACGGACTAATTGGTCTTGCGGGAGAAGGGAGCTCGCGCGGCTAAAAGTAAACGGAACCCGAGCGAGGCGATGGTGTGGGAAGGAAACCGGCTGTTGTCTCCCCCCCTTCTGCAGCGGTCCAAATGAGAGACACGTGGCTCCCCGGACAAGCTGTCCAGAGGCTCGTCACAGGCCGGGCCAAGGCGGGATTGCTTCGACGGAACGCCATTGGATGGGCTCCGCCGCCACCGCCGCCGCCGCCGCTTTTGGAAGCCTCGCGCGGACAACTGTCCATCTCCCCTTGCCGTCTGTGCCACCCCTGGCTGCCCCCCACCCCGCTCTTCTCATCATACGCCCCCACACGCGCGCACACTCGCCTGTTGGTGGGCTGAAATGTTTTCAGCGGCGCTGAACAGCCGAGCGATGAGGTGGCCGGCTTCCAGGCCTCGCTCGCTTGGACGCGAAGCGACTCCGAGAAAAGACGTGACTCGGACCAGCCGGCCCGTCGCCGCTTTGATCGCGCTTGTGAGCGCTTTGACTTTTCTCCCGTCTTCGTGGGGAAACTCGTCATGCGGTCAGCCCGCAAGCGGGCGCATCCGAGACGCAGCGGAGGAGCGCGTCCCGTCCCGCATCACATCGGCCTGTGGCCGCCTCGCCCTCCCGCCGCACTTTTGCATCATTTGCGAGGCGTTCACTTTTTCAGAGTCACGTGGGCGAGATAACTTTGAAATGATCTTGCGGGGTGGATTGAGGTTCATAATAGAGGCAATCGGGGGGGGGGGGGGGGTTCACTGCCGACGGTTGACTGTACGGTATTTCTTTATTCGGGGTGAGTCATCTCACTGCGTGTCGCATTGTCATTGTTGCCTTCGTTATTGAACAGAAGGGTGACGACGATGACCGAAAGCCCTTCTTTGCGCTTTCAGAAGACAGTCTGCTGTGGTCCAAACGAACGCCACCCTCTCTTTCCCACCTTCTCTGTTTTCTTTCCGAGCCTTCCTTTCGCTTCTTGTGTTTATCGGCAGCGAGCGATCCAAAGAATATGCTTCGCTTCTGTAAAGGACAGGAGGAGGAAATGTGCGCGGGAGGGATGGGGGCGAAGTTGTTAAAAAGAGAGAAAAATAAAGACCAATTGTGGGGGAAACGTGTGATTTGGTAATCACGACGACGCCTTGGCACCCGGCCGCATATTCCTATCTGCGCGCGGACTCAAATCAGCTGCTACACACACACACACACACGTGTACAAAGCACACCCAACACACCTCCACTCCCGACAGAACTCGGAGGTAGCGGCGGGGCCCGCAGTCAGACGGTGCCTTCGGCGGAGCAGGTGTTTTTCGGCGAGGTGCTAATGAGCGCGGCCTGCTGTCATTGCGGCTTGAAACGGATGGCGCAAATAGAACGGGCCCCATCAAAGAGGCACATGCACCACCTATTGGAGCAAATTAGCCCCGCAAAGTTGATGGGCGCCGTTCGCCGGCGCCGTTCGTCTCTTTGCGGCAGACGCTTCATTCAAAAGCGGGCGTGAGAAGGAGCGAGCATCGCCGCCGGTGAAACGCAGACGTCGATCCCGGCGCGCCGAAGGCTCGGCTCCTTTTTGCTCACCGACCGACCGAGCGTCGGGCGCCGCCGGCTTGGCTCCTCCCCCAGCGCGAACGCCATCCCCCAAACGAGCGACAATGAGAGCCGCGGTCCGATTCCCGTTCCGCGATGGCAAACGCAAGTCGCGTGCGTGCGCTTCGCGTCAAGTGAAACTCTGCCGCCGATGTTTTTTTCCAAAGTGTCGGGCGCGGTCCGAGCCCGGCGCAGCCCAAACAACTCTGCGCGGAGCTTCCTTTGCCCGTGAGCGAGCGTCGAAGGTCGCCACTGCGATTGGTCTCCACCTCGCCGCGGTTCGCTCGCTGGCGTGCGATGGCCTTCACGCGGAGCACGCCGCCGAACTCCGACCTCGGCATCCCGACCGCGGCCTCGTTCGAGCAACCGGACTGCGGCGCGGTTCGTTTTGTCAGGTGTGAATGCCGCTCGCCCGATTCTCAGTGCGACCGAACCGCGCTACGTGAGTTAGGTCCGGCGCGAAGGCCGTCGTCTGAAGCCGAGCGCGCGGCGGACGAGCCGGACGGCGGTTTGCGAGCTGTGAACGCGCCGTGGCCCACCGAGACAAAAAACAAAACCGAAGGACTGCACTCCGGTGCCTTTGCTTTGGCGAGGCGTGATTCGAATCTCCGGATTTGATCGGCATGGCGACACCCCACCCGGGTGCGAACGCGAGGTCTGACCCGCCTCGCTGTTTGACTCTCGTGTAATCCGCCGGCGTTTGCGGCGGTGCCAGCCCGTGCTCGCCAGTTGGCCACAGCCCCGACGCCAACCGCGCGGCAGATGTTATTTGTCGGCGACGGGCCGTTCCGCGCCTCGTCCCGTTTTCACCGGACGCGTTGCCGTCCGGGCGTGCGCGTGTGACTCTGAGCAGGGCGGCGACCTCAACGCCCGCCCGTGCGCCGGCCGGGCGACGCCGCCGGCGCGGTCGCCTCGATTCGAGCGCGAGTCGACATGTTTTTGTCCTATTTTGCCCGACAATCCCAGCGAAGTCACCCGAGACGGCGCGCCGTCGTCTTCGGGCCGGCCGACTGATTGCGATCCGTCCGAATAACGGCGTGCCCCTCTCCCGTGCCCGCAGGTGAATACATCAAGAACTGGCGGCCGCGTTACTTCCTGCTCAAGACGGACGGCTCCTTCATCGGCTACAAGGAGAAACCTCAGGACGCCGACCTGCCCTACCCGCTAAACAACTTCTCCGTGGCAAGTACGTGATCGACATCCCCCTGGCACCTTTTCCGTTGGGACGGCCCCGAAGAATGGCGCCCGCGGCCGCTTTTGGATGAGCGCCATCGCATCTTTGTTCGAAATCCAACGAGCCTTCCCTTGCGGGGGGCCGCACGACGGCACGGTGGAGCTGGCCCGTAGGAGACGGTCGACGGGGTTTTATCGGTCGTCGTTTGGCATCTGCGGCAAAGCGCGTGTCACCAATACGTCCGTTGGATGGACAAAGGCTGTCCTCTGTGTGTGTGAAGGAATGCCGGAAGAAAAGAAGAGTCGTGCTGGGCTTGCCCCCGCCTGACACTCGGGAGATGGGGCTTTGAATCTTATCTTCTCTGCGGTCATTTGTTTTTTTTTTGGGGGGGGGGGCAGCAGGGTAGAATAGCAGCAAAAAAAAGTGACCCTCATGGGGGCAAGCGGTGCCAAAAATGGAGGGAAGGATGGACGGCTTCTTGAAGGTCCTCTTTCGCTTCCCACCTAACGCTGAAGTCATTCTGTTGTTCCCAAACATGAAAAAGATGAAGGCCTCCCCCCCCCCCCCTGCAATCGTTCTGGGTGCTCCATGCAACCGTGTCCCCCGATTGTAAAGCGCCGCTCAGTTTTTCACGAAAAAAGGCGCATGGGCCGAGTGCGAACGGATGAGCCGATTGGAGGGAGGGACGCCCAGGAAGCGTCGGGGGGGGGGGAGTTGGTGCCGAGGACGAGCCGGGCCGTACGTCCGGCCCCGGCCGCTTGGCGCCGCGCCGGCACGCCACATCTGTTGCCCAAAGCTGCGAGGCCAGGTGGCGCGTGCGGGCCCGCCTTTGTTGATGGGCGTGCGAGCGAACAACGGAAGCGGTCAGATGGAGCTGAGACGCGACGGGCCGATTCCCCGCCGAGTCGCGCGCACGCACACGTCGAGGCATCCGCCCGCAAAAGCCAATTTCGACTCGCAGCGTCCGCGTGTGGGTGGGAGCGCTTTTGGCACGGGGCGCCCGCTGACCTTGTTTTCTGCCAGCGCGGCAGGTCAGGTGTGCGCTGGACCCGTGTGGCCTCGCTATTGACCTTCCGGTCTAAATTTAGGCCGCGCCGCGCCGCGCCTCCCCGGAAGCCAAAGGGGGCCGGCCGAGGACGTCACAATGGAGGCCTTCTCGGCGCCCGCAGCCAGCTCAGCGCCCCATCTGGCTCTGTGCGCGCACGCTTCTGCCTTTGTGTACAAATGGCCGAATGCGCTGCCCATTTTTTTGGGGGGGGGGGGGTGTTCTCCGCCCGCCGTGCGATTCTTCTGAAATTCACCAGATGCGCATGTGCCGCAGCACATATTATCCTTTGGCACGGCAAAGCGGCCGCGTTTGGAATCCTCGGCGGTGGATGTTATTGGCTGTTTTAGTTTTTGCTTTCAAAGACCGGCTGCATCTGCGCTCACGGAACGCGCTCGCCTCAAAGTCGGCGCGTTCCGCTCACGGCGTTTTTCACAGTCGCCCTCACTTATTGCGCCCGCGCGAGTCTCGGCCCATCGCTTGGCCCGCTCCGGCTTTTCCTCAGAGAGCGTCATCAAGTGCAGCTTGACGCTTTCCTTCCACGTTTCCAAGCGAAATGACCTTTTTTTTTTGACCCGCCTGTGAAAAGTGCCAAACGAATGCGCCTCCGGCCGCATGGATGAAAAGCCGGCGCGCACGTGTCAATCAAACGAAAAGACGTGGTCCCAAACGGTTTGACTGCCCTTCGCGCGCTTTCAACTCAACCGACGTCGGCGCTTTAACGTCCGCCGGTCCGGACGTCGTACGCGGACAAGCGATGTCGCGGTCACCGTCGCCGACCGACCCGCGCGTATCTCCGAGCCCCCCCCCCCCCCGCGGAATCGGTATTTCCACTTGTGCGCTTTGCTCAGGAGGAAGCCTTGCGTGTCGCCCGCAGAATGCCAGCTGATGAAGACGGAGAGGCCCAAGCCCAACACCTTCATCATACGCTGCCTCCAGTGGACCACCGTCATCGAGAGGACCTTCCACGTGGACTGCCCCGACGAGAGGTCGGTCGGCCGACGCGCGCTTCGACTTTCCCCCCCGAAACCTTAGGAAGGAAAGTATGCGAGCCGACGACGGAAGTACCTTGTTGACGATGTCGCCTAGCTTTCATCAAGGGCGCGGGTAGGACTCGGCGCGTGCGGATGTACGGCGCGCTCGCGGCGGGAGAGGAGACCTTTCAAGTGGCGTCGGCATAAATTCTCCAGCTGCTCGCTTGCTTTCTAAGGAGCTGAGGTGTTTATCTCCAGAAAATGAACAGCTTTGCCCACAAGACCACAGATGCTCCTCTGCATCCTTTTCACCGCACTGCGCGCGCGCGCGCCGCTCGCTAATAGCTCGGTGCCTCGTCCGTCAAATAAACCAACGGTAATTAACACAAAAGAATATCGTAACGCTAAAAGTCAGGTGTAGACATCCGATCCAGCTGCGCGGCGCCAAAAGCGTCCTCCGAGGTGTCTCTGAGCTTTTGACTGTATCCGCCGCACCGTACTGGCGGCGCTCCAGCCGCTCGCACGCTGGCGAGACGCCCGACTGTAGACGGCCGCGTTATCTCTCATTAGCAAAAAACAACAACAGCAAAAAACAAAAAAAAGGAAAAGAACTCATTTTAGGCGACCTTGAGAGACTTTCCGTTACTTTTCATCTCGCCGCGCGGCGAGGCGGCCCACCGAGCGCTCGAGCGGCAGAAGCCTTTGCCCTCCAAAGGCATTCGGATCTTGAAGCGTCAAGTCGGAAGCGGCGTTTGGGCCCAGTTAGATGTTCTTCCAAATCCCCGCGGGCGACATATGGCCACGCGCCTCCCACTTCAATCATTTGGGACTCAAAGAGGTTTCGTTATTCCCGCCGCAAATTGTCGGCATATTTCGCTCGTTGCTCCGGCCTGGCCCCGCAACGCGGCGCTTTGCGCAAAGATCGGCCGGGAAAGAACTCTCGCGCGACTCTTAACGACCGAGTTAACTCCTTTGAAAAATCGTCGTTGGCTCGGCGGCCATTTCCCTCCCGGTGAAATGTCGGCGTCCGTTCTCCCGCCCGTTTTTCTCGCCGGGTCCGCTGAGCGCGGCGCGTTCTCCCGGCAGGGACGAGTGGACGGAGGCCATCCAGACGGTGGCGGACAAGCTGCAGAAGCAAGAGGAGGAGAGGATCCGGCGCAGCCCCGCTCGCGACGTGGACAACATGGCCGAGGAGGAGATGGACGTCTGCGCCGCGCAGCACAAACGCAAGGTAGCGCCGGCCAACGCGGCTTCCGCGCGCCGGCTTTGGCCGCGCGACCCCGAGGACGCTCTCCCGGCCGGCGAGCGGAATGGCCCGCCCCCGAACTCGCGGGGAAAGATTTGCCGAGCAAAATGTTCCGGGAGTCGGGCGTTTGGGTTTGAAGCCGGCGCCGGCGCTTTGACTCCTTCCCCCAAACGAGCGCCGCTCGGAAGCGGGTGTCCTCGGCAGACGCGCCGCAGTCACTCGCCAAAACAAAAAGCAGCAAAATCCTCCTGCCGAATTTGTTTCCTGTCGCCCGCGTGTGCGCGCGCGCGCGTGCGAGACTGGAGATGCGCACCCCCGTTCTTCAGCAATGCGGAGCGGCCACCTCCTTCCCACGCAGTTGTCGAGAGCGCTCTCGAGCGCCGCGTTTCCACTCGGCCTTCAACTTGTCCTTTGTTTCTTGGTTTCACCCAGACAATGAGCGACTTCGACTACCTGAAGCTGCTCGGAAAGGGAACGTTTGGCAAAGTGATTCTGGTCCGGGAGAAGGCCAGCGGGAAATACTACGCCATGAAGATTTTAAAGAAGGAAGTCATCATCGCCAAGGTCAGTCCCTTGGGGCCACTTGCTCGGAACGAGCCCGAGAACGCTTTTCATTGAGAGTCGGAATCAAACCAGCGGCTTCGAATTCCCGTCGGGATCTCCCAACCTGGACAATGTCAATGTGACGACGTCTGAGTGGAACCGCATGGCCGAGTACGAAGCCGGAAGCTTTTTTTTGGGGGGGGGGGGGGGGTGTCATTATTTGTAACGCTAGGCAGAAAGTTCCGAGCACGCGAGCGCAGGTAAACACAAAAGTGGCGAATAAGCGCTCTGGCGCTCCCAAAACTACAACGAGGACCAGGTCACGAAACGCCAGGGAGAACTCACGCTAACCGCTAAGCTAACATGACACGTAGAGAATGGAAAGAACAAGACCGGCGTGATATTACTTTTGGCAAATGAAGCGCGGTTGAGCGGATTTGAACAATTGCGACGCTCTTCATGTTGAGCTGCCTTGACCGAATGTCTGCGATGCTTTGTCACGCTGTCCTTGTGTCACGTCGACAGGACGAGGTGGCGCACACGCTGACCGAGAGCCGAGTCCTGAAAAACACCAGACACCCCTTTCTCACCGTAAGTGCGTGCGCACGTGCTGCAGGCGCACATGCAAATGTGCTACATCTGCACACACGCATGAGCACTCGCGCGCACACGCGAGGCAGCGTATTGATCCTATACCTAGCCGAGTCTCTGGAGGCTAATTACGCGGCGGGCGCCGAATTGCGGGACAATAATGGACGCATCTGTTAGCCGTTTGGTGTTTGGTGCGCCGACACATCAGCTCCCGCGAAGTTCTGTGGCAGCCCGTCTGCTCCACATCCCCCTTTTTTTTTTCTTTTTTTTTGCATACCACTGTCACATCTGCAGCCACAAAGAGACGCAAAGCCCAACTGCTCTTTTGTTGAGCGCCTCCATCCTTCAAAGTCGACACTCGTCACATGATCGCAGGTGGAGACGAAGCAGCCGAAGCGACGGGCGCTCGGCGAGTTTTGTTTGTTGCGCCTGCTGTTTTCACGCTTGAACGAGCAACGACATTCGAGTCAGTCAAAGTCACGCGCGCGCTTCTCCTTTGTGTCAGAATAAACGGCGAGGCAAAGGCAACGCGTCGCGCCGAGAGCCCGTCGTGCTTTCACAACGTCTCTTTCTTGTCTTCCTTTCAGTCATTGAAGTATTCCTTCCAGACAAAAGACCGCCTCTGTTTCGTCATGGAGTATGTGAACGGCGGAGAGGTACGACGCGCACCCGTGGGGGGCGGGGGGGTATTTTCAGCATTTTCGATCTCTACATATTTAAAATGTTGCTGAAATTAAGTTTCAGCAGCCTCCCAGTTTTGTTGTCATTATTTGTTCAATAATAATGATAGGGGAACACCCGCCCCTCCCCAAGAAAACAGAAAGCAAAAAAAGAAAAGAATCTCTCTCCCTGTCTCTCTCTCTCGATGTATGGTATGTATCTATTTATTTGTCAGTCAGCCAGCACATTTTGCAATTGGCGTGCCAGAGCCCGGCCCCTTTCCCTCGGAGTCGCGGGGGCGGGCCGCGCCGCGCGCAAGGCTAAGACGCGCTAACGCTGAGCCATTAAAGGAGACCGTTGAGTCAATTTGCCAGCCAGTTGGCTCGTCACGTGCCTCCTCCCCCTCCTCGCGCCTGGCGACTCACCTGCGGGGCCTCCAGCAGCCAGAATGACAGTCGGAGATGAAATGAGTTTGCCCCCCCCCCCCCCCCCCCCTCCCAGCTTTGCCCATTTTTCAGCCTTGTAACGGGACCCATTTGCAAGCCCGCCTCATTCGCTCAGCGCGCGGCCGTCACCTGCCGCCCGCCTTCCAGCGGAGCCGGCCGAGATGCCGGCACCGACAAAGCGCCGCCGGCGATGACAAAGCCGCCACGGATGCCCGGTGCGGCGAGGAAGGCCCACCTGTCGCGTTCGCGCGCTGGCGGCACTCCGGCGGCCATATGCAAACCTCCCTGAGCAATGAATTCATGCCCCGTGGCCTCCGGGGTCATTTGTACCGCTGCGCCGTGTGCGGGCCACGCCTCTGACAAGTGACAGCCGAGAGCCGAGCGAGCAGCCGGACACGGAAGGGAGAGACTGTGTGGATTTTCTCATTTGGCATGAATAATCTTGGGGGGGGGGGGGGGGGGGGGACATCTTTTGGGTGTCCTTTGGGGGGGGCTTCCTTCATCAAAAAATGTCAAACCGTACTGTTACGAGAATCAAATCTTATATTTTTGCCAAAATAGTCGTCATCTTCTGAGAATGACGTTTTGTCATTATTTCCAAAGTCGTCATTTTTGCTTTTTTCGAACAAGTCACAAACCTGTGAGAATGCAGTCCGATTTTTTGAGTCTTACAGATTTACAAGAATAAAGTCCTATTATTTGATGAAAACAATTTGTTTATGTGAGTAGTATTTTTATTTTTGGAAGGTTAGAAAAAAAAGACATCATGAAAAAGTCATATTTTTCTAAGAAAACATTTCTAATAAAGTGGGACCAAGTTGCATTTCTCCAGAAAATCGCGCTTTGCCTTCCTAAATGATGCAAGCGAGTTTGTTGCCAGCAAGCGAGCAGGATGGAGTGAATGAAAACAGCGGCTCGGAGTCGCAGGGCGGCAGATAGCGCGCTAATGAGCGTCACGCTGGAGGCTGGGGGGAGTGGGGGGGTGGGGGTGATGTGCCGCCTCCCTTTAACTTAACTGGCGTATGGATTAAACCCTCCGTTTGGCCCCCGTTGCCCAAATCCACGCCAGCGCTTCGTCAGCCTCGCCTGAGGTGGGTGGGGGGGGGGGGGGGTCGGCTGTAGACGAGGTGCCAGCTGCTGAGTGCCTCCATCCACCCGCCCTCCTCGGAGGGGACCCCCCCTCCCCTTTTCCACTTGACGCGCTCGCCCTCCCCTCCGCCATCTATCATCTCAATATGGTGCGGGCAGACAGTTTGTGTAGTGCTAATTTCCTCCAATAAATCTGTAATTATTGCCGCGCCACCCCCCCCCCCCCTCCCACCCGCCTTTTCCCCACAGCTGTTTTTCCACTTATCCAGAGAGCGGGTGTTCTCCGAGGAGCGCACGCGCTTCTACGGCGCCGAGATCGTCTCGGCGCTCGACTACCTGCACTCGGCCAAGATCGTGTACCGCGACCTCAAGGTAAACATCGGCGCTCTGCGCTCAGTCAATCATTGCAATCTGGTCACATTTTTCCCACAAAACGTTGGAACCCTGGAAACATAGGTGGAATCTTTGCTCTATCTATATCTATATATATATATATACGTGTGTAACAAGATCAAGAAAAATAGTCATATGACAAGAATTAAATGTGTTTCAGAATACGTTTTGTGTGTGTGTGTGTGTGTGTGTGTGTGTGTGTGTGTGTGTGTGTGTGTGTGTGTGTGTGTGTGTGTGTGTGTGTGCGCGCACGCTCCTCCCAGCTGGAGAACCTGATGCTGGATAAAGACGGCCACATCAAGATCACCGACTTCGGCCTGTGCAAGGAAGGCATCACGGACGCGGCCACCATGAAGACCTTCTGCGGCACGCCCGAGTACTTGGCGCCCGAGGTATCGTTGGCACTTGAACGCAGACACGGCACGAGGCACACCCGCACGATCTCATGAGAGCCAACGGCGGGGCGGCTTTGCCAAGCGTGCGCCGCACTTGTCGGCTTGAAGGTCTTTCTTTCGCCACTCATATTTTGCACCAAGAAAATATAAACTTGAAGTCAAGGGCAACGGCAGAGTTGGAAATTGTAAAACAAATAAACAAAGAAAGATGATGTTTCTTTGTCATAAAAAGTTGTTTGTTTTAAGGAAAACAAACAACGGCAGGGTACACCCCGAACTGATTGCCGACCAATCGCAGGGCACACAGAGACAAAAAAATCAGTCACGCTCACAATCACACCTTGGGATCAGTTTGGAGTGTTCCATCAGCCTGCCGCGCATGTTTTTTTTGGGGGGGGGGGGGCCAGAGGACCCAGAGAAAAGCCACGCAGGGCAACATGCAAACTCCACACAGGCAGGCCCCGCGGGGCCCGCAATCAAACACGCTAGCTCCGCACCATCGGGCGCACGCGCTAACCTGTCATTCGTTGAGCCGCATGTTGGAATTCAACACCCCCCCCCCCCCCGCCACCCAAAAAAAAGATCTTGATAGCCAAAAGTGACAAATGACTGTTCATGTTGTCCGATGAATTTTTTCTGGCCTCATTGTTTTGTCCAGGCATTTTCCCATACCTTCCTTGTGTCGGCGTACCGACTCGACGGTCCGTCCGTATCGACCGAGCGACGACGACACCTCCTCGGCGCATTTTAAACGCGGCGGCTAAATTGGAAAGAGCGTGAAGTGCTCCCGCTTTCTTTAGCCAGCGTCCTTCAGGCGCCAAGGCCACCGGATCACCGTGGCAAGCGATGCGGGGACCGAGGCGGCAGGGGAGTGGCGCGCTGCGGCGCGCATCCCACTTGAAAAAGTAGCGAGGACAATTTGGCGCCGCATTTTCTGCGTTTTGGGTTTTTTTCAAGAGCCTTCCTTTGTGTGCCAAAAGCTGATTGGAGGCTGCTAGTTATTTTTCACAGGATGTGCGTTTATACGCCCGCGTGTGTGTGTCGCGCTAGAAAGTGCGGGCTAAAGTGAGGCAGATGGCGGCAGATGGGCGAGGTTGGAGGAAGGTGCTCGGAAAAAAGCTGGAAATCTACGCCGCCGCTCGCCCGCCCGCACGCACGCTCCGCTCGCCCGCCCGCGTGTAAAAATAACACAATGTGCTCGGAGCCAAATTCCAGAGATGCAAAGTAGCTGGGATTAAACAGAGAACGGGGGACTCGGGGGCTCGCGGGTGGGGGCTCCAGACGGACGGAGATGAGAAGACAGAGGAATTATCTCGGGGTTGCGCCATTGTCATTTGGCCACTTCCCGCGTCGGTGGGCTCGCCGCTTCTTTGACGAGAAAAGGCGTTAGCGAGCGGCGGCGTCTTTGCGAAGCCGCGCCGCGCGTGTCAAACACCGCCGTATTATTTATTTGGAATAAGAAATATACGTAGCAGAGAGCAGCGAGGTATTCGACCGAGCAACTCTCGAAAGAATAAGATAAGATAAGAAAACCTTTATTAGTCTGGCAATGGAGAAATTCCCGATTCACGGCAGCAAAGTTATGAAAGGAAGAAGTAGAACAACAAAATCTAGGCGCCGCCGGAAAGGCGGCCACTCTTGCGGCGCCATTTTGAAGTCCAAATAACAAAAATAACACAAAGGGCACAGACAGTCGTGCGATCTTCACCACTTTTCTGCATCCGCTTTGTTGTCTGAAGCGGTTCTAGATGAAAGAGGAGAGGATCAAAGTGTCCTTTCACCAGTGGGTCAGAGACGTCATGCTGAAAACGTGCGCGCGTCGGCTACAAGCTAAGTTTTGAAAGCAAACGCGAAGCTGTGGCGTCCATTAGGAAATAGGAATAGAATAGGAAAGCTAGCCAATCTGCGCAAAAATCACGTTGGTGCCGACGGGGCCCGGAGTTGCCGAGCGTCATTAGGCAGCGGCTGTCGGTTGGCCCGCGCCCGCTCCATTATTCTTAACGGCGAGAAGACGTCTTTGTCCGGCACATGCCCCTCTGGACGCTCTCCAACCCCGCCGGTCTGCCCGTCGCCACGCAGACACGCACGCACGCGCGCGCTCCCGCGTCACCTGCGAATCGGCCGGCGACGTTAATGAGCACCTGAAGGACCCGGGCCTCGCTCGCGACGGGATGAAGGCGGCGCAGATGGACCAGGCGGGAGCGGGCCAAGTGCGCGAGGCCGCTTTGACGGAGTCCCGCCTTCTCCATCCGGGGACGTCCTTTTCCTCCTCCGAAGACCCGCCGCCCGCTGACGTTTGCCATCCCGGCTTTTTTTTTTTTTTTCCTTCTTGTTTTAATGCTCCCCTGCAGCCACCTTGCTCGGCGCCATATTGACTCGCTCGCGCTTTATCTCCTGGCTCATCTGTCCGCTTGTTCTTCTTCTTCTTCTTCTTCTTTGCCACCGCGGGCGCTTTCACGCCAATAAAATAAATGCACGCGTGCGGAATGCGAAGCAGATGTCTCGTAAAAAGAGCAACAAAACGCGGCGTCAAATCACATTTCGCCTCGATCTTGCGCCACCTCGAGCCGCTCGGCCGAGCGGCCGCCGCGGCGTTCGCGTTCGCGTGCGGCTCGTAGGCCGTCGAGCTGAAGTCGCCGCTCAAAGGGAGATCAAAAGTCAGGCCAGTCGGCGGCCTCTTGCCGCTGCCGAGCCAAATCTCCCAAAAAACAAAAGCGTCGTGAGAATGCTTCGAATCAAAGCAATGAAAACAAAGACAATCGGGATGCGCAAGGTGCTTGGGCTTCTTTTCTTTTCTTCTCTTCACCGGGGCCCAAAACTCGCATTGTATGGCGACGGATGCCGTCCTCGATGGGAACGAGATTGAAAAAAGGGGCTTTTGACGTGTGCGTGCACGCAGGTGCTGGAGGACAACGACTACGGGCGAGCGGTGGACTGGTGGGGCCTGGGCGTGGTGACCTACGAGATGATGTGCGGCCGGCTGCCCTTCTACAACCAGGACCACGAGAAGCTCTTTGAGCTCATCCTGATGGAGGACATCAAGTTCCCGCGCACGCTCTCGGCCGACGCCAAGTCGCTGCTTTCGGGACTCCTCGTCAAGGACCCCGACAAACGGTTTGTGCTTTGTGCCGACCAAACGCACGTACGCCAGAACGCCGCCCCGCGCTTCCAAAATGAGAAGATGACCATCCCGGGGATTGATGGAAAAAGCTCAAAGCGGGGCGAGAAGAGTTTGGTCGCCCCGAGTCGCTCCCGACTTTGCGTTGCGCTCGAAATTCACTCGGACTCGCCGGATGGCGTTCCGCTTGCCAAACGGGCGCTTTTCTTTCTTTTTGGGCGGAGCTAGGCTCGGCGGCGGACCCGGCGACGCCAAAGACATCATGAGGCACGCTTTCTTTTCCGCCGTCGACTGGCAGCACGTGTACGACAAAAAGGTGCGGCCGCGCGCGCCTCCGTCGAATGCCCGACCGGACGCGGGGTCCTTGACGCCGTCCTCCCGCCGCAGACGCTTCCTCCGTTCAAGCCTCAGGTGACGTCGGAGACGGACACCAGGTACTTTGACGAGGAGTTCACGGCGCAGACCATCACGGTGACGCCGCCTGAGAAATGTGAGTCTCTCTCTCTCTCGCGCAAAGTGCGGCGACGAAACCTCGCGTGCTTGTCGGCGATCCCGACGCGCTCGTGATGGGAAAAGGAAGCTTCAAAGGCGCTTCGTGAAGCATCCGTATGAACGGAGAAGCTTCGTTTCCCCACCACTTGCGACGCGCGATGACCCGCGGCTCTCGAGGCGAGCGGGTCGGCGCGGTGGCGGTGGCGGTGGCGGGCCGAGACGAGACGAGGCCGCACCTTTTGGGGGTCGAGTCCGAGACCTTCGCCGCGCGGTCCGTCTCGCTACCGCGCCGCAACGCTCCTTTGCCACCAGAGAGCCGCCCGTGTGGATTTTTGCGGGCGAAGCGTCCGACTGAGCCGATACGAACGATCTCGTCGTAACTTGTCGCTTACGTCGGTGTCTTTGCGCGCGCGCCAGTCGACGAGGACGGCATGGACTGTCTGGACAACGAGAGACGACCGCACTTCCCGCAGTTCTCCTACTCGGCCAGCGGGCGGGAATGAACGCGGCGCGCCCTCTAACCCCGCCCCCTGCTGTGACATCATCACGGCCGGTCTACGAGGTCCTCGGCGCGGGACGCCCGAAAAGAGAAAAGCGGGAAGCTTTCGGACCCGGAGGAATCCACTCCGGGAAGGATTTTGCCACCCCTCCGCCATTTTGTCTCATTCACGCTTCACGAAGGGAGCGGAAGGTACGAAGGCGGGTTAGCCGCTAATGTGACGTCGGCCGGGTGGGACGGCTCCGCTCCGCTCCGAATTGGTTCCCCCCCGGCCGTCTCCGCAACGCACGCGCGTGACTCGCTTGTAATCTCAGGCTTTTTTTGCACACGTCAACCATATTCTGGGATCGACTGAGCGGGTCCGGTGGGCGGGAGTTGACTCGGGTGCCATCTCCCAGTGGTCGTCGCTGCTATTCCAACATCCGAGTCACCCGCTCGTCCTCGTCCTCTTCAACCGGACGACCGCTCAACACATCTATCGCTAGTCGGTGACCGTAAAAGAAGCATTTTATTCCTCCATTTATTTATTTGTTCATTTATTTATTGGTTTGTTTGTTTTGATGGTAGCTATCCTGACACCAAACAAGTCCCCCCCCCACCCCCCCTCTCTGAATCAATTTCCAGAGAAATAGTGGAAGTAAAAAGCCTCATATTCACAGAGACGTTGGAATTGGTTTTCATTCTCGTTCGGTCTCCAAGAGGCTGAAGAAAACCTAATTGTTCAAAAAGCAAAGCAATACTTCCCTCCGGATATGAGGTCAATCCCCTCAATCCATCCCAGAAACCCCGAAAGGTGAAGAAAAATACACTTTTTAGCGAAGCGCTCCAGTCGAGCATCGAGGAAATGATGTTTGATCTCCAAAGCGATCAAATGAAGAAGACGTGCTATTTTCCGCGCACTTAAAATCTCAGAAATGCTCAAAAGCACGAAACGAAATGGATCAATCGCAACACGGCGTTTTGTTGACCTATTTGTCCCAAAAATCCAAAAGAGTTGCCATCGATCTGAGGGGGCCGCCGTGTCGGGCAAGATGGCCTTCTGCCGACAACCCGACTTCGTCATCACGTGACCAAGCCCCCAAAACAGGTTTGCGGACTCCCTGCGGGCAATGTGAAAAGACTTTTCTGCTTGTTGTCTTCTTTCATTTCAAAGTCAAGCTCCTTTTTATTGACAGCCCCGTTGTTTGTCGAAGCAGGGCACCTCCACGAGGATCCCGCCTGCCCCCCCCCACCCGCCCAATAAACCGGAAGTAACCAATGAAATGGAAGTGTGGCCCAGCCCTCACTGCTAGCTAGCGACACATCACACGTTAGCAGCTTGCTAACTTGCCGCTCACGCGGACGCCGGGACGCATCCGCGCGGATCGAGCCGACAAACGACGTCGAAGCGCTCAAGGATGTCACGTTCTCACGCGAGAGGGTTCCACGTCCAAGCGCAGCAGTTCCCCTTCGAGCTTGACTCGCCACGATGCGACCGGACGGTGGCGGGACACCGTCACCACGCCGCCGTGGACGCAAACGTATTTTCGGATGAGGACGACCTCACCTCGGTTGGAGGTACTTCTGGCTTATTTATGATAGCGCTCATCCACGCTCCCCCCGGCCCCCCTCCCCTTTTCTTCGAGTTGCATTTTTTCGATGAACCGACACGCGATTCTACCGGACGAGTCTCTGCGCGATAGGGCTGAGAAAACAAAATGGCCGAAGAATGTCGTCCGTTAGCCCCGCCAAGCGTTCTTTGTGTATTTATGACTGGTCGGGTGGCTTGCGCGCATGACCGACACTTTCCAGCGCGGACCTCCGCCAAGGCGTTTTTGTTTTACCGAGAGACGTTGTCAGGTCAGAGAGTGGAACCTTTCAATTCATTTGCACAAACCATGACAAATTCACCTCGAGGGTTGCGGCCTTGACATCGCCGTCGAGGACAATTGATGGCAAACGGGGAAAATGTCATCCTCACTGTTGAACGGGAAATGGAACGTACCATTACACCGTGGTGCGCAATATCTGCTGTCAATGAATTATGCACGACTATGTTGGACAGGGTGTCCCTAATATATGCCTTAAACAGCTTATGCACACACACGCATTATATCTATCTCTCTATTTCTCTCTCACTCTCCCAGTCAGCAAAATTGGTCCGGGGCAGACACGGCACGTACACTCGGCCCACGTACCTCGATGAATGACGGTCCTGCGGTGGCCCACGTCTGGCATCCACGATGCGGGCCGCATTCGGCCCGGATCTGAGCCGCATTGTAAAACCATATGTGGCCCTACTCCGGCCCGACGCTGGGCCAGAACAGGTTCCTCATATCAGCCTGAATTCAACCTCAACTAAGCCACATCTTTCATGAGCCATATTTGACCCACATTAAAAAAAAAAGTCTCAAAAACAACTGTTATAAAAATATGTTTATTGTCATAATTTGTGAACCTCACATATAACTCCACATACACTGGAAAAATGCACTTTTCTTTATTTAACAGTGAACACAAAATCCAACTTGGGATGCAGCTTACTCTTGAACGGTATTTTTCTGTCCATCAAATTGTTGCGATCTCCATGTCCTCTTTTCTTCTCATGCTCTCCTTCCTGTCACCATCCCGATCGGGAGCCAGATGGAGCCATCTTTTGATTGTGACATCAATTTTTAGCCAAAAAAAACGACCATGTATAGTAAGGCGTTTTTAGCTGAAAAAAATGACTATGTATAGTAAGGTGATTTTAGCCGAAAAAAACGACCATGTTTAGTAAGGCGTTTTAACCCGAAAAGAATGACCATGTATAGTAAGGCGTTTTTAGCCGAAAAAAACGACCATTTATAGTAAGGCATGTTTAGCCGAAAAAAACGACCATGTATAGTAAGGTGATTTTAGCCGAAAAAAACGAAAATGTATAGTAAGGTGTTTTTAGCCAAAAAAAACGACCATGTATAGTTAGGCGTTTTTAGACGAAAAAAACGACCATGTATAGTAAGGCATTTTTAGCCGAAAAAAAATGACCATGTATAGTAAGGCGTTTTTAGCTGAAAAAAAACGACCATGTATAGTAAGGGGTTTTTAGCCGAAAAAAACAACCATGTATAGTTAGGCGTTTTTAGCCGAAAAAAACAACCATGTATAGTAAGGCGTTTTTAGCTGAAAAAAAATGACCATGTATAGTAAGGCGTTTTAGCCGAAAAAAACGACCATGTATAGTAAGGGGTTTTTAGCCGAAAAAAACAACCATGTATAGTAAGGCGTTTTAGCCGAAAAAAAACGACCATGTATAGTAAGGCGATTTTAGCCGAAAAAAACAACCATGTATAGTAAGGCGTTTTAGCCGAAAAAAACGACCATGTATAGTAAGGCGTTTTTAGCTGAAAAAAAATGACTATGTATAGTAAGGCGATTTTAGCCGAAAAAAAACGACCATGTATAGTAAGGCATTTTTAGCCGAAAAAAAATGACCATGTATAGTAAGCCGTTTTTGGCTGAAAAAAACGGCCATGTATAGTAAGGCGTTTTTAGCTGAAAAAAAATGACTATGTATAGTAAGGCGTTTTTAGCCGAAAAAAACGACCATGTATATAGTAAGGTGTTTTTAGCTGAAAAAAATGAACATGTATAGTAAGGCGTTTTTAGCCGAAAAAAACGACCATGTATAGTAAGCCGTTTTTGGCTGAAAAAAAGACCATGTATAGTAAGGCGTTTTTAGCTGGAAAAAAAAAAGACTATGCGATTTTAGCCGAAAAAAACGACCATATATAGTAAGGCATTTTTAGCCGAAAAAAAATGACCATGTATAGTAAGGTGTTTTTAGCTGAAAAAAACGACCATGTATAGTAAGGCGTTTTAGACGAAAAAAAAAAAAGACTATGTATAGTAAGGCGATTTTAGCCGAAAAAAACGACCATGTATAGTAAGGCATTTTTAGCCGAAAAAAACGACCATGTATAGTAAGGTGTTTTTAGCTGAAAAAAACGAAAATGTATAGTAAGGTGTTTTTAGCCAAAAAAAACAACCATGTATAGTAAGGCGTTTTTAGCCGAAAAAAAATGACCATGTATAGTAAGGTGTTTTCAGCCCAAAAAAACGACCATGTCTAGTAAGCCGTGTTTGGCTGAAAAAAAGACCATGTATAGTAAGGCGTTTTTAGCTGAAAAAAAAAGACTATGTATAGTAAGGCATTTTTAGCCGAAAAAAACGACCATGTATAGTAAGGCCTTTTTAGCCGAAAAAAAATGACCATGTATAGTAAGGGGTTTTTAGCCGAAAAAAACAACCATGTATAGTAAGGCGTTTTTAGACGAAAAAAACGACCATGTATAGTAAGGCGTTTTTAGCCGAAAAAAACGACCATGTATAGTAAGGTGTTTTTAGCTGAAAAAAACGAAAATGTATAGTAAGGTGTTTTTAGCCAAAAAAAACAACCATGTATAGTAAGGCGTTTTTAGCCGAAAAAAAATGACCATGTATAGTAAGGTGTTTTCAGCCCAAAAAAACGACCATGTCTAGTAAGCCGTGTTTGGCTGAAAAAAAGACCATGTATAGTAAGGCGTTTTTAGCTGAAAAAAAAAGACTATGTATAGTAAGGCATTTTTAGCCGAAAAAAACGACCATGTATAGTAAGGCCTTTTTAGCCGAAAAAAACGACCATGTATATAGTAAGCCGTTTTTAGCTGGAAAAAAAAAAGACTATGTATAGTAAGGCGATTTTAGCCGAAAAAAACGACCATATATAGTAAGGCATTTTTAGCCGAAAAAAAATGACCATGTATAGTAAGGTGTTTTTAGCTGAAAAAAACGATCATGTATAGTAAGGCGTTTTAGACGAAAAAAAAAAGACTATGTATAGTAAGGCGATTTTAGCCGAAAAAAACGACCATGTATAGTAAGGCATTTTTAGCCGAAAAAAACGACCATGTATATTAAGGTGTTTTTAGCTGAAAAAAACGAAAATGTATAGTAAGGTGTTTTTAGCCAAAAAAAACGACCATGTATAGTTAGGCGTTTTTAGACGAAAAAAACGACCATGTATAGTAAGGCGTTTTTAGCCGAAAAAAACGACCATGTATAGTAAGGCATTTTTAGCCGAAAAAAAATGACCATGTATAGTAAGGGGTTTTTAGCCGAAAAAAACAACCATGTATAGTAAGGCGTTTTTAGCTGAAAAAAAATGACCATGTATAGCAAGGCGTTTTTAGCTGAAAAAAAATGACCATGTATAGTAAGGGGTTTTTAGCCGAAAAAAACAACCATGTATAGTTAGGCGTTTTTAGCCGAAAAAAACAACCATGTATAGTAAGGCGTTTTTAGCTGAAAAAAAATGACCATGTATAGTAAGGCGTTTTAGCCGAAAAAAACGACCATGTATAGTAAGGGGTTTTTAGCCGAAAAAAACAACCATGTATAGTAAGGCGTTTTAGCCGAAAAAAACGACCATGTATAGTAAGGCGATTTTAGCCGAAAAAAACAACCATGTATAGTAAGGCGTTTTAGCCGAAAAAAACGACCATGTATAGTAAGGCGTTTTTAGCTGAAAAAAAATGACTATGTATAGTAAGGCGATTTTAGCCGAAAAAAAACGACCATGTATAGTAAGGCATTTTTAGCCGAAAAAAAATGACCATGTATAGTAAGCCGTTTTTGGCTGAAAAAAACGGCCATGTATAGTAAGGCGTTTTTAGCTGAAAAAAAATGACTATGTATAGTAAGGCGTTTTTAGCCGAAAAAAACGACCATGTATATAGTAAGGTGTTTTTAGCTGAAAAAAATGAACATGTATAGTAAGGCGTTTTTAGCCGAAAAAAACGACCATGTATAGTAAGCCGTTTTTGGCTGAAAAAAAGACCATGTATAGTAAGGCGTTTTTAGCTGGAAAAAAAAAAGACTATGTATAGTAAGGCGATTTTAGCCGAAAAAAACGACCATATATAGTAAGGCATTTTTAGCCGAAAAAAAATGACCATGTATAGTAAGGTGTTTTTAGCTGAAAAAAACGACCATGTATAGTAAGGCGTTTTAGACGAAAAAAAAAAAAAGACTATGTATAGTAAGGCGATTTTAGCCGAAAAAAACGACCATGTATAGTAAGGCATTTTTAGCCGAAAAAAACGACCATGTATAGTAAGGTGTTTTTAGCTGAAAAAAACGAAAATGTATAGTAAGGTGTTTTTAGCCAAAAAAAACAACCATGTATAGTAAGGCGTTTTTAGCCGAAAAAAAATGACCATGTATAGTAAGGTGTTTTCAGCCCAAAAAAACGACCATGTCTAGTAAGCCGTGTTTGGCTGAAAAAAAGACCATGTATAGTAAGGCGTTTTTAGCTGAAAAAAAAAGACGATGTATAGTAAGGCATTTTTAGCCGAAAAAAACGACCATGTATAGTAAGGCCTTTTTAGCCGAAAAAAACGACCATGTATATAGTAAGCCGTTTTTGGCTGAAAAAAACGACTTACTATACATGGTCTTTTT
Organism: Hippocampus guttulatus; assembly: GCF_054856545.1. NCBI lineage: Eukaryota > Metazoa > Chordata > Actinopteri > Syngnathiformes > Syngnathidae > Hippocampus > Hippocampus guttulatus. The sequence goes on from NC_141270.1 coordinate 238,285, forward strand.
TTCGGCTAAAAACGCCTTTCTGTACATGGTTGTTTTTTGCGGCTAAAAACGCCTTACTTTACATCGCTGGTGTCAAACTCATTTCACATGGTGGGCCACATACGGCCTCGGTAGATGTCAAGTGGGCCGGACCATTAAAATGATACCATACTTTGCTATAAACAACCAAAACAATATGTCTTTCCTTTGTTTTGGTATAAAGAAGCACACGAACATTTGGAAAATGTTGAAATTTAATGAATGTATCTTTTACAAAACATTTCATGAAGCACCTTACATTTCCTTCAACAAATGTGCAATTTACTATTATCGTTCACATTATCGTGACGAGCGCAGAAGACTGGACGCGTTGAAGACGAGACGGGTCGAGTTGTTTGAGAAGCCCTTCCGAAACGCGTGCGCGAGTCGGGCAGCAAAGGCAAGTCGAAAAGCAGAGGACGACCGACTGCGGAAGAAGAGTGAAGAAGGTCGGAGAAAGCAGCGCCAGAGGCTAACCCTCGCGAGAGTCTCGTCGGCCGCGGGAACGCGCGTTTGACTGGCGAGCGGTCGGCCGGGATCCGCCGCCGCCGTCTCGGCGTTCGCTTGTCACGTGTTTGCGTCTTCCAACGTCGCAGCCGCGCCTTTGGCGTTTGTGTCGGTCTTGTTCACACGCCACCGAAGCCTTCGGCATTCGCTCTGAAAAGATGAGAAGAAGAGATTCGTTTCAATAAAAATGGGGCGACAAAAACCTTTGATGCAGTGGTCAGAGACGAAATGGATGTCATGCTATTTATTATCATTTGAATGTTATCACTTGAATTTGTTTTCGGATTGATTTATTGGATGTCATTTTTTGGGGCGTTCATCCTGCTGGCAGACTTGATTTGAAATAAAATAAATGCCTCCCTTTTCTAATTTCCGCGTCTCTGAGACGACATGCAGTGAGTATATGATGTGCTTCTGGAAGGCCCAATCGAGTCAAAAGCAATGCCCCCCCCCCCCCCCCAAACAAAAATACGACCAGATACATGCAAGTGTTTGTTGAACTTCTGCCCTCTAGTGGGGTTTTTCCCCCAGCGCTACTTACCAGTGCGCCCCCAAACCGAGAAATCCGAACCAACCCTCTTTGCATCAGGCTGAAAAAGACAAGAAATAAAGCAGTGCGCAGTACATGGAAAGGATGCAAACAGTGGGACGAAAATCAAGAAGCCTTGAGTCTGCGAGGGGAATTTCGAAGGATTATTTCAATTCATAAAAGCAGTTTCCCTTTTTGGGTTAGGATAGAAAAGATGTCAAAGTGTCATACAAAACAACTTTCCAAAAAGGTAAATGTCACGAAGACAGTTTTCGAACTCATAAAACGGAACCCGATAGAATATGTCCGAACATCGAGAAAATACATCTATAATCATAAAGCAGCTTTATGAAAAGTACATGGATTCTGTTCCCGCACGTAATAAAAATAAAAAAAAACTGCAACAACTTGATGAATCTGCACAATGCCCCCCCCCCCTCCCTTTTTCAAGGCAAGAAGCAAAGGCACAGTTGAAGCGGAGTGCGCGGGACCTCTTTGACTCCATCGCATCCAACTCAAGAGAAGGAATGAAAAAGTCTGAAAATTGCCCCCCCACACCGAGAGACGTGCGCGCGTGTTAGTTGTGGCCTGGTTGTGGTGTGTGCTGCATGGTCACGTGGTTGTGTTTGGCCAGCAGCTCACACACCTGCCGGGCGCTACTCTGACAGTGCCGGTCCAACTGTTGGAGCCTACAAAACACACACACACACACACACAGTTATTGACTGACACGCGAAGTACGTTGGCCAAGGCAACACGAGTCAATATTGAAATCATTTTGGTTTATTTTGGGGTCAATTTTGTTTGCTTTTGGGCGTTTTCTTCGAGACTGTTTTTTTTTCAACTTTCCCTTTGACTGAACAGTATTTATTGTTCTACTGTACAGCCCCCCCCCCCAAAAATGCTTTTCTACTTGAACTTTTGTTTTGATGCTGAACACATTCCAAGGCAAATCGCCACACCCACTTTTGCTTCTAAATGGGCGACCGCTCCAGAGAACCGGAAATCAAGCGCGACCTGACGTGCTTCCGTGTTAGCTGATGTTTGACGCCACCTCGACTGGGCTCACACACACACACACACACACACACACACCTGCCGGTGGCCAATGTGATGTTGCCAACCTCTGGCTTGAGCCCTTCCAAATCCCCCTCGCACGCACTTGACAAGACGCGCGTATCGGTGCGCAGCTCCTCCATCCACTGGCACGCTCATTAAAGAGGACTTAATGCCTCTTGCGGCGCGCGCGCGCGCACACACGCTCTCTGGTATGTGTGCACGCATGCGCTTATCTTTGAACGTGTGTGACAGCGGTCAAAAAATCCAAGCGGGTTTAGCTGGGGGGGCTCTCTGCAATAATTTCCCCTGACGCTGTTGACGGTGACACGCCGCCCGCGCGTGCGTCAGCGGCATACGTGAGCGGTCGCCCGCAGCCATCGCGTGGATAAAAAGTGTTTGGTTGCGGCCGTGTTTATTTACAGGTGGGAGCGGGGGGGCCTCGGAGGGGGAACAAGTGCTCAAAGCAGAGAGGAGGGGAAAAACAGGCACGCGCAACAAAAGTCACCACGGTGTTGTTGCAAAAGCGGATCGTCGCCTCGGCAATATGCTGACATGGCAGAAAAAAAGGCATGAAGGAATTTGTGTGTGCGGGCTGCGCACGCAACCACGCTCAGGCCAAGTTGGCGCATTTTTCCACCCTGCAGTAGTTCAAAAGGCGGGGTTTGCTCCAACAGCAGCCTTGCCCTCCAAGGGATCCCGCACAACCACTGTATTGTCAAAAAAAAATAACAGACCACAGGCGACTCGAAACATCCTTCAAATGATCCTTAAGCGACACACAGCGAATCGCACTCATGCGTGAGTGCGATTCTTGTCATTTGCAAAAGCAAAAAGTTTTTGGATGAAGCAGCCCGCGCGCCCCGAGGCCGTCGCGGCAAGCCTGTTCCTTCTTCCCGCGGCCCGCCGTCACCATTTGTTCCGCGAAGCAATCTGCCGACACGCGCGGCGTCCTCGCTGGCGGAGGCCAGATGGCCCGGTCGAGCCCGCGCATCCGCACGCACATCTGCGCATTTTCGACACTCGAGTCTCGCGGATCACCTCTGGGCTCGGAGCGGTGAGACGGGGGGTCAGAAGGAGACGAGGGAGGGAGAGGAGGGAGGAGGACCAAGAGAGGCGAGCGACCGCCCGGCCACATCTCATCACCGGGAAAACGGACACCAACGCCGAGCCGGCATCCACTTCGCTTGCATTTCGACTTTGGTGTGCGTGGAGAGAGGGGGGGGGGGGGGGGGCTGGAACAGTTGCCTTTTGAGTTTGACAAGAATCATTTGAGTACGATCAAAGCACAAAATGATGCAAGATTGTGCCTTTATTTGTCACGCTACTGAGACAGGCGTGTTGCAACCACATTTGCCGTGTTGGTTTGTGGGCAGCCTTGGCTGATCCTCCTCATCCTCCACGTAAACAACACACAAATAGTCAAATAAGTCATGATGTGTGCGTTAAAAAAAAAAAAAACAACCCCCAGGTCGTTTGGCAGCCAACTTGGCCCGCTAAAAATACATCAAGCTGATTTTCCAAATGTTTTGCTCTTCGCGGCACAGATTGCGGCGAGGGGCGGAAAGACAAGGGGGGGGGTTGCGTCGGGGATGAGGACGAGGCTCGCTCGCCCGCTGCCCGGAAAGGCCTGGAGGCGGCACGGCGGCCGGGGAAAGCGAAGATGGCGACGAGCGTGACCTGCTGACGTCGGCGCCCAATGGCAAGCCTTTGCGCGCACTTCTGCAAGGCGTCGTCATTGGCGGCCGTCCTTCCTCCCGTGAGCTCCTGATGACGCAGCATCAGGAGCTGGGGGGAGGGGGCGGGGGGGCTCTAACAAGGTCGTGACGGCCGGGTATCGCCAGTCGGCGCCGGTTGCCCCTCAAGAAGAAAATGCCACTTGGCCATCGATTCGTTGCTTCGCCGCCAATCGCAAATTTCAAGCAGAGGGAGCTCGATTCATCTGCGCGCGGGATTCCATTGGCGGGTTTGTTTTGGGCAGGCAGATTTTTACGCCTGCGCCGGGGAGCTTGGTGGCGCGCGCGATCCGCGCCTTGGCCAAACCAAACCGACCGCGAGCGACGCGAGGCCAAGCGTCGCCTTCAAAATCCGCCTCGCCGAGAAGGCGCTGGAATTCTCCCGCCGAAAGGCGACGAGCGGCCGACGGCAAGCGCGGCCGTCCGCAACTTCAGGTGGCCATCTGCGTCCAGGTGAGGGTGGGACGGCGCCGCCCACGCGCGCTCTGGGCCACGTGGGCAGACGCCGGCGACGCGCCAAGCGGCCAAAGCCCAATCCGGAGGCATCTGTCGCGTCGGCGTTTTCAGCCCAGCGCGAACTCGGCTTTTTCTTCTTCCAATTTCAGCACCCGCGCGGTTTGGGCTCCCGCAAGCAGGGCGGCGGCGGCTTTCTGGTGCGCATGCGCGCGCGTACCTGTTCTTCATGCTACGGTGCACGCGTCCATGCTGGACACACTGCTTCTCCATGTCGGAGCAGCGCGCCGTCGTCTTGTTCAGCGCGCCCCGAAGGTGACGATTGGCCGCAGTCAGCCGCTCCACTTCCCGCCTACGTGCATGCGTGAAAACAAACAAACAAACATATCAAGTCATCCCCCTTCCAAAAAAGAGCAAGCAACAAGCTGCAGTTTCCACAAAGGCCGATTTCTTTTGGAGCCACTTTTCTTCCGTGCGATTGGCCGACTCGATTGGCAGGAGTTGTACGCCGAGTGGAAAAATGACAGCTTTTGCTCTCCTCAAAACTTTTCTTGTCACATGGGAGGTTTGTTTTCTTCGCCCCCCCCGCCCCGCCCCCCTTTTGACCGTGAAAAAGTTTCCCCGTTGTTTCAATAGGTGACAAAGAAAGGCCACCCTCAGAAGATACGTCGTCTTTCCAACCAGAACGTTGGGCATGAAACGCAAACTATCCGGTTGCGTAGGCACCAACGCATCAGCGTCGAGACTTTTCCCGCTCTGGCTCGTAAAAGCACGCGTGGCTTGCTATGGGGGGGGGGGGGGGGGGGGGGCAAAAGTGGGAGAGGCACATGAACCTCCAGGGCACCCGTAGTTCATTTTCTGCTTCAGCAGCACGGAGCGCAACTCAGCAGCCCCGGTCTCCGTCTCTCAGTCTGTGGGGGGGGTTGCAATGTCACTGTTTAAAGTCCAGCAGGACTTTAACCGCTACACTTGGCTTGGACTCCAGGAGCTCAAACAGCCAGAGGCCAACGCACACACGCAAACACGCACAGTGGGGACAGTGAGTGTGAGAGAAATGGCAGAAAAGAAAGCGCATCAGGGGCGTTGGATGAGTTTTGCGGCATTGTCGGGCGCGCGCGCACGCATCCATTTGCGCGCGGCGGCCAGCGAGCGCGGCCAGCGCGGGCGGTCTGTCGGGGCCAGATGGGAGGCCGTCATGTGACTAATGCGCAGCGCAGCTCCAACAGCTGACGGGAGGCTGGGCCCAGGGTCACTGTCGTACACGGACTGGCGCGCCGGCGCCAACAACAACGGGCACGCTCCTTCGCGTGGCAGATGGAGAGGCAGGCGGGCCTGCTGTGACTACACTCGCATCAGGTTTCGCAGGAAAACAGGTTCGGCGGGAAGGGAGGAGGGGGGGGGGGCGCCCTCCGGCCGCCCGCACGAAAAATCCAACTCTGTGGCTTGAGACGGCGGCTCGGCCTCTTGGTTCGCCGCTACTCCAGGTCCGCGGCCTGCTTGGAGTCTTTGGGCACTTGCCGACGCTCTCGCCGTGGCATATTTGGGTTGATTGGTTTTTGGGGGTCGGGGGGGGGGGGGGGGGGGGGGCCCATTCGTTTTCCGCACAACATCTCTCGAGCACGGGAGATGACCCGGACGGCCAAGTCAAAGGTTGCACGGGCGAAAGTAGCGCCGAGTAAGTCGCCGGCGTATTCGCTTGTGTCTCGGAGCGCCCCCTAAAACGTGCGCGACACCTGCAGAAGCATCCGGGACCGCCGGCAGGTTCCGGCACCCGCCCGTCCCGAACGGGGAGCGGGAATTTGCGCAGCTAGCCTTTCTTTTTGTTTGTTTGGTTTGGGGGGGGGGGGGGGGGGCCGTACGGCGGTGACCTTTTGTTGGCCGTCAGCTCCTCCAGGGTGGCCCCCAGCGTGCGGCACTCCTCCGTCAGCTTCTTGATGAGCCCGTCCTGAGAAGACAGCAGCACGTCCAGCTCGCCGACTGCCGCGCAAACAAACAAAGACGCCCGTGAGCGCGACGCCAAAGTGGAGGCAAAAGTGCATCTGTTTGCTAAACCGCGAGCGGGCGGTCTTTGAAAGCGGGCATCGCGCACCCCCCCCCCCCCCCCAACATCCGCTTGCTCTCGTTGCAACACTCGCAACGGCGCGCTTGGAGGGTGGCGGCGCTCCACCCGCCGGCGCACCGTCGGGCCCAAAAAGGGGGGGCCCGATGGGGCGACCATCTTACGAATTTGAAAAGGCTCAGAGCGGAATCAAGGACAGCAGCGAAAATGTCCCCCCCCCCCCCCCCGAGAATGTCCGTTTCTTTTTCTTCCTTTCCTCCGTCCGCAAAAGCCTTTGGCTGATTTCAGCATTTCTTGCCTCGATTTGCGTCGAATGGCCACGGTGACTTCTATTCGACTTCCGTCGTCAAAACGCGCCATAGGCGGGCGAGTCGGTCCCGACGCTCGCCTAACTTCATCTGGAGCGCGCACACACACACACACACACACACACAGGAAAGTTTTGGCCAGAGTGCGAAAAAAGTTGCGCTGAAGAATGCTAATTAGGCGAGCAGGCTTTGAATGCGTCTGGCCGCGCGTAGGCCAAAAAGAACCCTGGGACACAGAAAGCCCGGCAGAACTGGCACTGGAAACAAACAACAGGCAAAGCCACGGTGGGGGAGGGGGATCAGGGGGGGGGGGGGGGCGTTAGCGATGGAGGGAGGGGGAGAAATGTCTGATGTCATCTCGACGCAGCTCTGTATGCACGTATTAAAAAAAAGATGGATGGATGGAGGGAGGGAGAGCAAAAAAAAAAGCTCCCGATGGCGCTGGCGTGCGGGGCGGCGAGAGGAAGCGATGCGAGCGGCAAAAGGACGTCCGCCGTGCCCCCTCCCCGGGTGTTTGTTTCCTGCTGTGCTCTGATGTCAGCTCTCTTTAGACAACATGTGTGCCGCCGCCACGTGCCAGGAAACAAAGCCTTTGTTTTGATGTGCTGTCAGAGGGGGGGGGGGGGGTGTCCTTGGGTTGCAAGTGGCGGCGGGCCTCCTCGCTGCAAAGGAAGGCGCGGGTCAAGAGGAGGAGTCGGAGTCGCGTGGCCGCTGGACGATTGTTATCGCAACCGCAACTTGATGGCAGCCAACATTTTCAACACTACCAGTTTAGCGTCATCTTTTTATTTGGGGGGGGGGGGCTTTCAGCTTCACTATTCTTGTACCATTTTGATTGATGTTATCTTTTCCCCTTCCTAAAATCTTTCCTGTGAAAATGTCCTTTGCTTCTTGCAACGTCCGTGCCGTGCTGCCTTGCTCAGCGATTTGGATTTTGGCCTAATCCCCCCCCCCGCCCCCCGTGTTTTTTTTCTTTCCTCATCCACAATTTCTTGAGTGTAAAGCTTTTTTTTTTGTCCAATGAAAATTTGCTCATTTCTTTTCATGACTTTTCCACCGTGGCGTGGCTGCGGACGATCCCGAGTCAAACGCTTGCTTTCTTCTTCCCAAAACGGAGACTTTTCCGTTGCGAAATGACAATTGCGATTCTCTTGGGGAAATGAAAGCATTCCTCTTTGAAAATCACCATGATAGACCGGTCTTCTTTTTTTTGGGGGGGGGGGGGGTTACAAACTCAGACCGTAAGGTCGCCAAGAGGCAGCCAGCCGTGCGCGTCCGTATTAGGGCCGGAGGACAATTTTTCAGCCGAAAGGTAATGGGTCCAATGCTCGCTCCCCGCCGGCCGCCCTCCATTCCTTGTCGCCGACGGCGCAGGTAGGGAAAAGGACGAGGAGGATCCAGATGGTCCGACGGCTGTCCGCGGCGGGCGCTCTGACCCGTTTGGGTCGGCTTCACGTCCGCTCCGCGGCGCCCCGCTGCTTCCGGCGTACCGACCCTCGTTAGGCTCGCGGCGAACTCCGACCGATCCCGGCGTCCCCGCATTCGAGTCGAACCCGGATCACCGGACCGCGAGGCAGGCGCGCGATCCACGAACGGTAGCGGCTTCGAGGGGGGGGGCGGGAGTCACTCACCTCTCTGCCGGTGCCGCGCCTCCGTCCGCCCCAGCGTCGCCGTCATCCGGGCCTCGCGCCGGCGCCCCGCGTGAGCCGCGCGGGCCATCTCGTCCCGGTGAGCCGCGGCCGCCGTCTCGCCGGCCTCTCTGGGGACGGAGACGCACAGACGAGCGCGCTCGTTACACCGCAACGACTGCCGTCGGAAGCCGGAAGGCGAAACGCCGCGCGTATCCAACAAAATGCACATTTAGGACGCGAGGCGGAAGCGCGGACAGTCGCCATTCAAAGAAGACTTGAGCGGCCAAGGCCATTTTGGAGCCCCGGCGGGGCTCCAAAATGTTTGTTTTGACCGCAGAGAAGGATTCCACGCAAACGGATGGCAACACACCACTGAAGCATCTCTCTCTTGATTTGATTCATTTATTCTTTTTTTTTGTCTTAACGTTGCAAAGCGTGTTTTAAAGCGCTCCTTCAATAAAATGTATTCTGAAGACAATTGTTTCTTTATGATTGAATTCATCCCCCCGATCGCACGGACACGACCGACGGCGCGGGAACAAAAAAAGCCCCAAAAGAAACCCAAAATGGAAAAAAAAAACAAGCGCCGCGCATCCGAAAGCAAACTTTCCGACACAAGCGAGTCCGGCCGCGTGCCAACGACAGACGCGCACAAAAGACCAGAAGAACGGGAAAAACTACAAAGACGGGGAGAGAGCGCGAGCGCCGACAAATAAACGCGACTCTTCCTGAAGTCCAAAGAGGCGCTAATGAAGAGAGAATTCTCCAGCTCAAGTGAAAACTTTTCTCCCCTGCAGCGCTTGGCCCGCATCTCTAAAGTGACCGCGTCTGTCTGTTCCATCCTGCCCGCGTGCGCGTGTTCTCCTGCTGTCCTGCTGTCTGGGGTGTGAAAGCGGGTGGCGTCGCCGCGCGGGGCGCGTGCGCGCGTCTGAGTGGGTGAGCGGAACACCCGCTGGGTTTGAACAGCAGCCTGAGCCACCAAAGCGCACACCAGGGCTCAGCGGGAGATGGCGGCCGGGCGCTGCCAGCCATTTGGTCCTGCAAGAGGTTCCAGGCGGGGGCCGGGGGGGGGGGGGGGTACTTTTGTGCTTCTGTCCATGCGTGCGTGCGATTGAAGAGGAGGAGGGGGGGGGGGGCTCACACCAGACCTGTTTAGCCACCAATTAGCATCGGACGCCGCGCCAGAACGTTCCAGCAGTCGGCGGAACAAGACGAGAAAAGCGAGCAGACAGAGCGCCGCCGCCTCTTGCTCGCAAAACAACTTTGGTGCAACTTGCGCAATCTGAGGAGCGCCGGAGTTTGTGAGAGCGAGCCGCAAATACTCACAAGAGGACATTTTGGGCTCAACTCCAGTGTCGCAGGAGGGGCACCTCCCCGCGCGCTCAAAATCAAACGGGGGAGCGCTACCTTTCTCCGAGCGGCCACGTGCCGTGAGACGGATGCCGTTGGTGGAGTCTCGCGCTTCAAATAGGCCGTAGAAATCGCTTTGGCGGCTCACCGATGAGGTTAAAAGCGGCGCCGTTGGCTTAGCAACAGCCGTAAGACGGGGCCGCGCGGCCGTTCGCCAATAACGGACGATCGAGCTTTGACGACCGTCGCGCCGCTCGACGCCAAGTCGCCGGAGGACGAGCCGGGTCATCCCGCGGACCTTCCTCATCTGCTCGGGTTCAACGCGATCCCAATCCGAGCAGCAGCTCATTAGCATCGAACCAGCAAAGAGCCTCGACTTTGGAGGCTGGAGAGGAAGCGCCGCGCCCGTTCCATAATGTGGCGAGACCCGATGCCGACACACACACACACACACAGCTCTGGACTAGCATCAGTTAGCAGGCGGGCCAAAGGCCAAAGCCGGGATGTTAGCGGCTGAGCGGCCAGGTGCCGAGGCTGCTGGGTAAAGAGAGAGCGGGCGGGGGCCGGCATAAGTGGGCACTATTCAAGCTGTCGGCCATTAGATGAGAGGGGGGGAACGGGGGGGGGGGGGGGGGGGGCGGCTCGGCCCGACCCAGAGTTTGCGGCGCCCCGCGGTGCCGGCGACGTCCCGCGCCAGAAGCGCCAAATGCTGCTTTATGAGAGGAGCGGCGCAAATTGGAGTCAGATGGTCGGCTTGGAGGAGACGCTCGCTCATACGGCGCCGTGTTTGTACAAAGAGCGACGAGCGCAATGACGCTTTTGCAATACTTTGCACAAAGTCACACCGACACGCGGCAACTTTGGGCTCGGGTCGCACTCACGCGAAGCCGTTTGTCAAAGGACGGAAAGAGATTGGTCCGCGGCCACTCCGCCGATGCACAAAATGTGGCACTCATCTCGCAGGGCTGCGCTTTTTTCTCAACTTTTAAGAATTTCAACACAAAGAAAAAAAACACCCGTTTGAACACGTTGTCAAAGCCGACGCGATCGATTGCGGATACCAACCGCGCTACTCTGAGCGCAACAAAGCCGTGTCGAAAAAAGGGGTTCTCATCATCCACTAAAAGGTCCAAATAAAACCAAGGCCCAAAACAACAAGGTTGCAACCAATGAACAACAAAACAAACCCATCTTCCCGACGCATTCTGCTCTACGCACGATAAAGCTTCTGAAAACAGAACGAAAACAGCCCGAAAGTGGCCCTCGGGCCTCCTTTGCGTCACGCTGCGCTAACGCGCCGCGACGTCGGCGTCAACGAGCGGCCGCTTCCCGTCGCCCGCCCGTCTGTTTGACCCGCTTCTGACGGGGCGTCATTTGAGTCAAGAGTTTGCCGCCGACCTCATCTTCAGTTGCGCGCGCGCTGGTCTTTTTCCCTTTTGAGCATCCCGACGACAAGACAAATTATTGGTACTCGGTATGGGCGAGCGCTGAAATGGAAGCACTTGCGCGTCTGAAAAACATTTGAAGGCGACGCGGGGCTGGCTGCGTTTCTCTCCTAAGAACGTTTCGCTATGGAACCGCGCGTGTCGATTCACGGCGCTGAGAATTGATGAGATGCGAGTCCGAGACTCCAAATGAGCACCGACCGTTCCTGTTCCCGTGCTTCCCCAGCAACAACGGGCGTACTCGCTGGAATTTGAAAAGACGTCACGCGACAAGACGGACAGCGTCGATTTAGAAGGCGTTCGTATTGGTCGGCTCCGCCGCCAACGATCCGGGGCGGATCTGGCCGCCGAGCGCATGAAAAGAACACGACGGGAAGCGCCGCGGCCAAGTCGAGAGACAGATTCGGCATCATTTATTGACGCGGCGTGGAACAAATTGCTTTGCCTTTGCTTTTGAGCACGGCCGCGGGTCACGCCGACATATGACAGACAGAGGCGGCCTGATGTAGCCCGCAGACCCGCTTCATCTGTCTCTCTCCTCCGTCGCGTGCCTCCCGCCCCTCCCGCTTCCCCGCAACTAAACTGGCTGCGTCTCCCTCCATCTGCCGGTTCTTCCTTCAGCGTCCGCGCACCTGTTCACACCTCCTCTCCTGTTGGCCGCCTCCTCCCTTTCTCTCTCTCTCTCTCCCTCCCTCCTTCACTCGCCGCAGCGCTGCCAGCGCGGCTTGGCGCTCCGTCATTCAATCCATCTGTCGGAGAGTCAACTTTGTTTACGGGCGGCGGCCCGAGCCTCTTTTCCTCCTCGAGGAGGTGCTGCGCGTGCCCCCCCCCCCCCCGGGCCCCACTCCCCCTTCCCACCGAGCCGCATCGCAATACCGAGCTCTGGCACGAGCCCGCAAATGTGTTGAAGGCAGTTCAAAAGCGACTTGACTATTATGAGCCCCGCCACACTGCAGCCCCCCCCCCATCCCCCGAAAAAAAAAAAAGGCCTCGGAGAGGAAGACCGGAAAATGATTTTGATCTATTTTCCATGTCGCCGATCCTCATTCGGGTCACAGGCGAGCCGAAGCCCACCTCGGCCGCACGCCCCGGACCGGACCCCGGCCACGCGGACAAACGCCGACACTCACGTTGGCACCGAGGGACGATTTACAGTCTTTGACCGACTTCACGTGCGACGTGCGAAGGCCGCGCAGGAGGGTCCGGCCCCCAAGCGGGCCAATGAATTCCAGAAAGAAGGGCGTGACGCAGCGCCGCAATTGCCCCGTCGCGATGCATTTTCAAGCGGCGCGCGAGAGAAAGAGGGGGCGGCCGCAGCGCCCCGTATGAAGAAAGACGTCTCGTGACCAAAGGCGGTGGAACGAAAAGGCCGGCGTAGCCCGGTGACATCGCACGGCAGGTTGAGAGCGCCGCACGTGGCGAGGCGGCTCTGTCGTCAACAGGACGGCTCGACCTCACTTGGAAAACAAAACGAGTCGAGAAGCGGCGACGGCCCGGAGGCGAGACGAAAAGGGCCGCGCCCGCCCGCGGAAGCTCACTTCCGCGCGCTCGCCACCGGTCCGCGGCTGCAAACGAGCCATCCGTCCGGATGGCGCAGAGGAGGCGCGGGGGCGGCGCAGCAGAAGCGCGCCCGCGTATGTAGGCCAGCGTCCCGGGGCACACTTGGCCGCTCGGAGAACAGTTGCCGCCGACAGATTTGCCTCCATCTCGCCCGAGGCGCCCCGGTCCGGGTTCTGTCCATTTGCAAAGGACGAACAGATGACGGCGCTGTTTGGCTGACGACGGCGAGACGCTCCGGGAGGGGCGATGTTCTGCCGCTTTGTCAATACGCTCCATCGAGGGGGGAAAATCACTTTGACGCTTTGCAAGTCAAGTCCTGACTGATTTCGACTTCATTCATGGCGCAACAGGCGCAGACGCAACAAAGTGCCAAAAAGACAAGACCGCTCCCGGTTCATGGCTTTTTCGCCATCATCGGGAGAGATGGCGGCAAGACGGCCGCGCGGCCGGTTCCTGAAGAGGGCCCGCCCGCCCCCGCGATTGCCGCTCTCGCGCACCGACTCCCACCTCGCCCGCGTGACCGCGTGCGGCCCCCGCGGTCTGAAGTGCCCGGGGCGTCGCGCCGAAAGCAAGAGAAAAGGCCAAGATAAGGAAGGGCCTTGGCTCAAGTCACCTCCCTAATCAGAGGCGGCAGCGAGAGGGCTAATCTCAAACGACGTGGAAAGGCGCGGCTGGCCGGCCCAAGCGAGGACGAGGAAACTGGCACACACTCAACGATGCGACCGGTTGGGCGAGCTCCAGTCAAGTTGGGCAGGACTTCAGAGTAGAAGACGCCGCTGAAGGCAGAGCCACGGTCAGAAGGTGGCAGGCAGTCTTACGACAACCGTGAAAGCTTCGTGCGCAGTCGCCTCGCCGGCAAAATGGCAGAGGGCGGGTAAGTCCATCTGCACGTTTGCGTCTTGCTTCCAAGGCTACAATGGACCGTTTCTTTGGGCCTCGTATTGCGGCCCGTCAATTCACGATCTCTCCTCAGTGAGCCGCTGACAAAGGAAGTCTTTCTCTTCAACTACGAAAATTTGCGCCAGGCGAAGGGCCGCAACGAGACGTACTTGTGCTACGTGCTGAAACGAAAAGCTAAAGGCTCCGTCTTTAAACATCTCAGAAATGTACCCCGCAGAAGATCGAATATACCCGATGGAAAGCATGCGGAGGTGCGTATGCTGCTCGGATGAATAAGGAACAAGAGCAAAAGCAAAAAAAAAAAAAAAAAAAACAAGCCACTCTCTCGTGCAGGTTCTGCTAGTGGAAGACCTGAAAGCTTTGAAACCGAGGTCAAACTACGAGGTCACGTGTTACTTGTCTTGGTCTCCCTGCGCCGACTGCTCCGAGACGCTCGTCCAATTTGTCAGGCAAAACACCAAGGTGGAGCTCCGCATCTTGGCCTCGCGCCTCTACTATAGCGACGACAAGCTCAATTGTGATGGCCTGCGACGGCTACACGCGGCCAACGTGTCCATCGGCATCATGGCTGAAAAAGGTCGTTTGGGGGGGAAAAGGGCAAAAAAAATAGAGACCATTGAATTCTTCCAAACTTTCATCACGACTGAGCTGACGTCAAAGCAGACTGACTGACTGATAGCCGTCTCCTTTTTCCTGTCCGTTCTTCGTAGACTTTGAGGACTGCTGGAAACTTTTTGTGGATCCAAACGAGCCCTTCCAACCTTGGGGGAAGCTCAAAGAGAACTCTGACTACTACATTGGGGAACTGCAGACAATCCTCCAGCAGGTAAGCGACCTTGCGGCTATTTCCGTGTCAAGTGCAAAGTATCCTTGAGGGACGTGGCTTTCCCAAACGGGCCGGCGGGGGCCGGGAGCCGCTTCGCGGAGCACTTTGCGTCACTGACTTAGGTGTGAATGTCAAGTCCGAATGGATTCATTGATGACGAATCGATGCCATTTTGCAGGCCCCCGCGCAGCCGGAGGTCGAAATTGCAGATTGGATCGAGAAACTCACTCTGGGGGACGCCGAGCCCGCACAATAGGCCAAGGCTGCCCAGGCCTTCTTTTTGTTGCGCCCTTTGTGACTGGGGCGGTCGGATGCATTAAAGGTCTGGGACAAGCCTCCCGTTTCCGCTGATTTCCATCCAACATTTAGGCCACAGCAATGAGCTGTGGCAACAGCTTCCTCCGATTCCAGCTGAGAAACACAAAGCGGGGTCGCAACTTGAAGAGAATTGACCGCGACAAATTGCAATCTTGTCGCCCTCGTCGGCGGCCCCGCGGACGTCGACGCGGCGCTTCCAAAAGCATTTGCGGGCGGAAAAAGCACGTGACAAATGCTCAAGAGAGCCGCCGAACGAAGACAGGAGGAGCGGGGTGAGGGCACGAGGCCGCTCCGACGGCGAGAGGAGCGCTGCGGGGAGTCGTCACGAGGCCAACGGGCCCACCGCTGTCAACATCATAGCAGAGCGCGGCTGGCCGAGAGCCCTCCCGGCTGCCCTATCCGTAACTGTCTGATTAGTTGTGCTAAGCAGCCCCTCCCCTGCCAACCGCGGCGCCATCTGCTACCCGGCAACATGGCTGCCGACCAGACGCGCGCGCGCACGCGGGCGCGGGCGCGCAGCGAGGCCGATACCTGGCACGGCTCGGCTGCTGTCACACAGATACACACGCGCGCGCGCACGCATCAAAGCCGGCGCGCGCAGGTGTCGCCCAAAGGTATCAACACTTAAAGTTCACACGAAGGGAACACGGCTGCACCGGGCTCCCAGGAGTCGAGCGGCACGCCAGATGTCAATGAGCCACTCGCGTGCACTCAGAGAGGCCGCTTCCTTGCATGCGACGCGCCGCCCTGATAGCAGCACCCGCGAAGGTGGCCTCACAACATACCCAAAACGTGGAGCCTTTTTCCTCCCTTGATATCAAAGCCAGCAAAGGCCCGAGTACTCAAAATCTCCAACAGACTACGCCGAGCGATGATCCGCTCGCGTGGAGAGTTCTTTTCCTCGTCTCGTCTCGTCTGGGGTCGCGAGCATTTTACAACTGGGTTCAGATGTTGGAAATGTGGCCTCGTGCGTCTGTTGACAAATGACAGCACCAGTGTCCTCTTCCAGTGTTCGCGCGTGCGTGTGTTTGCGCCGCCGCCGCTCTGTTTTGCCGGGCCGTGATTGGACAAGAGCCCCCCCGCCGAGCGCGCTCTGCAGCAGTTTTGTCGGTTGCGGATTTTGGCCGCGGCCCGCTTGGAGTGAGCCTCTGGCGGGACGCGACATCTGCTGCCTTCACCTTCCTCATTTACACTTCTCCGCCCTCTCACGCTCACCCGCGCCGCTCTCTCGTCTCCGCCTACGCAGACCTCGCCGCCGTGCCGCGACAGATGAGGCGGAGGAGCACGGGTTGGGGGGGGGGGGGGGCAGCAGCAGCGTGACATGTTTAATGGAGTTTGGGGAAAGTTTCCTCCCGTCTCGCTGCGCGCTCAAGGTCGAGGGAAAAAACACAGGGAGGAGCTCAGGCCCGCCGTCTTGCTCGTTCTGTCATCGGGCGTCCGCAAAATGATGCTCCCTACGACGTGGCTAGAAATGCACTTTCGGCCACCAAATGGGGAGCCCTTTTATCAGAAGTGACTAAGGGTACATCTGACTACATTTTGGAAAATGGCGGAAAATATTGTACAGCAAATAACCGGAAGTACGGTCACGCCTGTGTTTTCAGATATGAGCCTTGAGGAGGCGGGGCCCATATTTCCAACATCTGAAGTAGGAGGTAGGGCGGCGCGTGGTATCGCCGAGCGTGCGTGTGAGCTGTGGGAAAGGGCGGCAATGGGAGCATTTGCATGGGAGCGCTCGTTGGCGTCACCTGTTTTTAGCCTTCTCCCATCGTTCATTACAAGGGCGGAAAAGCCAATGAGCGGCCGCGGCTCGCCTTTCTCACATGCGAGGGTGTCACAGTAAGTATACAGTAAAAAGAAAAAGAACAAAAATGACTCACAAGCGCACCTTGCCCAAGCTTTCAGATTACAGTATGTCTGACCAGATCCGTTTGGGTGGGACCAGACAAGACAATGTTATTTTGCATGACTAAGAGGATGGCGTAATGGCCACGGTATGAGGTACCGCATGTGAATACAACCAGAAATGGAGACATTTCTGGTTGGAGAAAAGCCAATAAGTGAAGCAATTGTGCATGCTGAATGCACAACGATTTTGAAAGAGCCCAAGACTAAACAACATGAACATTGAACATCATTTCAATGAAGACTTGTTCAAAACGTGGCCTACGCCAGCCGGTTTGTTTGTTTGCCGGGATCAAATCTCCACTCCTGCTGTTTCTACCGTTTACTTGCGCGGGCTAGAAAAGGCGTGATACTTTGATGAAACAAATAGCTTTGACTCGCTTCCTGCCCCCCACCCCCCAAAAAAAGTACGATTTGTTGAACAAAGTGTCCATTGAGTAAACTTGCTGATCTCCAAGCAAGCACGCTCATGATTATGTATTCCTGATTTCCCGGAGATGATGGACAACCGGGAGGGGCCTTGCAGACATTGTCCAAAAAAAAGGGGAGCGCGGACCGGACCGCCACCACGCACGTGCCTGGCTCGAGATGGCCACTAGGGCCACTTTGCACTCAAGTCACCTTCGGGAGCAACGACATAAAGAAGAGGAGGAGGAGGAGGAAGGGAAGAGCGAAAGAAGGGAGCAAACAATCAATCCAAACTTGGTAAAGCCCTGTGCTGGGATGGGGCCGCAGCATGCGCGTGTGCGTCTGGATGTGAACAGAGTGACGGGGATTAGGACAGATCCTGGGCTGTCCAACTCACAGCTGGCTGATGATCCGATCCTGGAGCGCACCAGCCGCCGAGGGACTCCCGATTGCGTGCGCGCGTGTGTCTGTGTGTGCCCGTGTGCTGTGAATTTCATGCGCAGACAGAAACAAATACGCTTTGCGCAAACGAATCGGAACAGAAAGGCGGCGGGAATCCAAGAGGCGCCACAAGGCGGACCGAATGAAAGCAAGGAGGCAATCAAAGAGCTCCTTTCCCTCTGTCGGGTGGGGGGGGGGGGGGGTGTCAAACGGGAGCCTCGCTTGCTGGGATGGCGCAGCACGCGGCCGACGCAACCAGACCCAAAAAATGGACAGCGAGCCTCCCGCGCCGCCGCGTGACCTTCGAAGGCCGGCGGGGGGACAGAAGGAGATTGACTCCACTTTTTCTTTTTTAATCCCGGCCGTAAATGTAAAGACGAGGTAGGAATGGTCTTTTTGCAAAGCATTTTCATATGCGTCGAATGAATCTGAACACTTGCTCTCATTGTATTTCTGAAACATTTTGACCATATTGCAATGGACTGAAAAGCACGTGTATGTCTCAGGTTCAAAGATTCTGATACTGCAGACAGTTACGAGATAAGCCCCTCGGCCACTGGCTTTCAACGCTAATGAGCAAAACGGAATCAGAATGGCCGCCTCCTCGGCCAAGTCAACAGCTGTCCGACAACACAGCGCACATCTGCGGTGCCATAAAACTCCACCGCGCGCACCAACACAGAGCGACGTGACCGTTTGCGCCGGTGGTTACTCTGGACCGGCTCAATGTCTCCGTGCCGTTGTGCGCAACCGCTTCGAAAACACACACGCAGAGTCTGAAACGCATGACGGCTCGCCAGCCGGCCAGCCAGTGTGCGTGTTAACGCTGGCGGACAAATGACAGACAAACACACTTAAACACAGATCAGAGGGGACACACGCATGCACACGGCCAGCGCCGCGGGGCAGCACGCTCACATCTGTCGGAAGGGGAGGGGAACAAGATGGGCGAAATACAAGTACAGGCTCCGTCTAATTTCTGGACGCCCCCGGCTGTAAAAACCGTCGACAACAAAAACCTGCGATGAAACTATCCTCCAAAAAAAATTCCCGGTACTGGACCAGACTTTCAGATTTCAGTTCAGGACAAACTACACCGTGACCTTCGAGGTGAACTTCGTTTGACCGTCTCTGTAACCCTCGATTGCTCTCCAAGGAGCTGAACAGCAAAGTGACAACGAGTGTTGTATTTTTATTTTGTATTTTCAGACATAGTTCTCAACTCAACTCAACTGTATTTATAGAGCACTTTCAAACAGCCATCGCTGTATAATATTTCACATATTATAGCACCTCTGCCACAATTTGAGCCAGGAAAAGCCCTGGAAATAGAGGAGAGAAGAAAGGCCAGGAGATGGAAGGAAGAGAAGGAACGAGGGGAGCCGGCCGTGCCTAGCGAGAAAGCCACGGGTGGAGCTGGGGGGCACTCGGTGCGTATGCGCGTGCATATGCCAGGCAGAGGAGAAAAGGCTCAAGTAGCAGTTTGGTGCTGCTGGCGCTGGCTGGGCGTGGGCCCGGTGGCACAGCGTGAGCAAGCCAGTGTGTGTGTGTGTGTGTGCGCGCGCATTATGTTGTGGCATGCCTAACCGGATTAGAGGTGACCTGGTGGGGTCCAGTTGGTCCCGGGACCACAGCGCAGCGGTCGCCCACGCGTGTTCGGGCGCGCGCTCGCGCTTTTGTTCAATAGGATTAGCCGCTACCCGGCGCTGTTACAGTTGGCGCGCAGGGTCCGAAGCGGACCGAGGCTGAGGCAGAGGGCGGCGCCGCGAGCGCGTTGGCATGCGGAACGGGATTAGGCGCTAACCTGGTGAGGTGCAGTTGGCGCTGGGCGCTCGCCAGCTGTTCGGCCAGGCTCAGGGCTTCGGCCCGCCATTGGCCGCCGTCCCTCTGGACCGCCTCCAGGCGCTGCCGGCAGCCAACCAGCTCTGAGCTCAGCTTTTCCACTTCCTGTCCCGCGGAGAGACATGCTGAAAACAAGCGTGCCCGCGCGGCGGCGCAGACGCATCTCGCGTGACCTCGAGTGAAGGGGGTTCGGCTTTAGTCTTGTTTATTTGCAGCTCGGTCAACCGGAATAGAATTAGAAAGAAACGTTGGGTTTCGTTCAGCGGGTACCTGCGCACATGTCTCCAGGTGCATGCCAGCCTTTCCCATACCAGCAATTTTCATTGATACTAACATTTTTGGCGGCCACCTCTTATTTATGTGCAGCCGTGTGCATAAAGTGCACGGGTGTGCCAAAAGACAGCAAAATATGGGAGAAAATGTCATTCATTTCAGCCTTTCAATTCAAAAGGGAAAAATCCCACACGACGGATTCATTGTCGTTAGCTCGAAGCTCCACCAGTGTATATATTTCATTGAAGATCAAGAATTATTTCACGCTGTCGTCTACGTCATAATACGAAGTATCCCCCCAAAAATGCATTCCGTTTTTGACCGGCCATTACTCAGACATTCGGTTCCCATTTCGGACTTCACTCGTATAGATTCAAGTCCAACAAGTTAAAGTAATGAAAAAAAATGGACATTTCAGATCATGTCGCGGCATTTGTGAGTAGTCCAAAAAAAAAGTAGTGGTATCTATCTCGAATAAATATCCTAGTAAGGGGCAGCCAAGAATTGAGCATTTTGGGGAGATACCCTGTTTAGGAGTTGTTGTTGTTTTTTTTTTTGGGGGGGGGGGGCAATACTGAAATCAATGACTTTGTTTTCCAGATTATTCTAATTTATGGTTATGAATCTGCAAGTGAAATTGTAAGCAACCTGTGTGGAACTCTCCAGCTGCCTGTTGGTCTTGGACTTGAGGTCGTGCAGTTCTCGCTCGGCCTCGTCTTTCTTGAGCTGGGCACCGCTGAGTTGACACCGGAGCTCGGCGCACACCTGAAACCCACGCAAATGACAATTCAAATTTTCTGGAAGACCGGTTTCATTTGGAACGCCGCATCCATTTCCTCTTTGAAAGAAGACTTTATGAACACCCACATTTGATTGTTTAAAATTCACACACACACACACAAAAAGCACGTATTTATCTTTTGCGGGCCTTATTCAGATCATCAAATTTTGTATTCACGTGCTACTATTGCTAATGTCATTCGATGAAGCTAAGTATCTCACGTTAGCGTTAGCTGATAGACGATACATTGGAAGGGGTCCCCAAATTGAAATCTATTTTGGAGCCCGTGCTGAATTTCTGTCCATGGTCTGGGTACACATGTGATCGTTTGACCCAATGTAGGCGAGGCTAGAATGCCTTAATTCATTTTACTTTGAGGAATGACCCAATTATGACCGGTCTTCGTCGTGACTGACACAGAACCGGACACGAGAAAAGCTGGTGAAGGCGGTTGAGGCTTGGACGGAATACGGAGAAGATCATCGCTGTAGTTTTGCTGCCATCCAGTGGAATGGAGGAGGATTACCGTACGAGACAAGACTGGACGTTCGGAACCAAAGAGGAGTCGGGAGCATTGAAATGAGCCTGTGGTCATCTTGCATCAAAGAATTCCCAAGCTGAGACGGTATCAAGAAATGCGCGTACTTTGCTGTTCTCCTCTTCCACAACGGCAAGTTGTCGCCGCGCATCTGCCAGCTGATCGGTCAGCGAGCCCTCGTCGGCGCGGACTCTGTCGAGGTGGCCCTCCAGCTCGGCGGCGCGTTGGGACAGCCAGGCCACCTGATGCACCGCACCGCACGCGCACACACACACAGGCAAAACCTTTGGTGAAACGCATTGATCGATGGACACTTGGAATGTGCTTCCATTTGCCCGTATCTCGCTATTTCAGATGAGCTTGACTGGATCTGGTTTGGACATGGGATTTGGGGGGGGGGGGGGGGGGGTTTGAGCAGGTTCCAAACCATTTGGGTTCAGAGACCTTGGCAGGTGGACATTTTTCCCCCTTACAATCTCAACGTGAATCATACATAACTACCACGTGTGTTGAATGCCGTAGGAATTAAAAAGTGGCCTATTTTTGAAAAGAAAAAAAAGTTGTTACAATAACAAAATATTTTCTTTTTTTTGGAGGTCTTTTGAGAATAAAGTGGGTCACAAATGACAGTATCAAATGACGAAATCCAGCTCATCATTCAAATCTCCATGCCATCGTTATCTACGCATCGGTTTACTTATGCCGCCGAATCGCGCGGCTCTACCTAAAGGTTGCGGTAATACACGAGTTGCGTTTACGGTATTCGCCAGCTCCTCCTTCTGCCCGCGACCCTCGCCGCGTCCTTCCTCCCTGGCCTCGGCCAGTTTGTCCTTGAGGGCCTGCGCGTCACGTTGCCGCTGCGCCGTCTGCCGGGCGAGCTCCCTGGACAGCTGCTGGCACCGCACCTCCACCTGCACCGAGGCACGCAAAGAGTAGTCAGAAGGCCACATCGTCGCCGAGGTTGATGGCTCATTGCAAATGGACCGGCATTGACAGTGAGGCGACCAGATAGGAAGTGGTTCCATTTTCGGATTGATCCTCACTTCAGATTTCTGTCCCTGTTCTGCTTGTTTGACTGGGAACTTTGTGGAAGTTCCACAGAGTCTTTACCGCATGTGTTTTTTCACACGCACACGCGCACTTACGATGCCTTTTATTTGATTCAATCTATCTGTAAGCCATTTAGGAGATCAGCCTGAAATGATATTTGTGCGTTTTAGGTTTAAGATGTGGTACGATGATGTTTTAAACTACAGTACCAGGCTTTTTTTGGGGGGGGGGGGGGTCAATTAAATATAAAACGGTTCTCACTCTTCATAAAAGGGCGCGGCCTGTATTTGCAGTACGATTTACTCCAAAATAAATGGCATAGGGGGGAAAACACAAACAGAGACAATAAAAGCAAAGCTTGTTTTGAATATATCGCCTTTTTCTTGTAAGCGAAGGGGAAATAGACTTTTGTGAAAAAAATGTTGGGATTCCATCTTACAGCCATTTGGCCCAGCCCACGTGGGCTGTGAAAATCCGACCTCAGCTCTGTGCAGGTGGGCCTCCTCGGCCATCTCAACGGCGCCTTTGACTTGGAGACAGGCCGACCACTCCCGATGCTGGACCTCCTGCCGAGCGGACCGCGCCGCGCTCAGAGCCGCCAGCAGCTCGTCCCGCTCCCTGCCACCCAAAAGCGTAGTGGCACATGTATGTATCATATAAATAGGAACACAAATGATAGACGTGTACAGTTGACCCAGGTTCATCACAGGAGATGAAAAAAATGAATTCAAAATATCATCCAAATATCGATTATTCAAATAATCGTTCGTCACAGCTCAATTCTCAAGCGACTATATTCTTTCTTCAGGAGAATTTTTGGCAACTCGAGCAATCAATACAGCAGGGCAGACCGTACCGCGCTGACTTTACTCACTTGGCGAGCCGGTCCACAACCTGGCCGTGCGCAGTGGCAGGAGCGCCGGCCAAGAGCGCCGCCTCCTGCGCGCACTTCAGACACGAGGCGGCCACACGCGGCGCAGCGTCAGCCCGCAGCGCCGCTGCCTCCTTCTCGCTACGTCTCAGATGGCCAGTCAGTTCCTCGCACTCCTTCTGACTGAGCGCAAGGTCCCGCCTGGGGGTGCAAGAGCCACAGGAGGATGACGGCAAGGCGGGAGACTTAAGTGACAAGAAAAAAATCCCAGGCCAACCTGTGAGAGATGACCTGAGCCTCAAGTCTTTCGATCTGGGCCTGATGCATCAACTTCAATTCTTCCTGACACACACACACACGCAACATTTAGTGGGTCTGTGTGTGTGTGTGTGTGTGTGCGCAGTTTAAAAAATAAATAAATAAAATTAATGCTCCATAACAATCTGAAATAGTAAAAATAATAAGCAAAATAAATCTCATTTTGCTAAATTAAAACATACACGGTAAATTAACTTGGCTAACATTATGAACTAAAACACACATTTGTGTTCATTTTCAAGAATAAATAAATTAAACAATATAAATATCCCAAAAATATTTTGAAATGTGTTTCTTTGAAATGACACACAATATACTTTGTAGAAAACAATTTCGATTGCACTATGAAATAAAATGATGCATGTTTGTGTTTTACACACACACACACACACAGGTATGTGGAAATAGATATAATAAAATTTCCGATCGTTGGTAACAGTAGTGGTGCATTTGATGTGTAACACACTGCAATGTACTGGGACGCCGGCCTCCGTGAACAAAAGCTGAAAAGGTAATAATTATACTAAATATAGATTGAATTTAATTTGAATAAGGCTGCACCTTATAAGTTTCCAACACATCAGATTAGAATGAAATATAAGATGAATTTATCTTGTATGGCATCGCATTACCTAGCGAGTGTCGCGAAACTGTGTGCGTCTAGCAATAAAATGCACATGTGAAAATGGTGAACAGCACGGAGATGTGAGAGGAGGAGCAGGGGAACTGGGCGCTGGGGGACAAACCAGCTCATGTTTCCATGCTGTGTGCTTCTCCTCTCCCTGGGGACCGGGACTGTCACCTGCCATATTTTCATGCACCTAAAAACACAAGATGGACCGCCGGCTATGAAAGGATGTCGGCACGCTTCGGATTAAAATGTGTCTACAAGTGAGTTCTTCTGAAGTTGGCCCCATTCATTTCGAACCACACCCCAAAAATCAAGCAATTTCAGACAGAATGTGACAAGAGGATGTTGAGTGGGCTGGAATTCTTTGATTCTTCCTTTTAGATCTACATACAGACCTGAGAGAGAGAGAGAGAGAGAGAGAGAGAGAGAGAGAGAGAGAGAGAGAGAGAGAGAGAGAGAGAGAGAGAGAGAGAGAGAGAGAGAGAGAGAGAGAGAGAGAGAGAGAGAGAGAGAGAGAGAGAGAGAAAAGAATGTGTGTGTGTGCTTTACCGTGCAGTTTGAAGGTATGTGGTGGTTCTTTGGAGACACATCGACATGTTTGGTCTTGAGCTCCGCACGCAGTTTCTCATTCTCCACCACCACCACTCGGATGCGCCGTTTGAGCTCCTGCTGGTCCTCCTGTCCCCCAGACAGACACACACACACAGGCAAACGCAAACACACACGCGCGCGCACATTACATCATAAAACTAAGCCAGCTGAACACACAAATTTTGATACAAACTTTGCAGAATCGGACTTCAGCCTCCAGGTGTTGGATGTAGTCTGGCGGGTTGTGAGTCACTGGGACCAGGTCCTGACAACAACAAGTGGTCCAAAACATAAACATGTAATCGTATAAAGACTGCAAATATATATAATGTTTTATATATATATATATATATATATATATATATATACACACACAGTATATACACACACACACACACACACACACACACAAAATACAGCTGCCACTATCAAATCCTTTTTGGAAGTGAACATCTGATTGAGAATTCCCTATAGTCAATAATCAAAGTCATCGGATGGACATGCACGAGATAGATGGATGGATAGATAGATAAAACATGGTATGACATGTTGACTGCACCTTTGAAAGAGAGAGGGGAGCAGGCATATCCTTGCCCTGCTTCAACAGGAGGCTCTTCAGCTGATTGACTGTGCGGCAGCACACACACACACAGACACACAAAAGTGATTACAAGCCTTGAACCTTTACACTTTTAATTACCGTAACATCGATGCTAATTCCCATTAGCCTGTCTATGGTGTTTTGCTTTGTATGAGCATTAAGCTTGCAGACTTTCCAATTTAAAAATATCAACAAAAAAAAAAAAGAAAAAAGGGAAAAAAATACATTTAGGTTGAAAATGTTGGTGCTTAATATACAGTGTTTAATTCTCTTTTGTTTTGTATGAGTTTTACAGTAGCTTCCAACGTTTTGGTGCTGAGGCCAAATCCATGTCTAACACAAAGAATATTTGCTTTGCCACCATCTTCGGGCATCTTTGTGTCAAGGAACTGTGATGTGATGAGCTTGATATTTCAGTCTGACCATAGTCTTGTCTAATTCAGAAAAAGTGCTATGTCACCATAAAATGGCACCTAACGGCAATTATAAACCTTTTTGAGTGGCCGTCAAATACTCACAGATTTTCCTTATTTGCGGCAGTGCTGCGGTCCCTGTCATTGCAAGAATTATTTTTGCGTCACCTGCTTCGCTTTGTTTCTTCTGGCACCACACAGGCCGGTCCTTCTCCAATGCGGAGGCGAGGGTGCCATCACTGCCACCGCCGCATCTGATCGGCTCATCTTCCTCATCGTCATCGTGGTGGAGCTGCTCCAGAGCGTCGCTGAGCTGCTGTAGGCTTTGGTTGGCCCGCTCTGAAACGCACAAGCAGATGTTCATTATTATCCAACCTTCCATTTTCCATCGCGCTTGTTATCATTTGTGACATGGGTTCGCTGGTATCACAAAGCACATAGCAACAATCCTGTGGGGAATTTTATGTTTGTTTGTTTTTTTAAGGTGAATTTTTTTTGGAACCTGATAAAAATGTGCTGACTGGTTTGGTAAAACATAACATGTCATTAAATGAAACATTTGGTGTGACAATTAAACCTTAAACAATATACCAAGACAACAGTATAATATTTCAATTAAATGTATTGAAAATGAAGACCTAAATTGCTCCATACAGGAACGCCACATTCAAGATTCCACCCCCAAACTTCGAGGAAGATGTTTTCACCACTATGCCACTGCAAACTACAACCACAGTAATCCACATAGAATTAAAATCAAAATGAAGCGTTATCATTGTCATAAAAGCGAGATACTGGCACAGCTACTGTACTGCATCCCATTTTTAAAAAGCAATGTCGGAGTACCTAATTGTTATGTCCAATGTCCTGTCAGCCCAAAACGGCAACCTGTGGCATTATCTTAGAACTGGGACTAAACGTGTGTCGATTAAATAACTATGAGACGATTTGATGTTTAAATTAGACAAAAAAAACCCCACAGACTCAGTAAACGGAAAGATGCCTCGAGGCAAATCTGTTTAATCTTGAACGCGTTGCTAATGTGAATGCTAACTAGAATTAGCCACATTAGCGAGGACCCACAAACACAAAACAGCGTCCACTCACGCCTCAGCTGTTTCTGGTAACCATTCGGATGCTCTGCTTCCTCCTCGTCCGATTCGAAATGTTTCATTTATAGCACTTTAATGACACTCGGGGGTTGAATGTTGTGATTAAACATGCTACCGAAGCCACAAGTAGTAACAATTTAGAGCCGCGCGTAACAACAGTAAAGTTGGAGTGATTGTTTTCTCGACTCTCGCGTCCCTAAAAAGGCGGTGTAACTTTAATCACGTCGCCGCCCGGGCACAGTAAGACAACGCCTGATAAGTGATACAAAACAAGATACCCTTCAAAGTGAGTGACTTCGACGGAATGCTGGGAGTTGTAGTCAGTATTCATAGTGTAAAACCCAAATACGATATCTCTGTCTATCTATCACCATTATTCATACATACATACTGTACATATACACACTATATATATATATATACACAGTATACTGTATATACACACTATATATATATATATATATATATATATATATATATACACACACACACATACATACAGTATATATAAAGAGAGATAGATATAAAAAATGAATATGGTCAGGTTTTCAGTCAAATGTGTGGCACAAGGACCACTAGTAGTATGTGGATAGACCCATTCTTGTGGTACATGAGAATCAGAGTCCAACTTTCCATATGTGATTTGGCTTAAACTATCTTTTTCTCATTCCATTGCGTACAGTTCAGATGTCTTTCACAAGTGTAGATTTGCATTCAATCTTTTCGAGCTGTTTGAAGACAGTTGAAATTATGTCCATTTTTTTATTGGAGTTTTGTTGGATTTTTTTTTTATGTCCAGTGCGTTTTAATTGAATCATGAAAGTCCTAACAGCGCATCATTCAGATTCTGAATCATGTTACTTACAATGGTATGAAATGTACTTTTTATTACTGTTGCCTCATTTTTGATGCGCAACGGAGCCTGCTAGGCCACTGTTGGTAATTAGCATGGAACTTGGAGAGCTACGAATTGCTGAGGTGGCCTTTGGTGTAAAAAGCTTGAGAACCACAACTGTATTGTTATTCGTGACTGTTGTTTCTTAAAAGCTTGACGCAAGAAGAGTGCAACAATGAGGCCGCAGATTAAAAAACACAAGTAGACAGAATTCTGATTTCTCCATAAAAAATAATTCATTTCAGGACAACATATAAATAATTATTGAATCACACAATACAGATATCTTGATATGAATAAATACTTCAACAAATAAAACCAGGCTAGTCTTTTCTTTTCTTTTTTTTTGTCTCTCCATGTAATACCCCATTGTGGAACTGTCCCACAAATAAAAACTTGCATGATTTGTTCCATGTCCCGAAGCGTAGCTCCTTTTTTTGTTTTTTCTTTTTCTGACGCTGTTTGGATTAAGGTGGGTCCGGAGGCCGTGAAAGCGCACGGAGATCAATAGTGTACGCACACTACACTTGAACGTGAAGGCAGACTTGGCCCGCACACGGAAGGACATACTGTACGCCCGGCTCTTATTTGAGGCCGATACAGTGCAACTTCCCACGTCAAACACAAACCAACCAGTGTTTTTCCTCCACTAAGAAACAATGGGAAGCCACTTCATCCCTTGCACACTCACACTGTAGCCGCCGTACGACAATGATACTTCAATATTTAAACCCCCGGCGGTCCAATTTTGAGGCCCCGACATGAGGAAAATGTGCCATAACTGCCACATTCTTTAAACTCCTGTGGTTATTTTCATGCTAACCGTTAGCTTCAATGCTATCAATGTTAGCTTGGAGAAATGATTGCAAAAGGTCAATTTTAAGACGATCTCGGACACGTCAATCATATAAGACAATGTAGGCATTCTAAAGTTAAATAAAACGAGGTAGCCTTTGAAGTTGCCAGAGTTTGTAAGCAAATTGTGGTCCATTTCAGGGTACGAGTTATAACGTGCACATTGTGTCATTGTGGTCTGAAAGCGAAATAAAGTTCAAATTGCTCAGACGACTGGCAAACGTCAAACAGACAGGGGAGAAGAGTGGGACGTTTGTCTGTTTTAGGGGGTCTCTTTAGTCCCGGCCATGAGCCATTGTGGGATTTACATTTGCTTTGGCTTTGGAAAATTCTGATCGTGACTCAAATTTCATGAATGGAAACAAACTCAAGGCCACTCTGATCACTTGAAAGCTTCTCTGGTCATTTTCATAACAGTCACTTTGCTAGCAAAAGGAGCATCTGCTTGGTAAAAACCTGATTATGAATGTTCATTGTATTTGATTTATTTAGAGTCAAATTTAAGAATTTTGAAAAAGTGTGATTATTCTCGCAATGTCACTTATTTGGGGAGTCAAATTTAAGACTTTTAGGGCCATTTTGTGGAGAAAAATCTTTTAATTCTTAATGGAATGCTATTTTTGGTTGTGGGGCTTCCTAGCGTCATATTTTCAGCTATTTATTAGTCACGGTTGCATTCACAAATATTTTAAGGCCTTACAAGAAGGAAAGATCACGTTACAAACTCAGATTATTCAAGTTTTAGGGCGTTTGATGTGTGGGCGTTCCACTGTATCAAAGATGTCTAGCTTGTCCGAGGCGGCCATTTTTTAAGGAGGTATAACAACAACCGTTTGGCGCTTGATGGCACGTGTACATTATTTTGGCAAATAAAGCTCCACCAAAAAAGGAACCCAAAGCTAGTATTAAAATACATCTGGAACTAAAACCCACAAAAATCCCCAAGTAAAAAAATAAAAGAGGAATGTCAGTTTTGAGACGCACACGTGTGTTTTGAGTGTGTGTTTAGAGGTGAGGCATCAGGTCGGAAGGTCCCGCAGCACGGACCCAGATCCATATTCACAAATGCACTTCAACCCTCCTGTTAGTTGCCAAGCTCAGGAAAAAGCAAGCTTGTTTCTTCCTGGGTCAATTCCTGTGTAATTATCACAGAAAGTGTTTTTTTGGGGGGGTGGGGGGGGGGCAAGGAGAAAAAGAAAAAAAAATGTTTGAACAGCAAATAAGCTGTCGATTTGTCACATGAAACGACATCTCATGACCGTGGAAGTGCACTGCTGCTAGACCACACACAAAAATATGATAACGTGATCAATTTCCCATTTGAACACGATGAGATTCACGTTGTTAACGTGAGAAGTTCAAAACGAGACGACGAAGCAGGTGCAGGTCACTGACGGAGCCCTGTTGGTGTCTCTTCAAGTAAAGGTACTATCGAGGTCACTTTGCTGCACTTCTGCAACAATGCAAAAAAAAATAAAAAAATCAATCAACGAAAGCTAAGGCCACGTCTCGTGTATGATTTATACGCGCGCAGAGTTTTTACGAGTGGCGTAAAAACGATCACGTTGACAAGTGATAACGTCAGGTCAATTCAAACGTGATCATTTGTCAAGTGCGGAACTTCTCACAACATGAAAGGCATCGCATTGAAACGTGACACTTAGAATGTACGATTCATCGCGTCATCGGGTGCGTGATACCCCCAGAACAAACTTTTTCTGGCACGGCAGCAAATTCGCTTCCAAAACAATGAGCAACTGCAGGAACGGTTTCAATCCATCTTTAGTCCTCGACTTGTTTTGCATGTCAAAATCGGGATCCGAAAGAAGTTTTGGCTGTGAGTGACCAGTGACATAACAGGAGGGTTGATATCATAAGAAGAAGAAGAAGAAGAATAGCGGGAGCGCTGATCGGGCGGGGATCAGGCTCCCCCGGTCCGTCGTAAAGGCAAAAACTTGCGGAGGATCAGCCCCGATACGTGACTGGGGCAAAAACACATTCAGATACTTTGCGCCGGACCGAGGAGGCAATTCAACGGTCCGTGTGCGCGCGCGCGCGCCTGTGCATATGGTCTGCGTGTAGGTGCCGAAGTGGTCGGCGAAGAGGCAAAAAACAACATCCAAGGCAACTGATCTGTTGTGAGCGGGGCTTGCGAAAGGTACAGCGTCAATGCCCGATGACGTTGCGTGCGGCACCACAACCGGCGGGCGCCTGCCCCGTCTGTCTCGCAAGATTACACAACAGAGACTTTAGTCCACGCACACATGGCAATTTTCAAAAATAAGGATGTTTTCCATCGCGTGCGGCGCGATGACGTGGCCCGAAAGGAAAAGGAGCTGGTGAGACGAGGCCAAGTATTCGAGTCGAGCCACGTTAAGAATTGTGAAAGGAAAAGAAGGAGAAAAGTCGTAATAGGAGGGAAGAGTCGGAAGCCCCCCCCACCCCCCACCCCACAATGTATTTTCGGGAGTAAAGTCACACTCTTCCAAGAGCAATGCTTTTGTTTCGTCTTGGAAAAAAAAGCCTTCATGTCACAACAAAAGCTGTCCGTCCATGCTGCCTTGTTTCTTTGTTAAGACGGTCACATTAAAACAGTCATTGTTTCCAAGAAAAAAAATAGTGAAGCAACCAGAAAGTACATCTCAAAATAAAGTCCTAATTTAAAAGAATTGTTCATTTTAGAGCCGCATCATTATCATTTTAGTCTTGTTCGATTACAACTTTATTCTTGGAAATCAAGAACATTTTGGAACCAATTTTTCGACTGCTCTTGTGAGACAATTTTGAAAAATGAGATGACGACTTTCCTCTGGAAAGATGACTGCGTTAGGACGGCAAATTTGTTTTTGTGAGAATCCAACTTTGTTTTCTTTTTTGTAAATATCACAAAAGACACTTTGTCGTCTGAACTGCGTTGCGGTTCGGGCCAAATGAAGGTGACGTCAGCTCAGGAAAATGGAGCCCCGTCGCTTAAATGTCACGTCGGACGAAGGAGACGAGCCACCCTTTGGCAAGTCTCTACCCTGCTCAGCCTTGCCTTAAAAAATAAAAGTGCATTTACGAGACCTCAGTGGCTGGAAGATATACGGTACTTCTATATCTCCCCCCATCCCCATCCCATATTGGTTTGGACACCCATCGATTTGTTCGGCATAACTGTCAGTTCCATCTACAAAGGTGCGGTTCCCTCAAAGGAGCACTCGCACTGGGTTGATTGTAAGAGCTCGCTTCTTTTTTCTGAAGGATTTGAAGTGGGGGCTGGGGGGCATTTTGGTTGGTCGCAACGCTCTCTCGCGCTCGTACCCTGGAGAACAAATGCTAAGACAGACAGACGAGGGCTCGAAATCCTTGGCTGCGGTGGACAAGAGCGATTCCCAACCGGGGTGCCGCCGCGGCACATTCCCGTTTCATCCGATTCCACCGAACGTCGTCGACTACAAATCGTATCTTTCGCATCCATCTTTCCGTCGCAGCCGAAGATGCCGCGCCACGGTGCCCAAAAAAGTCGTCATCGGTGGTCTTTGCCACGTGCCTGCGAATCTCTTTGGTTTCAAACTCAAACAAGGCTCGCCGTTGCTTTCCAAGGGCGTTTGCAATACGTTTCATTTGGGGGTTGCAATCGCGGGGCACGTACGAGACTCGCGGGTTGGCTTGTTTGCAGACAAAACTCACCAATTTGGCGTTTGAAACTTTGATTCCGTTCCTATTAAATCTTGTGCCACGGAACGAGGTTGAAGCAAAAGTAGTGCTTTGCCACCATCTCACGCTGCGGCATATCCCTTTCCGTGACATTTCGGAGTGGCGGCGTGACGAGTGACTTTCCAAACGAATGTGCCCCAGCTCACACGAGGTTGGGAATCACTAGTCTAAAAAAAAAAAAGCGGATGCTTTCGGTCGACGTACAAGCATACAATCATTGCGTCCGGCACGAGTGGGCAGGTACCTTGAAATACATTTTGTACACGTGCGGCCGCAGCTCGTCGAATGGTCTCGACTGCACAGAGAGGTATCGCGGAGGCCATGTCGACCGCGCGCACGCTCCGCCACGCGCACTCACGCGTTCGCTTATCCCCCCCGCGTGCGCACGCACTCGGTCTTCACATTCTACACGGGGGAGGAAAGGGTGTTGAACGGGGGGGTTGATTTTCAGGCCCCAAGGTCACGGGGTTAGTCACGAGCCAGCGAGCGGGTCGGACGGCGGAGCGGCGCTGGGGCGCTCATCCGCGGTAGATCTGTTTGAAGTGGTGGCACTCGTTGCAGTAGCCCTGCTTCTCTTGGTTGGCGTAGTGGTCGCAGCCCTGCGTCCGGCAGCGCTGCTTGGACTTCTCCTTGGGCGCCTGCGCCCGCCGGCCGGCGTCTCGGCCCTGGCCCCCCCGCGTGTGGCACTCGGGGCAGAGGTCCGTGCAGCCCGGGGACACGTTGCTGCAGCCGCTCCGCCGGCACTGCGTCTGCGTCTGCGTCTGCGACTGCTGCGTGGATCGGGGTTTGGTGGCTCGCTCGCGCTATCGGGGCAAACGTGACAAAGGGCAGAAGGTCAGCTCACTAAATCAACAGCTACTGCACGAAGAGGCCCATCCAAATTCCCGCCGTTATACGGCTAACTAAATGTTCTCATCGAGATTGACTGGTAGGACGCATCTGAAATCTGGGGGGGGCACCCTCCATGATACCAACGGTCCTACGCTACTTGGGGGAACTGAGGTACTCAATTACAAACTGCTTCTATATACATATATGGCCATCCACAACCTGGCCCCTCCTTACCTATCCGACCTTCTCCAGGTGCATATCCCCTCCCGCTCCCTCAGATCCTCGTCCTCCCTCCGCCTGTCAGCGCCCCCTGCCCGACTGAGCACCATGGGAGCCAGAGCCTTCAGTCACGCTGCTCCAAAGCTCTGGAACAACCTACCTCCGGACCTCCAAAACTGCACACCTCTTTCCACTTTCAAGTCCCGTCTAAAAACACACCTGTTCAGGATTGCCTACAACACATAGCTCTTCCATTTCCTATGTTTTTATGATTTTATGTCCTGTTTTTACATAATATCTCGTTTACTAATTTTTACATTGTATTTTCTTATTGTCTGTACAGTGTCCTTGGGTGGCATGAAAGGCGCTTTTAAATAAAA
Source organism: Hippocampus guttulatus (assembly GCF_054856545.1). NCBI lineage: Eukaryota > Metazoa > Chordata > Actinopteri > Syngnathiformes > Syngnathidae > Hippocampus > Hippocampus guttulatus. The sequence goes on from NC_141270.1 coordinate 271,635, forward strand.
TGCATTATTATTATTATTATTATTATTATTATTATTACTCCTCAGTTGTAGATAAAAGTACATGCAAAATCAATTTTTGAAATGACATAAAAATAGACATTTACCGAGCGGTCAATCAAGGAAGACGAACAAAAAAAATGGCAAAGCAGACGATCGCATGCTCGCAAGGGCGTTGGAGGAAGTTGTCGAATGATGCAATCTGAAAATTTTGCCATCCAAATCACCACGATAAAAGAGAAAGATATTGCAGCCAGAATGTTTGAGTATACGCCACCTTTGGGGCGGATGAAACGGCCTCCAAATGAATATCGATCGACGTTCATGACATTGGCGTGATCCGAATGAGAGGAAGCGGCACCTACCGCCACGGGGGGAGGGGAGCGGGGCGCGCGATGCGCGGCCTTGTTGAGCCGTGCGCTTTGCTCTTTGACGTAGCACTTGTCGCAGTAGCCCTCCAGCATGGCCTTGCCCAGCGCGCCGCAGCCTGGCCCGCGACACCGCGAGGCGTTCTGGAAGCCGGCCTCCGCGCCGTGCCGGCCCTGCGCCGGGGCCGGGGTCGGGGTCGGGGTCGGGGTCGGGGCCGGGGCCGGGGCCGGGGCCGGGGCCGGGGCCGGGGCGGGAGGTGTCAGGTCTGTGACGGGAAGACGCAAAGTTCGGGAAAAGAGACGACGACACGACGGGCGTCGTGTCTTCTTTTCATTTTCAACTGGCCGACAACCACAACAGTAAGAAGGGACGGGAGGTGACCGATGCTCGCTATCCAACCTCCGGGTCACGTCAACCCAACGAAACGCATACAGTGGCATGATGAAAAAGAGCGCCGTCTTGCCTGATAAACAAAAACCCATCACAAAAGAGACTGGAGAGAAACCGGTTTGGTCAAGTCACATTCCTGCAGGATTCGTGCCTTCAAAGGGGCGCGCGAGGCCTGCCCAAGTGTGACTCTTTTCCGTTTCTATTTGGCCGTCCCGTGCAATCAACTTCTGAAGGTAAATCTTGACTTTTTTTTGTTGTTGATGGAGAGTTAACTCCTGAAAGATGAAGCCTTGTCTTCTTGTGAATTTGGACTTTAAGCTCATCAAATTTATTGGTCTTATATTTGGGCATTATCCTCGACAAATGACCTTTTCTCCGTGGGAATAAATTGCATCTTCGGTCTCATATTTTGACCTTTCTTTTACTTTACGATCATACTCTAAAAAATATCTTCATCGGGAACTTTTTGGGGTAGCCTTTGTTCACAACATAGTCCGATTTTTTTTTTTTCAATCTCGATCGCGTACGTGCCCCCCCTTCCCTCCAATAATTTGACAAATGACCAAATAACCGTAAATAATAATGACATTCGGATCGCCAATTGAAAATGGAAAGAACGAGGGAATGATGAGGAAAGAACTTACGGTGGTTGGTCTGATAGTCAACGTAGCAAATGGTGCAGAAGCCCAACTTCTCGGGCGTGCCGAAGAACTGGCAACCGGATCTCTTGCAGGGGCGGGCGAGCGGGGCCTGCCAGGCGGAGCCGCGGGCCGGCCGCTCGGGGTCCCTCGGCCGGCCCCGGGCCGCGGACGAGGCCTCGGTCCCGGGCCGGCCGGGCCGCGGCTCCCCCGCTTCGGGAGCCTGCCGCCTCTGCGCGCAGGGCGCGCACAGCCCGTTGAATATCCGAAAGGCTTCCTGCCTGCACGTGCCGCAGCGCTCGGCTTCCGCCTGCCGGGGGGGCCCCCCCCACTGGCTCCAGCCGCCGGGACCCTGCGCGGCAAGGGCGTCCGGGTTCTGCCTGGAGTTGAAGCAGCGCTCGCACAGCCCGGCGTGCTCCACGCTGAGGGTGAAGAGGCAGCCGGGGCTTTTGCACTTCATGGCGTGAGTTTCGCTGTACAGGCTGAGGCTGGGCGCGGTGGGCGGCGGGGCCGAGCCCGGGCCGGACGGAGCCGCCGCCCGGCCGGACGAGGACGACGGCGGGCTGCCGCCGCGGCCCCCCCTGGAGCTCCCCTCGCCGCTGTCCGAAACGCCGCCGCCGCCCTTGGCGCGCACCAGGCCTTCTAGCCGGCCGGCGGTGGCCTGGCGTTTCTCGAAGCACTCGTGGCAGTGCGGCTGCGTGTCCACCGACACGTAGAAGGTGCAGCGCGGCGTGGCGCAGCGGATCTCGATGAGCGACAGCTGAGAGACGGAGAAGGGCGGCGGGCGCTGGGGCTGGGCCGCCCACGCCTGCTCCTTGTCCTCCTGCCAGCGCTGGTACTCGTGGTTGACCAGCTGCAGGTAGTCCTCCATCAGGTTCATGTCCTCCGGCAGGTTGCCCTCGTCCAACCTTTTGGACCACAGACGACACCGCGCTTACAACCTGATGGCTATCAGATATATGGTTTGATGCTGCCGGACATCGTTTTGAAAAGTCTTTGTCCGCATTCACCGTCTGCGCTCCCGACTCGTCTGCACTCCCAGATTTCCGATTTATTTTTTTTGTTGTTGTTTTGGCTTCCTTTTAGTACTTCAGCCTGACCGATACAGATTTGTGAAGGCCGGTGCCGATATTTGACAAGATGAAAATCCAATAACCGATTTATAAGGCCGTTAATTTTCAAAGAATATTGAATGAATGATAAGACTGTTTCAGTCCTTTAACGCAGTAAAGAAAGGTATGACAGGAAAAGATTCGACTGTTCAATACAGTTTTTGTTGTTTTTTTTTTTAAATGCAGGCGGAAAAAAAATCCCCAAATCTCAGTCGTTTTTTTTTGTGGGGGGGGCTTAAAAAAAGTTTGAATGTAATGATCTTGTCTTATGTTGTAACGTGATAATGCGCAAGAAAAACGATCTGCCACAAGAACTGCCAAGCGATTTTCGAAAGGAAAGTACCGTGCGGCGTTGATGATGCGCGTGGCGTCGCATCCCAATCCGATGACGGGGATCTCGATGAGCAGCAGGTAGTCTTTGAGGAGGCTCTCCTTCAGCTGCTGCTCCTTCTCCATCAGGAAGTGCACCTTCAGCTCCTCAAAGCCTCCTCGTCCGGGATTGATCAGCGGCACGGCTCGGATTTCTTCCGCGGGGAAACCGAGTCAAGACGTTACAAATCGAAGCTTGGCTCTTAATAGGCTACTCCGATTGCGTCGGGGGGGAATGGAGTTGAGCGCGAGCCTATCAACGGCAACCGGCGACCCATTTTTTTGGGGGGGTTTTTAACGGGCTCGCGGGGATGAGTAAGATTCACGGCGACCGAGGCTTACCGGGGCCGCTGTCTTTGATGGTGACGAGGGGCGCAAAGTGCTGCGAGTCGTAGCCCAGCACGATGGGGTACTTGTAGCACTCGGCCGGCGGCCAGTGCAGCGGGAGGTAAATCCCGCCCACGTTGAGGGGGGAGATGGTCGAACCCGATTTCATGCTCCTCAGCACCTGGTCTGTCGGTGAAGAAAATCACTGTTCAGTCCCGCTCCGACTCCAAAACCTTCAGACTTGATTCTCCAAATAGTCATTGTCCTTGCCAATGGGACGTTATCCTTTTTGAACGTGTTCTCTTTCAGAATATTTGGACTTCATTGTCACACCATGATGCCCCCCCCCCCCGCTTGTAACTTTACAGTTTGAAATTTCCAGTTTAAAATGACGACTTTGGATGCAAAGAGCAAATTGAGATTCTAGTCCCAAAATGTGATGTTTTCCTAGTAAATTTCTCGAGATTCATTGGGGCATTTTCATACTTATATTGTCATGTTGTTCACCCGATGTTTAGGACATTGGAAATACTTTTTTGCTTGTTGTGTCCGTTATTTTTCTGTCTTCTTTTAATCCAAAATTCAGTTTGGAAAGAGTGTGACTTGATAGTCATATTACACATTCACATTTTATGGGAAACTGTGATATCATGGAATGTTTTTCAGATGCGTATCTTCGAGGGGACACTTTTTCTTCTTGAGTTACAAATATCCTGATGGGTCTACGTGTACGGGGTTTAGATAGAAAGCACACAAGTGTTGTTACCCTACTAGCATAAGTGCCCAAGTTGTTTTCTTCCGACCATGACATCAAAAATACCCCCCGCCCCATGTCTGTTGATTGTCAGTCATCCGGGTCACGGTAATCCGCAAAGGCCGAACGGGGTCGAGCGGCTTCTTGTGGTTTTGATGAATTTGTCGCGTGTACCTGAAATGACGATGATGGGTCTGCGCAGGATGTTGGACAGGACGAAGATGTGAATGTCCTCCAGCGAGTCAAACTGCAGGCCGTTGCTAGTGGAGACGGGAGAGGCCATGTTGACGATCTTGTCCCACTCGTCCTCCCAGTTCTGGAAAGCGTGCGACACGCCGAGGCAATTTATGGATTTATGGATCAAAATGAACGACGGCTACAGGCGGGCGCGCCGTAAGCGCGCCTCGTTACCGTGGTGGTGTAGCGGAGGCCCGTCTGGGTGAACCCTTGGGAGTGCAGAAGCTGGGCCTGGAAGCGTGCCCGAAAGACGCCGGTGTCCGTCTCCTTGAGGACTCCGTGGAGGGCTTTCCGGAGGACCAGGTCCGTGTCCTGGACGCCCAGCATGTACTGGGAGGCGGCGTGGAGCAAACAGTTGCCATCTCCTTCACAAACACGCACACACAAAAAAAAAAACATTGGACGGCTTTTATTTACTATTTCATAGTTGTCCCCTCACAATCGCAACTTAACATTTTGACTTCATTCATACGTTTTTTTTCTCCAATTTTTTGACATTTTAACTTTGATCTTGTCATTTTTAGACATTCTGCTAAAAATGATTTGCGCATAAAAGTTGCTACTTTATTCTTGTGACATCCTTTTTGAATTAAAGGCAACCCCTCCCCCATCAAGTTTAGGACAAATGTACCAAGCCAAACCTTCTTAGGGAGGCAACATAAAAGGCAATTTAACCAGGGCAATGTGTGCATTCAGAACCAAAGGCCACTGATAATGACAGTAGATTGTGTCTACATAACACACACACACACACACACGGAAGGAGGAGTGTGGGGATTTTCCGCGCTGTGGGCTTGATGATGCGCTGATATGACGCTCACACGTCTGAAAGCAGCAACTGAGCCGAGCTTCTCCTTGAGAGGTCAACCATGAGAAGCCGCGTGAAGGGAAATGAACCTCCGTTGTATTGTATTGTGTAAAACAGGGCGCATGGGGCCCTGGGGCAGCGGGGTCGCTGCCATCTCGCGCCTCTGATTTGACAAACAAGAAGGCATCTTGCCAGGGGAATAACAACCACTCAAAGACGCAAAGCATGACGCGCTAAGTGTCAATCGATTGTCCCGCGCTCACGGGCACGTTAACTGACCTGTTATCTCATTCATAAAGAAGTGTCGCTTTATGGATTGATTGATTGCGGGGCCTCGGTACAGTACTTGCAGGCGCAACCCAACGACATCGTTGCGCTGACTTAAAAGCCTCCTTGGGTCTTTCTGGCATTGTGAAATTTGGTTTGGAGAACCTTGTTGTTGCCGCACTCGAGAGGAATTTCCCAGCTTGCGCTCTTCATAATCTTCATCCTGGCTCATCAAACGCAGCACTTAGCTGCTCCCGGATTTTCCGCGGTTGAATGCTGGTGCGTTATCTTGAAACCGCAAGTGCCACTGCTAGCGTCATTCACATCGAGTATGAATGAGCGTGCGACTGCATCACAAACTCGACACAATTTCACAAGCAAACAAACTGAAGAGAAAAGTTGAAGGGGAAAAAAATAAAAAAAGTAGTCACGAACTAAGACGAGAATGGGAGAGTTGAAATCGGGGGCGTCAAACTCATTTTCATCACGGGCCACATTTTAGTTAGCATTTCCCTCGGAGGGCCATTATGACTGAAATCATATCGAGAAGAACAACAACAGTCTATTCAACTATTCTTTAAGTTACAAAAGCATCCTTTTCTTGCATTTTGTCTCCGTCAACTAGTTTTACACGGTCCGGTTGACCAGCACCCATTTTCCAACGCTTATGGTGCGGCCATGCTTAACTGCCGAGCTGTTGCTGTCGACGTCATCTAATGCGGGCGGAGCATGGCGCTGACATTTGCGTGAAGCTTGAATTAGAAGAGCTCTTTTCGGGGAAAACGGGGGCAATGGACTCGGAAACGAGTATGGCCCACGCAAAGAGCTGCGATTCTTATGACCTTCTCCAGGTGGCTCTTCGTCGACGGACTGCGTGCGCGCGAACGTGCCTCGAGTGCCAGTGACTCAGTAGCGGACATTTAATGCGTGTGTGTGTGCGTGTCCTCTGCTGAATGTCACGTCCGGGTCCTTGAGAGTGAGGCAAGCTTTTCGCTCTGGCGTGTGACGGTGGGTCTCACTTTGATGACATCGTCAGCACACGCCAGGGCAGAGTATGTGGCTGTTGCCGGCAGCGGAGCGCCAGGAAAGTTTGAGTCGACTTCGGGGTGCTTTCTAAAGAGGAACTGAGCCGATGCGAGCGAGTGTGTCACGGTCGCTTCTGAGTCAGCACTCTGGACCGGTTCCTCCTCCCGGCTGTCGTAGTGGCGCTTGCGATAAAAGGTGAGATTATTTCCGCTTCCTCCTGCGCCACTTTGGGCCGACGCCGCCTCCTGGCAAAGCCGCGGCGCGCAACGAAGCGGCCCCCCGCACAAGCCCTCCTCATTGGGAATCTTCCAATTAATGGCAGTTTAGCATGGGCCGTTTTTGTTGGAGGGGAGCCGGTTCTGGTCGAGGCTCATTTGAGCAAATGTCAAAGTAGGCGTTGGATTTTTTTTGTTTTTGTCAGTGACTTTGTGAGACCGTCACCGCAACGAGGATGTCACGAGGGTCTCGATTTACGCGGCCTGCCCCGTAGTTGGTCTTGATTTTAACGACAAGTTCTTGTTTAGATCAGGTCATGTTCAATAACACCTACGTCAGGCATGTCCAACTCCGGGCCTAGAGGGCCTACTGTCCTGCGCGCTCGCATCTGATTTAACGAGCCCGAGACACACCTGACGCCCCAAGGCGGGGTGTAAATCTTCTTCCCGGCCACGTCAATCTATCGAAGAAGCGGCGAGATTTACAGCCCTCATGCACACATGGCGAAAAATGGGGTGGGGGGGGGGGGCGCTGTCAAGAAAAGGGTGCGAAAGCACAGCATTTCCACAGCGTGCTTACCTGAAAAAAGCCACCACAGAAAAAAGGCGCAGTCTCAGCACAAGCGAAATCGCGCGCGGATGAATAGTTTTCGTAAACAATCACGAACCCGAAGAAAGCTGCTTTTGCTTAGACACCGTGGCCAAACAGACCACCGGAAGGACAGCCAAGAGGTGAACCAGGGACGACTGACACCCTTAACCTTATTGAAGCCACTCAGAAGCGGGAATACGCTCATACGAGCAAAATACATCACAACAATATTTAGGCAAAGGGAATCGCACAGAAGAACTTGGGCGCACCCTTGCTGCCATTGCGGGCAACCAGAACCAGAGCCAGAACCAGAACCAGGTGAATGTTAAGTTCGGAAAAAGACCCCAATAGACAACGCGCATCAAGTAGGCGGAAACAAGCGACCGAGGTTCTTCAAGGTAGCTCAAACTAACGAAATAACTCCAAAGAAACTCGGAAAAAAAATCAAATCAAAACGAAAATACTTTGCCAAAAACTAACAATCCATCCCTTTTCTAATTGGGCTCCTCCTCGGGAGGGTGGTCGCGGGCGTGCCGCCGCCTATCCCAGCTGTGCCCGGGCGGGAGGCGGGGGACACCCTCAACTGCTTGCCAGCCAACGGCGACCTCCACACCTCCGGTTTCGAAAACTAACTCCAATTACGGTGAAACCGTCTTCTGCTTTGGTCTTTGTCAAGGAGTACCTTGCGTGAGCCTTCGGGGTCCCTTTCAAATGCCTTCATTTGGCTAATGTACCGCAGAAGGAAGGGCGAGCGGTTGTTGGAGAATTGGCAACCTGAGGAAAGGCCCTTTTTTCAAAGACACAGCAAGGACACGGGACCTTCAGATGGCCGGGAAGACAGCCAACATTCCGCTTAAAACAAAGCCACAGGTGGCGCGATAACCTCGCACTCTTCCACTAGCCCATCGGTACTTTGCACACAACAAAACAAACAAACAAACAAACAAACAAAAACCAAAACACACTAACAAAAAAGCCGGTGAATTCGGGACAAACCATAAAACAAAACAAAAAGCAAAAGAGACATGGAAGGAAAAGGCACAATAGCAGCAACGGCGAGCGAGCGAGTGAGTGAGTTTACCGTTGGTCCGCAGAGGGACCATCTTCTTCACCTCCCGGCACCAGTTGAGCTTCTTCTCCTGCTCCAACGAGGCCTGCATGGCCCGGTCCAAGATGGCGGCCTGCACCACCTCACGGAAGGCCTGCGGGAAGTGGTTCATGGCGATCATCTCCAGCGTGTAGCGGTGCATGCCGCGCAGGTGGTGCATGAGGCCGCCGCTGGCCGCCGGCTTCAGCACGTCGTTGGGCACCCGCTGGCGGATCTTCACCGCCTTCAGCAGGTTGGACACGAACAGGAACTTGGGGAGGAAGTTCTGGCCCTGCGACATGGCGGCGAGGGACGGGAACCGGCGGGGGCCGAGCGGCGGCGGCGGCGGTACGAGGCGGAAACTGCAACAGAGGGAGACGGCGTGGTCGGTGAGTCTGCCGGGAAACCGCGGCCGCAGATTCCCCCCCCCCCCCCTTTGATGCTCTTTTCCATTGATAGCTGTCTTGGGAAAGCACCGCAAACACAATCGGCACTCCGCTAAATCAAATCCGGAATATGAGATCCTTGTTTTCTGCTTGGTCTCCACCAAAAGAAAAGACACACACACACACACACACACACACACACACACACACACACAAAGTGGGGGTGGAGGGGGGGCTCCCACTGGTCGGAATTTGGTGGTCAGCTCAAAACGTCTCCGAAGGCATTTTAGAAGGTGCGGCTTGGAATTGAAGCGGACTTACATGGGACAGGAGAAGAGAGCCAATCTCTATTTTACGTTCATGGATGCTACAGCTTCTTGTTGCTTTCAAGCTTAGCTTGGCGCAGACGTGTGCACATTGCAGCATGACATCTTTGATCCATGCTGCAATGTCAAAAATTGGCAGAATTTTCACTTGATTTATATTTTTGTGACACACATGAACACATTACAATATCAGACAAAGACAATGTCATTGAAAAATGACCCCCTATCAGGCAAGATTTCTCTCTGTTGTAACAAATACCTAAGGACCAAGTATCATAAAGCAGTCAAAATGTTCTCAATGTAAATTACCAACCAAAAAAATTCTTTGCATTCATTACATATACTGATCATGAATCTGTTACCAGAATTTGAATCTGCCCGATATCAGAATCAGCATAAATGAATTGTCAGGAGGGCCATCCAGCGGGATAAACCAGCCGTCCGTTGCCCGCAAAGGTGCCAAACCAACAACAGGCTGACGGAGGTCGCCCTATCTCCACTTGATATTTCGACGCCATTTTGTTCCCTTATTCCAGCACTGTCCAATGATATTGTTCTAGCTGGGGGGTTAATGTTGTTGTCACATAACTATTGGATGGCAGAAGGTACAATAAACCCGCAAGGCACCTGTTCCCAACCTTACGACAGAATAATAATAAAAGCTTTGTGTCCAACTAAAGAGGCCCGTGTTTCACAATGACAAAGTCAACTTGTGAGTCAGTCATGACAAGATCATCATTGCATCAGTACTTTTAGGTCCTTTTTTGATTTCTCAAATGTAAAATGGGTGCCTGAGGGGCAGGGGCGACAATTTGGCCCCTGCGCCTTGAGTTTGACACCTGTGCCATAGCGGTTTGGTTCACGTCTCCAACAGTAGCAGGCGCAGGAGTAAAGGTGGAAGGGATTGGGGGGTGGGGGGGTGTCCAAACATACAACACACATTAGGACACGTGCTGACGTAATGCCCAACAACAACAATACAGCCCGACGAGGCCTCCGAATAGCGTCCGCTCAGAGGCGGCCGTGTCCCGGCTAAACGGCCCCCGCGACGGCCCGCTGGCCGGAGGAGGATGACGTCTTTGTAAACAATGGCTGTCGTGAGCCGCTCGCTTCCTCCGCCGACTCGAGGAGGCCCCCACACCACCGCCACCGGCGCCGCCTCCTCCTCGGACTCGCCTGCCGAGCCCGAGCCGAGGAGACGCGTCGTCGGGCCCTGCTTACCTGTCCGACGTGCGCGGCGGGCTGGCGCTACAACAAAAGCCGCCGGATGCTCGGCGGCCTCGTCCTCTCGCTCGGCGCCATTCGAGCTTCTCCTCTCGGCGCGGTAATCTTTTTTGGGGGGCGGGGAAGGCGGGGGGTACCGCTCGCACTTTGACGAGCCTTCTCGTTCGCGACGAGTGCACGCGTGGACGCCGACGAGAGCGTTTAAAACCATGTGGGAAAAAAAAGAAAGAGAGCGGAGGGGAGAAAAAGCCCAAGTCAAGGGGATTTCCACGCGGGGACTTTCCGTCCACCCATTTTTTTCCCCTCCCTCACGCAAGTCACCCCACCCCTCCCCCCTCCCCTCCACTCCCCTCCCTCCCCTCCCTCACCCCTCCCCTCCACTCCCCTCCCTCCCTCACCCCTCCCCTCCACTCCCCTCCCTCCCTCACCCCTGGGGGCTGTTAGCCTGGGCGCCGCCAGGGGGGGCTGCAGGATGCAGCCGTCTTGAGTGTGCAAAGATAACTACGCGAAATAACAATACAATAACGAACACTAAAATAACGACAACAATAATGATAATAATGCAAACAATCATTTGTGGAATTTTATGATCCTATTTTTCAGTTTTTAAGAGTTTTATGTCATCCACTTTATCGTTTCTTATTGTTTCCACACTTTTTGAATATTCTAGTTTCTTTTTTCACTTTCATTTTTTTCAAACAGCATAGAAGTGTGTGCGTGTGTGTGTGTGCGTGTATTTAGATAGAATATTGGGATTCACGTCAACTGTACAAAGAAGGAAAAATACATGTATTTTGCAAAAAACCGAAATGACTAAAAATATGAAAGCTAAATAGTAGTAACAATAAACAGAAACAAAATCAAACGGAAGGCAACCAAGACTTGTAAAATAAGATACAAATAACAACACAAAATAAAGGAATAACAGCACTGAAATTGGTGTAAAAAGTTGAGAAGTCCTGCTATGAGGTGTCAGGGACAAACAGTGTGGGGGGGGGGGGGGGCTGGGGACCTTCGGGACAACACTTAACTGGAAAGCACCTCCAAGGTGCATCGAAACCAACCCCTATTAGAATTAAACACACCATGCAAAACGTCACTTGATGCAATTTCATCATCATCATCTTCTATACCTGACATCTGGCACCTCGAGTAGCACAAGTACAAAATGCTGCCAGAAGAACGTGTTGTTGTTGTTTTATATACAGTATATATATATATATAAAACATCCAAGCTCCATGAATACATCAAGGAGAAGGCTCCAACGGATGACGTACTCAGAGAATGTCTCAGACAATGGGGAACAGAAGATAAGGCGCTGGAAGAGGGACCATCATGGGAGGACAAGCCCCTACACGGGATGTACCACCGGACCATAACTGAAGTGGCCGATCTCAAGAAGTCCTATCAGTGGCTAGAGAGGGCTGGCCTGAAGGACAGCACAGAGGCACTCATCCTGGCTGCTCAGGAGCAGGCCCTGAGCACCAGGGCCATTGAGGCCCAGATATACCACACCAGACAAGACCCACGGTGTAGGTTGTGCAAAGAAGCACCTGAGACGATCCAACACATAAGTGCAGGGTGTAAGATGCTGGCAGGGAAAGCCTACATGGAACGCCATAACCAGGTGGCTGGCATAGTCTACCGAAACATCTGTGCGGAGTATGGACTGGAAACCCCAAGGTCAAAATGGGAAACACCTCCGAAGGTGGTGGAGAATGACAGAGCGAAGATCCTGTGGTACTTCCAGATCCAGACTGACAAGATGGTAATGGCGAACCAACCGGATATCGTGATCATAGATAAAGGGCAGAGGGAAGCCGTTGTAGTGGATGTAGCGGTCCCAAGTGATGGAAACATCAGAAAGAAGGAATACGAGAAACTGGAGAAATACCAAGGGCTCAGAGAGGAGCTGGAGAGAGCCTGGAAGGTAAAGGTGACAGTCGTGCCTGTGGTGGTCGGAGCACTCGGGGCAGTGACCCCCAAACTAGATGAGTGGTTGCAACAGATCCCGGGAACAACATCGGACATCTCGGTCCAGAAATGTGCAGTGCTGGGAACAGCAAGGATACTGCGCAGAACCCTCAAGCTTCCTGGCCTCTGGTAGAGGACCCGAGCTGAATGAGGGACGGACACCACCCATATATATATATATATATAGGGCGGCCCGGTAGTCCAGTGGTTAGCACGTCGACTTCACAGTGCAGAGGTACCGGGTTCGATTCCAGCTCCGGCCTCCCTGTGTGGAGTTTGCATGTTCTCCCCGGGCCTGCGTGGGTTTTCTCCGGGTGCTCCGGTTTCCTCCCACATTCCAAAAACATGCATGGCAGGCTGATTGAACGCTCTAAATTGTCCCTAGGTGTGTGTGTGGGCGTGGATGGTTGTTCGTTTCTGTGTGCCCTGCGATTGGCTGGCAACTGATTCAGGGTGTCCCCCGCCTACTGCCCGAAGACGGCTGGGATAGGCTCCAGCACCCCCCGCAACCCTAGTGAGGATCAAGCGGTTCGGATAATGGATGGATATATATATATATATATTATGTATTGTTTTGTTTTGATAAACAATGATTCATTAGATGGCTGACAAGGTCCATTAAAAATGAGCTTCAGATTCAGAACGGCAGTTGAGTGCAGCACATGGCCTTTGCCAGTAGATGACGTAGTGTGACTTCCTTCAAACAGGACTCGTCATTCCTGTTTTGCTGTGCGGAATTCAACCATTGTCGCTTCCACGATGATCTCAACGTAAAGGTTGTGGAAGTGAACCTACCCTCAATCGATGAAAATCCGCGATGCAAGGGAACCTATATAATAAGGCATGAATTTCATCAACATGTAAGCTTATGTTAAATTATCAATTATTTTCATTTTATATTTGAGCATTATATTATTTTATGTTAGTTACTTAAATTATATTCTGTTGAATACTTTCTGAAACATTCTTATGTTGCTTGCGTCTAATTGGCTAAAGAGAAGCAGAAAGTGTTTTCGTGACCGGAAAAGGTGTTCTCGTTCATCCGTTCGGAGGTGCAGACGTTTTTTTTTCCTTTTCTTTCTCCTTATAAACTGCATTAAAGGATTCCATCTGTCATTCGTAAAGAAGAGCCATCCACTGAAAAACAACGAACCCCTCAACTTACAAACACATTGGAAACCTAAGTGAAGTGAGAGCTGATTCGCTTTTCAACGTCGATGTAAAGTTGTTGCAGTCGCAGGAAGTCGATTTAAGGCTTGGGAGTGAGGGGGGTTGAGCAAAGGAGGCCATCAGGAAAAGTTGCCACCCTCCGCAACTTCCGGTTTTGTGTCTTTGGTTTCACTTCAACATCCACTCTACCTAAAAACACCTTCGCCCGCCTGCCATTATTTCACACCAGAGTCATACCGCCACAAAGCTGTCACTCGGTACACAACAGACACTCACGCAAACGCTGGGCTTGGGGCAAGTCAGATTCCTCACAGAGGCCCTTCCCAGGGTGGGGCCCGGTGGGTGTGAGTCACTGGCTGCTTATCACTGCGGTTGTGTGCGTTGAGAAAGCGAGGACAAAGTTCAGCGACCTGTTTGCACGCAGCCCACTTCGACTGCCGGTCGGCGTGTGGGCTTTAGCGTTTAGCTGAGCATTCCTGTCAGTTGTTTTCCTCAAGCTTACCGTTTGTGTCCATCCATCGTGTCGCACTGAAATACCATTCCTGTCACTTGTTTAGCATCAAGCGTGGCACGACTGTCAGTTCTTTACCATTTTGGTTAGCATCGATTGCCAGTCGTTTAGGATTAAGCTTCACATTCCTGCCTTTTTTTTCCCCCCCTTTAGCTTTAAGGTTAGCGGCCCCGTTCTCGGTTCAGCGCATTGAGCTCGGCATTTCCGGCAGTTGTTTAGCTTGAAGGTTCATGTTCCTGCCTGTTGTTTATCATTTCTGTCAGTTCAGCCGATTCGCACTTGGTCTGGCGGCCCTCTCAGAGGCTCCTTATCTCCACAAAAAACGTCAACATAACAAAGGTCTGGGATTTCATCAGATCGTTCAACAAAATCCCCTCTGGAGCTTAGACGTTTTTCTCATCTCAAACATTTTGGAATCATTATTTTTACAGACAGTTTTATGGCATCAACTGTTGCATAAATATATATATATATATATATATACTGTATTCAGCTCATCTGTGATTTAAAAAAAATCCTCCTGTTTCTTTATAATTCTCACGATCTCAATCTGCTTACTTTGATGTCTTCCCCCTTCAAATTTATTTGAACTCAAAATTGTTCTGAATCCTGCTTTTGTTTTTAATTGGCTGCAGAGTACAAAGCGTTTTTGTAACAGCATTGACAGTATACACAAATAAAGGAGCATGATTTTAAATACAATCCAAGTATTACGAATAAAGACTATAATTGCTCCGATAGTCCACATTGTGTTTTGGCTTCTGTTATCGAGCGAATGGATCGAGGTTGCTTTCTTTACCGCGAATACTCCATGCGGCAGTTTTACAGATGCCACGCCTGCTGTGTCGGCGACGTGCGACGTGGCGTCTCAAGTGGCACGCACCACCCGTAGCCATCTATTTGAGGTGTGGCGTTTCAACCACCCGAGAAACAAGTTGATTTAGTCAAAACAAAGAGTTTATTGCATAAAAATACAAACTACAAAAAAAGAGACTCGCTTCACACTAACTACAGCAGAAGAACAATGAGGGGCAACTCGTTAATGACAGCACCCGTGACACACCCACAGGAAAGACTGAAAAAGTGTTCAAACAGTAGTAGGACAACACACACACACGCAACCTGCCATGATCAATTCTCATTTTCCAATATTGATCAGACTTTTGCTTTAGCCCGTCAGTAATGCCATGTCGGCCGTTGTTGTTGCTTTGACACGACTTTCTGACTAGAATATGCACTTTTTGTTGTTAATTCACACAATACATCAAACGAGGAGGTCTTGTACAGTATTTTGATGCAAAAATCAGACATTTGAGTAGGTAAGGCACATCAGACCGAGAGTTTGGGTGTTTTTCACGCTGAATAATGCTTGTTCCCTCCTTTGCTAAAACCCAAACACACCAGTTTTGAAAAAACAAACTCAGAATATTTGGAGTACATACTGCTCCCTTTAAACCAACAACAACAACCCTCCCTTAAAGTTAATGTCACAATAATGGCAGCTTACACACACTCCGATATCGTTTTCAAATCCTAATTTCTCTAAAGGATGAAATATCACAAAATACGTTTCATTTTAGCACAATTAAATCACTTGGCCTCTAATGCGAAGCAAAGTTAATCCCCCCTCGAGCCTCTTGACGAGAAATAATTAATACAAAATGAAGAGCGTGCAGGCAAAAAATTAATGATAAAAAAAAAAAAAAATTTGAACTGAGCATTAGAAATGCCAAGAAGAAAGGTGCAAGGATGATTTGCGGATCAATTTGCCCAGGATCGAGTGCTAGGAACAATCGCTCCAGATCAAATCATCTTAACCGATCGGCAAATTGAAGCCATGAGCATTTTTTTTCTTTTTCTTTTTGAATCTATCCCATTTGTATTTAAATTGTAATAAAATTGTATTATTTTGTCTTTTTTTTTTTTTTTTTTTACTTTTCTTTTGATAGCGGCGCGGACACCCGTAGCGGCTCCTCTTGTTTCATTTTGAGAGGGAAGAAATTTCATCCGCGCTGTATGTTACACATGCAGTACATTTGACAATAAAGTTTTTATCTGTTGTTGGGCTTCCAGCGTGGCCTGGACCGATTGAATCAAATGCTCCAGAATACAATCGTCACAACTAACGTCCCGGATGGTATGGTTCCGGATCACTCGCTCCCAAGCAAAACAGCCAGAACGATGGCTTGGGATCATCTGCTCCGGAAGAATTTCTGTGGCTCCCGAAGCAACGCTCCGGATTGTTGGAGAGTTGCGGATCGATGAGCCGGGAACAAACGCTTCAGAACAACCGGCGAAGCATTTTGGATCCCGGTCGCAGAGTGGGCCGGAGCGGTCGCCGGGGATCAAAGAGTCCAAATCGTCGAGTCCAGATCAAAAATGCCGCAACAATTGCTCCCGCTCCATTGCGATCGATGCGCAGGCACTTGGGTGATGTTTCGTACGGAGAAGGACAAAACGCTCGCTACGGCCGACGCCGATGCCACCCGCATCTTGAATTGGGGCGTAAGCGTACAAATGTTCCAAGACGGAGGAAGACGCGCTTCTGGTGGTTGGGGAGGGCGGGGCCCCGGGGGTCGTGGGGAAGGGGGGGCGGGGGTGGGAGGGCTTTAGGCGGACGTGTAGATGTACTTGGTCTTCGCCAGGCCGGTGAGCTCGTCCTCGTAGCGCGGCAGGCAGCAGAAGAGCACGGCGCAGCCGATGCACAGCAGGGTGGCGCCCCAGCCGAAGCCGTACGCCCACGTGTAGTAGTAGTGGCCCTCGAAGATCTGCTCGTTGAACTTGACCGGGTAGATGATCAGGGCGATCACCTGCAGCACCACTGCACAGCCAAATTCAACATTTATTCAAACGCCCGCGGCTTTTCCGGGCCTCGACTCTGTCACGCGAGTGACCGAAAGCGCGGCCCGTCGCGACGACGATTCGTTCCGGCGTTTTGGCCGAGCGTCGGCCCGGGGGCTGACGAGACCGTGAGGAAAATACTTTCACGCCAAAGCGAGACACTCTTGCGGCGGAATATTCCTCATCGGCAACTCGGCGCCGAGTCACGACGACGCAATCATATTTGGACTCGTGGGCTGCCTGTTGCGCCTTCTTGAGAAAAAGGCGTCGACGCCCATCGGGGATGAGTTTTGACGCGAGGAGAGGAAAAAAAAAAAGCACCTAATTAGCATTTGAGGAAGTCAGGAGTTCAAAAGTGGCAGGAGGGAACTGTACGGGATTGTTTCTCAGGGCGTTCCTTTCCACGACTGACGCCTGAGTCACTTCTGATTTGACGAGGCGGACGATAAGCAGAGCTGCGGCGTCATCGGGAGCGGGAATAACAAGCCGCCGCTTCCCGTCGCAAACGATCGCCAACGCAAAATGGGCGACGGGCTCCACTCGATGGATGCGCAAAGTCCCGTCACTTCAAGAAAAGTCGGCCATTTTTGCGTCCTTCGGAAGAAGGTCACGTCACCGCCGGGTGCCATTCTGGCTCCTCTTCCAAAACTTTGATGCTTGGCAATGTGAACTTTAAAGTTCGAACGCATGCTTCTTTTGACTTTGACTCCAAAGGTGGAAGCCGCACTCGTCAGCGTCGTCCTCCGAAGAAGACAAACCACTGGTGCTGCATTAAAAAGAAAAGATTGAGCTTCCCCACGGAGAAAAGACTGAAGGCTATCCCCCCCCCCCCTGCCCCCCACGTCATCCTGCCTATCATCATTTGTTCCCGACGCCTCAAAGATTTTTGTCTTGCTCTTGCACCCCGACTGCACACGCAATTGAGTAGACGTGGCCGCGGCAGGTGAAAGTTTGTCCCGACATCGCGCCCATGGCGACAACGCACCCGACCGACTCTTCTCCCCGCCCGGCCGGCACTGGCCGCGGCCCTCCTTCTTGGCCTCCCTCAGCCTGTGCACAAGCCAGTCCCTTTCTTTGGGACTGGCTCCCTCCCACCGGCTTACGGGAAGCGGCAACATTTACCGCTCCCCGCTGTCACTCCTCTGCGTGACCTTTTGTTCCTCAGCACTCCCACAGCAAAGCCCGACATGAGCCCGACGCCCGGGGAAGTCTTTTGCAAAGGCTTCCGACAAAGGACAGAAACAAAAACGGGAATGTCGGTCACGTCCGCGCGTGAGACGGCGGCGGTCGGCGGGCCGAAGCCTTTGCCGCCCGCCGCGCGTGATGCCTCGGTCCCCCGGGTAACGCCACGCAGCGTAGAATGGTGCGGAGAGGGGGGCTTTTTGACAGTCGGGAGCCCTTTTCCGTGGTAACGCGGCCCCAAACGCTCACCGCGACTTCACTCAAAACCCCCCAAAACACGCGGCCTGACAAAAGACCGACTCGATTCACTTTCACGCGGTTCGGGTTGACTCGGCCCGATCTTTCATCGGTTCACACTTCTCCGAATTTGGACTCCAAATAAGCGTGGACATTTTGGTACCCGCAGTACCTTATTTGTTTTTGGCGGCCTCTTTCAAAGGCGGCCGGGCGTTTCTTACCGACGACAATAAGCATGACTCCGATGACGGGCAGCAGCGTGACGTTGAGCGTGCAGCACAGCGCCACGCAGGACAGGATGAAGGCGCCGATGAGGATGAGGAGGCCGAGGATCATCAGGGCGGCCACCGCCTGCGCCCACGCTGCACGTGCAACACACAAACACACGGACTCGTGAGGACCGAAAAAACAACGACGACATCTTCTAAAGTCACGCGGCCGTAACGTTAGTTACGCCTGCGACATTGCGAGTTTGTGGAGCTCCGATGGTTGCGATGATGATTTATGGCCCTGGCCGATACCAAGCAAGGTCCGCCACACCCCGCGACAGCACGCTCGCCTTCTGCGGCACCGCGTGACGCACTCCAGATGGAACGCGAATGGAAGAGAAGGACAAAACTCTCCTCACGTGCTTTGCGGAAGCTAGTGTGAAAGTACAGTACGGTACACTTTTTTGGGGGGAAAATAGGATGTACACCTAAAAGACTGTATTTATTGATTGTTATGATATCCTCATGCTGTGTGCACATTTTTAACCTTTTTTTAATGTGAACTATCAACTACAATACGTACACAGATGAGTATTTGTTGACATATATGGTATTAACAAAGACAAAATGTACACGTTATAAAAACCTTTTTGAAAAATGACTACTCTTAAAAGCTATTCCAAATACTGACCAAGTAAGCTCAGAAACAAGTTTCAGGAAAATGATATTCTGTTTGCTTGTGACAGACTGCTTCCTGAGAACAGATTCACCCCAAAAATGTTTTGTGTCGGATTTCAGGCCCCTATTTTGCTATCGAACAGACGCGCTTTGCAATCCGGTCATTGCATTGCCATGTGGGAAACGCAACTCTTTGCGGTCAGTTAAAAAAACGAAGAACATGCAAGT
This sequence comes from Hippocampus guttulatus, assembly GCF_054856545.1. Lineage (NCBI taxonomy): Eukaryota > Metazoa > Chordata > Actinopteri > Syngnathiformes > Syngnathidae > Hippocampus > Hippocampus guttulatus. The sequence goes on from NC_141270.1 coordinate 290,790, forward strand.
TGAATAGGTGCCTTGTTCTTCACATGAACGGTGAAAGAAAATGTGCGCCTTTCGGTGTGGAATCAAGCCGCTTCACTGTAACTGCGGCAGACATTCAGGCCAAGCCTTGCGTTCCGTCGACTTTGTCGTTCGCGCACGGATCAGCCAACACCTTCAATTATTCATTGGCGTCGACGTGTGAGTTTGTGCTCATGCCTGGCTACCGAGCCCGAGGCACGTCTCGCACGCGCACGCGCACGCGCACGAGACGTGTTGGACAGGTTGGCTCTTCTCACAAACAGCAACGATCCCGTTTGGCGTCCAACAGCGACCGGCGGCTCTGTTGAACTTCTCCCCGATTCTCCGAATTGTAGTCGCGTTGGCGTGACGTCATCAACTACCAACCCGAAATTTACCGCCGCTTGGGAATATCCCTTTTTTTTTTAGCTTCCATTTACCCATTTGGGTCAGACCAAATGTTGCGATGAGCCCCGTTGGTCCGGCGGTGTTGGTTCTGTCTGCAAAGCCAACAAGAATTCACGGCCGAACCACCGCATGGACGCCGCCGAGGCCAAGTACGGGCCCAAAGCGTCCTCCGTTGTGGGTCAGTGTCGTCGCGGTGCCGGGTGCGAAGCGGCGGAACAACGAAAGGGGACGTTTAGGAGGAAGCCTTCTTGAGGGAGACCGCGGAGGACTTGCTGAACGGCCAACGGAAAAAAAAACATCAACACGGCCGTGCAAATGTTGTCAGTTCAGTAAGTGCTTACACTCAAATTGAATTGATGTCAAATCGGTAAAGCATCGGGACCGATACTGTACGGGGGCGCCTGTAGTCAAACTTAGGTCGAACACTGCTTCCGGTTTGGAGACACTTGAAGGCCGCGGGTCACTTTGAGCCCAGTATTTCCCTTCGCCGCCCACTTTTACACATGTTAAAATCGGATATTGTCCGCCCTGAAAATACCGTTGCACCTGTAAAATGCACTCGCCAGCCCAAAATGATAACGCGCTGCAACACCGTAACATAAGCTGCGATGTAACGCGATCAGACATCGCACGTCGTCGTAATTGGTGTTGTTCGGGAGGAAAAGTTGGACTCCGTTTTCGCTTTGAAAGCCCACGATCGTGGCGGGCATCGTGGTTTTTGTCCGTTTGTCTTCCCAAGCCGGATAGGATCGCGGGGGGGGGGGGGGGTGTCAGTCAGAGGATTCCAAAGTTTAGGCCTCCCTAGCCCTCCCCCTCAGTCTGAAGTGGATTCTCCGCGCGAGGTGTTGCATTTTCCGCCTAAGTACGCCCGCGTCGCCGCCGCCAACTTACAGAACTCCATAAGGGACTTGCTCTCCCACTGGTCGTTGCGTCCGTGGTACTGCTCCCACATGCTGGCGTAGTGCGTCTTGCCCTCCTCGTCCGTCACCCAGCCCGACGTGGCGGCGATGGCGATGATGTCGAAGATGATGGCGAAGAGCAGCAGCAGGGGCACGATCCACCTGCAGCGCGGGTAGGCGATCCCGCAGCGGAACATGGCGAGCTTCGGTCGAGTCGAGGAAGCGAGCAAAACGGGAGGCTCGAGCGGTCTTGCGCGGTTGCCTGCTTGTGGTGGTGTGCGGCGCTGGCTGGCTGTCTGGCTGGCTTTTTTTTTCTTCCCGTCTATGTGGGAGAGGAGGGGAGGGAGAGGGTGGGGGGGGGGGGGGGGGGGGGGGGGGAAACGCCCCACCCGAGTTTGCAATGCAGCCGTCAACCCGGTTTGGGACGTACAGGGCTGGACTTGTCTGCCTCGCAAAGAAAGCCCAACCCAGTTGAGTTCTTCGGAAGGGATTGGGTCATGTTACGTCGTCACGCACGGATGTCAGCCCCGCCGTTCGATCCCACGGTGATGGCGGTCATGGTCGTGCCAAGTGGCGACCATAGTCTTACGGTTTGGTGCTTTCCACTGGCTTTGTTGTTTTATTGTTGTATGTATGATATTTGTATACAGCAATGGTTGTTTTAAAGTGCTCGAGAAATACACTTGAGTTGAGGTGAGTAAATGCGGAACAACAACATTCAGGCCACTCGGTTGTTTCCCCCAATATCTTCACCGGTCATTTTTCACTTATTGTCACAACAACAACAATAACAATAATAATAACAATGTGCTTGTTACTAATGGTTGACCCAAGGCAACTGGCTTCTTGTTGGATTTTTTTTCTTGGTTTTCAAAAACGCCAAATATGATTTAGGGAATTAATAATTCCATTTACAATGACAGGTATAAAACATTTGTCCATTGCCTAAACCGGCATACACGGTGAGCGGGGCTAAAATACAAACTATAATGTGAACGGATTTTACTTTGGACGCTCGCAACCCTCGTGAGGACAAGCGAAGTAACACAGTTACTTCGAATTAAAGATGAACGTAATCTCGTGAAGCAGACATTGGACTCGAAAAGGACGTCGTGGCGAGCTATCGCGGTGCATTCTGGGACGTGTAGTATTTACGGTGCATGTCCGTCTGCGGTTGCCTAGGCAACAACTTTTAACGGGGAAGACATTTCCTTTCACAAGCTAGCAGGCTAAACGATCAGAGAGTAACCATTATCGAGTCGCTTCGGGCCAAATAAAGTCGACGAGGACTGCTAAGTGAACCATTAAACACATGACCGTGTGTTTGAACACCATTTGCCCCTTCTGTGTGTCTTGAAACTATCTCGATTCAAAAAAACTAATGTGGAGGAACAGAAATAAAATTTCACTCCGAGTAAAGGGGAAGGCGATAGTAAACACGTCATGACGTTGCATCTATCGCGGTGCATTCTGGGAGCTGTATTTTTCCGCATTCTGCAACTATCTATCGTTGAATCTTCGGGGCCTAATATAAATATGCCGTATGTCGTCTTCTTCATTTTTAAGAAACGCAAAATAAAATGAATTAACTAGCAATATTACGGGTTGTCCGTTGTAATGGGGGCGGCGCGGGGGTGGCTGAGGGGAAAGCAAGTCTCGCCCTGTGGTGGAATCTTGACTGGCATTTGAGGTCAGAGTACAGTATAACGTCAAGGCTTGTCTTCTGTCACTTGTGATGGTCGCCCGAAGCATGAGCCTGTCAACTCCGCAGTATGCTTCAGCGTTTTTCTCGTTTTCTTCCCCATGTATTTTTCATTTCTTTCGCCACGTAAAGATACAAACTTGTCAAGGTATTTTGGTGACTTTTGGTGTCCCGTGTAGTACGTGTGACGTATTTATGGGCTAATAAACAATTTCTCTTACTTTTCTCCACAAAACTGTCAGGTAATGATTCACGAACTCATGAACAGATTGCCTCATGAGTAGCGTGTTCCTACTCGAGTGTCCACAGTGAGGCGACATATGTCTGCTGACACCGTATCATTTGAACGATTACTGGTAACAGGAATATTTTCATTTTGATGTAAAAATTCATAGAAAAATCTGGACAAAGGCACAGATTCATTTTTGAGGCTCATTTAAAGCAGCATAAAAAAAATTAAAAGTAGTGTTTTTAAACAATCACAACACAAATGGAATGAAAAGAAATCCCTTACGGACGTATGCGCTTGTCCCCCAAGACACGCAGTTCACAGTGCATGACTGTATTCACTATGGGCTACTCCCAGGAGATTTTTATGGCCTCTTTTATAGCAGTTCAAAAAACAACATCAATGCTTGAAAAGTGTGTTACTGTCGAGCAAAACACAGGAACAAACAGTCTGAGTCAGCATTAAATCAAATCCCGTCCCATCATTAGCCAGTGTTTACACGCGAGCGCGCTCTCTTTCACTTTCCTGACTAAGTTCCTCCAATCTCGCCATCCCGTCAGCACTTCAGCACAGACCAGGCGTTTTCCCACGTCATCCGACCTCACGCTCAGACTGCAAGAATTGGGATGGCAAGTCAAAAGTTGTTTTAGGGGTTGAGGACTATATTCTTATTTGGCTTTTTTGTTTCGGACTTGATCTTACTTTGACTGTTTGGTGCTTTCTACCACCTTTGTTACTGATTTATTGCTGTATATATGATAGTTGCTCCATGTACTTCACTTGAGTTGCTCTATAAATACAGTTGAGTTGAGTTGAGTATTCTGCTAACGCACTTTTCAAACGGATCCAGAAACCTACCGACACCCTCTCTTTTTTTTTTTTTTTTTTAATTTCCCCGTCCCGCTTCCTCTTTTCCTGTTCGGCTTTAGCACCGCTCCGGTTACTCCAGTCCAGTCCTCCATGAGAACTGATCAACCGTCCTGTGAGTTTAGGAGCGTGTACACCGAAGTGGAAGAACACGGTTGAAAAGGCAACTATTCCCGATGAACTGACTTTGAGGGACACGAGGCAAAAGGTATCCTTGTCCAAAATCAAAATATTTGAGAATCACTCAGGGTTTCCCCGTCAGCCCCCATATTTCGATTCCACCTCATTACGGGGCGGCGCCGCCCGGGCCGCCGCCGCCGCCGCTCCGAGAAAGTCTGAAGTCCTGGCAGATGACGGCTAGCCTGTAGACGTTCAAAATGACCACCAGGAAGTTCTTGATGGCGAAGAAGACCAGCATCTGGTGGAAGACGTCGAAGTAGGTCATGACCGTGAGCCGCACCGTCAGGAAGGGGCCGTCCTGGATAAACAAGGCCTCCACGATGCCCCAAATGTCCGTGCTGTGCTTGGTCAGGAGGGACACCTCGCGTACCTCCCGCTCGTCCGACGAGTCCGACTTGGAATTCACCACTGTCGGAAACAAGCGGGAAGATGTAAACGGTCTCCTTTCACTTTGAAAACGATATTCTTCTTGATTTTGGATTTAGTTACTCACCAGCCAAATGGAGCGGGAACTGCAACATGCTCCACGTCCATACGGCCAAGATGATATAGACCAACTGAGGACTGTTCTCTCTGGAAAGGACGACACACAGGTCGCGATGGGTCATTCGTTCCCGACGATTGCTCTCATATTGACGAGGGTCGAAAAGGCCGCGGCTCGGCGTCGGCCCGCTGAGCAAACGCGAGAAGGTGCCACGCACTTGACATCTGACAGCGTCTCACTGGTGAATTCGAGGATGTCCGCCGCCGTGCCGACGAAGATCAGGAGGAGCTGAGAGAGTTCGTCTCTGGTGACGCCGCCCCCCAAGGGGAGGAGCCACTTCCCCACGATGAGGAGAACCAGCAGGATCTGATGAAGAGCGAGGATCCACTCGTTGGAGCACAGCGCCTGGTTGATGTTCTGGAAAAGGCGGAAACGATGAAGAAAAACACCCCCGCCCACTCACGCAAAAGCTTGCTTCTCCCCAAGTGGACATCTGGATGCGTTTACACTCGGCTTGGACTCTTGTAGCACGCGGCTAACCGGGTTAGTGCGCTGTGACGAGACTCCGCCGGATGTTATTGAAGCCGACCCCCACCCTGAAAAGCCAAAGGGAGCAGGCGGCGATCTCGCGCATGCGCATTTCGAATGCCGTAGTGGCGTTTCATCTGCGGTCATAAAACCATTATGGGAGCGGATAGTTTGCTTTGTGGAGTTCCCCGGGGGCCGCTTATCAAACCGCTTCTTTTCTCCTTACACAGATGCGCGCGTGCAAATTTTCTCTTGGCGATCGCCGTGCCGTCGGTCGCGGGACGGAAAACCTCGTTTGGACGCGGCGTGTCCCGTTTCGAACGGCACCTTGCGTTTTTGCGCCATTGAAGCTGCGCTTGCGTCCACTCGTGCCTTGATGGCGCCATTCAACTTTTGCCAACGGATTCCGGCCAGTACTGCTGAGAAGGCTCTTTGTCTCGGCCGCCCCAACGGTCAGTCTCGGAGACCGCCTGCGTGACGTCAACACTCGCGTCTTTGTGCCATGTTCCTGCCGTGTTTATTCTCCCCATACTGCGAACCCAATTTGTCTGAGATTTCAAAACTTGAATGCGCCAAGAGCTCACGTCAACTCAGTGTTGGTGTCATTAGCAATGTGATTTAGCGCCCCCCCCCCCCCCCACACACACACGGCCCCCACCGCTCAGGACCGATGATGTGTCAGCGTGTCGGTGGCTGTCTGTATTTGTCTGACGCAAAGTCGGGGGTGGCAGCAGCTCAGTCAGGAAGGTCTCGGCTTGAAGAACTCGGCTCGGGGGCCAAAAGGCGGCTGCTTGCGCTCTCCCAATGAGTCCGTCGTTGTGGTTTCGTGCTTCTTAGAAAGTTGCCTTTTACAGCCCACGCATCTTTTGATCTCGGGGAAAAGGCGTCGCCAGCGCGGTGGCCGCTGAGCCCACCCGTTTTGCGGCCCTAAATTTAGGACACGCTTCGATCCGCAGTCTGGGGAGAACGTTGGCGGTTTGCTGACGAAATGCCGAACAAACACTTTGGGTGAGCAAACACCAAACGGGAGCTTCGGATGATCCGATCGTCTGACCGATTTGGAAATGGGAGTAGCGCTTGTCAACCAAACCTCAAATTTTCAGAAATAGATGATGATTCGAGACTAAATCTACCGAGCGAGTCAACTGCTGACATAAATCACGTGTGCAGCCTGTAGTCAGAGTTTTTTTTTTTTTTTTGGAGACTATCCAGACGGGTGACGGCAAACGGCTTTATCTGGGGCTCTCGTCACGCCTCTGCACACTGACCCTGTCACGATTGGGTTTGTGACCAACAGGTGGCACTGTAGGGCTCCCCCTGCAGCCGCACACCTGTTGCTCATTATGTAATCGGTGCTTTCAAAGGACTCCCGGCCCGAACGCTCGGTGTCGGCTCATTGTTTGCACTTGGCTTCTGTCATGTTTAGTTCATTGTTATGTTTTCTCTTTAGTCATGATTTTTGTTTACTACTTTGGACTTTGTTTGTTTAGGATTTAGTTTTCTCTGTTTGAATGCAATTCGTCAAGTTCACCCCGCTCCTCCCCCCCGCCTGCTTTTTGGGGTCCTCCGCCACCTCGCAAACGTGACGGACCCTGTTTTCCCATCGATCGGAAAATAACCCGCCGCACGTCAGTGGTCGCGCGCCGACGCGGCGGGCTAATAATCCACCGGGGTGAAGTCGGCTTTACCTCCAGGTAGTTGCGGTACGTGAGGTTGTCCCCCGTGGTCTCGTTCAGGGTGATGACTCGCTTCACGTTTTCCCACGAGTCGAGCTTCTTGCACTGCAAGCAAGGAGAGCCTCCGCTGAGAGCTACGTCGGAGGACACGTTCATCCGGGAGCCACGCGGCATCGCGGCCGCGTCCCAAAGTCCGGTCCCGCATTGGGCCGCGGTTTCAGAAAACACCCGATCGCGGCGTCAAAAACCCGACGAGAGCGGTCGTCAAACGACGCGAACCGGGTGCGGACGGGCTCTTTTCCAAAATGTTTGCATTTTCAACGACGGCGGCTTCCCAAAATAAGTCGACGGGCTCTCTGATGAGGCGACGCTTGTACCTGAGGGTCGCCGGCTTTGTCCTGCTGGTAGTGCAGCTCCAGGATCCAAATGGAGGGAATGATACTGATGAGAAAGAGGAAGATGGGAGGGGAAAACCTGAAAGGGAACATGCGAGAGTCTCCATGAGAACGCGCGCACGCCGGGAAGGAACCGGGTCGGGCCCGCAAGTCTCCGAGACCCTTTTGTACATTTCGCCGCTTGGCGGCACGACATGGCGGCGAAGCGCGTCGGAGGTCGACTTCGGTCCACTTTTGGACATCCTGTCTTGGACGAGCTCAGGGGAAACGCTGAGCGGAAAAGGCGCCCTCCCCTTTCCCCCGTTTTCATGCGAAATGGCGAGAGAGGGAACATCTCTAAAGGCTAAAAGTTGACCGTACAAATACACTCGGCGGAGGGCTTGACCCTTCTATACAACATCTTGGAAAAAGCCCAAACCTTTCCAAGCCGCTGAGTTACAATCGGCAGCTTTGTTGCCAGACCATTTCGGGTGGTGCTCAAGAACCTCGAAATTGAAACGGCGGCATCCCTAACATTTGGGGAGAAACCAAAACCGATTCTTTTGAATTTTGGGTTCCGGATGGCCCCTTGGAGCAAAGCGGACCGCGTTTGATTGAAAGGAGAGGAGGAAAGTACGGCGCAGCCGCCTTGCCTCAAAAGTGCTTCGTTGCACTCGATCCCTTCCGCGTTTCTCCGACTTTTAGTGATGACATCGTGACAATGAACTGATCGCCGATTTGCCATCTATCTGCCGATCCGATCCAGCCGATCGGACCCGTGCGTTCCTTATCGCAAAAAAAAAAAAAAAACGATTGGACGAAATGAATCTTATGTTCTGAGCTGACTTTTTTTTTTTTTCTTGCTCGGAAACTTCAACTGTCCTCTGTTGGCCGCGATGTCACGCGCGTGTGCGACCGACGAGCTCACCGATTGAAGCCCGTTCACATTCGAACGCCGATTCGGGCAGTCGGCGAGAGCAAAGAGGGCATTTTGAAGGCATTGCTGGGTTCTACGCGTTGTGCATTGCGTGTCAGAGTCCGAAGTCAATTTGGGGGTATTTTTAGTCCTCGCGGTTAAAAAAAAGGCCTATTGTTAACGTAGCAAAACGAGTTGCTCTCCCTTTCCTCTTTTGCTGCGCGCAGCTTAACATTTCAATGATGGATGAGTGTCATCGCGAGTCTCTCACGTGGGAACAACTGCGCCTCAATCCGAAGTCCAAAACGGCGACGGTCATCTCGGCCGGCCGGCCGGCTCCGATCGTAATCCCCCCCCGTCCCCGTCCCGGCTATACTATCCAGTACTTGCATTTGGAGCTGGTCTGTTTGTCAACACCATGCTTCCACGCGACTAAGGAACGACAAAGATGTTCTTTTTCGATTGCGGGACTTCTATTTAGGGTGGCGGGGGGCGGGGGCCACCCAGTCCACATTGTCCCGATTAACAATAGCAGCAGTCGACCGGAGCCTCGCTCGCGGGGCAAACTGAGGTGGGAGCTGCCGCGCGCTTCTTTTACCATTTGTAATCTTGCCCTTTCCTCCTCTTCAGCGTGACGACCATCTCCAGCAGAAGCGGCGCGAAGAGCAGCGTGAGCAGCCAGAAGATGTGGTCGCCCTTCACCCAGGTCACCCGCCACACGCCCGCCAGCGACACCAAGACAAAGAGCGCCCTGGTCGCGATGGCGCACGTCAACTTCAACACGCTCAGCATCATCTTTTGCCTCCCCGCCTCCTCCGGCCGGTACGCTCCGCACTCCCCACCGATCAACTCGACATATGCGCGATGAAATTTGCGGCGCTCGCACCAACATCGACACCCCAAAAAAAAAAAAAAAAAAAGTGGTCTCAAAGTTGCAGCTCCACCCTCGAGTGGGAGTGGGAGTGGAGAGGGGGCCGCCGCGTGAAGCCATTCGCTTTAGAAGAACGCGACGCGGATTCTTGCGACGCCAATTGCAAACAGACGCGCCCGCCAGAGGGCGCCAGACCTCCGCACGATGCGCATTCATGACCGACGTGAAATTAATTACATCCTCGCCGGAGGCTTATGATGAACAATCGATAAATTAAAGAAATAAATAGCAAGACAAAAGCTGAATTCCGAGACTACGGGACCAGACAAAACTTTGGAGACGCTTCAACGGCTCGAGAGAATGTTTTAAAACGTTTTCATTGGTACGTGTACTGAATAGAAGGAAAAGAACATTGAAATAACGTTCGCATTAAAATGTACACGCCGCGACAATGTGAAATAAAAATGTACTCCAACAAAAGCTTTTGTTGTTGTTGTTTAATAAGCATTTCTTCAAGAGTCAACACGAATCCACTGTTCGAAGGAGTTCCACATCCAACTCAAGTGCTCTTAGGGAGTGATTCTGTTTTCTGCCACTAGAGGGAGACCGCTTCCCACCAGCGGTTCCCATCCGGCACTCCGACGCAGTGTCGAAGGGAAACGCAATCACTCTTCAAAGTGCATTTTGTCCTTCAGGAATTTGGGAGAAGTTAAACGTCATAAAATAGCGCACGGTTTTGGAAATAAAAATGTCTTATAATACACTTGAACAAACGTTGACTGTTACCAAGTCAGAGTTTTCAGTCCGAAAGGTAGAATAAGATGAAAGACGTGACATTTTTTTCAATAAAAAAAGAATACCCCACGATATCACACTATTCAAAAAATAAAAAGTCCAACGTTATGTGATATACCGATTTTCAGTCAAAAGAATGACCTTTTTTTTAAAAAAAGAAAAAAGTTAACCACTCTCAATTTAATGGCAAACTGTCAGAAAACCAACTGATTGTTCAGAGCATGTCACACTATCGCGACAAACTTTTTGATCGACCACGGGTAACACAACTCTTGTGGACTCGGAAAAGAAACATTTTTTATCAAGAACAGCAGTCATAAAAAAAGCAAGTCCCTCAGCGCTGTCCTTCTTTAGTGTTCGACAAATGACCCGATTGTGCTGGACGTTATGTCATTTCCTGTTGAACACAACACGTGAAATTGATTGTGTGTGTGTGCCTTCACTTTCACTACTTGTATAAGCTTGCATAAACCAATCAGCTTGCACATTGTCTCCGCAGTCACATAAAAACCTTATCAGGCATTCTAATCACATATCTCATTATCTCGCCTGTGCAGGAAGTCTCTCACTATGCAAAGTCCACCCGAGCGCTGCACACACACGCACACACACACACACGCTGCGCTCAGGGAGACCTGTTCTGAAATAAGTGGGCCCAGCCAGCCTGCCAACGGTGGCGAGGGGAAACGACAGGCTGGCCCGTGACCTTGCAAGGGAGACGGGCTTTTCCTGTCTTTGTTCCGACATGTCCATCATCATCATCATCATCATCTTTGCTTTTTCTCTCTCTGATCTCCACCGGCACGGTACAAAGATATTTGGCGGCAGTAGGGAAAACAGTAGCAAAAAAAAGGTCACTTCCTGTGTCATCATCATGATGATGATGATGAGGCCTTCTTGTTGTCCCAACAGGTGGCGCTCAACACCACGTAATGAAGTGGCGTAACCTCCCACGGATTTTCCAGACAAAAAACCCCAAAACCAAAACCAAAAAGGCTCAGGTTCCAAGTGAATCGGCGTTTATTGAGGGCGAGCATAAGTCACGTCGTTCTCAAAAGGATCCCTTTCCATTATTTCCGTATTCGGGCAAAGAAAAGCTGCCGGAGCCGTTTATTCGCTGGCTGGATTTGAATATGAGTGACGTCAACACCAGCGAGCCAACAGCGTTGATCCAATGCCGAGCTGCCCAGACTTGAGGGCAGCTCTTGAAATGCTTTGGGGCGGGCGGGAACCCAAATATTTGGTTCACGATCTCCATGCGGTCTGCCTTGTATACACAATGATTTTGTCGTTGTTGTTCTTTTTAGGAACATCAGAGCGCCCAGCTGAAAACTTCTGGAAAAGGGGCCAGTTCAGGTCGAAACCTGTAAAGGTAAATAAAAAAGCTTCTTCGCTTCGAAAAAGGAACACAGCAATCAGCGGTCCCGATTATGAATACCCTACAGACACCGCTTCCTTTGGTTCATATTTTCGATGCTCTTGATAACGTTTACAAACACAGACGAGAGTAGAATGCCTCTGTGCCGCAGCCATATTGGATGTGGCAAAGTGGAGAAATTGGCTCCTTGAAGATCTTCGAGCCAAGCCAGAAGTCATTGGATGAATGTCGAACCGTTGCTTTTGACGGCATTCCGTCCTGTTCTCAAACGACGTCCGAAAGCCGCGGTCTTTTGGGATTGCTTTTTTTTTTTGCCCCCACCCCCTCGAAGACTTTCATGCCCAGGTTCCCTAATCAATCCGCAGTTGATGTTCTGGCCGTCGTCTTTTCTTATTTTGTTCTCTCCGATAAAAGCTCACGTTGCCGGGGTGAAAAGTGAAGCAGGTGTCTCAAATAAGCGCTTGTTCCCAAAACGCCGGCTGGCCCGCGCGCGCTCACACGTGTCAGGCATTCGCAATGCAAGAAATTACACTTGAAACGGCTACGAGGTGACTCATCCTCTCTCCTTCGTTCTCCGTCTCCGCGTCGACAGCTGCGAGCGGCCGAGCGCTTATGAGACAAATATGATTCAGAGCGGCCGGGCAGCCGAGCTCCGCCGAGGAGCTTTTCCAGGGTGGAATCTCAGACAATGAGGAGATTTGCCATCAAACAATCTTGCCTTCATTTTCCTTTCTGTCTTCCCCCCACTGGAAGCTGGAAAAGTGCTGCGGATTCTGCATTCAAAACAAGAGGCTGTTATGCGGTGCTCAGCTGCCCCCCCCCCCACCCCTTCTTGGCTCATGTGCGTTAAACAGCCCACAGATGTTTTACATGGATGTGAACACATTCTTCATTTGTCCCCAGCAGAAGCGGCGCGGTATTAACCTCGCCGCGGCAGCGCGGTCCCGAACGGCGAGCGGCTTTTTGCATAAGGTCATTTGGTTGCCTCCGAGTACGGCGGGCGTCGCCATAGCAACCCCGAGCGATGACTAAATTGCCTCATAAAAGGAGATCAATGGTTAATGCGCAGAGGAGATTACGTGTGCGACGCAGCCACTGAGTCATCTTTGAAAATATGCTTTGAAAAGGGATCGTTGGATTGCGGCCCCCCCCGTTTGTTATTCCGCCATCGTCGCAACGGTGTCTTGAGATGGCAAATATGTTTTGGGCTTTTCCGTCTCGTCTCCTTGTTTGATGTGCACATTCCCCAAGCGGTCGGTCTTTTGGCGTTTCCCCCCCGCCCCCCCTCCTTGCTCCTCACCGTGTTCTCAAAGCAGCTGCAAACAGGTGTTTTGGCTCCCCTTTCTCTTTTTTGGGTGATTGCTTTTCGCTCTCTTTCCTCTCGGCTTGCTTTCCACACACGGGTTCCGGCAATTCATTGCAGGTTAGGCGACGAGGTCTCCTTGTTGCGGTTCTTGAACCCACGCAGGCACGGGGAGAACATGCAAACTCCACACAGGGAGGCCGGAGCTGGAATGGAACCCACGACCTCTGCGCCGCGAGGTCGACGCGCTGACCAGTGGACCGCCGTGCTGCTAAATGGAAAGCGAAAGGCTCATTGGAGTCCTTAACTCTGGCGTGAGATCCTGCTCCTTTCCCAAAGTGCAACCCTCCAAACAAATCAAAATAGAACCGCACGAATAAAGCCGGCTTGTTAGCAATGTATGAGCCTGAGGTAAGAGTCCCATGTGCGGTTGCATTGAAAGGCCGCTACTTTCTCATTCACTTGGCTGGGATTGAGGCTCCCCTTTCCTCTTCCAAAATTCCCAGAGAACCCCCCCCCCCCCCCCCTCCCAATAACACAGCCGCCCCCTCAGGCGCACGTTCTCATCAATATCCGCATCGGGATTTCCGACGCGACGTGCTCAATGCGCTGGCGATAAGCGCTGGAGCGGGGCCGTCGATCGGAACGACGGGGGGGGACTTCGTGATGGGGGCCGCCATCCACATAGAGGAAGGCCCGTTGATTGACACACGCTCGGCAGCAGAAGCGACACTCATTTGCCAGTGGGGCCAAGTAACACGTCGTTAGCCTAACGACCGAATTGCCCAACTTGTTTTTCACTTTCAAATGTGAAATCCGTTTGCGTTTTGTTTGTTTCACGAAAACCTTCAACAAGCCATCATGCTCACGACTTTGTGACGGTACTGAAGTCCACCTTTCAGGTTATCTGTCCTTGAAAATGTATTTGAAAAGATATCTTTCTACTACTTATCAAAATAGGCTTGTTACTTTTTCCAGCCTTTGCAGATGACATAACATCAAAAGTACATACCGGAAGATGGGGTGTGGAACTCACCCGTGACTGGTACCCCGAGGTCTTGTAAGGCGTTTGAAATAATCATTAAAAAAAAAAGCATCTCTGGCTAAATATGCATTATTTGTGACTCAGTTCACAACGTTGGCAAAGCTGCGGGAACATGTTTTCAAAGCACGCAAGTCGAGCCGGCGCTAGCTTGTGCTTGATTAGAAATCCTAACACTGGCTTCAAAGGAGTGATGCACCAATTCCATATCGTATCAGCGATGCTCCGATGATATGTGACTCTCTATCTATCCACCCACCCATCACAATCCTGCATGTTAGGTCAATTGACTGGGATGAAAAAAAAAAACCCCATATTGCATAATCCACATTGCCGAGGGCCGGTGTGCGTTCATGTGTTTGCCCGGATGCGTGTGCAAACATCGCCGCCCTGTGGACACAGTGAGTATTGCCGTGTAAACAACCAATACATCATCCCGTTCTGATAAAACAAACGTGACACGCCTCACACTGGGTTATATAAATGTCAAAAGACAGATAATGCGATTTTGAAAGAACGATACATTAGTTATCGCAGCCCGGTTAACCAACCGGGAGGTGAAGGTTTTCTGACTCACACCAATTGCCGGAAATATGAAGCTGTTTATTTCCTGCCAGTACAATCCAATCCAATTGGTGGGGGGAAAAAAGCAAAGGAAAGGCGGAACATCACGAGTCTCTCATTGCCTTTTGAGGAACCATTTGATGGGCCTATTAACTTTCATGTAACAGTGTTTCTTGTCGGCATCTACAGCCTATGTGCGCGCGCGTGTACGCGTGCCCGAGCGCGCGCGCGCGCGTCATTATGTGAGAAATGGGCTTTCATACTCGGTGTCTTTTACACAAGTCCTGGAAGGCACATACACGGTCGGCGCTGCGAAGACAGCGCAGAACCGACGTCAACTCCGGTTTTCGAGGCGGGTGGGTTGCGGTGAGTCACATTTCGTGATAACAAGCAGAATCGTAGTCGAATTGGTAGGATGCATTGCGAATCGTCTCGATTTGGGCGTGATATGGCGTCTGGCTTGACGTACGAGTGACTAGCAAGATTGGAAATTCAGCGTAATTTGCAACAACACAGCAGGAAATGAAGGAGACATGGCAAATCGGTCGAAACGCTTCACGCGAAGTGGAAAGAACACGTTCCAAACGGTTGTCGAAAGTCCAACGGGTGCTATTTTGAAGTGTCTCGCTGTGGGCACCTTGCAGGACCTGCGGCGATCCATTCAAGCCAGCAAGTTTGGGGAGCGTGTTGACTTGAATCAATTCAGAACGTCGCGATGGAGCCGAACTCACTCAAGGTAATAAAACCGCCGCCGCCTCGAAGCCCTTCGGCTTTTCGCCTTCGCCGCGCGGTCGCCCCCCCCCCCCCCCCGTCCACCGCACTCGCCCGCCGCCAAACTTGGCCATTTCTCCTCTATTCGGCGTCGCTCGCATCGGCGTCCAACGTCGCCGTCCGTTCAAGGGCTATTAATAGCTTAGCATGATGCGGGCAAAATAAACAGACGACGACGGCGGCGAGCGAGCGCGAATGACATGTTTGTCGAGCCACTCGTTGATTCCGCTGTCCCCTCGTTGCTTTTGTGTTCTCTCCGCAGTGGGTGGGCTCGTCTTGCGGCTTACACGGACCCTATATTTTTTACAAAGCCTTTAAATTCACGAGCCGGGACGCGGAGGCTCGGATCCTGTCGCTGGGGGACTTTTTCTTGGTGCGCTGCAAGCCGGACGAGCCCGTGTGCGTCGCCGAGCTGCAGCTTCTCTGGGAGGAGAGGACGAGCAGACAACTTTTGTCCAGCTCCAAACTTTATTTCCTACCCGAGGACACTCCCCAGGGACGCGGCGTCTCCCACGGAGAGGTAAGGGGGCCAATGTTTATTCATCAGCGGCGGCTTTAATTGTCTCCGACCCCCCCCCCCCCACTCTCCTCCCCTTCTTCCTCCTCCCCTTCTCCATTCCGATCCCTGGCATATCGAGTGCATTAATGAGTCGCCTTGGCGGTGTGCGCCTTGGCGTTTTTCCTCGCCATTGCCCCGCGCGTGCGTTTGCCGAGTGTTCGGCGTGGGAATACATCCCGCGTCGGGCCGTTCTGTGGACGTTGGTCGGGCGGAAATTGCACAATAGATGTGAACGCGCTCCATGGTTTTGCAGATGGCGCGGATGCGAGCTCGCGACCGACGTACAGTTGGACGTAAGTCGGAACGCGGAGTTGTCCCGTCACTAACCTGCGCGCGCCCGTACAAGGAGACGTCGAAGCGATCGCTGCCCCGTGACGTCTTCGGTGCTGTCCGTCTGTTTCACGTCCAACTTTGTGGCGTACGTCGGGGCCGTCGTAACGGCTCTGTTGTTTTGATTTGGCACCGTTCGTAACAATGAGTGCCTTCGGTCGTATGTAGGAGCGTCGACGTCAAATACCGACGACACTTGTACGGTACAGTCGTCCGTCGTCATATATGGCGTTCTCACCGCCTGACAGATGAAATCCACGTTGCGGATTCTTCAATAGCGAGCGGGATCTTTGGGGGGGACAGTCTTAAAAAAAAAAATAAAAATAAAAAAGGAAGCATAACGCGGATTGCTGTCAGAAAGCCACCACCAATCGGCATCGACTTTCACAAACGCATCCGTCGAGACGCCCACTCGGAAAATAGTACGGAGCCGTTGTAGCCGCCACCCGCGGACGTCAAAGTCCGCTCTCGCCCCGACCCCGCGACCGGACGGAGACGTCACTATTTCCCAACAGAAAACGACTGCGGTTACATCATCTTCCCCACGCCGCCGGAGAGCCACCAGTAATGCAATCGATAAAGCACCGAGCTGACTCGGCCGCGGAGACCGAAAAGAATCTCGTCTCGGCGGCGCGCCGTATGTGCCGTCGGTGCTCGTGCGCGGGCACCAAAAAGTCGGCGGGGGGTGAAAATATTGGAACGCGCGCAGGTTCGCGAACTAGCGTTCGACGGGAAAGATGGGCCTGAGTCATGGCTGGAAAAACAGGCAGCGACTTTTATTCCGTTCATGAATGCGAGGCAATGTGGAAAGTTTGGAATAGTTTTGCACTCGATTCTTCTCGGGATTATTCCGGCCACGCGCTTGTATGTTCAAGACCGGCGTTTTTCCCATTGACTGCCGACCACGCAGTCGTTGTTGTGAGGCGGTCAACAACAAATGGGCAGGATGACGCAACGTTGTCGTCGCCGACCTCTTTGAAAGCGGCTCGGTGACGGTTTCGGGCATGGTCAAAGCAGACGTTTGGATTCGGCGAAAGATAATCGGTCCGCTTTCAGCAAAGATGACAGAAATCAGAAAAGAAGCAGCCCCCAGAGGCCCATGAGCATTTGGCCAGTTTCAGGTTGGGCAGGGGATCCAAAGCGCCTTCACCTCCAGCGCCTGAAAAGTCGCGAAAGTTGAGACTTATGTCATCGGCGTTCGGGTAGCGGCCCGGCCGCCGTGCGGCGCAAGCCTGAAGAAAAAACCCCTCCCGTCGTACTTCCGGACCTCGCGTTTTGCCGCTCGGCCGAGGAGGCGACCGGCACGGAGCGAGGCTCCCGCGGGCCGCGCAAGGCCGGGGCGGGCGGCGCGTCGAAACGGGCCGGCTGCCGAGATCCCGATCGGCCCTCGTCCGTCCCCGACGAAAGGGGAAGGAAAGCCGCGGCCGTTTTGCCAAAATAGAATTCGCACCCTGGATTCGCCCCCAATTCTGTAGCGGGCCGCACGAGTTTGGCCCAAGCGGAGCGTCTTCTTGCGGCGTGGGCGCAAATCTCCAAAGGTTGATGTAAGCGCCGGCCCCCTCCCCCCGCTCTACTGTACTGATGTTTTTGTTTTGGCTCTCATATTGCAACGGCACTTTAATGGAGCTCCTCTGCATGCGCATTCCTGCTCCTCCTCCTCCTCTCGTCTCGCTTACGCGTGCGCGTTGCACAAAGAAAGCCGTGTTTGTACTGGAAGTCTTCCGCTCAAGGTTTACTTGCATTCTTTCCTCTTGAGTAATAAGCGCGCCTATCGCATTTCCCTTTCATGAGAAACATGGCTATTTATGCCCCCCCCCCACGCCGCAGCTTACGCGAGCCATCGTCTTTGTCACTCCGGGTAGCATCTCCCCAAGAAGCGGCTCGCATTCCTCCCCTCCAAACGTCCGATCGGCCTTTTGAGCACGCCGCCGTCGTTTAGGAATCGCTTCGAGGGCACACTTGCGCAATATGGCCGCCGCCCGCCACGGGGGAAAGCTCGGAGGTCCGGCCGAGACCGTTTCGTCCCGCCCGATGGGGAATTACGGGAAGAATCTTTGCCGTGCTCGGACCGCCGTCAGAACCCCAAAAAACAACAAACTCCCGCTTACAGTCGGTCGGATGGAAAATCCCGCGGCCGTCTCTCGCCGCCCTCGTCGGCGACAGCCGTTTTGACGTTGGCGCTGGCGGATGAGGCTAGAAATAGTTGATTAACGTGTATACTTCATCATCCCCCGGAAGAGAGAACTTGTATTGAAATATAGTTTTCTTTGATTCGATGAAGTGGGCAAAGGATAACTGCCGACGCCGAGGGATTCTAATTGGCCAATCGTGGGAAATGTGACCCGAAGGACACGGATGACGAAAGCGGAGAGGGCGTTTTCTGGCAAGCGCGAGGCGCCGGATTGCATAAATTCCATTTCCCGCTTCGCCGTCGTCATCGCGCACAAGTAGCAATTCTGTCTTTTGCCTGCTTCGCGTGGCTCGCGACTACAAGTCAGCCCGGTCGACATTCCTCGCCGCGTGCGCGTGTTTGTCAACTATCTGATCGGGCCCCGAGTCTGTCAAGCCCGTGCATTCGACGGGAACGCAACAAAAGAGAAAAACAATCCTCCTCTTTAAGGGAAAAACGATGACGGGGCAAACAAACAGACGATGCCATGCCATGCCAAAAAGCAATTTCCTCCCTCCTCTGCCTTTGCCTGAATTATGCGGCGGCTCGCATCACGTGGCCTTCTTGCTTTCAGGAGCATTTATGCGTGCGCATATGTGCTTGTGTGTCTGTGTGGGTTGGGGGTGGGGGGGCGTTGAAGTGCGTCCACGGGAAGGGATGCCACTTTACTGTCGGCCGGATTACAACGCAAGGATCAATCTGGAAAAAGCGCGGGGACCTTGGCGACCTCGGCAAAGCGCCGGCTTCGCGCCGTGACGCTAATCGGAGTCAGCGGCGAGTGTTTGCAGATGCGACGTGTAATCCCAAAAACCAACATGAGCGGGGAAGGGGGGGGGGGCTGTTGAATTTTGGCACCGTGGGAAAATGTCAACACGGCTCGGGGGGTGAGGGGGGGGGGCGGAAATTACATTTTCAGCTCCTCGCAAGCTCACATTACTCGGGTTTGATCTTCACGAGGGCGTGTTAATGGCCTGCAATTGTCCGGGGGGGGGGGGGGTGGCAATTTTAAGGAGGATGTCAGAGAAAAGCAGTCGAAAGCAGATGTAATATTGCAATGAGTTGCGGAGCTTGACTCTCTGCCCACCCCGCATCTCGGGGACACATTCGTGCCCTTTTCACATGGCTGCGGTGACGTCACGTTGCCGATCCGTCACCGACCGGACCGCCCTTCCGTTCGTCCGTCTGGGGGGGGCGTCCGCAATCGCACCTTTGCCGCGATAGTTGCCGTCAGGGCACGACGCTGAAAAATCGTGTCTGATGTGCGATGCGGGTGAAGTCATCTCTCAGGAAAAATCCCGGGTGGGAAAAACAAAACAAAGTCGCTCATGAAGTTGGAATACAAGTATCGAGCGCTCACTTTCCAGTTGCTGGGAAATGAGTTACGTGACAAAAATAACGTCATGAGTTAGGAGAACAAAAACAAATGCTCTGCTTTTTTTTTCTCGGCCTATCCGCGCGGGGAAAATGTGACCACGGCCGTGGGAGGAATGACATTTTTAGCCCGCTGGCGCGAGTCGCCGGCTCGTGTAAATGTGTAACCCGAGGCCGTCTGAGATTTGCACGCTGACCCCCCACGCGGGCATCAGCTTGACAGCATGGTGTCTCGCAGGAAGCACATGGGGTTTTTTTGGGGGGGGGGGGGTGGCGTTAGACTGGACTTTACTGAGCGCCGTCCTGCGCCTCGCACGAGAGAGACATTTCAAGTTGAAAAAGTGGGTTCAGATGGCAAAGATCACTTCTTTGGGAAAAAGATGACGCTGGGTTTCCTGACATTTTGCTCGGATCGGGGGGGCTCGCGCTTTGGCCCGCGACTCGGGCATCGTCGTGGCTTCCCCAAAGCAAGAAAGCAAACAAAGCAACTGGCATTGGGAAGATGGTTTGCGCAAGAGCGCTCCACATGCTAGCATCTGCCAAATGGTAGCAGGATTTTCTGACGGCGCCTGCTCTAAAGCTGCTTTCTGCTGTCCTTCTGGTCTCAAGGATTGATGCAACAGCGGTCCAGGTCCAAAGTCTCCAGACAGCTGACGCATCTGTCAATAAGTTGCAGGGGGGGGGAAGGTAACAATGGAATGGACTGCCCTCTCTGGAACCTTTGATTCTGATGATTGTTTGTTTGTTTGTTTTGGTTGCCTTCTTCTCTTCATTTGAAAATGGAGTCGTCGGTGGCTCCGTTCCCTTGCAAACCCGCCACAGCGGCTGCGTGCCCTTTCACTTTGGAGTCCGCCTCCCTCCTCTCAACAATGCCAGAGCCCCCGCGACACCCCTCTGGATAAGTGCCGTTGAAAATGGAGGATTTGATCATAAAATACATCAATACCAACAATAATGAATCATAAATACTCACAATCATGTAAGAATCGTATGGAACATTTCGTCTTTTTTTAAAATATTTTTTTAATATGAGTTTTGGGCCTTCATACACTGTCCATAAACAATTATAGCTCATCAATGTCACTGACATTTTTGGGGCTTAATTAGCTTTTTTTTTTTTTTTTTTTAAATGCTGACTATTATTTTAAAATGAATTGTTTTACTTTTGTCCACAGTAGGCGAAGCAATGGTAGTACGGTCGTCTCCATCTGTGCATTTTCAATGGAGTCGTTCTTCTGACCTCCCCCTCCCTCTCTCGAAGCTGACACACACGGAGTTTTGTATTGATTGCCGTGGCAAACGTCCTACCCCCCCTCCGCGCACATGTTCCGCACTGTGCTTGTAGGGATGTGAGATTGTATTCATTTGCTGCTCCTTTTATTATCTTTATCTGCCCCCCCCAAGACGTGCGTTTGTGTGTGTGGATCCACGGCTCACCTCCTCACCGCGTTTGGCATGGAATGACTCTCTCTGCAAGAGGCGGCCCATTGAACCGCATTTGAGTATATTCCATCTTGAGGGGCAAAGGTGTCCTTGGGAAGCTCTGATTGTTGTTTCATTCCCCCCCCCCGGTTTGTCACAAAGACATCGGACGGAAAGATGCCAGGCAGGCTCAGGCGGCTACCAAGTGGTCCTTGGCGCAAGTGACACACCAAAAAGTGTCCTAGTTGAACTTGAAGAGAATCCAGTGGCATTTGGGTGACACTTGGATGAGTCTGAAGATCCGATTTGATGAGAATTCAAGCGGCATTTGGCAAGAAAGTCGCTTGACTGACAAAAGTTCACCCTTTGATGGGAGTGAAGTCGATGAGAAGAACCTCCACCTCCCCCCTTTTTTTTCTTTGTTAATTCCCAAGAAAAGTTTGTTTTGGTCCAGATGAGCCAAGGGCAGTCATGCGGACGAGGAGATAATGAACTCGGATTGTGTTTCACACACTCTCTCTCGATCCGCGTCTGTCCGTCTCATCGTCAGCGTCACCGTGTCCGTGACTCAATTGCTAATGGCCCGCGGCCCGCTGAATTCCTGCAGCGACCTCTGCAAAGTTCAGCGGGCTCGAACCTCCGCGGCGCGACGGCACCTCGCGCGCGTGCGTACGTCGACGAGAGAAAAGGACGGCCTCCGAGTGAGAGGCTGCCTCTGGGAACACATGTTGCCTACCGTCTGGATTCGATTTGAAATCTCCACTTTGCAAAATTGTTCCGAGTGTTCATCGGACGGCCGAAGTCGCATTTGTATGCAAAGTCTTTTCGACGTCAACTAAATGTGACGAGGCGGTCCAAAGATCGGAGACGTTTCAGGAGGCCGGCGAAGAAGCCCGCGGCGAGCGCGAAGCTTTTGCGTTCTCGCCACATGTCCATTTGGACTCGGGGAAGCTCTTTCGGGGGGGGAACACCGAGCGTTGTGTTGTTGTTCTTGTTCTTGTTGATCTTCTTGTTCTGTTTCCAAGACGCGCCTCGTCCTCCATTTTGGCGGCCAAACGTTTCTTTTCCAAATAAATCCCCTTCTGATAGTTTTTATGCGCGACAGTAAACGGGGTGTCTTTTTGTCTTTGCGCTGATTTACGACCAGATGGCGGAAATCCGAAATGGCGGAAATCCGAAATGGCCTCGGTTTTCTCCGAGGAAGCGACTCGCCGGTGGCCTTTGGTCGCCGAATACTCTCGCTTTGCGAAACGTTTCCCGGTCCGACTTCCTGACGGCACCTCGCGCCGGCCGACGAAAAATAGGTCGGCGAGGCCGACTGGCCCGACCTGCTTTTCCAGATGGATTCAGTGGAGCGATGCCCGCTCCTTGCGCAATTTTCTCAAGGAAGCGCACCTTTATGAGAATCAAGTCCTAAGAGTGGGAGACCAAAGTGTCGAGATTACAAGGAAGCCGTTTTGTCCGGGGGAGGCGCGGTCATTTCTCAAGATGCCGGGAAGACGACGGACATTTGTATTTCCTTTCGGTCATCGCTTCTGGGTCATTTTCGGCCTCAACTCAAATCCGTGTCGGTCTGGCCCTCGTGAAAATGGGACTCTCCTAGCGGAAAGAAGTCTTGAGCGTGTTTGACGAGCCCAGCCGACGAGGCATTTGCCAGGCCGTCAAACTCATTGCGACTCGGAATCACGGCAACGTTGCTCGCGGCCAAACGCCACCGCCGGACAGCTCATGAGAAGACCAGCGAAAGGAGAAGAAAAAAAAGAGCCCGGTTTGATGTTTGGACTTGGCGAGCGATGGAGGCACAGCAGCTGGTTCAAGCCATCCCTCGCAGCCGCTCCCCCCCCCCCCCCCCCCCCTTTCCTTTATAAGGCAATAGTGGCTGGAAAACGGGCCGGGATTTGATCCGGCCGCGCCGCGCGGCTTAATGTGAGAACTGAATACGGGGAATTGTTTGGACGGAGCGCTCGGGGAGAGCGCCGCCGAGTTTGTTTTGACAGCGGGCTCTTTTTGCTTTGACGGAAATATGAGGGAGGATGTCAGAAAGCGAAAAGGTTTCGGGGCTCCGAACTCAACGTCAAACTACCTCGAGCCACTGAAATACGGGATCCCTGTAAGACCTGACCCAGCAAAGGATAGCCAGAAAATGTGGATTTTGGGGAAGTGAGATGTTTCTTCCAGACCTATTGAGCAAACGACTTGAACTAGGAACCTACTTAGCGAGCTAGCTATTGTCTCTACCAAGAGATAGATCCAAGCCCTGGACCGACCCGAACCACCTCCCTAACCTATCGACATGCCAATGGAGCCAACCGCCACCGAGCTACATGTAGCCAATGAAAGTCCGCCTACTTACGGAAAGCACGTGTCGACCGGCCCACTTCCTAGCGCGCCTCCGGCTCTTTTCACTTTGTCTAAGGAAGCGCTAAACGTCGCAACGCCAAAATGTTTTGGGCGCCGGCTTCTCAGTGGCCATAAATGGGTCAATTAAGCCGCGCTTTATGGAGCTGCGGTGACCTCTGGTCTCTCTCTCACCAGTACCAGATCAGTGTTTTATACGTAAAACCATACGATCGGTACGCTTTTATCGCGCTATCCGTGGTATGACAAAAGGGCAATACTTGCGTTGAGAGATTGAGAGATTTGTTGGCTCAAGAAGGAAAAAAAAAAAAAGAAATTTGCTGCCGTCGCCACAAAAGTCAATTGAGGCACATTAAAATGCAGCTTGCACATACATGGGTACACCCCCCCCCCTCCCCCCGACACATGTATTTATTTGTTATTGCTTTTGCCTCGCAGCCCGAATGGAGGAATCGGGCTGCGCTGCGATGCGTGCTGCATTTCTCTGCCCCCCCCCCCCTCCCAGCACATCTGTCTTCCAGACTTGGGGTAATAGCCGTCTTCCGCTGCGCTCTTTTGTCAGTCCCGAGCGTGCCCGCCATTATTAGGCCTTCAAACGAACCCGCGCTTCTTTGCGTAATGAAATAAAGCCAAACACATTTGAGTCCCCACGTCGCGTATGCGGCGGAGCCCACCGGGCCCACCTCCGCATTTTGATGTTCTCCTTAGCGGCGGCTCTCAAAACCAAGCGCCGCCTCAAAAGAATCCGAGCTCTCCAAGCAGAAGCCCAAAAATCAACAAAGCCGAGGTTTTACTCCCGAAAAGACGTTGAACGTTATTTGAAGACGGCGGCATGAAATGTACGTTCATTGTGAAAGCAACCAGGCCAATGGCGCCATAGATGGCGGAATGCGTCACGTACTCTGAACAAAGGATGCCTAAGTGCTCCTCGTTTGACCTTCGCGTTCAACTGATTGGCGAGTCCATTGAGACGATTTCCTCGACATTTGACGTGATTGGCAAATCTGCGTTAGGTGGAATGAGACGATTGCCTTTTGCGGTGAGCATGCGCGCCTTGGCTCAGTTAAGGTTGGAAATCACTGCGAGAACGTAAGGCCGAGATTGCGCTCGCTCGTCTCGCGCGCCATTGCGCCATTTGCCTTCCCGAAATGGCCGACTTGTTTTTCAAACGTTGTTTTTGTGGCCCCCCCAGCACGAGGTGATCGCCGTGTCCGAAAAGGTGATCGTGCGCCTCCAGGACCTGGTCGAGTGGACGCTGCCGGACTTCTCGGGATGGGCCCACGGTCTGAAGGCGGAGCCCCTCAAGGCCTCGGCGCTACGCGAGCCGGCTACCGACGGGCGCCGCGAGGCCCTCCATCGCTACCGCCGGAGCGCGCTCACCAGCGGGCTCAACTTCAAGGACGTCCAGCGGGAGCGGGCCAACCTCGGTGAGTGGCCGCATCTCACCGGGCCCGCTGTCTCGGGTTTACCGCGCCTTCCTCTCTTATTTGGTAGCATCTCCCTGCTTTAAGCCACATGTCCGATGACCGCTCTCTGTGCACGAGTGGAGGGGGGGGGGGGGGGGGGTTGTGGTTTAGGAAGGCTATGTGGCAAACTGCCCGCTCATGCTAGCGAGTAGCGAGAAGCGTTATTTGCCTCTTCCTGTATAATTGGACTCCAATCAGTTCTCTGGGCTAAGTGATGCTAAAGTAGGCTAATGATGCATTCGCTGTTTGTCATTCTGCGCGTGAGGAACGGGCGCGTTCTCGATCCGGCAGCGATCGTGCCTGCCCTTGTCGTTGGGAGGGGGGGGGGGGGGGGGGGGGGGACTGCGTTTTCTTTTCTCGCCCCGACGGCGTGGCCTCACTTTTCCCGGCAAGCCGCCAACTGGGACTTAAGCGGCCTTGTTCCGTAGTCATGTAGCAACGCGGCGTACAAGAAAAAGAAACCCGCGCGGTTCGACGAACACGTGCGTTAGGCGTCGTCGGCAAAAGGCCTCCTCCGTCTCCTCTCTCGCTCGGAGCAGAAACCAATGCCGCCGACTTTGCGACCTGCGATAGCGCAGAATTGATCGGCGACGTGATTCCCCGCGTTGCAGCTTTGAACGCGCAGAGTTCACGAGCCGGCTCTCCCATTTCAAATTGGCGGCGTGATGTGCAAATGGCCGCGCTGTATTTCAGATGCACTTTAGTCGCCTTAGGTTTGGGCTTGCAAAAAAAAAAAAAAGAGGGACGGCTTGTCATTTGTAAGTGAAGGTGCCGCGATCTTTCTTTTTGGAGGTGGACATTTCGTCAGGTGAAAGAACCGCCTTTGATTTCCAATCTGTTTTGCAAGGGCGACCGCGCTAAGAGGCGGCGTCACGATACATCAACGGGCCATGAAAAAATAAAAGCGCCACCGCGCCTTTGTGTATCCAACAGCGCGGCGTCGTTTCCCGAGCGGATTTGATTCGGGCTGCTTGAATAAGACGTTTGAAACGTCCACTCATCCAAACGCTGCAGCGCTGACATCATGTCCGATGCCCTTCGTTGAATCAAGTCACGCAACGTGTTTTTGGTGTCGTCGGAAGGTTTCTTTTTACAGTCCAATCCAGCGGGGACGGCTTACCGGCCAACTTTACATTCTGCCCCTTTATCCCTCCCCAGAGAACCGGCCCGATTCACTCTCTCGCTCTCTCTCTCTCTCTCCCCCGCTCTTGTTTTTTTTCCTTTTTATTGCCGGCTGCCGAAATTGCTTTCTGCTCGTATAGCGTACGAGGTGGAACGTCAGCGAAGTTGTACCTGCTGAGACAGCGGGTCGGGCGAGGTGCGCAATAGCAAAAAAAAAAACAAAAAAACTCCCCAAATAGCTGTGACCCACAGAGCAACCCATTTTTTTTGTTTGTTGTTGTTGCTATCTTGGTTCGAAGATATGAGGTCATCTCTGTCCCGGGGCCCGGTTTCGCCTTGAGTGTTGCACCATCGCGGGCAGGCTAACACAAGCAAACAGGAAATTGTGTCGACATGTGGGCGTGAAGACGCACGCTGTACAGTCAACTCCAAACATGCTCTAGCCTTCACTTTGTGCACTCCATGTTTTACCCGTGTCAACACAAAGGATCGGCCCACAGACGGCTTGACGGGGGAGGCGAGGCTTCCTCTGCCGGCCCGCGTTTACAACGTCGATTCTCGGCGGTTTTCCATGAACTGGTATTGGCCGCACTCTTGACTTTGTCGCGACGCTTTGGAATTTCGACCGGCGCCTCTCCCGACGACGTCGAGCTCTTCTTATTCAAGGACGGCGGCGCTCCATCGGCATACGTGCGCCCGCCCGCCACGCACAGTTGATCCTTTTGCCGCGTGACGTTAACGGAGCGCCGCGCCACTATTGTGCGCGGGGACTCGCGGTGTCATTTCGGGTGAATCGCGCCCGAGGACGTGCGCCGAGCTCATACCGCTTAAAAATGGCTGACCTACGCATTGGACGCAGGATGAAAAGATGGCCCGGATGCAGGAGCGGTATCTTCATCTGATGATGGTACCCGTGAAAGAGGTTTTTTTTTTCCCTTCATTTCAAACAGAGTCGATTCATATGCCAAAATGACATTGACAAAAAAAGCCATTGTCTTTTCAACGCCATTGATGATGTGAAAAAGAGAGAGAGAGAGAGCGAGTGGGGAAAACAACCCGAGCCGCCATTTGCAGATTCGTATTAGCATTTTTCTTGCCGCGGGCGTCTCCCCCATCTGCTGCGGGCATGACATCATAGCAGATTGCTGCATTATTTCCAGCACGCACTGTGACTCCATCTCGCTCGCTCCGTTTGTTTGTTGATTTCTAATTTTTTTTTAAATTCAGCTTTGTCATCACGAAGACACGGAGCGGCGCCTTTGATTCGCTGCGGGCGTCACAAAATGCACGCGCGGCTCCCCAAAATAGAAACGGGAGGCCAATTTGGCTTTGAAAGCGATGGGCAAACTGCGTCGGCCAAGGTTACGGCCACGCTTAATGAGCTCCGTGCTCAAACGGTGCCTCTTGCTGTTGTTGTTTTTTTTTTCCCAATTCCAAACATCCCTCCCCCCTCCAAGTGTTGAAGTGCTCGTAAGAAGAGCGATTGCACTTTGCTCGGCCGTTGACCAAATCATTTTTCCATCCGAGCTGGTGTTGCGCAGAATTTGCCCTCAAGAAACTCCGCCATGTTTGGTGAGTGATTAAGATAAGATAAGATAACCTTTAGCGTGCCATGCTCAAAGAGAGGGAGTCTTTTTTTTTTTCATTTTTTATTGATGCGATGAACAATTTGGTCATTCATTTGGCCAAATAACACGCCTACATTGGAACGGAGCGGACGGCATCGTCTCAAATGGAGCAAATTTTGCCAGCGGCACAATCGATGAACGCGCCGGAGTGCCGCCGCCCACCCCTGGCTTTTTGGTCGGCGCGCGCGCGTGCGCAGAGGCTACAAAACGTCCAATGTTGCCAATGCCTTTTGCGCTCGGACTTTTTCCGCGGCTTCAAATGTGTTTCCACAAGTGCGCGCGCGTTGCGATGGCTTTGAAGCTTTGTGGAGATGACGGGTGGTTCGCCACGCGTGAGCGAGGCCGGCTATATTTATGACTTTCAAACAAGCGTTCTGATTTGCCGGATCATTTTGCTTGAATTCATATGCGAGCAAGCCCGAGCTTTTTTTCCTCCGGACCTTTTTCAGCAGCGTACGTGGATGCGACTGCTGCTATCCCCAAATCTTTCTTGATCATACACCTTGTCGTCTTTGATATCGCTGCCATTATCGCATGGCAGCATCTTCATTCTAATCTTCATTACGAGCAGTCCCCCCCCCCCGCCCCCCCTCTCATATCATTAATTCCCTTCTGACTGCTGGCCGGAAGCCAGCGAATTCTAAATCCGTAAGCAGTAAATTGTGTGCCGGGGTGGAAAAATCTATTAGATGTACGAGCATGCTTTGAATTAGAATCGAGGAAAAAGGGTGGGCGGGTGGGGGGGGGGGGGGGCGCAGGGACGACGGAGCGAAAGAGATGTTTCCTCGCATCCTAATCAAATTCAGCGTCGGTGCACTGCGATGTCAGTTAATAATTTATTTTGATTTCTGGAATGTGCCGTCATGTGCTTTTTTTCCACGGAAGAGGAGGAGGGAAGGGGGGGAGGGCCGGGGGGGGGTGGCGTTTAAACAATGAGCGCGGGTGGCCTCCCGGGAAAGGAAAAGCTCCGTCCGTCCGTCCGTCCGTCCGCCCATTAAGCGAGGCCGGGCCTCAAGCGGCGGTTGCGCATCTCTCGTCTCTCCATTAGTCGGGTCTGGAATCGCGCGCGGATGGAGAGAAGAGAAAAAGAGATGCTACTGACGCCACCTCTGACAAGCCTCCTCAAATAGACACGCAGCCGGAAAGCCGCCTCCGCCGTACACTTATCTGCTGCCTGCGTAAATCCACGACGCATTCATGACACGTGTTGTTCTTTCGAACGCGGTGTTTTTTTTGGGGGGCGGGGGGGGGCTCTGACTCACATGCGCAGGCAAATCTTTTCAACTCTCTTAAAACGATCCTCCTTCCATATAGAAAGGCCCCATGAATATTTCAACGGGTGACCGCGGCTTTTGGCGCGCGCGACATTTCGCATTCCGATTTTGCCGGCTAACGGGGACGCGGATCGAACGGTGAATAACGCCGCATCTTTCGGGAGTTTGCCGAGTCCGTCTGCTTTGTGGGACGCCTCTCGTTTTTGAGCAAAAAAAACCAAACATTTTGTAAATGTGTCTGCGAGCAATGCGCTGTGACTTTTTATTCTGCAGAATCCCGCAGATATGCAAGCGTGTTTTTGGAGAAGAGCCGAGCGCTGAAAAAAAGTACTGGAAGATGAAGAAAAAAAATTTGAACGTGGAGGAAAAGTCCACAGTTTCTTCCACCGCGTTTTAGGTTCATCTGAAAATCGGAGCGGCAATTGCGTGTTTTTGTCCGTAGCGTACGTCGCGGTCAGTCATTCGCTTTGCTCCTTGTGCTAGCTCACGGCTCCTTTTTACTCCGGTCGGTACAAGTGGCCGTGCTAGAAGAGGATTCAAACTCGGCAGTCGTCGTGGCGGGGGGGACAAAAAACAAAAGAAGACCAGAAAAGGTCCACGCAAAGCGACTCCAAAGGCACGTTTTCGTCCCTCCCGAGCTTGTCAAAAGCAACTTCCGTTAGGCTGACTTAGCCGTACACGGGTTTTCCTTTTTCCTCCTGTCAAACAACCCCAGAAAAGAAAACTAGCACCGGAGTGTGGTTTTGTTTTTTCTTTTTTTTAGTTTCTGACAAGCAAAGCCCTGCTGAATAACTCCTCCATGTATTACAGGGCCTATTAAATGCAAACTTTTCAATCTGGCAATCAATAAGGCGAGGCGGCATTGGGCTGGCCCGGCGCCAGGCGCATTAGAGCCGCCGCCAGCGCCGGTTGAGAGGGAGCCCGGCCCGCTCGGGGGGGGGGGGGGGGGGGATGTTTCATGTAATGGAATGGCATAAATCAACTGGAGGAAAAGCGCCTCTCTTCTTCTCTCCCCGGCCGACATGTCGCGTTTCATGCCGGCGTTTTACACGGCCGACCGAGTCGAGCTGAATCGCCGCTCCTTTGCCGTGTAAACTGCGGTTGCGAAAAAAAAAAAATTCTCGAAATGTTTCCCTTTTTTTTTTTTCTACTCCTCCTCCTCCCGCCCGCGCCAAAACAAAGGAGAGCGCTTTTGCGCTTTGTCGTAATTACGAACGGGAGCCCGCGTGCATGGAGGGCTCTTGTCGGACGCACGCCATTGCCGTCGGGACGAGCGCATTTGGACACGTCGCCTTCAATATAAGCAAGCGCCCGCACCCCGGGTGCCCCGGCCGCAAAAATGGTCAATTGGCCGCACGGTTCGGACGCGAAAGCGCTCGGCGTGTTGACGTGGCGTACCGTAGACGCCGCCGTGTCGTTGCGCGTCCTGAGACAAAGGCCTCGCCTTTGGAATCGTCAATAGCCGGCGTCGGTAAACCTCGACGCTCTGACCGCGCGCGGCGGTCCGCGTCTTTGTTTACCCGCACGCCTCCAGAAAGCGGACATTTTTCAAGGGAGTCGAGAATGCTCGCGGCGTGTAGTACACGCAATGATGTCATGTAATCAGAAAAGCGAGTTGTACAAACAAAAAGCCGGGTGTGGAATGCAAAAGGGGGGCCGTCGGCAGGTAGGAGAAGAGCCGCGCGCTCTCCCTCCACCGCGGCGCTCTTCATTTGCGAACACGGCCGCCCGCCGCTTTGCTGGCTCGCCCGTGCGTTTGCGTCCCGGAACGCATGCCGCAAAACGACAGCCCCATGTCCAAAACGCGCCGGGCGTTGGACGTATGGCTTCTAGTAGCTACTAAATTTGGCAGTAACTCCCGCGGGGTGTCGGTCAACTCGCTCGGGTAGCTGAGACGAGCTGTCGTTGCTCATGCCCAAATGCCGTTTGACGCTAACGCCAGTTTCCTTTTGACGGAACGCTCAACATGAGCATGTTTGTTCTCTCACTTGATCACCAAATAGCGGAAGAGCGGAGCGCACGTGAGCCGCGTTTGCTTCTGTAATCGGCGGCTGCGCGCGCTGCCGTGACATCAAGACAACCAAACCAGCCCGTAATAGCGCGTGGAAATGGCCCGATATACGCACACGTGGAAAGACGCGGCAAACGTTTCCGCGCCTCTTCCAAGCACGCAGCGCGCGCCCTCCAATTATTCCTCATCATCCAAAGCTCCCGAAAGTCATTAGCCACCGATGTCGGTGTGTTGTCGGGAGAGAAATGCACCATTTCATGGAAGCGCGGCCATCTATGGAAAAACGACAAACGAGAGCGAGACGCCGCCTTCTTGATTTATTCACGTCGGCATAACGGCGGCGACCCGGCTCAAGGCGCCCGAACAGAAATTTTGCAGATGCTTAAGCTGCATCTGTGCGGCTCCGGATTCGAACCCACGACCGCCGCACCGTCAGCCGGACGTGCTAACCGGTTGTTCGCCGCCCAATTGGAAAAAAAACATTGAGTTAGTTTAGTTTAGTTTAGTAGCGCATGATATTATTAGCATTGCATATATTTGAGATATTCAAGATGAAAATATTTTGACCCGCAGTCATTTTATGAGTGAGGCCCCACGTCTACCCGAGAGATTTACCATTTGTTTGAATGATGATTCCAAAAAAAAAAAAAGGTCCCGTCTTTCAATTGGAAATGGTTATTTTAGTCGAGGATATTTCTATTTCGGGATTGAAGAAACATGCAGCGTTGGCAAGCTTTTCACTTCTCAAGGAAACTTGATGTGAAAGCAGTTCAATGGGAAGCTGGAATCTGATCGCGAGTCTGCGTGCAATTGAAACGCGGACATCCCATTTTACACCCCCCCCCCCCTCTCTCCCTCTCTCAAAGATGCACATTTGAATTGGACGAGAAGAATGTGGCTTGAAACGCGCAGCGTAAAGCCAAAGTGCCAGCAATAGAATGAGTGAAAGCAACAAATGTGACGGGCTGCTGCCATTTGCATTCACGCCGTCTTCCAAATCTTCTTCCAGTGGTCACAAGTTGGTTCTTCTCGCAAGTTGGTAGCTTTGCTTCTTTGGTACACCACAAATGCTCTCGGGTCACGTGACCCACCACGGACGCTTTTCCGACGATCGGAACCCCAAAAAGTGGATGAACGAGGCAGACTTTTGTAGACTTAAACTGTTCTCTTCATTGACGTGTGTGTGTGTGTGTGTTTTCCCACTCGTATTTATTTATTTATTTTAGGTTTGAAAAAAATCTTTCTGTGGCATTTTCCTGGGAATTCCTGGGGTGTTCCTGCGCCAACATGTTTTTCCAAAAAAAAGCAAGAAAAGAAAACTTGTGGTTTGCTATTCCGCCGTCGTCCCCGCGGCCCGTCTCGGCACATCGGTCAGAGCGGCCCGATCGCTTTGCGTCAGGCCTCCTCCCATCCGATGTAACACCCGCGTCATCCTGGCGCTCGCACGTACGCGACATGATTTCTGGCTTTTGGCTTTGCTGTTCTTGAAAGGCGACCGCGGGGGGGGGGGGGCACGGCATCTGTCGGCGACGGCACACGCAAGTGGAAAGAGGGAGGCCCGGGGGCCGTTAACGGCAACTGCTCCCGCAAAGGCGTCGTTACATAAACAGTGACATGGATTCATGAAATTTGCATGAGTCAACGCTGGTCCAATCTGCCACGAGACAAAATGTACCGGAACGTTCCGCTAATTGGGAGCGCCGCGCCGCTGTAAACGAAGCGGCACCCGTCGCGCAGAGCGGGCCGTCGATAAACAACGATACGGACGTGCGTGTGCGTCGCCCAAAGAGCCCGAAGTAGAAGGCGCAATTTCTCTCGTGAATGGCGCCGGGATCCTCCGCGCGTACACCGAAGTCTCCAAATGATTCCGAAGCTCGCCAAAGGGAGCTTTTATTGCCCAAACTTGCCGCAGAAAGCGCCACACGGCGCGTCGAGGTATTCGTGCGACGTTTTTGCCGTTTCCATTGTTGGGAAGGATTCCGAGGCTGGAAAATGTGGAGGGAGGGAAGCCGGCGGGTCCCCAACATTGTGCCCGCGGATGGATCGTTTGGGGCCAAACTCGTCAGAGCTGGCGCCGGGCCCCCAAGGTCGTCGCTTCTCATGAGGGGGGGGAAAAGAAAAAGGCCTTCACATTCAATCATGAACGTGCATCGTTTGCGAGAGCAAGCCATTTCCAACGCTTTACATCAAACACAACGGCACAAAAAACAGCCAATGGAGATTTCCGCAAAAATAGGAACTGCGATAAATTGTGACGTGAGCTGATTTTAAGTTTCACAATAGTCCATTTGTCACGCGCAGACCGCGGGCGCACCTCTCGCTCATCTCGCCGCAGCTCCGCTTACCTTGCGGCTCCAACATGTCCGCGCTTCAGACGGCGCGGTCCGGCGGGCAAATTCCACCGGCTCGCGTCGCCCCACGCAAGATAGTCGCGGCCGTTTCTTTTCAAACTCGACGGACGGACGGGCGGCGGGCGGGGCCGCCGTTTGGCATCGGAGCGATGAAAAAGGCCGTTTCCCGTGGCGCGTTCCCTTTACGAGGCGTCAAAGCTCCGGAACGTCCCGCCATGCGGTTGCGTGACGACGTTTGGCGCTCGAGTGCGCTACGGAGCTGCCGGGATCCCAACAGCGCCGCCGTTTATGAGGCCCCCCCGCGCCCAATTAGGACGCCGAGACAAACGCACGCCCCGGCCTTTAATCGGGAAATGTCGCGTCGCAAGGACAAAGGGGGGAAATTTCCAAAGTGCGCACAAATGCGCGGACCTGGGCAAATGCCTTTGTGCGCTCATTAAAGCCCCGCGGCGCTCTGTGCAAATTGAATATAATCAAGTGCAACGCGGGCCAGAGAGAGAGAGAGACAATCGAAGCCGTGACATTTTGGGGGAGGAAAAAAATGTCTACCTGCTCGTGGAAACCGTCGCGATATTTCACGCGGGCGGGGTGTCGGCGCAGTGCGGCTCGGCCATCGTACCCCCTTCACGCTTTCTCGCGGCGCTACGTCATTTGCATTGGCGGTTGGAGACGGCGGGCGTGACGTTGCTCGCAAATCGGAACGGTTCAAGCGGAACGTTGTTGTTTTTTTGCGAGAATGTCGCTGGCGTTTGCGGAATAGGACCCAAACGGATGAACGGATCTGCTCGACTCCCTCTCGGGAGGCCGCCGTGTTTTACAATACAACGCATCCTGATTTATATGGCGCTTTCACAACAGTCGCAGCTGGAAAACAAAGCTCTTAACAAAACGGTTCACATTTAAAAAGAAAAAACAAACGGATATTATTTATACACGCACACACACGATGAAAGCGAATTATTCCTATTTGTCTTCCCAACTGCCCGCCTTGACGCTTTTGCACGCTGGCAACTTATGAGCAGATCAAGCCTTTAAACCGCCAGACGAATGCATGGCGATTTGCGCATAATTTGATACACACCTTGAAGAAACGTCAACACCGAGCCTGTTTCAATTATTTTCAACAATTATAAATAAGAAATTTTGTGACTGTTCTGCAGGAGTCAGAATGATATGCGCGTTTGCAGGGGTGATGCGCATACAGCTGAGCATCTAATTCATTATGTGCGTGCGTGTGTGTGTGTGTGTACGTATACTGTGTAAATATATATATATATATATATATATATATCCTGTGTTGGTCAAAGTGTGTTAACTCTGGTCATTTTGAATCCGGTGAGATGTTGGGCGCTCTTTAACTCATCCAAAATGGCGGCGCCCTCGTTAATGAAGCCTGTCAATCAGCACTCTTCATTGTGCTCTTGCCTTCAGCTGACACGCGTGTGACTTTTTTTTCCCCAGCCCTCATTGTAGTAAATCACAATTTCTTGAATCGTGTCGTGTAAATTTGGCTCAAATGTCAATGACGCGTTTCAAAATGAATCCTTTTTCTTCGTACCGGATGGCTTTTTCTGTGCATTTGAATGGACGTGTATAAATCATTAAGACGGGGGGGGGGGGGGGGGGGATTTGTTGGTGTACCCCCTCCCCTCCCTAAAATTCAGCCCTCGATAATTTTCAAAACTTTGCAGATGTCTTTCTGGCTTTTGTCGAAATACCTCAAGGACCAAGAATGACATCAGGCTTTCCACTCGAGCTGCACGAAATATCAAACATTGCTTGCATATGCTATGTTGCATATGAGACGGTACAAAAGGATTATTGCGTAACTCTTTTTCTCACTTTCAGTTATTGTAAATGAATGTTTAAAAAAAAAAAAAAAAAGAAGGCTTGACACTTGCTTACCGACTTACCTCGGCAGCCGCTCGTGCGGTTTTAATGCCGTCCTGCCGGTCGATCTCATGGCCACGAGGTTAGCGCGCTTCCTTTTCTCGGATGCCATTACGAAAGGCAAAAAAAGCCGACCGGACGCCGGAGCCAAAGTGTGCTCGGGGGCCGAGAAAGAACGGGCGCTAAGCTAACGGGCGCGCTTTCCGTGACCTTTCCCGGATGGGTCGCCCCCGCCGACATGGCCGTCGCGTCGGCACGCTCGCGTACCATCGACCCGTGACTCCGGCGGACCTCGAAACCGCTCGTCAGTTGGAGCGGAGTGACTATTGGGTATTTTTCATTTGATGCCGATTATTTTGGGCAAAGGATGACGCTAATCTTGCCGGCGTTGAATTTTGTGGGTCCGCGCAGGTCAGGAAGAGGACGGCGGGAAGGTGCTGGTCCTCAGCTACCCGCGGTACTGCCGCTACCGCTCGGTGCTGCTGCGGCTGCGGGAGCAGCCCGGCTCGCTGCTGCTGGACCGCACGGTGCTGGCGCTGGGCGGCATCGCGGCGCCGGGCGCCGACGCGCGCATCCTCTACTGCCGCGACACCTTCGAGCATCCCGCGCTGCTGCGCAACGAGAGCATCTGCGACCACTTTGGTGAGTTGCGGCCCGAGCGTCGCCGACAAACGTTCCCGACCGTTCTTTGCCTTTCGCCGAGACTTCTCGGGAAACGAAAAACAAAGCGGGAAGTGGGAATAGCCTTTTCCAGGATCCCGTTGGATTGGAAAGGCCAGAAAAAAAAAAAGCCGCCGGAATCATCTGAAAAGTGAGAATTTGGGCGCATAAAAACAACTTTGGCTTTAATTGTTCCAAAATTGAGGATGCGACCCCGTTTTGTGTGCTCGCAACAGGAGTGACGTGAGCGAGTGATGTCGGGCTGCAGCGCAGCAGGACGTCAGCTTAAGTGACTGCTGTGTAAGAGGCGCAAAGGGAAAGCCGCTTTGCGGGCGGGCTATTGGAAAAGACCTTTGCAATTGCCTTTGGCTCCGTGCCGCCGTGGCGTGGGCGTGGCGTGGGCGTGGCGTGGGCGTGGCCTCGCCAAAGGTTTGTTTTGGTCAGCCGCGTTTGGAGCTTGATGAGCAAGCCCCAATCATAGCTTTCTCTCCACTCACCTGTTTGTGCTTGATGAGCGGCGCCATTTCCCTCACGCTGCCATGCCCCCCCCCCTTCGAGGGCATCTGGCTTCTTCTTATATGAGCTTTACACAGGGGCAAGCCGCCATTTCCTGGCTGCGCGTCCGCTTTGATTCGGATAAATGGCGGCGCTGGAGTAATGGCGCCCAGCTGTGACATCATCAACTTTCCTCTTTTCTGCCGCGAGGCGACGGAACGAGGCTTGTGCGCGTCAGCTGGGCGGCCGGATGAAAGCAAAAAGAAAAAAAAAGCAACAGGGGAGAGAAAAATGCTGTGATTGAGTCTATTCCCGGCCAGCCCGGTCATGGATTCATCACGGCGGCGCGGTAGGAGGCGGTTGGGGCGCGCCGCGGCTCACTCTCCATTTATATTTAGACGCCGTGATTTCGTCCCATTTGTCGAGGCCAATTAGGAGCGCCCGATCCTGCCGTACCGTTACGGTGGAACGCTCTCCTCGGCGCTCGACCGAGTCCCAAAATCAGACCGTGAGGCCCAAAAAAAGTCGTACTGCCCATCGCCGAATGCTCTCATTGTAGGACGACATGAAGAAGTAGCGGCGGCAACCTCTTTTGGCTTTGCCCAATCACAACAATTGACTTTGTTGCGTCTTGCGATAGGCCGGAGCGGCTTTGGAATCGCGTTTGCTCCTCCCTCCCGCGCGGGCCCGAGCGACAGCCCGACTGTCGGCGGAGGTGCGGAGGGAAAGCGTCGTGGCCAAAGGCCACGCTGCCGCAACAGAAAAAGTCAAAGCGAGCTTCGATCCCTGAAACGGCGACCAGGTTTTTGGACTGGCTCACTCACTTTTGCAAAGGGGACTCTGCGCTCAGGCGGGTACAAATGGAAAGCATTGCAAGCGCGCACGCACCTGCTGCGCGGACTTGCGCTTGCGCGTGACTCTTGGGGGGTATTATGAGCTCCCCCCCCCCCCCATTGTCCCAGCTCCTTGAATCGAATGGCCGGAGTTGTGCTGACCCCCGCTTCCCCTCTTATGTCAGAAACCCAACACTCGTGCGGGCTTAAGTCGGCGCACGCGAGCCAGGCAATCGCTTACCTCGGCTCTGATGTAGTCGTCGTCTGTCTGTAGTTGCGGCGGCGGCGCGTTTGTTTGTTGGATGGACTCTGGGTCATTTTATTAAAGGGGGGGGGATCTCCACTCCAATCTTTGCGCGGAGGGAGACGGAGGAAGGGCCTTTTATCGCCTTCAAGATGAATATTGTCGCCATTTGCTGGATGAAAAACAACCCGTGGACGCTTTGGCTTCATAAATCATCCTGGCCTGGAAATACAGAAAAATGGGCCACCCCCCCTCCTCCAAAAAAATCGACTGAGGCGCAATCTGAACTTGGAGTGTGATGTCACCCCACAAATTGAGCCTTTGAAACGGTGAAATGAACGGCGCGCACTTGTCAAGGACGGACGGGCCGCTCGCGACCGACGACGTCGCGCAATCGGGCGGAGCGTTTGCGCTCTTTTTGCGAGCCGCCGATGGGGCGACCGCGACAAAAGTCTCATTGTTTTTCCTCTTCGGCAAACCATTACCAGTGCGGCGGCGGCCGAAATTCTTTGGCGGTGACTCACGATTTGTGTCGTCGCTCACTTTGCCGCTTCGCGGGGCCGGTGAGCCTCGCGCCGTAGAAACGGAAGAAGCCGGCCGGCCGGGCGGGGCGGTTTCCTCGTTTCTGCCCGCGTGAATTGACCGGACGCGGTTGAGCCGTCCCTGGCGAGTCTTTTGTGCGGTCAGCAATGGAATACGAGGCGAAAATCGCAAACCTTCATCGCTCTTTTACTTTGCGGTTGCGTTTTTTTCCACTGCAAGTCTTTGAACGCGACCGCAGAACGCCTTCCCGCAGCAAAAAAGAAAACGGTGGTCAAAATGTCCGACGGCGAGCAGTCGCCCCACCTCCATTCTTCTTCCTATTTTCCAGCTCGCCTCGCGGGCCGTGTCAAACGGCATTTTTGATGAGACGCCGCAAATGGGCCCCGGGGCCCCGGTTTGCTCACCCCTGCGGGGATGGAATTTCTTCCAGCTCGGCCCGACGTCAAGAAAGCACCCGTGCCGACGCCGGGCGTCACGATGGGCGTGCCCGGAAAGGACCGAATTTAGTGGCCGTTTGAAATGAGAGCGAACGGGTGCGCTCAGCCAAAGACGGGAGACGCCGTGGCCTATTTGACAGTGGCGCCCCCCGCCCCCCCCCCCCCCCCCCATCTGGCTCATGGGGTCGCCTGAATCCCTTCCAGTGTCACTGGAGCGCGCTCTAGTCCAATACGTGGCCTTCTATTCATGCGTTGATCATTTCCTTCCGGGGCAATGCTGAGATGTCTCTCGCTCTCTCTTGTTCTCCGCCAGTCATGAGTCGGATAAGCCTTGAAGCTGCGCTGTAGCGCCCCCCCCTCCCCAAAGTATTCTTGAGATTTTTCTGTGGCTCGCCCTCCCAAATGACTTTCATAATGAGGGTGAGAAATTCACAGCGAAGCGCGCGGTCTGCTCAATCGCCTTCATTTGAACTGCGTGCGCGCGCGCGCGCGTGTTAGCATCGAAGAAGATTGCCGACTAAAACTTGAAAGGCGGCAGAGCGAGGTCGTGCGGGAAATGGAACGGGCGGGCAAGCTCGGCTTTCGCAAAAACATCTCTTCCGAACGCAAGGTCGGCCAGACGTGCGAGGCCCAAACCGGGTGCCGGCAACCCTCCGGGGGGCGCCAAGCGAGGCTGGGATGGGGGGGGGGGGCGGTCGCCACGGCAACCTTCAGCTTCTGACAATGATTGAGAATTGTCGGCGCGGTGGCACCGACGGAATGTTTGCGATCACGGCTTTTTGATGCCGGCGCGCGTACTAACGAGCTAACTGGTGGGGGGGGGGGCACCGCCCACCGCCCTTTTCTAATCACATTTGCCGCCACTCACGCAGCCCGTACGCAAAAGACAAATGGATGTGCCGCTTATGCAACAAGGGTCAATGGGGGGGCGGGGGGGGGGGGGGGCTCACGATCGCAAGTGTGCTGCGATTCTCCACTGCACATTTCCGTCTCCTTTTGACAGCGGAGGCAGGAAGCGGCCGCTTTGTATGCTGAGCACGATGCATGTCTACATTTGACCAAATACGGAAGTCGTGTTTCTGCGGGAGGTGCCAAATTAGGATTTGTCATCTCTAATTGGACTTCCTCTCCCGAGGAGGCTGCGGCATTTTGGCAAAGTCATACGGTGCTGCTGCTGCTGCTGCCAGAAATACGCCTGCGTTGGACCCATTTATTTTCATTTCTATTCATTGCCAGCTTGCGAGGCTTTTGCTTTGCTATATAGTTGTTGTTGTTGTTTATTGAACATAAAACATATACGGTAATAATGTGACAGAAAATAAGGTAGATAAAATAGTAAAAAGAAAGAAATCAGTCTTCATTCAACACAGTTATTATGTTCAAGGGAGTAGGAAGAAGTAAAAAACGTATCTAGTCCTACCCCGTTATGTGTTTATATCTAATAAATCATTTTTTTTTAATATATAGTATATTTCTCGTGGGCGGCCCGGTCGTCCGGTGGTTAGCGCGTCGGCTTCACATGCAGAGGTACCGGGTTCGATTCCGGCTCCGGCCTCCCTGTGTGGAGTTTGCATGTTCTCCCCGGGCCTGCGTGGCTTTTCTCGGGGTGCTCCGGTTTCCTCCCACGTTCCAAAAACATGCATGGCGGGCTGATTGGACGCTCTAAATTGTCCCTAGGTGTGAGTGTGGGCGTGGATGGTCGTTGGTCTCTGTGTGCCCTGCGATTGGCTGGCAACCG
Source organism: Hippocampus guttulatus (assembly GCF_054856545.1). NCBI lineage: Eukaryota > Metazoa > Chordata > Actinopteri > Syngnathiformes > Syngnathidae > Hippocampus > Hippocampus guttulatus. The sequence continues at coordinate 330,676 of NC_141270.1, forward strand.
ATTCAGGGCGTCCCCGCCTACTGCCCGGAGACGGCTGGGATAGGCTCCGGCACCCCCCGCCACCCTAGTGAGGATCAAGCGCTTCGGAAAATGGATGGAATGGATGGAGTATATCTCTCTCTCAAAAATAAAATTGGGATAATGCTCACGTCTTCCACTTGTTGCAAAGTCTAGCCGGCGGCAAAAGCGGACAAGCAGGTAGCATCTCCCCCCCCCGCTCTTCTCGTCGAAAGGAACGCGCTCGATTGCCGACCGTTGCAAATTGGGATGGCGCTCGCCCGTTGCCGTCGCGCGGCGCTCGCGGGAACTCCGATCGGGAGCTTTCCAAGAACACGACGGCATCGTCGTCGTTGCGGCGCGCGGCCGACGGAGCGACTCGACGCCACGGGCGGCGTCCGCTGCGCTTTCACGCCGGACACCGACGGTCGTGCAAAGGCCGCGCGCAAAGGTCGCCGCTTTCATCTTTGATGTCCCGCCGCCCTCCTCAGCTCCCAACCTGAAGGGGCGACCCCGCAAGAAGAAGTTGTCCGGCTCGCGCCGGAGGGACTCGGCGGGCCGCGCGCCGCTCGCCGCCCGCGACGGCGACGGCCCGGAGACCAAAAGCTCCAAGGTAGACCAAGCCGCCGCCGAGCCGTCGTCCATCGTTTTTGGGTCCGCGTCTCGCTCGACCGCCGTCCCTCTCGTCCTCCCAGGTCAAGGCCAGCTGCCGAACGTTGAGCTCCGCCTCCAAAAACAAAGCCGGCGGGAAGGAGAAGGACGCGGCGGAGGAGCGGAGCGAGAAAGACGAGCTGGGGGATTCCTTCTCCTCGCTGGCCTCCCTGGAGGACGAGGAGGAGGAAGAAGAGGACGACGAGGAGGACGACGAGGAGACGGAGGAGGCGGCGGCCGAGGCGGCGGCGGCCTCGTGCGAGGAGAGCCGAGAGGACGAGCAGGCCTTCCTGGTGGAGCTCTACAAGTTCATGAAGAAGAGGGACACGCCCATCGAGAGGATCCCCTTCCTGGGCTTCAAGCAGAGTGAGCCCCCCCCCCAATGCTCGCTTTTCAACCTCCTCGCGCCGGCCTCGTTTGCGGCTCCACCTGCCGCCGAATCCGCCGTCGTCATCGTCGCTCGTTGACTTTTTCACCCCAAAAAGCCCCCCCCCCCCATTTCTTTTCTCTCTCTCGCGCTCTCCTTTTTTCCTGCGCGATTTATTGGAGCGAGCACTAAAAATGCGAGGCCATGATGTTGCGGCAAGCAAATCCAAATGTCGAGCGGAGTAATTGCGCTTGAGCTTTTTCCGACCCAGGCGGGCGGCCACCGAGGAGGCTATTTTTAGAAGCGCGTTACACAACACTCGTAACGCCGTCACGTGCGCTCGCTCGCTCCTTTGTGCTCGCAAATCAATCGACTTGTTGAAGTGTTGAAAGCGGACCGGACTCCGCGAGTCGCACTTTCATCCGATGGGCAGCTGAAAATGCGCCACTTAGCTTTGGAAAGAATAAAAAAGGGACACGAGTGGAAAATTGCGCACCGAATGAGGTTTTCGTGACGGCGAGCGCTTCAACTCGGGCAGCGTGAAATCGTGAGCGCTGGCGTTTGCTTGCCACCTTGTTTTTCCTTTCCGCTGGGATTTGATGATGATGGCCCGATGCGCGAGAGCGCTCGCGGGCTCCCGGGTCAGAAAGTCGCGGCCAAGCGGCGTTCGGCGTCATCAAGTCATTTGCCGTTTTGTGCTTAGGAAAAAAAAAAAAAAAGAGCAAATGTTGTTCTTTTTTTATTTTTAAAAAATGCCCACCAAGTTTTGTTGTTATTGTCAGGAGACAGAGTTGCTGACTTGTCCTTGTTTGTCTGCCCCCCCGCAGTCAACCTGTGGACCATGTTCCAAGCCGCCCAAAAGCTGGGAGGATATGAACTGGTAAGTGCTGGCATATGTGCCCGTCTACTCGTCCCTTCCTCCTCCTCCTCCTCCTGCCGGTTGGCCCGCTTGTGGGGGGGGGTTCACCTGCTGGCGTTCGGGCAAAAGTATTGGGATGCGTTGCGGTTGCGGGAAGTGAGAAAAGGCCAAAGTGTGCCGCCCTCGCTCCTTCTCGCTCATCCGAGCGTCTTCAGCCCTCGGCGCCGCCGTCGTCCCGAACGTCCGACGGCCATCAAGCCGACATTTTGGCTCCCGGGACCCTTTCCTCTCCCTTGACCTCCTCGAGCGTCAAGCCACCCGTGATTCCGAGTGTGACCTTGACACGAAATGCGGCTCGGCATTTTGCCGAGCGATAGAGCGCCGTCGGGGCAAACGATTTGATGGGTCCCCAAACTCCGCCTCCCGAAGCGTCCGAATGATGCCACCGGAATCGAAGGCCGTCGGGGGGGAAAAAGTGACTCGGAGACACGACGAGCTGAAGAGCGAGTCCGCGGTTTAGCCGAGCACCCCCCCCCACCCACCCGTCCCTCTTGTCTGATTTTCCTCCCCCCCCCGGTGACATGACCTCACGCCTCCTCCCCGCAGATCACGGCGCGCCGGCAGTGGAAGCACGTGTACGACGAACTGGGCGGCAACCCGAGCAGCACCAGCGCCGCCACCTGCACGCGCCGCCACTACGAGAGGTGAGTCGCACTGAGTTGCCCCCCCCCCCCCTCCCCCCCACTGGCCGGCCGCCCGCTCCGGGGAAACCTTCTTGCTGTCGGGGAAGCGCAAAAAATGGGCCTCGGCTCGGAAAAAGGCTCAAACGGGCTGCGCGGAAAATGCAACATTCCTTCAAAGTGAGCCCCCCCCCGGGTGGATTTTGCTCATTTCTGAAGCTCGGCCCGACGGGCCCGCTCGGCTTTTTGGTGGGCGCTGATCTTGTTTCTTCGACGTCGGGGCCCGACAAGGAAGCAAAGCGGCACATTAGCGCGTGCGCAAAGCAAAATGGCGTCCTCACCTTGAACTGCGACTTGGATTTGACGCCTCCGCAACCGTCAGACACGTTTCCAGAAGACTTTGGCCCCCCTTGGGGGAAATGTGAAAAGGAAGCTTCATGTTACACCGCGTACGAAAACAAACGGGGCCTTCGTTGCTTGACCTGAGTTGACTTGAACCTCTCCCGAGCTGTTCCACAAGTTCAAACGGAAGGAGCCCCCCCCCCCACCCCCCCCTATGCTTTTTTGGAAACATATCCTCTTTCTTTCAAGCTTTTGAGAGCGCAGTCAAGTCAAAGGACAACAAAAGAGAAGGCAAAAAAAGGCAAATGCAGAATCCAAAATCCAAAATGAGTGTCAGAAGATCAAATAAAAACGACCACAAACTCAAAGCAAAACTGCAACAACAAAAAAATCTCCCCACTTGAGCAACTAAATTAAATTCCTCCCCAAGCCCAAAATGGAGCAAATTGCGGCGCAACAAAGGAGTTTCCCCTGTTGAACCCATCGCGAGCAGCCAGCCCAGATGCCAAGCACATTTTTTTTTTGGGGGGGGGGGGGGGTCACATGGTATTAAAAAGTTGACTGACGTTTATGGGGGCCGTTTTGTAGTTGAGCTCTAAGAAAAAAATCCTTCCCACAATGTTGGGAACTTCCTGACGTTAACTTTTCGGGGGCTTTTTTTCTCTGACCAGAATAGCATGTTGGACTTTTCCATTTGCGAGGATTTAGACACATTTCTCACTCAGTCCGCCCCCCCCCCCCCCCTTCATCCCATTTTGACATTCCTTCAAAGCAGTCGCTGTCATTCCCACACACTGTCCAACCGGCTTCGGTGCAAAGTCCCACTTTTGGAGTCTTTTCGGGGGTGGGGGGGGGGGGCACGACAAAAATGTCTTTTGGATTTGGAGCAGGAACTGCTGTTATTTGGTTTTTTTTTTCTTTTCAGCGGTCGCTTCTCAGGCCGAATGTGCCATTCCGCTGCCTTTGCCGGCTGCGGCTTTGACGTCAGGGTCACATTTCCTCTGTTGGCAGGCCGCCGCAGCAGCTGGATCCAATGTCCTTTGCCTGCCTTTTTTTTTTTGTTGTTGTTGTTCAAAGAGCGAACCGGCACACGAAAATTCCCACATAGTCACTCGAAGTCTTTCTTTTTTGGGCGGGGGGGGGGGGGGGGCAAGCAAAACATCTCAGCCTTGTTTTGCGGCTTCTTGAAAAGGATGACTTCCTTCCCGACGGAGGACACGATGCGGCGCGGTGTCCCCGAGCAGCCTTTCCCGACCGCGACGGCGCCGCCGCGTCGACTCACCGGCGTACGCGCGCGGACCAAAGAATGGTCCTGCTTGTCCCTAAATTCTTCTTCTTATTCCACGCAGTGCCCCCCCCCCCCCCGCCCCCACCCTTCCACATGAACGTGCAGCAGAGCCACTTTGGACTCCAGCGCCGGGTTGACTGCCTTTGTTGTCATTCACGGGCGCTTTTCCGACGTCCGTTTACGTCGAGTGTTCGATCGGCGCGTGTCGGCCGACGGGACTCGTCTACGTGCGGCGGGTCCGCTTTCGTATTTGTTGTTTAATCCGCCGCGGATGAGCGTCGGGCGCTTTCGACGCGCGCGAGGCTTCTCTTCAGACTCGCTCGTCACCGTTTGCCGCGACGGCCTCCGTTCGGTTGAAATGGCGGCCGGCGAGAGAGAGAGCGTCTGCGAACGAACGAGTCGCCGTCGCGTTTGCCGGGCCAACCGCGACCTTCCTTCTGTCCGCCCCCCCCCCCCCCCCCCAGGCTTCTGCTCCCGTACGAGAGGCACCTGAGAGGCGAGCAGGACAAGCCCCTCCCGCCGGCCAAGCCCCGCAGCCAGGAGAAGGCGCCGTCGGCCAAGGCCAAGAAAGCCAAGGGCAAGCGGGCGGCCCGGAAGGAGCGCGGCGAGGCGGCCGAGGGCCGGCCCCCGTCACAGGTTGGTTGCGGACGTCCGCCCGCCATCTCCTGGCGCTTTGTCCGCCGCTCGAGCCGTCCGTGGCTCCGAGGTCCTCCCCGGTCGAGGTTCTCGGTGATTGCGAGGTGCCGCCATTGGTTGTGGGGAGGCGCGGCGGGTCGTCCGCGGCGCCTTCCTTCTCCGATGAACGGATCGTTATTTTCCATCGCGTGGTTACCATGTTTTCATTCCAAGTAGGTCCGCCTCCTCGGGATTTCGAGTTTTTCACTGCTAACTATTCTCCGCGGGTCGTCTCGATTGTCTTTGGAGGGAATCGAAATTTGGACTTTGGAAAACAGTGGGCAACCCGAATCGTAACGAATCGATGGTTGCTCATTTACTGCGCTGTGACGGGATGCAAATTCAAAAAAAAATGTTTTTTCAATCCAATTCATCAAATGATTTGCAAAATAATCAACAGACGAATTGATGACTAAAATCATCGTTGCAGAGCACACGTGTGTGTGTGCGTGCTCTAAGGCCCCAATCGATTTTATTCTGCTTCACGATTTGCATTTTTGAGGGCCTAAACATCAGCAAAAACCAAACTTTGGGCCCGGCGATGTTGTCTTGCGTTGGTACGAAAAGATTGTGGACAGAGCACGGGGCGGACTGCACAGGGTCACCCGCTGCACTTGACCGTGACGATGATCAATTGACGGCGATGGTGGTTTGCGCCCGCAGGACCTCGCCATGAAAGGGGAGGCGGCCACCGAGCCGCAAGCGCCGGCCGCCGAGGAAGCCGTCGTCATCCGAGAGGAGGAGCTTCGCTTGACGCTGAAGAAAGAAGAGTCGTACGGCGGGCGGACGCCGCGCCGCAAAGAGGGCGGCCCCGGAGAAGCGTCGCCGGCCCCGCTGGCCCCGCGGCCCCTTCGCGTGGCACCTTGGCCCGACTGGAGACAGATCGGCGGCGAGACCGAGGCGGCCCAAAGCTCCTACGTGGCGCTGCCGGAGTCCTCGCCCCGGGGCGAGGACTCCTCCTCGGAGAGCCGCGGCGGGAGAGTGGGGAAGGTGTTCCCCATGTGCAAACGGGACAGGCGGTCGCCGGACTCGAGCGCCGATCCCTCGGCGGGGAAGGACGCCTACGGGGCCATTCGGACGGAGGATCCCGCGCAGATGGCCGCCTACCGCGTCATGTCTCCGCTGGCCAAAAAGAAGCTCCTCTCCCAAGCGTGCGAGTCGGCGTCCTTCTCCTCGGCGTCGCCGGCCCTCGCCCGAGCGCCCGAGCGAGACGCGGGCGGAGGCGAGCGGGAAGCTCGGAGGCGGCGCGAGTCGGAGGGCGTCCCCGAGGCGGCGCCCGTGATGTCGCGGCCGTCGGTCATCCGGCACGCGCAGAGCAGCAGGCCGGCGGCGGCGGCGGCGGAGAGGAGCGGCGGCCGCATCCCGCAACCTCACGTCGGCGCCCCCTGGCAGCCGTATCTCCCCGTGACGCAGGAGAGCGCCTCGGAAAAGCTCCTCCGGGCGCGGGGCTTCGCCGGCGACCGCGACCGCTACTCGTCGCCGCACCTGCGCAGCCTGTACGGGCAAACGGAGAACTGCCCGGGCCAGGACGAGCTGAGCGCCTACGCCGACGAGGCGGGGCGGGGCTTTGTTCGCCCGGGCCCGCCTTACGGCGAGCGGGCGCGCACCGGAGGCGAGAGCGGCGGGGCCGAGCGCGAGGACGAGCCCCGGGATTTGACGGTGTCCAAACGGCTCTGCCGGCGGGCCTCGGCCTGCGGCCTCCCCTACCCGCTCGCGGGCTCTCACCCCAAGGCGTGCAGGGTCCCCCCCATGACCATCTCGCCTCCCGAGCGGGACCCGTCGCCGCCCTTTCCCGCCGGCAAATCCTCATCCGACCCGTCCCTGCCCGTGCTCGTCCGGCCCAGCAAACGAAGCCTCGGCGAGGCGGGGGGCGGGGGGGAGCCGGCCGAGAGGAAGGTCCGCGCGGTCACGCCCATCCACCCGGCGCCCGCCGTCCGCCGCGGCGACCCCGAGGAGCTGAAGGCGGCCGAGCCGGCCCGCGCCGCGCACCTGACGGACGAGCGCCTCCCCGAGGGCCACCCGGCCGGCGCCTACCCGCCGCCCCGGGCCGCCCCGCTCTACGCCGGCATGTACCCGCCCGGCGGCCTGCTGTCGCAGGACGGACTCCGGCGCCACCCGGGCCTGCAGTACCTGAAGAGCCAGTCGGCCGCCTCGCCCCTGGTGCCCCCCCTGGCCTTCCACTCCATGCTGCTCCACAGGCAGCTTCTGGCCTCGGCCGCGGGCCCGCACCACTTCTTCAGGCACCCGGGCGGGGCGGCCCTCTACGGGGACCTGCTGCACCACTTGTACCCGCTTTCCACCCTCCCTCCGCCGCAGCTGTCTTCGGTACACCCCAGCACGAGACTGTGAGGGGCGCGACCCCCCCCCCCCCTCGCCAAGCAAAGGCGGCGGCTCCGTCGCCGGATGGGCCCGAACTGATTGTCAAACTCTTCTGCGAGACAGACGGACAAATTCCATTTGTATCGATCTGTATCCAGATCCAGATCCAGATCCATCTCCATACAGATCGATCTTTTTTGTTGGTTTTTTTGGTATTAGTTGATACGTCGGTTCATATCCTTTGCACTGTTCCGTATTTTTATCACCACTGACTGTATCTTTTTGTTTGTGTCCTTATTTGCACAATTCTGTCGCGGACGTGCTCACTTTGGCTTCGGGCTCTCCGTCGGCGGGAGTTTTGGTTTCCTGCGTCCGGGGGCTAAAACCGCGTCGCTCGAAACACCACGACGGGAACTTGCCGAACCGGGAGTCGCCGAAATAGGTCGTCGCCGGCGTTGGGCGGCTCCGCTTTTGTCCACGCCCTTCCGCTGCGCCGTACGGTCGCGGTTTGCGGTTCGGCGGTTTTCGTCCGCGGCGCCGCAGGAAACGGATCGAGCGCCGTTGGGAAACGAGAACCGCCATCAAGTGGCAAAAATGGACGAGGACGCTTGAGTGAAAGACAGACAAAGCGACAAGTATCGGCGACTTGAAACTGACAAAAAGTACCCCGAAAGTAAACGCAGCCGCGCTGAGAACGCGTCGCCGCCATTGGCGTTTTTACCACCGGGTCTACTGAGCCAGCGACGAACCGCTTCGTCTCGTTTGGGGCGGGTTTTTAGTCGCAGGGAAAAGCGTCCGTAGCGATTCCATTGCCGCCGTTCGGTAGAGCGCATTGACACAAGGAGCCACTTGAGGTGCTGTGGGGCAGGACATGTCCAAATTCATTTCGCATGAATGAGTGTGGCAAACTGTTTGGATTATTAGTAGTATTATTTTGGGGGGGGGGGGGGCGTCGCACGAGCGTAGTGAAGCAGCCGCCTGCTGCGGAACACTCGGCTTATTTCATCGCCTCTTGTATTCATGACTTGAAAATGACTTTTACTTTAGAAGTCCAAACATGCTGAAGAGGAAAAAGATCCACTCTGTTTTTTTTTTGTTTGTTTTTTTAATGAGAATGTGCTCACTTCAGATGATATACTTGTGCCTTTTGCCCATCTCTGGCATTAATGTTCGAAGCACTAAATGGCGGGAGGTTGGAAATGCTGGATGCTCGCGTTTACGTGTGCCGAGATCCAACGATTGACTGTGACGCTTGTGATCGTTTACACTTACAAAGGCGCGTTAAACGAAAAAAACAAAACGACCCACCCAAAAAAATCCAACTTGGCTCTCGGCCACGTGATCGTGAAGTGCTGCCTTCACAAGTGAAAATACGCCGCCTTCTATTTTCTCTCGGCGTACTCCGGGCCCGTCGTCGGCCCCGCCCCGGCCGTCGTGATCGCCAAAGTCGTGTTGGTGATGTGAGAAGTGGGCCCCGTGCGCCGCATGCACGGAGGCGTTGATTAGGCAGCTTGGTGATCAAGTGCCGCGCCCACCCGTGAGAATGCAAATGATGCTCTGACTTCCACTTTGCGGGGTCTTCGCCTTCTAGCCGCAACACCCTTGCGCAAAAGAGACCCCTTTACATGAGTTCATATTCCCTTAAATGTGTGTGCGAAGGAGCCCTTCTGAAATTGGCGCGCCACGTTCGTGGCTACGCTGCCCGAAATTGGCACGTTGAATTGGAGCCTCGACGGGTGACGATCCATTCTGTGCTCTCACTTTGTCTTTGCGGGGGACCTTCGGACATTCGTCACCGGCTGGCTTGGGCTCTGCGCGGGCCCTGCGGTCGAGGGAGCCCAATTGTCTTTACTCGTCAGAAAAAGCGGGCTACTAACGTGTGTGACCCGTGACCTCTACTTGGGACTAGTCGCGTCCGAGTAAGGTTTGCTTGTGTGCGAGTCTTGCGATTGCCACTAACATTAAACGCTTGCGCTAGCGGTGCGCTCATTTGTCCGGCCGGCGCGCGCACAGAGCGTACTCGGCGCGCGGTTGTAAAGATGGAGATTGAGTATTCTTCAACCGACATGGAGGCAGAGCCGCGCGCCGCTCGACAAAATCGTGTGGCGCAAGTTGACGTCGAGCACTTGACAAGTAGTACTTTACTGGCGGCACCAGAGCTGCGTTGCCAGCGAGTAGAAAATGCGTGCGAGGACATGGCGCTTCATCAGGATGTTGAATATCTTTGTGTTGTTTGTCCCTATCAAGCAGCACTGGCTGAAGAGGGGGGGGGGGGGGCAAATCCGTACACTTGGGATCAATCAATTTGACCTTTTCCTTCTCTTTTGTCTTTGTCGCCATCTTGTCTTCCTGTGTGTGTGTGTGCGTGTGTAAATAAATAGCACTGTAGATAGCGCGCCGCACTCAGGCGAGAGTGGCGGTGATCCTATCCCAACTGGTATAATCTGTAAATAGCATCAAAGGCGGTATCTATCTGTGCGTACGCGTGGGAAAAAAAAAGTCGGTTACACACAATCTAGCCTCTAACAAACACTACGTTTTGCAATTAAGCATTAGTTGTTCTTTTTTCACTTTTTCTTTTCTTTTTTTTTTCGTGCATCCTCAAAAAAGTGTTTTTGATACAGTAGCCATATGTTTACCAATCAGCCAGCTGGCAGAGACAAAAAAATGAAACTTTTTTAATGCTATGACCTCCTGTATATTTAATTAAAATATTTTACTATCTAAAAGGCTTCTGTGTGTGTGTGTGTGTGTGTGAATGGGCTGCGTCCATGATTCTTAATTGTCTTTTGCGGCCTGTGCGATTCCTCTCTTGCCGCTCTTCGGGACGAGTGGATCTTTGTGATTGTGGATCTTTGTGAGTGACAGATGAAAAAGGACTTTTGTTGCCGCCCTGTGGCTGAAACGAGCATTTCGACTGATCCTTTGGAAGTGTATTGCTTCCTCAGGAGGAGGGGGAAAAAAATCCCCAAGTATCCCATTCTAACATGGTAAGTGGCACATGAAGCAATTCCTTCCAGTGCACACAACCGGCTGTGAATGTCTTCTTTTTTCTTCTTGACCCACCCCCCTTGCATCATGCAAAAATATGGTACCGTTTAACCGTGGAGCTTTCCTTCTGTTTACAATGATGACATCCCATTTTTGTTCAAACGACCAAATGTACTCTCCCAATATATGCAGCGCTGTATCAATCATCATGCTCCCAAGACGCGCTTTAGAAAGGGCGGACTGAAAGGGACACAACCAACGTCAAAGCATCCCAGGTTCAGATGAAGATCCGGAGCCACGGAAAACCCCGCCCAAGACCGAGCCTCGGCCCCTCAGCCAACAGGTAAGCGGAGCCGCAGCCGACTTTTGTTGGATACGCGGAGTGGCGCTCTTGTGATAAATTTGACTTTTGCAAATATTTCATTGCAGTCATGGGTGCTCGCCTTCTTATTTATTGATTATTTACTGAACCAAAGCGGTCATTGAATCGCGGTCCAATCACCGTGGTGCATTTTCGCCACTGTCAATTTGAAACAATGTCCTTTTTTGGTTCTTTGTTGATCTGATTCACTGACAAAAAAAAATAAAAAATAGCAGATGAATGAGCCTGTCGTAAATAATCAAATGTAAGTCAACGGATTTTCTTCTTCATGTCCACAATTTTTCTTTTGTATTTGTGCTGCGCCTTAAAGATGTTTTCTGCTGCTCAATTAAGACTTGTCCTCAAGTATTATAGTAGTCGAGTATTTATTCATTCATCTCATTGAACAGAACTTGGTTACGGCCTGTCAACGGAAGAGCACGCTCAACGATTGGACTTTTTCTTCTATGATCGCTGCCAAATGAATTATAATTACAAATAATGCACACTACAAATAAAAATCAATGACTTGACAGTGTTAATAAAAGCAACATCCGTTTGAAAGTGGACCCCCGCATACGATGGCACACGTGGATTCGCTGATTTTTCATTCCTTTTTCTGTAGTTTGTGGGGGGGGCAGTCAAGCGAGTTTTCTGTGCAAAACACTGATGGGCAGCTTCTCCCTGTTTGTTCCAGAATTTATGCTGTTGCATTTCTGTTCCCCCCCCCCTTTTAAAAGTGAAATGCTGTCCGGTGTCGAGCACAGCCCTGCTCAGACTTCTCCTGCTCGTGGCATCTTTGTGTGAAGCGCGTCCCGTCCCGCCTCTCCTTTCGTGAACGGGACAAAACTCAAATGGCATCCCGCCGGACGAATTGCAATTCAGCTTTCCGGGCCGGCTTTGAGGCGGCTCCTCTCTCGGGACGACTCCCTCAGGCGGCTCCTCAGCACGGCGACACCGCCGACGGCGAGCGGCGCGTTCTTGCGGCCCGCCGCCGGAAGGCCGCCTCCTTGTTTGGCGGTGCGCTGCAACTGCTGGACGATGGCGGAGAATTTGGCATCCAGGGACCGCCTTCCGCTTTTGGACTTGGCCCGCAAAGTGTTTTCCTTCCGCGGGCGCGAGAGAGGAGGCGGAGGACGAGGAGGTCTCTCGGGCCGAGGGACATGAGCGGGAGGAGGCACGGCGGGGCCGGTGGGAGGAAGCGGCGCACGGCGTTTCTTGCCGCCGTCGGGCGTGGCGCCGCAGCGCGCTTCGGGGCTTGAAGGCGGGCTGCGAGTTTGACTCCGGGACGGAACGGCGGCAGCCGTCTTCCGCCGCCATTCAAACGAGGGGGAGCCGTCAAAGAGAGCGGCCCAATTTGGAGGCTCACCCGTCGGGAAGCGGCCGTGGGACTCCCGGATCTCGCTGCGGATGACGTCGGTGACGCTCTCGCACTCGCCCGGAGAATCGATGCCTGCGAGGACCGCACCCGCTCAAGACTCGCGTCTGTCGAAAGAACGGACGCGGACGGCACTCACTGAGGTCGTCGTAAACGCGGTCGGCCGGCTTGGTGAGGAAGAGCGACGGTTTCCGCGGCGACGCCGCCTCGATGGCGGCGGGCCGCTCGCAGCGGTGCGGCCACCGACCTGCGGAGGACGAGGACGAGACGGCCGTCGGAGCGCGCGGAGGCGCCATTTTGGAAGGGAGCGAACGGGGCTGACTTTGATCGTAGAGGTGCCGGTGCAGCGCTTCCTGCCAGCGCTCCAGCTGCTCCGGGGTGTCGGCCGTGAAGACCTGGCTGCGGGTTCCCTCCGGCGAAGGGTTGATGATGGACAGGCTCCGAAACTTCTCCCCCCCCGACCGCTTTTCCATCACTTGGATGCGGGTGTCCTGCAGGAGCCGTTCAAAAGACCGGCATGAAAAGGGGGGGGGGGGGGCGGAAGGAAGGAACCGCAAACTTGGCTTTTCCGGCCCGCTCGTGACAATTTCTTCCATCTGGGTTTTGGGAAGTTTTATGGCATCCAGACCCCCCCCCGAACCAATTTTGAGCCTGCCGCTTACGCGGCGTTGTCATTTTCAGTCAAGAAGCGTGTCCACGGCGAAGGTGAGCGGCCCACCTTATTGACGGGCAGGCGCAGCGCCGGCCGCGCTTGGGCGTCCGGCTCCTCCGGGCCCGAGTAGCACCACAAGGTGGCGGCGCTCAGCACGCAGAAGAGGCGGCGGGGCTCGGGGCCCTCCGCGCTCGGCTGGCGAGACAAAAAACTATTTGCATGCGCGCAGCTGCCGCTCTGGCCAGTTTTCCAAATCAACAACATTCATATCTTACTCGGCAAACGGCGTCATGCGTTGAAATAGTCCCCCTTTTTTTTTTTTACTTGTAGCACGTCACGTTGTACGCCGGCGCGCCCACCGGAAAGGAACGGCGCGCACGAGCCAAAAGCGGCGGCGGTTACCTTGCGGTGGAGGTATCCGGCCATGGCGCGTCGCGTCACGCACGCCGGCTGGGCCGCCAAGCGGCAGCACAGGTTGCCGTAGAGGGGAAGCCACGACGACCGATCGGCTGAAGGGGAGCAAAGCCGGCAAAAGTCTCTGAGCGGACGGTCGGTTGCAAACCGAGTTCATTTGCGGCCGCGCGCAATGTTTTGCCCTTCGCCTTTTTTCATGCGGACGCGAGCTCTCGGAAGGGGGGGCCGGCCGGGGGGGGGAAGCAAATCCACGAGCATTCGTCAACACCCCGTGGCCCCGCTGGGAAGGCCGACGGATTTGCCCGAACGGGGTCGGCCATTCAACCGCAACTAAAACTCGAGCCCGAAGCAGGTCGCTCGTGGGACAAACGTCGATCATAGAAATCCATTTCTTACAGTTTTGGAGGACGACCAGCGAGTGGGACTGAAAGGCGCATTCCGCGGCGGGCAGCGTCATGGTGGAGTAGGCCAGCAGATGGTACTCGGCACCTCTGCAACAGACAACAAACGCACGGCGTCGAGCTTCCGGGCGGCCGCCGCTTCCGAAACGTGTGCCGCGGACTTCCCAAGGTCCGTCGCAACCTCCTCCCTCCCCCCGGTTGGCTTTGGACAAGCGCCGTGCTTGCGATCGGTCAGACCCAACGAGCGCGGAAGCCGCGGCGGCTTTCCGTCGCTCGGCGGGCGGGCGCCCGAGAGCGAAGCCGAGAGGGTGCGTGCGCGAAGGCCATACGTACGCCGGCAGCGGGTTGGACCGGAGGAAGGCGTCGGGGTCGGGAGTATCCGGCAGAGGGCGCCGCTTCTTGCCCAAGGAATTCCGCAGCTTCTTTGCCAGCTTCCGCGGCGCGTTGAGTGGGGTGAGCTCGTCCTCCGCGGCGCAGCTCCACAGCTCCACCCGCAGCGTAAACCCGGGAGGCGCGTCTTCACTGCCGCGACATGAGGCGCAACGGACCTTGGCGTTGGAAACTTTGCAGGCCGGAAATAAGACTTTCGGGACAAATCTCTCACGGCTGAACAAAAAGCGATGGTCCCAGCTCCGCTGCTATCTCGCGGAAGAGCGTTTCATTGCGAAAGATGGCTGGCATTGACCGAGGAACAAAGATATCTTCCTCGAAAGACATTTTCAGAGCCATGTCAGTGAAATTGGGCAATTTGCGGCAGTCCGCCCCATCTCTGACGGCGCACCGTCTGGGAATCGCTCCGGTTGCCTGTGGCAACCGTTTCACAATGAGCGAAGGCGAGAGGAAGGCTTGGTGTCGCAATTGTGATGGGAACACCCCCCCCCCCCACCACCACCAAACGTCCATTTGCAGGCGGCGGCAACGGCGCGCTTACAAGACGGCGACTTCTTCAAAGCAGACGTCCGTCACCGATCTGTCCACCAGCGCCATCTTGGTGTCCAGCACCTGGCAGCCCATCTGCATGACGCAGAAGACGGCCACCCGCCGCGAGCCTGCACCGCAGCGGGGGCGCAGAAAGTTAGGGGGGGGGGGGGGGAACCCAAACCCATTTCAAGTAGGAAAGGCAATCAAAGAAGCAGACGCGACTCACTTCCCCTCTTGTTGAAGTGATCCTGATCCTTCCACATGAGCGGAATACGAAGTCCTGCGACAGAGGCGAGCCTCGATTTTAGGAATCGGCCTGAAATCGAGCGTTCTTTGGGCAAAAAAAACAGAAAGTCAACTCACCAGACAGAGCGAGTGTTGCTCTACATGGCACACGCGCGTCTGAATCGCTGAAGAAAAAGAAAAAGACGTTTTAAAATGAATATGACAATAAACGCAACAAAACGCTTCAGCGATTGCAGAGGGTGTTGGATTGAATCGAGGTTAGGGAGGGAGAAAACAGGAAAGGAATCCACGTCCAGAGTGGTCGGAGCAAATCGCCAACCCCAATAATGACCAAATGGAGATGGAACTCGATGGCATTGCAAGCTGCACCCGGTACCCGCTGAGCTCTCCCGTCAGATTGCGCTTGTCCTTGGTCTCCTGCATGTGGCCCATGTACGCCTTGATCCTGGCGTTGCAGGTCAGCAGGTTCTTGGAGGCGCCGAGCATCGCTTCTGTCTTACTGCAGGCCAGCAGCAGCTTGTAGGCGCCCTCTCGCATCCGCACCTCAAAGTCCAGCTTCGCTTGAACGTCGCTGTTCTGGCGGGAGAACGGTTTACGGCATGAAAAGGGCCAAAGTTCACCAACGAGACACTTTTATTTATCTAGCGCATTCACAACGGGGGGGAAAAAGGCGCTTCATAGAACGTTCGACACAAAATACCAATCGCATTCGTATATGCGTAATAGCGAGAGAGACAGAGCGCGAGTTTATTCAAGCATTCGCTAAAGAGTGTCCGCCAACACAAGCCTCGCTGGACATGGTGTAATCCTTCGGTGTCATGTCAAGAGCTTCGTTACCGTGTTATTACAGTACAGCATGTCCAAGACGGCGATGAATACACTCGGCTCGCTCTGAGTTCACACGGGCGTCTTCCAACGGTGTTGGATTTGTGAGCTAGGCCCCCTTTGAAGTTTAACGAACGAACCAAATTCATCCTTGGGAGTGACTGGAGCTCAACCACCATTTTATGTCGGGGCGATGTGGTTCGCGATTCAAATGGCAGGCGCTCGTTTTGTTTCGTTTGACTTCGGTCCGGTCAACCTGTGTCCGTCCAATCAAACAGAAGGAATTGGACACTACTGCGTTCTTTCTTACCTCCGCTTCCTGGAATAATGCGCTCTGTCGTATTTTCTTCCTTTTAATCTCCATGGCCACCGCGGAGCTACCCGACATGACGCGGGTGGAATTTGAGTTTCGTTTAGAATTTTGAACGTCCCGCAGGTTGTCCGTGTTGTTGTTTTTTCATTCGCTGCTCGGAGAGCGCGAACACGCCCCTCCCCCTCCGGCTTCAAATTCGACGGGTGTGTTCGATTTCCGCGCGCGGTCAACCGGATCACCGGTTATACTCAAACGAAAGCGTGTTTATTCGTTACAGACACGCGATGACTATGTTGATGTATTGTAGCCATAGATAAATGTAAGTATTTTCGAGTTTTTATGTTCACGTATTGAATTTGTTGATTGTAATGTCGGTACAGTCGAGCTGACGGGCATCATAAGGAAATGAAGACGTGAACGTGCAAGTAGTTGGATAGCTCTTTTGAACACCGCAAGACAAATTTGCCCCAAAACTGGAGTTTTAACGTGACACGTTGAATGCAAACTAAGCACTCCGCCTTCCGGCCGGCACGTGAACGTCCGTTATACGCCGAGTGCCTTGACGCCGACAATTGGCTAACGTGATTCCGTCACCGTCAAACAAAACGGACGTGATTTGAGTTTCACCTTTTAAAATATAAATGTAATACGCAATTGTACAGAGTTGTGAAAAGTCACAATGCCATATTATTATCGTAATATGTTATTGGGTGGTGACTAGTGGATCACTACTGATTCGTTTTGTTATGCGTTCAAACGAAGTCCATCTCTCCTTTTGCACATTCTTAACGTAGAGCCATCCATACGAAAACTACACGTGTACTGGTTATTTTGATCAAATTAGAAAGCGGCGGGGCTTCCCAGTCGGAGATGCAATACTGTAGTGAGGGGGTTTTAAACGTGGCCAATGCGAGCAGGAAACCCGCCCACGCGGTTCCGTCTGGCGGAACTTGTGGTTTGAGTTGGAAGCGTCCTTGCCACGGCGAGAAGTGTCGACGCGGGCGCTCGCTGAAGACGACGGAAAAGCTGTGTCAAGTTCAACGTAACAAACAAGAAACGATTAAGTTGATGTTTTCACAATAAAACAAAAGCGTCGCGAATACAATCGGACACGGCGACCGGATCCTTTGTGCCGTTTCGTTCAGTGTGCTTTTATTTTGAAAAGCCACACCCGGAATGTGTTGAAATTTGGTGAAATCTGCAGGACGGCCCTCTCCGGTCGCCGCCGGCTCACTAGCGAGTAGCAACCGCGGGAGAAGAGGCCGGAGCCGGGCGTGACTGCGACAGCAACGGTAGGGCTGGGCTCCACTCTCGCAACCAAACACACATAGCGGGACAGCGAAGCCATATCGCGAACCAGAACGTCTCACTTTTAGTCATTAGATGGAAACAAAAAGGCGTCCTATTGTGAGTCTAGTACCGAGGCGCACGTGAAGTTGACCACAGCGAAAATCAGTGGAGGACGACAAGGAAAGTCGCCTCGCAGATGCTCACCCATGGACGTCGATTTCATTAACGGCGCCTCCAACAAGTTACGCGTCTTGAATCAATTCTACCCTCCTTAAAATAGATAAATCACGACAGATGCCGACTTTTGTCTTGCTGGGGGGGGGAGTAAACAAGCAAGCAAGCAAGCAAACAAGCAAGCAAACAATGGGTTAGCTAAACATGGAGCCCCGTGCGATGGCTGACCCCATCCGCACTGTGGTGTCGATGGCCAGGCCAAAAGAAAGCATCGTGTCTCACAACGCTTCACACAAAACAACGGCTATCATTTACACTTTCCCGATTTGTCTGTGGATGGATGGACTTTCAAGAACGGTCGGGGCGTATCGCTCATGATTTGTGCGATGTGACACACGATAGCGTCCCCATTTCCTCTTACATGTCATCTATTTTAACAGGAAGATGTTGTCTGGTGATTTACCCCCACCCCCCGTCCCCAATCCGTTTATATTGGCGGGGTGGTTTTGTTTTTGTGGAGCAGCTGTAACTGGCCTGCACGCACCCGCTCCTCTTCGTGTTCATATTTGTTGTCACGATATGCACCCAAGAGTCGCACGGCGTCTCATTTGTGATGCTTGTCATCGTGTAGAGCCGCGCGTGGTAAATACGACGCAGATGGGGAGTGAACACATTCAATATATACCCCCCGCCATGTCATTTAGGCTAAGTGTTTTGATCTAGAATCTGCAATATTCTCCCCGTAGCTCTCCAAATCGGTCAGATGACGTCGTGGTCTTCTGGGCTCTGACTGGGCCATCGTCAAACTGAAGTTTTATAAAGTTTTGTGAATGTAGCACTTGCTCTTTTGGCCATTCTCTGCGCCGTTATACAGAAAGATGAGAGTCTTCCTGCCAAAAGCAATCTTGGGTCCAAAAGTGCCTTTAAAAAAAAAAAAAAAGTCACATAAGTGATGAAAGTGCAGAGTTCCAGTGGATGAAAAAGGATCGAGATGCAGCCAGATCACCCTGAAAACGGATCAAGTGTGAGGACTTTTGCCGTAGTGTGACGAAACCACGTTCTGCACCCACTAGCAAAATGCCAAAGAACAAATGGAGTGCATGTTTTTTCTCTTACACCGGGCCGAAATATTTTTGCACAGCTTTACGTTGCACGCCACTGACTCCTCCTCAGCCGCAAGATCTTAGCACATCTATCATCGAATGTTAAGATAATACCGTCCGGTCCAGCTTTCCTCTCCATTTCTCCCTCCCTTTCCCGTTTTTTTTCCCCCTCCTCTTCCTTTCCTCTGCAAATGTGGCCTGTGGTAGGCCGGGTGGCGCCGACAAAAACTATCGCGCTGTCACAGTTCTTGCATCTTTCCCGTGGAAATCTGATCGCAGAAGAGTGGAGGCGATGGCTCCAAAGACCACTCGTAGCTGAAGTTCACGTGGCTGCGTCGGTTTATCGCAATTTGCGAGCTCCTTAGGAAACTGTTTTCGGCACCGAGTGGAGGACTTTGTTGTTGTGTGGCCTGCCCGCGGCCATTGTGCGTGGAAGGATGTTTAGGAAGTGACTTTTGTTTTCTTCTGATGATGACGCTGATGTCTGTTTTTGAGCGTCGCGTTACAGTGGAAGCCCCAAAGCAGGAGATGCTTACGGAGCTGAAGTCTCACACACGGTTACGGTTTAGAGTCGCATGTCTTGTTTGAAGGTTTTTGTTTGGGAGGCACATCTTTCCCCAAAATACGGACTCGGCTTTGGGGGTTTCCGCTCCGTATGCTAAAATGTCTTTTGGCCCGAGGTAGAACCGATGTCGTTGATAAGCTTCTCCTCGACTAAAAAATAGCAACGGCGACTCTCACTTCTGCCCGAGTCGAAATGCTCAAGAAGGTCATGTCGCGTTTTTGTTCCACAACGGTGATGAACTGCAAAGTCGGCCATGTTCAATATTTTGAGCTCCCTCGTTATGGAACGTCATGGGCGTTCCTCCGCTTCTTTTTCCTGCATTTAACTCCATGAAAAAAAAAAAAAAAGCCGAAAAACAAAAGTGACCCTCACATCTGTTTCTGGGTGTGACACACGCCAGTGCTACTCCTTTTTTTTTTTTTTTTTACGTTCCGGATATTGATCTCTCATTCATGCAGCGGTTCTCGTTGTATTGTGAGGAGTGTTGTGTGTGCTCATGTTGACGTTGCCCCGCAGTGTGTGAGTGCAGATTCCCCCCCACCTGCCCTTTTTCTTTTTCTTTTTTGGGTCTGCTGCCGAGTTTCACGCCAGTACGGCGTGAACTCGGACCAAGTGATCGCACGCTCTGAAAGGAAAGCGGCCGCCTCGGGGCCGAACGCCGCGAGATCAGCATTGAGATATTTCCGCTGTTCTTGGTCAAGAAATGTCACGCGGCCCCGGTAATAAAGCTTTTCTTCTCTTCTCTTATCTTATCTCATTGCCGGGTAATATTTTGCAGCTCTTATTTGTTGTCAGCCCAAACATTTGGCCACGCCTCAAAGGAGGCCGCGCGTATGCGTGTCGTGTTACTTTGAAGCGAAAGTGGGTCAAAACGGTGTCGCTTTGGCTGCTCAGTTCGAGGACCTTTGGCGCGACTGCTGCTGCGTATGTCAAATTCTAAAGGGACATAGGCGACTCCGACAGGGTGTCCAAAAGTACATTTTGCGCCTGAACCTCTATTCCGCCGCCAGTAAAGAGTGGGCGAAGGGGCATATTTCCATCTGCGGGTCACGAGGTGCACCGAGGTCACTGAGCACGCGGCGCTTTGGCTTTTACAGCCAGCCGCGCGTTTGCGTGTGTATGCGCGCCGATAACAGCGCGGCAGCGGCGCAAACGGGTGCTGGCTAAAGAGAGTGGAAATCCAAGGTTGCTTGTTTGCTCCTTTGAATGTCACGAAACTCTCCATCAAATATCGGGCGCCTCTGAAAAAGGTTTGCGAATATAATCGCGAGCTAGCAGGTCAGCCATCATTTCGAGGCTCTTGATTGTACCGATGCTTTCTTTGTGCCCAAGTTTTGACCCCCCCCCCCCCCCCCCCCCCCCCCTGGCCACAGACTGCTCAGTCTTTTGATGCGGCGCACGCAGCCCCTCAGGGTCTGGGATGGTCTCTTTCTTTCTTTTTTTTTGCGCTCACAAAGACAATCCCTTTGTCCATTCTTTCTCATCTTGGAGTCCATCAAACTGATCCCGGGGCAGTATTTTCCCTGGTAGGTGCCCTTCGATTGGCTTCACCTTTCGATTGCTTTGAAGCGATGCCTTGAGGTGGACATCGAACAAAAGAAAGCGCTTTTTCAAAGCGTTTTGCGCTTCTCGCTTCAGCCACCGACATTGTTGAGTTGAGTTTTTCTCCAGCGCTGATAGCGAGGATTCTAAATGAGTTCCACAAGAGGATTCGCCGATTTCCGAACTCGGTGCGCACGCGAGGCGACCCGCGTGATGAGGCGGCCTTTTTCGGAGACGATCGGGAGAGTTTTCAGGGCGCCCTGCGATTGTGAAAATACGATACTCGCTTTGGCGCGTGCGCCCGTAACGCTGAGTTGTCCTTTCTTTCTTCCTCAAACTGCTCCCTTCTACTTTGTTGAGTGACTTTGCGTTCTTGTTCGATCGCGGTGCTGCGCCAAAGAGCCAGATGTGGCGTGGACTGAGCGTGCGCGGCACAAGTCGGGCGTCGGGCTGGAAACCTCGTCGGATATCGTCGTGGAAAAAACTCCCGTGTGACATGGTTTCCTCCGCCCCGTTTGTGTGCCTGCGACTGGTCGTTTCGGGGGGGGGGGGGGGGGGGCTGCGAACGAGGCAAATGTAACCGCGCGCGTGAGGGCGCTCGGTCCGGAAAGTGTAGGAGCCGAGAAGCCTTTTATTCAACGCGCCTTTTGCCATTTGTCACAAGATTGACTTGAGCGGTTTGCCATTCAGATCCAAACCGGAAAGCTCCACGCAGATGAGCGTCCCCCTCGACGGGAGGCGCTCTTCTTACTTCTTGACTCTTCAGCTCCTACGCACAAAGAATTCAGTCATCTTGGAATAATCCCGCCCTTTTCACTCCCCGCCGTGCATGTGTGCGTGTGTGTCTCTCTCTCCGGGTTGGGGGATTCCTGCCGAAAGCACGAGATGGCCGTTCTTCTTCATTTGCGCCAGCATGACTTTGCTGACACGGCTGCAGAAAATGGAGGCGGAGCACGACTGTACCAAAACCGCTTTTATGAGGTGCACCTGCAGAAGCTAAAGTCGGGTGCGTGGACTGATTTGCTATGCGTGTCCCTGAAACTGCTGTTAAAAGGCGAGACCCAACGCCGGCGTGTTCTCGCTGCGGTCGTATGGGACGCTCTCTCGGGCTGAGCGTGAGCTCCAATCTTTTCTCCTTGTCATTTTCATTACGGCGAGTGACGCGTGGGACGCCTCCCGTCCAATCCCTCTTATCACCAAGACTACCTTCTCTTCCGGACTCGCCCACGAGAAAAGAAAATCCACCTAAACACACCCTTCCCATCAAAGTTCTGCACAGATGAACAATGTTTTTTGAACATTTAAACAAGTCAAACAGAAAAAGCCGAAATGGACATCTTGGAACGTATTGCTTGTCGCCGGGCTGCCGCCGATGAACGTTTCGAGCCGAGGGATGATTGAGTCGGCGTACTTGGGAGGTCAAGAATCGTTAATTCCCTCTTTGACGAGCCTCCTTCCTCGGCACCTTTTGGGCAGGCGCGCCCGTTTTTTCAGTGGCTCCTTGAAGAGGAAATGAACGATCGGGAGCCCGCACCGAAGCCAAGGCGCAGCTCGTGCGCTGGTCTTCTTCCAGTCGCGAGTCGACGTCGTTTGGCCGTCGGCTCGCGACGACGCGGCGGAAAATTCACCGGCGGAAACGTCCTCTCAACGACGGCCGGTCGGATGACGTCGACAAACGTGTTTTCTCTTGACCTCCAGCGCGTTACTTTCGGCGGCTTATCGCGCGGCCCGTCGGCGCGTTTTTGTTTGACCTCCTTTCCAGCTCACGTGAAAGGGGGTGTTGCGCCGGCGAGGGGGAATAACTGTCCCGCCGGGAAGGCCGGCCAACATTCCGCCACGGCTTCCTCCGCCCGCATCTGGCAGTGATCAGGGTGACAGGAGGAGAGAGAGAGAGAGAGAGAACGGCAGGATGCGTCACCCGGGCCGACTCGGAGTCGGCGGGCCGCTCAGCCAGGCGTCGGATTGCGGCGCCGCTCCTTCTCTTTCCGCCGAGCGCGATGCGAACGAGCGCGGCTTTGGATTTGAGCCGATGCCCGAGAGCCGCACCGCCGCCGATTTGGCCTTCCCGCACCTGCCCTTCACATACCTGAAATCTCAGCCCCCCCCCCCCCTTTCCTGCCCAATCAAATATGCCGAATGGTGGCCCTGGAGTCTACGCCTCGTAGGATGCCCGGTGGCTGTCTACGCGCAGGCATTCCTCGTGCCACGTGTTTGTTTTCGTCTTTGGAGAGCGGCTTGGACCCTCCGACTATCCGTTGCAGC
Source organism: Hippocampus guttulatus (assembly GCF_054856545.1). Classification (NCBI taxonomy): domain Eukaryota; kingdom Metazoa; phylum Chordata; class Actinopteri; order Syngnathiformes; family Syngnathidae; genus Hippocampus; species Hippocampus guttulatus. The sequence continues at coordinate 353,292 of NC_141270.1, forward strand.
CGCGTCACGCGAGCGCGCCACGACGGAGGGCAAAAGTTAAGGACCGCCCAATGGAAGTGGGGGGGAATAACGGAGTGATGGAGCCACTTGCTTTTGCCCGCGGAGCCCTGACATGGACTGCCGCCCGCCGCGGTCACCCTTTGGATCACTTTGCCGCAATTCACAGCGCGCGACTCTTCTCATGAGCTTTTCAATGCCGTATCCGCTCACACCGCAGCTGATTGAAAAGCTGAGAAAACTCCGGACCCGTACCGTTTTTTTTGTCGCTGGCCGAGACCCTGGGACAAGATGCTACGCTCGCGCCGGGTGTGTGTGTGTGGGGGGGGGGGGGGGGGGGGGTGACAAGATACCTTGCCACGGCTAAGCTTGCTTGTACGCATTTAATAACGCAAGTAACAAATGATGAATCCTTGCTCAGGTGGCGATGAGTCTGCTGCGTTCAGCTACAGCGAAAGCAGTCACACTCTGCGTAGGCCGATGATGACGATCATGAGCTTTTATTTTTTGGGTTTGTTTGTAATCACATTTTGTTTCCGGATAACATGACGGTGCAGTAAAGTGGGCAGTGGCTTATCTTGCCCACATGTTGTCGCCCTCCCCGTAGGTGTGTAGCACGAGCGGTCGCAGCGGCGCAGACATGAGCGTCACCTCCTGGTTCCTGGTGAGCAGCGGGGGGACTCGCCACCGACTGCCCCGCGAGATGATCTTCGTCGGGCGGGACGACTGCGAGCTCATGCTCCAGGTGAGGACGACGCCGCCTTCTCTGAAGTGCAAGGGCGTACGTAGGCTTTAGCTCGCTCCGTTTTCACGCGCGCAGGCGCAGGCGCAAGGATTTTGGACGCTCCAGCCAAGTGGCGGGCTCGCTCCGACCGCAACTGCAAAACGTGTAGGCGGGCACACGCGGTCGGCGTCCGTGGAGCCGCAAGAGAGACTCTCTTGCCCGCCGGGCTTGGGAATACTTGCGGTCATTGGCGCTATTCATAGAAAGTGGGGCGGATATTTGGATTCGATTGATTTACTGGCCGCGGCGCTCTCTGCCATCCTGATTTTAGACTTGCGCCTTTTAGATTTTAACGCAACGTCGTTGGAAGTGGAGATGGAAAAAATACACACACGCTAGAGCATTCAAGGGAAATGCAAACAAAAGGATTGCAGGATAATCTGACACCAGACAAAAAAAAAAGAGGAAGGCTTCTTCCTTGCCCCGACCGACCCTGCGCCCAGTGTCACAAAAATGGCTCGAGTCGTTTGCGCAATCCCGCGGAAGCCAACAAAAACAGAACCTTGTCGGCAGATGTAAGAAAATAGCCCGCCGCGTTTCTTTCCCCGGCTGGCCTGAAGGCTGTCACGGTGCGTTCCTGCCATCGCGTCCCTCTTTCTCTGATGCGATGGCACGCAACAAGTTGCTCTCCACGTCTCTCTTGACCCGATTTCCGCACTGCTCTGCGCTAGCTTAGATGGGCTAGGATTTCTTTTTCTTGTTCTTTTCTTCTCTCTCCCGGACCTTCATTTGGCCCGTAATCGCGGACGCGTTTCTTGTCGTCGTCCACGTGAGCGCTCCGACGGGGCATCCTTCCCGTCGCACGCGTGACATTCCGCCGCGACAAGCGGCATGAAGCACGTTGGCCTCGATGAGCCTCGGTTTGCACCGAGGTCGCGTGCGGTCGGATCCGGAAGCGCTTCTGAGCAAACCGCCGTGTGTGGCGACGGCAGCAAAAGTTGGCGCCGAGGTCAAACGAGCCCGCCGGATCCGTCCGGATCCCCTTTGAGCCGGCCTGATCCCGCTAAAGTCAACTGCGTTGCGGTCGGCTGGCGAGAGGCGCTTCTCCGAAGCCTTTCTTTCTTTCTTGGGCATCTCGGCGCCGATCGAAACCTTTTCCATCGCACGAGGAGAACAGATACGGCCAAGAAAGGCGCGGGTGGGTGTTAGAGGCCGCCGGGACTTCCTTCATTTTGGGGAGTGAGGCAAAGCCCCTCTCAAAATGCCACCAGAATGCATTTCTCCATTTGACCCCGACGTGCTCGGAGGAATGATGAGAATGCCGGCATTCTTCGCAGCCTTCCCCAGATGACGTGCGTCAAACGGTTTGTCCCATATGATTTCCTTTCTCCGGTCATGTCACCGCGTGATCGGGAACCCCCCCCCAGCCCTCACCCGTGAGCTTCTTTGTGCTTTCCAGTCGCGCAGTGTGGACAAGCAGCACGCCGTCATCAACTACGAGTCCGGCTCAGACGAACACAAGGTCAAGGACCTGGGCAGCCTGAACGGGGTGAGTGTTTCCAACCAAACGTGCCGAGGCCCGAAGAATACAAATGAAAGAATCGCGACGGATCGGCGGCCGCGGTGCGGGAAGACGTCTCGGTTTACGGAGATTGGGAGCCTCTCTGCTATCGATTGACGGTGTCTGATGTGGTTCACGCACGCTTTGCAGGGGGGGGGGGGGGGATCGGGGCTGAGCCATCTTGCCAATAGTGACCCCCTCCCCCATTCAGGTTTGCCTATAGATGCCACAAGATGGCGACAAAGCACTACTTTTCAAGGAGAGGGGGCCGGGGCCAGTGTATTTTGCTATTTGCTCCCACATCAAGCGAATGGTGGGAACAGTTTTGGTCTTTGGTCTTTTTGGGGCTTTTTTGCCCCATCATATGGAGCTGGCGTTTGAACAGCGGTGTGTCGACTTTTTACTAGCCCCTCTATATTCCGCTCACCGAAGACTGACAATTGTCTGATAGTGTAAGCGCGAGCCTGGCGAGTTGCCCGTACAGGACGTCCGACATACGGGACCTGGATGAAAAGAGGATTCGAGTCTGCGGTCGCCATATGCCGTCGAGTCACGCGCGCCCCCACCGTGCCACCCGGGTCGGATGCAAACACAGCAAGTCGCTCACATCCTTTGCAGATGTTGGACAGGAAGTCCGAGTCACGGGCGCTTCCCGCCGTGTCGCCGACCGTTCTCGTTTGTTTGGATGAAGGCAACTTTGCGGCTGCTGACTCGGGAGATTTGCGGAGTCGCTCGGGGCCATTTTCTCACTGTCGCGTTGAGCACCTTGACTTTGGTCTACGGCCGTTCGAGCCCGTCCGACGCGAGGGTTTGCTTTGCGCTTGATTCTAGAATGGTCGAAATAGGTCAGTGGGCCGAGTGGGCGGAAACGGGACCAAAACTTTCGGGACGGTCCGGCTCTGATGTCCGCCTTCTTCTCCCCGCAGACCTTTGTCAACGACGTCCGCATTCAAGAGCAGATGTACGTCACCCTCAAGCTGGAGGACAAACTGAGGTTCGGATATGATATCCTTCAGCCACCCGCGCGCGGTTCGTCATTTCGTCAGCCCTTGGGGAAATGCTAGGCGCGCGCGCTCGTTTCCTTAACCGGGCTCTCTCACATACCAACTGGTTCACGGTGGAGAGGGGTCAGCTCACCGTGCCCGAGGAGGCTCTCAAGGTGAGCCCCCGGGGCCGCTCCGCCCGCGCAAAAGAGCCGTCCGCGGCCTTGGCGGTGACCCGTCGTCTCCCCTTTGCAGCATGAAAAATTCACCAGTGGCCTCCAGCTGAGCAAGAAGCCGTCCAAAGGTGAAACCGCTGCATGCAAGCCCCCCAGTAAGACGCCATCAAAGACGCAAAAGTCTCCCGGCGGCGGCGGCGGCCCCAGGCCTGGCCAAACGACCGCAGACGGGCTCCCCCCTCCACCCAAAACCGCGGACGCTCACAAAGCGGAAGAAAAAGTTGGAGGTGAGCACGAGAGAGAACCTCGGGACGCTCTCCTTGAAGAAAACAAATGGCACGCGCGCCTCCGTGGCGCTGGGGGGGGTTCATTCACAATAAAGTGAAGAATCAAGTTGTATTTTGGAAAGTCACTTGTTAAAATGGGACCTTCTTCGCTTACATTTTTACAGACTTTATTCTTAAACATCACTACTTTGTTTTCCTTTTTTAAAAAAACCCAAAAATCTGCATAACGGGGACTTTTTTCGCCCTCATATTGTCAACTTGTTTTTCTTAATTCCGATGGCATTTAAGGGTAGATATGCTCGGCGCAAGTTTGAATTGCCCGTCGGGCTCTTTGGAAAAATGTCGAGCCCGAAGGCAGTTGTCAAACTCGCCATTCAACATTGATTTGGTTTCACTGCCCTAAAGGGACCCGTGGACCAGAAAAATGTCAAAACCCCTGCCGATCGTCTGTAAACGAGACCCCCCCCAAATGTGTTTGCACATTCCGCAGTCTGTCTATTAAAGCGCGTGGCCGTGCCGTCTCCAGGAGATGTCGCAACGCTGCCTCGCGGGACCCCCCTGTACGGCCAGCCGGCGTGGTGGGGCTACGGGGACGCCGACGACGAGAACTCCTTCAAGCGGCGAAACCAAAAAAAGCACCCGCCGACAGGTAGGACGTGCCCGCAAGCGAAGCCTTCCATTTGAAATCTCGCGGCTGACGTGACCTCGCGGCCGGCAAAGTGGCACATTTGCAGTCTCGGACCTCGCCTCTCGTTTGCGTCCGAACGGACGACGTGTTTGCGCGCGCAGTGGTGATGTGCGCTCAAGTGCGCATAAAGCCGTTGTCGTTTCACAGAACTCGCTCGAGATGGGCGGCTGGCCGTCCGAGCGCCGGCTCACGTTCGCTGAGGCCGCGTAGCCGGGGGAGCCAAAACCCGCAGCGCACCATCAACACGCGTCGCCTTCGCCCGAACGACCTGCCTCGTTATTTATACTCGTCCGTTTCATTTGATTGACATGCCATAACTGCTCCTCGGCAAGAAGCGGGCGGGCCCCGTCATTTAGCGTGCGCGTCGCGGATCGTCTTGCCATCCCATCGAGGTTCGAGGGACCCCGAAGGCTTATTTTGCTTATTGTGCGGAGTCGCACTTTGTTTGGATGTTCTGAAGATAATGATCTGCCCGTGCGCAGTGCACACAGAGCGATGATGTATCTGAAAGGGCGCGCAGCGATTTGACGCTCGACATGGGACCGGTTTCTCGTCGTGCCAACAATTCAACTCGCTGGCGCCTTTTTTTTGCAAATCCACAGAGGGCAAAGAGGCTCGTCGCGGCGAGGATGGCCACCACCCGGGTTACATGGAAATCCCCACCAAGGAAAATCATCACGTCGCCACCAACGGCATCCACGAGATACCCACCAAGGACACGGAGGGGACCGGCTCTCGCGGCGGCGCAGGTGAAGCCGTGGATGCTTTGCTTCCGACTCGTCCCCAAAAAAATCAAAAATATCGGCACCGAAAGGAAGCCCGTGCTTCACTTGATATCGGACGCGGGAACGGAAAATGAGCCGTGGCCAATGTCTGTCCGCAAACGCAAAAACCGCGTGTGCTCGACAGCTCAAGGCCACGCCTCCTTCACCATCGAGTTTGACAGCGCTTCCCCCGGGAGGGTCACCATCAAAGACCACGTCTCCAAGTTCATGCCCGGCCAGCACCGCCCCCGCGCCAAGAGGAGCGGCGGCGCGGGGGCGGGCGGCGGGGACCTGAGCACGTTGCAGGCGGCCATGATGGCGTCGGAGAGCAAGGTGGCCGATTGGCTGGCGCAGAACGACCCGGCGCTGATCCGCGGCGAGTCCACGGAGGAGGACGGCAAGAGCAACAAGAGCGACGTGCCCGTGCATCTCAAAAGGCTGAAAGGTGAGCGACTCCAATGGCGCCCATCGCACCCAAGCCAACGCTTCTGCTTCCGGCCCGAGTCTGACCGCAGAGCGCTCGGTTAATTAAATGGAGGCCGATTGAGGACGAGCGTGTATGGGGGGGGGGGGGGGCTGAGTAAGTAAGTCACTTAGGCCGCCTGTCAATCATTTGTCACGCGGTTGCCGTGTGCGCACAAACCCAGCGGAAATGCGTCCTTTGTCTTAACATCGGTGCCTTGGTGATGTCATGAGTCCGAATATCAAGCGATCGTGATCCTCTGATGAATGTCAGAGTTGCCCGGTGGCAAATGGGGCTGACGGAACCCCCAAAATAACGGGAGACCAACAAGAGCAGATGACCAAGAGAGAAAATGGCCATTTGGGCCACTGCCGCTTGACTCTGGAGCGCCGCCGCTGCTGCATTCATCCCTTTTGTGGATTCATGTATGATACACGGAGACCCAACGTCCCCGGAAAACCTTCCCGGCTTGTCTTTCTGGGTTAGGTCCGCGCTTGACGGCCGATATGTCCAGCGCGGACGGTTGTCGGCGCAGGGAGAGCGTCCCGATGGTGCGTTTTCCGACGGCGCAGGAAAAAGCGCGGTCGCCGTGGGATGCGCGAGTGGATTTGCATCGGAGTTGCATGCGTGCGTGCGTGGGCAGAGGCCACCGCGACTGAAATGGTGACAAGCGGCGCAGAGCGCCCGCGTCTCCCAAGTGACATCTTTGTTCTCCACTCACAGCTTCTTTGTCTGCGTCGGGGGACAAAACAATCAAGGCGTTTGTTTCTCGGCTCATCTGCTTTACCTTTCATACATTCTTGCCCTTTCAATGAATGACACGCTTGGTTTTTATCCAACATTTTTAGAAGGGAGACGCTGACTGGTCAACTTGAATGTCGGACCGCCGCAGTGAAGCGAGCGTCTGCTGATGTCGAAGTGTCACTTCTCATCCTTGCAGGCAGCAAACATGAAGATGGCACTCAGAGCGACTCCGAGAACGGGCTGGGCCTGCGCTTCGCCAGCCGGCGTCACGCCCTCGAGGAACGTCTGAAAGCCGCGCACGCCCACGCGGGAGCGGCCGGCGAGAACGCGGCGAGCGGCTCCCGGGGAGGCGGCCGCACGGCCTTCATGATCGAGCTCTACGACGAGGAGAACCCCCGCAAGCGGCGCTCGTATTCCTTTTCCCAGACCGCGCCGCCGCCGGGCGGAGCCGGCGGCGAGGGGCTGTGTCCGCAGCCCCCCTCCCAGCCCAAGGTGTTCAGCATTTCCACCTCCGCCGGCGCGGCCTCCGACTCAGGTAATTGATTTCTGCAGCCGCGCCCGGCGGGGCCTTCCCAAAATTGGACTTGGATTTCAAATGCGAATGACGTGTCTGAGAGCCAGCCACACCAAATTCAGTCTTGACGTGATTTACGTGTCAAAATTGCAATCGTTTGAACTGGATAGAGTTGACGTGTCACAAATGTTCAGAATGGTCACTGTACTGTTATCGCTACATGTTAGATACTATGAGTATGTTAACGCAGGTCAACGGCAAGCCAAACTCATTTATTCATGAGCCAGGAAACTGAGCGTCTTGCTCCTTTAATACGGTCTTCTTGACGGCGCACAGTGAACAACTGTGACATCAGCTCAATGAATTGTAGAGTGAAAACTGAAATGAACAGATTTAAAACATGCATTAATATTGTGTACACAAATACAACACAAATCGTCAGGTGTTTAACAAAGGACATGAATGCAGCTCAAAATGTGACAAACAACGATAAACGATGCGTTTTCGCAGCACCTTCGCATGCTAATTAGCTTGTTAGCACCGATTTAGCATCGTCGCTACGTCGTTAGCAGTACTCTGAGCTAGCGAGTTTCCAATGACGACAATTGAGGGAAAAAGATCTCCGAAACATATTTCTAAATAATGCTAAACATGAGCAGACTTACAGCCTTTGCTTTCGAAGGTGAAACGAAAGGAATATAACTCAGGAGGACCAGTAGCAACGACCACGGTCAGGCTTTCTGTAATGACTCGTCTGATGAAACATGGCGTCTGCTACCCACAATGCACCGCGATAACTAAATGAATATTCTAAACAGAATTGCCATTAATGAAATGGCCCGAAACTTTTACTGTGGGCAGAACAGTCACGATTGTTTGTTTGTTTGGTGCGTCTTGATTGGAAATGCACACTGCGCACTCTCCTTTGGCAGTGTTTGAACACATTCGAACACAAAGAAATTCATTGCTTGCTCATAAACGTCATTCTTCACCTCGGGGGTAAAAAAAAAAAAAAAGAAAGCGAGACACCGAACGAACATCTGCCGTTTCAATTTTTACACCTCACTTAAATTTGAGATCATTTGATCAAGACTACATTGCAAGTGATTCCGCTTCGTGGCCACGTGACGCTTTTCCGTGCGAGATCTGGTCTCGGATCTCCTCTGAGACGCGTTGCCCCGATGCTTTCTCATCCGCGGTTTGGATTTCCCGCAGGGAAAGTCCCGGCGCCGATCTCCGCCACGGTGGCCGCGGGCGCGCCCACGGCGGCCCGCGTGCTCCTCAAGCAAAGGTCGGAAGACCCCAGCGTGGGGCGGAGCTCCATCGGCTCGGGCCTGGCCACCGGAAGCCCCGGCGAGGACGCCTCGGTCGCGGGGCGAGCGGCCGCCGGGGAGGCCGGCGACGACCACAGCGATAACGGCACCTACACCATCGAGCTGGAAAACGGCAACCTGGAGGAGCGGGAGGAGGAGGAGGCCCGGCGCATGATAGACGAGGCAGGGAAGCCGCCGACACGGCGGGCTCGCGTCCTTCTTGGCGAGGGGGCGCGGCTTGCTTTGATGTCAACTGCCTCCCGACGTTGATTTTGCTCCCCGATAGACTGGATGGGATCGCTTCACGCGTGACCCCGGCGCTTATGTTTGCAGGTATTTGGGCTGCAGCAGAAGCAAGACTCCTCCGTAGCAGAGCTCCAAGGGGAGGCAACGAAAACCGAGCCTGGGAAGGAGGTAATGAGAGAAGAGATGCTTTTATGGGCTTGACGGCCAATTTGTTTGCGACACTCTTTCAACTGGCCCGCCTCAACCGGGGAGCGCTTCCTCACCGCCATGCAAACAAGCCTTTTTGTCACGGGCTTTGTTTCGACGCAGCTGTCGTATTAGGCGCGCTCTTTAGGAACAGTTTAAAGGCTCGGAGTCTTGAAATGCGCGTCGCGCTCACCCCCGCGGCGGGACGACCGCGGACGACTCTTCTCGCCGGTCCGTGGGAGTGGACGTGCCCTCGATCCCGCCAGCGCGAGCAAAGATGTTCTGCCCGGCAGCCGCTTGCATTGAGGAGAAAGAAGCCAGAAGAAGAAAAGGGCCAGTCCTTCCGCGTCGAAAGGGCCGTCGATCGTCGTCGCCTTTCTCGCAGCCCAGAGGGGAGCCGGATGAAAATCCGACAAGAGTGAATCTCGTCGGCAAGCGAGCGTTGCGCTTTAGGCAGGCGTCGGATCTCGCACGAGTTGCTTCCTGACGCTCGCGCGCTGGCCGACGCGCGAACGCCACCGCCGTTCACCATCTGCATTTTCACTTGACTGTCCCTCTTCTCTCTTGAAGGACTCCAACCGGGTCTCTCAGTGGGCCAATTTGGCCGCCAACCACACTCGGACCGACCCGGAAGGTTCCGGTGCAGAGACCGCGACTTTCTTGGACAAACAAAGAGGTACGTACGCGCCGACACGCTGGAGTTGATGGCTTGACTCGGGTCTGCTTTCAGTGGCCCGTCTGCAACTCGGCTCGACTCCGACTTCACCCGTGCGCACTTTTCAACAACTGAGACGTCAACCGTGACTACAGTTCCCGGCGGGACCGGAACAGTTGATGTGAATTGTGGAGCACGAAGCAAGCTCGGTGTCGCTCATCCGTTCACTTGCGAAGACAAAAGTGTCGACGGCGAGTAGGGCGATTGCGAATCGGTCACGCCGCCGACGTGAGAGCGGACACGGAGTGCAAAGCGTCAGATGCGAACATGCCTTGTGACCGAGTAGGATTGTAGGACTCGACTCGTGACTTGTCCGTCCGTCACAAGTCATCAATTGACTCGACTCGCTTGAAATGTAAAGTCATCCCTTGTTTATCGCGCTTAATGGGGACCAAAACCACCCAAATAGCGACCAATTAACATATTCAGGTCCGTGAGAAGCTGCAAAACAACAGCGAGTCACAAAGAGCAACATATACAGTACCGTACTCCATCTATTTGAATTATTATTATTTTTTAATGAATATGTTTGAAAAAATCCGCGATAAACGAACCGCGAAATAGCGAGGGATCACTGTAGAATCTCTTGCATAGTACGCATGGGGGGGGGGGGTGCACACGGGATCTTCCCACCGCAATGACAACATTTTGGGGGCTGAAATTTGAAGATTGCTGATGGTGGAAACTTAGGCGCTCCCACCTCTGCCCTCCCCCCCCTTGATATCACCCGCGTCTCGAATGAAACGACTGAATGGCAACTGCGTTCGACCCTTTCAGGATGCGAGTCCTCCAAGTCCGACACGCCCCTCAACCGAGACGAATCCTCGACTCGTCTGACCGACCGCAAGCGCAGGACCCTCCCCCCTCTCCCGGCGGACGACCCCCGCGGCGGCGGCGTCAAATCTCAGACGCAGAGGTCCGAGATCGGAGAAAAGCAGGACACGGAAGCCCAGGAGAAGGAGAACAAGGGCGACGGGGAGTCTCCGCCGCCTCCCGGCGAGAACGGCGGCATGACCGGCGACGGCAAACCGAGAGCCGCCTCCTCTTGTCGCCGGGCCGCCGCGCGCGGGAAGGGCGCCGAGATGAGGAAGGAGGAGGAGGGAGAAGACGCGTACGGCAAGGCCCTGGTGCGTCAAGGCAGCTTCACCGTCGAGAAGCCCAGCGGCAGCGTCCCCGCCGAGCTCATCCCGCGCATCGGCGGGGGCCGCGGGCGCAGCGACTCGGTGGGGAGCGTGGACACGGCCACGCTCCTCAAGGACACCGAAGCCGTCATGGCCTTCCTGGAGGCCAAACTGAGGGATGAAAACAAGCTGGAGCCCAAAAGCCCTCAAGCCGGCGGCGGCGGCGGCCGGGTCTCCGGCTACGGCCCCCGCCCTCGGACGGGCTCCGTCTCGCCGGAGTCGGACGTGGACGAGGGGAAGAAGCGGCGCTCGCTCGGCGGCGCGCACCGGGAGAAGAGCAACGTCGGCGCGGCCTCCAAGTCCGCCGTCCCCGCCGGCGCGCGAGACCGCTTGGAGAGGAAGGCCAAAAGCAGAAGCGCCGAAGCGCCGCGCCGCTCGCTTCAGCCTTCTTCTTCCGCGGGACGCCAAGCGTCCCTGGATCTGACCGACGACGAGCACACTTCTTCCTTTCCCATCTCCGACATCCTCTCCTCGGACCAGGAGACGTACTCCGGATACGAGGGGAGATCCGCCAAGAACGCCGGCGGTTCCTCCAAGACGGGCCGGAGTCCGCAGGCCGCCGCGTCGTCCTCCATGAGCAAGCAGGCGGCGGCGGCGCCGAAGCCGCGGCCCACCCGGGCCTCCCTCCTCCGCCGAGCGCGACTGGGGGACACCTCGGACACGGATCTGGCCGACGCGGACCGAGCGTCGGTGGCGTCCGAGGTGTCCACCACCAGCTCCACCTCCAAGCCTCCGTCGGGCCGCGGGGGACCGTCGCGTCTGGACATGCTGGCGCAGCCGCGCCGCAACCGGGCGGGCTCCGTCTCGGCGCGCAGCGACTCGGAGTGCGGCGCGCCGCGCGTCTCCGCCGCCTCGCCGCGCCTTTCGGCCGAGACGGCGCTGCGTCTGGGCTTGCGCTCGTCCGCGCCCGCCGAGAGCAAGCTGGCTCCCAGGATGAGGGCCAACAGCGTGTCCAAGCTGAACGAGGCCAGAACCAGGACGGCCGCGAGCGGGTACTGCTCTCCCACAGGTGAGGAAGCGCCACCAAACGACCGAAACGCATCGTTGGCGCCGAGGCCTTTTGTCTGTCGTCGCGCTCGCCGTGTCGTGAAGCACGTCGACTCCTTTCCGCTTTTCGTGGTCCAGAGAGCTCCCGTCCGGGGCCCGGCCGACCTGCCGCCGATGAAGAACTCGCTGCTACCGTACTGGCACTGTCGAATCTTGTTAGGAGAGTGTCGTGCGTGAAGATCTGGGTGGCGTCCGCAGGAACGAGACTTTGAATCGGATTGTAAAAGACACCGGTGAGGAATAGCTTAGCAGCTGTGAGAAGCGATGCAACTTCACTCGCTGCACATGCGCCACTTGGCGCCATTGACAGTCTCGTTCCTGCTGAGACGTCACTTTCTTTTGATGCACGCAAAGTCGGCACTCAAATGTGATGCCGACCCGGCCCGTTCTTGCGTTGTGTGCAACTGCGATGAAGGCGCAAATTGCCCCCCTTGCACTTTTGCCACTTCGACATTGAAGTCATGAAACGAGTCACCGCTTTTGGAATATGGCTCCCCCTGGTGGACTTTTGCACTCTAGGGTGCAGGCAGCTTTGTGAATGCAGGGGTTTTTTTTTGGCTTTGTTTCAATTGTGTGTGTATGGGTTTTTGGGGCGGGGGGGTGTATTTAACAACACTTTGCTTCACGCAGCTGCTCTCCATTCTTAATTTTCCAAGAGGAATGAGAACTGCACAGACTGAGAAGTAGAATGTATTTGTAGGATGCGAGTCGTACCATGCTGACTTATTTCTCGAGTTCAGGGAAAAGGTGTCTTTGGACGATAACTGAGCTGAGACTAAAGCGTGACGTTTCCGCCTTGCCAGTGTCCAGCAGCAACCGGTGGAGACGCCTGCCTCCCGAGTACGCGTCCACCTCGGAGGAAGAGGCGGGCTCGGGCCGCAACTCTTGGAAGCACGGGGGAGGGCGCCCCCACACGCGGCCGCATCACGCCGTGCCGGCCCGCGCCGCCCGGCCCGGCCCCGCCGCCGGCTCCGGTGCGCCGCCGGGGGTGGGCGCGGTGGTGCTGAAACACCGCATGAAGGAACAAGACGAGTATATCAGAGACTGGACGGCGCACAGCGAGGAAATCGCCAGGTATTGATCCGCACATCAAATGCTCAAAAGTAGGGCTGAACCATTTTTCAGAAACTGCCCCCCCCCCCCCCCCCCCCGATTTCGCTCGTTATTGCAATTGAATAACAATAACCCAGGGGTGGGCAAACTTTTTGGCTCGGGGGCCGCATTGACTTTTAAAATTTGACAGAAGGGCCAGGTCAGCACGAGCTATGGTACATTAAAAAAAAACTGCATTTGTTGACAGTCCATATCAAACATCAACAGAACAAAAGCATGAACGTACGGTATTAATATACTTTTTTAAAATGACGACAGTGTTGTTGATGACCTATTTTAGCCTGTGCATTTCTGCAGATGGGTTGTGATCAGACCAGTAAAAGTAGAGCGATACAGAGGTACTAGGTGGTCGAAAAGATTGCCCCACCCCCCCGTGTTCTGCAACTTCAAGCCAATGCGCCACCTGGCGGTGAAATGCCTGTCATTACAAGTCCAATTGAAATTAATGCAATCATTCACATCGAACCTTAATTGTGGACCGACCTTCGGCGGGCCGGATTAAAAGGACCAATGGGCCGGATTCGGCCCGCGGGCCGTAGTTTGCCCACCTCTGCAATAACCCTTTTCCAAGTCCGCATCTCATGTGCGTTTTATTTTAACTAAACAAGCAATAAATTACACGGTGTCAAAATAAGCCACGTCTGATTTATGATCCAGAAATGTTTTGGGATCATCTATTCTAAGTTCCGCGAACACAAAAAGCCAAATGAACCTCGACGCTTTATCTTCTTCCGTTAGTTCCCTTACCCGCAGCCTGACTCGCGGTGCTTTAGTCGTTCCACCGCGACAAAACTCGATGCAGCTCGTGTGATGGCAGCACCGGACAATCGTGCGGGCGAATGCGTGGCGCGATCCCGTTCTTGAAACAAGAAGAACTCTACTTCTTCAGCGCTCGGCTTATCTCGACACGAACGCAACTTATATCTCTTGGGGGGGGGGGGGGGAAGGCTACCAGTGGACTGAAGTGAGGCGGTGGGGGGGGGGGGGGGGGGTCGGATGAATTGTTCAGCCCTACTCAGAAGTGACCGCCGCTTGTCGTTGACGCTGTTCTAAACCACCTTGTCTGATGGTTAACAGGTTGTTCCCATGTGTGCGCAGGATCAGCCAGGACCTGGCTAAGGACCTGGCCACCTTGGCGCGCGAGATCCACGACGTGGCCGGCAAGATCGACTCGGTCAGCTCGTCCGACACGCCGCCCAGCACGGCCGCCACCACGCCGGGCTCGGCCGTCGACGCCCGCGAGGAGCTGCGCCCGGCGCCGCCCCGCTTGCAGGACAGCGTGAGACAGGTACCCCCGATTTGATCGCGCTGCGCTGTGCTCCATCCGCACCATCTCACGATGCGTTAGGTTTAAAAAAAAAAAACATGTCTCCCAAATTGAAATTGTGCCATTTTGTTGAATTTCCCATTTTTTCATCGGCTGTTTAGAATTTTTTGAACCCCCTCCCCCTGACTGTCTGCTTCTTCTTGACACGGTCAGCTGGTGGATCGCGTGTTTGACGAGAGCCTGAAATACCGCAAGATCCCTCCCGTCATCGACGGCGCCCAGACGCCGGAGATCAACGGCAAGCCGGCGGAGCTCCGCCCCCGCGCCCCCGAGAGCCACGAGCCCCGGGCGCTCAGGAGACGCACGTGGAACCGAGAGGAGGTGAGTGAGAAACCCGCATACGCACGCACCCACGCGCGGCCTGTTGACGCTTTGTATTGGTGTGTCCTCGTAGGCCGTTTTGGACAGCCTCCTGATCCACTCGGTCTTTCAGCTGTCCACCAAGATCAGGCGGTCGACTGATAAAACGGCGGGAAAAATCCGGTCATTACACTCTCATGATTGTTGTTTTCCACTCGACGGAGATAGAAGTCGGTCGGATTTGGTCCTGATGCTGTCGTTGCTGTCCTAGGCTCTTGCTCAAGGACCAGGACAGGAACTGGGAGGACATCGAAAGGAAACTGAAATCCGAAAGCGACGCGCCACTCTTGAAGTCCTCCGGCAATGTACTCGAGCGTCTCGGACATTTCGCAAGCAATGCGGCGGGTCTCTGGGGAAGGGGAGTGATGGGTGTCGTTGCTGTCGCTTTGTGCAGGAGATCTCCGCCGTGCTGCTTGAGCTCAGAAGAGTCGAGAAGCAGCTTGAAGGTAAAGACGCACGACGCGCGTCCCCTCCTGCTAGCGCGCCTCCATTCCACGCGCTCGCCGGCCCGAACGGGATCCAACGCAAGCCGCTGCGAGGGCGTGTCCGACAAGACGAGTGCAATGTCACCGGACGTACGCGGCTTGACGAATGTCAACGTCATCGGCGTCGAGTGCTTTCAGACGCTTTGATATCGTTTTGGTTCTCGCGCCGGGAATTAAGACGCATTACTGCGCATGAAGGGAAAACGAGCCGGTCCGGCAAATGCGTCGAACTTGATTTGACTTCATTTCGACATCCACACTTCTGATCGTGAGGCGCACCGTCGGTTTTTGAGAAAACGAAAGGCTTTCGGGTGCGCCTTGTAGTCCGCAAAATACGCCACCGGATGAAGGATACAAATACGATGCAAGAAAAATGTCAAAAGACAACAGTTTGCCAAATAGGTCAATGAAATCATGGAAAAGGACATCAATGTTTGAAATTATCCAGGTTTCCACCAAAGAAATGAAAATGAGAAAGCCCGTCGCGTCGCGCTCACCCAAGTTGAAAGCGTCCTCGGGAAGGAACTTTGTTGCTCCTACCTCATATTGTGTCGCGCGCTTGCTCGCCAACCGGCCCCCCCCCTCATCCTCATCCTCATCCTGCGCGTGTCTGTGCCCGTGTGTCCCAGTGATCAATCTGATGTTAGACCCGGCCGGGGCGTTGGATGCGGCAGCCGGCGCCGTCTCGCCCGCCGGGGCCGAAGGCGTCGAACCCGCACCCCCGCCCTCCTCCGACACGGGACCCCGGCAGCTCCCGCCCGAGATCCTTCCGCCGTCCGACGGCTCCGCGGGTCTCGGGGTAGCCTCCGTCGGCGCGCTGCCTTTCGGCCGCGTGCGGCCCAGCGGCAAGGAGGCCCTTGTGCAGAAGTGAGCCAAAAATAAGCGCCGCGATATTCCTTCTCATCGCTTTAAATTGGCTGGCGAAAAATGATGAGGATTTTCTTTTTTTTTTTTTTTAATCCATCCTACATTTCAGGCTCAGATGAAAAATATGAACTGGAAAAAAATGGCCACGGGACTGAATGCAAATGTAGGAGCTAAAATGTGAGAAACAAGAAGAGTTTTTGGGTCGTCGACTGAAAACGGCAAGAAGGAATGATGGAATGCAGCCAACACATGAACGCCAGCATTTGCTCTCGTCCTCCTGGTTTGTGAACCGTTGGTCGCTCGGGTGCTGCCTCGAAAAACGTCGTCCCTCCAACGGGCCTCCCTCCCCCAGAAACTTTTCAGGCAAACGGAATGCGTATTTCACAACTTTGCTTTTGCACTTGAGTATTGAAAACAGCTGCAGCCTTAACGAGACATTGAAATGCAGACACTTACAGTACAGGAAATGGTCCCCTTCTTTCACAAGTGTACACAACGCGACGCTTGACAGGAATCCCATCGAAGATTTTTTTTTCCTCTCTAAACTAGCCCAGTCATCGGACTTGGAGTAGCGTGCGAAGAACCGAGCCTGGTCTCCCTGCTAGTTGCATATCGCGAGTGCGGAGCCTATTTTCGGTCCCCAAAAAATGAATAATAATCCTAATTAAATCACCGCCGACCAAAGTGAATGAGCTAAGGCGCAGCTCGGCTAATTGTTAACTTTTCTTCTTGCTGCCTTATCTTGATTTGGCCTGTGTGATGCGGTGCCCTGAAGCTTGTAGCGCCACTGAAAGAGTTTGGTATGCAATTGGACTTTTTGTACTTCCATTTCAAATTTTTTTTTGGGGGGGGGGGGGCTTTTAACTTCCTGTTTTATAATATTTGGATACCGATGTTGTTTTGTAGCCATTTTAATGGTAATTTGTGTCAAAGAAGCCGCTGGGCATTTCTGTTCATGCCCGCCTGCTCCGTCCCTCTTTTCTGGTTGTATGGCGTGGCTTCACGTTGTGTCCAAACGGACGTTGTTGTGTTCAAGGGGTCGACGAAGATTTTGTAGCAGTTTTATCCACACGGATCCACTTTAAGGTCTTAAACCACTTTCCGAATTGCTTCTCATCTTATAAAATCAGTCGTTGCACGGAGAAGCTTTGCGACCCAGAAATGCTACACTGTGATGAGATGTCACGCAGAAATTGAAGGGAAAAAAAGGATGCTTGTTTTTTGGTCTCAAGGTTTCACTTTAAATTCCGCAGCCTTTTTTTTTCTTTTTTCTCAGTAAAACATTTGAAGCGAAGGGTACTAGTACATTTGTTTCTAATTCTCCTTGTTGTCTGGTTTGTTATTTTGTTTGTAAAGAGAAAACAAAGCAATTTTATTTATTTTTTAATATTTTGTGGATGTTTTATGTATTTTATATTTGTTCAACCGGCAATTGTAGTCCCAATAAAACAAGAGCCATCCACTTTTCGGTGTTAGGCTTGCCTTCTTTTGAATTGTGGGTCTTACTTTTTTTTTCTTTTCAAGGGACTTGTACGTCAATCATTTGGGATGTTTTTGTAAGATTAAATACACTATTAAGATGAAGGAAAAATACTAGTATAGTCAATGACTATTCTAAAAAAGATGAAAATATTTTTTACTATGCACCAGATGTGAACACGCGAACCCTAAGAGGCAACCACATTACTTTTTTGAGACGCCAAATACTTTCAGAACGACAATTCAAATTTGAAACCGTTGTACCGCAAGCTTGAAATTGTCTAATGACAACGATCACAGCAGTGTCACGCAAACATGCCCCCACCCGCCCCCGTGGCCGCGCAGCAGCAATCTGGATGTTACGAAGTTTTGTAGAAGTGTGCCAAAACTACAGTACAGGCAGCGAAAATAAAAAAAAGACAAGTTACAATGAGATTAAGCCTCATTGAGTGGGAAAACGACAAAATCAATCCAAAGTATTATAACTAAACTGAGTTGACCCTAGCGGTGAGAAGCAGATGTCTTCTAAATCGAGAAAACATTCACTGCGAGTGGATCACATTTTATTACCGCTGTTGAACGACCACATTTACTTTGACTTCATCCACAGGACATAAGACGTGGAAGCGGTCAGCCAGGGGGCCACTTCATGCCGCGGCCGCCCAGGACGTGAACGTGGATGTGGTAGACCGACTGGCCGCCGTCGGGACCGTCGTTGATGACGATCCTGTAGCCTTTGGCCAGGCCCGCCTCCGCAGCGCATTTCTTGGCCACGATCAGCAAGTGGCCCAGGAGCTGCCAGGGGAGGCGGGGGACGGGGTCCGCATGGTCAAACAACAACACAAGCATTCCATCTTGCCATACATGCGCTAAAGCTAATCCTTACCGCGGCATCGGCGTCCTCCGCTTTGGACAGCTGGATGATTGGCTTCTTGGGGACCACCAGGAGGTGAGTGGGCGCTTGGGGGGAGATATCGGGGAAGGCCACGCACTGTAACAGAAGAAATATACATTAGGAATAAATATGGAGTGTTTACAAACCACTAACAAAACAAATCGAAACATGCCAAAATAATAGACCAAGGAAATACAATTAGAATTTTCCTGTCAAATGGGGGAGGGGGGTACGATATGACAAAAACAGCATTATCTGAAAACGTTTAACAAAAAAGTTAATGTTTAAAAATTATGGTAAAACAGAATTGGTATGATTTTTTCAAAATCTACATATTGACCAAAACAAACGTGGGGGTGTGGGGGGGTAACATATGAACTGATAAAAATATTTGAAAAACAGTAAGCTGCAGCTGTTGTGAAAGCACCATGTCTACAGTATAGATCAGGATGTATTGTATTGTAGTTAAAAATTAGACCCCGAACAAGTAAGATAAAATATGAACTTGGCTGGCTTTGATCTTCGTGTTTATGAAAACATTCAATAAACGCACACAAGGCGTGTGTTCTGCTTGGCAAGCCACATTTTAGCCAGCGTTCTGACCCAATATTGGTTGTGTGTGTGCGCAGAGGCTGCAGGAAGTTAGCATTAGCATTCTCTGAGTTTGTGCCTCGCTGCAGTATAAAAGTGCCCCGGGTGCGCCTTGGGCCGACTCAAAAAAGTCTACCTGATCGTCCTCGTAGATGAGTTTTGCAGGGATTTCCTTGCGTATGATTTTTCCAAATATTGTGTCTCCGCCAGGTCGGGCCACCTGTGCTTTCGCCGTTTCATCAGCCATGTTGGCGCTGTCGCAAACTGACGCGCACTGGCGTGCCGATTGGGGCGTCAGGGAGCCCGCTGACAGCTGCGGAACGTCACCGGAAGGTCTGCTCTGATTGGTCCGTAACACCCAGAAGGCGGAAATAAGCGCGAAAGAGTCATGACGGTCGTGATGGGATTTTCGGCTCTTTTTGGTGATCCGGTTCATTTGGACCAACTCAGTGAAAAGAGCCGGTTCTTTTTGGCTCTCGAACGGCTCTTTTAACTTTAGCGTTTCTTTTAAATATTTTGGACAAATTTAGCATACATTTTGATAAATGACTTGGTGAACAATATTGCACCCTACTGACTGCAAATAGCAACAATTATCAAGCAAAGAAATGGCTTTTTACTTATTTTATTGAACATTAAAAAGGCTCCAAACAATAAACAAGCAACAAAATTAAACTTCAACCAACAACAATCAAACATGCTGCATCATAAGAAAAATAGTGAGTATTAACTGCAACAGCAGCAGTGAACAAAAGATACAAACATCCTTGCTTTATTTTGAATTTGCAGTCAACAAGAATAAATACTTCAACTTTAAACACTTCAATTTGTCCAGTCTTTGAGAACACCCTCTCTGACGGGACAGATGTTGCTACAATGCACAATCTACTCTCCATTTCTTTGATCAAACGGGGGTAGACGGAAGCTCGGTATTTCCACCAGCTCAGTGGATCAGCTGCTCTTGAAATCTGTGCTTCTTCAAGATATGCCGGAATTTAGTGTTTTGTGTTTTTGCACTCTTGGCTAAGACTGGTTCCAAGTGTTTTGCTGACATCAAGACTGTAAATTAAATTCAGCCATTGTGGTTTCCCGGACAGTAGGGGGCGATATGAACTAAAGACATCCAATTCACCAAGAAGAAGAAGAAGTACAAGCACAAGAACGGTACCACATCCGGTTTAATGAGTAAGTTTTTCCGCTGTCCACAAGCCCCGTTCTCAGTGAGTAATTATCACATTTTAAACAGATTTCGCAGTTTATCTCTGAGTGTATAGATGTCGACAGTTGAGGAGAGTTATTACGACACGTTGCTCCTTGAATTTTGTTGTTGTGACTCCACGTAAAAAACAACGTCAGCCAAGGGGGCAGTGAGCGAGCACGCCGCCAAGTAGACTTCAGCTGTCAATCAAAAAACAATCGCGAACAGCGTTTGACTTGAAGAGTATTCTGTGTGTTTTCCACACCAAAGCTGCTATCAGCAGTGGAAGTGTGATGGCTTCACATCGCGGGGGAGGGGGGGGGCAGATTTGTTTCAAAACTATTCCCACAAATGCACCCGTGACTTTGTTCATTTGTTTTTCGAAAGGAGGTTGCTCATTGCACTTTAGGTGTGGGGAGAGGGCCGCATCAGACAGATGCATAGCGAGTGCCGGCACGTTTGAAATGGACGGCTTGAAAGTCAAAGTTGAAACTTTGCTTGTAGCCGACGTGTGCACATTTTGAGCATGACGTCTCTGATCCACTGGTGAAAGGACACTTTGATTCTGTCCTCTTTCATCTCAAACGGCTTCAAACAGCAAAGCGTGTAATGGAAAAGTGGTTAGGACTGCACGACTGTTCGTGTTTTATGTTATATAAGTGTTGTGTTTATTATTTTACTTTATGTTAACTGTTTTGTGAAGCGCTTTGTTACAGCTGCCGCTGTTGTGAAAGCGCTATATAAATCTGCATGTATTGTATTGTTAAAGTCTGCCACTTTTCGAATAATGGCTCAAATTAAAAAGAAACAACTTTTTTATGGACTACAGCGTGTGACTTTCCACTTTTGTTTTGTTTTTCTGCCTGACCAGATGAGTCAGATTACTGGGCCAAAGGCGCAGCTGCCAGACTCGGAGGACACGCGGAAGGGACGCCAACCTGCATTTGGACACGCGTGAGTACTGAGCTGTGTGGTGTGCTTGAAGAGTTGATGTCTGATGTCACGTTGCGCCACAGCGTGGAGGTGAGTGCGCCCGCCCGCCACTCTGTCTCACACTCAACTTAAACTTCTGCTTCGTGTACCGCACAACAGTCCCAACTCCACATAGACAACCCGAGCATCATCAAGCACTTCTGGAATATGTTTTTAAACCTTGAAGTGGACCAAGTTAGTTTAAAAATGTGTCTATGTATGCATACTGTGTATATATATATATAATATCTACATCCATATGACTAACTTGGCCCACTTCAATGTCATTTCAAAACTTGACCAGAAAAGTGTGTTCATGTTGTTGTGGAGTACACGGCAGTTCTTTTTTGTCTCGGTGAGAGAAGTCGGACGTGCTCATGTCCCCCTCGGCGTGTCATGAGATGTCAGTGACATCACGCATGAGCTGGTCTACACATGCTCCCATCTCAGGCCTGTCGTCAGTGTTTGCGCGCGTGCAACTTGAACTGGCCCACGCAAAATGCTTTCACAATGTCATGTTCGCTTTTCTGTCCAATAAATTGTTCAACTTGAATCTGAGTCTTTGCCTTTCATGACTCAATCCATCCTCAACTCACTCGAAGCCTTTTCAAAGACTGACGTCTTGAGCTCAGACTTGCGCTTCAGTCACATCAGACAGTCTTTTCACTGTTCCCGTTAGTCTCCACATGACTCGAAACTCCAGGAATCGAGCTTTTGGGTCATGTGAAACCGACGGGAACAGTGAAAAGACTGTCTGATGTGACCCAAGTGCAGGTCTGAGCTCAAGACTCAAGTGGGACTTTGAAAACCCGCTGCAATGCCCGCCCCAAACCACTCCAATTTGACATCCACCAATCGCGGTGAGGCCCTTATTTGCGTAACCCTAACCCTAACTTGCATAACCCTGCCCACTTTCCAAGTTCTGACCAATCAGATTGCTCCAAATGTGCATAACCATAACCCTTAGATCCCACCAATCAGAGAGCACCTAATTTGCCGAACCACTCCACCTTTCCACCAATCACAGCATGTAGTCGTCATGCTCCACCCACTTTCGCATCGATCAGCGAATCATCAGCATAATTCCAGCCAGGCCACACCCACTTTCCTGGATTTTTCTGCCTGGAAAAAAAAAATACAGGAAACTTTTTTTGGGAAAAAAAAATTAAGAAAAAAGTTCAGAATAAAACAAAATAATTCTGTTTAATTTTTTATAAGTTGGATTGTTGTGATGTGTTTAAAAAGGAAGTTGAGTTGAAGTATTCTTTGTAATCAAGCTTTATTTCTTTTGCAGAATAGACAATCACAAAAGCAGAGGAAAAAAGTTGCACGTTGGATGGCAGTCTGCATGTTGCTGGGCGGCGAAGTGGTCAGCTCTTGGGAAGAACGTGGGACAGGTGTGTTGGCCTGAGAGGAAAGGCCACCGTGAGTTACACGTAAGTCAATTTCTTGTGCAGGAAAAGATGTGTTGGGCAACTTACCAAGGAGATCGACTGTTGGGTCTTTCGAGAGCAGGAAGCCGATCATGTCTACTGCTGCCTGGGGTAGAAAAAAAAGTAGTCATGATGGTGCATTGAACGAGTGTAAATGTCTCCTACTTTTCAGGCTCGCCCAAAGTTTGACTTCAGCACCTTGCGAATAACAGGAAGAAGAGAAAAAAGTGTTGCCTGCAGGTCTGTGCTCGTAGGTGGACTCTGGCGGTGAGCAGGTGACTCCCTCTTGTGGCACGGAGGACCCAAGAACAATCTTCCTTCAACTCTGAAAAATGAAATGAGGCTTGTTGTGTTGGGTCTGTCTCAGTGACAGACTGAGGCTGCTGCTGCTGTCTGTCTTCTGTGATCAAAACAACGTTGTCTTGTCGGCGGACATTCCACAAATTGCACCCTATTAAAATTATTCATTCCGTGTCTTTTGTGCATTTTTTCACTTTTAAATTATCCTGCGGGCCTGATCAAACCTCCTTGCGGACCGGTTCCGGCCGTATGTTATACACCCCTGATGAATAGTAAGGCGTTTTTAGCCGAAAAAAACGGCCATGTATAGTAAGGCGTTTTTGGACGAAATTTTTAGCCCGAAAAAAACGACATAGAATAGTAAGGCCTTTTTAGCCGAAAAAAACGACATAGTATAGTAAGGCGTTTTTAGCCGAAAAAAAACGACCATGTATAGTAAGGCGTTTTTAGACGAAAAAAACGACATAGTATAGTAAGGCGTTTTTAGCCCGAAAAAAAACGACATAGTATAGTAAGGCCTTTTTAGCCGAAAAAAACGACCATGTATAGTAAGGCGTTTTTAGACGAAAAAAACGACATAGTATAGTAAGGCGTTTTTAGCCCGAAAAAAAACGACATAGTATAGTAAGGCGTTTTTAGCCCGAAAAAAACGACATAGTATAGTAAGGCGTTTTTAGCCCGAAAAAAACGACCATGTATAGTAAGGCGTTTTTAGACGAAAAAAACGACAGTATAGTAAGGCGTTTTTAGCTGAAAAAAACGACATAGTATAGTAAGGCGTTTTTAGCCCGAAAAAAAACGACATAGTATAGTAAGGCGTTTTTAGCTGAAAAAAACGACCATGTATAGTAAGGCGTTTTTAGCTGAAAAAAACGACAGTATAGTAAGGCGTTTTTAGCTGAAAAAAACGACCATGTATAGTAAGGCGTTTTTAGCCGAAAAAAACGACATAGTATAGTAAGGCGTTTCTAGCTCGAAAAAACGACATAGTATAGTAAGGCGTTTTTAGCCCGAAAAAAAAACGACATAGTATAGTAAGGCGTTTTTAGCCCGAAAAAAAACGACATAGTATAGTAAGGCGTTTTAGCCGAAAAAAAAAGACATAGTATAGTAAGGCGTTTTTAGCTCGAAAAAAAGCAACATAGTATACTAAGGCGTTTTTAGCCGAAAAAACCGACATAGTATAGTAAGGCGTTTTTAGCCGGAAAAAATGACATAGTATAGTAAGGCGTTTTTAGCTCGAAAAAACGACATAGTATAGTAAGGCGTTTTTAGCCGAAAAAAACCAACATAGTATAGTAAGGCGTTTTTAGCCCGAAAAAAACGACATAGTATAGTAAGGCGTTTTTAGCCGAAAAAATGACATAGAATAGTAAGGCGTTTTTAGCCGAAAAAAACGACATAGTATAGTAAGGCGTTTTTAGCTCGAAAAAAACGACCATGTATAGTAAGGCATTTTTAGCTCGAAAAAACGACATAGTATAGTAAGGCGTTTTTAGCCGAAAAAAACGACATAGTATAGTGAGGCGTTTTTAGTCCGAAAAAAAACGACATAGAATAGTAAGGCGTTTTTAGACGAAAAAAACGACAGTATAGTAAGGCGTTTTTAGCTGAAAAAAACGACCATGTATAGTAAGGCGTTTTTAGCTGAAAAAAACGACATCGTATAGTAAGGCGTTTTTAGCCGAAAAAAACGACATAGTATAGTAAGGCGTTTTTAGCCGGAAAAAACGACATAGTATAGTAAGGCGTTTTTAGCTTGAAAAAACGACAGTATAGTAAGGCGTTTTGAGCTCGAAAAAACGACATAGTATAGTAAGGCGTTTTTAGCCTGAAAAAAACAACATAGTATAGTAAGGCGTTTTTAGCCGAAAAAAAACGACATCGTATAGTAAGGCGTTTTTAGCCCGAAAAAAACGACCATGTATATATATAGTAAGGCGTTTTTAGCCGAAAAAAACGACATCGTATAGTAAGGTGTTTTTAGCCCGAAAAAAACGACCATGTATAGTAAGGCGATTTTAGCCCGAAAAAAACGACATAGTATAGTAAGGCGTTATTAGCCGAAAAAAACGACATCATATAGTAAGGCGTTTTTAGCCCGAAAAAAACGACCATGTATAGTAAGGCGTTTTTAGCCCGAAAAAAACGACAGTATAGTAAGGCGTTATTAGCCGAAAAAACGACATAGTATAGTAAGGTGTTTTTAGCCCGAAAAAAACGACATAGTATAGTAAGGCGTTTTTAGCCCGAAAAAAACAACCATGTATAGTAAGGCGTTGAGCCGAAAAAAAACGACATAGTATAGTAAGGCGTTTTTAGCCCGAAAAGAACGACAGTATAGTAAGGCGTTTTTAGCCGAAAAAAACGACCATGTATAGTAAGGCGTTTTTAGCCGAAAAAAACGACCATGTATAGTAAGGCGTTTTTAGCCCGAAAAGAACGACCATGTATAGTAAGGCGTTTTTAGCCCGAAAAAAAACGACCATGTACAGTAAGGCGTTTTTAGCCTGAAAAAAACAACATAGTATAGTAAGGCGTTTTTAGCCCGAAAAAAAACGACCATGTACAGTAAGGCGTTTTTAGCCGAAAAAAACGACATAGTATTGTAAGGCGTTTTTAGCCTGAAAAAAACGCCTTACTATACTATGTCGTTTTTTTCGGCTAAAAACGCCTTACTATACATGGTCGTTTATTTTGGGCTAAAAACGCCTTACTATGCATGGTCATTTTTTTCATCTAAAAAAGCTTTACTATAAATGGTCTTTTTTTTCGGCTAAAAACGCCTTACTATACTTGGTCATTTTTTTCGTCTAAAAACGCCTTAATATACATGGTCGTTTTTTTTAGTCTAAAAACACCTTACTATACTATGTCGTTTTTTCGAGCTAAAAACGCCTTACTATAAATGGTCGTTTTTTTTTCGTCTAAAAACACCTTATTATACATGGTCATTTTTTTCGTCTAAAAACGCCTTACTATATACATGGTCGTTTTTTTCGGCTAAAAACGCCTTACTATACATGGTCATTTTTTTCGGCTAAAAACGCCTTACTATACATGGTCATTTTTTTTCAGCTAAAAATGCCTTACTATACATGGTCGTTTCTTTCGGCTAAAAACGCCTTACTATACATGGTCGTTTTTTTCGGCTAATAACGCCTTACTATACATGGTCGTTTTTTTCGGCTAAAAATATCGTCCAAAAACACCTTTCCATACATGGTAGATTTTTCGGCTAAAAACGCCTTACTATACGTGGTCGTTTTTTTTCGGCTAAAAACGCCTTTCTATACATGGTCATTTTTTTCATCTAAAAACGCCTTACTATACATGGTCGTTTTTTTCGGCTAAAAACGCCTTACTATACTTGGTCATTTTTTTCGTCTAAAAACGCCTTAATATACATGGTCGTTTTTTTTAGTCTAAAAACACCTTACTATACTATGTCGTTTTTTCGAGCTAAAAACGCCTTACTATAAATGGTCGTTTTTTTTCGTCTAAAAACACCTTATTAAACATGGTCATTTTTTTCGTCTAAAAATGCCTTACTATACATGGTCGTTTTTTTTCGTCTAAAAACACCTTATTAAACATGGTCATTTTTTTCGTCTAAAAACGCCTTACTATACATGGTCGTTTTTTTCGTCTAAAAACACCTTATTAAACATGGTCATTTTTTTGTCTAAAAACGCCTTACTATACATGGTCGTTTTTTTCATCTAAAAACGCCTTACTATACTTGGTCATTTTTTTCGTCTAAAAACGCCTTAATATACATGGTCGTTTTTTTCGTCTAAAAACACCTTACTATACATGGTCGTTTTTTTCGTCTAAAAACACCTTACTATACTTGGTCGTTTTTTTCGTCTAAAAACGGCTTACTATACATGGTTGTTTTTTTCGGCTAAAATCGCCTTACTATACATAGTCATTTTTTTTCAGCTAAAAACGCCTTACTATACTTGGTCATTGGTCACTGGAATAGTTGAGACGCAAGTCTTGTCTGGATGCTTGCGGGGTGCTCTCTGTTGGTTCCAACGGGGCTGGGGGCTGCAGAACCTGCAAAACCCAAAGGATCGCGGTGAAATCAAACTTCGTTTCAGATTGGGGAGGAAACATCGGATGACTTTCTGAGGACCCCGATGACTTTTCCCCCTCAAAGTATTCACTGTATAGCGATCAACATGTCAGAAACATTTCGGTCTCAAACTCCAGCAGAGGGCCCGCCATTGGCAAGGGGAAACAATAAACCAGATTTCGCTTTCCAATGCCAGCTAACAGCAGTAAGAATCATTGTAAAATTCGACCGCAAACTCGCAATATACGATTGAGGATTACTTTTGCTGGTTTGCCGTGACAATAGTCGCAATCGACGACGGCATTGTCGTTGGCTACCAGCAGGTGAGACGATCTGGATTTGAGCCAAACTGGTCTTTCTGAGATCGGTTCACAATTGTTTTTTTTTTTTTTTCCGTATAAAAGTTGGAATACGCCGTACATGATTTGAAATGATAAAAAATCTTAAAAAATACGGGCAAAACGTACAACTTGACAGGTATGTGTCTGCGCAGACGCGACGGAGTATGTGCTCAGCGTGCACTCCGTGCTGTACCTACCAAGCCCCTCGCCCCTCACCTTTCTCCTCTGGTCTACCTCTCTGAGCACGGCAGCCAAACCTCGCTTCAGACACGTGAAAAAGAGAGAGCGAGAGAGAGAGAAGGAAAATGACAGAGCCAGCTCTCGCGGGAGGGTCCCGGCTCTCATCGTTCACTTCAAAGAGCCGGCTCTTTGTACCGGCTCGTTCGCGACCGACACATCACTACAAGATGGGCACTCGCGTGAAGGTGAGCAGCAAACATTATCACAGTTGAATAAAACGTGATTGTTTTCGACTTTACTCGAGACCGAAATGAAATTGTCATTTTTAGTTCAGCTAACAGGCGTGTTTGATGTTTGTGCAGGTGTTACGCGTCTTCAAGTCGCTGCACAGAACGAGGATGGCTGTATTCAAAGATGACGAGAGAGCACTGGCAGGTCTTGCTGCTCCGAATCTCTTAGGCTATACAGTACAGTAGTTGTTAATGCTCCCCGGTTCACATTCCACCTTTGAGTTCCCAAGATCTCTATCAATCCAAATTATTATCTCGCGCTCGTTCAGACTTTTTCGAATCGCATCATCATCCGTGGGGGTTGAGCAAAGTAGCCTGCCTGTTTTGACACACGGAAGGTGTGGAAAGTACCGATACCTGTTTCCAAATGTAGGCAATGTCGTCTGTAAAAAAGTACAGATACCTGAAAAAAAAACGACTTAAGTACAGTAATTGAGGATTGTTTCATAGTTTGTTTACTTACCACCGATGTTTCACATCATGCTTTGAATAACGCGGAGCCAATGTAAAGCTCTGCGCTATCCAATTCCTAACTTTTGTTTTTTCGGGCAGCTGCAAAATTAAAAATCAACGAGGAGTTCCGTAAAAACAAACATGAATCGTCACAAGAAAACATTGAGAAGGTGAAGTGCCTAAAGTCAAATTTCCACTCTGTTGCAGGAGTTTTGAGACCATTGAAAATGTGTTCTGATGTTGCAGATGATCAAAATGGGCTCAGATGTGGAAACAGTCCTACGAGAAGGTGTACTTCAAATGGAGCATCGTGGCACCGAGAGACTCTGTGAGTCCGTTTTCACACACAATTGTCACTTGACAAACGTTAACAGAGTCTTTGCATTGCCAAAGATGTTCCTGATTATTTTTATTTGAATTTTTCTCACAGTGCTTCGACCCAGGGAGGATCTTCTATTAGAAAACGTTCCCTATTGTGATCAGCCCAGGAAAAAATCATGACAGAGCATCTGGTGGATGACCCAACAAGGAAAGAGACTCGTGTTGAGAGACTTCTGATCATCCATCCATCTGTCACATTTCATTTGGATTAAGATCTGACAAACAAGGATATGGCTACTACATGGAAAGTTGAAATTTCATGTGTCATGTGCAATTAAATGATATTCAAATGTTAGTTTTTCAATCTTGATTTTTTTTTCTCTGCCTTAGCATTCAACTTGCGGAACAGTTGGCACAATAAAGCATTGGACTAAAACAGTGGTTGGAGAATTTTTTTTTTTTTTAATGAACAAAAGGGCAAAAACCCATTCATTTTAAAAACATATTAAATATTAGCCTCCAAATCTAGAAAAATACAAAAATATATATTATTGCAATAGTTTGAGCCAAAATATTATTTCTCATTCCCCCTGTGTTCTTTTTGTAATATATCTGCTAATATGTAAACATAAGCCCTGTATGACATTGGTAATATCGTTAGCACGGAAGCTAATTGCGAAAAGTCGCTACGCAGCTGGAACCCACCACCAGAGACCAACCAGCCGAACGCCAGCGAGCGTGAGGGAGCCGGCAACCCCACTTGCCACGTTAGAAACACCCAGCAGCAAGCCCACTGGACACGTCACAAACTAGCATACAACTGGCTAGCAACGAGACCCGACAAAATGCCACCCAAACAGAAGCAAGACACAAAGCAGGATGAGGATTTCCTGACCCTAACTCAAGTAAACGAATTACTCCAGCAACAAAAAGAGCTTTTTACGGCGCTCTTGCAACAACAACAGGAAAATTTCAAAGGATTTGTCAAGATGATAATAGACTCAACAAACTCACGACTTGACACTTTTACCAGGGAAGTCCAAGAAATAAAAACCAGCATCAACTTTACCCAAAAAGAGGTAGACGACATTAAAAAAAATCTAATCTGTCAAACTGGCCATTCCAAAGACATGCAAACAGAATTCTACAAAATATGTGACGGCATGCTTGTATTAACAGACAAGATGGACTACTTGGAAGGACAGTCAAGAAGAAACAACTTGGTAATTGATGGAATTGAGGAAAAACCGGGAGAAACGTGGACTGAAACAGAGGAAAAAGTTCAAAAAATCCTCAAGGAGAAGCTGCTGATACAGGGGCAAATTGAGGTGGAGAGAGCCCACCGCACAGGAAGACAAGAACCTGGAAGACCTCGTCCGAGGCCAGTTGTGGTGAAATTTCTCAAATACAAGGACAGATCAAGGATCCTACAAAAAGCAAAATACTTAAAAGGCTCCAACATCTACATCAACGAAGACTTTACAGATGCCGTACGACAAAAAAGAAAAGAGCTCCTCCCAAAATTAAAAGCTGCACGTGACAGAGGGGAAACTGCCTACTTAAGACATGACAAACTTATCGTCCACCCCCGCACCAGTACTCCAACACAACAGGCTCGAGTTCAACACCATCAAGCAGCATACTGAGAATTATTCACCACCCGAAGATATAAACTCTGACCCTACTGAAGCAGGAAATTCACATACCAAAAACATGGACTTCGAACCCTTTGATGACCCTTCCAACCCTTTGATGACTTCCAACCCTACTGACCACAAGATATTTGACCCTGAGAACAACTTGGACCCGGACAATAACTTTTTCAAGACCGACCGACCGCGAGGGAGCCAGCGACGACCGACCGTGAGGGAGCCAGTGATGACCGCGAGGAAGCCAGCGACGACTGCAGGGAAGCAAGCGACCGCGAGGAAGCCGGGAGACAACCAGCCAGCGACCACCGCAAGGGAGCCAGCGACGACCGCAAGGGAGCCAGAGACGACCGAGAGGAAACCAGCAACGACTGCAGGGGAGCCAGTGACCGCGAGGGAGCCGGGAGACAGCGAGCCTGAGGGAGCCGGGAGACAACCAGCCAGCGCGCGTGAGAGAGCCGGGAGGCAGCCAGCCAGCGAGCGTGAGGGAGTCGGCGACGACCGCAAGGGAGCCAGCGACCACGAGGGACCCAGAAGACGTCCAGCCAGCAACCGCGAGGGAGCCAGTGATGACGGCGAGAGAGCGAGCGACGACAGCGAGGGAACCAACGACGACCGCGAGGGAGCCAGCGACGACCGCGTGGGAGCGGGAAATTCACATCCCAAAAACATGGACTTCCAACCCTTTGAAGATATTGACTATAAGCCATTCGATCCCGAGAACAATTTGGACCCAGACAACAACTTCTTCCAGAACAAACAAAGGGTAACAAACTCTGACTATTACCTGGATGAACAATTCAACACTAATATAAAATTGGAAAATGCACTTTCAGTAATACACTTAAACAGTAGAAGTCTCTATAAAAACTTCACAAAAATCAAAGAATACCTGACTAAATTCAATAAATTTAAAATAATTGCCATATCAGAAACTTGGCTTGATGAAGATAAAACAACTGAAATGGAAATAGAAGGTTATGAAATGTTTGCAACTAATAGGGAAAACAAAAAAGGAGGGGGGGTTGCAATATATGTAGACAAAGCACTTAAATGCAGTAAAATCGAGAGATTGACAAACACAATAGAAAACCTAATGGAATGTCTAACCATTGAAATACATAATAAAAAGGCATCAAATATCATCATAAGTTGCATCTATAGGACACCAGGATCATGTATTGACACATTCAATAAAAAACTAACAGATATGCTCAGTTACAACAACGATAAGAAAACACGAATAATATGTGGTGACTTTAACATTGACTTATTAAACCCAAATGGACACAAAAAAACAACCGACTTCATAAATACTATGTACAGCAACAGCTTTTTCCCAGTAATCCTGAAACCTAGCAGAATAACAGTTGACACGGCCACATTAATAGATAACATATTTATAAATAAGATTGACCATAAAATGGAAAGTGGACTTCTCATTAATGACATAAGTGACCACCTACCTGTTTTTGCAGTTTTTCATAATTATTTTGATAGAAAAGCTAAGTCAACAACTCACATAACAGAAATAAGACTAAGAACCCAACGCTCCACCGACGCCTTTAAGCAAGACCTAGAAAAACAAAACTGGACCGAGGTCTACTCAAACGAAGACCCAAATACAGCGTTTGAAGTATTTCAGTCTACCATAATCTCTTTATATGATAAACATTTTCCATTAACTAAAGTCTCCAAAAAGTATAAAGACCCAAGTAAGCCATGGATAACGAAAGGCATAGAAAACGCATGTAAAAAGAAAAACAATTTATATAAATTGTTTTTAAAATTGAGAACTGAAGAAGCAGAAAAAAAATATAAGACCTATAAAAATAAACTAGTAAATATTATAAGAACCAGTAAAAGAGATCATTATCATGCACTATTAGAGCAGAATAAAAGTAACACACAAGAAATATGGAAGATACTTAACCAAGTAATCAGAAATAGTCCTAAAAAAATGTATTATCCAGAGTATTTTATCAAAGGCAAAAATACTATTTTGGAAAAAACTGCAGAAATAGCAACTGAATTTAATGAGTATTTTGTCAACATCGGCAGTAACCTAGCAAAACAAATTCCTGATCCAACAAACTTGTTTGAAATAGATAGATATGTAGAAAAAAACTCCTCCACGATGTTCCTTACTGCTGTAAAACAAGAAGAAGTATCAAATATTATAAAAACTTTTAAAAATAAAAAGTCAACTGATTGCTTTAATATTGACATGACAATAATAAAGCAGATTATAGAATATGTAGTGCGACCTTTCACGCACATATGCAACCTGTCATTCAAAGCTGGTATCTTTCCATCAAAAATGAAAATTGCTAAAGTTATTCCAATCTATAAAAGTGGAGAAAGACATCGGTTTACAAATTATAGACCAATATCACTACTACCACAATTTTCAAAAATATTAGAAAAACTATTTTCTCGCAGACTTGATAGCTTTATACAAAAGCATGCGCTGTTAAGTGAGAATCAATATGGCTTCAGGGAAAAACGGACCACCTCAATGGCAGTTATGGAGTTTGTGGAAGCAATAGCCACTAATATAGACAACAAAGAATTTACTGTTGGGGTTTTCCTAGATCTAAAAAAAGCTTTTGACACAATAGATTACAGTATATTATTGAAAAAACTAGAAAGATATGGCATTAGAGGTGTAGCTTATAAATGGATAAAAAGTTATTTAGAAAACAGATATCAGTACGTGCAACTCAACAATAAAAAAACGAATCAACTAAAAATCACTCACGGAGTTCCTCAGGGGTCAGTGCTTGGTCCAAAACTATTCATCTTATATATAAATGATATCTGCAAGGTCTCAAAACAATTTAAATGTGTCCTATTTGCTGATGATACAACTTTCTACTGTTCTGGAATAAATCTGAAACAGCTCCTGACAACCGTAGAAAACGAATTCAACAAATTAAAAAACTGGTTCGACAGAAATAAATTGTCACTTAACCTGAAAAAATCGAAGTTAATTGTTTTTGGCACAAGACCAATCAAACACCAAGCTAAAATTATGGTAAACTCAATTGAGATAGAAAGAGCGTATGAAACCAAGTTTCTCGGATTAGTAATAGACTCAAAACTATGTTGGAAGCCACATATCGATAACGTAAAAAGAAAAATAGCCAAAACCGTAGGGATCCTCTACAAAACCAAGGAAGTGCTAAATAAGAGATCTTTGTACACATTATACACTTCATTATTATTACCATATATGACCTACTGTGTGGAAATATGGGGAAATGCCTGCAAAACAAACACACTCCCTATTCTCAACCTACAAAAAAAAGCAATTCGAATTATTAATAGATCAAAATATACGGAACCCACAAATCCACTATTTATCAAATTAAATACGATGAAATTTTATGACCTGGTTGACTTTAAAATCGCCCAATTAATGTACAAAGCACACAATAACCTGCTCTGCCAAAACATTCAGAAGTTTTTCGAAATTCGAGAAAGCAGCTATGATTTAAGAGGTACCAACTTATTCAAAAAACTCAAAACAAGAACAAACATCAAGCAAAGAAGTGTATCTATCAAAGGTGTTAATCTGTGGAATAATCTCGAAACGGACCTGAAAATGAGTAAATCGCTTGCTGAGTTCAAAAACAAATTCAAAAAAATAGTACAAACAACCTACATCAATCAGAGTTAAAATGATAAATTCAAAACATTAAATATAATGATAAATCAGAACTAAGTTGATAAATAGAGAAAGGTATATAAATATCCATTATGAATACAAGAGAAAATTGACACAAGAGTGTCAGGGTGTGGAAGTATATAATCCCGATACAAACCAAAAGTTGTAAAAATATCACGGTTAAGGGTAAAGTATGAGCCTTAATGGAGACTTCTTTCTTCTTACTTTTTTCTTTTCTGATTGATATAAAAATGATTTATTAGATACAATCACATAACGGGGTAGGACTAGATAAGTTTTTTACTTCTTCCTACTCCCTTGAACATAATAACTGTGTTGTATGAAGATTGATTTCTTTCTTTTTTTATCTACCTTATTTTCTGTCAAATTATTACTGTATATATGTTTTATGTTCAATAAACAAACAAACAAACAAACAAACAAACAAGTGCTGATTTGTTGATGCAGAAAGTGACGTTTCTTTGGGTCTTTTATAGAGACTTTATTACTCATCTCATAGATCCTGGCGTAAATCACGCATTGATAAGTGTTTCCCAGCGAAAACCAAACAGTCGCGGCAGCAACGTAAGATGGCTGCCCTCTGGCTTCACCCACAAGGGACCTGTTGCTAGACAATTATATATGTCCGTGGTACCCACAGTAACATGGAGCATATATTTGTACGGAATGACTCACTAGAACTACTTCCGTGTTGACGGCTGTAAAAAGGCAAATGTGTTTATCAGTCTAGAAGAAACCAGAGTTGTACATTTTCTTTCATAAAATGTCCGATACAATTCTTTTTTTTTTTTTACAATTCCTTATTACCCGTGGGAGGTTCGCACAGAATACGTCATCAATATGCGCGCGTTGCTGTGACAACCCTTCTGCGCGGCGTCATGTTGCTGTTTAGCCGTGACATGTTAGCTTTCGACCAATGATGGCAAAAGCATGGTATGGAATGGTAGTTTATTTATATTAGCTCGTTTTGTGGTTATTACGATACAACAGATTGGACATAAAGTGACGCGACGTTTGTTTGTGTCACGCTTAGCAGCACGGACAAGTTGTGGGACTTGGCCACCGCCGAGGTCCAGAGTCGGGAGAGAAGCGCAGGAGAGGACGCATGTGCTGGAGCAGAAGCGGGCGGGGAGAGGACCGTCTTTCTCATGGGAAGCAAGGCTGGGGTATGTCTGGGGGAGGAGGGGCCGGTGGTCTTACTTTACATTTATTAGAACCGAGTTTGTTTTCTCTTCGGCTAAATGCGACATGTTTATCTTTCGTCACGACAGGGCAAAACGTCTATTCTGCTCCGATGCCTGGACAGGCGAGTAATTCAATACAGTTGTTGTGAACACATTTGATTCGAGATGCTGCTAAAGCTGAAGTGTTGCGTACACACCAGGGATGAACCAGCAAAGCCCACTCTGGCTCTGGAGTACACATTTGGCAGGAGAGCCACAGGCCACAACACGGTGTGTACAAAAAAAAAAAAACCAAAACCCAAATAATACAGTACAATACATCTTTATTCATAGGGCGCTTTCACAACAGATTAATTACAGTGCTAATATGACTGTCAAATCCGAATTAGCTATCGCATGGAAACCTGACATTGCATTTCTCCCCATTATTCTACTGTGACTGTGTCCAATGACACTTAATGTGTCCAGCCCAAAGACATCGCCCACCTGTGGGAGCTGGGAGGCGGGACTTCCTTGTCAGATCTGGCGCGGATCCCCATCACTGCTGCCAGCATTGGGTAATTCAGGTGTACAATGGACAGCTAAAAT
Organism: Hippocampus guttulatus; assembly: GCF_054856545.1. Taxonomy (NCBI): domain Eukaryota; kingdom Metazoa; phylum Chordata; class Actinopteri; order Syngnathiformes; family Syngnathidae; genus Hippocampus; species Hippocampus guttulatus. The sequence goes on from NC_141270.1 coordinate 388,679, forward strand.
CTACCTGCGTTGATTTGTTCATTGGTCTATGCCCTGCAGGTCCCTGTCCGTGGTCTTGGTGTTGGATCTGTCTGCTCCGGCCGCCCTGTGGGCCACCATGGAGACCTTGCTACAGGTGGCGCAGGCCCACGTGGAACAAGCCGCTTCTCAGGCACGACTTGTCAACAAGAGCCGAGCGGGCTCCAAGCACTCGGCGTCCATGGCCTTCGCCGCACGCGTCCTGCCCAAAGACTTCCCCGTAGGCTCACACATCTTGCAATATTTGTTATGCATCGCACCCATCACACACACACCCGTCATGATGATTGATGAGTGAACAGGACCGAGAGCTGATTAGCCCCTTTCCAGTTCCCCTGCTCATCATCGGCAGCAAATACGACCTTTTTCAGGTAAAGCAGACACACACGCACACATACACTCAAAATTGTATTAAAAAAATGTTCTTTGGAAACAAGTCACATAAAATTTCTTTAAAAAAAGCATGTGCCTTTGCAGGAATTGGCATCAGACAAGAGGAAAGTGGTTTGCAAGACGTTGCGTTTTGTTGCCCACTACCACGCCGCCTCGCTTATTGTAAGATGACCTGTCACATCCGCGACTTCACGTTCACACCGCCGTCGTGCTTCATTTCTTCTTCTTTGCTGGTTTTTATTGGTCGTCAGTTCAGCAGCATCAAGTCGGAGAGCCTCATGTCCAAGACCAAAAGCTTCTTCTCCCATCTGGCCTTCAACGTGGACACAGGGTGAACGTGGCACGCGGAACCATCTTGCCCCGATGCTAATATTGCACTACAACACTCGACCGTCCAGTTAGGTTGGCGCAAAATAAGGGATCGCAAGACAAGTTGCAACTAAAATAAAGCCGCAAAAATGCAATTTGAACGTGGATTCATTTTGCCGGTACATGCTGTAGCCTGTTTTCAAAATTCAAAACTGTGACAGTGTCGCGAAAGTACTTTTTACTTTCTCTGTAATTTCTTATCACTCGACTAATATCGAACAAAATTGTCATTTTTAACATCATGATTTGATATTATTATTCACTTTAAATGTAATTTATTATGTCGAATGATTTTTTTTGCTGCTTTGATTTCTTTTAATACATTCTATGGATATCTGATTATTTTTTCAGTTCTTTTTATTTTGAGTATCTTCATTTAAAAGCCTCAACTGGTTAAAAAATAAAAAAGGAATATTATAATATTATAAATACATACCCAATATAATGTATTGTGATAGAAAATTATATTTTAAAAATGATAACAAAATTGTATTGACAATGACTATTACTATTATTTCATTTATTTGGTCAATCTGTGTTATTGAAGTCCATTTTTTGAGTTGACAGACCTTGAGCGCAGAGAGTGAATACAACTTCGAAATGGTTTGTAATTCTATACACACACATACAAAAAATTTTTACATATTCAGTGGCGGGCCGTGCATTTCAACCGTAGGCCTTCAGTGACGTCACATACATGAACACAATACAGGCTCGTAAAGCAGCACTTAATTTCAGGAGCATTTAAAACCATCAAGTATGCATTCACAATTAAGAGCAGGAAATTAAATATATAGATATTGTCAAAAATAAAAAGATGATTTAAAAATACTAAATAAAATGCCACCCAAATGACGCTGTGTGATCTTAAACAAGTCTGTCCAATAAATTGCGCAATGTCGCAGTTTCATATAAGACACCAACCAAACAATAGCAAAACAAACTATTTGAAAATAAAGTAAACGGATCATTTGCATTTTGAAAATCGGCTACACGGAAGCAAATAACGGACGATGTTGAGCAGCTGAGATTGAACGAACTTTAGTGCACGAAGGTGACTACAATGCGCCATTAGAAATTGCAGGTGAGCAGATTTGCTACATTTTTGTATCGTTGTCATTTTATTTCGTTACCATGAATTTAATACTCACGAAATAAAATGACAAGAAGAAATGTCAAATAAAATTCATTGACTCACCGATGTAGTGCCTGTTCACTGAGCTGCACATCTACGCGAGTGTCCCCAAACGCACCGTCGCTTGTAAGTGGCCAGCCGTGCTCTGATGTTTCCTTGCCGCCTTGGTAAAACAATCCAGTGTGGCTCCAAACACCAAATCGGTCCGTCGCAAGCAATCGGCATTCCCAGCGGTCCAATTTGCAGCGTTTCTCAGAGGCCGTGGAGCCACGGGTACCGTTCATAATTGCTCGTCTGAAAAGCCTTTTCCTTGCTAGGACAGGCTAGCTAGCGCAGGAGTTGGGCGACCTCTTGGCGCAATAGCCAGCTTTTCGTGGAAGGCCCTCCTTGAAAATTGTGTGGAAAGTAGTTCAGCAACCACATCGACGTCTTCTCCTTCGGCCATTTTGGGTTAAAACGCCGTGATCGCCCTCGCAGGCGCTCATCCAATCTTTTTTTTTAAAAGAATCTTTATTGAACAAATCAGGATACAATTGTCGGTAAAGAGAAAAGGCGCTAATCCAATCACCGAACGCGCACGGCCTTCTAGCTGGCCCTAGTACGCAGACGAGTCAGATGAATGATAGAGCAAAAAAGATTACTCGAGATAAATAGTGAATTTGGTAAGCGCCCAAAACATTTTTGCTGAGGTGTCATCTCTATTATTCTTCTTATTCTGATGGAGTTTTTTGTGCCGTCCCTTCGTAGGAGAACGCTGTGGTGTGACTCCAGCAAGCCCCTCGTCATTCCAGCAGGTTCCGACTCTCTCAGCCAAATCGGTGAGCCCGGCGCCCTCTGGCGGCCATGCACCTCAACATCGGTACCCCGCGGCAATGCGCTGGCGACATTTCTATGGTTTGACGTGGGAAATCTGGTAGGCTCTCCTCCCGCGACGGACGTGGACATGACTTCCCTGCACGCCAAGAATCCCAAAGACCTCTGGAAGAAAGTCTTTGAGCGCATCTTCCCTCCAGAGGTCAGCTTTCAATCGGCGTCCTATCGCCGGCCGTATTTTGATCTCGTTTCATTTTGACGTGCGCAGAACACCGGCGAGAAGAAAGAAGTCAAGGATCCGGCCAAGGACCCGCAGTACGCCGAGCTGCAGATCGACGCCATGCGGGCGCAGAAAGACCAGGTCACGACGCACATGGCGACAGTTTGCCCTACCGCGTTGTTATGAAAATCAATCATAAAGTAAAGAAAGCACCCCTACGATTGCCGAACTGTACGAACGAGCGTGATCACGGTGAGGCTTGACCTTGTGGTTTCCTCTCGGGAGTCACGTGACGCTGACCTTTTGACTTCCGCTCACCCGATCGTGTCGTTGGTTGAAGTCCGTGACCAATAGCGGCACCGGCAAAATTCAACCCGGCTTTAGTTGCGCAATAGTGGTAAAAGTAAAATCATCCCGAAAACCCGAAATAAAAAATAAATCATCCATCCGTTTTTCTACACCCTGAAATGAGAATTCATATGAAATACAACTCTTGAAATCATTTGCACAGTAAAATAGAAAATGAAGCAAATCTATTCCGAGTAGGATCCCCGCCGGTGGACTTTACGAGGTTAAAAACGCATTTTCTGTCTGCAGGAGTTGGAGGATTACAAGAAGGAGGCAGCAAAGTCCTGGAAAGGCCTCCAACTGGACACGTAGCCAGACGGACCGTGTCATCGCATTTCCCCGAGAGAAAATAAAACTAAAGAAAAAAAAAAAAGGAAATTGTCGCTACTTGATCATGCCGTATCTTGAAAAGACGAACGCGGGGCGGTTTGTCGGCCGATGAAACCTTAACCCGAGTTCGAAACCCTAACTGTAGTTTTAGAACCCCAAATTTAAAGCCCATCCCGAATGAAAAATGGCACGGTGAGCGACCAAATGTGCACGGAGCGCTTCTCGCGGACTTCTTGCTACAACGTGGCCAGAAAAGAAGGTGACGGGCGCTGCGGAGGAGCCAATGGATTTAATGGTGGAGTGGCAACATCCACACGTGAGGCGCCCCGTCGTTTGGGCTCAATCCGGCGATGACAGTCGGACAGGCGGCGGCATCGTACGTGGACGCGGAGGCACGAAAGCGGTCCGCGCAGCTCACGTTGCTCCGAGCACATCCGGCCACCGACTCGAGATGGTGCGCGGCGTCAGTGGAGCGCCAGTCTGTCTCGGATCCTGAAGCTGACGATGCCCAGCAGCAGGAGGGCGGGCAGGAAGGAGTAGAGCAGCACGAAGTCCAGCGTGTAGCGCGACACGGCGCCCGGGTAGCCTCGGTCCACGATTTGGTCGCCCTCCGTGATCAGGCAGCCTTCCGCCGCAGGACCCGACTGGTCTGCGGACAACGGGGCGGTGACGCGCGCGCGCCGGCAAAGCTCCCGCGCCGGCCCAAATGTCAAAAGGGAGCTTACTGCACGTGAAGCGAAGCCCGTGGAACTCGGTGACGATGAGCAGCTCGCAGCTGTACTTCTGGAACGTCAGGTAGCTCAGCCACTGGAACACCGTGGGCATCTGCGCCGTGCTACTGTTTGCCGGGCGACACAGAGAGGAAAGCGTTTCTTGCGGGAGGCCCTTGCGCGCGCCGTCAAAATGCGCCCCCTGGTGACGGAAAATAGCACGGGCCGCAACAGACGACGACTGGGAAACGTGCCAAAGATGCCGCGTACGCCACTAGAAAATCCTGTCACGCAAACTAAAAAAAAAACCCAGCATGCACGCCCCCCCCCCCCCCCCCCCCACAAGCGAGCTTAAAAAACGTCTCGAACGGATCAACCGTAGGAATCCGGAGCCCAGCAGGATCCCGGCGATGTTGAGCAGGGCCACTCCGGTGTTGACCATGTTGGGGTCCTGGACCACCCCCAGCAGGACCACCGTCAGCAGCTCGCCTGCAAGACGCACAACGAGGTGACGAGGCGCTCGGGGGCGAGGGGCGGGCGGCCGCGCGCCCACCTGTGATGTGAGGGACCATCACGGCCGCGGTGAAGCAGGCGAAGCGCCACGTCTCGGCGTGCATCCCCACCGTCCTGAAAGGGCGAAAAGGGATCGGCATGTCACGACCTCGCGTCCGTCCGCGCGATCGCGGCGGCCTACCAGTAGAGGAAGGAGGCGAAGAGCAGCACGCTGACGGCGCTGAAGGGCAGGATGTGGAAGACGTAGGCCAGGAACATCTGCCACTTGCTGTACAAGCCGTCTTGGCTCTCCTGGTCGCCGATGGCTCGCAAGGCGGGAACTGCGGCGGCAAAAAAAAAGCGCCCGTCTCAATACGGCGCGGCGACGACATTCGCGTTACCGAGCGCCGCCAACGCTGCCGCTGACCAACGCGCGACCGCAAACACGCCGTGCAAAATGATTCGGCGATACTCGCACAAAGACGGCGCCGTGTTGTTTCCATACAGAGCAGCCGTTTTGATTTCTGACCATTTCGAAATTGGTCGTAGCCCCACCGAACCTACGACTACTGTATATATTGGCTTTTTTTTTGGGGGGGGGGGGGGGGGGGTTGTTCATGACAAATACAGAGCAGCGAGTCAAGTTGAAACGAGCGTCTACGAATACGTTCAAGGTCATTGTCATCTGCCTTCCTTTTCGTGCCACTTCCTGGGGCAGGAACGATTGACGAGCAACTCAGAATGCGGTCGGTCGCGCGATGGGACGCCGGCGCGACTCACAGAGGGCCACGGCGTTGAGCATTCCGGTGTAGGGCGAGGCGCCCACGCATTGGTAGATGATGCCGATGCGGTCCTGCACGGCGCCTTTCGCCACGTCGGCGTCCAAACGCATGACGAAGAAGGCCACGAAGAGGCCGTAGATCAAGTTCTGAGACAGGCGCATCAGGACCCCCATTCGGTCTCTGGACAGGTTGCGCATGGTCCGCCTGGGGAAAATCGAAGTCGACAAATCGTCAAGACATCGTGCACTTTCAAGTACCGATTTTTTCTCGGTCACATTGAAAATTGCGTGAGAGCGTTCGGCTGACAAAACAGTCCGAGTGAGCGCGAGACCTGAGGAGAACGGCCAGCTTGGCGGCGCCCGCGGGCGACTCTTTGCTCTTGAAGGGGACGGCGGCCTTGGGGCGGGCGCGCAGGCCCCGCCGCGTCCTGGCCAGCGTGCGCTCAAAGATGGCCGACTTGCGGTAGGAGCGGGCGACGTCGCGCATGCGGCCGAAGGTGGCCGCCTCGCGCTCGCCGCTGCGCGTGTCCACCGACGTCAAGTCCACTGTTGCGCGAGGGACGGCGCGTGAGCCGGCGTGCGCTTGTCTCGCCCGTTGAGGTCGGGACCAGTACCGTAGATGTCGAAGGGGTTGCAGTATTCCGGACACTCGTACCCGCATCGGCCGAAGAAGTCCACCATCTCGTCGGGTTGGCCGCAGAAAACTAACTCACCGCGGCTCATCAAGGCGATGCTGCTGAACACCTGCAAACGCACACACATAGAAGAAAACAACCAAGAAAATGACCTTGACCTTGGACTAAATGACCTTGTCCAAGGTCATTTTCTTCATTTTCAAATGAGATGAAATCATAGTTACATACATTTTTGTTTTGATTTTTGAAAAGTACCGTACCATAGTGTGATGCAATCACCACGACGCCCGGGAATATTCATCGATTACAGCGACCGATCCGGATCTGGACGGGCCGTTCGGGAAATTCCCGACGGCCACCGCGTCCCCGCGTATCCCACACACATTCGACTACGTACGCGTTTTGTTTGGATTCCTATTCTTTTGTCTGTGAGCCACGAAAGTCCAGCAGCAATTCCGGAATTCGACTGCCATGAGCCGGTAGGAGCATAGGGGGGGGGGGGGGGGCGCGGCGTCCGTTGTTTGTTACCGTGAAGAGTTCGGAGCGAGGCTGGTGGATGGTGACGATGACGACGCGGTTCCTGCGGGCCAGCCGGGCCAGCAGCGTGACGATCCGATTGGCCGTCGCGCTGTCCAGGCCCGTGGTGGGCTCGTCCAGCAGGATGACCCCTGCCCGTGATGACACAAGGCGCCGGCTTGAAACTTGAAAAGTTGCCCGCCCGGGGGTGCGGATAAGCGCCCACCACTTATGTGGGACTTCGTTAGTCTCATGAAGACAATTAAAAGATTGGCTCTCAAGCTGCAATTAAAGGGAGATTAATTCATTTTCTGCTTGATTGCGGGGGGAAGCCAACAGGAACCTCTCGCTCGCGCGCGCGCGCGCGCGCTCATTCTCATCCTCAGCGGAGTTACGCAGACGCGAAAAAGCAAAGCCGACGCGCTCATTGTGCTTCGATGACAGCAAATGTGACGTTGCGCTTCATCTCGCTTGTTGGCGTCGGTGGCGCGGACTTACGGGGGTCCTGAAGGAGCTGGCTAGCGATGGAGACCCTCCTCCTCTCGCCCGCGGAGATTCCCGGGAACACGCGGCCGCCGATCACGCTGCGGGCCACGTGACTCAGGCCCAGCTCGGCCATCGCTGCCGACACCTTGAATCCAATCACATCTTATCTATCTTATCGAGGATCGTTCGGTCTCACAGTCCGTCAAAGGTCGCGACGTCGTGGTTATTTTCATTGTGGGAAAAAAATCGTGCATTATGAAGTTGGCCAATGTAAATTTGCGTTGTTTTCATGCTTTTCTTCTGTTAAAAGGACAAAAGAGTCCGTTTTTGTGGAGCCTCATATTTTAGGATGACCTTTGAATTTTCCTTCACTCTTTGAAACGTTCCGTTTAGAAAGCTACAGGAGATTGTCCTTTTCAAAAGGAAGCACTTGGTGTCGGTTAGTTGATGAGCATTTCTTCGAACGAGCACATTGCGTCCCTCCTTTGGAAAGTGCGCCCGCGTTTGCTCCCACCTTGTTTTGGATGCCTTCGGCCGAGTGCTTCCTGAGCGCCAGCTGCGCCGTGTAGGTCAAAGTCTCCTCCACGGTCAGAAAACTCAGCAGGTTGTCGCTCTGGTATAAGAAAAGAAACCAAGAGAGTATTTCTCAGAGAGAGATTTTTTTTTTTTCCCTCTGTGGACGCACGGTCAATCTCCCGTGGCGATCAATGTCACTGTTGGTGGCAGGGGGAAAACCCGCCGATGAAGACGTTGACGTCACGACGACGACATGCGGATGCATGAAAAGCGTCGAGACGCGCTGACAGCTACGTTAACTCATGGTGAAGACACACGCCGAAGACTCCGTCGACCAGGCGCGGGCGGAAACCGAGGCCCGGAATGGGTCGTCGACTCATTCGAGGACCTCGGTTCAAAAAGCGCTCGAGGCGTTTGTTTTTGGGCCTCGGGTGGCCGCTCGCTGACATGTAGTAGTCAAGCGACAATTGTTCGCGCTCTGGACAACGTGGAAATTAGGCCAACTTCAAAGTAAAACTTATCTGAGCTCACCTATGGTATCAATGCCGCGATTCGCTTTTATTTTGAAGTTGTTCTCGGCAGCGTGTCGCGGCATCGCGGCTGACTGAGTCAGTCGCTCACGAAGGCCGCAAAAAAGACTAAAAAGACATTTTGCGTTCGATGGCGTTTAGCGAGAGCGACGCTAACAACGCTCAAGTTAGCGGAGCGAAATGACACCTTCCCACCGATGGCTTTATGATCGAGCAAATGTTGTCGGCGCCAGCCAAGCCGCTTCTGACGTCCCTCCGTAAACATACATCCAAATCTACGGAACAGATTGATCTCAATTGTTGTTTGTCGAGAGGAAAAATAGCGTGCTGCTACGCACAGTTTGATTGAAGTATAAAATGTTAACTAAAACTCAACTTGGCTGTTGAAATGTATTTTGTTTTACTTTTGTGTCTTCAAGCCGACGACGTCATGGTGAAAACCGTGTGCCGCCGCAAGGTAAATAACAACGTTGCAACATGGGGACGACTGGAGTGATGCATGTGCAGAAATGCATGAAGAAGAGCGCGCCCAAGCGCACTTGACAATTACGCATGCACGCGGGCGCCGCTTGAACCGCACGCCCGCCTCAATTAACACGCGGTCCAATCGCAATCCTCGGCAGAGTCTCTCATGTGAATGACTTTGATATCAGGTGCTCATATCGACTCCTCATCTGCGGCTTAGCAGCCAAAGTTAATGACAAGCTTTAAAGTGGACGAACAAGCGTGCGCGCGCACGTTATCAGCCAGCCGGGAGATAATTTGAAAGGGGCTGTTTTTAATTCGGGTCTTGGATACACTTGAGCACCTCTGGCTGATGGATTAGGAGCATGAGGAGGCGCAAAAAAAAAAAAGTTCACCCACATACTGATAAACTTTCTTCCTGGAGTTTGCGAACCCAAATAGCAACAGCCCGTCACGTTGCGTGTGCGCACCTGCAGCACGTATGAGAAGCAGTCCTGGAACTCTTCTCTCGCCAGTTTGGTGCCGTTGACAAAGACTTGTCCCGACAGGCTTCCGGAGTTGCCGATCCTTCCCGAGATGGCGTCCAACAAGGTGGTCTTTCCGGAACCTGCGCCACACGCAAACGCACGAGTCAAAAGGTGACACGATTTTGCTTCTTGGAATTGATGTTGCGCCTTTCACTGAACATTGCGAATTTATTTGCGAATTCCGCCCAGCAACAAATTGCGCCAGGGCCCGAGCCGGCAGCCCACCTGAGTTTCCCAGGATGCCCATAATCTCCCCGCTGTCCACGTGGAAGGAGACATCGTTGAGGATCTGCCGAGTCCGTCGCTTCGTGTAGGAGGGCAAGTCCCACCAGGGGCCGACGCGCTCGCTGCAAGGAAACAAAAGTGCTCCTCACACCTCAAATCCCCCGCCGAGGCTGAACAACAAAATGGTTGCCACTTAACGGTCAGAGAAGTGGAGTTACGACTCAAGACCTCTGATAGGGACTTTTTTTTAGCCTGATGCCAACTCCAATTTGGCCCAAAAAAAAAAAATTGATGTTAATGTAAAAAAATAGGCTTGGTATTTCCTAAACAGGCGTTTGCGTGCGCCGTTGTGGGCGTGCACACGGCCGACCGGATTCCCGGCCTAGGGAGACGGCTCCTCTCGCTCCCTGAAACTGCGCGGAAATCAAGATACGCACAAGCGCGTGTGCGGCGTCGACGAAATTAGAACGCGGTTCCGCCTGCGCTCACCTGACCGCGTAGCTGATGTTGCTGGCACTGAGGCAGCACGCGGGCCCGGCCGCCTCGTCCGCGCCGTCCCTCCCGGCCTCCGGCACAAAGCGGAAGGACCGCTCGGCCCCGCCGTCCCGCTCCTGCGGCGCCGAGTGCCGTCCGCTCATCTTCAAGCCGCGTCCGCCCGAGCTGCAGCTCCCCCGCACGCTAACGGCGCAAAGCCATAAACACGCCGCGGGCTTATCGCGAGGAACTTTGCTCCAGGCTCGTATAAAGCGGACGGGCAGAAGCGAGCGGCGCGTCCCGGAAGCCGCTGAGGCGACGGGACATCTATTTTGGAGGAGAAGTTTCTGGCAGGGCAGAGGGGAGGAGCGGGGGAAGGACATCGGCAAGAAGAGGGGCGCGCAGGGGGCGCCCCGAACGTCGGACCGGACAAACATCAAGTTGCGTCATCATGGACCCAAACAGTAGCCTGACTCGCGCCAACGGACCCTCGCAGGTCAGTCAGTCACGGACATCCTCCTTTCATGTTTGTTTTGTGGCCATTTCAGGTCGGTTCACCGCTGCGCGCGGTTGACTCGGTCACGGTCGTTTGGGTTCGCTAACGCCAATGTCGTTCGGGAGCAAACGGTTGCTCGAAAAAAATCGGATTCAATCGCTCATGTGATCTTTTTTTAGCGAAATCCTTTTCCTCATTTCTTGGCAAAGGCTGCACAAATGTTCAAATCAAAATGTGGATTCTGGATGGAGTCCGTCTGAAAAAGGCGAAGAAAGACATCCGCTCCTCAAAGCGCGCGCCGCCTTTGCGCGTGTTCCACACCGTCGCGACGAGCGTCTTCGGCCACGGCACGAGGCACCAGCTGTCGTAACATTTTGCGAGCGCGCATTTGCATTTGCAAATGGAATAGTGAGCTCGTAACAAGAAAGGAATCCGAGTCGAGACGACATTCGGAGATGTTTCGCCGCGGGCGTCCGATCGGAGCGCAGGAAAGTCCCGACGTCGCCGAGGACCAAACGTCAACGCGTATGCTGGGATTGCTTTGCAGCCGCACGCCGACGCCGGGCTGTTCTCGTCGGAGGAGGACGGCGGCCTCTACTTCACGTACGGCGGTGACCGCAACCGGCTGGAAGTCAACAACCTGCGCTACGAGGTGACGACTTCAACGTGGCCTCATCGCACGAGCGCACGCGTGCGGCTTCCGCCCGGGCCTCCGAGCCAGTGAGCGTGCGTTGATCCCAGGTGGACACGGCGGCGCAGATTCCCTGGTATGAGAGGCTGTCGGAGTTCAAGCTGCCCTGGGGGGTGAAAGGCCACAAGCGGACGGCCATCGACAAACTGAGCCTGCGCGTCCGCAGCGGGCAGATGCTGGCCGTCATTGGGAGCTCGGGTAAAACTCAAAATAGACACCAAACGCTGCGCTGGCAAAATGGGGCAACGAGCTTCCAAAAACATTCGAAACTTTGACAATAAATCAAATTAGGTTTCTAAAATGACAAGAAGAAAGATGATGATGATGATGATGATCCCAGGACCTGATTGAAACAAAGATATGGGGAAAAAAAGGCATTTCCACGCGGGGCTTGCTTCACTTCTGTTGGCAGCGTATTCCATTTGTGCGCAGCAGAGCAGCTAAATGCGGCTTCACCATGTTTGCTTTGAACTCTGGGCTCCACTTACTGACCCGAGTCTGGAGAGCTCTCAAGGGTTTATCCTCAATCGGCATTTCTTTCATGGATTCGGGACCCAAACATACAGTGATTGATAGATCGGGATCCCAATTTCTTTGGAAGAAAATCTCTTCCGCGGCTGACCGGGAGCCAACGTAAAGCCTCGAGGACCGGGACAAAACGTTCCGATCATTTTGGTGTGCAGCGTTGTACGCGAGTACGACCATTGCCACTGCTCCTGACAGAAATCCTTGTGCAGGCTGCGGCAAAACCTCGCTGCTGGACATCATCACGTGTCGCGACGAGGGCGGCAGCGTGACATCCGGCCAGATTCTGATCAACGGTCGGCCCAACACGGCTCAGCTGGTAAAGAAGAGCATCGCGCACGTGCGCCAGGACGACCGCCTCCTTCCTCACCTCACCGTGCGCGAGACCCTCGCCTTTGTGGCCAAACTCAGGCTGCCCACGCACTTCACGCAGGCCCAGCGCGACCAGAGGGTAACGCAGAGTCGACCGACTGGCCCCTGTGTTTTTGTTTGTGTGAATGAAGCACACAAATAAAACTGCCTCGCCTCGCCTAAACGGCGTGATTCGGGATTGGTCGCCAGTCAACCGCAGAGCACAAAGGGGGAACCGTCCTCACTCAATCCCACATCGAATCCAGGATAGAGTGCGCCTTCTGCTCCACGACACAACCAGCTTTGGCATTTTCACCCCGGATTGGTTGCTTGGGTTTACTGCGGTGCGCTTTTGCCCTCGAGTCAGCTTGGATAGTCAATTTGGACCCCGAACGGCGTACGCGCTTTTTCAAATGGACTGGACGGTCCCTCACCCTCTGGGACTGACCGGTGAACAATCCGAGGTAAAACAGATGAACTGCGAAACCTGACCCCACGGCTCCGCCAGTGGGGTCGGATTCCAAAAAGTTGTTCCTGTGTAGTTTGTCTTGGAAACTCGATACCGTTTGACAGACCAGAAAGAGGGTTCGGTGTCAGAAACCGATCCCGGAATGGGTCAATATGGTAGCCTCGACAACTTTGGACAACGGTCCATCCAAGTCCGACTCGGTCAAGCAGTGTGTGCGGTCTGTAAAACAGGCTCCAGAGTTCTCGGTCCGGTACCCTTGACACCCGTGGGCTATGGTCCATCCAAGTCAGACCAGGTAAGGAGGAGCGTGTAGTTTCTGAAACCGATTCCGGAGCTGTGAGTCTGATACCCCTGGCAAACCTGGGACAATGGTCCATTGAAGTCCGACTTAGTCGAGTAGAGGGTGAAGTTCCTACAAGCGGCCTCAGAGTAGTTTGTCTGGTAGTCTTGACAACTTGTGACAATCGTCCATCCTGGGAGTAGTTGGTGGGGTTCCAAAAATCCTTTGCGAGTGACTGCTCTGATAGCCTTGACTTCTGACAATGGTGGATCCAAGCCCAAATCTGACCGGGTCAGGTGGATGTCAAGGGATCTCAAAAGTTTCAGAGTGCAGTGTCCTCCACAAAAGGTCCATTCCGGTCTGACCAGGTCGTGGTCATGTTTCCTCTCAGGTGGACGATGTCATCGCTGAGCTGCGACTGAGACAGTGCGCTCACACCAGGGTGGGAAATGACTACGTAAGGGGGGTGTCCGGAGGGGAGCGGAGGCGGGTCAGCATTGCAGTCCAACTCCTCTGGAACCCGGGTAAGAACCCCCTCCTCCCTTCCCGGACCTGGCTCAGCTATTAGACCGATCCCCAAAGCAAGCATTTACGTTTCCAGGTATCTTGATTCTGGACGAGCCCACGTCAGGTCTGGACAGCTTCACGGCCCACAATCTGGTCATCACGCTGTCCCGCCTGGCCAAGGGGAACCGTCTGGTTCTGCTGTCGGTCCACCAGCCTCGCTCGGACATCTTCCGGCTCTTTGACCTGGTGGTCTTACTCTCCTCGGGCTCGGCCGTGTACTGCGGTGCCGCCCGGGACATGGTACCGTACTTCACGGCGCTGGGCCACCCCTGCCCGCGCTACTGCAACCCGTCTGACTTCTACGGTAGGACCTTGAGGCTTCTCTGCCCCGTAACCGCATACAACATCTCTGACAAGCTCCTTGCCTTTGCACGCCAGTGGACCTGATCAGCATAGACCGCCGTAGTCCGGAGCAAGAGGCCCAGTGTCTGGAGCGGGCCCGGGTGTTGGCGGAGCAATTTTCGGAAAAGGTCCGGGACACCGATGACCACATGTGGAACGGCGGGACGGGCGTGGCGCACCCTGAGAGGTTGCTTTGTACTTAGCGTGTTAGCATTTTAACAACCGTCATTAAAAAGAGCAGCCGATGGCAGGGCAAGATGAAACCTCCTTATCTTACGGCCGTAGCATGTTGTACCCTGCTTATCTTGTCATACGTCGACATAACAAATGTTCCCATTTTATATTACCTAACGACAGGACGAGAGTAAAGATCCTAAAACGCGTCAGGAGCCCAAAAGATCGGCCTCGGTGCTTTCCAGACTGAAGTTACTTTTTTCGTCAGCATTCTGCCCGCTTGCACCTGATCAACTCTCATTAGAAATAGAACACGACTAAAGGCCACAAAGTAATATCCGAATGGATCTGCCTTTGCACCCTCGACCCAGGTTGCTATCTTGCTCGACAGTTATGTGTCAGCATTTCTTCAAAAATAGTCCCCCGACCGAAGAATCCAGATTCATCCGATTTTCGTATGCAGGTCTTTGTATATCAGCACGCTAACGGTTAGAATGTTAGTATTTGCTGAAATGTACCCAAGTGCCGGGCAAAAGTCAAATATCGATCTGCCTTACTGATTTCGGTGCTATCTTACACCCGGTTAGCATCCCAAACGCTAAGATTGCAAATGTTAGCGCTCGATCAACAACCGTGAGAAATAGTGGCCATCTACAGGGTGAGACGTCAAATCCTTGAGAGTCCGGGCCACCGCTCGACTGAGTAGCGTTATCTTGCAATGAGGTTGCCGTCTGGCCGCACGTTAGCGTGGCAGCGGCTGACATGCCGGCATCTCATCGACAACCAATAAGAGACGGCGTTTGCGGCAGCTCCCCGCCGCCTGACGAGGCGCAAGAGGACCAGGTCGTGGTCATCTCCAAGGGAAGGGACCGACCGCCGGGACGGCTCCAGCAGTTTTCCATCCTCATCAGGTGAGAGCAGGAAAGTCAAGTCAACAGTATTTATAGAGCACTTTCAAACAGCCATCGCTGCATACAAAGTGCTGTACATGGAGCAATTTAACATGCACAATAGAGACGCCTCATGGGGACAACCATCTCCTCATCTGCCAGGCGCCACATGTACAATGACTACCGAGACCTGGTCACCCTGCTGGTCCACGGCCTGGAGGCTCTGCTGATGTCCCTGCTGGTGGGCTTCCTGTACTACGGCGCCGGAGAGCAGCCTCTGTCCATTCAGGACACCGTGGCCCTGCTCTACATGATCGGAGCGCTCACGCCCTTCGCCGTGGTGCTGGACGTCATAGCAAAATGTGAGAGTCCGTTCGTATCAAACGCCCAATCGAGTTGATAGGTCAAGGTCATTCCTCGTCCTCCGGCGAGTCATATCGGTTATCAAAGATGATGGACTTTACATGACACCCAATCACGAGATGGTAAAGTGCAGATAATCACTTGATTGAGCAGCCAGCAAGTCTCGAGACCAAGGTCCACGATCCACTCTGTGGAGGATTCATTTGGAACGCCGGCCAAGACTTCACACCGAGAATAATACGGCTCAGCTATTAGATCGGTGGCGCTAACTGAAGTCTAACATGCCTCGAGATCTGAGCAAATGTTATTTGTAGGTCACGCGGAGAGAGCCATGCTCTACCACGAGCTGGAAGATGGCATGTACTCGGTGACCTCCTACTTCTTTGCTAAGGTACAACACACAAAATCAGCACCGGGGTGCAGCCTTGCTCCACGTCGGACCCACAGCGGGTTAACCTGTTTGAAGCATTGCGTAATCCCAATCCCTAGGGCAGGGCTGTCAAACTTATTTTTGTCGCGAGCCACATTTTAGTTACCGTTTACCTTGGAGGGCCGTTATGACTGAAACCATCTAAAGGAGTCAAGAATGACTGTAGATTCAATTCTTGTTCAAGTTACTATCATGAGGGCTTTGGTAACAAGTACATGCTTGGAATATGTCTCTTATTTATTAAATGTGAGAATTTAGACATTTTAGAAAGCATCATGGAAGTTGGCATGTTAAATGTGATTTCGCGAGCCACATAAAATGATATGGCGGGCCAGATCATTTTATGGCCCCCTTAACTTGGCCCCCGCGCCTTGCCTTTGACAGCCGACCGAGCTAAGCATTTTGTGCATTGCGCCCTGCAGAACTGAAAAGGAATCCAATTGTTTTGCTCACGTTTGGCTTCGGCTGTGTCCGCAGGTTCTGGGGGAGTTACCCGAGCACTGCGTGTTCACCCTGGTCTACGCTCTGCCAATCTACTGGCTGGCGGGCCTGAACGAGGCGCCGGACCGCTTCCTGCTCAACTTCCTGCTGGTGTGGCTGATGGTGTACTGCAGCCGCGCCATGGCGCTCTTCGTGGCCGCCGCGCTGCCCACTCTGCAGACCTCGGCCTTCATGGGCAACTCGCTCTTCACCGTCTTCTACCTGACCGGGGGCTTCGTCATCAGCCTGGAGAACATGTGGCTGGGTGAGCTGAGGCGCCGAGTCGGGACTGTCCCGGTGGACGTTTGCATTGTATTGTAAAATCGGCTTCCTACGTCTTGCAGTGGCGTCGTGGCTCTCTCACACCTCCTTCATGCGTTGGGGCTTCCAGGGGCTTCTGCTGGTGCAGTTCAGAGGAAACAAATACCCCGTCACCATCGGCAACTTCACCCTGGACGTGGACGGTATACACGTAAGTGCGACAGATTTACAAATGTACAAGAGAATAAATCATTCATTCAAATTAATAGTATATTTTTGTGCGCACCTGTGCGTTTGTGTGGTCAGGTGGTGGAGGTGATGAACATGAACCAGTACCCTCTGTACTCGTGCTACCTGGTGCTGCTGGCCGTGTGCTTGGTCTTCATGGCGCTCTACTACATCTGCCTCAAATTCATCAAGCAGAAGTCCAGTCTTGACTGGTGAATGTGATTGATTCATCACAGCTCGAGAAGGTTTTTACATTTGGCAAATTTCGACGCCACGCAAGCCAGCTGTGGGAAATAATCACATATTATGCTTTTCACAAAAACAAGAAACTATGGTGGAAAAAGTGACGCGATTACCCCTTTTCTTTCTTGCCAGTCGAACCACATGTTGGCCTACCGCAGTCTGCCGCTCGATGGCAGCAGAGCACCGCAGTAACGTTGAAGTAAAGGAGTCACGTTCGATTTTTGCATGTTTCATTTTGTGTGGATGTAAACACTGTATGAACTCTGTGTGTGTGTGTGCGTATCAGTATCAAGTCACTGAAGGAAAAGGCCTTGAAGATAATTCATCCCAAAATAAAAATATTGTACTTGTAGACTGGATGTTTTATATGTGTACTGTATTTCTCGAGCACTTTAAAACAACCGCCGCTGATTACAAAGAATTCATACAGTACAACAATAAATTAGTAACAAAGACAGAAGAAAGTACAAATGCTAAAATTCCCACCGAATTTTATTTCTCTTAACAATGGAATTCTTTTGCGATAGTTGTAAGTAGAATTACACTGGTCCACATTTTCGCTCTCTTTTTTTTTTTAATAAGAGATGCAAGTCAACTTTTCTGATGGTTTTACACCGATACCAAATCTGCCCTTGTACTTCCTCAAGCACATTTAAAAATCGTAATATGCATTACAGCGATACATTTTTTTTTACTGTTTGTGGAAAAAAATCCACATTACGCAAGCTTTAATAGGTCAATGCAAATATCTCTCAAAACCAATGTGCAAGAAAAAAGTTAATCGGCCTCAAACAGACGGTGAGGGTCACATGAAGCCATCTCTGATGAAAATGGGCTGCTGACTAGCGGAATGACTGCATTTACTCATCTGACTTGATTTTCAAAGCGTCACGTTTTAGAGACTCGACCATCCAATTGTGGTAGACAGGGAAATACAATTGAGTTATTTGAAATGCTGAGTCGTGAGGCACAGTAGCCCTCATATTTTACAAACCTGTCGTGATTAGGTTTATATATATATATATGTGTGTGTGTATATATATATATATATATATATATACACACACACACACACACATATACAGTATATAGTTTTGTGTTGCACAGCACTGATAATGCAACACATGGATTCCGAACATTTATTAGCATAAATACTTCTGTACACGGTTACCACAGTCCTATTGATAGCAGAGAACAGTGGAACACCACTCACATCATGTATGGAAAAAGGAAAAAAAAAAATTTACTGGGGGTCGGGGGGAAGTTGGGTCTTTATTCGTTGACGGGTTGAGTGTTGACTGTCCTCTCCTTCAGTTTGTTGGCGTAGAACTTGAACGACTCCTGCAGAAGAAGAAAGAGAGGTCGGCATGAAACCCAAAATGACACTCGGGTGCCGTTTTGGCCTTTGTGAAAGAGTGCGCCCTCCTGGGTGCGCTTAAATAGCTTGCACTCTCCAAACAGCTTGTCTCGTTTCATCTTTAAATCCCCATTAATACACAAAGAAGGGATTTGACGCACGCAGGCGCGCGCACACACACACACACACGTAATGTCTGCACACAGAGAAAGCCTCCTCTCGGTTAATTAATCGCTGTTTTGATCCACGCCAGGTGTTTTGTGTGTGCGTGTGTGTGCACAAGGCTTTTATGGAAAGTACAGCAGTACCTTGACTGAAGAACTTAATTTGTTCCGTGAACAAAGGCCAAAGCAACGTACCGCACAGAAACTACACGAATCCACCACCCTGTTTTTTCAAGATTTTGCACAGTTGCACCTCTGAGGCCCAGGAGGAGTATTGTGAATTGTCGCGAGTGAAGCGCTGCCGTCAGGAAGGAAAATGCTTTTTATTCTCGTTCGCGGCGACGCTTCAAGCTCCGCCCACGATCGTCACGGTTAAAAAGTGGGGAAGACAAGACGGGACCACCCCCTTAAAAACGGGCGAAGGTCAGGGAGGCTTTCGATCACGGCGTCAAGCCGGCGGGGGTCGGAAAGTGCCGCTCGAGCGCTGCTGTGGAGTTTTTACGACGGCGCTCGGGTCTGCCCGCGTCCCGAAGGCCGAGCATCACTTCACTCTCCTGGCAGATGTTGAATTATACAAGAGCCTCTCTTAACTTGGTCCCGCAGGTGAGTCAGGCCGCCGGTGCGCCCGCCTCCGGGGGTCTCGGCGGCAACACGAGAGCCCTCTAAAGCGTGTGCCGATACAAAATGTCTGCCCGTTTGCCTAAAATAGGCCCGCACCCACTGACGTCATTTGACAAGTGCTCAAAGGCTCCCGAGTAGCAGAAAAAAGCCAAACGGCACTCAAAGCTCAATCGCTTCTGCGTGGAAATGTGACGTTTGAAACATTTCCTTTCATACATACCTCCACTTTTGAATCGGTACATATTTATTTTTGTGAATTATGTCGGGTGCTTTTCAACACAAAGCGAATTGTCCGCTTCGCTGATCCGCTCAAATGTTTGATGAGTGTGGAGTTTGAAAACATGCTCGTCTGATCGAATACGAAATCCGACTTGAAAATAGACGTCATTCGGTAGAGGTGCACAACATTTACGTACGTCTCGGGGTTTTTTGGGCTCAGGGGGTTTTGAAACGTGTGGCCTGCCTGCAGTTAAAATGACCAATTGAAGAAGCTCGAGAGCATGTTTCATTTGCAAAGTGAATCATTTCCACCATATATTCATTCATTTATTTCAACGTATTCTGAGAATGATTCCTTAAAAGAACATCTTTGACTTTTTCATCAAATAACCGGCGGCGGCACTCACGGGGGGCTCGGGGAAAGGCGGCGTTTCTCCTGCGTCGCGGTGCAAGACGGCCAGCCGCTTGAGTGACAGCTCGTCCATGACCAGCCCCTCCTCCAGCGCGCGCTCGTACAGCGCCTTGGCCGACGCCAGGTCTTTGTCCGCGACTGCCGCAGGATTCGATGAGCGGCAAAGAAACACATTTGAGAAGGAAACGGTGCGCCTTTCGTGACTTGACAGAACACTGGAAACGTGCGCTCGAGTCCAATTCAACTTCCAAGACGAATTTGCCAGCTTTTAGAGCAACTTACAGCTGCGCCCCGGCGATATGAAGAAGGACTTGATCGCAATTCAAGTAGTCTTATCAAAATGAATTCAAAATCTACTTAACGGGGGAGACAAAACTTGGAAGGAAAACCCATTAGCAGACCTTGCTTGCTCCAAGTTCAAGCACTTTAAAAGCACTTTAGCCACATTTGCGGCACTTCATGAACCTTGAACAAAGTATGAGAAACAATCGGAAGCATCGAAGAACCCTGTAAACCCCGCGCGAGTCGACGTGCCCTTTTTTACGGACATTAAAAATCACTCGGATGCGCGAACGGCTCCTTTTGTCACGCGGCGTAAAATTTAGCGCTACATCCAATAATGTGCTGCGCTTGTGTTCCGCCACTTCTTTCCTTCCAAAAGGGAAAATAACCAGGTTACGTCTATTGAGCAAGAGAGAAAGCCAGCCCAAGTGCGCGAAAGCAAGTCCCCTCGGAGCACCCAGCGTTTGAGCAGCTGGCTAATGCGAATGAAATAGTCATGTGCGCTCGTCTTTGCTGTGATAACGGGGCGGCTTGGGGGGTGTTCGGGATTATAGTTCAAAGGCCGACGGAAGACAAGAGAAGTGCTGAGTGGCAGGTCGTGTCGCGATTAGCACGCTAGGCTAGGCAGGACAGCTAACTCATTAGCGGGCATGTCCTCTTCAAAAAGGCCAGCATGTTTTCTGACACCGGGCCCCCGCGCGCGCATACGTTGAAATGAGCGCTCACCATTCGCAGGGGGTCGGGGACCAAGAAATGCAAATCAAGTGTTTATCATGACCAATTTGAAGAGCTTAAATCAGTCCTTCTCCCATTGCGGCGAGGGCCAGCCCCCTGCAGTGCTATCTATCCCCTGGCCCCCAAAACTAGAATAAAGTCTAATTGCACATCCACGACAGTAGGTGGCAGTGGCGCTCTCATGTGTCTATTTTTGAATTGGAGGCAAAAATTCATGCACGTCAAATCTTTTGTGTTACAGACTAAAAAACAATGTCAATAAAGTTCTTGACATTGAAACGGTGTACAAATGATGCCCAAAACCTGTATGTATTGTTAATTCAGCCACACCAACTACGGTAGGCTAAGCACGCGGGCCCGGCCGGTGTCGTGGCGCGGCTCTTACCGTGACACTTCATCAAGTAAGGGTAGAGCACTTCCTTCTCGGCGAAGTCCGGGATCAGGCTCTGCAAGGTCTTGATTTTGCCCACCTACCAAATCGCACACAAGAACAATTGTCACATCAGGTGCTTTTTATTAATACATTGTTATTTATTTGTTTTTATTTGTTGAGATTGATGTCTGTTTTTTTTAATGCAGTTCAGTTTTGCTGCCCTTATTTTTAGCTGTGTGTGTTTCAATGCACTGCGTGTTTGCACCGGACGAGTTGAGAGGAAAGTCATTTCATCTGTTGCCGTACGGTGCACATCGAGCATATTTGACAATAAAGCTTGACTTGACTTGAGGTGGGATGAGCCACACATGCTAAATGAATCCAGCCGAATGGCTGTCGGCATTCTCTTTCATCAAAAGCAAAATGTTTCAATATTTACAAATGCACGAGTCAGTCTTTTATGACACTAAAGTTATCAGATTTTGAAAGGATTAGCGGTGAGCCGTAAGGCCTTTTGCTGTACCGCCCATAAGGAAACAAACAAAAACAAAAAATGCCAATGGGTCCATTTTGGAAAAGTCAGAACATTTCGAGATGGAAAAAGACAGTTGAAGGTACAGGCATATATTTTTTTTCTTCAGCTAAACGCTTTTGACCCGCAAGACAACACTAGGGGTAAAAGCTGCTTTAAAAAAAACAACAACAAACAAAACCAAAAAAACGTGACTGGACCTGTCCTGGCCGCTGAGACGCTCGTGCCAAGTAGGACACCAGCGCTTCCTTCTGCTCAGCCAAGGCGTTGACCCTCTGCAAGAAGAGACAGAAAATATGGCTTCAGAGGAGACAAATGTGGCATTTTAAATGGGGAAGAACGGCATTACAGTATTTCATGCTGTAATGTAATCCATAGTTTGTTAAATAGTGATGAGGGAGGAGTGCAGCGAGCAGGAATGTATCTCATTCATTCATTCAAGACCACCATGCCAGACATGGCTGTTTAATTACTGAAAAGGATAATCACCCCAAATGTCAGAAAAAAGGGGGGGCTGCAGACATGGCGAGATTGATTTCATTTTACAAGTTCTATTGCCTGACTATATTGAGGAGGTGAAAATTGTGATCATGATGATAATGATAATTTAGTCGCAAAAAACAGCGTTGTTGACTTAAACTAAAAAAAAAAAAAGGCTGCTCTATTCCTGCTTAAATAGTGATGACGTGCAGCGGTAACATGCGTTTTCATTAGTGTGCACTTAAGTGACACATGCAAGCAAACGACTGAGAGGGGTGATCACCCAGCCGGCGAGCGAGAAGTAATGGCCGTGAAGCGGCAGCAAGCCTCTCCCATTTACCGCCCGCGTATCGGCTCTTTCTTGGCCATTCTCTCACCGTCTCATCTAGCGTCTGCATTTTCATTTCCCAGAGCTCGCAGCAAAGCCATCGAGCTGTAACTCAGGAACTGCGTGTAAATAAGTGAAGTAGAAGCCCGAGTCAGTCGACCGCAGACCGCCGGACTCCGTGGGATGCGGGACGCAAATGAAAAAGGTCGGATAAATTAGTCAAAACCCGTGGTGGCGAATGCATCCGGCCGTCACGAGGGTTTGACGACTGGCCGGAAGCATGAAGGAGTTGGGATAGACTTAAAGAAAAAAGAAATCATCACCACTTGCCATTTTGTTTCTGCGGTGAATGATTCTTATTGCCTTTACGCAGAAAGCACAAAGGCCTTAAGCTGGGGAGTGTCAAGGAAGGCCGGCGAGGGAGTCACCGGCGTAGCAGATGATCGGCAGAAGGAACGAGATGCAACAAGGAACATGAGAAATCGAGTGTCGAAAGTGATCTGGGATGCAAAGAATAACACAGCCCTGGAGAGAGTCAAGAAGTGAAAGAAACTGAGGAACAGACTTCAGTCTCTAGACAGGCGTCAACAAAGACCGTCATATTCCAGATTGTGTCTTGAGGGGCTCCAGGGTGAACAGGGGAGTGATTAGACACGCCGAAGGGGTCCAAACAGTGACAGGAGACACAGGACAGCTCCTTGTGGATCTCCAGAGAGAAAGAGCGAGGCCCCGGACAGTAAAGCAATTGACCGAGGATGTGAGCTCCGGCATTATGGCCCTGGGACACGCCGGTTCCAAAGCGTGCGGTGTCTTGACACCGTCAAGAGCTTGAAAAACGGCGTGAGCTACGGGACTATGCCCTGACGGACAGGTCAGCAAGAGTGCAAGGCCTCGGCAAAAACGTCAAGGAGTAAAAGAAGACCGTGAGCCCGAGGTTCTGCCTCTGATTGGGCCACGGCGCAAAAGGGCGAGAGTCCAGAAAGGGGAAAAAGGTCACAGCATAACATGAGCCACAAAAGAGGGCCGAGGGGAGACGCCTCATTGACGGCCGGTACACACTGGAACATTTCAAAGGCCGCCCGACGCGCGGCAGGCACGCGCGTTCACAAACACTTACGGCCAGCATGAACTTGGCTTCCTCTACTTTGTCCAAATCCAGAAGGTTTAGGAAGAGATCGGAAGCCGGTCTGTAACAGGCAAAGTGGTTGGCGAGCCGCTCGGCCATCGCGCTCACTGCAAGGCAACAGGAACCTTTTGGTCAATGGCGTTTTTGCCCAATCGGTCATCGCGCTCCGTCTCGGCTTACACTTGTCGATGGCTTTGTCGTCCTTTTCCTCCAAAATCTTCCGGAACACGAAGGCCATACTGGGGCTTTTGCCGTCCGCACTGGTGTAAACTTCCTCGAGCATCTCAACCGCCGACTCCAAATCGCCCCTGAGGACAAAATTAGGGTCAGAGTGCAGGTCAGAGAGACATTCGGCCTTTTTTTCTTGACCGTGTAAACTTTCCTCTGCTTTGTTCGCTCGGTGAAATGTTTGGCGCACGCAAAGTGAAAGCCGGACAAATATCAGCCAACTCAATCTGGCAACCTGGACTCGGCGAGTACACTTAACTGTGCCTCCCCGTTCCACGCTTGCCTTTGCGATGAATATTTAACTGCGGCGGCGTGCGCACGCGCCGATGCGCAAGTGTCCAGAGGTGGGTGAACATATCCACCCTGATTGTTGCAACCGGGACCGTCTGAATAATTCAGCGGGGGAAGGGGGGCGCTAAATGCGGTTCTCTCTGCTTTCCGGCCCCGCTCGCTTCCCCACCCGGGCTCTTAACCAGTCAGCTCGACTCCGGCAGAGCGGGGACGCCACGTGTCAGAGCGGCTCAGGGCGCCGCTCCCGGAGGTCAAGGTTCAAGCTGACGGGGCCGAGCAACGATGGCCAACCGGGCGTGAGGCCGTCTTGCCGTTTCTTGCGCTCTCGGCGGCGTTGCCGAGTTGGCGCGGGGACGCCTGTCGCGCTAATGCGGCGAGTGGCGCCATGAAAGCTCGATGCGCAACGCCATCTTATATTTCGTCCGCTCTCGCAACGACGGTGGAGGATGGCTCTTTTCAAGACATTAAAAAGAAGCCACGGATAATCCGACGATGCCCGTGTCTCCCATTTGCTCCGGACGCCCTGCCTGCTTGCTAAGCTTTTATGCTACGAGTGTGTCCTAACAGGTCTTGTCACCGCGCTCATGTGTTAAAACTGTTGCTCTTTGTGTCAACCAACTTGTGCCTTGTACTTTACAAACTCATTGGCAGGAAAATGTTCGTTTTTCAACAGACCGACGGGTGTGACAGCCTGCGCAACTGATGAGCAATATTCTTAGCGGGGAGATTTTCCCCCACCACCGTGACGATGCCAGGGGTTCCCTGGGCTATGAACCCCGAAAAGTCTGTCAAAATTAAGGAAAGGGATCCTATTTCTGGCCCGGGCCTGGATCTTGAGTCTCTCAATTCGGAATCCCGCGGAGTAGTCGTCAAATTCAAAAGAACCCAGTAAGGACTTACCGCTTGATGTGAGCCAGGGCCTTGTTGTTGGTGAACAACATGGTGGACAGGTTGAGACTGGTGCCGAGACCCTCCATGAGCGACTGCACTTGGGTAATTGCCGCCACGTCGCCTTGGCTGCCGAGGGCCTGCACCAGCCGGGTGACGGCGAGCTGCGAGGGCACGTGGTCCTGACGCAGCATCGACTTGAATGTCTCCACGGCATCTGAGGGGACGGGGAAAACCGGATCCCGTGTCGTGTTTGGCAAGACTTTGTGTGTGTGTGTGTGTGCATGTGCATCGTCATTACCTTCGGTCTGGCCTCGCTTGCTCTGTGTGACCACCAGCAAATTGGTGGCAATGTCACTCAGCTGGAAGCTTGGAAATCGAGACTGGGCACTGAAATAGTTGATAGGTTGCTGTATTTGACCATTTCCAAAGACTCAAACGCAAGTCACCCAACAATAAACCACAATAAAGTTGATCAGTTTGGACTTAAACTATCGCCAGTCTTTCTCATCTATTCACTTAAATATCGGTCGAACATGATTTGCAAATCATTGTCGACTAAAATGTGGTTTTGCCACAACTTTAGGGTTATACAAGCGCACTTGTAATAAAACGGTACGAAAATGTACCGTCACAATTATAGTGACCAAAATCGCTAAATCGAATGCACAAAGGCAATAATTACTCTCTGAAATGTTGTCATGCTTTGTTGGTAAACGATTTCATCTCCAATTTTGACCATGAGGTAAACAGTACATCGATTTAAAAAAAAGAAAAAAAGTGGATCCTCGAGGCTCGAGCAGGGGGGAAATTAATCCTTCACTTTTAGTCTCTGCAGTACTACAGTAAATAAAGGGTTGGTCCTAAACACACTGTTACACAGGCCAATGGAAAAGAAAAATCATCATCTACATGTGGGACAGGGAAGAAATAACATTCTTGTCGAAGATAGTGGCAACTACACTCCAGATGGAGCTTTATCGGTCGAAAGCGTACCCTGGTGAGCTGAAGCGAGAGGCCTGTTAGCTTTCAACATGACCGAGGGACAGGGATTTGTCAGCAATGAAAGCAAATCTATTTTTTTCCCCCTAAGCCGAGGCGAGACGGTTAATAAGGAGGCATCACATTTGGGGCATGGGGGGGGATCCTGCGGACAAAGTAGAGACAATGCAAGTTCCACGATGGATGCCATGTGTGAGCCTCTTACGTCACCCCGGCAATAATACAGTGCAGACGTGAATGGATGCCGGGGACGTTTTGCTCCGCGTGCGCCACGGTGCACGTGGACCGCATGTGGCCGGAGGGTGATTCTGCAGATCAATGCCCCCCCCCACATCATCTGCTCTCATCCCATAGGCAGACAGGCATGTTGTCCTCATTTCTTTGCCACCGAAACCTCAATCAGACTCTTCTTCTTTTGACTTCTTTTTAGAGCCCCGCAAGCAGATTAATCCGCACGCTCAATTGAGCATCCGGCGAGGCGGTCCTTATCACCACGGCGACACCGGGGGGGGGGGGGGCGAGCGGCATGCGGGAGCCGCTTGCGACAGGGTCACAGCGGGAACGGGGTCGCTGCGGCGGGGTCTGCATTACTCTTATCAGGTGGGAGAGAAGCTCAAGAGGCTCTCTGGCGCACGCACACTTTCCCTGAGACCTTCTCCTTCCAGGCATATTTGCACTTCAGCCAATGAATCCATCATCACCACACCCTCAATCCCTTAATCTGGCCACAAACGCCCCCCCCCCACCCCCATCCCACCCCTTCACTACTCAATTCTGTCCAGATTACCTCCAAACAAACGCACGAAGAATTAATGCCTATAGCGTCTTCATTAACCTCCTGCGTGATTAAATCTAGACGTCCTCGCCTTTTTCCCTCCCACCCCCCACTTAGCTTTTTTTTTTAATCTCCTTCTTTCTCGCCATTATCATCTTCCCCAGCCCGACTCGCCTCTCAGCTCATTTCACTCCTGGGCGCGAGCGCAGATAAAATGTGAAAAAACACAAGCGCGCTTTCACGCAGCGCAGGGGGGGCGGTAAACTAGTTCAAACAAGAGCAGAGATGGGTTATCGCTCGTATTGCGCAGGTCTTAAAGCGTGGCGATTATTTCTCATAACACGGGAGGCAGAATCATGTAGGCTGATAAAAACACAGACGGAGATGTCTTTTTTTTTCTGTTCCTGTACAAATTAGTTATAGCATTGCACAGTAAGTGCTCGCTTGTTTTCCTCTGAAGGACAAAGAACAAAAAAAGCAGATTGGCAGCACTCAACTCCGATTCCCTATACCGCTCTACAAGCTCTCACTGGTGCAACGCGACCACACGACATATGATGATATAAGCTATTTACAGTACAAACTACCGGAAAACCTAAAAGACTTTTGATGTTTTATTTCCACCCATCAAACACCTCCGGGAGGTAAAGTGCTGTGAAAGAATATTTGCTGCCTTCCTGGTTTCTGTGTTCTTTGCATATTTGTCACAAGGTTTCAATTCATCAAACACATTTTAACATCACATAAAGACTACCCAAGGAAATAGTAAATGCACCAAAAAATAAAAAATAAAACTTCCAAAACGACCTGTTCCTATGGTAGCTTTGGAACAAACATCAGGGCAACGACAACAAGAGGAAAGCGCAACATTTCCCATCACTGGAAACGCTCAGTGGGCAGTTTCCGACTGACTGGCAGACGCATGGAATTGCCCGCGGACGCTTTTGGCACATGTGACGGGTGAGGCGACTTACACATCCTTGAGCGCCACGGCGTCCTCCAAAGCTCCTCCGGCCAGCAGGGAGCGGATCACGTGGTCGTACGAGGCGGCGCCCAAAGCCACGCCCCGTTTGTCCGCTTCCCTCAGCATCTTGTAAGCCTCTGAAAGCGAGCGCAAGAGCAGACTTATCATGGGCTGCAGAGGTGAAGTTGGAGCCAACTCTGACTATTTCAGTTTGGAGGGAGTTCGCAGAGGAGAACATAGACGCGTTGAGGAAAACGTAGCCGCATCTCAGTAAATTTGAATATCATGGGAAATTTCAATTAGTCACCACGGCCTAAAATATTTCCCGATTTTCACTTTGCATCATTTTGTTGATTGAATAGTCAAAAACAAACCACTTAAAGTGGTTTTCATGTGGAAATTATGCAGGAATTTGCCATCTGAAAAGCATTTCACATGCTTTTTAATCAATCTTGATGAAAGGTTCCCTTTTTGAATTCAACTACTGCAATGAACTTTTCTGCCATGTTCGGTTGAAACGAGTCGGTTCCAAGTTGTGAAAGCCTTCCAGAGGATTTCCTCTGAATTCAAATTTCTTTTTGGGAATTGCATGGCTGTCGTGCATCTACTTCCCCAGCTATCAGAGCAACAATGGTGCCTGGACCTATCACGACTTTTTGCAGAGAGCCATTTTTGCTGACCCGGCATTCTGCTATTAACATTCGGCCAAACTCAACAAATTGGTCGGCAACTGGAGGACCTCGACCTCCGGCATCTTACCGTTGGCTTTTCCCTTCTTGCAGAGGGCCAGAAGTCGGATTTGATACTGGGGGTCACCTCCCGCACCTCTGCGGGGTGTTTCTGGTTTGGCCTGCTGCGTGTTGGCAGCTTCTTCGTACCAAGTCTGTAAAAGACACACACGCACACGAGATCAAACTCAGACTGATGTCTCCATCAAAACACTGCCCTGGCTCTCACAAGTTGCTGCACATATTCTGTGCGCGTGTGTGAGAGAGAGAGGAGATAGAGAGATGTGGAGCGGCCACGCTAGGGTCCCCTGATGCTCGATCACCCGTGTAGCAGCGAGGGGAGGGGGTTAAGCTGTATTGGCTGGGGGCAAATTCGGGCTGACACCCGGCGGGGGTGGGGATAGGCAAAGAGATGCGTTCATGTTAATAGTGTGGGGAGCGGGGACGTCAACTGGAGTGCCCCTGGGGTCATCTAGTTCATCGCTCGGGGCAACGGCGATCGCTTCCTGTCTCGTCAAAGATTGGAGTGCAAGGTGGAGAGAGGGGAAAAACATTCAGCAAATGGAAAACCCAGCCCTCTCGTGGTTTGTGGTCCTAAAGCGTCTTAATTTGGTCTTTGACAGCTTTCCTGCACACGTAAGAGCAAGTGAGCGAGCCATATGGTGGCATTTAGCTGCTGGCTTAATTAGTTGGGCATTACAGATTTGCACCCACACATGCAGTTGTAATTCCTTTCGCCAGCCGGCCGCTCTGATTGACCGCACTGCAATCCTGTTTGCTCTGCTTCATGTAATGAACAGAGGTTTAAAAAGAAAAAAAAAAAAAAACGGGGGGGGGGGGGGTGGGGGATGGCGAGGGCATGCGGAGCAATTCCTAAGAGGGTTTATGCACATCCCCTCACATTTTAAGGGGCTCTCTTGATACAGACAAGAGGGGGTGAGGTCAACATGCTCTTTCAGTGATTCAGTTAGCTGGCCGCTAATTATTCAACTTGACGGTTGGATATTGAAATGAGTGATTGTGACGCGCATCGGTATGAGGACACGTTTTGCTGGATAAGTACTTGCAATACGCCTGCGGTCTGAAACAAATCAATGGACACTTTTCAATGTTACAGTCCACTTGCATCGGGGGACAAAAGACAGGGCGGTGACCAAACTTGCCCCCCCCCCCCCAATCTCATGAATGCGCACGTAGTCGCAATTGGCCATTCACAAATTGACAAAAGTTTGCAGCCCTACGCCGGGTTATCTCCTGGGAAACTCACCTAGTCGGCGTTTTTGTGGTCAGTCTAAAGGCTGCCATTTTCTGGCATCTTGGTGCCATGGACTCTTGAGGTTAGCTGAGGAGCATCGATCAGAAAACAGTCGTGCTTTCCTGCCATCTTGAGGATTCCATAGACACTTCTCACCCATTGTGTTCAAAAATCCAAAATCTAACCAAAATCCCTGGCCACATATTTTGTTCTAAATCTCGAGCACAGAAAATGTTCAAAACAACAAGAAAATGCAGCAGAGGCTCCATGTGAGAGACTCTATCTGAACTTCGTCAAAGTAGTTGTCTTTTTCCATTTACAGTACAATGTGTGTTCAACTTGGTGTTTATGTGTCACATTAGACCGCAGGCGTGTTTCAATTCCTCCAATGCTCCTGGGAATCTCAAGATTTCTCTACTCCGTCGCCTCCTTTCCCCACCAGGAGCCTTCTGGCTATTATTCTTCTGAATAATTTCCTTAATACAGTTAGCGCGATGCGCAGGCTATAGCATAACGTGTCGTGAAACAGTATTTGCCCCCTTCCTCATTTCGGTGCTCTTTGCATATTTTTCACACACAAAGATTTCATTTGTTCAAACCAATTTGGAAATCACACAGAGACAACCCAAGGAAACACAAAATGCAGTCTCGAAATGCCGTGAATCATCGCATCACCAATTATCGCACACAGTTTCAGTTATTGCTGCCAGGGGTGTCACAACCCATTGCTAGGTTCGGGGGGCAATTACCGGTACTTTTTCACGTAGGTACGAACGTACGAAGGTAGTTTTGGATTTGATTAGATTCTATTATTTTTTTGGTGTGTGCCTTAATAAATCAAATTGGGGTGCAAACTGATGGTTGGACGTTCTCCTTCAAGATTTTCTGCGAGACAGCAGAATTCATTATCCCATCAATCACAGCAAGTTGTCTTGGTCCTGAGTCAGCAAAGCAGCCCGAGAGCATCACACTGCCACCACCATGCTTCATTGCTGGCATGATGTTCTTTTGATCTAATGCGGTGCCATTTTTTACCCCGGACATAACGAGCTGCATATTTTCCAAAAAGTTCAATTATTGACTCATCAGTTGACAGAATCCCCCCCCCCCCAAAAGTGTTGAGGATCATGCGAGACCCCTTTGTGACAAGCCTTTGTGTTCTTTTTGGACAACTGTGGTTTCTGCCTGGGAACTCTCCCCACGAATACCATTTTGGCCAGTGTCTTTCTTCTGGTAGAGCCGTGAACAGTGACCTGAAGCGAGGCCAGCGAGGTCTGGAGTTCTTTGCATGTTTTTCTAGGCTCTTTTGCAACCTCGTGGATGACTCTTGGAGTCATTTTAGCTCCTGGGAATGTTTGCCATTGTTCCCAGTTTTCTCCATTTGTGGATCTTGGCTCCGACAGTGGTTCACGGGAGCCCTGCAGTCTTGGAAGCGGCTTTGGAACCTTTTCCAGACTTACTCACTTTTTTTTGTTTTATTTCTTTAGAAGGTGGCATGATGTGTTTGTTTCTTGAGATCTTGCAGCCTATTTCACTTTGTCTGACAGATTCTATTGACATGATTTCGTGATTCAACAAATGTGGTGCTAGGGTGTTGCCCGTGAAATTGAACTCGGCTTTACCAAAACTGTTAATTTGTGATTGAAAAATCTAAAACTACCATAGGAACAGGTAGTTTGGGATTTTTTTTTTGTGTGCATTTTATATTTTCTTGGGTAGTCTCTGGGTGATATTAAAATTGGATTGATGAACCGAAACCTTTGCAAGTGACACATATGCAAAGAACACAGAAGTCAGGAAACAGTGTAGATTTTACCTGGGGCACCTCGAAGGGAACCTCCTGGCCGTTATTCTTGAGGACGTCGGCCAGCATGCGCAACGTCCTCTCCCGGGGAATGACGTTCTCCTCCTGGATCTTGGTCCACACGGCCTCCGCCTTTTGCCAGTTGTTAGTCTCCTCTAGTGGAGGGGCGGGAATGAAAGAATTCAATTTACAAGAGGGGAGTGCTGGCCTTGGTGGCAGAGGGTCATGTTAACCCCGTGACGTGGTTCGATAATGCGGAGCGCAACGGTGACCGTGCAGCTGGTCATTTCGGCCGCGTCGCGGATATCTTAATCTTAACAAGAGGGTAATCAAGACACGAATCTGATCAACAGACTCATCCTTGTCTATGCTGTCGTGGAGGCAGGACAAGAATTTGTCGTTTGTTGACAATCGGCTGTGATGGCCCAATCAGCACCGCTGCAGTCACGCCGCGCTATTCTGCTTCGGTCCCCAATCACAACAAATAGAAGAGGGACTTACTGCAGAGACGGAGGAGGTAACTGTACATCTCATCACGGTCGCACTCAAATAACTTGGAGGTCATATCCACCATCTGCTCCAAGACCTCCATCTCAGGGGCAAAAAGATTTCGAGTTTCATCATCATTTTGCATTGAATCTGTGCCCCGGTGTGTTGGTGTTTGTGTTACCTGTTGGTTGGTAATGCATTTCTCAGCATACCACTGCAGACGCCCTGGCCTTGCCCTCAATCCAGGAGTCTATAAACGGAGGGAGGGGAGGGGGTTTAAGGCTAAGGATTTTTAATGCCACTTTCTAAAACATGGCTCGTCTCATGAAAGAAGCAGGAAAGGAAAAAAAAACCTTAGTGATGCACTTTTATGCTGACCACAGAGCAGTGATCTATTTTTAGCAGACGGAGCGCCTCCAACAAAAACAAGTTTGAGAAAATCATTATACAACTGCCGTATTATTTTATGTATTCCAATCTCCTTAAAATGATTAGAAAACAAATGTAAGGGAATGAAATAACGGTCCAATTTCAAGGTGTTTCATTCAGGCAAGGTTAAAGAAGTATATAATTGCATTTTGTTTTCTTCAACATAGAATACTCACGACCTGAAACGCCATGGAGTTATTAATAGGATTTAGACGTGCTTTATATCAGTGGTCCCCAACCTTTTTGAGGCAGGTTTCAAATGTGGAGGCGAAATCATATTTGAAACAAAGCGTTCTGTTTTGGGAGCAGGACGACACGGTCCAACGGATCTCGGTGTCGGTGTAGCACAGATTTACTTTGATATGTGGAGGGACAAGGTGATTATTACGACAGAACAGCGATCAGGATTTCATCGGTCCCCTGGGGCCTGAATAAAATCCGAATAAGACTAGGATTGAGAGACCGCCCTCTCGTCTCTCAGTGGTAATCTGAGAGCAGGGGGGTTAAAAAAAAAAAAGGCAGGAAATTAATCTGAATGAGGGAGGGAGGAAGGGGATCAACGCCGCTCAATTCCTGCTGGCCCTTTTTGATGGGAGCACCATCAAGAAAAGATTGGCAGGCTTCATCCCTTACTGCTGCTTCCTCTCCCAATCTCTCTCAATCCCAGCCTCTTCCTGCAAATCTCCCTTGCTCCTTCTCCTCCTTCTGCGCCTCCCCCCCATCCATCCGTCCATCCATCCCAGGCAGAAGCATTATGCGCTTACCCGAGCAGCCAAAGGGACAAATTAAAATGTGTCGCACTCACTCTCTCCCTCAGACCGTCTAATCTTCTTAGAGACCAAAGCCCAGTGCAAGTGTTCCCATCTTTTCAATTCCTTTTTATTTTGTTTGTCAGTCTCCACGTGCAAACACACACACACACAGGCACGCACGCACCTCGTTTGGAATCCCTCAGGCCCCGGGGTCTAATCTGTAATTAATTTTGAAAAGGCAACATTTTTTTTTTTGATCTGTTCGCATCCACATGTTGAGTTCAAATTGTGCAAAATGTGTCTCCGTCTAAGGAAAGAACTCTCAGCTCACCTACGCCTCACAGTAGCTCTCCATCTTTGCTTCCTGTTGTAATGTTTGAATTTCCGTTTGTCACCGTGACCATTTTAAGCACCCGCAGCAACACACGAGCTCGCATAAAAACACATAATGACTCGCCGCTCTTTGGCGATGCTACCTAACCCCGACCGCACGCGCGCGCGCACCCATGCACACGCCACAATAATAGGCCTCATGACGATCCGCTACCTAACCGTGAGCATTTAGCACAAAATTGGCCACCTCTCTCTATCATTACATTTAATTAGCTGTGATTAATCAGCTGGCAATTATACCAAACACAGCTCGAAGAGAGCCACCACTCACCGGGACCGCCACTTGACATGCTCTCCGTTGACGTTTATCTGTGCTTCGCCGCACGTTTTGTGCTTTTTCCGTTTTAATGAGTGCAACCCAACTATCCATTATCGCCTCGAGTATTAAAGATATGATAGATGACAGCCGAGAGCTGCGTTTGCTTGACCAGAGATTTCGAAACCTTTTTGTGAGCGGTTATGGTAGCAGACAGTTACGTATTGTCGTGTGCCGATTACTTCATGAGCTACGTTAAAATGACTATACATATTTTCAGTTACTTGGCCACTTGTTACCAATGACTTATTTAACACTAAGAAGAACATCCGGCACAACTCAAACAATGAATGTTTTAATATATATTGTCAAGCTGCTTTTACTCCCTTCTTCAATGAGCGGCCACCTAATCACTTTATTATTTATGGTGCAGCATATTTCAATACCCTCTGAGGGAATGTGATGAACCTTGAGCCTGACATATGGAGGGTGTGTGTGCACGCGCACGCGCATTTGCGTTGGGGGAGCCACCTCTGAGGGTTCAAACCGATGTCTGTCACCAACATCCTTGACAGTTTGTATGTTCATCTGCACTCTGTAATAAGGCTTTGCCACTCTCGCTCTCTCACACACTCACCCCGTTGGCATTGAGCTCACGCTGTTGTAAGTAGGATAAGGGCTGTATAGACACAATAGCATGTCAATAGCGCTTCAGAGGGTTGGGAAATCCTCAAGAGGCCCAAATCCCTCTTTTAGTGCACACGAACGGGACGTTCTTCAATCCGTTGAGACAACATAATGGCCTTGTTCCCTCTGATGTCTCATGTCCTGATCTGTTTATTCGTCAATCTCCCTGTGCCGATACCCAGTTTGTAAGCACGCAGTTCATCCGTGTGTCACTCGCTTCTCATCGGCCCGCCTTTCCTCTCTTTTACACTAATCTCGGGGCTTTCTGACAGGACACGGTTGCATAAATGTGTATGCAACATGTATATCTAGGTCATAATGGGGCCTACAAAAAAAAAAAAAAAAGACAATCCCTCAAACAGGAAAGACATGAGGCCTAGGATACACAACCAATTTGGGAAGGGAAAAAA
The DNA here is from genome assembly GCF_054856545.1 of Hippocampus guttulatus. Lineage (NCBI taxonomy): Eukaryota > Metazoa > Chordata > Actinopteri > Syngnathiformes > Syngnathidae > Hippocampus > Hippocampus guttulatus. Next base: position 423,432 of record NC_141270.1, read on the forward strand.
AACAAAAACTGGGAAGTTTTCATCCATCAAGTTATTGCTGGACTTGGTGGATGTCAAAGGTCCACATACCCTTGTTCAAATGCTGGCTCTTTTTAAATAAATGAGAGCATCAAAAGTAATTTCAAAATGTTTTCTACCATGAACATTACCTCTAAATTGCACAACTCAACGGAGATGAAAAATGGAATCTTTTCCAGAGGGGAAACAAAAATAAACAACTGAGATCATGTGGTGGCACAAGTGTGTACACTTTCTTGTCACTGGAATGCGTTTGGAATTCTCACACTCTTAAATGTGATTTAGAGAGGCATGAACAGAGCTAGGTAGAGAGCGAGAGCGAGCAAAATACTTTGATGATCCCATTGGGAATTAAAAACTGATTCTAAAAATTCTCTTTTGTTCAGATGCTGTATTTTCTACTTTCCTACCTCGATGATCTTGCGCGCCTCCCGGTAGCGAGCCGTCTGCAAGAAGGCGAAGAACAGGTCGTAAAGCATGGTCATCTCTCCGCGCTCTTGGCTCACCACGTCCATGGCTGAGGGAAGATGACAAGAGTGCTGAAGGTTATTTCAAAAACCAAACAAAACAATGGTGCTCTCTTGCTCGTTTTTTTTTTTTTTGCCACACTCTCGCTGTCCCGTGGCTGACAGTGTATTCCGCAGAGACAGAAACTCTGGAGCATATTTTGAGCTGCTCAAATAAACACTAAATGGAAACAATTTAGGGGGTGGGGGTGCTTGGGGGGACGGAGGAGGGGGTGGGTGGGTTAATGGTGGACACAGGAGCGACGGGTGAGAGGGCCTTTGAGTGCAGGGAGTCTGCGCCACTTGCCCCACTGGCACATTCAAGTTGACCCTTTCATACACAGCGAGACGCGATGACAAAGGAGAAATAAGCAGAGATAAATGAAGAAAGAAAGAAATGGTGCAACATCACTGAACTTTTGGGGAAAATATAATATCCTTGTACTGCTGCAGGCCCGTCTAACACAGATGTGGAAGGAATGCCATCTTTCCTTTTTTTAGTCACATGAGTTTTCTTGGGGGGGTTAGGATTTGCTCGCGGAAAGAAGGACCGACTTCCCATAAAAGATCCAAATATTAGACCACCGGATTAGCCGTCGTCGTTCCCGCTTTCTCACAACTCACGGGAGTTGGGTGTCTCGTCGATTTATGTCAAAGTACGGGGCGGAATGATTGAGCGACTTCCGGAAGTCCCGGCTGAAGTATCTCGCTCACACTAGCGTTTGGAGATTTCATTTTGAACAGCCACCACTCCCGCCCATTCACGTTAGACACCGATTGTCCCTGTACGTGACACCGAACTCTGAGAGACGTCACTTTGTTTTTGTTACTGCCAGGTGGGCGCGTTCGAATTGAAAAAGAATGACTAACGATGGGACGAGCGACTTGAACAAAGGTCGCGTTCAAAGTTCTTCAATGTCCTGAATGACGGTCGGGGGCCTAGAAAATGTTGCTTTGACACCTTTTTGCAGGAGCTCCGTATCTCCCTTTTCCACCAGGCTGACGATGATGTCGTGGATGCGTGGCAGGTGGCCGTAGCGCTTCTGACAGTCCAGCGCTGCGTCGAGAGCGCCCGACAGGTCATTACTGTCGGCACGCCGTCCAAAACACACACAAAGGAAAAGAGAGAGAACGAGGGTGTTAGCCGCGCAATCGGTTGAGGATGTATGGGGAGAAAATACAGAGCATTAACCCCGCGCCCCGGCATTCAAGCACAATGACCCACCGCAACAATACGGGGCCGTTTAATGCGTGACAGCACAACTACAGGTGATGAGGCCTTTTGGCCTCAATACATCATTCTCACACAATCGTGCACCGGTGAGCAGGGGGCTAATGTCTCTCCGGACTGGCTTTCAGCGGCGCTTGATGCTTGAAAGCAGACAAAGGGCCGCTCTTGAGCTTCCCGGCTCTTCTCCAACTTCTCTTGACGTAGCTTTTGCTTCTCTTGTCATCGCCACCATCGCTTTACTTTTTCTTTTTTTTACCTTCGCTCTAACGTCTGCTCCCGCCGGCACAACCTTTGATTTGTTGGAATTCAAAAACTTGATTTCCAACAGGATAGCAATGGAAATTGAATTTAAACCGCTTCATTTCAAAACCAGCATTAAAGCTCTCATCACAGAGGAAAGCGAAAATATTCACCTTTCGCGCGTGATGTCACGGCCTCGGCAGAAGAACCATTTGCGCCTGCCTGTTCAAACCCCCGTAACGCGTATCGTCCTGTATCCGTTTATAGATGCCATTCTCTTCTATTCTTGCTGCGTTTGACTCATAGACAAAGGTGTAAAGCAAACTTGGCTTTTTCTCACATACGATGAGGACGACGGAACATAAAAGACGGCGACGGAGGGCGGCGATCGTCCGACAGGTGAACGGTGAAGACGGCAGGCGGCGGTGGATGTCAAGGCTGCGCGAGCAAAAATAAGTCTGTCGCTCCGTTTTACTTCCACTTTGATTTGGCAGTCGTTACAGCTCCGTCACAGACGGCAAAGGTTAACGGCTCAATACGCTCATCTCGAAAAGTTTGGGAATATTCGGCTTTCAGGGGAAATTTCAGGAGGAGCCCACATGCACTGTAATTCACATTAGTAAAACAAAGCAACACAGTTAAATCATTCATTATAAAAAATATTACGTAATTCAAATAAACCAGACACATTTAACATCCACATCCTTTTTTCTTTTTTCCGAATCTACGAGCTCAACTCTACATTTTAAAAATCAAATGTTTAACCAACTCCGCTTTCGATTCTCAATGAGCAGAAATCTCAATTGACATGACACATCAGTCGAGTTCAATCAATCTTGTGTATCGGAGGCTTGTTTTCCCTCATCAAAAATGTGGCTGGTGTTTCAAAAATGCCTTCGTTTCCCGACACAACTCACGGCCTGGCATGCGGACTCACAACCAGCAGACGGGACAAGTTTGCCCGATGGATGGATTGATCAAGAAACGGCGCGGCGGCAGAGCCGAAGACAAGCTGAGGGAGGGAGGGACGGAACGGGGGGGGGGCGCGGGGGACCGCTTCACTTCGATCGGCACTGCCGTGACAGCGATGCTGTCACTCTGTTGATTGGGTAATTACCATGTCAATCACACAGAGGTCAACGTGGAAAGCGCCTGGATGGCGAGTGAGGAGAAACGTTCAAACGATACAGTGATGTAGGTTGATTTGTGCGTGCGCGATTTCGTAAATAAACCAGAGAGCAAGCAGGTATGGCCTTGAATTCACCTTCTGTGCCACCACTGGAGAGGCAACGGCGAGTGCATGTCTGATGAGGGAGATGTAGGAGGACGACTCTTTTCAGCAATGTCACTCAAGAGCGATCGAACAATATGGCGCCGACATTTTGGCCACGCGCTCCTTTTCTTTCTCCTCGCCGCCATCATTCGATAGGAAACTTCCAAAAAAGAGCCATCGCTTGGCCTGGCATTCCAATTACTCCCTCCCCCTTCCCGCACCAAAAAAAAAAAAAAAAAAAAAAAAAAAAAAAAAAAAAAAAAGAGCTAAATGATGGATCGTCCACCACCCCCCTCCCTCCCTTACAATTTAAATGTCATTTTGCATTACAATTTACCATAGCACAGCCCTGTTATTGTCCTTAGCTTTGCATGTCAGCTACTTGCCAGCCACTTAAGACCCGGGGTGTGTGTGTGTGTGTGTGTGTACACACACACACACACACACACACACACACACACACACACACACACACACGAAGTTGCTGGTGGAAACCTGAAGGATTAGACAAGAAAGCTAATTGTGCCTCATCCTTGCTCTGCTGCCCTCTTTTGCGCGACAAAGACGACGGGCAGGCCCGTGATCAAGCCGCTGTCCTCGCACCAGAGACGACTGCTGCTTGTCTAGGGAAGACAAATGAGCTGTTGATCATGACACCACTAGCCTGCTGTTCGAGACATTTGCAGAGAGACATGCCATCAAAGAGATTGTTGTCAAAAAATGACAGTTGGCGCCTCAGGAAAGAAGGCTCTTCCAAAGCCCGTGCTACATAATTGCAGAGCAAATTCCCCCAACAGGAAGGCAGACCAAGAGAGCTCCTTTCAAAACATTTTCCACCAATAACGTGACAACTTCCTTGAGAGAAAAAAAAAAAATTCCCGAGGGGAAATGAAACACGTTGGAGATGATGCGGTTGCACAGATGTGCACACCCTCGATCAACTCGGGACAGTGGCAGTGTTCAATGCAAACAAATCCCATTCAAAGTCATGTTCATTGGGAGGAAGCGCCCACACCTGCCACCGTTTTCAAGTGAGTCTGATCAGCTCCAAATGAAGATCAGCTGTTCCAGCAGGCTTTTCCTGACAATGATAGACACGTGCGATTCTGACATAAATCCAGCTTCGGACGATAAATCAATCAAATAAAAGAAACGTCCAAATTCGGGCTACGCTGCCACAACCTGACAATCCCCTGTCAAGTTAAAACATGAACTCCAAACTATTGCTGGGGCAAATTTTGATGACGGTGTTTGGAATGTGCAACAAATGATTCCAAATCCTACATTTGCTTCGAATGACTACGAAAATGTTGTCACGGTATCGCTCAAGGAGAGATGCTCGCGTGCTTGCCAACCTAAAAAGTATACATTTGTCGCAGCGAGAGCGTCTCCAACTCCCATGATTATCATTTCTGTCCGCGTCCTGCCCTCTCCCCGCTCATTGGCATTTTCTGTCGCTCATCACTTCCAGAACAAGTGGCGCCCAGCGCCGGCTGCCAAACAGAGTGGAAGCGGGTTAGCTCAGACAATACGCAGCAGACGGGCGGGAAGGTTAACGGGGCGGCGCGTATGATGGGCTTGTCAAGGGCTAATCTGCCGCACAAGTGTTCATTAAGTCATTAAGCGGCGACGCGGCGGACGAGACTGGCGCGGGCGGGACCGATGCCGGCTTTGTCTTTTTTGTATCGACGCGCTCCCTTCGCCTCCTCCCAACAATCGGCTTGTCCGCCGAGTGACGGAATGAAAACAACAGAAGAAGAGAGGAAGTGGACCCCCCCCCCCCCATCGGGGAAGTTTGAGTCAAATGTTTGGCGCTGGATCGGACCGCGAAAAGATGATGAGCCTACCTTGCATTGCCAACCACCGACGCAAGGGGGCGTGGGGGATGATATGATATTTTTCACAACTTTTGAATGGAACATTGGATGGGAATAAACCCAAGCCAAGGGTAGAAGTGTCCATTTGAAGACAGCCATTGGGCCAAGAAATCACACGGGGGGAAGCGGGCGGCATGGCGGGCGACCGGTTAGCACGTCGGCCCCCCCCGGGAAGAGGCGCAGGCTTCGATTCGTTTGCATGTTCTGCCCGAGCCAATTTGTAAGCTGGTGAACTGAAAAGCGCTTAGTGGAAATATGTCTGAAGAATTCCAAGTAGCCGATCTGCCGGTCTGGAGCCCAATTGTTTGGTTGAAGCCTGCCAGTGGAAAATTCAAACAAGTTCAGGATTTACAGATCCCAACGATAGTGTGGTGAAATAAAACATTTGCCGGAGGGGACACATTGCATGCGACACACAGGGCGCAACCTGCTCCGACAACCTAAACCAAGAAATACGTTAGAACGGGAGGTACCAAAAGCCGTGGGAACGGAACTCTGTCATATCCAGAGGACCACCTGCAAAAACCAACAACAGGAAAAAAGCCTTTCAAGGGAAACGCTACCTGCGTTCTGTTGGTGCGCAATGTGATTTTTGAATGAGACCCGTCGGCGTGTGTTTGTTTTGGGTTACTGCTGATGACCCGGGAGTAAATTAGCCCACTAATCTCGCCAAGGCAGCCATTAACAAGTGAACCGGGCAACCGCTTGTGCCGAAATTACTTCAAAGATTAACAGTGGCGGGGGAGCACCTGCAAAGTACTACTTCCAAGGCAAACACGCGATGTAAGTACGTGTACGGCGTCTGTGTGTTTGCGAGTCCCCGAACGGCATGGCTGGGGTAAATCTGGCAATTAGCGCTCTGTGCATCATTAACATGCTAATGAGTTGCTCTACTTAGAAGCTCCTCTGACAAATAGAGCACACGGACGCGCGCGCACACACGTGCGCAGGAGGCGAATGGCACAGAGGCGCCGAAGAGGCGGGCCGATACGAGTGACCCCGCGGCCAATGTTTGATAACACTGATCTGCATTTGACATCGAGAGAGAAGGGCGTGCGCGCAAACACACACGCACACATTCAAACCTTGGGAATATAGCAGAGGGTGGGGAAGCAGGGGCGGGGACTCACGGGAGAGGTTGCAGCTGCCGAGTCCAAAACAACAAAGCCACATGGACTCGGGAACACAAAAACGTACGCAAATGAGCAATTTCCACATCCTCTCATCCGTCTGAGGCGCCGAACCGGAACGTAACCTCGGCTATGATCACAGGGAGGGATGAGCGGCGGGCCCGGGTACGCACTCGCACGCATCCAACACACCGCCGTGGGCCGCGAGCAAAGGGCGAGTTGGCGTTACCCGTTCAAGTAGGCGCTGACCAGCGGCGCGCAGAGATTGGCGCTGGGCTTGGCCAGTCCCAGCGTGAAGATGGCGTCTTGAAGGCGCTGGACCACGGGGGCGCCGCCATTGGCCACTGCGGCGCTGAGGGTGTGGAAGAACATGGTGACGTGGTTGTCGTTCAGCACCGCGTCCTTCTCTCTCATCTCCTTCAGGATGTCCACGGCCTCTGGAGAGGAAGCCGCCGGACGACACAAAGAGCAACAAATGAACACATGCGATTCGAAACAAAGGAAACGTGGGGTGCGCAAATGCTTTCATAAGAGGCCCTCTTAGCTAATTCCACGCAGGGAAAACAAATCCATATCAAAACAGCATTTTGCTCGCAGCAGGGGATGCGAATGCAACCCGGGATAATGCCAACTCCGCTCTAATTGCTACGTGCGGATTTCGAAACGAGACCACAATTAGGGGACCCCTACGACGAAGGCCATCTTTTCGCCGTGGCCAGGCGGAGAAGGGGTGGGGGCGGGCTAAATTATAGGCACGCGGCGCCGAGGGCCAGCCGCGGCCTCGACGAGACCTCTGGAAACGGGATGAGGGGCCCGTCCATTTTGCATGGAAATGCAGGGCTATTTTCCTCGCCACGCACCCATCTGGCCAACACAGGAGGGGGGGCTGAACAGGGGAGTGCGCACACATGCGTGCGTATTACGAGGATAAAGTCATTAAGATGCATTTACCATCTATTTAGACAGCTGCTAATGGGTTGATAGCGATACAGCCGCTTTCCAAACCAGATACTCATCTATACACCGTGACCGAGGGGCATGACGCCAACGTGCGCGGAATATCTGTGAGGATTCCAGTACGCAGGTGTGGCTGAACACGAAAACGCAATGCCGGGCATCTGAACTAGGAATACGCCGTTGTTTAGCATGTCAAGATACAGCAAAATTCTCAGTTTGGTCGACATATGGGAACAGGACCAGATTTAACATTGACGATGAAACTGGCAAAATAATCACCTGCTGGCTGTTTGTCTTATCATGTGGTTTCTCAGTTTTGGGGGGGGGGGGGGGTGGGGGGGATACACACACACATACATACATATACATATGTGTGTAGAAAATGGCAATTATAATGCATTGGGGATAAGCGAGACGAAAACTCTCGCCCTTCCCTTGGATGTCCTGTCGCCCCCTTGGATTTCACCTTTCATTTCCACGGTCACGCGCACGTTGCTGGTGGATCAACTCCCTCAGTTCTCACCCCCAACTAAAGTCCGCGGTCTCCGATCCGCGCTCTCCATCACCCTGTGACACAGCCGCTAATCACCCAGGCCAATGGCTCGGAGCTGATCGGGCCAAATGGAGCGGTCCATCCACCGTTCAAGCCACCCCGCGCTTCCCGGCGGGCATCCGCCGTTGCTTTTACCCGCCCGTCTCGCCAGTATGCATAACCATCAGCTCGGCCGAGCATCTGGGCAAAGTGAGACAGACCACTCACACGTGCACGCGAGCGAGCATCGGGAGACAGGGAGGAGGACGGGCAAACTGACATCACACAGTCCGGTGGTTCATCTAATGCTCCCTGACGCGGGAGCGGGCGAAAAGAGACAAAGACGGCCGACTCGCAGCGCGTGGCGGAAAAGAACGACAGACGAAGTGAAGGCCAAGGGCAGGTCAAAGAGACAAGTGGTGATGGAGAGGTGTAGTTAAATCGAGAAAGGCAAGACAAGCGGAAGACTGAGGCAGTGTCTCCTATTTTGTGAGCTTTTCACCATAACCTCTTGGAGTTGTTGTTTGTTTGGGAGGGGGGACTACCCCCCGTCTCCCCTATTGGCAGTAGACTGCATGCTTGACAGAGTTGAAGGCCAAAGATTGACTAAAACGTCGGAAAGACATGAATCGTTTTCTAACCTACGACCCACCGACGGTTGTTTATTAAATGCGAAATTCAAGGCTCGATGGCAGTTAGGTTCGGCAAAAAAGGAGTCACAAAACATGCTCGTCCCGTCTTATTTACTTTCATCTATGGCGAGGTCGGCAACATATGTCTGGAGCCGCAAAAAATGAAAAGCCTTATCATGAAGGCAAGCCATTCCGTATGTATCTGTGTTAGCTCTCTCGGCCTACCATCAAAAGCCTTCATGATGAAATGCTTTTTTTTGCCCAACGCGCTATTTTTCGATCCACCAGCTTCCCGCGATCGACCCGTGACCACACGCGCGCATACGCGCACACACTTACACACGCATGCCTTAATGAGCGACGGCCATAACGACCCCTTAGATGAACGAGGCAACCAGATGTAAAATACAATCGTCAGACAAAGAGGCTTGAAGCAGATGCGAAGACAGATGTTTTGAACAAAGGTCCAAGACGCAGCAGACGTAAATTCATTGATTAGATGAGGAGGAAAGTCAAAAGTGAAGACGTTAACAGGCATGAGTCGAACGACAGCAAAACAGGTGCCGTGATAAAAACCACGCCGGTCGACATGAGCGTCATCTGGGGCCCGGTGTGTGCGCCGCGAGCCGGGAAGCCCGCCGGTGCCTGAGCGGGGGTGAGGGGGGCTGCTAACATCGAGGTTAGCCAAGTGTGCTAATGTGGGCGACAAGCGTCTCACCCGTTGCGCGCACTCAGGCTAATGGCCAACGCTTTAGCGCGGCCTATGCACAAGCCGCCACGCGCAGACGAACACTCCAACTGTCGCGCCCAACAAATACCTTTTGCTTGAATTCACATGCAAATGTGTGTGTGTGTGTGTGTATACACACCACTCAGGCACTTTGGTGGACATGATCTGCCATGAGCATCAAGGCGGATTTCAATAATTCCACAAAAATGCACAGAGTCCTGTAATTTTCCCCCTCTCATTTCTCTCTGATGCAGGGGTGCGTGCACAATTGTGTGCGTGCGTGCGCGTGTGTATCTAGAGATGTCAAACGGCCGTGCGAGGAGGGAGGACAGAGGACAGACACGGGAAACATTTGGCTGTCATTGTGTGAATAAAAAGAGAGAGAGAGAAAAAAAAAGCAAAGCGGCAGCACTGATGGTAATTGGCTCCTCGATGAGCAGAAGGAAATTCACCGTAGCATTGTGAAAATGCTTGGCTGATTTGTATGCTTTGAGGGAGGCAGGCGAACCGATGAGAGACACACACACACACACACGGGCGCACGCACAGGCACTCACACACTTTTAACATTTTTCCATAGAGCATGAGTGACTAGCAAGACTGACCTGACAACAGCAAGGGTCTCTTTTGGTGTTTAAATGTTAAAAATCCTATACTGTAGTGACAAGAAATGACCATAACTTGACGGGGGACACGCCATACATTGCGCCAGATTTAAAAAAAAATAAAATAAAGGAAAAAAAAAAAATCTAACTGACATCAAACAATCGTCACTGAAGTTAGGCTGAATCAATTCAAGGAGAAAATGAGTTTTCTTGTCCAATATGCAATACTTGTATCTTTGTATTTGACTAAATTATTTATGTACATTTATTTTAATATTTGTGTATGTTGTGTTGTCTAATATCTTAGGATGTTAATTTTTTTTATGTATTGCTCCAGGTTTTATACGTGGAATACGTTTGTATTTTTTCCTAATAAATTTGCATTTTTCATTCATGATTGACGCATTCTTGTCAAATACATATCGGTTGTCAAACTGAAATGATCCATCCAATTTTTGGGGCCAAATATTTTGTATACTTTTTGTTGTTTTGGCATTTTTAGACTATCCCCCCCTCCAAAAAAAACCTCAACTCAAGATAGCTTTCAAAACCTGTACATTTCCTGCAGTGCAGGACAACTGCAATCTTTGAAACTTTTTGAATTATTTTTCTTGCTCATGCAGTGACGGCGGCTACGTATGCTATTTCATCTTCTTCTGACATGAATGACATTCCCGCTAACTCTGGTTGACAACTCTACCCGGGGGGGGGGGGGGTTGTGACAACACTTCAATCTTAAATCCAAGATCTGGTGTTGGATACAATCCAACACGATCCGATTGTTGCTTTGACCGGTTTTGCACCTGCGATGCAACTCAAAATCACTACGTTTATCAGTCTGGTGAGAAAAGAGCTGTGACGGTTTGAAAATGAAGGGCGACTGTTCAACGGCCGGCGTGTCAGTGCAAGGATGCGGAAGTCGTGAGTAACCAAATGACTGGGAGAGAGAACTCACTGGCGACAAGCTTACCTTCCACTCGGCCATTCTTGGCGAGCACCTTGACAAGTGCGATGTATTTACTGCTATCAAGCGCCACGGATGAATCCTGACGGCTCCTGAGGAAGGAGAACGGAGAGAGACAGACATTGGGGATTCATGTATTCCGCTCATCGTATTGTAGTCAGATGTGGGGAGCGGGTGACGGATGGAAGAAACGGGAAGCTGGGGATGAGGGGTGGGGGCTTTCCTGCGTTTGACGCAGTCAACAGAGCGGGCCGGCCGGACCTTGCATTAATGTCTCTCCCGATAGCGATCAAGTTCAACTTTAATGGTTGCGGCGTCATGTGTGTGCGTGGTGTGCGCGTATCCTGCTTGACGCACATTTCCCTCTTCAGGTTGAGCGCCTCCTCCGCATCGTTGTGGCGGCAGCACAGGTTGATGAGGACGGCGTAGGCCCCGAGGCTCATCTCGTCCTGGTGTTGCCGCTTCAGCTCGAGGGCGCGCTGCAGGTTCTGCAAAGAGGCGGAGGCTTTTAAGAGGAGAGCCCAACCATTAAAAATACAGCAGACCTTCACAGCACAATGCAATGCATTTTGCATCATTAATTACCTTGTAAAGCCCCCCCCACCCCCCAAAAAAATAAATACATTTTTTTAAAAATCGATTCAAACACTAAGTGGAGGCCCTTCAAAGGCTGAGGAGGCAAAGTGGGTAACTTTAAGACGAAATGGACCACACAGCTCATCGGAACGGCTTCCAACTGTGTGATTTCATCCAGCTAATCAACGCAAAAAGCAGTGAGAAGGATGACGACAATCTTGAAGAGGGGTGCACTTTATTAGTCGTGATTAAAACGGCGAAAAAGTTCATTGAATAAAAATGACTAGTACCGCAATCAAGTTCTGCCGTGAAGATATGAATGTCTTCTTGATCATCTTGAGAATGACTTCCACGGGACATTTTTCATCGAAAGGCTGTTCTCTATTTTTTATATTCTTGTGTACTTTGCGATACTTTTGATGAAGTGTTGTTTTTCTTTCATCATATTTGTATTCAGAATATTCTTGTGTTTTTTCCGAAAAGTGTACAACATTTGCCTCCTTTTTTCGTTTGTACATGGTGTGGTATATGCCGTCTCCTTCGTGTTCACATTTTGCAACACATTTTCCATCAAAATGTTTCCGGCCAACTGCCGGTCAGACGTCCACCATTGGAGAGGCAGAGGTGTCATGTTGCCGGCATCAAAAAGTGATGTCAAAAAAGAACCCTAAAGCAGTGTACCTCCTCAGCCGAGAGAGCCTGGATGACCTGCTTCAGCGTCAAAGCCAGAGGTTTGTTTTCCGCTTTGAGCTCGGCCAGTTTCGCCTCCAGAAATGGCACTTTCCCCTCAAGTTCCTGACGGTAAGAAAACACAAAGGTTAACTCTACTCAGAAAGAGATGGAAACAAATCCATCAATTAAAAGCCAAACACTGTTGTCCCACTTACATTCAGGCGGGGTGCCGTTTGCTCGTTTGGGTCCGCCAGCGCGATCACATCCTGACACAAAGACGCACGAGGTCAATATGCAGTCAGGTCGGACTTCCTTTTTTTAATTCTTTGCATACAAACAGATTGCTCACTCGAGCGCCCGCACGCCCACCAAGTGTGGAAAAACACTAGGAAGTCAATCTTTTGTCAATTGCTCCCCCCTGGCTCCCCAAAATATGACCATGAGTAAGCCCTTCAGAATTTTGCCCCACTGTGATGTAACAGTGAGGTCGTGACAAAATAACACCCCCGCACCAAATTCTGCCCCCCTCCCCCCGTGACAAACGGTGAGCAGAGCCGCATTGGGTTGAGCAAATTAGCGTCAACAAAGAGCGCTAGCTCGCTTCCGAGTAGCGGCACATACCCGACTGCTCAGTAAATGTTTGTGTGCCGAATGCGCCGACGTGGATCAGCACACTCGCGAACGGCGGTGCCATTCAGCGGCTCGGTGATCAAGTGCTGTGCGTTTGTACCTTGATGAGCTCTGGAGCGTGGCAGGCCTCCAGCAGGTTTCTGACGCCTCTGCAGATATTTGCAGAGATGACGATGTTCTGTCAAATAAAAACAAACGACCAACGCATCAAGCTAAAAGCACGCGTGTTCAAGGGGCAAAAGAGGTGAAGATTAATGAAGCCATAAGTAAGAAGTGGTTAAATTTGGTCCAGCTTTAATTGACTTCAGCCGCAGAGGGCCAATTCGGGGCTGCCACAGAGTTTGCATTTAAATTAAAGGATGAATGAGGATGGAAATTAAAAGGTGAATTTAAATGATCTTGGGGCAGATGAGAAGGGGGGAAAAAAATGAAGGTGGCAAAGAAATGACATTAGAAGCAGACTAAGTATCTCGAGACGCTTTTTTAAATCTGCAGATGTTAACGGCAAGATGTTTACGGTGTGGATTACTGTACGACTTATATCGGGATTGCAGACGGAGCTGAATTGCTAAGAGGCAGCTTGTGAAACATGAACTAATCTGTCGGAACACGTCTGGAAGTCTCAGCTCAGAGTTTGCACGCAGCGGGTAATCTGGCTGCCTGATGACGCACTGGAAATAAAGTCAAAGCGAGTTTAAAGACAGGGAGGTGATGATTCTCTGCACCATAAGGATACGCTGAAAAGTGGATCTGGCTTTTCGTTTCAAAGAAAGATGGTGGAAGGCAGCCCAGGTGATAGTGAAACCTGTTGGCTGCATTTTGGTCAAATGTTGGGGAATTAGACGTCATATTGTTGTTATTGTTTTTTTTTGTTTGTTTTTTTAAAATCTCAGACCTCTTTTATTTTTCATTAAGACAAAAATAAATGCATTTAAGACATCAGCCACGTTGTTACATTTTGGTGAAATGTATGCCGTGTTCAAGAAAACATAAAATAACATTTAAAAATCAACAATTCCAAGATGTAATGGCATGAGAGGGAAGAAATTTTATCTGTGCTGTATCCAGCACATCTGACAAAGTTGTATTCAATTCAATTCACTGACCAAGTATCCTTGCTCAGTTTCTATGAGTGCTCAAATGTATTTTCTCTGAAAAGAGTGGTGATTGTGGATGACTCATATTTTTTTTCCTCTATTATTTTCCAAGGTTTGTATTTTTTTTGTCTCAAATGTATAGTATTGGTTATAATATTTTTATCAGAATTATTTTTTTGTATGTGTCAATACATTTTTTGCGTAATAATTTTGTTTTTTTTTTAAATTATGATTTTCAGTACCTCATATCCAAGTATTTTTTCCCCCAATATATTTTTTTTCTAAAAAGGTTCACATTTTATGTCTCACACGTGGGTGCAGCTGTGTACCTGCGCCTTCAGCTGGTTGAAATAATTCCTCAGTTTGTCTTCCTGCGCTTGCATATTGCTCTCTGACATGCTGTCCATCAGATTGTACAGGAAGTAGGCGACTGTGTCTGGATGAGAAAACACACACGCGCGCATTGAGTAGCAGCCCAGGGAATACATTTCATTTGCCACCACATCAGTCAGTGCATCCATTTGTGTGTTTATATTTTCGTGGCGGTCCTGCTGACAGAGGCTGCTTTGGGGTCGCGGTGCGCGCCATGGCTGGCTGGCGCTGACAGCAGTGGCTCACTTCAACACATGCGTATGCGAACACCGGCCCACTCGCCCCCTCTCACATACAAAGCAAGGCTCGCAGATGTTGCCTAACGGGATGTGACATGGATAGCAATCTCCATCGCTTGCACCAGCACACGCACACACACCAGTTCCGGCACTGGCGGCCTCGCTCTCACGTGTGCACGCGCACAATGACATTAACGCCTCACAAACGCACGTTTTCCCGCAGACATTTCACACTTTTTACATGCTGGCCACACACACGGTCACAACTCAGTGCTGTGTCAGCGGTCAGGCTGTGTTTCCGCCTATGGCGAACAAGGGCATTTCTTTCACTCTAACACACACATGCAAGCATGCACACACACACACACACACACACACACACACACACACACACGCACGCACACACTATTTTTATGTCAGTTGCAAACCGCCGACGCCGTAAAGGTGAACGCCGACATGCGCTAAGAGTTTACCTGCCGGTTTGGTGTGTGCTTTGCTGAAGCGTTCGTCTTCATACAAGAGCTTGGTTATCTGTTTGAAGAAACAAAGAGCCGTTAGATCTCCATCGGAACTAAAGGCTCGGCTAGTTTGCACTGGAGCTAACGCAAAGTTCAACATTGATTTATTCCAGACCCCCCCCCCCCATATGATGTGACGTTCAGATTTTAACCTGCCTTGTTTCGTGCACCGTTTTGTTTCATAACAAGCGAGTCTCCAATTATCAGCGTTGCCGACCGACAAGGGGTTTTATTCCTGCACTATATGCACAGCCTGAAAACTAATGTTGTCTTTGTCATGTCACATATTCTTACTCAATGTTTCGGTTAATGAAGGCGGTCTCTGTCAAGTGACCGTCGGCTAGCGTAATCTTTCTTTGTAGCGCTTCCATGAGGAGGAATGTTGTGTCTAGAACGCTTTATCTTTTGAATTCTCTAGTGTGTGCATGTCTGTGGGTGTGTATTTCCTTCACATTAGGACAACAAACGGGGACATGGAGCTCATTACCTTCACCATACTCTCCATGTCATCAGACCTGCAGTAGGGGGCAGTGGAGGACAAGGCATTAGCTCTCATTCCACACGCTGTCATTTCAAACACACACCAGCAAGTTTAGATACTCTTATCTCTTGGAGCAGAAGAAAAAAGATGACGCGAGTCTACTGAGGAAATAGCTTCATTCAAGTCACTGGTGTCTTTCTTCATTTTTTCAGCACCACATAAACGTCATCCTGAGAAAAATCAGCTTGGTCGTGCCTTTCTCACCGCCAAATAACATTTCAATTGCAACGTACTGATAAGCAGTTGTTTTAATCGACTCCGTTTGTTGACTGCGCGGCTAGCAAATCAGGCAAGATTGCAGTCACATCACTATGGCGACAAAAGTGACAAGTATGACACTAAAGGCCACGCGCGAGGCGCAGATGAGGCTCGACGCCCTCCGGCCCACAGGATAAGAAAGACGAGACAGCGGGACAAAAGCACGTCAAACCACAAAAGAAACACACACGCTAAATGATGACGCGCGACATCTCTGGTGCTGTCAGCGAGCCGGAGAGGAGGAGAGAGGAGAGGTCTTTAATGATTAAATTATCCCTTGACCTTGTCTTTGACAGGTCCCCGCAACACAATGGGGCGAGCGCACACACAAAAACACACACATGCACGTCCCAATTACTACCCTGTCAGGGAGGCTTATGGAGTGCACAAGTGTGTGTGTGTGTGTCTTAACAGAAGAAGAGGTGAGGAATAGAATCAAACTCCAAAATGGATGAAAATATCCTGGCACCCTCAACTGGCTGCCACGCAATCGCAGGGCGTACATAGACCAACGACCATCTGCGCTCATACCTAAGGACAATTTCGAGTGTTCCATCAACCTGCCGCGCACATTTTTGTAATGTGGGAGGAAACCCACGCAGGCACGGGGAGAACGTGCAAACGCCACACAGGAGGCCGGAGTTTGATTCCGGGCTCCGGAGGTCTGCACCCTGAGGCGGACGTGCGAAAAAGTTGACTAACGGGCCGCCACGAATATGGAATATGACCAAAAATAAAAAATACACTCCTGTCAAGTAAATATTGACACAAATGTGACTTCACAATTTAAATAAATAAGTTTCCATCAATTCCCCGGCTAGAAAAAGTTTTCATGTGAATTGTATTATGAATATTATTTTATAATTTTTTTAAAATAAATATTTGTGCGCGTATGGATCTGACCTGTATTATTGAATGGAGTCATAAATGAAATTTTGTGATTTTGAACACAGTTCTCAAGGGCCTCTCGGTTAAACTGGCTGAAAATGAAATTTAGCTGAACTTGGTGAAGTTTGCTTTTGGTTTGTTTGGGTCCCAGCGGACAAGTCGGCACTTTGCTGCGACTCACCTCCAGCCTGGCTCTGCATGAATTAGGAAAGAGGGTAGGGGAGCACTATTGGTGTGCAACAACGTCGCGTTAAAACGCTAAATATTCATAAAGACCCCGTTTCAAGCGGAGCCCGCCAGTGTGACTGGGGTCGAGGCTTCTTTGCGTGCTAGGATGAAATGGAGGGAGACCGCAGGGCTGGTTCAGGCTATTTGGTGGGGGGGGGGTAGCTGTGGGTAAGGGCAGCTGTGGGCATCTGCCCATTTGCATATCTCCCACGGTGCTTTGGGGCGAGGGCCAGCGGATGAAGCCTCCATATGCATGAGGCAGCCGGGTGCTGTATGCTGCGTTTCTCCCCGCAGCTGCACGCACGCATACACACCCAGGCTCTGTCGATGGTGTGATAGGCAGCACATGTCGTATGCAAAACATATGCCGCTGTGACCTCCAAGAGTGCTACGGGCCTCCCTAAAACATGAGTCCAGAGTCGCGTGGCAAAATATGGAAATGTAGCAGCGCGCGTGCACGCGTGCGGCGGAGAAACAGCCAGAGCGCACAACAGGTTAATTGACTGACTTTCTGAAGCCCTGGATGAGGCTGCCGCGGAAAATCCCAAGCTCCAGTGGGGGGTGGGAAGGGTCCGACACTGGAAAAGACAGGAAAGGGGAGATGAATACATGTAGAAGGCTGTTTGTTTAATCCGCGATGTTGATTTGTCGGCAAATAGACGTTTAACTCTACTTGGATGAAAAATGGAGTCCTTACTTTTCCAACAGAAGAACAGGATGAGGGAATTGCGCATGGGTTGATGAGTTTGCGGACGTTTTTTTGATTATGTTGATTATTTATTTATTTATTCAGAAATAGGGAGAGCTGGCATAGATCAGGTTGGATTCGTCAAGTTGAAGGTGGTCAGCTTGTAAGTGAACCGTAGGTCTGTTTTTTTTTTTTTTTGTTATAGCAGAAAGTCTTTAGCCCCCTTCAAACTCCAAAGTGTCTCTTTGACACGCTCAGCTCCCTGCTTCACTCCTGATCTTCACCACTTCAAATCCACGCATTGATAGGCAGTCAGACATGCTTGCGCGCACAACACACAGAGTATATGTCATTTCAGATGGCAAAAAGTGTTTGTGGCTCAGTGCTGGTTTTTCCGTGGATAGCCGCTCGAAATGGCACTGAGTGTAAAAGTTTGCCGACCTGGTCTAGCTCCTTTCTTTCCATTTTTCTTTGTTTTTTTTTTTAATTCAAACTAAACAAATCTGAAGTCTACCCATACACGTCACTTGACAGTCAGCAGTAAATGCGTAAAACGGGACACAGAGCTGACAGCAAATGCGAAAATGAGGAAAGGAGACGAAAACCAGCTAAAACGAGAAACACGGGAAGCGTCATCTATTATTTAAGCGGGCCCCCTTTATGCCACACTCCTCTGCCCAGTGGAGGCGCCTCTTGTCCTTTGCTCTTTACATATTCACACACACTAATCTCTTTAAAAGCCCGATGAGCGCCAAAGAGCATGCGAGTGTGTGTGTGCGCGTGCGCGCACTGGGCCAATTAGCCCGCAGGCATAGCAGCAATTTTTATAATGACGGGTGATCAAGATGCAGGCCACGCTTGTTCGTAATGGGAGGAATAAACATGGCAGAATGTGTGTGTGTGTGTACATACACAAGGTATAGAGTTGAGCCAAGTTGCTTGTAGCCACCAATCGAATCTCCGAAGTTAAGAAACCCTCTGATTGCAGTGAAATGCCTGCATTCTGAAAGATGCAAATATTCAAATCATTCAAGATAGTACAAAAGTTCTTACTGTTCAACTGCCGCACAAGACACACTGGGTCACGTATAAAGCATGCTACAATGGGTTCGATGGAAAACTACGGACAAATTGAGCCTTTCCAGTTAGCGGCAGTTCAGCGCATCCTCTTTTTCCCTCTGCTCTGTGGGAACAACAAATATTCAAATGGCAAACTATGGTGTGTCGTCCTCTCGCTGTCAATTGCGGTAGCACTACAGCTACGTGGCGCTTAGCATGTCGCGGCTCAGCGTGGTACTACACCGAAGGCGCACAACTGTAAATTCCATCTGGCCAGTACCTGTACTGTAAAATCCCCGCCTCCTCTAAAAAAATTGTAATGTAGCAGGAGTGCAAACAAGGAACGGTGGTATAGTGGTGGGGGGGACACTATTTGCACACGCGCGCACACACACGCACAGTACCTCGAGAGCCTGTCGAGCAGCCTCAACGCTGGAGAAAACCGGATGGATGTAGGTGGATACGGTGTCGAGGTCCAGGGTGACACCGAGCGCCTGCATGCCCTTCATCACCTCCACCACACCTTCAAAACACACAGAAAAATCCTACATCAACTTTATCGACAAACAAATGAGGAACACTTTCACTTGGCAGTTTCCCACCCTGTGTTGCGCACACTTAAGCGCAAGCCTGGAGCTGTGGAAGCTGCAGAAAAGTGCAGCTATGCAATCAGCAGACTCATACGCACAATACTCTTAGCACTACAGTGAAAAACATGTCCGTCCGTCCCCCCTCAACAAAACGCTCATGGATGCCAACCGCTCCACCTTGGACTAGAGTGGGATGCATAAGACACGCACTTGGCCTGAAGTGGACTCTTGCGAGTGTTGCCCTGCTCTCCAGCAGAGCCCTGAGGTCCTGCCCAAGGGAAGTCAGGCCTAAACAGCCACATGCATATGGAACAGCGCCCCCCCCCCCCCACAGAAGTATGAAGGAGGCAGCAACAGCAGCAGCGCTTTGCACATGTCAGCGAGGGTGCCCGCGTGAGCTAAAACGAGTGCTCAAACACATTCCGGGTGTACACATACATTCACTTTTAAGTGCAGTTTTGCGACGGAAATATCCCCGCAGCTATACGGCCGCGTCCAGCACATACCAACCTCCCATGCGGCCTTCTGCAAACTACCTAAAAGTGCTAGAGTTGGCACACCTCAACATGCCGTGTGTATTTCTGCTCGCCACTCAGATTTGACAAAACACACACACACACACACACACACACTGGTATCTGGAGCTCCGTTTCCGTATCCTCCCGGGATGTATGTGCTCACCTGGCGGTCTCGCTCTTTAGCTAAATAATAGAGGAGTCCCAGGCTTTTACACGCCATTAAAACCTGTGTCCGCCTGATAGCAGGTACGGCTACCTGAACCAGCGCCGTCCATTTATGGCCCTCCGGTCCATATCGCTCATTCATGGGGTCCTCTCGCTATCCATCTTCTTCTTCTCTCTCACTCACTCCCCCTTTTCCAAGAAAAACAAGCAATCTTCCTCCTTCTCAATGGACTATCGCTCCATTCAGCCATCGGCTCGTCCGTTCTTATCCCACCTCTCATCGCTTCCCCCCCCCACCCCTGCTTATTTATTTATTTATTTTTATGAAAGAGGAGCAGTAGCTGCTGAATAATCCATCATCAATTCCGCCGCAGCAGACAAACAGCAAACAAGTGAATGGAGACCTGGGGCGGGGGTGGGGGCGCCAAGTCCACACACGAGCCACTGTGGAAAATTGAACAGGAGATATTCGTATCCACTGAAGACCAACCGAGGTGAGGCTACATTCAAATCCTGCGAGCAATTTGAAAATTGCAAACTCCTTTCAAATGAAAAAAAAAATGGAGGCAAACATAAAGCTTCCATTCCATTGGATGAAAACAGTTCCACGAGCAAATTGCTGTAAAAGTATGGGTAACAAGACCCGGAGTTACACGGGAGTGGGGGCAGATTATGACGACATGCGAAATATAGCGCGAGCTCACGTGGCATCGAGATCTCATGCAAGTGACACACGCGCTCAGCTTCGGGCCTTGTCCGAACAACTTTGGTTTTTGCACAGGGCTTAGACGTGAGTCCAGAAGAGGCGGAGGGAGGGGAAGTGCGGTGAGGGGGTCCTCTCCAGGTCTGTTAGCGTGAAGGCTGACACAAATCCGGGCGAGAAGTATCAAAGTAGTGAGTTAAGGATGGCAGCGGTCACAAGATATCAGCGTCAGCTTCATGTCTGCAGGTTAACTGTCAAAAGATGAGAAGTGCGCGCCGAGCCCTGAGAGGAGCGGCGGAGCCAACCGCTCGCTGTCATCTCTGCCCCCGACCTTGGACACGAGTACCTGTCACTTCTCCTCTTCGAACCCCTGCGCCCCCTTCTCTATGGCTGCCATTCTACAAAGGGGGCGCTTGATCTTTCAGCGAGGTCAAGACTGCAGAAAACAACAAGCGCAAGCAAATGGCACATTCTTGACAGGAGCTTGGGGATCGCAGACTACTATTAAGGCAACACAGTGAGGTTCCGGGTTTGAATCCCTGCCGCGACCTTCACATGTCCACCTCCTGTACCTACACAAGAGTCCAAAAAGTACCGAGTCTGAAAATGTACAAAAATACAAGAGTTTTCACTGTCAATTAAATACAAGACCCGTTTGATAACAACAAGAAAACAAAACATCTGCACTTTCCACTTTTAACTTACTTTCAGGAATCCTGATAAGAAGGGTAATGTGGGTGGGGATTATTTGTCACGTGTCCCTATTTTTCGGGCCCTAAGATCTCAATCAATCAAAATCTCAACCACAGATGATTTCACCTTTTGTTTTGGCGGTTGGGGGATAAAAAATAGTATCAAGCCTACTCTAAGGAATAGAAAATAGCATGATCTGTTTTCAGATGAAGAGAGTAAAAAGGAAAAAGTCGGCTGAAGAATAAATACTCAGGTGCAGATATCGGAAAACTCTGATCAAGTACAGCGACAATGCTTTCTTCCAACCACGACCTGAGCGGAAATGTGAGCGTGAGAAATTTGGATGGACAGCATCAGAGAGTTCAAGGTGAGGTCGCATCAGCAGGCAGGTGCAGACCGGACAACACTAGTGCAAAATATTACCCCCCCCCCTTTTTTTTCCTCAGCAGAATCCGCACCCCCACCCTTGTTCTACCGCGTCAGAAGTGATCAAAAGTGGCGAGTGCTGACAAGCCATGACTAGCTGGTGGCAGGTGGGCAGTGCGGGTCGGCATATGCTTCCGCTAAATCCACACTTGATCAAAATGCACCCCCCCCCCCCCCCCCCCCGCGCGCTGTCCTTTTGCGCTCCCCTCCCAATTCCGCAGCTTCGGACCGCTCTGCCCGCTAGTGACACCTGTGGACAAAAAGTGACACGGCGCTTAATATTTCATGGAGCGTGCACAGTGGGGCGCGTAATCCAAAGTGAATTCCCTCAGAGCGCTCGCATTTACATGAAATCAAGTCACTCTGCATCAGTCACATCACCTGCAAAGACCCCCCCCCCCCCCCGCCCTCCGCTTCCTCCCTCTGTAAGACCCTCTCTGTCCACACATACACACACACGCGCACACACACACACCTCCTGCAACTAGGGAGTGTGTGAGAGCGAGCGTAGGGGAAGCGGCTGCATCATTCATGAGGGTTAAGGCAGACCAGCGAGTGAACGAAAGAGCAGTTTCTCCACTTTCCCTCCTTCCGTTTTACACCGTGACAACTAAATGGACGCCGCCCTGGCGTTTGCGCGTCTCCTCAGAAACTGCGGTTAGGCCTGTGCGCGCGTATACTTGTGTGTGGTTTCAAATCATGCCTCCTTCTTTTCTACGCCACCAAGTCAGGCCCCAAAGACTCACATCGACGAGCCGTCTCGACCGCACAAGAGGAGTTGATGCTGCGCGGGACCGAACGCTTCCTCGTCCCTGTCAATTAGCTGACAGTGGCAAAATGCATCATTTATTAATCGCTCTAAAAAACCCCAAAGAGAGAGGGAGGAGGACGGCGCTTGGCAAGCATCAAGCACTTAAAAGCCAAGCCGCCGACGCGCGTTTGACAGCAAGTCCGCTAACGAGCGTCGGATTCTGACAATGTCGGCTATCTGTCACAGAGACGATTCCACCCCGACTCCTTTTCCTCCCTCTTCGTCCTCCGAGCTCCTGCTGGACAAAAACACGAGGCTCGGCCGGGGAATAACCGTCAAGTGGCAGCAGGAATCGTCTCCAAAAGGAGCGAGCCATTAAAACTGTCACCGGGAATAAAAGGCGAGAAACTTTGACCACGCCGTGACAATGTTTCTCACAATCAAGGAGTGTGAAAAATTTTCATCTAAAGCTCACCGTCGCCGGCAAAAATATCATACCGTCATGTATCAAATGAAAATGTACAAAGAGGTGAAGTGAAGCAGCCTGAAAAGAAAAATCGTCCATCAACGAACGGACTTTGCGCCCACTTTTCACATGGCGAATCGTCAAAAACGAGAAGCAAACTCTGATGCCTTTCTCCGTCAGGTAAACGTCGCAGGCAAGAAACCTTCCCAAGTTGGCGTTGTCCATCCGTCTAGTGTACCCGTTTCAGACTGGGGCAAATTCCCTGACAGGAGCCCTAGAAATTTTGCTTTTAGGCCATCCCTCCCCGAGTGAGCTCTGGAGGTCAGTTACAAAGCCCAGGTCAAGACTCCAGGAACGGACTGAACGGGGATTTCAAAGCCGAGGCTTGTATGGAGTTGTTCCACTCTTTTGAATCCATAAAATAGCAGATTGTCGGAGTGCGTTCTACCATTAAAAAAACAAAAATAGTCAAACTCGAAAAAAATAAATAAAACGAAATGCCCATCCTTCAGTGACCGAGCGAGGTCTCAGAAATGCCGCAAACATCTGATGCCCTGTAGGTGGCGGTCAAGTCCACGATCCAGGTTGCCACAAAGATCAGAGGGCTTGAACAAAGCCACCAACAGTTTCACACCGATGACATTTCCTCAAAGTCAAGAGTGTTGTTGTTTTTTGTGATTGGGAAGTTGGGAGCCTCTGGGGGGGAAAAAAAACTTTGCCATCTCTTGGCCGAGCCCTCCAGAGAGCGCGCGTGTTTGCTTCATCTCCTCTCGCTCAAACGCTCTCACGCGGGAGGGGGATCAGACCTCTTTGCCCTCGGCTGCCCCGGTCCCTTGAAATCTGTCCCAGTTTGGGGGGGTGGTGCCATTAATATTTGAGGTGAAGCGCTCCTTTTAAAAGCTATTTCTGCTAGAAAATACCTCTCATAATCCCCCCTCCACATTGCAAAAAACAACACAAATGGTTGCTTTTCAGATGGGACGTACAGACAGACGGTTGGCAGCTTGCCGTCTATTTTTGTCATTGCAGCCCTTCCTTGAATGCTACAACTAGCAGACAATAAAACGCAACCCAAGCAATAGCTTTTTCCCCAAAATGTCGAGATTCAATGTACATGAAACAACCAAGAGGAAAGGGGACATCTATATGGAAAGATACCACAGACGGGTGAAAAAAATAAATAACATTTCGGAAGGGATCCCATTTCAGGTTTAAGTGGCCCTTCCAACCAGATGCAGAATTCTGACAGGTGGTCATTTGGGGGCGGGAGGAATATCGTCACATTTCTACTCATTCGAGTGTGCATGTGCGTACAGAAGTCACTGTGAGCATTATTAATGTGTGTGTGTTGTGTGTGACTGTTAATACTTAAACGATCATTAAAAAGAGAGCATTTACAATGTTCACGTCTTTCCTACTTGAGTGCGTGTGCATGCGTGTGCGTGTTACCGGCTGCGTTGTTGTCCTTCATGTGCTGTGCCAGCAGGGGCCAGAAGTAATGAGGTCTGATGGGCAAGTTGTGTTCTTTCATCGTCTTCATCAGCTCCAGAGACACATCTGCAAGAAAAGAAAGCAGCCCTTAATGACGTGACCGCGGTCTGGCGTTTCACAAGCTATTGTGTTTTCGGCGTCGTACGGGTCTTCTTGGCTTCCAGGGCGCACGACAGCGTGAAGGGGAGCGGCGAGGCGTGCAGCTGGGCGTCCTGCATCTCTTTGCAGTAGCGGCTGATCTCCTCCAGTGGCTGTAACGCAAACGCGAACAACAAAACGGGTCACGACACGCGACAGGGGCATTCAGAGCGCAGGCGCCCGACAAGGCTTTCAAAGCGTTTCCCTCGGACACCAGCGAATGAGCGACTTTCCAAAAACATTTGGAGAGCGAAAAGGATGCAAAAAGTTAATGTCATAAGTTGCTCATTTCTGCCACTGCTTGGTCACCAGGTCAAATGTATTAGTCATTTTACTGCGCCACACTAATAGGATCTGAGATGTGACAAGAGTGTCTGGACAGGGTACTTTGCAAAAAATGGTCCAATTTGCATCAGATCTAGGCTATACGACAGCTTCTGAGCGTGTTTGCTATACACTAATCTATTCTAAAGTTTGACCGTTGTTTTCCTTTTATTAAAGATGGCGACAGTTTCATGACAACATCTTGAAGGAAACGGACACAAACGTTTTTTATGTGTCCTGGTACAAATTAACTACTTTTGTGGGAGGTAAGACGAAGAAGAAGAAGAAGAAGGGAGCTTAGTTTCAAAAGGGTGACCGGTGCCGACATCCTATGAGCCGGCTCAGTGAGCGAGGGATGTCAAGCACCGTGTCCATGTTGATGCAGTGTCTCAGGAAGAAGTTTCCCAGGTTGGCCGAGTCGGCGTTGACGTCGTCCGCCTGCAGGCTGGGAAACGTCCTCAGGATGAGGAAGGCCGTATCGTGGTGGCCCCGCGTGATGAGGCTCAGACACAAGTTCATCGCATCTGCAAGGTGAGAATCATTTGATGACAGTCACTCACAGCACTTGTCCGAGATACTCATTGAAAGAGGCGGCGCGGCGTGGCATATCGCAGGCGCACCTGGGACGTAGCCCCTCTCGTGCCTCAGGAGCGCCACCATTTCGGGGATGTGCTGCTGATGCCCGGCCTTGGCCAGCGTGAAGATCACATCCATGACATCTCGGTCCATCAGACTGCAGTCGGCGCTCTCCGCCTCCTCCAGCGTCTGATGCGGACCGGGCATCCTTATTGATTCAAATACTGAAGGGTAGGGTGTTCAATTTCGAGACAGACGGACGCACCTTCTTCAGACTGTCCATGTCTCCCTTCTCGGCGTAGGCGTTCAGCAGTGACACAAACGTGTCGGGACCCGGCTCCATTCCAGCTCCCCGCATGACTGATGGGATGTTCTTTGCGCTCTCGATGTCGCTGTTACACACACACACACACACACACACACACCACATTTGGAGCCCATTTTCCCATGCGCACAAAGCGTTTTGTGATGCTGCCAGTCAAACCGTTTCATTTCAAGTCAACAGAAATGTCGTTGTTCCACACATCAACACGTACAAGGGTTTGTTTCACTTCATTTGCAAGTTGTGGTAACAATGACATACAAGCAATTATTTCATTTTGGTTTTTTTGTTTTGTTTCTGACAATAGTGGATAATTACAAAGACAAAAGCAGCAGCACTCACCCCGCCCGCGCGTGGCCCGTTATCAGCGCGTCGAAAACAGCTTCGGTGATGGGGAGGTCTTTGCTCTTCATGAAACCCAGAATGGTGCTGGCAATGAAGCGAGCAAAACAATTCATGGTTGGCGATTCTGAAATACGTCGACAAAATATCCTCAACAATTCCAAAGGCTTGAGTTGATAACAGGTGCGAGGAGCCTGTTTTTGACCATTTAAGAGAGGAGCGATCATCATCCTACAGCCCTCCGCCGCGAGGCCAAGGCCCAGTACGGCGACAGCTCCGCTTCATTTTTGGCTTTGGTGTTTTAGACACTTTGAAAAGAGCGCATCGTCACACAGCCTAGCTGTGCCAAATCATGGGCAAAGATGCTTGATGTAGGGGGCTGTTCATATATTAACTAACCCACTCTGATGTCACAATCTGGGAAAATAAAAAACATCAGAAGGGCTCGCTCGAGCACATTGAACAGAAGATTGACTTGGCTGTTGCAGACAGCCACTGCTGATGCCCAGCAATGAATTTTCCAAAAAATGGCCCCTTGAGAGAGCCCCTTGCACATCCACAAGCTCACCTGGCACCTTCAATGTCTCCATTTTGGCAGTAGGCTGCGATGAGTCTCTGGTACGTAACCTATAAACACAAAGGACCAAACTTAAGAACAGCCGCGTGCATTAAAAATATGCTGGAAAATGTGGAGGAATTAAAAAAAAAAAAAAGTCCTTATTATGCTAGCGGCGAAAACAACATCCATCATGTCAGTGGTTGTTTCCGTGCTTTCGTCTTACTCGGTTCGGCAGGACGTTGGCGGCCTCCATCTTGGCCAGGAAGTCGGTAGGCGAGAACTTGAACTCATTCTGCAGGTACACCTTCAGCAAGGCGTTGTAGTGACTCACGTCATATTGCGCACCTTGGGGAATGATAAGACAAAGCCCACTGCTGCAATTGCTCGAGTCTACAATAAGACGTTTCGCCATGACGGACGCCATATGTACTTCCAGGTGTGGGAAAATGCATTTGAAAACTTGTCGATGGAGGGCTTTGGTTTCCAGTGCCGTACATCTTGGGATTTTCTCTGTAAAAATATTTTCCAGCTTCACTCAATTGATCTTCCTTATTTGCATGTTGCACTGGATTTCATTTCGCCTTTTTTGAAATAAATCCCCCCAAAATGGTATCGCAACAGGTTTTGCCATCACATCAGCACTTGCCACCCATTTTCCTGCCACCTGGAAGGATCTTAGCACCTAGTGTTACAAACATTCTGTGTTAGTCTATACATTATAATAAGGTACAATAATAATGTGCATTTGTATTGAGGCTGATACCGATTCCGATAATTTGGGAGCGGGCAGGGGGAGGAAGGTTATTCAGAATGTCATGTGTAGATAAATAAGTAAAACAAAAAAAACAAAATTTAAAAGAAGCAAAAAAGAAAACCTGGATGATTATCAGCCGATTAAATCGAACGGTCGGGTCGTCGTTCCAATGTATTGAGATTTCAGCAAAAAAGTCCATTGTGCGATTCCTCTCACTCACCCAGCTCCTGCAGCTTCTCCCAGACGCGGTGAGCCAACTCGGTGCGCTCGTCCAGGCCCATTTCTGGCAGCAGAGAGCCGCAGCTCCGCAGCAGTAGCAGGGCCTGGTTACCACTCGGATAACCTGCAACAACACGGAGCCATGGAAAAGGCAACATGCGCCTTTGGAGTGAATATAAAGAAGCAAAACGGTCCAACTTTCTACTTGCACTTCTTTGTATTTGATCCAACTCTTAAATTGCAGGCGTGTATGTCTGCCGTAGCTACCCGCCCTGGAGATGTCGTGGAAGATGCGCAGCAGCAAAGTCCTGGTGATGCGACCGGTCCTCCTCACCGAACTGTCCAGCTTGGCCAAGGCCCAGTCGAACTGCTGGGCCTGTTTGGTGCGCACGGCCGTGCTAAGTTCCTCCTTCTTCTCCGCGGCCACTACGTAGCTGCGGACGCATCCCGCTGCATGTGGCCGCGCATGACTGGAGGGGGTGAGTGGAGGAAAGCAACAATTACAATCAGCGGTCAAGATTATGACACACAACAATCAGTCACACTTACATTCCCACCAACGGACAATTTAAAGCAGCGATACCGATCAGCTGCGGCACATTTGTGTACCGTGAGAGCTTGTCAGTTGTGCAGTGGGAAATTATGACAGTTCACTTACCTGGTCCAAAAACTTGGATTCCTACAAAACAACGCATCTTTGTTCATCTATCTATGCCAGGGACATAGAGTGACCAGAAAAACAATTACATACTTTTCCTCTAGTTGGCAGAAGGTACAATAGCATTCACATCATAGTGAAGTTCATGTAACAGAATGGTGAACTAGACAGGCAGACTTCACTCTGTGCACCATAAGTACATTTTTTAGCAGATTCAGACAAGACAAACTGTATCTCCTGACATGACGTAAATTTGTGACATTTTCATTTGGTGGTGTGTCATTTGATTGAGCTAATGTCAGATGTGTGCCTTGGTGAAACTCCACTTTAAAGCATTCAATTAAGGCCCACTTCTCAAAACTGTGAGGCAGACATGGTAACCACTAGGACAGAGGCCTTCAAATCTAGCCTTTTTTTAGCCTATCCTCCGTCACTGGGTGAAAAACTCTCCTCCTCGTGGAGACAATATGAACGTAATTGTGATCGGCACATCAGTGACTTTCCACTGAGGTTTTTTTTTTGGCTTCATGGTAAGATGCTGCGTGACATAAGCAACAACATCAATGATAATTACTCTGTGGAAATTAAACCCTATATTACATCGGTTCATACACAATCTAAAAACGATGGTAATAACTACAATGCAAGTGTAAACGTCCACAAAAAAAAATTGATTCCGAGGGACCAAAATTCTTGTTACGTATGTTAACCCGATTTCCCAACAGGGTGCCTTTAGATTTATTTGATACGAAGCCACATGAGCAACAGCAACAAGAAACGCTTTTATCGTAACAGTATTACAATAACAGATTTCTCGGGAAAAGTACGAATCATGCTTGTTTTGTGGTTGTCATTGAACCTCAATGACATACGCGCATCCGGCTAACGCGCGTGGTTGACGGGTACCCAAGCTAGCGGTTTACCTGGACGCGTTCTCCACACTCGGGTGCGTCTGTCGGGTCACAAGTCCCGTCCTGCCGACACCAATTCTTCCGCTATAAAGCCGACTGAGCGGCGGTCCGGTTCTTCTGGTACCAGCGATTTGTAGCAAGCCCGAAGGCGAAAACCTGAGGAACCGGGCAGATCTCAAGAGCGCGGCCATGTTTGCTGTGTCGCGGGAGCCAAAGACAAGCGAGACTTCCGTTTTACGTCACCAAACCATCACGAAATTTGGCACGCAAGTTGAACTTGCCATTGAAGCAGTATGGAAAACGCAGATTTATTTCAGGAGATGATTTTTACAGCTGAACAACTGAAATATTTTAAATATTCACTAAGTACAGAATGAAATCATTCATTATTGTATCGTTTAAAAACGTTGGAAAAAACAACCCAAATTCACCATCTCAAAAAATTGGAATACAGTACTGTATCACATACACAAGCGAAATGAACTTTGCCAAATGATTAGTATTTTCCTGTGGTTACTGGATCCGTATGCCATGTTTCACTTATGTCAGTAATATGTACTTTCAAGCCATTCTTAAAAAAAATAAAATAAAATTATACAAACTGAAATTAAACTTAATTCGTTATAAAATTAGAACAAGGGATGCCACAAAACAAATAAGGGTTCACCAGTTATGCACTTTATTCATCCATACAATTATTCACACTTTTGTTTTTGTTTATTATATCACAAACCTTTAGAAAAGCTGTTAATTTAATTCCTGTATCAACGTACCATGAACTTTCCTCTTTTCTTTTTTAAAGTTCTCCGCAACTAGCATCCTTGTTTCCTCCACACTTTTCCTTCGCCTCGCTCGCCGACTGCGCTCGTTCCACAGCTCCAAAGCCAACCCACGAGTACGACACGAATGATCCAGAGTCCAAGCCTGAAGGAATTCACACTTCTTGGAAGCCAGGAAGTATTTCTGTCTCTTTGCTCCGTCTTCTCCCTTCTTTGAGAGAGAGGCTCTGGCTTGAGAGAGCGCCGAACGTATTTGACTCAAGGCCGCCAGGATGTATCCTGTGGCGTCCTCTTTGTCTCTACCCGTCAGGACGTGAGCGGTGGCTTCTACCGCCAAGTCCGTGGCGTGCGATTCTTGCTTGTTGAGATACCCTCCTCGTAAGATGAGTGTCTCTCCGCTGTGTATGGCCTCTTTAACGGAGTTGAAAACCTTGCTGGAGCTCAGGGCCTCAGACAACGTGAGCATGGTGTCACAGAACTCAAACAGGAGCGAGTCAGCGTCACCATTGAGGAGCTGCAATGTGAAAGTATAGCAATAGAGAGCGTTGATCACACTGTAGCAGACCAATGGAGATGGATTTGGACACAAGGAACTCAGCTTGGGGATTTTGGCCAGAATTGCAGGAACACCAGAGACCGCAGAGCTTGCCGTTTTATCCTTGCTCTTATTCACTTGTTGGTCTGGATTCTGAACTCCCTCCTCCAGCAACTCCACCAGTGTTCTCCCCGCCTCGTCGTGTTCCTCCCACCACGGCCTCCACACGGGGATCAACCGGCTCAGAGCGCCCTGCCTAAGCAAACCGGTGAACTTCTCCTTTTCCCCGTTGTCAAGGAGCGCCCACAGCTCCTCTTCCGAGAGCTTGTCAAGGTCAAGCTCTGACAGATTTTGGGCCACGCTTTCCGACGGCTCCTCATCTGCTTCCTGGTCTTCCAAGGTTCTCGTGAAGTTCTCGATCTCCCCCATACTATCTTCTCCCGATTCCTGAAGCTCAGCTAATTTGGACAGCAGCTCCACAGCCTCAACGCCGCCGTCTTGCCCCATCTCGGCTTCTCTTAACACGCTTTCTATTCCTCCATTTGTCACTTGAGCCTTTTGTCTCAGTCCGAGAAGAATCTCATGCATTTTCTTCTTTCCCTCTTGGCCTGTTGCCTTCATGTTTTTCAACTCCTCAAAGACAGCCTCCTTGTAGAACTCCTCTGAGCACACCGAGTGATCTGGGCTGCGGTAGCAAGCCACGCCGCAGTAATGCAAGTTGCACCTAGGGCAAGTGTAACACGCAGGCTTGCGGTTGCACAGCATGCACACTTTGGAGATCTTTCCATCAGCCGAAGCCTGAGTGATAAATTCCTCCTGTCCAGAAGATGCCCCTCTTCCGGGGAGCAGGATGCCATCTCTGCTGGCCGCCGAGGCATCCTCTGCTTCCTCCGGCCACTCGTCCTTTGGACCGATGTCCGTCAGAAGAGTCCTCACTGACCGAGGAAGTGTCCGTCTAATTATTGGATTCATTGCAGTCAAAACAGAGAAGGAGAAAGCGGCGTCTGAACCGCTCGAACCGAAAACCTGAGATATAAAACAAAGGAGACATACTAGATCAGGTGCCGCATAACCAAGTCAAAAAGAAGCATTTAAAAATCATTAACGCCAGTTGCAAACTCGGCGAGTGCTACAAATCAAAGCATAAACACGTTTCGTGCCGTTTATGACATTTCTACACCCACTCGGGGCACTTAAAGTGGATCTTTCACTTACCAAGTCGTATTAGCAAACACGTCTGTGCTGTACTGTCGCAGTGAATCAGTGAGCCGCCATGTCGGATTTTGATGACGTTTTCTTAAAGCACCAGTCACACTTCCGTTGCCCCGCGAACGTGTACTGTAGCACGAAGTATGTAGTACAGTGTATAGTTCTACAAAAAAAGAAAAA
Source organism: Hippocampus guttulatus (assembly GCF_054856545.1). Classification (NCBI taxonomy): domain Eukaryota; kingdom Metazoa; phylum Chordata; class Actinopteri; order Syngnathiformes; family Syngnathidae; genus Hippocampus; species Hippocampus guttulatus. The sequence goes on from NC_141270.1 coordinate 455,202, forward strand.
GAAAACCGTTCATCTCGGGTTTAAAGTAATGTTATAAGCAACTACAAACATATTGGGGGAATGGGCGTTGATTACGCACAGATTTTCACAATCCGCAATGGGTTTGGTCTATTCAGAATGACTGCACCATGCATATCGGGATCTAGTTAAAACGTGGCCTCTAGTTTTAGAGTAATAAGCACACTTTGAAACATATTCAGTCTGTCTCACACAGTTCTATCTCTGTCCATGTTTATCCTCTTTGTGTCCACATCTCGCACAGGGCTCTTTGCTTGGAGGCGATGGACTCCTGCCGGGGGAGTCAACCGCAGTAAAGGTCACGCAGGTGGGGGGATGTCACATGGTTGTCCACCCCTCACTGGGCAAACGGGTCCTCGTGATGCCTAACACCCCCTGCGGGCGGAAGACAGAATACGACAAAGGGGGCAAAGGTTGACGTGTGCCATGCTGTCTTTGCCCCCGCTTGCCCTGCCCCTGGCAGCTGTGCCAACATCCCTGGGCACACTGCTGCCTTCTTGTGTCCCATTTGTCCCTCTTTGAAATGTCCCGTGACATTGCATTTACTGGGGCCTAATTCTAACCCAATTGCCCTTTTCCAACAAAAGTCAAAGGCCAGGACTGTGTTGATTAAGCGGCGTACACACATGCCAATAATCAAGCCTAATTGGTGCCATCAGAGTCATCAAAGGTCTGATTATCAGATGTCCCGAAGAGATGATCTTGAGCATTATCCTTTTGGTTTAAGGTTGTACATCCCAAAAATATACGTAGCAGGTGAATGGAACACTCTAAGAGTGTCCCAAAGTGTGAGTGTCAGCGCGAATGGTTGTTTGTCTACGTGTGCGCCCGGCGGTTGGCTAGCATGAGGTTGAGGGCGTGCCCCGAAGACGGCTGGGAGAGGCTCCGGCACACCTGCGACCCTAATGAGGAGAAGCGGATTAGAAAACGGATGGATGGAGGACAGTAGTGTGTTATGGTCACTCCCATTTGCCGCTCTTTTTCATGAATGAAGCCTGGAATGTTAGCTCAACCCCACCCCCAACCCCCTGTCATGAAAGCATCAATGCACACCGTCAATAATTCAAACACCCGGATCCATTATTCACTTAATATTTTGTCCTTCCTGCTCACAGGACGCCTTCACCCATGCGCAACCTCCTCGTGCTCCTTCCCTCCATTGACAAGCTCAGCACATGTAAACACATTGGCCGCGCTTGCCACCTGCGAAGCGCCTCCCTCATGCGCCCGTGCGAGTGCGCGCAGTGCATAGTAGCGTGAGATGTGCTGAAACACAGGTGGAAAGAGCGCTGGCCTCTCAGTGACCCAAACTGGCAGAAAATGGAAAAAGCACATGGAAAACTGATGATCAGCCAGAAGATGAGGGACGCCCAATTTGGATTGATGCTTATCCTTCTGAAGATCTAGTTGACTTTCAACGTGGCCTCAAACTCAAAATACATGTATTTTAGGCCCTCCAAAATGACCAACTCCGACTGAAATGAGCCCCACTTGGGGGCGGCGTGCGCGGACGGGCGCTGTGGACCTCCGAAGGGATGTGGGCAGAGCATGGCGTCAGCGTTTGCCGGGCGCGTTCCGATAGGTGTACACTGTACGATGGCCCTTCAGCAACAGGCGCCTCTTTCCATTCGACACAATGGAAAGGCAACGCAAATGATCACGCGTTGGGTGTCGAGCTGTACTTTTCACAGGTGCAGCCTGTGAAAGCTTTGGGAATAACACGTCCGACCCAAGCGGCACACTTGGTAAAATGTTGTTTGGAAAGTGTGGGGGGTGCAGGGAGGTCTTCTTCATAGTGGAAGGGGCTTAACCTTGAATTTACCAAAGAGGAAGGCAAAGGGAAAGACACGAAATTGAATTCAGCTGAAACACATAAAAATACACAGGAACTGTGCAGTGTTTCCCCAGTACATTGGTGGTAGTTTCACTGCTTCATGGCTGAATTTTCAACGGAATAAATCTGTCTCCTTTTTGTTTTCTTTTCTTTGTTTTTTTTCCCTTCAAATGATTTAACTTCACGTGACTGCACGTCCACTAGTCAATTTAAACAGCCTCATGGGTGCGGCCGCAAGATGCAAATGACTTAATTGGCAGTCATTTGTGGCCTCGAAGCATCGTATCGGTTACGATTCTTTTAAAGAATGGTTTGCATTTTGGCAACATGGCCAAGAATTCAACAATTGTTGCAAATGTGTGTCTTCTGGTTCAAATGTACATATTCGAGGGGTAACAAAGATGACCCCCTAACCCACACACAAAAAAAAAAAAAAAACCCCAGTGAGGGGCTAAATAAAAAAAAAAGTTGTCCATTTTGCATTGAAAAACCTGTTTTGTTTTTAAAATATCTGTTTCAATACAAGTGTTTCCTCTACATCTTCTCATGCGTGCCTTCCCTCCGTCGCTCCCCCATCAGAGCATTCCCGCAGGAGACGACCCGAGAGCACCGGCGTATCAGTGTACCTCCGACCGCCGAACCTCGGGCCCTCCCTCTCCCCGCATACACGCAAAGAGGAAGCAAAGGAGAGAAGTGGATCCGTGTCCCAGAGATCGGGCGTCTGTCTTGACGCATCAGGAAGTGAGAACGTGACGGCGGCCCAACAGCAGGAAGGCTGTTACGCGTAGCGGCCGACTGGGCCTCGGCGGACGGAGGTGTCGTACGTGTGAAGATCGCAGCTTCGCGCTACCGGCGAGTGGGCCGGATGCTCCAAGTGGCTGAAATGGCGCAGAGAAGCGTGCGCTGATCTGTCCCGTGTCTGCCGGGACTTTAAAAGCTACCCAGGCTGGGTTCGCACAGCATGTCCTTTTCCAATTTGCTGCGAAAACCCAACATTTTCATGTCCCGTCAAGTCATTGAGCTTCCTGCCTTTTAGCCTTTGACAAATTTCAAACTCAGCTTTTTATACACACGTTGAAAAAAGAGAAAAGAATAGAATAGAACTTTACTGTCAGAGTATACTGTACACATTTCAACTTTTTTTTAAACTTCATTTACAAATAACCTGGCCCGTATGCCTCTTTGAAAAAACAAAACAAAAAATAAATACTATGGCCCTCAAGCACATGATGATGGAGGCTACCTGGTGGAAAATAGAAAATGACTGCGAGGTAAAATATGGCAGAACATCTTTGGCAAGTGCTTCTCATATCCTACGCGAAAAGATCACACGGTGCGGCCTCACAATAGGGTAACCGCGTCACATTTGCAGGGGGAACGGGGAAGCTTTTGGCATTTCGGGAGAAGAGGTGCAGGCGGGCGGCGTTTTTTGGTCGCAGTAATCACACACTCTTGCTGTGTTAGCGTCGCCTCAAAAAGGTTGTGCGTTAGCGTATTTGACAGCGCTCCAGTCCTGGCTGTGATGTTGACGCTAGTGCATGGGGACACATCGCCCAAAGCACAGCGAGAGCTCGGGGGGGGAAGGGCATCCTAAGCTTCCCAAATAATCTGATCCAATGGAGTTGTGCGTTCAACGCATCTGCCGCCACGGAACGAACGGATGTGCTCGGCCGAGCCCAAACAAACGAGAGTACAGACGCACGGCCGTCACGGTAACGCGTGACCTCACAGACCGAGCGGCAAATAGCTCGAGACTTCGTATCGTTAGTTAGCATATGCCAGCTGCTGTGCGCCAGGGCGCGGAACGTCGCCCGGCATCAGAGGAAACCGCCTGCCATCAAAGTTTTGGGCCTCAAAGTTTTGTCGGACCCTCTGCCTCGATTGGTCAAGGGGGCATTGTTTTTCGGGCAGCGGTTTGCAAACCTTCGGGAAATTGCTTTTGCTCTTGAGAAAGAGTTGCAGGTGCTGCCAAGCTAACGCGACGAAGAATAAAGGTTACTTTCCAGATCGAAAATGAAGTTTAATGTTTGGGTGGAGCAGTGGGCTTGATTCCTTGGGGGGGGGGGGGCAAGAGTCTTGCAACATTTTGGTCAGCCTCACTCCCCAAAACTTGCTTTCGACCATCTTCAGGGGTCACACTGGATCTGGTCAGGACCAAGGTGCAACTGGGTTTTTATTTGACATCTGTGGGTAGATTACGTCGGCACCATGTTTGCATAGGGGGCGCCGACCGGCGACCTTAAGCCACTTGCGGGCGAGCGCCAATTCGTCTCTCCTCAGTTCATGCTCAACAACCTCCCGTGCTCTTCCTTTCGGAGCCCATCCTCCTGATTGTCAGCTGACTTTCTGACGTCCACCAGCCCCTCGGTGTCTTGTCCATCTGCGTATCTGTCTCCTGTCTGGCCTCCAGCCCCTCCGTCCCTAACCTATGTCTGCTTCTCCAATCTGTCCATCGCTCTTGTCTTCATCCTCTGGCCTGCTGTCGATGCGTGTAGCTACAAAAATTGTGTGTGTGTGGGTGTGTGTAAGCAGAAGGGGTGTGAAGACAGCTGTCACGCTGTCTCAGGATCATATGATGGCTGTCAGACATGCTGTAAAGTAACTGGCATCCAACCCCCCCCTCCCTCCCCCGCCCCTTTTCCTTTTCCAGTAGCGCGTACCACGCACATCACTTTTGCTTTTTCGATCCTTTTTTAAAATGAAAAGATGGAAAGGATGTTGTCGTGTAAACAAAACTATTGTGCCACATGCGTTTGAAGTAATTGGGTGACCAATCTTCATGTATTGTCCGAAATGATTGAAAAGATGACATTTTTGAAGGGTACCAAGTGGTGTTGTCCGACTCCTATTCAAGATATCCTTTATTTGTCCCACACTGGGGAAATTTACAATAATAATAATTTAAGTCATTAAACAAGATCCATCTAATAAATTGCCTCTCGACTGGCACTCGTAGGAGGGAGCACAACCACTAACTCCAACTCTGGCATCCCTTCACTGGCTCCCTCTACATTTGAGAGTTCTTTTGAAGATTTGTGTTCAAATCTTCAAATGACCCGGCCCCACCTGAGCTCTCGGAGCTCCCCCGCACTTGGCTCAGGTCTGCATGGGACCAATCACCATTAGTGGTACCGAGAACTAAATGAGGGTTCTGAGGGCATGGAGCCTTTTCCCTCTCTTTGGAATGAACGCTGGGCAAGCCCCCTCGCCGCCCATCCCTCAAACTCCTCTGAAAACTCATTTTTATTCTTTGGCTTTTGACTCGGCGGAAGACTTGATTTTTCGTTTGAGTGTTTTTGTGCTTTCCGCCGTCTTTGTTATTACTTTCTTATTTGATTGTTTGTTGTCGTCGAAATGAGTTTTGCTCCATGTACAGCACTTTGTCCACAGCGGCGGTTGCTTTATAGTGCTCGAGAAATATAGCCGAGTCGAGTTTGGTTGGTCACCGAAAGGCCGCTAGGTGGGTCACCGCTGGGGTAGGTCGATAGGTAGGTAGGACTCCTTTGTTGTGTTTTCTCATCGCCGGTCCAAATGTAAAACCAATGCGCGTATCATCGATCTGTTTTGGACCATTCTGTCCGGCTAACTTCCTTCAGGTCGGCGGGTCTCCCTCAGGCCCGCCGGAGCTGTCGTTTCGGCTTAGCGCGGGCCCCGGAGGTGGCCGAGAGATGAATAAGTGACGAGGCCTCATATTGGACTCATTTTATATGTAGGGAGGCAAAACAACCACAAGCGGGTGCTTGTTTAGCTCTTTATATGACAGAGAGCCCGACTTGACATATGCACACAAGCACTTGCAAGAGACCTGCTGCCTTTCGTACTGAGCTTCTAATTAGACGCACACACACGTGCGCACACACTCACAGTGGACCCTGGAGAGAGGCCTCAAACCTGCCTGTCAGCTGCAGTTAGATCACAGTGTACTGAGTTCACAACACACACACACACACGCACGCGCACACACACACACACACACACACACACACGCTTCAGAGGGAACTTATGCTTCACATGAATAATTTATTTTCAATAAACTGACTGAACTGCCCAATCATCACACATCAACATGGAGAACTTCATGTAATTCATCCGCAAACACATTTGTGCATTGGTGAGGAGGTCGGCGGGCGGGCCGGTGGGTCAGTCGGCCGGGAGCTAGAGAGTAGGCGGGTTACCGGTAGTTAGGTAGGGAGGCATGTAAGTTGGTTGGTAGGAGGTGCTTTGGCATATTGCAAGCATGGTAGGTTAGTTGGTATGGAGATATGCAGGTGAGTGGGTTGTTAGGTCAGCAGGTGGTGGACAGTTATGTCGCTAGGTAAGTGGATAGGGAGGCAGAGACGTGACTTGGTAGTTCGGTGGGTTGGTCGGTTGGCTTGCTAAGTAGGTGAGGTAGGTACATAGATAGGTGGATTGGATACAGAGGTTGGTACTAAGGTGTGGTAGGTAGGTAGCAAGCTAGGTCAGTCGATCAGTAGGTGAGCGGGTGAGTCACCGCATGTGATGTTAGGTTGGTGGCCATCTTTGTCAGTAAGTCTTTATTTACCATGAACTTTGAAGGACTCAAAAGGCAAAACAGTGTCGCTCTTGAACATGTCATTACTGAGCAAAATGAACATTCCTTCCCTCGAGTACGACGGACCAAACAGAGCAAGACCACAAGCGTGAGGATGAGGAGCAAGAGGAAGAAACGCTGGCTGGCCTTCTCCTCTCGCCTGCTCAGGGAGAAGATCGTCCTTGCTTTGGTGAATGATTTCTTCCGGCTGAAGCGTTCCTCCCGATATCGTTCGGGGACCGATTGCTTGTAGAGTGCCGGCATTCCCCGGGTCACCTTGGCCGACGGGGCTCAGGCAGTCGGCCGATCGATGCCCTTTATTGCCATCTGACTTGCCATTCAGGTTGTTCTTGTCACGAGAGGTTGTGCAGAGCGCGGCTCTGGTCCCTCTTCAACTTTGGACGCAAACATGGTCGAAGCCACTTGGTACAGCGAGAGAGTTGGAACGAACTCTAGAGGTAAAGGATCTTTACTGAAGTTCGCACGATCAAGAGTCTCGTACTATTTGTTGCCTTCAGTTAAAAATTCTACGATCTCATAAAATGATCGGATCAGACATTGTGACTGCAACGTTGTAAAATACTCAATTCAACAAAGCTGAATCATTAAAAAATATAAGCGGTTAATTTTAAATAAAATCTTCATTTGGATTCAATTGTTCCCAATCAAAATGTGTTATTTTATTTCAGATTTTACGTCCACGTTTTTCTTTCCTTTTTTTAAAATCTACGAATGGACCGGCCCATCTGTCCGTTTCAAAAATCAAATGTGGCCCTGGAGCACAGAGGCTGGCCTACTCCTGCTTCCAACTTCTTTGCCCAGTCACGAAGAAGTAGCACCTTCGGACTCCTTCTTTCGCTTAAGCCGAGTTGCAGTACCGCCCTCTGGCTCTAGGTGGTAGTGTGGCCCCACTGTTCGAGCAACCGGCCATCCCGTGACCGCGATGACGACACAAGACGATGCCGGTGAACCCGCGAAGTGACACTGCTGGGGACGGTGCTATGACCGTGCTTCCTTCGGTAGGAGCTGAGGGCGTTTAGTTACACTCCGCTGCAAAGAGTACAAAGTGCTTATTTTAAGCCACTGTGTTAGGATATACTGTCTGGTTTGGATAAACAGGTAGGTAGGTAGGTAGGTTGAAATGTATGTCATTAGGTGGCTCGAATAGGATGGGTGACTAAGTATGTAGGTAGGTTGAGGTCATAAATTGGTGGCTACACCAAGGCCCGGTGTTGACAAGCATGGATGATCTCCAGCACCTTTGACCATGTTTAACTGCCAAATTCACTCGCTTGAATGCGCCCACACACCCTCTTCTAAAATAGGCTCCAGCTTGGCTAGGAGAAGAATTTGGTTACTGTATGTAAGTTGAAGGGTTCATTGTTTTTAGTTGATAGCTCTACTTTAAGAATGGGCAAAAGGAGAGATGGAATATCCTTTAAACGCAGCTTTTATTTTTCTCAGCGTCTGCTCCGCAATTCCCGAACGAACACACCCTTTTCCGGTAACGAAAACACTTCCTGCTTCTCTTCAGCCAATCAGGCGCAAGCAACATAAGAATTATTAAACAGAATATAATTTAGGTAACTACTGTATAACATACAGGAATATAATGCTCAAATATAAAATGAAAATAATTAATAATTTAACATAAGCTTACGCTGTATATGGTTTTGCTTGTTGTGCTTGACTGAACAAATAAAGATTTTCAAGACAAATACGAACTCTTGCTTTCATTATGCTGTTCGCAATGATGTAGGCCACTCCACAAAAGTTTAAACCACGTTCATTTGCCTCGCATTTGCAGCTGACTGCTGGGAGAACGCTGACACTGGCTCATTTGCATACTGAAGGCTGATTGGAAAACAGCCGTCCCACTCAGCGAGCCGGCAGCAGGCCGATAACGCTGAGCAGAGCGAAAAAGGGGACATGGAGCCGAGTCGAGAAACAGCTTGATACGTTCTACATTTGCGGGGGCAAGCGAGAAATTAAGACAGGAAGAAGTGGAGCGGAGGAGAGAGGCGGGAGATCATAAAAATATGTGAAATATCATGTATTGTGGGGGGGGGGGGGGGGGAGATCACATCGTTGATTTGCCCCTGTCTAGACCCGGCCGGTCCTGGGGTACGCAGCTGTCACGTGACATCAATGTTCCCTGACGTTCGGATTTTCATGTCATATTGACACTGAACGGACATCAGATGCCCACTGGAGGGATGTAGTGGTGGGTCGCTAGGTCTGGCACCCATTGGTGATTGGTGTTGGCAGAAACGATCGCCTTGCCAATCCACTCGAATGGGTTACTCACCACCACTGACGCTCGAGGCAACACTCGGACCACTCCATTCAGGAAGTCCAAACTAGGGCGGAGGTTACGAACCCCTTACATGAGGCTCTCTCGCGTGTTTCGCAGGTCAGGTGATTGGAAATTGTTCAATGTGTTTCATTAAATGACACGTTTTGCATGATTTCTGTGAGGACAATGTAGGACCATCTTGCTACAGCTTGAAGTGAGACTTAATAATGCTTCAAATAAACTGTGTGCTCGCATTATAAACTTGGGCTGATTTTATTTGTGTCATAAGTCTCTATTCAATATTTCTTTTGACATATAGGGGGCTTGAATTTTGGAACCTATCATCATGTAACGTGTTACGATCCCATGTTTTAGACAGGCGTGAAACTGGTTTTGGGCTCCGTGTGCATGTCTGATGTTGTTCACTGTGCTTCAAACGATGCAAAGGGAGTTCGTGTGAAAGCTGAGATGCACAGAAAATTAGAGCAGGGGTGTCCAAAGTCAGTCCTTAAGGGCCGCTGTCCTGCCTGTTTTCCAGCAATAGAACATAATCTGGATCGTTCTATTGCTGCTTCAGAAAAACAGCCCAGAGCTGGACATGCCTGAAATTAGAGCGACCGAGTGAGAGAGGGAGAGATATCCTTGATATTCAGTAAACAGTTAGTTAATGACTCTAATTCCATGAAGAAGGTGGAGCATCTTGCCCCCGTCCCATAACATGCATTCAAATGTATGCTACCTCATTTTTCAACCATTTAACCAAGAAGCAGACCCCCCCCCCCCACACACACACACACATACACACACACGCTACTCATCAAAAGAGTCCTCAAGAGAGCAAGTACAAAAAAACAAAAAAACAGGAAAAATGTCATGCAAATCAAATGAGCGTTGTACATTTGCGGCCACAATTTGCCAACAATTATCATTTCAACCCGTCTCCTCGGCAGACAAAAGCAAGGCGCGCCCTCCGAGGAGGCAGGAAATCAGCTTTTCAAGAGCTCTTGTGCTTGAAGAGCGAAAGGGCAAGGTGAGGCGGCGTGATTGCTCAGTGATTAGGCCCGAGTGGAAGGGAAGCCTCACGACCGCCTGCGGGTTTCTCTCTCTCACACACACACACACACAAACAGACTGCGCAATAAACAAAGAAAGAGCACTTGATTCTCTGTTGAGCCACTCGATTGTTTTAGGGAAACATCATCAAGAAAATTGATCTCGCCGCCTGCTTCCGCACACGGTGGTTAATTAAAGCAGCACGGCGAGTACAGCATACAGGATTTGTATATGTTGTATCGTAATAACGCAGTAGCGGAGATTGGACAAATCCAAGCAGACCGTTTACCACCAAAACACAAATACAATACATGCTGATTTATATTGTGCTTTCACAACAGCGGCAGCTGTAACAAAGCGCTTCACAAAACAGTTAACATAAAGTAAAATAAATAAACACAACACATAACATAAAACACGGACAGTCGTGCAGTGCTAACCACTTTTCCGTCATACGCTTTGTTGTTTGAAGCAGTTTGAGATGAAAGAGGAGAGAATCAAATGGTCCTCTAACCAGTGGATCAGAGACGTCATGCTCAAAATGTGCACAAAAATGATACACGTTTGGTTCGTGGTGTCATGATTTGGTTTGGGACCAACAGGTGGCACTGTAGGGCTCCCCCTGCAGTTGCACACCTGTTGGTCATTATGTAATTATTAGTTGTATTCCGTCACGTAGCAAGGTGGTGGTGGACCCCAAAAAGCAGGCAGGAGGGAGGAGCAGGGTGTATTTGAAGAAGTGTATTGATAAAACACAGAGAAAACTAAATCCAAAAACAAACAGTCCAAAGTAGCAAACAAAAATAACAAGTGAAGCTAAAACAGAACCGTGACCAAAACATGACCGAAACAAACCTGACAGCAGTAAAGGAACAGCAAACAAACGAACATGACATTAGCAAACAGCAAACAAACAAACATGACAGTAGCCAAGAGCAAACAATGACCCGACACCGAGTGTTCGGGCAGGAGTCCTTTTGTACACTAATTACCTAATGACCAACAGGTGTGCAGCTGCAGGGGGGGCCCTACAGTGTCACCTGTTGGTCCCAAACCGAATCATGACACGTGGATGATCTGCACGCCGTTTTCAGCGCCCAGAAAATGCTGATATCTACAAAGTAAACATTTTCAGTTACTCGATCGACTTCTGACAACATATATTATTTGATTGATTATAAAATGTCGCTGAGGGTGGCAAACGTTTTGCCATCAGTTTTAAAGTTGAAATGTGTCAGTTTGACCCATCACATTTCATGCGTATGACTAACTGTGATTCCCAAGATACAACAAGGCAAATACACGTTTTCAAGTTCCTATGTATTATTTCTTTTGTTGTTGTTAACCATCCTGCTATGTTGCGTGTCCAAGTGAACAGTTGAAAGTTCCAAATTCCAGAAACTTTTCATTTCAGGTCTCATCTGGACAGACGTGAGCATTCGATAGCTTTGGCGTTCTTTCAGCAGTTTTGTTAGCCTAGCATTGCAAATTGCCAATAGAGCAGTGTTGCAAAATTACCACTCGGCAAAACGAGCGGCAGTTTGAGAAGCTTCACGGCCGGCACACGACTCCAATGCAAAGAGCAATTTTTGCTATTGGTGGCCCCGAGGCGGATGAAAATACGGAACTCTTCATTTGCGCAAAGCAAACTTAGATTGCAAGCAATCACACTTGTTTGCGGTTGCGAAAGGTTTATTTCGAAATTCTTGAGTTATGGTGTGTGAAATCAATGTCTGGCACATTCTTGACTTTACGTCATATACCCAAGGACCATCCTCTATTATTGATGACCTACTTAGCGTTGCAAACAAGACACACAGGCGCCAACATGAAAAACCTCTTCAATGATCACCACACGGTGATGTCAGTCAATGATCTGAGCATCACATAAGTGAGTGTTTATGACCCCGAACGGGGAGCGTAACTGTATTGCTGCAGCGGACATTATTTTATGCGTGCTTGTTATCTGTCAGTCATCTGGCTCATACAGAGAGATCACCTTATACCTTCCTTCCCGGTCAGCTAAGAATAGCTCGAAAGCCTTCTGATGAGGGATCTCACTTATCTCCTAAGTATTGCAGGCCAACTGAAATAGAACATGGAATATAACGTCATCTAAATAATGTAACAGCAGAAACTTTTAGACATGTACATTTAGGGAACTACCCACAACGTGATGTACATCTACAATGAGGTCCAGAAAACGAAGGTTAGTGCAGTGTGTTCCAACAATTAAACGGCAATCTGAGAACAAAGTTGGGCAAAGTATGGTCTCTGATGTCGGACTACTGAACTCTAGCTGAGTTGAACGGCTTCGGGAAAGCAGCCTCGTGGTCCTGTGGGTTGAGTACTTGATGATCTATCTATCTATCTATCTATCTCCACACGTATACAGGAGTACAGTACATAGAGTACACAGACATAAATATGCCCGTTTTCAACGTTTTATATTTGCTATATTATTTATTTTGTATTTCCTTTCGAGTTGTGCTTTGTCTTCTATTAACTGTACCCTGCGATTGGATGGCAACCGATTCAGGGTGTCCCCCGCCTACTGCCCGGAGACAGCTGGGATAGGCTCCAGCACCCCCCGCGACCCTAGTGAGGATCAAGCGGTTCGGAAGATGAATGAATGAAAAATAAAGGTGTTTGTGTATTTTACAGAATGTATGGCTCTATTCTAAAAGTAGTGAAACACGTTTTATGTACTCTGTGGGAAAGTGCGACGTAAACGACTTTCCAAATGTTTATATTAAGACACAGTTTACTGCATATATAATAGATACGTAGGCAGTTTATGTTATATGTGACACAGAGCGCGCACATCGACAAATGTTTCGAATTGTACACGTGTACCTAATTATGTGTCCACACACCCACTCGTCCAACCAAGCCAAGGGTCGAGTGTTTACAGTACGCGAGCGGACACGTGAGCGACACCTCTTCCGACCAATCGAAACGCAATCTCAAATGAGTGCTTGAGCAATCAGAGACGTGAGGTGAGCGTGTGGCCCCGCCCTCCCGTGGACGTCGAAAAGAACGTCATGAGCTTCATACATAGAACTTAGCTTTAGCCACCATTAGATTCGCGCTTACGTCCTCTCTAAACAAGTGCGTCCCTCGCTAACCGATAATCCGCCTGCACTCACTTAGTTGACACTCGTTCCAAACATGACTTTGAAAGCGAAACGCCCACGCGGAGACGGGCGGAGAGGGCACCTGACTGGCTAGCTTTCAATCCCGTGCTAGCGGCCGATGGACAACAGGGGCTAACGTTTCAAGAGCCGCTAAGCCTATCACAACAAGCCCAGCTCCTTAAACGCAACCCGCCTCTGGAGCCACACAAACAAGGACTCGAAGAGGCTCAACGTCTTTTAACAGTAAGTCCACGGACGGGGCGCCCTTCCTGATACAAACGTAACATCGGCTAGTGTCGTGTGTGCAATTTGACGACTGTCATGTGAGCGTCGTCTTAATTGGTGTCCGTTCCAGCTTGGGTTTAATTAGCCTTTCAATATTACCGCCCTGCTCACTGCTAGCGGTGGTCAAGTGAAATTGTTCACTTTGTGGACTCGGGTCGTTAAATCCCTAGCTCTCATCCGTGTTCGTGTTGGCACCTTGATATGAATTCGATGCAGTTTGGAGCCTACCGCTGCAAAGTCTGCGGCCGCGTTGAAGGGGCCTTTAATGTGTTTGCATTCGGTTTCGTCTGTGGTCTCTATAACCTCACGTTATTAGTGGCAAAGGCAATATAGTTGGCAGGGGCTTGTTTGATTGGCTGCCTTGATAGCTCGGGTTCCACGTTAGTTTAGTACGAGAACACGCGCGCACACGCTGTCTTATGCAGGAACACCGGCCAACCCTCCACAAATGCTCCCACTGGGAAACGATGCCAATTGAAAGCATCGATATAAAGTACATGTAAAGTGAAAATGAAGGGCTTGAGAATTTGACACACCACACAGGAGAGTGGTTTCAGTCCCTGCCAAATTTGAATGACGACAAAAAAAAGGCAAGTATATAGAAATGGAGTCTTCAAAATCATGAACATTCAAGTGGATTCTTTGAAAATTGGTTGCACATTTATCGAGCAGTGTGGCTGGCATCCAACCTTGTTTTTTTCCCACCTGCCAGTGGTGTACCAAATAGCGAAGGATGGAAGGGGGGGACGTTGAAATCGAGCTAAATCTATATTGTCTACCGTAGAGTTATTTTGGCGTGAGGTTAGCGATGAACATAAAGGATGCCCCTTCCCCCCACCTTGTAAAGCTGCCTAACATGACTCTTTTCATTTGTATTTTACAAGTGAGACGTACAACCTTTTCAAATGCATTTATTGAGGCAAACGACTGCTTAGTTGGGCATACTTGGGCCTTGCGTTGAGCAGCAAGCTTTGAGCACCCGATCACGGGATGACAGAATTAGAATCATCTCTATTGGCCAAGTATGCCAAGAAGCCACTACCGGTAGCTGAACCATCCTCTGCATCATTTAGAGACGTTGACAAACAACACCGGCGTCCAGCCCACAAAAGTGTCTCCCCTGCCGGTCGGACCTTGACCGCAATCCTCCGTCACGCTGCTCTTCTCGACGATTCTGGCCACAGATTAGCTTGTGGCTAACCTAGACCTCTCCGACGCGAACTTGCCACCTTCGGCATTCAGAGAACATCTTAGAGAGCCGAAAGAAAACGCGGCAAAATAGGCCGCTGTATGTGAATGGGAAGGCGCTGGTTGTTCGGTACAAATGTAATCAGTTCTACGGAAGAAATTGTGAGTTGGCCAATGGCAATTTGATGGGGGTTCCCGGCGTTGTTGGGATATATTCTCTCTTGAGCCATATTACGCTGAGCGACCAGGATAGCTCCACCTCCATCACTTATTTCAATGCGACACTATTTTATTTCATTCCAAGCGCTGCTCTTCCAGGAAGTTGACCGCTTCTGATGCAGCTCGTACTTGTGATGAGTCATCAACCAGGGGCGATTTAAGATGTCCCCGGCGAGGTCCTCCTTGCTTGTAAAAGCATTCTCTCTCGCTATCTCAAGCTGGCTAAAGTCCAATTTGCAGGACTTTTCACATAATGTACTTTTAATGGCAGTAAGCATCAGCGAGGTCCGAGCTTGTCGGACAGTCCGGAGCAAGTCGGCTCCTGTGTGTTTGTCTGCGTTTGACGGGCTGATCCCGGCCTGCGCGCATCCTCCAGCAGCTAACTAACCGCTAAATCGACTTAGCTCGTTAAAACGGCCCCGCTTGTCTGAGTCCGCCGGCCCTTCTCGGTCTCGGTGGTCTGGAGCGAGGATGACCGTCGTGTACACGGTTGCAACTTTGAAAAGTTTCCAGTGTGTCCCAGACCAGACTTGACCGCCTTTCCTTTTTCCTATCTCGATTTCTTTGAGTCGGCCCCCGAATGAAGCCGTTCATGTCGCGAAAAGGGGCTCCTGCGCAAATGTAATTTTGCTACGCGATCCGATTCCAAATTCCCTCTGTCTGGTGCGTCCTTTTTCCGGAGGCAGGCGCGGGTCTCCGCCGAGCCGAGCGGAGCCATGGGCGCCTTCCTGGACAAGCCCAAAATGGAGAAGCACAACGCCCACGGCGAAGGCAACGGCATCCGCTACGGGCTGAGCTCCATGCAGGGCTGGCGAGTGGAGATGGAGGACGCCCACACGGCCGCGCTGGGCCTGCCGGCGCCCGGCCTGACGGACTGGTCCTTTTTCGCCGTCTACGACGGCCACGCGGGCTCCAGGGTCGCCAACTACTGCGCCAAGCACCTTCTGGAGCACATCATGTGCGCCAGTTTCGGGGCCGCGGGGCAGCGGATCTCGCCGGCCGGTTCGGAGAGCGCCGCCGACGCCCCTCCGGCGGATGGCGCCCCCACGGTGGAGGCGGTGAAAGCCGGCATCCGGGCGGGCTTCCTGGGGATCGACGAGCACATGCGCGGCTTCTCGGACCTGCGCAACGGCATGGACCGAAGCGGCTCCACGGCCGTGGGCGTCCTCCTGTCGCCCGAGCATTTCTTCTTCATGAACTGCGGCGACTCGCGCGCCGTCTTCTACCGGAACTCCCAAGTGTTCTTCTCCACGCACGACCACAAGCCTTGCAACCCGCGCGAGAGGGAGCGCATCCAGAACGCCGGCGGATCCGTCATGATCCAGAGGGTCAACGGCTCGCTGGCCGTCTCCCGGGCCCTGGGGGACTACGACTACAAGTGCGTGGTGGGCAGGGGCCCCACCGAGCAGCTGGTGAGCCCCGAGCCGGAGGTTTGCGAGATGCTCCGGACCCCCGAGCAGGACCAGTTTGTCATCCTGGCCTGCGACGGCATCTGGGACGTCATGTCCAACGAGGAGCTGTGCGAGTTTGTCAAATCCAGGCTGGAGGTGTCGGACGACCTGGAGAGAATCTGCAACGAGGTGGTGGACACCTGCCTGCACAAGGTTCGGTCCGAGTGCGAGTGCGCGCGCGCGCGTTTGCCGGCCGGCCGACTTTGATCCGCTTCCTCTTTCCTCCCCTCCACCTTAGGGCAGCCGGGATAACATGAGCGTCGTCCTCGTATGTTTGCCCAACACCCCCAAGGTGTCCGAGGAAGCCGTGAGGAGGGACGGCGAGCTCAACCGCTACCTGGAGTCTCGCGTGGAAGGTGGGCTTGAACGGCCGCGTCGTATTCCCCTCGGATCTTACCGGCTTGTCGCCCTTGCCCCGACTCGGCCGCTTTCTATTGTCAAACGCGGTCGGAGCGCGCCGACCGCCGAAGATTGACACCGTCGTGACCTCCTTTTCCATTTCATCGAGCTTGTTCCCCCTCGCGTCCACTCCGACATGGTTTTCTCCTCTCCTTCGCTCAGACGCGCCGTGTCTTCCCTCCCCTCCCGCGTTGGCCTCCTCCTCATTTGGGCCCCCGCAAGAGCCGTAATGCCTTTTTATTTTGCTCGTTTGCTTGGAAGCTCTTCTCCCCGGCAACGAGGGCTCTTTGACGTTCTGATCAATTCATACAAATAGAGCTTCACCGAATGGATCTATCGGCACCTCGGAGTGGAATCGAGTCACTCGGCATCGTGCTAATCGAAGTGTTTGGCTTCTTCTCCGCCGTGGTTTTCAGCCATGCTGTCGCGGCCGGCCGACGAGGGCTTTCCCGACCTGGCGACGGTGATGAGGAGCCTGTCCGCTGACGGCAGCATGCCGGCGCTGCCGCCTGGGGGAGGCCTCGCCAGCAAGTAAGAGCCCCTCCGCCACCGCAATGTCTTTTATCTTCAACGCCGCCACCGCTTTAAGGGCACATATTATGGATGGGGAAATGGACTTTTGAAATCGCTCCGATGGTTAAGTCTTGGAGGGAAGTGACACGACAAAGTACTTTTTGTGTTTTCTACCTTTCGAGCGTTGCCGGCGTGTCGTATAACGCGGCCAATTGAGCCAATTAGCCGCTAGTTTGGCCGCCGCGCCGGCTCGATATCTGACGTGTAACCGCCAAAGTCGGTCCGCCCGACTCTCTGAAACGTCTTCCCGCCAAAGCCAAAAGCTACCGAGGCCCCGCGGCGTTTGTATATCTTAGCCCATGTGTCTGTTACGTATGCGATTGTTCGCCAGAGTTGCGCACGTGGGCGTCATCGGGTCGGGCCGCGCGTCGGCTTGGCGCGTCATATGCGGCACGTGCTGTGCGCTGAGCACGAATAGACAAGTTGATGGCGCGCCGCCAGTGAAAATGGAAACGATGCCGTGGCCGCATCATTTTCTCTTTAAACTCGTAAATCGTCTCGTCGCAACAGCCGAAGTTCGCCACAGCCGCCGCGGAGACAAAGCCGTACTTTGTATTGGCTCTGGAGTACGTATGGATAAAAGTGAATCGACTGCTTTGAAGCAGGTTGACGTTGGATTCTCGACTTGTTTTTGAATTTCAGAGATCTGGGGATTTTATTATTATTCTTATTTTTTACGTCCTAACATATCCCCTTTAAATGTCGGCACATGCCATCGGTTACTAATTGACGTTTTCCATAACGGCATTTGACTCCTGCGACTCAAGTATCGTAAATGGAATTGTGGCCACCTCGGCGGTCTTCATCACGTTTGCGAGCGGCCTCACGTTTTGGTTTCATTCCACTGTTCTTCTTGCAGGCAAAGCGTTGTCGAAGCGGTCTACAACAGTCTATGTCCCTACAGAGAAGAAGAAGGGGTCAGTATCCGCCGCGCTATCCGAGACTTTGTAGCGTCATCATCATTTGACAAGTCAAAATGAGAGCGCCGCAGGTGCGTGCGGACCGTCGGCGGTTTCCACTCGGAAGGGTCGCGCCCCGTTAGTGTGTGTCGTTTTCAAGTGAGTTGTTGTCCCCTGAAACACTTTGTTCGGAGCCGCCATCGTTGTCACATCATCGTAAGCCGGAGCGCTACCCGGCTCAGGTCTACTGAATTGACCCCCCCCCCCCTTTGCCGCAACATTCCACTCAAATGCTTCCAAATGTTTGGGTCCACATTTTTTTGCCCCTGTGCAAAGTTCTCCCTTTTTGGTTCTGCGCAATCACAAACGGCTGGACAAGCGAGTCCGTTTTTCTTCCCGGTTCTAAACGGTTGACATGAATCCCAGTGCGTCGTCTGACCAGATGGTGTCAATTTTGTACTTGGTCGCCACCGCGCTAGGTACACCTGCTCCATTCGTCAATTCAGACATGCCGAGCGCCGAAATTTCGGGCTTCCTCGGTTATCTACTTTGGAGGAGAAACTGTGTTCAGCGCGCGCGCACACGCACAGAGGCGGTTTTACACTGCAAGTCCCAAGTGTCCAGTTCCAATTCAATTCATTCCTCTCTTCAATCAATCTCTCTGTACGTTCCAAATGAGCCGCGTCTGACATGCCCGAGTTGATATTGACGGAACGCAATGAAACCACCCGCGTGCGGACATGTCCAAGTTGTATGAAAATAACTTCACGCGTGTCAACAGTGTGCACTGGCAACACCCGCACAAAAGGGAAATAAAGGATACAAATATTGGAAGTTGCATAGTTTTTTTTTTTTTTTTTGCGGGGGGGGGGGGGGTCTGACTCATCCAAAAAAGGGTGTAACCTCCCTCCACATGACTCCACCTGCGGCTGAGCTTATTTAATAATGGACACGTCTCTTCTGTTTCGACCGGGGGCGTCCAAATTTTTTCGTTTCGGGGCCGCATCCAGAAAAAAATCTAAGGATGAAAGGGCCGCTCTTCACATTCATCCGCGCTCAAGTCAGTCAAGAAAGCAATTCTGTATGTCCAGCTCGTTTCAGCCGCTCTCTGTTAAAGGTGTTAAGGAAAAGAGTTGAGGATTTCTATTTGGGGGGGGTGGCCGACAGCCCTCTGGATCTCGCGGCGTAGAACAGCGGCCCAAACTCCACATTCGCAACCCCAAAAGTGTCCTAAGGTGACTTGACAATCATTCACGTGACGTCTTCATCCATCAGCCTTCGAGCACAAAGTGGAAGAAACCGTTTTGGCCTCGAAAATGGATTGACCTTGATTCAATGCGGTGTTTTGGCGGCCAAATCACGCCGCGATGAACACAAGAGCTCGTTTGCGAATGAGGTCATTGATTGGCGGTCAATTAAATTGCGTGGCGTTGAGAGCAGGAAAAGAATCCCGACGGTCACTGTAAGCGTGCAGTGCGCATGGAGCCGCGGCGGGATGTCAAGCGTCTAATTGTATTCACCCTCTGCTTAACGCAGCCGTCCTGTTTCATTTGGTAAGTGACGCTTGGCCCTTTTCCCTCCGACTGGCCCTCACCCCTCCACGCGTGCGACTTCTTGCGGGCATGCCCACCGGCCACGTCTTCCCTCCGTGTCCACTTAACGCTAGCATGCGGAGGCGCGTCTTGTGTGCCAACAATGGACTGTCCCCTTTTGCCCTTACGTTTTGTGCGCATGCATGACACTCCCCCCCCCCCCCCCCCCCAGCCCTCCTGGCGGGCTCTTCTACTGCACGCACGCATACAACAGCAGAGGCAGTCCCTGTCCCTCACTTGCTGTCACCGAGAGCGGCGTCCTTCGAGCTCTTCTGTTGCAAGTGTGACCCGCTGGCTTTCCTTTTAATTTAGCGTCCAGGTTGCTGAGCGTCTGTACCTGATAACCAAAAGTCTCTCTTTTCCTCCTTCTGCCCCTAATGTGAATTCTTTCTCTCCTTCTTTTTTTTAAAATTTTTTTCTCCTCCCCTCTCTCTTTGTGGCCGTCCTCCGCCAGAGTGGCGCCAACCTGGAGTGTCACTGGTAGAAGTTCCTGATCTGCGTGGAAGACAAAAAAAAAAAAAGCTCCACGATTGAGGCCCCCCCCCCCCCTCCGCCCATCTTCAGTTTCTTCACATTTTCTACCACTACGAATCCACAGGAAGAAAACCTGCGGTTGAAAATAGGAAGCTGATGATGGCGGCATCAAGAAAGCACCTTTGGATTTGTGCCAGTTAAGGCCCACTCCCTCTGCCTTCCGCCACTCTTACGAACCGTCAAAGAAGTGAGAAGCCCAGCGTGTCGGTCAACGACTTCCGAAGCTCTCGGCTACTCCTGAGCGGACTGATGGTTGAAACGCTATGCTTTGGTTTGCCTGAAAACCACTTCCTGGACTTTGAAATCCCTTGATTATTATTTTTTTGTTTCCGCCACTAAGTCCAAAGACTGCCACACCTGAACACGCGGGTTGTGGGGGGGAGCGTGGTCCAAATTTTCCCCTGCAGTCCAAACCGACAGTCAGGTGTGCTTTCCATTTGTATTTGTGGTCAATCCTTTTTTCACGTGCTTCCTCAGCTCGCCACTTGGCTGATGTTGATGGACCCGACACGCTTTGTTGTCTTACATCGGATTACTGTTGTCAAGAAGAGTTTTGACATCCAACGTTTCGAATGATCTATTTAGATTTGGAGGGTTTTTTTTTTTTCTTCTTCAAACTCAGCCTTGTGGCCTGATATGCGATTTGCCTTAGTTGCAAAAGTCGCGCTGCGCCACTTGGTTTTGGACACACACGCACAAGGTCGCGCACCGCGTTCCGTCGCCACAACGTTCCAAAGGGGGCACGTGCGAGGCCAAGAGAGATCCGCACGCGCCTTTTTTGACACGTGCTCGATCCTGCTTGTGCTGCCACTTGCCTTTTTTTTAATGTGAGTTGTCATGTTAATAAATGGCGACACTTAGTTGACCTCCCCAAAGCCACTTTGAATTGATGCTTTATAGAGGTTTTTTTTTTTTTTTTGGCGGGCGGGGGGGGGGGGGGATTATCAGGTGTGTTTCAAAGTTAAGCTGCGTACCATGCTCGACACTGAGGAGATTTGGAGGAAACCAACATTGCTTTGTAATACTACACTGTAGAGAAATTGCTTACAAATCATATGACTGCTAATCTTTTTTTAATGTATTTATTTTTTCACCATTTGCAGTACTTGACACATTCCAAATGCTGTCATCCAAAGAGAAACCTATTTCTAACTTATGTTTTGCCCCCCCCCCCCCCCCCCTCCTTGTTTTTCCCAGCTAGAAAACGACACTGAGAGTTTGGAGAAGGCATACGTGCTTTTCATCGGAGAGTGACTGAAAAAGAAGCATTTTTCAAAATTTTAGGTCGTACTAAAAACGCACCCCCCTGCCCCCGTAACAAGGCACTATTTGCATAGTATTCAACTGAATGATTGAGAACGTTTTTGTTTTGCAGATGTGAAAGCGAATTTTCACTGGCATCATCCTCGGAGGAATTTTTGTTCCCGGTCACGATTCCAACATGGGATGATGTTGCAATGTTGTTGTTTTTCTGTTTCTGCGCATTATTTGTGTTGACGTGAATCTTGGGATGAATGCGTGATCACTTTCAAAGTATGTCGCTCCATCTGGCCGCGCTGGTCAGAAATGGCTCCAAAGACGCCCGCGTGTCGATTTCCAGGTTTCAGGCAGGGAGATAAACGAGCACGAGCTCCCCTCGTCGCCACCTCCCGCAGCCGGCCGATATGACCACGGCAAAGTTGACGAGTCGCATTGGGCGCGGGTGCGGAACCCCGACACGCGACCAATCATTGCGCGCCCTCGGGCATTGCGATCGTAAACCTCAGGAAAAAGAGGATTTCAAACCCGGGAGCGCAGCCGTCGCAATGAACCCAATCGCCCCTCGTTGTCACCTTTTGGCATCTGGACACGATTTCCCCGTTGTTTACCGGTACTTTTGTTGACGGACAAAAGTAAGTTGACATTTTCCAGTTTCCAGTGCATTTTTCATTTTTCGATCCCAGGGGTCCTTCTGTATTATCTGTCATTTTGATCGGAAACGTCAATAAAAAGATTTGTTTGAAACCAGGTAGAGAGAGCAGCCTTTGCCTTTTTTTTTTCCTTTTCCGAGGGCGCTGTGGCCAAAACAGCCGGCTTCTGACCAAAAGTGGAGAAAGCGAGCGTTTTGTGACACGGCAAGAGACAAACACGGTCTGCTTGAACTCCTACCACCCAACCAAAAGGCTCTGCGGTATTTTTATTGAACGCACCACGTAAGCATTCCTCGTACGGGGTTGAATTCATAACCGGTCGACCCTCCTTTGGCGGCGCTAACCTCAACCGAACGTTTCCTGTCGTTGCAGATCAGAGCTGCACAAAGGTCAGGAGGAATTTTGGACCATCGCTCTTTCCAAAGCCGTTTCACTTGAGCGGTGCTCTTGTGCCGTTGGTGTGACCGGCTGTCTCTTATTGGCTTGCGGGCGGGACTCTGACCGGGCCGCTCCACAAGTCGTAGTAGCTTCTTCTGTTGAAGCCACGCCGCTGTTGAATGACTTCTGCGCTTTGGGCCGTCGTCCTGTCGCATCGCCCATCTTCTGTTGAGCTTCAATTGGTCAACACGTAAGTTCTTCTGCAAAATGTCTCGCTAAACTCGGAAATTCATTTTTCCTCGGGTGAAAGCAATCTGTCCAGGCCCTGAGGCAGCAGGCAGCCCCAAACCATGATGCCTCCTCCGCCATACTTGACAATTGGGATCAAGTTTTGGTGTTGGTGTGCTTTGCCTGCCCCCCCCCCCCCTTATCCCCGACACACACATCTTTTTCGACCCCGCAGTGTGAATGTTGACATTCATATCATTGTTTGTGTGTGACTTCGATGAAGATCAGAAGACATTTTGTGAGCAGTTGATGCAGAAATGCGGGTCCTTTGCTCAGAAGCCTCCTGCAATCACTGACCAAACTAATCTCTACATTCCACAGGTAGGGATATCGGTGCGCGCATGCGTGCGGCACAGATAAAAACAAAGGAAAGAACCCTGACCTCCACACACACGCACACACATCAAGAGAGACGCAACACTGCCGGCGCGTTCGAACGCTAAAAGTCACCCGACGACATGGAGGTGGCCAGCGTGAATCCGGCCTTTCAGGACGAGGAAGTTGGCAAGAAAGCGGAGGACGCCGTCGGCCCCGCCGAGCCGGAAGCCAAGGCGGCGGACCCCCCCGCCGAGGAGTACGCGCAGATCAAGCCGTACGCCGGCATGCCCAAGGAGGTGCTGCTGCTTTACTCGTCGCGGCCCTGCTACCGAGTCCCGCGGGAGATCCTGTTCTGGCTGATAGTGGCGTGCGCGCTGTCGCTGGTGGCCGTCACCATCAGCCTGGTGGCGCTGTCGCCCCGCTGCCTCGGCTGGTGGCAGGTGTCCCCCGTCTACCAGGTCTACCTCCCTTCCTTCAGGGACTCGGACGGAGATGGGCTGGGAGACCTGAGAGGTGAGTCGGCCGCTCCGACCCGAGCTCGCCCGCTTTGACGGGAAGGACCGTCGGGTTTTCGTTGGAATCCACATTTCCTTTGATCGTTTGCGCGCGTGCCCCCCGGCAGGCGTGCGGGAGAAGCTCGGCCATTTCCAGTACCTGAACATCAAGTCGGTTTGGCTCAGTACTTTCTACCGCTCTCCCACGAAGGACGCGGGCTACGGCGCGGAAGATTTCCGGGCCGTCGACCCGCTTTTTGGCACCATGCAGGACTTTGACGACCTTTTGGCCGAGATGCACAAATTAGGTGACGCCCCCGCCCGCTTGCCGCAAAGTCGACGGCGGTCGCCGGCCCGCTTCGCGCCATCTGACCGTCTCTGCTCCCGCCAGGTTTGAAGCTCATCGTGGACTTGGTTCCCAATCACACCAGCGATAAGCACCGCTGGTTTAACCTGAGTCGCGCCAGAGATCCGCACTACGGCGACTACTACGTCTGGGCTGACTGCGGTGCCGCAGAGCCCAAGCCCAATAACTGGGTGGGGTCCCGTCGCGCAACCGAGAAGTGGAAATATCCGGTTTGGCCGTCGCGTGGATGAGAGAAAAACGGCGGCGCCCCGAGACGAGATGGAAACGCTTGAATTCATTTGCTTGATTCTTCTGACGCCGACGCAATCGAAGTCGGGGGACTCGTGGGGCCACGTAGAAGAAAAGGTCGGCATCGCGTTCACCTTTGAATCTCTGCTTCCCTTCCTCCAGGTGAGCGTGTTTGGGAACTCGTCGTGGACGTACGATGCGGTGCGAGGGCAGTGTTACCTGCACCAGTTCCTCAAGGAGCAACCCGACCTGAACTTTCGAAACCCTCGCGTCCGTCAGGAGATGCTCGTAAGACCGCCGCTGCGCACGCACGCGTCGGGGGTGCCGTCGCGTCGCGTTTGGGGAAGCCTTGCCTCCTATGGCGAACCGCTGTGACCAATTGCCCTAGAGGTGCCGCAGCGTCTCCGTTTGGGCCTTGGCCAGATGACGTGAAGCTTCTTCCCCCACCTCACAAGATGGCGCCCGAGCAAAACTGTCACGTTGGACGTGGCTTTGGCCCGGGCGCCAAAGCAGTGAATAGCGAGCGGAAAAATGAATTGCAAAGCCAAAAAGCAAGCGAGCCGCAGCACGCGCTCCTTCGCCGGGCCCTTCGACTCCGCGGTGTCATTTGCAGTCGACGGCGGGCGGCGCCACGAGGCAAAATGGCCGTCCCCGTAGACCGCCAAACACGAGGTGGCTTTTTCGGCTCGATTCAAATTTCCACAAAGGCAACGTTAATGGGCACCCCCTGCTGAGGAGGCGTTGTGCAACGTATTGTCAAGAAACGTTTTGACTTGACTTGCCCTTTGGAGGTCGCCGCGGGCAATTTCGCCAAACATTTTAGCACGGCTAATTGTCAAAAAGAGAAACGATCGCTCCCAGCGAAACCTCTTTCGCCGCCGCCGTTGTCAACTGCTGAGACATCCGCACGATATTGCACATTAACTCGAGCTTGCGCGCTTTTTACTACTGTGGTGCGGCTCAAAGTGCAAGTGTCCTTTTTTTTTTTCTTTTTTCACAGGATATCATCCAATTCTGGCTGGACAAGGGAGTGGACGGCTTCCGGCTGGGTGCGGTCAAGCACCTGCTGGAGGCCGCGCACCTGCGGGACGAGCCCCAGGTGGACCCCAATATGCCCCCTGTGAGTCGGACCGCCAGCCGTTGTGCGCAAAAGTACAGAGGCCTTTTTTGCGTTGCCGTCAAACGTGGGAACGGGAGATGCCGATTTCAGCAGATGAACTCGTGAGGCGGCACCATTAGACTGCAGGCAGGATTCCGCTCAAATCGCTCCTCGGGGGGGGGGGAGCTGCACGTCACTGGAGTGTAATGGCTCCCTTGTCGCACGCAATGAGGAGTTGATGCTATTTCCAAACGCAACAGGCACTCCTGCGCTCACGTGTATTTATTGTCAAATCAAACGATTTGGCCAATCGGAGGCGGGCCGCTCTAAGATCTTACACATTATAGCCGGCCGCTTTATTCTCAGTCACCGAAGACGCCACCTTCAGAAGTGAGCCACAGTTCCAACTGCTGTTTCAGCAGAACCTCAACGAGTTTCCTTAATGATTGATTTTCTTTGTGTGTGTTTTAAAAGAAGACACGTACACACCGCACACATACTGTACACGTGTCACGGATATACTTGAACATTTCATGAGATCCGATACAATATCCGTATTTAAAAAAAAAAAAGCAGTTAGGAATAGAACTCCAGTCTCGGCCATCGTCCTCCACCAATATGTCCTGCCCGCCTTTGTGGTGCTGCCCGGGCCTGGATTTTATCCTGCTGGATTTATGGCAACATAATAACACATAATACGTGAACCTCAATGTAATACTGGACTTTCTAGGACAGGGGTGTCGAACCTTTTTTGACCAAAGATCTACTTTTTGATCAACCGACCTCCCGCCATCGACCCCTTACCGCAGGGGCAGGGAGCTCGGGTTCCACGAGAGCCGTCTCCTGCCTGTTTTCCATCCCTCCCGACTTCAACACACCTGATTCAATTGATTGGGCATCGTTTCAGGCTTCTGCAGGGCTCGCCGATGGGCTGATCATTTGAATCGGCTGCGTTGAAGTCGGGATGGATCTAAAACAGGTTCCCTAGCCCTGCCTTACCGCACACGCGCGCACCGAGGAGCAATCGCCATAACGGCCCCGAAGATGAACGCGACAGAAAAAGGACAGGCGCTGCCGAAACGAAAAGACGGCTCTTGTATGGTCGTCCGGGGGTTCGCTACGGTAGACGACTGAGCAGGATGCTCCGCCCTCTTGCAGGAGTGGGCGACTTCCGAGCGAGACCTCCACCACGACTTCACCACCACGCAGCTTGGCCTGCATGATCTGCTGAGGGAGTGGAGGGCTCGCATGGACGTCTTCAGCCGAGAGCCGGGCAGACACAGGTACGGTGCCCCCCCCCCCCCAGTTCGAACCGCAGTCCAGGAAATGCCAGCGACCCCCACATGAGCGGTGCCGCGTGCGCCCTTTAGGTTAATGGTGACCGAGTCATATGACGGCAGCGAGGTGGAAAAGACCATGATGTACTACGGGACCCCCCTGGCGAAAGAGAGCGACTTCCCCTTGAACTTGTACCTTCTGGACTTGCCTCACAACAGCAGCAGCTCGCGGGTCAAACATCTGGTGCATCTTTGGATGGCCAACATGCCGGCGGGACGCTGGCCCAATTGGCTGGTGAGTCGCACGGCCGCCTTATTATGTCGCCTCGCTGACGTGGCCCGTCGCGCCCCCGGGATCAGGTCGGGAGCCGCCACGCGCCTCGCGCGGCCTCGGCGCTGGGTCGGCGCTACGCGCGGGTCATCAACATGCTCTTGCTGACGCTTCCCGGTACGCCCATCACCTACTACGGCGAGGAGATCGGCATGGAGAACATCAACGTGACCGACGGTCGGCCGGAGGACTCGGCGGGCGGATACGACGAGGTGAGACGCGCTTCGCTTCATGCGTTTGCGATGCCATACGAGCGCTTTGAGAGGGATGAAGCGTGAGGAAAAGCAAAGAAGCCAAAGTATGGATGGGCGGAAGGAAAGTTGCAATGCGGCAGCCGCGTTGCCATTTGCGCTTGTCGTCTCGATACTGCACTCTGCTCATGCCCGCGCAAAACCCTCCAGTGCCACTTGGGGCGCCGCATCTGTTGAAACGGAGAACAGATTTTCAACTCGGTCGCTCCTTTTGTGCCGCTAAGAGGTTCCTCACTCGGATTCAAACGCGCTATGCGATCCCAATCGTATTTCTTTTTTCTCCAATCGCCATGGCAACGTGAACCGGGATGAAACAAGGAAAACTGACCGGTGGGAAAGGAGGAGCAGAGAACGAGATTAAAATCCCATCAGTGAGGCTTGTTCCGAATATTGGGACTCGAATAGAGATGCGGCGACGCCCGTGCCCGCGTTGGCCGTCTGTACACGTCATCTTTGATGCCGTCTTCCCTGAGCTCCGCTTGTAGGGCAACGCGTGCACAGAATATACCTTCGAGAAAAACAAATCTTCTGTGGAAAAGAATCTTTTATTCGAATGAAATGTATACCATGTGGAATAGTTGATTTGGTGTCTAAAAAAGGATGCTTTGCGTGAAACGGTCAATATTTTGGGGAACAAAACAAACAAACACTTTTTTGCCTAACCAACACTTAGTCTGGAAAAACAAAAGTGTTTTCGGCGCATCCCTAATAAGATACAGTACTCTGGCTTTCCTACATCCGTGTTTTTACAGAACAGCGACAAGATGGGAGTCAACAAAAAACAGCTTGTTTTGAGCGATCCGAGAAATGAATTGCGCGTCGGGTTTAATGACCGTCGGATGAACGAAGATTAGGAGCCAGAGCTCGCTCCGGCCAAAAACGCCTTCTTGTCGTGATTGAAAAGCCTTCGCTGCAACAGTGTCGTATGTTCGGGGAGACTTTGGGAATTGTTCCCGATATTCCAGGCCATGAGTGTATTCCGGACGGTTGTGGTAAAGCGCAAAGTTGCGAGCAAAGCTTCAATGTCGATGACGGCACTGAGCAACAACACGCGGATTCCCGCTTTGCCACTTTTATTTGCCGCAGAGCGTGAGCGGAGCCCCTCAGCGCTCTCCCATGCAGTGGAGCGCCGACGCCAACGTGGGCTTCAACGACCGCACCAACGTGACGTGGTTGCCCGTGCATCCCGACTACCGCAGCGTCAACGTGGAGGTACGCGGCGGCCCTCCCGACCGCCTTCCCTTTTCCGCGGCATGCGCGCCGACCGCTTCCCACGCGTCTTCTCCTTGTCCAGGTCCAGAAGGGAGACGAAGGCTCGGCGCTGTCTCAGTACCGCCGCCTGAGCGGGCTGCGGCAGCGGGAGCCGGCCCTGCGGCGGGGCTGGTTCTGCCACGTCGGCGCCGACCGCGGCGTCTTCGCTTACTTGCGCGAGCTGGACGGGCTGGAGCGCGCCTTCCTCCTGGTGCTGAACTTGGGCAGCCGGGCGGCCGTCACCGACCTCTCGGCGCTCGCCGAGCTGCCCGAGCGCTTGCGCGTCGCGATGAGCACCGAGCGGGCCGTCGACGGCGAAGCGGTCAGCAAGTCTCGGATCGCCACCGAGGCGGGAGAGGGTTTGATGCTGGAGTTTTCCTCAAACGCTCGCTTTCACGCCAACCACCCGGGCCTGTGCTACATCTCCGAGAAGGCCTGCTATTTCGGCGCCTTGGACATTCTCTATACCTGCTAACGGCTGCGCGCCGCTCAATAAGAAACCGACACTGCGGTCACGTGGCTTGTTGTTCCCTTTTCTGTCGTGCTGGCAGCTTTATTTCTTCCTCCTGCGGCGAGCGCCGGGCGCTTCCACATCCAGCTCCTTGTAGAGAAACGCCAGCTGGAGGGCTTCCTGTGTCAGGCGGGAAAGACAGCGGGTCACGTTTCGTCCTTGGTGGACATCGGCGCGAAGGTGAGACTGAAGGTCGAAGCGGACCGTCGCTCGTTCACCCCGCCCGCATGAATTGAGTCAAAGTGGGCGAAGTTCGGGCACGCCAGCTTTGGGCCGGCGGGTTGCCGGCTGCTCTGCTTTTAGTGGCAGACCGGCCAACCTTTTATATACAGTGTGCGTGTGGGGGGGGGGGGGGGGGTTGTTATCAATTTGGCACGGCAACTTGGAGCGTTGCTCAAGGATACGGCAGTACGGCGCCCGCCAACTAATGCGGAGAAGGGCTAACTCGCCGTCAGATTTTTGGTTTCGCCTTCAGTATCGGCCGCTACCTTCGAATGGGGCCGCGCGCCTGACCCGGCCCGTCCCCGCATTGCAGCCTCGGATTTGGCGTTTACCTCCTCCAGCACGGACTCCCAGTCATCGGGTCCCCCGTGGTCGGCTCCGGGTTGGACATTCACCACAATATTAGCTTCCGGGTCTGGAAGAAAGCGCAGGGCGAGACAAAAGCCAAGGTGAAGGAATTTCTCCGTCGCTCGCTCGACTCGTCGTCCGTCCTCTTTGAATTTGGACCATCCGAGCGCCCTGACCCTTCGCCTCCCCATCTCTGCGGTCGCGGCTGTTTCACAAGCGCGGTCTTGACCTTGACAGCTCCCCGGTCCGCGGCGTCTAATCTCCGGCTCCGATACGCTATCTCTTAAGCATGCTAATGGGCCCCCGCCGCCCCGGCCTCCGCGCCATCAGCACTTTATCAAATAGACTCCGGAGAGCCGAGATTATGCGCGCAGACGCAGACGCCGCCGCCCTCCCTCGTGCCGCTGCGGGCGGGTGAACAACTGGGGCCGAGTGATGCGATGAGGTCCGATTAGAAGCGAGGGGGGGGGGGCGTCGGTGGGGGAATGAACGAGTGCAATTAGCGAGCACGCGCATACGCGCCGGAGCGCAAGGTGACCCCCGCTTCACGTCGGTCGTGAACCAAAATGACTCGCGTGACGGACGGCCGACGCGCGGCGAATGCAAGCGGGACCGTTTGCGGCGACCCGACACGTTAGCGGAATGTACCTGCTTTGGCCGCTTCCTTCAGCTTCTCGGCGTATTTCAGGACGCCCGCCAGGGGCGTCCTTTGGTCGTCGGCGTAGGCCGTGAGCAGCATCGACGGGTAACGCTAAAGGAGGAGAAGCATTAAAACGCCTCGCCTTCAAAATCGAGTGAACAGTCTCCAGAATGTGTGCGTGTGTGTGTTTTTTTAACCGTCTTGTTTTATCCCCGCCACACGCTTAAAACGCGCAGCTAATGAAACCGCTTTTTAAAACGCATCGCAGATGTGAACGCAAAGGTCTTACCAAAACAGCAAGTAGTGTCGCGTCTGCGCCCAAAAACAAAAACGAAAAAGCTGCGACAAAAACGAACCAAAATGATGCGAATTTCAAAAAGAAAAGTGAAAAAACCCACGACAACGCCGATCTGGGTACACGCAAGTGCCAAGAGAAGCAAACGACAAACAAAAAAAGACAGTCGTGCATGAGTTCAATGACCGAGGAGAAAAAAAAAGGAAGATCAGCTCTCTCTGGCCCCATCTTGTACACCTAAAGCGGTGTTTTGTTTTTTTTTTTTAAATGAAGAAAAACACCGTCGCTGAAAGGTCACAAGCACTGGGATGCAGGAGACGTGCCCAACGATCCGACTCGTGGCAGAAAAGCCACCTCCATGTCAAATTTGCAACTAGACTCGTTTTGACCTCTTTCGTTTTCCCTTTCCAAGGAACCCCCCGCCCCCAAAAAAAAGTCAACTTCAAAGCGCTAAGCTGTGCGCTTCTTTACCTGAGAAGTAATGTTGCAAACTGGGCAATAGGAGGCGATGGTGAGCCTGTGTTGCGGGTTTCCCAGGGGGTCCCCCCACTCCTCCCTGTCCTCCAGCGTCAGGGGCAGTTTGGGGTCCTCCATTGTTGCCAGTACATCCAGGAAAGGACTCTGTCAAAGGGGGGGGGGGGACACCAGCATGTGAAAAGGACTCCTTTGCATTTGCGGCCCCGTCCCACAGCAGATTTGTTTTACGTTTGGCGTGACGGAGCAGCCCGCGGCCTGTTTTTCCGAGGACTCGTTCGATATCCGACAAACTGCCGCTTATTGTCGACTTGCGTGTCAACTCGAATCCTCCGCCGCCGTCGGGCGACACTCTCTCGAGTCCGCGCGCAACGCGTACCTGTAGCGTGACCGCCCGCATCATGTCCGAGCGTCTGTTGCACAGCGCCCCCACCGGCACGGCTCCGGCGCTGCGGGCGGTCAGGACGGTCCTCCGAGGGCCGGAGACCCCCGAGGCGAAGAGGTGAGCGAGGCAGGCTTGAAGGTCTTCCACGCTCCTGCGCTTCCCCTCCACCCGAGCTTGTCTCTGCCACGCCAGCCCGCGCTCTCCTCCGCCTCTACGCGACATCGAGCGCCAAACAAAAATAAACGCTTCAATCGGGCGCTTGGCTGTGGCGGCGGACGCTACCTTATGTGGCAGTAGGCCAGAGCCCAGCCCTGCTCCAGCAGAAAGCTTTTCTCCGGGCGGAAACGCATGTCGACGTCCCGGCCGTAAGCTCCGTAGACGTGTACCAGCAGAGGAGTGTCTTTTGTACACGGCCCGCCGCGAAGCAGCGTCACCGGCACCAAGGTTCCGTCCTGCAGCGGGGATGGATGCCATTCTCGGCGTATTCTCAATGCCACCTGACCTCAGTCACGTCAACGTGTTTTGGACTCCGATTAACAAATATAGATATTGAGAAAGGAAATTACAAAGTGCCATATCAATAATGTATTAGGCAATCTCCCACCCCAAAAAAATACCGCTAATATGAAACTGCTGAATAAAACGTCACACTGCATCATAGTGAGCTAACCAAAATATTTGGAGCAAGGTGACTAGGATGCAGGTGTCCTCCATGTGCTTGTGGCTTTTCTGGACCGTTTGTGACGATTCCAACTTGGATGAAACGTGCCGTGCTGCCACATGCCGGTGTGAGCTGATGAACGTTTGAGTGTTGGCACCTGGCTGCGGGCCTTCAAGCGCGCGGTGATGGCATTCCCCCGGTTGGTTGGAAAGGGAACGGGCCTGTCTCCCGCGCCCGATGAAAGGAGGCCTTCCCGGAGGCCAAGCCGGTAGGATACCGGGGGACGAACCGGAGAGGAGATCAGGAAGTCCATTGTGCCGCATCGCTCTGCAAAGCCCGGATGCTGGCTTTCAACCGCGCATGCCCAGGAGGGCAGCTTCAAGCGGAACAGTCGGTCAGTCAGGGAGTGAGTGGACTACGGTACCCAACATTTTGTTTGATTTTTTTATTTTTATTTACCTGCAGAGTATAGGCTGCCCTCGGTCGGGAGAGCGGAACGACAATCAGCTCCAGCTCGTTGCTGGTCGTCGCGGCAACCAATACGCAGTGGTCCCCCACCACGTCCATGTCTTTGAGCACGGTGCCGGGACGCGGGGTGAAGATGGGATCCCATGACATCATGGAGGGCTCGGAGATGGGGGCCTTCACCACCTGAATGGGGGTTTGCTTTTTGTCTTCAGACACCCGTTGATGCCCGGACTTCGCCTCGACAGGCAACCGCCCGCATATTGACGACACAGGAAAAGTACTTTGACCGAACAGCCGGATAAGGTCAAGGGGGCATCCAAAAAGATGACCTCATATTGTTGAGGAGCTCGTCCCTGCGGATATACCTCGGGTTCGTCCTTCATTTGCACTTTTCTTGGACTCATGCTCCCTCCCGCCCCCCATTTTTATCTTGGAAATGTTTCAAAAGGAAAAAAACGGATCATTTTCACAGTGCCTGCGTGGCTTTTCTCCGGGTACTCTGCTTTCAAAGGTATGAGTCTGGGTGCGGACGGCTGTTTTGTCTCCGTGTGCCCCGCGATTGGCTGGCAACCGGGTGAGGGCGTCCCCCGCCTACTGCCCCCGAGACAGGCTCGGTCGGGGGCGCCCCGCGACCCTCGTGAGTAGAAGCGGCTCCGGAAATGGACGGACGGATGCTTGTGTTGAGTCTCTCTCTCTACCTGATATTCTCGTCCGGGCCCCGTGTTGGCGAGGATGATCGCGTTGCGCCTCCAGTGTTCCACGTAGTACAACAGCTGCGGCTGGCGCGCCTGAACCAGGACGGGTTCCAGACGGGGGTCGGAGACGTCAACGAGCAACACCTGGGAGCTGCTCCTGCCGCTGCAGGCGATGCTCAGCACACGGCCGTCTCTTGAGCGAGACACCTCCACGAAAATACTGAGGTGGGGAAATTAAAAGGGGGCTCGGGCACATTTAGCATCCCGTATCGTGACCTTCGGATCAACATTTTTTGTAAGTGTGCCGCAGCGTCGAACGACGTAAAGCGACCTACAACGGCCTTCATGGCTAAATCGCTGGCAACAAAGGTGAGTACACCTCTGAATGAAATTGTCCAAACTTTGCGGGTAATTGACGCTTCTCTGAAAATGAGCCTAAATGCCACAAGATAGTGTCAAAGCACTACTTTTCCATTTGCGCAATGGCCTGACAAAAATCAAGCCGCTCCCCTCCCTTCAACATAGTTCCTTGGCGCCAAAGAACTCATTTTCATTGACGGGGCTTCGGCCTGAGCTCAAAAAACAAGAACGGACGATCGGTTAGAAAAAAGAAAAGTGCAAATAGGTGAATGTACGACTAACACCGGGATGAATTTTTAAGAGTGGCCATAAACGTCACCCGATAATGCTTCTCGATACTCACTCCGGCTGCGATTCCTCATACACGGAGCGTATCGTGCTTCCGTTTTGCTCGAGGTCCAGACGGTAGACCTTGCGGCATTTCAGACCTTCCCGGGTGGTGTAAAACAACACCTCGTCAGTGGCCCACTCTTTCGAGACACAAACATCAGGTCAGACGTTCGCTGCCATCGTTGGACTTATCCAAGCCGCTTTAAGAGCGTTTTCAAAATGTACCGAAGCTAACGACGTTGTCCAGCGTGAGTCCTCGTCTTTGGCCCAGCTTCACCACCACGCACCTGCGTTTGGATGTCACGTGACCTCATGCATTCATCGGAAGGAAACAGACAAATGTGTCGGGATTCTCTTCTCCGGTACTGACCTTGTTGTTTCTGTGCTCCACCTCTTCAGAGTGGCGGCGAGATGCTTCTCCTGAGGGGAAAGGCGTATTCTCTGCACGGTCCACGCTTGCGTCTCCTCGCCCGTCGCGACGCATCCCAGGTCGAGAACCGGCTCTGGTTCTGACTCGCCTGCGAGCAAAATGCTGGTTTTATCCGCAATGGACACGGAACGCGACGGCCATTTCAGATCAGTGAGCAAAATTTAAATGAGAGAAGTCAATACAAAATACCGCATTCAACAAAAATAGCAACGCATTAGACAGAAACGATATGTAAATGTTGACATGATGAACTGAATCCATCTTTGACCAAGTTTCTCCGGATACTTTGGATCCTCTGAAATTGCGGAATTGTGCATCAAAATGTTACTAAACGTTGCTTACTTTTCGTCTTGTCCATTCTGTAGATGCCGTTTCTTCCCACAAAGTAAACATGGTGACGACCGTACACCTGTGTCAAGAAAGATCGAATCCATCGTGCAACATCTTAGACACTTGGAGACATTCAAGTGGGGTAGCGATACACTGCCGCAATGATTAATTACCGCTGAGTGGTCAGGTAGGTCTGAGAACCTGCCGTACGTTGCCTTCAGGTGTCTCTTGAAACACGCCTTCAAGTCCTTGTACCGCTCAAGGTCGCGACTGAAACGGTCCGAGGGTATTTCCTGAAAAGTGACAACTGGATCAACACTTCCAAAGAGAACCATCGCGGACTTTTCCCGGTTTCAGAGCGGGCAGAAACGAAGCGTCCAATTTTTGGCCACACTTACTTTCGTGTAGTAACGACAACGGACACGCTTCGTGACAAAAACATCCTGCAATCGGGAGCGAAATGTCACAGAACGTGCGGCTAAACGGAGTGCGGCGACGACAGCCATTACATTGCTTTTACATTTCACGCGCCGTCTCGAAGGAGGTTTATCGGCGGCCGTGCTTCCCTAAACAAAGGCTGCGGCGAATGACGTGAACAAAAATCTCAGACGTAGTTAATCGATACCAGAGTTGATGGGTGGCTTGTTTCCTTCTTGAAATCGAGCTCGACCGCTCTGAACGCTACTCATATGTCTCAAGTGTCCAAAGTGTACGGAAGTGATGTGAGGTTGGGAATCTTGAACAGGTCACGCCAGTGCAGCCCGTCGTATTCGCGTCGGTGTACTTTGTATTGTTCAAAAAAAAAAACCCGACAGAAAATCACTGCTTTAGTGATCTGGACACGTTCCAACGGCGCTTTGAGAGGAGAAACATGAACGAGGACGCGTCTTGTGCTGCTAATTCCCAAACGTCTCACGGTGGTGTCGCCCGAGCCAGGTGGAGCCTCCTCAGACAGGTAACGGCACCCTTTCAAAATGTATCAACGCTGCCAAAACCATAAACAAGGGCTTTTAAGACTAGGTGTGTTATTGGAGCTGAGTGGAAGAGAAGGGGTATTTGCATGATAGGTCCGTGATTCTTTTGAGCCGCCGTGTTGGTTGTCCTGCTTAAGATAAGATAAGAAAAGAAAACCTTTATTAGTCTCGCAATGGAGAAATTCCCAATTCACAGCAGCAAAGTTATGAAAGGAAGAAGTAGAACAACAAAATATAGGAGCTGCTGGAAAGGCGGCCACTCTCGCGGCGCCATTTTGAAGTCCAAATCACAAAAATAACACAACAGCGTGACATTCTTCGATGATTACCTTTTGTAGAATCGAAAACAATTTCCCGGTTCGTCCATTATACCCCAGGGATAAAGAATGGTTTCAATTGTTCAATTGACTCGTTGATGAAACGAGCCCGTTTGGATAGGGCGGCCCTGTCCGATGAAGACAAGACTCCACATGACGACGGGCCAAATCAACTGCGGGCGCCATGGCTGCACCGAGAGCCCCTAATGGGGGCTGAGACCTGAGATGCACACGCGAGCCCCTTTAATCCAACTTGGTTTCCGTTTGCCCTCGTGGAGGCAGCATTTCATCACCAAGCCGACAAATCACGCTTTCCAATTAGTACGCAGACCCGTTTAACCGGCTCAATGCAGCTCTGCTTACCCTTTGATTTTCACCCTCCAGGTCCAGATTTCCAGATTAGAAATGAGTTGCGCTTGCACATTATTTTCCAAGAGGATGCGCTTATTTTTTGGCAATGACAAATGTTTTTATTGCAGTCATTTCTGTGAAGGTTGATGCAAGAGAAGACTCCGGATTGTGTTTTTGTATGACATAAAGCAAATCTCAGAACAGGAAAAAGCAAAACTTTTGCATTTTCCTTCAGTGACGGGCGAACAAATCGATTCAAGTTGGATTTTTGAGGGGGAAAACAATTGTACGTATGTATGTCGTGCAGACACCGAGCCCTATGTTGGATACTATTGTCGCTTTGTTTGCTTTCAATGTTTTCTCAAAGTTATCGCTGCTTCAATATCAATAGCGGCTTTCCTTCGCTACTCGGCTCAGCCGAAAATGCTCGCGCGATTCACTTTTTCCTCCTCCTCCTCAGGTTTTGCGCGGGAAGCAGGCGGACAACCCGGAGGTCAAACAGGCATCCGTCCGCAGGTTCGCCACCTTTGAGCTCTTCAGCAGGACGAGGCCCGCGTCGCACGATTCCTCGGAGGAGCAATGGGCGGAATACAGAAGTGTTTTCTTTCCCGATTACGGCGCCTTTCTCAGGTAGGCGCTCTTGAGTCCATGTCGGCGGACGTCGCGATTGGAACGTGAGCGCGCTGTAATTCGATTCCACATTTTAGGGACGACCCGGGCCCGCTCCGAGTTAGCCAAGTGCTCAACAGCTTCGACAACACCGGCAATGTCTGTGAGTACCCTTTGACTTCCTCACTCGCCCGTGCGTCTTGCGTTGTGATCTGCCATCGTCCGCGCTGACCCGCGCCGTCCAAAACGTTGAACGAGCCTCTCGCGCCGTGTTCGGCCGAGCAAACGATTGACGCTTTGACGTTGTTTGCCGTATCGCGCGCCGCCCTTAAAATGCCCTTCGCGTGGAAGTGCACAGCAGTTGGTTCTGATCGGTTGACCGTTGATTGATTTTGAAGGAAACGGGAGAGAAAGCGCTATTTTTGTCGGGGACTTCGGTTTTTGCCCTCCTAAAAAAAGTCACTTTTGATTGGAGTGATTAGAATTCTGTTCATTATTATTGTGTGACAGTGTTGTTCATACTTGCGGTGGATATTGTTCTCGAATCGTGTGACGTACGGGCCCTCGGGGGCGTCAGACATACGGGCCCGCGGGCCGGAACGGGCCCATCAAGTGATGCAATCGGATTTGGTATATGCCTACAGAGTGTGACCAGATCCAAGGGACAGTATAGCCGTTTATAAACTTTCAGTGTTCATTCATTTGAAAAACCCAAAACGGTAATCCTTCAGTTTTCCCGGATAATTGGTAGCGGAACCCCGACAATCTGCTCTTTATTGACTGAAACGGGAGCGAGAGCTCAAACGGGCCCCGCTTCGGTTTGTACTTCATTTGAATTATTGGAACACGTTGAACGGTTATGACGGTCGACCCTGAGCGTTTTATGAAGCAAAAAAAAATCAGTCTTCAAACACGACACACCACAGAATCTTGATCGTCTTTTCGAGTCATCCGACGATTGGGCCGAAAGGGTTGGCGGTACGTGTGCGCTTGAGACAATGCGTCCCATGAGCGCTGAGTAAAAAGATGGCTGCCGCGGAAGTGGGGTTGATGCTCCGTCGCGTCTGTCAAGAGTCCTTTCAAGGTTCACTTTGGTCACGTTCCACTCAAAGTCGTGCGCTCTTGACGCGGAAGCCCGAGTTGGCCGGTCGGACTCGCCTTACTTGCGATCCGTTCATCAAGAGCCTCCTTTTGTGCCCAACCGTGCTTGAAAAGCAAGCCGTGTCAAAGATGAGAGGTTCGCGTTAACCGGCCAGATGGCGCCGCGGGGGTCCGGGTCAAAGGCGAAGGCCGCGGCTCCGGGCCGCTCCCCCCCGTCGCGGCGACCGCCCTCACTTACACGCGTACACTCGGCCAGGGAGACGACGGCGTCCAATAAAAAGACGAAGGTCCTCATCGTGCCTCAGTTGATGATGATGATGATGATGCCGCTTCTTACAGTGCGCGTCCGCTTTCAGTCTTCCCCCGTGTTTCGGCTTCCTCCCAGCTGGAGGCACGCTTGGCCAGATGGGGAAGTGAGTTCCCGACTCAACTGGTGGATTAGCGCAGCCGGAGATGAGAGTATCTGTTGAGCGGGGGGGGGGGGGGGGGGGCCTGCGGGCGGGGCGGGGGCCACGGTGGAGGCCATCGGCCCGTCTTTCTTGAACTCTGCGTGGTTGCGCCATTACGGCGAGGTCATTTACAGATCATCTTAGGAAAACAAACTTTCTTGAGAGCACGCTTCGCATTTAAGGCGACGGACCGGTCGGAAGAGTCTCGAAAAGCGCAGCTCTAAAACTCGGGGAGGAACGCTCCTTGGAGAGGCGGCGAAAACATCTGGTTGAGAGCAAATTGGGTGAACGTACGTTTTTTTTTTTTTTCCCAAGACGTAGTTGGTGCCAGAATCTGGCCCGACAAATGACATAAGGGCGGCGCTCCTCTGCAAAAGAATTTTTTGTCCTCCGACGCTGTACCGGAGGTCAGCCCTTTTGCTTTTCTAGGCGCCATCGCCGGCAATTTCCAGGCGCTTGTATTTTGCGCAACTCCGATAAGGGCATTCACGCAAGCGAGCCCTGATCGGAACCGGCACCCCCCGAGACCACACTCGCCGAGCTTTTATTTTGCTTGTGCCATCTCGTATGGGCCGAGTATGTTTGTTCGCCTTTCCGTATATGGGTGGAAAAAAAGACCACCCCACAGGATCACATCTCGATCAAACCTGCCGCGTTCTTGGACGCGTGGCGACGGGGGCCGAGGAAAGTTTCTTTTGAAGGTTTGCCATAAGAACGGAAACCGTCACAAAGAGTCGATTTCTGATGAGGAGTCAGCCCGAAGAGGGCGGCGACGGGAAGCGCAGCCTATGTAGCGCCATCCACTTGGGCTCGTCAGGTCGCCCAAACGGGGCCCCATTCGTCTACCTGAGCCCAAATTGCCAAGCTTTGTTGCCGTCTCCCGTTTCTTGCCATTGGAACACAATGACGCCTTTTGAGATCCGATCGACAGAAGTGCGGAGCCGTCCGTCTCCGCCGGGGCGCAACCGCACCGCGCTTAGGACGCCGCTCACACCTCACCGCCCGAGTGTGCATTTGCGTGGAGGAGAGCAAGTTCCTCAGACAATGAGCCGCCCCACACTCCCCCGCTCTCCATCCCATGTTTGGGACTAGCAATGCGTGAGATCAATTAGAGCTGGTTGAGAGGAGGCTCTGAAAGGAGCAGAGGTGACCCCGTCGCAGCCCCCGGGGTACGCTTGCGTTCCTGCTGGAAACGGGAGAGGAGCCCTTCCACGTCCACACGGGGGCCACTGACGCGCCGCCGCCCGCACCGACGCATCTGGCGTACCTCGGCCGCCTTCCCCTCGCCGTCCCGCTAATCCGTCACCCCTGAGGTGCGGACGAGCCCGGATCCTTCGGGGTCCCGGTGTCCCGTTCAATAGCGGACTCCAAAGGCCGTCCGGATTAGGCCCGCCGGCCCTAAAACGCCGACTCGGCTTTTAAATTGCTACCCCCCCCGCCGACACGACCCCGTCGCTCTCTTTCTCTCCCCTCTGCGCTTTTGTGTTTGCGCCGCCGCCGAGCGCGTACGCGAACAATACGTGACGTCTTAGCCGACAATAGGCCGCAATGGACGGTTTGACTGGCGTGAACGGCGCGCGACGGAGAGCGCGACGGCTCGATTCCGCCGCGGCGCCATCGACGTGCGTTTTGGAGCCGCTCATCTCACTTTGACGTTTGGTGAACGGAGGCCCCCGTGCTTTTGATCTCAGGGTAGGAGATTCCACGCCTTCCCCCACCCCTGCCCGCGCACTCGGACCGGGGGCCGACGTGTCGGTCTTCCCCCGAGGGTTCGGACCACTAAGAATACACCCCGTGTGGGTGTTTGTTTTTAATTTTTGCGCGACTGTTTGAGG
Organism: Hippocampus guttulatus; assembly: GCF_054856545.1. NCBI lineage: Eukaryota > Metazoa > Chordata > Actinopteri > Syngnathiformes > Syngnathidae > Hippocampus > Hippocampus guttulatus. Next base: position 495,209 of record NC_141270.1, read on the forward strand.
CGGTGAGCCGATGTTGACTTTGCGAGGCTTTTGGCTAAGAGGACCGCGGCGGGCCTTTGGGGTGACTCGAGTCAAAGATCACATGCCTGACCGTGACCGGGTTGGAATTCACGGATGCGGTCGTGCTCGTGCAGTCTGGTCCTCCCACGCGGAAGGTCTCAACGGCCGCCGCCGTTCATTCTGATTCCCGTTGGCAAGGAGCTAACGAGGGCGGTTTAAACTTTCGTTCACGCTTAAATGTGAGAGCTTTCCAAGTTTGGCATCAGGAAGAGGCTATTTCCAAAATGCCCCAGTTGACTTCACCTGGGAATCGACCGAACATCGTCCGAGCCTGCGCGAGCCCGTTCGACGATGACCAAGACGAGCCTCGCGCGAGGGTCCAAAGGGGGTAATTCGTCATCCGAGAATCAAACGACTTTGCCGCACGCGCACGTCGCCGAGCGCGGCATCGCGCGCTTGAAGTGAAGCTCTCGAGTGCGGCGGTGTCGAAGGCTCGGGGGCACGTTGAGAAAGAGTCGGGCCGCTTGACTTAATTGAAAGTAATTGATTTTTCTCCGGAGGCCAAAGCGACGAGGGGCAAGGATTCGCCTGTCGTCGCCGTGTCGTCCTCGTGCACTCTGGGATGTTTTAGCGCTGAATGCAACCTGACGCCCTGATAATGCCCCCCCCCCCCCCCCCCCCCCCACTGAAAAAGTCCCTGCAGTAGACCACCATGCAGCTTTAAGCACAACAGGGATCGAAGGGGAGCTCTTGGGCGTAGCTTTGCCCCGGAGCCGCCCCCCCCTACCCCCCCACCTCCCCCCATTAGAGTTGATGGGATACACAAGTTGAGCTTGTCTATGGGCGTGCGTGCGTGCGTGCGCGCGCGCGCGCGTGCGTGCGTGCGTGCGTGCGCGCGCGCGTGCGTGCGCTACCACCAGCAAGCAGCGGGGAGCGGGCTCAGGAAATGAGTCGAGCGTTAAAGGGGGGGGGGGGGCTTCCCTTCTCAGTGCCGTTGTATTGTGAGCGCCACTAATACTCGGCTAATTACAAGGACATACTTGAACGGCAAGCATGTCTCCTTCCTTTTCTCAGACCCCTTAGAAAATCCGCTCAGCGTGGAATTAGGTGTCGGGGAAAAGCAAGAGTAATAAGAAGAGGTCCTTCCCACCTCCCTTAAAAGCAAAGCCGGCCCCTCCCTCCCTCCGGACGGCTACGACGATTGGATTTTTCTCCGTTTAAGTCAGCCAACCCCGACATTAGCCCCGCTTAATCGCCTTCCTGTTGCTTTTGAACGAGAGCAAATATTTGTTATGCGCGCAGTACGCGGACTAAGCCTCGATAAATAGTTGACGTGTCCATGATCCTTCAGCATTCAACTTGTTTGTGGTGCGAGGCGTATTAGCGCTGCGCCAAATGGCTCGGTGGCTTACTCGGATTGAAGTCGGTGGCTCCGTTCGCTTCGGCTACACGAAGGCAACCAAATGCAAAACAAACTGTTCACGTTTTTGGATGAACAGAAACAGATTTACTGATTTCAAATACATACATATTTTTTTTAGATTGAGGAAAGGGCATGTCGGGGTTTGAGGTTCGCATCGTGGAGCGCGGAGGACCCAAGTGCAGCGAGCGGAAGTCGTATCGGATACATTCACACTCATGCCTCCATATCTCTCGATACGTACCGTACCTCGTCGCGAGGTGGTTAGAGGCCGCGGTGGCCGCTTGTGCCACAGCAGGCGCCGTCGGGAAGCTAACTGACTTCTCAAATAGCCCCCCCCCCCCCCCCCCCCCCGAGAGGGCCCGCTAAGTGCTAACTAGCGCTCGGCCTGCGGGGGGCGCATTTGGATGGCGGCTATGCAAGCTGTAGTACGCAATGGGAGCGTTGAATAACCGCAACATTCATGAAGTAGCAGTGAGGACATTAAGAGAAGTTGTTGTCATTATTATTGAATCACCATTTTACACACACACACACACACACACACACATATGAAGGAGTTGATTATTTTTGTTCAAGGGTGAATATGATGTCTGCAAATGGATAAAGTCAAAAAACGTATACGGTTCAAAGATCCAAAGCATATAAGTCGTATCTACCAGTTTTCCACCCCGCATTTTTGTTCCAAAAAAGTATGCCTCTGCATTTTTTGACCGGTCCGACCGAGGGAGGAAAATCGTCCGAAAAGGTGGCCAAATAGCCAGCTGCAACTGCAAATCGCGTAGTTCACAAATGGAAGTCATCATTTGAGCGAATCCCCAAAAAGAAGTCGCGACGGAACACCCGACTCTCTAATTTGAGGATTTTAGCATCTGCTGTTCATAGGCAGTTAACCCCCCCCCCCAGAGAGTGGGCCGCCACTGGCATACGGGACAGTATCACCGCAGACAGCATATCACTCGGCGTTTTGCTTTTTTCTCTGGCTTGCGTTCACAGCCACGCTGGGACGCTTTGTCTCAGTCAAACAATGAGCGCGCCGTCTGACGAATTGCCAAAGTAAGCGCGCTGGGGCAAAACGGCGACAAATGATCATGGGCTTTATTTGCGGCGTCATTCCGCCGCCGGCCGCCTCCCGTTGCCCTCTTGCGGCGGGGCCGCTCCACCGCTCACCGGTGGCTGCCGTCGCCGCGACAATCACGGATTCTGTGCCGGTGTACGAACGCGCAGGCGCGCGCGCAACTCCCGGAGAAGAAACACTTTTGAAGCTTTTATGCTGTTTTCCCAAGTGGCTGTTTTTGAGCGCGGCCACAATGGAGGGCCTAATGCGGATTTGTTTAGAGAGCTGCTTAATTGGAGTGGGATGCTCTAATTGCACCTCTTTCATTGAGTGTGCGCGTGGGGGCGGGGGCACGGGGGGGGGGGGGGGTGTACATTTGGCCGCGGCGCGTGCGAGAGCCTCACCCGGCCTTCGCACCTCCCGTGCTCGGATGCAAATCTCACGGCGTGACGGCGCGACGATGACCATAAAAGGTATCGGCATCCTCCGAGCTGCGATGTAAACACGCATCTGCGTGCGCCCGCGTGTCGTGGAGAAGCCACACGGGGCGAAAACCGCCAACCGATGAAGAGCTCCCTCAAGTTTTCAACAGTCAAGTTTTCCAAAACGATAATCCAGCGGAAAAGTCGCAATTTACGCGCCAAAACTGGAGGCAAAATGCCCCACGAGCAAGCAAGCAAGCAGGTGTAAATGACTCCGAGTAGCTGCTATTTATTTGTCGACATCCATCTTTGAAACTCGAAAGTGAGACACTCCCAAATAGGAGTCCAAATGAAGCCGCGGTGGTCAATCGAGGCGGCGTGCGAAGCGCGTGTTGCCGGCACACCGCAATGACAGACATCTGCCGCCAAACCAGCAGTTGGCGAGCCGCTGGCGCATTCTGCCGCCGAACTAGCGCTTAGCGCATTCAAAAGTGCACAAATCTTGCAGAGGACAGTTATCATGACACTTTTAGCTGCGTTAGCTTGTCTGTCTGTCTGTCTGTCTGTCTGAGCTGCAGCGGGATGGCTTTGGGAGTCGCCGGCGCGCACACACACACACACACACACACACACGCTCATGCTGTGCCTCCAGTGGGGCTGTAATAGCGGGGGTGAGTATATTAGTTGCTACAGTCCAAGTGTTAAGTGCTAGCCTGGTGTGTGTGAGATCAATGTCAGATGTGCTATCCTTCACACAGGCGCGCGCACACACACACACACACACACACACACGCACAGCTATATGGCCCCGGGTTGAGAGGTAACAGAAAGGCATCCGTCTCTCAAACCGAACTCCGATACTCTGCCGCATTTTGGGGGAGCTCTTTGCAGCGTAGCCTGTTTACGACATTTCACACGGTCCCAATTTCACGTCTTTCATTTTCCGTGTGCCCGTTGTGCTGACAACGAACGCCTCGACAACTTGAATTTCATGATCACGAGCAGATTTTTCCCCAGCAAATAATGAAAAGTCCTCGGTGACGTGGAACAGCGGGACGTCAACCGCCGCCGCGACTTTGCTTAGGAGGACTTTGCTAGGCTTCCCCTAGCGATTGAGCCGGTTCGCACCTTCGGTGCACTTCCGGAGGCACGCCGCGCGTGCTCTGAAATCACGTCCGGTGAACGCAAGCAAATCTTGCCGGAAGGCCGAAATCGTCCGACGCTCGGTCGCAACGACGAATCGTCAAGATTAGCAGATTGTATCCGCGTATTTGGAATGGACACGTTTATATTCTACGACGCGTTTGTGTTTTTTCCGTCCATAAATGTCCACGGGAGGCAGTGTGGACGTGGTAGTTGGCGGCCATTTTATTGGAAACGGGTACAACGGTTATCACACGCAGATCGGTGACGTCCCACCAGGTCGGACTGTACTCGCCACTTTGGTGCACATTTCCCACTCACGAGGACGCGCGCGCACGCGCACACACGCATGCAGAGCTATTGCGCATGTGCCCCTCCCGCTCGGTGGCAGTAGGGGAGGGGCCGCCGTTGAGCACCATCAATACTCGGGCTGGGCACTAATGCCTGCTGTCTGCTGATGGACCTTGGCCTGCCTCCAGGGACCATTAGCCGCACACGCACACGCACACGCACACGCACACGCACACACACACACACACACACACACACGCGCAGACGCAATGTCCAGAGAGCGTCGGAAACGAGCATTTGCACGCCGCACGCACTATTAGTCCAAGTAAACGAGCGTCGCTTTGTTTGATATCAAATAGGTTGAAGCGCTTTTGATGAACCGAAGCTTCCGGTCGGCCAAAAGGAGCTTTGCGGTGTGGCTCGGCCCCGATTGCGATTCAAATAATTCCAGTTGACCGACGAGCGTTGCGTCCACAGCCGCTCTCTTTGCCGCTACCGTCGTCTTTCGTAATCTCGCTCGCTGTTTTCGGTGCCCGGTGTTGACTGGAGAGCCTCCCTTGACTCCAACTTTTTCGTCTTCCAAACTGAGCAAGGCATCAAGCCTTCTATCGTATGAAGCGTATTTCTTGATCCAACGGGGTTGTATTTCTTCTCCATATTTATTTGTCAGAAAGTGCATGTTTCATGTCGATACGGTGACGATGCGGTTTGACATCGTCGCGGAAATGCAGATCACATCATTGCGGGTGCGCGAGTGGGGGTCGGGGGGGTTTAAAAAAACCAAACCGATTGACGGTGCGCAATGGCAATCTTTCAACTCAATCAATCCCCCCCTGGATTCGGTTCGTTGGCAAACTGCCGATCGTTATGTCAAGGTGACGGGAGGAAACTGCAGCGGTTCCGTTGTCTTGCTTTGCCGACCCCGACGTAAACCCGAGTAGCCATTCAATTCAAGCTTCACAAACTATTCGAAAGGTGAAATAAAGCTCCCCCCTCCCTTATTTTCGGTGATTTTTTTTTTTTCCCCCATTAGACGGCGAATTACAGACACAAGGCCGGCCGTCTTTGTTGGACCGGCTTTATTGCGTTCCAAAAAAACAAAAAACAAAGGCCCCAGAGTGCAGCCAAACAATAGGAAGACAATAACAGGAAGGAACGTGTCGCTAACAAAGCCGCGGTTGGCGTTTGGACGGAAGCAAAGCCTGGGGGGGTTACGCCTCAGCGTCTTTTGTTGTTGGGGTGACGGGCTTTGTTTGTCTGTTCAGCCGTCTTTGTCTGCCGTGACGAAACCTTCTTCGGTTCTTGACGATGCGTTGAAGGGAAAACGTGATGCGCGGTCCTCCCTCTGGCCGGCGGTGAGAAAAAGACTCGGGAAAGCGGCTGAGCGTGTGGATTGAATGCAGTCGGGGCGCCATCTGGTGGACAAACGCTGTCGGGATGCCGTTCTTTGTGGCCTCGGAAAGTTGGTGGCGCTAGTCTGCCACTTGGTCGCCCCCCCCCGCACCGCCCTGCAAAACTGGCAGCGACTTCTTGGCTAGTGCGCAGGGTGCAGAGCTAGCGATTTGCTCCACCCGTCTGAAAGAACACATTTGCTCACAGCGCCTCTGATCTTATGTCATTGCCAATCGTTGCCATTTACTCGAGGTGAATGGCAACGATTGTCGGCGCTTCTCGGAAACAAGGCGACACTCGATTTTCTCCAAATCGAACGCCGACCCATTGAAGATTCCGAGGAAGTCAAAGACAGCCGATGGCTCGCCGCCGGCTGGCCCGAACACGCGCCGGCGCCGCCGCTCGTCGAGAGCAGCGCGGGAGGGAAGGCCTTGGCGGCGAGCTGCCGTTGCCGAAGTGAAAAGTGGCGGGGTTTTTTTCTTTTTGGTTTTAACTGCGCTCTCCCAGTTGTCGGCGACGCTATTCGCCGTCAACAGTCTGCTTGAAAAGACTCCAGCTGCGCTGACGAAATTGGGAGCGCCGCGCGCCGCCAGGCGGGCTATGGAGAACATTGGCTTGACAAAAGATTGCGGCCGCCTCCGGAAGAGAATCGACTCCGCAAATTGCAATTTACACGAGAGGCGCACGCGCGGCCGCCGTCTTTTCCGGCCTCGATAGTCGATCGGCTTGGCGAATACCATGATTACCGTTGTTATTTCTTTCTTTATTTTTGTCGATCGGAGCGCGCGCTGCCCTTTTTCAAACTGGCCTGCGGCCTCGGTTGTCTTTGCCGTTGCGTCCGTCGCTCGTTGGCGCGGTCCTTTGCGCGGACGCCCCGGCGCCGAGCGCTCGGCGGGCCTTTGACTCACTTCCAACTTTCTGTCGCTTGATGGAACTGGCGGCCCGCAGGGGTACCGCCCCCGTTTCGTTTGGGACCGTCAAAAAGCGGATTGTGCAGGAGCGGTTGAAGCCGTCGTGACACTAGATGGCAGAGGAAGGCCGCATCAACTGAGAGTGAGGAAACGGCGGTGGCTCTCGCGGGGGGGGGGGGGGGGGGATTGCAAGCCCGTGACGTGCTCAGCAAATTTAAAGCCAAAAGCGTCTGCCTAGTTTGTCTTCTGCCATGAAAGCCAACATGCTCGTTTTGTAACGCGGGAGGGAAAGCGAAGCGCGCACGTCGGGGCAAAGCATGCCAAAGTGAGACGCTAACCCAGAGGTGGGCAAACTACGGCCCGCGGGCCGAATCCGGCCCGTTGGTCTTTTTAATTCGGCCCGCCGAAGGTCGGTACGCAATTAAGGTTCGATGTTAACGACTGCATTCATTTCATTTGGACAGTTACTTGAAGTTGTAGGGAGGAAGGGGGAGACGATACGGAAGCCCGCGGTAGCGCCAAATCAAGCAAATCCCGTTCGATATGACGGAATAATGTACCCTTAAAGTCTGAAAAACGTGCCAAAAAATGCAAAATACTGCTTTTTAAATAAAGAAATCCAATTAATATTATGTCGAATTTAGTTCACCCTTTTGATCCGGCCCTCCAAAATATTTTCTGGTTGTCATGTGGCCCTATGCAAAAAATAATTGCCCACCCCTGCGCTAACCCGTGACCTCCGAACCGCGAGACACGACATGCTCACGGCGGATCCGCCGCGCTTCCGCCACATTCATCAACAAATGTGTGGAGAAACGGCGAGGGGCCCGCCGCGGCCCCGAGGCGGCTGCACTTTTGACTCCGCGGTGCCGCGCGCGGCCTCCGGGTGGCGGCGGAGGCTGCCGTTTGACCGCCCCGCGTCCGTCGAGGAAGAAGAACGCTCGCTTGGGCTTCCGACGCCGGCAGCACGTTAATACCGTTGAACAGTCGACTTCGTTATCTGCGCGTTGCAGTGTTTATCCGTCGTCACCTGTCCTCCATTTTGGGATCCGTTCACTTCTCCTCTAATGAATGTAATGTCCATGAAGTGACTTCAAAAAAAAAAAGGACACTTGATTACACATGGTCGCCCTCGATGCGTTCGCCTTGTGATGCGCGCTCTTAATTGATTGACCCCTCGTTATGGATTGCCTCTCGCTCGGCTACCGCACCCCCGCCCCAGTCGATACCTCCAAGCCTTCGAATTCCTAGGTGGCAAAGCGCATGTGTGTGTGTGTGTGAGAGAGAGAGGGGCCATTTAAGAGGCGGAAGATATTGATCATGTGCAGCCGTGTGGCCGAGTTTACCCGTCCTTCCAAACTGCTGGCATCATCAGCCACGCGCACACGCTGCTGATGCCGCTCTTCTCCTCCTCCTCTCGCCACTTTGTCCTTTTTGTCTCATTCCTGTTTGTGTGTGTGTGTGTGTGTGTGTGTGTGGTTATTTGCATGCTTGAGCTGCAGATAAAGCCTAAATTGAGCTGTTTTGATTGTTCAGCGAGAGTGCCTGCAGCACATGGCAGGCCCCCGCGGCTGAGGAGTACACACACACACACGGACAGCACTGCATTTGTATTATTAAGTGGAGTTGGCAACGGCGGCGGAAATTCTTTTAATTACTCGTCAGAAGAAGTCGGTGTCTGCGCGAGCCAGGCGAGCGGGCGCGCGCGCACGCACGCACGCAGGCGGGCGCACTCCCGCGCGACTTAACGTCTCGGCGCGGCTAATCTCGCTTTCCACGTCTTGTTGTCGCAGGCGAGATTAGCCGCGGGGTTTTCCCGCAAGGACCTCCGCCGCACGAAGCCATTTTGAGAGCGGTCGTCAGCGTCGCGCGGCTCGTCACCCCCCCGCGATCGCCGCTTCGGTGCGCGTTGCGCGTTTGCGCGGCCGACGCCGACGGGTCGCCTCTCGTACGCGCGCCGGGTCGTGACCGGGTGAGGGGGCAGGGGAGGGCCTTTCGGCATCTCGGCTCGGCGTTCGTCGGACGGCGCGGCCAAACGCGTAGAAAGAGAAAACGAAAAAGGGACCTCGCAATCAAACGGTGCCGGCGTCAAAAACAACGTGACAAATCAATAAATATAGAAAACTTTGCGTCCGGATGCGGAGTGTAGAAATCAAGTTGGAAAAAAAATGAGCTGATGCATATATACTGTAGGTCATCTAATACGGTGTACAAACGCGCAAAATAATACACTGACGGCGCAATGCTGCGTGAAACATCAAGTGTAGTATTTTTCTGAAAAGAAGAAAAGTGCTGTTTTGAGGGAGGGGGGGGGCATTGCTGTTTGATATTGATATTGCAACGGTCAGTTCAAACCATTGCGCTGCGAGGCTCGCGCTATATCAATGTGATGAGCATCGTGAAAGTCGTTTCACAAAAATGACATGATAATGAGAATTTTCCAAAATAATGAGGATGTATTTTGTCATTGTTGTATTTAACAACAAATGGATGACATCAGGGATTTTTTTTTTTCTTGTTGTTGCATTTCACAAGTATGTTCTGGGTGCTTCTTTGAGAGCTATTTTATTTCTTGTTTGTTGCCCCCCCCCCCCCCCCCCCCTCTTTGCACCAGAGCACAACCGCACTGATAGCATGCAATTATCGAAAGGCCCACTCAAAAATCAACTGCAAACGATTTGGCTCCCGCTTTTGACGAGAGACGAGGCTTTGCTTCCTCTGTCCTTGTGCGCGCCGGCCAAAAACATGCGCCGGACATTGTTCTGTGGAAGTCGCGCGCATGCGCGGGGGTGGGGGGGGGGGATGATGCCTGGCGAGGTGGATAAAGTGGTGCTATTGTAATTCGATAGATTGCTTTCCCTCAGATAATCTGCCTTAAACAGATGATCATTTGGGGAGTAGATTTGATTGATGCGGGACAGCGAGCGAGGCAAGCCCAGAACGCGTGCCTATTTTTAGTCCCCCCCCCCCCTTGCTGGCGGGTGAGAGAGACTCACCGGGCTAGCAAACATTTGAAAGGACGAGCTTTGTGTGAACACTTGGCCGCCGAAAAATTCACGTACGACTTGTCTTTCGGGAGGCCTCAACGAGCCCCAAAACTCACTCAGTTCGTGCACCTGGACGGGGGGTTTGGGGGGGGGGGGTTGGGGTTCTGTCTGTTTTAGTCGGGCACATTTGAGGAAAGAAAAAAAAAATCACAGCAATTCCAGGGTCCGTACCTGGCTACTCGCAATTCACTGATTTTTTTCGGAACGATATTCTGTTATTCGACGAAAAATTGACCAAGCAGCTTTTTTTTTGTTTTGTTTTGGACAAGATCAAGCTGAAGCAACAAAAGGACTCCATCACGCGGCGTCTTTGTTCCGTGTTGCGCTATTCAAGTGAAGTGAGGTGCTTCATTTGGACACAAGTTGTCCTTTGTCGCCATCTTCCGGCAAAGGAGGGAAGGAAAAGAAAGTGTTTCTTTTCCTGGAAAACTTTTGAGCCCGATTTTGGAGACCGTTGCGCTCCAGTGGCTCTCACCTTGGGGCTGAGGAGTGCCCCCCCCCCCCTTCCATTGAGGAGCATTTCAAGAGGAAAAAACCCTTTTCCTTCCATTCCGCCACCATCGTCGTCGTCGTCCGCGGCCGCTCTCCCGTCCTCGCGCGGCGACATAATCCTCCGCTCGAGCCGCCGGGTTGCCGTAGAAACGTCAATAACTTTCCGGCTCGACAACATCTTAGCGTCGCTTCAAAGTGCTCCGGGAGCGAAGCGTTAAGCCCCTTCGGCCGCCGCCCAAAACGGCGGCCGTTCCCTCGCCCCTGCACTCGGATTATGTTTTAACCGCGGCGGCTATCAGAAGTCGGCGCAAATGGAACCGCGATATCGCGCGTTTCAAGACATCAATCCAATTGATTTCTTGATGAAATGGACAACCGCGATTGGCTTTTCCCGACATCTTCTCTTCTCACTTTCCAGGCCTGGCCCAGTTTCGTTGTCAATTCCAAAGGCTCCCCATTGAAACATCCAAAGCAAAATATGAGGACGTTCCAAAAACCATCCGAAAATCACAGACCAGAGAATCGCTCGGTGAGACAAGAACGCGTCCGGCCCTCGTCGCAAATAAACGCCGCTTCGGTTTGTTTGCTTCTGCTTCCGGGAGTACGCGTCCTTTTTCAAAATATGATCATCATTTCATCATCATCATCAATGTTTTGTTTTTGCGAAACGGCTCGCGTGGAAAAACGCACAACGAAGCCGTTGGCGCGCGAGTGCCGGCGTCCGCCGGAGTCCACTCTCGTCTCGCGGTAACGTCACTTTCCAGCGGCCGCGGAGACCGACGCGTTTGCCCGTATGACTGACGCCTCGTTGGATTCGATATCGAAACGAGGAAATTGAGCAACTGCGAGCGCACGCTCGCCGGGAAGGTGACAAGTGAGGACGCATAGACGCGGTAATGTGTGTGAGATTGCATATGTGTGTGTGTGTTTGAGGGGGGGGGGGCTGATAAAGCTGCTCTCTGGGTGACAGCGGCTTCAGATTGTCCTGTGGACAGACCTGTCATCATCCCAGTCAAATTATTCTGATTGGTTGCTGATTTCCCGCTGGCGTCCCTCTGCCTTTGTGTGCGTGTGTGTGTGTGTGATTGAGACCCCCGCACGCTTGCATTTGTGCATACGTGATTTGCCCGAGTGCCTTTTGTGTGATTCGCCGACGGAATCTCCCCGCGTTATCGTCTTGTTTTGGCGTCCCCCCCAAAGGTGTCGCCGCGGGGACTTGCCGCCATCTAATCACTTGAGGTGATTTGTGTGGGTAAAACAAACGCACCTTGCACTGATGAGGACCTTCCCCCCCCCGCCCCCTGCTGTGCGTGCGCGCATGCGCTTGATTCGGGCAAATCAACGTTGTCAAGTTCCCGCCGTCCGATTTCGACAACGGCAAACTGTTTTGGTTGACGCGCCGGAGCACGCGCGCGCGTCACTCGGCGCATTGGAAGAAATGGGGGGGGGGGGGGGGGGGGCGGCTTTGCGCACTTCGTCATTTGCGTTTCCACACGGCGGAGAGAAGGGATGCCGCCCTTTGCCGAAGAGTGCCGGATGTCGAAGGCGCATCTTTGGGCATTTGTCCGTTTGGCAAAAAACGGGAAAAACATGGAGGAGGGGGGCGGGTACACCGCCTAATATTTCTCGTCTTATCCGTGGCTCGCGTTCTCTCACTGGCTATCTGATGTGTCGGTGTTAAGTCTGTGCGAAGACCTCCATCGATGCTACAACGGCACGTCGAGGCAGGATCCAAGTCATGGCGAGGGCGGTCGGCCCCGCGAAGGGGGGGGGGGGAGTACTGTAATACCGCACTGCGCCTTTTTTCATATGTGCCGTGGATCCCTTTTTTTTTTTTTTTTTGGGACTCCCCGAACCACTTCGACTCGTTGCCTTTCTTCGTATCGCGCGAGGCGACGCTGACCGCACGATTGCCTCGACACGGCCGACCGACAAGTGCAACGTCGTGGGGCGACGCCGTACGTTCCATCGCGTCCTTGATCCGAAGTGCCGGCGGCTTTGCGTCTGCTTTCAAGGGCTCCGCGGAACGTCGGCAAACGGACGACCCGATCTCGTCGCTCTTCTTCCCCCGCCGTCCTCGTCTCCGCTCCCGCAGCCCGCCCGGGAGACGAGATGTTGCCAATCTGCGCCATGCTGCGAAACATTAGCGCCATGCAATATTCACGAGGACTAAGTCAGGCTTTTAGCCTCGGCGCGGCCGTGGGCCCCCCCCCCACACACGTTCGGAGGCGAGGCCCGCAGCGAGCGCAATCCCGTTAACGAGAAAAGAAGGAAAAGATTCCCATTTGGACCATTTGGGCCTTTCTTTACCACGTGACGGCGTAATCTCACGCCGCCGCGCAAGCTAGCTCATCGCGCGCGCCGGCCATTTTTGTGTGAAGCCGCGTTTTCCGTCATCTTTTCTCCCCCATCACCGATCCGGTGAATATTTTTCAATTCGGCGCGAGATGGAGCGCGGATCCGAGCGTCACGCTTCCGAAAGCTCCGGCGCGCCGTACGCAACCGGTCGGATTTGCCGCCGAGCGAGCGAGACTCCACCGGTCGTGGTTTTTTTTTTTTTTAGCCTTCCGTCTCGTATTTGTCCCCACGCTGAAAGAAGGGAACTGTCTGGAAATCACCCGTGACCCGGTGCGCATTTTTATCAAAAGCGCTGAGGATGTTTGCGCGGGCGGAGACGCGCGTTGCCGCACGCGCTTTTGTATGGCCGACCTGTGACCGCCGCGCACAATATTCCCTCTCACCGTCGACGACAATGCGCCGCCAATCCGCTCGCGACAATGAATCCGCGTGGAACTCGCCGGCGTCGGCCCGCCTTGAACCTCGCCGGATAATAGTCATCGGCTCTTTGAAAGACGGCGCTCGAAAAGCTGCCAATCAAATCTTTTGGCTCCCGGCAAACGGTTGATCGTGAAAGGTGGCGCATCTCGACGAAACGCCGTCTCATTGTGGATTTTCTGATATGAAACCTTTGTCCCTTTCTTCGACTTCTTCTCCCACTTCCGACACGCCCCCCCCGCCGAGGCCGGGCGCGCGCGTCTGAATGCCTCGTGTGCATCCAAGGTCTTTGCCGCATTGTCGGCATGCGGACAACCGCATCCTCCGTTGACTTGCGCTCCATTTCGCCCCTCTCAGCGGCGAGGAGAACGGCGCGCGAGGGAAACGCAGACCTCCGCCGAGGCCGAGCAAGTGCAAACATGTTTGTCGGACTTGTTGTGAAAGAAGCGTGCGATGTTTTTATTTATTAATTTTTTTGGCGAGCGCACACTCGGCGTCTTCGGTGCCCTCGCATCGTTTTGATTCCCCGACGGCTTGTTTTTCTGCCGGAGCCTTTTGCGCGCGCTATCGCGCGTGACGCCGTCCTTTCCGAACGCGCGGCGAGCCGTTCTTATTCATTGGCGGCGGCCCAACCCGGCCTTAATCCTCCTCCCGCTCGGCTCTTCGCTGCTTCCTGCCCGACAGCCGCTCTTGAATAATTGCAGTGAGGAGGATTTTTTTTTCTTTTCTCCCCCCCGCCCCCCTTCTTCTTTCCAATGCATACGTGATGGGTTCTCTGAAGCGTCTCTCTCGGCGCTTTTAATCCCACCTCGTCCAACTGAAGGGTCTGGTTGCAGGCGCGAACGCGCGCGTGCGCGCGAGCACTCCGAGGTCAATTGCTGTTTGTAACGCGACCTTAATGCGAGGTGGCGTTCTGTATAACAAAACACTCGAGTTATTCATGTTGCGGCGGCGGCGGCGTTGAGGCGCGCGTCGCACGCGTGAAGCCGTTTCAGCCGCGTTATTAGTGCCGCTCGAGTGGGGAGGAGTCACTTTCATTTGCAAAGAGGTGTAAACAGGAGCCCAGGTTTTTGTTTTGCTGCGCTTTCCACACAATGCAACATCCCACGGCACGCCGGTCGAGTGCTCCCATCACTCCACAAACAATACGTGCAAAAATCAGCGCGGCCGTGACGGATGGAGCGCTCGGCGTCGACGGTGCGCGTCAACACGTGGCTTGTGTATGCTAGGCTAGCATTTCCTCTCTGAGCTTCGGTTCCCAGATGTAAAAGGGCAACAACAAAAAAAAAAGTTCTTTCCAAATCAGATGTCTCATGCGGCCCTCGTAGTCAAAGGACAAGATTCCGATTGATATTGCCTTTGTGGAAACACTGAAGACGATGAATCCGTCCGTTTGTCATCCAAAACATTTTGGCCGCTCCGCTGTTTGGCTAAGATTGACGTCGACGTGTTTTCATATTCATATATGTCCAAAACATTTCCCACACAGTGAATTTTCCCCCAAGCGTTTCCACGTAAACGTCGCTACGATGCCGCACTTGCTAGCTGTTAATCATCATTAGAATTGTGAAAGTGGGATAAAAGGCTTACTTGCGTTTACGTTTAGCAGCGTTGGCGCTAATGCCGAAAGCCCAAATGCGACCGCCCTCCCGTTGCAGCTGTGCAATCACAATTTAAAGGTGCATCATTTCTTCGGATTACGCGATTAGGGAGCTATTGTGGTCGATTAACGTGCGAATGAGGTGAACGTGTGATGAAATGGCTTTTGTCAGCCGGCCGCCGCTGCCCCTCCGCGGGCCTTTTTTGCCGTCGTCCCGTTTCCTGTACGCGCGTGCCGCAGACAGGTGGGGGACTCCGAAGCCTCCTCGCCTAAGCCGCCGTATTTATTCGCGATCATATGTGCCGATTTATTGGGTTAAAGCGCCGGCTGTTACTCGGCTTCGCCTCGCTTCAACTCCGGGCCCGCGCGGGGGAGCCGCGCGCAAGAGGCGGCGGCGGTGGCGCGGCCGCGGTCCGCCGCCGCCGCGAGCCAGCTGTCAGAAATATTCCATTTAATAGCATCCCTCGCGCCGAGCCGGTCCGCTGTCGGCTCGGGTCGCTCCGGATCGGACTCCGTCTCGGGATGATCTCCGTGACAGCACCCACTTTAGACTAATCTCTCCATTTAGACTGGAGTGGCCCCGCGGTGGGGCGAGGCAGCGCGGGGTGGTAGCGGGAGAGGCAAAAATAAATAAATAAATAAAAGGAAAAATGACAAGAGATGAAGAGTTTAGTAGCCCCGAGGCGGCCAGGCAAACGAGGGGAGACGTGAAGCGTTAACAGCGAGAGAAGGGAAGTTTATTTTGAAGTCAACTGAAGAGTCTTTAATAACTCTGGGCTTCATTTATACCAGAATGTCCGTTTGTATTTATACAGGCCCGCCGGCGTGTTTATGTGAGCGGGCGAAAAGTTTGCACCGTGGCCACTGATGTGTAGCGAGTCACCCCCCCCCCCCCCCCCCCCCCCCCCGGTGCAAACTTGTTTTGCTTCTACATGCGAGAGCAGACTTGAGAAGCAAGCGGCGTATGCTTGCTAGAAGGAACGCTTTGGCAAACGGTGAACATTTCTTCAGGCTGTTGGAAGCTGCTCCCAGTTGAAGTCGGCCGTCGCGGTCGACATCCGACAAAGAGAATGACTCTTTGTGCCATTCAAACACCGACCCGAGGAAGGCTTTCCGTCCACTAGCTTAATGCTAACGCTAATGAACGTCGGTAGCCCGCTTTACATGGCGCCTTGTCTTCTGATGACGGTCGGCTCGGAAGCGGACAAGAATAGACGGCGTCACGTTTGAGGAGTTGAGCGGAGTTGGCCCCAACGCTCCCAAAAATGTCGCACGTGCGCTTCTGCTGCGGTGCCATCACACAAATGGGGCGGCGACTTGAATCGAGACGCCTCAAGGAAGGCCCAATTTGAATGCGGGCGTGAAAGGCCCCCGCTGTGTTCCGATTGACTGGCGCATCCGGGCGGGGCTGCCGGGAACCGAGCTCGTCGTCGCCGACGTTGTTGTTTTGCGGCGGCGCGATGCCCGAGAGACCTTCAATCGGACGTGGTTTAGCGAGGCGCGCGCGAGCGCGCCGTTGGCCAGATAATATTGCACAATGGCTTCTTTCTCTCCCTCCATTGCAAGATCACCTCCACCCGCGCTTATCCTCTCCCGTTTTGCCGTCTCCCTCTCCAGCCATTCGCGCCTCCGCGCGCCTATTCAGCCGGCGTAATGGGCTCCGGCCGAGTCGCCGGCGCCGGTTTTGCGCGGGGCCGCCGCCCATTGGCCCGACTCGATGGGGCTATTCTGACGCCGCCGACCGAGCGTTGACCGGACAGGTGGACGGCTGACCCGCAGCCGCTCCCGCTTTTTTTTTTTCTCCCAGGTGCGCTCGTCCGGCACGACGGCGCTTTGCGCTTTTTGTCCCACGAAAAGACGAGTTGCTCCGCTTCGGGCGGAATAAGCAATCATGTACGTGCCGGCTGCAAATGGGAAGGCGGCGGGCCCTTGTCCAATCCGCCTCGCGATAACCGCAGCTTCTTGGCCGTTTGCCGGGCGGCGCGCACGGCGACCGACTTTCGGACAATGTCGCGTGTGAGGGGCGGGGTTTGAGTGAGCTCCTCTTTCATAAAAGACAAAAAAAACTGGATCGAGGTCATGTGTCATCCTGTAGAACGGCTCACGCTAGCTTAGCTTAAATTCGGGCCCCTTTTAAGAACAAGAAACAAATGTTGCGAGGATGGGCGTCTTCTCTTCCAGCGGCCACGGCGCGGAAAGCTCGGAACTCGCACGAGCCGGCAGCGTGAAGCGCGTTGACGATGACGCGTGCCATATCCGGATCGACGCCGCGTCGTCAATGGCGGGCCGGGTCGAGAGCGGGCGCCACGCCAAAGGCGGAATATTGCCGCCGCTCGCACATCTTCCTCGCCGTCGGACGCCGCTCCTCGCATCTCACGCCTTCGCACTCGGGGACGGGGGTGCGGGAGGGGGGGGGGGGTTGCGTGTGAAGATAAGTGGAAAAAGAGAGGCAAACACACACGGGAAAGCGCGCACGTGCACCGTCGGGATACACGGCCGTGCGCTCGGGCGGCGGGGCTCATCTGCGCGCCGCTATCTGTCTCGATTTTCTCCGCGGTAGGCAGATAAGTGGCCCGGCGCAAGCGGCCGGGGAGAAACATTGCGCCGGCGCCCCGCGGTGCCTCGCCGCGTTTGTTTGCGCCGGAGGCCGCTGAACCGCACGTCCTGCGCAAACGTCGCCAAATATGTCTTCCGTGACTCGCGATTGAGGCCCGAGCGGCGCGGCTTTGCTTCGCTTTCGCCGAGGTTGTCGCCATTCGCGTCGGGACGCCGGGGTCATCGGCCGTCCGAGTCGCACGACGGCATTGGCAGATTTCGCCACTCGGCGCGACGGCGTCCATTTTGGAGACAACGGAAGCCTTTTGCGCGCGTCTTGTGATGGCGAAAAGACGCTACCGTGAAAGCGCGGCTAATCGAGCGCCTTCCCGACCGTCGGTCGGCCAGCTACGGGCGAAGCCAACGCTTCGCTCTGCAGCAAGAGTTGAAAGTCACGCGCTTGACTGAGAAGTCGTCGTCGAGTCGAGAGAAGAAAGTACGGCGGAAATTGCAGATGAGACAATCCGCCTTGTGACACCAGCGACTGAGTGGATTTCGGAATTATTATTATTATTTTTTTTTGCTTGACTCGTATAAGGCGGTGAACTCGACTCACGGCGGCTGCGCGAACGCTTGATAGCATCGATGTTGACGCAGCAGATCGAAAGTGAGCGCAGATACCGCTGGGATGTTGTTTATCATCTGCAAAGAACGACTCCTGTTGCTGCCTGACCGATGAGGCCAGAGTCGTCGAGCTCGCCTCTCCGAAGGAGAAGAAGGGATTCCAGTCGATGTGTGTGTGTGTGTGTGTTGGCTCGTGTCGAGATAACAATCTGGAGCGAAAAGACTGCATTTTGGGGTCCAAACGCGACTTTTTACATCACGCTCGTTCCTTTTTGGCTTGAGGAAACTGCGCGCGGACACCAAGGTGAAATCTCACTCGAGTAGCATTTCCAAGCCTTTGGCCGCGCCGTCCGTCCCTTATTGACGCCGGCCCCCTTCGGCCCCCCGCTTTGCCCGCGGAGCCTCTCACGATTGCATCAAGCCGTTTACTGTCTGCACACGGATTAAAAGGTCGCCCGCGGCCGACTCGTGAGAACGCACGTGCGCGGGCGCGGGCGCTTCCGTGGTTTCAAAGTCCGCTCTTTGTTTTCCCGTCGAGTCGACGCGCAAACCGCATTAGCATGAATAGCCTTGTTGTTTCGGCGGCGGTTACGTCGTGCGCCGGCGTGACCCGATTTGTTCGACTCGGGCGACCTCGGATGTGGAGCGCTCTGGAGTGCCCCAAAAATAGCAGACAAACACCAAGCGCCCACGCGTGCGCGTCCACCACCACCGGCGAACTGCCGTCAGCGTTCAAATGCTGACGGTTTTGTTGACAACAGAGTTAATTTTGCTCTCGGAACCGCACGCTCGACGAAACGCGCCGCTCGGTCTCATACCGACGACGGAGCGGTTGCGAGGTGTTGATTTAGGGCCCGCCCGCTCGGAGCATTCTGTTTGGTCGCGCGGTACTCGTAACCCCCGTCGGGCGCCGCCGACGACGCCCGCTTCTCCGGAGCGATTCATCAGCACATTAGTCCAATTTGCGCGCGGAATCAAAGGCAAACAAAGTCCGGGAGTCGGGACGACGCAATCGGGACGACGCGGGCCTTATCTCCCGTCGGCGCCAATCACGCGGCTGTTTTTTCCCCGGGTACTGTTTACACTTCCAGCGTCGGCACGTCAACGGATGAGCTCCTCGCTCTTCCTCATACGCATGTGCATTGTGTGCGTGCGTAAACCAATAAATCCAATTTTGAGGACTCACAACATTAAACATTTGTTTTCTCACCGGGTTACTCTCGTTTCACCTTTCGTAAAATGGTTAAAGACGGACGGATGTTTGGCGAGCTTGTCAAAGTGAAAAAAAAAAGCCCAACCCCAACGCGCTGGAGACCGCAGGTGGGCACGTGGCGGTCCGCCGCTTCTTGACAGCAGAGGTCAGGGCTCGGATGTCATCGCCACCTTTCCGCCGCAAGTCATTTCTCTGTTTGTGTGTTTGTTTTTAGTCTTCCAAAGCTTCCAAAGCCCCCGCCCCCCCCCCGGCCGTATGCAAGGAGAATTGTTGTCCTCCATCTACTGTTGTGCGGGCGCTGGGTTTCACCAGATGCATTTGCCGCACTTGTTTCCCCCTTTTCCTTTTCGGCCAACCTCTCCCCTCGCTTGTCCATCATCCCCGTTGCCTTGGTAACAGGTTGCCATTTCATCAACATGGAAAGAACGCGTTAGGCATGCTCGGCTGTGCGTGTTGGACATATGGCGGCGCATGCTACGGTGGCTTTTGGGGAGTTAACTCTCTCCGCTGTCTGGAAGCACTTTGGCTTGGACCCGACACACACACACACACACACACACACACACACACACACATTGCATGACGTACGATCCTTTTGCTCATGACACACCAACCTGTTTCTCCCACCAGATAAGCACAGCTTGCTTTCACCAAAGTTTGTGTGTGTGCATGTGTGGTGGTGGTGGGGGTATATGTGCGTATATATACAGTAGAGATCTATAAAACGGAGAATAGATTGCCCAAATTAATCAGTAAGTGAATTTGCAATTTCCGCGATGTGAATATTTGGAGGTTGACTCGACAGTGCCTTGCTCACATTGCTCGAAAATGCCATTGAAGCCGCCTGTCATTCATTTATTTTCCACTAAATATCTTTTTTGAGCGAGTCTGGATGGGAATCCATCCACTCGTTAAGGCTTTGACACTTTTACTCTCGGCGTTATCGTGAAGGGATTGAATTTCGTCCGCGATATGGCTTTGGCTTCGTATTTGCGGAACGCGGGCGGAGGGTCGTACCCGTAAGTCCCCGCGCGAGCTCCGAAACGCCAGAGGCTCCAAACCCGCTCACAGGAACGCACGCGGCGCTGCCCCCGTTTGAGAAAGAAACAAACGGAATTGACGCTCAAAGCGCTTGTCGCGGCCGCTTCATCTTCCGGTCGCTCTGTCATTTGGACCGTCTGGCGCCGCGTTGTTGACGCTCCAAAAGTTGCCGCCGCCATCCGTACGACACCGGCAATCGTGGCGCTTCGGGGGCCACGGGGGGGCGGGGGGTAATTTGAGCGAGAGAAAATGACACCTCCGGGAGTTCCAGGAGGAAAGTGGAGCGGCGGCGACGAGAAAGGTGCGTGGAAAGGAAAGGAAAGAAAAGAACAATACACGGTGATTTACGCAAAATTCCAAATGGCAGCGAATCGGCGCGGCGACACCCGCCTCCGTTATTATATCAGCATCAACAACGGCGTGCTCGTCTGGCGGGGGGGGGGGGGGGGGGGTCGTGGCGCGAAACGCTGCCTTCTGTTCTCTCGGCGACACAAACAAAAGCCAAAGGAGCGAAGGGAGCGCGATTTGCGTCGGCTCGTGCCGCGAATGCAACCGGGCCCGCTCATCCGGGCTCTTTGTATTTCTTTCTTTTTGTTTCTTCTCTCTTTCTGGCTCCCACGGCGCCGTCTTTGTGGCGTCGCATTGTTTGTCGGGGTCGGGCGGAGGAGGTGGTATCAAGATGAAGAAGGGGCAATTTGATGGATGTTTGTTGATATCTCCACCACTAGGCTTCTGATTGCCCAACATTAAACCGGCAATAACGCGGCAATCACGCCACTTACACCCGCGCGCCGCCGCCAACCCAATTGGATCAGAGCTCCCCGTCCCCCCTCGCCTCGTCCGCCCGCGTCCCTCGGCCGGGTCGATGGCTTGCTCTTTTCTCCTCTCCGCCGACATGCTTATTAGCCGATATCGATCCGGCCCGGTCGATCGTCCGCTCTTCTCGTCCGCCCGCGCACCGACGGCATAATCGGCCTCGGCGGAACGCTCCCGCCGATGTCGGACGCCGCCGACCCGTGCGGCGCGAGGAGGCGGCGGACGAGATCTTCCACCTTTTCGGCCCGGTCGGCTCGTTGACCCGCAGAAGCGCTTTAGCGAGCGAGTCTCGAGACGCGAAACCTTTTGGATGGGGGGACGGCGCGTAACAGAAAAAGGCAAAGAAAATGGAAAAAGGCTTGGATGTTGCGAGCGCGTGGCGGCACCCTCGCGGAGTGCTCCGCCGACGATGCTCCGCCTCGCTGCCCAGCTCCGGGGCTCCGTCTCTGGGGAGGGGAAGCAGCTGGCACGGCCCCTCGCTCGCTGGAGGGGCTGGCGCCCATCTCCTCTTGTGCCACACGCGCGCGCGCTTCTGCGTGGCTCGTTCTGCACATTAAGTTTTAATCAGGCACTTAGCCGGGCATCTGTTACGGCTCTGTCCGCGCGGCGCGCGAAGGACCCGTCGCCGCGGGTTAAGAGCCCAACAGATCCGCCGGCCGATCGAGCCCCCCCGGCCCGCTTACATGCCGACGTCACGCCCGATGCATACCTGTCAACTCATACGGTTTAGCCATCGTTCGTACGGATTTTGTGGTCAATCTTACGTATTTGGCCGTATCGCACAAATCATACGGATTCTGAAAATTTCCGTTTTTTTTTTTTTCACCAACTCCAAATGATTTGGAGTTGGTGTAGTAACGCGGGAATACCAGACATTGTATTACGGAGATCTACGAGAAATATCATTGAAAATTTCGTGGGGTTTTTTTCTGCCGTTATTTTGACATATAAAATGCTTTGGTATCTTATAAGGATTTTTTGCTCTTTATAAGGATTTTTTTTGGTAGTTTATACAGGTTGGCGCTCCGAAAAGTTGACAGGTATGGTGACGTTTTTGCGGGTTTCCTCCAATGCGTTTGTCAGCGTGCGCCGTGGAAACAAACGGTACGTGAAGACGGGAGACGGAGCGATGCGGTGGATGCGGGGGATCAATGGATGGTTGGACAGGCAGTGCGTGTGCGCGCGTGTATCTATAAATTCCTGGTCTCACCCCTGCGGGTGGCGTCCGTCCCACATTCAGCTCGGGTCCTCTACCAGAGGCCAGGAAGCTTGAGGGTCCACATCTATCGATCTATCTCTATTCGGCGCTAAGGGAAATGGATCAAATTCAAGATGAGTTTGAATCGTAATCCTGTCAAATGTCCACATTCAGAGCAAAAAGTGGTCCTGTTTTCAAAAGTCATAAACACCGTGTTCAATTTGCCACCGACTGCTCAGAATCCAGTCGCGAGGCGGCGCAAAGTGCGCCTGCCGCCGATCTGCCACGTCTTCATTTCTTCCTTCATTGTGCTGGCGCTCGCCCGCCAACCGGCCCGCCGCGACTTATCTTGACACCGGCTCGGCAATCGCGGGCCGGGAGATGGAGCCGTGTTTATTTTGCGTCCAAGTGTCGGCGAGGGCCGCAACGCAAACACACACGCGCACTCTTTCAAATGAATGGATGATATCTGGCCGCCGGCTATTCACGCGGCCCTTTCTCTTCCCCGGCACCCGCGATGCCTAATCTCACTGCGTGGCCTGCGCACCTGCAAGACATTTTCACTCTCAATCTCTTTTTAAGGAAGGGAGCCTTTGGCTAGAAATTGTGCAGCTTTCTCTGCCGTTTCGGACTGAAAGTGTCTCTCTGAAGCCCCGCGGCTCGAGGCGGCGCGCCAGAACGGGGGGGGGGGGGGGGTGACAAAAGGGAGATTTTGGATGACTTTTGACAACTCAGTAGGACTGAATTTGCTGTTTTTTAAATGGTGGTGGGGGGGGGGCACAAACATCCACGCGGACGCTTCGACATGCGAAGCCTGCGTCGCATGTCTTCTGATGATCAGCTCTTTGGCCGGCGCCCGAGCGACATGAGAAGACGTGCGGGTGATTTGAAGCAAAACGGGCGGGGCGGGGCCCGCGGCCGGACGTGCCCGCTTTACGGACCCCATCGCGGAGCGTCACTCGATTTTAGAAACAGGGGCTTATTGTGCATCCGTCGCCCCAAAACATCTCAAGTTGAAATGAGCAGATCAAATCTCAATTCAACATTTTCACACGACAGCAAAGAAGCCCCGATCATCAATTTGGAGATTGCCCGTATTTAAAAAAAAAAACAAAAAGCGCAGGGCGGTTTGATATTCTGACCAAATTTAAGATAAGATAAGAAAACCTTTATTAGTCTTGCAAAGGAGAAATTCCAGATTCACAGCAGCAAAGTTATGAAAGGAAGAAGTAGAAAAACAAAATCTAGGAGCTGCTGGAAAGGCGGCCACTCACGCGGCGCCATTTTGAAGTCAAAATAACAAAAATAACACAACACAACATGAAGATCATCAAATCAAAAACCACCCAAAAAAAGCGAAACCTCCACACATGGAGATACATAACTGTAATTTGTCATTTTGCGATCACCGTTGGGGGGGGGGGCGTCATGAAATGTCGATTCCTTTTGTTTTGGCGTTGATTGCACGACGACGATCACGCAGCCGCAATCTCCGTATTTGATGCGTATCCATCTTTTGTCCCACCCCTATTGTCTCCGAACAAATCGTGATCTTCTTGCCGACCGCCGACCGCACCGATCGCAGACCCCCGCCGGCTCTGATTGACAGCTGACTTTGCGCGGGGGCGCCCGCCGGTCACCGGTGGCAACAAATTGGCCTCGTTTTGCAGGCCGATGCGCTTAAGCGGGAGGGAAAGGCGGCCGGCCGGCCGCTGATGGCGAGGGAGGAGCGCCCGAACGGAAAGAGAGAGCCGCTCTTCCTCCCGCTCAATTACCGACCCTCTGCGTGTGCGTGTGTGTGTGTAGCCCCCGCCCACACATCTCGAGGCTCCGCCAGCTGTCTATTGTCCGTCTTTTGTCCCAGCCCGCCGCAGCGCCTCGGGAGTGACATCATTGGCCCAAATGTCTTGTTGACAAATGTTTCTTGGATCTCCTTCGCCCATCGAACAAATGCAAATTCACCTTTTAGCCAGGGAACGCTTCCTGTTGGGCAGGAGCGGGAATGTGGCGTCGCGCCGTGGCAAAAAAAAAAAATGCTTTCCTCACCACTTGCCCCCTTAAGTCACCATTTTCCACCGTGACGTTTTTGGGGAACAAAAGTCGAGCGTCCGTCTCCCCGGCGAAGCTCCTCCCCGCCCGGCCGATTGAGAAGAGGCGCGGGGGGGGCGATGAGGAAACGGGGCCGCGCGCTAGCCGCGCTCACACAATCGCTGAACGGGCCGACGGCGGCCGGCGGCGGCCCGGGAACGGCCGATCGGCCCGCGGGCTTTGTGGAAAGCGGGGATCCCGCCGGCGTGAGAACGTGCGTGTCCCGAGGCTACCCGGGCACGTCCTACTTCCGACGCGCCATTGTTTGCTCGTCAAGAACGAGATCGCCCGCAGAGACGCGCCGCAGACTCGGAACCGGGATGATTGTCAACACACTCGCGTGGGGGAACGCCGTTGCGTTTTGTTGGAGGAGTGAGGGGGGAATCCAAGTTGAGTAAACGAGGCGCCGGAGCGCGAGGAAGTCGCACTTCTTGCCCCGTTCCGACTTGATTCCACGCGGGTACTTTGGCCCTCCGCCGCTTCACCGTCCCGAAAAACAAACCACAAGAAAACGTGCAAGTTTGTCTGCGAAACGGCCGCGCATCCCAAGCCAGCAGTTGCGAACGGTCAGACCAAAGTGGCTTTCGAAGTGACAACGGAAGGAGGCGGGGGGAGCAAGAGGAGGGATTAAGGCCCAGGAAGGTGACGGCGCGTCGGGAGACATGGCTGCCAGCTTTGCGCTCCAAAACGGAGCGCTAAAAGTCATTTCGGCTCCGATAAAGCTCCAAAGCACCCGAGGATGCTTGCCCTCATATCCCCCCCCAATCAGCACCTCTCCGGGGAAACGGGCGGCCTGAAGGCAGAGCCTCCCCCCACCTCCTTACTTATGAATACAACACACACACACACACGCGCGCGCATGCCAAGATTGTTTGCGGTGGTGGGCTTAAGATGCAGATCCCAGAGCCCCCCCGGCTCTCCTTTGGCCTTCTGACATCAGCAAAGAAAAACACCGCCGCCCTCGTGCCAGTCGTATTAGCCCGTGGCGTCAAATTGGATGAGTCTTAACGCGACCACGTAAAGGGCCGCAAACCTGACATGGCAGCGGAACACCCCCCCCCCCCCTGCCCCGTGGATGTCAAGGGCCTTTTCACACTGCACTTAGCACGCCGTCGCCAAAAAGGTTCATGGGATACGCGATGCGAGGTGCCCCTCCATTTTCAATGGCTACATCAAGGGGCGCCGCTTGTCAAGAGCCCCCCCCCCCCCTAGCCAGCCCTGCTTTTCCACGTCTCCCAACGCACCCGAGTCCAACGGTCCGCTCATCGGAAATTCCCTTTTGCTCCTGGCTCGTTCAAACCTTGGGGAGAGCACCAAGGTGTTTCTTTTGACGCCTCGGCACACACTTGGCCATCTCGTGAAGCGCCCCCCCCCCCCCCCCCCCCCCGGGGGTAATCCCGGCCTGCAACTAAAGTAGCCGTGTGAGAGGACAGATTGTCAGTTGATCATGTCCAGCCCGGAGCCTTATCCCTTATTGGATCGGCCGCCGAGGAGGCTTAGGAATTATCTGAGGCCTCGCTTAATGTGCGGTCGGATGAGCGGCGGGGAGTCGCACGGCCCCGAGACGGAGACCAAGCACATGAAAGTGCGCGCGCGCTAAGCAACACTTAACCCCCATCTTGACACCATCTCGCCCGCGACGGGCCCTTGTCTACCTTTTGGAACGGCCCCGCTCGTTCCCCTTTCCCGTCGAATGTCTTGAAACAACGATGCAGCCGTTTCATCGTTTCCTGTTGTCATCGTTTGATTTTTCAATTCACGGTATCTTTGATTCACATTTTTAATTTAGTTTTTGTCATTGAATATCTTGCTTATTTCATTCCGTACCGTTTCCTTTTTTGACCGATTTTAAAATGACGACAGTCGCTCTGATTAGATTTGGATTCGATTAATTGTAAAATGTCGTATCATGACTATTTTAATACTTAATGGAGCGATGGGCGAGTACCGATATGAGGTCTCGAAACAAGCCGCCGACACTTATGGGGGGGGGCGCGTTACCTGCGTCCTAAGCGGCGGCGGCTTCACGCGGCTTAGCTGCCGAGTTAGTATTTCCGGCGGGAGTCCCTCCAATTGCGGCGGGATCCCCGCATCCCCTTCGCTTAGCGGCTAATTCCCTCACCCGAGAGGATGTCTGGGTCACCGGGTCAAGCTAAAAAAAAGAAGTCTCCATCTTTGAAAAATGGGAAGCCAAAAGAAAAAGCTTTGCGATGACTTGATTTGAGTGGCCTTTGCATATCAACGCCGAGAGCGGCGACACATTTGCGCGCCGATCGATGCGCCGGTCGTCGGCCGGCGGCGCCGCCGGCCGAAGGCCAGAAAGGCGCCGGCGCCTTTCCAAATGTCAGCGCGTTCGAGCTGTTCGGACGTATCTTGACACGTCTGCTTTCGCTCTCACGTTCGGACACTTTATCAATAGGCGTTATTAAATCCCGCTTGCTCCGGCTCATCTTGGCAAGCAGGCGTGCGAGGATGATGCCCCCCCCCCCCCCCCCCCCCCGCGCGCTCACCGCTGTCCGGCCCATGACTTGAAGATGCAAGCGTTCATAAGCCGCTTATTATATTGAGCGGCTCCCCTCTCCGCCCTCCCTTGCTGCTTTTTGCTCTCCTCTTCTTCATTCGCTCACTTTTCAAGCGGCAGCAAGCGTTCCCGTCTTGTTCTCCTCTCGCGCTACTTCTCACACACACACACACACACACACACAAAGACGCCGATGCACCGATGTACCGAAGCCAAAGCGACTCCTTCGAAGCCAGAAAGCTAAATTTTTATTCAAATGAATGTTTGCTTCTTCTAGTGCCAAGGTATGAGTGTGTGTGTGTGTGTGTGTGTGTGTGTGTGTGTGTGTGTGTGTGTGTGTGTGTGTGTGTGTGTGTGTGTGTGTGTGTGTGTGTGTGTGCACACGTGAGAGTAACTGACATGGCGGGTCTGAGCGGAGCCTCCAAGTGTGTGTTACGTGCACAGCAGAAGGAGAAGGGCTGAAGCTCGGTGATAAGCCAGATAGGCCTGCATGCTGTGATTATCACCCAGTGGACCTCCTGTCTCACACACACACACACACACACACACACACACACGTGCACAATGAGTCGCATGGATTTAGGACAGACAGACAGACAGACGTGCAAAAGAATAAGACTTGGATGACGAGGCAAAGCGGAAGCCGGCAGGAAAAGCGCGCTGGAAAACAAACGATGCATCCTGTCGGTTTACGTCTTATTGGAATCCGTCGTCGGTTGCTTTGGCTGACTCTTGGTGCGTGTGTGTGTGTGTGTGTGTGTGTGTGTTCCCAGGTGTGTGGCCATCCGAGGAGGCCATGGCTCATTACTGCCTGCGCAACCGCCACATGTTCACGTAAGTTTGCCACCAATATGTCGCACAATGATTGGATGAATGCATGAATGAATGGACCGGTGTACTGAAAAAAGAAATCACCTCACCTCAAATAAACGGCGACTTTTTTTTTTTTTGCCCCGTCTAAATCTCAAGTTATTCCTTTTTTAGCCCTTGGTCCAATCTCACGGATTTTATTTCCACCATTTACCGGCCAAGTCATTGTACGACAGGAAGGAAGGCGTGTAAATGCTAATATGCTAATATGCTTTGCTAAAATGACATCATCAAAATGCCCTTTGTTGTTTTCAATTCAGCTATCTCACAAACTGATTGCTTTGCTGCTTTATGGTAAATAGCAAAAAGAAAAAAAAAAGGTTTTCTCCCTGAAGATTTTTGCCGATAAATCAAATCCGAAGTGGCCCTTGAGCACCTAACTTTCATATGACTTATGACAGATGACGGCAGGTGGAACGTCACCCTTTGATCTCCTGTTTTTGCAGATGCTGGGCTGAGGGCAGGGGGGGGGGGGCTCACGGAAAAGACGGCTATTGATTATCGGGCGGCGAAGTGAAGGTCATTGAGACAGAAAGTGAGAAAAAAAAAAAAGGGAGGCAGCGATGAAGGTGGCCGGGATGAAAGCGGACAAGGCCTGAGATGGTGGAGGGGGGGGGGGGGGCGGATGAAAGGCCGTCCATCAAGCTGCCAAAGTCGCCTTGTCAACAAAAAGTGACTGTCTTCCCCTCTCTGTCCTCTCAGGGGCGCCGTTTGCGAGTTAGGAGGAGGCATGACCTGTCTGGCTGGACTCATGGTAAGACCCGCGCGGGCGGGCACCCGTCGGCAGGGGGGGGGGGTGGCCAATGAAATGGGCCCTCGCAAAACGAGGGGCCTCGGGACGGACACCGGGCGCGTGCGCAAAAAGCAGCTTTTCATCACTCGCCAGTCAATACGGCCGTCCGTCTTTTGACATTGCCGGCCGGAGATGGAATCCGTCGTTCGGGCGTCTCCCTTTCCGTGGCCCTCCTGTGTGTGTGTGTGTGTGTGTGCGCGCGACACGGCAATCGTTAGTTTGATTTCTTTCCACGGGTCATGTGATCCATTTCGCTCCAATCCGGTTGGGCGGCATGACTCCCGCGCAACGCGTGGCTCTTCAAACCCCCGACGTCGGTCACAGAGGGAGGGCCGCGCTGCCCTGGGGGCGGTCGATCAGGGCCAACCGCACAGCCCGCCGCCAATCGCCGATTGTTTATCGGGCGCGCTCGCCCGGCCGGTTGATCGTCCGCCGATCCTTTTCAGCCGATTTCCATGGAAAAGGATGCGATCGGCATATGTCGCTCGATGCCTTCGCTAGCTGATCGCGATGTACGATCGCCCCGCAGCTTGCTCCTTGCAGCCCGCGTGCCCCCCTAGTCTCCGTAACACCCCGTGGCAAATTTGGAGCGTTTTGTTCCTCCGAATTGAATTTGTCGGTTCACCGATGGGAAATACTCGACGGATGAGTCCACGATTATTCGTGAGTGAGCAATCGGAAGATTGCCAAATGCGCGCCGAGTCCGGGTGATCGCTATCGCAATCGGCAGCATCGACCCCAGATCGGAAGACTCCTAAAGATCCTCAAACAAATGTGACCCGGGCCAGCCTTTAAAATCGGGACTTGAGTCATTGAGGGGAAAATTTGCGGGCCGTGAACATGTGTGTGCGTGCGCGCGTGTGCGCGTGTGTCTCCCCGCATGCTTCACATATGACTTTTCTTTCTTGTCCGCGTGCCAGCGCTGACAGATAACGCCGCCTCGGCTTTGTATGCATGCAAAGCAAAACGCGCGCGGCCAAAGTGACAGCCTGACACAAAAAGTGAGTGATGTATTCAGAAAGCGGGAGAGAGAACGCCAAAAGGGCTTATAGTTAAGCGCACACCTCTTTATCTACATCTGTCTCACACACACACACACGTGCGCACGCACTATCCACTCTCCGCCTCGCCTCCCTTCCATTTTTTATTTTTTTTGTCATCTCCCTCCTCCGACGCCTCTCGCCGCCGCCGCAAAGTTACGTGAAGGGCATCAGGCAGGCCCGGCGAGCCGAGCGCAGAGTGACAGCGGCGAGCGGGAGCGATGGCTCGGCCCGATAAACAGCCGCCGTCAAATGAAAAGGCTCAGCGCTTGCCATCATCTCCCACCCCCCAGCCCCCCCTCCTCCCCTCCCCTGTCACAATGCAATTACGGAACAGAATGATAGCAAGATAGCGGCCCCCACCGCTAGCCGCCATGATAAAAGTATTGACTGATTTGATTGAATGATTAAAATAATGCAGACATAGAAATGGGCTGAAGATAGAAGTGGGGAAAGATGAGGGGGCGGTGGGGGGGGGGGGGGGGCGTCGCAGGGTGTCTGGCGCCCATGCGGTGCTCCGACGTTGCCCTCGTTATTTCAGGTGGCCGCGTGTGCCGACGCCAAGGAAGTGCTGCTGTCGGACGGCAACGAGCAGTGCGTCGACAGTATCCTTTGCTCCCGCTGGCCAGCTTCTGCTGCCGCTGCTCTTTTGATTCCAATCTGGACTCATTTTTGGGGGGGTGGAGGGGGGGGGGGGAGTTGCCGCCACATCGCGCATAAGTTCTGCACTTGCCGGTTCGTCCCGACTCGGAGGTCCGTCCGTCCGTCCGTCTCGGCGACCTTTCCCAGCAACCGCGAGCAGGCCGGCCGCCGTCGTCGTCGTCATTCCTGTTGCCTTTCCGCTCTGGCCCTCGCGTTTCGCCGGAGCTACACAAACAAGCAAAGACACTTTTGCCGCCACAAAAGCAGGAAATGTGCAAAAAATGCGCATTTTCACCCGTACGGCCCTTCCAGATTTAGCCGCGCTTACAATATCTTTCCGTGTCTCGGCCGGCAACAATCACAATAAGAACAAAACAATAACGCACGCACACGCGCTTGCGGCAACAATGCACCATTGACCCGCCCGCTTTGTTTCAGCAGAACAAAAACACACCCAGAAATCGTCAGGAGGCGAACGGCCGCCGTTTGAGGCCGCGAGGGGAGCAGATGTGAGGAGCTTCATCTATCTTTGACCTCACTCGTAGCGGCTCTGAAAAGATGGCCGCACGTGTTGCCCGATCGCGAGCGGTCGCCATCGGTGAGCGAACAGGGCGTCGCAACGTGGCACCGTAGAGCGGGAAAGGTCTTTGTGGTGATGTCGCAAACCCGCTACCCCCCCCCCCCCCCCCCCCCCCAAAAACGCCAAAAGAAAAGCTTCTCTTTCACTTTGGGTTGTGTGTGTGTGCGGGTGCGGGTGCGGGTGCGCGCGCGCCGACCTCCCCCCCCCCCCCCCCCCAGTGGTGCGCCGGTGATGGGATTACAGTAAGCCGCTGTCATGGCGGCGCACAACACGCCGACGCGCAGGTGGGGCGCCAGTCTTTCAAAGGCCAGCCCGGCCCCCCCGGGGCCGTACGGTCGAGCCGTAACTCGCAACCGCCCCGCCCTCATTCCAGACGGCCGGATCGGTTTGAAATTTTTACGCCCGTATTTTCATTCCCGAGATATTTTGGCGCGCGCGAGAGAAAATGAGAAGATGAGACGTTAGCAAAGCGCTTCGTTCTTGTCCGCTAGGAAGCCCGATTTGAAGGCAAGGGAAGGCGTGGCATTCGGAAGCTGTGGGCTCCCTTTCTGAGAAGGCCTCCTTTCATCTTTTCCTTTCCTTTTCTTTACGATGCTGTCTCGACACCTTTGTGTGGCTCTCATTTCGTCGCGCGGCATCTTCGTCGATCGGATTTGTCCCTTTGCGGGCTTTAAAGACAAGCAAATCCTAATTGAATGGCGGCGCCGCTCCACAAGCCGGTGGATTTATAGGCAAGTCCGCATCCATCGGCCCGCCTCGGCGCCCGCGCGCACGTGCGGGTTAAAAGCTTTTCGATTGATCCGGCGATGGGGGGGCCGGGGCGCCGCTTTGGCCTCCCCGTCGGCGTCGGCCGCGGAGCCGCGTGATGGGGCGGAGCCAAAACGAACACGCGGAAACGAGTTTAGGCCGCGAGCGGTTCCGCTTTCCGAGGTGTCCCGGCGAGATGCGACCGATGGCTTTTTTGCCGCGGCGATTTGTCTGTCATGAAACCTGTTCCTGCGGGGGGGGGGGGGGGGGGGTTCGTGTTTCGCATCGCACAACGTGAAATTGTGTTCCGCTTGGTGTCATTCCAACGACCGCACGAAAAAACTCTGGCGAACGTCTTCTCGTTTCTTCCTCGCGTGACATATGTCGCGCATCACGTGCCCGACTGGCGTTGTTTTGCATCGTCGCGCTGGTTGAGTCGCAAGCTGGAGAGTCTTCCGAACGAGATGGACAAGTACGCCCGCTAGTACGCGACTTCAACAACGGCGGCGATTCCACAGGCTCGAAAATGAACGTTTGGAAGGAGAGCGCTCCATTGAAGCGAGCATCGGATGTCGACGTGGTTTGCCCCCCCCTGTTTCCAAAGCGTCCTTGACCGCTGCCCGTCAGATGTGCGAGGGATCGTCGAGAGAAACCAGCGAGTGGGCAAGTTTGGCTCGACGCGCGTCTCTACCAGGTGAGGCGAGTTTGGAGAGAGAGATGAGCCATCCGGGGGGTGGCGCGCGTTTCCCGGTACCGACCCAAATGACTGCGGCGCTCTCATCGCGAGACACTTTTGCCCTCCCGCGCCTTTTCCCGCGAGTGGAAGACGGAAGGAGCGGGAGTGGGGGGGCGACCCCCTGTTGCGATCCGGGATTTTGTTGACGGAGTGTTAAGAATGCCCAATTAACTCATTCAGTAGCAGCCAATTCTAGACCGAGTCTGAAAAGACGTTTAAAAACGTCTTTGGGAGTGAATGAGTTAATAATCCCGGCGATCGGACAGCGCGAGTGAGAAAAAAAGGCTCATCAAAAAGCACTTCTCAGCCTCCAAAGACGAGCGCGTTCTCTCTTTGTGACGTCGGCGAACAACAACGACAACAGCTTCAATCTACACTTGAAAACAAATCGAATAAAAACACCCGCGCGGCGACGGGGGTCCCTCGATAGAAATGCACGCGGCTGATGAAATGGAATGGCGTTTGACAAATTGACATTGAAAGGAGGCCGAAAGTGTCCGTTTGCAAGGCAGACGGGATCGCACCGCTGTTGAACTTTGCCCCGGTTGTGTCGCAGGGTGCTGAGGTGGGAGCGGGAGCCGCACGTGGCGGCGTTCCAAGGCCGTTTCGACGTGGTCATCTGCGCCGACTGGTAGGTGCCGCCTCCGTTTGACACCAAATTGCTACGTTTTCACGCAAGTTTTTGAACTTGCCGCCCTCTCGGGTGGTCGCCAAGTGGGGCGAAATCGTCGACGCGACGGCTTTTGGCGAGCGTCCGTTTTGTCTTTTGCGGGGGCCCGGTCCCGCCCCCCCCCCCCCCCCCCCCCCCCCTCCCGACGCTTCTCTTCCGGTTGGTCCGAAGGCGGAGCTCCCTTTCGGATCAACCGATGATGTCACCGGTTTCCTCCGGCCGGAGGGCGACAAAGATAGCCGGCCGTGCACTTTGACCGGGACCGCCCGGTGTCCGCGTGTCCCGCTCGGGAGACAATAGGGTGGTCTTCAAGGGGCGGGGCCGCTCCGTTTGACAACGCCCGCTTCTTGAGGCCATGTGACAAATCTCGTTTTGCTTCTTCCCTCCCCAACACTGTGGTTTTTTTTTTTTTTTTTGTAAACGGCGATAGTGACTCATTTTATCCGGTGGCCCCCCAGTGACCCGCTGTCCTTCCCTTGCACTTTAGCGTGCGTGCGTATCAGAGGCGGCGGCGCCTCCGCCCGAGCAAGCTCGCTTCCTTGTTGTTGTTCGCCGCCCGCTCTTCCTCTGCGAGTGGATCGGCGCGGCAAACTAAAGCAAACGCAAACTTGTCCCCTCTCAAGGCGAATCGAGCTCAAGCCGCCGCGCCCCCCCCCCCCCCGTCCGCCCCGGCAACAATAATAAACTCGGCGTGCGCACATCCTGGTTTCGCTATTCGCGCCGCGTCGCTGTCCCGCCCGCAAACACGTGATGCACTTTGGAGTAACGTTTCGACCAAAGGTATCGGACGGGTGGGCGGGGGGGGTCCAGATTGCAGTGGCATCCTGCAGTGGGATGTGCCGAATTATGCCAAATCTGTATTGTTGCACTTTAGTCACATTGATCAGACTGCATCTGGCTAGATGATGGTTAGGTTTTTTTTTAGGGGTGGGGGTGGGGGTGGGGGCGTTTTTTTTTTAAATGTAGACATGATTTCAATGGAGTGCGCGTTATGACACACACACGCGGACTTGATTTTGTGTTTTTCGATGGCCGCTGCAATCGTGCGCTTCAAGTGCAACGTTTCATCCGCAGAACATTTCCGTGGACTTGAGATTTGACTTTCAGATGGTTGGCGCGGGTTTTCCATGTGTCCAGGAAGCATGAGGGAAAAAAATGGCAGCATGCTTGGAGGATCAGAGTGCACCTCGGAAAGAAATTCAACAAATATCTTTTTTTATGCTGCACTCATCGAGTTTCCTTCCATGATGAGACCTTTTTACTTTCAATTTGAGTTTTGTAAATGACAAAACTGAACGTTTTTGACAGTGCGGCATCCGCTTTGATCGGCCAAATAGCAAATCGGGTTCCTTGTCCTCTACGGGGCGACTTGCAGGTTTCTTTTCCTGTTTCACCTCCACACGCGCTTTTTTTGGTGAACGTACGCGCACGTAATGCGCACCTTGCTGCTCAACTCGGGCAACTTGTTGTATATGTCCATTTTTGGATTATTCTTGTGGGGGGGGGGGGGCTGTGTCATCCTGCCAGTGGATTTGTTTACGAAATGAAAAGAATTATCAGCAGCCGCCATGACGACAATGCGCGCTAACCTCGCTCTCTCTCCCAGTTTGTTTCTGGACCAATACCGAAGCAGCCTGGTGGGTGCCATAAGGAGATTACTGCGCCCCAACGTAAGTGCGCCCGCGTCTGCTGTCTGTGCTTATTCCTCTAAATCAGCTCTGCGCTCTCCTCAGTCATAATTAGGCCTCGGCGCATATTAATAATGCGACGGGCTTCATATCGTGTCGCGCTTTCATGCTCGGGCGGCGCTCTGATCTGCGCGGCTCCGCCTCCCGGCTCCCCTTCATGCTAGCAACCCAACAGTGACTTCTCCCGTTTCGCCCCGCGATAAGACCGCGCTCTACGGGGGGGGGGGCACCGGCATGTTCTGGTGGCAATGGAAGCAAAAGGTCGCAAGAGATACGCTTGAGATTTCTCTTCATCTGAGGCGAGCGCCTCACGTTTCAAGTACAGAAACGGCGCAGGGAAGTTGGAGAAAAGGAGATATTCAAATACAAACGCCGCAAGGAGAAGGAAGGAAGGAAGGCGAGGCCGCGGCCGGAAAACGGCGCGCCAATTACACTTGAAAGTTGAAGAGCGACCGGAGGAAAGATCACACGCAAAGACGTTTCCTTTCAAGCCTTTCGGTGACAGGAAGGCTTCAATTAGCCACAAATCGTTGTCACGGTTTCGCCGCGCGAGCGCTCGCTCGTCCGAAAAGCACGTGGATTCTCATCCCGCCGCGGGCCACGTGCTTTCGGGAGCTCGCATTTGCCGCCTTGAGGAAATGAAAAGGCCGCGCGGCTTTCTGAGGCGAACTCGCCGTTGACGCTCTTCTTCCCGTCCAGGGCGTGGCCTTGGTGCTGGCCCCGCGGCGAGGCCACACCCTCGCCAGCTTCTGTCGGCTGGCCGGGCGGGCGGGCCTCCTGGTGGATCAGCGCCGGCAGTACGATGCGCAGGTGTGGGACGTGCATCTCAAGGTACGACCGCCGTCCTTTTTATGCTTTCCGCCAATGAGTGAAAAACAAACCAAAAAAAAGCACCGGTGGCGCGTCGCGGTGATTCGTTCGATCGCCGGCGGAGGAATCGACAGCGCTCGAGCAACAAATCAAAACAAGCGACCGCCACCAGCGCAACCGATCCAGCCGCTCGGTGCCGATGGAATGGTCGGGCTGCAAAAACAAACAAAAAAAAAAACAACCGAGCGAGCGAGATGAGCCGTGCGAGGGTCTTTGATTTTCAAGCGGCATTTGGAAGCCAATCGACGCCTTGTGCCATTCATCTCCGTTGTCAATAAGTCTTTCAATCCAGCATCGGATGGCGCGCCCGCCGCCGAAACCTGCCGCGGAAAGCGCCCCGGTTCAAAAGAAGCGGCGTCCCGCTGCGCTCTCCATTCACGCGCCATCGCGCCGCGCGGCGCGGCGACCGCCGGACGGCCGGCGGTCCGCCGGCGCAATTGGCGCCGACACCGCAGCTCAATTGCGCCTTCCGGGTGTGCGGGTGTCACGTGACACCCGCCGGGCTCCTCCTCTTAAAGGCACAGACGTTACCATCGTATTTTCAAAAATGATAGTATTTTATCCTTGCGAAAAGTCTGTTTACACACGATTCATTGAGGTGATGTAAAAAAAAAAAATCATCTAGTCCAGGGGTGGGCAAACTACGGCCCGCGGGCCGAATCCGGCCCGTTGGTCTTTTTAATCCGGCCCGCCGAAGGTCGGTCCACAATTAAGGTTCGATGTGAATGATTGCATTCATTTCAATTGGACGTGTAATGACAGGCATTTCACCGCCAGGTGGCGCATCGACTTGAAGTTGCAGAACACGGGGGGGGGGCGGGGCAATCTTTTCGACCACCTAGTACCTCTGTATCGCTCTACTTCTACTGGTCTGATCACAACCCATCTGCAGCGATGCACAGGCTAAAATAGGTCATCAACAACACTTTTGTCATTTAAAAAAAGTATATTAATAACGTACGTTCATGCTTTTGTTCTGTTGATGTTTGATATGGACTGTCAACAAATGCAGTTTTTTTTTAATGTACCATAGCTCGTGCTGACCTGGCCCTTCTGTCAAATTTTAAAAGTCAATGCGGCCCCCGAGCCAAAAAGTTTGCCCACCCCTGATCTCGTCCCTCGATTGCAGGCGGGTCCGAAGTCGTTTTTGTTTGTTTTTCGCAATATGGTCGCTAATGATTAAAATGGTTGAAGCGGACCTTTTCGTGCAACTACAAGCGTTTGGAAATACTTTGGAATGAATTGCTCGGGATTACGTCAAAGCGTGCGCACGTGTTCACGCACACACGCACACACACACACTGGGAGGTGAGGTGGCGCGTACAAAAATGAGGACAGCTTGGAGTGTCCCCCTTCCCATCTGAAGGCGATGAAGTCTCCTTTGCCTATCTTGTGATAAACACACTGAAAGAATGTGTGCGCGGTGGACACATATATCATCCAATCGTGCGCGCGCGGGCGCGTGTGTGTGTGTGCGTGCGACTGACCATCCCTACACACTTGGACACACGGCGACAGAAAAAAAAAAAAAAAAAAGTGATATCACCAGCTCGCACAGACCAGACATCACTTCGAAGGCGTATTGGCCAGACATGACACGCAAACGTGCCACGCGATGATATCACACCCAAACATACGCCGGTAAAACACACGCGCGCGCGCGCGCGCGCGCGCGCGCCAATGAGCAGCTGCTCCTCATTTGCGCTTCAGATTAGCTTTCCTTGACGAGACGTGTTTACTTGCAGTGGGAGGGCCAAGAAACAAAACGGGACAATATCACAACCTGCAGCGGAATACACACACACACACGCACGCTGTGGGATTTGCACGTCACGTCGGCTTCGAAGAAAGAACCAAACGCAAAAGCTTGATTCTGTGGAAGAAGTCAAACCAAAAAGCCCGAACAAGTTAGAGCGGCAGCCCCAAAGCGTGTGCCGTCGGCTCACTTTGCTTCACCTTCCCCAACGTCGCGGCTCTTCTTGAACGCGCACATTTTCATCCCTCCTGGGAAATTCCTAATGGCCTTATCTTGGTGTGTTTTTTTTTGTAATTTTTGAACGCGCGTGCGCGTTTTGTGACGACGGCGGCGGCCCGCGAGCTTGCGTTGTTCGTCGCAAAAGTAAGCCTCCGAATTGTAAGCGCGAGCGCGTGTGTGCTGGTGCGTGCGCGACAGGCGGCGAGCGGGCCCGGCGCCTTATCCTCTTATCCCCGCGCTCGCGGACCAGAGAGGCAAGCAGCTGCAGGGGACTGCAAGCGGCCTGATAATGCCGCCGCTATTTTCCGAGCCGCCATCTTAATCTTGTTACTGCAATGCTTGTGAAGAGAGAGTCATGAATTTTAATTTCTCGCTCTCGCGGGCGGCGCAGGAGCGCCTGTTCCCCCCCCCCCCCCCACCCCCCCCCCTCCCCTCCCCTTCCCATCTTTTGCAGGAGTAGTTGCCGCCGCCGCCAAACTCGGGCCGCCGTTTCCCCCGGCGCACTTGTTGATTCACGGCGACGCGTTTTTGCATCCGTATCATTCCGTCGCAGGCCCCGTTTTGGCTCACGCCTCGGTTT
This sequence comes from Hippocampus guttulatus, assembly GCF_054856545.1. Lineage (NCBI taxonomy): Eukaryota > Metazoa > Chordata > Actinopteri > Syngnathiformes > Syngnathidae > Hippocampus > Hippocampus guttulatus. The sequence goes on from NC_141270.1 coordinate 532,986, forward strand.
CGAAAGGAAGCGCGCCCTCGGGAGCCGGCCGATAACTCTCGAGTTGCTCCCGACCGGCGTGGCTGCGGTGGGAAAGGGACTCTCCGTGTCACTCCGCATTTGGGTCCCGGAATAACCGACCACACGACTCAATTAGGCCTCCGAAATAAGGAAAAGACACAACGCGAAAGGCGCAAAAAGAACCGGAAGTGAAAGGGTCCGGCGGCCAGAGTGAACCGGGCACGGAGGAAGAACCCAAATATGGACCAAAGGTGTGACCCGTAATACTTGGGCAGAAATCGCCAGCGCAAAAATAACAGAGACCGGATAGCAGAATGCGAAGCTCATTAAGAGCCGCCGGCAGCGCATCCGGGTTTGAAAAGGAAGCGGGCACCAGAATACCCGCTTTCCAAAATGGGATCCAAGTAAACAGGTACCAAAGGAGCCAGGCACTATCATGAGTTGGACACCAGAAGAACTGCCTCCCGAAATAGCTCGGCGCCATGATACGGAAAGTGTGCCGGGAGCTAGGTCCCCCCCCCCCCCCCGAAACTTGAGCATTGAGGGACCACCATAACTGCTTACGAAGGTAACCTGGTACTGAAATGGACTGGCGGGTTAGAGACCAAAATAGCAAGTGATCCAAGAAGGAAAAGTTACAGAGAAGTGGGGAGGGGGGAGGGGGGGGGGCAAAAATGGAGCAACCTTCTCTCGGCGTAGCAAACGTGCAGCGGTAACGGCCGCGTGCCCCATTGAACCGAGTGGTACCGTTGGGTCGAAACATGACTTTTGCTTGAATAGAGACACCCCCCGCCCCCCCCCCACCCCCTTCCGTAGTCCCGCCTTTTCCGCTTCCCCCCCCGCTGTGCCGAGAGGAGACGTCGAAATGAAGAGGCCGTACAAGAGAGCGGGAGGGGGCACAGAAGTGGCACTGAAAGAAATGACTCGCACCTTGCAGAGGGGGGGCAAAAAAGCGAGGTTGACGGAGAGAAAAGGGGGGGGGGGGTCGGGGAGGCGATTTGGGCAGCCACCCATGACGCTGATTAGGCAGCCCGCGATCAGGAGGAACAGCTTTGCTTGTTAAACTTTTCACCTCTGCCAGCTCTCAGCCGTCCTCGCCCCCCTCCCTCACCTGTTTTCCTTCCCTTCCTCCCCCTTGGCTCCTTCCGCCCGCCGGCATTTAATGTGAAAGCTGCTCAACACAGTGCTCTTCCGGCGGGGCGAGGGCGGGGGTTACACAGGCAGCTGCCCTTCCACGCCCATTAGCCCTTGTGGCTGAAGGCTCTCCCCCCCCCCCCCCTGTTCCCTTCTTCTCTCTATATAAGGGTGTAGGGGGGGGGGGGGTCACTGGTTCAACCCCCGGAGGGGAGATAACGCCAAGGCGGCGGGAGGCTTGGGTGTGGCCTGCAAGAATTGAGCCAAGCAAGTGGTTGAGCAGGTCGCCCGCAAGCTAGCCGAGCGCCCAAAAGTAGCCGCGCGGCAAACTCACAGGGCACTTCTGAGAAGGACATTCAACAACTTTACAGCAAGTAGCGACCCCCCCCCCCTCCCCCCCCCCCCAAAAAAAAAAGATTGATGTCATCCTCTCCCAAAATAAAACAATTGGCAATTACTCCTGGTAAAGGCACACAAGCTGCAAAACGCCTCTCGGAATAACGAACGGGCGACCGCAATTTTCAGGCCCCCAAATAACGGGGGGCGGCGGGGAAGGCGACCCCAAACAAAAGTAGCCGAAGCAAAGAACCGCGAGTGAAAAAGAGGCCGTCTTGTGGCCTGACGCCGCCGCTTCTGTCTTGTGTCGGCGCTCAGATGCTGCAAGAAGGCAAAGAGGCCTACGACGAGAACCTGCACTACCCTCTGCTCGTCACCTTGAGCAAAGGAGCTCAAGCTTAGCGAAAGACGCCCGCCCGCCGCCGAGCCTCGGTTCGACTCTATCGCCAGGCAAGTGAAGATCCGTCTCGTCGCGCGTCCTCCTTCTTTTCGCACGCGGAAAAGATTCCACCCGGCACCAGAACCTGCGCGGCCATTTTAGCCCGGCAGCAACGTAAAGCGGCAGAATCGTGTCGGGTGGAAACTTGCCATGTGCCAATTTGTTCCATGTTGTATTTCTTGCACCATTGCAAGAGCTCCTTGTTTTCATGCCGTTTCTTGAAGGCGTTTGAACCTCAAACGAGCGTTCATGTGGAACCCCGCATCGTCCATGCGCCTTTTCTCACGTCTCCGTGTGCAGTTTTTGCATCTGGACTTGAGTTTGGCCCCCGTGCGGCTCGCTCTGACCTCGCGTTCACTCTTGACCATCGGCGCAATCTCATTTTGTCACTTAATAAAAACAACTCGCAACACATTCTCAGAGCATTGTGGTCTTTTTTTTTTTCTTTTTTGGTTCGTCGCCCCCCCCCCCGCAATTCTCACATTTACTTCCAGTAAAAGAGCGAGCGTTGGTAATTGTGCGGCGCCGTTCTAGTGGCAAAAGCGCCGTGTCGGCACCTCGCGTGTGTTCTTTTTGTCAAGAATTAAGGCGTTAAATGCTTACAGATGTAATAAAGTTTCGTCGGGCCCCCCGATTGGCTGCGGCCCGCCTTTCCAACACAATGGCCTCCTGCTGGCTAAGCTGGTGCCAGACAAGCTAACACACACGCACGCACGCACGCACGCACGTATCCAGCCCAGTCAACCATCTTCCACTCGGCGGGAATAAAAGAGAGAGGGATCAAGAAGGGAGGGAGTGCAGCTAATCCTGCAGCCTCACTCTTGTGTTTATCAGTGAGGAGGAGGAGGGCGAGTTGTCGGGGGGGGGGGGGAGGAGCTACAGCGAGGCCTCCTGATCCGTCTTTTAACATTTGAAAGAGCTCCGCGCGCACTCTCCTCCCTCCGGACCCGAACGAGCGGAGAGAACCCCGAAATGGCCAGACCGAGTGCGAGTAGTAAGAAACGCAAGTCAATAAATGCAAGCGAAAAGCCAGTGATGGAGTGGCCGAGTGAGTGATCGAACGCGGGAGGGGGGGGGGGGGGGAGAAAAGGGAGACAGAGCGCTCCCCGACTCGACACAAGGGCCCCATTAACTTGACCACTTGCCCTTTGCGCACAAAGGCACGGCCGGCCCATCGCCACGCCCACCCAATTATCCGCGATTAGGCTCAGTGCGTGTCAAGATGGAGGGAGTGCGGGCGGGGGGGGGGGGGCAGAGAGAGAGAAGAGAAGACCAAAGTCAAAGAGAAGCTTCAGATTTTGCGTCCTCGAGTGACGTGGACGCCGATGGGAACCTTGATTGGGTCCATCTGCTCACGAGGCAAATTTAGACCCCCCCCCCCCCCCAAAAAAAAATGCTGAACTATTTGCTTGACAATTCATAACGATCCGGAATTGCTTTCAAAAAGTTGACACATCAGAAATCCTTTTCCTCAAAGGAAAAGGTGAAAGAAATCAAGCCAAAGCATGAAAGAAGCACCGTTTCAACCGTTTCAACCTTTTCGGGCTTCCAACTGACACTTGGTCAGGTCTGCTTGCCTACTTCCTCTTATCTGCCCTCCGCAGCCCCCCCCCCCCCCCCCCCCCGCTTTTTGGTTCCGTTTGTTTGTGCTCATGGAGTGGAATGCCGAAATGTCCCTGAAAGCATTTTTCCTTTTCTTTCTTTCTTTTTTTTTAATGCGAAAGGCCATCCACTGTGTGTTGCTCCAGCAAACCCCCCACCTACACACACACACACACACACACACTGTAACATGGCCTACAAGATTGGCCTTGATGACAATAATGTTTTCCATTACAGAGGCCGTATTTGCGGAGTAAGTGGAGGTGAAATTCAGTGGTATTAATGCAGTAATGGAACGGGGTGGTGGCGGTCCACTGCCGGGAAAAGCGCCACTTTGATTGTGTTGATTATGATCTGTTTTAAACAAACAAACAGCCCCCCCCCCCCCCGCCCGTGCAGCTTCGAGATGCTTTTACGGGACATAAAAGAAAAATCAGCTGGCCGACGCTTCTGTTTCTTCGTCGGCAGAGCTCACCGAGAGGGCAAAAAGTTTCTTTTGTCAAATAGAAACTTTTTCACAAAGGCACTCATTTAACCGAAGCCAGGCCCGCAAGCTCTGCCTGGGGACTTGTGTTTGAGCCCTGCGGTACGCCGCCCCTCCGACGCCCGCACCTCATGTCACCCGCGGGGAAATATGGACCTTTGTCGTCCGTGGTGGAAACGCCGAACTCGAAGCGACAGCCGCGGGAGGATGAAAAACACGGAGAGAGGCGTGTCCGTCAGAGGGCGGAGCTTGTGCAGGCGTACTTTCGGCTTTGTGCTTTTCCGCGAGGGCTTGAGGCAACAGGCCGCTAACGAAGCAGCTTTCGTTTGATTGTTGATCAAGTCCTGGCTCTTGAGACGGCCAAAAGTGTTTGTCTGGAGGTTTTTTTCCCCCCTTCAGTCTGCTCTTTGGAAAAAACAAAAAAAAAGCCCCCCATCACCCCACTCAACTTTACCGAATGTGTTTCCCAAGTTGCGGTGCGGCATTTTGACTTTGTCGCTGCGGTCGCCGGGGCAACGGCTGAGGCCCGGCGACCCACGTTTGCCGCGGGCCATTAAGGGTCGCTCAACGAGCCTCTCTTCCTGCCGCCGGCGGGATGGAGAGGGCCCTCGTCTGCGCTTCGAAGGTCAACGAGGCCGGCGCCCGCCGCTCTCGCTCGCCGACTTTTGCTTTTGCCGCGGCCCTCGCACCCGATCATCAAAAAAAATCCGTCCCGCTCGGTGTGCCATTCGCTGCGGTCTTAAGCTCACTCCGATATGAAGACGATTGTCGCTAATGTATCGGACGTCCTCGCTCGTACCTTTGACGTATGCGGTGTCCCGTCGGGCAGAAATGCGCCATCGTCGAAGTCAAAATGGTTTGAACGCTCTGAGCGAACGCTCGGCCTCTCGACGGTGATTCTGCTGCGGTTTCCGGAGCTCGTCATGAAAGCGGCGTGATCATCGCCAGTTCAATCGCTCAATCGTTGTTGTCGTTTTTTGCCAAATCAAGAAGAACAGTAATTGGGGGGGGGGGGGGGTAATGTATCCTGACGCGCGATGAATTGATTCTCCAAACGTTTGACGGCAACAGCCAGGCCGAGAACGCTCAGCGAATGCCGATCTGCGCGTCCAACGACGCGGCAGCTCCGCCCGACCTTCGGCTCGGACGCTCGCGCCAGCGCTTCGGCGCAGTCCGGCGAGCGCCGCTGGGAAAATGTGGCCCTCGGTCAAGAAACGGTGGAAAGTCTACGAGCTCAGGCTGTGACATCGCCACCCACCAAAACTCGTTCAGAAACGGCCGGCCCACGCGAGAACGACGTTGTCGAGTCACATTGATTCCTATGGCCCTCCTTCCCCAAAAACGGAGTCCGTCTCTCCGGACGAGTGCGATGGGGACCGGGGGGGGGGGGGGGGGGGGGGTCACTGGTCAGATCCCCCACTTGCCTCTTGCGTGTCTTCCGAGGGGGCAAACGTGCATCGCTTCCGTCCACGCTAATCCTTGTGTGACAAAAAGGCATTTTGCCTCAATGAGCGAGTGTGTGGGCGGATCCACTCGTCCCCCGCAAACACGCACGCCGGCGCATTTCCCGTCCGTATGTGCACAAGGACTCTGGTGCAATTAACCTTTAGCTGATTTAGTCCTCGTAGCCTGATTGAATAGAGCCCGAGTGTTCCCTAAGCCACAAGCGCAGCCTTGTGAGTGTGTGTGTGTGTGTGTTTGTGTGTGTGTGTGAAATGTTGAGCGAAGGAGAGGGCCTACTCCCCCCCCCCCGTCTCCGGTTGTCCTTTAAATCCGTCTGAGTGCGTTTGCCCTGAGCGAGACGGCCATCGTTTGCCTTGGCTACTTGTGAACTTAATAACCTCGGAACCCCCCCCACTACTTGTTTACTCCCCATCCATCCACTGGGCAGTTGTCGGTAGCGTCGCCGTGTCGTAAGAGCGCACTCCCTTTTGTTCATGAGGAATCCGATTGCTGTTGTGAAAGCGCCCCGGCGCCGTCTGTTCCGGCTTCTTGATTGGTTCCGCCTTCGGCGGTCCTAATGGGTCCCGACGGATAAAATGTCCGCCGTCAAAGCCGCCTCTCGACGCGGCGGACGAGAGGGCGCGCTGTTTGTGCAAACAGTTTGCCAAACCGCGGCTGGTTTGACCACAAACGCTCGCTTTGCTCGCGTGCGGATGATACGAACGCTCTTGCTATCCGCCAAGCTGTCGAGCTAGCTTGCGGCGGCGTGCCGCGGCGCGTTTCTCACGGCTCGCGCGGCTCCATTAATTAGCCGTTTGATGCTGTTAATTGGGCTCCCGCTGCTGCGCTAATTGATAACGCCGTTGCCGTTGCCATTGACGAAGGCGCGAACACAAACACGGGGCGGGGGGGGGGGGGGGGGGGGGGGGGGGGGAGTCATTCAAGCCGGGTGAAAAGCGGGCGGACGCGAAGCGTGACAATCGTAGCGGCACGAGGCTCCTTTTGGCCGGAAACAACAAAGCGCGACCGCTGATGGGCTGCTGCCTTTCGCGGCTTCATGTTAGCCGCACTTTAGACCTTTTTGTTTTTTAAAACAGGCCGGTTCCTTTTTTTCAATCTGATGACAAAACTAGGTAAAAAAAAAAAAACTAGCGAGAGGTCAAATCAACTGCATTTGGGCTCTTGATTGATTGATTGATTGAGGTCTTACAAGAACAAAATCAAACAGGGGAGGGGCGACGTGCGCAAAGCGGATAGCACTGACCGTGATCGGAACTGATTGGAAGAAGCAAAATATTTTCCGAATGCAGCCCCCCCTGTCGAATTGGCGAAAACTCCTCAGCTTCTGGCCTTTGAAAAAAATTGCAGTCTAATGGGAAAAAAAGTCTCAAGTTTTCAGTCGTTCCGCTGGGCTCATTTCGAGTTGTGATTGTCGGCGGGGTTTGTTTTTAACACGCTTCTCAATGTTAGCGAAGCGAGCGCTAGCAAGAAAACATCATAGGACCTGTACCGTGATTTGCTTTCCTTTCTTTTTCACAAAGAGCGACTTTGTGTCATGGCAACGATTGCGGCGGACCGCCGATTCTTCTCAGAGCGAGCCGAGCGGGCTCGGCGCGGCGACGACTCAGTGGCAGGAAGTGGATGGAAACCTTCCTCCGGGTCACGTTGGCCGGCGCAGCTTCATTCGGTCCGATCGGTCAAACGATCGCGATCGCGGGTCGGGCTGTCTGCAAGTCGGGCTGCAAGCGTCCGCTCGGCGGCTTTCAAGGGAATGAGAACGGCCACTCGGATGGGCCGCGATCAAAGTCGGCTCCGCTGCGCCGCTCGGCGCGCAGGATCACCGCCGCTCGCGAGAAGAGAGCCCCCGTGGAGACGAGGGAAACCATTCGGTACGTACGCCCGTTTTTTTCCCGTCGCGTCCGCTGAAGAGCTTGAAATCAGTCCTTTTTTTTTTTTCCAAACACACGTATCAGTACCTCGACTGGAGCGTGAGGACTTTTTGCCACCCGAGGTGCGTCGCGCATTAAAGATGCTCCTCGTGTTTGGCAATCTCGGCAGATTATTCCCGTTGGTTTTCCGTTTGCGTCGGCGGCGCTTGTGGCCGAGAGCGGCGCCTTCGGGCGCGCGCAAATGGAAATGCAATCTGCCAGGACCGGGCGGTAATAGCAATATCATCTTCCTATTACCGCTCTGCATCTGCATCACCTCGCTAATGGCACCACTCAGCTATTCATGGAAATGTCGGCTGTCACCCGTAACAGCCGCCGTCGCCGGCGACGCGACGCGCGCGAGGACCAAAAACAATATTGCGGCCCCTCGCGCCGAGGCGCGACCGCCTTTTCAGCGCCGACATGAGTCGCAATTGTCACGGAATGGAAAGAACGGAAAAAGAATCGGCCGGAAGAACTTTTCAAGGACAGTTGAGAGCGAACTTGTTGTTTTCTAGCCAAAGTATGGTACAAAAGGCTCTCTTTTTTTTCCCTTTTGTTTAACGCAGGCTCACACATTTAGAAGTGAGCTTTTCACATGATTGACTGTTTTTTTTTTTTTTTAATGTGGTGTTCAACATGACATCCCGACTTCATTGGAATGAGCAAGTTGGGAAAAAAATGTAGCTGCAATCCAGACGATCCTGCTTTGACGAAATCAAATGAAGCCATTTTTTTTTTCTTTTTCTTCTTTTAACGGGGCCGTCTCTTGCAAATTCGACTTTGACTTCCGTGGCGATCGTACACACGCAACACTTTGCTTTGGACATCCCTGTTACACCCCCCCCCCCCCCCAGTTGAGGCTTTTCATCCATTTTCTAAAGAAAAGGACTCTCGCTCTTCAAGCGGTATCTGGCCTTCCTCCTCGCCCGCTATTATAGGCCTTCCCATTAGGAGCAATTACCGCTCAGTCTCCAGCGTCTGCGCCAACATCCGCGCGCAGTTTTAGCACTTTTGGTCAAAGAGTCGGCTCACTTTGCGGATACCGAGAAACCAAGTCGCCCGATCTTTTTTTAGCCGTGACGACACACGGCGGAGAATTGCGTTCGCCGCGTCCTTCTTTCTTCGCGCCTTTGGCCCACGCGGCGGCGGACAGGCGCCTGTTTTGATTGAAAGCGACCATTTTCTTGTCGTGATGACTCCCAAAATCTCTATACAACTGTTGTCATGTAAAGTGTTTGTGTACAAAAAAAAAATGAAGAATGGAAACGAGTACCATCGCCGTGCTCCATTTTGACCACGGCCTACGCATTTCATGAAATGACCCGATCAAGCCGCTCGGTGGATTTTTTTGATGGATGACATTTTTTGGACCCACTTTATTTTGGGGCTTGTAGAAAGTAGCTTGCACTGTGTCACGCTGAGCGCCGTTCCCGATATTTGCGGCCTCAAGTGTGCCGGCGCTTCCGCGCCAACTCCCGAGAGACTCGTAAACCAGCCGTGACCTGCCAAAATGGCCGTCCGGCGACATGAAAGACAACTTCCTGTATTTCGCCCCCCCTCGGCGTGCCGATGGCCGACGAAAGCTGTCTCGCATCAAACGGCGGCCCGATGTGGAAGCGCCCCCCCCCCCCCAGACAATAACAACCCCGGCGGTGCAAACAGCGCACGCAAAGGCCGTCCCAATCCGGATGGGCCGCTCTTTTTATGTTCAGACTTCAGACGGTCTGGAACGACTCGCTGCGGCGCTCGACTTCCTTTCCCGGCTCGGGCCACTCCCAAGACGAGACGGGGCGCTGCAAGCGGTCCGACGCGCGTCGTAGCGCAGACGTTAACATTCCGTCATGGGGAAAGGGCGTCTCCTGCCGTCGGATTGATACAAGGACAGGGCGAGCGGCTCCATCCCGGCATCGGCGCGGAAGCGCATTTGCATACGTGGCCCGCCTCCCGACATCCGCGGCGCCGCTTTCCTGACAGGCTTAATGAACTCGTCGTTTAAGTGGTCAAATTATGCACTCATCCCTTTGTATCCTCCATCGCCCCCCCCCCCTTTCCCCCCCATCCATCCTGTCTGTCTGCGCACAGGTGATGGAATGGAAAGTTTGCCCATTCATTTCAGCTCACGGCCCCCACCCCCGCCCGCAGCGGCCGGTCCCGCCTCTCTCCGCCGCCGCCGACATTAGCGCGGAGTGCCGGCATTCGCGGGAGGGGAAAGGCAGCGCCGCCGGGCCCTTTTGTGGAGAGAAATCATGTCGAAAAATAGAGCGGGGAGAGAGGGAGCGGCGAGCCTGTCACGGACCTCAATGGCGGCATTATGTAAATGGCTGACATCCTCTGATGTAAAGCTGAATAGAGACACATTAATGTCTTGTGTATATTTAAAAAGCCCGGGCCCAACTCCTCGGGATTGCGAGCGGCAGATCCCGTAATCATGTTGACGAAGTAATGGCAGAGAATTAGTTGTCCATTAAAAGTGTATTATGCGCAACGCTGGCACATGAAATGACTCTCAAATAGTGCGGCGGGTGGGGGTGGGGGTGGGGGGGGGGGGGACCGCCACGGTGCCATTCCCAAGTCGGCCTCGGCGGCGGTGGCAGGTGACTGACATCTTTAGACTTTGCGCAATCAAAGCAGGGTGGCTGTGTGGACGTTCGCACAGCGGGGCCCGAAAGGCTCTAATGAGGTTACGGGGTGGGGCGGGGGGGGCGGCCGTCACACGTACGCTCTTTGGCATGCGCGCGCACGCAAGTTCCGTCCTGCGCATGCGGGCGCCGACGAGTTAAAAGACGGCGTTCGGGATAGCTACGCCGTATTCTCCCGCCATGTGGCGCTTCGGCTTTGGCCCCCTCCCCCCCCCCCCACCCCCGCTTCCAATACGGTCGAGCCCACTCCATCGCAAAAGTAGCCTTCACGAGCACCTCCGCAATTTCAACGGCACCCCCCCCCCCCGTTTCATCCTCCTTTAGCATGTCATAGCATAGCGCGTCATTTAAAAAAAAAATCATCTTTTCTGCGAGAGGGAGGGGGGCGCAGGGGGCTCGGCCACAAAACCACATTTAAAGACATAATAATAGGAAAGAACAATGGATCAAAAATATCCAACAAAAGCGTGTAACAACGTACTCCTCCTTTTTTGTTTTCCAAACTAAACGTATCCTCACACGCTGTCCATCAAGAATCAGGCCGACGGGCATCTCCAGAAAAAAAAAAAAGCTTAAAGTGAAATACAAAATGCCCAAAAAGATGAAACGCTTTCTGTTTTCATTCTTCTTCTTCCAGCGTCACAGTGTCAAAGCAAACAGTGCCGCCATCCACTGGCCCACAGTGAAACTGCACCTCAAAGGAGGCAGAACAAAAGCGGAAAAGAAAGTGTCCCCAAAAAAGAGCGGGGCCGGTTTCCTTCAGCGTATCAAAAGATGTCTTGAAATGATCTTTATCGGGTCGGATCAGCGAGCTGATCATTTGAATTTGGGGGGGGGGGGGGGGGGAGGAGGAGGAGGAGGGAGACCTGGGCACCCCTGGTTTAAAGAGTGCCGTGAAGGCTCGAAAAACGTATCCGGGGAGTCTTTCCAGATGGGATTTCGACATCCCGGATTTCGCTTGCGACGGGGGCGGTCGAGAACGCAGCCGCCGTGACGGGGGGGGGGGGGGGGGGGGCGGTCTGAGAGCAAGCAAAAGAAGGAGAAGCGGAGCCTTGCGCAGGTAGCGTCAGCCGCGTGTGTGAGTGGCAGCCTTTCTAATCTGCTGTCATATTTGTCACGCGGCCTCATGTGTGGCTGCCGCCCCCCCCCCCCCCCTCCTTGCCTGTGACGACTTGACTTCTCAATTTGTCACTTTCTTTCTCCTTCCCGGTGGCTTTTTTTTTTTTTTGACGTCAGACAAATAGCGGTGAAGTTAAAATAAACATCAAGCCCCCCCTCACCCCCCCCCTTTCGTTCTCTTCCTTTCTGTCCCATGTTGTCGAGGCGATGGGAACGCAATTCACATGTCAAAGAACCCCCCCCCCCCCTCCACCCCACTCGCTCGCCCATCTCTTCCTCTTCCTCCTCGGTCCTCTCCCCCCCCCCCCCCGCCCCCCCATCTTGTTCTTCTTCTGTCGTTGACATTGTTCCCGAGCGCCGCTCGCTTTTATCGACGTCGCCGAGAGCGGCGCGGGGAAAAAAGAAAAGGGACAGGGATGACAAGCTTTCTTCTCAGCCCGTTGCGGCGAAAGGCTTCTTGTCACGCCGCCGACGGGACGACTGACAGCTTCCACTGTCGCGGGAACACGCCTGCGCCAGCGCGGCTGTCAGTCAAGAGCCGGCGCCGTCCGTCGGCTGGCGACCGGACGCCGCGCCGGCCCGGCTTCTCCTTCCTGGCCGGGGGCCGCTTTTGCCGATGGGTCGTGATATCCCGAGAGGTCGGCGGGCACGCGCCCGACGACGAGCAAAAGTATCGCAACGCATCCCGATCCGGTGGGAGGCGGAACAAACCAAAGCGGCCGCTTATGTGGATTTTTTTTTTTTTTTTCCAACAGCGAATCTTGGAAATGAGGACGCCCCCGATCCGTTGAGGATTGCCCTATCAATGTCCAATGCGTGTTTTGCCGATCAGGCTGTCACGGTTCTGTTTGTTGCCAACAGGTGGCAGCGCAGGGCTCCACCTGCGGCGGCACACCTGTTGCTCATTACGTCATTAGTCGTATAAAAGGACTCCCGCCCGACCGCTCGTTGTCTGTTTGCTCCTGCCGTGTTTCGGTCACTGTTAGTTTTTTAGCTTCAGCCGTGGTTTTTGTTTGATACCTCGGGATTCTTTTTGTTCTTAGGACTTTGTTTGTTTCGGTTTTAGTTTTCTGTGTTTTGATCAATCCAACTGCTCCTCCCTCCTGCCTGCTTTTTTGGGGTCCACCGCCACCACGTAACGTGACACAGGCAAGTTGCGGTTCATGTTTACATCCAGAATCTTATTTTGAAAGACGTGCTTTTCTTTTGCCACCGGCCCCAGACAAGCAAAAGCTGATGGCAAAAAGAAAGAATGGCTTCCAATTCCATACCTGCCAGGGGTGTCCAAACTTTTTCGTTTGAAAAAACGGAAGAACCGCTTTCAAATGCGTCCGCTTTTTGGAAACATGCTAAAGTCGGTCAAGAAAGCCGTCGTAGATTGTTTGAATTGTCGAGTTCATTTCATCCGCTTTTGTGTGGCGGAGGTGTGAAGAAAAACATTTTCGGGGTGGGTGGCCAACAGCCCTCTCGAGCTCGCGGCGTAGATCCAACTCAGTTTTTAAGTATCTATTATTATTTGTTTGCAGGTGGGGGTCATGTCACGGGTTGCTGAAAAATGTCCCCCAGGCCGTAGTCTCACCCGGGATATATGCCGGAGGGAAAAAAACAACAACAATTTGCTGTAACTTCTCCAGAAGCAATACCTGTATTTTTACAATACAAGCAATTATCTGTACCGCAGCCCATCTCTCCCAGGCGGGACCAAGACCGGGGCAATCTGCCGTAAGATGAGCGCTCGCAAAGCTGCTCCTTGGCCATCGCGCTGGCGATTTGGCCGCAGTTTGGACCTTGGCACCGAGCAGAAGACGGAAGGAAGCATTGTTGCTTCCCAAAAATGAATTCTCCGGCGTTCTGAAAAGAGATTCCGTTTCAATTGTGCCTTTAGCGTATGTGGGAACGATAAAAAAAAAAAAGAATGCATTAGTCCCCATGAGACGAGCCCTCCCCCCTGACGCCGCCGTGAGCGGCAAACGGCGCGTCGGAACCAAAACGGCGATCGGTACTATTGTTGCGAGTTTTTGTTTCGACGTTGAAACCGGCCCCCAAAGCAAAATGGCCGATTTGCGCCGGGGTTTCCGGGCCCGCCGTCCGCTCCTCGAGACATTCTCTGCGTGTTCCGCTCGGTCAGACGTGCCCTTAAATGCGCGAATCGGAATGAGAAACATTCCCGTGTCTGCGGGACGCGGCGTTCGGTTGTTGTGCCTCGGTGGAGGTTTCCCGCCGCAGCGATTGCCATTGTCGTTGTTGCGCCGCGACTCCCTGCCAATCTCTTCTCCGATCTTCCTGCGTGCAGTCTCATGTGCTGGCAAATGAGGGGGTTTTTTTTCTCACCCATTTCACGGGAGCTTAATCGTTGTGACATTTCTCCGTTATGTCCCATTGTGTCCGCCCACCTGCCGTAAGTGACATATGCAACAATAACATGCCTCCCCCCCCCCCACACACACACATACACAGACTCCAGCCTCATCCTCCACTAGTGAGAAACGTTGTACTTCCTAACCAGACGTAATGACGAGGCCATTTTTAGCATGAGCACAAGACATGCAGATGTCTGAAACGATGTACGTCGCAGTATCTTCATCTGTTTCATTTTGGGTATGCATTTCTCAGTGCATCTATAAAAGATTCAATCCAAAAATTAAACGCGTACTATGATCCCCCCCCCCCCCCGCCCCCCAGTTGCAAAGAGCTGCCAAGAATAAAAACGACCATTCAAGGATGTTGAACAGCAAACAAACAAGAAGGGCAAGAGGTCATTTGGTGTCTTCTTTTCACACAAAATCGGGACATTTCAAGATTGTTTAGCTGCTATGTTCGTCCTGCATGTCATTCCAAATCCTTTCCGCTCATGTTGAAGTACAGGACAACGTAAGGCCAAGTGCAAGCGCCACGAAGACATGTTTTCCATCTAGTTCACTTCAAACTATAGAGTGAAGCCCTGCCATTTGTGGGGGAGAGGGGAAAAAAAATCGTATGCGGGCGTCCACCGCCAGAGCTGTGTATATATAAAAAACAAGACTAATAAATAATTGTGTTCACTTTTTGACACTTGGCATTTTTTCTCATATTCCTAACACCGACCCACCTGAAAATCCAACATGCTTTTTTTTTTTTCAGTTGAATGCAATCCAAAAATATATTTGGGGGGGGGGGGCTCGGCCTTCTCTCCCCTCCCGTCTCCCGCCTGGCCTCCCCTCCTCCAGGCTCGTCGCGCGGCGACAATGGCCGACCCGAGGGAGGCCGTCGCGGCACAAAAGCAAGGACGGAAATGAGGGCTAACTTCTGGGAAGTCTGGCCTCTCGCGCTCATTACCTCCCCGCCGCCTTCCCCGATCGCCGGCTCGCCCTTTTTGTCTCCGACATGGGGGAGAACCCATGAGAATTTAATCAATTTACTTTTCTGAGAATAACATAAATTTAATTGATGTTATTTTATTTTCATAAATATGTCAACAAAATTATTCTCTGTATTCTTTACGTCGTATTATTTCCACTTAGTCGAGTGGCTTATTTTAAATAACATCGAAAGCCACTCGCTAAATAACCTATTTATTGTGGTAGAGTTTTTAACCAATCATATTTCAGATAGCTTGTGTTGCCAGGTAAACTAAACTTGCTCGGGACCTTCAGATGAAACAGAGCAGGCCCCTGTGCGCTGTCAATGAACGGCCACAGTCAGCTTGCAATAGCCAATCAGATCCCGAGTCTGCCCCGGCCTTACGTCGGCGCTGGACGTGCGCGTTCGGTGATCGGATGAGCGCCTGCTAGAGGGAGCTGTTGCTGCATTTTGACCCAAAATGGCCGAAGGAGAAGACGTTGATCTGGTTGCTGGACTACTTTCCAAACAATTTTCAAGACGTCCCTTCCACCGGATTTACCAATTGAAGTTGTTTTACCAAGGCAGCAAGGAAACATCAGAGCACGGCTGGGCACTTACAAGCCACGGTGCGTTTAAAAACGTTTGGGGACACTCGCGTAGATCTGCAGCTCAGTGAACAGGCACAACATTGGTGAGTAAATGAAGTTTATTTTACGTTTCTTCTTGTTATTTTATTTCGTGAGTATTAATGGTCACGAAATAAAAAGACAAAGATACAAAAATGTAGCAAATAAATCAGCTCACCTGCAATTTATAATGGCGCATTGTAGTCAGCTTCGTGCACTACAATTCGTTCCATCTCAGCTGCTCAACATTTTCGGTTATTTGCTGTTGTATAGCCTATTCTCAAAATGCAAATGATCTGTTCATTTTATTTTCAAAGAATAGTTTGTTTTGTTATTGTGTGTTTGGTGTCTTAAATGATACTACGACATTGCGCAATTTATTGGACAGACTTGTTTATGATCACACAGCGTCATTTGGGTGGTATTTTATTTAGTATTTTTTAAATCTTTTTCTTTTAGATAATATCTGTAAATTTAGTTTCCTGCTCTGAATTGTGAATGCAGACTTGGTTTTAAATGCTCCTGAAATGAAGTGCTGCCTGACCGGCCTATAGTGTTCATGTATGTGACGTCACTGAAGGCCTAAGGTTGAAATGCACGGCCCGCCACTGCGAATGCGGGTGGTCGCTCATCTGCAAGGTGAACTCTTGTTTTTGCACTTTCACGAGAAAAGATTCCAGCTGTTATGTACCCTTGAACGGTTTTTGGTGTTTTTTTTCCTGCGGTTTTACTCAAGCGTGATTTGTTTGGGCGGCGTCGCGTTCGTCCCTCAGTCGTCGCGGTCCCAAGTTGTTGCCTCAATCCCAGACGTCTTTGACGCACCGTATGCCATGTCGAGGCGGGGCTGTGACCGGAGAAGCAGAAATGTTTACGTTCATGGACTCCATCAAGCTCTCGACGTGGAAGCAAAGTGGCCATTTTGATTCATTTATTTTGTTATCGTTGCGCAAACAGCCTCTTGAGTTCCTGCGTCCGAGCCGCTCGAAAAAGACGAGCGGACATGTTTGGAGAAAGTGTTGTTCGGGTGGAGGACACTTGAGTAAATCCGTTTCCTGAATAGAAGCCGCGCTTGCGCTTTGTGGACCGTTTTGCACCCAAAAGACGATTTTGCCCCCGTTTGGTGACAAAAGGCGAAGATGTGCGGCGGCGGTTTGCTGAATGCGTTCATTTCAACGCCTGCTTCCATTCCCTGCGGCATGCTCGCCCTCTCCCAGGAGAACGGCGACTTTGTGCTAGGTGCGTTCCGCTCCGAGTGTGTGTGTGTGATGGGGGGCGGGGGGTGCCCATTCATCTGCCACATATGGCAGATCTGCAAACGCCACATCCTTCATGGTAAACATTGAGGGATAGTGTTGTGCTTCTTTCTCTCGGCGAACGGGACAGGCACACTTGTGATAAGTGCTTCATTGCCTGGCCGAGAGATGCCGCAAATGGGCCAAGAGAATACGACTCATAAAGCACCCCCCCCCTCAACATAACCCACCGGCGTACCCCACCCGAACCGAGCCCTCGCGCCTCCTTGAGCCGGACCTTTTGTCCCAGCCTGCTATTCTGCGCCCGCCGCCCCCCCTTCTTTATGCGCCTCTTTTGCTTTTGGCTGAGCGGCCATGTGAAGAGGTTCATTACGGCCGCGGCTGGCCCCACTCAGGTATGGCGGCTCTGTTCCCACTCGGGCCCCGCCGGCTCCCTGGAAAAGGGAAACATGGCACACAAAGGTCCTGTTAGCACTTCCTACGAAATTGCCCGTTCTCTCCGGAGTTACGAGGCTCCAATTACCCAGGGGGATGTTGCACGCCCCCCCCCCCCACTCCCACCCCACCACCACCACCACCTACACTCACACAAACACACGTAACATAAGAGTCGCTAGCCCCAAAAAAAAAAATCCTCGTGCTAGGTGGCTAATTAGCACCGATGAGTCCTTCACTCCCGTTTTTCTCGAGGATTTTTTGCCTTGACGTCCCGTCCGCTCAGAAAAGGGGGACCCCCAAAAGAAGGGCCCTTCAGATGCGTCTCGGGGGATCCACGGATGAAGGCAGGCCTCCGCTTGCCCGATGCAAACATTGCCGCACTTCTGGGTGACCCTGACAAGAGCCACAAAAAGAAATAAATCCAAAATACCCCCCCCCCCCAAAAAACAAAACAAAACACAAATCTCTCCTGATCATTGGCGTGTCGTAAATGCGCTGAAATGCGAGAGAACGACCACAGCAGCCATTTTGATGGCTGTGTTCTTGCTCTCTTTACATTTGGACTTTTCCTGTCTGTCTTCGTCAATGTGGCATTCGGCCATTTTGTGCCGCTTATCGTGGCGCGGGTGGCGGGTGGCGAGGGCGACGGCTTCAGCGGGGAAGCCCCAGCGAATACCCTCAGAATCATTTGACATCCCGTTGCTTATTTTCACAATAAAGAAGTGAGGCACTGAGAAGGAAAAACTCCTTTCATGCCATCTATCGCCGTCTCTTAATCGTTTCATCTTCCCGGTCAATCGTCGGGCGCTAACCGGATTACGCAACGGCGGTCAAGGCACGCGTGCGCCGGCGCCGCGATATGCCATCTGGCTTCCAATCATATCGCTCGACGGGATTACGCAGGGCCAAATGAAGCTCGGCGCAGCGCCATCGACAGGTGCGTCTTTCGGAAGCCGCCGGCCGGCGACGGTCGCGCCCGTCCGCCGCTCCGACGTTGACCCGAGAAATGAGCGCGAGCGTCAAAGCTAACGCGTGGCAACCAGACAGCGGGCAAAAACATTTCTGGCGTCCTCATACTTAACCAACGAAAAGCCCCCCCCCCCCGTATTTTTCCCCCTTCCGTCATTGAACTCCTTCGTCCTCTTCATTCTTTGCGGTTCCGGGGCCTCGTCCGCTTTGACTTGCCGGCGAACGGCAAGAAATATTTTGCGGCACGAGCGATTAAGCGGGAGAGGATTATGGCGAATGAGGTCAGCGTTGCCGCGAATTAAAACGGCGTCTCCACCGGAGGCCGAGTCGAGCCGGAGAAGGCTCGTATTAGAAGAGGAGGCGCTCCGGTGCGCACGCGCACGCCGCAGCGTTAAATATTGAAGCGAAAACGGCAAATCCATATGAAAGATTAAGAGTGCATGAAAATAATTAAGGATTATGGCAATGGAAAATGCATGCGGGGTGTAACCTAGGAGCTGATGAGAGGAACAATGCAACATTAATGGTGTGAGTGCTGTAGCCTCATTAAAAGGAATGCGGCGGCGTGTCTGGCCGCCCCGCAAAGCTGCCGGCTACCGATACCGGATCAGCCCCGGTCACGCAGCCACCAAATTAAACAAGCTAATGAGAGCGTGCCGGCTCGGGCGGGGGGGTGCGGACGGGCACGTCTTCGTGACGCTATTCAAATGGATTTGGCATATAAGGGGAAAAAAAAAAAAAAACACAGCGGTGAGCGCGTCGGCCTCACAGTGCAGAGGTACCGGGTTCAATTCCAGCTCCGGCCTCCGCGTGTGGAGTTTGCATGTTCTCCCCGGGGCCTGCGTGGCTTTTCTCCGGGTACTCCGCTTTCCTCCCACATTCCCCAAAACATGCACGGCAGGTTGATTGAACACTCCAAATTGTGAATGGTTGTTTGTCTGTGCGTGCCCTGCGATTGTCTGGCAACCAGTTCAGGGTGTCCCCTGCCTCCTGCCCCAAGACACCCCCCCCCCCCCCGTGACCCTCCTGAGAGCAAAGCCACATCGTAAAACGCTATATTTGATTCGCGTTTTTTTTGGAAGTCACTTTGCCGCAACTCACGACAAGGCAGGCGGACCGCAGCAATCGGGGCGTATGCAAGACTTGAAGTCACACAGGTGACTCCTCTCTTTTTTTAAAATCATTTTTATAAAAGCGTCTCATCCACGCCGAATGCGGGCGGCCCCGTTTTCCTCTGGGGGACATTGATATTTGAACAGTCTTTTAATTACTCTGATGAGCGGGCTCCCCACATGGCTGCTTCCCCACAAAGTCCGCTCTCTTGACGCGTTTCCTCTCCCCTCGGCCGTGAATGAAACACAAATGAAAGCCATCGCCTGTATAAGGTATCAATCATTGGCGCCGGCGGAAAGGAGATTGGGGCTGAGGGGGGGGGGTCGGGAAGGCCCACAACCGAAGAATTTGGGAGATTGACCTCTTGTGGGAAGCGAGGATTAGAGGCCCAACGTAATAATGGGAAAGTCATTGTGTCAGCGGATTACGCAACTATCTTTATTTGGCAGCCATGTCTAGCGTGTGGGTGTGTGCGGGGAAGGTGGGGGGGGGGGGGTTGACGGTAATTTTTTTTTTTTTAGAGGTGCGCCAACCCTGCATAATTTTGTCTGCTAACACACAATCCAGAACGCCATATGGAGCGTCTGGAATTAGCATCGGTGTTAAAACTCGGTACGCCATCGATTATTTGGACCCGACCAGGTCCACTTTAAGTGTAGACGGACAATATAACCACACCCGCAGGCATATATTCTTTGTCCTCGACAGAAACGACTCATTAATAGACTCAATTTATAGGTACAATGCATGCGCTGCTTCCGTTTTGCCCCCCCCCCCCCGCCCCCCCTTGACCCCCTCTTCCTACTAGAGCGGATTCCGCCGCCATTATGAATTCTCGTGCAATCCTCCCGTGATTGAAGGGCGCCATTACACGAGGTTACGGAGCGCCGCCGATAATGTTGCTCGGGGGGCGGCGGCGGTGACAGCGGCGTATCGAACGCGGGTTAGAAGTTAACGCGGTGATCAAATGGCCGAGAGCCGCCGGCGTGATGTGATGTGATAATAAGCGCGCCGGGCAGCCAGGCGCTTGTTATTTTCCCCGCGAGCGCCGCTCGTTCCAAAAAGACGGCTCCGGTGTGCGACGCTTCACAAAAAAAAGGGGCCGTGCGGCAGCGCGGTGAATACCGATGGCCAAAATGGCCGTTTCAGTCGTTGATGTTTACGCTCGGAGAGTCGTTAAATGGAGCCGAGGTTTTTTTTGTCCAGCATTTAATCACGCGCAAAAGAGTCTCAAAGGCTTTCGCGGGCTCACAGTTGAAAGATCAGCCACACTTGCCCCCCACCCCCACCCCTCTTTCCCGCAATGGGCCAGGGGAACATTCAAAAAGCCACCCGGGGGAGTCGGATAGATACGAGTCCATTTAGTGAAACATGCACGCTGAAATCAAATAAAAAAGATGCCCTTTTTTTCATCAGGCAGGAAAGCCAAATTTCACATGAGCAACACTTTAAACATTTTGTTGAGTTGCCCAACAAAATGTTTGTCACTGAGAAATTTGGAGTTCACTCTTTTTGGGGGTTTTTTTCCCTTTCACGCTTTTCGACAGCGTCGATGCAGGAAAGAATCAAAAGTCTCGAAAAGCAGTCGTCAACTGGACGGGGGGGGGGGGGGGATCGATGCCTCGTGTATGTATTTGATTAAACGAAGCGGGTAACAAAGTACGAAACATTCAGGAGACGCCTGGAGTCGGAAAGACTCAAATCTACGAGACTTTGAAAAACAAGGAAGCGATTCTTACTCAGTCCGATTCTGGCGATTTCCACGCTCAGAGTGAATTGCTTGTGGCTCGAGTAAATGAACATTTCCTAGAATGGTTTGATTGTTCTCATGTTAAAAACTTTCCGCAAACTGGACCGCTAATAAGGGTTGGAGAGCAGTCAAATGTGTAGAGCGTGAACAACAGGGTGCTCAGTACACAGCCTTGAGGAGAACCGGTGCTGAGTGTGATGGTGGAGGAGAATGTTACATTGTTACTGGCATACAAGACATTGTGCTATCTTCTTTATTTTCTATTTCTATTTCTAACTTTTGGCCCGGCCCTCCACAATATTTTCTGCTTCTCATTTTGCCCCCCCCCCCCCGGCAAAATAATTGCCCACCCCTGGTCTAACACGATCGGACAGGCCAACAGAAATGAGCATAGCCGGGAGGGCAAACGGAAGCCCTCGAACAACTGCAGCTCGGTATTCAAGTTGGCGCCGCGTACAATGCTACGTTCGCAGCTCGAGCGTCGGCACAAACAATCGCGGCACGTACAGCATCGCCGACCGCCAGCGATGGCGGCGTGACACCCGGTGACAGCGCCAGATGAAGTCGGGGGCGGCGGCGAGACTCCATTAAAACGTCGCCGCGTGATAGCAATCCGCAACTTTATTATTCGCCGCCGCCGCCGCCGCCGCTCTCCAGCCCGTATTATCGGAAAACACAGTCATTAAAAAGCATTTGACCTTTTTGCGGCGGGCGCCGAGAAATTAGCTCCCGTGTCGGCCCTCCTCCTCCTCCTCCTCCATCATCGCTCTCTCGCTGTTGTGCGAATAAATCACTTGACTGCCAATTGTCATGAAACTCCTCCTTTTTGCTCCGAGCGGCGTCACGGCGCGGCTCTGCCTCGACGGCGCCCCGAGAGATAGCGCCCTAATTAAATGTTACATCTGCCAATTGTCTCACTGCGGCGAGGAGGAGGAGGAGGAGGAAGAGTCGGCGGCCGCGGCTGAGGAGGAGACGAGTGCAGGTGAGACAATGAGAAGGAGACAGGTAGAAGGAGGCGGACAAATGAGACACTTGGCCTCGGTGTCGCCGCGCTAGTCGCTATTGATTTGTGACGTCTGCCCCGCACGCGTGGCTCGAAATGTCGCGAGCGCGTTTTGGGAGAACGCGTGGCCAACATGTTTCCTCGCGATAACGTGTCGCTTTGCGCCGCCCGCTCGTCTCGACACGCGACTGCGATAAATCTCGCCCCGGCGGAAGAAGGACCGAGCGCTTTCATCCATCCGTCGTCCTCCTAATTGCCCGATAGCGCCATCTGCCGTCCGCCGGAATCGACGTCAAAGTGCCCTCGGAGCAGGTGACGTCAACGGGAATTTTTCATATCGGTAACTTGCCACAATGAGAGAGGCGGGAAAAAAAGCCTAAAGTCCGCAAAATGAAACCTGAAATCAAACGAAGCAGAGTGGCAAAGTCCTTCCTTCGGCAAGTCCGAGAGGCTCCCCGATCCGGGCCCGGCCACCGCGTTGCGGGGCCCCCTTTGCAAATGGCAATCTTTGCATATTTACGGGCCGGCGGCCCCCGCAAGCCGCCAGCCGAGCGTCTCCTCCGCACCTACGCGGCTTTTGTTTATCCCCGCTGAAATGAGTCGCCACAGATCTGCCCGAGCAATTAGCAGAGAGCGCCGCAGGGGGGGTCAGCAACACGCGCACGCACGTGACCTCGCCCCTCAGTATTTTTTGCTTGACATGTTAATAAGATGTGTGTGTGTGTGTGTGAGTGTGCGTTGGATTGGGAGTTTTGTTCAACGGTGTTGTGTGATGTATGACGTTGTGATATTCGGCAGCTTTTTATCGGGCGCCTAATAATAATAATTGACAATAAAAAACATCAAAAAGTGTCACCGACGCAGAGCGCTCATCTAACGGCAATGATGTCATTTTGAGTGTAGCCTTGGTTCTGTTCTGATTGAATCGGTCGACCTGATCACTGGATCATTTCGGCCTGGTGCAAAAGTCTTCATTGCGGCGACATTTGCCGGAACTGTTGAACAAATATCGGATGTTGACTTTTTTTCTAAAAAAGTGAACGATCTAAAGATGCAGCTGTCGAATGGATGAATTAGAATCCAAGAAACCCAAAGGCAACGGAACCCGAATGGAGACGGGCCCGATGCGGCATGCATCCGACATCCGACGACTTCCCGTTTGACGTTGAAAACGGCCAAACTCCAGCCGGTGCCGGCCTTTCGCCGGCTGTGTCAGCGGGCCGGTGGGAAAAGCGCGGGCGATGAAGCGGGGGGTTGTGGGGGTGATGGGAGGATCAGAAGACGCGCCTTGCCGCGGCCCAACTAAATTGGATTTTACGGCAAATCGTGGACAACAATAGCGCAGGTCTGGCCCTCCCTCAAGCGAGGACCCACACGGGCGACGCGAGTGTGCCGCCTATAAAGCGCCTCATCTCGAGCAAGGTATGAAATCGCTGTGACTGTAAGCGCCTTCTATTAGCAGCCGTGACTTGTTATCCGTTTAGTGGGGGGCAAAGGGGGCGGGGGGGGTAGCGACATCCGGAACGAGGGCCGCCAAGCTCGCGTTTAGCCGCCGGCGCGACGACTTGTTGCGGCGCGCCGACAGATGCCAACGAGATTTGATTGTTTTGAATGAAAGCGCGGGGTCGGCTTTGGAGGCACGTTTTCATTTTGTCGTCGGCGCCGGTTTCGCTCGGACCCCATTTAAGTCGAGAATTAAAAGTCGTTTTGATGGAATTGCGTTTGCCCGCTGCGGTGGCCTGCTACAGGTGCCCCAAAGTCATCCTTTGCCAGAGCGGTTGCTGTGTTTTCAAGCACGTTTCAGCTCGTGAGCAGCGCCATTTCCCATTTAATGGCCAATTAACACACATTGCAAGATTCCAAATATATTTACAACTTCTAATTGCCATTTTTGGACGTTCATACGGCGATGGGCGGCGTCAATAAAATAGAACGATAATGAATCGGCAACGATTGGGCCGGCAAATGAACTGTCGACGATTTTTTTCTTCCGAGACTTTGCCTTTCAGTCTCTCCACCGGAAGTCTTCTCCGATTTTGGTCGTCCTCCATCCGTACAATACAATACATGCTGATTTACAGTATATTTATATTTCACAACAGCCGCAGCTGTAACACGGCGCTTAACAAAACGGCTAACATCAAGTAAGATAATAGACGCGACACGTAACATCAAACGCGGACAGTCGCGCAATCCTAACCACTTTTCCCTCACACGCTTTAAAGCGGACCGACGGCAATTTTTCTTCATTTGCAAACACTCAAAGGTTTCGCGGATCAAACTGGCGAATAAATCATATTCACCGTTTGTATGTTTTGGGCATCGTCTGCGATGGGATGTTTCAAATGATGTGATGTCTTTCAACGAAGAGGGGGGGGGAGGGGGTGTTTCAATAAATCAATCAATCAATATAATTGGAATCACCGAACAATTGAAAAATAATCAATTGTGGTAACAATCGTATTAGTCTTCAAAAATGGAGGCAATATATTTATGAATATACTGTACCCTTTTGGGTGGGGGGGCGGGGTTCATTTGACGGATTATGAATTGCTGCCACTACTGTCGGGCTTCATTTTAAGCCTTGCGCAACGGGCCAAATTCAACAGCAAATGATGACAAGTGTCAACAAAGCTGGAAATGGTGACACCGCGCCACACACACACACACACACACACACACACTCCACCTCCCACTGACTGTGATAGTAAACAAGTGATTAGCATGTGAAACGCAACTCAGACATAGTGTAAGCAAGCAGATGTCTTTTGTCTTAGAGGGCGAGCGTGTGTGTGTGTGTGTGTGCCGCTTTCTCACTCAGTGATGCACCCAAGGCCACCCTTGCAGAACCCTACTCTTCTCGACGCCCCCCCCCCCCGCCACCCAGAAAACAAATAAGCAATCAAACAACACTAAGCCAATTTCCTCCCTTGCTTGGCCTTGGTCTCGCACCCGCCCGAGACAAACACACGCCTCCTTTCCTGGGGCTGTCGTACTGGCGGGGAGTGTGTTGTAGTGCCAACAGAGCTGCGCGGAGCTGTGTGTGTGTGTGTGTGTGTGTGTGTGTCACGGGCCCAGATAGCTTGCTCCACAGTATTGGTCCTGATCCGGCCCGCAGGCCCGCAGCCAAACTATTTTATCTCTTAATGCATTGGAGTGATCTTCCAATTAGCCCTGCGCTCACAACACCTCCACCCGTGTGTGTGTGTGTGTGTGTGTGTGTGTGCGCGCGCTCACGTGCTAAATGTGTTTTTGTGGCTTGATGGCAAGCGAGGAAAAGTGAAGTGGCGAGGGCGGGTGCAAGGTGGTGGTGTTGTGATAGTTCTGCTCGAGAGGTGAAATGAGGTGCTTATTGTGTGTGCGCGTGGTGAGGGGCTGCCGGGTATTAGAGGATGGAGGGGTGGGGGGGCAGGAGGGAGGGGGGGGGGGCGTTAGTCCGGAGCTCCTGTTGTAAAGTTTTCCGATAAGGAGAACCCGGCCCTTGAGCATCCATTCTCCTCGGTGTATTAGCGCCGCCTTATCAGGGGTCCAGATAAAAAGCAGCATGCCATTTGCCTTCGGTGGAATTAAGCCCTCCTCTTCCTCCTCCCCCTCCTCTTCTTCTTCTTCCTCCTCTTGTCTGGCTGGGCTAAACCGGGCAGGCCGCGATTAACCTCGACACCGTCCAATATCCTCAGCAGACTCCCGGCCACAGATTAGCCGCCATTAGTTATGACCAACTAAATTAACCACCGCCGCCTCCCTGAGAGTGCGGCGGTCTCACTCACCCGCGCCACTTGGGAGTGGGCATGTGGGTGTGGGTGTGTGCCCCCTCTCGTCCGATGCATCCCGGTCTTGAATAAATGACAAGAAATCAGCCACAGTACTTTTTCAGATTCTTTTGAAATCTATTCACCGAGGCCAGTGTTTGCCAATTATTTCCCGCTACTCCCAACAAGAAGAAAATAATTCCCCGCTCTCTCCTGCCACTATAAATATCGTTTATCTATCAAATCTGCATTACATTGTATCCTTATTAACAAAATCTAGTTCACCTGACAGTAAAGAATAACTTTATTAACGTTGGTCTGTCCCAGAAACGATTTGAAGTGTTTAAACTGTAATCATTTTTGGACAGCTCATTGCACCATTTCATTCTGAAAAAAAAAATTAAATAACATCCGTAAATAATCAATCTAATTCAGTTCGGCAGCATTTGTAGCAACGCCACTTGAGTGAAGCCTCAGCGTAGAGAGCGATGCCGCCACAGCAACGCATCTTTCGAACGGGGGGGGGGGGGTCAAAAGCCCCAAAATGCGCCTCTCTGAATTCACCACTAACGAGTAGAGAAACCAAAAGCGTACAATCGTGACGAATCCCGGTCATCCATTTTCGCAACTATATACTGTAAAAGAGAAAAGGAACACGTTCGCTCTCATTTACGAAGTGTCATTGAACACATCGCACGCCAAAGAGACTTGACTGCGTCATCCAAATGAAACGGCGGCTTCGTGCGACTAATCCAGTCGAATAAATGAAAAAGAATTAATCGAACGACAAGATACAGCCAAATTGACAAGTAATAACCACTACCTGCGACACAGTATGGCAGGAGCGATGGTGAAGTCTCGGACAATTATCTGCGCCGCGAACGAGAATTTGCTTATTAACTCAACATGTAAAAAGCTTCGGTCGACAAAAACGTCTCTTTAATAGCGACACAGAAAGCAATGTGGGCTCAGAAAAATTAAGGGGAACTACTTGAGCACACCGCACAGCAGTACAGGTAGAAGGAAAAACAAATCAAGTTTATGCATCACGCCGTTACACGTGTTATAAATATCTACAAGTAGAGTGTACGTGTGTGTGTATATATATATATATATAAAAAAAAATTTATACGTGTGCGCGTGTCTCGGCGTGAGACACTTTTTTAAATGATGGCGGAAGTGACGCAGGGCGCAGTGTTGCGCTGCTTCCGGGGAATGCACGGTGGTGGCGAGTCGCCTCCCGTTGATTGTCCGCATTCATGAACAATTCAACATTGATATTTCAATTAGTTTTTCCTTACACTTCCGTGTGGTGTGCTCGAGTAGTTCCCGTAATTGTTCCGAGCCCATAATTGCTGTCTGCGTCGCTATGAAAGTGACGCTTTGTCGACCGAAACGTTTTACGTTGATTCGCAAATGCTCGTTCGTTGCGCCGATAATTGTCCGCGACTGAATGCGGCTTCACCGTTGCTCCCCGCCATACGGCGTTGCAGGTAATGTTGATTTCGATTCAATTTTGCCGCAGCTCGTTGTTCATGTCGTTATTTTGCCATTTATTCGACTGCATTAGTCACACGAACCCGCAGTTGACCGCGGCCGCCATTCCTTCGTATGACGCGGTCCAGTGTCTCCCGCATGCGGTGTGTTCAATGACACTTGTGTGTTTATGGCGTACGGGCTAATTACTTCACCTATTTTTACTGTGCTTATTTCTTTGTAAGTGGGAAAAAAAAGTCCTTTACCACACACAAAAAAAAGAAGATTGTCAGCTTGTAAAGTATCTGCTAGAACTATTCGCTCCTCAATACCGAAGAAGTCTTGATGACACGGCGGCGGCGGCGGCCTCAGAGCAAACGGAGCATCCGCCACGCCGCGACGGCTTCCTCCTTAAGAGAATGAGTAATCTGCGCGCGGGCAGCCATTTGCCGGCTGTCACTCAAAGTCCCCCGCGAGCCCGCCGCGTTCACTATCAGCCCTCCGCCCGCCACCGAGCCCCTCGTTCCCCTCCTCTCCTCGCCTCTAATACCAATTTAAATCGCTCGCAACGTGCCTTTTCCTCCCGCTGCCATTATTCAAAAAGATCATAATAGTTTTCCCTGTGCCCAAAGCACAAAAAATCAATTATTTCCCCACAAAGACTTGAAAGTACTTAGCTCGGGCCTGCGAGGGGGAAAAGCTGTGGGTTATATCAAATTGAAACTGCACTCATTACACAGGCACACAATTAGTTACCTCTGGTCTGCCCGCCGCGCTTTAATTTCCGCCGACGGCATATCTGTATTATAACAGAAACAAGCATGCAAATGCTATTGTTGGGGATTTAGAGAAATCAATAGGATGGCTGGCGAGCGGCGTTTGGTGGCGCCGTCACTCAAATTCTGCTGCCGGCGACTGATAAAGGTCTGAATTCAAATTAGCGCCCGAGCCGGCCGCTGACATCACAAGTGACATCCCAATAAAAGGCGCGGCTTCATGATAGTTGTCATTTATTCCCGCTCGCGCCATTTTCGTCTTTGCCTGCCCCGCTTTCTGCTCATTGTGTGCACTTGTGGAACTGTGTTTTGCATAAAGGGATTAGGAGGGCCTTAATGACAAACTATAATTGTTTTTTTTTTTTGAGGGGGGGGTTGTTTCCCCCCCCCCCCCCGCCCCCTCCTTCTTCCTCCTTCTCCCAGCATTGGCTCGGTGTTTGCTTGCGCCTGTGAGGGAGAGACACTGAAAATATGTCTTGAATCAATGTTTGATGCACAAGGAATGCACCGTTGAAATCATATTGCGCACGCGTCTGTGTGTGTGTGTGTGTGTGTGTGTGTGTGCGTGCTCGCGTTTCTAGAAATCAGAAGACAATTGGTGTGTCAGTGACAACTCTGGTGTTATGAAATCCGTCCAGTCATGAGCCAGGAGTTGCTCGTCAACAATGGACGCCGGCCCCTTTTGTGCGAGCGCTGCTTTCCACGCACACACACACACACAATCATGCAGCTGCTGACTTAAGCCTGGCCAGTCGACATTAATACACACGGATTAGCCCACGAGGAAAACCGCATCTGAAATGTTGTTCACCAAAAAAATAAAAGTCTTCATTTCCCCCCTTTGACATGGACAAGACGACGCTACTGTTTGAAGGTCTCATTCGTGTTCATGTAGAAAAAGGCTTTTATTGCCATGCATGTGTCATAGGGGTTTTTTTTCAAAATCTCTTTAACTTCATTGGAGCGTCGACCAAGCTATCTTCAGAATAGATATCTATCTATATATATATATATATATGTATGTGCTCCCCACCCCCCCTTGTGAGGATAAGTGGATTGGAAAATGGATGGATGGACATGACGAAGGCTCTCTGCCGTCTTTCGCATTAAGGCATCGAAATTGAAGGAATACCGCATCGGGTGAGTGTGTCGCGCGAGAACTCAAATGTAGGTTATAGAGGCCTATTGAGACCTGCTTCCCCCCCCGCCCACCCCCTGCACCCTTTCACCTTGTGTGCCAACGAGATGTTCACTTTGGCAGCCCTGCCCAAAGCCCGCTTCCTGCAAACAAAAGCGCCGTGCCCCGGGCTGAGCCAGAATGAAGTGGGCCAAAGTATGCAGGGGAGGGGAGAATGTGCCCTTTGTTGCCCCCCCCCCCCTCCCCGGCCCATTCTCTCCACCGCTCACATCCTGCCCCCCCCCCCCCCACACTCCCACAGTGGAGAGCTGACCGGGGAGGGGGCGCCGTCGGCCTCATTGAGCAGCGGTTAAACGTTTTCACAGCGGCACAAAGCAGGCAGGTGCGCGGCCAGCCCAAAGAAGAAGCCGGGCAGAACAACAGGTTGACCTTAAAGGGACAGTCATCATGTAGCACCATTAACCCGCCCCCCTCCCCTCCTCAACAGCCCACCCTCACCCTCCCTCCAGCGCTCACTCTCCTTCTTGCCTCATCTCGCTTTCTTCGTGTCGCTCGCTCACCGACATGCGCGCTGCTTTCAGCGGCAGGCAAGCTCACACCTCACTGGCGCTCATTTCACATAGATGGCAAGTCAAGTGCAAGTAAAACACACACACACACACACACACACCAGAGGGGCATATAATACCTCAAATCACACATGCTAAGATAAGCACCCGTGTCATAATATGGACACACTCAGGCGGGTGCACACATTGTCTTTCTTCTGGACCAACCAAGTGTGTGATGATCAGTCGGAAGGCTGGAACGGGGGATGCGGTGTGTGCGCGCGTGTGGTATGGTGGGCTGGCGGCGGCACTGACTCACTTTTTGTTTATCGACGCTCAAGGAGCAAATCTTATTCACTAAAGGCCTTTTTCGATTTTTTGATTTAGCAACACGTTGTCCGCGGCAGTCCAAAT
The DNA here is from genome assembly GCF_054856545.1 of Hippocampus guttulatus. NCBI lineage: Eukaryota > Metazoa > Chordata > Actinopteri > Syngnathiformes > Syngnathidae > Hippocampus > Hippocampus guttulatus. Next base: position 562,687 of record NC_141270.1, read on the forward strand.
TTGCAGGCCGCCGCGGCCGCCAAAAGCCGTATTTTCGTCGTCCGCTGCGGCGGTCAAGCCATGTTTAGCATTTGACTTCCTCACCCAGCAAATGTTTGGAATTTTTTGCCGTCACTTTTTTTTGATGAGTATTCATTGAAGGGCCGTTCAGAGTGCGGGCGTGGGAAACACGCAGCCCGCGGGCCGCCCGTTTGAAATGTCCGTTAAAACCAGGTGAGCATACCGCACGCCTCCATGATCGCTCTTGATTCCCCCCCCCCCCCCCTTTTCTTCATATTTGTGTTTTTGCACATCCAATTCTTCTCTTGGGCATGAAGAGAATTCCTCTCCCGGCAGTCTTTTAGCTTCCGGCAAAGGCAGCAAGCGTTTGGCTGTGTAAACGCAGCATGATCGGCTGCATTATTTAGGGAAAACTTTTGACGACGGATGTGCTCTTTTCTCTTGCACATTTTGCCCACTCGGGTAGTTCTCTGCTAGACACACACACACACACGAAGCTGTATGCAGACAGGCCGTCCCAGTGCTGTGCCATTAAACAAAGTAAACAGAGCTTCAAATCCCGCGCGGCCGCCTCGCTGATGCTACGAGATATTACCGTCAGCAAATCGGGTCGCATCCGACTCAAGTCGGACGAGCTAGCGCGCCGCTCGCCCGTTGTCCTCCATGCTGAGGGATGACAGACGGCGCGCACTTGGGACCATTGAGTTCATTAGGGACTCCGCGATGCACGCTTTGGACATGAGCAGTCGTCTTTTAGTTGGCGAGAAGCCTTCATGTGGCCCCTGCTGGAAATATTTCGACGGTGCCTTCATAGGTCCCAAAAAAAAAAAAGAGTAAAGGGAAACGTTTCACTCGAAAACCTTGACGGCTGACAATTGCATTTCGACTCGGGCACGGATGAGAATGAAATGTGCGAGTGAGTCGCGAATCTTCCAACGTTCAAGAAGTCGGCGATGGTACGGTCCGAACATTCGGCAAGGCGGGCGTGACCCACGAAAGACGGCGGAGAGCCTTCGTCGCGTCAAACGTGTCCAACCATCCAGTTTCACACCCGCCTTGCCGAATGTTCAGCTGAGTGGAACAACACGTACCGACTGAGGTCCTCAACTCTGCCAATTGAGGTTGTCTTCATCGGGTCACATGAACACGTTAGATTGCTAGAATGGGTTCAAACGGTTTTCACAGTGTGCCAAAATATGCACGCTGAAATGTTCGTTTTTGTTGTTCACAAAGGAGAGGCGAGGTGGGGCCAGGCCGTTTGAAGATTGGAAAACCAATAATGGGATCTTCCAAAAAAAAAAAATGTAGAGGCAGCCAGCGAAGGAATGCCAGAGGCCAGCAGCGGCATGATGGAGCAACTGGAGACGCTTGATGGAGGATTGGCTGACTCCAAAGTAAGCTTGCTGTTGAGTGATCACTTGAAGAGGGCGGCAAACGACTGAACCGGGCTACTCTCCAGGACGGGACTTGGGCAACCCTGCCCCAAACTGCCTGGGATGTTGACTAAAACCAGCTCGGGTTCCTTGAATCCCGTCGCTTGTTTTCTGCTTTTCCTGGGGAAAAAAATGGAAATTGCAGACGTTGGAAAGAGGATCGTGGTCGCACGCAACGTGACGATACCTGGAAAATGCCTCGGGCGATCACATCGCTCCTGTCAGAGAAACGGGACGTGGCCGACGAAGGTGCGTTGCGTCCACACTTGTCCTCTCGTCGACCTTGTACGTGACACATTGGAATAAGCCCTCCTCGCATGTCTCTCTTTTTCTTTTCTTTTTTTAATACTTTTAGCAGCAGTCTTCGAAGACGCCAAGCATCCAGACCGGTTCAGGTAATTGTGGCCGGTCCTCGGGGCGTGTGCGGACAGACACGACCCAACCTACCCATTAATAGTCGTTCACACTATTCCTAAATTGGCTAAGAGGGGATTCCCGCAGTCTCCGACTTGTTCTCCGACGTGTCGAGTTTTACTTGCGGATCGGCGTTTAAAGGATTATCTCGCTTGCATTCCTGCGTAATTAGACACCACGGCCGTCAGTCGAGCAGGAGCCAAAAGCGGATTGGCCGACGTGTCAAACGAGCTGCGTTTCTCGGGGGCGAACGTCCCCGCCGGCCATTGTGCCTTTGAATCGGGAGGAAGCCGCTCGCTCAAGCGGAGGGGAAGCTAAGCTCGTCGCGAGGGGCCGCGGACGTCGACGGCGAGGAGGCTCAAGCCAAGAGGTTGTCGCGCCGCGCGGAAAAGCCAAATGGGGGTTGTCTGATCGGGATCACGTCGTCGGCGTTGATGAATGATAGATGAGAAGAGCATTACCAGCCCACTGCTGCAGCCTCAAACCCCCCCCCCCCCCCAGTCATCTATCTGCTTCGCCCCACGACCCCGTCCGACACGTCAGCCAAACACGACCGGGATTTTCGACGTACAGTAAATATTCTCTAGTACGGACTCGTGTTTGCGCCGTCCAATTTGTCCTGATAACAGAAATTCCTCATTTGGGAAATGAGCATGGCACATGCAAGTATGATGACAAAATGCACGTGTAACAATACAATCAATAAAATACAAAAATATACTGTCCAAAAACTGTTTATGCAATAAAAACGGCAAAACAACAGTAAAATACGCACGGTATTTTACTGTTTATATGTTTGCATTGCTCCCTTGCCAGACGGTGGCTCGTCATCAAGAGTTGAATCGATGCCTTGTTTTTTAAAGTTTCGTCGATTCGCGTCTTTCCGACTCCCAAGTGTCTGCTGGATGTTTTTAACTCATTCAGTACCGGCATATTCTGGACCAAGTCTGAAAAGACGTTTAAAAACGTCTTTGGGAGTGAATGAGTTAACTTTGTGTCCAGCCTCGCTTCAAACGGATGCATTTCGCTCGCTCCGCTCCAGTCGTTACGGTTCTTCTACCTTTCGATGCCATGATCTACACGACGTAAGTGAATCGAGTTCAAATCATTCGCAATGACAGTAAAACGCACGCCGATAAAAAGTCACTTGCACGTCGTCGTTTCGAATCTGACGATCGAAAAACGCGAAGTGGAAACCTGTCTCGGCGTCGTGTCTTTTCCGTCGCATCGGGTGGGCGTCGCGCGTATTCGAGCTCCCGCGGCATTACGCCTCCATCCGGTTACGGCTCGTGGAATTTCCGCTTACCTAAGTTCCGGCAACACGTAATATCGTAGTCGAAATGTTAACGCGTAGCTTTTTATGACGGGTGAAGGATATTCCTTTTCACAGAATTGCGGGGATGGGAATATTTACTGTATTTGAAACTTTTGTGACGCGGTGTGGAATTACTCGGTCGCCACGCAGACACCATTATCCACGCCGGCGACGCCGCTGAAATCCGACGGCTTTTATGAATTCACCGAGTCGACCGCTGTGATTTTTGCGCCGTGACATTTAAAGCGGAGACCGAAACCGTCAACGCTAATGGAAGCTTCAAAAAAAAAAAAAGGCACGCGCAGGCAGGTCGTGTTCCGAGAAAGGAAAACGCTCCGTTATTTCATCATTTCTGCCAGATAAAATGGTCGCACGCTCCAAACCGGCGCGCACCCAAAAGGAAACGAAATGAGAGCTGCTTCTTGGCAAAGGGCACGTTTGCTCCAAATTGTATCGATCGGATATGATCGGTCACCGCGCATGCTTTGTACCGACGTGAAACATCGATTGAGTCATTTTCTGTCCCGGTTGCCCTACGCGCGAATCTGAAGGGCAGATTTGAAAGGCTCACCGTACGTGTCCGCCTCGCACCGGGAGGCTTTGGCCACAAAAGTCCGGCGGCTGCTTTCGCGCCTTCAACCGCTCTCGGTCATTTCACCAAATGCACGACAAAGCCCCAAAAAGTTTGGGTGGCGAGCCAACGGCCTTCGCGTCCTCCGGCGGGCGGCCACGTTTGACATTCTCCTCCGAGGCGGTAATTGCCGCACGGTGGAGAGTGAGCGGCGGCCGGAGAGAAAAGATCAGCGGCGAGATGGCAATGAGTCACGACGACGCCCATTGTTATGTTCGACCCGCAAAAAGGTCGTGAAGATACGCGCGGCGGCATTCAGATCGGCCCGACGAGAGCGCGAATACGCAGGCGGGGGTGGAAATGAAGTGTGCATAAGGGCTTTTTTTTTTTTCGCTCGCTTCGCTTCTCTCTTTCCCCGCCAATCTGGCCGTGAAATCTACTCTTGCCGCCAGTAATTACAAGGAACAACTTCATCCGGCTGCAGCTCAGATAAGGCCGTCCCCGAGATCTTTATCGCCGTCATCGCAGGACAAACGCCTCCTGCCCAATTCGGCCCTAATCTCCTGCGTAAACAATACCGATATTTCACCGCTGCCGAGGAGGGAGAGGGGCGGGAGGAAGGTTTGAGTTGACGACGACGCCGGCAAAGATGGAGCTACAAAGAGATAGCATCGCTCCCCGACGGAGCCCGCATGCGTAATGATGTTCCGCGGGCCGCCCCGCCTCTTCGACGGCGCGCGGGTTATTCTTTTCATCAAAGCCTCATTTTGCTCCGTGCATCGGCCGCATTCGGCGGTCTCTGCGTCTTCGGCGCGAGCCGACTGTGAAATCCAAAGCGAGGCCCGCTTTCACCGACATGCCCGATTTTTTTCGTATTTGGCGCCTTGAAGTTATCGCGTATGTCGTCGGGCTGCGTAGGTGTACGCAGGCCATTTTCAAATGCATCTTTCCGGCGCTCCAGATTGCCATTCCTTGCCATCGGTCAATTGCGAATGAAACGAGGTGAATGAGAATCTTTAAAAAAAAAAACGTCGATCGCAACATGGCTGCTAGCAAGCTGCAATTGCAAACTTCCGCCGAGGCAGATCGTGCGCCACCATTGGTGAAAAGTGACCTGCTTGCTTACGTGATTGTTTTTGGAAACACTTTTTGCGTGAAAGCGGAACTGATAGGATGCCACTTGGGACCGGTCTGCGGGCCCCCGGTCGATCGGGTATTGGGCACCCCTGTTCTACACCGACTTGAGCCTCATTTGCTCCCGAGTCTGATTAGTGGCTAATAGGGGAGCTTCAGTCAAAAGCCGATACCTTAGTGGAAAAACATTCGAGAATATGACAAAAATAGATGGAGAAGGGAAAAAAAAGTCTTTGCGATCAGTAACCTCTCGGCCGTGGCCCGGTGGTCCAGTGGTTAGCGCGTCGACCTCACGGTGCAGAGGTCGTGGTCGATCCCGGCTGCGGCCTTCCTGTGTGGAGTTCGCTTGTTCTCCCCTTGTGTGGATAAAGCGGATCGGAAAACGGATGCATGGATGGAACCTCGCTGCCATTGTTAGCCTTGCAACGCAGTGTCTCAGCATTTACATTTATACACTGTGGACTGCAGTATTTACATTATGCATCGCATTGTAGTCGCACCATGTCTGGGGGGGGGGGGGGGGGGGGGGATCTTCCTCTTTCCTATTCAACTGTGAATCACCCCCCGCGGGGGCCGCAGGCTCCGAACTGGGTTGAGGAGGATGAGACGTGACCGTTGATTTAATCACTTCTACCTCTTCAGCGCAGGTTAGCGCCTTGTCGCCCGGTGTCACCTTAAACGCCGGCCGGCCACTCTGTGCGGAGTGGCTAAACCAGCCTGGACATTTCTGTTGTCATCACAACACAAACGGCAGTGCTGAGGCCATCTGTTTCCAGGGGAAAGTGTCCAATAAGCAGCTTGGCAGCCCTTTGCTCTTTTGATTTGACTCGACTTTCTCCCGCGCGTTGATGACGCCGGCCGTCTTGGCGAGCACAAAAACGAGAAGCCCGGCTATTTTCCCATCCGGAGGGACAATTGAATTTCTTACACACAGAAGTTTTTTTATGGGGTGGGGAGACCGAAATAAATAAGTGAGTGACAATGAACCTCTTGCTGTATTGCCGTTTTTGCATGACTTGGCCACCAGGGGGCGGTACGCCTTTCGAATGGTCCCCCGGTACCACCGTGACCATCGACGCTCTTTGTTAGCCCGTTCATGGCGTTTTTGCATCCTGCGTTAGTATTAAGCTGGTGGAAGGCAAGCTTTTGTGCTTGTTTTAAATACACAAAGGACTTGTTTTTTTATGTTGCCTTTGACAGGAAAAATTCCATTTTCGAGAGTTTTGTTCGCTTCGGCTCTGTCGCTGATCGATTGATGAAGACATCACATGAATGATCCTCAAGTCACTCTTTGAGAAATGCTCACTTGACTACAGTTTGTTCTTTTTTGGGAGGTTCTGAATGTGGAGATGGGATTCGGCCGCTGTTGACTGCAGAGCTGGATCTACTCTGCGAGATCGATGGAAAAACCCTCAACTATTTGCCTTAACACTGGCGTGTCCAAACCTTTTGTTTGAGGGCCGCCGAGAGAAAAAAAATGCAAGGATGAAAGGCCCACTTGAAAGTGCGTCCACTTTTTTGAAACACCCTAAAGTCAGTCAAGAAAGCAGTTCGAGGTTGTTTGTATTGTGGAGTTCATTTCATCTGCTTTCTGTTAAAGGTGTTAAGGAAAAGTGTTGAGGATTTTTTTTGGGGGGGGGTGGCCAACAGCCCTCTGGATCTCGCAGCGTAGATCCGGCTCTGCTTGTTGCAGGCCACCAAAAAATGGATGGCGGGACGCAAATGGCCCCGGGGCCTTAGTTTGGAGACCGGTAGTCGAAACAGAAAGCTGATGAAATGAACTCCACAATCCAAACAATGGGCCTTCTCGACTAACTTTGGCGTGTTTCAACATTTTTAAAGTGGCCCTTTCATCCTTCCATTTTTTTTAAAATATATTTTTTTTACCTCTATGCGGACCTCAAATGAAAAAGTTTGGACACCCCTGGTGTTGATAACGTGAAATTAGATATGAGCCGGAGATGATAAATTCAATTTCCACAAATGGAATGGAGGGAGGGGGGGGGGGGAGGGGGGGCGAGAGAAATATCGGTGACGACGCCACTGTGGTCTTATCTGCAAGGGACGAAAGTGCTGAGTGTGCAACGGGAGAATTGTCTTCGCGTCTGGATTGTGTTCAAAACGAAATGAGACATCAAAGGGGCATTTTCCATTCAAATGGGACATCCCCTTGGATTGGACTCCAAAAAAAAAAAGAGAGAGAGATTACATTCGAGACCGTGTGAAGTTTGATGTAAATAAACAGAGAGAAGCGTGTTTTGCTCGCCGAGTAACGAGTGCGTCACGTGATAAGCGTTTAAGCCCGGTCCGTGTTCTTTGTTGCGTTGAAACATCAAAACAGGCTGACAACATGACCGGCTTACCGGCCGTCCCTCCAGGGATAAATGCTCGCTGCGTCAACAGCGCGGCCGCTCCACGCCTGGTTAGGTACGCTCGCGGCGAGTCTGCCAGCCGCCCTTCGTGGGCGACCGGCTGCGGGTTGCGTGCGGCCGAAAAACGCTGCGACAAGACGTTTTCCCACAAAGGAGCGGCCGACCGGCTCTTTTGTGAATGGCGGAGGGGATGACGAAGGAGTCGCTCTGGCCCGTGATTTCACAGCCGACGCGGTGTCTCGATCGGGTCGGCGACTGAGGCGGACAGACGAGGGCCGCCTGCGTCTCGCGGATGCGTCACGGTTCCGGGACAAAAGCACCTCGGCGCCGTGACTCATGTGCGCTCGGCTCGCTGACTCGGCCTTTCCTGTCCATCCTGCTTCAGACGTGACTCGGTGGGCGCTGAGGCGAGCTGTGATCGGAATGGAGACAAGTCGCGCAAATGGGGGGGAATGCGGGCACGGGGAGGGAGGGAGGGAGGGAGGGCTCGGCTCTCCGCCGTCAGCGCTGTGACAGTGAAGACACGAGGGGCGGCCCACCCGGCGCGCAAACGCTCGCCTCGCCTGGGCCGGTGAGCATCGGTGACGGAAAGTGGCCGTTATCCGGCTCGCGGGGCTCACGTCGACCGACGATCATTGGCGCTCACAATCGCGCCTGGGGGCAATTTCCTGCTGGCCGGTCGCCCGTCGTGCCGCCTGCTGGGAAGTAAAGAAATTACAAAGACTTCATTCCTCGACCCGTCTCGATTTTTTTTGAACTTGATCCCCATCTATTTTATATAATATCTATAAATGTATTTCTTTTTAAGTGGGTGAGTTGACTTTTTGCTTTTGGAGAGGCTTTGTTTGTTTTTTTTGGAATGCGTTCAGCAAGGAAGCCCACAAAATCGTAAGAATGCGAAGGTTTTTTTCTTGGTTTGAAATGGCTTCTGGGAACCAGAATGGCGTGTGGCGTCGCAGCCCAAGGTACCATCTTGGCGGCTTCATTTGCTTTTGGCTGCTGTAAATGCTTGTCGTGGGAGCCCAAAGCTAGTTGCCATGACGACCGTACTTTGTCTTCTAAACGGGAGATGTACAGGTGGAAATGCCCCCACCCCCGCCTCCCAAAAAGTCAACCTCTACTTCACACCGTGCACGGTCGCGACAAGCGTCTTTCAAGTATTTGCCCGACTCTTGACCTTTGCGCCCCAGTCGACCCGCTCCTCAACCTATGACTTTGTCTTCCCGGCTTGCCGCTTTTGTTTTTTCTGCAATATTGGCAAGAGTGAGCCCAAAACGTGCAACTGGTGAGTAGTGGAGCGGATGCAAAAGCTGTCCAAATGTGCAAGGCCAAGACTCGCCTTTGCTCGCTCGCCGTCTGCTCTTGACCGTCCTCGCGCGGCCATTCGCACGGTGCGACGCCGGCGAGTCGAGCCAGATGAAGGCCAAGCTCATTAAAGTCGGCGCATTAAAAGTGCGCCGGGCTCTCATCCGGCACGGAGGAAAGAGACATCAGTGATGATACCTCCCCCCCCCCCCCCCCCACTGCCCGCCCCCCCCCTCGCTTCACTTATCCTCCGCTCCCCTCAGCTTTCTGAGGAAAATTACAACCTGACTGCTCGCTTTAATCCTTCAGCATCTAAGTGAACGTGACAGGCTCTTCTTTGTGTCGTCGCCACCCCCCCCCCCCCGCCCCCTCACTCCCGCCTCGCCCGCGCCGCCCCAACCTCCTCGTGTCGCTTTCTTATCATTCACCCGATGCTTCAAGTTTTACCGTGTGACAGCACAAGTGGGTTTGGAGGACGAGGGAGGGGGGGAGGGGGGGCGGCGGCGTAGGTAAAAACAAATCAGGCTCAAAGCCGAGCTATCAGCCCCCCGTCTCTCCCTTTCCTCGGAAACAAACACGACAACGAGCCCGCCATGAGCAGCGCCGGGCCCCGACGCTGCTCCGCACTCGGCCGCGACAGGCCTTCCAATGATCTCATCCGTGGAGACGGACGGACGCGCGCCGCGCGCGGAGGTGCGAGCGCTAGGACGCTCGCTATCAAAATAAATCCTAAAATCGCCCCGTCAGACTAGTCAGAAGGCATGGATGGCGCTGCGTTGTTTCGGTTTAGAAATCCCTTTGCTAGTCTCGCGGTGGAGAAATTCCCACTCCGCGGCGGCAAAGTTACGAAAGGAAGAAGTAGAAGAACGAAATAGGCAAAGGCAGCCACTCACGCGGCGCAATAACAAAAGAAATGGACGCTAGAAATAGCATGCGGTTGGAGAGCAGCCAAGATGACCATCTTTGGCCACATATCAAAATGGAGACTTCATTTGTTTCATCAAAAGAGCGTAAGCGGCGATGAATGCTTGCCGACATTTGAGGTTTTCCAAAGGTGGCGAAAGCGCGCAAAAAGATCTTTTGCCGGCCGGCGTCGCGTCGCGCCGCGTGTTCGCAGGCGCGATGACGGCGCAGCTGTCATCGCGCCTGCGAACACCTTCGGTTTTCCTCTCTGCCTCGTCGGCTTGCCCCTCTCTCGAAAGACGCCGCGTCGTCACGCCCCCCCCCCACCCCCCCGAGGTAGCGTCCCCCTCTTCTCCCATCGAGCGGCCCACCGACAGCACGACAGAATTGGGGGATTACGCGCAACTCTTGAAAAAGTCAACATTGATCACATAATTTACTCCTCTCTGTCAAGCCACAATGCTATTGATCAAATAATTCCATATGCGGGCCAAATTGCTAAAATGGGGCCGCTGCGCTGGAAGCGCCGGCCCTAATGGCTTTGCCATTGATTGCGGCCGGGCCCGGCGCGCTTCCCCGCGCAAACAAACCCCCGGCGGAGGCGGAAAGGACGCCGCCGTCGAGCGGCGACGGCGGCTCGTGGCTGCGTTTGTGCGCGCGTCTCGCATCTGTGGGATTTTGGCGTGCCGCTTTTTCAGGAATGACCCGAAGGTGAAGCCCCCGGCGCGCCGGTCTCACTTGCTGTTTTGACCGTGCTGTCGGTGGATGGGCAGAGCGAGCCGGATGGCCTCTTTTTCCCTGAACTTGGAAGCATCGGGCCAGCTCCGGAGCTTGCGTTTCTCCGACACCGACGCGGTCCTTTTGGTCAAGGTTCATGCAATTAGAGGGCGCCGGCTCGTATCTGCTACGCTGACCGTCCCCGGACACGTCCGCGGTACAAGCGGGGCTTTGCGCCTCTCTTTGGGGCAGTCCCGCGTTGTCGGAGGAGTTTTTAACCCAGCTTATTGACGATCTTAAGAATTATCCGATTCCGTCGACGAGGCGGGCACCGGCCAGCCGAGGACGATTGGTGGAAGGGCGGGGGTCATAGTTTCCGCGGTCCATCGGTTAGTGTCCCCTGTCGTGCGCTTGGGGCGCTTATACACCGCCTGTATAGTCTGGCTCGAAGACGGCCTTTGCCATGAGTCTATTGACCGGCCAAGCGAGTTCTCGGGCTACGGCCTTGAGCGATGCCGCGTCCCGAACTTCGGCCTTCCTGCCCGGTTACTTTTCGATCTCCGGCCCCGCTGCTCGGAGAGACGACCGTTGACCGCGTTGACTCCCTCGTGTCAAACAATGAAAAAAAAAAAAAAAAAAACCTGAGCCGAAGCGCCGGAGAGATGACGGAAAATCCCCCATCTCCAGATGAACCTCTTGGGACACTTTTTGTCATCTTGAGCTTTCTCGATCGCGATCCCTCGACGCGAGTCGGAGTTGTTTCCCTGCGTTTGCGGCAACGGCGACGAGCTCGCAAAGTCGTGGACGTCCGCTACGGTTGGGAGGGAGATGATGGAGTGTGACAGCAGAGGAGAGAGGGTGAGAGTCCCGCTGGTGGCGAGCCGTCCGAGTGCGACGCCTCCTGTCTCGCCGCAACGGGTCCGCGCCGTGCGTGACAGCGGCTGTCAGCCTCTGTTACGGTCCCCGCGCCACCTCCGCAGTGGCGTGAGGCCCGCGCCAAAGTCACTGCGCCGAGCAGGCCGGCACCGGTACCAAAATACGACTTTCCCAAAAAGGTCTTTCCTTTCATTTATTTCTTAGCGCATCCGATTTTGGAGATCTTTTCATTCTTTTCCTGGAAAAGCTCGCAGCGCACGGACTTGACCGTGCGTTGTAATTTAGAGCTATAGCGTTGCCTGGCATTTTTGGGGTCATGTGTGGAAAATGTGTTTGAAAGAGCCATCAAAAGCAATCACTTAAAAAAATAATAATTTAAATCCCAAAACGGCAAAAAGCGCAGCACGGCAAGGGTTCTCTGCACATGGCGGGTGAAGTCACGAAATCCTGGTCGGGAGCGTCGTCTTTGGGCCGCAGAAAGTGTCGTAACCGTTGCGTTAGCACGTCAAAGGCAGTTTGCATTACATGTTAGCATTAAGCTAGCGGCCTTCCGTTAGGCAAACTTGGTTGAATATTTGGAATTTTTCATTTTCTTTCGGAGGGTTTTTCTATCGCTTGTACAGTAAAACTGGGAGTGACACCCCCCCCCCCCCCCCTCACCAAAAAAACAACCCGGAGAGAGCTGGAAGCAAGAACGACGGCACTCTATAAAAATAGACCGAAATGACGTCATGAAACGGCATGTCAAGATTTCAGCCGCGCGTGGGCCAGGACTGTGCAGCTGCGCACGCCTTGGCCACCAGGGGGCATTATGAGAATTTATCCTTCGTACGCGTAGACGGGAAGAAGACGGTCGAAGTAATATTGGCGAGGTTGTCTTTTGCGCAGACGACTTGTCTTCGGCCCCCGGCCATTGGATAAAATGCGCTTACAAAAACGGGTTGTAGCGCCACCTGTCGATTTCGCTCGCACGAGCCTGCCCACGGATGTATATTTCATGCGCAGAGTGAGTTATTTTGAAACGTAGCTTTTGTGGATAGGGAGGCTGTTGTGTGTTTTGTTTTTAACCGCGGGATAAGATGTTCCGTGGTTTTGTGAGGCCCCAAGCGTGCCGCCCAGTTCAAAGCGACACGACTTAGGCTCTGCCGCTGTTGTTCTGAAAGTCATGCGCCCCCGCGCAAACACCGCGCCGCCGTAATCTTTGAGGCATTAATCTGCCGCGCAAACAGTCCCAACTTTTCCGGAAGGGCTTTCCGTGCCGTTTCTGAGCAGGCTGAAGCGAGCCGCAGAGGATTTGCGTCCATTCGGCCTCAGATTATTCCGTCCGCAGCACAAAGTAAAAAAAAAAAGTACATCTGCAAAATGTTTGCCAGGATTAGAGGACACTTGGAGTTGAGAGGCTCCGCGGTTGTTTTGTTGTTGTTTTCGTGGCCGGCGAATGCAATAACACATCTTATTTGTTTTCACGTTCCGTACAGAAACGGCCGTTCGAGAGACAACACCGAGGTCGGCGTCATCCGTTGAGTTTTGACTCATCTCACGCCAGCCGTTTTCTCTCAAAGTGGGACGACCGCCGCCAGACGTTTTGAATCACTGTGGAGGTGTCGAAGCGACCGAAAGAAAGAGCCTGAACCCTCCTCTTCTTTCTTCACGGTAAAAAAAAAAAAAAAAGTACATTTGACCTTTTTACCATTCTCTTGCGTTAGTTTTCGTCCAAATATAAGAACCTCGATTCCAAGACATCTCCCTCGTTTCGGGGGTGCTGGGTGACCGACATGGTAGCGGACTGGATGTGGAGGTGCCCATCTTGGCCTCCTCGCTAACCTCGCCGCATCCGTATTCATGCGTGTGGAAGCAGCGGCGAGATGTGGAACATCTCTGTGTCTCATTTGCATCTGATAAATTAATAAGGCGGCCCAATCAACTGTACCGTGTGACCGTCTGTGTGTGTGTGTGTGAGTGAGATATGGCCCGAAGCTGGTTAAAATTGCATGACGGTAGGCGGACTTGTATGCAGACGAGAGTTGGGATTGGTCCAGTCAGGTGGGGGTTTTTTTACTTTTTTTTTTTTTTTTTACGTGAGGAGACAACAGTGTGCGCCAAAGAGAGAGAGGAACATCAAGTGCTGCGCATGGGAGGGCCCCCTCCCCCTCCCCCTCCCCCTCCTCCTCCGCCGCCACCGCCCTCCACGCAATAATGAATTTCAAATAAGTTGTTCTCTTCAGGAGTAAGTGGCAGCCACTCCTTAAAGCCGCTTTGTCCAGATAATTGAGTTTCCAAAAGTTTGGAGGACGAGGAACCTCAAGAGAAGCGGAGGACGAGGTGGGGGGGGGGGGGGGGGCAGCGGGCTAGCGGCTTTATTTAGGCCTTGATTGAGCCCGCGTATTCGTTCTTGCGATGCTTCCGTTCACGCCGGAATTGGCGAGCTGCCTTCACGCCGCCCCAGCCCAGCGGACGCGCGCACCCGTCCGGCAGTGCGGGAAAGATGAATGCTTCACCAAGTCTTGCGTCGCCAGCAGCGCGCGGCCGCCATCGGCGAGCGTGCGGCCGCCATCAGCGAGCGCGCGGCGCCAAGGCGACGCGGACTCAATGAGATGCATTAGTGGCGGGATTTGAATTGACAATGTCATTTAGCGCCTCTTGGTCTTTTTCTTCTTCTCCCGAAGGGTCGGCGGGGCCGAGCAGCCGCCGAGGGGTTTCCGTCATGAATATGTTGAGCGCCACAAACATCACACGGACCGCAGCGGGAGACTGAAGCCCCGCCCCCCGTCCCCCGCGCAAAATAAAGCCAACAAGGTGGGTCATTTGTTTTTAAGGCGGTTTTCCGCCAAAGTCCGACTGTTGTTCGCAAGCTTACGTGTTCAAAAGACAAAACCCCTTTGCCCGCGTTTTACCGCAAAACTTTCAAAGTCATTAGCGTTCTTGCGCTAACATTGGACAGGAATAAACAAAACCCCAAAAATGCAGTTTAATACACCCCAGCCATGTTTTTGTAGCATTTACACGGCTTCGTTTTTTTTTTTTTTAATCAAGGCCTTTAGACGCTCTGAAAAGGTATTTTAGTTGAGTTTACTGTTCATGTCTGCAGCCGAACTTCGAGGAGAGCCAGCGGCACGAACGTTTGACTCTGGGTAATTTGACTTCCTGTTTTGACACTTGGCGGAAAACCGCCATGGCTCGACATCCCAAATCAATCAATACATCTCTCATCTCCAGCTCGCGAGCCGAGGTGCAAGTCGCCGCCGTGCAAATGTCATCGTGTGAGCGCATGGGTGTTGTCTGACAGGTGAGGTTGCGACGACACGCCCCTCTGCCGTTTCCACCGACTTCTTGACGGCGCTCGGCCTCGAGGCCCGGATACTCCTTTCCCGGCAAAATTGAGCGACGTGAGCTCAATTGGCCTCCCCGGCCTCTTGTTTAGCGCCTGATTGTGAGTGTGTGAAACCCAAAACCTGGCCATTGTGCACGACGGATTGGCAGCGAGACGCCAGCCGGCTTCCGCGCGGACATGCTCGGAGTCGTCGTCTCTGCGGCCAAATCCTCCCGCTGACGTCGAGCGTACGCACCCGCCTGATGGTCGCGCGCGGTTGAAAGCGCTCACTCTCGGCGCAACTTTGTGTTTGGTGGAGGCGCACGCGCGTCTCCCAATCGGATTTCGATTGACGGGATGCTGAGGAGGCTCGCTGCTCACTGTAATTACACGCACTTGAGAAATGTCATCTCCGTGCGTCGAGGAGGAGGGTGTAATCAACGCTCGCTGCCTCTCTCGCTCGCCATCTCTCACACACGCACAGCTGACATTCTTGCAACGATGACAGCACACCTTTTGGTTGCTTTGGAATCCAATGAAGGGCACGATGAAAATCAGACGGACGTGCCGAGGAAAAGCTTGCCCTAACACCAACCCCAACCGTAATGGTCATCCTTACCTGAACCGACTCGAACCCAATCCTAACCCTTACCCAAACACCACTTACCTTAACCCAGCCATTATCCAAACCCAAGCCTCACCCTTACCCTAACCCCAACCTTTACCCTAACCAACCCTGACCTTTAGCCTAAATAACCCTAATCTCAACCCTTACTCCAACGCTAATCCTAACCCTCACCCTAACCCAGAGGTGGGCAAACTACGGCCCGCGGGCCAAATCCGGCCCGCCGAAGGTCGGTACGCAATTAAGGTTCGATGTTAACAACTGCATTCATTTCATTTGGACAGTTACTTGAAGTTGCAGAGCGTAGGGAGGAAGGGGGGAGACGATACGGAAGTAGTGAAGTCTGAAAAACGTGCCAAAAATGCAAAATACTGCTTTTTAAATAAAGAAATCCAATTAGTATTATGTCGAATTTAGTTCACCCTTTTGATCCGGCCCTCCATAATATTTTCTGGTTGTCATGTGGCCCTATGCAAAAACTAATTGGCCACCCCTGCCCTAACCCAAAGCAACTCTGACCCTAACTCAACCCAACCCTAACCTTCATCCTAACCTTAAGCCCGAGTCCTAACCGCAACCCTAATCAATTACGGTCCTATTTTGATTTAATTTTTCTCACAATGTACGGCATCGACACGAGGCAGTCGTCGTGTCTGGACGTGTGAACCTCTGCTGTCAGACAGCCAACAGCTAGCAAACCCAAACCACTCACGCAGCCCGTGCGCGCGCACGCGCACAAATAGCTGCGAGTGTGAAGAGCGCACGCACAAAGTGCGAGCAACAGCCATGCTCGGGAATAACATTACATCCCCGCAGGCAAAATGTTAAGCGCAAGTGGAAGTGACAGAAGGAGAAGTGATTGACGGACTTGACCTTTTCGCAGAATCCTACCGTAAATTTCATCCGCAATTTCCGTACTCGATCGGCTGCGCCGCAACGTGGGCATAAGAAAGCGAAGGCCACGACACGCGCGCGGATTGCCGTTTGAGTGACATTTGGCCCTTCAAAGTGCAGCGAGCAAGCCGTCTCCAGCTCCCATTTCCGATATGTTTTGTTTTAGCACATCGTCGCTGTCGGGTGGAAACGTTGTATATCCAAATATGGTCAATCGCCCCCCCCCCCCCCCCCAGCGAGTTGAAACGATCGAGGGGGTTTTGCACATTATTAACCAATTGAAAGTGTCAATGGAAATCGCTGGCAATCTCCTCCTGCTTATGTTGATTTCTTTCCTCGTGTGTCTTTTCATAGTGCTCCGCATCTTGACCGATAAGCATTCGGGAGGAAGGCGGTTCGTCAAACAAAGACTCGAGCGCAGGCGACGACCTTTGGGATCGTTTGAGAAAAATGGCCGTTGCTGTTTTCTGACACCCAAGCAGGGCAACGCCAAAAGGGGGTGCGCCTGCACGGGTCTCGAAGGCATGGGGGTCTCTCTTACCGTGCAACATGGGGGGCGTCGGCGAGTCGTCTCCACGGAAAAGAGTGAGACGGAGTGTGTGTGTCTTGTGTGTCGAGATGCATCAGAGCGCAGGCCACACATTCCCCAGGCAGCCTGACCACGTAGTGCTTTTCGATGTTTTAATCTAGGACGCGTGTGTGTGTGTGTGTGTGTGTGTGATGGCATCCAACTGTGACTAAAGGTGAATAAAGGAAATCCACGAACACTTGAGCAACCAGCTGTATGCCATTGCATCCTCCAAAGCATCTGCAAGGGAAGTTTGCCATCCATCCAGCCGCACCAATGCAGACTGTCCAACAGCGCCGACAACTCCGCTGAACAAAACAGCGCTGTGAAAAATGCTCCCCATGACAGGCACGCAAAACACAAGCGCCTCGGGGCTGTCCGGCGGCCAAATTCCTCCCAGTCAAAATGGGGGCGGCACACGCGTACCACCGAGAAGGAAGAAGAATCTTCCCCTTCGACGAATGTCGTGGCCAAAACGCTGAAAATACCATACCAAAGACAACAAACCCCATGTGACAAAAACAACAAAAAGCAGAGCTCTTGAAGAGCTCCTGCCGACACCTTGGATGTTTTTTTGTTGTTGTTTTTTGAACATATTGACAAGCACGGGCATTGTTAGGCCACGGAAACATCAAAGCCAATCCAAATTTGACGCAAAAGGGCAGGCTTTGCATCAAACAAGTCCCTTCATCTGCGAAAGGATGTCTTCAAATAAGAGAAGCAGCCACTTTGTGTAATTGCTTATTATAAGCGGAGCGGGGGCCTCACTTCTGGAAGGATCACGCCGATAAGATGCTTGCACACTGCTTCAAGGACGTCGGGAGCGGCCGCCACGACGGTCTCAGAAGAAGTCGACGGAACGGTAATTGGTTCGAGATCAACGGAGCTGCAATTAATTTACTTTGAGAGCCGGGCAAGGCGGGAGGGGGTGGGGGGGGTGGAGTAATCACAAAAGCAATAAGGCCGAGGAAATGTGATGCAACGCCGCCACGGCGGCATGTCGGCGCATCTCGCCGCCATCCCGTTGCCGCGGAATTGAAAAAGCACAACAGCGCCGCTTGTGTCCCTCGACTTAATAGTTGGACCGGAGCGCCGTTTAATGCAGAAGGAGGCCCTGGCTTTTAAAAACCATTTAAAAAGAAGGCATGCAAATCTCAGTGGTGCGCAAAATGAAAACACTTCCGACAACAGGGCCCTGCGGGACGCCCGGGTGGCACTCGGGAATGCGCGGACGGCGGGGTGCTGTATAATGACCGCGGCCACCGGACGGCGAGGGACACGCTTGTTATGCTAAAAGGCGAGAGCCGCCGCTTCGGGCCAGCGGGAGGGCAGGCGCTGGCAGAAACACGGGGAGGGGACGCAACACCGGACCTTAATAAGCTCGTGCAAATGGCCGCCGTTAAAGGCGCCGACGAGAATCAAGACAAAGGCCTCCGCCGCTGAGTTTTGGGATCTTTTTTTTTTTTGAAAGTCGCTTCACTCAGTTGGATTTAGACCCGAGTGAATGTCATGTAAAAATGCCACACGAAAGCCGCGCGGTGTGTCAGTGGCGGGTCAACGGGATGCGGCGCCGTCGTGTCGAGAACGGCTTCGCTTCCGTGAACTTTGCAGCGCTCATCTAAGGTGTCATGTTGCCAATGACGATAACGAGCGGGCGTGTTGGCGGAGAGCGCTCCGACGCGAGACGCGGCCTTTGTCTTGCACGCCTCGCATTGTTTGGCGAGGTCGTCGGAGGCGCGGCCTTTGAGGAGGGAGCCGCACATTTACCATTAGCTGACAAGTCGCCGCTGGAAAAGGATACACTTAGCCCATTAAAGATCGGCCCGTTTTTCTTTCCCCTCCCCGTTTCTCCGCCGTGACATTTGAGAGTCTCCGCCAAAGTCGAGTATCCAGCCCCCCCCCCCCCCCCCCTTCACACGGCCTCCACTTAGGCCAGGTAGGGAGAGCTCCGCCGCCATCGCCGCATTACAAATGGACTTCATTCACCGCGGTGAAGTGTACGACGCCGATAAATGCGCTTGCTTGAATGTCAGCAAATGTCAGCGCAGAAGCCATTTGCCGCCACTTGAACGGCCTCTCCCCGGCCACACGCTGATTGCAGGAAGGAGGAGGCGGAGTTTGCGACGCACCTGTATAGAACTAAGGCTAAGGCCGGCTCATTTCCGCATGCTTGAGCAATCGAGCCACCTGAGACCTTTTGGCAAAAAAACAGCGGTTGCCAACGACGACATAATCCTGCCTTTTCTCCTTCCCCGCTCAGGAAGGAAGGAGGAGTATGCCATCCGATATTTACGGCCACAATGGCCTGTCACGCAAACATTCTGATGTTAGAACTTTCCGGACGTTAGCGCCTCGCGAACACAAAAGTGGGCTTGCCCGACGTTCATTCCAAAGAGAGGGAGCGGCCTTGGGAAAAGGCTCCCTCACCTCTGACCTTAGTTCTCGGGACCTGGAGTAGTGTCCGGTCTGCAGACCTGAGGCAGCGAATTTGAAAAAGAACCCTGAAATGAAGGGATGCCAGAGGAGGAGAGATTTGCTCCATCTTACTAGTGATGGGATTTTCCGTGATCCGGTTCATTTGGATCGGCTCAGTGAAAAGAGTCGGCTCTTTTTGGCTCTCAAACGGCTCTTTTAACTTTAGCGTTTCTTTGAAATATTTTGGACAACTTGGTGAACAATATTGCATCCTGCTGACTGAAAATAGCAACAATTATCAAGCAAAGAAATGGCTTTTTACTTATTTTATTGAACATTAAAAAGGCTCCAAACAATAAACAAGCAACAAAATTAAACTTCAACCAACAACAATCAAACTTGCTGCATCATACGAAAAATAGTGAGTATTAACTGCAACAGCAGCAGTGAACAAAACATAAAAAACATCCTTGCTTTATTTTGAATTTGCAGTCAACAAAACGAAATACTTCAACTTGGAACACTTCAATTTGTCCAGTCTTTTAGAACACCATCTTTGACGGGACAGATGTTGCTACAATGCACAATCTACTCTCCATTACTTTGATCAAACGGGGGTAGACGGAAGCTCGGTATTTCCACCATCTCGGTGGATCAGCTGCCCTTGAAATCTGTGCTTCTTCAAGATGCCCTAATTTAGTGTTTTGTGTTTCTGCACGCTTGGCTAATACTGTAAATTAAATTCAGCCTTTGTGGTTTCCCGGACAGTAGGGGGCGATATGAACTAAAGACATCCGATTCACCAAGAAGAAGATGAAGTACAAGCACAAGAACGGTACCACATCCGGTTCAATGAGCAAGTTTTTCCGCTGTCCACAAGCCCTGTTCTCAGTGAGTAATTTTAACATTTTAAACGGACTTCGCAGTTTATCTCTGAGTGCATAGATGTCGACAGTTGAGGAGAGTTATTACGACACGTTGCTCCTTGATTTTGTTGTTGTGACTCCACGTAAAAAAACAACGTCAGCAAAACAAAGGGGGCAGTGAGCGAGCACGCCGCCAAGTAGACTTCAGCTGTCAATCAAAAATCAATCGCGAACAGCGTTTGACTTGAATAGTGTTCTGTATGTTTTCCACACCAAAGCTGCTATCAGCAGTGGAAGTGTGATGGCTTCACATCGCGGCTTCAAAACTATTCCCACAAATGCACCCGTGACTTTGTTCATTTGTTTTTCGAAAGGAGGTTGCTCATTGCACTTTAGGTGTGGGGAGAGGGCCGCATCAGACAGATGCATAGCGAGTGCCGGCACGTTTGAAATGGACGGCTTGAAAGACAAAGTTGAAACTGCTTCTAGCCGACGTGTGCACATTTTGAGCATGACGTCTCTGATCCACTGGTGAAAGGACACATGTGTTGTGTTTATTATTTTACTTTATGTTAACTGTTTTGTTAAGCGCTTTGTTACAGCTGCCGCTGTTGTGAAAGCGCTATATAAATCTGCATGTATTGTATTGTTAAAGTCTGCCACTTTTTGAATAATGGCTCAAATTAAAAAGAAACAACTTTTTTATGGACTGCAGCGTGTGACTTTCCACTTTTGTTTTGTTTTTCTGCCTGACCAGATGAGTCAGATTACTGGGCCAAAGGCGCAGCTGCCAGACTCCGAGGACATGCGGAAGGGACGCCAACCTGAACCTACAGTAAGGCGTTTTTAGCTGGAAAAAAACCGACCATGTATAGTAAGGCGTTTTTAGCCCAAAAAATCGACCATTATATAGTAAGGCGTTTTTAGCTGGAAAAAAAAAACGACCATGTATAGTAAGGCGTTTTTAGCCCAAAAAATCGACCATTATATAGTAAGGCGTTTTTAGCTGGAAAAAAAAAACGACCATGTATAGTAAGGTGTTTTTAGACGAAAAAAAACGACCATGTATAGTAAGGCGTTTTTAGACGAAAAAAACGACCATGTATAATAGTAAGGCGTTTTTAGCTGGAAAAAAACCGACCAAGTATAGTAAGGCGTTTTTAGTCGAAAAAAACGACCATGTATAGTAAGGCGTTTTTAGACGAAAAAAACGACCATGTATAATAGTAAGGCGTTTTTAGCTGGAAAAAAACCGACCAAGTATAGTAAGGCGTTTTTAGTCGAAAAAAATGACCATGTATAGTAAGGCATTTTTAGCCGAAAAAATCGACCGTGTATATATAGTGAGGCGTTTTTAGCCGAAAAAAACTCCCATGTGGAGTAAGGCGTTTTTAGCCGAAAAAAAACAACCATGCATAGTTAGGCGTTTTTAGACGAAAAAAATGACCATGTATAGTAAGGCGTTTTTAGCCCGAAATAAACGACAGTATAGTAAGGCGTTTTTAGCCGAAAAACACGACCATGTACAGGATAGTAATGCGTTTTTAAACAAAAAAATTGTAATCAAGCTTTATTTATTTTGCAGAATAGACAATCACAAAAGCAGAGGAAAAAAGGTGCAAGTTGGATGGCAGTCTGCTTGTTGCTGGGCGGCGAAGTGGTCAGCTCTTGGGAAGAACGTGGGACAGGTGTGTTGGCCTGAGAGGAAAGGCCACCGTGAGTTACACGTAAGTCAATTTCTTGTGCAGGAAAAGATGTGTTGGGCAACTTACCAAGGAGATCGACTGTTGGGTCTTTCGAGAGCAGGAAGCCGATCATGTTTACTGCTGCCTGGGGTAGAAAAAAAACTAGTCAAAAAAGTAGTCATGATGGTGCATTGAACGAGTGTAAATGTCTCCTACTTTTCAGGCTCGCCCAAAGTTTGACTTCAGCACCTTGCGAATAACAGGAAGAAGAGAAAAAAGTGTTGCCTGCAGGTCTGTGCTCGTAGGTGGACTCTGGCGGTGAGCAGGTGACTCCCTCTTGTGGCACGGAGGACCCAAGAACAATCTTCCTTCAACTCTGAAAAATGAAATGAGGCTTGTTGTGTTGGGTCTGTCTCAGTGACAGACTGAGGCTGCTGTCTTCTGTGATCAAAACAACGTTGTCTTGTCGGCGGACATTCCACAAATTGCACCCTATTAAAATTATTCATTCCGTGTCTTTTGTGCATTTTTTCTGATCAAACCTCCTTGCGGACCGGTTCCGGCCGTATGTTATACACCCCTGATGAAGGGGTGAAGTAAGGCGTTTTTAGCCGAAATAAACGACCATGTATAGAAAAGCGTTTTTAGCTGAAAAAAAGGACCATGTATAGTAAGGCGTTTTTAGCCCGAAAAAAATGACCATGTATAGTAAGGCGTTTTTAGCCCGAAAAAAACGACTAGTATAGTAAGGCGTTTTTAGCCTGAAAAAAACGACAGTATAATAAGGCGTTTTTAGCCGAAAAAACGACATAGTATAGTAAGGCGTTTTTAGCCCGAAAAAAACAACCATGTATAGTAAGGCGTTTTTAGCTCGAAAAAAACGACCATGTATAGTAAGGCGTTTTAGCCCGAAAAAAACGACATAGTATAGTAAGGCGTTTTTAGCCCGAAAAAAACAACCATGTATAGTAAGGCGTTTTAGCCCGAAAAAAAACGACCATGTATAGTAAGGCGTTTTTAGCCGAAAAAAACGACCATGTATAGTAAGGCGTTTTTAGCCCGAAAAAAACGACATAGTATAGTAAGGCGTTATTAGCCGAAAAAACGACATAGTATATAAGGCGTTTTTAGCCCGAAAAAAACGACATAGTATATAGTAAGGCGTTTTTAGCCGAAAAAAACGACATAGTATAGTAAGGCATTTTTAGCCCGAAAAAAACAACATAGTATAGTAAGGCGTTTTTAGCCCGAAAAAAACGACAGTGTAGTAAGGCGTTTTTAGCCGAAAAAAAACGACATCGTTTAGTAAGGCGTTTTTAGCCGAAAAAAATTACACAGTAAAGCGTTTTTAGCTCGAAAAAAACAACATAGTATAGTAAGGCGTTTTTAGCCCGAAAAAAACGACAGTGTAGTAAGGCGTTTTTAGCCGAAAAAAACGACATAGTTTAGTAAGGCGTTTTTAGCCGAAAAAAACGACATAGTATAGTAAGGCGTTTTTAGCCCGAAAAAAACGACTAGTATAGTAAGGCGTTTTTAGCCTGAAAAAAACGACAGTGTAATAAGGCGTTTTTAGACGAAAAAAACGTCATAGTATAGTAAGGCGTTTTAAGCCGAAAAAACGACATAGTATAGTAAGGCGTTTTTAGCCCGAAAAAAAACAACATAGTATAGTAAGGCGTTTTTAGCCCGAAAAAAACGACATAGTATAGCAAGGCGTTTTTAGCCAAAAAAAACGACATAGTATAGTAAGGCGTTTTTAGCCGAAAAAAACGACATAGTATATAGTAAGGCGTTTTTAGCCCAAAAAAAGCGACATAGTATAGTAAGGCGTTTTTAGCGGAAAAAAACGACATAGTATAGTAAGGCATTTTTAGCCGAAAAAAACGACATAGTATATAGTAAGGCGTTTTTAGCCCAAAAAAACGACATAGTATAGTAAGGCGTTTTTAGCCCGAAAAAAACTACATAGTATAGTAAGGCGTTTTTAGCCCGAAAAAAACGACATAGTATAGTAAGCGTTTTTAGCCCGAAAATATCGACAGTATAGCAAGGCGTTTTTAGCCCAAAAAAACGACATAGTATAGTAAGGCGTTTTTAGCCGAAAAACACGACATAGTATAGTAAGGCGTTTTTAGCCGAAAAAAACGACATAGTATAGTTAGGCATTTTTAGCCGAAAAAAACCACATAGTAAATAGTAAGGCGTTTTTAGCCGAAAAAAACGACCATGTATAGAAAAGCGTTTTTAGCTGAAAAAAAGGACCATGTATAGTAAGGCGTTTTTAGCCCGAAAAAAATGACCATGTATAGTAAGGCGTTTTTAGCCCGAAAAAAATGACCTTGTATAGTAAGGCGTTTTTAGCCGAAAAAAACGCCATAGTATAGTAAGGCGTTTTAAGCCGAAAAAACGACATAGTATAGTAAGGCGTTTTTAGCCCGAAAAAAAACAACATAGTATAGTAAGGCGTTTTTAGCCCGAAAAAAACGACATAGTATAGCAAGGCGTTTTTTAGCCAAAAAAAACGACATAGTATAGTAAGGCGTTTTTAGCCGAAAAAAACGACATAGTATATAGTAAGGCGTTTTTAGCCCAAAAAAAGCGACATAGTATAGCAAGGCGTTTTTAGCGGAAAAAAACGACATAGTATAGTAAGGCATTTTTAGCCGAAAAAAACGACAGTATATAGTAAGGCGTTTTTAGCCCAAAAAAACGACATAGTATAGTAAGGCGTTTTTAGCCCGAAAAAAACGACATAGTATAGTAAGCGTTTTTAGCCCGAAAAAATCGACAGTATAGCAAGGCGTTTTTAGCCAAAAAAAACGACATAGTATAGTAAGGCGTTTTTAGCCGAAAAACACGACATAGTATAGTAAGGCGTTTTTAGCGGAAAAAAACGACATAGTATAGTTAGGCATTTTTAGCCGAAAAAAACGACATAGTAAATAGTAAGGCGTTTTTAGCCGAAAAAAACGACCATATATAGTAAGGCGTTTTTAGCCGAAAAAAACGACCATATATAGTAAGGCGTTTTTAGCCCGAAAAAAACGACCATGTATAGTAAGCCGTTTTTAGCCCGAAAAAAACGACAGTGTAGTAAGGCGTTTTTAGCCGAAAAAAACGACATAGTTTAGTAAGGCGTTTTTAGCCCGAAAAAAACGACAGTATAGTATTGCAAGGCGTTTTTAGCCCGAAAAAAACGACCATGTATAGTAAGGCGTTTTTAGCCCGAAAAAAACGACAGTGTAGTAAGGCGTTTTTAGCCCGAAAAAAACGACATAATATAGTAAGGCGTTTTTAGCCCGAAAAAAACGACATAGTATAGTAAGGCGTTTTTAGCTCGAAAAAAAGCAACATAGTATAGTAAGGCGTTTTAAGCAGAAAAAACGACATAGTATAGTAAGGCGTTTTTAGCCCGAAAAAAACGACATAGTATAGTAAGGCGTTTTTAGCCCAAAAATAAACGACATAGTATATATAGTAAGGCATTTTTAGCCTGAAAAAAACGACATAGTATAGTAAGGCGTTTTTAGCCGGAAAAAAAACGACCATGTATAGTAAGGCGTTTTTAGCCGGAAAAAAACGACATAGTATAGTAAGGCGTTTTTAGCCGGAAAAAAACCACATAGTATAGTAAGGCGTTTTTAGCCCGAAAAAAACGACCATGTATAGTAAGGTGTTTTTAGCTCGAAAAAAACGACATAGTATAGTAAGGAGTTTTTAGCCCGAAAAAAAACGACCATGTATAGTAAGGCGTTTTTAGCCCGAAAAAAACGACCATGTATAGTGGGGCGTTTTTAGCCCGAAAAAAACGACACAGTATAGTAAAGTATATTACTATACTGTCGTTTTTTTTCGGGCTAAAAACGCCTTACTATACAAGGTCATTTTTTTCAGGCTAAAAACGCCTTACTATACATGGTCGTTTTTTTTCAGCTAAAAACGCCTTACTATACATGGTCGTTTTTTTCGTCTAAAAACGACTTACTATACATGGTCGTTTTTTTCGGGCTAAAAACGCCTTACTATATACATGGTCGTTTTTTTCGGGCTAAAAACGCCTTACTATACGATGTCGTTTTTTTCGGCTAAAAACGCCTTCCTATACATGGTCGTTTTTTTCGGGCTAAAAACGCCTTACTATACAATGTCGTTTTTTTGGGGCTAAAAACGCCTTACTATACTATGTTGTTGTTTTTTCGGGCTAAAAACGCCTTACTATAAATGGTCGTTTTTTTCGGGCTAAAAACGGCTTACTATACAATGTCGTTTTTTTCGGGCTAAAAACGCCTTACTATACTATGTCATTTTTTTCGGGCTAAAAACGCCTTACTATACATGGTCGTTTTTTTTCGTCTAAAAACGCCTTACTATACATGGTCGTTTTTTTCAGCTAAAAACGCCTTACTATACATGGTCGTTTTTTTCGTCTAAAAACGCCTTACTATGCATGGTCGTTTTTTTCGTCTAAAAACGCCTTACTATACATGGTCGTTTTTTTTCGTCTAAAAACGACTTACTATACATGGTCGTTTTTTTCGGCTAAAAACGCCTTACTGGGTGTCTTGAAAGGCGCTTCTAAATAAAATGTATTATTATTATATATTATTACTATGCATGGTCGTTTTTTTCGTCTAAAAACGACTTGCTCTACATGGTCGTTTTTTTCAGTGAAAAACGCCTTACTATACATGGTCGTTTTTTGAGTCTAAAACCGACTTACTATACATGTTCGTTTTTTTCGGCTAAAAACGCCTTACTATACATGGTCCTTTTTTTTCCAGCTAAAAACGCCTTACTATACGTGGTGGGGGTTTTTCAGCCAAAAAACATTCCTATACACGGTCATTTTTTTCGTCTAAAAACGCCTTTCAGATTTCATTTCTGAAATGGGCTTTTGTGAATACAAGTCTGTCACTGTCAGAGGCAAAATGAAAATGAGTTTGTAGCACCAACTTGTTTAGGAGATGATTTAGTGTGCATGCTTGCTTGGACCTTTTTTTGCGCTGAAGCTCTCGTGGTCAATCTTCTGAGCATCGCCAGCCTGGTCAATTTGGGCTCAGCCTAATCCGCTTTCATTCCATATTGTCAAAGCGGCAAAATGCCGGCAAGGATGCGCGGGGAGCGTTTTGACACCCGTCGACGGAAGACAACGCGGATTCCATTGAAGCTCCTTCTTTCCATGAATACATTTGGTCTCAGGTGATACGCGACGTGCGGCGGAATATTCCGAGAACAAGTGAATCGGTCGTTGCGCTCATCCTCCATGAAATAACGTGTTCCGTGGAAACAAACAAACAAAAAGAAAAAAGCGATTAGGGCATCCGGTGTCAAAAAAGAAACCACTTCCCTGCACCAAAGGTAATTTGTAACCTTAGCAACCGCTTGTGAAAATTGAATGGGGGATTAGAAACGGCTGGGAACAACACACACACACACACACACACACACGTATCGCGCGCGTGCGCACGTGTATATAATATGCAGAAATGGTCTGACTTTAAATCATTCTGGAGGAGAAGAGTTACACACGGACACCAAAAGAACAAGTGATGTTGATAAATATACAGTATGTATTTTTTTTTATTTCAATCATGATTAAAAGAATCGCAACGGTAATTTGATTTCATTCACCAACGTCACACACGCAGCCCGAGAATCCCGCAGGCCTCTGCCGGAAGCTCCCCAGTGACTGCACATTGTGACAAACTTTTCCCTTCTCGGTCTTTTGGCTCAATTTGGAAGAAAATTTGGAACAGCGTGACGATGCCAGAGGTGTCTCGACGTCACCAAACATGAACCCTCTCGACAGGAAAAAAAATATCCAAAAATAAATCAGACGATTTCGGAAATAAATAATAACCAAATAAGCCTTGACCATGGACCATTCTTGGAGACACCGCTGTGTCTCTTCCCGCATCTTTTCGGCATTGTTGCGTTTTACTTGACAGGGGCGTGTCCAGGATTTTGGGGCGTTTTGTTTTTCTCTTTTGAAACGTGAAATTGAGCACGCGTGTGTTTTGACGTGAAATGTGCTTTTTCTTCTTGCGAAGGGTCAAACGTTGAGGTGTAGAGCGGCAGGTTGGCGGCCAGGCTCAAAATAGAAGCGGCAAATTCACCCCAAACATTCCGCGCCATGTCAAAAGCGCCAAGCTGCTTCTCGGTCCTGCGTGACGTGGGGAGGCTGCTTGACTTCCTGCTGGGGGAGGGCGGGCGTGGGGGCACATTTCATAAAAGGGCAAAAACAAACGTCTCAATGGTGGGTGTGGGGGGGGGGCATCCACCTGCATAGGAAGGAAGGTCACTTGTGTGGGTGGGTTTGGTGTGGGGAAGGAGGGGGGGGTGGTCACATAGAAGTTGTGGACATGTGATTTTAACCTCGCCGTGAACTTCACCTTCCGACGACTTCCCATTACCGCTGCACGACATTCGCAAGGTTTTTTTTAATTTTTTTTATTCTCTGTTGCTACAAAACCACATTTGTAATTTGGATTGAAAAATGTCAGCATGTCATCATCGTGACGACGGAGCCGCTTTCTTTTCCCCAATAAGATCTCGGGCCTACGAGAAAGAAGAGAAGCCACAAGGCGCACATCAATAATGAACGACTAAGTCAATAAACAATGGACGATGACGAGATGAGAAAGGAGCGCGCTTCCAAATATCTCAATCAACAATTTGATCTCTTGGCAACAAGGATTGATTGGAGTGCTACTTGTAGAACGATTACAAGATATGACAAGTATTGTAATCGTCACAAAAATTTAAAAATAGGATTGTGAGGCCTTGGGGAACCCCCCCCCCCCCAAGAAAAATCGCATATTGGCCTCCGAATAAGATGAAGTTGAAATGTGAGGTTTAGTCCAAATTTTCGTTTGATTTGAGTTCACAATAATCATCATCCGAATGGTGATCATCTCCGGGTGTTCTCGTGCGCTCCGTTGCTTGCATTCATGTTGTGCCAAGCAACGAGGCCACCGGCGAGGCTGGTGATGAGACCTGGACGTGAGGAAGGGGGGCGAGGGGTCGGGGGCGGGTCTCCGTCCACGGGAGACGCGCAAGTGCAGCTGCCACGCATGAATGTTTGATCAACTCGCCTCGAGGAGGCTTGCCCTCCGAAATCCGCGTCAAGATCCGCGGCCGCGCCGTCATCACATCTGCGGGCGGGCGCACGTGATGAATGAATGAAGACTTGCAAGAAGCATACCTGTCAACTCATACGGTTTAGCCATCGTTCGTACGGATTTTGTAGTCAATCTTACGTATATGGCCGTATCGCACAAATCATACGGATTCGGAACATTTCCGGGGTTTTATTTCACCAACTCCAAATGATTTGGAGTTGGTGAAAAAAGTAATGCACACAGTAATGCCACTGAGTAGAATGAGGATTAGACATGAACATACCTGTCAACTTTTCGGAGCACCGACCTGTATAAACTACCAAAAAAATCCTCATAAAGAGCAAAAAATCCTTATAAGATACCAAAGCATTTTATATGTCAAAATAACGGCAGAAAAAAACCCCCCGAAATTTTCAATGATATTTCTCGTAGATCTCCGTAATACAATGTCTGGTTAATGTCTAATCCTCATTCTACTTAGTGGCATTACTGTGTTCAGAGTTGTATTCCCGCGTTACTTTTTGTGAAAAAAAAAACGGACATTTTCAGAATCCGTATGATTTGTGCGATACGGCCAAATACGTAAGATTCACCACAAAATCCGTATGAACTATGGCTAAACCGTATGAGTTGACAGGTATGCATTAACCAGACATTGTATTATGGAGATCCACAATAAATATCATTGAAAATTTCGTGGGGTTTTTTCTGCCGTTATTTTGAGATATAAAATGCTTCGGTATGTTATAAGGATTTTTTGCTCTTTACAAGGATTTTTTGGTAGTTTATACAGGTTGGCGCTCCGAAAAGTTGACAGGTATGAAGAAGAAGCAGGGCAGGGATGCGAGTGCTCGTCTGGTGCCCGCGCGCAGAGTGAACGTGCGCGCGGATTTCATTTCTTCAAATCCAAAATGAAATCCTTTGCGGGCTGTGCGGAATTGAACCTGGGTTTGTCCCTGCTCCGAAAGCACTAAATAAATGCGCCCTCGCGGACATCGTCGACACAACGAGACGTCATTTGAAGACGCTTGTTGCTGAACGCAAGAGATCCAAGAAGGCGCCTTGGAGGATGCATCTTGAAGGGCGGGCCTCCGGCTGAAATCGGATTGAGCGACGCTCGTTTTTGAGGATTATCAAAAACGAGCGTCCGCTCGCCCCGTTCCTTTCGTTCAATTCTGTCGTCCGCCCACACTTTAGCCGTTGTCCCGTATTAAGCGATGCCGGTGACCACGTGGACGGAGCTGAAAAACGGGGGCCGTTTTGGAGCCCGCGGCCTCCCCGGTGGGGAAGGGAGCGCACTTTAGTCTTGCACTTTGCGGCGCATCCGCTGCCCGTGTACTGCATTACGATTTGATTTCGTAGCTATTTTGAGCACTGACGGCCGAATGAGCGCGGATCAGTACCGGTGACCTCCAAGTCCGGAGTTGGAATTGGAAATGTGCGCATTTCGGAGGCCACCTGTTTATGCCTCGCGGTGGCGGGAGCAGAGGAGGCCTAATTGATTCTTAAGTGGTGTCTCGAAGGAGGAACAGAGGGCTTGGGTGGGGGGGGGGGAGGGGAGAGGGGGGGGGGGGCACCATTCACCACTTCAGGGAGCGCCGCGTGTGTACCTGACTGGATGCGCGAGGATGGGAGGAGAGGAGCGAATCGGAGCCGGAGGGTTCAATGCAAAAGGATGCTGCGGCCGGGAATCGGCAAATTCAACTGCGCCTCAATGAAATGAGATTAAAATCGCTATTCACGTTTCAAATACACACGCTGACGCGCCGCCCACCATCACCGCCGCCAGCTATATTTTTCAGTGCGACTCCGCAGAATCGTTGAAACACTTTAAAAAAAAAAAAATCACATGTAAAAATGCGGCCCGCGGGCCGGGAACCAACCCGCCAGTGGGCGCAAATGTGGCCTGTGACTGCAGTGGTTTAGTCGAAATAACTGTTGTTGCTCATTTTGTCCAATGGAGGGCGCACCGACGGACATTTCAATGACGTTCTCCGGCAATGATCTTGCGAAGTGTACTTTTTCCAAGTTGATAACTTGCTTCCGAGCGCTGAACCGCATTCAACGTGCTAATGCAAATCAGTGAGTAAACGCGAATTCTACTGTAATCATAAAATAAAACCATGACCCAAAAAACAAGCATAAATCACCGATGGTGATCCGGTGGGAGATTGTAAAGTCAACTTGCACCTCTACACCGCGGCAATAAGCCTGCCGGCGTGTCAAGCCTCATTCAGCACACAATGGCGGATCCATCACGCTGGTGACACACACTGCCAAGCAACCCCCCCCCCCCTCTTCTTCGCCACCCGCCACCCTCAACACACACACACACACACACACACACACACACACACACACACACACACACACGTCACCTTCTCTGCTTAGAACTGACTAATGACGCAAACGTGCAAATTCTTCTTTGCAGACCTGCAGTAAGAGAAGCCGTCCTCCGTGTTAGTGTGAGTGTATATATACTGTATATATATATATATATATATATATATATATATATATATAGAATGTTATATTATAATTATATATATTATATATTATATTAGGATCCCTCCATTGAGCCCGACTTGGAGGAATTTTTCGTCCGAATCTTCATTAGAAGTTGACACAATGTAAATCTTAATGTTGAGGAGAGTCTTGTGTGGTGGGGAAGCAGGCGGGGTCGACTGGGGAGGGGGGGGGGGTGCACCCCTCATTAACTGTCGCTAACAAGCCGTGTAAATACACTGATTGGACAGCTCGGATACAAGCGCGCGGCCCTGCCAGGAAGTGCCCCTAATGAGGGCACACAATGCAAACCGCATACAAGAAGAAGAAGAAAAAGAAGCAGGCTGGAGGGGTCGGAGGGGTGGGGGGGGGGCAGGAAGAAAAGAGGTAGAGAAATGTTTGAAACTTTCTGTTGCGACTTCTGCTGCGTTTCGAAATTAGACGGGTTTTTTTTTTCTTGGTTCATTTTACAAGCCTCGTCAATATCGCGAGGCATGAAAACGCCAACCCTAAATGTTGTGCGCGTTTGATGTATAAAAATGTTTTTAAAAAAAACCAAAAACGCTTGTCCGTTCAAATAAAACTGCCGAAAATGTAAATTGGAGAATTTAAAACAGCAATTGTTTTCGGGAGTTATACCGTCAAATATTAGCATCAATATTATATATTTATAAGAATAATGACACACTGGTAAGTAGACTCTAGACCGCGCTATAATCATGCAAAGAAAGGTAAGTGCAAATGAAATACTTCAGTCCAATGCAAAACGGGAATTAAAAATCAAACGATTGAAGTTTACGTTCGCGTAAGCCCGAAAATTCGAATAAAGACTCTCGAACGTTGCAGAAAATCGGCGCGCTTGGAAACACACTTACACGACCAAAAGCTTCAACGCAAGTTTGTTTTGCACACGCAATAGAGAAACAAGAAATGACTCCTTATTTGCTCGTTTGTCATCGATGCGCCTTTTCCAGAATTAAACCAGCGCATAGGCAGCAATTAGTCCTTTTCTGTGTTTTTTTTTTAATAAACACTTGACATTTGAAGGGATACTCACGTGGGGCCGCTGTATAATTCCCACCTTGTCCACCCATGCAACGCTGCATTACAAGCGCTAAAAAAAGAAAAACGAAACACATTTCAACACAAAAATCATTCAGAATTACAAACAACCAAGATGTGCCATTTCAAATCGCACACGCACACACACACACGCGCGCGCGCGCACACGCACACACACACAGACATGCATGCAAAAAAAACCAAACAAACAAATTCCAAGAGACTTTGCGCCAAATCAAACGAAATGTTTCTTACCGTATTCATGCTGCGTGTCGCTCCCTCCGTGTGTGCTGCCGCACTGTGTGGCCAAGCAGGGTCCTGCGTGCGCGCGCGTGCGTGGCTACATCTGCACGCGCACAGAGAGAGAGAGAGAGAGAAAAAAAATATTCACAGGAAGAAAATAGCAAGGAGTTGCATTTGTGACCTCTCTCGCTGCTTCTTCTTCTCGTGACGTCACATGCCCCATCTCATCCACTTTGCAGGAGCAAGATTGGAGCGACGATAACTAATAAGAATTGTCCCAAGCGGAGTGTACTGAGGATTTAAAACTACAACACACACACACACACTAGCACACAGCAATCTGCCCCCCGCTGCTCGGAACATTGAGCAAGCCCTGGGATAAACACACAATTAGCGGCAGGTGAATAAACTTGTTTGGGAGGGGTGTTAATTACATGCTTAACGTAAACAAAAGGCGCGTAGAAGAATGTGAATTAGCATTGCACCCCCCCCCCCCCCCCACCCCCAAAGCAGCCACCCACCACCCACCACCTACCACCGGCACCCTTTCCCATTCGGGTTTTACATTTCACCTCTTGTCCGCTCTAGCAGCGATTTCCGAATTGCCCGCGAGGGTTGAAAAACAACAACAACAACAACAACAAAAAAAGTGTCCTGCACGAATGCCAGATAACACCCGCAGCTTGACGTTGGAGTGGCGCACTAGTAAATTGGAGCGCCGGTCAGGTAAGGAGGCTTTGCATTATGCGGCTCTGCTAAGCCCTTCACTTGTGACTTCATTTGGGCGAGGCGCATTGAAGGCTTGCAGCTTGAACCCCAGCGTGAAAATACCGCCTTTTACTTCCACTCCGAGGAGGAGCCCCCCCACACACACAGCCCCTCCCTTCCATGCCCATCTCCTTCCATCCCAAATAATGACTTCCCTTCCCCGAGTTGACGTCGAGCAACTCACCCAAATGTCCTCACGCGGAGCAGCTCGCATGCATGGCTTCGAGTCTCGCTTGTGAAAATCGGCGCCAAGTTTGTGGCCCGGGAGAAGGTGCACATCTAGAAACACAGAGCGGAGGACAAGTTTTGAATTCCGCAACGATTTGCGGCAAAGGCGGCTTAGGATCATTATGTCAGCTTTCCGCCGTTCGGATTAGGCGGCGGCGGCGGCGGCGGCGGCGGCTCACAATGCGCGTCACTATGCCTCCATCGGCGCGATTTTGACACCCGGGGTTGAATATGAGCCACAAGCATGGAAATCACACCGAGCGCCGCGGCTACCGCACTAAGCCGAGTCCTGTGACCGTGGAGATGTGGACATGGATCGTGTCCTTAGCTGCAAGAAAAAAAAACAGACGGGGGGGGGGGGGTATCAAAAGTCACACATGAGCAGCGAGGTTTCTTAACTTGGAGGCTTGTTGGTGGGGGGGGGGGGGGGGTGAGGTGAGGTGAGGTGAGGTGAGGCGGGACCGACCGAGTTAGCGGCAGGGGGAAGCGGCGTCACATCGCAGCCTGCACCGGGACCACCACCGCAGCCGATCCGGAGCACCTATGGTAACAAAGTGACACCCAAACACACACACACAAAGTTGACGTGATGAGGGTTTTTTTTTCTTTGTTGACAAAACGTCTTCCCGAGTTGCGAGGGGTCCACTCGTCGCCCTCCTTTGGAGCCCGCTCTGCCTCTCCGGCCTGTCGTCACGCGAGTCCCGCCAGGCTTTTGTTTTTTTTTCCTCATTTGTTGTTTGTTTTTAAAAATACTTTCACCAGCCCCGTGAAAGATGGCAATAATATTCCAGCCCCGTAATTCCGTGCCGCGACGGAGGCTGGGATGTATAAAAGGGGAGGGTGGGGAGGGGGAAGGGGCGGGGGCGGGGGCGGGGGGTTGCCGTGGCGATGGAAGACTCCGATAACCCCCCGCGCGCGCGGCACCGGTGGTGAAAGCCTCGCGCTACGTACTGGCTAATGATTGGCACGCTTGACAGTGATTGGCAGCGGCGCCATGGCAACGGCGCGGCGACACCAAGAAGACCAATAGAAAAGGGAAAC
Source organism: Hippocampus guttulatus (assembly GCF_054856545.1). Classification (NCBI taxonomy): domain Eukaryota; kingdom Metazoa; phylum Chordata; class Actinopteri; order Syngnathiformes; family Syngnathidae; genus Hippocampus; species Hippocampus guttulatus. Next base: position 597,058 of record NC_141270.1, read on the forward strand.
AAAATGTTTCAATGCTACACTCAACGGCGGATTTAGGGGGGAGATATTATGCGGCCGGTGTCATTAGGCGATAGCCATTGAATCATTCGATCTGCTTTTTTTTTTCCCCCTCTCTCCCCCTTTCCCCCTTCCTTCTTCTGGGGGGTCAGACGCGCAACTCGGCCGCGCTGGCTGCTGGCGTCGGGCTAGTCGGCCCCCGTTTTTTTTTTTCTCCGTAGTCGGGCTCTCTCTCTCAGGTGATTTCCATGGTTTTCCGATCGCCTTTAGAGCTTTATCCCTCCCATTTCTTCCTGCCCAACTTCGCTGATCGCCCGCTGCTCCTGGCGAACGGCGCGCCGGCCGCCCGCTCCCCGGAAGACTTGTCCATGTTCCAGCTACCCACGCTCAACTTCTCCCCGGAGCAGGTGGCGAGCGTCTGCGAGACGCTGGAGGAGACGGGCGACATCGAGCGGCTGGGCCGCTTCCTGTGGTCGCTGCCCGTGGCGCCGGGCGCCTGCGAGGCCATCAACAAGCACGAGTCCATCCTGCGCGCCCGCGCCGTGGTGGCCTTCCACACGGGCAACTTCCGCGACCTCTACCACATCCTGGAGAACCACAAGTTCACCAAGGACTCGCACGGCAAGCTGCAGGCCATGTGGCTGGAGGCGCACTACCAGGAGGCCGAGAAGCTGCGCGGGCGCCCGCTGGGTCCCGTGGACAAGTACCGCGTGCGCAAGAAGTTCCCGCTGCCTCGGACCATCTGGGACGGCGAGCAGAAGACGCACTGTTTCAAGGAGCGGACGCGGAGCCTGCTGCGGGAGTGGTACCTGCAGGACCCCTACCCCAACCCCAGCAAGAAAAGGGAACTGGCGCAAGCCACCGGACTCACCCCCACACAGGTCGGCAACTGGTTCAAGAACCGGAGGCAACGAGACAGAGCCGCGGCGGCCAAAAACAGGTCGGTCGCTCGCTCGCACGCGCGCACGCACGCCGTTCCGCTTGCCGCTGCGCGTCCGCGTTCCCCGACCGAACCGGAGCGGCCGGCCGGCCGATGCCGGCTGCCCGGCAAGGGAGCGCCTTGGGGCGGCCGCGGATTTGTTGACGTCCCTCCCTCCGAACGTCCCCCATGCAAGTGTCCCGACACGCACGTTGGGCGGAAATGATTTTTTGTTTTTTTGTTTTTTTAATTAAAAAAAAAAAAAAGAATACCCGAGAATGCATGCAACCGAAACGAGGAGATACGCGCAGAAATTCAAAGCGGAATGTCGGATCAAATCAAATGACCGCCAATGTGACGATCGCTCGATCGTGCTGACACGGTTTGACGAAACGCGGTGAAAATGTGAGTCTTGCCCTTTTTGCACCGTATCGCCGAAATCGCGCCCTCTTCAATACTGTTCGTGCTGGTCGAAAGGTAATACCGCATAGCTGAAATATTTCGAGAGCGAGGTAACAATGGAGGGAGAAAATAGTTGCGTGTGGAAGAGGCATGGTTTTTTGCCTTTTTTTTATTTTATTTTTTAAATCGAGCTGAAATGTGGCGCGATTCGTCCATTCGCGAGCACTCTGCATATCAAAAAGTGGCGGACATACAAAATCTGACACCGAAAAACAAAGAGGGTGAAAATCATCAACTCGTCGTGGTGTGATTTGCGAAGGCTTTTGACGTCACTTTGCATGGTGATCGAGGAAGATGACCCCGCGCAGGGGATCACGCGAAAAAAAAAAAAAAAAGATCCTTTTTCGTATTTCAGAGCATTTGCGGACTAGGCTGCATTCATAACGTCAAGTGCGCTGCTATCACCGCGCTCGTAATGGATTAAAAACCGCCAGCGACCCACCACCAAGATGAGCTGCAGGCGGTCTCCCTGCCGCACATTTCCGCAGTTATTATCAGGAGTGCGTCGGCGAGCAACGTTTTAGGATGATTGCCGCCGCGAGCGGCCGCACGTCACTCGCAGCAAACCCGACGAAGTGTAATCTGCACTAGTTGCGCTTGAATGGGGCCTGCTTCAGGAAAAAAAAAAAAACATTTCAAAAAGCTTTGCACACTTATTTGGCAAAAGGGCGAGCTCGACGAGGAGGGCCGCGGATGGTGAAAGAGCCTTGTTTCTTTCAGGGGTGGGCTGGAAAGAGGAAAACGAAAAGCTGACTCGCCCTTTGTGCCCGGCGTCTCTCTTTGGCTCAGGCTGCAGCACCAAGCCATGGGAGCGGGCGCCATGAGGTCGCTGTCCGAGGCCGGCCTGACCCCTCACAGCTCGGCCGAGTCGCCGTCGACGGCGGCCAGTCCCACCACCAGCGTGTCGAGCGTGACGGAGCGCGCCGACGCCGGCACGTCCATCCTCTCCGTCACCTCCAGCGACTCCGAGTGCGACGTATGATAGCAAACGGCCACGCCAAAAGAGAATTATCCACAGGACCCGAGAGGAAAAACTACAACAACAACAACAACAACAACAGCAACAGACTCGGATGGAGGAGTCACAAGGACCGATCGCTATAAATATGACGTAAAAAAAAAAAAAAGATACAGCACGTGTTTGTTTGTTGGTTGGTGGGTTTGTTTGTTTTTGTTTTTTTTTTTGTATGAGAAACGCTTTGAAAAAGACAAAAAAAAGGAGCCAACGCTTGACGCCCTTCTTCGTCGTCTTCATCACACGCCAACAATACTCAACTTGCATGAACAGTCCCTTGTTTTGATTTTTTTTAAAATTCTAATTATGAAATGGGATTCTTCCGCATCCAGAGGAGCAACGAGCAGAGGGAATTCAAAAGGTTTGGACCCTTTATTTTTGGGATGATGTCACGCAGACCTGATGTTGTTTTTTTTGTCAGACAATCATTTCAAGTCGTAAGCACCTTTTTTTTTTTTTGTTGTTGTTGTTCCAAAAAAGAGAAACTATTTTTCTCCTTCGTCACCGTCTGCCTGTGCGGGGCCGAAACAATGTATGAGATTTTTATTTTCAATATATTTTTTGGGGTGGGGGTGGGGGTTTAATATGGGAGGATGTCGATTTAAGCGAAGAAGAAAATGACAACGGCATCCTTCTCCCGCGCTGTAATATATAAGGTGTAGAAATATGCTTGTACATAACGACCCCCTTTCCTCCCCCACTTTTCTCCGCTTGGTCTTTCCGCCATCTAATAATCTTCGCTCCAAACTGCAAAACACTCACGCGTGCTCGAGTTCGGCCCGTCTGTTCTCTCTCTGTGACATTTGCGCATATCACAAGGTGGACCTTCCTCCTCCTCCTCCTCCTCTTCCTCCCGCTGCCCTTCAAATCCTGTTTTTATCTGTGAATATCATAGCATCTTATGTTGTTGTTGTTGTTTGATTTTGGGGTTTGCTTTGAAATCATCAAATATAATATTTAATTGAAAGGTGGGTGTCTCGAGCCAAGTTCATCTGGGACCGTGATTGGATTGCGGGGCGGCGGGGGGGGCTTTAGCGTTCACCTCTGCGGGTTTATCCTCGTTTGCGGCCCGCACCTTGCAAAAGTCACCACCGGCTTTTCGTCGCCGTGCTTAAACCGGAGGGCGAAACCAAAACAGAAAGAAAGACAAACATCGCGCGGTCTCGCATGTAAACGGCAACACATTCTGGCAAAATAAAACAAAGCAAAAAAAAAAAAAAAGAACCCAAAACAAAACAATACAGAACGACGAGCGCACCTTTTGTTTACCGTTGCCGCTGAATGCCGAAATTAAGTAAACGCGCCATTAAATGGCCTAATCGCGATGGGACTCCTCCCCTGCTCCAATCTGCTATTGTGGCCCCCTCAAAAGAGCTTTTCTTCCCGGAACGACAAGCACCCCTCACACCCCCCCCCTCCTGCCCTCGCTTTAAAAAAAAAAAAGGGGGATTTCTCCCCAGCAAGTCTCCTTTTTCCCCCCTTCTGCTAAACCTGCAAGCAATGAGGCCGTTTTGTTCCAGGACACTTGCGGGAGTCGTTTTTGATCACGTGCAAATGTGGATCGAAGAGCACCCTGTCATGATTTTGCAGATCTTGTTTGGGACAAAAAAAAAATAATAATAATAATAATAACTTCCACGCACACTGCAAAAAACGTGGACGTCTGAGGTCTGAGCGTTTGAGGGCGCGGGGGTGAGGGGGGGGGACGACGCTGGAGAATTGTGGGGAAGAAAATGGAGAAGGTATATTTCAACGGGGAAAGACATCCTTGAAAAAAAATCCCATTTGAACAAAAAATGAAAAATATCCACATAGCGATTTTTTTTAATCATGTATTGATAATTCATTCCGAGTCTATTTTTCGTGCATGTGTACCCCCGCCCCCCCGAGCCAAAACGTCGACCTTGCACATTCATATAAAACACGAACATGTGTATTGTTTTTAAGCATGACTATGACAAAGATTTCAGAATAAAAGATGAAGTGATGCGCCAGAGGCAGCTTTTTGCTACGCGCGTACACACTCAACTTGTTTTGATTTTATTTGTTTTGTTTTGTTTTGTTTTTTAAGCGCGATTTGGACCCAAAAGTGACTCTTCAATTCAGCAAAGTGTTTTCGATATGGAAACGAGACTTTCTGGCGATGTCACACAATTGCCCCTTTTCGCTTCTGCATACCCAAGAACTCTATCGTGCCATTTCATGCCAAATAAAGAAAAAAGTATACACTCCGAAAAAAAAAAGAAGAGGAAATCTCTCTCGCAGTGCAGGCGCGTTACAGCGACTTGACATCGGAAATTGAGTGCAACTTTTTGGGAAAACTTTCAGCAACATGACTCGAACGTGTTGATCGCGTGGTGTGCGGGATTTGGCGCAAGCCTTTGAAAAATCCTCACAAGACGTCGATGCGTATTTCGAGAAATGTGCATGAAGTCCACTTGGGCCTTCGGAGCTTTGGGCGCGTCGGTGCAAAACATACGTGGGCGTGTCTCTGCGCGGGGTCACGCACAGTGTGTGTGCGTGTGTGTGTGTGTGCGCGAGCGCGCCTGTGTGTGTGTGTGGGGGGGGGGGGCTCGTGTTCGTGATGTGTCAAGTCAAATATGGATCAGCACACAAAAGAACTTAGCGAGGAGTAATCTGTGTGTGTGATACTACTTACACGAGAGTCAACGACAAGAATGCGAGACAATCGCACGCGGCCCCCGAGCGCACCTTTTCCACTTTGGACTTGAATTCCACGAGGAGCTGCCCACTTCAGCTTGTCACGCACGGCTGCTTTTTAACCGCTTTTTAAAAGTGAATCGTGGAAGATGGGGGGCGGGCGTTAGAACGAGGTATGCATGGCCAAAGTCTGGCGGGGAAAAAAATACTTGCCCTGCCCCCGTTTTGTTGTGATTTTTTTTTGCCCCGTCCCCTTGACTGCACACACGTCGGCCGATGGGGTTCATTCACGACGCGGCAAACAAAGGCAAAAGGCTCCTCAAGAATGACTCAAGAGGCCGCCCGCAATATCTGTTGTGGTTGTTTTTTTTGCGGGGAGCGGGGGCTGAGCGACTGTGAGCGACTGTGCGATTGCGAGGGACAAAAGGCACACGCGTAGAAGGCACACCCGAACACCAATCAACCAATGAAATCTGAAGAGCAGAATTTGCACCGCATGCCCGGCCTGCCTCAAATGGCAACCGGCTCCAATTTTTGGGCTGCCTTCTATCAAATGCCTAAGAGCTCCAAAAAGGACACTTTTTATTTGGTGCTCCCTTGAAAGGCATCAAGAATGACACGACAAAGAAAATTACACAATCCTGTATGATTTATATAATAACGTTATGATTGTAATTCTATTTTTGTTATCATACGTCTCTAAATAAAATCAGGTGCGTTATTATTCGCCATTCACCATTTTTAAAGACAATATATTTATAGACATACACACACATACTGTATGTACTGTGTATATATATATATATATATATATATATATATATATATATATATGCTAAAAAAAAGACAACATATAAAGGGAACACTTGAAGTTACATTGTGCTGTTTGTTCATTTTATTTTTTGAGCATTACATATATATATATATATATACATATACAGTATACTGTATATGTATATTTATACATACGGTACACACATGCACATTTATATATACATACAGTATATATATATATAAATATATATATATATTTATAAATATGCTCAAAAAATAAAGAGAACATATAAAGGGAACACTTGAAGTTACATTGGGCTGTTTAAGTGTTCATTTTATATATATATATATATATATATATATATATATCACACACACACACACACACATACATACATATATATATATAATCATAAATCTGATTCTGATTATATATATATATATATATATATGCGTGTGTGTGTGTGTGTAGAGACATGACATTTTGCATGTTAACTTTCGACCTTGTCATCGCCGTGTCTACTGTGTAAATTACACGAGCCGTGCACCTGCTGCTTGTTCACCAAGAGCACACGACACAGCAGCACGTGCACACCTCCAATATCACACACAGACACACACACGCGCACGCGCGCACACACACGCACTCCAGCCACTGTTTGAAGATGTTCTCGTATTAATTTGTTGCTCAGACATCACGTAGTAAGTGCGCGTGCGCGTGTGAGCGCACACTGGCCGTCGCGCGCACACGCAAGGCCCATCTCTTTAAAACAAGCGGAACATGAAAGCATCCGAGCAGCAGCAGCAGGCTTACTCGAGCGACTGTGAGCCACGTCGCGTGCACGCGCCCAGCCTTTGCGTGCACATATGGGGGTGGGGGTGGGGGTGATGGGGCGTGGGCGCGTTTGTGTTGTTGTGCAAGGCCACTGGGTGCAAGCTGTGTGATCTCTCGCCCTGTGCACACCGACTGGACAGAGGGCTGAGCGGCTTAAATACGACCCGAGCACCTGGGTTTTCTCCCGACGTTCTCAGGCCTTCTTAGCCTGCACGCGCGCGCGCGCGCACGCGAACATACACACATACAACGCAGCCGTGTGTTTAGCATTGGACGGCAAAACATTTTGTGTGTGTGTGTGTGTAATTTGCGGCCCTGTTTGGGTTTGCAGGCACACAATCGCACCTCAGGACACATGCGAATTAGCTTGGCGTCAAACACTTTTCGGGATTGATGTTGTCGTGAACTCACTCTCGTCATGAAGCCACACCGTGTCAAATCCCAACCTTCAAAGTCATTAAATTGAAATGAAAGTCCCCCCCCCCCCCCCCAAGGTCACCCCAACTTCGTTCGGTCAACTTGGCGTTCACTTCACGAGGAATTGGAAATAGCCATTCGCGGTTCGACGGAAGTACGCGTTTGTTTTTGGGTGCGCGCAACCTTCCTGCATTGGCGAAAGGAGACTCCAAACGTCCGAATATGAAGTCACTCCGCAAGAAGCTTATATTTTTAATGATCATTTTATGTTTGAGCATCATATTATTTCATGTTAAGCATACCTAAATGATATTCTGTTGTTTAATAATTGCTTAGACATGTTTTTATGTTGATGGGTTCTGATTGGCTGTTGAGGTAAGAGAAGCAGGAAGTGATTTTAGTCACGTGAGTTGCGTCCTTGAACGTCTTTCTTTTCCCTTTTAATAAAACTGCATTTCGAGGATTCCATCTCTCCCTTTGCCGTTCGTAAAGTAGAGCCATCCACTACAAACAACGAAGCCCTCAACTTACATTTGCATCAATGGCCACAGCTCCACTTTTCCGCACCCCTAAATGACAAACGGTCGGCCTTCCGAGCGCACCGCCAAGGCTTCGTCGACCATGTCCTTTTTCGAACGGCTACATATTTCGGCCGGCCGGGGGGGGGGGGGGGGGGGGCAGGCAAACGATGCGCGCGAACGAGTTGATTGTGAGGCTAATCTGGACGGTGCACATTGCACGTTCTTCCGGCGCATCAATCGCTGAGATTTCATTGGTTTCAAGGCAGGCCCAAAGCTCCCCTGGTGTGACGCAGCCTTTTTTTGTGTACGAAGCTCAAACCAAAGGTCGGGCTCGCTTTGCCCTTATCAACTCAGCCCCCATTTAAACGCTATATGGGATGGATTATAGGAGAGCTCTAGTCCCAGTTTACACAGAGAGCCAAACGTGTTCCTTGACTGCCATCTAGCGGAGGTCTCTGGAACGTTTTTCCATTCGTGGCTGATTTTGATTTTGTACCCGCTCGAGACTTGATTCGGGACACCCGCACGGTCTTATGAGACTCACGCCAAAAGATTCGGACTTTAAAAATGGCACCGAGTGTCAATCTCAACGAGCAAGCAATTTTTTTTCACTTAGTCTGACGCGCTACAGTTGGACGCGACCGCGAACAACACCGCCGTCCCAACGAACATGCGAGAGAAAAATATTTTACTTTGGGAGAAAAATATGTTCGATATATTTTATGAATTCGGTTGCCTGAAATATGCAAAACGAAACGGAAGATGTGGGCAAAAATCTAGAAATACATTTGTTAGATCTGTTTTTTTTTGTTAAGTATGACTTTTTAGATGGTCTTGAAAGGGGTCGTCAAGTCATGAATTTGGCGATATATTCTTGCGTTGGTGGAATATGAATGAAGCAGCAAAATGAGCCAGATTTGATTCCTCTCGGGGGCGGCCATTTTAAACCGGAAATGACATCACAGTTGCTCAATTTGCGAAATTCACCTGACCAATCAGGTGAGCCGTGACTGAGCCCGGCGAAACAACGATGCCGCAGTGGCAAAGTGGGCCCCCCCCCCCCCCCCCCCCCCCCCGGAGAGGCAGCAAAACACTGCAGCATTCACATCCCACAAACGCAAACCTCGTTGAGACGAGTGGCGCCGCAAAAGAAAATATTCTTTTGACTTGACTTCCATTTCGAACACTCTTGAAGTCATTGCTGACTGTAAAAAAAAAAACAAAAAAACGATGAAATCATGTCACCATTTAGAATCAGTCCAAATCATTTCAAAAGCAAACCAATAAAATGCACACAAACAGCTCGACAACTTTAGCGTCGCCGTGCGCACGTCAAAGGGGAAGTGACGACGACAGTCACGTTTGCAGCGGGGGGGGGGGGGGCACGAGCGGCGTCCGCGCACCCGCAGTCATCACAGTTTGATGACATAAAGGTCAAGCGGCGTCGGAACGCTGAAGCAGCTTCTCTATGTCGTGCAAGATCGCCTTTTGGAGTTGAACCCTCACCATCGGGGTGACGGCGAGCAGGCCGCACAGAAGGTTTCACTGCAAATGGACAGAAAGCGCCGTCGGCCGCTGCCAGCTGACTCGGCCGTTCGACGGGAGGCCGCAAAGCGAGGAAGTGCAGGAACGTTCTATCGTTTCCTCGCTTCGCGGCCACTCGCTTGTCCTAAATGTGCTTTTCGGGTTCACAAGCGTGTGCGTATACAGTGTATCTATATATAAACCAACCGACACCTTTCCCAATGTGCCAAAAGACGATAAACTTGTTCCCGATTGAACTCTCTGCCATTTACACAGGCGAACTAAATGGTTTAGCGCCAATCCCGGCCGCAACAACAACGGTCACGCTTTGAATCCGCCGCTTGTAACACGGCCGTCCGACATGCCTGATGGCCTTTAAAAGCCGCACGAGATGTTGGGTGTGCGTTTGAATGGTTGGGGGGAGGGGGGACGGGGGATTAACACGTCACCTGCTCACATTCATTCATTTAAATGTCAGGCCAAAGCGCACGCACGCACACAACAGCAGGACACCATCTTCCCCAACGCGCTGCACAGAGCTCTCTGTCATCGGATGATAACCGCATTCTCCTTGGAATTCATCAACAACCGGCGTTGCGTTGAATCGCAAAAAACAAACAAGACAAAACACTTGCGAGACATTCGAACAGCGATGAAAAGCAAAATAATTGCTCCGTCCGATAGCGGCGATGCACGCGAGCATGTTGTGGCCTCTTGAGACGGACATCTGCGGTCACTTCATAAGGTACGCCAAATTTTACAATATTGAGTGAGATGAGGAATTTGATCATTGTGGCTTTGTAAGACTCGAACCCGGAGACTCAGAGGCTCACCGCGGCAAACACAACACGATCTTAAGGTTTCAAAATGAGCTCCCCCGACGATCCAATCGGTATCCTGTGCGCCTTATAAAGTGGCCGGCTGCCTGCGTGAGAGCCAGCAGCCCACGGTGACGTTTTTGGTTAACAGCCCCCCAAAACCTGCGAGATCATTCTCAAGGAAATGCAATGATCAACCGTACCGCCAGAGGGCACTGCGGGTCCAACCTTAACTTTCAAAGCGTCCTGAATACATTTCCAAAAAAACGTTTTGAACAAGAAAAGCAGCCTTACCTGAATGCACTTCAGCTCCCGGTGGACTCTTCTATTTGTGCGAGCGTGTAAGCGTGGTGGCAAGTTGCAACGTGTGCCGGCGTGAGCCGAGGAGGGAACCGGCCCTGGACGTGCGCTGTTGGACGGCCGAGGATTTCCACGAGCGCTTGTTTATTCTGAACCGAATAACCGTCACTTATCTTGACCACGCGCTACTTTGGAGCACAGCTGTCGACTACGCCCGACCGAGTCCGCGAGTCCATCAAAAAAAAAAAAAAAAAAGTGGATTCCGGAAATTGAAGGAAAAGGTGACCAAGTGACACCAAATGAATTTAAAGAGACGCCGCCATGTGGCGTGAGGCCGTACTGTCATGATGGACTGTTCCGATGATCCTATTTTGGCTGGTCGTTTACGACAGTCAATCGCAACCGCGTCGTCATTTGCAACTTCTGTCATCGAACGGAAGAACACTGGTTGGGTCCTCGATGAATTCCAGCACCTAGGGCAAAAAAATACGCTCGAGACATTTGTTTCTGCCTCGGGTAGCTGTTGATATATTTATTTATTGAAGGTAGACTCATCAAAAAGTCAAATGCTCGACAGGACGACAACACGCCGCCAAGGCGGTGGAGAAGGCCAACTTCAAAATAAATCTTACTTCCCAAATCACATCTGGACATCGCGTCGCGTTGCCTCGTGTCCCCTGAAGGGAGTCTTCTGTCTTGACTCCTATTCCCAACTGTAGTCGGGGGTCACGTATTGTCGCCACCGACATCAACAGCAACACAACATTGTCCTGAAATCAAGTTCAACTGAGATTTAAAGAACCCCCCCCCCCCCTCAAAAAAAAGTCTCATTACGCCGATATCCTATTTTACAGGGCCTATTGTCAGCGCTAGCGGCTAACAGATAGCTGCTAAGCAAGTGAGAGTCGGCCGATTGCTTTTCCAAGGCAGTTTTAATCAACAAAATGACGACACACTTATGACACGGTTGCCGTCGATCACTTCAGAACGAGTCAGGCTGACTCAAAGGTGCGAAATCGCTACTGTGGTTCGCACGTGTACCTTGTCTCACAGACCAAAATATGGGGAGAGCTTTTGAAAACCTCCCCAACGCTTCTCGAGAGGACAGCAGTTAAACATTGTTTAAATTCAAGTAAAAAAAAAACATCGATATTCCAAAAAAATGAAATGGATCAACCAGACATCAAGAAAAACAACGCAGCACGAATACGTTAACACCTCTCCGGAGGCGTCACTGCGAACACAGCAGCCTTTAATGCGTCCCTTGGACCTGAAATTCGCCCAATCCACTGACAAACACTCTCAAAAGGTGTCGTTCATCGTCCCGTCCAACTCATTTCATGGAACGCCATTCGAGAGTGACAATCGCTGGAAAAGTCATCAAGAGCCCATTGAATGTCTTCCAACTCGTGCGTGGTGACCACCTGGGACACCACCTTGACCTTTCAGTTCTTCGCGTCAACATTCAGCGGACGGCTCCATCTTGCTCCACTTTTTTGGACCGTAACACAATACGCACACGCACGCACGCACGCCACAATGTGTGACCGGACTGCGGATGCTCGGGCTAACGTGTCTGCCGGCAACGTTGTCGGCGCTTTTTGCAAAAGCCGAAATCATTTCGGAGGAGCGGCGCGGCAACGAGACGACTGGCGAGGGAACCCGCCGCGTTTGGTGGTGGTTCTTGTCCGACGACTCGGATGAGGATTGTTCCCCGAAATAACGTGCGCGTACACCTTCAAATCTGTCAATAAAGTACAACCGGACTGGGTTTTGCTCCCGCTGCCTTTTTCAAAACACGCGCAAGCGTTTTTTGTTTTATTTAAGCTCGCGTACGTTTTACCGTGCCCGCGTGCAATAATATACAATGCGTCTTGCGTTCTATACAGAAATAGCACCCGCGAGTGACACTGCGCCTTTAAACGCGGTGCACCGTCTGGTCATGAAATCCGCTAACGTTGATTTGGATTGACATCATTCAGTTTAATTCCATTTATTTGACACAAAACAGAACCGCAATAACCAGCAATTCCTTTTGAGCCAATTGTGGTTTTGATTGTACGTCGCGCGATGACGGCATGAGAAACTTTTTGGCGCTTGTATCGCTTTCTTCTATTCGTCACTGAACGCGTAAAAAATGTACCCCAATTCAAAACTTGAAATGGTGACTTTTAAAGTTGTTCAAATAACATTTCCAATGACATGGCGATCATCCGCCATCCGTCGGCCGTCGGCGCGAAGTGCCTCCGTCGGATCGGTGGCTGCTTTGCAGGCTTTCCAAACGTTTGACCCCTTGACCTCTGCGATGGGGAGCTAAGTGAAGAGTTTCCCCGGCGGACCGGTAATGTGTCACGCGTCACCCTAGAACGTTCCCTCCTTGCGCATTACATGCCGCACCTGACAACGAGCAAATGAAACCGACAAAAAAAAAGAAAGAAAAGAGGCTGCTCGGGCTATCTGGTTGCCAGTCGTCCGATCTTGGACGCGGGCAGCAAGTTGAAGTTGAAGCTGAAGATGAATGAAACCACTCAGCGGTTGCACGAAATCCCTTTTGAACGGCGGCTTTCAAACCGAACGGTCAACTTGACAACAACTCGAGCTGCCTGGCCACGCATTTCCATTTCCGGATTTCCCCGCAAGAGGCAATTGGTCAACATTCGACGTTTCATCGCGACACGTGATTCGAAGCGTCCGACTTCAATCCCCCCCCCCCGCGAGAAGCGTTTGGTGGGCCCGCTCGGTGGCTATTTACGGGATTCTTTGCTGGCTTGGTTTTTCCTACGCGCTGCCATGGCGACGCCTCTGACGTCATCGCGTTGCTCACAATGCTTCACACTTCGCATTTGTGCCGCGTGTCACTCGAGAACACAAGAAGGGACGTCACGGCCGAGATGGCCCCCGATTTAACAATTTCAGTTTAAAATAAATAAATAAAATGGTGCAAAAAAAAAACAAAACGCGAAAGCACTTGTACTTGGCCGAATTAAAAAATAAATAAAGAGCACAATAGATTTTATCAGGCAGAAAGTTCAGCTTAATTCGTCACAGTTTGCATTGAATCAATTTGAATCGAATGTCTGTGTTATTTTCGCAGCAACGTCACAAAACACGGTGGCGAAAGGCTCCTAGTTTGGAATCGGAACCAAGACGACGGAGTGAACCTTTTCACAGCCGTTCGCTGAGGGCGAATAGAAAGCAATCGAAAACTTTTCGACTCCTGTCAAACATTTGCCGTTGTCGTTTCCTGCTCGCTTCGCGGCACGTAGCAAAGGATCAAATGAGAGTCCTCGCAGAAAAGAAATACGGTCGCTGCGGTTCTGTTCGGCTTCGCTCAGATGTATCCGACGCGGGAGGAAAAAGTCAACGTCTCAAAAGAAAAATGGTGTCGAATGAAAGAAATGGTCCAAGTGACATCACGTTTCTTGCGTTTTTATTGTAAAGGGTATAAGAAACTATAGGCGACTCCTTTGAGGCTTGATCGTGTCCACTTCACATGCTGTCTTTTTTTTTCTTTTCTCCAAATGATGATCACAGTAATCATAATATCAAGAGATTAGTCAAAGATATTTCATCTCATCGGCGGCTCTTTATCGAAGACGCTCGAGGAGGACGCGCGACTCGTCTTTTCCTCGCAGCATAAAAAACAAAACTAAACAAGTTGGGATCGCTTGGAAAAAGGCCCGTAAAGCAAGAAAAATACACGCGATCCACCGAGAAAAAAAACAAAACAGTTTGCAATCATTAAGACCTTTTGATTTGGCGAGTTGCATTTTGCTCAAATACTTTGGCGTTTTCCACCCAAGGGACCCGCCTCACCTTCGGTGCCAATTGAAGAGAGAATGTCCTCCCTTTTTTAAGTGCTTTCTTTCACCCACCCCACCCCACCCAAAAGAAAAAGACAATAAAATCCCACCGGCACACTTGTGCGTGTCGTCTTCTTCTTCTACGATCCCAAGTCCACCAAGTTGGCCGACATCGGGTTCAGAATGGTGTCGTGATGCATCGCGTGGTGGTGAGGATGATGATGAGGAGGAGGAAGAGGATGGTGATGGTGATGGTGGTGGTGGTGGGGGTGGGGGTGTTGGTGTTGTTGGTGGTGGTGGGCCGAGTCAGCGCCGCCCGCCACCGGGACGGCGGCGGGTCCGGGCGGGGGCGGCAGGCCGTGCAAGGGGGCCAGCTGGCCTCCTCCTCCGCCGCCGGCCGAGCCGAGCAGCAGCGCCGGGCTGGGCGAAGGGCGGTGGTCCGGCGTGCCCGCGGGCGTTTTGTCGTCGTCCGAGCTGCCCAAAAGAGTTTTAGTTCCGTTCAGCGACGAAGTCAGCGCATTGCCGCCGCCGTTGTTGCCGTTGGAGTTCTCATTGTTCTCCCTGCGAACACGCAAAGGCCGTCAACGTTTCCAAACCAGCCACTGCAAACACTGGCGAAAATATTCAACACGTCACCAGAGCTACGGCAGGTCACAGCGGCAAAAATAATAACAGGAACACGAAATAAAACGGAGAGGCAGAGGGAATAAATAAGCTTGCCGTGTGAGCAAGCGTGAACGGCACCAAGCCAAATGAGTCCCCGTTTCCAATCCTTCGTTTTGAACGCACCCAAATAAAGGCCACAGTGTGACCGCGCGCAAGCAACTCCATTCAACGGAAAAGTTACTCTTCCAAATCAAACACGTCCAAGCTCTGACAGATTTTATGACTGAAACGATTTTTTTCCACGTCGCATTTAGAGGTAAGTGGAAGGGGGGGGGGGGGGGCCTTAATTCGGATGAATGAATTCGAACATGTACAAGATTTTGCATCATCCAAATGTGGCCGACCAACGTGTATTATTTGATTATTTTGGAGGGGGTGAGTTCAGAATGACGTCACTTTACCAGATTCAAAACACGTGTCATCGATGTACAAGATTAAACGAAGCACACCCCGCACTGTTAAAGAAAAAAAAAAAAAAGTCGCGTGCAGTCCAAACTTGGAGTTCAGCAACTTGAATCCAGTTTGAAAGGGGCCAATTTCGTTTGAGGGCTGCCTATTGTGAAAAAGGGCAAACGAGAGTTTGCAGAACTGCTGTGCCTTCTGTTGCCCCCCCCCACCCCAAAGAAAAAAAATCAAGAAATAAAAAATAATATTACAGTAAAATAAAATGACGAACGATATCAAGCAAAAACTAGTTTTGTTCCCATAAATGTCAACCATTTCACATTTGAAAGTTTTTTCACTTTTTTTGCACCCTCCCCCCCAAACTAAAACACAAGCTGTGTTTTTGTTTTTACATGAACCCTCTTGAAAACAATTGCGTTGTGCCTTTGTGAGCGCAACACACCTTTACAAATTCTGCCAATTTGTACAACCGGGGCAAAAGTGGAAATGTCACGATGAAGGTGCACGGGTGCAAAACCCACTTCACAAAAGCGCAGTCGTTAAATCCCCCCCCCCCCCAAAAAAAAAACAAACAAAAAACAATCAGTTGGCTCCTTAATCACTTTCTAAAAAATAAATAAAAAGCGAATGTGCAAATCAATAGCTCCACTATTTTGGATCCATGTTGGATGTTTACATTCTTCTTTTTAGAGGTTTTCATTTGGTGTTTTTTTTTCTGCTGTGACAATTTGAAATAACTCCAATAAAGGAGCAAATTCTGCAGCTGGCTCTCTCTTTTTTTTTTGTCTCTTTCTGACTGCGTGGGACGACGTGATTGATTTGCAGCTTTCAGCCTCGAATTAGTGGCCGGGGGGGCTGAAAGAAGACACCGAGCATGCTTGCGCGCAGCAAACACCTGACAGCAACTTGTCTTCTTCCACTTGGACGCGCGCGCACACCACTGGGGGTGTTTTTTTGCGCGTGGTCATCTGCGGCAAAATTCTGACCGATAGCGCCAAAAAAAAAAAGCCACGGCGGCACGTCACAACCGAAATTATTTTGCACCCGACTTCGAGCACCCACCGAGAACGCGGCCCGCCATTTTTGGCTTGAAAAAGATCACAAGTAGGTTAAGTTTTTCGTCACTTCGGTCGCAACGCGACTTTTGACCCCGAAAGACAAAACGTGTTTTTTGGTCACGTTGCAAGTTTTATTGACCGATCGCAACACGCATGTCAGCGATCGACAACAATGATAATAATAAGAAGAAACAAGATCGCTGCTTATTTTTGGGCGAGAAAAGTGAGCCAGGTTCCGTTTTAGGGCCTGGGCCATTTGGGGGAAGGGGGGTCGGGGGGGGGGCACTGTTGTCGTCAAGCGTGACTTCATACGTATATTCACCCCGCTGTCGTCGGAGGTCAGATATTTTGACGCCGACGTCATTGGGCCTCTCTCGTTTGTGTACATCTCAAAGATGCAATGGAGAGAAAACGTCAACGTCGGGGTCTCAAAGGGAATCACAAGTCAGGTATGGTTGAGTGAGCGGGAGTGGAATCCTGTTTAAAAAAAAAGCACTAACGCATTAATTAGACGAATGCAAATATGTTTTGAGTGTACACCATTATTATGTACAATATGGTGAAAAAAATTGCTCCGTGGAAGGATAAAAAAAAAAAAACCTCCTAAAATAAAATAAAGGGTGGGAGCATGATTGGGGTTTCTGGATGGCAGGGCTCTGAGAAGTTAGGCCGGGAAGCCCAACGTGTAGCTGGGGTAGGAATAAAAGTGGGGCTTGATCGATGCATGATGATTTCCCCCCCCCCCAGCCAATATATATATATTTTGTGACTATTTATGATATGATATCTTTTAGGGGGATCGGGCGGTTGCCTTTCTAATAAATGCTCGCGCTATCATGATCGACGTTCAACTGCTTCTACTGGAAGCGTTCAGTCAGGCCGCAGTCGTCCCATCAAGAAGCAAATATTCTTGCTCGTTTTGCCCTCCACCATATCAACTTTATGAGGCTGTACAGTAGCAGAGGCCCAATTCAAATGTGGAAAATCCACGTTGTCCACAAAAAAAAAAAGAAAAAGTCCAAATGATTCGGTCGTTCCCACTTGGATCGGAGCAACACGGAATCGGGAAGCGCAAACGTTTAAAATAGATGAAGTTGAGGGCCCCGCCCGGACTGAAATTCGCCGCGTGAATAGCGGACGAAGCGAGGGCAATTTTCGGGCGGGCGGCGGGCGGCTCACCTCTCCTTGGCCTCGGCGGCGCGGTCCCGCTGGCGGCGGTTCTTGAACCAGTTGCTGACCTGCGTGGTGGTGAGTCCGGTGGCCTCGGCCAGCTCGCGCTTCTCGCGCGGGGACGGGTAGGGGTTGTGCGTGTACCACTCGCGCAGCACGCTGCGGCTCTTCTCCTTGAAGCAGTAGCTGGTCTCCTCGCCGTCCCAGATGGAGCGCGGCAGCGGGAACTTGCGGCGCACGCGGTACTTGCCCACGGCGCCCAGCGGCCGCCCGCGCAGCTTCTCCGCCTCGATGTAGTGCGCCTTGAGCCACAGCTGCTGCAGCTTGGGGTGGTTGTGCGCCGAGAACTGGTGGCTCTCCAGGATCTTGTAGAGCTCGCGGAAGTTGCCGCGGTGGAAGGCCACCACCGCCTTGGCCTTCAGCACGCTCTCGTTCTTGTGCAGGTGCTCGCAGGCCGGCAGCGACCACAGGAAGCGGCCCAGGCGCTCGATGTTGCCGCCCTGCTGCAGCACCTCGCACACGCACGCCACTTGCTCCTGCGTGAAGCCGAACGTCGGCAGCATGGACATGGCGACGCGGGGCCGGTCCCGCGAGCTCAGCGCGCCAGGCGACGCGACGCTCCGGCCATGGGGGCCTGGGGGACGTCAAACAAACCACCCCCCCCGCCCTCCGAGGTCGAGTCGCGCCTTCCTCCGAAGTTGGTGCGCAAAAGTTGGGACTGCCGCCGCCGCCGCCGCTCTCGTCGTCCTCTCTCGCCTGCTGCTTCTCAGCGCTCGCGGCGGAGCTCCCCTTTTAAAAATATTCTTCCGAGCTGGCAAAAGCGCGCGGACGCGCAGCCTGATTGGTCGCTCGCCCGAGCCCGGGGACCAGACAATAGCCCGGCGTGGAATTATTCGCCATGGTGACGCTGTCACTCAAAACAACCCCCCCCCCAAAAAAAAAAAAAGTAACCTGACGCGCGCGGAGGTGGAGGTGGAGGCCGACACGCCCACCGCTGGAAATATGACGCGCGCGCGAGTCCGAAACACTTTGTTCTTTTCAAGTTGGAGAGGTTCACCTCACTTTGACGGACACCTGGAGGAGCCAAAGGGCGGCTGGTGACGGGCGCGCGCGCGCGCGCGCGACTCTTTTCGGAGCGAGCGCAAATCAACCCGGACGACGTTCTGCGCTCATTTGGAAAAAAATAAAAGACTGAACACGATCGGTGCGTGTTTACCTAATATTCATTTACATGTTTTTTTTCTGGGGGGGGGGGGGTACCGTGAAAGACGCTGTTGGAGTTAGTTATAAGCGCGCGCGTGTTGTCCAAGTAAAGTTTGCTCTGATTTCGAAAACGGCCCGCCCCTCCCGTTTACTTTTCCAAATGGGAAAATGTGACTTTTCCAAGTCAGATTCAAATATGTCAACTGAGAGGGGCAAAGTGTCACCCAGATAGGGTGCTTCTCTTGAAATTAATTAACATTTGTTTTCTCATGAAATGCATCGGTCTTATTTTTTTTTCGGCGGGGGGGGGGGGGATTTCACCAGAGCACAAATAACACAAAAATGGATTATTGCCCCCCCCCCCCCCCACAAAAAAAGGATATTAAATTTGGGAGAAAGTTAAAATTATGGATGATTTATTTTTGGTTTCCAACGTGACACTCCACAAAACGGGACAGAATAATTGGCAGATTGAACCTATTGTTCATCACCTCACATGTTTCCATTTATAAATTACACTGAACGCGTAAAAGTACGAATAATCCAAATATTGACAAAAAGAGGTGTGTAACCCCCCCCCGCCCCCCAGCTTGCTCACTGTTTAGGTGCTTCGACATGAGGACGTTTTTTATGTTGAATAAAGTGACTTTGGACAGTTGACAAATTGATGCCATTAAGAAGATGAATGATAGTAGGAAAACAAATGGCCATCTTGCATGCGGAGGACATCAAGTATATGAGCTCCGACAGACTAAAAGAATAGGATTGTAATTATGACTGACTTCAGTCACAGTCGCGTGGTTTGGCGCGTTGTAATGAAAGCAGATCACAACATCAAGCGGACTTCTGCACTCCAGTCAAAAAACAAAACAAAAAAACAGCAAACTATCAGCTCCAATTGCAACAAAGACCAAGAAAGAAATGAAGCGATGATCTATGGGACCAATTCAGAGGCATCAATGTCAGTCCAACACCCTTGGGGGTAAATAACTATTTTTGTGTGTGCTGAATGGATGAGAAGAGCTAGGCTGCAAGTGTCCACGCGACCAGAAAAAAACCCAAACAAACATGGGAATTAAAGTTCGGTGTACACACACACACACACACACACACACACACACACAAAATCCAAACCATTCATTCAATGAAAATCAATTAAAAAGACACAACTTTTCTTATTATAATGTAAAGTCTGTAGATACCACTGGAATTGAAACTACTCCCCCCCTCCAAATAAAAAGCAACATGTTATCCTGTGACAACCCGCACCCATTTTAGCAAAACAAACGCCAGAAGAAACTCACACCTGATCAAATAGAGTTGACAATAAATTAAAAGGGACAACGGTGCACACAATAATATGTCATTACGTCATAGGTATTATTTTTTTTAAGGGCTTTCCTATCCACGGAGTTGGAAAATTAGTTTTGCTATGTCTCTTCCTTATCGACCCGCATCAATCAAAATTTCAAAGATAAAAAAAAAATATATATATATTTGGTTCAAGGGAAAAGTACGATCCTGCCAAAGATGGTGTGACGAATGCAACGGCGCACCCCAGAGTGCAATGCCAGGGCCCCTGACAGTGTTTGTAAACATTTCTTTGTCTCAGATGAAGCCTGATCAAAACTCTTCAGGAGGAATTATTCCCGCCGCTGATGAACGCAGCTCGCCTTTCCCCTAATCGGCCCGCCGCCTATTTTCACAACCTCCCTCCGCCGCGACCTTTCGCTAATTCGGCTGATTGCTGCAAGATGTCGCCGAGGCGTTCGTGAGATCGCGGGACTGGAGCGATGCTGGGAGACCCGCGGCGAGCGTTCCACCCGAGACGTGCGCCACGAGGGGGCTGATGAGGAACATTCTTGAAGGACGGGCGCTCCGTTATTAAAGCCAGCGGCTGGCCGTCCGTGCCGCCGAGCCGCACGGCAATCACGGCCCGGCCGATAATCGTTTGTTTACATCCATCCCGTTACCTCAGAGGAAGAGGAGGAGATGAATGCACTTTTGGACACTCAGACCCGATTAGGCTTCTCCACATTGGCTACTTTTAACAGTCATGAACCTTCAAAAAAAACCCCCCCCCCAAAAAACAAAGTGAATTACTGAACAGTGCTCTTCTAAAGAAAACCAATTTGGAATACAGAGGAAAATGTCTTTAAAGTTGTATTTCTGTACACCACATAATAATAATAATAATTATTATTATTCTTATTTTACCAGCATGGTGGTTCTCCGATAAAACTATAATGAAATATATTTTTGATATGACACTGTGCAACAATCTTAAGTAAAAAAAAAAAGTTGCACTGGAAAATTACCGGAGAAAGTTGAGTTGCTAAAATGTCCAAATGACATCTAATTATTCGGTGTTTTTTTAAATTTTTTGCTTTGGAGCATGCCTTTAGCTTTTCCTATTAGTAATTTTTGTAATTATTTTGAAGATTCCACAGTTTGGAATTTGGTGATTTGGACGGTGTGATCATGCGGATTTGGAAATTTTCAAAGTGCATTGCGAAATATGCGATAGAGTGGTGCCTTGAGTTACTCGTTCCATCCTAAAATCAACTTTCGCCATTGAAATGAATGGTAGTTATATTAATCCGTTCCAGCGGTCAACCGCTCAAAGGATTTGGATCAACATTGTGCTTTACAAAAACGGACAATAACGACATCCTCAAATATAATGTAAAACATTATTTATTTTTTTGCCATTTCAACGGACATTGTGGTTCTTCACCTAAAATATGCATGACGTGGCCAACCGGGGGCAGTATAATGCAGCTCGAGACGCTCCGAAAGAACTGTCGTTTATGGACATCACATACATCCACTGTGTGGAATTCCGTTTTTTTCAAGATATTGCAACTGCAAATTGTCTTCCCTTTTAGGATTTTTTTATTATTATTTTTTTGTGACCAAACCCGCACTCAAAATGAATGTTATAATACTTGAACGAAAACAGTTTTTGTTGACCTCTGATTTTCATTTGTTGTTCACATGTAACATGAGGCCATCACTCACGTATTTGGGTGCGGTTCCAAGTGAAGGAAACCAGAAATACGATGTGGCCCGTCACAGAAACCAGTTTGACGCCACTGCAAGCGGATCGGGACACGCCGTGTCACATCCCGACACAACTGTCGCCATTGCCGAGCGGCACTTTATTTCTTTAAATGTATCGGCAATGTTTTAAGCAACGTTGGACCTGCGTTGCCAAAATGATTATCGTCTTCCCAATGCTTTCCAATGGCCGCAAATGTTGGCTTTTCTTGGGGAGGGCCCGTCGCCCTCACGTGATTTCAATTGATCGGATGGTTCGCTCCATCTTCCGATCGGATCGTTGTTTTTCTTCAACTTGCTATTCGGTGATCAGCTCCGAAATCCCGATTGTGTCAATCTTTTTAAAAGGTCATTTCGCTACCTTCACCCTCCCTTTTGCTTTCGGGTGGGGACAACCCGCCTCGGAGATCCTCAGACGAAAGTCCCGCTCGCTCGGCGTCCAAGTGAGCGGAGGGCCGCGACGCGAAACCGGATCGCGATCAATAATTGCTTCTGATCTGGCTACATTGAAAGCAGCTTTTACTTGGCTTTCAGGAGGGGGGGGGGGGGCCACATGCGGGACCAGTTAGCCGGCTGCCTTTGAAGGAGCAGAAAAAGACGAGCCGCCGCCGACGGCCGCAATGTTGTTGCAGCGGCGGCTACGAGCCGGGGCGCGGGAACTTGTTTTGGGAACGTTAGCGCGGCCGGCGATTGGATGCGTGTGGTTTTTCGCCGCCAGTTATTTCCTCTGAGCAAAGACGCCACGGCCGGGCCAAAGGCTTCCCTCGCCGCTGATAATGAAAGCTCTGCGTCGGCGACGTGGAAGAAAGGCCGCTCGGGACGGGAGCGACGTATATTTCATGACATTTTTGGAGGGGGTGGCTCATATTAAAGATTTTTTTTCTGGGGTCACCAAAGTGTCTCCGATGACTTTGTGCGTGGAGTTTAAATGGCGGCGACTGCAAAAGTCTGCTGCGGCTGCCCCCCCTCCGGAGGGGGCTTGAGAGGTTTGATGCAAATGCTATGGGAGCGCTGGGGTTTTGCTTCATTTATTTTTGTCGCACGCTTTGATCGTCATGACACGACTTCAAATGGGCTTTTCTTGGCCGGGGGGGGGGGGGGGGGGGTCTGTGAAAGCAGCGTGCGCCATTTTTTTTTTTTGTAGGGGTGTGTGTCAATTAAACTTTTAGCGAAAGGCTTTTATACCGTACGTCATAGTCAAGGCCATACTGTGGACCCCAATTTCCTGCGCGCGAGTGTCAAACAAGGATATTTGTACTCAAAAGTGGAACGATTCGATTGGATTGCGATTCTGTCGACAGCTCAGTTGGAGAGGGCAATGATCTCCGCGTTGTCATTTTACTTTCGGTTGAACTTGTCAGTGGGGTGTTGCCGTCAAAGACGTGCAGTAGCTCCCCGATGAAAGACGACTTGTGAGGTAACTGCATCCGCATATGCATTTAGGACAGGATGGGCAAACTAAGGCCCGCGGGCCGAATCCGGCCCGTTGGTCTTTTTAATCCGGCCCGCCGAAGGTCGGTCCACAATTAAGGTTCGATGTGAATGATTGCATTCATTTCAATTGGACTTGTAACGACAGGCATTTCACCGCCAGGTGGCGCATTGACTTGAAGTTGCAGAACACGGGGGGGCGGGGCAATCTTTTCGACCACCTAGTACCTCTGTATCGCTCTACTTCTACCGGTCTGATCACAACCCATCTGCAGAAATGCACAGGCTAAAATAGGTCATCAACAACACTGTCGTCATTTTAAAAAAGTATATTAATACCGTACTTTCATGCTTTTGTTCTGTTGATGTTGATATGGACTGTCAACAAATGCAGTTTATTTTTTTTAATGTACCATAGCTCGTGCTGACCTGGCCCTTCTGTCAAATTTTAAAAGGCAACGCGGCCCCCGAGCCAAAAAGTTTGCCCACCCCTGATTTAGGAGGAGCTTATTCACATTTACAGAATCTCCGTACTCTCCATGTTTCCAGCCTATAGTGTTGAGTCTGCTGCATCTTTTCATCCCGTCCCCTCACGCATCCATCTTTCATTATTATTATTTTTTTTACAGCATGCTAAGTCAGACATCAGGAAGGAATGACTTCAAAAGTGAGCGGCAGTAATTAGCGATGTGCTAATGCGAGACTTTGTACCCAGGCCGGCACGGGCCACAGGGCTGGAAATAGTTGTCCGACAGAATCGGCCGCGCCGCCGACATCCCGTCGTCGGGAACCCGCAGAGGGGAGATGGGCGCTCGGCCGCAGGGCGCTCTCAAGCGGCGGATGTTGGCTTTGGAAGCGCAAAGACGCCGCTTCGCTAACCTCAGCAGACCGCCGGAGGAAGTCGACCGCCTCTGCGGCCCCGAGACCGCCACGGCGGCGCAGTTTTAGGCGGCCGGCCGCATCGCGGTTCATCTTGAGCAGACTTTGAAGTCATCGTTTTGCTCGTGCGTGAGCTGCGACCGGCCGGCCGCCGGACCGGGGTGGACCGTGGCTATCTTGCGCAAAGTCATCGGCGCGAGGCTTCGGCGCCACCGTGAGCCGGATAATGCCAACTGGCGGCTTTGGAAAAGAAATCAAAGAAAAACAACGTCGAGCTTCGGAGGCAGCAAAAGTTCCGGCAAACGTCGCGCGGCGACGACCACTCGGTCTAATTCCATCGCATCTTTCGGCCTCCTCCAAATGAAGGCGCGCTTTGGAAACTCGAGCCCTTTTCGATGCCCGCTAATTCTTCCTGATGCTATCAGCGCCTCGCGCCCGCGAGGCCGGCAGATGGCTAATCCGGTTGCGGAGTCTCATCGCGGGCCGCCGTCCTAACGAGGGAATAATTTCATAAGAGGGGCTCGGATATTCATCACGGCTTGGAAACGGGCCACCGTAATAATAGACGCGTTTGCTCCATGCTCGGATGCCGATGTGCTTTCATGTACGGGCGCGCGCGTGTGTGTGCCAGTAGCAGGGAGGCCCAGCCAAGCTAATTGAAGGGTCATTAATGGAGAATTTACACCTTTGGGTCAGGTCAAAGCTAATCATTGCTCACGGCGCAGCTGCAGTCCCCACACAGCTGTTTCCCTCCAGACGCCGCGGCTTTATTTACACCTTCCTTTTGTTTCGCCGAGGCCACGGTGAGGAGGCCCGCCACCAGAAGAGCGGGAGATGAAAATGAAACCCTCGTAAATTTGGGGAGGCGGCGGTAAAAAAAATGTGGTAGCCGACCACATGGGGACATGGCCGCTCTGTGAAAAGATGAAATTATTTACTGCTCAGCTTGAAATCGCAGTCGAGCCTTCAACGAAATATACATCTATATATGTAGAGAGGTGGTGGGGGGGGGGGCAGACTTCTTGAAGTTTGGAGCAGTTTATCATGTGCAGTTTCCTGCAGACGAAGGAGTGCCTCAGGGTCAGGCGCACGCACACACACACACACACACACACACACACACAAATGCACAGAGCGGTGTAGCAGGTTGAAGGAGGGCGAGGTGGGGTTTGGGAAGTCGTCGGGGTTGTTGCCGTCAGACTCATATTTACATCGGGGCCGGTGTAATCTTATCAATAAAAGCCAAGGGGACAGCAGGCCACCATAACTCACAACATGCGGGCCAGGCAGGCAGGCAGCTGTTCAGAGTTCATCTTCCTCTGACAAGACCCGAGGGTGAGGGGAGCAAAGTGGACAAAGATGTGGAAACAACACGCGCACATTTAGATATAGACACACACGTATAAATTCCTGAATGGGGTGGAGAATAATTCCAAAGGACCATTGAGAACCCCTAAAATCGGTCTTATCACACACAATTGCGCCTTTTATCTCGGGGACTAAAAGGAAAGCGCAGAGGTCAATAATTACGGTTCCAAAAGAAACCAAAAAAAAAGTATTGTAAAGGGTCGAGTTGTGGTCGTGACGGCAGCTTTTACTCTCATGATGGTTGCAACCAAACTTGGGCTTCTTGATCGTTATTCTGATCAATTTTTTGGCACGTTTGATCGGGGACGAGGACGATAAAATCCCAATCGTTTCATCAGCAGAAAATGATTCCAGCTTAGCATTAACGTTGATGACGTCGACGTTACCAGAGAATCGTCACTTGCGTTGCTGTTGCGGACCGACCGAGTCACGTGAGGCGCAACGTGAGATCTGGAGAGCGGCTGCGACCGATCGCGTGGGGTCAAAGCCGCCGGCGTCGGGTTTCATTTTGCGCCGAAGCGCTTCGGACCAGTGATCGGCGTCCGCTCCGGACTTGACCCAGGCTGACCTTTTGGAGGAGCGACATCAAAGCCGATCGGCTTCTTTCGAGGACCGCCGTGACGGGCGGCCAATCAGCTCGCGTCGCCGGGTGGGAGGAGGGCACACGTGAATGGAAGGCTTTGATCAGACGTCAATCTGGGAATTCCACCACTGAAGCAAAGCCACAATCTGACCGATATGAAATTGACATTTGCCTTAACTTGGACTTCAATTGACCCCGACAACAAATAGAATGCGTTCTTCAAGATATGATTTCTGAAATATGAAACCAAACCAGGGACTCGGAGGGCTTGCGTAATGTCAACCGTGTGCATGCGATCACTTGCCCGCCCGCGTATCAATTGCCAAACGATGGAAGTGATATCAGATATTTAAAGAGGAAATTTGGCTTACACACACACACACACACACACACACGCGCGCGGTTCTAAAGTTCGCAACTCCCCCCCCCCCCCCAGAAATTGAAGCGGGTAAACAAACTCCGCTAAAGTTGTGTCTCATGAATGCGCACATGCGCAGAGAGGGCACATGCGGCAACCTCAACATGTCTTCTAGAAGGCCTCAGCTCTGTGGAGACAACTGCAACGGAATGGAGTATAAAAATACTCAACATTCTGCAGCGCCATTTTTTTGGGGGGGAGGGGGGGGGCTGAGCTGAGCAAGTCAAGTCAAAGTCAAACAAAGGCCCCAAAAGCCAGAAAAGGTGGCAGATGAAATGTTGCACATCTTGACGAGAGTCAAGCAGAAGCTTTGGCAGAAAGAACGGCTTCAGCCCCACAAACGCTGAGGAGAAACGGACGAGTCACTTCCTGACAATTTACGGCCCCGTTTCCTTCCTGGTCAACATGTGCGCGTTGGTCTGTTTTCAACGTTCGCATCATCCTTGGGCAGGTATAAGATGGCTTCCCTCCAAACGAGCGTTTCTGGTGGCCCTGTCAAGATGGCCGACTGGGCTGGAGAGGTGGGGGTGGTGGTGGGGGGGTACGTTGAGAACCCACCTTCTCACTTTTTCACATGTCCGAGCACATGTTCTCGGCATTGAGACCTCTGCAGTTACACGCTGCACACATGTCAAGTGTGTGCGTGCGTGCGTTGCTTCACATCAATAAATCTTAGCGCTGACATGAATGACTGCAAGCCACAAAGACCAAGTACTAAAAAAGTCACCTACAGCTCACGTGCACGCAAACACACACTGAGAAGTGAAAACACACACTTGTGAACACTTTTGCTCCAACGGTTGTCTTGTTTGAAAGTAGCAGCAAACTCATGCGCGACATCTCCAGTTTGTCCAGGTCTTAGGATGGATGAGGTCCATTTTTAAGATTCTAAATCGTGACGATCAACCTTGGAACTTGATTGCAAAAGTCGACCGTTTGCCGCGTCAATAATGGAACCGAGCGCGGGACCGACGGGTTCCATTTCTGTTGGAGCGATGACGTTCTACGTCAAGTGCATCATTTCCCCCCGCTTATCAAAGGACGCGGCGGCTTTTCCAGCAAGTCAGCAGAAAATTAAAAGCATCTTGCAGGCACTTTTGACATTTCAGAGCACTTTTGGCAAATTCGGGAGATCACCCCGAAAGCTTATCCCTGCGCACCTCAGCACTTTTTTTTTCCCCTTCTTGCGCGATCATTTCAGGTAATTGAGGCAATTTCCAGAGCTACGAGCGCGCAATCACGAGAAGGCCGACTTTGGTCAGCGGAAAGCTTTTAAGGAAGCGGCCGAGCCGGGCGAGAGGCGCGGGTGTCGATGGTAATGTAATCAACGCTCACATTTACCTGCCTCTCACCTTTCCCGCCGCCGCAATCTAAATGCCGCTTGTCGAGCAGTTTGTTTGGGCAAACATGCCCCCCCCCACCCCCCCACAAAAAAAAATTGAAATATCTGCTGCTGCCGTGTAGGCGGCACACAGCAGCCACGGCAGAACTAGCGCGTCGCCTCGGAAAAACGGGGTCGCCGTTTCTGTCAGACGTGCGGCGCAGACAGACGGGGCAAAAAGGAAAAGCGGCATCCAAGAGAAACAGAAAACACTCGCTCTCCGGAAAAAAAAAAAAAAAAAAAAAGGGTGTCGAGTGGAAGGCGGCCGCTGGCCTTTCGCCCGGAGAGAAGAGGTGGGGTTTTTGGTTTTGACATACCTGGCCCGGGACCGCAAAGCTTCCAAACGCGGCCAACTGCGGAGGCACAACTGGCGAGGACGCGGCAAGAGAGAAACACGAAGCCGCAAAGGCGGCGAGGCGGACGGAGACGATTGGGACAAGCCGGCGAGGAAGAAGGTCGGCTCGGCAGAACGGGAAACGATATGAGCTACGGCCCGTCTTCGGCCCCGCGCCCCGAGTGTCGACTAAGACGGCATACCGACAGCGCCGATTTGAAGTCACCGCCCAATTTAAGACCGTGGCTTTTCGATCGGACACCGGGGGGCCCACGTCAACAGGGTCACATGTACAAGGCCACTGGGGACAAACACCAAAACGGATACGTTTTGTTTTGGTCTCAGTTCAAAAAGTTTCGTGCCATCGAGTCTTTGTTTTCCCCCTGAAAGGACAAAAGCGGCATGAAGGAGAAAGCCTCTTTTGGCCAAAGGAAATACTGTCCCGTGCTTTCTTAAGATGGAATCCAGGGGCAGCAACGGCAGGGGCCCCGAAATTGAACCCTGCGGAACACCGGGCGACCGTGGCGTAGAGTGGGACTCGGAGCAACCATCTTATATTCACCTTGTGATGGTAAAGCGAAAATAGGTTTTCAGTCTCGAGAAAAACTCAAGGAATCGGCCTCAGCGTCTCCTTACTCCTGAGAGTATTTTCAATGAAGCCAAAATTGATCCAGCGAATGTAAAGTAAAAAGTGCAGGCGGGGCCTTCCGTTTCAAGTCCAAACGTAGGTTCAGGGTAGGTTAAGAGGCAAGCATTTGCAGTCCCGGCGGGCGGGTAACGCGATCCGCCGGGCTACCAAGTGACGAGTAAAGCGAGACCTTCCTGTAATCAAAAGGAAACGTCACGCTAGAATAAAGCCCGTTTAAGTGGCCGCGGGGCTGGATACCGCCGCTGGAACGAGGAACAGAAAATGACACCGAAAGCTGTCCGGGAGAAGAGTTGAAAAGGGCGCGATGGAACGGCGAGAGCCTGGGAAGCAAACACAACAAGTTGATGACGTCTTCTTGGCGTGTCTGAGAGGACTGCGTGACCGGATGGATGGATGGATGCTGCCGGTGGCAAATGCTTTTTTAAAGGACACATATAAGTGGAGAGCAATCATTGAAATGGAAAAGCAATGGAACTCAAGTGCATTTCTCGAGCATTTTCATATACCACTTTGTATACCGCCACTCTATACCAAGTGATGTACAGGGAGCACAAAGAATTCAGACAATAAATGAGGAACCAAGACAGAAGAACAGTCCAACGAGAAATCAGTCCGAAGCCCAAGACTAACAATGAGTTTGAAGACGAGTTTTGGAGATGGGCAGCGAGGGGGGGGGGGGGCTCATTCCAACTTCATGATTTGGAAACAAATCATACGGTCTTCAAAAGAACTCTGAAATGAGCCAGTGAAGGGATGCCGGAGGAGGAGTGACGCGCTTTCTCTTACAAGTGGCGGTCCGGAGGCGAGTGGCGGCATTCTGGAGCAGCTGGACACACTTCACGGAGGACGAGTTGCACTTTGACAAGGTCTAATCAAACTTGGGCTGATCCAAAACGCTCTTCAATCCAAGCCTCCTAAACGGGTTTGGACGCACGACTTGCCGAAGCCGGCCGACCAAACCCTCCGATGGCGCCAACACACGGCCGATTGTTCCTCGCCGGCTCCTCCCCCTGCCCGGCGACTTCATTAAAGGTTAATTGCGGCAAAGGTGCACAAATTTCGCCCTCTGCAGTCACGGCAGCGGCTTGAGCCCGCCTGCCGGCGCGCGTGCGTGCGCGCGCAGGCCAGCGGAGGAGATCTGGAATTTATCAACTTGTTCAGGAAATGAGAGCTGAGCTTTACCTAACTCAGTGTGAGAGTGTGTGTGTGTATGTTCCGCTACAAAACCAACATGTGGCACTTTACACATTGCGCACGCACACACACAGAAAGCTGCTTGTGTCATTTTTAATCAAGAATATGATCCCTCATCCCATCTGGACTTTCTGGGTTGGTGGGCGCACACGCGCACACACACACACACACACACACACACACACAGACGCACACAATAAATGCAAATACTGGCGACAATGCGCGGGGCAGCTGATGCCGAGACCACCAAGTGGACGCTAGCTGCTTTTGGCAGAAGTGACGCCCATGACAAATTTTATCCAGAAATGGGTTGAAAGAAGAAGAAGAAGAAGCGCGACGCTAGGCAAATGGCCTTCACTTGGGTGGCAGCGATTCCCCCTTTTCCACCCCCAAGAAAACCAAAATCTTGGCGCCGGGGCCAGCACTGCCCTTCGCCGGTGCTGAACAAGTTCTTACAAAGAACGCGTTTGGTTGGCCGCCGGCAAATCGCCAAGTAGGAGCGACGTCACTTCTAATAATGAGCCGTTAGCATCGGCTAGGCAACTTAGCATAGACAACAAGAAACAAGAAAAGCCCTTTAGAACACGTCGTTTGATATGTGTGTATTTTAATAGATATTCTTTTTCTTGTCTTCCAAAAATATTGACAAATGACTTCAGCAATTATGCTATTTGGCAGACGGTGGATTTTTAAAAACACTCATAATACTACCGTGTGTGTGTGTGTGTGTGTCTCAGGACAGAGGTCATAAAGATAACATTTGGCGGACCACCTGCTGGCAAGCTTAGTTTGCCGAATAGGAAAGTCTCACCTAAGCCCTCTGTCTGTCTTCAACGTGTGGGGTGCGGGTGCGTGTTTTGTTCGGTTGAGCCGTGGACGGATTTGATTACCGATAAAAAAACAAAAAAGGCGCACGCAGGAGAGGCGGCAAACGCGCAACGAGATCGCATCGGCGCGCACATGTTCTTCGGAGCATGAAAATATCTCGAAGCGCAAAGCGCGCAACGTTGAGATGGCCGCTCAGGACCAAACCGATATGAGCGGCTCATTCGGTTTCAATGCCGCGTGAGCGATTGCAAAGTGTTTGCGATGCACTCCGAATCAATTTCCAGGAATTGAGCGGCGACGCGTTGCGTTCAACGATGTTCTCGCCAGATGTTTGCAGATGACAAACATGTTTTGTTGGGTTTCGGTGCATTTCCATTCAAATCAAGGGGGAGAGACGATTTCCATGAGCGGTCGGATGTCAGTACCTTGAAGACGCGAGAAGCTTTTCTCTCTCCTTCTTCCACCAAACAATAAAATGCTCCCGCCGCTAATTTATAAGGCGCTTTTCAAGTGGCTGCAGGGGCCAGTAAATTTCCGGGGGGGGGGGCACCTTTGGGAGCCCGCTCGCTGCCGCAGCGGCTCTGGCTATACATCACGGGGGCGGGTGGCCGTGAGTCAGGCGTGTGTGCCAAGTTTCAAGCAAATCCCCACTTCAGAGTCACGCTTATTTGCTGCCTTTGACATCAGGTTTCTCAGGGACACGCTAAATCTCTTCAGACAAACGACGTGAATGATTGATGCGCGCGATCTTGTTTCACTGTGTGCGTGAGAGACGGAGAGAGCGCGAGAGAGAGAGAGAATCGAAACTGACATAAGCTAGAAAACAAAGCAGAGGGGCCTGGTCATGAAATAGGCGCATGGTGGGACGACTGCAAGGATTTGAAAATCATTTTGTGACAGGGATTCAAAGTTTTGCTCGTTTGGTTGCCTCCAGCCAAAAGATTATTTTCATGAAAGGCAGTGGCATTTTTTTTTTTTTTTTTTGCATCTTCACATCCTCATCGCAGGTGGCTGCATAAAACAGAAGTACTCACCCTTGTATGATGTGGCAAAGGGGGGGGGGGGGGGGGCGGAGCGCGGGACGTTTGTCCGCCCAAGTCTCGTCCCTCATGAACGTGCGTAAAGAAGTCAAAAACGTCTGGAAGAGAAAAGCAGTCGGCCATTGTTGGCGGGAGTGCGGAGAGGGCGGCGCTCAACCCCTTCTCCACCGTCACACAAAGCTCCAAAGAAACGGGGCGCGCTCACCGTTTGATGCCGACGATGCGTGCCGGCCAACCGGGTGCCGGCCCATCGCGATGGGGGGGGGGGGGGGACACGCGTTCGCTCACACTCAAAAGCCGGGGACACTTTGGGGCAGTCGGAATCGAACGCTGCACCTCTGCAATGCGAGGCCGACGCGCCAACCGCTTGACCTCTTGGTCACCCGGGAATGAGCCTTTGCACAAAAAAGGACAGGCTCCGCCCACATGCAATGGCATCGGTAAAAAACAAAAAACAAAAACCTGCTTCAGGTTGCGGTTGAAAGGAACAAAAAGCAAAGGTGCCAGGAGCACACGGACTCCCACAGCTCACGATGAGACTGGCAAAGCGACGAGACAACGACAAACACCTGCGCAAGACACCACGGCTGGAGGGAGCCGATTGGTTCAACACAAGGGACCCGCACGACGAGAACGGGGGAACGGGTGCGGTCAAAAAGGCCACAAAACCAAACCAACACCTCGTATGAGTTTGTGAAAGTACCAATCAAGTTGCGCAAAATGGATGCTTCAAATCAAACGGGCCGTCCAGTTTGGGGCGTGGGTCCTTGGTGCCATTTTTTCCCCTCGTTATCGAGGGCATGTCACGTAGCAAGGTGGTGGCGGCGGCGCACCCCAAAAAGCAGCCTTCTGACTCTCGCGGCCGCTCAAACCCCCGGCCCCGAAGCCTCGGCGCATTCAAACGTGGTCATTGGAGCTCCCGCCAGCGCGAGAAGGCTTTCGCCGACGCGTCGGCGCCGGAGCGTTTCGACAAACGAGAGGCCGTGCGGAGAGGAGGACGCTCATTTTGATTTATTGGCTCGGCATCTGTCCGGTCTTTTTCTCGCGCCGCCTGGCCTTTTTCTCTCGGGCTTTTCCCAGACACCTGCGCCCGTCTCGGGTTTCCACCGCGGCCCTGAAAAATAAATGCGGCGCCGCGATCTCTTAATCCGTTTGGCTCCGTGCGTCCACGTCACACGACACCGCGGCGGCCGCCGTCCCGATGCCCGGATGACGCTCGCTTGTCTTTTGACAGCCGAAGGGAATGAAAACGCCGTCAAGTGGCTTGCTGTAATATTCGTCGTTCTTGGCCGAGGATAAAGAATATGCGCACGTGTTTCTTTGGTCTACTTCCGGTCTGAATGTGTTGCTGCATTTAGCTTGGCCCGTTTTCACATCATACGTGGGAGATGGTTGACGGCAAAAGTTGCTCTTAAAATCGCACCTCACTTAATTTTGCTGCTGTTGTAAGAAAATATTTCCCATTCGAGAGGCGGATACAGGAGATTGTTGTCACACGCGTGGGATAGGAGGAGCTTCAAGTACAATATTTAACAATATCCATTTATTTATTTATTTTGGGTTGCAGGGCGGCGGGGGTGTTAAATTCCAGCCACAATTGTTCAAATGAACATCAGCTCAGGATGTTGTTTCCCATCTTTCAAGCCCACATAAAGAATCCAGGAGTTTCGAGTTTGCTTTTTGGTTACTCTTCAAATTCAGCCCAGCTTGCGTGTTTCTCTTTGCAAAAACACAAACAATACAGTTGATAGGTGCCCCCCCCCTCACCCCCCAAAGAAAAAAAAATCTGCCTTGCTTGAATTTTCTTTGGAATCCTCTGCCTTACATAAGAATGATTGCGGAGATTGCCGGGCAAACGATGGACTTCGGGTTTGGGCTGAGAATCCGGTTTAGGTCTAAAATTTAGACCAGCTTGGGTATTTTGGGTATGCTTTTGTCTCGTCACGTCCCCCCTTCCTCGTCGGCGCAAACGTATCAAGAATACGGGAGATTGTTGGCATGTGTAGGACAGGTGGCGCTTCCAAGTCAGTTGAAGTTCATTTTAGGGAATTGGGATTGCATTGATTTGGCTAAATGGAGGGTCCCCACAAAGACGTGCGTGTGCGTGTGCGTGTGCGTGTGTGCGTGGAGATGATACCCTATACAGCAATCAGTCTGACCTCCGCTCCGGAGCGAACGCTTCTCAATGATTAATGGATCGGCCTCTGTGCTCAGTCGCTAAGGCAACCAGAAACCCGATAGCCCGCAGGAATTTTCTCGCTGGCCCTCAAACTTTAGACTGTGCGTGTGTGTGTGTGGGGTGCTCGGATGTGGGTTAGAGGCGGGGGGGGGGGGGGGGGGGGCAAATGTGACTCTTGAGAAAGATGGAGCTGATCTGATCCTGACGGAGCGATGACAGCTTCGAGATGGCCCTTACGTCAATCACGTCGGGTCATCGCAAGCGCTCGTACGCCTTCGATTCACTTTCGGGGGCCATTCGGGCCGTCGCCATTTGTTTTTCATTTGAGAAATATTCCGCCAGAACATTTTTTGTCGTACCAAAAAACGCAAATATTCCCAAAAGGAAAACCAACCGCTGAAAACGGTCGTCCGTAAAAATGCTCAAAACTAGGTCGTCGTCGCATTTCGCGGCGAACCGCATCAGCCCGCACTCACCGAGCCTCGTCGTCACATGCGGGACATGTGAAATTGACAATCGGGTTTGGTCTTCATCCCCTCTTCGAGGCGAGAGGGGATGGTTTTCCGTTGACGAATACGCCCGCGCCTCGCAAGCCAACGCCAACGGTCCCGGCACGGCCGATTTTGTCGGCTCGCGCGGGCTTGGGAAAAATGCTTTCCTTGCCGTCGCCGTCGGGGCGTTTTGAAGAAAACGGGAGCTCGGAGTCCGCTGAAGCGAACGCTCTCGATCCGTTTTTATTTCAAAACGGGACGTAATAGCAAGATGACGCGATTAGCGAAGCCGAGCGCGCGAAGGTGCCGGCGATACGCCGAGCGAACGACACCAGCCAAAAACGTGTTTGCGAGCAGATTTATAGCGCTGGCTTCAGGACTCGCCCGTGTTTGTTCCTGAATGCACTTTTCAAAATAAGCAGCCGGCATCGGGTGACGTCGGCGTGTGAAATCACGGCGGAACATTTGACACTCCTTCTCATCCCAAATAAAGACGCTTCTGTGGCGCGCTCGGCCCGCCGCGACCTAATTAAATGTTTATTTTTGCCAAGCGAGAGCTTGCGCGAGGATATGAGCCCGCCGGCTCGTATTAAAAGAGCATCGGGCCGCGCGCGCGTGCCGGAGCGCGCCGAGCGTGGTCTTTGGAAGCGAGCGGATGCTTCTTGGTTCAGAACACGCACGTGTTGTTTCCAAAAAATGAAGGCGAAGAAGTCCCCGATCGGAGCAAAGCATTTCGACAACAAACGGCTCGCATGCCGGGAAGCTTGAAAATCGTCATCGCCGTGATAGAATACAATCTTGCTTTTTTTTTTCTCCTAGGAACCGGGAGCAATATCGGATTGGGATTTATTTCGATGGGGGAATTTGAATTGGAAGCGAGTAAACTGAGTCCCAAATCCAAGTGGGGCTGGCAAGATGCTCGAGACAAGTCCAGGTAGATGAAAAATCGACTTGGGTCAGGTTGCGCAGTGCTCGTGCTTACGTGACCTCTCGCCGCGCGCTCGCATTTCTTTCCTTGTCGTCCTGCGATGTTCTCATTTTCTCCCACCCCTGTCAAAGAAATCAAAGGCGGCAAACGGAGGGCGAGCGGGCAGGGCCGGCGCCTCAGACTTTCCGATGGCAGCTTCACAAACGAGCTCTCTGTGCGCGAGCAGACGTGAGCCGCCCGCGCTCGGGGATCCGACGCGCTGCCGCGTGCGCCCGCCCCAACACGAGTCGTTTTGTCTGCGTGTCCGCCAAATTTTGCAATGTGTGAAATCCTCTCAATGATCCAATTAGACGAATACCAAGAAAGTTCACAAGGCCTCGAATTTTTTTTGGGGGGGGGGGGGGGTGATCACGATGGTGTAAAATAATAATTGAAAATGATGATCCATACGTAGTTTGCATGCTATTTGGGGGAAGGGGGGGGAAAGACGATCAAAAACAATAAAGACTTTTTTTTTAAAAAAAAGCAATATTTGGCAATGCGGGAAGAGAAAACACAATTTTTGACAAACACAAAACTATGAATATTGACAATTATTTTTAAAAATAAATAAAACATTTGACAATGAGAAATGACCACATTTTGACAAATTACAAAAGAAAAACTATTGACGAGAAACAAAAAAGACAAAGGTGACAAATGGTGCATTACAAAATTATGCCAAATAAAAGAAACAATGAAAACAAATCTGAAAAAATGGAATATTTGACTCGGAACCAAAATAAAAATATGTGACCATGAGGGAAAAAAAAATGATGATGACACAAAACAAAAAAGAACAATAAATATTGCAAAACTATATTTAGTAAAATATGAAAAAAATATGCACCCATTTAAATCATGTCAAACAAAGAAATTCAATATCATTGAAGAAAAATGATGATGATGCATTCAAAGATGAAGTCACGAAAAAAAAAAAGAACAAGAAATGATCATGAAAAGTACTTGATGTGGCCAGAAAGAAAACCCTGAAAATATTTTGCCCGTGACATCAGAAAAGACAGAAATTTGACACAATAAAAAAATCAGGCAAATATTTCCTGTGATAAACCCATGAAAATATTTGAGAAAGATACATTTCGAAAAGAATCAAACAGTCCGTAAACTTTCTTCATCTTTATCTGAAGAACGAGGGAAGTTGAACGCATGCATTTGGCCAAATGGAGCAAAGTGAATGGGGCCAAGTTTCTGCTGCGGGAGGCCAACAAGCGGCATGATGGGGTCTCCTGTAAACAGGATGCCGGCTGGCGCGGGGTGGGGGGGTCAAAGGTGGCGAGGATTCATCAAGCGCTGACGAGATTCGGAAAAAGGCCGCCAGTGTTTACGGCTCGTCTGCATTAAGGGTCGGGCCGGCGCGGCGGCGGCCGCCTTCCTTGCCGGCCTTCCATTAGCTGCTGTTTGGGGGTCCCGACCGCATAATGGGGGCCCCGGCCAAGGAGGAAGCTTTCGGAAGACTGAGAGATGAGCCAATGGTCCAAACGGTGTGACGCTCGCTCATGAAAACAAAATTGCCGCAGTCGCTACATTAGCGCAAAGGTCGCGCTGAGGGGAGGGGCGGTGGGGCTTCTTCTGTATACGCGCGCTAGTCACCTGAACCCCATCGTACTCTCATGCGTGTATTTCATATTGGGACCATTGATGCAAATTGTGTCGGGGGGGCCGCTTGAAGGCAACCCGCGACTCCATCTGCGTCGGCATCGAAACGCGTCTTGCTAATTGCTGGAATTCAATGAGGAAGCGGCTAGTTTTCCGCCTGTTGGGAGCGGGCGGCGCCAGCCAAATCGCACGTCAGCGGCGGGCGAGGGCGACGCGATCTCCTCTCCTCTGCCGCAAGCGAGCGCTCCGCAGCGGGGGGGCGTGGACGCGGCCGTCGACTTGAATTTGTGGCCAAACGCGCGGCAAATGAAATCACTCCATTTTGCCTTCTCCAAAAGGCTTCCGATGGCGTTCGATCCTTTCCCGTCGCTACACGCTCAAACGGCCCCTCGTCCACCTCGCGACAGAAACTCGATTCCATCGATGCGCTTTTAAAGTCGGTCGGGGATGAGGCGAAAGCAAATGAGATTGCCTCAAATCGAGTCAATAAAAGATTGCAGATGGGTAGCGTTCGACGTGTCGCCCACCCCCCCCTGAAAAGTAGCCACCGTTTCATTTATTGTCTTTCATGCTAATGAGACGGCGTAATGCCACGGGGGGGCCTAATTGCGCGTCCCGGAGGTGCCCCGCGCCGACACCGCGGGCAATAAGCCGGCCGGGGAAGGCGAGCGCATGATTAAAAAGTGCCTTGGCGACGGGGCCGAAATTCATCGGCGCGCTCCGTTAGCTTGGCGGCAAGAAAGGGCCGCCGGCGTTTGTGCGGGCTGAGGATGCCTGCGGAAGAAGGCAAACGTGCGTCTCAACGCGGACGCACGAGACCAGATACTGACACGTTCAAAGAAAATTTTTAAAAAGTCGATCGTCGTCATCGTCACGGCGACACGTTTTGTGCGCGACGGGGCTAAGCGCGTTTTTCAAAAGCTCTTCGGCTAAATGCTAGCGGGGCACGTCGCCCTTTTGTTTTCGTTGTGCAAGAGATTCAAAATATTAGTGACACCCCTTAAGCCGTACGGCTGGGTGAAAATGTGGGCAACACCCCCCCCGTTTGACGAACCACATCCCTTATTTTCGGAACATGAGAGGGTCAGGTCAGAATATGAGGAACAGCCCTTATTTGGGCTACATGAGAGTCCCCAAAACTTGGGAAGCCCCCCCCCCCCCACCCCCGTACGCGTCAAAATAGGAACACGACTGGCGTGATTGACGAGAGGCTCGGAGTCGCGTCAACATCTGTGGCGCTCCAAATATTTGGAAGATTTCGCATTTGAGCCCCATGAGAAGGAACATGGCGTCTTTCGGGGTGAAAATATGAGGAGCACGCCTTGCGAAAATTGGCAACGGCCCCGAGTAGGACGCGGCAAAGTTGGACAAAATAAAAGGACACCCGCAAAAATGGGCAGGATGAGACCAATGCCTCTGCGGGGCATTTTTTTTTCATCAAATATAAAGCGCCTGTGAGTTTCTGGTTGAATATCGTTGTGAAAATAATCCCCCCCACGGGAGCCCCCGGCAGTAAACCGTCGCACACTCCTAAAGTGTTTCACCCCCAAATTCCAAACCCGCACTTTTGCGGCCACGTCTTTTTTGGGTGTTTATGAGCCGTCGCTACGGGAGCGCCTGCCGCCGTCGGCAACAGATGGACGGGGTCACGACTTCCTGAGTGAGAGTGTGCCGCAAAAGAGGGGGCGAGTTGGGGGGGTGGGAGGGGGGGGATGGCCCCGTGAGTTCAATTGGCCCCGCGCGATGACCGGCAAGCTTCTTTCACACGAAGCACCCGCAAAAGGGACGTACGGGCGGCTCGGGGACGGAAGATGCACAATTTGTCGCCTTCCGCGCAACAAGGCGGGCCGAGCGAGCGTCGGGCGGCCAACAAGACAGAAATGCAAAAGGGGAGCGATGCCAAACCCATCCGGAGTCCAAGCGGACGGTGGATTCCAAATTGCAAAGGTGGCGTCAACGCCGCGCCGATCAGAAATGAGCTCGGCTTGACGTACGAAAGGACATCGATTGACCAGGCGGGGGCGTCAAATTCTCGCGCTCGTATGTCGGCGCTGAAAAAACACAAGCGGCGTTTCCCAGTGAAGCAAAAGTGAGAAATGAGATGGAAAGGGAAGAAGCTCCTCCTTCACACGGCGAGGCCAGCAGACCGCGGCCGCCGCCGCCGCCTTTGGCCTTCTCCTCCCCGTTCTCGTCTCTCAACAAGGAGCCCTCCGCCTCCTCACCACGATCGAGTTTCTCGGCGTCTCCTCCGCGCGAGGCAAAAGAAGAAGAAGAAGAAGAAGAAGAAGAAAGCCGCTTGCGATCAATGACGGGAAATGGGAAGACGTGAGATGGAGAGGCCGCGCCGCCCGGCTCACATACGCTCCGACGCCGCACAGGAGAAGCCCGCGTGAAATCAAGTCGTGGAAGCAAGCCCGCATCATTTGGATCTTGAGCTGCCATTTGAATTGCGCCGACTTATCGGGGTACAACCGACGCCTTCGTACTTTGGACGAAGCGACCAAACCTGAACTTGAACTGCTCTCCTCTACACCAGTTGCGCTACTCCACGCAAGTTCCAAGGTGTGAATAATCCTAAATTATGCTCCCGTTGCCCCCCCCCCCCCACCCCCCTTTACTTGGAGGCAGTTTGAGTCGTCCAAAAAAAAAAAAAGGCCGGCCAACCGGCCGGCCATTAATCATCACGTTGACAAGCGCTCTGGACATTGTTGTGGAGTAATGAGCGTTATTAGCGCTAATGCGCCGGGGCTGCCGCTTTTTTGCGGCGGCCAGGCAGGTGGATCATTTGGAAGCGGCCAAGCCGCGACAAACCGCCGCCTGCTGGCGAGGCGCCGCTCTGAGGAGTTTTCTTTCACTTCTGAAATTGAAATATCCGCTCGACGACGGCCATTAGCCGGCTTTGAACCCGAGCTGGCCGTGACGCGCCAAGAAATTGAAGTGAAAGAGAAATTGCAGCGCGACACTCGTCGAGGTGTCACACGTGAGCGACGTGTCGCCTTTCAACTCGGCCAGTGGGCAAAAGGTGCACTGAGGCCCCTCGCCGTGGCTTCGGATCCTCTTTTTCAAAGACCGTCGTCATGCGGCGGGCGAATGAGCGAGACAGGTGAACTATGACGACGGAGCGCCGAAACTGCCACGTGAGCCTTTCCCTCCGCATTATTTGCCTTCCTTTCACCATCAAGTGGGCAGCAACGCCGCCGCCATCTCAGCACATCGGGCCTCCTCGGCAGCCATAATATTGACTCTGCGATCCTGTTTTGGTGACGGGCCGCCCGCGTTCCCGCGCAGACCAAACACGCGGCGCCTGCGCCCGCGCCCGGGCACAGAAGCACTTATGTCGCCCTCGCCTCTTTCGCCTCTCAGCCAATCAATGGCGCTCTTTCAGCCCAGCGCGCGCCGGGCTCATCAAGGCGGCACTTGCCGCGCTGTTAAGAGGCCCGCGCTCGTCCCGAGCGCCGACGGGAAATGGACGTGAAAATATACACAATTGGCCCCTAATTACATATGAACGTTTATTTGCCTTTGAGGGGAAGCTGGCCAAACACCACCGTGGGGAGGGGCTGTGGGGGGGGGGGGGTTGTGCCTATACGCTGACTGCGGCCCATGCCGCCCTCCAAGCGTGTGTGTGCGCTTGTGGCTTGATGATGCTGTCTGGGCCAATCTGGCCAAGTGAATGGTTTGAATTTACGAGGCCGCGACACTCAAATTGTCTGTAATCACTAAGTAAACAGATACTTCCCCGAGCTATCAAGGCAAAAACACACACACACACACCAGCTCGAAGTTTGAGGGTTTGGGGGGGGGGGGGGGGCGAAGGCTGGCACTGTGAATTGTTGTTTCCCTTCTTCTGCCGAGCCCCAAAACAGGATTCTTCACAAGTGGCACTCGGATCGGCGCAAATTGCTTTGAAAGAAGCTTAAGGTGTAAGTTGTGGAGGCGAGCGAGGGGGGGGTCTCGTCGATCCAATTACACACGCCTCCTGCCCCCCCCCTCCGGCCTGGAATGGAAGCCGATCCGCCTTCCCGCCGACCTTCTGCCGCCATATTTTTTTACATGTGGCGAGGCGGAGTCTTAAGTGAGGGATCACAACTGATGAAAATAATCCGCTCCAATCAATTAGATTGGTTTTGGTGCCGGGCGGGGGGCTTTCGACGCTTGTAAACATTTCACCGCAATTTCCAGCGGATGGAACGGAGACACGCGAGGCTTTCAAACACACGCGCGCCCGAAGGAGCGACGCCGGCGCTCGGATCGCATTCGGAGAAATTGGGACGGTGCCTAATCCGGCCCATCGATTAGTCTATCGGGCGTTTCCTCAGCCAAATAAGTCGCCGCCCACTCGCAGGACGCACTGGCTTTTTTTATGTATTTCGGCAGCGGAGCGCAAATACGAGACGATGCCCGTCAATAAACGGCAGCGGCGGACGACGGCCTCGGCGCGTCGCGGTCTTGTGACTTTGCAGCGGGAGCAATCTTTACAAGGCCGCGTTGGCGCCGGCCTGCCTTTCGACGAGCCGGCCCGCTCTCTCACTTTTCCAAACGCCGCTACTTGTGGAGCAAGAGCGCGTCGACGGGCTCGCCGGCGCGGCAGCGGCGCCGTAACGAGCGCTTTGACTCTGGGGTTGCGGCTCATCTGCATAATGAGGCGCAATAAAAACGAGAGGGAGGCCTGGGCTTGGCTGCCAGCGGTGCCTGCCACTCCCCATTTGGCTTTGGCCAGCTGACACGCACGCGCGCACGTGAAGAAGAATGTACAAGTGAGTGCATTCCAGAAGGCAGGTGAGGACAGACAGAAAGCAGAGAGCCCATTATGCCGCCGGATAAATTTCATCAAGTCTGGCAGTGCCCCCCCCCCATCCCCATAAAATAATAATAATCATAATAATAATATATATTTTTTAAAAATCCGAAAAATGCCCTACAGCGCCTCCTGTGGCCCCGGAGGGTCGATACATTTAGCCCATGTTTTTTAAAATAGATGGGTTTCTTTGTTTTGGAGTTTGTTGCTGTTGTTTTTTATTTTGGGGGGGTGGGGGGGGACATCTCCAACAAGCTGCAGCTCATCCAAGCCCACTTGAACGTTGACATTTTTTTGCTCTTTAAGTCGGGACGGAACAAAGTTCCCTGCGGTGCGGTCTCGTCAACTTCCATCGTCCTCCTTCAATCGCAAAGTGCTCGAGACAAATGACAGAAGTCGTCGGCGTCGCCGTGACGGATCAGCGGCCTATTTGTCAGTTAGCTTGTTAGCGAGAGCAGGCGATGGGAAGTCCACTTGATAGGAAGCTCTTCAACTCTAACCCAAACATCATCACCCGCAAGGCACTGAGAACCCCCCCCCCCGCCCCCCCAAAAGTGGATGAAGTGATCCGAGTATTAAAAATGATTTGCCAAGGCAACAAAGTCAACTCAAAACTCGGAACCTTTCCTACCCAGATGAGTTCTCAGAAATGTATTTTTATTTGATTTCTTTTGTTGTGCGGAGAGGCGACACTTGCAGCCGACGCAATTGTGATGACAATCTCGTCCAAACAATTTGCTGAGATTTGAGATTGTTCTCAAAGCTCCCCAATATTGAATGGCTGCGGTTTCGTCCCTCTTTTCTTGATGTCAATTTTTTTTGGGGGGTGTTTGTTCAGAAGCCTCAAATCATTCCAGTCAAAGCGTGAAGGGGCCCGCAAAATGGACCCCGGCAGATCGCGTTGTTCCTCCGGGAAAAGGGCCGATCCGGGCGTTCGACGGACACGAGCGCCGTTGGCCCCGTCTGATTGCGCGCGTTCCCCTCGTGAAATCGAGCTCCGTCAAACAGACCTGGAGCGAGTTTCACGCTTGTATTTTTCATTCCCATTTTCTGGGTGACAAGCGCAAAAACAAAAAAAACCCACTCAAAATCACGCGCGACTTATCCCGATCGCCGTTTTAATTCAACTAAAAATAAAGCTTTTGGCAGAGCGGCTTATTTCTCTTTCGTATCGGAAAGCGGGAGTTGCGGCCGTGCGCGTTGGCCGCACTTGAAACAGACGTGACAGGCGTGAGTCTATTTTTCCTGCGTGTGCATTTAGGTGTGACTGAATTTTCTTTACACTTCACTCTTGACATTGACGTTAGCCATTTAGCCGCGCGTGAGTATTTGTTTTCGTGTCAAATCAACTGCCACGCTCACGTGCAAATTTGTTTGCACGGCCTGAAAGTGCCCGCATGTTGGTTTTTTTTTTTCAGATGCGTTTACATTTGCCAAAGCTGGCTCCATTAGAAAGCAGCAAAGCGCCCCTGCGGGTTTATTTATCTGATGGGCCGCAAGATGAAATGAGCGTTTTGTGTCGGCGCCTTCCCAGTTGGGATGCGGCGAAAAGGGTTTGGAAGTTCAGCTGGTGAGCGCCACGGGCGAGGCTGGGCTGGAGAATTCATCGCAACTTCATGGTGATTTCGATTTTGGATCGTCTCCATCTTGAGAAGGTGTCGATCGCAGAAAAAAAGCTCGCTCCAAAACGTTCCGCTACGGGCACGTCGTGTCGGACGGAGAAAACTAAAACCGGCGCTGGCGTTAGCGGCCGACGTGTCGGTGGTTTGTTTGGTTTGATAAAGCGGGCCCTGGCCCAAAAAGAGCCACGCTTTTGCGTTGGACGCAGGCCGGCGAGTGAGGAGCAAATTTGACTCGAGTCCTTCCGCATTAGTTCATTGTGTCCGATTCCGAAAAGGCCGTCTTGATTTCCAGACGACTTGAGGGTGGCCTTTGTAGTAGCAATTGTTCCGACGCGGGGGCCTGCGAGCGGCCAAGAAGAAACTCAAGTCAAGAAGGTTCCCGCATCTCTCGTTCATTCTTTTTCTCGTTCATCTGTCCGATTGTTTCCTCCTCTCGCTCTGTCCGCTGGGATTCGTTTGAAG
The DNA here is from genome assembly GCF_054856545.1 of Hippocampus guttulatus. Lineage (NCBI taxonomy): Eukaryota > Metazoa > Chordata > Actinopteri > Syngnathiformes > Syngnathidae > Hippocampus > Hippocampus guttulatus. The sequence goes on from NC_141270.1 coordinate 640,907, forward strand.
TCTGCTCGAGGCCCATAAAGGGACTGCGCATGCTTGTATAAATGACAGCCAGTGAAAGGTGATACCCCGGTGCAAGACCCCCCCCCCCCTCCACTCCCCCAATAGGGACTCTGATGATGCATTAGGTGCACTTGAATGATGCAGAAAGCACAAAATTGCTTTTCGCGATGCTACCTTGGTTGAACGAACACTCGATATTGGATCATCGTATCGTCCTGACAAAAGAGGGTCGCGACACTCGTTGCGGGCGTGCCCCCGAATGGTGGTGCCAAACGGCGACCTTTGCCGTCCGCCCACTCGTCCCGTCTTGAGCCCAAGACGTTCAGTCCTCCCACCTTATCGCTCTGCTGTTTTCTCCATCTGCGGCCTCGCTCGCGCTCCCCGCTTTTCAGTGTCTGATCACTCTGGACGAGGGCACAATTGCGCTCGTGTGCCATTGAGGATGAACTGTGGCGAGCATAATGCATGTTAACGATTTCCCGGTGTCATTTGTTGGCAGGCGCATGCAAATACTCTGGCTTTGAGCTCTTCTGATGCTGAATGCAATTCCAGATTCTCTGCCGTTCTCATGGCCGAGTCGTAAAGCGGCACCATGTGGCTCTTCCATCGCCGAGGCCCGACTGACTTCTAATGCGAGCCGCGTCTAGAAATAGCAACGGCGCAGCGCTCGGCGCGACGCGTCTCGAGCGGCCCATGTGCTCATTTGTCGGCTGCGTACCCCGCTGGGTTGCCTAATTCACAGGACCCCGATGAGCACGATCACGTTTTACGCTTACAAAAAGTTTGCGGTCTATATTTCCGTTGAAAATGGAAAAAGATGACATTTTATAAAAAGAGTTTTCGATAGCGGATAGCTCGCTAGATAGCGAGATAGAAAAACAGCTAGCTAGCTTGAGAGAGAAATAGCTAGAAAGCTAGGTGGATCAATAGCGAGCTAGCTAGCTTGAGAAAGAAATAGCTAGAAAGCTAGGTGGATCAATAGCGAGCTAGCTAGCTTGAGAAAGAAATAGTTAGAAAGCTAGGTGGATCAATAGCGAGCTAGCTAGCTTGAGAAAGAAATAGCTAGAAAGCTAGGTGGATCCATAGCGAGCTAGCTAGCTTGAGAGAGAAATAGCTAGAAAGCTAGGTGGATCAATAGCGAGCTAGCTAGCTTGAGAAAGAAATAGCTAGAAAGCTAGGTGGATCAATAGCGAGCTAGCTAGCTTGAGAAAGAAATAGTTAGAAAGCTAGGTGGATCAATAGCGAGCTAGCTAGCTTGAGAAAGAAATAGCTAGAAAGCTAGGTGGATCCATAGCGAGCTAGCTAGCTTGAGAGAGAAATAGCTAGAAAGCTAGGTGGATCAATAGCGAGCTAGCTAGCTTGAGAAAGAAATAGCTAGAAAGCTAGGTGGATCAATAGCGAGCTAGCTAGCTTGAGAAAGAAATAGCTAGAAAGCTAGGTGGATAAATAGCGAGCCAGCTAGCTTGAGAGAGAAATAGCTAGAAAGCTAGGCGGATCAATAGCGAGCTAGCTAGCTTGAGAAAGAAATAGCTAGAAAGCTAGGTGGATCAATAGCGAGCTAGCTAGCTTGAGAAAGAAATAGCTAGAAAGCTAGGTGGATCAATAGCAAGCTAGCTAGCTAGCTAGATAAATAACTAGCTAGCGAGCCAGATAGATCGATAAACAGCCAGCAAGCTTGATCGATTGCTAGATGGATAAATAGATAAACAGACAGATAGATAGATAGATAATTAGATAGCTGGATGGATAGGTCGATAGTGAGAGAGATGGGCTCACGGGCACTCCCTTTCATATGGGGCTCGGGGGAATTTTGCCACGCAAACAGGTTCGCCAAGCGACACAAAATTTGGGTAGAGGACCGACAAAAGACAAAAAAAGAAAGAAAGCGTGGCCGAAAAGAGCGCCCGGCTATCATAGAGTCCACCACTGTCAGAGGTTCAACAAAGGTATCCAAGAACCCGAGTCCCCAAGGTTGGAGCTGGCCCAGGCCTTTTGCGTGGGATGAAGGGGCCGGCTGCCTTTCAGAGATTCATGGGTGCCACTGACTGGCGGGAATGGCCAAACGCAAGCAGTCCGCTCCCGAGCACGCATTTCACGAGGTGCTCCAGTGAGGGGCAAAAGTCCTGACCTTCTTGCGTTGACACTTTCGCCGCAGATATAAATAAAACTTGAACACATCCAGGTAACCCGACACTCTGCGCCTCCCGCCCCAAAAGCGGTCCGCTGCCCCGCCCTCTGCCCAACCAAGGTCCCCGGCCGTCATTACGCCCCGATATTTTGATCCCGAGGCCGTGTGCAGAAATTGCGTCGGGGGGCCGGAGACGGCCGGCGTCGGGTTGCCGCGCATGTGACGAGCGAAACCCGATAAGTCGGAGCAGCCCGCGCTAATATGCCAATCATGAGGTGCGAACGCGCGGCCATCGCGACGGCCGGTGGCGCAAAAGAGGCGGCGGAAAGGGGCCGCCGTATGTCGTTGTCACACGGCATTTGTTCAACGCGCACGCCGTCTCTCGCTTTCTCGACTTGAGGAGTGGAACTCTGCGGAGGAAAAACTTGCCATGCTGCAGTTCTGCGCCAGGGCCCATTTCTGCTTTCATTTTTATCGCCTTTTCTTGCATGCTCGATTAAAAACGGTCTCCCGAACGATGATGATTAGCATTGTTACAAGGGGGCCCATTTTGACGTGACTTTATCGTGGCTACGTTCACGGTCACGTCTTCTAAAGGCAGCGAATCGGCTGCATCGTGCCCACTTTCATGTTGCGGGTCAAATTCACACGTTCATGCTGGGGGGGGGGGAACAAAAAAAAACAACGCCTAGCTTTGTTCTTTTCTCAACATTTGAGTAATTACATATGTATGATCAATATATCGACGCCAAAATAGTTTGAGAATTGTTGCAAGGGTACTTTTCATCTACTTTGCAATGATGAAAAGGGTTCACAGCGATTGGTGACATATTTCAAAGTCATCAAATTCTCATGTTTAGCCAGTCATTTTGAAGACCATAAAAGGCAAGCGTGTTATCTTGAAATAGAAAAAAAAAACCTCCCCCTTAAATAAATTTAATGCCCTCCCCTACCCCGCAAAATAACAAAAACAAAAAACCTGCACCTCGCATCACACATAGTTTGAACAGATTATTTTGTCCCCCCCCCCTCCCCCCCCACACACATGAAAAGTCAATTTGACACACAACACACTCCACCAACGGGCCGAGACACACGCTAAATCATTGACGATGACTCAGCATCTCGTCTCTTCATCAACGCGTTCTCATCTTGCCATTTGTTTGACATAAAATATGCTCAAATCCTGTGAATAACACCCCCCCCCCCCACACCCGCCGTGTATAATACACCCACACAATCAGTCTTTTTTTTTTCTCTTTCCTCGTGTATGACATGCTCCCCCGGTGTCTGTTATTATCACAGTGAAGAATAGGGATGAAGAAAGACCCCAAAGATACCGAGAGGGTACCCTGCAAATGCTTTTGATGCAAAATCAGTTACGGTGTGCATGAAATGCACCTTTGGAATCTTTGCAAAAACACACACACACACACACACACACACACACACACACACACACACACACACACACACACACACACACACACACACACACACACACACACACACACACACACACACACACACACACACACACAGCCAAGTGTCATTGACAGGATTTGACAGTGCGATTTCCAAGGGTGCATATTGAGACACTTTGCGCGCGCTGCTGGAGAAATTCCAAATGCGTATTTATTAGCGCAACTAATGGAATGATCCGGGCCAACACGGCCGTCAAGCGCCGTCGGCTCACTTTTGGCACACGTGTTTGTAATCAAGCGTTTGAACGCCGGCGTGCGGGCACGGGCCGGCGCATGAATGCGCGCGCCTGTGTTTAGCGATAGCGCTAATGGATTTTCTGCCGGCCCAAAGTTTGTTTGCCCGGTAACCCGAGACCGGCGAGCCGCCTCCGAAGGCCAGCGCTCCGGAATCGAAGCGTGACTCACCGCCGCCGTAGGACATTCCCGCCGGCCCGACGTCGCCGCGGGCCGGATCGGGTTGTGTCACCGGGCGGGCACAAAGGCGACCGCTGTGGCCGGAGATAAACGAGCGACAATCGCGGCTTGGTCTGAATAATGGAGACGGGAACGCTCGGGACTGCGCGTTTCAAGTACATTTCCAAGATTGGATCGGAAGATCGAAATTGGGAAGACACAGCAGAGCCTGCGACATTTTTTTCGATGACAAATTTTGAAATTGACGACTTGCTTTTTTTTGTTGCTTTTTTTGAAAGAAGAAACAACGACAAAGACAAAATGCATCTACGAGTCATTTTTAGGAATTGAAGAAGACGGGAAATGTACAGTGAGGAAATTTGTGACTTTGGTTTGTCCAGCTAGCTTGAGAAAGAAATAGCTAGAAAGCTAGGTGGATCAATAGCGAGCTAGCTAGCTTGAGAAAGAAATAGCTAGAAAGCTAGGTGGATCCATAGCGAGCTAGCTAGCTTGAGAGAGAAAGAGCTAGAAAGCTAGGTGGATCAATAGCGAGCTAGCTAGCTTGAGAAAGAAATAGCTAGAAAGCTAGGTGGATCCATAGCGAGCTAGCTAGCTTGAGAGAGAAATAGCTAGAAAGCTAGGTGGATCAATAGCGAGCTAGCTAGCTTGAGAAAGAAATAGCTAGAAAGCTAGGTGGATCCATAGCGAGCTAGCTAGCTTGAGAGAGAAAGAGCTAGAAAGCTAGGTGGATCAATAGCGAGCTAGCTAGCATGAGAAAGAAATAGCTAGAAAGCTAGGTGGATCCATAGCGAGCTAGCTAGCTTGAGAGAGAAAGAGCTAGTAAGCTAGGTGGATCAATAGCGAGCTAGCTAGCTTGAGAAAGAAATAGCTAGAAAGCTAGGTGGATCCATAGCGAGCTAGCTAGCTTGAGAGAGAAATAGCTAGAAAGCTAGGTGGATCAATAGCGAGCTAGCTAGCTTGAGAAAGAAATAGCTAGAAAGCTAGGTGGATCAATAGCGAGCGAGCTAGCTTGAGAAAGAAATAGCTAGAAAGCTAGGCGGATAAATAGCGAGCTAACCCAAGCGTATGCTCCGAGCGCAAGGCTACCATATTTTCAAGTCAGACCAAAACTGCAAGAAATCAATGCTCCTGATATATTCCTGCACCCAAATGTTTGATTTTCACGTGAATGAGTAACGTCATATTGTGGCTTCAAATGTCCTTTTTCAAAGAAAAAAACGATTGAACAAAATCAGATCGATTTGGATGATATGGCCGCGCCATGTTTTCAACTGATTTTTTTTCCTCCCCCAGAAAAAAACAGAATTGAAAAAAATGTTTTCTTCATTTTGTGTTTTTTGTACCCTCAACCAGTTATTAAAACTCCATTTAGAGTTCATCTGTATTTAAAATGCGTCCCGTATCACTCAAATGAAAACAAATTGAAATCATGCGACAAACGTGAACCGCGATGACGCCGATGGTCAGCATGACGTCACAAAAGCAGGCCTTCCGATTCAGCGGACCGTCAAAAGAAACAACAAATCAAAGAGCGCCGTCCAACTAACAAGGCACACGAATGACCCGGCCGCCCGCGTGTTCCCTGGCTCGTCGGCGTGGGGAATCCACGGAAAATGGCGGATCTTAACCTCACCGGTTACGGACGAGGAAAAGCCAAACGCACGCTCACTTGCCCCGGAGATAAGGAGGTACACGTTTCCAGCATTCTCCCGCAGACGTCTCCTCTTACTAATGCGTGCACAAACGGGCGCGCAGAAACGCACGCGAGGCCCCGAGGCGCGGGAAGCTCATCTTGCCGAGGTTTTTCTCACCCCGCCGTCACCTCGCAGCCGACGCTTTGACCCGTTCGCACCTGCTCCGGCGTCGAGCCCGCCGAGGCGGCGCGAAAGCCGATCACTCGTCACAACAAGCTCGTTATTCCGCAAGTGTCGAGTATCGCCGAGACAATAAACACTCGCCGCCGGTGGAAGCGAAAGCTTCGAAGCGGGACGGCGGCGGCGCGCATCGGGCGGCTTTCGTCCAAGTGACGCGTCGGACGCAATGGCGGACGGCTTTTCCCCACCGCGCGCGAGTCTCGATGTCAAAGGTGAACGTCGTCCACCGACTCAAACGCAGTTTTTTGTCACGAGAGCGGACAGCTCTGCAGAAGCCCGTACCCACCTTCTGCCTCGAGTCTTGTTTTTTGTTTTTTTGGTGTTGTTGTTGTTGTCTTTTTTGGAAACTACTCGACATGACCTCCAGCAACAAGGTGCGGCTCAACATCCGACACAAAGCACTCAATTGTTTCCTTTCCCCAAACACGCCTGCGTTTGCCCTTTTAGCCTCACTCAATCAAAATAATACACAGACGACACATTTACGGCCCGCACGAAAATACGTGGCGACGCCACCAGACGCTTGGCAACCTGACACCCGCTTGCGGACAGATGCCTCTTGTCATGCATCGCGCTTTTTCTCACAGTTTCACTACTGCGTTGTGTGCGTGTGCGTGTGCGTGCGAGACACACGAGCCAGCAGGCAAACAGATGCATCGAGGATGAGGCGGCAGGTGACACTTTGGAGGTCAAAACCGTCAAGACGCTTGCCGTTTTGAAGCCTCCTAATCATTTTGTGCCTAACGGGCATTCTTGTCGACTTCTTGAGAAAATGGACTACCATTGATCTGTTCTCGACTTATAATTATGATGTCAGACTGCGAGGTGAACTTGAATCCATTGTTTGCCAAGACACACGAGTGAGCCAATTGGGGGGGAAAAAAAAACCCCGTCTTTGTACGCAAAAAAGAATGCGCAGACGGCTGTACATTTTCAATGGGGAAAAGAAGTGGTATGACCGCACGCGGCGTATTATTCACGTGGCGCATACGTGCCTTGAAGGGGCACGGCCGGGCGTCAGATTGGCCCGTTGGTCTGCGCATGAGCGTTCGGGTACGAGTTGCGGCCTAACGGCAGCTCCCTCTTTCGCAAGTCTTCAATAGCCATCTGAAAGCGCATCAGAAACGGCGGCTCTCCTTGCCCACCTATGAGGGGCATTGCGGTACCCCCTGGTTGCTTCAACTTTTGATGCTTGCCCATCATATCACTCCAACGCAACAATTTCTTACCGCTGCTAACGTCACCACTTGGCTTGCGTCACAGTGCGCCCGAGCCAAGCGACACAAAAACGCAACACAAGTCAGCAAAGTCCCTCACGACTTGTTCTCTCAAAGCTTCAAGTGCCAGATTATATTACATGACACATACACACACACACACACACACACACACACACACACAATGGATGGACAGCTCCCACACCAAAAATGGTAAACAACAGGTTTTGGGTGACATGTGGAATGTATGGGGGAAAATGGTCTTGCATAATAAGCTTTTGCACAGAAGGGCTGCAGTCGTCGTAGCAGTAGTCGTGTGTGTGCGTGAGAGCGAGAGTGAGAAAGTTCTGGAGATATCAACGCAAAAACTGTGTCCTGTGTGTGTGAGAGAGAGAGGGAGAGAGAGAATGCGTGTTAAAGTAGTAGCCTTAGGGTGATGAAGTGGTTTAAGTCAGAGGAGATTAGACGTGTGAACAGCTGACCACATGGTGGCAACGCGGGGGGGGGAGGAGATGTACTGGACGCAGACGGCGCACTTAAAGAATGTGTCGTATGATTCGATCCGGACAAAATGGAAATTGCAACTATGCTAAGAGCTAGCATGCTAATAAGCACTTTGGACCGGACGGCCGACTTTCTCGTGGACAGGCGCTAATGTATTGCAACTATGCTAAGAGCTAGCATGCTAATAAGCACTTTGGACCGGACGGCCGACTTTCTCGTGGACAGGCGCTAATGTATTGCAACTATGCTAAGAGCTAGCATGCTAATAAGCACTTTGGACCGGACGGCCGACTTTCTCGTGGACAGGCGCTAATGTATTGCAACTATGCTAAGAGCTAGCATGCTAATAAGCACTTTGGACCGGACGGCCGACTTTCTCGTGGACAGGCGCTAATGTATTGCAACTATGCTAAGAGCTAGCATGCTAATAAGCACTTTGGACCGGACGGCCGACTTTCCCGTGGACAGGCGCTAATGTGCAGAAGCCTACGTGAGACAGGTTGAATGCGAACGTGCCAAGAGCCGCCGGTATGCTATCATAAAGCGTGGCAAGAAGGAAGACAGAAAGCGCAAAGGCAGACTGACATATTTCCCTGGCGTTGGGTTCAACTGCTCATCGGACGCGATGAAATGATCACATGTAAACACGTTGAGTTTTTGGGGTTTTTTCCCCCCTCTCCCCCGCTGTGCCCTGTCGGAGACGATTTCTATGGAGAACTGATCAAATGCCAACTTTTGACAAATATTGTGCGACTGCTCCAGCCGCCCGCTCGGCATGGAATCTCTCTTGTATGCATACACAACAGAGATTCAATTTCCTGGTGGTTAGCTAATTTTCAGCCGGGTGTGTTCGCACTTGTTCTAATTTGAGCGCTGACATAATGGGCCCAAAGTCACGGAGAGTTCATCTGACAAGATCGCGCCAGGACCGTCCTGTCCTGACAACTTTCGACGCGCGTCAGCCCACGCACATACCTCCGACCGTGTCGTCTGTCTCTCTGTGCTGAATAATTAAAGAGCGCCGAGTTGGGGAATTCGGGGAGTCCCTTCCAAATGCAAGCTGAGACAGGGCCGGTTGGTCCCTCCGGTCAGAGCCAGCCCCATGGAAGGGCCTCTTGTTTTGAACCAGGGCAAAGAAGGCCGAGCGAGAACCCGAGTAGTCCCACTTCGGCCTCCCTCACCGGGGAGAAGACTGCAGATGACGCCTTTGAAAAGGGTCGCCGAGACGATGATACGATGACATACAAACAGTCGGTATGCTAGCAAGGCTGGAACCTGGATACCGAAAGGTCCAAGGCAGCTCATGAAGAAGTTGAAAATTTTGCCCAGCGGTCGGCCACCACCGTGAATGACAATTTGACTGAATGCTAACCGTTGCTATGCGAACGTAGCCGCCCGAGTATAGAAATCAATCGGAATTCTACGTTGCTTCCCGACGTTAGCTACGTTTTTGACTGAAGCGATCAAATACGAACATGCTAACAACCGCTATGCTCAACCATAGTGTACAGGGCAACATATTTTCATCAGGTCCGACTTCCAATGGAAAACAATGAGCTCAGCTAACATGCTAATAGCCGACGTGCTAACATAAGAGCAGAATAAGAAACGGTTGGCAAAATCATCGAGAAGGCGGCAGACGATGGAGGAAAGGATGCGACTGTGAAAATAAAGACCCCGGGGCACGGGTGGGGGCGGGGGTGTTGCCTTTCCTTGCCGCAACGACAGCCAGCGCGATGCAAAAGCACTTGACGGTCATTTGGTGAAAATCGACGCAGTGACATCCCGCCCCCGCCCCCTAGCGTTTCAAGGCGACGCGGGCCAAATGAATCCGAATAAAAGCGGAAACAGCGGAACGGCATGCGCGGCGCTAACAGGAAGGTAATGCGATCGCCGGCCGCGGGAGCGGGAAAAGTGACACCGCAGATGCAATTGTGGGAAACCCCGCACACCGACACACGCACTTGCCAGCACACCTTCTTTTGTTGAGAGAATTTGGCTTCGGACCAGCGACAACGTTTTGTGGCTTGAGCACTTCAAGCCACCGGCGCAGCCCAACCTTTTCCCACCCGAGATCGACTTTTCGAGCATCAACGTCGCCAACCCGCGCGCCTTTTCCAGCCCGCGGTCACGAACCTCTCAGCACTTGGACTTGTCGTCCGACAACCACAAGACGGCGAAGGACCGGCTTGGGCACTCCTGACAAACGGATAACAACTTCCATTTTTTCTTTTTAGGACGGCCCAAAAACGTCGGAGTTCAGACACCCCCGCTGCACGCGCGACTTTGTTCATTCAAGCTCCGTCTTTCCACTCTGCCGCGCGGCACAATCCTGTTCTGTTCAAAACAGTGCGACACCTTTTACCACTGTTGTCATAAGGCTGTTTGCTTTGGAAAAGGCGAGCCATGCGACACTTCATTAGGTGAAGGCGAGAGTCCGGCATGCTTTATGCAAATGCGACCGCATGGAAACACAACATGAGTGCAAAAGAGGTGGAAAAAAAAATAAATGCCCCAGAAACCTGATCGGCGGGCTTTTGGGCAGGCGCGCGGTGCAGGTGAGGCGCTTTGCAACAACCAGACGAGGACGAGACCCAGCACGCTCCTGCCAAGAAATCTTCACTCTTTCTAATTGGCTCATCCAGTCTTACAGGACGATTTCAAGTCCCCACTGCCCCACCCCCCCCTCCAAAAACTGACAGGCTTTTCCACCATGTCTCCTTTTGTATTGGAAGTGAAGCGGCCCAGACGAGATTTGTGTTATTAATGGCCGACACGCAGAAAACAGTCATGACTTCTAATGTCTAAAACAGACTGCGGTTGGGAGCAGCAAAATTCTGAAAAGGGGATCATTATTTCAAAACGTATGAGAAAAGAAAACATGCGCCCAGCCAACACAAGTTGTCGGTTTTGTTGAACTGCAAAGCCAATTTGCCAGAAGCGGCTTTTTATCACCCGCCTATCGTTTTAATGGAGACTCGACACGCCTAAAATTGTTCAGCAGGTGAAAGCAAGCGCACAAGGGCGGCCATTGTGCACGTTACCGTACAAGGCAAATGATACGCTCGCTCTCTTTGGAAGCACGCAAATATTTATGGCAAATCGGGGCGAGCGCAAGGGTTGCCCTAACGGGACGGCCGCTCGTGACGTCAGCTTGACGTCACGCTAAATCAGGGGTGGGCAAACTTTTCGGCCCGCGGGCCGTAGTTTGCCCACCACTGCGCTAAATCCTCTCCGTCTTTGCTCAGAGTCCGAGGTAACCCGCAGCGGACGCCGGCGGGGCAAAAGCCAGGCGCCCCCTTTGCGTGCGCGTGCGTTGTGGTCAAGCGCTGGAGAACTTCCTCTAAATTTGCTTTTGGCTCAACGTCTCGGCCAGAGAGAGCGGAAAGAGCTTCCGACAAATCCCTCCGCTTCACAAGCCAATATCTTAGGGCACAATCTTTCCACTAGCTCGAGAACGTCTGCGACCGAGTGCCGCATCAACGCGGTGCGCTTGAGAGCTGTATTCACCTTTTACGCATCCCTTTAAAGAAGCCAAAATGTCTTAAAACGCTCATATTCTTGCCGTGCGTGCGGTGGCATGTACTCAAACAAGGGTGTAAACCGCACTGGGCTTTTTTTTAATCACATACGCTGACGAAGATGAAGACAAAAGGCGGCGACGGAAAGCGGCAATCAAGCAAAAGTTTTTGCGGCTAACGGAGCACCGTTGAGATATTTGATTCATCGTCATGAAATGACCTCACGCCGCCGGGCGCAAACATCGGACGGAATGTGTCAAATTCAAATGCGTACGAGCAAGCTTAGCCTCGGCCGTGACAAGGTATCTTGTCCCCCCGGCGCGAGCGTAGCATCTCGTCCCAGCGACAAAAAAAAAAAAAAAAAAAAAAAACAGTACGCGTCCGGACTTTTCTCAGCTTTTCGATTCAGCTCCGGTGTCAGCGGATGCGGCATTGAAAACGGGTCAAGGTATGAACTTTCCATGTGTGAAGCTCTTGACGCAGTTGAATCCGGTTCAGGCGTCCGAGAGTTTGCCAAATCACATGACCTCCATTAAAAAAATCGACACTCCATATTAGCTTGCAGCTGCGGGTTGAGTATCCATCCGATCCAAGTGGAACATTGCTCGCCCCGATTGCTTGTGTGTACGTAAGCTGCCCAATTGCTCCCGCGTGTGTTTAATGCGACTCAAAGTGCTCTTACGCCTCAGTATTAAGAGCTCGGCGAAACACGCGGCTAAACAAACAAGTGCCCAAGCTGGCTAAAGCCCCCGTCTTTGCCCCGGGGAGGGGGGGGGGAAGCGAGGCGGGGAGGGAGGGCTCGCTCGCTCTCGCTTTCTCTCCCCCGTGTAGTTCTACCGCGCGAGCGATTCCAACGTGACAGCGGCGTCGGCGACAAGCAAGAGTTACAAGGCGGATTCGTTTCGTTGTCACTCTTGTTTTCCGCTACCGTCCGGGAATGTGAACCTGTGAGCGTAAAGCACCGCGGGAGATTCTTAGAGGCAAACTATTCCTCATCTTATGTGGAGAATCGTTTGACGTTAGGATACAAGAATGATACGTGGCAAATGTCATTTGTCTTCGACCGGTCGAGAAAAGGCGCGCTTTTGTTAGCTTTCCGCGTCATCTGAAAAACACATACGAGGGAGGTACGGTATATTTTTCAAGCCGTTCTCGTCCATCGATTTTGCTTTTTCGTTGCCGTCGTTACTCGGCTCCGAATCTTAGCAAAGCTAGTGGAAGGCATTTGGATAGCATGGGTCAAGCTAACGCGAGCGGATGGCTCCGACCCATTTTTTAGTTTATTTTTATTGACGAGAAATACAAGTGAATAAGAAAAGGCAACATAAACTATTTTGCTCGCTCAAAACTTGCGTTCATTGTGCCAAGATCGCTACGTTGGCATTGTACTCTATGTGACAGAGAGTGAAGGTCCTTCTAGGTCAGAGGTGGGCAAACTACGGCCCGCGGGCCAAATCCGGCCCGTTTGTCTTTTTAATCCGGCCCGCCGAAGGTTGGTACACAATTAAGGTTAGATGTCAACGACTGCATTAATTTCATTTGGACTTGTAATGACAGGCATTTCAACGCCAGGTGGCACAGTTACTTGAAGTTGCAGAGCATAGGGAGGAAGGGGGAGACGATAAAGAAGCCCGCAGTAGCGCCAAGTCAAGCAAATCCCGTTCGATACGACGGAATAATGTACTCTTAAAGTCTGAAAAACGTGCCAAAAAATGCAAAATACTGCTTTTTAAATAAATCCAATTAATATGTCGAATTTAGTTCACCCTTTTGATCCGGCCCTCCATAATATTTTCTGGTTCTCATGTGGCCCTATGCAAAAAAAAAATTGCCTACCCCTGTTCTAGGTGGAAACGTGTCACGTCGGTGAGTACTTTGGCCACCTCTGCTTATTCGAAGCCAAGTCAGCAGAAATTCCAGTGACGACGGCACACAGAACACAACTGAAATGTATTTAGAAAAAAATCGAATAAAAAAGGAGCCTAGGCAAAAGGGGATCATAATCGGGAGCTTTTGGTATTGTTTCATCGCTTAGCGGCGTCAAAGCGCAAGTGAATTCCCCCCCGAAGCTCTGACTTCCTTCCTGCCGCGCTCTCAGACCGGATGCCCCGTGGGATGAACATGAGATATGCACGTGAGATACGGAGACATGTTCATCCGTTTCATGAGCGCGCGCGTGTGTGAGAACGTCTCGGCATAGTGTGGGAGAATTCTCGCCAAGTCTTGTCGAGCGTTGGATGCACTTCCGGCAACCGCCTGGCGGCGAATCCCCGGAGGGGGCGGCCTAACCCAAACAGCGGGCTGTCAATCACGACGAGCCACCTAGCGCGGTCACGACCCGGGGAACAGGAAGAGGCCTCACTGTCCCTGAACGGATCTCACCGGGCCATTCTGGATGTGTGTGAAATGGTGGGAGCGGAGCGGTAGACATCTTTCATGTCGCTTCGAAGATCGGCTTGCTATATCAAGTACGATTTTTAACGAGGCGCGGAAGAGGCTCTCGTCCGTTTTGTCGCGACCGAGAGATCGGTCGGCATTACTTTTACTTTTGTTGAGCGCTCCAATTTGAAGAGTAGCTTTTCAACCCACTCAGGGCGTCGTTTGACACTTTTTATTCTTTCCCCATGACGTATAAATACGTCGTGTACAACCACGACGACCACCTACCCGGCATGTATTTCTACGTCTTTTGTGTGTCGTCGTCCCCCCGTCGTCGTCGTGTGCAGAAGGGTCTGACGCAGCCTCCGACTCGGGATCGGGCTTGTCTGCATTGTAAATCATTTAAAATCTGTCCAGCAGGCGGCCGCGCGCGTAAGGGATCAGCCAAGTTCATGCTGCAGAAGTCCAAGTAGAGAGGGAAGGATGCACGGCAAAAGTTGCGGCGTCGCGCGGAGTTAGTCGCGAGAGCATTCGAATCGGTAGCGATGGAGAAATCAAAACAATTAACCCGTCAGGATTGCTTTTGGGGAAGAAAATCTTCCGCCAAGCATGACAAGGGAGATGCTGAAGGCGGGCGGGACGCTTCGTCCGAGCAAAAGCAAGCGGCGGCCATCTAAAAGAAAGAAAAAAAGGAGGCTCGGGTTGCACGAGCTTTTTGTGGTGTGGTGTTGTTTTATAGAACGAATGTCGAATTGAGATGTTTGAGATGTCAAAAAAAAAATAAAATATGCATGAAAGGCACGCTTTCACAAAAAGCTCTTTTTCACCCGCCTTTCTTTTTCCTTTTCTTGAGCTATTTTCTAATGCGGGTTGCTAAAGAATGGAAAAAGAGAGAAACACTTTTTTTTCCCAGCTGAAAGAAGAGAGCCTCATCTTTCTTTTGTTTATATCACCAAAAAAAAAAAAAAAAAAAAAGAAACACCCAAACCTGCGGGCCACGCAAGATCAGTCAAAATCCAGTAAAACAGCTGGGATTGAGAGTTAAGAACCCTCCCCCCCACACACACACACACAGGTATTACAACTCTGTACCCCCCCCCCCCAAAAAAAACCATTGCGTCTGATTTACAGGTTCATAAAGGGAAGCTATGTGTTTTTGCTCGGTGATCCAGAGCCATTTTTAGTCCAAATTGGGATCCTCTTACAGGGAAGGCTGGTATTTTACGCCGATGCCTTTCCAGCGGCCAGAGACAAGCGGCCGAGTGTTGCTTTGCTTGAACGCAGCACCGCCGAGTACATGAAGAGCGGTGAGCACGCTCAGAGTCGGCATTTGCGCTGAACTGAGATTCGATATTTCAAACGAGTCCACTTTGACGTCCCGCCAACGGCGCAACGCTAAGCCGCGAAGGTCCGCCGGCCGGCGACGCCGCTGCACCCAGACGCCGTACCGGACAATGCAAATGCGACACGTACCCCTGCTAACGTAAACGTTATGGCGGTGAAAACGTAAAAGAGGTTTGGACGGTACCCTACACTGACATCATGAAGGACTGACAGGTTGACGGTCCTCGCTAATGCCGCGGCCGCTCGTGCAAACGCGCCGGCGGGAAGAGCGAACCGAGAGCTCGCCGCATACAAAACGACGCCGGCCGACGCCGAAGGACGTTAACGTCAAAAGCTGCAAACGGAATGCACTCTGGAGTGAAAACGATCGCACATTATCTTTGCCAGATCATCTCCGAGCAAAGCGCCAGAGCCGGTGAACCTCGATCAAATATTTCTTTGTGTTGGCGTGCGGAAAGCGTATTGTGTTGGTGGCCCGAGGGGAGGCGGCAGCCAGCCCTTTGCCGTGATTAGCTATTCCGCATCGAGTCTCGAGTTCAGCACGGGGGACCCCCGGCCTTTCTCGCAAGCGATATTACATTTTGCTATCTGCTATTTACTGCGGCTTTTATAAAAACAAACAAATTAGATAATGCGGACGGGGAGTCTGGGATTAATTTTGAAGCGGCTGATTAGCGTTTTGTGTGTGCGTGTGTTGTGTGCGTGTCTCCTGGGATAATGATGTCTGGGACCGAGCCGAAAAAGCCTTCAGGCAACCAAATAGACGCACTCCCACATTGTGCCCGACACCCCTCCGCCCTCTGGCACATGCTCCATCTTTCTCTCTCTCTCTCTCTCTCTCGTTTTTTTTTAGAGCAGGGGAGTTCAACTTACGGCCCGGGGGAGCCATTTGAGGCCGCGGCACGGCATTCGATCCGCCACACAATTGGAACAACTTGAGTCATTGTGATTAAAAAGCCGGAAAAGATTCAAAATACAAATGCACTTGCCAAACACACCAAGAAGTAGTGTATTAAAAAAAAAAAAAAAATCTTGTGTTTTTCAATAAATACAACGCCAAGTGCAAACTTTGCCGTCTTATTTAAAAAATGTATATACATATATAGTAAACGTAAGAATAAATGGTGGTTTGTCCACAGAGATACAGTACGGTAAAGACAAAAGTGCATCATGAGTAAGATGAACAGCTTCATCAAAAACAACCCCCCCACAAAAAAAACCAAAAAAAAACCATAAGGCTCAATTCCAAACTTGCTCGAAAGTCCGACGTCATACACCGCACCTTTTGAGAGGCAGTTTGCAGAACTCGTAGGCTAGAAGAGCAATGGCTGTTGCGATGGTTTGCAAACTCATCACAAATGCCGCCATTTGTTTTACAAGTTGCCTAAAAAGAAGCAAGTATCATTTCTAAGCGAGAATTAATAGTTAGAATGACACATTTTGCAATGTTTAAACTACTGTGGTGACAAATGTGTTTTTCTTTTGGTGGGGGCGGGGGTTACAAAGAAAATCTGGCAATATTTCTTACTCCTTTTTTCTGAATGATTTTGTGAAATTTGCAAAACTAAAAAGACTTTTCAAGGATTTGTCCACGTCGCTGTTTTTAACCCGAGTCACTTGGGCTTCATCGAAACCGAGTGGAAAAAGTAGAGTGGCACAACACGCCCAACAGAGTCTCTTTTATTTATTGGAGGGACAAACTCTTCCGGAATACCTCACAAAACCCAAAAAACAAGGTGACAGTTAGTGCAGCACCCTGACCAGGTCCAGGCTTATGCGCCCCCTCTGAGCGTCCACATTTAAAACCCGCACCTCCACCCTGTCCCCGGGTCCTAACGCCAGGCTGCGGCGACGCTGGCTAACGGGCAATTTGTCCAATGTCAATTTGCTCTTATGGATGAGCCCCGAGCGGCCCACGCCGAGGTCAACGAAAGCCCCAAAGAGACACGTGTTTTCCACCCGGCCCGTCAGGACCGTGCCCGCCTGGAGGTCGTGAATGGATACGATGCCCCGTTTAAAGACTTCCTGCCCAAAATCTGAGGATGGCAAAGACAGAAGATCACATCGAATCAGTTGAATTTGGGGGAGGGGGGTCGCGGGGTCACGGGGCAGGGGAAAAAAATAAAAGGCAGGACATGGAACGACCGAGGGATTGCATTTCGGGAAGTAACCAAATACTCGTCTTTTTTTTTTTTTTTTTGGGCCGAGCCTCTTTCCATGCGATCTCTTTCTTCCTTGCTGTCGTTTTTAAACAAACATGGCAGGCAAGGAAATAGTCCGGGCCAATTATCCCGAACAACATCGGTCGCCTCGGCCCAACTGTTTACTCAGCTGAGCGCGATGCGGTGCCGCCGGGCAAGGCGAGATACTCGATGGAAGCGAGGACCTTCATTTTGGAGATTCTGCTCATGGAGGCAGCGGAGAGGCTTTTGACTGTCAAGTGAGCTGGAAATCGGGCCGCCATCGTTCCAAGACTTATCATTTCATTGAGGTTTGACCACTCAACCCATAAAGTGGGAGTCGGACGCGACACTTTTTCAGCCCTTTACAGATCGTTGCTCGACAGATTTTGGAATCCGAAGAAGTAAGACTCGTAAACGACTCGAAAATAGTGGGAAGTGGTGGAATGTTCATGATGACAGATTGTGGATGAAAAGCATCCAATATTGTGTTGCATGGCTCCAAAAGACTCCATTGCAATCCTAATAATATGTTGAATGAAGTTTAAGGCAAGTATTGCAGGCTTGGCGAACTGCGACCGCTGTGAGTAAATGTTTACTGAGGTTGGAAGTGGATTAAGGACAAGTTTTGGGCCGCATTTTAAGCATATAGTGCACGCAAATGGGGGTCAATTAGTCACGAGGTTTTTGTTAATACTTAGCGACACACCTCTGGGGCTGTGTGAGAGAGAGAGACGGACTTACCTTGGCGTATGTCAAAGCCCGGCGGCTGGGTGAGGCCGTCGAGAATAAGCCTGAGGGTCTCGGGCGTGGTGCCGACCCTTGCAGACAGCTCGTCGATGCCGCTGCTGGCCACTTTCTGGTCCACGCTCCGCTTGAGATGCGCGCTCCCGATCTGGCTGGCGCTCCCACCAATGAGGGTAAGAAACCTGGACGTGAAGAATACGCAATCGGTGCGGTGTTTCACAAATTACCACCGAAATTGCTGTCGAAACGACCACTTAAGTGTTACTTTTGGATGCGGGTATAATCAGGAGAAAGAGGAAACACGGGGCACAAGTGTGGGGAAGTAATACAAGCAGACTGACAATTTTTGCTTTGTTTTTTGAACACTTTGTGTAGCTCTCAATTGATATTTTATTGGAAGAGGGCTCTTTGGTTTACGACAGAGTTCCGTTCCTACAATGGTATTTATTCCATCAATAAATGACACTAACGGAGGAGTAACGTCACAGTTACCAAAAACATTTGTATTTATTAAAAAAAAAAAAAAAAAAAATCAAGAAATGTCCATGAATATAAACCGTAGACATTTCTTCACCAACAATCCCCATAATGCTTTAAATTTGTGCAAAAAAATAATATTTTAGCGTCACGTCATTATTTTTTGAATAATGGGCTAGTCAGCTGTAAAGACAAAGTGGACGCCTCCACGGCAAATGCTGATTTTCCACTGTGAAAGTGAGTTCGTCTCATCGTGAAGTGCACGAATGCATACAAATGAAGGGTTGCATTGACAATAACAAAAAACAAAACAAAAAACCTGAGAAAATGACAGGGGCTGGGGTGTCAGGAATGACACAAAACGGAGCGCTAAATTTAGCTACATGGAACCCACTTTGACTGCGTTGCCTTGTTCAGGTAATTCCATCGCCAGGGGGGGAAAAAAAAACCCAAATCCAAATCTCCCGCGGTGGCCATGTTGACACCATTTCAAATTTGACCCAACCCCATGAACGTTGACGATATTACGCACCAACTCAAACTGGCGTGAGAACCAGCGTGGCAAAGGAAGCTCATGGGAAAACGTGCACGCGCGCGCATATATTCTTTACAGTACAAGCATTCCGCAGCCGGTGATCGATGTGAACGCATTAGTCTGTGGGCGCGGACCAGCTGGGTGGTGTCTGTGATGGATGTCGCTCGCCGGTAGCCCGACGCCAAGCCGACTCCTCCTCCCAGCTGTCCCACCCGCTCGCCGCAGTGATGGACTGAGCAGGTGGGCACGCACGTAAACGCGCATTCGTAGAAAACGCCGTTCGCAAATGCACATTTGGCAGCGGCGGAGACGGCGCGGATTGTACGGGGACGCGCCTCGTGTACAAATATGCGCCAGACGGCTGGGAGACCCGCGGGGCAAGATGCCACATTTGTAGGGAGGGGTCTTCCTACTTCTTGGATATTGAAAAAATCAAAACAAAATCTTTCAAACCCTGTTATTTGATGCAGGCTGGCGTTCCGGGGTTAGCAGCTTGGCGCTCCGAATCGTGATTTGCACATGTTTTGAGGGGAGACAAGTGCACCTCGGCGTTCCCCTTTGTGGATTAGGGTGGAACAAATGCTGATGCGATTCTAAACGATTCCGACGCACATCAAAATATCGGAGAAAGAAAAATTCAAAGGGCAAAGGTCACAAATTGAATGAATAAATCAATAAACAAAGAAACCAATGAATTAAAGCATTTGGCTCGGTCGGTCGACTTAATTCTTTCGACATAGAGTAAGTAAGTATGCCTTTTGGATTGATTGGCGCAGTGTCGGGACTAGCTCAGAGTTGTTCCTAAGTGCAGATTGATGACTTGCGTTGACGTCACACTTGTTTGGACGGATTTAGCGAAGTGGTCATCGCGAACTCTGCAAAGGCGGCGAGACAAACACTTGAGTCCGTTCCCGACACTAAGTGAGGGAGATAAAGTGTCTTTCATATTAAATCATGGTTCCTTTGACTTTATTTTAGCGCGGGCCGAAACTGTAAAGCCAAACGTTTATTATGCGTCATAAATCTCCTCGTTATTTGAATACAGATTAATTAATCGCTTGTCTTTGTTGAATAATGCATGAGATGAAGTAAACTAAGTGCATATTAAATCGCAGTCACAATATTGGGAGGGGGATGGAGGGGGGCGGGGGGTGGTGAATCACAATGAGATTGTTTTTCAAAATTGTTCAGCCCCCCCCTCTGCATGTGTTGTATACGGTTACATGGGGGGGGGGGTCAATGCGTGGGCCGTGAGCAGTAATAGGGATCTGGTTTCTCGAATGCGATGAATGTGATATTCCTTGCACACCTCACACAGAGAAGCGCGCGCGCACACACACACACACACACACATTCCTCTGCCATCCTCCCTCCTGTCAGTTTTATATAGCGGATTGCGCTTTGTATTTGGGGAGGTGTGACGAGCAGATTCTGGCACCGCTGCGCAAGCTAATTTACTACAGTGAGTTGGTAACCTTGACTTAGCCCTTTGGCTAAATAAAGCCCGAGCTCAAACACAGTGGATACCTCCTGTATATCCTCGGGTGTGGGGGGGGAGACACACACACACACACATGGACACACACACTCGGACACACAAAGGCGGCCTTCGATCGCCCACATCCAGAGCGGCCAACTTTACATCATCCGCAAGCGGAGATCATGCAGTTCCTATGAAATGTCCTGCAAATACAGTACATGCCATGAAGACCGCACGGTTTGTTTTGCTTGTTTTCAACCTGTTTGTGTGATGATGATTGCACTGTGTACAATGATTTGAGTGATTTTTTTTTTTTTATATGGAGGTCATGATCAAGACAGGGACGGTGCGTAACAGTCGGCAGTTCTGTGACTGTAGATTTTCTGGCAAACACCGTTGATACTTCAAAACAACTTCCCCCAATAGACAGCGCAATGAGGCGACGGACCGGTATGAATTCGACAAGCAGGCTCCCACCAAGATGCCGACAGGCCCTCTGCTGCCACCTCGCACCCAGGCCATTAAAAAAGGCACAACGGAGCCTCGAGTGTCAGAACGCATGTAGACTAAACACAGCCGAGTGACTGCAGCTGGAGCGGCGCGGGCTCCCACACTCGCTCGTGCAAACATGAAACGGGCGCTTGGGTCATTGTGCTTTGGAAATGGGCATCGTTTCTGGTAGCAATCATTTCCCCCACGAGGGCAGACGCTCACGAAGGCGACGCGTCCTTTGTTGCGGAGCGCCTCTGCGAAAATCGAATCAAGCATCCCCGCACTAGAATAAGCAGCACCATATGAGAAGGCGTCCAAATCGACTCCATCTTAGCCCAAACATGCTTCAACCGGTGGGAGGACTGCCGCCCAAACGCGTGCGCGCGCGCGCGCGTGCATGTGCGTCCTCGTGTGTGTATGATGGACCTCTGTGCCACATCGTAGGACTCTGGGTGGATGCAGGTTTGGTCCAGAGGGTTGAAATGCGTGGCTACGGTGGCATTGGACTTCCCTTTCACCGCCTTGGCAGCTGCTTTGCCTGGCACGGCTGGAGGAGGCGCACTCTTGGCGCTGTTGTGGCATGAAAAAAAAAAAAAAAAAAAAGCATGAAATTCGATTCGAAAGCACACATTTACCACTACTGTGCAGCGGAATATCTGAATAGAAATGGGCCGGGGGCTCGTACAAGGCAAAATACAGCCAGAATTTATTGGGGGGGGGAATTATCTGAGCTTGGTCTGTTCATCCTCTTCGCTATATATTATTGTTTTAACTTGTTGTGTTTGCTCATGTGTCCATGCATCACATACACACAGTGCAATGCATGGAGTGCTGCCCCCAAGAGTGAAAATGCTCACCCCCCCCCCCCCCCCCCCCCCCCGCCTCCACACAGATGGCTCTGTTCTGTCGACCCGTACCTGTGGGCAGTTTGGTTGATTCTGATGAAGCCGGCGCACTGCTGGTAGCTCTTTGGTCCCATGCCTTTGACCATCTTGAGCTGCTCCCTATTGAGGAAGGGACCGTTGCGCTCTCTCCACTCGGCAATACTGCGAGCCCTCCCCGTGTTTAAGCCTGCGACGTGCCTACAAGACAAGAGCAGAAAGGTACCGGCGCTTGAGTCGTCGTCCGCTGCGAATGAGGTAACACAAAAAGCGGCACGCGGGCCAACTCGGGAGGGGATTTGCCCGAGCAATAAAGAGAAGGCGATTCGCAGCGCTGCGACTCAAACGCTCCACCGTGGCAACGCTCCACTTAATACCTCAGTCATCCACACGTCTGCGGGAGTTTGTAGGCACGCGGAGCGCAACTCGATTGGTTGCGCGGACGGGTAAACGGATGAGCTGATGCCTTGCCAGCTCGTTTTGGCGCTCTTCGCTTCGACGGTGAACCGCACGTGCCAATATGCCGCACTGGAGCTTTTCGATGCGGATTCGTATGACTGTTTTTTTTTTTACCTCATCAGAATCTCGGAGCAGATGTTGATGTCAACCCCGACGAAGCTCACACACTCCTGCACCACGCCATCAAGCGCCGCCTTCAGAGCTGCGGATGAAACGTCATGCTGAAAACACACAAGACAAAACCAATGAAATGTTAGCAGGTGGAGTGAGAGGAAAAGAAAAAATTTTAATCTCTTTCAGAAACCATTTCTGATACGCATCTGAAACTGTGTAGGCAAGAAAGAAGTCGCCCCCGGGTGGATTAATTCCATTTCATCCAGTGAAAGAGATTATCGTCAGGCGAGCCAAAACAAATCCTGAAGCGACGAGCGACATTTGACTGACGACGAAAGGAAAGAGAGAGATGTGATTGACAGACGGAAAGAACACACCGAGGGCGCAAAGACGGTCGCCGTTTAACTTGGCGACGCGCGCGTCTCATCCAGCGGCCCAACAACAACTTGGGAACGGCCTCCAAAAAGGCTTGGAATGTTTTCCCTCTAAAAGGGAGAGATAGCGAGGCAGGGCGGGGGTCCGCGAGCGTATCCAGTCTGACCACCGCCGAGCGCGACTCCAAGGCAGAGGACACGTCAACTACCGTTAGCGAGCGCGCACGCCATTGAGCCTCGTTGACCCGGAAGCGGATGACGAGGAGCCGACAGGTCAGGGGGCAGCGACCGTTGACAGGAGCAAGATGTCGGCCCGAGAGTTTACGTCACGGTTGGAAGTGTTCGGCTTCTTTGGACCTCAACCTTGTAAAAGCACGGCGGGCCGGTTGCTAAGTGGAAGGTGTGATCTCCACTGCCTTTCTGTTCAAACGTTTTGCTCGACCAAATCACGTTCGGAGAAATAATGAGGTGCCCCCTCCCAATTATTGATCAGGGAAACGGCTCCAAATGCCCATTCTTGCTTACAACGGAAGGAGAACGCATCCGATTCTGAGCTGAGAAGAGCGGCACGAGGCAATCGAAAAAAACGACGTTGCCGTTTCCCCACGAAGGCCAACAGGAATGATTTACGACTCGGTGCCAGCGAGCGGATACACGAGGAGGGCGAGTTCCGAGTGTGGAGGAGGAAATTCACCTGTAAGGTTACACCGGGGAAGAATGTTTTCACACGAGAAAAGGTGAAGGCGTTTGAGTGGGCGACGGGCCTCTCTCACACCTCGTGGAAGGGAACCTTTGAGTGGGCGAGAAGAGCGGACTTCCCACGACGCGACAGAAAGCGGCCCGATTTCCGACTCGACTGAAACCCGTTGGCTGCTGTGTCCTTTTGGAGGGCAGGGGGGGGGGGGGCAAAAGCACGGGCAAACGGCACCACCTTCCACGACTGACAAAGGTGGAAAACCAGTTCAAAAGAATGCAGCTGAAGAAATCATCGGCTTCCGTTCACGGCTACTCTCGCGGTCGGCTTTGACATGGCAGTGACATCACAATTACACAGATTGGAAGGAAACTTTTGAGCTTTTTTTTTTTTGGCCACCTGGGGGAAACACGCTACGGTGCGTGGAGTCAGACGTCATATCAGCTGCTCTGCGCAAAGGATATCAAAGAAGCTCTGCCTGTGACTTTGGTTACGGCGCCGCCTTTTGTGTTGAAATATCTCCTGCCCGCAGGATTATAAACTGGCCTCACAGATGCTCTCCGCCGGCCCGCGAACGGGAGTTTCCCGCGACGCGTCAGCATTGAGCTAGCGGACTCGAGAGCAAACGTATGCAGCCGTTTGAAATGCAAATGTGTCATTCTCTTTTGTTTTAGGATGAATTTGACAAACTTGAACCGGGAGTGGCAATACACAGCTCGAAGCCTCTTTTTTTTGTACAATTCTCTGCACATGCTGCAAAAAATCTGGCATCCCGTGCCTCCGCGTCAGGTCTCTCGTGAGGGAGCCGGTGGTTTTCTCGTGTACACGTGCAGTCGCGATCGCTTGGAAAGGAGATAAGATAAGATAAGAAAACCTTTATTAGTCTCGCAATGGAGAAATTCCCAATTCACAGCAGCAAAGTTATCAAAGGAAGAAGTAGAACAACAAAATATGGGAGCTGCTGGAAAGGCAGCCACTCTCGCGGCGCCATTTTGAAGTCCAAATAACAAAAAAACACAACACAACACATAGGACACAGACAGTCGTGCAATCTTCACCACTTTTCTGCATACATTTTGCTGTCTGAAGCAGTTATCTTCAGTCAAAAAGGGTTGGGCATCCCTTCAAGAGACGAATGCCCCGGTTTCGCGGTACTTAACCTCCGAAGCGCAAAGAGAGAGAAGCCTTGTTTGGATTGGCTCCAAACCAGCCGAAAGCAGCCGGACAGCGCCAAAGACTATAGGGGCAGACCTTCTGTCCGCACCTTCAAAGCGCGCATGCCACAGCGACCGCATCAGATGGCCACGGGCGAGAATGCGCAGTCTCGCGCAAACAAATGAAGCTCTCCCAGTGAAAGATGAGATTAAAAAAAACATCATCTAAAAGCACAAGACGTAAACATATCGGAGCGAGGAAGACAAAGCAAAAAGCAAAGAAATGAAACGCAGAGATCGGAGGCGGCGACGGGCAATGATGACAGGAGAGCAAAACAGTCGGCATTCGTGACGGATGAACTCGGTCGGGCCACTGGAAAACGGCTGCAGCCAGACTGGCCGCAAACGGCCGCGCACCTCGACGACGCTCGGCGTTGCGGGGGACAAACCAAGACTGGCGGAACTGCGCTTCAAATACGGTCACTGATTTTTTTTCACCCCCTCCCCAGAAATAAATAAACTCGATAAAATACAGCCATATCGGCGGCCATATTGCGGAAAGACGCATTGTTCCGTATTGACGCGCGAGCGAGAAGGTTTCCCTGAACACCGAAACAAAGAATGAGTGAACATCCATCCATCCGAGCGTTTGAGGTGGCGTGGGGGAAACTGTGCTCGATGACTTTGTGAAAGAGGCAAAGGTGGTTGCGCCTCCCTGGTTCCGGCTTCTGGTCCCACAGCATCCGCACCGCATCTTGGGAATCCCGCACCAAGTAAAAGCTACCCTGAGGGGAGGGCGGTCAAAATAAATGAGGGGAAGAGTGACAGATGGCCCAATATCCGGCCAGCAGGCAATGTTTCCATACGCAGCGGTGTGGGTGAGTGTATGTACGCTGAACGAGATTGACAGATGAAGACGTGATCCAAAACTCCACACCCGATACGTGCCGAGCTTCAAATCAAGGTCAATTAAAGCATAAAATCTGAAGGCTGCATTCGTGTGCTGTTTTTTTTTTTTTTTTTTTTTTAACTAAGCATGAGCATGTTTGAAAAGGTATCCAGCCCCTTGCCGCAGTGAAAGTGGCGTTCCCACGACAAGACTTCAATCCAATCTTGCGGCGTCTGAGAATATTTGGAGCGAGCAGAAACCCGATGACGATCTTCTCCGGAACGACCATTGAGTCGGGTCCTGCACTTTGGGACAACCACTCCGTTTGGGAATCTCCGAGTTGCAATTTAATCATCGGGGGGCGGTGTGCGTGTGGATTTTAGGTGAGCGTTGGGTTATTCTGCACTGCATGTAGCAGCACTGGGGGCTTGTCCTCCAAGACAAGTTTCTCCTGTGGGAGACCAAACCAAATCCAATTCAAATTCAATCTGATTCAAATGATCCTCCACTCTCTTAGCCCTCAGCTCATTTCCTTCATTCTCCCGGAGCTGTCACTCACCGGCCCGAGCGGCGGGGGAGCTTAACAGTGAGCCAGTTGTGCCAGCTGGCTAGAGTTAAACGTTTTTTGGGGGGGGGGGGGGGGGGGCTCATGGGCAATAACATGTGAGAAATCTCACAATGTCATGAATCACACATGCAAGAGGACGAACAAATAGTGATAATAGAAACTTGCGCGGCGCTTTCATAACGCACGCACGCACGCACGCACACACACACACACACACACACACACACACACACACACACACACACACACACACACACACACTCTAAGAGAAATTCGGGAGAGCTCGCAGGTCGGAGGGATGCCCCGTCTCGTATCTGTCAGCGCCCGGGGTTTATTTACCCGGTTATATTATCATTTGTTGACCCAGTCACATGATCTGAGGATGGGAGGTGAGCAACCCCAGCGGCACCCTGGAGAGTCATGTGATGAGAGACGCAGGGCCCGTGACCCGACAAAGCCAACACACACAGGCACTTACACAATATGACCTCCGCCCTTCTTTCCAATTTCATTCTGCACCGAGTCGTCAGTGTTGCTGTCATTCTTCTTTCACCACCTGCTGACTTTTCTTGAGACCACCCCCCCCCCCTCCTCCCCATTTCAATACGGGCCTTCCCTTTGATCAACAGGGGGAATGACTAAAAAGTGAAACGGCTTGTTTTGGTCGAACTCCGACTGTAGTTGTCCGACTAAGTTGGAGTATGGGTATTCACGTTCTGATTTTACGGTGCGGGACAGAAGCATATCGAGTTGCCACCTGCAGCATATGAGCCGTGAGGGTAAACAAACACAGTGCAGCTCAGTTTTGGACAGGTGGCTGTCATGGTTTGTGAGATCAATTTGGCAGTATGGAAATCTAAAGATGAAGGTATTGTGATTTTTCTTTTCTGTTTTTTTTTTTTAACCCAATGGGGAAAATGTGGTGGGAATACATTTAAAGGACTCATCTCATGAAAGTACATTTGCAAAATTCCAAAGAAAAAAGGATTGATTGGAGAACAAATGAGTATCTTTGCACAATGTACATGTGTATGTTTAGTGCCTCAAAAATGTGCTTTGATGATTTTTCATCTATTTTGGTCGACAACATCGGCCCGTGGTTGCAATTTTCACCTCTGGTTTTAGATTAAAAAACTCATGTAAAGCACCTCTTTAACACAACTATATTATTATATACCGTGCGAAAAAATACAACATTAGGGCAAAAATATGTTCCAAAAAAAAGTGAGACAAAAAATTAAATAGACGAGCCACATTAAAACAGTCATTTTCTTTGCCGTCCGTGTCACATCCTCTCCATATTGATCTGTGCCTACCCCGTGAGATGCTAAACGGTGCGTATTAATGACAACAAAAATATGACAACACTCATGGTCTGGACGATCGTCACCCTGCATCGGTTCTTCCTGAATCCAAGTGACATTCCTCATACAGCATATCGGCCATCGTAAAATGAAAATGCCTTTCTCTAAACGCGATGTCGAGTGCAACCTCTTTGCGTTTCAAAACACCAAGTTCTCATGCGCTCACACAATGCCGCACGCACAGTGAAAAGCTTGCGCACGCACATGTGGGCGACACGTAAGCCAGCGCGCAAGCAAAAACACGCGTCACTCCGGGCCATTAATTGAGTTAGCGCTCACCGCTAGCGTCATGTGTTGACACAGGCCTCCACTGATTTGATCTACAACCTCGGGTGCCTCTTCTTCTATCTCCTCCCCGCTGCGCAAGGCCCAATATTACTATTTGTGTTTCCCCTGAAAGACGAGGACTCGGCATGAAGCCTCTTCTTACCTGGTATGTTCCAATGCCTATGTGTTTTGGATCGATCTTCACGAGCTCGGCCAACGGATCCTGGACGCGTCTTCCGATGGACACTGTCGACACACACGGACCAGTGGTCAGGCGGGAAGCCGACGACGCCTCGCCGCAAGGCCGCGAACTATCTCGACCGGGTTATTGAAGAGTCGCCGCCGCATGATTTATAAGTGCCGAAAATGCAAATGTTCCCATTACGGCTGAGGCCTGAGGGGGAGGCCAAAGCCAATTGTCATTGTGACAGCCCAATAATAATTAAAGCCGGCTTTAAATCAGAGCCCCCCGCATCCGTCATTGAGATTCCCGAAAGATGTTGTGGAAACATGCGCGCACACACCTTGAGAATGACTCATTTAGACCGGCGCGTGCACACAATTAGCGGTAGTGTGTGCCCGAAGGCGTCGGTTGAACGGGAAAATGTATTTTTCCATGACTATGCTGGCAAAGGATTACAAATGAAAACAATCACAAATAAATACATAACAAATTGAACGAACATGCGCATGTAGGCACCGGAACGCATGAGCTCAGAACGCCAGACACAACAAGCGCATGAATGGAATGCGAAAACACAACCTCACACGAGCGACCTTTTCTAAATTTCTTTCAAATGAACGAAGCAATTTTATTCCGTGGGATTTTAAGCATGCAGGACAAGCCCTGGACTAGCGCGGTTGCACCCATAGGGGGCTGTTTTGTGCACAAGGCTTTTATCCATCTTCTGTCAAACTAGAATCAAGAAATCGTTCAAAGTTTAGCCGCCATTGATGAGTGTTGAGTATGGGACGTCAGATTTGGATGTCCTTGGCAGAGGACAAGGGGAAGAAAAAAAAAAAGGCGGGCTCTAGAGCGCAAGGAGGAAGGGAGGGAATATGTCTGGAATCAAGGGCTCACCTCTCCCTCTTTCTCGACTGTGTCGCTGCGGTGGGAGGCTGCAGCCTGAGAAAATATTTAGACAGGGATGGAGTTTCAAACCTACCCTTGCTCGGTGCACCCGGCAAACCCTCCTGTCCTCTTTGCTCTGCACCGTCCATCTTAACTCCATGCCGCTTATTAAACCTTTTTGAGCACTACAGTTTACTGTTACTCAAAGCACGAGGGAGGGAAAAAAAAAAAGAAAGAAATAAGAGACGACCACGTGCGTAGAGGTCCGAGAAAAAAAGGGGAGATTGTTTTGCCGGCTAATGCGAAGGCAATGGCGGGTTGGGTAGCTTTATCTGTCACCATGCAGGTGAAACACCAGAGAGGGATTTGCTTTTGCCATTTAAAAATGTTTCCCCCTTGCATGCCAAGTCAGCAAAGGCCCGACTATCAGATCTGCCTCAAGATTATCCGGAGGCACTTATACCGTGTCGTCAAGTGGGTTGGGAAGAGTGATCCCCCCCACCCCCATTCCACTCGGAACGCGTAGAGGTTAATAATCGTAAATATTAAACAAGCTCCAAAGATAGTTCCAATCCGGCCACATTTGAGCATTTCCCCCCACTTCTGCTCATGTCGGTAAAGGACCGCTCATCAGATGTCCCTCAAGGATTATCCTGTGGCGTGCGCCGTCTTAAGAGTGATTCTTCCTCCCCGATGCGGCTCAAGGTAACAATTGTAAATGTTAAACATGTTCTATATACAAAGTGAGTGCAGTGCAACCACAGCCCATTTTTGGGTGTACATACCGCCCCCCCTTCTCATTAAAGTTGGCAAAGGCCGAAAATGTCAGCTGCACTACCGAGATTATTCCGTGGCAAACCCCTACATGTGTGGTCAACGCCGAGTTGACACGAAACAGAGCAAGAGCCAGTTCGGGGGTTGGCGCTGTTGAGACACAACTGGAGGAGCGACTGGTTGTGTCGAGCGCTTGTATAAGACGCCTCATTCGCAGCAATAAAAATGACAAAGGCAAACCATGCGCAATATCGTCTTCCAGCTTCTCCTCCTACTTTCTCTCTGTATTTTCTGGTAGTTTAGATGCCTTGTGGCACCATGCTGCCTCCCATAGGTCAGTCTTGGTACAGCACTAGATTTCCAATAGTGGGGTGGGCTTTGCTGGCAAAATTGGTTGCGCCTTGTGTGCTGTGCTGGTCATCACAAGGGCCCCAAACACTGATTTTTTTTCCATGTGTGGGGTCTCTCTGTCTCTCACACACACACACGTTTTTCGATTAGGATACAAAGAATCAGTATGTGTGTAACCTGCTTAAGGAGGAGAGACTGAGCATAAAAACAGCCCACTTGCCGACTAGTTAAAATTTCGTCTTATACTGCCACAGGCAGCCTTGATCGCACGACGACGGCTGGGAGCGACGGACGCTCTTACGCGCATCACCCCTTTGCGGCCACTTCAAAGAATACCAGAGTGACGGCGGCGGGTCGTCCAAAATGCTGGAAAATGGCCGCGAAAGAAAACAAAAAGTGCTGCTGATCACAGGAAACGGGCGAAGAATAATTCAGTCACGCTTGATTTAAGGCTTTTTATAGAGGAAGTCTGCTGGAAACATTTGTTCTCGGCAACCGTGTTTCAGTGTTGCCGCTGGTCGTTCAGTGATGGAATACGTGGAGGAACGCCGCGGAGACATAAGCCCATCTAATAGCAAAGCCAGATATTCACCCGTAAAAGTGGCAATAGTCCCGCTCGAGTGGAAATACCATCAAAATGCCATGAAGCATCGTCATCATCATCAGCATCCGGCACGGCGGCTAGAGGGTCATGATTACCTGCGCTTCGAAGGTTTGGGTCCAAATCGGGCATCTCTTTGACTGCCTCGGGGCTCACGCTGTAGATGGATGCGCCGGCCTCGTTGGTGATACTGGTGCGGGAGAAGAGGAGGCGTGAGGGGGACTGCATCGTGATCGATTAAAAAACCCCAAAACAAACATCTGCGACATTTTACATGAGAGACATCATGACAATGCATTCGTAACTTTACAAGGACAAACTTTCATGAGATATGCATACATTTGTTCTTCGTAATAAGTTGTGGACTTCATGAGACCGAATTCATCATTTACAGGACAAACACATTTGTCACACCTTATGGCTTCTAACCGAGCCCTATGTTGACTCACCACACATTTCTGAGCAATGCATGCTGAGTCAAGGCTTACAAAAAAAATAATAAAAATACTGGCCCTGCCCGACCTCTGTGCTCATGTGACACTACTGGCACCTAGAGGACATTAGGTTGTACTGCAGCCAAGGCAACATTTGGCGGTGAGGGGATTTGCAAACGATTGGCAAAAAAAATGTTTTACAAATAAGTAAAACGAATAATTAAGACTAATCACATTTGACAAACTGTCAGTATTGATGTATTATTTTAGTATAAGTAAAAAATAAAAAAAAAGAGTACTTGAACATACAGTAACTCACGAGAAAACCATCATATCGACTGTGCTGTACAAAAGTGTTCTTATAACGCAGCATGACATATTCAATTGATGAGGGCGGAGCTAACTATAAGTGACAGAGCATGTCAGATTCTTCAGCTGGGGCAGGCAAAAAAAGAAATATATTGTAATTATTATTTCTTTTCAATCTGTTCATTCACGAGGATATGATGGATGTGTGCTCGTACAACTCTCTACTTGTACGCAATAGAGGGGAGGAAACAAAAACACAGACTGAAGGTTTCAGGACGTATCTGTACGTAAACCGGCGACAATCCCTTTGTAATATTAAGTGAGAGACTTTAGTCTGATTGTTTTTCAGCGCAAGGGACACATTTGGGCTCCGGTCATCCATCAGCACACAAACACAATAAGGCATAGGAAGCACGACTCCAGCTGTCACGTCGGTCAGTCGTTAGGATGGAAAAGGCGAAAGAAGAAGAAGGGGGTGTGTGCCCTGGGGGCCTTCTAATATGATGATGAGGTCAGAGCCTCCTCAGTGTTGCACAATTTCAAGTGCGGCCTTCTTCCACTCGCACTACTACCATTCCCACCCGGAGGCCTGCAATTTAAAAAGCGGCTCATCCTCTCCTATTCATGGTCACCAGCAGCACCCCCCCCCTCTTTTTGTCAGATCGCCAGCCATTGCGCTGACAGCTGACATATCGCCATGGTGACACCGCTAACGAGCAGTGGCACATGACCTTCAAAAGGGCCAAGTCAGAGCCGATCATTAATGTTTAGTTGCATACATATAGATTTGCACGTTTCTCTAATAGGCTATTTAATGGAATACAGTAATGAGCTACGTTTTCACTCTGAGCATTCTTGTCAAACATCTCTCTCTCTCTTTTTTCCATTGGTTTTGAACCATAAATATAAAAAGTATTATGTTGGGATCGCTATTTTTTTTCAATTTGATAAAAATATCAACAGTTGGAAAAATAATCCCCGATCGTACGGCATTGTTGTCCGGCCTTGCCTCGGCCCTCCCGTTATTTTGTGGGTCAAACTGAGCCAGCAAAACGCATTTCAAAAGTAGTTGAAACTCCTGCATCGCCGACCCATTTCAGCGTCAACAAGGCAGGGCAACGCACCCGCGCAGCGACGTCCCCATCACGTCTAAGTGAATCAAGGCCAGCGGGGAGGCCGCCGGCTCGCGGCACAGTCACAGATCCAGCTCTGAGCCCTCATCGGCGGCGGCGGCATCACCGGCCGCCGCGACGGCGAGGGTATCGGCCTGGCAGGCAGCAGAAGGTTGTCCGCTGGCCAGCTACGAGGCCTGCGTGGGTCACACAAAGTCATTAGTTGCCTCTGCTTGGAAACGCCATGCCACGGAGGCCCTGCGGGGTGCATCGTTTTGCGCACCCCCCCCCCCTCCCCCATCCCCCAAACTGGAAACACAGTGGGCCCGCCGTCCCTTCCCGGGGCAAAGTCACAAGCTTGGCTCATGCTTTCCTTCTGGATGTGACTGGTGGTCTTAAGAGGAAGACGCACGCGCGCCCCTTGGGCCTGACACACAAAATGACTGACCCCCGCTCGCTGTCCAAATATTCCAAGAGACGGATACATACACACTTTGAAAGCCTTCGAGCGCGCGTGCGCACACAAACACACACACAGCCTGTCGGGAAATGACAAACAGTCCATCAGATCGGTAGGAAAAGACGAGGGGGCAATAATATCACCAACTCATCTGATACAGAAGACAAAAAGTTGACGGGAAAGAGGCGGGGGGGGGGGGGGGGGGGGGATACCCACACATGTCACTTAAGTTACTGTCCAATGTGCTGTCGGCATTAGGGGTTTGGCCATGTGTCGGCTGCATGCGCCACATGCGCAGAGCTGCTCTACACTACATTTGAAAAAGTGGGCGGCTCGGTGATGAAGTGCTGTACCCACAAGGGAAAATGCAATTCAACCTTGGGAAAGAGCAAGGTAATACGCGGCCCCTTAAGATAAAAGGATGTACATCTGCTCCGGAGGGAGTCTCAGCATTTCCACAAGTCTCCAATCACGTCGATTTCAGCAGTAGCTCGATTCAAACAGGGTAGCTCATATTCCATAAATTCACTATTTCATTTTTGATCGTTTTTATACGTTAGAGCAGGGGTGTCCCAAGTCGGTCCCTCGCGGGCCGCTGTCCTGCCTGTTTTCCAGCTCTCCCAGGAGCAACACACCTGATTCAAATCATCAGGGTCCTTCTGATGCTGCTTCAGAGCTGATCAGCTGAATCAGTGAGAGATGGAAAAGAGGCAGGATGGTGGCGCTCCAGGCCCGGAGCTGGACATGCCTGCATTAGAGCAAACAAAAAAAACGCTCATTCATTATCTCCAAAAACTGGAATAATGCGATTTTTTTTATATAGTAATTAGGTAGGAACCTGAAATGTATTTTCCGATGGAGATGCGTTCAACAAACCTCGAAATAAGCGGTTCTCAAACTTTTGACAAGCCCTCAAAAATGCTTGGCTCTCCTAGTAGCACCCTAATGGTCCAGCTTTCAAACACAGTTCTCACTGCATGTTTTTGCAGCTGAAACATCTTTAAATACAGGGAAAAAAAACTAAAAACAAACATTCGTGTATGTATATATAAATGATTGGGTGCAAATATATTGTTTACAAATTAAACAACTGCACTGTACTTAAAATATCAAAAACGCCCAAAGAAAAACTAAAAAAACCCCCCACAAAAACCTAAATGATTACTGTAATAATTTCAAAAAATCTCTCAAATTGAAATACACGTGCGCCTAAAAGAAAGAAGGAAAAATAATTTTAAAATCGGAGAAATTGAAACGCGGAGCCCTCTTTGCTGGACAGAATGAAACACAAAGTGACACAAAGGTGGGAGATGAATGGAAATCTTAAAATGGGAACGGGCAGGACACCAAAATGGCTCTCTTTTGAGCTGACTGACAAGATCCTGTGACTCGGCCTGACATCAAGTTCAAGCCCAGCGGGAGCTGCGAGCTCACAAATTAACACTCCAAAATATCTCCGCATAAAGAACACACAAACAAACGCACACGCACACGTCCCGGCTGCTCAAACGGCTCGCTTTCATTGCTCAGTCAGCTGCAAAGCGTCACCTCCGGCACACACATTTGAGGGACGTCTTCTTTCTCGCTCACACGCACAAATACATACATGTCGGCTTTGAAGACGGTGACATTTTTCGCAGAGAAAAGCGTCCAAAATGGCAGGTGTCAAGGGCTGTCAGTCTCCAGCAAAGAAGCTAGGAGGCAGGCGGCGAGGGACGCGCGCACGCGCACTCCGCCAGTGGGAGGCACTTCGGAAAAGAGCAAAGCCTCACACACACACTCATGTCAATCGCTCTGCGGCAAAGGCCCAAATATATATCCGGCATGTCACCGGGACTTGGCACATGAACGGCGGGGCCTTGAAGGAAATGGGCGGGGAGACAAGTTGACCACCAGTGAGGCGCGATGGGACAATGCGCGTCGCAATTGGAAAAGGGTGCATGATGAAAAATCAAATGAGGCCCTGCGACACAAAAAGGGCACACGCAGAAGGAACAAACTTCTGCTGCGCCGCCGATATCAACAACCTCCACACACGCAGGCGGGCAACGTGCACGCTCCACACAGGAAGGCCGGAGCCGGAATCGAACCCTGCACCTCTGCACCGTGGCACCGACGTCCTTGTTTTGCCACCGGCTTCCTTCACGTGACCTCTGAGCGTGCCCCATTTCGGCCTTCTCCTCACGCGACGTGAAATCAATTGCAGCCTCTCCAACTCATCTCGCGGCGGCGGTGTTCTCTGGGGCCCGGCCAGCCCGGATGGGGGCGCAGTGCACACCGGGCGCTGCCACTCTATGTTCGTCACTCACTCGACCCGGCCCCCGGTAGCGAGCCCGGACACGGGGCTCGACAGAGGATACGCGCGCTCGTGAATACGGGCCGTGCTGTCGCTGCCCCAGCCAGCCAGTCAAAATGATCTCATCCCACCGGGAGTGCGCTGCGGGGAGGGGATGTAACGCGGTCAAGGGCGTATCGTCAAGACATCCGCGTATCGCTCCGGGACAAGAGAGACAATCAAAGGGGAGAATGATGACTACTACTTGAAAGAGAGATAGTCTGCCACTTTTGAAAGCGGGGGCACGACTTGGGCAAAGGCATGACTACCAAGCCCGGTCGAGTCCGGCGTAACCAATCTACAAAACATCAGAGTGGGTCAAAGACAGATGGGTGGGATCATCTGAGATTCAAAACCAAAGCACGTCCGATGATTTGCCCGATTGTTGGATACATCCACATTTATTTCCAAAGAGCGCAGCTCATTTAAAAGGCTCATTTGCCTCGCAGCGGTGACAAAGCAAGGGGTCAAGAAACGAGTCATCGTTATCGGCCAGAAGCTCTCGTGTTTGTGTGCAATGTGTGTATCGTCACCGTTGCCCAAAGAGCTGTCCAACCTATGCCTCCCCCCCCCCTCCCCCCAACACCCACCCCACCTGATAATCTTGCCCTCTGATATCATTAGAATCAATCTTGTCATTCTTGGTGCATGGGACGATCACACGCGATTGACAAAGTCCATTCGGTGCAGCGGAAAGAAAACTGCAGCTGCAGCTGAATGACCGTCACACAAAAGTGGGAAAGCGATTGTCGAGGTTTACCCCGTTTTCCTTGAACATTTGGAAGAAAAAAAAATGATATGATACCAAGAATAAATTAAAAACCTGATCCCCATTCATACAATTTACACAGCATTTTTGAGGAACTGACTCTTGGCCCAGCCTATTCTGTACTTGTTACTTGTTATTTGGTAATGTGTGCGCAAGAGGAAATCCTCATCGCAGGCACAGACAGACTTTGTCAGAACGATGATACCCCACGCCGTATCATGCCCTGCGGGAGGAGGAGGGAGGGGGCGTTCACGCCACAGGAACTTGTTCAAGTCAAATCGTGTAATGTAAAGATGCAATCAACCTAATTAATAGGGAGAAGAGGAATGTCGTCGTGTTTAACAAACAAATGTGAAATAATGCAATTGAAAGGGGCCGTTTGGCAAGAAATAACAGCGGGTCATAAATCTTCATATGGTGGCAAGGAGGATTTATTTAGGGAGCTATCTACTGCATGACTACAGTATACTTTGGGTGAGAGGCAGAGGATCACCACTTTGAGGGCTCCGGGCTACCTTGGTTTTACGAGGCGCCCCTTAGATGAAATTTTGAGGCGCGCAATGAGACAAATTCGGAGTGTGTACTTGAGATTGTGTATGTGTGAGGATGTATGGAGAATTCAAAGCCATGCAATGTAATGAATGGGCGTATAAACTTGCAGGCGTTTTATATGCCATACAAGCGGTGTAAAAATGTGAATATGGAGTCATTGGTATCCATGATCAAGCCAGAACCACGTCAGAAATTTGCTCAACGTCTCTTTTGGGCCTTTTCACGTCGTCCCATTGAACAAATGAAGAAAGCGAAAGAAAAGCCACCTTTGAAAGAAGATGGAAAACGCGGGCTATTAGAGCAAAGGTGTTGAACTCGGGATGATACGCGATCCCGCTGACGTGGTTCTCGGCCGCGGTCCCGACGCGAGCCTCGAGTCAACAAACAGAGCCGCGGCGAGGTCGCTCGCGTGTTATGCTTGGAGCCGGCTCCCGCCGCGTTGCACGCCCAAGTGTGCGCCGGACCCGGTTACAGACACAACGTGCACTGCAAAGCGTCCCCTTAATTGGCCCAAAGTGAAACAAAGTCCAGATGGCTTTAATAGATAATATTCACCATTATCAGTGCGCCTCCGCCCCTCTCTCTCTTTCAGCTCCATCTCTTGTTTTATTTCTACATTCCTCATCGCTCAGGACTCACAACGATAGGTACACTCCTGACCTTTGATCGACACCGTCAAGAGAGCTGCTTTTTATGTTTGCCAGTTGGAAAATCTGCACTGCGTCACGCTGAGAAGGCTTTAGAAAAGATCCACTCGTTCATGTAAAAGATAATGAGCTGGACAATTCAAACAATGTCCGACGGGGGACGGGTGGAAGGAAAAACCTTAAAAAACGGCCGACGCTTTTCCGCCCGCCGGGTGACCGGACTCCGTTTGTGGCGCTTGGATGCGCGATCTTACCAGTAGGACACGTCCAGCGGGTGAAAGTAGCGCTTGGCGATGAGGTCGGAGAAGAAGGCCTCGGTCTCGCGACACGCCTTCCCATTGCCGATGACGACCCTGCCGCAGCTGGTGTTGACAAGTGGACGGTAGTGAGCGACCCGCACAATTACATTGGGACAAATATCTTACAAGCAATCCTGGAGCGAGCGTAAACCGTGGAAGTACTTGTATTTGAGCATAAGCCGTCGCAGCTTTTCCGCTTCCCTATCGTTGCGGAAGCCGTGCGGGTAGACGACGTCCGTGTGGAGGATTTGACCTGGGAACAAGCGGGAGACAAAACTCGACACGTTTGCTCTAGACGACCCAATATTTGTCCATCAGAATGCATTCATCCACATGCACGTGTGTCATTTGCCAATGCAGGTCATTTTAAAATGAAATGTAGAAAAAAAAAAACATTCAGTGTTTTACCTTCTGTCAGAGAATATTAAGGGCTTCAAGGCATTTGTTTTTTCACAGACAAAAATAAAAAAAAAAATGACAGAGCACCAAGCATTTAGAAAAGCTCAATTAATTTTCCAGTGACAAAAAAAATGAGTTCGAGCTTTTATGAGAAGTACGGCTTTTATTTTTCACCGACAAAAAAAGCCATTTGAGTACTGAAGTGTGTTATTAACGGTGAGGCATTTATTTTTGTGAGCATTTCTTGCCAACGCCATTTAAAGTGTCTGGGGCATGCCGGCGAAGTTTGATGCTCATTTTGAGAAGAAAAATCTGATCAAAACTGTTATGACGACATACGAAAAAGGGACTCGGTATTTCCATTGCTCAATTGCTCGGTGGGCGCGTGCGAGTCATTTTTTTTTTTCGTGATGGTCCACATCGCATGCTCTCTCTCACCGGTTGGGGAGAGGATTGCCAGCTTGCAGCCATGTTGGAAGCCGGGGTCCACCCCCATCATGGCGCAGCCCCGGACCGGACACACCAACAGGCGCTGGCGGAGGTTTCGCACAAACATGGCCACCGATTCCTTCTCGGCCGCTTTGGTAAGGTTTGTTCTAAAAACGGGGAGACGGGAAAATAAGACTGGAATCGAAGGTGAGGCTAAAATGAAAAGAGTTTGGCAAACCTGTACGTCCTGCTGAGAAAAGGCACAATCAGCCTTTTGTAAGAGTCCTCGACCGAATCCTTGATGAGGGCTTGATGCTCCTCCCGAGCGTACGTCTTTGGCTTCCACCTGCCATGGAACACAACGTCGGTTGATCATACACGCGATAGCACGTGCGTCTTTGCTCGTCCGTGTATGTGCGGTGACCTGTTGTTGATGCACCAGCGCATGAAGTTTTGCTTGACCCGCTCGGGGATGTTCACCTTGACTGTCAACATTTTCAGACTCTCCCCACGGTTGATGGCCAACGTCTGCGCAGCACATCAAAGATGTTGTCACCGCAATGTGATAGGCTGTGAGAACTTGAATTGTTTTTTTTTTTTTTCTCAATGAATTATATTGGCTTCGGTAATACAGTGGGATTAAAAAAAAAAAAAAAAAAAAGTATCTCAACACTTTTGAAAGCTGTTGAAAATGCAATTTTCCAATTGACAGAAGAAATTTCATTTCATTTGACAATAAAGTTGTATTCAATTCATTTTTTATGACACCATTATTGTTGCTGTTTGAAGTATTCTACCACTTATCAGGAGGACGATTTTCAATCGGGTGTCCAACTCCTTGGCCGAGGCAATTAAATTGAAGAAACAGCCACGGAAAACGAAAATACTGCATACTCTTCATGCACACAATTGAGTGATGAGCCTCCGAGTGTGTCCTGTGGCCAGGCCTGTTGTGCTGTCTTTTTGACCCCCGCCCCCTCCTCCCTCCCTTCCTTCCTTGCCCCTTCAGAAGAACTGTTACATGCTGTTAAGCAAACAGTAGTAAGTGTCTGACCTTTTCAGCGGGGAACCTTTAGCCCGCCGCGGCGCACGGCACGAGAAACGAGACGTCAATCTGGAGCCCAAGTGGAAAAGGCGAGCTGACAAATGCCACCGCTGTGCCACCGTCAGCGGCGAGGACCGCCAGGCCTGCCCCCGCCACCCGCGCACTCACGCACGCGCCGTGCCACAACCGCTGGAGCTCAGCGGCACCCTCGCACAAAAGCGACAACGGCACCATGAAAAACACAGCTAATGGCATGTCAGGGGCGAGCTTGCTGGAATTAGGGTGAAATTTAGATTTCTTCCCGAATGGCATGTTTTCGCTGCGGGCGGCCGCCCTGACATTTCTCAAGTGATATTCATCAAATCGCACACCTCCCGACAGACGCCCAACATCTGCAAAAGCCCGAGAGGTTCAAGTAGTTAAACGGAAGGAAGGAAGAAAAAGAAAGAAAGAAAGAAATCTGGAAACCGGACCCAAACTAGAATGTCTGCCGGACTGACGTTTACATTGGAACACAGGGGGCCCTCGGAGACCGTGAAGAAATCCAAGGTGGATACGGAACGGTCATTTTGGTTCTCACCCTAACCTTTTTTCAGCGACGTAGCCCCTGTGAATAATTTAATAACCTAACCAGCCTAGAGCCATCGTCTGATTTATTCAAGTTAGTTTGGAGTTGATGAAACTTTGGAACTCCCTTTGGATAGTGGTCTCTCTTCAACCATTTGTAACTAAAAATATAACTAAAACTAGAGAACTAATCAAGTCCATTGCTTTTGCAATACAGGACCCGATCTCTACGTTCCTCCGTTATGGCGCACCTGCGGATGGGATGGGATGGGATGGAGTGGCGCCCTGGTGACTCGCAAAGCCTGCGCTCTGAAGAAAAGCTCTGATGTTCAACACGTGTGTGTGTGGTACATTCATGTATGCCCGTTGGCTACAAGTAGGTGGCCCCACAAGGATGCCGCGCTTCATGCATGTTCCTCACTTTCTCCCCGGCTCGGGTCACTTGCCGGAGACGGCGGGCGATCCGAGAGGAAGGGTGATGCGAGACAGAGCGAGAAGAGTGTGTTTGCGCATTAAGTCGGGCCGGGAGTGACAGGTAGCGAGATAGCGGCCAACGCCTGACGAGAGAAGACAGACGGACGGACCGCCGTCCTCGCCCGTCCACCGGCGGAAACCCGGCCGCAGGGGAGGGCGGCCGGCCAAGTGCCGTCCTCTCGCTAGCCGTCTCCTCGTCTCTCTCCGTCTTTCTTCGGAGGAATAGTGTCATCAACACATCCATCCACACTGTGCATACGCACACGCTGACTCGAATGACACAACTGGGACATGAGGCCGTTCAGTTTATCCAGAATTTAAGGTCAATGAAGGCAAAGGGCGTGTTCTTACAACTTATATCTATTCGGATGTCAAACCCAGCTTCTTTCATCTTGGACAGCTGGATAAAAGAAAAAAATCCCCCCCCCCACAATTTGTATTTGTTTTTTTAATTGAATGCCTTTTTCGGCGTCTTATTTGCATGTTAACGTAAGAAAGAAAAAAAATTAAAGATGCGAGGAATCCAACAACTAATATCAGCCAATTCAACACGGCGCCGCCGTTTTGGAAAACAAAACATTTTTGTTCCAAGCCGAGATGCCGGTTAGCGAACTGAAAGAAACACGGAGAAGCAAAGGATGAATTGTCGGTGGAATTGACACGTAATTATCCCGCAAGGAGCCAAGGATAAGTGCCTCTGGTATGTGACGGACAAAAGAAACTTGCTCCACCTGTCCATCAAAGCGGGGTGTTGAATTGACAAAGCAGCTCCATTTAGGGCGACCCGTCTGCAGGCCAGCCCCCGACTGCTGCGCTTAGCTGCCGATTGATCGCAGAGCAAGTGGCATGGCAGCCCGCAAATCCGTCCTGGCGTACGCCGGCTGGTTAATAGCCATGAGCGAAAGGCGTACTCTTCACGAGAAGGCCTGAAAATCAAATCGGATGGGATTAAGTCCCAGCTCGGTCAAAAGAACGATGCTTCCAGACACTCTGTGTGCTCGACGGAGTTCTCCACGGACTGATATTGATTCGATTAGCGAACTGTTCAATCAGTCTTCAAGTGGGAGTCACCGGTGGTGGCATTCTTTTTGCTCCCACCAAATCCTCATTGTACTCTCGTCGTATTGGCTTTTTTTCCCCTCCATCAAGTCTCACAAAATTACAAATCTAGGCTCGTATTATGACAATTTTTGCGCAGTTACGACCCCGGTACCAAAACAACCATGGACAGGTTGGAGAATGTGCATTAAAATAAATGCATTGGATTGGATAAACTTCATTGTCAAATGTACTGTATGCGCAACAGACAGCACAGATGAAATTTCTTCCCTCTCAACATAAAACAAGCATCAATAAAATACCGTGAACTTTTTCTCATTTTAAAACACGTCACAAAGAAATGAGGCATTTTGGGGGTGTTGGAAGGCATGAAAGGCAGTTCGATCCATTTCAATGGGGAAAATGAATTTGAGACACAAGGGAAATTGAGCCGCAAAACACAATCGAGTCATAAGTCGCGGTACCACTGCGGTTCGCACGGCGGACCAAACGATAAAGCAGAGCGAATCGGAGAAAATGATGATGTCATCAAAAAGTCGTGCTTAATATATCCAAATGCGCATGCCAGATGTCACCGATATCTCAATGAACTGCACTTTCAAATTGTGTCGATTAACGAGCAAATGCAATATTGTACGAATGGCTGCCGATCTGAAAGCGCCCCGATCTTTCCCTCCAAAAAGGTGGAGGCGAGGGACTTGCACCAAAACGCGACGACGCAAACGAGCAAGTGCGCGCTTCTCACACATCTCCCGTCTCCCACCTGCTCTCCCCTCCCCGCCACCACCACCACGCCGACAAGAAAAGGTTCATTTTAGCCGCAGTCCGACCGCTCGCAGGGTCACTGTGGATTAACACTCTGTGACAAAAGCGAGTCATCGAATTAAGTGGGCTGAGGGTGGGGGGGGGGGGGGAGATAAGTGACGAACACCCCTCCATCTGTGCTCTCTTCCTTCCTTCCTTTTCCATCCTTCCTTCCTTCTTTTTTCTGGCGCTCGGGGCAGCAAGAGCTGTCAGGGCCGGAGAACGCCTGTCAGTCAGGCGCTCTAATCCAATGGCATGTCGACGGGGGACATGTCACATATGTTAAGAGGAGAGAACGAGGGGGGACTTGCTGGATGTGTGTGTGTGCGCGTGTGTGTTATTTGAAGACCGTAGGGCAGAGCCCGCTTGCCAGGGAGTGTTGGTGCGGCACAGGGGCGGGAGCGACTGACGGGAGCGGCGGTGACATATGAAGCCCCAGACCAACTCTGAGTAACCCACCAGTCACTGGGGGGGGGGGGGGGGGGGGGGGGTGGCGGGGCATTGGGGTTGGGTGGCACAGAGGGGGTAACGAGGCTAACCGCGACTGACGTGGCTTCGTGTTCGGCAGTGGCACGCACGCGGCACGAACAGATGGCATGTGTTGCCACGGGTGTCTGTGAGGAAAAAAAGTCCAAACACTTTCTCCGCCTCCGATCTAATCGGAGCCTTGATTAAAGTGAACAAGGCTCCGTTTGGAT
The DNA here is from genome assembly GCF_054856545.1 of Hippocampus guttulatus. Lineage (NCBI taxonomy): Eukaryota > Metazoa > Chordata > Actinopteri > Syngnathiformes > Syngnathidae > Hippocampus > Hippocampus guttulatus. Next base: position 683,637 of record NC_141270.1, read on the forward strand.
TGACACTTGTAGCATTTCGACATCTCCGGTTATCGCACTTTGTGTCGTCGTCCGCTGAAGCGGCATCACAAAAAAAAAAAAAAAAAAAAAGTCAACGAAAAGACACCTGGGGAGGTAATTTTTCAGATGCTCAGTGAGTTGATGTTTCAAGCGATTTCCTCAAGCGTCACCGAAGATCACGAATGAAGATGATTTGGGCTTCAGGTTTTATGACGCTTTTGAACCATAATTTTCCAGCCAACGCGACCCCTTTTGTTTCTGTCGACCGGATGTAACGAGACAGTGGCGCCTTGAGAGAGCCGGTTACCTCTCTCAGTTGACGTTTGCCGTCAAACTAAACATGAAACAAAGAATTACACTGCGTATTTAAAACAAGCACATCGCCCACTTGGGTTCATGCTAACAAACAATGCAAAACACTATTCACACGCTAAAGGTTGGCATCCATATTCGCAATTTTAAAAGCCACGGATAGTTGAAGACAAACAGTGGGGCAACACATGCAGGCAAATCTAATAATCCTCACAGGCATACATTCTTTATCCTTGACAAAAAAAAACATGACTAGTATTACAGCATCCTACCGAGTCATTTACCATCGTAGTAGAATTTTGTTGTATTTTTTTTTCGAGTGTGTCTGCATGATTATTACACTTCCTCCCGGTGGCCAAGGTGGGGCAGCACAATGAATTGAATAGCAGCATTAAATCGTGATGCTCAAACTGCTTCGTTCCTCATATTCAAACAAAGTACAATATTAGAGAGCTTTTTCTTCTTCTTAAAAAGTATGCAAAGGTTTTTGGCGGCGGGAGCACGGAAAGGAAGTTTGGCATTTCCACTCATTTGAACGGCGAAAGATGACTTGGAAAACGACGGCCGCGGGCGTGGTCGCAGAGCAATTTCAAATTGTACCCTCAAGGCACCAACGTGTATTGTCAGAATGAAGACTTTATGACATACCTGATGAGGCTGGACGCGCCGGACCGTGCTGGTGAAGTCGAAGTACAGGTGGAACTTGTCAACATCCTGCTTTTTGTTTGTCCGAGACGCCGGCTTCTTGTCGCTCGACTCCGACTTCTCTTCTTTCTCCTTGAGGGCAGTCTTGGTCACCGACGAGTGGAGGCTCACGTCGTCATTCTCACACCTACACATGCAGTGCGATATTTAAAAAAGACAGATGAGGGCGTGCGTGTGTGTGTGCGTGTGTGCGTGCGTGCGCGCTCTCACAATGTTTTCACATAGGTGAGCGTTTCGGGGTCTTTGGCGATGGTGTAGGCCAGAATATGGAGCACGCCTGTTGACACCTCTTCAACAGACGAGAGACCTGGCGCAAAACAGGCAAGCCAACGTGACTTCCAGGTCATTGGTTTTGTGTCCATCATTGAACGTGGCGTCAGGGATTCATTTGTCCCTCATATCCAGGGGGCGCTGGTGAGTTAGATTTGCTTTATGTTCACGATACCTAAAACGCTCATTTTCTCCATGATAATAATGCGCTCGCCAAAAATTTCAAGACCCCCAAGAGGCGATTCGTTTGTCGAAAAATAAACATCACAATTAGAATACATGACTCATTTATCAGTTACTTCTATTTGTGGTATGGGTGTGTGTCGTACCGTCTGTTTCAGGTTTAACCCATGTCCTGAAATCCAGCATGTGAGGCGCCTCGATCAGCGCAATGGCAGCGGGCTCGAGGCCCAGCGCTTTGGCCTTGCGCACTTTGGTCACCTTGCATCCTTTCTTGTAAGGCGTATACTGCAAAGACAAGAAAGTTTTGACTGATTGGATTTTTGTCTTTTTTTTTCTTTTTTTTTGGTAAGTCTTTAGAGAAATTATATTCTGACCACGTGATTCAATTCATCGGCAGACCGGCAGCTCCTCAGACTTTTTTCAAGTTCAGTAGTCAAAACGCCGTCTTTTTTCAGGGTGGTAATCACAGACTGGGTCTTCTTTGCCAAGCCGCTACAACAAGAGAGACGTTAGGCAACATGAATTATGACTATTTTAACAAACAACATAGCCATGAAGCTCACAACTGTACAGGCACCGTCTCCATATTTTTCACGAAAACAAATCGGGTGCAGTCCTGTCTCTGGTTCGCTAGTGTCATGACTTTGGTGCTACATCAATGCACTTTTCGACATCATCTTCTAAAAATGAGAAACAATTTGGGATGCTGCACTTATAAACAAAAGATCTGAACTAGTATAAATTATTCATTATCGCATGTTTATTTACTGAATTTTTGGCAGTTAAAAGAAAGGATCCTTGAACAGCAGTGACGTGGCCTTTTTGGTTTTGGCACTTGATTTTTGTTTGTTTGTTTGTTTTGACCAGAAACAACATTTAAGAGGATCTGTCATACCATCCACGACTGAACTCTACGCTAGTAAAATAAAAATAAATCATAAAGTACCTTAATGCATCAATGCTAAATTTGTGCACGTTCTCTTTTTTGGTTGACTCTGTTATATTCTTTTTTTGCGTGCTCGTTTGGTTGCCGTGAATCCTCAAAATGATATTACTCTAAAAGATGGTTATTTGGCGCCACCTAGAGCCAAACATATAATATGCAGCCTACAGAGATGATTGTCTCAGTAAGACGTTTTGAAGATTGCCCCAATTAAATTTACTTGGATGTCAACAAGTTGGCAACATCATAAAAACCACATTTACAAGACCTTTTTTTAAACGGTTTAACCATATTTGGCAGCAAATTTAATTTAACATGTAAATGTCACGCCGATTTAGGGCCATCAGACGTCATGAGTTCAGTTCGAAACTTTGTTCTTCAGAAGAGATTCTGAAAAGGGACAAACGAGGGACGTGGACGCTCAGCCTTGGAGAACCACGTTGGCGCTGCTCACCAAAGCTCTTCGTACACCAGCTGGACGTCGCGCACGGCGTCGGCGTCCATGTGATTGATCATGTCCTTGCGGTAGCGCACCATGAAGGGCACCGTGTTCTCCTCGCGCAGCAGCGTGACGATGTTAGCGCACACCCAACGCTCCACGCACGACAGCGTGGACAGCACCTGAGCGGACACACCTCCATGTCATGACGTGTTGGTGCACTTCAACATGTTACAGCACAGGAAAAAAATGACAAATCGACTCTTCATAGCTTGCGTATGGGTCATTTTTATATAATCAATCACGTTTTCCTTTTGAAAATGTCACTGATATGAGTATTTCCATTATTGGCAGTTATCGTTCTCTAAGTAATTACTTTGAAGGAAAAACAGGCTATTCTAAAGTGGTATTTTTCAAAATTGAAAGTAAAACAAACAAGTCTTGCGTTTTCTTGTCGATTTTTGACAACAAAAAGCACACCGAGGCAAAATACCTCAATGGGGTCCCAGTTCATGTTGAGTTCCCCTTTCGCCACCAATTGCGACTGTTTGGACTGGCGAGCCGATCGGCAGCCCGTCTTCTGCTTCTTCAGCGGAGGCTCATCAAAGGTGAAGTCCTCATCGTCGTCTTCTTCTTCTTTCTTTGCGGTCAGGCCGGCAAATGACAGGCCTTCCTGCACGCCCTGTTCTGACTTTGACACGGCAAGTGACATCCTCTGCATTGGAAAGCAGATTTACAATGAGCAACTGAACAAAGCAGCCTCTTTTCAGTTTGGTCGTACCTCCTCTTTTGTTCTGATGCTTGGTCCAGCCTCTGTCGATCGTGATTGAACATCTCCAGACTGTACATTTGCTTTACTTTCAGGCTTTTGCCGCTTTAGCCCAGCTTTGGGGGGTTTTGTGCCCCTCTTGGCATCCTCGCTTTTAGGCACTTTGGATTTGGAGGGTCTCTTCTCACTTGCAGCTGAGACACTGGGGAGTGGCTTGGGCTCAGGTGGCTTCCATTCTTCTTCATCGTCAACCTGGTAACGGTTGGAGATCTGGCTGAAAGATTAAATACTTTTTTTTTAACATTATGTGCTTATTAGGGCTGGGCAATGTGGCTGAAAAATGTTTCTCGTGAGTCAATATTGTTAATGATAGAATGTTGTACCTATTAAAAAGAAATAACAAAATCAATTACTCAACTCAACTGTAGTTATAGAGCACTTTCAAACAGTTTTCAAATTGTTTTTGTGTACATTGTGGCATAGTTGTAACTAAAGGTGGGTTCAACAGTCCCAGATTTAACACAAAAGTACATTTGCGGGAGACGAGTTTAATCATTGCTGCAGTTATACCGACCCAGTACTTCTGACACGTATTTGTTGGTGTGCCTTGACATTTATTCCAGACGAGCAAATTGTCTCAATGTAGGTTGGAAAACACCGCGAAGAACTAAACATTGTACCTGTGCGCAAAACACTTTTCTCTGCGAAGAGAGCGTAACCTTACCGGCCAATAAAGCCAAAGATAAACATAAAACCATGAAATGTTCACCTGGCCTCGTCTGAATCCAAATCCACGTAGTTCACGTTGACCGTGGTCCTTGCTCTTCGGCTCATTTCTCTGAGAGGAGGATTAGATATAACGACGTCTTCCGATACTGACGACAGTGTACACGACGCCAACTACATATCACAACGTGGTCTTTTATTTTGCTAGCTGGTTCGAGGCTAGGTTGCTGTTCGTTGCTAGTCAGTCGAGCTCATTTCAAATTTGGCGCGTCACTGTCACACTGTCATGACGGCAAACGGCGACTTGGGCTCTACGTTTCGCTAAACGTAACGTTCACGGAAGAGAGAATGTGCCTTTCTCTTTATTTCGCAGAAAATTCAAATCACTTTGGAGGCAAATTGACCGGCTGGAGAGAAACTTCAAAGTGTCCACAGCTTCTTCTAACAAGTAAAACAGGAAGCGTCGTCAGTTTAACGCACGCTCTCGCCCCCTAACGGCGCGCAGGAAAATAACACATCAATTCATTTCCTGTAATTTACAGTACTGTACTGTATTTTATTCTTTCGGAGACAATACATGTAAGGGAGCAGAAAGAAGTAGAAAAAATTGGTGATAGATAGAGAGAGATATATAGATAGACTTTTCAAACAAATCGTAAGTGTAAACACAACGTGAGGATCTTGGTACCCGTTTAATTTTAGACAACAGAGTAAGATGTAGCACCGTCAACCAGCTGATCAACAAAATATAAAGAAATAGACGTAGTGATTCCAGGAGTAATTCACAAACATATTTAAAAGATTCTGGATGGCAATCATGCAAAACACCCAAAAAAATGTTACAGAATAATTCTGAGGTCCAGTCACGAACATTTTTTTGACACTTTTGAGTCAAAATGGCAAACAAAAAGTGCAACGTTGGACACTTCCAACGTTGGGCAAACACATCCCACGAGGGAAGGCTATTTATTGCACAGCACAATAGAGAAGGCACTTCTATTTTTACTTTTTTTTTTACTGCAAGTTTTGTGAAGGTCAGCAATATTTTTTACTTCAGCACTATCAGATCGCATAGTGTAAACTCTTAATATGAGTGAATGCATTCTCAAGTCAATCTTACAGAAATGACAAAAATGAATTTACAAGCATTTCCTCAAAAAGAAAAAAGATGACCTATAACCAACATCTGGAGACACACATATCCCTGCATAAGTAAAAAAGCCACTGACAGACCAATAAAGTTTGATATAGTCCCAAAGGAGTGCTTCCTGTACTACAGGTGACTACAGGAGGCAGAACACATGTACAAGACAGTTGTAACATCATTTCTCATCGGCTTCGTCCTTTCAGACTGTTGATGTAGTCCTTAATCGTGTTCTCCACATTGGGAATCTTATAGCTCTGCGCCACGTAGATTCCTGTGCACGTCCCGACCACAGCGCCCAGTAGTGCAGACGAGCGGAACCTGGCCACCACGTAGCCGGCCAGGAAGCCCTTCAGGAAGGGAGAACCCAGGAGACTGCCGCCCTAAGTACGATAGGAAGAAGAGACAGGGAGTCGGATCAGCCACGTGAAATGTGGATGTGGACGTTGATATTAAATGTTACATAGGGTAAACCGAATGACCCTTATGGCTGTCAGGTGTGCACGTCAAAGTTAGTGTGTTTAACTGGCCTTTGTATTATGGGGGCAGGGGGGGTCCTTGGAAAATGTCATCTCTGTATTTCACGTATCTAAAAAGTGTGTGAACTCTCGCTCTTTGGAGTCTATGGGTGAGACTTACAGCAGGAACCCCGGCCTGAATCTCATCTTCCATACGTTTCTGGATGTCCTCCAGCTGATCCTTCAGCTCCACCAGGTCCTTCAGCTGGCCCAGAGTACTCTAAACACACAGTACACACGGTACATACATATTATATATATATATATATATATATACATATTATATTATATACATACATACATACATACATACATATATATGCATGCCTATACAGTATATGCCATTGCTTATAACTGGCTTACGAGAACAGATGCAACATGAAAACATATCTCTTTGTCTTTCCTCGTTAGTTGAAACGTGGCGGCGCTCATCAAGTAACTTTGGTCTGAAAGCGATCTAGTCATTCATTTCCGAAAGTCGAACAGCTGAATGTGTCCCGTGTGGTAGCTTACGTAGCTAGTGAGGCTACCCTCTTTTGCAAACCAGCTTGCAAAACGTCGTCAGCAAAATCTACTGCTATTTGTCTTATGATAAATGTAACGTGAAGTTTTTTTTTTCAAAAATAATGACAAATAGTTCTGATAAATACAACCAAATAGGCTCTATTGAAAGTTACCGACCTTGTCGTTCACCATGTTTGCCTGGGTTACGTTCTTCTTCGCTCCTTTGCAGTCGCTATGCTGGCATTGGAGTAGCACACTGCCCCCTACGGTTTGTCGGGTATCACGAATATGTTTTTTCAAACAGAGCTTGTGATATTGGCCTCGTCGGTATCCTGAGGCGTTTTGATGAATCTTACGTGCATTTCAAGCATACTTACATACGCACAAGCTTTGTTTTTTTTCTAATAGGAACTATTTGACGGTCTCTCTACAGAAATAGATAGGGAGGTAGTTGATTCGAAACGCCGACCTCTATACTGTGAGGCCCCCTGCTATCATATCAAAGTCAAATGACAATGAGAATTGACTTTTGCCGGATGTACAGAATAGTCATTGCTCGATAGACATGAAATGGGGTAGGTAAAATGCTGTCATTCTTGACGCTTGGGGTATTTCCAGGACCGCATGTCACTTACATGTTAAGCTACAGTACATGGACACCGTTTTCGATTGTGCAAAAAAAGAAATGATATGCCTCTTTTCAGGGGTGATTTGCACTTTCTGCAAGTCAAAGAGCGCTGGGACAAATGGCGTCTAATTAAGTTGGTGCTCCAGTGCATGCTTTGAGGCTCCGCGTGAACCTGACATCGCAGTGGGGAAAGGGAGTGAGAAAAATTATGCAGAGGCATCACAGAGGAAATATGTCTTGGGTCCTCCAGTAAGTGAGCAAAACCTCCGATTTGGGTAGTTGGAAATACATGTACATTTGTGTCAGTTTTGTCAGAGCTCAACATGACCCCCGATGAGAGGTTGTGAAAGCGGGAGCTGGAGGGTCAAAAAGCAAGAGAAAGTTGAAACTCTTTTTAGAGGGCGTCAATTACTCTGAGATGTTCACTCTTTGCAGCAGGCTTCAGAAGCATGAGGAGGGTAACACGATTAAACAAAATCATTTCCGAAGATGAGTTTGCGGTAATGACTCTGTCGGCGGCACTTAAGTCTTTAATCCTGGTCAGGACGGAATGTCCATTAACCTCCTGATTGAAGGTTATCGCAAAGCGGTGCAGTATTTAGAGCGTGTCCAACACCGGGACACTCACTTCTCCGCACCGAAAGCTGTGAAGCATCACGAGCGGCGAGCGATGGGGGTAAGTTGTCTCTCATCTCTTGCTGCTCTTCATCAGACCGACATTTGATCGACTGCATGCATCGGAAGTTGATGTTTTACAATACCGCGTACCGTACATCGCGCATTTTGACGAACTGACAAAAAGGATATGAAGTCACTCCACCAGGGGCCCTGCACTGGTGCCAGGTGGAATCTCAAGATATGCAATTTAGCCTTGCCCACCTGTGTAGGGTACCTGCTTCTGATCAGAGCTCATTTGGGCAAATTCTCCACGACATCCCCAAACGCTTCCTTATTCCATGCTGCTGACATTTGCAATCCAGTGTTGCCTGATGATACCGAAATAACGCCAGCCACTGAATTTCCGGCTCACTCATTAAGCTTTAGCGAGGGAGTGGCAATCACTGCATTTGTTGTTCACTTTACACACACACGCTCTCGGCTGACGAGGACACGTGCTGGGATTGACTGTTTTCGTCACGTCCCATGTTGAACCCCCCCCGTCTCATATCCCAAGTTCTGCTTTCATAAGATGCCATCTGTCAGGAGATTGACTTTGTGATCACCTGTGTGCTGCTGGTTCAATTTCAGCGTTATGCCCGCGCACGCGCGCGCACACTTGATTAACTCCTGCGGCAATAAAAGTGAGGCGATCAGAGGTTTTCATCTCGTTGATGCATCTGCGTGTCGCATGGAAGCCATTTTTTTCCCTCCCTTGCTTTTAGCTTGAATTGGCTCAGGTTCAAGCTTCATCCAGTATTCAGCCCGCATGCCGAATGATTGGATAGGGGCGGTGGCAGAAATGTGAGCGGAGGGAATAAACAAGAAAGGCACAATTTTGTCAAGTGGATGGGGGGCCGTGCTCCCGAACACGTGACTCATTTTGGAATGGAAAGCGAATTGTATTCATTGAATTATTGATTCAAAGAAAGCTATGCAGTACTCCGAATGGACTCAAAGCTGGCAATTTTTTTTGTTTTTGAAATGTAATGGAGCTTACTGAAATGTCAACAGCTTTCTTAAACAGGGTTGATCGGAGGCGGCGCGAGGGGCTTGAACAAGGGCTCGGTGGAGATAAAGTGCAGTGCCTATGAAGGCAACAAAAGCATTTTCACTCTTGGAGGCAACACTTTGTACAACAAACTTTATACAGTTGTCGTATTCCAACAAGTGAAAATTGAATGTTTTGTATGTACAAATGGTGGGGATATCCTTCTTGATGATTTTATTGCATTGCCGACGGATGTCAGCCATTAAAATTGCTTCTCTGCTGCCCATTTTTCATCAATGGCCGATTATGTTTACTGCACATAAAGGTAGAGTCTCTCTCTCTCTCTCTCTCTCTCTCTCGCTGAACCTCACCCACCCCTCATCACACGACGAATTCCTCACTGAAATTTCATCACCGTGCCTGGTGTTGCGCTCAGCTAAACAAAGTCCAGCTCAGTCTCCAGTCCAGATCCGACCTGGGATTGCCCTCTGCCAAGAAGGACCACTGTTTTTTTTTTGTTTTTTTTGTGCACCACTTCTCGAAGGAAGCCAAAGGAGGTGCCACGCTGAAGGCAACCTTGATGTCGGGATCCTCCTGTGAGCTCAGGGAGGTAGACTGGCAGCTCCAAGCATGGACCTGCGGGGTCCCAGAGGGCCGGCGGTCAGCCAGGACCTGAAGAGTTTCGGGTCCGGGACTCCAACCGCCGGGATGCTGGCCAGCAGCGTCATTTCGGCCGTGCAGCAGCAGGACTACTCGGCCAGCGTTTGGCTCCGCAGGAGGGACAAACTGGAACATGTAAGTGCGGGGCAATGGAGCCCATGGGATGGCATCGCCATCAATAATGTCGACAGTTTCATAGTGCATTTGGACAAGATCTATAATTGACGTTTGCCGCTCGTCGGAGTTAATGTGTGATGTTGTTACAAAGATTTATCAATGAAGAAAATTGATTTTTTGGTGGGCATTTTTTCCACGTTTTGTTTTGAAGCCGTTGTAAAGGGACTTCAGAAATTGTTTCTGTAAATACATTACACACGTTTGAGGATAATTGCGCAAAACGTCGATCTACGCGTAGCTCCAGATGAGCACGGGGAGGGCTGCGCCGCCATGGGAGTGGTCACAGAAAACTTCAGTCATGGCTGCATTTACAGTCGAGCGCAAAGGCCACCAGGGGGCAGCAAGACACAGACATACGGGGATGCATGGAGAAATATTCACGGTAACATTCACGGTTCCTTGCGGTGGGCGCAGAATATGCGTCTGTGCGTATGAGTGATATTATCCGTCGAATGACCTGAGAGTTTTCTCTCGGCAGTGTTGCTATTTGTTAGCTTGCTGACGGTGGACTTTTCAAAGACAAAGCTACGTGGTTGTTTTGAATACACAACCTGTAAATTGTCTTTGTTTGATGACAAATAGCATCCAAACTCCACACGCAGAAAGACAGGAAGCAAGATTCGAACTTGCTTCAGTTCCAAACAGGTCCGCTTGGAGGGTTAAGATCCATTGAGGTTTGGCGATTGCCGGTAAATAACAGCAGGACGGCTCAGAATGCCCGGCAGGCGGAAGAAAAGGCCTGAAACGGAGGCTGCGCGTTGAATATTTGATGGTGGGGGGGAAGCTGGGGTTCATCCACAAAGTTGCTGTGATGAATTTGCCTTCTCAGGAGCTCCATCATGTGATCTTCCACACATAAAGAAACCCTGGTGGCACTGATGCATCTCCGAGCACGGATGGGTAATATCATGAAAAATGCTTGCTCAGGGCCCACGCTAAAACATGCATGGATTTTTTTTGCACCCCGTTACAATTAATTCACATGACAGAAAGATGTGACTTTTTTTCTAGAAATGTCACCAATTTGTGGGGATCATTGAAAAGAAATGGGAACGGCAGAATTGCAAAGTGTGGATTTTCATTGTAACCATTAAAGTTGCAAATGGAAACCGGTGGAAAAAAAAAAAGGCAGCTTCATGAGCACAAGTCCACGAGAGGGAGCCACGGCCAAATGTCACAAATATGAGTGCCATTCCATGCTGTTTTTGTCCGCTACTTTGCATTCCGTTTCTCTGTCCTTGTATGACTTCTTTCTGCTCCGCGCGCAGGACTTTGTTTCAGCGGCGGTTGTTTGAAAGCGCAGTGGAAATACAGCCGGCTTGAGTTGAGTTATGAATCCGTTACTCCGTACATCACTATTACATTATTGTATAACGTTTTTATAACGGCATAGTTGACATAACAATGTCTGTTTGGCCATCTCGACGTCTCTCGCGGCACCTCAAGGGCCCCTTGAGTAAGAGGCTCCTTTGGGCAGCCAGAGAAAACCACAAAAAAGCCAAAGGAAAAAGCACAACGGCTCAAGATTTACACTTTGAAAAGCTCACCGTGCTCATGTCTGACGTCGCGGTTCAAAATTCTTTCGGAATACAGAAAGCGTCACTAGAAAAGCGACCGTGAGAGAATAAAGTCAAATCTGATCTTCAGATAATTAATTCATACATAAAGAAATCATGACAAAATGTTTTGAGATAAAAAAAATTTCCATTCAAAAAATTATCACGTGAAAAGTTATCCAATTTTTTTTCACGACCAAAATTGATTCTTTTTTTATTTTCATCCCATCCTAATATAGCGTTTCGCTGAGCGGCTTTGCTCGATCCCATTGCCGGCGTCTTTTTTCAGCAACGGTGCCTCCTGAAGGCGCACGGCTGCCAAAAGGACCGGCTTCCACTTCACTCTGCATCCGCCCGCCAGTTGAAAGTCAATGTGGACGCCTTAAAAAAAAAAAAAAAGAGTCTGAAATACCACACGGCAGCGCTCGCCGTCTTTCAAGAAGAACGGAAAGAAACGGGATATCTTCGAGCGTGTGTGCGCGTGCTCGCGGCGGGCACGCGTCTTTGCTGACGCTACGAAATCGGTGCCAACAACAGGCTCCATAATGCGAAACATTTGGAAATGTTGCACCTGCAACCCTTTGGCAGCACTTGGGAGCAAATGTGAGTGCATCCTACCAGCGTGTGTGCGCCACGGCAGGGCAACTCAGCATCTCACACACACACACACACACTCACATGCACACGCACGCCCCAACACGCACACTCCTAAGGATACAATGAGAGGAGACAAGAGGGAGGCATGAGCCGGACCTTCTATTTTTTCTCCCTTTCCCTCCTACTTCCAGCGTCCATGAGGGAGAAGGGAGAGAAATGTGAGCTTTCTATTAGGAGGTGGAGAGACAAAGAGAGAGAGAGAGAGAGAGAGAAGGGTGAGGGGGGAGGAAGGGATGGAGGGAGGAAGAATGGGAGGAGGAAGCGGGAGAGTTAGAAAGAGGTGCACCGACACGATGCGCAGACGGAGACGCGAGAAGAAGCGCAAGGGAAGGAGAAATGAAGAAAGTAGGCAGATGTGGACACAGATAGATAGATAGCCGTAGCGATAGACTTCCTCTCATCAGCCGCGAGCAAGGGACGCATCATGAAGGTGAGCTCTGAGAGCTACAAACGACGTGAGTGGAACATGCGTGTTTCTGCCGTTCCTGCGGCCGGCGTACACGAGAGTACGGGAGGTTAGAAAAGTTGCCTCCGGTCCTGTAGGTGGCAGTAATGCTCGTTGCTAAGTGAGTTATATTATATCAATGCAAGCACGACGTCGATTCCCGCCTATTGTGTACGGCTGAATTTGGTGACATGGAGGGAAATGTGTGGTCACGGGGAAGCAATGGGTAACGGGACCTTTTCTCCCAGGAACAAAGGAGAACTATCGTGGAAAAGTTGCGTTGCCGACAAACAAGCGACTATTTGTCAACGGGTGAGCCAATAATTAATTTGCCGTCGTGCATTGGGGATCGTTATCGTCCTCTATTTCAAGGTGGGGAAATGTTATTCCCTGGCCGTCGCTTCGGAATCTCAATGTGCGGCTGGAACTCATGTCCATTTATCATGCTGTCAGAAAGAACATGATGGAGAGACCTTGAATCGGATGGAGTCAAAAATGAATTGGTCAATTTTAAAGCAAAGGGGGCTGAGAATGGAAACTTGTGGAACGCCACAAACTACTGAGATATGTTCAATCGGCGGGGGCCGGAAGCGTTGACTTCCTGATTTGAATTCCGACCGAGTACTAGTGTTGTTTAAGTGACAACAAACAATGGGAACATGGTCAAGTCTTTTGCTTTTTGTATAGAATGTGTGAACGTGAGAGCTTTTTTGATGGGCTGAGTATTTGGCGGACGCGAGAGATTTTTTTGTGGCCACGTTCGCATAACCGTTTTTTGGGGAGGGCGTTGGGGTGAAAGTAAGTGTGAATTTTTAAGTGTGAGAGGTTTTTGTGTGAGCTTGGGGGTTTTCATTTGGTTTGTGCGTGAGCTTTTTATGTGTGTGTGTGTGTGTGCGCGCGTTGTAAATGTTATACTTGTGCTGTAAGGCACTTCATTTGATCACAAGATTGCAGAAAAACATGGCACCTCCTATGCTTGACAAAAATGACTTTTTGCTGCAGTTGAGACAAGTCAAAAATCATGTGATGACTTTCCATTTGAAATCAGCGATGCAACATTTGCGGGCAACTCACGCTAGCTCGACCCCACGGCGTCGAGCCTCGACGCCAACAACTCTTGTGGGCCGAACTGGCCGCCACTCCGTTCGTGGCATCCGTCTGCTAGAAGGGTCGTCATAGCGATGGTGAAGAGAGAGGAGGGAAAGATCCTTTTGTAATTCCGCTCACACACGCGCGCACACACACACACACACCCTTGATGCCACTCAGTGGTAGACATCCACACATTTTACACACAGATGCAGGAGTTGGCAGAGCGAAGTGAGCGGCGCCTGAAACACCTGAAACAGTGTCCATGGCAACCAGACGACTGGCTCCTGGACCATCTGAAAAATACATCACAAGCTATATTAAAGATCAAAGTCTACTGGAGGCAGGTTTGCAATTGGGAAAAGGCCCATTAGTAGCATGTAAAGTGTGTGTGTGTGTGTGTTGGGGGGGATAAAGGCGGCATCCCAGGCATCCACTTGGGGGTGGGGGACGTCCACTCCCAACCACCGACGTATTCACGAATGGACTAACGCCGAGAGAAGCGCAGCCACCTGCGACCATCTTACGTTGCCAGTGAGGCGTGGGACCTTTCAGACAAATAAACGCCTCCCTCAAAAAGACGCCTGGTGCATTTGCTCATTGCGTCGTCTGGTTTTTAATGCTCACACATTTATAGTCTGATGAGGCGTTTCGTTTCCAGGGTCGTAATTACAACATCAAGCGATCGCTGCTGTTGTGAGCTGCTTCTAGTGTAGCGCCGGCGTGGAAGAAACTCAGCGGAACCCCGACCGCTGCACTGCTGGCATGAAATAGTTATGGGGGATGCGAGGGCGGGGGGGTCACAAATCAAATATATAGACGCCACTAGAAGAGTGGAGAAAATTGCTTGTCTTGACATATTTCTGGATGCGGCTGCAAAACACACACACACACACACACACACACACACACACACACACACATAAACACTCATACCTTGGGGTCACAAATCACTTCAGGCAAGGAGCAAACGAGCTCCAATTTTACAGTCAACCTCATAAAAAGATGAATTTGCATATTTATGTTTCACATCAGGGTGTCACGGTAGCCTCGTGGTTTCGCCACATCTGTTTGCCTCGCAGTTTCTGGCTTTGAATCTCAGCTCCAGTTTTCCTGTCATTTTCCAATGAGTGGTTTGGTCCATGCAATCGCATGTTAGGTGCGGTAGTTGGTAACTTGCACCTTGCGCCCTTCTTTGGCACATCCATGAAAACATTCGCTGTCACCTTGAGGAACAGGTTTGTTTTCATCAACCCTGCATGTGGAGTCGAATTCAACAAAGCGGTAATGGCTCCGGCCAGTCGTCTGGGAAAAGCGCACGAGATCACCCGAGCACTTTATTCCGGTGTGAAACGCGCTAGCTGTGTCAATGTTTGGTTAGCTTAGCCATTAGCCATTAGCCTGGCTTCTCTGTCTTTGCAAGTTTTGGGAGCGATACTTGTGCGAAGTGCGCTTTATTCGCCGCCACGCAGGCGATGACCTCGGCGCGACGGCGCACCACCATGAGAAGCGGCAGCAGTAGGCCGCCGACGCTCTTTGTGTAGCACCAAGCTTCGAGCTTGCCTGCGCTCCCGCTTCCTACTTTTTGGGAGCGTCTCGGCGGTTCATTCTCAGTTTTGCTGTTCAATGTGTTTCGATGAGGCGCAAAATGCTGATTTTAGCCTCACGGACTGCGATGCAAATCCGCTTATTTAGAGCCCTGGCACACACCCTCCCTGCCCTCCCCCGGACACACACCTTCAGTATATTGCCTGAGTGGAGGTAATTAAACATCCGAATGCATGAGAAGTAACGGGATCCAACCGCCTGCCCGGCATTGTTGCCAACGTCATGGGAAAAAATGCGGGACTTGGCAAAAACATGGGCTGCTCTTCCGCAAGAGTCAGCGCTTCGGGGAGTTTGGCCTCCTATGTGGCTACAAGTGCCTGACAATGGCGGGCCGTCCCTCCATTTTCTGAACGTAGCGTTTGTCCTCGCGAGGCTCACGAGGGAGCGGGAGTCGAGCGCAGCCGATTGGTCGCCAGTCAGTCACTGATGTGCCGTTCGTTCGTTTTGCAGGTTGGCGGCGTGACCGGTTTACCTCAACATCTCGAAAGTGACGCGAGCACTTTATTTTGTCAAGTGCGTCATTTTGTCAGTGTTGCAAAATGGCAGGTTGGTTGGATTTCACAGATGCAACAATACTGAAATGAACATTGCGGTCCCCCTCGTGTGACCGGGTGGGTTTACGGTGGGGCCCGGGCCCCATTGCAGTTGACACGACTCTCTCGGGGATCTATTGATTTTGTTTGGAGAGAACACAATAGCGTCGCGGGCCAAATTGTAGATCCGATTTCTCATAGAGAGAGTGGCCGAAAGTGGGGGTGGAGCGGCACCGCTCGGCATCAAAGCGGGCCCGTTTTCTTGATAAGTCAAAAAGACGGCCCGGACAGGGCAGACGAGAGACCTAGAAAGATAGCGGACAAGCTCCGAACCGAGCTGCGATTTACAGTGGAAAATATTCCAAAGTCATCATCTCGGCTCCAAGCGGGCGTCGGCGATTCCAGACTTGAATGCGGATGCGCTCACCGCGTCGCGCCAGGAAAGACGACAGTTTGATCACATTAGGCAGAGGTGGAAAATGGGCCGCGGTCCAGACGCTGACTGAACTTCATCGTCAGCCGCTTTGTAAACAGCGTCACGCCGTCGGACTCGTCGGACCGTCGAACATCTCTGTAAACACGCCGTATGGCCGCTTCCTCTTGTAAAGCAGCCGCGAGCGTGCTTGAGGAAGGCCAGAACGCTCCGGATGCCTCTTCCGACTGTCGGAGAACGACACGATGAGATGACCTCCGCTGAGGTCGCCCGACGGCTGCTTGTTAGAGTGCCACGTTGAAATAAAACCATTGGGAAATGGAAATGAGAGTCTGAAGTGCCCCAAGCTAATCACGGACGCGTCGCAGATATCATAATTCGGGTGCAATCGAACGGAACAGCCACCCTTCAGGAACTGAAAAACGGAAATTCGGTACGCCGAGAGAAGATGAAAATGCTGCTTTGAATTGGACTTTTATTTGCTTAAATTGGTCGCGTGCGTGATTTTATGTATGCGGGAGAGAAGATTGGAGATAGGACGCGGGCATTCTTTGAGACGCAAAACAAAGACAAACGTGATTCAAATGCACAGAGAAAACGATGTATTGGGAGTGAACCGCAATGCCAGCACGCAAGCGCGCGCACACACACACACACACACACACACACACACACACACACACACACACACACACACACACACACCCCCATTATGTCTCGTCAGCAAATTACATGCTTGACAGCATTCTGTGATGTTGATTTCCTGTCACTCAACATGCACCTCCGGGATTGAAGTTATTCTGCGTATGTGTTTTGTGTGTTTGTGAGGGGTCGGGGGGGGGGGGGGGGTACTAAGACTAAAGTTTGGCAAAATTGTTAAGGTCACGCTTCACTTGGGGTTTGACATTTCTTTTCACTTTACGCAGCAAGAGACGATCGAGTATGTAACTCGTCTCTTGGCCTCCCTCCACCGCTGACATTTGAAATTTTGGCCTGTTTTACTGCCCCTTCTCCTCCCTTTTTGTTTGTTGGTTTGCCGTGAGATTTTTCGACTGTAATATATGTGCCTTAAAGTTTAGGAAACACTTGCATATTGGCCACAAATTGGATCCTGTGGGCAATTTGCCATGAAAAACGGGGGTGGGTGCGCCTTCATTTCATGGAACGATCTCAAATGAAGGCAAATACTGACCGAGTACAGGATGAATACTTTGAAATAAGAATGGATTTTTATGCGATCACATCCCCTTAACTAATGGTGGACTGTATCCATCCTTCGAAGTGAGAAGCCGACCGTTTTTCCACGGTTCCGTACCGTGCGTTGCGGAAGCGAGGCCGCGCTTTCGCCGCAAGCTCGGACGAACGTGCCTCATTTTAAAAGCAGCGCATTGTTGTTTCGACTTGCGTTGTGCAGTAAAATCAGTCAGCACGCCCGCGCCCTCCCCAGCCCCCAGCAGTACTGCACTATAATTGGACCTCTGACACATTTATCAGGCTTTAATGCGCAGAAATGCATCGTTTCTTCACTGAACTATTTTTGGGGAAGCCAAAGGGCGAGCAAGGTTGCTGCGCTCGCCAGCGGGAAGCTTGCAGATGGGTGGCGGGGAAGGTCAAATCCAAAAGAACAAGCAGGCGGGATGTGCGGGGAGACCAACTGACAGCCTCGGAACTAAAAGTGTCCCAAAAAAAAAAAACGTTGACACCCCATCGACTTTGCGTGCGCGCTTTTCATAGGACCTTTTGTTTCGGATGCTTTTGTTGTTGCCGTTATTGCCGCATAACGTCGGCATTGTGCCGTTGGGTGTCTTGAACTCCTTCTGTGCGTGGGGGTGATTTCATTTGCTTGCACCCCAAATAAAGGGGCTTTGCTGCGAAGCAAACACATTCGACGCATTTGCGAACACGACGGGCCTTCGGTGAATGCACCTCTCAAGACCATCCATAACTGCGCCGCGGATATTTTTGTGCGACCAGGCTGAGCCGTGCTTTCAATCTAGAGTCTGACTCATGGAAGTCAAGGTTAAGGCACTTCGGCCTCTCTTTTTCTTTTTGAATTGAGAAAAGCAGCCCGGAAAATCAATGTTCTCTTTTGTCTTTTTTTTTTTTTTTCTTTTTTTAGTCTCAGCAGAAGTGCATCGTGGTCTTCGCCCTGCTGTGCTGCTTCGCCGTGCTTGTGGCGCTCATCTTCTCGGCCGTGGACATTTGGGGCGAGGACGAGGACGGCATCACGGAGGACAACTGCAGCCGGGACTGCAGGTGGGAGGCGGACATGTCTTGGCAGTTTTAACTCATTCACTCCCAAAGACGTATTTAAACGTCTTTTCAGACTTGGTCCAGAATTGGCTGATACTGAACGAGTTGCTTTATCGCAGCGGAAGCCGGGAATCGAACCCCCGACCTCTGCACTGTGAGGCGGATGTGCCGCTTTTCCTTGAATCTTGCCCCTCCTTCGCAGTACAACACAATCCGCTTCTGAGCGCGCATCGCTCGGGACATTGCGCTGAGTTTGACCCTACGAGACGCCGTCAAACGCATCCGGCGTCATCGCGCGGTGCCAAGCGGCTCGTGAGCCGGTTACTCTTGCTCTCCGAGCTGCCTTGCAAAAAGGTGGCCCATGTTGCTTTTAACACCTCGTGAACGCCGCCGAGTGCAGACGTTCCATTTGGCGGCCGCCCAGTACAGCTGGGGACTGTCGAGAGGCCTGTCAAGGACGGGGACATAGAGCGCAGGGATCTGGACGCCGCTCTGTGTTGTCTTTAGGTGGCTCTGTGTGCGCGTGTGGCAGTGGTCTGGCGTCCCGTTTGTAGATCAAACTGGGGTGGAAACGTCACGGGTGCCAGAAAGGGTGACAAGAGGGCGCCGTTGCTCGGGATCGTCGCGACTCCTCCGCATTTGCCTGCAGACGTGAGCTCAATTAGTTTCTGCTGTACTGCATCATCATTTCGTTGCCCCCCGCTGGGGCGCCGGAACAATCTGCACGTCTCAGCGCCTCGGTCGGCAGTCGTTTTTCTTAACGAACGGTCGGCGTACCTCGAATGTGGCATCATCTCGAATCAAGCTCGGGCCGGTGTTGTTATGCACCTCGGTCGCACCTTGTTTGTCCGTTTTTGCTGACGCGGTGTAAAATCCTCCGCTGATGATGCGTCATCGCCTTTCCCGGCGGAAGCGATGTGGAGATGCGTTGATGTTTTACCGCGAAGCGGAGCTAATTTGTCAGTGAATGGTCTCCGCCGGAGACGGGACACGCGCGAGGAAACGACCTCTTGCCGATTGCTTCCTCAGAGCCGTTGTGGTGGAGAACATCCCGGAAGACGTCTCCTTCACCAACAGCACCGCGTCCCACCTACCGCTCTCGGAGGGGCTTTTCGGCCTCCTGGATCGGGCCGTCCGCGTGGTGGAGATCGTTTCGCCGATGTGGCTCCTCAACTCCTCCGAATACGAGTCCAGCTTCCAGCCCGCGGCCAGACAGGTACAAATGCTATCGGGCTCGACTTATTCGAAAGCCGACGGCCAAATCCTCTGCGCTGAGTTTCACCTTTTGACTTTCCAACGGAATTCTTGCCTACTTGCATTTTCAAGAATTTGCACAACTTCCAACTGAGTGTCTGCCTTGGCGCGAACACTTTTCACAATTTCCAACGGATCCGTAACACCTTCAGTGGCGGCCGTTTTCAGATTCTCCTTCATCCTCGCACTCAAACCGTTAAAAAAAAAATAATAATTTAAGTACATCAATGAGCACTTCTCTGGACTCTGAAAGGACGTACAAATACGTCTTTGGGATTAAAAGGTCGGAGACGTTGCCGCAACTTCCTCTGCGACGAAAATATTGCTTGCGCTCTCGCCATCTCATCTCGCAGAGACCAATGCGCTCACCACGAATCAGCAAAAAGTAGCGGTGACTTCCTTGGTCTCCGGCTGGTCTCGGAGCCATCATCGGGTTGACATTTCGTCTCCAGGTCGGCGAGCTCAGCTCACGCTCAATTTCCGAATGCTTCCAATTTGGACAATCTCCGAGGTCGTTCTCTCGCGAGATGGAAGTACCCACAGCTCATTTCGGGTTTGCGATCCGACGAAGCGATCTCCACTTGGCTCGAAAGCTTCTGACGCACGCACCCGTCCAAAAAGGCTGTTCATTAGAAGGTAATGGCTCCTCCTCAGAGGCTTCAGGACAAGAAAAGCAAATGGCCTATTAGCCTCTAGCGCCACAGCTGCGTGGAAGTGTGTGTGTGTGTGTGTGTGTGTGTGTGTGTGTGTGTTCTCTCTGTGTAGGTCCACGTCGGCAACCGTTTTGCTGATTAATGAGCTGCATTAAGTCACTGTTAGGGTTGCAAAATTCCTGAAATGTGTGCAGATTCAGCGAGGTACTTATGGCAATCTCAGCAATCTGGAGCATTTTCTCTCCATTGACATCAAAGTCAGCAAAGTCCTGATGATCGGATGTCTCGAAATTATTCTGCGGCGTGGGATGCGTTCAAAGGGATTTTGCCCCCCCCCCCCCCCCCCCTCCAGTCAGATCGGGAAACACTTGCAAACAATTGTTCATGGGAAATTCTCATGTGAGGTCGGTCGGGCCTTGCCGCGAACTCGGATTGAAACCGAGGCTCGCCGATCAAAAAGCGATACAAGAGCAACGGCGTGTTGCTGACCTTAACCGCAATCAAAGTTTGCAAACCATAATGCAGTTACTCGATGAGGTAACAATTTGCCAAAGTTCTCCTCATTCGTCTTCGACAAGTCCTCTTCTTTTTCTGGCAGTCTGGCTTCCCC
Organism: Hippocampus guttulatus; assembly: GCF_054856545.1. Taxonomy (NCBI): domain Eukaryota; kingdom Metazoa; phylum Chordata; class Actinopteri; order Syngnathiformes; family Syngnathidae; genus Hippocampus; species Hippocampus guttulatus. The sequence continues at coordinate 704,354 of NC_141270.1, forward strand.
GTGGCACCTCGCTGCCTCCCACAGGTCGGTCTTGGTACTACAATGGAGCTGTTGCTTTTTTTTTTTTTCCTTCCTCATCATATGTCGCATTTGAAAAAAGAAGTTCAGATGTTAACACTCGGTTAGCGTGTACCCTGATCAAATCTCGAACCAGCATCCGGGGGCCAGTATTTTATCGTGCGTGTCTGCCACACAGGGCGGACTTCTGCTGTCCAGGCTGCAGGCGCTCAAGTCCCAGAAAATCCAGCTCAAGGTCTCAAGCGGGATCGTGGACTCGGCGGAGCTCAAGACGCTGGCCGCACACGGTCAGCGTTTAAGTTCTCACACGGGTTGCATCGTCCCCGCCCTACTCGCGGCAGTTGACAAACTCGCTTACAGTCGTGATGGGGACGGGGGCCGCCTTTGCTCTCTCGTAGGGGCTCGGGGGCGTTGGCTGTCCACCTTCTCCGACTTCCTCCGTGCCTTCGCAGGCGCCGAGGTGCACTACGTGAACACGACGGCGCTGACCAAAGGTCGCCTCCACTCGTCCTTCTGGGTGGTGGACAGGAGACACGTCTACGTGGGCAGCGGCGGCATGGACTGGAGATCCTTGGCCACGGTACGTCATTCGCACGGCGCACTCTCTGGCGCGCTCCAATTTTTTTGATCTTGGGTGAAAAAACTGAATGAACGTTTCCGCCTGAGAAAAGCTGATTTCTTGCACGTGATTTGTCAGCTGCTTTAGCGCGTGAATACGATCCCCATGGACACAAGCACGCGTGGTGTGTGATTGTGCTCCCCAGAGGAAGGAGCTGGGTGTGTTGGTGTACAACTGCAGCTGTCTGGCTCTGGACCTCCACAGGGTGTTCAACGTCTACTGGGGGCTCCAGTACAAGGACTTCATCCCCTCCTTCTGGTCCAAACGCCTCTTCGCCATCTTCAACAAGGACTCGCCTCTGGAGCTCGCCCTCAACGGCACCAAGGCCCGAGCGTATGTCTCCGTAAGTGAGGAAATGGGAGGAGGAGCGAGTACGACGGCCGAGCGCGGTCGGGAGCCGACGACGTCGTCCTCCTCGCCGCCGATCGATTTAGCCGCCGACTTGCGGACGCCCAACTTCATTTCCGGGAGTTGACGTGTTGGTTCTTGTCCGCAGACCTCCCCGGATGTTTTCATCCCCAAAGACCGAAGCAGTGACCTGGAAGCCATTTCCTGGGTCATCAAGGACGCCCGCCATTTTGTGTACATCTCCGTCACAGACTACTTGCCCCTGCTCAACAGCGGCGCTTACAGGTCAGCTCAGTCACGCCGGCGGCTCGCGGCCCCCTGATCTGTCGCGCGTGCTGACGCGCGTGCTGACACGCGTGTCGACGCTCCCAAGGTACTGGTCTCGTATCGACGGCTTGCTCCGGGAGGCTCTGATCCTGAGGAGGGTGAGCGTGCGTCTGCTGATAAGCTGCTGGGAAAACACCCATCCGCTGACGTTCAACTTCGTGTGGTCTCTGAGGAGTCTGTGCGTGGAGCAAGCCGACTGCTCGCTCGAAGCCGTGAGTTTCCACTGCGACGGATTCAAACGGCAGCCGTGACCAAAACGTCGCCTTCTAACGCGCCCGCGTGTACGTGCAGAAGTTCTTCAACCCCAGAGTGCAGAGGGACGGCAGTCTCCGGGGGATCAACCACAACAGGTTCATGGTGACGGACAGAGCCATTTATTTAGGTACGCGCATTCGCAATGTCACTCGTTTTTACTTTTTGTGTTTTGTGTATTTTTTTTTTTTTTGGGCGAGTTGAAAAAGGACCGCATCTCGTCCAGTCCGGAGAACAAAGCTAGCGTCTTGAATCGCTCAAATAGAAGTGGTATGGAATCGTCTCGGTGACATTTGGTTTTCACACTCTGGGCTCAACTTCCAAAAGTAGAAAAGCTCGCCCGTAGTCACAATGCCCGAGCCCATAGCAGGGAAAGTAAAGCTGGACGTACCGTTGCCTCGACTGTAAATGGCAGGGGGGGTCCAAACGTTTTTGTTTCGGGCCGCCATACAGACAAAATATGATGAAAGATGAAAGGCCCACTTTCACATTCGGCCGCTTGCGGAAACACGCTACAGCCAGTCAAGAAAGCTAAGTCAGTCATTTCATCCGCTTCTTGTTACAAAGGTGTTCATGAAAATAGTTTGTTTTTTTTTGGGGGGGGGGGGCCCAGCAGCCCTCTCCAACTCACAGATTAGAACCGGCTCTGCACTTGAATATAGCAGGACCGCAATGGGCGAGTCCCGATAAAGGCGCGTGCGGTAAACGGCCACTGAAAGGCTTGTTTATCCGCCGACAGGCAATCTGGACTGGGTGGGCAACGAGTTCACCCACAACGCGGGCGTCGGCCTGGTCATCGCTCGGCCCGAGGGCGTCGAGGAGGAGAAGAACTCCGCCGTGGTGGATCAGCTGCGGGCCGCCTTTGAGAGGGACTGGTTTTCCGCCTACGCCCGCTCCCTCCAGGCCAACAAGATCCCCGTCTGCAGCAAGCGGCAGATGGACCGAGAGGGACCGGCCAAAGACGGCCCGCTGAACGGCGGGCCGCCGCCCGTCGGGACGGCTCGGCGCGATAGCAGTTCGGCACCTGTGAGAAACGAGTCCCGAGACGGCGCGGCGCGCGGCAAAGACAAGCGCCGCGACGCGGTCCGGAGGGAGACGGACACGCCGATGGCAGTTGGAAACCGGAGAGTCACTCGCCTTCAACGTTTACGGCCGCGGATCAAAAGGACTGTGCCGGACCGCCCGAAGGAAGCCGGCGATCCATCGCCCGAGAGCGGGGGGGACTCCGACGGATGCCTGTAAACGGCGGAGATCCAAAGCGCGGCTTCTGCTGGAATCAGAATCGGGCTCTTTTGGCTAACACCTTGCAGTGAAGCGCGAGCTTGTTTTTAGAGAAGGTGAGAGACGTGGACGAACTCAGGACGGACTTTCCGTGTTGGTTCAGGTCAGCTCGGCTGAAGAGTTCGAATCGGGGGCGTTTTTGTTGTGGGTCGGGGTCGCCCCGAGGGGGCAGGTTATAATGGTCAAACCGCATCCAGGACACCTATCCCACGCCTCCTTGCGGCACACTGTCCACAACTTCACCAAATGCCTTTTTTTTTGGGGAGGGGGGGGGGGGGGCTATTTAAACCTCATTCGCCATTCATGCATCCTTTTGGGTTCTTTCTGTAGGGCGCCAAAGCCCAGATAAGACAAAACGCACAAAATCAGCAAGTCGGTATGCCCAAGTGACGCATGGCAACCGTTGAAGATTTTCAAATGTCGGCCAAAAGAATGTTGTAAGATCAATACGAACGACCTTGATCAATGAGTAAAAAGGTCAGATATGGGAATTTGTCAAGGCCCAGCCGCAAACGGGCAGTTGCGTCATGATGGGGCTTTCCCCCCGCCCCCAAAGCTGAGCAATGGCGTTGCCCCGGCGTGACCTCTACGCACTTGATGGGCAACTCAACTCAAGTGACGAGCGTATTTGCTCCCACGTCCCAATGACATTGAAAACGCAACACGTTAGATGCTCAACCAACCGCATTGCAATGGATGTTAAAGTCTCCCTTTAAAAGTTGAGCGGAATTTTTTTTTTTAATCATCAAAACGACATTGTCGAGCACCCGGCCTGGTGTCCCAGTTTAGCCCTTTTAACTCGCACCCTAAAAGAGCCCGCAACATCGTCTTTCTCTTGCAAAAGCAATCTGGTGACTCATTGAGCAAATATTCAGCAGGCCGCTCAGCACAAATCAATACAAATGAACGTTTGTAACAGGAAGTGACTGCTGACTCGGCGCTTCAATCTCCGGGACGTGACGCTCCGTTAATGGGCTGACATGTGGAGGAGCTTCAAGATGATGACTTTTTGTCTGATCCATTTTGAAGACTGGCTTTCATTTTTTTTTTTTTTTTTAAAAGCACGTGTGACATTTTGCAGACATCTGCAGTACGGCGGGTCCATCCTGTAAATACTCGTTTGTGCCCGTTTATTATGTTTGCCGCAGGAAAACAATTTATATCTATAATCACCAAAAAGTCACGACAGCGTTGCCTCGACTAACAAGATTCATTTTATTCTTCGTCACAGCCACGGCATGAGAGTTAAGTCACCCACGGGCGCAGTCGTACGTTGCGGCAAGAGAGGTACTTGGAGCTCTCCCTCCCTTTCCCCCTGAACACTGAGGAAGGCTTACCTAACCAGCGAGAGCTCAGAGGATGCCGCACACACTCCACAGGTTTTTTTTTTAATAGCACAATCACTGTCTTGAGAGTACAGCACAAACAAAACAAATATACCTGAAATGAGGCTGTGCGAAAGACAGCACAAAAAAATAAATAAAAATTAAAAAAAAGAGTATTCCGGGTGGATATCAGGGAGCATAGTTTCTGTGCCTAAAGAATATTTGTCCCCAAATGTTGTTGTTTTTTTTGGGGGGGGACCAAGTTCCCACTTTAATTGCGACATCTATTTTCACCTCTGTGAAGCTGCGGAGTGCCTGAAGCTCACTCGTAACCCAAGTCGACGACAGCTCACATCAGCCCAGAACTCCGGAGTCCACAAATTTGAACAGACTTTTGGAGAAATTGGAGCGAGCGCCATCTAGCGGCCACGACGGCAAACGCAGAATGTCATTCTCTTCAAACGAAGGGGGTCACCGCCTCCAAGACGACCGACCGCGCGGAAGCAAATCACATTTCAAGCGAGGAATTCTTTCCATCCGCAATGTTGATTTCCGACGATGAAGTCGAAGTTGATCGACCGTAAACGGCGCAACGGATGGACCATCTTGACACGCTTTGTACTCTGACAGCCGGTCTGTTTGAAAGTCACTTCAACTCTGGTGCGAAACATCGAAATGGGGAATTCAAACCTTACGGGACAATGTGTTGTAGAGAGCTTTTCTTAATGTCACTTACCTTTACGGTGTCGAAATGTGGGTGTTTGGGTTTTTTTCAGCATGATTGCCGCTGCCTCGCATGCCCCGCCTTCACTTGTGCACTGTCCACAGCAGCCTTTCAAGTCACAACAGTGTATACCTTGAAAACAGGAGGAATGCCTTTGTCAATGCACGCACGCACGCACACACAGGAGTATATGATCGATTGCCACAGTTTTACAGTTAATGCAATAAAAATAAAAAAAAGCCATGCACTCTTTGTTTGGCTGTCCTGTTTTTTTTTTCCATCTGCTGTGTGCACTGCAGAAGTCAGTCGGTCCATTTGCATTGAAAATGATGACATGAATGAAATGGAGCTGGCAACTCAAGGAAATTAAGTGCAGTCCAGGATGGGGGCCCCCGCACCCCCATATTTTGGTGAAATCATGTAAGTGCGCCCATTCATCCCCGACATGTATTACCGTTAGCATGTTGGCATTTGATCAATTCCTATTTGACGGGGTGATTTCCGTCATCAGGTTTGTCGTCCTTTTTCGGTTTGCCATAGCAACCGCTAGTTTTGGATCAATTCCCATTTCAAGAAGTACCGACTACAGGGAACAAGGTAAAAACTTTATTGATCCGCCAGAGCGCTTTTTATGCGACAGTTGCCGTCTTGCCATGTTCTTACACGACAACGATTAGTTTGCATTTTAGCGAGAAATTAGCGACTGCAGGACTCGGTGTAAAACAAAAGAGTGCCACAGGTACAAAAGAGTCCGAATATGTGGCGGCAACGGCAAAGTGTCCCACAGGCAAGGAGGTGGACGGCAGACGCCATCCCGATGCGTGGAAGATGCCATTCGCTACCTCTCAAAGAGAATCACCAGTTCGCAGTGTTCCGTATGTGGGAACATGTCCACGGGCACAGCCAGACTTGGAGAAAAGGCGTCCCCCTGGAGTTTCCTCGCTGGGTCGGGTGCACAACAAAGCTCCCTGAAGTTCCTCATGGCCTCGCCCTCCGGCTTGCAGGACACGTAGACCAGACGGCGGATGGCGGGCTGGCTGCGTAAGGCCCGGATCACTCGGTGATGGAGACCGGCGCGGGCGGGGTTTACCACCGCCGCCAGGCGCCCGTCCCCGGACCCCAACTGGGACACGAGGCCGGGGAGGACCGCCTCCGCCTTTCCGGCCACGAACCGGCACTTGTCAAGCCGGTTGAGGGCCGCGTTGTGTCTGGCGTCTTCCACCGCCTGCTCTACGAGCTCCACTCCGACGAGTCGCCGTACTCTGGGGGACGCCGTGATGCCCATGGCGCCCGTCCCGCAGCACACGTCGAGGAGAGTCCCCGATCCGTCTTCGCGATCGGGGACGCACAAGTCTCGGACCGTGCTGTAGAGCACCCGAGCGGCGCTACGGTTCACCTGGAAGAATGCGTCCGGAGAGATGCGGAAGCTAAAGCCCAGCATCTGTCAACGACAGTCAAGAGCTACCGCTAGTTATTTCAGTATACACTGGGAGTGTCATCATGATTGATTTCCTGATGTGGTCATTTTTTTGAAAGAGAGCTTTATGAAAACAAACTTTTGTTTGGTTCTTAACATATATACCTAAACCGCAATGTCATGAAAAAAAAAAGTACCCCACTTGAAAGAAGGCTTATTGACACCTGGAAGGTGTTTGAAGATATATACTGCCACCTTGCGGTGTTCTTTAGCTGCTGCTGGAACGAGTCAATTGCATATCCGTCAACCTCCAAGTTGATTTCTTGGGCAAAATTCAACCACCAAATGACTGACTTGAATGTGCAGAAGTGGTTTGATTAGATCAAATTAATGAAATGAATCCAGTGGCGGTGTAAGACATTCAACCGTTTGGCTGTCCACAAGTATTGATTGATGATAGGTGGGAAGCTGAGCGACAATGAAGCGGACCTCCGCTATGGCAAAACCTCTCCGGACAACAATATGCGGACAAGAATATTCAGAGAGTCGAAAGAAATGTATTGGGAACTGCTTTTTTTGCACGATTCCTTGAAAATGCCTCTCTGTCGTGAAGCTAAACCAGGGGTGGGCAAACTTTTTGGCTCGGGGGCCGCATTGACTTTTAAAATTTGACAGAAGGCCCAGGTCAGCACGAGCTATGGTACATTAAAAAAAAAAACTGCATTTGTTGACCGTCCATATCAAACATCAACAGAACAAAAGCATGAAAGTACGGTATTAATATACTTTTTTTAAATGACAAAAGTGTTGTTGATGACGTATTTTAGCCTGTGCATCGCTGCAGATGGGTTGTGATCAGACCAGTAGAAGTAGAGCGATACAGAGGTACTGGGTGGTCGAAAAGATTGCCCCCCCCCCTGTGTTCTGCAACTTCAAGTCAATGCGCCACCTGGCGGTGAAATGCCTGTCGTTACAAGTCCAATTGAAATGAATGCAATCATTCACATCGAACCTTAATTGTGGACCAATCTTCGGCGGGCCGGATTAAAAAGACCAACGGGCCGGATTCGGCCCGCGGGCCTTAGTTTGCCCACCACTGAGCTAAACCAAATACTAAAAGACAAGAGCATCGGAAAAAGGATGTTCCGTCTGTAATCCACATCTTCGCTGTTCTGAGTGTGTTAAGGGACGCAAAAATAAACACATTTCAGAATCAGCATTTTTTTTTAAGCATCCACATCAGTCCTGCATTTCACGAAACTGCATACTTTCTGCACTTGTGTTCATTACCTGCTCATAAATGTGCGCGTGACCAAACAGGAGCTGGTAGGGCGAGTCCTCACGCGCACAACGGGTCATGGCGCTCTCCTGGAAGTAAAGCGAGTCCAGCTCACAAGCCGACCCCGGGCCATTGGCGAAGAACTCGGCCAAGTCTTCCCGGTGGGCCGCCACCTCCTCCCGGGAGAGTCCTTGTGGGTGGAAATACACGATGGCCATGGTGTTGCCGGCTGCATCGGTCCTCACCGTGACCTCTCTCCAGTGCCCCCCGTCGTGGAGGAGGAGGCAAGGCTCCAGGGAAGAGCGGCGGATGAATTCCTGGTAGCGTCTGGCCACCTGTTTGTGCTTCTCCGGCATGTTGGGCAGGTGGTCTCCATTGACGCACACAATGTTGCCATCCTTGCCTTTGCCCACGTAAAACCCAACTGTCTTGGGGTTCCCGTCCACTCCCCTGTTGACGGAGAACGTCGACTTGTTTCGATAACCGTCCCTGACTGGGGACGGCAGGATAGGCAGGACGGGGAACGTGATCTTTCCGCCATCGCAGAGCTGCTCCAGTATTTTCTCCTGATGTTTTTGCTTGACTTCAAGTTGCTCATCATAGGTGAGCCTCCACAGGGGGGTGACCACTGAGGCCAGCCTGTCCTCCCAAGACAAATCACCGGCCCGGGTGGGCCTCCCGTCTCTTTTCCTCTGACGGTTCTTGACTGGTTGCTGCGTTGCACGAACGGCAGCTATGGTGTCTTTAGATGAAAAAGACAGACAGGTCTCCCGACGAGGACGCGCAGGAACCCGTCTCATAAGATTGAACGCCCTACAGTAAGCCATCTTGACTCTCAAAGATGCAGCAGTGACTTGAAAATGCGATCTTAGGTCACACCACGAACGCACCTGTTGAATAACAGCCCCCTCTCGGCCTTTCTGTTCTGGCGGTTGCACGCCACAGTTTTCTTCCACTTGTCAAGGTCTCTCAAGAGGAATCGGGGGGCCAAGTGGCGGAAACCGGCGGGGGTCCCACTCTTGTGACGTTTCGACTGAAGTTCGGGTTGCCTTTGCGTGACGTCATCACCCCGCGCCCAGAGCTGGGTCAAGTAAATAGCTCCGCCGTGTCGCAATGGACTCAAACAAGGACGAAGCGGAGCGTTGCATCAAAATCGCACTGAACGCGGTCAGCAACAACCAACCGGACAAAGCCAGGAAGTTTTTAGAGAAGGCCCAGCGTTTGTTTCCGACGGACCAAGCCCAAAGTAAGTCGAATAGAGCGGGTTCTTCACACGGCGGACCGCCGCTTACACATTGCAAGGCTAACCGTTAGCATTGCACGATTGGGGCTCATGAGAACGGTGAGGTTTGGGTGACAGCCGTCGTTTTCTCCCCGAACAGACTTACTGGACACGCTAGCGCACAACGGGAAGCCTCCGGACCAGAATGGCGGACCCGCTAACGGAGAAAGACCTTCCATGAGGCACCGTCATCACCGAGAGGACGCTGAAACGTCCGCGCAGGGGCCCGCAGATTCGACAAAACCTTACACCGCCGAGCAGATGGAGGCGGTCAGGAAGTCAGTATGCGTCATTTGCTTCCTCGTTCAATACCGAGTGCTTATTTTGTCCTGACCGGCAACTCGCCACTTGCCGGTTTGGTCGTGAATCGCCCAAGGACTACAAGTGCAAATGTTGCGCCGGTTAAAGTGTGCCAGCTCGTGACGTCGTGGCTACAGCTGTTAACCTGAAACCGATGCAAACGCTGGACCTTTTTGGGTTGTATTTTGGTCCTGGTTTAGAATTCCTTGCAGCCAGTAGCGAGTTGTAAACGAGCCCTTTCTTTTCGCTCATTTATTGAGGAATGGAACAGCTGTGCAAATGAGCAATGTTCATGTCGCTCGAGAAACAAAAATAACTAAAATGATTAGGGCCCCGTCCAAAATAAAAGGTTATGGTTAGGAGAAGCATAATAAGGAGGTTAGTAAGAAAACGAGGAAAATATGTTTTTTTTTGTTAGAATTTAGACAATTTCCAGCCTACATACAAAAAAAATAATACTAATAAAGTTAAGGTAAGATTATGATTAGAAACACAAAGTTACTGCACTGACTTTGCCCAAACGCCCATAGAACCCTAACATAGCAGCCTACACGTTACGCTAAAATATCCTGTTCGCGGGCCGCCCGCTGTAATCACGATAAAATAGCCGTGATATTCTCGCCCTGGCGTTTGACCAATCGGAGCCGTTCTATCTGCTCACCAAATTTGTTTCATCCCTGCAGGATTAAGGGCTGTAAAGATTACTACCAAATCCTGGGGGTAGAAAAGACCGCCTCCGATGAAGATCTCAAAAAAGCGTACCGGAAGCTGGCTCTCAAGTTCCACCCTGATAAAAACCACGCGCCCGGAGCCACCGATGCATTTAAAGGTGCACCGACGGCGGTCCAAGCCAGTGCGATGTAACCACTATGCGCGGCGTTGATGACCCTTATCTGCCTGCGCCTTTCAGCCATCGGCAATGCCTACGCCGTGCTGAGCAACGTCGACAAGCGGCGGCAGTACGACCAGTACGGCGAGGAGAGGTCGCACCCGAGCAGACAGCGGCAGCACCGTGACTTTGAAGCCGATATTTCACCGGAGGACCTCTTCAACATGTTCTTTGGTGGAGGCTTCCCATCCAGTCAGTCAAAAGTAGCTCGCCAGTACAGCTGCCAAATGTCCGCGCTCTCCCCTTGATGCCGTTCGCCTGTCGCTTTTAGGTAACGTACATGTTTACAGAAACGGAAGAATGCACTTTGCGCACCACAACAGGCAAGAGAGAAGAGAGCAGCAAAGAGATGTAAGTCTTCATCCCCCCCCCCACATCTAATTATTGTACTCAACCTTGATCGGATTCAGCCCGATTGTAGCGTGCCCTCCCGGAAGAGGAGGAAACTTGACTGATGATCTTGCCGTTCATTTGTGAGCACCCTCAATCCACAATCGTGGCCTAATCACCGCAACAGCAGAGACACGTTTCACAACGCGTGCGGATAACGCGCAATTACCGTTCGTGTTTTGCACTCGATGTTTACCAACACAAATGCTTTTACGCTGCCACGTTGCCTGCATTCGAATGGTTTGGTTGCGTCTCTTTGTGAGCAGGGAGGCCTGGCTCTGTTTGTTCAGCTGATGCCCATCCTCATCCTCATCCTGGTGTCCGCGCTCAGCCAGCTCATGGTCACGCAGCCTCCCTACAGCCTTAGCTACCGCCCGTAAGCGCATCGCGGCCTCCGGCCCGGCCGGCGTCCGTTTCGAACGCCGCTTAAGTGACGGCCACGACGTGTCGTCCGTCCCGCCAGGTCGGCGGGTTACGTTCACAAAAGGCATACGTCCCACCTGAAGGTGCCTTTCTACGTGGGCGAGCGCTTTGACGACGACTTCAGCGGAGCTAACCTGAAGAATGTGGAGAGAGCGGTGGAGGAGGACTACATCTCCAACCTCAGGAACAACTGCTGGAAGGAGAAGCAGCAGAGTGGGTGCACTTGACCTTGCGGCGCTTTCGTGGCAAGAATTGTGGCTCACGCTTGTTCTGCGCTTTCAGAGGAAGGCCTAATGTATCGCGCCCGCTATTTCGGGGACTCGGAGTTGTACCAGAGGGCGCAGAGGATGGGGACTCCCAGCTGCAACCGGTTATCCGAGATTCAGGTCATGCTGGACGGTTAGAAGCTGTTTGGACTGTTACGGGTACGTGAAGATTGACTTCAAATTTTCTCTCGCTAATTTCACTGTCAACTTTTTTTTTTTTTCTTCTCAGATTTAACGATGAGCGCCACGTCGAAATGTTCATTGTTTGATGGAATTATTCGAATCATTTTATCAGTGAGTGGGCACTGTTGAGCTGAGACGACTTGATGTGCATTTTATGTTCGAAAAGAGGGAGAGAGGTTTGAGGGCTCCGTTTGCTGCCCATCGGTAGCATGTAGCCCAGTTTTGTTTGCGTTTGTGTTTTGCAAGCGCTGGCGCCGTCATTTCCGCTTGAGAGTCAACCGTGTCGTACTCACTCCGCCGTGTGACCGTCGAACTTTGGCCAAGGAAATAAAAGCGGTTTCTTACAGCGCCAGCCAAGTCGGTGTCGTTGTCTCAGCGAAGTGAGCAACAACACTTTTGACCGACATTGAAGGTCAAGCATATTTGTCAATAAAAACGGTCCGAGGGACTTTGCTGATTTCAAAATCAGGATGACGTGTGTATTGCTCATCGACGGTCATTAGATCAAGCATTGCGAAATATATTTTACCCGAAATAACATTTGTTAAAAGAACACATTTTTAAAAATTTGCGGTTGAAAAATATTAACGCGTAAAACGAAAAAAATCTGATTTGAAAAATCTATCGAACCCGGACAGAAGCATTGGGACACCTCGATGGTGGTAAGTGGTAAATCTTTTCAGGTTTTTACTGCCACGTAATAGCGTATATCCTCTCTTTTAGGTCCTTTTGGTACTTGAATCGTTTTGGAGGACCGCATCGGTAGCCTCAGCCCCCCCCCAAATCGGAGCGCACGTGTGCAGCAAACCCAAGAGAATCAAAACAAGCCTTACGCACTGTGGGCAGCGGACCTGATCCGGGAACCACTCGGCAGCTTCCTGTGGACCACCGACTTGGCATACAACAAGCCGGGAGGCTTCGGCTGACCTTTTCTTCCCTTCTCGCCCGTCTACGGGACGGCGAGGGTCCGCAGGTCGTCCCTTTGGAGTAGGAAACAAAGCTGCTAAGATTGTGATTTTTTTCTCTCTCCTAATCAGTTTTTTTTCCTCCCCTCTCTCTTCTCCATTTTGAGAACCCCAACCGGGCTTCTCATAGACACGCGTCTGAGCCGCTCATTAGTTTTGCGTTTGTTTTTATAGTTCTTTCAAGTGTATATATTGACTAGACTTTTTAACAGTGCAGAATTTATCAACGGTAATATCATTTATTAATAATGTTATTAAGTGACTTTGCTCATAGCCCGTCGGATCAAGATCGTTAAAAAAACAAAATCTTGCACAGGTAAACCTTATTTATTAAATTAACAAGTGAAGAGTTGTATTATGGTTTTCTTTTGAAATAAATTTTGTCTGAAATTGCCGTTCAATACGTTTGGTCGGTTAGCGTTGATTCGCAAGGCTCGTTGGCTGCCCTGTGAGGATACCTTTGTACGGTGGCTTTAAAGGAACAAAAGAGTGAATTGGAGTCATTTTTGTGACGGTGATTCCAAATTGCCATATTAATTGCTTTGGGGGGCTTTTTTCTGTGTCTTAAGTAAAAATGAAGTAACAAGTACTTTTCCAATATTCATCTCACAAAAAAATGTTTATAGTGGTTATTTGAGAATTGTGCGGTTAACGGATTTCTCAAAATACTCACTTTCAGTCAATAATGTGGTTGATTTATACCAGTAATTCGAGTTGAATTTTTATTTTCATTTTTACTTAATCTACGAATGACCTGGATGAGCTGTCCATTTTTAAAATAAAAAAATAGAACTTTTTTGAAGGCGAAGAAAGAGAACCGTCCACAATTGCCGAGCCATCCCGAGCAGTCACCACACCACACAAGACATAGAAAATAATTTATTTTTCTTAAATACAAAAACATGTAAGATTTGACCATCAAATACCAAAGTTATCTTGTCAAGCAACTTTAACATGCATTTTCATTTAAAAAAGAAAAAAAAATTCACCTCCAGCCAGGCGAGAAGCTGCCACAGACGGACCTTTGCCAACTACACGTTGTTGCTGGGATTGTGCGTTTGGGGCTCTATTTATGTGACTGGCCTAAATCCTGCGTGGCGCGAGGTTGTAACTCTGTGCGGGGGCGGGTTAGACGCCATGTTGGTAACTCCGTAGTTGAGTGCAGACCCACAATCGGCAAGAGGGAGGGCTGCGTTGCTGTGGGAGCGGTCTCGGTTGACTTCATCACGGCCAATCAAAGGGGCTCCTTTCATTCCCTTCAAGTCAGCACAGCGAGCCTTACGCTTTGTCAGAAATCAGGATCCTCCGGGATTTGTGCCCAGGGACTCTTGCGCCACTGACAAAAACAGAGCTCTTGGTGTCATTTCGCATGTTCATTTGAGACTTTCTAGTCAAGGAGCGCTTAGGTCAGGAGCACTCTTCAATGAGCAGCTCCCCTGAGCAGTACAACTTCCTCTTCACGGCCCTGAAGCCAGACCTCAGTCTTAGAGAGCGTGGGTGCCTCGCGGCCGTCTCGCACGTCTGCTGGGACCGGCCGCTGATGAAGAACCTCCGGACCTCGGGCCACAATCCGCCCGCCCCGGCTCTGAGCACCAGGGTCACGTGGAAGGTGGGCACCAGCGCGCCCACCACGGCGATCTCGCCCACGCTGCACGGGGACCACGGCTCGCCCCTGTCCACGCACAGCTCGACCAGCGCTCCCCGCAGGCCGCACGGCTCGCTGGCCGCCAGATGCACCAGCTCCTGGCCCACGTGGTCCAGCAGGGAGTCGGGCACGAGGAGACGGGAGCAGCCCAGGAGCTGCACGGCGCCGCGGAGAGATTCTTCGATGGTGGCCACCAGCTCTGCGGCCAGGGTCTCCTCAGAGGGGTAACAGAACGAGCTGCTCTCGGAATTACACGTGGACATGTCTGCTACGCAACCTAAAAGCAAGGACGGGGAGTCGTTCAGAACCATTTGGAGACTGCACAAAACTGCATTGACTTGATAACAGCGTGCACACATAGGTAGCAACAACAAAATGCAATTATGTGAAGCAGTTGTTTTTTTTCCCCAAGACAATTTTTTTATGTAATTTTCTTCAGGGTTATTATTATATTTTTTGGGGGGTGATGTCTTTTGCGATGTTCCATTGCATTTAATAGAAATGTATTTTTAAACACGTACAGATGTTTACTTCATGCAACAGTTCTGAGACGAAAGAGTTTGCTGCAGCACTCACCGATGTCAGTATCGTCGTGATGCCTGTGCGCGAGCCCCTTGAGCCTGCCCCAGGACAACCGCTTGGAGCCGCCGTCGTCCTCGGCCGGGGAAGGTTGGAAGCTCCCGTCCAGGGAATGAGCGCAAGACATTGTCAAACAAAAGAGCAAGGGAAAATGAGGGTTAAGTGCAAAAAAAGTGACGTCAGCTGTCAGTCGGAGTCTGCGGTAGAACACGAGCAGCAACAATGGAACAAAGCGTTAAATAGGCGAGCGGCGAAGTTCCGCCCATTGGATTTATCCGCCAATTAGGAGACACCTCACGTGCTCGGCATCCAAACCTGCATGGTAATGTGACAGCGAAGGACACGCCTCCGGAACCCTCGCCGTACCAAAACTTTCCGTTGTTGTTACTTTAGTTTTTAATATCCATCCATTTTCCCAATTTATTTATTTATTTAAAAAACAAATCAAAACAGCCCACTGATTGAACAACATGGATAAAACACAAAATGTTCAAAAATGAAACAAAACTTTTGTTCCCCCTTTCCCTTTGCCGAAGTTACCCAATAACAAGCTTGTGGGAGGTCAACAGCAGGCGTCACACGAACCTCACGTTTTGCACGTAGGCTGCGAATTAGCAACGAAATGATCGGAAGCAACAGTGACGATGAATCACAAACACTCCCAAATGTATGTATGTCCATGCGTTGGCCGTAGGGAGATACAATACAATACAATACATGCTGATTTATATAGCGCTTTCACAACAGCGGCAGCTGTAACAAAGATGATCCAAACAAAACTGTTCCTTCGTGTATTACAATCGTAATTACAAATGTCTTTCTGCATATAACTCTTGTATTGGTGCACGTTGCAAAAGCATACTATGACAAAAGTTACTGCAGCAGGAATCGAAAACTGTACCCCTGCATTGTGAGGCGGACGTGCTAACCAGTCGCTCACAGTGCCCGCACACTGATCATGTAAATGCAAATATAATTGCCATTTTTAATTTTAAATTCGATTTATAAATAAAAACACATCGTAACATTTGAAACATTAAATACTGTACTACAATAGGGAGGCGCGAAGCTGTATGTTTTCAACTGCAGTGCTACATCTGTCCTCCAAGTGTCAGTAGTCAGAACAGGAAATCGAATCACCGCCGAAATGAGGCGAAGAAGAAGCTCCGACTGGAGGGCGGCAAATTTTGACACCTCGTCGAGTGGGAACGTCGAAATGTCATCGGTAACTTTCGCTTTTTCTCATCCTGTGGCTGTTTTACTTACAGTTGTTAACATTTCAACTGTGTTTAATGTACCACGTTTGCTGTCGAGAAGTGAGCTAGTTATAATTTTAGACGCCCGAAAAACCGTGACGTCTGAAATGTCCAACACTAAAAGTGCTGTACTGTACTTGTATACTCGTGTTAGAAGGGGTTCAGTTGTCCTCATATCGCTAGTTCTTCAACACAGTCCTACATTCATTTGTCATGTCATGAATATGTTTTGCCTTGTTTGTCCTCATACCAAGCTTGGAAACGTTTTCCCTAGGATTAACATGCTTCAACTTCCACAGAAATAAATGTTTTAGCAGGCCTAGCAGGGTCACTACCCGAAAACCCCACGATGGAGCGGGGTACACTCTCTAACAAACTGTTACAGCTCCAGTATATTAGAAAAACCTTAAACATCTCCTGTTTTGTTGCCCAGGAATGAGTGGACAGGACCGAATAAGAGGGACATGGCGGGGTGGAAATGATGGTTGGAGAGGAAATGGAGGAGGAAGGAGAGGAGGAGGAGGCAACGGGGGATGGAGAGGAGGAGGCAATGGAGGATGGAGAGGAGGGTGGAGGGGTAGACCTTGGAGAGGGGGTTCAGGTAGTGGACGTGGAGGAGGAGGACCATACGGTGGGAAGGCTGGATGTGATAACAGAGCATCGGCAAGTCAAGGCTCTGGCACACATAGGGGTGAGTTTATTCAATTTGCTTTGGAAAAAACAAGAACTCCCGCTGTTGAGAAATGAGCTCACTATCGGAGGCAGAGGCACTTACATTTTTTGCTCTAGTGTCCTGTACTGAACCCGCCCTTACTACAAATAACTACTTCTCGTCAGTTACATAAATTCAAACGTTTTGACTGCCTCTAATTAGCTACACTTAGGACTCCGGTCACACCATCACACCTTGACTTTGTAATTTAACTGATAAAATGTTGGCACTAAACAAAAAACACATACAATAGCGCTATATTCATTGAACAAAAAATAGCAACATTCTCTCAACTAAAAATGTTCAGGGGAAGTTAAAAGAAAAAAAGCACCGCCAGAGATAGCTGCTACTTTAACCCCACTAACAAGAGTCCAATTTGAATCCAAATTGCCTTTTCAGTCCTCCATCAGGCCACTCTGGATGTGCTGTGCCCTTACAAAGGATGGTCGCTGTACTTCACTGACGGTATTTAATGAAGATTAGGCCGAGCGATGATAAGATTCACACATGAGAATCAGACTTTTCTTTCGGCAGGTTTCATCGAGAGCTCGCCAAGCGTAGAGAAAATCAAAGCGTTTGAGAAGTATTTCACCTCCAAGATTGACCTCTACGACAAGGTCGGGTTGTGTTTCTGACGTGATGTGGTGGACTGGGGTGGTGACTCGCTGTGTGTTACAGGACGAGATCGAGCGTCAGGGCAGCGTACTGGTGGACTACGCGGACCTGACCACAAACGAGACGGTGCTAGCCGCGCTTCCTGCCCTGACTGCAGAGTTGAAGGACCAACCGGAGATGATCTTCAACTGTTTGGGAGTGGCCATTCACCAGGTACAACTCACACGCACGGATGGACGGGTTGAATGATTACTTCTTAATACTGTATGGGCCAGTATTTCTATCCGAGTTCACTGTTGAATGAGAAGAATTCTGGCCAAATATGAGTGATTATTGATCGTCATTGAATTGCACCTTGTTGAATATGAATGGCAGATCATGTCTGCAAAAGTCGAATATTTATCGGCCATAGAGAGTCACAGAGAACATTAACTCAACAGGTGTGACTCCAAAGTGGAACCCAGAGCTATTTTTTGTGTGTCACAGGCAAGTAATTGTGAATAAAATGCTGTACAATTATTTAATGTTCATCTGATGTTGATCGTTTTTTTTTTTTTTTGCTTGACAAACCTATGAGGGCCTCGCCCATGTAAGAGGAAAGAGGAGAAGCGGCAATAAAACAGGCCATAATGCAGACGCTAGTGTGTGAGGCCGGACACGAGACAAGTTGCATACTAGGTGCGACTTAACCAAATGCGAGAGATTAGAAATAAATCGAGATTGAAACATTTCTATAGAGATAGCCGCAGGCGTCATGTTTATTTTATTTGTTTTGAAGGCAGCCTCCTCTTGTTGTGAAACAGGTGTTAACTGTGGACTTGGAGAAACAGGCCGCCGAGCTGCCCGGCGACGAGCTGCCCGTCACCGCACCAATTATTAGCATCCCTCGCATCAGTGCAAGGTATGCGGCAGCAAAGCTCACGTTTGTTTACACTCGAGGTCCACTGTGAATTTAAGAAAACTGCACCCCTGTTCAAATGGGCGTTTTTATGAAATATAAAAAAATGAGCCCAATGCGACATTGAACCTGTACGTCTCGATTGCAAAGAAAGACCGCTTTATGGGAGACACCCCGAGTGTGAATGTGTTTGATTCATTCTGAACACAGCTAGCTGCAAGTTATAAAGGGGTGTGCACACTTGTGCAATGGCCTTTTCTCAGTTGTTTACTTTTACTTCATCCCGTTAAAAGATTTTCTGAGGGGATTTTTTTGTTTTACATTTGACTCATACAGGATGTAGGTCGGAAAAAAAAGCTTTTTCAAATAATTTCTCTGGCTTTCATTATTTTATATCGCAGAAACCTGGCATTTGAACAAGGGCGTGTAGAGTTTCGATACCCGCTGTAAGCGCGACTTATATATACAGGCTGTACAACTACGAGCCGCTGACTCCGCTGCGCACGCTGCGCGCCAGCGTGTTCGGCTGCCTGGTGTGCGTGAGGGGCACGGTGGTCCGGGTGAGCAACATCCGGCCTCGATGCACCAGGCTGGCCTTCCAGTGCCTGTCGTGCTCCAGTACGCTCTCGCTGCCGCTGCACCACGGCAAGTACGCCACGCCCGCCAAGGTAGGAGGCACGCGCACCCCGGCGAATACGCAGGGTTGGCGTCGGAAGGGTCTCACTTGCGTGTGTTGTCTGGCAGTGTACCCAGCTAGATTGCCGCAGTCGTGCGTTCAGCGCCAGACGGAGTTCCCCTCTGACACACACTGTAGACTGGCAAATCATCAAGTAAGTATGACACACCGCGTCGACTTGCGCCGTTTGTGACGCTTACAAGCCTTTATTCCACTAACAGGGGGTTAGTGGAATAAACAGCCTTCCGCTGTGACCGCTACAAGTTACCGCGCGCCAACTGGGGATGCCCGGACCTCTGCCACTTTGTATTCCAGTATTTCAATATGTGACAAGTCCAATGTGTAAAAGTCCTACGACACACCACCACCAAACCAAATTGCTACAAATTATTCCAGCTCTCCCAGGAGCAAGACACCTGATTTAAATAATCAGGATTCTTCTAATGCTGCCTCAGACCTGGCTGATGAGCTGATCATCTGAATCAGGTGTGTTGCAGCCGGGAGACATGGAAAACAGGCAGGACAGTCGGCCCTCCAGGCCCGCAGCTGGACATGCCTGTTGTACACTGAAAGAATGCTCATCTTGTCTTTGTTTAGTCAGTGAACAATCGTCGCATGTTTAGTCACATAGCTACGCGAGATTGATACAAAGGTTAATTGCACCTGTCCAAATCTCTTCCCTTGTTCTGCTTCTCGCTTCATGTTGAAATTGGATCATTTCTCAAGGTCGACAGCATTTGAAAACGACGATATCACCACTAGGTGTCGCACTTAGCTCACTGGTTCGTCAGCACTGACTCACCTGCAGCAGACTGACTCCTCGCAATTGCGGTTTTGGTCTGTTCGGATAAACAGCGGATTGTTGACAGAAAGCCATAGGTGGGTCTGTCATGTCAAGTATGTGTGTGCGTGCGTGTGTGTGTTGGCAGGGTGCAGGAGTTGGTGTGCGGCGAGCAGAGGGAGGCCGGACGGATCCCACGCACAGTTGAGTGCCACCTGACCGCCGACCTCTGTGACAGCTGCGTCCCCGGCGACACGGTGACAGTGACGGGGATCGTTAGAGTCACAAATGATGGTACGCACACACACACACACACAACCATCTGTGTCGACAGACATATCAACAGTGTACAGCTGCAACTTGCAAAGTTACAATTGTAGGAAAGGACATTGGACAGTACTTTTCAGAAGGCCCATTGCTACCAAATTTCTACACTAAAACGATTTTGATTGCTTTTTACATCATCGGTTCTCATCTGTTGGGGGTGGGGGGGGAACAATGGCCTTGTGTTTGCGATCCAGGCACCTCCAGGTGGAATAAGGACCAGTGCATGTTTCTCCTCTACATTGAGGCCACGTCAGTCAGCAACACCAAAGGTGGCTGCCGTTCCAAGTTTCACTCCCAAGTGAGTTGTCATCATCAGGTGGAGCCTCATGACTGTTGAATGCAGGTCAGCGGTCCAAGTGTGGAGGTGCGGGGTCGTCTGGCGGCTCGCCCGAGGACCGCTCTGGAGGTGAGGAGTTTAGCCTCAAGGAGCTCTATGCCATCCAGGAGATCCAGTCGCAGCCTGACCTGCTCAGACTCATTGTGCAGTAAGTTTGCCGGCCTGAAAGGCGAAAAAAAAAAAAGATAGAATCAGAGGCTTTCTTTGAATGAAACTCGTCGGCGGAAGCTCCACCGTCGGGCCAGGCTCCAGATTTGGCATCGGCACGAGGGCACCGCATGTAACCGACCCTCAATATTTGATCACAAGCGAATTTTTCATCTTCAATCTTCAATTGTCCAATGATTTCATCCCTTGGAACAAAACACGCAAGACAGCCTGTTATTCACGTACTGTCTTTTCCCTTTCTCTTCTATTTCTCTCTCCTTTTTCGTTCTATCTCTTCTGTGCTCTCTCTCTCATCGCTGCAGCTAAATTAGCTTCGCTTTCGAAGAGTTGAAGGTTTTTATCCATTTGAGGCTTCAAGGGTTCAACACTTGAATGTGTGTCCACATTGAGCAAAATGGAGTTTTAGGTGGAGCTTTAGGTGGTTCCTGCTGCTTTCGGATGTTTGTTGGAAAGGTGTTGACTCCTTTTTGCTCTCTTCAGCTCGCTATGTCCTGCCATCTACGGCCACCTGGTGAGCACCGCCGTCCATTCTGCGACTTTTCTGGTCGGCCTCTCACGCTGATGCGTTCCCACGCGCGTTTGTAGCTGGTGAAAGCGGCGCTTGTGCTGGTGTTGTTCGGAGGCCGGCAGAAGCACACGGGCAAGAACAGCGTCCCGGTGAGAGGAGACCCTCACGTCTTGATGGTGGGAGATCCCGGACTGGGCAAGAGCCAGATGTTGCAGGTCGATTCGATGCCCGAGAGCTCGACTCCATCCGATCTCCATCCATCTTTGTTCCAACTCCAACAAAATAATTGTATTGTCGTTTGTAGGCGGTGTGCAACGTGGCCCCTCGGGGGATCTACGTTTGTGGCAACAGCACCAGCGCCGCAGGTAACCCGTCTCACCAATTTTGCGTGGAGCGCTCACATTAAGGCGGTAAACTTTGATTGATTCGGGCCACTTTGCCTCATCTGCGCTGTTTGTAAAAGCCAGCTTTTTTCCCACGTTGCTACTGTGTGTAAATGGCACTGAATGGGTGAGGGGGGGGGCTAATTTCCAAATTCCGATGTTGTTATCAGAGGCGGTAATAGAGGCAGGATGTCACCCGCGTGGAAGGGAATTTAGCAATAACGCAACAGTAGGGTGAAGTTGAAAGCAATTGTCGCTCTCCATATTCTATACCTCAACACTTTGTTTGAATTGAGAGTATTTCACATGTCAAAGTAGTTACGGGACACTTTGAATTTTGTGTTCAGGACTAACAGTGAGTTTGTACAGAGATCCAGGAAGTGGAGATTACGCTCTGGAGGCTGGGGCCTTGGTGTTGGCCGACCAAGGTGGGGACGCAAGTGCAAACATCCATGCAGATTAGCTTTTACACTCAGCTCCAGAAAATGAGTTCAGACCTCTCAAGATGGTGTCAATTACAAAGGAGCGTCCTCATCGTACATGATGATGGAATGAGGCAGCCACCGTTCTTCTTAGTTGCAAATGTTTAAAGGAGCCTTTTTTTTCCCCCACAAGTTAAAAATGGTTCCCGAGTGTCTCGTGCTGTTCTGGGGGACTAACGGGCTTTCGTTATCATTTAACATTTTCGTTATCAGCCCTGGCTTTTTTGACATGGCCTACGCTATTCACTCACTAAACGGCATCATCTTTTCTCACGATCGTGAAACACTTTCTATATTGTGTTCATATCATATACAGACATTTTCTGTTTGCGCGTGAAGTGCCGAAAATTGTCCAAATTCCATTATGTTGGCATTTCTTTCCCTCATCATCGACACCGCAAGCAGAGATTTATTGCCTAATCTTTGGTCCTTTGTTCAAAAGCGGAGGTGCATTGATGAACGCAAGTGCAACTAATGAATTATCAAATCAATCTATAGTTATTTTTCTAAGCTACGCTGATCTCAAATCCAAAGTGATGCAAATCTGCCATCTACAGGGATCGGGTAGACGAGCTGAGCAAGACCCTCTCATGTGGGGGCGGGGGGGGGCTTGACGAATGTGTCAGTGGTGTTATACAGTTAGATTCCGGTTGACGAATCTATGGTAAACATCCTTCGCAGCGAATAAATGGAGAAAGTCACTTTATCTCTTCCCCCTTGAAGTCGGCATCCGTGTCCTCTATTCAGGTTTGTGCTGCATCGATGAGTTTGACAAGCTGGGCAGCCAGCAGCAGGCCCTGTTGGAAGCCATGGAGCAGCAGTCCGTCAGCCTGGCAAAGGCGGGAATCGTTTCCTCTCTGCCCGCCAGAACTTCCGTGGTCGCCGCCGCCAACCCCATCGGAGGCCATTACAACCGAGGCAAGACCGTCTCGGAGAATTTGAAGTGAGGCGTCGGTCGGTTGCTCAGGACGTTTTCGTGGCTTGTCGCCTCTCTTACGCTGCGTGGGGGCTGATTTTCAGGATGGGCTCTCCGCTGCTCTCCCGCTTCGACGTGGTCTTCCTCCTCCTGGACGTCCCGGACGAGTCTCACGACCGCCGTCTGTCGGAGCACATCATGGCCAACCGTGCCGGCGGAGGCAAAACCGGCAGCGCCCAAGTCGTCAGGGGCAACAAGAGCGACGCGGAGACGTCCATCTTGCTGGAGCGCGCCGACATGCCGCTCTCTGAGCGTTTGCAGGTGAAGATTCGATTCCATTTGATTTGTGGAGCGAAGGAGGTTCATCTCAAGCCACTTTGCATATGAAGCGCGCGCCTCACACATTAGGAGACTGGCTGAACCCTGCATGAGCCCCACAGCAGAGCGGCAGGGAAGAAACCTCAGACGGACCCGTAACTCAATGTTGGGCGGCTGTCTGCCTCGACCGGTTGGGTTTAGAACGATCGAGGAGTGTACACTATTGCAGTAAATGCAGTAAAAAGTCAGGATGTATCTAAAATAATGAACATTTCATCAGTGTGGTGGGAGTGTCATTCTCCTGGGTTTTGATTGGCTTCTGGTAATGTCAGGCATTTTCGAGTAGAACACTCAGTTTCGTTTCCAGCACGACGATCTCCCCCCCACCACGCGCCCCGCATTTCCGTGAAGCTGAGAACAACAAGTGCTCTTGTTCTTTCAGATCCGAGCGGGTGAAGCAACCGACCCCATTCCGGCGGTCTTGTTAAGGAAGTACATCACCTACGCTCGCCACTACGTTCACCCCACGCTCTCGGCGGAAGCGGCGCAAACGCTTCAGAACTTCTACCTGTCGTTGAGGTCCCAGTCGCGAGCCGCCGACACCACGCCCATCACCACCCGCCAGCTGGAGTCGCTCATCAGACTCACCGAGGTAGCCGCCGACCTGTCGCCGTGCATGTCAGACCACGCTGCGGAAAGTACCGGTAATCAATTCACGAGTGCGATCTGGCCGCCTCCATGCAGGCGAGAGCCAGACTGGAGCTCAGCGAGACGGCCACCGGGAGCCATGCGGAGGATGTGGTGGAAATTATGAAACACAGGTAGAGCGGGGTTTCCCAATGTTTTATGAGCCACGCATATCACATGACCAAACAAGAATAATATAGACAGTCAACTGATCTTGTCTCAATTTACTCCTCACTTGTGGGCCTGTTTAGTTTCGAAATGTCGTAAAATTACTTATTATGAGCTAGCAAAACATTTTCCATATTCCCTTTCTTCATTCCTTCACACACCTCACGCTCTGTTCGTGCAGCCTGGTTGACACGTACTCGGAC
This sequence comes from Hippocampus guttulatus, assembly GCF_054856545.1. Lineage (NCBI taxonomy): Eukaryota > Metazoa > Chordata > Actinopteri > Syngnathiformes > Syngnathidae > Hippocampus > Hippocampus guttulatus. The sequence goes on from NC_141270.1 coordinate 728,301, forward strand.
GGCCTGGGCAATCTGGACTTTGAGCGCTCGCAGCTGGGCGCGGGCATGAGCCAACGCGGTGCCGCCAAAAGACTCATCAGCGCTTTGCACGCGCACGCTCAGCAGACCAATCAGAAGCAGTTTGACCTCCAGACCATTCGATCTGTGGCGGAGAGGCTGAACATAAAGGTACAGTATGACATGATGTGTTTGGGGATTTACTGTATTTTACAAAGGTGGCCCTCACCTCTCTTCATTTGAAGTTAAGGTTATTCAAGTTGATTTCAAACCAGACAATATAACAATACATCACCACAAACAAAGCGGGGGGGAAAAAAGCAGCACACATCTAATTCCATTATCCGAAATAAAAACACCAATACGACCAAAACAACCCCACACTTATCTCATACCACAAACAAGGAAAAACAGTCATTTTCTCTGGTTCCTACTTGTTGTTTTACCTGGGAAATATGTCTTAAAATGTATTTTTACACTTTATTTCTGTCTCGATATGCTTCTTCAATAATGTTGCAATTATTTGCAGTCATTGATAAACGGTGCATATTTTTTGGCAGGTGATGGACTTTGAGGGTCTGGTAAGTTCTCTGAATGAACAAGGTTTCCTGTTGAAAAAAGGAGCCAAGCTCTACCAACTTCAGACCGTCTGACAAGCCCAACGGGCTTTACCATCACTCACTGAACTGGAGTGGACTGCAAAACTACCATTCGAGAGCAAAACAAGCAACAGACAGGCGAGACCAGGGGTGGGGTGAAGTACCTGAATCTGTTTTTTAACCTGGCCCACCATGCGTGAAATTAGCCGCTTTTTCTTGAAATTGGTTTGTTCCAAAGTATTTCTTAAAATAAGGGTAAATAATTGGCGAATCTGTGATTTATTGGAAGTATAATACAATTCAAAAATAAAATGTTCATGTAATCATTTATATTTAAATAATTGTATTTAAATTCTAAATAATACCATTTAAAATAAGAATGGCGTAATTGTGAAAACATTTGACAAACTTTACAAAATTTGCCCGCCCCTTTCAGCTACTTCACATTTCAATGGATCGTTCTTGCAAGCATGATTTTTCAAATTGTTTACTTTTATTTGACTTGCACTTTATTTGTTGTGCACTAATTTGTTAATTAAAGCATCTTTCTTTTTCGTAACCGAGTAATGCTATGCTGTTTTTCTTTTTTTTTTCCAGTTGTATTATCACAATGATATTTCGTTTAACCATATAATGTAAAATATTCGTACCAATCATTTTATTTTCCACGCGCAGTCTTGTTTCGCGGCTCCACCTCGCGGGCAGATTTACGACATTGCCCGCCCTCGCCGCGTCTCTTTACGGCAACATGGCAGCCCACTTGGTCCTGTCGGACCTCGTTCGGCCCTAAGCTGTAAAACTTCGTCATGGCCCCGCGGACGCAGGGCTCGCCGACGGAGTGCAGGTGAACATGATCATTTTATGTTTTCGGAGCCCTGCGGCGCCGCTGTGCCGCAAAGCCGCCGAGTGTCTGCTGTCGGCGCGGTTCGGGGCTGCGCGTCGGCAGGAGGAGGCGAAGACGACTTGGCGGCTCCGGCCCGGAGCACTCGTCATCCCGGCGGCGGAAGGCTCCTGGAGTCTCGGCCTCAGATGGGCGGACCGCCGCGCTCCCCGTCGCCTCGGCCCGCTTCTGTCGACGCGGTGGAGGCCGTGTCGGACCCAGCTCGTGCTACGCGGAGGTCACGGCAGCTTGGCGGTCAACTCCCGGGCCCTCCTGTCCACCGGCGGTCGAGAGTTCAGGGGGAAGAACGACCAGAAAGCGGACACACCGCAGGGGGAGGCCTTCCCGGTACCCGGACAGGGCCTGTTTAAGTTTAAAGAACTGGTAAGCACTTTCAGGCTGTAAGGATCACCCTTCCGTTCCTTAAAAAAGGTGGAGTGAAAATAAAAGAGCTTTACAAAAAATTGTGGCTCACAGACCCCCGTTTGAGAACCGTTCATCTGTTAAATAGATTGTCAATTGTCACCCTTCAGTACGAGAACCCGTGGACAATTCCCAACCTGCTGTGCGTGTGTCGGATAGTCCTGGCTCCTTTCCTGGGTCACCTGATCATCCAACAACACTTCCACCTCAGCCTGGCGCTCTTCACACTCGCCGGAGCCACTGACCTGGTAACACACGCGCGTACGATGCACAAAAACACAACTGTGTCATGTCAGCGCACAAGTCCGCTCCTCCTTACTTCGCCAAACAAGCCCATTCGGGGGGGGGGGGGGGGGGGGGGGAATGTTGCTTGTTCGCCATTTTATGGATTCACGCAACGTTGCAAAACTGCACAAACTGGCGGTGCCTGTTTTTTACCTCTCAAATTTAGGTCACTTCTCAGTGAAAGTAAGACGGGAGACGAATGTCAAAAGCTGCGGTCGTTATGCCACCCCTTTGTTGACTCCGACAGCAGTCTGTAAATTAATCATTAGGCATTCAACAGATAACACTTGTTTTATGCCTTGATTGCGTGTGTGTGTGCGTGTCCTTCTCAGCTGGATGGTTACATCGCCAGGACGTGGCCCACGCAGAAGTCAGCGTTAGGAAGTGCCCTGGACCCGCTGGCGGATAAAATCCTCATCAGCATTTTATATATCAGCCTCACGTATGCAGACATCATACCAGGTATTATTCCATGCGCGCCTTGAGAGCTCGTCCTGTGAGCTGTGGGAAAGGATGCGGATTCAGTTGGCCCAACCTGTGCAAGTGATGAAGTGCCTGTTGTCTCTCTTGCAGCACCACTGACAGCTCTGGTGGTCTTCAGGGACATTGGTTTGATCGCAGCGGTCTTCTGGGTCAGATACAAGACGGTGCCGCCACCGGTGAGGCTTTTTTTTTTTTTTGTCATTGCCACCTAAAAAAGAAGTCTTTTGTGTACAGTATGTCGTTTCCATGCCACTCACAGGTCACCCTCAGTAAGTTTTTTAACCCCTGCTACACGACAGCTCAACTCAAGCCGACACTATTCAGCAAGGTGAGACGTTCACTGTATCAAAGTAGAAAAAAATGTTTTTTTGTTCATAGTTGAATCACCCGCCACTATGAAGGATTTAATTCAAATCAAAACATATTGGTTCTAATAACTCAACTCCACTGTATTTATAGAGCACTTTCAAATAGCCATCACTGCATAAATGAGTTGCTTCATCATTGCTATGCTTTACACATTTGCATTAATTTACATTGTGTGTGTGTGTGCGTGCGCACACGTGCGTTTATCTGTTTGTGTGTTGATGTGGGCGCTCAACAGGTGAACACAGCCATCCAACTGGTTCTGGTCGCGGCATCCTTGGCGGCTCCAGTCTTCCAGTACACCGACAGCATCTTGCTGCAGGGCTTGTGGTAAGACGCCAACAGCGCCACCCACTGGCCCGCCGATGCACCATAAAGGAATGTTGAGTGTGCCCTCCGCATTCAACTGGTATGTGAGGGGTAGCACTGTAATTTGTATCCTACGTGTTGCAGGATCATCACCGCCGCGACCACCGCGGCATCGGGCTACAGCTACTGGCACTACGGCCGTAAGACTGTCCGGGTGCTAAACACCAGGTCGCCATGACGACAGCAAAAATCACTCGTTAACAAGCCTGAGACAAACGAGGCACGAGTCAGACACGCGAGTGCTGGATGACGGCCAAGAGTGGTAAGAACAAACAAATGGCTGCTAAGGCGTGTCGCCATGGCGATGACTCGCCGCAGATGGTGATCCCGCCGCTCATCCCCTGGACCCACTATATGTAGAAAGAGCATCTCCTATTTTTACACAGAGCGATCACCGTCACATTACTGTATGTATGAGTCGCGTATGAATGTTTGATTTATCAATAAAATTGAAAATCTGTTCAATGCAAATGCATCTTGAGGAGTGCAATTCATACCTGATAGTAAATCTCAATGAATGACATCACCAAAATAAAAACACAGTGAGTAAATGGTTGCCCCAGTCAAAGTATACACAATTAAATATAATGTATGCGCCATTATTCTCCCTTATTTTCCGTTTAGCCCCAATGTTATTTTTATCAATGTGATTTTAGGATAAAAGTTAAAAAATAGCTGGCCCTTTTTGAAGAAGTAGAAAAGGCATCGCACTGCCTGGACATGAGCGATGCTTGAAGAGAAATGTGTTGGGACACACCTGCAGTTAAAAGGAAAAAGAAAAACAGTTAAACAACCTTAGTGGGGACCAAGAACAAAACCTTGGGGGACTCCATTTTTGGACATTTCGAGGCCACGTGTCTATACTTTTGCCTAACCTTTGGTGTTGCTTATTCGGAGTAATCACTTCAGATAAGGTGGAAATCAACCATATGTCATATTTAATACTTATATATATAATATAATATATATTATTTGTACATGTTATTTGGGTGTATGTGCGCCTATAAACAGTCATTTGGGATGTGTGTCCCTTGAAATATAAAGAGAAAAAAAAAGGATGCAATTGGGGACTTGGTCCTGTACTCTAATTACAGCGAGTGAAAAAAAAAATGTACACATCACCTTTCCTTGTTTTGGGCATATTTAATTTTATAATGAATCGGTTTGACTTTTCCTTAGACTTTTTTCTGTGTTAAAAAAACATCATATCCACTAAATATAAGCCATGAGGCCCCGTGATATCATCTGCAATGCACACCAACAATCGTCTGTGGAAGATGCCAAACATGAGATTTACTTTTACAGTACATGCTCAACATTTTGTGTTAGATCTGTAAAAGGAGCAGTGGATGATACCCATAAGAAACCCAAGTGTGCAAGTGTAGGCTATAAGAAGGATTAATTATGGAGTCACTTGACCTCTTTTCCGTTCTGCAAATCTCCTTCAGGCAAGACCAGATGCACTAAAGCAAAAAAAAAAAATAATAATCTAGTTATTTGTGCCATTTAGATTATTTCTAAATGTATTTGAATGTCGGACTAATACCTCTTTTGCTCCAAAGTTGAATGTCTGACACACAGGCCACGCTTGACTAAAAGTCCTTTCCAGCGGCCTGGGAGCTCGTCTCTGAGGACTCCTTTAAGACGCGCATAAGCACGAACCGCCTGGTACGCTTCCAACGCTCTTTAGGGATGCTCTTGTTGCATCGGTCTGACATCTCCTTCCATTTTCAAAGGCTCCCTGAACGCATCACGGCCGGGCCTCGCACCCCAACAGTCCTCCAAACTCCACTTTTGCTTATGAAATCCAAAAAGTGATTCAGATGATTTCCAGTTCCTGCAAAGGTCCTGTCCTGCATGCTCACACACACACACGCACGCACACACATCCATGCACACACACACATACACTCTCTTTGGTCTTTTATGGGCCTGAAATAGCTCTCCGCCTCCCACTCTGCCTTATATAAGATCCCAGCACAGAGATATGCTATTGCAGAAGTGTGTGTGTGTGCGTGTGCACGCGCGTGTCAATGGGTGGGCACTGGGAGTGTCTTGAATCTGTGCAATTGCGTGATTTGCCTTGTAAAATGGTGAGTTTACAAAAGAGGTCAGTATATATACTGTATATATATATATATTATTATATATATATATTATTATTTTTTTTAAATGACGACCAGATCGTGCAAATTGTTGACCTGCTTTTAAAGTGCAAATGTTTGATACAAATTTAATGAGCAAAGACTTCCTCCAAGGTTGAATTGTTGGCAACTCATAAGTGAGTTGAGAGCAACCAGCAGAGTCTAGCCATTTTGGCCAACATTAAAATACACGATTAGTAGACCCATGAGTTGATCCAAAGTTAGACAGAAGTTTTATTCATCCTTCCTGCCCTCGTCCCGCACGGTCCCACCTGTTGACCAGACATGAAAAAGTCAAGCACTTCCTCCCGCTGGCCTCATTTGACCGAAGCGTCCCAGCCCTCTCTCTCTTCCCCTCCACTTTTGCATTCCGCCTCCGCTCCACCACTCATCTTCCCCTGGTTCCCTTTTCCTCTCCTCCTCCTCCTCCTCTTCTCCGCATCCCTTTCTTCCCTCAGCTCCCTCCCCCATCTGTGGGAAGCCGCTTTGCACATGTCGCCGATGAGTCAATTTGTGGAGGTTGAGCGCGCGCGCACGTGTGCTGTGGTCTCCCATGAAGGCATCTGCTTCAGTCTGTCTGTTGCAGCACACGAAGGCGGGGGAGGACCACACATAGTAGCGGCGGCGGCTGCAGCGCAAGAACGAGATGATGCTGAGGCGGACGCAGTGGTGCTGCGTCTCCGCCTGTTGACGGGAGTTTGACAAGCTCGGCAGCATCCCCACCGGCGCCTTCACGTGCGTGTGGAACCATGGCAGGCGCCCAGCCGGCGGTCCACGCCTTAAAACTCCAGCCCCCCGCCGTGTCCCCGACCCTGAGGAACGGCAGCAACTTCATCAAATGGGACGAGGTAAGGCGGCCGCAAAAGTGCAACGATGGCACAAATTGCTACTTTGGGGACTTCGTTGACATGCCGGGTGAAATGATGAAACACCTTCAGGAGCTTTATTGAGGAATTCATTCATGAAACACATTCATGTCAACAGCAATGTGTCCTTATTTGGCGAGGGAAAAATTTCACGGCAAAAATGCATTCCTTTTTGATTTTTTTTTTCTTTAATAAACAATTTTTTATTTAAATATTTTTTAAATAAACAAACTTGTTTATTTTCTGATGGATTGACAAATATGTCCGTTTTCAGATGCTTTATTCTTCCCAGGAACTTTTACTTTGTTCTCTGATGTATTTATTAATTGTACTGAGCACTGATTTTTTTAAATAAAAAAAAATGCCTCTTAGAAACTATATTTATTTAAATGTGAAATCTGCCCCTGTTTTTTTTTGGGGGGGGGGTAATCTTCCAAAAAAAAAAATCCAGCAGGCTGTACTTTCGTTTAGTTGAACACTTTGCTGTTACTCTCTTGTGTGAATGGCAACAGGCGGATATCCGGGTTCATTTCACCTTCTGCCCTCACTTAATTTCCCGACCAGTGAGCAGAAATTCCACCTGGAATTTCGCACAGTGGATGAGAATGACCGCATCGAGGCACTATTTCTGGAAAGATTTCTCTACTGATCATCTTTTGGCTGAAAGCACCTGTTGATTGCATGCCAACAACATGTGCGTGCATCCTCGTGTTTGTATTGCAATGTGAAAGTGCCCTCAGATTGGGAACGTATGTCGGTGCAGTTGCTATGGGAACTGGAATGGCTACCCTTACTTAAACAGACTTGATGCATAATGTGACACAGAGGAGTGCGTGTGTGTCTGTGTGTGTTGGGGAGGATGCGCACGTGTCTCCCCCCCCCCCTCCCCCCAGTTAAGCTCTTTTTATGTGCTGGCTGTTTTAAAAGAGAGTTGGTTGCCATGGTGATGCTTGGCAGGGATCCAGTTCGCCATCCTCAGCGCTTTGAGATCTACTTTTCAGGCATCGTTGTCTAAAGGTGCTCGGGATGAGCCGAGCGCAACCACCTTTAACAATATCCCTTCTTTTTTATTTATTCATTTTTTAAACTCATCTACTCTTTTCAGAAACTGTATCTCAGGGCTTTTATTTTAGCTGTTCTAGAAATGATCCCTTGCGTTGATAAGATCTCTCAACTTGATTTATTTACCACATTGGTATTTTATTTGTAAATTGACCACACAGCCCTGTTTTGAGCACAAATGAGGTCCGGGGTACCCCAAGGGTCTATCCTCCATATGCCGTTCTTTCTTTAAAACCACATCGATATCTTGCAGACATATTTAACCATCCATCCATCCATCCATTTTTTTCTCATTTGCTCTTCTCAAGCTACCTTTTTTACTTCATGTTTAGCTGATATAATTTCTAAAAATGATAAATGAAAGAGAAAAAAAAGCCTCTGTGTTTTGTGCTCAAAGTACTTCCAAGTTACCTCAAGGCTCAATCCTAGATACTTTGTCCTTTCCTTAAAATGCCTTTTCAATGACTTGTGGCATGTGTTTGTTTATTGTTTTTTTAACTTTTGCCATGTTCCTCCGCAGGATCTTTCCACTGTCACTCCTGTGACTCTCTTTGTGGAGCCTCATGGACTTTATCTCTACTGGACCGACCAAAACAAGGTAAATAAGGGATATCAAACGTATTCATTTTATTTTGGACACACGTTCATGAAATGCATATGGATGACATGGTCGAGTAAAATATGGATTTTAAATTCCACTCAAGAAAAGGAACTTCGATTCCAGACAGCTGATTGTCTTTCCCTTGTCCGTGCACAGTACAACTGAGGCTTATATCATTTTGGGGATGCAATTTAATCAGGATCTAGAGAGGAAAATAACACCATACATGTGCTTTACATCAATAAGAAGCAAACGCAATGATAATGTGGCCGTTATCATTGAATGTCAACATGCATGCACGCACACACACACACGCACCTCTGCAGGAAGCAGGATTAAATTTATGTGTGTGTGTGTTTACATCTTCCAGGAGACGGAGTTGTTAGACTTGACCCACGTGAAAGATGTGCGGACAGGCAGAAGCACCAAAACTGCCAAGGTAGCGGCGGCCTCTTCACCTTCTTTGCGCCTCCTCTTCACCTCTTTCACCTTCGTCTTGCGCGTCGCCTTAGAAACGCAATCTAGCTGCTTCTTCTTGCAGGGGGGGGGGGGGGGGGACAAGCCTGTGGGTTTGTATTCTGAAGCGCTCAATGTGTATTCCAAAAGCATCACGGCGTGTACAGACGGCGCCTTGTGTTCTGTCACAGCCGAAGCTGGTGGCAAAATGTGTTTTGGTCCGATGATATTTTGGGCTGCAAACAATTTTTTGGCCCATTCAGGGCATCGGGCCGGGAAATGGTCAAACCCTCCGACAAGAGCTGAACGTTATTTGGACTAATTCCGAGGCCCTTGCAAGCAGCAGTGTGAATGCGTTCGGTTTGTTGCGACCACGGCCGCGGGTGTGCAATCACACATGGCGGGGAAAATGTGCAAATGATTGATCTGGGTCCCTGCCGGGTGTTAGAGCAGGGGTGTGTCGACTTTTGCTATCCACCGTATCCGCACGCTGCTTTTGTGCCCGACCGGCCGCTAGGAGGCCAAGCTGCGGGAGCTGCTGGACGTGGGCAACCTGGTGGGCCGGCTGGAGAACCGCATGGTCACCGTGGTGACGGCCTCCGACATCGTCAACGTCAACCAGATCATCTTCATCGCCTCTCAGGAGGATGAGGCCAAGGTACCGTGATGATGATGATGATGATGCTGCGACGGTGATGATGCTTTTGCTAGGTGTGGTGCGAGGAGCTTTTTTGTCTGTCTTCCAACCTGCTGAGCCACAACCTCAACAGAGACCACAGCCTCCTCAAAGCGTGAGTCAAGACGCGCACATTTAAAAAAAAAAAATTTCCTTTCCCCTTTTTATTGAACCATTTGATTCCCCCCGCCCCCATCTGATTTTGTTCCGGCAGGTACGTGAAGTTGACTCTGCAGCCCACCGCGGAGGGCAGGATCCCCGTCAAGAAGTGAGTCGGGCCTGTGCCTCGGCTGCGCAAGCGTCCGCCGCGCGGCTTGCGGCCGAGCTGAGCCGAGCCAATATTCTGCAGGGACGTGTGCAAACTTCATAACTTTGCTCTTTTGCGTCCCACGCTTCCCAAAATAAACTCAATTCCACGTGCACTTGGGAAAGCAAAAACAGGGACAGGATCCGGCAAGGTGCTTAATTCAGCGCTTGACCTGCTAATGGGCCGGCAGCGGCACATGTGATGCCAGGATAACGGAAAGACACGCAGGTTCCGGGAATCCAAATGGGGACTTTTAGCCCCTTCCGCATTGGCTGTTCTTCGAAGCAGCAATTTGAGCAACACGAAATTCGGGGGTCAAATATCCGGACTTCAGAGGTGTAACAGACGTACCGGGAAGTTTTCAGTTTGATCGGATAGGTTCAGCACTCCGCAAAGGTTCCCGGACCTCTCAGAAGTACCACCCTTTTCAAAGGGTCTTCTTTGGACCCCCATAAGTCACCCCGGGACTAAATTTAGACAGTACACTGGGGGAGAAAAAGAAAATAAATAAATCAGCTGCACATGATTCAAATGTGGTCAACTGATCTCCCCCCCCCCCCCCCCCCCCCCTCCTGGATTCAGTGAAAGGGACTGAATAATTGCGATGAGAAGCAGAATTCCAATTGCCACTCAAGCGCTTCTCGTTTAAATGCGGGACACTTCTCGAAATGGAGCGCAGCCAAGCAATCCGTGTCATCCATCCAGGCTGGGACTCGTCGCCGGTCCACTCAAGGACATTTTGGGACACTCGCAGAATTTGAAGTGATTGTGTGATGTGAGGACACGGTCACGTGATTTCTTCCCTTTTTTTTTTTGTCTTTTTTTTTTTCTTTCAGTATCGTTCGCTCGTTTTCATCGGACAGGAAGCGGGTGGAGACCGCCTTGGAGAACTGCCGACTTCCTTACGGGCGGGTCGGTCAACTTTGTTTTTCCTGAACCGTCAAATGAGCTTCATGAAAAGTCCCACGGGTGTCCCGGACAGTTTCGACTGGTTTCAAAGCATTAGCCACCGATTTGCCGAGCTCGCTGTCCTGTCCTGTCCTGTCCTGTGCGTGCTCTGGTCCTTCTCTGTCTGACGGCATTCATGGGACGTTCCTCGCGGTGCACCGAGGGGACAGACGAGCTCTCAGTCGAGCTGTGTCGTCGACTTAACGGAGGCAAAGATCGCGCGAATACCGCCCGCACGCTTGATGCTCTTCTTGCATGCGCTCAACAGGGCGACGCCATCAAACTGGAAGACTTCCCTCTGGAGGTGTACCAGAGCTTCCTGGAGCACCTCTGTCCTCGTCCGGAGCTGGCCACCATCTTTAAAGTGCAGTGAGTGCACCGCGGCGGTGGCGGCTTCTTTGAGTGGGGCAGCGTGAGGAGGACGGGCGCAGACGAGTGCTTCTTGTCCTACTTGTCGGAACACACGCAAGACTCGCTTTGATTTACTGCAGAAAAATTATTCCTCAAATTCTACGCCCCAAAGACATTGCGAAAACAAGAATTCGGACCTTCCCCCCCCCCCCCCCCCCCAAAAAAGAAAAAATTGCTACAAATAAGAAATCTTATGTGCATCCAGTCCATGCGCTCACGCCTTCAATTTATTAAAAAAAAATAAAATCCTGTAAAGCGCATCCGGAAACTATTCTCAGCACCTCGCTTTGTATTCACAAAACAAATACCCATTTAAAAATATGTGAGAATGTATGTATTTACCCCCCTCCCCTCCCAATTAAAAAAGAGAAATAAATAAGAAATCCAATGTATTCAAAAAGAAGGCGAGCGCTTTGCAGACACGGCAAAAAGCTCAAGTCGTGCGTTCCCCGTAGGGGAGGCGAGGACGGCGCCATGTCGGTGGATCGCATGACGGATTTCATCAACAACAAGCAGCGGGACCCCAGACTCAACGAGATCCTCTACCCGCCTCTCAGGCCCGCTCAGACCCAGACGCTCCTCGAAAGGCACCAAAGCGACAAGACGTTGCTGGAGCGGGGTGAGGACAAAGCACCCGCAAAACCACGTCGCCGCCGTGGAAAGCTTTCAATGTAAAGTTGTACGCTGTGTGTGTGTGTGCGTGTGTGGCCTTGTACGGGCGTGTCGGCCAGGCCTGATCTCCTTGCAGGCCTTCCGCAGTTATCTGTCGAGCGACGAGAACGGCGTCATCCCTCCGGACAAACTGGACCAGTCCGAGGACATGAGCTTCCCTCTGCCGCACTACTTTGTCAACTCCTCGCACAACACGTACCTGACAGGTGCTCCTCCCCGTCCACCTCCACCTATCCCACAATGCAACTGGAAAAGCAAACAAAAGCGTGCACGCGGACTCATTGGCCCGCTGTCGATTGTTTGTAGCGGGCCAGCTGGCGGGGAGCTCGTCGGTGGAGATGTACCGGCAGGTGCTGCTGGCCGGATGTCGCTGCGTGGAGCTGGACGTGTGGAAAGGCCGCACGGCCGAGGAGGAGCCCGTCATCACGCACGGCTTCACCATGACCTCGGAGATCTCCTTCAAGGTCGACGCCATCGCACGCTTAGGAACCGACCTTATTGGTCGCCTGAAAACCATCGCCCTTATTGTTTTCACCCATTTTCATTGATTGTCGCACTGGAAAAAAACTCATTTGGAGATGACGTCTTATTTTTTCAGTTTGATTCTATTCCAATCATGCTTCGTTAATTATTGGAATACATGTTGTGCTCTGTTTTGCTTTGCTTGGTTTGGTTTGGTTTCAGCAGGAAGTCATTGAGGCCATTGCGGAGTGCGCCTTCAAGACGTCCCCTTTTCCGGTCATCTTGTCTTTCGAGAATCACGTCGACTCGTGAGTTCCGTTCGCAACCAAACGACTAAATTGCTTTGTCATCATTATAGAGTCCAGCGGATTTTCATTTGGACACATTTTCTCCCGGTTGAATGCTAAACTCTGCCCCCTGACGCGTTCAGATATCCGTTTTTTTCCCCCTAGTTTGAAGCAGCAGGCTAAAATGGCAGAATATTGTCGATCGATCTTCGGGGAGGCCTTACTGATCGACCCGCTGGACAGATACCCGGTGAGAAATTCTCGTCCGCGCAAAGAAAGAAAATGGGTCCCAAAAAAATGTTTTTTTAAAGATTTGTGTTTCACGGACTCGTCCCGATTCGATTCCAGCTGGAGTCGGGCATACCGCTGCCCAGTCCTCAGGAGCTGATGGGCAAAATTCTCATCAAGAACAAGAAATCTCACAAAGCCTCCGCCGGCGACGTCAAGCGGCTGACGGAGCAGCCGGCCAATCGGGACCCCGAGCCCCTGTCGCCTAGCAACAACGCCACAGGTACGGCGAGCAACATCAGGAGGGCCTCGCGCAAAGTCCCAAGTCATAAAATAGCTCAAGTCAAGCTCTTTTTATTTTCATTATTCATTCGGATAACTACTTCAGTCGAGTGAATCCATCAAATGATGTCGCGCTTCCCATGAGATGCCGCGTTCCCTACAAATGAAGCAGATTTGTGCACCTCGCGAGGGACAAAACGATGAAAGTTGTTGGCCTCGGGTGCAAGGACTGTTGCGACACAAAACAACCTGGTGTTGAATCCACCAGGTCCACTTCCGATTTCGGTTGATCTACTTTGTCTTCGGCGCTGTCCCACGAGGCTTTTCAAGTGTCAAATATGGCGAAGGTTGGGCAACACCGGAAGGTTGGCCGCACCGTCTGCCCCCTTTCGCCCGACACGGTTGGAGGCGGCGGATGTGAAAATGCCGCTCCGTGTATGAAGTTTCGATACCAGACCGCGTTGCGGATCTGAACAAAAATGTGTACTTTCGACTTTGACGCGTGATTCAATGGAAATGTTGCCGAGTCCCGTTTTGTATTTCCGGCAGAGATGGAGGCTGAAAGTGAGGAGGACGACGATGACGACGACGACGACGGTAAAAAGGTCAGCGGTGACGCCGCATGTTAACGGTGCAATCTTGACTTGCACCGCTTAGGAGTTTCTTTCTTTTATTTTTTGCTTTGTGAGCACTGCGTTGTGTTCAGAACACGGTTCAAGAGAACGTAAAGAATGCACTTGTTGGACAAAGTGGACTTACAAAGTGGGCACCGGATGATATTTGCCAGGAGGAAATTACGGGGGAATCGGCTGACTTGGAGCGATTTGCAAAGGGGCTAATATGGGCCGGCCAATTCATCGCTCTGAAAAAAAAAAATGGTGTGCCCAATTCACTCCAGTTTGTTTCCTCAAATAAAGTTGTCTGAATCCAGATCCATTTTTTTAGGTCGACTATACATCTACCGAAACAAAAATGGATCCGAATCCCCAGAATTTTCTTTCGTGCAGGCAGCCGCTTAACCAAATGAAATGGAGTAAATTCAGCGCAGCGTTTTTTTGTTTTAGGGCTCAGCGGAGCGCGAGGCCGTGGCCACGGAGGAGATGTCCACCTTGGTCAACTACGTGCAGCCCACCAAGTTCAACTCCTTCGAGGCGTCCAAGAGTAAGCCGGACGTCGGCCGTGGCGGGTGCCTCGTCGTCTTTCATCGGGCAAAAGTGTGCTCAAAAGTGCGCGTGCGTGTGCGCAGAGGCGGCCCGCTGTTACCACATGTCGTCCTTTGTGGAGACCAAAGCTCTGGAGCACCTCACCAAGTCACCGGTGGAGTTTGTGGAGTATCCTTAGCAACAGTTGCCACGGGCGACCGCTCACATCCCGGCTGCTTCTTTCTCTTTTACGCGTGATGCCTTTTGAAATTCGCAGGGAAGTCATGCCGCCCGGAATGCCTTTGATCGGTCGTGCGGATATCTGAGCGGAATATGCCGAGCTCCGGGACATAATATATTATATATAAATATATTGGAGTGCGTACAGTATCGACCGACGTCGCCGGCGGCCGTATTTGTTTGTTCGAGTTCAAGCTCGGCTCGAAATTGTCCAACGTAAGACCGCCGCTTCTTAACCCGTCATCAACCAGATACAATAAATCCCAGCTGAGTCGGATTTATCCCAAAGGAACCAGAATGGACTCGTCCAACTTCATGCCGCAGCTTTTCTGGAACAGCGGCTGTCAACTGGTGGCTCTCAATTATCAAACCGTAGGTGAGCTGGAGGCGAGGGTTTGCGCATTTTCTGCTCTTTTCCCGCGTTATTACGAGGTCGTCGTCGAATGAGCCGAAAATGGCCGCTTCAAAGCGAAACGGCGCGGGGCGCGGCTTCGGATCGACACGCCCACCAAATCTCCTGTTGCCAAGGCAACCTGGGTCCTCCAAAATGCGTCGGCGCAGTTTGTTTTGTGAAGAAAGCTGATCCAAAGAGCCGACCTCCTGAGACTTTGTCGTTTCCCGCCGCCGTCCGAGGCCGACCGGAAACTCTTTGTGGCAGATCTGTCCATGCAGTTGAACCTCTTCATGTTTGAGTACAACGGTCGCAGCGGCTACCGGCTGAAGCCCGAGTTCATGCGGCGGCCGGACAAACACTTTGACCCTTTCGCGGAGAACACGGTGGACGGTATCGTAGCCAACACGCTCTCCGTCAAGGTCGGCCGCTCGGCGGCATCTTCGCCTCCTTTGGGAAGAGCGCCGGCGTCACGCGCTTTCCCCGCCGTGCCCCTTCAGGTGATCTCGGGCCAGTTCCTCACCGAGCGCAGGGTGGGCGTCTACGTGGAAGTGGAGATGTTTGGGCTTCCTGCCGACACCAGGAGGAAAGCTCTGAAGACCAAAACCTCGCCCAACAACAACGCCGTCAACCCGCTGTGGGATGAGGAACCCGTCGTCTTCAAGAAGGTGGGAAACGGGTCGGAGCGCTCTCAAACCTGCTACGCACTGAAACACTTTTGATTTTATTTATCTTTTTTTTTTGCATCTGAAGCAAAATGGCAGACTTCCAGTGTCTTTCTGCCATGGCTTCTCAAGGCTTTTTGTGGGACTTCTCAAGGTTGATCGGCCTACCAAATTGGATGCCGCTAAGGCAAAGATGGCTGAATTTCCCAAATATTTGTAGGACCGGTTTATTCTAAGCCTTGGACATTTCCCAAAAGGCAAACCGACCTTTTTGGCATGGCTTCTTGAGACTTTTTTTTGTGGGTCATGCCTACATGCCTACCAAAGTTCAATATGCAAAGTCAAAGCGACTTGAGCGCAAGAATTTCCCCAAATTTCTCGATGTTTTTTTTTTTTTTTTTTGAACGTGTCTTTTCTGCGGGGTGCACCTCTCATTGTTCTAAATATCAATGTTGACTTGGGTCACCGCCAGGTGATCCTTCCGACTCTGGCCTCGTTGAGAATCGCCGCCTTTGAGGAAGGGGGCAAGTTCATCGGCCATCGCATCATCCCCGTGTCGGCCATACGCCCCGGTACCCGCCTTTCTTTGACGTCTACCGTTCACGCGACGGTGCCAAGGAGATGCTGCCGCTCTGAGTGCGGACCGCGACGTGTATTCTTTCAAGGCTATCGTTATATCGGCCTGAGGAACGAGAAGAACCAGTCTCTGATTCTCCCCGCCGTGTTCGTCTACATGGAAGTCAAAGACTATGTCCCGGACACTTTTGCAGGTACACGCGAGCCCAAAGAGGGATCGCTTTCTTTTTTATTTTGTGTGCGTGTGTATGTGTACGCCTGACTATGAGCCTTCCTTGTCTTAAGTTCACGCTTCACGCAATGACGATAAATGATAAAAGTCTTCGGCCTCCGTTTCAAAAAAAATCTGAGCAGCAACCGCCAAATACGTATTCATTGGAACGAGTCTCTCCTTTTGATCATTCGCGCGTACTTGTTGCTCAGCGCTCCTCCCGGCTTGACTCCGCACGTTGCCTTGCAGACGTGATCGAGGCTCTGTCCAACCCCATTCGATACGTCAACCTGCTGGAGCAGCGTTCCAAGCAGCTGGCCGCTCTCACGCTGGAGGACGGAGACGTCGACGCGCAGACCGAGGTCAGAAAGGAAGAAAACGCTTTCGTCGGACCGAAGATATCGCCGCGGGGCCGTGAACGAAGACGATGTCGGGCCCTATTTTTGGGCCGGGCTTTTAAAATAACTTCTGAAAATGATCGCCGGTGTTTTTTCGCAGTGTTTTTCTGCTTCTCAAAAACACTGCGTTTGGACAGGGCCGTGTCAACTTTTTAAATCCGCTGCGTGTGAGGAAATATATACTCGTTATACGGTGTACCTCTTTTCGGAAGGCTCCACGCCCGTTTTACCTCGCATACAAGAGCCACACAATTTTGTGAGTCATATTCATTTTTAACTTTGATGTAAAATGTCTGCGCTTTTTCGGGACGGGGGACGGGGGACGGGGTCGTTCCAGGACGAAGCGGACGGCTGCTCTGAGCGTAAAAACGATCCCGAGTCGCCGTTGATGGAAAACGGACTGAGCCCGGTCCCCGGACCGGCGGGCCGCGCTCCCGTCGCCGCGGCACCCAAAGCCTCCGCGGCCAATCAGCAAGCGGCTCAACCAGGTAGCGGCACCACCGTCGACTCGGGTGCGCGGACTTTTGTGCTGAAGGGACGCATTTGGTTTGGAAAACGGCTACGATGGCAGGCGGTCCGTGGTGTATCTCTGTATCAAAGTAAAAGTTTTGCAAGTGCGATGCCACCGCGTGACCTGGACCGATGACTGTCGCGGTTACTCGGTGACTGTATGTTCCCGATGGGTTTCTTGTTTTGTCCTTCCCTTTAGATGCGGCCAAACCAGCGGCAAAGACTGAAGATTTGGTGTTAAGTGTTCTGATAGGTCAGTCCGTAAAACCTCTCTCTGGCGTTCACTTATTGAAGGTGAAGCTCGCCGGCCACAAACCGTGTTGACAAAACCGCAAGGGGCGTCGCCGTTTGCCAGCTATCACCGCGGCGTTTGCTATACGCCCTGGTTTTAAGGTCAGGGTTTACGCTCCCGCTGGGGAAGAGGGCCGTCTGCGGGCCCCCGCCCCAGACTTTGCCCGCCCGCTGTGTGATCGTTCAACTGTGCTGTCGGCAGACCTGCCCGTGCGCACGCTGGCCGGCCTGCAGCAGTCCAAACTGTACCAGAAGGAGCTGCGGCGTCAGTTCAAGGAGCTGAAGGAGCTGGTGAGGAGACACCAGAAGAAGACCTCGCGGCTCCTGCGAGACATCAACGACAAGTACGAGAAGGCGGCCAGACGGTGCAGCAAGAGCGGGTGGGAAAGCGCGCGTTTTGCCCTCGCCAAATCGGGCGCGCCCGCCGTTAAATCGTGCGGGCGTTTGCTCAGGAGCTCGTCGCCCGAGGAGCCCGACGAGCATCTCCGGTCGCTGCGAGAGGAGCAGCGCGAGCAGCTTGTGGCGCTCAGGCGGGAGCAGTACTACAGCCAAAAGTACCTGCAGAGGGAACACGTCAAGACGGTGAGGCCGCGACCGAGTCCTCAGCGGCTCTGCGGGCGCGGGCGCTCGCTTTGGCGCGCAGCCGGGAATTTGGGAGTTGGCTTGAGCCGACATGGCAGACGCAAGGCCCGGTCTCGTCGGACACGTAAGAGGGGGCGGCCCCAAATCTCCAGGGGGCATTGTGCTCCAGCATACATGTGTTTTTGTTTCGTTTTTTTTTTTTTTTTTTTTAAATAAAAACAAAGGCTATTCGCCGAGAAAAAAAACAAACCGCTTCACAGTTACTTGGGTCGACCGGATGAGACTATTAGCGATGTGAAAAACCCATCCAAAACTACGGCCCAGGCGTCCTGCGTTCCTGTAATCAACTGAAAAAATCGCAAGAAGCAAGGCATTAACTTTTCTCGCCTCTCCAGCTGAACGAGCGACTGAGCGGCCTGGCCGAGGAGAGTCACGGCACGCAGATGAAGAAACTCAAAGACGTCTGCGGCAAGTAAGTTCTCGCATTGGAGCTGATGAGATTGCGCTCGCGTCGGCTCGGTTGTTTTTTTTTTCCCCATTTCCGCAGCCGCTTCACTCACTTCGGTTCCGTCCATCGTCGCGGCAGACCGTATTGACGGCGTGTTTTTGCCGGCGACTCAGGGAGAAGAAGGAGCTGAAGAGGCAAATGGACCGCAGAAGAACCGAGAAAATCAACTTGGCTAAGACCAAAGAGAAACATCTTGCAGAAGAGTAGGATTTCTCATGAGCGTCATCGGCATTCCGCTCCTCGCTGAACTCATTTCTAGGAAAAGCTTTCATCTCATCTGTCTGCATGTGCGTGTGTGTGTGTGTGTGTGTGTGTGTGTGTGTGTGTGTGTGTGTGTGTGTGTGTGTGTGCGCGCGCATTGCAGAGAGAAGATGGAGATCAATAAGTCGTACGTCAATGAAGTGGTGCAGAACATCAAACGGGTGAGCGCAGGCGGAAGTCGCGCATCTTTTGTCTCTCGGCGATACAAAGTCGCTTGCGTGTGTCTGTTTTGTTGTTTGTTTTGCGCTTGTAGCTGGAGGAGACCCAGGCCAAGCGGCAGGAGCAGCTGGCGGAGCAGCACAACCAACTGCTGCAGGAGATACAAGAACAGAAACCCAAGGTACGCGGCCAAACCGCTCCGCTATGAAAAGACGGGCGCCCGGGACTTCAAAACGGAACAATTATCAGGATGAAAGTTTCATATCATCATCCTAGTGAGCAAAATGAATGATCTCAGTCAAAACTTTAGCGAGGCGATGACAGCCGAAACAGGTCTGCTCCAAATATGAAAACGCACAAATCGACAAATGTGAGGCAAAAAACAAGACGCCGACGGAGAGTCGCGACTTTGCCGCTGCCATTTAGCTGCAGGGCGCCATCGAGGCCGAGTTCCAGGAGAAGTTTGAGCGATTGCCCGGCGAGATCGGAGACTTCCTGCGGGACAGGAGGCCGGAGGTGCGAGGGCGCGGCAAGTCCCGAGCGTCCACCCCCGACGAGATTCTCTCCGAGGACGACTGAAGACCCGCGTCGAGAAAAGTACAAAGCGAGTAAGCGGCCGTCCGTACGCGTGCGGCGGGGCGGACGCTTCCTCGGGACTTGGCTCGTGCGTCCGGAGGCGGCCCCGGACAACCAACGATTCGAACAATATTCGTTCAACTTGTCTTTTGATCCTTTGTGTTGGTAGTCCAAAGCTTTCGTCCTACTTGGCCGTCTACCTCCGACCGACGTTCCTTCCTCCCGACGAGGCGTTCCTTGCTACCTATTCAGCCACCTTCCAAGCTTCCTGCCTCAACAATAGCCCGTTTGGTTTTGTTGCTTTTGGCCTACACCCAAACTAAGTCCTCCATCCTGGACCTTGAACCGGTTGAAGCATGTTTGGATTCCGTTTTTTGATTATTATCAGAAGTAGTAGTGGTAGTATTTTTTTTTTTCATATTCTCTCGATTCACTCGAAGTCAAAGCCAAGACTGGAGATCAACTTTTGGGGGTCATCGGTCATGTCTGCAAGCGGCACGTTTTCGACCGGAATGTCTTTTGGCCTTTTGTTTTCTCTCGCTCTCTCCGCATGAAGTCTGCCGCCGCGCTTATTTCAACAACGCGAAACTTTCGCAACGACGACTGTTAGCCTCATGGAGTTGCGGCATCCCAACGATCCGACGGGACTTGTGATCATGATGTCATTTCTTTCACGCGCCGAAAACCAAACAACAACAACAAGTTTTCAAAGCCATCCGAAGATTCCTCCGGGTGCTCGCGGCAGCGCCCGTGTGGACTCGGTTGCATGACGTCTTTGTTTTCAGCTCAGAGGGACATTTTCAAATGACAGCCGTCAAATCAGAACGCTCTCCCTCCCCCATGGTGTGAATAAGGACTAACAAATGTTATTTGTGATGATTATTATTTATTTTTTTTGTGGTTGTTGTCGTTTTGTTCTCGTAAGGAAAAAAGGAGCTTCTTGCGTTTGAACTTTCAACTGCATCCAACAACCTTTTGGCGGGAAATTTTTGATTGGCCCATTTCTGAACCGGTGGCAATTTTTTTTCACCCCCTGGCAGAATTCACTGGTCCGCATGTGCCAAGTATTGAGCGTTCTTCAGTTCATCGACTGCGCATGCTTTGCTTTGCAGTTCTTCTTTGTTTGGACTGGATCTCATTTCAACAGCACGTCGGAAAACCTTGCTCTCCATATTCTTGGTCATGAGAAAATGCCCCCACCCCAAAAAGCGAGATCATAATGAACACTCTGCAATAAAATCACCGTGATATTGTGATGTCATTTCATTGTTAAATAAAACGAGGGTGCAAAGCTGTTCATTGAATCTCTTTTTAAAACGTTAAAACGCATGTTGGGTTATGCGCAGGGTCGGACGTCTTGTCATCGTATGTTGATCGCTGTGGCACAAAAGCAGACGGCCTTTGGGTTTCTGATGTTCACTTTTCGTCCAGTGGAGGGCGATCGCGAGGCCCCGCCCTACCCCGCCGTCGAGGAAGAGCATCGCCGAGCTGCCCTCAGCCTCAGCACCAGCTCGAGCGGGCTCTTCTCTGCTTGCGCCCGCCTCCCGCCTCCGCGCCACAGTGGGCTCTTCTGTCTTCGCGCCTGCGCTCCCCCTTCGCCATCGCCTCCACTGCGGAACATCGGGCCTTTTTCGCGGCGTCACCCCCCGCCATCACCTTGACCAGCGCACAGCCACCCGCGGGCCATCATGGACAACAGCGGCAAAGAGAAGGAGGCCATGCAGCTCATGGCCGACGCCGACAAGAAGGTCAAAGCGTCCGGCTCCTTTCTCGGCGGAATGTTCGGGTAAATGGCCGCAGCGCGCGCGCGCGACTGCATGTCGTGCGTGTGTTTACGTCTGCGGAACCTCTGTCAAGCGTTGCTTTATGCGGCACGTTCTTCCAAACGTGACGCCGCTATTTCAGGACGTTCTTTCCGCTTTGATTCGTTTTGCTTGTCACTCACGGCGACGTGTGAGCATTTTGTGCCCTTCGTTCGGATTTCCAAACGTTGACGGTTGCTCGCCTTGCGTGGGTCTGTCACGTACGGCGCGTGTGTCGTCCCTCTCCCTCCCCAACCACTTCTGCGGGGTCTGCGCGGCGCGTTAGGCCGCCCTGTCGACGCAACGAGGCGCGTCGTAGTCGAGACGCCGTCGGCGTGTTACGGCGATGAAAGAGAGGCGCATGCGCGTCAGGTGCAACTGGGCGTGGCTCCGGAGAGGTCGCGTCTTTTCATGAGATTAATTTTGCCCAAATTAATGTTCGACCTACTGAAAACAGCGACATACATAGAGTACATAACATTTTTAGCTCACGTGTTACATTTTGACTGTACTTCAAAATGACTCAAAAGTTTAGTGATAGGGTACAGTTCAGGTTTTAGCGAAATACTTGCGTTTAATCTTTGAGAACTCTCCCTTTTATATGTAATACATTTTAGGTAAATGATCTTTTTTTCCCCCTATTTTATGGATTATTAGAATTAAAGTCCACATTCAAATTGGTAGCATTGGCACATCACCAGAGGTGCCGATTTAGTCATCCCCCTCTCGAACAGATGAAAGAGAATCAACACTGCAGCAAATATGAGAAGCAATGGATAGTAAAAAGGCGGCGGGGCGGGCATGTTTTGTGTGGCGTTGTTAGGCTTTGGCTGTGACCCCAATAGGCAGGTATCGTTGAAGCCAACGCTTGGCGTAGTTTATTGAAGAGTCTTCGCAAAGTCACTCAGGGGGAAGCGCGATGACTCCACAAGGGAATGTCCACACAAGGAACAAGAAGCTGCAGGAGGTGGCAACAGAGTCCACTGGCGCGGTGACGGCACAAACCTGCGCTGAGGAATGGTCTGTGAGTCAATTTGTACCGGTCCAAACGGGCAGATAGGCAACAGGTGGGTGATGAGCTGACGAGTCTCAGGTGTGAGGTGCAGAGCGCCCTGGCTGAGGAGGCTCCCTAACAGGTGCGCTTCTCGTGTTAAGATGACAACACGGCACTGCGGTCAAGTGACCGTCGGTGTTGTGTTTTCACATCTCAGTTTCCTCAAAACTCATGACTTGGAATGGCTCGCGTCTGTTTTCCGCGCGGCCTACTTAAAAAATGTGGCTTCGTGTCAGCGGCACCAAAGAGGGGAAGGCGGCATACGTTCTTTTTTAGGGAATGCCGTACTTAAAGTGGCTCCTCTCTATTTTTAAACGTCGGCTTGCTTTTCCGCCAGCGGCTCGTTGGCGGCCTCCAGAGCTGGGCGCATACAGCTCCGCACCGACTGAAGCTCGAATGTAAACAAACGACCGCCGTTCTCTGCGTTTTTCCGTTGCGGCGTGAGCTACAACATTTGCGCCGGTCAAGGCATTGTGGCTTGTGTTTGCGTGTCCGCGCATGTGTTACAGTGGAAACCACAAGGTGGAGGATGCCTGCGAGATGTACGCGCGAGCAGCCAACATGTTCAAGATGGCAAAGAACTGGAGCGGTGAGAAAACACGCGCGCGCACGATCGCGAGACGACCGCTGGACGGACACATATAATGACCGCTCGCTCGACGGCCATTCGTGACTCGGCACAATTGAGAGGCGGACGGTCGCGTGCAAAATCCAAAGTGCGACCGCAGAGGCTTTTTTTTTGAAATTGTCATTGTGTTATTAGCAGCACTGCGACTTGAGAGCAACTCTCATGCGCGAACCGGCACTCGGCGTGTATGTTTGCGTGCGTGTGTTAGCTGCCGGCAACGCGTTCTGCCAGGCGGCCCGACTCCACATGCAGCTTCAAAACAAACTGGACTCGGCCACCAGCTTCGTGGACGCGGGCAACGCTTACAAGAAGGCCGACCCGCAGGGTGAGAAGCGCCGTCCGTCTTCAACCGCGATCCCCGGAAGCTCATGTCAACGTAGGTTGTTGCTTTCCCCGCAGAGGCCATCAGCTGTCTAAATCAAGCTATCGACATCTACACTGACATGGTGAGTGCGCGCCCGTGACCGCGCGGGCCGCGGGATGTGCGTTTGAGGCCCGTGTTAACTCGCGTTTGGGCTCGTATCACACAGCATTTCAATTCATTGACACTAAATTGGCAGTCGGTGTGCAATTGTGTCAAATTTCTTGCGGAACTACAGTACTTCAACGGCTACGGGGGGAAAGCGGTGCCACATTCAAATAAAGCAAAATTTACGGATCAATCGGTCAGGATTAATGGGTTGTCATTGAACAACAGTTATAGATGGATAAATGGGTGGATTGTGCGTTATGCTTGCTGTTCCTATGTAATTACTCTGTAGTAACAGTGTATGAAGGTTTACATCGCCGTGGAAGAAGAAGAAATTGCCAAATATTGATCAAATATGTCTACTATTTCTCCAAATATGGGGTAAATGAAAAGAAATGACAGGAGATGAGTGGTATTGCCCTGATATGGAACTGGGTTAGGCGAACGAACGGATCACATCCGTTTCAGTTCATTGTCATGATCATTCACACGCCATGCAGCGTGTGAGCAATCGCACCTCGCGGAGTCATTCCGGTGACTATTTCAAAGCCGCACGTTGCGCGGCAGCCGTCGCGTTGACGCGGATTGATGAAATATGACGAACATCACCGAGCCGGGTCCCCTTGCAGGGTCGCTTCACCATCGCGGCCAAACACCACATCACCATCGCGGAGATCTACGAGTCGGAGCTGGTTGACATTGAGAAGGTGAAAGCGCCGCGAGTCGGCTTCAGCCCCGCCGTTATCCGCACCGTGCGAGACGAGCTTTGCTCACTGTGACCTTTCTGTCGCGCAGGCCATCGCCCACTACGAGCAGGCGGCCGACTACTACAAAGGCGAAGAGTCAAACAGGTACATTTTGCGCGGCGACCGGCGCATCGGTAAACGCAAACGCTTCACTTGTGTCATTTCAGCTCGGCCAACAAGTGCCTGCTGAAGGTGGGGCACTACAGCGCCCAGCTGGAACAGTACCAGAAGGCCATCGAGATCTATGAACAGGTAGCGGTTCAGAGGGATTGTTTTATGTCTGCTACAACCGTCACTCGAATAACTCGAACGAGCAAAATACCCGAAAGAAATGAGCACCCTGCTTAAGTCAGAGTAGCGCGCGCCGCGCTGTCGTATGCTTTAGCGCCATCTTGTGGCATCCCACGGAAGACGGGTTCCCACCCCCGACAGTCTCGGAAGCGGTGAAGACGGGGTACGGCGTAGCCCCGAATTTGCGTGTTCAAGGAACACGCCGGGCTCAAATTCATTTTCTAGCCTCCGATAAGTCCGCGTGTCCAAAGTGCGAATACGGATGCCGTCTCCTTCCGTGTCCAGATACGGAGCTAGCCCGCGCGCTGCCATTTTGGACCGCTTCGGGTGCACCATCCTTGTGCTCGATTTAGACTCGTTTCCTGGTCTACGGTGCGATAAAAATGTTGGAAAAAAAAGAAATCCCCCTTTGTGTTGAAAGCAATTGCCGCGTGTTTATAAGGGCGGAGGCGCAATGAAGCGGGTTGGACTCTTATTGTGCACGCGCACGTGTTGCAGGTGGCCATGAGCACCATGGACAATCCTCTGTTGAAGTACAACGCCAAAGAATACTTCTTCAAGGCTTCGCTGTGTCACTTCATCGTGGACGAGCTCAACGCGAAGGTCACACACGCGCGGGCGCGCGCATCCAATCCGTTATTACTTTTAGCATGACTTGAATATTTCAATTCACGCCTAACTGTGTTTGTAGTTGGCTATCGAGAAGTATGAGGAGATGTTCCCCGCTTTTTCCGATTCAAGAGAGCTGAAACTGTTGAAGGTAAGATGTATTTGTTGACTTCTTCTCTATTTTTGGGGTGGGGGGGGAAGGTGTTAAGCGTGTAGCATGTAACTGTCTGCTTTTCTACTCATGTGTGGTCATATTTTAGGAAAGCTGCACCAACCAAAAATTATACTGCTATAAATTGGTTACTTGAGTTTGCTTTTTTTTTTTTTTGCGTTGCTCGCTAAGAAGTGAAATCCCAAATCCACATTATCGAAAAGACTCTTTTTAAACACTTTCGAGGCATGTTTTTATTGCATTTATGGCACTTTTTAAGGTGTCTAAATGCCCTCTTAAAACGATACAAACACATGATATACTGCGAGAGATTGAGCAATGGGTAACACAAAATTATTGTACAAACAATATCAAAAAACGTGAATCAGAACTGTAATGACACTTAGCAAAAAATACATTTAAAAACTGCGATAAACCAGGACCGTGAAAACGGACCCGCGATATAGTAGAGGTTTACTGTAACGGCTACATCAGCTATATTTGTCCGATTACAGGCTACAAATACTGTCATGTTTTATTGCATGGTAGGTAGAGGGAGGCAGGAGGAGCAGGGTGGGCTCAACAAAATGTATTAACAAAAACACTTGCGGTGGTACGCTGGAAAATCGAAATCAAAAACACAAAGTCCTGAAAACCAAGGACTTTGTAACACACAATGCTGGTTTGCATTATTTTGACATGGCCTCGTCGTCGCGGTGCACACAGAAACTTCTGGAGGCCCACGAGGAGCAGAACAGCGAAGCCTTCACCGAGGCCGTCAAGGAATTTGACTCGGTGTCCCGCCTGGACCAGTGGCTCACCACCATGCTGCTGCGCATTAAGAAGACCATCCAGGGGGACGCCGGAGACCTGAAATAGAGTGGGAGGCGGTGTGGGGGGGGGGGGGGGGGTGTCAATGGCCACAACAAGAGCTGAATTTGTACATATCAGTTTGCATGTGATCCCTCCCAACAAGCTCAGCATCACCTGTAGACCGCCTCCGTGTGTCCCTCCTCACACGCACAGGCACTCATTCGGTATTGTAATTTGGAGAAAGTACGAATGAGTGGATGTAAAAATGTGTGCTGCTTATTTGGTGGGGAATATGAGATGATCAGAAAAAGGTTTATGATGTCCATATAGAAATTATTTATCGGTTGTTGTAGTGCTCAATGTTAATATTTTAGCTATTAGCCTCACTCCATGTGGCCCTTTTTGGTCACGTCCGCTCTTCTGTGACATCATCGCTCACTGCTCGTCTCCCGTCGTGACCATTCCGGGGGCTTGGTTTGTGCATGTCTGTACTCATGTTGACGTGTTCTGCGTGTCGTGCTAACGTGTGTGTGTGGGGGGGGGAGCACTTGTGCCTGTAGTTTGTGTTGTCATTTGTGCGCAATGGGAAAAAACGTATCTTGAAATAAATACATTAGCGTGCCAGAGAGCATGTTGCTGAGGGTTTTTCTTCTCCACTTTAAATGTAAGACAGCAATTGATGGAATGCA
Source organism: Hippocampus guttulatus (assembly GCF_054856545.1). Classification (NCBI taxonomy): domain Eukaryota; kingdom Metazoa; phylum Chordata; class Actinopteri; order Syngnathiformes; family Syngnathidae; genus Hippocampus; species Hippocampus guttulatus. The sequence goes on from NC_141270.1 coordinate 754,867, forward strand.
TTGCTGGTCAAAAAATAGCCCACGATGATATTTTTTTTTCTCGGAATAAAGAAGAGAGAATCGAATGTTGGAGTCTTCAGTTGAATTTAATGTGTGTGAACTACAAACAGTAAAAATATACTGAAAATCGATTTATCTGGTTTTACCAAGAATTGTAGTTATAATTAATACAATTTGAGAATTAATTTGAGTTTTATTATAGAATGACTTTATATTTCACCCACACCTCATTTTTTTACCTCAACTATGCCTTTTTTGACTCAAATGTGCGCTTAACCGCTGCTGTGTCGTTTCAGATTTGTCCTACTGGGGGCAGTAATGTACCGTGAAGAGTCTTATCATTTTGCTCTTTGCAAGCCGAAGAAGGGGCGTCACACGTTTCCTGTTTGTCGCGGCGAGCGCTCAGTCGTCTTGCGGGCTGTGTGCTTCTTACTTTTGCGTACTTACTTGTTTTGTTTCTAGTGGAAGAAGGGAAGAAAACAATAAAGACGCCAAGATGCCGCGTATCATGATCAAAGGAGGCGTTTGGCGCAATACGGAGGTACGCGCAGGTACACGGCTAGCGGGGTTAGCCTCGTGCTAACCCCGCTAGCTGTAAATAAATAATACGAAGTATAGCATCACCTAGCTACCAGCTAGCTCTCAAAGTTAAGGAGACGAATGCCTTAGAAGGCGCTATTCTTTTTTATGGCGGCCTCGCTGTCAGGCAATATATCATTCTCATTTTGAACTTGTCAACCAACGTCACGGAATGAAGTTGGTGGAGCCGAACCAAGCTCTATGCTGGTATTGAACAAAGTGTAAGATGCAGTTTCACGTGAGCATACAATTGTAGAGCGGGACAGAGCAAACCACGTTAAGATTTTTCATTAAAAAAAAAATTAGGGTATCAAATCCATACACACATTTAAATTAGGCTGCCACTAAGAATGATTTAATTGAATACCGTATCGAATATTTAGTGTTACGAGTCTGAGGATTTGTTCAACAAATCTATGCATTGATAAAAATGATGACTTGATGATCAAAATAGTTTTGGATTAATTTGATAATCGATTCATTGCTGCACCGGAAAAAATGAACGAGTTAACTGTTTGCGTCTGCTATATTTGACTAATTACTAGTTTTATTGACAATATTTCAACCCTTGTGTAATGTGTCAAACACAAGCTGCAACAATTATTACAGGACTCAATAATGTACTTGTTCACTAGGCCGCATTCCAAAATCGACTGTCTTTTAGCACAAGTGGACAGTGAAATCCAATTTGCTACAAATATAAATTATTCACTCATCTGCCATTTCTAGGATGAAATCCTCAAGGCTGCGGTGATGAAATATGGGAAAAATCAGTGGTCCCGTATCGCCTCTTTGCTGCACCGCAAGTCGGCCAAGCAGTGCAAAGCCCGATGGTGAGTTTGTCTTTTAAATGGCTGCCCTTCGGGGGGTTTCTTGGCTCACGCTGAGGCAGGGGTGGAGCCACCACGACCAGCGCTACCTGCCACTCGCGTGGGGGGTGTCTGTAACGGATCCCCCGGCTGTAATCGATGCGTCTCTGGTTTGGTCTCAGGTACGAATGGCTGGACCCCAGCATTAAGAAAACGGAGTGGTCCCGAGAGGAGGAGGAGAAGCTTCTTCATCTGGCCAAGCTGATGCCCACCCAGTGGAGAACCATCGCGCCCATCATAGGCCGCACGGCCGCCCAGTGCCTGGAGCATTACGAATATCTGCTGTATGCTCGCGCGCCGCCGCCCCGCTCGACCCCGGCGGGCCTCGCCCCCACACGTTTGCATCTGTGTGTCATTTTAGCGACAAGGCAGCACAGCGAGACAACGAGGAGGAAGTAGGAGAGGACCCCAGGAAGTTGAAGCCGGGAGAGATCGATCCCAACCCCGAGACCAAACCGGCCCGGCCGGACCCCGTGGACATGGATGAAGGTACCCCTAAAAGACGAGCAACCTGCGGGGGTGGTCCATTTCAAATGCATTTATTTCGCTATTGCTGTCTTGGCTCGAAACTTTGTTTTGAAATATGAAGCCTGATTGGAAGCCCTGCTTTCAAACCATAATTTTGGATTGGATTATTTTAAGCAGAAAAGAAAATGCCTCTTGCGTGCGCGCGTGCGCGCGCAGATGGGTGAGTCCGTGCTTCTAGAACGGACTTGGTCCGAGAAAATCCGACTTGATGTGTCCTGACTGCTGCTGTTTTGTTCGTCACTGATCATTGTGCGCAAATGTTTCCAGATGAACTGGAGATGCTGTCTGAGGCCCGAGCTCGACTGGCCAACACGCAGGGCAAGAAGGCCAAGAGGAAGGCCAGAGAGAAGCAGCTGGAGGAAGCCAGGTCACATTTTCTGCTTCTTGGCCGATCGAGCTGGTTCTCGGAGCTGTCGATATTCACCGCGCGGGATTCCGCCTTTGGCCGTTTGCAGGCGTTTGGCGGCGCTGCAGAAGCGCCGAGAGCTCCGAGCGGCGGGCATCCATATCGGCAAGAAGAGGAAGAAGAAGCGAGGCGTGGACTACAACGCTGAGATCCCCTTTGAAAAGAAACCCGCCTCTGTAACTTGAATTCCTTTGAATGGTTTTCGGGGAATCTTGAGAAGCCATGAAAATGTCCTGAAGCGGTTGCTGAAACTCGAGTGACTCAAACGGGGGGGGGGGGGGGCTTCGCTGCGCCGCATCCCGCGCATCGACAGGAGCCGAATGTTTGAGCGGCCATTTTGCCTGCTTTCAGGGCTTCTACGACACCAGCATGGAGATTTACGACCCACTGGCGCCCAACTTCAAGCGTCTCCGGCAGCAGCACTTGGACGGCGAGCTGCGCAAGTGAGTCCTGCGTTGGCGCTCGCGAGCACGAGTGAGAGCAAGTGCCCCCGGCGCCACGCCCCACGTTTGTGGTTTCAGCGAGCGCGAGGACCGGGACCGCAAGAAGGACAAGCAGAAGATCAAGAAGAAGAAGGAGAGTGACCTGCCCTCCGCCATCCTGCAGACCAGCGGCGTTGCCGAGTTCACCAAGAAGCGCTCCAAACTGGTCCTGCCTGCGCCGCAGGTAACGACATCATTTACGCCGTTTATATGCCACGGACCACTTTCATGTTGGGGAATATTTGGAGGAGTTGGGGGGGGGGGGGGGGACCTTGATGAAGGAAATCCTTGGCGGTGCCACGCGCTGATGATTTGGTGGTCTCGCCTGGCAGATCAGCGACGCCGAACTGGAGGAAGTGGTGAAGATGGGCGTGGCCAGCGAGGTGGCCCGCCAGGCGGCCGAGGAGAGCGAGAGCGCCAATGGCGCCTCCTCGGCGCTGCTCTCCGAGTACAGCGTCACCAACAACATGAGCGGCGCGCTGCGCACGCCGCGCACGCCCGCCACTCAGGACAGGATCATGCAGGTCAGCTCGCTTCAAGACAAAACTCTGCCTTCATACCCTCATTTGGGACTGCCTTGAAACCCTAACACTGTCTGGGAGCCCCAATTGTAATTTGATACCCTACTTTGAAAACCTAAGTGCCGCTTGAAACCTTAACCCTGGCATCAAATTCTATTTTGAAAAGCGAGCCACGGCTCGAGGGCTCAAAGTGCCCATTCGCATCCTTAACCCCGATTCCAAAACAAAAACATGCTTGAAACCCCAATTTGAAATTTGAATGCTTGTTAGAAACAAGAAGATGAGCTTGGAACTCAAATTTCAGCTCATTTGAAACCTGTTTTGAAACTCTTGAAAAGCATCACCACGAGCCTAGTCTTGAAATCCGAACCCTTCAACTCCGCTTGAAGCCCCAATCGGAATGCTTGACTCGAAATAACGAGAGGTTCTTTGAAATATTAAAACCTAAAATCACTTTGGAGGGCATCTGTCAAGATTTTGGTTTTGTATTTTCACCCCCCCAGGAAGCTCAGAATCTGATGGCGCTGACCAACATCGACACCCCGCTGAAGGGCGGCCTGAACACGCCGCTGCACGAGAGCGACTTCAGCGGCGTGACGCCCCAGCGGCAGCAGGTGCAAACCCCCAACACCGTGCTCAGCACCCCCTTCAGGTAACCGGCGGAAAAACGCGCCCCGCCCCGCCGAACGTGGACGCGCGGCAGAATAAAGTCGGGCGCCTTATCCGTCGCAGAACTCCTGGCCAGGGCCAAGGGTCGGAGGGCATGACCCCGCAAGCGGGCGAGGCCTTGACGCCGCGCGGGTCGGCGACGCCCGGCCTGACACCCGCGCGCACGCCGCTGAGGGACAAACTGAACATCAACAGCGAGGAGCAGCTGGCTGACCCGTCCTACGCAAAACATCTGGTCAGGAAAGAAAAAAAACAACCCAAAAAGTCCCTTTTTAAGGGGTCGTTGGCTTATAATTATGATCATTTTCTTTTTCATGAGTACCGTAATTTGTTGGTTTGTTTTCTGAATTCTTTTCAATGGAAAACGATCTTTTTCATTGAAAAGGTCCATTTTTAAAAATGTTGTCGGTCCAGTTGGTTTAAAAACATTCTGATTGTATTTTAATTATTTTGACTCCTTTTTTTTTTTTGTCAGTACAAAGAGGATATTTTTTTAAAACCAAGATTTTATGAAGAAGTCTTTTTTTAAAGATGAGACCTTAAGATCTTATTTATGAGGGGGGAAAAAAAGTCATTTGTTTACTATATATTTGTTTCTTTGTTTAAAAAATCGGATTCTTTTAGTTTTTTTCAATCATAAATCCTTAATCAATACAATGAAAATAAACTCCGAAATTTGTCAAGAAAAGAAGGAAAAAGCTGCGGCTTTGGCAACCAACTGAATGTCCGCGTGACTTTGTGCGTTCCTGGGCAGCACCGCGAAAGTCTGCAGCAACTGAGGCAGGGCCTGATGTCGCTTCCTGTGCCCAAAAACGACTTTGAGATCGTCCTGCCCGAAAATGCCGAGAAAGAACTGGAAGAGACCGAGATGGAGGTCGGCTACGTGGAGGACGCCGCCGACGTCGAGGCCCGCAAGCAGGTTCAACACGCACACTCGCACGCGGAGACGTGACTTTTACGCCACCTGACATTTCGGATGCAATGTGTTGCCGCTGATTTTATGGTGCTCGCCGCAGCAATATTGACGCGTGAGTCTCTGCGCTCGTCAGGCCCAACGCGATGCGGAGAGGGAGAAGGAGCTCAAGCTGCGACACGCCGCCGTACAGCGGCACCTGCCCAGACCCGCCGAGGTAAGCGCACGCCCCACGCCCACGCACCGCACGCGCATCATCCGAGTGAGCCCGTTGACGTGTGATCAGGTGAACGAGTCGGTGCTGCGGCCGGCCTCCATGGAGCTGAACGACCTGCAGGTGGCCGAGGAGCTGATCAAACGGGAGATGATCACCATGATGCACTACGACTGTCTTCACCACCCCGCGGCCGGCGGGCAGCTGCAGCGCGCCAAGGCCCGAGGACCCGCGTCCGCGTCCAACAACGCCCTGCACATCGGCTACCTGGACGCGCACGCCTACAACACCGTCGGCACCGAGGACATGGACAAGGTGCGTCGCGCCTCTCGTACTCGTGCCGCGAACGCGTGGCATCCGCTCGGTTAAGTCCGCCAACGAAAAAAGGGAGACCGGGTTGGGTCGGCCAAGCCTGAGGTCTACATCATGTTCCGTTTTCCGTTACAAGAGCGTTAAAACCTAAAAAAAAAAAACCCCACACACACACACAAAAGTACATTTTATAAAAATGAAAAGTTAACAAGCATCGTGAAAAACAAAAAGTCAAACGCGTGTTCACGTCCGTGTTTTGACTCGTCAGGCCAAAGCGATCCTGGCGGCCGAGATGGAGGTCGTGAAGGCGGGCATGGGCCACGGAGACCTCAGCATGGAGGCCTACTGCCAAGTCTGGGAGGAATGCTACGGCCAGGTCCGCTTTGCGCCTTCCTATTTATACTCGCGGGGAGATGAGCGGCAGCGCTTTTTCATAACACCCCCGTGCGGTTGCGCTGCAGGTCCTGTACCTGCCAGGACAGAACAGGTACACCCGAGCCAATTTGGCGACCAAGAAGGAAAGGCTTGAGAGTGTGGAAAAGAAACTCGAAGTAAGTCAATCGGGTTGTTGTTGTTGTTTTTTAAGTCGTCTTTTTACTTCTTAGGCAAAGTAGTTTCTTGAGGGTACGTTTTCAGTGATTTTTTTTTTTCAAGAAATATACGTTTGGAGAACAGTCTTACTTTTGGCAGGAAAGCTGGAGTTTCAAGGAGCTTAATTTTAAGAGGCTTCTTTTGTTTTTAAATGAAGTCTTCCAAATGTACGTGCTGATGGCCTTGTGTATTGCGTGCCGCGCAGGTGAACCGCAGTCACATGACAGCAGAAGCACGCAAGGCGGCCAAACTGGAGAAGAAGCTCAAGATCCTCCTGGGGGGCTTCCAGTCCCGTGCGCTCGGCCTCCTCAAGCAGCACAACGAACTCTGGGAGCAGGTCGGACTCCCCGACACCCCCACTGCCCATTTTAGTGATTTAGAAAGGAGCTCCATAATTGTATTCGCAATCATTAAAACTGAAAATGATCCCTTCCGTTTAAAAAAATCCTCGCCAAATTAATCATCAAGCTATGAATCCCCAGATGTTTTCTTGTCACCTTAAAACTTTCAACCGCTCATGTGCTCATTGAGAGAAATTGAAATTAGCCCATTGTCCTTCTCGCAGGCTGAATTAAAATCGTCACTTCGGGGAGCGCCACAAATACATTTTGAACAAACGCCGAAGACTCGATGCATCCGCGACCCTGCAAACTGTTTTGAAGCGTTATGCTTATTTTGTGCACTAGGTGGAGCAAGCGGCCACAGAGCTGGAGACCTTCAGTCAGCTGAAGAAACAAGAAGACACCGCCATTCCCAGAAGGCTCGAGGTCCACTCTCACACACACACACACACACAAACACGCGGTTTGAAAAATAAAACGAGGCCTTTATTCGTATTTTTGTGTGCGCACGCGCGTGTGTGTAGACGCTGCGCGAGGACGTGGAGCGTCAGATGGATCGAGAGCGGGAACTCCAGCAGCGCTACGGCGAACTTGTGATGGAGCGAGACGCCCTGGTCAACAGCGCTCCGAAGTTCTGAGCAACGGTGAACGCATCCTTTTTATAGTGTCTTGAGATGAAATCCATTAAAGCGAGTCGATGTATTCCATGCACTTTTCATGTCCTACGTTTGTTTTCGCAACCCATGCGGTTTATTTCCGCAACGCCGGATTGTGGATGATAAGCGATGTTTACGACACTTGAGCAGAAGAAGAAAAAAAATCCGTTTTCCACGGGTGGGGGGGGGGGGGGGTCAACAGGCCAGATAAGCCATCCCGTTCCTCCTGTAGGCACTCTGAGGGAAACACAATTCTTTCAGCACGTGCGGACACGGAAATCCATTTTGGATGCCAATGCGCGCGCGTCCACGTACGGTGTGTCGGTAGTTGTATCTTCTGATGGCCTCTCGGATGTGACAAAGCTGGATGGCGCCGCTGGGAGGTTCCGCCGCAGCAGGACAGCTCTGAAACAACACCGTTTCGAGTCAATTACCGATTTCTTCGGAGACTCAAGCCAGAGGTTTCTTTGGGGGAGGGGGGCTGTAAAACTCTGGAAAAGTGTGCAAGTGATCTTCAACGCTAATTTTGAGTAAAATACAAATTTGCTTGAAAATAACATGTTTCTGGAAAAATCCAAATTCTTCCCGGAGCAGAACTTTCTATGCATTTCTCTTGGTTATGGCCACGGACGGAGATAACGTTGACCTTTTTACGTTTCCTCTGCCGCGCTCGCCCCTCCAGGCTTCCGTTGCCTTGGAGGAGGGGCTTGGAAGAGTGGGAGGACCCAGGAGTGGAGGGAGGCGTGGCTTCAGGCGACTCAGATTCTTTCTTAACCTGCCAGATGACACGTCGAGTTCACCTCAGGAAAACAAAAAGAAATCAAAGACGAAACACGACTTTTGCGTGCGTGCGTGCGTGTACCTCAGTGTGTGTGTTGTAGTGTATGTGGCTGGCCGAGATGACGTGAGTGACGGCGTTGGTTTTTGCCACCATCTCCTGCTTCACCAGCAGAGACAAGTCCACAATCTGCAACCAGGAAACATTGATATATTTAGGTAGGTGGGGGGGTGGGTGCGTTAAAATTAATGGTAGATGGATGATGCGGTTACCTGGGCGACAGTTTCATAGGCCAGGTAGGACAGTATCTCCATGGCGACGCCGTTGGGTTTGAGGTCCAGACTGCTGCAATCCAGCCAGTCGCGGAACTTGGATGCTTTCTTGGCTACGCGCGCACAAATGAAGGATGTGTGAAATAATACAGATTATTCAAGTGGGATAAAAGGAAGTTTTATGATCACAGGGGGAAAAAAACTAAATGTCAACACATAATGGTTTGAGAAAGACATTTTGGTTTTTTATAGAAGAGAATAAATGGGATAAGAACGATGTGCAATATTCATGTAGTCTATTACTAAAAGTATTTATTATTTCTTGATAGTCATTTTTTCATTACGGTTTTAAAAAAATCTGCGTAGATGTTTTTTCTCTATTATTGAAAAAGGTAATACTCTGTATTTCTGCATCAATGGATATCAAGTCGTAGATGACGGCTTCATATGTCTTGAAACGTGTCTGGATGCAAAGACGGTTACCAAAGCTGAGCTGTCGACTCTCGCAGAATTCGGCGTACTGCGTCTGGTCCATGGCTCTGCTGTGACGCTCCAGACGCTGCAATCCCATAATAATCACAATCAGAACCCTCATCCGAAACCACGGGGGGGGGGGGGGGGGGGGAGTGAAGGGCTTGTCTCCGCAGCGACCACCTCCAGCCTCTCTTGCTTGACGGGGTCCATTTCCTGCCGCTCGGCCAGGGACAGGAGCTCGCCCGTGTGGTCCAACCACAACAGGTAATCCTGAGCCAGACGTTGGCGACGTTGGTTGCCCCCGGCTACCGGGCCTGACGACCCCGCGCCTGCGCCCCAATTCCTTGTTATGATCGATCAGAGTTTATGATTTGGCGGGAAAAGGAGAAAGACACCCACCTTGCTCCGGCTGCCCGTCATCATCGTCCAGGCCCTTGAGAAGCTTTGACTTGTAGTCACGGAATTGGAGATACTTCAACAGCCTTGACACCTTTCTCTGTGCAAAGTAAGGTTGGTATGAAGTATCCCAAGAGTGTACTCGCTTTCTTTTTGAGAATTTGCAAAAAGATAGAATGTAGAAAAGAAAATTTGACCGTCATTTTTTGGTCAACCAATATTTTTTTTCCAAAGGAAAAAAAACAATCTAATTTTCCAGTCATACTTACCAACAGTTGCATTTTAAAATGTGTGGAAAAACATTTTGAAAAGAGTTGTCTTTTGTGAAATCAAGAAAAAAAGTCCTATTTCCCAAAGAAAATTGTTCTTCCCTCAATTTGTGTGTGTTGACCTTGTCTCTGCGCATCAGGAAGAGGATGTCCTCCACGGCGATGACCCTTGAACCTCGGAGGGTGGCACCCTCGCTGGCCTGATGGAGCTGATCAGAAAGGTGTGCTTTTAAGTCATGTGGAAATTATCAATTCAGATCAGAAATATATTTTGCCATGTACAAATGTTCAATTTGAAAATTCCCAAATCCAAAGGGCAGCCTTTTCTGGCAGTACCGCTCTCTTCCTATAGGGGCAACAGTGAGTCAGGATGGCTGAATGCTTGATTTTTCAGTTGGACTGTCCTTTGATGACTTTTTTCTAACAAGAAAACCTTTGCATTTTTTTCCACAAGTTTCTAAAAGTTATGAAGACGTTTCCACGACACACCGTCATTGTCAATGTGTGTGAAACAGTGCGTTACCATGGTGATAAGCTGTGTATGCACAATGTCCTCCACCAGGGCTGCTGTCTCGTGCAGCGGCCTACGAGCGTCTCCCAGGGCAAACCTAGCGTGCACACGCACACACACACACACACACACACACACACATTTGGGCAAACCTCCCATTTGCATGTAGAGAAACTAGTTCCTGGACAACCCTGAAAATTGAAAACCACATCCCCAACATCCATTCTCATCTTTCCCTGGCCCGCCTCCTCTGTGCCATGACTGGCCATCGGCAGCTGTCACTCACACAGCCAAGAGGGGTTTAGTTTTGAGGTTGGGGGCTGGACGCTGAGGCTTGGGGTTCGGTTTTGGGGTTGACGTGGCTGCAGGCGTCTCTGACCGCCAACAACACACCAGGTGAGTAACACACACACACACATTCATACACACACGAGCTGAGTGCATCAGTATGTGGCGTGTGTTATAAAACATGATATAAAAAAGGCTTCAGTATGTTTTTTTTTTTTAAACGACCTTCTGCAAAGACTCAATGTGTTGACGTATATTCCATCTTCACCTCCGTGTCACAACTATGAGAAGCAAATTCGTCCTATTGTCTCTTTCTCAATATTTTGTATTCTAAAGCCAAATCCATACTGGGCGTCTAGTACATTACAACTTTCATTAAAAATATAGTAACATTTTTTAAAAAAATTGATATAACTTGTCCTTTTACTTTTCTTCCTTTAATCACAGTGTTTTTAAAATCATTTTATTTGACGACTATGAAGTGGGGCCAATTGACCCGTTTTAACGCTTAAAAAAAAATTTAAATGGAAAAAATATTTTTTGTTCCTGTTACCTTTAAAATGTTTATTTTTTTTGGTAACTACTATCTTCATGATTTTTTTATTTTATTTATAACAATCCTCTTAAATGTATGCTAGTTTCATCTTGAGGATATAAATGAAGTCGTTGTTTTGCTGCTCACGTCAAGTAAAGAGGTGGTAGAGAGGAGTCAAGACATATTTAATGTTCTGTAATGTGCCGAATGCACATTATACATAAGGCAATGCATACATTGGCTTTGATTGTCTATACTTTGGCTGTAGTTTAGATGCACAACACTGATTCCCAAGTGCAGTTTTCCGATTCCATGAGGGCTTTCTTTGGGGCATGGGGGCCATGACACATATCACATTTGACAGCAAAAAACGTGATTGATTCAGTGAAAATTCATCAGGGGATGTATTTCACGTGTATTGTGGAGTGTAACCATGTGCCCATGTGTAACGTCTTCATAAACAGGCTGACATGGCTTCAAACAGTCTCTTCGGTGCCAGCAGCCACACACTCGACACAAGTGAGTATGAGTGTGTGTGTGAGTGTGTGTGTGTGTGGGGGGGGGGGGGGGGGGGTGAGTCATACATCATGCCCTGTATCTCAGGTATGAAACTGGTCCTGGATGCCGCAGGGCGTTCTCGGGAGCCGGCCATGGCGGAAACAGCCATGTGACCTCTCTGGAGCAATCACAAACTCTGTCACTAAACAAAGACGTCAACACACTTTTTAGTCCATAACATCAACATGTTTTCATCAACTTCACAGCTTTAAAACACGTAGGGTATTGTAATTATCAACATTATTTTATTAAATTCACAACAGTTGACAAAAATGACTGGAAATCACTTGTGGGTTTGAGTTTGTTTACACAAATCGACAGATCACACTTCGTCAAACGCTAAAAACAACACGACACAACGCAACCGTATTGAAGCAACACACAAACGGGCACGCACAAGTTGCGGGCGTACATACATGCACAAACTCGCGCGCGCGCGCACACACAACGGCAGGTGTTTTAACCGCACTGCTTCCCCTGCGGTAATAAAATCTGAATAATAAAAAAGGACTCGGTTCCTCTGTATTCAAACAGTGCGGTCAAAGAGCCATCAATGCTCCGCAAATGCAAATGCAAAAAATATATATATAAGACAGAGGAGGACAAAGACATGACAGAAGAGGGAGACAATAATGATAATGGAACTCACCAAAAGTTGTCCAGCACTGCGTCGCTGTCGTTTGTATGAAATCCCGGCGCACTTTGATGACGTAGGTCCAGAGGTAAACTATATTAAACTGAATTCTATGTATTTTTTTAAACAATGAAAATAGATGTAGATCATATTTTACTTTTGTAAATCGATAAATCTTGCATTATTTTGTAAATATCTGATTTGTGTTTTTTTTAAGTCTTACGTGAAACAAGTGGAGGGGGGTGGGGAGTGTTTTTTGTTAGTCTTGCCATTGTAAAGCATCATCTTATTCAATTGAAAATAAGCGATACTGAAGACATGTTAAAAAAAATTGAATCTTATAAATGGGTATTGTTTTGTTAGTATTTGTAAAAATGTCAAACCAAAGACACAAACCATACCATTTAGACATATGTACAGTCATATTATAACATAAACACAATAAATAAATAAAAGTTCTACATTTTGTGTGGTTGTCAATCAGATGCCGCGACGAAGCATCGACCCGCTCCCTCGCCATCCAACCTCGACGTGGACGAAGCCGAAACGCGCTACCCCCACGAGCGTGGTGCAGCGCCCCCGAGAGGCCTGGTGGCCACCGACAGCCCCAATTTCCTGTGCAGCAGCCTGCCGCATCACTGGAGGTGCAACAAGACCTTGCCTCGACCTTTTACCGTGAGCACTCGCCTTCATTTAAATGGCACTTACGAAGAAAAATACATATACTTGTGCTTGTTTATCTGGACCGCCTGCCCATTCATCAAGAGTGAAATTCAACAAGCAACTGATTCTTGATCCATCCATCCATTAGCCGAGCAACTTCTTGTCTTGATATGTGTTTGTGAAACATATAGCCAACAGGGGGCGCTGTAGGATTCGAGTTGACAGCATAAGACAAGGCTTCCGGTAACGAGGGAGTTCACGAAAGATCACCATACGTGCTAATAATAAAGTTGAGGTCAGGCTCATTTGTTCATAAAATGACGGCTCATCATTTATAAGAAGAACAACACACTTCTCATCACAAGGGACGCGGCGGGTGCTGGGGCCTATTCCAGCTGTCATCGGGCAGTAGGCGGGGTGCACCCTCAGCTGGTTGTCAGCCAATGCCAGCCAACTGATGCCGTCTGTCCTTAACTGATTATTTTTGAAAATGCGAAAAGTGCGAGTGAGCCCTTCGGCATTCACACCCTACTGTGATGTAACAGTGGCCTTATTTACATCATAACCACCCCCGTACGGTATCACAAGAATCACTGTTTTTGAAGCGATCAAAACGCAGGCCGAATTAGTCGCCTTGAAAGGCATGTGACATTTTCCTCCAACGTGCAGGTAGTTTGCCTGGGCAATGACGTTGCGGACGGCGTCCTGGTCACGCTGATGGCGGGAAACGATGACAACAGCAGCGCCGAGTTACGCAACGCCACCGCCACCGTGAGGCAGGGACACGCGCACTTCAACGACCTGCGCTTCATTGGCCGCAGCGGCAGAGGTAGAAGGAAAATGAAAGGATTCTGTCGTAAAAGTTGAAAATTCGCCAGTTAGCTTGTGACATTTCTGCGCAATGGTGTCAATCAATTGACTAAAATTGCTAAGGAAAAATGAAGTGGTGTACATTAAAAAAAAAAAAAGTTTGCCTTTGGAATATCTGTTTTCTTAATGCGATCGCTTGAAGACTCCATAGACGGGCTAACAAATAAAAACAACACCTACAGACAAACAATATAACAATACTCACAGATATATATATATAAATATTACATGACGACACATTAATTATCCATGAATTGATGTTGTCGGCTGTTTTTTCTTTCTCTCCAGGTAAGAGCTTCACCCTGTTCATCAACGTGCTGACCACGCCCCCTCAGGTGGCCACGCTGCACAGGGCCATCAAGGTGACGGTGGATGGCCCGCGCATGCCCAGGCGTCAGTACATACCGCCCCCTCCGCCTATCCTCCGCCTCCACCACCCACACAAACATAAAACATGAAGAATGATTTTTTTTTTCTTAATTGCTGAGTGGTATTGAGATCGTTGGTTTTTATGTCCCCTTCAGGCCAGCGTCAAAAAGAAGCGGAATCAGCACTTTTCAGGTCGTCCGGCTGCGGCGTGATCTCTTCAGGTAAAAAGCAAACTTTTTAAAAAGTAGTCCTTGCGGTTTGAATTTGGGTCTTTGTCACAATGTGTAACGCGTGGCCCTGGACATGTACCTCACCTCCTGTATCTACCAATGCCGTCATATGTTTTTATTATTCTATAGCCTCGATTGTCCACACGGAGTGACCGTGCTTGAAATGTTCCAATCTGCAGATTGGGTTGAGTACGTGTTTTGGGTAACCACAGTCCTCCTCTCCAGATTGCAGATCCTCCTCCTCCTCCTCCTCCCTGTGGTCCAGCGAGCCGTCCCCGTTGGGCCAGATGGCCGCCCTGACGTCTTCCTTCCCTGCGCCTCCCCGAATGCACCCGCATCACCACCGGCACCATCGCCAGCGCCATGTCGCCCTGTCCTACGCCGCCCAGCCCGCCGCCTACGCCTCCTACCTCAGCTCGGCGCCCGCCCCTCCGCTCAGCCACAGCGGTCCCTTCTTCTACGCGCCCAACCAAGCCATCGAGAGTGTGGGGGACGACGGCGGCGTGGCGGCGGCGTTGAGCGCTTATATCGAAGGGGCGTGTTTTACCCTCAGGGGGGAGGAGCCTGTGTGGAGACCTTATTGAGATGTGCTTTCCCAATTAGCCAATTCGAAATGTTGTTTCTACAGTCCAGACCTGAAAGGTTCCACCAAACATGTCCAGTTCTCGGGTAATAGTACAAATGGTCATCATAATTAAATGACATAAACGACAAGAGAGTATCTAGATAAACTCAACTTGCATGTGAATGCTGAAGATGCTGAAGTTCCTCTTGGAATGGAACAATAAAGCGAGATAAACATGTTTGTCGGACGTCTAATGAGTGAACCCAACTATAAGACCTGAACCCTACTTTGAAAATCCAACTTTAGTTTAAAAGTTTGACAATGGCTTGAAGGGGCTGGGTTGTCTACAGTATATTCAGGACAGTATAAGACTTTGACTGAGAATCATTAAAAACAATTGAAAAAAAAATAAGTACAATTGACTGGAATCGAAAAGCTATGTGATATTTTCACTCATCCAATATATCAGCTGTGCCCAATACGTCAATAGCGATCGACTGGTAGTTCGCGGGCTGATCTCAAGTCAAAACATTTGTGTGTCTGTGTGCGTTAATATGATATATTCTTGTGTTGGTGCACACTGCACCCTAAGCAACCTATCAGTCTCTCTTCCACAAAAAGTTTAAAAAAAATAAAAGTAAAAAAGCAGGTACAGTAACCTTTAACCTATGTGTGTGTGTGTGTGTGTGTGTGCGTGTGCGCGCTTGTTAGCCGGGTGTCAGATGAGGTGCGATTGTCCAGATAAGCCCACGCCTCGGTTGGTGTGCATTGTGACACTGATGGAGCGCCTCCTAAAAATAAAAATCGAGTAAGGTGAGGTGAGCCAAATTTGCATGTGAGTGTTCTTCTAGGGGAAAGTTATGCTACAGTGACATGATAGCAGAGGTGTGAAGTATGCACGCGCACGCAAACACTCACACACACACACACATACATATATACAGGAATAGTCACGTTGAATCTGTCAAAGTAGGGTGCAAGAATAATGAGTGTTCGTATATTTGTTTGCTTGTGAAAACATCACTTTTGAATTTATTCTTGAACTTAAATCAACTCATCTTTATTGAGTATAACACATTTTAAAAACAGTCAGAGATGGGGCAAAGTGCTGTCCAGTAGAGATGGGCATTCCGTCCCTGGAGGGAGGACGGAGGACGACAAGTCCTTTTTTAAAAGGACGGACTCTGCAAGGACGGAAGAAGGTTTTTCTCTGTCCTTTTAATCGTCCCTAATGGGGTTAAGTATGTGCTGTAGGGAGGCAAAATAACACGGCCAGAGTGTAGCCAAACACCGTCTTTTCTGAACAAGCAATTTCACGGCTTCGTCTCCGCAGTGTTTTTTTTTAGCAACACTGCCACCGAGTGTGCGGTCAAGAGAACATAACAAAGTACCTCTGGACGTCCATTCCACGAACGTTGAACCCTTGCGGTTAAGAAGAGGTTGACGTGAGCACGAAGTAAAGATGTCAAGGTAAATGTTGGGGGGCCATCGATCGCAGGTGAGCCACGTAAAGCGACAATTGAGATGACTCCGTTACGGGTTCACTATATGGCAGGGGTCCCCAACTGCCAGGCCGCAGACCGGTACCGGTCCTCGGGGCATTTGGTACCGGGCCGCACAATAAGAACTTACATTAATTCCGTCGTATTTATTTTGGAATACGAAAGATATTTTATTTTGAAAAATTACCGGATTCTCCATTACATCCGGCTGCGTCACTTGACACACGTCAAACCTCTCCGTCACGTGACTGATTACGCTAAAAACAAAACACCAGAGCTTGCTAAATGAGTAAAATAAACTGCTGGAGATCGCAAATGACGGCGGCCTCAAACGTACGTTCGAGACAACAACTCTGCCGGTGTTCTGGATTCAAGTTATGGCTGAACACTGTGAGATCGCCACAATAGCACTGTTGCCATTTCCGACATGCTACCTGTGTGAGGCGGGGGTTTTGTGCAGCAAGGGCGACTAAAACGAAATGACGAAGTAGACTCGACATGAAGCACACACTTCAGGTGTCATTGTCTCCTATTACCCCGAGATGGGACCGCCCGCTTGCAGAAAATCAAGCTCGGCGCTCGCACTGATTCAGCATTGTGGTGAGTTGAGATTTTCATGCACTTTGAATTTGTGTTGTATGGTATTTTGAAGGCATTAAGACCGTAGCGATCAGAGTGTTGCGGCCAAATTGGACGCTCCTCGTGTTTATCTCGAAACCCCCCCAGTGTTCATCCAGCTCTTAGCATATTATTTTGTAGTATTTATCCGCCACACCTTAAATGCCGGTCCGTGAGAATATTGTCTGACATAAACCGGTCCGTGGGGCAAAAAAGGTTGGGGACCCCCGCTGTACGGCAGGTGAGAAAGAACAGAGCACGTTAGTGTCGGCAACCAACGAGGCGTTTGATACCTTGAATACAAGATTCCGTGGGAGACATAAAATCTTTATTAATCTATAATCAATATGACTACTCTTTTGCTTTTTCTTTTCAATTTTGTAGCAGACACTTGTTGATAAGTCAGCCCATCCGCCATATTGAATGTGGCTTGAATATCCGAAATACATTTGGCAAATGATATCGTAAAACTGAGTGTGGATAGCGTCATCCAATCAAAAGCGATCATTCCGAGGCATGTTTTCATCGGTTCAAGACAAAATGAAAGCTTTTTTTTTTTTTTTACTGAGAAAGCGTCATTTTAAATCGAACTGTCATCAGCATCAAATTGAACGGAGAACCAACATCTTCTCAGGACAGAACAGCAAAAACGGTGGCACGAACAGTGAACCATTCGGAAATATGAATTTCATCCATTTTGGAACAAGGCTCATGTGATGTATTTATTTATTTTTGCATTTTAATCAATGGAAAAAAAACATCTCAACAAACCATTGTGGGCTGCTGTGTGTCTAATTTTGAGGGTAGGAGTCGCATCCGATTCAAAATAAGGCTGTAACACAGCAAAATGTGGGAAAAAATGGAAGCACTGTGAGTGTTTCTGGATACACCAAATGTTTTTCTTCAATTGCCTTCTGTTCTAAATTTGGAAACATCTTTTTTTGTTTTTTTAAAGTTCGTGTTGGCACGATGAGTTGAAGAAAACGTGAATACTGTACCTTTTGCAATCAGGCTATCGCATAGTCTCCATGTTATTTCTGTGTGTGCTGTTCTTAATACATTTGCAACAAATTTGTCTTGGCACTCTGTCGAGCGTTTGAAAAAAAATGTCATTCTATTTTGGGTGGTAAGATGGCAAAACGTGAAAAAAAGCAAAGCACTGAAAACTTTCCCGATGCGGCATATGTACCAAAACATCAGCAGAATTACCACAGTGAGGTTCGCCCGTACCTTATCTGCTGATCTTCGGACGACTTGTAATTTTGAAGAGCTTTTCTTTGATGGAGCGCAGCGTTCAAACACACGTCGCAAATGAAAAGACAATGGCGCCTCTGTCACTGGGCAAAAGCACTTGCAGCCATGTTCCCAAAGTGACTTTCAGAGTCACATGGCGTGACCGCCGCGTTAATCAATTTAACACGAGCATGCGCATACGGCCTGCAGGAACGCGCCGGCCTCGCAGTGCCGTCACAAGTTCTGTGCAGGATTCCCCAAAAAAGTTTCCATCGCCATGGTTGTGAGGTATTGGGAATCTTCCTTTGGTGCGAGCGGCTGTGGCCGTTTTGGCGCAACGAATCACTAAGGAGGGAGCGGTGCCACTCCGAAAGGACAGGTTCCCGCTCGAACATAATTCAGGAGCACAAGTCTTCTCAGGTGAGCCACCTTGTCCTGCGGAATCGGGGGTGGGTGAAAAAAAAAAAAAGAAGAAGAAAAAAGTCGTTTATACACGCTCACAAACTCACCTAATGATCGAAAAGAAGAGTCGAACCATAACCGAGATGTTTTTGCAAAGGTGTTTAGCATCTATGTAGGCTGACCATTCAAATTTCATCCCCAAAACACCTTCCTGAGTCCCTCATTTCAAACCCTAACATTAGCTTGGGACCCTCAGTGGAAACCCTAACTTTTGGCTGCAATGAGGGATGCCATAGCAGCAGAAGCATTCACTCATTGAGTAGTCGCCGACACCGATGACCGTTATCGAGAAGCGATACCGACGAATCGTGCCTTTAGTACTTTTGATATGTAACATTTCAAACATTACGATGACAAAAAGAATTGTGAAGAAAGACGTTTGTTTTCGATGCAGATGATGTGTCGCAGTATAGCGCCATCTACTGCCGAGGAGGACTTACTCAGTGTCAGATTCTTTTTTCGCCTCAAGTATGGGCGGCTGGTCTCGAAAGCCCCCACAACAACCTGATATCTTAAACTAAGGCTGGTATCAGCCCGATACGATGCCCGATATCAG
This sequence comes from Hippocampus guttulatus, assembly GCF_054856545.1. Taxonomy (NCBI): domain Eukaryota; kingdom Metazoa; phylum Chordata; class Actinopteri; order Syngnathiformes; family Syngnathidae; genus Hippocampus; species Hippocampus guttulatus. The sequence goes on from NC_141270.1 coordinate 773,731, forward strand.
TACTGTACTCGTCCAACCCGAGTTAAAAGCATAACTTGAAATGCGAAACCTGGTCCCAAACTCTGACCCAGCCTAGGAACCCTGATTCAAACACCAAATCTTGGCTTCAAACACCAATTTAAGATCCTGATCCTGGCTTGAAACTAACTAACTAAGACTTGAAAACTTGACTCGACTATCCTTGACTTCGTATCCCTAATTTGCAATCCCGAATTTGAAATCTGTTTTTGAAACCCCGACCTCAAACTGCACCCTTGTTAGTTCTCACCCCAAGCCACGTTCTTGGGCACGGTCATGTCATTTTCAGTGGGCAGGCAGCAAGTGGTGCTGCAAGGCCAAATGCTCGCCCCCCCCTGAGATGGATGCTGCTGACTGCCATTCAAAAGCAACGCGGTTCTTATTCGACCAGAAGCTTTTCGCTCGCCAATCAATTCCCTTGACGTTAGCGCAATCGTTTGTAGGCGGACAATCGAAATGACCTTCAGGTAGCGTTCCTTGCCAACTTCCCAATTACTCACTCCCACAACGCCCAGCGTTGGGGGAACTAGTGGCCAGATAAGAAAAGAGTGATAAGGGGGGGTGGGGGGGGGGTGGTGCTGGGCCTAAACTCAAAGCCATTGTGTCCTCATACAATATACGACTTCCTCTCCATGCCAGACGCCACACACACTCACAAGCACACACACAAAGGCGTAAGTCAACTCCATTTAAAATTGATAAATATAGATAGATAGATAGATAACATACACACACACATTCACATATACAAACATACAAACTCTCACACACAATTACACACAGATTCAGGCACGCCCACACCCAGTTTCTCTTTCTCTCTCACACACACACACACACACAGTAGAGACGTACAAATGTATACAGGCAAACACACACAAAGCAACACATGCACATACAGTACATGAGATTCCTTTGTGGACACAGCCCAGGGCAAGTGAAGGAGGGAAAGACCCAGCCAGGGTGAGCGAGCGAGAGAGAGAGAGAGAGAGAGACACTACAAAAGTGAGAGTCACCCCGACGTCCCCTCTCACGCACCCGCAAAGTGCGTCCGGACTGCAAGCGACTTGCTGACTTTCTCTCTGTTTTTTCCGGGGTCAAAAGTCATCCAGAACTTTTTGGAGCGCTTTCCTTGGATTCTGTGACCCGCCGCCACTTCCCACAGGCGCAGCCAGAAGACTGGGCTTCTTCCCGCCTTGCTCAAGGGCGTTCGCTTGGACCGGCCCCACCGCGCCGCCCGTCGGCCCAAGTGCAACTTTCCGAGCTTCGAGCCCGCAGGCGACATCGCGCCATCGACGGGATCATCGGGTAGGTGGTTGGCGCGCATCTCCAACGCAAACGCACAAACACACATCTCTGGTCGCGACCGCTCGTATCGTCATCGTCGTGCTTTTAAGCGCCGCGGCCTCGTGAGTGAATTCACGAGCTGGATTTGGCTGCTCGGTGTGTGAGCGAGCGTGAGCCGTGGCCTGCAGCTGCTCTCATCTTGCCTTCGTGCGGGGCGCAGTCAAATAAACACCGAAAAGGAACACCGCGTGGACGCACGGATGATGACGTTGGAAGTTGGGCTATTAAATCGCTACCCGCGACCCTCCTCAGGAGAAGCGCGTTCGAAAATGGGGTGATGGGGTAGCTCCGGCCCAAAGCGGCTGAAAATGGCGAAGCCGACAGGTGGAACGGTGAAGGCTGATTTCGGAAGACAAAAGTCAACTTGTTCTATTGCTTTTTATTTATTTTTATTTTTTTAACTCATTCGTTTTTGAAAAGTTGTTATTTTTTTATGACTCATTCCCCAAGAATATGAAATGGAAAGTCAAGTTTCGTCGTGCTAGCCCGTGGGAACGTGGCCAGAGTCATCGAAGGTTCGTATGCTTTCCAGCTTGTTGAAGAAGCCAACAAAGATGAGAAAACGGGTGCAAATCGTCGCTTTACCAGCGCACGCACGCACGCAGACGCGCGTGGACTATTCATAACTCTAAATAAAAGTTGGATGATGAAAGAAGGCTTTTGTTCCGGTGGTATTTGCTTGGCAATTTTTTTTTCATGTGTTTCTAATGTTTTGTATTTATTCATCCCTCAATGCTTCAGTTGCCCACGAGCACTCGGTTACGCTCACTTCGTTTCGAAAAAAACATCCTGAGGTGCGAGAAAGACAGACTGGGAGAGAGACGCCGAGAGAATTATGGCAGCAGGATGGAGAACAATGCCGAGTGCTGGGGCCCCCCGCACACACACACACACACACACACACACACACACAGGTCAAGCAAAAGTCTATACAAGGAAGTAATATTGTTATTAAGTATCCCAAGAGTATTTCGGGAAGACATGAACACACACACACACACACACACACACACATAGTTCAGCACCTCAGGGTGTCCCAAAGACAGGAAGGGAGGGACATTTAAGGAAAAAAAAAAGGCGGCAGTCAAAAAAAAATTTTTTTGGATTGGTTCTGCAGTTTGTGGTCGGCTCAAAAGAAAAAAAAAAAAGTTTGGGTCTCTTCGAGGCCGTCTTGCGCGCATCTGTGCAAATGTGTGAAATGCCATCGAAGCAGAAACATCCCCCGGAAGGCGCAAGCGCAAAAGGGGGCGCCTTTGAATGCTCCCCAGCCGATTTTTACAATCCGTGAAGTGAGGTCGCGCGCTCCGAGCGACGGGCGCGGACGCCGCGGACGGGCCTTTCCCTTCCAATTCAAAATGGCGCAACGACCGGACAATCCGAGAAAAACGACAACCGTCGTGCGGTCAAATTCGCAAGTTTCCATTGCTGAGTGCAAGTCCGGCGGCTTGGGTTGCTACACAAATAGCAGCAAAAGACTCGTGCGTGTGCGTGTGTGTGCGTGGGAGTAGATGTTTCTCTTCCCAAGAGAGCTTCGGGGGCGAGTGTGGGAACCAAAAGTGAAGCTCTACTAAGATGAGGAACAAACATGAAATGTATATTTTGAAAGACGGTCAAATTGAGAGCTTTGCCATTCAATGCGAATCGCTGCGTTGAGCCCAAATGACGCAAAGTCTTCTCTCTATTCAGGAGAAAGGCATTTTGGGGGTGGTCGGGATTTGTCCAAATACATCACAGATCAGGAATTGCAAGACACTTCACGCTGGAGTTCTCCTTGCGCCGGTATTAGCTGCGGCCCAATGTGGGTTTCTGGACCGTGACGACCAAGTGAGGAGACTCACTTTTACATCCCTTGAAGTTTTTATTCTTATTGTTCTTATGATCACCAGAGCCAATATCCCCGTGCCAGAATCAAACCTGACGCACTTGCTCACCCTCCGATTCATCGGGCTTTTCAGTACTCCCTGTCCACATCCCGCAGTGAAGGTTCCAAAATGATTTTGTATGTTTTGTACTTCAAGGCAAGAACGTGACTTTGGCTAAGTGGTAGCCAGCATCCGAACGGCCAGTGAGGAAATCAATGGCAGACTGGAGTCTGCTGGGAAACTTCCTGGAGGAAGTACAGGAACACTCCACCTCCATTGGCAAGGTATACACACACACACACACACACACACACACACACACACACACACACGCATCAAACTGCACATGACTCATGACTGTACTTTGAGGCCCCCCTACGCTTGTGTGCATGTCGTCTTGGCCGCCAGGGGGCAGTATAACACATACAATCCATAATACACACACAAGGAAGACCTTTTATCATTTTTCACCGAGCATAATATACACGAGTACAGTATTGTGCTATTTTTTTGTTTTGTGTTCAAACTTTTAGTTTGCGAGTACTGTAGCACCAAATAGCCGGTCGTTTCGATTTGGATTTTACACTTTTACATCGTGTGTTAGCATTAAGCTAAGACTTTTATTTCCATGACAAGACCCGGAAGATCCCGGGCGTTCTAATCGCGGTCATTTCGTTCCGCAAATGAGGCGCTCACGTCATGAAGAATATTCCTCGAACGATGGGAAGGACTATTTGGTCGAAACAAAACAAAAAGTGACACGGAGGTTTGTGCTCGCAGGTGTGGTTGACCATCCTGTTCATCTTCCGCATCCTGGTCCTCGGGACGGCGGCCGAGTCGTCTTGGGGTGACGAGCAGGAGGACTTCAACTGCGACACGGAGCAGCCCGGCTGCGAGAACGTTTGCTACGACAAAGCCTTCCCCATCGCGCACATACGATACTGGGTACGCCACGCAGCGGCACTTCGGCTTGCCGGCGTTGACACACATTCCGCTCCGAGATAGCCTGGCGCAATTGTTTTTGCGGGGGGGGGGGGTGGGTGGGAGATGGGGCTAAATTTAGCCGCGGTTCTCAGTGGAAGTTGCAGAAGAGTCTGAAAAAGACGAGGACGTATTTTTGTGAAATAAGACAATCAATTGACTCGAAGGACGTATTCAACATTTGGTCTTATTTTTGTTTATCGCGCGCATTATTTTGTCGAGAGGACTTACTTGAGAGTATACTGCGGTTTTTCATGTGACGTCTCATGTCAATGTCCGGAAGAAAAAAAAATCAATTGGAATGTTACAATTTCAGGCTGTCGGCCAATTCCAATTTGTAATCGCCACCGATCGAATGATTTGATGACGTTTGAGTGAATAAATATTGGCAACGGTGCAGTTTTCGGTGAACCGAGGTCCCTTCTCGCGCTTCTCGCCAGGTGCTGCAGATCGTGTTCGTTTCCACGCCCAGCCTGGTGTACATGGGCCACGCCATGCACACGGTGCGGCGGGAGGAGAAGCGGCGCAACCGAGAGGAGGAGGACGACGACGACCCGGGAGGGGGCGACGACGATGGGGAGCAAGGCGGCAAGGATGACAAGGAATCGGGGAAGGGAAAGAAAGCGGGACCGTCGGCGGGCAGGGTGCGCCTGAAGGGGGCGCTGCTGCAGACCTACGTGCTGAGTATCCTCATCAGGAGCATCATGGAGGTAAACGCCGACGCCGTTTGCGTTTCTGGCAAGCCGTTCTTCAAAAAAGAGCTGGACTGTCAATCTAAACATGAAACAAAAAACGATGAGAGGATCTTTATTCAACTAAACCACATAACTTTGCCTTACAGAAGTCTGCTAGCTTGAGGCTAACGCGGAATGGGAAATGCAATGTACAGGCTAACGAAACTAGCATCGACGTTGCAGTAATAGATAGTTCCTTTAGTCATTCTGTGAGGGAAATTAGACCGTTCCAGCAGCAATTTTCACAATTGCACCCAAAAAATACTTAGAGCAACAGATATTTGAATACAAACGGTGCAGCAACACACATCGACAACAGTTCCGTGTGGCGCAATGACAAAACAAAAGCGATTCTGATTAGCATTTGGGAAAAACGAATGCATTTGTCTCAAATAAAAGAGAAACATAAAAAGTAGCTGACTGCAGTTGATATGTCGTTCCATGCAGGTGGTGTTTCTCTGCCTCCAGTACTTCCTGTATGGAATATTCCTGAACCCTCTTTATGTGTGCAAGGTAAAAAAAACAACATGATTTTCAAGTTTGTTTTTTTCCCCCCGGCCAATAAGTGCCACTCTGCGTGCGTGCGTGCGTGCGTGGTTAGGCTTGGCCGTGTCCACACCTGGTCAACTGTTACGTTTCACGGCCCACGGAGAAGAACGTCTTCATCGTGTTCATGTTGGCCGTGTCGGGCGTGTCCCTGGTGCTCAGCGTGCTGGAGCTCCACCACCTGGCCTGGAGGCATTGCTGCAGGTAAATGGCCGAAACACGTGTCTGTATTTCTTGCTCCAGCATTGATGGCCATCATCAACTGCACATTGAAGAAGGCCTGTCCACACTGCTCATCGGGCAGCTTGTTCATTCAAGGCATCCGTTGGAAACATGAAAACATCAACACTGCTTTTTTTTTTTTTACTTCCTTCATGGAATATTACAACTTTTTATTACTATTTCAGCCGCCGTTTCCACACATTTGAACATGGAGAAGCAAATAACGCAGGTCAATAGCAACTTTTAATCAGAGATGGCTTTGCATGACCCGAAACGTATCTTTGATGCTGATTTAAAAAAAAAAGTCTTATTTTCCAGCACGCCGGGTTTTGGCAGATGTTCTTGTTTCTAATTTTGACCTATAAAAGCTTGCAAAATATGGAGTTTACTATGTGTCGTTATTTGTAGCTATCAAGTTTCAGAAAAAAATACGCTTGTTGCTGAAGCTAACCTTTCATTCGTAAAAAGTGCTAAATATATTACGACACAACGTATTGTATTAGTTTTGGTGTTATCATTCTTCTTATTATTATTCAGGAAAAAAACAGGGGCAGTTTTGGAATCGGTGCAAAAAATAAATCTAGGAGAATTTACCTTCATCTCTGTGTTGGCCAGTCTAATTCCCGCCAAACGTAATGTTTTGTAAATGTCTTTGTTTTTTTACAACGATAAAGAACAAAATTGTTTCCACCCGTACAAACTTCCTCTTTGCAGGCGCTTTTTGATGTCCAGGAAACTAGCGGCCGCCACCGAGACAACTCAACCCAAACAAGTCCACATGTCTCCGCCTCCGCCGCGGCCGTCCACCCCGCCTCCCGAATTCAGTCAATGCGTGATGGGCTCCTCGCACTTCCTGGCGCTGCCCTTCCCCAACCACCGGCTGGCCCACCAACAGAACTCGGTCAACATGGCGGCCGAGCAGCACAAGATGACGGCGGGCGCGGGCGGCGACGAGGGCCTACTGCCGATGAGCTGTTACTCGGCCGGCTGGCGCGGCGCCGCCGACGTGGCCGCCTGCTACGACGCCGCCGGCTGCCTGCGGATCCAAAATCCCGGCGGCACCGAGCGTCTGCTGCTGTGCGCCACCGATGCCGTCGCTTGCCCCAAGGACAAACGGCGACTGAGCAAAACCAGCGGCGCCAGCGGCCGAACGCGAGCCGACGACCTCGCCATCTGACAACGAAGGCGCGCTCGGCTCCCGGCTCAAACTTGTGACGCACGCGATCAACACTGTGGTCCTTCATCTTGAAGCCTGCGAGGAGCGTTCCGCTCTTTACACCTGACCCCCTCGTAATAAAACCAACTGAAAGCATAATGGTGGGAATCAGGCTAAACAGTCCAATTTGAACTTTTCAAAGGCAAACAAGAAGGGCTGCCGGGAGGCCACCAAAATAAAAGGTCATCGAGAAGGCCATGTATTTGGTTCCGCCACTGAACAGCAACTAGAGCACTTCACAATCGACATCCATCTCGGAATGTGAGGAAAATATATCCTGCTGACGAGAGAGGCTGATTATTAAAAGTAGGGATGTTCGGGACTGCTTTTTTTTTCCAGAACAGTATGCGCTCTTTTAGTACCCACCGATACTATGGACTGATACCTCTCGTACTTTTCATTAAAAAAAAAAAAAAAAAAGTCATTTAACACTATGCCAAAAAATTGTGAAGAAAGGCCTTTCTTTCTGAAGCAGATGCCACAGTATAGCGCCTGCTACTGGCTTGTTCAAAACTGATTGTGTCAGGCTGTCAGCATCAAACTGTACAGAGTCAAAATATTAATAATAATGCATCAGATTTATATGGCGCTTCTCACTGGCGTCCATACTCCCTTTGAAAAGTAATCCGACGGACACTTGAGCGTATTAGCGCTGCTAGACGCTAGCGTCGCCACCGCTAAACGCTAACATCAGGCGCCGTACAATACAGCGTCAACCTAATTCTGATGAACATTTGATGAGAACACATGTGGGTAATGGCAATGGACATCAAGTGATGAGCAGATCCACAACTCTGTCTTGGATCTTACCAACTTTTGACAAAAAACTTGAGGACGTCAAACCAGAATGCTGAACCTACCATAACAATGCGCCTTTGCTATTCAAGTATTCACCATAGTTCTCACACATTCATGCTTACAACTAATCTTGAAAAAACAAACAAACTTACAAAAAAATATAAATATATATTTTGCAGGATTTTGTTTCTTGGAAAAAAAACTGTTTTATTATTTTTTTCAAGATTTCTTTCTATGAGTGTTTATTCTTGAAATATTTTTTTCGGTAATAAAATATGACTTTTCGGCAATATTGTATCTTTCATAGAATATTAAGAGGAAAAAAAATACAGCATTCTCATATAGTATTACTTAAAAAAGATATTGAATTTTGTACTTTCTACTATATTTTTGAAAAGACATGAAAACAAATTTGTACGATAAATCATTCTTTTCATCTTACAAATGTAACACGATTCTGATTTCTCAATTTGACATTGCCCCTTTCCAGTGAGAACAAAATGAGGTAACTGGGCAGCTAAAACGAGCTGCAAAACAAACAATCCTCTTCTCCTTTTTCTTCCTGTTCCCATGGCATATGACCAGAGCAGGATGAGAATTCCGAGCAGGGCACCAAAGTGTAAGTGGAAATATGAGGAATGTTTGGGAACCTCATCCCGTTTTCACTGTTCCCGTACGCCATTTTAGTTTAATGACGTCAAGGCATACGCAACATGTCACCGCCTCCTCGCAGAATCTCAGTGCGCATGCCCGGAAAAACAACAGCCCTTTCGCCCACGTGCGCAAGTAGGATTGGTGAACGGCTGAGCTACATGGATAACTTTGATATTGAGGTTTAGTATTTACTGTAGTCATAATTTGGCTGCAATTTAAGTAGGCTAATAATTTACGTCAACGTCGTGAGGTTTCGCGGCGCGTTTGGCTTCCCGTGTTTGCATTTATGTTCAGACGACCGTATTCCGACGAATTTGGTAAATGAGCGCTGAGCTTTCGTCGTGTTTTAAAACAATCCTGACGTCAACGTGCCTGTCGTGCCGGCACGTCTGGATAACGTCAACAACTTCGGACTCAATCAGATCGCACGGGGAAGCTGGTAGCATGTCGTTTGAGATGAAAATAAATTTGTGTTCGTCGTTGCTCAGATTTGTAAGAACGTTTAGTTGCCGGACATAGTTTTCAATAACGTAGAATATATTTTTATGTATTTAATAAAGTTTTGGCGATGACTGCCGTTCCGTCAAATCGTGATGACGTCACACACATCAGATTGCAATGTGATGCGAGTAACTTCTTTTTTTTCCCCCCAACATATTAAGATGAAAATAAGGTGTCTGTTCGTAATACCTAATTACATGTGAATAGATAATACACTGTGGATTTTTTACATTGTATTTAATAATAAAGTCAAGTCGATCAAGTCAGCTTTTATTGTCAAATATGCTCTATGTGTAACATACAGCACAGATGAAATTACTTTCCTCTCTCAACCACAGTGCATACATGTAGTGCATTAAACACACACACACAGCTAAAATTTTAAATTAATAAAATGAATACAAATAATTTATCATGTAAGAAAATGCGACAGAAATAAAAGCATTAAAGCCCAACATCAACGATAAGCTCCAGAAAGACCAATCAGTTATACGTGATATATCCAAAAAATGAATTGATGCTCAAAGTCCAGCCATGGTGATGAGTGGTTGTGGACGAGCGGCAAGGAAGAGGAAGAAAAAGCGCAACGGCGCGGTCCAATCGGGTATAAAATGTCATTGCGTCAATACAAGTTGTTGCACGACACAGTTGTCGCATATTTTCACGTCTCCTAATATGTCCTCTTGTTGTCAAGTTTCTCTGAGCCACCGGCCCGAGTACGTGGAGCTGCTCAGGTTTCTTCACCAGCGAGGATTTGCGTCAACACCGCTGCAACCTGCGCTCTTCCCTGGTTTTCACAAATTTATATTCAATCTGAAACAGACCGATGGACCATTCATGTGGCCAAAAGCTTAATGTCTGCTTGTTGCTTGTCTCTTCAGACACAGGCCGAGGTCTGCGGGCTCTGAGGAGCATAAAGGTAAGATGAGGTCACCATCCAGTCAGGTTCCCCAAATGTGAGCCCAAGAACCAGGAAATGCTGAAAGCCGCTCTCTGCTGTCCCAAGCCCAACCAACTGATGATTTCACTGCCCGAGTCTTGTTTGCTTACAACCTCCACCGTGTTGGACAGCTACCTTGGGCGCTACATCAAGAGGTAATTACAACACTGCTCTGAACGTACTCCACGCTGATATGCACGCAGTTGCCTCGAGATAAAAATAGCTTCCTTCCCTACTTGAAGGATCCCAGGCAAATTCTGATTTCAACTTGCTGATTTGTAGGAGTAAAAGTAGTCCCAGTCATAATATTAGTAATACTGTAGTTGTTTATGAAAGGTGAAACTGTCAACAGGAGTCCCAGTAGTAGAAAGAGTAGTACTGTAGTCACGGCATGTTAGAAGTAGAACCGTAGTAGGAGTAATAGTGGTAGAGTTGAGAGGACACGCCCACATCGCTCCTTCCTTCTGGTGTCCCAACACTTTTGTCTGGTCAGCTGGACGCCGCGGCCGTCGCCTCTATTGGCTCTCTGCGTCTTCCTGGTGTGTGAGCGGCACAGAGGAGCGGACGCCGAATGGTCCCCGTACATCCGCGCCCTTCCCGCCTCCTACACGTGTCCCGCCTATCTCGCGCACGACGCGGCGGCTCTCCTGCCCGTCGGACTGCGGCGGCAAGCTTTGGAGCAGAAGGACGCCGTGCGGGAAATGCACTCGTCCAATCGGGATTTTTTTAAGTGCGTGTATTTTGAAATGGATGCACTCGGGTTTGTCACGTCACTGACGTGTGATGTTTCCGTTCAGGACGTTGCAGCCGATTCTCAGTCAGCCGGCGGAGGACGTGTTGACGTTTGAAGCTCTGAGGTCCTGAAAAACTGGACTTGCCGACAGTACTTGAGCACATTGGCCGTGTTACTGTGCACCGCCCGTGTCCGAGCGAGACATCGTGAAAATGTGGATGTGTTGTCCAGGTGGGCGTGGTGCAGCGTCAACACCCGCTCCGTCTTCATGCGTCACCCGTCCAACCAATTTTTGTGCGGCCGGGACGACTACGCGCTGGCTCCCTTTTTGGATTTGCTTAACCACCACCCTGACGTGCAGGTAGACGTCACCTTGTCTACTATGCGTTCCACCGTCTTCACCGTCGTTTATTGGTCAGGTCAAAGCGGGCTTCAACCACAAGACCAAAAGCTACGAGATCAGGAGCGTGGGCGGGACTCCGCGATTCCTGCAGGCCTTCATTCACTACGGTTCCCATGACAACCAGCGCCTGCTGCTGGAGTACGGCTTCGTCGCCGCCGCAAACCCTCACGGCGTGGTCTACTTGGACGCAGGTGCGTCACAGTACGCGCAAGGGAGTTGGAGTCGTAATGGTACGAGTGGTGGTGTAGCGCTTTGTGCTAATAGTATCGTGGTCGCGGTGGTACATGTCGAAGTTGTACTCGGGTAATAGTATCCGACATTATAGTAGTAGCCTTGATCGTAGTTGTTTAGTAGTAGCTGTAATGCTAGTAGAGTGGTAGTTATAGGCGAGGTAATAGTGTTAGCATTGGTAGTAATGGTATGCGAGTTGGAAGTGGAGGTGCAACGGTAGGTGATGGATTGTGGGATACTAAAGTCCTAATTATAATGACGCAATAGTAGGCTCGGTCTCGGAGCAGCGGTATCGGGGTAGTGGCTGCAGTAGTAACTAGAGTAGGTTTAGAGTGGTAGTAATAGCAGACTAGTAGTCATATATGCAATATTCGGGGGTGCCGAACCTTTTTTTGGACTGAAGGATCGACTTCTCAAGCATCCAACCTCCCACGATGCACGTGCAACCGCCGCACGTGGACCCGAACATGAACGAAACTGAAAAATAAAGTCCAACAAGGGCAAAATGCAGACGTTTGTTGTTGTGCAGAAACGCTGCGCCAGGTTGTGAAAGGAGACACGAGGAGTCTGGAGCAGAAGATGAAGTTCCTCACAGACAACAACTTCCTCAAGTCAGACGCTTGACCGTTGGCCTTCTTCTCACTCGGATGCATCCAACACATTCTTCCCCTTTTCTTAATGATGATAATGATTAGCGTAGGCGCCCGGTCATCATGCAATCCTTGCGTTGTCCTCGTCCCTCAGAAATTTGAGTGTGAGCGGTGAAGGTCCCTGCTGGAGGCTGACGACCGTCCTCAGACTGATGTCACTGCCTCAAACTCTCCGGTAAAAACCCTCTTCCGCGATGCTACATGACGGTTCGGATCACCGGTCTGAATCTGCGTTGTTCCCCGCCTTCCGTAGCCACCAGTGGAAGGCGGTGCTGCGCGGCCAAGCGGTAGGCGAGGAGGCCGAGCGCACGAGCCTCCGGACGGCAAAGGCGTTGTGCCAAAGACTCCTACGAGACACGCTCGCGGCTTTGGATAAGGTTCGGATGACGTCTGAACACCATTTCATTTGCTAAAAAGTTTTTTTTACGTGAGTAACAACTCTATTTCGGCCATCTATAAGGAGTCAACGTTACAATTTACTCTGCTGAAGTGTGGGTACCGGTACTCAAGTACAGCAATAGAGTACAACTATTTAATTATTTACATTTGTCCTTGAGAATGTTTTTTTTTTTTTTTTGGTCCTTTAATATGTCTCATCACCGGTCATTGCTTCTTTTTTTTCCCCCATACAGATCTCCAGGCTCCTCCAAGATGAGGAGCCTCGGCTCGGGGAGCACCTGCGGCTGGTCCAGTCACTGCGGCTGGAGGAGAAATGCATCTTGGGAAGATGCCTGGAATCACTGAGCGCCTCCCTAAGTGAGGTGAGCCCACCGGATGTGGGCGACGTGTGCTGATGTGAAGACAGTGGCGTTCCGTCAGGGCCAGCAAGGCCTTCTCTGCTGGCCTAAACATTCTCAGAAAAGTACATTTAATCAATTTACTTTTCTGAGAATAACATAAATTTAATTGATGTTATTTTATTTTCATAAATATGTCAACAAAATTATTCTCTGTATTCTTTATGTCATATTATTTCCACTTAGTCGAGTGGCTTATTTTAAATAACATCGAAAGCCACTCGCTAAATAACTTATTTATTGTGGTAGAGTTTTTAACCAATCATATTTCAGATAGCTTGTGTTGCCAGGTAAACTAAACTTGCTCGGGACCTTCAGATGAAACAGAGCAGGCCCCTGTGCGCTGTCAATGAACGGCCACAGTCAGCTTGCAATAGCCAATCAGATCCCGAGTCTGCCCCGGCCTTACGTCGGCGCTGGACGTGCGCGTTCGGTGATCGGATGAGCGCCTGCTAGAGGGAGCTGTTGCTGCATTTTGACCCAAAATGGCCGAAGGAGAAGACGTTGATCTGGTTGCTGGACTACTTTCCAAACAATTTTCAAGACGTACCTTCCACCGGATTTACCAATTGAAGTTGTTTTACCAAGGCAGCAAGGAAACATCAGAGCACGGCTGGGCACTTACAAGCGACGGTGCGTTTAAAAACGTTTGGGGACACTCGCGTAGATCTGCAGCTCAGTGAACAGGCACAACATTGGTGAGTAAATGAAGTTTATTTTACGTTTCTTCTTGTTATTTTATTTCGTTAGTATTAATGGTCACGAAATAAAATGACAAAGATACAAAAATGTATCAAATAAATCAGCTCACTGCAATTTATAATGGCGCATTGTAGTCAGCTTCGTGCACTACAATTCGTTCCATCTCAGCTGCTCAACATTTCAGTTATTTGCTGTTGTATAGCCTATTCTCAAAATGCAAATGATCTGTTCATTTTATTTTCAAAGAATAGTTTTTTTGTTATTGTGTGTTTGGTGTCTTATATGAAACTGCGACATTGCGCAATTTATTGGACAGACTTGTTTATGATCACACAGCGTCATTTGGGTGGTATTTTATTTAGTATTTTTTAAATCTTTTTATTTTTGACAATATCTGTAAATGTAGTTTCCTGCTCTTAATTGTGAATGCAGACTTGGTTTTAAATGCTCCTGAAATGAAGTGCTGCCTGACCGGCCTATAGTGTTCATGTATGTGACGTCACTGAAGGCCTAAGGTTGAAATGCACGGCCTGCCGCTGCGTGAAGAGATGTCCCGAAGACAGACACACAGACGGTCTCGCTTTCACGCCAAAACATATCAAGAAAGTAACCAGAAACTATGAGAGACTCTTCTTGGATTGGCTTTATTGAGCATTCATTAATAGAGCATCAGGGACACTGTGTGCCACGCTGTGAGAACCCAGCAAGACCCCCCCCCCCCCCCAAAAAAAATGGCCCCATCAGAATAGACTCACTCAGTCAACGTGCGTCAAAAAGGTGCTTAAGGCTTAACAAAGAGCTGTCCAACGAAAGAGAATCGTCACATTTCAACCACAGCCTTTTTCTTGCGCTGGAGTTGAACATCCTCCATGGCGGCCGCCGCTTCCTGCAGAGGAACCGCCTCCTCGGGCTGAGGTCTGCAGGGACCACACGCGAGCACATGTCAATGTGGCGCGAGCCCGCAAACGCATCTTCAGAAGAAAGCGAGTTCCCTCATATGTAAATGATTTCGTTCATCCACCACCGGTCGAAAGGATCTGGCGTGATGATATGGGCTCACAATTATTGTAATCGTGATATTTAGTCCTGTCAGTGGTGTCGACTGTGTTTTGTGTTAGTGTCACTCGTTTTGTGTTTCACTTGAATGTTTTCACTGTCTCTGTTGTTCTTTGATGTTGTCTGTAAAAGCGCTTTGTTACAGCTGCAGCTGTTTATGGAACGCGCCCTATATAACTCAAGTCGTTTGGTATAGTTATGTGGTACTCCACACCAACAGGGGGCAGCACGTGGTAGAAGGTTCGACCCGAACAGCCGTTCAATGCGTCGGCGAGTCGATGAGCTAAGAACAAAGTTCTGATCGAGGGCACGAATACCAACGTGGAGTGTTTGAGCATACATAAGATTCAAATGCAATCTCGATTAAAATGAGAGACATTGCTGCAAATGTTCGTTGAGCTCGTCTTTTCCGCAGTACGCTCGACCCACTGGGAACATTCACTTCTTGCAACAACGATGGGAATATTTCCGCCTTGCGTACCTGAGTATTCCGGATGACATCTTCTCCATGATGTCCCTGAGAATGTCTGCCCGCTGGTTGTTAAGAGAGCATAGCCGTATGTCATACCGAGTGCCGGCTCAAATTCCACGCACACGTTTAGCCCAAGGATACGCAGGTATCGTCCCTGCTGGGATGAGGACGCCAACCACACTTGAGGGTTGAGGAAGGACACGGAGGCAGACTTCAAGAACATCAACCTGCTGTCGGGGGGATCCAGCTGCAACCAAACAAGAGAATGGACCGAGCGAGAACGCCCCTTTTTGCGGACGAAAAACCCCAGGCTCACTGTAACTTTGCCTTCAGAGGAAAAGACTACTTTAATTGCTAGCACACGATGCAAAACACCATCGATGGGCGAAACCTTGTGGTGCTCTAACCCTTCAAGCAAAAACAAAAACAAAAAAGTGCAATAGGGAACACTCCAGTGAGGATTGTGCCATTTCACGGCACAAATGAGAAGCGCAAATCCACTCACTTGCAGGTCTTGGTAGGACGTCACCCAGTGGCCCCCGACTGCCAACACACTGATGATGTCATGCTTGTGTAGGAGGAACGTCGCCTCCTCTTCCCCTTCCTCCTTGTCCTGCTCTTCTCGACGCTCCTTCTCTTGCAGACTAACTTGAGTCAAGAAGCACAAATTTCATCCTCTGGACATGCATATATCGGAATGTTTTTTTTTTCCTAAATACGTACCTCCTTGGTCGACAACTATGTCCACTCCCAGACCCCCAGTCTCCTCCATGACCGCCGGAAGAAGCTCCGATGGGTTTTTGAAGACGGGAATCACCCTCACTGGTGGGACAAAAAAAACAAACACATTTTAGCTAGATTATTGTGTGCCCAGTTCAACATCAGACATTTGCTGAACAAGCGGCACCACCGTGCGAGTGTTTATGTCATCCACGCGTCGTCTGACGTCCACTGAAATTGACCTCAAAGTGCCCTCGGGCTCGCATCGCTCATTTGTTGACTGGGTTTGGTCATGTGACATTTGCAATGCGAGCCCGAGGGCACTGTTGACACCAACTTCAACGGATGGACCAATGAGCTTAATTCTCGTTCCGCAAACGTAAGGTGAATCAGAACGTGGCGTCACTCTAATGGGCCCGCATAAAACTGATTATTGCAAAGGAAATGTTGGGCCTCGAGTTGCCCTTTAACAACTCACAAATTGTCATGAAAACCCTCCGTGCGTCAAGCCATCCATTTTCTTTGATCGTTTGGAAGAACTGCGAGGCAAATGTGCTCACAACTCGTCCTCGGTGTTGCCATGATCGAAGTGCGACACAGCGAGTGCGCGTACGCACCTACGCTGGGTCTTAGCTGCTCCAAGAAGGTGTGCTGCTGCTGCGAGTGCGACGTAGTCAGTACCTTCACGCCGTGGTAGCACGCCAGCTGAATGCACATCAAGCCAAAAGGCTGAGTGGGGGAAGAAGAAAACACACACATAGGAGGTCTAAACAAAAGTGCCATGTTCATCGCGGTCGCAGCGGACGCCACGCAGCACGTACGCTGGCGCCGTCCGCCACCAGGAGCGTCTGACCGGCCGCCATTCGAGCGTGCGTGTGGAGGGCGCTGTACGCTCGCAGGCCGTCTTCCAGCGCTGCGGCCGCGCCGGTGCAGCTCAGTTTCTCCGCTTTCGGAACTGCACAAAAAAAAAACGATGACTTCAGTTTGTGAGAGCAGGAATCACTTCAGAACAAGGCCATGTTGTGTAGGTGCGTGCATGCGAAGAGGAGTCCACGCTACCTAGATACTGTTCATTCATGTCGATGACATCACTGAGACCCGAGCAGACGGAGTCCAGCGGCAGAATACCTAGGATAGAGGTTACATGGCAAAGCTGACGCTTGCAAGCACATGACGCGTTATGAGTGACCTACCGACAACTTCATCGTTGGCTTGGAAGAAGGTGACTTTTGGACCCACTATAGGGATGACAGAAAAACAACTTTTTTTTTTTTTAAACATTTGTAACAGGGAGGAGTCATGGAGAGTTTCACAAGGTCATCAAAAAAGTCAATCAAAAGGGTGAAAAACGTGTCAAAACAGTGAATCGTTTGTGTTACAGCTATACAAGTAAGAAGCGCGCCGTGAGTGATGGTGACGCACCATGTGGCTCAAGTTAAACGTCAGTGGATTTTTTTTTTTTTAACATGGCTGCATTCACTGCGTCATTTTTTTTTCTCATAATCGTGACACACACTTCGAGTTACCTGATGCCACAGCTATTATGCTGAGACCATACATGTACATACTGTGTTCAAGTGTGAGATGCCTAAACTAGTCCGACTTCCGACGCCTTGGCGTTTCACTTCCTCATAATCGATGCATCACGCCAAGATGCGCCCTCTAATCTTTGTCGTGTGAATGCAACATCACCATCTTCTGGGATCCAATTGTCATTTCAGTGGTTTACAAATTTGGATTTCAGAAAGACCACCCTTGGGCACCTATACGTTGAAATACACACTTGACCAATCTGTGGCCATAAATGGTTGGATTTCAGTGACTAAATTTAAAACTGCACAGCGGTATAATATTTCGCGTCGTTTCCCAGTCTGTGAACTTTAACCAAGGTATATTTTTTTTTTTGTACACAACTTTCTGAAGGGAAGTAAATAGTTCCTCCTCCTCTGTTTGTGGGTGGTCACTAATCATTTTTGAGCTTCCCACCTTGTTGTACAACGCCCGCCAGCTCCCTGCCGAGGGGAATCGCATCTCTCTGCAGGCCCACGTCTTCCAGAAACTGGAGCGTGCAACAAACCGAGAGTATCAAGTGTGTGATTATTTCAAGCATAATCTGATACTATTTCAAGGTTGCAATGCAAATGAGATGAGATGATTCTATTGCCTTGAGGTCCACCGGGCTGAGGCCACACGCCTTCACGTGAATTCTGACGTCATGGCTGCCTAAGACCTCAGGAAGCGTCTAGAGAGGGAATCGTCACAAAGAGAGGTGATGCTCGACAGCTATCCAGAGCCTTAACAGCCTGACGTACGATCGGCAAGAAGAACCGCCCTCTTCAGAAAACAGTTGAATTCGTTTTCCTGGCACAAACAAGACACGATCTCACCGTTTCCTGGTTGACGAACTTGAGCTCGTTGCCGCTAATTTGGCAGAATAAACCCTTCATGTTACCCCCCCCCCCCCTCCCAAATGTTTTTCAGATGAAATTCGAATGGAATTGATATTCATACAAAGCAACGAATTGGCGTTTCTGTTTACTTCGCGCGTGTCATGTGACCACTTTTTTCCTACTTCTTTTGTTCACAAGCAGCGAAGCCAAGTGATGATTTATGTTCTAGCGCCCTCGCTTGAACATTTCTAGCCACTACTCTTTCATGGTCACACGCCTTCAATTCTATGCTTCAACTTAAAACATGAATTCTATAAAAACATAAAACACACGTTGAAGTCATATTTTTACTTGCACATCATCTTTTTATTTGTTTTCTATTGCTTTTCTTTTGGGCATTGGAAGGTGTAGCGTTCTCATTTCACTGTGCACCACACTCACAAGAAAGGCGATTCTAGTCGATTCTATTGTTGGCTGAAGAGCTCCAAAAGAGGTGTTGAACTCTCTGGGTTGCTACCTCAGAAAGAGCAACTTCCAGTACTGTAATGTCCCCTTTTACGTCATGCAATGGTTGGCCGGATAGTAATTATGTAACAATGTAAAAGTCCGTTTTTCCAATCAAAGTTAACAAAACAAGGATGCGCCCGATGCGGTGACTTTTGGAACCGCGACAATGTGTTGTTGGAATAAAACACGCATTTGTTGATTATCCTCTGGGGAGAATCCTACTGGAAAATTAATTGAGCTGAGGAGAGATAGGCATCAGTGTCGAGGCACTAATCTTCAAATCCATCCATCTATTTTCTAATCCTTTTATCATCACAAGGGTCGCGGACATGCTCGAGCTGTCTTCGGGCAGTAGGCGGGGGACACCCTGAACCGGTTGCCGCCCATCGCAGGGCAAACATCCATCCATACTCACACTCACAGCTAGGGATCATTTCGAGTGTTCGGTTTACCTGCTGTGTTTTTTGGAATGTGGGAAGGAAACCCGCAGTACCTGAAGAAAACCTACGCAGGCACGTGGGGAACATGCAAATTCCACACAGGAAGGCCCGAGCCGGAATCAAACGCTGCACCTCCGCTCTGTGAGGTAGACGTGCTAACCAGTCGACCAGCGGGCCGCCCATCCCAAAATCCGAATATCAAATATTAAAAATGGTCTGACGTATTTGTTTGTTTTTCTCTGTTTTAGTTCCTTAAAAACAGGGGTCCCAACCTCCGTTTTTCATGGAAAACACTCACGTACTTTTTATCCCCGTTTTTTTCTTCAAGAATTGTTTGAGTTTTAAAAAAGATTTTTTCACTTTCACGCGGAACTGTGCTTTTCGCAGACTTGCCCTTGTCCTCGCGAATAACGGGGTTGGCTGTACTGTAATGTCTATTTGATCGAGCCTCGCCGTGTAAATCCATCGCGAGATTTCATCTTCTTAGTTTTGATCCCGATTAAATCTCGCGATACATCACGGACGTCAACCCCATTTTCCCAACTGTCCCCGCTAGTACTCAGACGGGATTTCGGAACCAACAGCACCGGTCGGAGAATCACAGGAGCGAACCAAGGGAGGGTTTTGATCGTAAAACAACACAATTCGGTGGCGCCTACGTCATCAAGTTTACCGAAGGATCGACTTTATGCAGCATTTCAGCATGGTAGCGTTACAATGAGGTAAGCGGACTTGTTTCGGATGTGATGCGAACGAATGTCCCTGAGCGGGCTGACGTTAGCTTTGTTTTAGCTTCAATGCTAGCCGCGTTGATGTCTTCCATAAGTTCCGGCGCTCGTGGGCTCGCCGTGCCCGGACAAAGTGTAAGGTCGCCGACGTGTAATTGTGCTCAGCGGGATGACTCGAGGACAGATGTTGAGCCGCGTTCCCCGGGCAGCCAAAGTGCTAGCCGCCGCTATGCTAACGTGAAATCACTGCATCTTGCACCGCTTGTCGTTGATCTCACGCCAAAACTCATTTGTGGTCAAACTCACGCAACCTCTTTTGGTTAACTAAGACTCACAAAGTGATGAGTCAGCCAGATAACGATGAATAATAACGAATGACTAATGATTTCCCATTAGCTCCGGGTTGCTTCAGCCTTAGCTGGATGCTACTTTAAGGTGACCATCCCTTGAAATCGTTGCGTCGGAAAATGCACTTGTGTGCCCAGATGTCACATGAAATGCAGACTTAATGTCCGTCCGGTGTCACAAAACCTGTCTGCATCAGGGGAAGAGTCAAACTTCAGCCTTCTCGATTGGACAATGTTAAGCAGTTCCCATGGTAACGACTGAAGCTTTTAAAAAAGGTCATGTTTTGGGCTTCCAGGTCATGCTTGTGCATGTTGTGCAGACATCTCAACAAAACAAGTGTGCCAAAGAATCACTCCATGAAACACGCAAGAAATGTACGGCATCTAAAACGCAGCTCAAAATCGAATTTATTAGAATGCATGCAGAAGATTGTTTCCACGCATGTAGCCAGTTTGAACTAAAAAGAAAACGTTTATCACAGCTGCAGTGTTAGCTCACAGTATCCTCATTGCGCTGGGATGTTGACGTGGGGCCGGGAAGTATTTTTGTCTTTTGGGATGCGACATTAATTGACATGTATTTGGTGGACTCGGCGATGAAATGCTGCGGCCGCGAGTGGTGATACATTAAGGCGGAGGAGGGAAATGGAGGCCGGACCCATGCGGATGACCTCATCACTTGACAGCAGTGTGATAAGAATGTGTTGCTGTATGTCACTGGTGGGGGGGGGGCCAAAGTGAGACGTGAGTGTCAATGTGTGTTCCGAGTGGCATTGTGGTGTGTGGAGAGTTTCTATGCTGTCAATGCTGCGGGAGGTGGCTCGCATTAGTCAGGACCCAGTATTTCCCAAACCTTTATGGAGCCAAAACGCTGATATCTCAGTGGGGAAAAAAAATCTCATGGCACATCATGACTCACAAACAGAGCATTTAGTAGTTTGCCTGTCACTATGTGTGGTCGGCATGGATAAATTTACCCCCCCCCCCCCCAAAAAAAAAGACCACCATTTGGGCTCTCGTCGTCATACGTGGTGCTCAGTGACCATGGCGACGAGGAACTTGCTACTTGGCAAGTTTGTTCCACTTTGTTCTTTGGACTTTTGTGATGCTGGCACCGTTACAGGGTGATTGAGCATGACGTTGTCACACAACAACACCTGGAATCCGTCCATTCCTAATTGGCTACGTGCGGAATATATGCTGCCGAATTCCAATACATATGTGGGAAACCTTTCTCAGCTCCTTCGATCAGTGGTCCCCAGCCAGCGATGCGCAGGCCATTTTGGGGCTACTTTGATGCTATTTAGTCTTTATTTGTAGCGAAGCGAGCACACCGCTCAACCGTTTTAGGAAGATTGAATTGCGATTTTCCTGGCAAATATTGCAGTTTCGATTCACTTGAGGATTTTCTTGAATTGTTGTTGAGAGGGAAGAAATTTCATCTGTGCTGTATGTTTTACATACAGTACATTTGACAATAGAGGTTAATCCAATCCAATCCAATCCAAAGCTTGACAACGTGACCTTGATACATCACTGATGTGACAGTGCTAAAAAATGCCTTTGTTCCCCTTGAGTCTTTCAGGAATTTGGGGGGTTTCACGTGCGTACCTCTTTGAGAGTGACTTTTCTTAAGCGAGGTGCCTTTTCCGAATTTTACTCATCTGATTCCCCTTCCTTTTCCGTAAAAAAAATGCTTGATGCCAGAGAAGAGTAGACCATGTTGACAAGTATTCCTCTCTGAATTCTGATTGTAATTTCCCCATCGCGGGACAAATAAAGGATATCTTAATCTTAAGTATTTCTTTCTGTTTGAAGAGATGCTTTCACAGTGCAACTCTGCATGTGTGCTGTAGTTCTTGGTTCCATTTCGAAATGCACTCCATGTTAAGGCCACGGTGTCGCCACAAGGACGAGCTTCAAAGTTTAATGCAGGTTGAATGGACTGTCGTCTAACTTGTCTTGATTTTTAATTTGCACATGCTCGACAGAGTTCCCGCTGTGAGATATGCCGCGAATGACGGATGAGCTTCATCACGACTGCTGTCAAAGTAGTCGCGAACCTTGCTGATGAGAGCAAAACGTGGTTTGCTCCTTGGCTCCCTTTTGCAGCCGGTCGCGGTCGGAGCTCAACTATTTTCAAATCGGCGTGGCCTCTTGTACATCTTTGCTGGCTATTTGCCCGCCATCGCATGCAATGGGCCTCTCCAGGGCGTCAATGTCACTCGTGTTTCTTCGAACCAAAAGCATTTGCATGCAAGAAGGGGTCATCGGGGCAAGCAAGGGTGCAGAGAGTAGGTCTAAAACCGTGACCGCTGTCATGTGTGCGTGCGTGTGTGATTGAGCTTAAATGTTTGGGTGAATGTTTTTATTTGTTGTTGGTTGTTTTTATATTCAAACTTGCATATCGCCGCTTTATACACTGGCTCCTTTTCCGGTGTACACAAGAGTGTGTTTTTTGCCACCGCCACAATGTGAGCATTCATTTGAAAGCCTGAGAACAGAAAACCTTCTGCTGTAGCCCCCCCCCCCCACCCCCCCTTTGCTGCTGCTCATTCTCGCAACTGTAATCGGCTGTGGATTTAGCTTTTGTCTCACTGACCCACTTAAACGGGTTACTTTGTCCTCCAGCTCTGATTAGAAAGACCGTCGCCCAGTCGTCACCCCCCCCCCCCCCCCCCCCCCCCCCCCGTCGGCCGAAGAAGAGCAACGCCGCTGCTTTCTTGACATTCTGAGCATTTCGGGTTGACGTTAGACGTTTCTCTTGTTTTGACCGGCACGCCGCTCGTGTACAGCTGCTGTGGCTTTGCTTCAAGTTATTGCGGCCTCTGCTGATTTTTTGAGGGGGGTATGGGGGGGGGGGGGGGTCTGGATCTGATTAACATATCTACTCGTGCGAGAGTTATGATGACACACACACACATGCACAAGGTTGTGTCATTGGCTTGCTAAGGCGCGGGCTGCATTTTTCAAATCATTTTAAAATGGGACACAGTCTTTGTTTTATCGTGGTGAATATCAACACAATCTAGTGTGCACGACCGATTTCTATAGGTTTATGCACGTCATTGATACGATGGATTTATAGTAGTCTGTATGACGGCAGCTCACATGCGATTCTCGTTTTCTATGACGAGATGGGGAAACTTTTTACTCAAGGGCCACATATTTGTATTTTTTTTTTTAACCTAGACAAACAGTCTACATCATTCTTCCATGAGGTCAAAAAAAGGTGAATACGCAGGGCGCCAGATTCAAGAGCAGGGTGGGCTGTATGTGGCCAACGGACCTCCGGTCTTCATGCGCAATCGAGCAAAATGTACGCGAGTTGGATGTTGCGCAATAGCATTGATTGGCCGAAAGACACGTCGCGTCATCTCCTTTTTCGACACCGCTTGTCCCGAACAGGGCGGCGGGGGTGCTGGAGCCTATCCCAGCTGACTTTGGGCGGAAGGCGAACAACACCCCGAACTGGTCGCCAGCCGGTCGCAGGGCACGTACAGAGACGGAGGAGCAATCACGTCCACGCGTTCACTGAGCAGGAAAGGAGCCCGCGCCGCCCGCGCATAAGTCAGGCGAGTTGGACGGCGACGTCATCGGCGATGCCAAAAGACGCGTGGATTGAAATGTCTTTCTTTTGCTATTTGTACAGGTGGTCTTTCTGAAGAAGCCGGAGTGAACTATGGCACAGTTCCCCGCCACTTTCGCAGGTCAGTCAACGCAATGCCCTCTCGTCTTGCCGTCCCTCCAACGTAATCCTCGCCACAGGAAGTGAAACGCATGACTAACGCATTCTCCTCATACCTTCCCCTTTTCTCTGCCGTTGCTCCGCATCTTGGCTGCCCTTTGTGCGTGCGTGCGTGTTTCTCAGGTCCGGACGTGTTCTTGATCTCGGTGGATGAGAGAGCCAAACATGACCAACAGTTTCACAGCCTCTCTCCCACCGCGGGTGGCTACATCACGGGTAACTTGATGTTCTGAAGCCACACGCCTTCAGTTGCACGTCTGTGTCAAGGTCGTCTATTGTGTGATGACGTGTGCTCACTTCCTGTGTGTGTGTGTGTGTGTGTGTGTGTGTTTGTGGGCGCTTGCACGCACTTGGACATTTTCAGGGGATCAGGCCAGGAACTTCTTCTTGCAGTCTGGACTGCCACCACCCATCCTGGCCCAAATCTGGTGAGTCAGCTCAGAGACACTGACGAGACTCTGACGAGACTCTTGCGTCACCGGCCACTTTATTCTCTTTTTGCGTGTATGTGTTTGAAATTTGTGTATATTTGAACTTGCCGCTCAAAAGGAGTCGTTCTTCTCTCAGGACCGTCGCTCACGTGCATTTTTTTGGTGCTTGCAGGGCCTTGGCCGACATGAACAGTGACGGCCGCATGGACATCCACGAGTTCTCCATCGCCATGAAGCTCATCAAGCTCAAGCTCCAGGGCCACCCCCTTCCTCCCGCGTTACCCCCCAGTATGAAACAGCCCCCGCTGTCTCTACCCCCCCAGGCCGGCTTCGGTAAGGCTCTATGTCGATGCCACATGGTAGATGCGCTCGCTCCGTGCTTCTTTTCCTGCCTCCAGGTATGCCCGCCATGGCGCCCATCGCCACCGCTCTGCCGGGGGTGCCCCCTCTCCCGCTCCCTCCCCTACCCGTCGGGGTGTCGCCGCCTCTGGTCTCGGCGCCGCCGCCTCCCCTCCCGCCCCCCATGGCCAACGGAGCTCCTACCACGGGCTTGATGCAACCCATTTCAGGCTTCTGCCACCCAGGTAATATTTTCACCGGCGCCAGGCGATGCGCATTGTCTTTATATTTTAGACAGACTGATGTCGTTCTCGACAGTTTTTTTTTTCCCCCTATAACTTTTCCATCAATCAGATCAAATCAAATCAATGTCTGCTATCATTTTGGTTGTCAAAGCAAACCGTAAGGGTGTCGGCGCCGGCCAATACGCAGGTCGGACGCGAGCAACTACTTGAATTTGGCGTCTTGGTGATGAAGTGGTGGCTCCGCCCAGGACGAAATCATGCTATTGATCCGTCTCGACGGGAGCTCGCCTGCGCGATGCAATTTACGCTTGCCACCACTCCGAGCTCCTTCACCAAGTCGCCCCGGTATCGAATCACGGCCGCGCCTTCGGGCTGAGACGGGACCGCCCCCTCAAAACGGGCTCCTTTCAACAAAGTCCCATCATTCTTCATTCTTGTGCTCTTCTGACCCAATTGTGCGGCAGACCTTTGATGAGGACATCTGGCAACTGTTTTCAAGTGTGATCCAAAGCGTGCCTCCCTTTTTTACAGCTTCTTCAATCAACAAGGCCTCCTTCAACCGTTCCGGCACCAAATTGCAAAAGGGTCCGTCGTTCGATGCCAGCGGGTAGGTCGCCGCAAATGTCTGAACCGTTCCGTTTCCCTTCCGATTGATCCAATCCCGATCGGTTTGTCTCGGCAGCGGTCAGCCCCCCGTCGACTGGGCCGTCCCTCAGTCGTCGAGGCTCAAATACAGGCAGCTGTTCAACTCCCATGACAAGATGATGAGCGGCCACCTGACCGGTGCGCTCTGCGGCGCCGACAAACTTGTCCTTCGTATGCGCCTGCAGCGTGCCCATTGATTGGCATCTGGCCCTTTGCTTTTTGCGCAGGTCCGCAGGCGCGCACCATCCTCATGCAGTCCAGTCTTCCTCAGGGCCAGCTGGCCTCCATATGGTCACTACTTGAAATTTCCACGCCTCATTTCAAACTCGGCCCGCTAATAACCGCAGCGTAAAATGTCTTCTCTGGACAGGAGCCTGTCGGATATCGACCAAGATGGGAAGCTGACGGCGGAGGAGTTCATCTTGGCCATGCACCTCATAGACATGGCCATGTCCGGCCTGCCCCTGCCCCCCGTGCTGCCGCCAGATTACATCCCCCCGACTTTTAGGTGCATGTCACATCATCGATTGTAGTTTTGGGCATTTGTAGTTGAAGTTTAAGAAGTCAAGAGTTTACCAAGTGGATTTCAAGAATATGTTCTCTATAATTCTCAGGAAGGCGTCTTTTGTTCAAAGAATCCAATCGGACTTTATTCCTGTCGTAATACGCCTTTTGTTCTGGGGAGGACAAATCTTAATTCATGCAGAGAGGTCAGATTTAGGTGATGGTCAGAATCACGTTCGAGCTTTTCATTGGCCCGAAGGTAGAATGGAGTAATTGCTTTAGTTTGACAACGACTGCGACATCAGCCTTGTGCACCGCCGGACTCTTTTCCTTGTTCCCGCCACGATCTTAAATAGGCTCGACTATTGCTGTGTAGACATCGACGAAAGGCCGTTTGTGTTCTGCCTGTTGCAGGCGTGTGCGGAGCGACAGCGTGCAGTCGGACCAGAAGAGCGTCCCCGAGGAGCTCGAGGAGGAGGTGGAGAGCAACCAGGACAAGAAACTTCCAGGTTGGCAAAATGTACTCCAACTGAAGGTGACCGGTTTTTAAACATAATGCCACCGAGAGGATAGCAGTGGCACGGTGCCAAGCAAGTTCTCTTCCGATGGCGCGGGAGGCCAGAAAAGAGTTGTTCGCCACCGAGTGGTCTTCGCTTGACAGTACAAGCAACAAATGAGCTTGTGAGCTTTGGAACAGTGCCCAGTGAACGACTTTGAGCGGGAGTTCAGAGTTTCTTAAGAAGGTGCGCAGAAAGGAACTTTGGACATGTTTAAGAAGAGGATACACGCATATTTTGAACCATGCATTTTTGCAATTGTTCTGACTCTCTCGATCCTCAAAAAGATGCCTTTGTATTGTCACTTGACCGTTTCGGTGTCGTTACTCTGTCTTCGCTGCCCCCGCAGTCACGTTTGAGGATAAGAAGCGGGAGAACTTTGAGCGAGGGAACCTGGAGCTGGAGAAGCGACGTCAGGCTCTGCAGGAGCAGCAGAGGAAAGAACAGGAGAGGCTGGCGGCGCTGGAGAGAGAAGAGCAGGAGAGGAAGGTCGCTCGGCGCAAACCACAGAAGGATCACAAGCGAGGGAGCCAAAGGTGCCGGAGCGAAATAAGAGCCGGTTTTCTTGTCTCTCTTTGCGCGTCAGGAGCGCGAGAGGCTGGAGCAAGAGAGGAGGCGACAACAGGAGTTGGAGAAGCAGCTTGAGAGGCAGAGGGAGCTGGAGAGGCAGCGAGAAGAGGAGAGACGCAAAGAAATCGAGAGAAGAGAGGTGAGATGGAAACGCGGCGGCGGTGTTATTTTCTTCAATCGGATGCGGTTTCTCTCAACCCGTGTTGAGCCGGGGCACATATTTCCCAATTGGAAAAGTCTCTTGGCGTGCCACCAAAGCTGTACGGTGAGACCTTGATTTATGAGTGAGCCAATTTAGAGTTTGTTTTTTGTTGAGTTTTTTTTTTTTTTTTTTTTTTAAATCCAGATCCAAGATAGTACTCATCTTCATCCGCCTACACTCCATAAACTATTCCTCTGCCGGCACAAGAAGGTCGACCGCAATGGCCTCTTTAATGTATTGCTCATGTGCGATCCAGGCTGCTAAGCGCGAGCTGGAGCGGCAGAGGCAGCTGGAGTGGGAGCGGCAGCGCCGCCAGGAGCTTCTCACTCAGAGGAACCGAGAGCAGGAGAGCATCGTTCTGCTCAAAGCCCGCAAGAAGACCCTGGAGTTTGAACTGGAGGCCCTGGTAATCCAACACCACACAACAAGCTGGAGATGATGCAGAACTCATCATCAGGAAGGAGCGGAGCAGCTAATTGTGTGTTTTCTTTAGCCTAATGACTTTTGGATGAGATGAATGCAATTAGTCGCTTCCTTCCGCGCCGCAGAACGACAAGAAGAGCCAGTTGGAGGGCAAACTGAAGGACGTGCGCTTCCGTCTGTCGGCTCAGCGCAGGGAGGTGGAGCAGACCAACCAGGCCCGGGAGACCCGCATCGCCGAGATCACGCTGTTGCAGCAGCAGCTGCAGGTAGGCGCCGAAACCCCCACGCGGCTCTTTGTCTTGATTACGGCGAGGCGCCGTCCACTTCAACGCTTGATAATGTCACTGCAGGACTCCCAGCACTGGCTCGGGAGTCTCATTCCCGACAAGCAGAGTCTCAACGACCAGCTCAAACAGGTTCAACAGAACAGCCTGCACCGTGAGTAGTAAAAATAAATAAATAAATAAATAAATAAATATTTAGCTGTCTCCAAACCCAAATATTCCCAACTTCTTGTGTGTGGCCGAAGCAATTTCTTCTCGTCGCAGGTTGAAAATCTGACTTCCACTAACTTGTGTGCAGGCGACAGTCTTTCATCGCTGCAGAAAGCCGTGGACCAGAAGGAGTCCAGCAGACAGCAGCTCAGAGAGCAGTTGGACACGGTGGAGAGGGAAACCCGGGCCAAGCTGCTCGAGATCGATGCGTTCAACACTCAGCTGAAGGTAGACGCAAGGACTCGACTACTTTGGGTTGACATCTGTCCGTCGGTGTGTGCGTCAACCGTGTTTGCCTGTCTCTCGATTGAAAAAAACGCACGAAACCGTGTACACTACATGCGCGGTCTGGCGTGTTTGTCCAAATCTGCAGCAAAAGCAAAACATCTCACCACATCGGGCCTCTTTGCAGGGTCAACCCCCCCCGCCCCCCTTTTCCTCCACCTTTGTGCAAAAGCTCCTTGGGTCAGGCCCAAAAAGATGCTGCCTTTCAAACGTGGGAAAGGACAGCATTGCTGCAAACGGATTTGACTCCACTTTAAAGAAGCAGCATCGCTGCGGATGCAAGTCTCGTGTCTTTGCGAGTCGCCCAACGTGGTTAGTGGCCAGTTGCGTGAAATAGCGCCGCTGCAAAGGATTATGGGTCGCAAATATTGATTTCCCTTTCGTAAAAGTTGTAAGTCATGCTAAAGCTCAGTGAAAGGTTCCATTGCAAGCACCTTTCCTAAGCACTGTTAGAATCCCAACAACCTTTCTTCCCGGTGATTCCAAGTCATCAATTGGCCAAATATGTTGATGCGCTGGACTAGTACTCGTCTGCTTTTGACTTCCTTATTCAACTCACTCTTAACGCGGCAAGTTTAGGCATGGATTGATCAGTATGTCTATGTTTTCGTGTGCGTGTATGTATAGTATACGAATGGTGGTTGCTGCAGAATTCTTAATTTCACCAGCTGAGCGGGGAAGATGGAGGCTTTGGTGCATTTACCGTCAAGTGTTTGAGAGATGTGGACTCGGAGTCCCAGTAAATTGAAATCTTATTTTTGAAGACTCATCAAACGTGGCTAGTCACGTAGATGCGGATACATGTTGCTCGTAAACCTTCACAGCAGCACTCATTATGCGGTGGAGTAAAGACCTTTGACCCGCCTCCCTTCCATCTTCCTTTTGACTCCCCTTCAAACTCAGCGCATTGCTACATTGCTCTTCTGTGGCCTCCTAACCCGTCTTCACCTTGCCCGTCGCCCTCTCTCTCCCCGCCCGCCTGCTCGGTCAACCTTGAGCGAGGATTGCACAATGAACACTTCCTTCTGTTTTCTACTCCTTTATTTATTCCCCCCCTTCCACACTGTCCCCCCCTTTTTTTTTTTGCTCCATTGCCCACACCAGTCTCTGTGTGAGTTCTATGCCAGCCACTGTGCCAGGATAGAAGCCCTGCGACG
Organism: Hippocampus guttulatus; assembly: GCF_054856545.1. Taxonomy (NCBI): domain Eukaryota; kingdom Metazoa; phylum Chordata; class Actinopteri; order Syngnathiformes; family Syngnathidae; genus Hippocampus; species Hippocampus guttulatus. Next base: position 803,323 of record NC_141270.1, read on the forward strand.
ACAGCTTGACGACAAGCAGAGAGGGAGACAGGTAGAGCACACTGCCGCTGCTGGACTGGGGTGGTACTGCGACTGGGGATGCCGCCTGATTGCTGAGGATTAAAAAAAAAACAAAAAAACGTCAAATTATTAAAAATACATGTCCAGGTCATAAAACGGTTATTTGAAAAAGATACTACACTTTAACAAAACTCAATGCGGCTCTGCTTCCCTTTTGCCTTCAACATGATGCCTTGCAAATGGGAAATCCTCAACCAGCCTAGCTGCCAAGGCATGTAAGTTAGATGTGGTTAGTTTGTTTTTCTAAATTAATTTCCATAGGTTTTCCATCATATGTCCCCTTTAAGTATTTGTGAAATAACTTTTCACAGGCTCTCAATGCTCAGTCATGTTTTGGTAGCCTACAAAAAAGCACTGCATTTTGCCACTATGTGGTCCACGGTGTTCATAAGATAATATGAGGAATTTGGTCATTGCCATAGAAAAGCAGAGCAGTAGCATCAAATCATACCGGCCCAGGTTGCTTTGGCTTTGTCGCCTTCGCTCAAGGTTGACGTGCATGCACCGACCCTGGTGTGCTGTGTGTTTGTTGCGTGCTCAGGGGACGACATGCGCTCAGGCGGGGGGGGGGGGGGGACACGTGGCTTCAACGTCACGAAAGTTGTGATTTGTACATGATTTTAGCGTCACATCCGCCCTTCCCGGCATTTCCATTTCACCCCCTTCCTCACCTCTTTGCTTCATCTTTTCTCTCCCACCTCTTTGCCTATTCACATCTCCGTGTCCTCTGGTTTCATTTGTGGCGCAAGCAGTCGTGAAGTATTTGCCGATTACTCTTGAAGAGGTTATTGTCCTCGCGGTGCTAAGTGCGTCAGTGTAGAGTCAAAGCAGAGGGAATTTGAATGTGCTTCAGTGTGCGCTTGTCAAGTGTACAGTGGCCTTTCGCTGTTTGCCAAGTGAAAGGGCAAATTTCCACCACCCATGTACGCTGCCTTTAAAGTGACTATTACGCAAACATCTTCAAGGACTAAAAAATAGGCCACAGTAAACAGCCGTCAGCTAAATGCACACATACGCAATGTCTGTACCCATACGTACACATCAACGGTTCCGATGATGAAGAATTACTGTCCCGTTGGACTCGGGTGTAGAAGACGTTGATGGCGTACGTGCCGAGTGACAATACGTAAATCGATGCGGCGATGTCCCGCTGAGCTGTCGCTCCGGATTCCACTGGTTCGCATGCCGTGCTCAGCCCCCTCGTTTGATTAAACCATCGTGAGGCAAAGCAGCTGACGCGGGGGCCGCTAACTTAACCATCCTCTCCCACTGATGTTCAATGACAAATCTAACGCGGCTGCTGTTGGATTTGGGATCGGCTGAGCAAAACAGCCTTCCGCTTTTCCGGCGCGGACGTTTGACTGAGGGGACATCTGGCTGGTTGGGGGGAATAAAAAAAAAAAATCCCTGAGTATGTGAACTTGCAAATGCCGAAGCACAAATAAGCGGGAGTCCACTGTATTCAGAAATGCACGCATGGCACAGTGTGTCCCTCACTTTCTGTTGCGGGAGGAGTTTAAACCCTGATCCCCTCAGTCAAATCAAGTTTAGTCTGCCTGATTGACAGATGACTTTTCGAATGGCACAGTTGGTTTTTATAACTGCGCACGGGTCCCGGAACTAATCCATATTGCTGTTGCTGCCGCCGTCGCCGCTGCTGTTGTTGTCAGTGGTAACCCGCGGCAACCAGCCAATCCGATCCCACTCCCTCCTCACCGCACTGTGTTCCTGTATCACCCGTGTCGCCTCGCAGGAGCTGAGAGAGATCCACAGCCGGCAGCAGAGGCAGAAGCAGAAGGAACTGGAAGGGGAGGCACACTCCGTGAGGCACGTGCACACGCCGACCGACGGGGAGTCTGCCGAGCTGCAAGAAAACAGGTAGGGCTCCAAAACAACAGAGGAGTGCCAAGAGAAGACTTAGTAAGTGTTTTAAATGAGACATTGTTGCCAAGGAAAGAGAATAGAAGCGTTTTCGCAGATAAAAATGCAAATACGTGAACTGCATATCCAGAGGATCTTGCCATGTTTATATCCTAGCCACGAAAAAGTCACCCTGTGTACTTCAGGGTGTCCTCAGACAAATCTCTGGCTTGGAGCAACGACGACGCAGGAAGTTCCTCCCTGAAGGCGCCGGGCCCCGCTTCCGCCTCGCACAGCTGGCTCAACCGAGTGACCCAGGAGGAAGAGGAGAGGAAAAGCCGAGGCCTGGGGGAGGACGCAGAGGGCCGCAAGACTGCCGCATCCTTGGAGGAGAAGGATGAGGACGCCCGGGGAAAGAAGGACACGCAGGAGAAACTCAATAAGCTCTTCAGCCAGCCCACCGATCCCTGGGCTTCGTCAGGTCGGTTGAAAGCGACGTGCTGCTATTGGACATTCTGAGCATGGCCGTGGAGCAAATTCCACCTGTAAACCGAGACACCGCTGTAGTTTAGTCGCCAATTATCGGACTTGGAAATTGCTTGTCTGAAACCTGCGTGAGACGTGACCTGACTTTGACCGGAACCTCCGTTTGACGGCCCTACTTGACTTTTGACTTGCTTGACCCGAGTCGCGCCTTGACCTGACTTGCTTGCGATTTATGTTCTTGACTGGCTTGATCTTTGCCACAATAACTCGGAACTTGAAGGTTAAGACTTGAGACGGATGTTAGACTTGCACACCTTATTTGACTTGGGCGAGTCAGTCGTTTTTTTTCTTTGAACGGCAGAAAAGACTCCCGTGGCGAGCCTCTTTGAGCAGAAGGCAGCAGGCAGCGGCTTCGAGCAGCAGCAGGCGCCGAAGGTGGTCTACTACAGAGCGCTCTACCCGTTTGATGCTCGCAGTCACGATGAGATCAGCATCACCCCCGGGGACGTCATCATGGTACGAAATATGCACGCAACTCGGCACCCCCATCAATGAAATGCTGCACCAATAAACCGTGATCAAATTGGGCACGGTCTTTTCGATCACCGTAATTGTCAGATAAAATCTGAATCATCTTTCTTGGCCAAGTATGAAGAACACACAAGGAATTTGTCTGCGGTAGTACAGGCTAAACTAGTATCATCATAAACAAGGACATGACAAATAATGCTCAGGGTGTTTCAATCCTCGCTTCCAACTTGTAGAAAGACTGTTGATGCCATCATGTCAAATAAATGTCGATTACAGTAGGGACAGCTGCAAATACGGTACATTCCTAGTTGCGTGTGTATAACGCTTTGCTCTCTTCCATACTGTGCAAACCGAAGGTGAAGGGGGAATGGGTAAGTGCCTGCCCGGCCTGGTCTGGCCCAGTGTTGGCGACCTCGTCAGCTCATTGTCACTCACGTTTGTCCACCCGCCATTTGAATGCCTCCTACCGGCTCGATTATCTTGTATTTTATTTGTGTCGAGCACGGCGTCCCGACTTCTTTGGGATTGGCTCTGTGGTACTTTACATAGATTGTCATTGCGCATGTCACAGTGCGAGGCAGTGAAATGCAATCTGCATCTTAGAAGTACGTAGCTGTATGTAATAAATATGAATATGCACAGCTTGCCAAATTCATTATTCATCCATTTACAGTACAGTGTAGATGTAGGCCAATATTTAGACTCGTACCATTTCACATCCCTGACAGTATTACATTCCCCCCCCCCAAAAAATCATACACATGATCATATTTAATCATGTATTTTGCTGCACTGAACGTGACTCACTGTTGAGACTGGCGTTACCATACAGAACTATTTTGCGTCTCTTCCTTTTCTGCACATAGCACCTTTGAAAAAGAAACATTGATCCGCCGTGTCCCGGCCGGTACATGACCAGACCTCTGGATTCAGTTTGCACCTCACCGTCTTTTGTGTCCCGACAGGTGGACGAGTCTCAGACGGGTGAGCCCGGTTGGCTGGGCGGAGAGCTGAGGGGACGAACCGGGTGGTTTCCGGCCAATTACGCCGAACGGATACCGGACAGCGAAGCGCCCGTCAGCCTGCGGGCGCCCGCCTCCACCACGCCGACTTCGGCCCAGCAGCCCGACAGCACGCCGCCTCCCGCGCCCGGGCAGACCTCATCATCCACGTCGTCCGCCAACAGTAACTGGGCCGACTTTAGCACCACGTGAGGGTTACAGTTGACGCTTTGCTCCCACATTGCCCGCATTACCGTCAAGTTCATTTACCCCCCCCCCCCAAAAACACTTTTTGACCCCTCAAAAAATCCCTGCAAATGGTGACCAAAGGCAGAAATCAAGTGAACTGTGACGTTTGTGGCTTTGACGTCATTTTCAGTCAACAGCGGGTGCAAGAGCAGCATAAAATGGCATCTCGCCGAGTTGGCGAAATATGGGTAGACTATTCTGCCAAATTCTTATTCCGCAAATGCAATCTTAGAAACAATCTTAAACAGTTTTCGAGATGTGGCATTTTTTTTCTTTTTTGTTGTTGTACCGGTGCGTTCCGTAGACCGCATGTGACAGCAGTTTTGATGTATGTTGTGAACATTTGCAGCTGGCCATCAAACATGAGCAGCCAAATGGATAGCGAGGGATGGGACGCATGGCCCACCTCCTCGGCCGCTCAGAATCCGTCCCTCAGCGTCCCGTCGGCTCAGCTGCGGCAGCGCTCGGCCTTCACGCCGGCCACCATGACCACGGGCTCCTCGCCGTCTCCCGTCCTTGGCCAGGGGGAGAAGGTGGAGGGTCTGCAGGCTCAGGCCTTGTACCCCTGGAGAGCCAAGAAGGACAACCACCTCAACTTCAACAAAAATGAGGTCACCATCACCTCAACTTTTCTTTTTTTCTTATTGTAGGACATGTGTGCTATTTTCAACCAAATTCCTTATTTTTATTGTTCCGCCCACTTTTTTGCTCTTCCACCCCTTCAAACTTGTGGCTCGCAAAAACTCGGCAGGCACGTGCGATTTCTACAAAAAGTGCATTCTCTTGTTGTGTTGTAGTGTTCTCCTTTTTTTTTTTTTTTTTTTTTAATGGCATATCATTGCGTCATAGATTATAACGGTGCTGGAGCAGCAGGACATGTGGTGGCTGGGAGAGCTCCAGAGCGGACAGAGAGGATGGTTCCCCAAAAGCTACGTGAAGCTCATCTCTGCCACCGCGCCGCCCCCGCTTGCGCTCGCCGCGGCAGCTCCGACGGCAGCCCCAATCGCAGTGCCGGTCGTTTCCTCGGCACGTGGCAAAAACGCAAGGTACGCACTTCTTCACCAAGCTATCGAATTTCACTGGTTAATTAGTGCGCTTATTTGTGGTGCACGCAACAGACAGGTAGCCAAACACAAATAAGCTCTCCACCGCCACGTCGACAAGATCTTGGTTTAAAAAAAAAAAAGGGTCGCCTGACAGAAATCACCGCTGAGCTGGCCAGCCGACAAAGCTCAATGCAGCTCTGCATGCCAAAGCAGCCTATGGGGCGGGGTTACGTCAATTGTCAAAGTGTGACATCGCCAGCGGCAACAGATTCGTTTTGAAAACTAGACAGCAAAAGGTTGCTTCATTTCACACGTGCTTGACGCGAAGCCAGTCCCGAAACCGACAATTCGACAGTCACTTTTCAGCCATTGGTGCTCCTTTGCCCTCCAGTGAATGTGTGGTGTCAGAGAGTCCCCCAAACGGAAAGCGCCCTTCACCCGCCCCGTGCAAGCCCACGGAGTCAGGAGAAGGTAAGCCAGACTTTCCCATTGCGCGCATGCGTGCCACTCGCTTGTGTTCTCGCTTTGTGTAGAGTACGTGGCCATGTACACGTATGAGAGCAGCGAGCAGGGCGATCTGAGTTTCCAGCAAGGAGACGTCGTCGTGGTGTCCAGGAAGGAAGGCGACTGGTGGACCGGCACGGTGGCGGGCAAGACCGGGGTCTTCCCCTCCAACTACGTCAAGCCGCGAGATGCCTCGTCAGAGGTGAAGGAAGGGTGCTGCACGGGATGAGCTGATCATGTTTTGGTGAAGCAGCATGTGACTCGGAGTCATCGATGGTTTCTTTTTTTTTCTTTCTTTCTTTTTGTCTGTCTCCAGTCTTTGGGAGCGGCAGGAAAAACGGGAAGCCTTGGCAAGAAACCAGGTGATTGAATCGTGACCACATCTTTTTCTTTCTGGCATTTGATGCTATTCGTCAGATCTGACCACTTTATGATCTCCTTTCTTTTTCCGCCGTCTCTTCATCAGAGATCGCCCAGGTGATCGCCCCCTACTGCGCAACGGGAGCGGAACAGCTAACGTTAGCGCCAGGCCAGTTGATCCTCATCCGGAAGAAGAACCCAGGCGGCTGGTGGGAGGGCGAGCTTCAGGTACAAAAAACGCCACATGGAAAGCAAGAGACGCCGCAGTAATACAGCCTACAATTTCAAAGACTATTGGCACACTAGGTGCGATTTAACCCAACGGGATAGCGTAGAAGTAAGTCTCAAGTCCTTGTTTAGTTCACACTGGAGCTGGACTACAGGGGAGCTCGACAACCGAGGACTCGGCGAGATTTCAGTGGTCTGTGAACGGATGAATTGATGCGTTTCAGTCGCACCTGGCGCCTTGCACGTGTTGCAATCATGCTCGTGAGATTTGATAGGGGTCGGGGAGCACCTTGCTAGGTTGCATTCGCTGCGCACGATGCCGTTGCTCATCGGGCGCCTGACATTCTGCGCTGCAGGCACGGGGGAAAAAGCGGCAAATCGGATGGTTTCCGGCCAATTATGTCAAGCTGCTCAGCCCCAGCACCAGCAAGACCACGCCCACTGAGCCCACGCCGCCAAAACTGGTCCCCGCCAACACTGGTACACGCACACACACGTTCTCTCATTTGCTGACACCCACGTCACTCACAAGGCCAGGCCCCGCCTTTTAAAGCTTTAACACCCTTAAAGTCACAGACACTACAGTAGAACGTTAGAATGGCGAGCCCAAGTCGACAAAAATAATACTTCACCTCACAAGCACATTACTGTTAAATAACGCAGAATACATTTGCATCTGATTAATCGATAGAATACGCACTTGTATGTGTGACTCACTCCCAATTTTGGTGTTTGCGGAAGCCGTGTGCCAGGTAATCGGCATGTACGACTACGTGGCGCAGAACGACGACGAGCTGGCCTTCCAGAAGGGTCAGGTGATCACCGTGCTCAACAAGGACGACTGCGATTGGTGGAAAGGGGAGCTGAACGGTCGCGAGGGTCTCTTTCCCAGCAACTACGTCAAGCTCACCACCGACACGGACCCCAGCACGCAGTGTGAGTACGCGCGCTTGCACAAAACCAAAAAACAAACGACTCCAAACGTCCTTGCCGTGTGCTGTCGAACACGCACACATGCACTCTCTCCCTCACACACACACACACACACACACACACACACACACACACACACACACACACATCCCAGCTTGTGGTGTGGAGACACTGCACCTCTCTATCACCGTGTGACCTCGTCGTCCTTTGGGCCTCTTAGAGAACATCCCCAGTTCAGTCACACACCGCCTTTGGATGCTCTGTGTGCGTGTCTGTCTGTGTGTGTTTGTGTATTTACGCATGTTTCTATTTGGTAGTATTGGGTGTTTTCTCTCTTCCGGCATGTGTCCCCCATCCACTCCCCCAACTCTTCCCAGCATGATCCATCCATCATAGATGTAGAAATTCTAGAGTGAACACATTCCCCTCATACATCCTCACACACACGTATCATTAATTACATGTGTGTCTTTTTACTAATACAAATAAATACGCAGTACAATTGTGAATATTTCGGAGATCATCAAGCCATATTTATGCAAAGTCAAAGAATTGCCATCATAAAATCTTCTTGGCTGTTGAGGCTAGCGGAGGACACACCTTTGTTCTCCAGGACAACAGTTGATTTTTTTTTTTCCAACAGTGAACCAAATAATTCATCAATAGAGTTAAAGATATTAAATGTCAGTGACACTGCACGAATAGCTGCCTATTTTAAACAGAATAAATAAATAATTGTTGTAAAAAGTGGTAAGGTGTACAGTATATACTTAAAATATCTAAATGTTTATTTGCTGTCGAAAAAAATTATAGTTCACTACCCAATTAAAATAAAGAAATAAATCAAAATAAAATGTGAATGTAAAATAGCTGATTTCAACAGTGAAATCCAAAGTAAGAATTTATTCTCATTTCCTGATTCCAAATGCATTGAATTTTAATTCACCAACTATTTACAGCACTAAACAGTTCAAATGTAAGCTGTAAAATTGCTTTTAGTTTGTATTTTATTTCCAGTGGCACAATTAACCAGTTAGGCACAATTAACCAGTTATCTATTGAGTTACGTTGAAATTAATTTTAGGGAGAAAAAAAGTGAATGCAAGCAATACTACTGAGAATGTCAGTGCTTGGGGGTGGCCCGCTCTAGATATTCTACTTGTGTGCTGTCGCCGTGCGCTCCGCCCACCTCGCACTCAATTTGTTGTTGTTGTTGTTGTTTTTGTTGTTGTTTTTGTTGATGTTGTTGTTGTCGTCCTCTCTCTAGGATCATATCATTCCCCAGAATCCCCCTCTCCTCAAAGCCCTCAAAGAGACCCACTAGGCCACGCCCACTAGGCCACTCAACCAATGGGACAGCAACGAGCGGTCACATGACCCGGAAATGGCAACGCTCCACCACCAATAGAAGCCATACACAGACAGACAGACAGAGACCAACCGACAGACAGACAAGCCAGACTGACTGTAATGTTAAGCATCTGTCTGTTGGCGTGTGCGCGCCTGGCTTGGCCTCGCCGCCATCTTGCTTCTAGCAAGAGGCGAGGCTCAGAGGAGACGAGGACACAAGGATGATTGGACTCGTTGACGTGTTTGACTGGGACAGTATTCGCGCGCACGCGCACACGCACACACATGCGCGCCTCAGTCGCAGTGCGGTGGGGAAGTGGATAGTGGGTCGTTTTGTGGCTTTACGGGAGACTGTGCCATTTTAGAAGCAGCTCAGCTCATCCCTGTCCCCAAGGAAGAGAGCCACACTGAACAACAGCAACAAAAAAGAAATACCATGAGAGCAAAGTTGTACTTTTTTTTTAGCTTATATTTGATTCTGAAATATACATCGGAAATTAAAACCTTTCAGAACTAAAAAAATTTTTTTTATTATTATTATAGCTCTTGTTTTTAATTTTAAAATACTTTTTTTTTTTTTTAAATCCAAACACTTTTGGGGGAATATGTTGTTTTTTTCCAGCACGAAAAAAGTATTTTCCAATATTTTTTTTCTGGGAAAAACACTAAGTCATGTGATAATTTTGTCTTGAAGAAAATAAATTTTCATATATACACATAAATATATCATCTCAACATTTTCCAGAAAACAAAAAATATATAGGAAAAGTATTTTTTTCCATCTAAAAAAAATGGGCCTGAATGTCAACGTATTCCTCCATAAAATGTTTTCCCCCCAAAATAACTTAACTCTCATGCTATTTTCATAATAATATGGCTTTTTTTCCAGGGTTAAGCCTCTTATTTTTTTCAAGGTGGTCCTAATCTTCCTTTGTACATCCACGCTTTGCTACCTTTTAAAAAACATTTTTATACTTCCACCCTGGGAAGATTTGTACACCTGTGACTCAAACGTCTACCCCCCCCTCCCATCCTCCCACCTACACCGCCCCGACTAACCCGACCCCTCCCCAGAGCTTCACAGAAAGACCCACTATCTGTTGGAGGACTCGCTCCAATGTGGAACTTAACAGCCAAAGACTCCTCCCCTTCAAGGAGCGCAAGCACACACACAAAACACACACAAACATGGTACAGAGTTTGGGAATATTAACCACACACACACACACACACACATACATTGTTTTTACCCACGGTCATTTTTAACAATTTAATGATGCATTGACTGTTCTGTTGTTTTTGTTTACGTCTTTACTATGGGCTTGTCTGTTGCTATGACGATCACACGCTCGACAGTTCAACGTGCACACACGGTACGGTCAAGTCATTCCAATCAACGGTTTCTTATTGCGTCATAAAAGAGATGATCAGTTATTTTATATGGCGTGTGTGTTAAGAGTTGGACAGCGATGCTTTGTCAAAGCACTCTTTAAAAAAAAAAAAAGAAATCTCATGCCACCCTACTAAACAAAAATGGTGATGCTCTTGGCTACATTTACTCACAATTGCGGTGTGAAATACACACACAAACGCTTTTCCCTCAGCAGCACAAACTGACTGCCAATCAGCACACGACAGTACAACCTTTTTTTTTTCCTTCGGGATTTTACAAACTAGCTTTGCATTTGAGCCGCATTCTTTTAATGGCACTGTTGAATTTAATCCTGCAAAATGTCCTGTCAGCAAAACGTTTTAAGACCCCAATGACATTTAATCAGCGTTCGTCACAGATCACAAAGCCAAATTCTTCATGTGTTGTCACAACATGAACTTATAATTGACATCTGTTCACACAGGTGACATGAGAAACTGTGGCATAAAAGTGTCGGGGCGGGGCAACCTTTGTTACCCCGGCAACACGACAGCCCCCTTGATTTTTGTGCCCATAGCAACAGACTAGCACTGTAGTACAATTGCCATATATTTTGTTGTTGTTGGTTATCCAGATGACAGTATTGTGATTTTGACTCTTTACCCTCACTAATGGAATCAACTGATTTTTTAAACTTTTTTTTTTTTTTTTTTTTTTAAAGATCTAAACAAACAGTCGAGTTGTTCCGAATCAGCTGGCATCCTAGGTGGGCTTCCCGCTGAATGGTGGCTTAAGATGACCGGTTTTGAATGTCTTTGACTTGGAACTATGATAAACTCCCGTGAGCCAAAATGCAAGTCTGCTTGCAATTCTTGCGCTGCTTGCGCTCAGTTGCACCAGTGAAAATCTGGCCGTAGCCAGTGAGCTTTTTCTTGAGCGCACATTTCCGGACGTGTACAGAATGAATGTAAGCGCAGCGCGAATGACTCCTGCTTTGTGGGAGGCGCCGCATCTGACTGCATCCTCGCGACTAAACGCTCCAAGACGCACTCGCGCTCCTTCCTCTCACACATCTTTCATCAAACATGAAAAAAAAAATGGTGGCAAGTGAGACATTGCATACCTCGTCATATCAAGCAAATCTAATTAAAAAACAAAAAATCCAAAACATCCCAGTATTTTTTTTTTTTTGGGTGGGGGTTGGGGGGAGGGTGAAATGGTGGGTTCAGTTAAAGTTATATTTTTTAATCCAAAAAAGGTCCTTTTTTCTCTCTGAAAATGTTATTTACTGAACATGTCATGTATTGATGTACCCTTTAAATGTACGTTATTTGGAATAAATAGCATTGATTAAATATATAGATATATACACACACACGCACACACAGACAAACAAACAACTATACTTGAATGAATTTTTACTGTATGTACTTTTGAATGAAGTGTGTTCTGATGTCAGGTATGTATCCCAACATTATTTTGGCTTGATTGCCACTGCGAATATTGCCTGATGTGCATCTTGTTGTGTTTTTAGGGTGTGCTGATCTGCACCTGCTGGACATGCTGAGTCCCATGGAGAGGAAACGTCAAGGCTACATCCACGAGCTCATCGTCACCGAGGAGAATTACGTCAACGACCTGCAACTCGTCACCGAGGTGGGGAGAAGAGGATCTATATGTCTATCGCTTTATACATGTCTGGATCTGTATATGCATTTCTTTATAATTATGTGTATATATGTAACAAGTATACTTGCTCGGTGCTAATGCCCACCGCAAAATGGCCCAAAAAAGCGAACCTAACTCCCATCAATGTCACCTATTTGAACACAAACGGTGCCGCAACACATCGCATCGCTCACGGGCATATATTCTTTATCCTCTGCAAAAAACAAACAAACAAACAGACGGTGATCATAGTAAAATGTCGATGTCGATGCAAAGTATTGTTTGCTTGGGCGCGCGTGTGCATTTAGATCTTCCACAAGCCTTTGCTGGAGTGCGAGTTGCTGAGCGAGAAGGAGGTGGCCATGATCTTCGTCAACTGGAAGGAACTCATCATGTGCAACATCAAGCTGCTCAAGTGAGATCGTTTGTCGTCGTGTCGCGGAAGTTGTAGTTTTACAAAATCCCACCCTAAAAAGTAACCGGGACGGGCGGGGTTGTCTGCAGAGCGCTGAGGGTGAGGAAGAAGATGTCAGGAGACCGCATGCCCGTCAAGATGATCGGCGACATCCTGACTAATCAGCTGCCGCACATGCAGCCGTACATCAGGTGATTGTGCGCGCGCGCCTGCGCGGGCGCAGTGTCGGCGCTCACGTGACGAGTATTCACCCCGGTGGCGATTCGCGCAGGTTCTGCTCGTGCCAACTGAACGGAGCCACCCTGATTCAGCAGAAAACCGACGACAACCCTGAAATCAAAGACTTCCTCAAGGTAATCTGGATACGTCTTGAGCACAACTTGATTTGCGAGAATACCAAGTCATCGTTTTGGGAAGTAGTGTCCTTCAACTTTTAGAAAAACTTTTGAAGTTCTTGGGGGAAAGAAATTTTTTTTTTCCTTCACCGTTATGACATGAAGAGTATGACTTGTTTCTGGGAAAATTTTGATTTCTCATTCTCTGGAGAAATCGGACATTTTTCGTATAAAAGTACAATTTATAGCTTTTCTCTTAAAAAAATTTTTTTTTTGAAAAGGGAAATGCCCCTTTTCTTACAAAACAACTTTTGTTAAAAAAACCCCCAAAACAAAAGCATTCTTTTTTTTGCAGAAAGTTATGCTTTTTTCCAAGATAAATACAAATGTCTTCTCCTGAAAAATATGACTCTTCAACGAAAATATATACAGTATATATATATTTTTTTAACTTGAAATGAATCAGACTGCACACTAAATTTAATGTTCAGGAATGCAAGTCAATATAATCGTTTGTTTGTTTGTTTCAGAGGTTAGCCATGGACCCTCGCTGTAAGGGCATGCCGCTCTCCAGCTTCTTGCTCAAGCCCATGCAAAGGGTCACTCGCTACCCGCTCATCATCAAGAACGTACGCTTCACACGCACACACGCGCGCACACACAGAGAGCGCCGTCACTCCTTGTTCTTCTGCTCTTGGTTGGCAAACAGATCCTGGAAAACACTCCCGAATCGCATCCGGACCACAATCACCTGAAAGCTGCTCTGGAAAAGGCGGAGGAGTTGTGCTCACAGGTGAGAGCTGCTCGAGTCACTTGGGGGGATTCTGTGCGCCGCTGGTTTCTACTGCCTCAAAAGCTCTGAAAGAAAAAAAAAAGTGGACTGATTTTGGGGGGTGAAAACCAGCCATCCCTTTTCTGATCGGCTTTTACTCACGAGCGTCGTGGGCGTGCCAAAGCCTCTACCGGCTGTCATCTGGCAGTAGGCGGGGGGGTGCCTATTATTTTAGAATAATATGACTATTTTGGAGTGAGGGGGGGTTCTCTTTGGAAAAAAAAACCTGAGCCTCCTTGCGTTTTTTTGGCGCGTAGGTGAACGAAGGCGTGAGGGAGAAGGAGAACTCGGATCGTCTGGAGTGGATCCAAGCTCACGTTCAGTGCGAAGGCCTGTCGGAGGTACTCGACATTTTTGTCCATGTCTTCATCCACGTCAGTCTTCCAAAAATAAAAACAGCCAAAGGAGTTGGCGCGCTTGAACGCGCCCGAGAGCACGCATCGGAAATAACGCAGGGATTGCGGCCGACCGGCACGATGCCGCATATTGACCGGGAAAGGCTTGAACGGAGGCAAAAGGAAAAGCCTTTGATGGGTCACCAACCGTTTTTGCAGCAACTGGTGTTCAACTCGGTGACCAACTGTTTGGGTCCCCGCAAGTTCCTCCACAGCGGCAAACTCTTCAAAGCCAAAAGCAGCAAGGAGCTCTACGGCTTCCTCTTCAACGACTTCCTGCTGCTGACGCAGGTGACGCGCCCTCCGTCGCCCCAAAGTCCTCGATACTCTCGCTCTGCCTCAACGCCACTTCCTGTACTGTCCGCCCCCGCAGGTCGCCAAACCCCTGGGCTCGTCCGGGTCCGACAAAGTCTTCTCGGCCAAAACGCACCTGCAGTACCGCATGTACAAGACGGTGAGAACATGCACAACACACACACACGAGTAATAAAGACTGCATCGGTCATAATGAGGTGACCGTTGCTGCGTGCGTGCGTGTGTGTGTGTGTGCACGGCGCAGCCCATCTTCCTGAACGAGGTTCTGGTGAAACTACCGACGGACCCGTCGGGAGATGAGCCGCTCTTTCACATCTCTCACATCGACCGAGTTTACACCCTCAGGGCCGAGAGCATCAACGAGCGGTAAACTAACGCAGCATTTTTGGGCGAGGCAAGTTAAGTGGGAGTGTGCTCACCTGCTACGCGTGTGTGTGTGTGTGTGTGCGTGCGTGTGCGTGTGCGCACACGCAGGACAGCGTGGGTCCAGAAAATCAAGGCGGCTTCCGAACTCTTCATCGAAACTGAGAAGAAGAAGAGAGAAAAAGCCTATCTGGGTATTGATTGGATTGGATTGTAACGTTGGGACTGGCTCGTGCTGTCTGCTGACGTTGTGCCCCGCCAATCTGTGCTCAGTGCGTTCCCAGAGGGCGACGGGAATCGGCCGGCTGATGGTCAACATCGTGGAGGGAATCGAACTCAAGCCCTGTCGCTCGCACGGTAACAACAAAAATGGGGCCGCCCGCGATTTTTGCAGGATGCGCTGTTGACTCGGCTTGTTTGTGCGGCAGGAAAAAGCAACCCTTACTGTGAGGTCACCATGGGCTCGCAGTGCCACATCACCAAAACTCTGCAGGTAACCGCCCAGGCAACTGCTGCTTTGGATTCATAATTTCTGACCCATGAGGATAAATTCATTTACCTGTTACTTTTTTTTTTTACATAACCCACGACGATAACAGATTTTGGCACTTTTTTTTTTTTTACCCATTCTTAATTTTGTCTTCATTTTATCATTGTCCAGAACTAATTTTCTATTTAAAAAAAAAAGTCCTGGATTTGAATGAAACTCGAGCTCCTTTTGGATGTTGAGCTGACGGTCGCTGAGGTTTTCCCTTTGAGCTTTGGCAGAGGGCTTCTTGGCGTTGCTTCTTTGCCGAGTGAGTTTTGTTTGGTGGCAGGACACGCTGAATCCCAAGTGGAACTCCAACTGCCAGTTTTTCATCAAGGACCTGGAGCAGGACGTCCTGTGCGTGACCGTCTTTGAACGGGACCAGTTCTCGCCAGACGGTCGGTACTCCGCCGATTCGTATTTCCGATCGGACGCCCGCAATACAAAACGGCAAACGCTGTGTTTCCCTTCCTTCTTACCCAACCATTCAGACTTCTTGGGCAGGACAGAGATCCGATTGGCCGAGATCAAGAAGGACCAGGGCTCCAAGGGACCAATCACCAAGCGTTTGCTGCTCCATGAAGTTCCCACTGGCGAGATCGTGGTCAGGCTGGATCTCCAGCTCTTCGAGGAGCCCTGAAAGCGCGCATCTGGATGGTTATCATCAGGAAGGACCGGACACAACTGGACCGAGGTCTGGCTCCGAGACGCAAGAGAGACACAGAGACTTTATTCCTAATCTTATTTATTGACTGAGCAGTAGAAGAAGTTGAATCGTCAGCTGGTAAATTGGACCACGAGGCAGCTCGCTTGCAAAACTTCACGTCGAGCGAGAAGTTATTTTGGCGGTCAGTACTGATGTGAACGCCACAATGCGATGTAAAGACTTTTTTTTGGGGCTGGTTAAGAAGAAAAGCCGATGTCCGAAAGTGTTAGCTCATTGCTAACGGCTAATCCAAACTGACATTCGATTGAACCGTTTCTTCCCTCTGATGCCCAATCCAGTGACAATCTCGTGTGTGTGTGTGTGTGTGTGTGTGTGTGTGTGTGTGTGTGTGTGTGTGTGTGTGTGTGTGTGTGTTCAGTGTCCAATCTTAACAGAAGATGCCAACAGCACTAATTAGTTAGCAGCGTTAGAAGTCCAGTGTTGAGTATTTATCATTTTTGTACCCATGAAGATGGTTAACTTGGTGTTTTTTCCCCTTATTTTGTACTTTTTTGTCATCCTTAAGGATATTAACTTGTGTTGTTTTTCTATGAGGATGATTAATATTTTTCCAATTTTTTACTGATGACACTGAAGGGACAGTGTGTAAAAATAAAATCTATGTTCATTATTTCAAAAACCCACATTAATGTCAATAATATCCCAAAAAAGATGTTCTATCATATTATTATTTTTTGCTTGTAATTGTAGGTGAAGTCATCTGTAATGATACGTAATAGGGCGCGCCTCCCCTACAGGAGGCTGCCATGTTTTGCCGCCATCTTTCTGCTTTGGAGCCCGAAGGAGACAAACTTAGCAACACGCTTAGGTGGTTGCATTCTATTAGTTCACCACTAAATTCTACACACTGTACCTTCAATTTTTTTTCTTTGTGAATAGTTTTGTTTTTGCAAGGGCTGCTGTTGCTTCGATTCGCCACACATCCAACCTCTGGTGTCCTTGGGTAGCTCCAGAGAGCTGGCGTGTATTCGTGTTCCTACTGCTCGTCGTGCGGAGTGTACTGGAGAGGGACGTGCATGAAACACACGCACTCGCACACACAGAAATGGACTGTATGAATGTTGTGTACTGTATTACATTTCCCTCACACTGTAAACAACCAACGGTTACCTTGGTGACCAGCCACTGTCCAATCAGACGTGGATGAGCCAGTTTTGTGTGTCTTCACAATGAGAAAATGTCTTAACCCTGTATTTTCCTCTCGCCCCCCCCTCGTAGCCCCTCACACTGTACTAAAAGTAAGCTAATGAGCCGCTCATACTGTCCGCCTTCCAGGCTGCTGTAGAAATACTGCTGAGAAAACAAACTGAAGAGTTATTACATGACCGCTAATGGACGATAGAAGATGGACATCGCTCTGTCTAGATGAAGATGTACGTACCTTGTCTTTTCAGTGTTAATTAAATTCAAAAGAAAGTTGAGTTGGACCAACATGTCGTCTATTTGCGTTGTAATTCAACCCACACGCTCACACCGTTTGCATTAGGAGAATTCATTTTTGTTACCATGTTTGTTTGTTTTTTCTCTTCATTTTCTACCCATGGGGCGGCATGGCTGAGTGATCGTTTCCCAGAGGTTCAATCCCTCGCCATTGCGACCATGTCGACGTGTCCTTGAGTAAGATACTGAAGCCTCAGTTGCTCCTGATGCTGTGCCATCAGGAGGTGAATGAATGAGCTAACTGTGTAAAGCACTTTGAGTACATGACATAGAAAAGTGCGAGATAAGTGACAGTTCATTTACCATGAAGTTAACTAATTTACTCTTGTTTATAAAAGTTTTGCAGATAATGGTTATTAACTTGTTTTCATTTTTCACAAATGAGAGCAAGCCTTTAGTCCCCTCGTTTAACAGCAGGTGGAGTTGGAGATATGTATTGGACGCGCTCGTCTTCTCATCACGACTCTGCGGCATTGCTGTGCTATATTTGTCATTCATATGCAGTCTTTAGATTTTTTTTCACATCCAGCACCGCTGCTTGCTGTTGTTTTATATGCGAGTTGCCAAATCCGTCAACCACGACTCTGTCTTGGTCACAATTACGAATCGTCCACCGTTCTTCTTTTATCCTGGTCTATCTTTGGTCCAACGTAAAAATGTCACCCGAGGTCGAAAACGTCATCTTTTCTTTGCCTTCAAGGGCAGATGTCAGAGTTTTAGAATGCCCAGAATGTCCCTCCGCTGATGACGTCGGAGCTTTAGAATGGCCAGAATGTCCCTCCGCTGATGACGTCAATTGATTTCGTGATGACCATTCATTTCGCCTGTTCAAACATTACTGTAGCTTCCGTTTTAATCTAATAGAACTGGAGTGAACGTGAACACACGACCTCCGCGTCTCCCCATTTTGTCACACCGAAGCACCCAATAATTGGTAATAGATGCTATCTTAGGACGATCAGCACACCCCTTTGACTACAGTACTGTAGTGATTTCATGAGATCGTGTTACAGTATTGTTCCTCTCCCTTTAGTTAGGTTTGTTCGTTAAAGTGTTATTCCTCTCTGTTAGTTAGATTTGATTGTTACAGTACTAGTCCTCTCGGTTATTACAGTGTTATTCCTCTCCTCTTAGTTATAGACTTGATTGATACAGTATTTGTCCTCTCAATCGTTACAGTATTATTCCTCTCCTCTTGGTTAGATTCGGTCACTAAGGTGTTATGTCCTCTCTGTTGGTTGTGTTTGTTCAGACACTTGAAAGAAACAATGTAGAAAGTTGTTGAAGGTATCTCCTGCTTACTGTGATTACGATCATCTTTGGTACCCCCTCACCCCGCCACTTTCAGGACCCCTCCAGAGGACGTGTCAACACCAAAAGAGGAACTGTTATCCTTAGTTTCTGTGTTTTTCTATGAGTACTATTGATCCCAGTCTCTTTCCCGAACACCTCTTTGCACACTTAAAACAACGTATGTAGTGTTGGATCTTATCTTCTCCCTCCTTGGTTGATTAACGGTCCCCCAAGTGTCCTCTGTTGTTCCCCCGCACCTTGGGTAGGTCCCTGTTTGCTGTTAAGCCCCCCTGGGGGGAACTCTCATCCCAGGATGTATGCACAGCGGGGTTCTGGAACTTGCCACCACACCAAATGGTGGGTAGTGGTGGTTTGGTCTCACCTCACCGCTCCCGACTTCTTACAGCCACACCGGGTCAGATGTCATGTTACTTTCTTTGTTTCCGGGATTTGCATGAGGGGCGTACCTCCCCGCCTCTCATTGTCATATTGTCTCTATATAATCTCATGAATGTGTTTCTTTTACGCTTCCTGATTCAAATCGGGACCCCTCGGGAGCCCGAATCGATTCGTAAACTGCAGAAAAATAAAGTAAACCCTTCGAAGGAACTGTTCATCGCCTCCAGCCTTTATTTGGTTTACCAACATTCTCCTCGTCCGAAATTCAACGAACACGCGGGGAAGAGGAGGCCACCCTTCCCCCAACAATCAACATGCACAGTATTGCCATCTAATAGTTGCCGTTTTTGTCTTCATGCCCACGCATACATTCCTGTGCACGCAAATATTTGCTTTTACGTGTTCGTGTTTCGGTTTGGCGGTTGAACACGGCGTCTTGTTCTACGTTTTATATGTCAGTAAATCAGGTGGCAGCGATGTAAACAGCGACACCAACAGCATTGGCAATCGCACTGCGTCATTTTGAGTGCTTTTAAGTGGCTTCGCGTGAACGGGAGATTTCCCGCACGGACTCTTATCAACGGTTGAATCAGTGATAAGTCTCCGCGAGAACTGGGGTTCGTTCGTGTACGGCCACGCGCACGCTCGCGCCGTCATACGTGCGCGTGACACACCTTCGGTTAGCCGTCAGGCTAACATTAAGCTAAATTTCCGGTGGGCGCGCGCCGGGCTCGGGCTGTGACTTCGGTGTTATGCGGTGAGGCGAGCGAACGAGCGAGAGTCCGCCCGCGACTGTGCCCCTCGGCCGACCATCGGGAGCCGCCATGGAGTGCCGCGTCCTGTCCATCCAGAGCCACGTCGTCCGAGGATATGTAGGCAACAAGAGCGCCTCTTTCCCGCTGCAGGTAGAAATCAAGTGAGCCAAGCAGCCTCCGCTTCCTCGCATCCATGAAGCGACGAGTGGGGGACCTTGACTGACATTTCATGTGTGATGCTCCTTTTATTCATTTATTCGCCACCCTCCCTTACAAAATGTGCCATCGCATTGCGCGTCGTGACTAAACGAGCGAAAATCAAAGTTTGTCTTTGGCCACAAACGAGTCGTGACCTACCCCGTCGCTCGGTTTGATTTTTCATCGCTGTCCGTTTTGAGTTTGTCCTCCTGGAAGCGACAGCCTCCAAAATGACGTTTCGTTTCCCCCCAAGCTGTCACTCACGACTCCTCATCACCTTTTCTTCGTGTTGTCATTGAGTCAAACCTTGGGGGGTCCGACGTTGAAACGGACATCAATATCCATCGTGACAAATAGAACACTGCTTTTGGGACGGACGGTGCCTGCATGTGTTTAGATCGGTCCCAGGTAGCGAGTGGAACCTGTTAAGGTCACTCGTTCCATTACGGGAGACAGTTGCTACACAAATTGAGGAGAATTGGTACCATTTTATGTCAAGCCACCATTTTTTTATAGTGTTAGTCCTCACGAGGGAACTCGGGTGACTTTGAGTCTATCACAGCTGACTTTGGGCAAGAGGCTGGTTACACCCACGACTGGTCTCCAGCCAATCGCGGGGCATATATGGAAGCACAACCATTTAGAGTCAAAAATGTTTCAAATGTGGCGCTTGAGCGAAAAAGTTTTTCCCATCCCTTGGATAGTCGTGTAGAAACCATCTGTTGAATGTTTGAATGAGGAAGCCACCGTAACTAACAACGTGACCCCCTCATTTTGCCAGGAACCCATCATCCCATTTTCAACATTCTCAAAATAGTCGTTGATTCTTTTGACAATCAATTAGTTGTTGACTAATTGATTAATCGTCGCAACCACTAGAGATCAAACCCATTTGGGAGCAATTCAATGACATCGGTCCAAATTGATTTCCCACAGCGCACTTGCTACTGCTCACTTAACAGGAGCACATAAGAGGGAGCAAATGTGCCAAACTACACTGATGGTTGAAACTCGATCCTTCTCTATTGGTTGTCAAGAAGAATGCTGCGGAAAAGATTCGTTGTCCAAGCAAAATATTTTTGCTCCGTACGATACCGTAGATGTGAAAGACCCAGATGAGATTAGCTCGGCGGGCTGTGAAAGTGAGCGTGCGATTTCTGTTGTTGACAGCATGAATGTAATGAGAGCTGGTCGCTTTGGTTGGATGATGATGATGATGATGATGCCGATGAAGCCGGATGAACCTCCACATCATCTCTCACGCTGTGGCACGAAGCGCTTCATCTATTTTTGGCCCCGTCGGCTCCGAGGTACCCTGGGGAAGTTGCGGGTGCTCGTCCCGGGCCCACGAGAGCGCCTTGAACTTGTTACGTCTGACTGATTCTCTTTGCGCCCGCTAATGCGCAAATAATAATCGTTATATGGGGATAAAGAACAGCAGCCATTAGCTGCTCTCTATATATAGAAGACCCTTTTACGCGGCGTGTGAAAGAGGACTTTTCCCTACTTTCACACCGTTGGGAGGCCGTGTCCGACGCAAGACAAGCACTTGCCGAAAATGGCAGTGGCGTTGGGGTTTTGATCGGCAGTTGCGTCTGGGCTAACGGCGAATACCTCGGCAGGCTTATCCGTTTGTTGGCAATTCACGTGCGGACCGCCGCTGTGTTTTGCCCCAAATAAACAGACGCGCGAATTCAAATGTACAAATTGTGGGCACCTCGGGAGTCCTCGTCGGCACGGAGAATTACAAAGCGCACGCAGGGTGTCGCCTGTCACTTCCTGTCAGTCATTCGTACCGCGACTCACTGCGGTAGTTTCACTTATCCAAATCTGAGTATTTATCTCCTGTTGTGACCTTGCATATGCGTGTGTTTGTTTCCTTGCAGGTTTTGGGCTTTGAGGTGGACTCCATCAACTCGGTGCAGTTCTCCAACCACACAGGTAAGACCAACGCTTTCACCATCTTCCTTTGCCGCGTGTGCTGCAGCACCACACGGTTAGTCAGCCACCAGTCCGCTTTCAATCACTTGATGCAAGAAAAAAAAAAAAGAAAGCTTCAACATGTGGACAAATAAAATACCCGCACAATATCGTGACGAATCACGCAAAATCAGTTTTTAATCGCTCGTATGCTCGCGAGGGTCGATTTCCATCCAAATTTGGTTGAGAATCGACAACACGCCTCCTTTTAGCTCAGGCAACAGCCGCTGATTCATGACGGGTGAAGAAGCCCGCTCGGTGCCCATGTGATGTTGATCCACCATAAGATAAGCGAGAAGAAATGGCGGAAGCCGGCCACGAGCAGCTTAACTCATTCGCTCCCAAAGACGTTTTTAAACGTCTTTTCAGACATGGTCCAGAATTAGCTGGTATTGCATGCGTTAAGGGAGCTTCCTGATTGGCTGTCGTCGCATTTCGCGTCACTGCGTTGAGGACCGTTTCGCTGTCGGATTTGCCGGCGTAACCCGTGAACGGCTTGTGCAATCGTAAACCATAACGGCATCTCGAGGGACGGCTGAGAATTCATTTGACATCTTCATCAAGAAATCGATCTTTTTTGGGGAGGAAATAGTACAATTTGAAATTCACACTTAAGAGTCTTCATGATATGATCTAATGTGAAAAATGGCCACCAGCTCGGAGCCGAGAGGCCCCAGAAAATGACGGCGTCAATTGCCACAGCAGCAAGTGATGATGTCATCTCATACGCACACACTCACGTCCCTTCTCAGTGTCTCCGGCTTTCTCCTACCGTGTTGCCTGGCAACTAGACCCCCCCCCCCCGCCCTCAAACACGTGACCCGCCTGTGACTCACCTGGAGCTGCGACATCAGCCTGCAGCAGACAGACGTGCACCAGTGCACGCACACGCGCGCTCCTTCTGGCGGCACATTTGTTGACTGATTGGCAGATGGCTAATGTGCAACAGGACACTTTGTGGTGGCAAATGTAATGTCTGCCAAAATATATGCATACACAGACGCATGGATACACACACACACACACACACACAGACAGACCCACAGTCACAAAATAAATGTGTGACTTTAAATAGCTTTCCCTTGACTCGTGCGTAAGCGTGTGCGACCTAACAAGCTCCGCCTCCTCATCCCCTTTCAGGCTATTCGCACTGGAAGGGCCAAGTTTTGACAGCGGACGAACTGCACGTTCTCTACGAAGGCATCAAGCTCAACAACGTGCACCAGTACGATTACGTTCTCACAGGTGCGCGCGTATCCGTCGGTGACGAAGGCGTTTGTTGGATGTTTGTCCAAATGGCGGAAATGCCTCGTGTTCAGGCTACACCAGGGACACGTCCTTCCTGGAGATGGTGGTGGATATCGTTCAAGAGCTCAAGAGAGCCAATCCAAATTTGGTGTACGGTGAGTGGTGACTTCTCTTCTTAAGGCTTGATGACATGGAGGGCTCTCCCAACTTTTCCAACCCCCCCCCGGACAAAAATGTTTGGAAGGTGAGCGTGTAGTACTAAGTGGCCCGCCACTAGAGGGAGCCCGCACACCACTTGTGGTACTCGTTCTGCCTTTTTCACAACAGAGATGGGAACGGAGTGCGCGTGTTTTGCTTTTGTCGTTGCAGTGTGCGACCCGGTGCTGGGTGACCACGGCTCCATGGTGGGTCGTGAGTGTGCTTTATGCGTCTCGAGCGTTTTGCGTTTGGTCTCCGCGTTCTGACTGCGAATGCCTTGACAGTACGTCCCTCAGAACCTCTATCCGGTGTACAAGAACAAGGTGGTTCCCGTCGCTGACATCATCACTCCCAACCAGTTTGAGGCAGAGTGAGTTGTGTTTATCTGCCGTTCGTTGAGCAATCGTGACCTTCCGTGATTGCTTCTCAGGAGAATCCGCGTCGAGGGCGGCACGCGATTTCAAAACAAAACCGGTTGTTCCGAATGAGTGACACCAGTTGCCATCTTCAGTTATCAAATGTTTATTTACATCGTTCTAAAAAGCCAAACTCATTTATGCCTTACCCGATGACGATCACCCTTTTTCAATGATTCCAATCATCTTTTTGATTGTTCCTGATGTCATCGACCGCAATTTGTTGCGATGGCGAACGGTGCATTTTCACAAACCGTGGAGCATAAATATCACAACGACAAAAAAAATGCAATCGTCAAATGATCATAAATTGTATGACTTTATTTTTTTTTCCAACTGAACTGGTGAAGTCAATTCTAGCTTTTTTTTTTGCACTCACCCAATGATTTGTTTTCAGACTGTTAACGGGGAAGAACATCAGCACAGAGAAAGATGCCGTGGAGGTGAGCGGCCTGCGTTCTTCCCAATTCGTCTTTGGGCCGCTTCGTAAGCATGTCTTTGTTTGCCGCGCAGGTGATGGACCTGCTGCACGCCATGGGCCCGGACACGGTGGTCATCACCTCCTCCGACCTGCCCTCCAGACTGGGCGATCGCTTCCTGGTGTCGCTGGGCAGCCAGCGTCACGGTGGCTGTCACTTCCACATTGATTGATCGATCGATTGATTGACGCGCTGCCTTCGAGGCAACAAAAGGTAATCCTCGCTCTCCGTTCAGTTCGCCCCGACGGCAGCAGGACAACGCAGAGGGTCAGAATCGAAGTTCCCAAAGTGGACGCCGTCTTTGTGGGCACGGGCGACTTGTTTGCCGCTATGCTGCTGGCGTGGACCCACCACTACCCGAATGACCTCAAGGTAACGACGGCCGCTCTAGAGTGAACCAAAGTATTGGGACGCGGTTCTAAATCACCAAACGAAGCGATCCGCAATTGGACGAAATCCCTCAAGAGAGTGAGAGAGAAGAGACGTGGCAGGAAAACAGGCCAAAATCCATCCGGGGGCGGGTGAGGCAGGGTCCAAGAGACTCACTGCGTACTAGTAGTGCTTTGACCAACACGGCGGAGTGGACTAGTGTGGAAGGTCTTACGGCTGTAAACTCCCCATTTGTTCACGGCGTCCCAATACTTTGGCTGACCGCTTTTCCAAAATACCCAAGCTGCCATGAATACGCACGTCTTCTCTGTCCACCCTTGTGCCAATCAGACGGCTTGTGAGAAAACGTTTTCGGTGATGCATCACGTCATCCAGAGGACCATATCGTATGCTCACGGTGAGGAAAGCCTTCTCCACCAGCAGGTGGCGCACACTCAAATCAGCGTGTCATTGAATACCATTGTAATTTCACTTACTAGAAAATGTTAAAAAAATATTCTCCGCTGTATCTTCCACCAAAGTCTGGATTGTCTTCTTCTCGCTCTCCTCAGAACTGGCAGGTCCCGGTCGGAGGCCCAGTCCCCCCCAGCTGGAGCTGCGGATGGTCCAGAGCAAAGCCGACATCGAAGACCCCGCCATCGTGACGGAGGCCACCGTCATATCATAACGACCGCCGGCGTCCCGTCACTGTCAAGGTCATTTTGTAACTCATCAACCCCTTTGGTCCTCGGACCCTTTGTAGTCCTTCTAGCTCCCCCGACACAAGCCATTAGCCCCCGCGCTGAGCCGCGGATCGACAGGAGTGGCGGCCGGTCAAAGACGGGACGTGTGACGCCCCCCCCCCCCCCCCCGCCCCCTCCGAAATTGTGTCTCTGCGGCTTCACGTCCACTTCCGCGCATCTTTTAGCAGTGATGTGATGGTGATCAATCAGCCCGCCCCACAGAAAATACTACAGAGGGGGGGTAAAAAAAAAAAAAAAACGCACAATGTATAGTTGATGTGTAGATGTTGTACTATAACTGTATCGGACCGTCTGTATGATCGTGTCTCGTTGACCATTGTGTGCTACTCAGCTACACGCACACACACGCTATGTGAATGAACATCTCAAAGACATCAGTACTTGTATTCAAATATTTGAATAGTACCTCCATTTTAAGTGTGTGGGGGGGGGGGTACACGCATATCGATTTGTCACATCTGGGCTGATTTTTCGAACCTAAGGGACCACACAAGTGTGTCCTTCCTGCTCTCCTCGTGTGCCGTCCCCTCGAGATAAGCAGCGCACCGACTGCATCACGATAAGCCGAGCGGTCATCGTGAGTCTCTTCCCCCGATCCAGACGCGTGTGTGCTCGTGCCTACGTTGAACGTTTACGGTTGTTTTCCAGGCCAATCGGGTAGGGGAAAAAAAAATCATCCCATCTTGCAATAATGTCATAATTATCTATCTGGAGTAGTGCTAGTAACGTGAAGGTCTTGATGTCACAATTTGAAAACGGGCGCCGTCTCGCGAGCTGCCGTGAAACTTTCCAACGTGTCTTCCCCCCAAATGGAGGACGTGTTTCAAAATGACGACGATGTCATGAAGCATTTTTTTTGGGGTGGTTGTTGTTGTCGATGATCATTTTTAAGTCGGATGTGTCCTCTTCTGTCGTGCCACATTTCCTCAAATAGAAGCCGGGCGCTGTTGCTCTCACACGACTTGACAAGAAGCTGTTTGAGTCTGCTGGATTTGGTGCGCATAGATCGGTGGCGCTTGCCTGAGGGGAGTAGCTGGAAAAGGTGGTGTGCAGAGTGTGGGGAGGGGTCCAGTAGGATTTTCCGTGCCCTTGTTTTGGTTCTTGCGGTGTGCAAGTCCTCAAGAGTGGGTTGGGCGGTGCCGATGATGTCACCCCCGTTCGCAGTGGAGTCAATATTTTGCAGACTATCTGAGGAAATATGGCTTTGAGTAGGTGCCGGCAAATGAGCCAACTGCACTCATTCGTCATCAACATCCTCCTCATCAGGCTGCCTCGAGCTCCTCTTCACATCCATTCGCTTCCGCGTCAGCTTCATCGCGCTCGTCACTCTTTTTGACTCCAGTGTCTTAGCTTCCTGCCGGCCGAGCGGGCGGCCATGTTGATCGGTCCAAATGTCCACCTGTCGTGTCTTTTGCGTGCGTGTGTTTCTATTCATGAATGGTCACAGGGTTGCGCGTGTGTGTGGGAGATGAGAAGGCCGTCAAAACGCAAGAAATAAGTACGTGTGGCCAAATAAGAACAAAGGAGCATGTGGAGGCTCCTTCAAATTGATTTGATAGAAATACGAGAAGTAAAATTTAAAAAAGAAATGCAACACTAGTTTTGAATGTCATCATCGTCTACTTTTTCTAGAACTGACGTGGGGGAAAAAGATCTATAATTAGATTTTTGTGAGAAAAAACCCCCAAAACAATGTTTTGACCGTCCAACCCGATGCCTTTGGTGACCTAAAAGAGGAGTCAAATGGATCGTTAGCCCGATAGCGTGATTGCACAAAAGTCACTTTGAACGTTTTTGAAAAGCAAGAAAAAAATCAACAACAAAGATTCCAGTTGTCGCAATTCACGCGTTGTGGATTTTAAGGACTTGGATGACTGAGAATCATCATTGATGTACCGAGAGAAAAAACAAACAAAAAACTTTTCGGTCCATTCAAAATGATTTTGTGCCGTTCTGCTATCGGGCCAACAGCACGTGAAACTTGTCCGTCTTTGTGTGTTTGCCGTCCACCTCACTTTCACTTTGGGACTTCCTGTGAGCTGCTTTCCAACACCGCTGACTCAGACGTGATATCGTAACGTTCGTATTTCTTTCCTAAAGAAGCGCAAATGATTTCTGAAGCAGAGGTTTCTATCAATATTCGTTCAAACGGATCAACATATCGCCTCATCCATAAATTGCGTGGAAAAACAAAAATAGTGCCCAAATGAAGCACTTGTGGTAGATGTAAATTCCTAAGCGGTTGTGTGATGGCTGTTGAACATTTAAAAGCGGGGGGGGGGGGGGGGGGGGGACGGGACTCTAAATGTGACTCACAAGTACAGTACAGTATATGTTATTTGCCGAGCGCAGTCAGCAACCGGTCAATGTTTTTATTTGTCTTCAATTATGTGTGCCAACATCAAGTGTGCCCCGTTTCCGGTTCTGACGTGGCCAGCGTCCTCTCTGCCAACCCGGCGAAAAAACAAGACAAATGAATTATTTATCGTTTGGTAATCGTTTTTAGTGCTATGTTTTTGCAGTCTTTTATAATGTGTCACAATATAAGATTGTAGTGTAAAAATTCACATTTATAAAATATAAATATATACACATAGATATATATGTTCCAATGCAATAAAGACAAAACGACGAGTTCTAAAAAAAAACCGCAACTGTGTATTATTTCCTCTGCTGAACAGTAATCGATACGTAGGTGACATCACCTTGTGAGAAAAAAAATCTAATTTTTACGCTTCTGTAGTTCCTCTGGAGTTGAACTTGTTGGTCACAATTTTTTTTTTTACTGCCAGCTTGAGTACTTATTTCGGAACGTTGTCCATAGCACAGACATTTCGTTAATTTTATTACATTCTTAGATATTTTTTACGTTTCGTTCAAAGTCTGGCATGTTATAAACTTTTTCCTTACATATGAAGACAGTACCTGACTTCTGGGCCGTCTTCTGTTCGTGGCGGCTTTACTCTGAGTGCGCATGCGCTGTGACTTGTCTCCCGAACGTCATTGATATGGCAGAAGTACAGTCTGTGGTAAAGACACACACAGGTTTGTCACATGAAATATGCTATTTTGGCCCTGTTGATAATACGACGATGTTAAGTAACAAATAATCAACTACAACAGCCCTTTTGTAATGCAGTACGGAAAATATAAATTTGGCGGTGATCTTCTTTGGTGCGATATGACCTTCGCCGGCTTCCGTCGTCCGCGTTTGTTTTGTTGACATTTTTTTTGCTCTCTTCCGTCAGCTAATTTGTCCTCTAGTTAGCAACAAAACTAAGACGTAACGCGGCAATGTTGCCAACAGCTCGACAATTGTTGTCGTATTTGAGAGGGAAAGAAGCGCAACATGGCAGTTACGTTTTTGACCGACTCGACTCGTCTCGTTTCGTCGCTGAACTGCTGCGAGTAACCTCGCCAGTTAGGCTTTAGCCCGTTAGCATCTGTCCCGAATTCAACTGGAGAAGGAGACACATGGAGGGCGTCTTGTACAAATGGACCAACTACATGACGGGTGGGTCTCCTTTTTGTCTTTTTTGTCTATGTCTCGAGGTCACGTTCATCAGCTTCATTGTTCATCGACTTATCATAGTCATGCTGATGGTTGTCGTGTTAGAATAACAGATACGCGAATTCAGAAAGAAGACACTGCATACATAGTTTACAGGTGATATTCTGATTGTTTAATTAACAACGAAAATGATAAGTTATGCGCTTCATGCACCGTGTCGCACCGGTGATTTATTCAAGTTTGGCTTATAATACAATTTAGTGCAGAGTACATAAACAAGGGACCGTAATATGTCAAGGCATCACGTATGAATAATAAAGTCTAAAAGAACACGTTGTTGCCAACAATGTGGACAAGCGTAGAGCGACAGAGGACAACAAAACAAATCGATTTGTTCAACATATTTCAGAAGGCAAATTCCTAACACTTTTCCTTTACATTTCCCTTGTTAGGGTTTTTTATTTTTTCCTTAGCAGTAAGATATAATCATCCAAATTTCATTTAGAAAAATCTTGAAATCTGTGTAACACATTCACCTTTTTATGGTGGCCGACGTCTACGAGTCTATGGCCAGTATTCATCATAAGACGAGCATCCGAGAAAGACACTGCATTGTATGTAGTCACAAGGAATACAACAGCGCTCACGTTTATATTTTCATCCGTAAGGACATTGCCGTTCGACGCACATCTCAATCACGTTTTCGGCCGAATGAAGTAAAGGCTTCGCGTGTACGGCAGGCTGGCAGCCGCGCTGGTTCGTGCTGGAAGACGGCGTCATCTCCTACTACGACAGTGAGGACGACGTGGGCAAAGGAAGCAAAGGCTCCATCAAGATGTCCGTGTGTGAAATTAAAGGTCGGCCCGCCGGCGGCGTCCCGAAGAGCGGAAGCGATCCCGACCCCGCGCGGCTCACCTCGCTCCTTTGCAGTTCACCCGACGGACACCACGCGTTTGGAGCTGATCATTCCCGGCGAGCAGCATTTTTACGTGAGGGCGGTGAACGCGGCGGAGAGACAACGCTGGCTGGTGGCGCTCGGCTCATCCAAAGCCGGAAGCTTGGACGTGCACAAACACAGAGGTGCCCGCCGGGACCGCGTCCACAGAAAAAAAAAAAGACCGCTTCTATTCTATATGTGTTAGGGACGGGTGACTCCCACGCCCAAATATGGAAGTTGCTCCCCAAAAATTGAATGTAAAAAAAACCCAACCAAACAAAACATCCCGAGCGAGCCATTTTCCAAAGACTCCTGAAAATGGCCGCTTGCCCCAGCCTGGATATGTGCATGCGTGTGTGTTGTAGGTCCAGACTGTCTGAGGACCAAAATGTCGGAGCTTCGTCTCTACTGCGACCTGCTGGTCCAGCAGGTCCAAAGCATCCAATCACAGAGCGGCGCGGAGCGCCAGGACATGCCCCCGTCCGAGGTTTGGCCTCCGAAGCAAACCGCCGCCTGGCGCCGCCAGACACCAACTTCTACCTTTGTGTTCCTCAGGCCTCCCTCCTTAGCGCCACCTGCGCCACCTTCATCCGGACGCTGGAGGAGTGCATGAGCTTGGCGCAGCAGAGCCTCGCGCCGCACCTGCAGCCTCCTGAAAGGGTCAGCCACTCTCCTCGTGTGCGTGTGCGCATATCTGTGCGTGTGTGTGTGCGTGTAGTGCGCTTTGCTTACACAGTCGAATCACACCAAGAGAACGGATATCATTGAACGTGTGCTGTTTGGTGTCCAGATGAGAAGATCGGTCAGTCACCCTGGCACGTCCACTTTGGACAGGTCAGCCCAACCGCACGCACGCTCGCAGTGTCGGTGTCGCTTTCCGTCGGCTCCGAACGTGCCATTCCTGTTGCCGGAATTAGATTTGCCGTGCGTGTTGTTCAGGTGCGGCGTGCTGAAGGAGAGCGCCGGCGGAGGTTCGAGATCCAAGCCGCAGCGGGACCGAGCCAGCTCCGACAGTTCTGTTTACGACTCGGAGCCAACGATTAAAGGTGCCAACCGGTTGACATTAAAAGAAGAAATCACAAACATCCGATTTCCAACTACAATCACCCCCCCCCCCCCCCCACATCTAAAAAGAAGCCAAATGACGGTGACGTCCTAGACCTTGCTGACTTTTCCAAAACCTTCTTGGATTTTTTTTTTGTCTGTCAAACCCAAAAAAGCTCGGAAAAATTTTGATTCACTGCAGCCGCTTGCGTCAAATTTCACAGAAACGGTTAACCCCCCCAGCCCCCAATATTTCATTTGAAAATAAATGATTCCACTTGGAAAATGCCCCTTTTGTTCCTGCATTCGTTTGTGCTTGAAGAGGACGGCCTCAACAACTCCAGAAGCTGCAGTGACATTTTTCGCAGAAGATAAAGAAGATGTTCTTTTGATTAGCGTTGGATCATCTTCCATAGCAACTGCAAACCAACTCACTAGTGGCGTAGCGCCGTTTGGTGACTTTGGTGTGATAACTTCCCCTCGGTTTGCGGCCGGCCGGGTTTGTCGAGTGCGAGCGACGGCCTCGGCTTCTCATCATGTGGCAGAGATTCAAGTGACTCGGCGTTGCTGTTGCAGGTCTACTGGCCGACCTCGGCGGCGACGCGCCGTGCATCCCGGAGGAGCGGGGGGTCGCGGCCAGTCCGAAGACCACTCTCGCTCCCGCGGACACGGAACTGTCCGTCTGAAGGTCACGTCAAGGTCGGAAGGCGCCGCTTTGATGCGGACGTCGCCAACGCCGGACTCTCTCTTTGGCGGCGGGAATCGCAGATGGCAAATGAGCACTCGGGACTCACTTGGAGTCTTTCCTCTTCAGATTCGCCCGTGGCACTCGGAACTTGAATTCCCGACTGCGGCAAGCGGGACCCAAATGACCGCCGCCGCCATCCGCACCGCAATGTGAGCACGTGCCGCCAAAATGGCGACGGGCGTGCGTGGCGGCGACGATTTTTTTTCTGCTCGGCTATTCCCAATGACGCGACCGTGATTTCCGTTCAGTCGACTCAAACCTGTGCCGCGTGTCGTCGTTGGGGTGTCGCGTATGATCACCCGGCTCAAATACCCGCCCCCGCCAATCAGCGGAGGGTGATGTCGATCGACGTCGTCCCAACACAGCGGATGCGAGGGTGGCGCAATGCATGATGGTACTGGGAGGCGGCAGCTGGACTCCACGTCTTCCTGCCGCTCGTGCACTTTAGCCGTCAAAATCCCTTTCGCAGGGATGAGGTTGTCTGTGTCGCCAAGGCAACAGTGGCGGCGTTAAAACAAAAACAAGCTGCTCTAAAGCACCGAGAAATAGTCCGCTTTCAAATGAAGAACGACTCCACCTGTTGTTATTGTTGTTTTTCCTCTGGATGTTATGAAAAGAAAGTTGAGCCCTTAATAAAATCACCTCAAATGTCAGATTCCATTTCTGACAGTCAAAGTTTTCACTCGTCAGCTGTTTTGAGTGGCGCGTGCCCGCGACCTGACGCGTCGGGCAGAGTCGACGTCGGATGCCCCTTCGGCTTTGAGCGCGCCATCTTGAAATGCGGGATGGCGCCAAAATTGTCTCGTGTGTGTTTGGGCCCGCCCGATGTTTTCTTTCATGTTCCGAAACGCTTTCAAATCGATCATGTGCTCCTGTTCCTAATTTAGAGCCGCAAATGCCCAAATCGAAAGGAAATGTGATTGACTGGCGAGTCAAAAAGCAAAGACATATTTGGAGGCGCACATCCGTGCAAGTCGAGGACATGTGGAGGGTTCTATCTGGAATGCTGCGTGTGCGTGTGTGTGTGTTTACAGAAGGTGTGCGGATGTGTGTTTGGATTTTTGTTGCTTTTGTCTTTGGACGAGGGAGCGTGAGCCACCACGTGCGCGGTGCCGGATGTTGCCCAAGCTGGCCCGTTGGAACAGGACATGAAGGCAAAGGCGCTGGCGGCAGGTCAGTTGCTCACACACGCTCACAAACCACACGTGTCGGGTGGATCCGTTTTTCTTTCACGTCGATCGAAACATCAACTCAGGATATACAGGCGCAGAAAAGTCAAAAGAGTTCTGGAATCAAAGCCAGTTGAAAAAGGGGCCGTCCCTAGACTGTCACTCGCCACGGGCGCAAAAGAAAAAGTGTCAGCGAAAAGCCCAATCGCTGAAAACGTTTGATGGACGATTGCGCACCGAACCCCGCCGCGAGTATCGATTTGCCCAAAAGGAATTCATCTACCCTCATCATTTCTGTCGGTTCATTTGAACTGAAAAACAAACCGTTTGCACGCACGTCCTTTGAACGTTTCATTGACAGGAACAGGAAGGACTCGAAACGGATTATTCATTGGCTCAAGGGTCCCATTCGTGCATTCAAACGGCAGTAATTGCTTGTACGTGCGTGTCAGCGCGAGACTCAATTTACTCTTATCTGACTAAAGCAAACATTCGTGTTTTTTTAACGTAACGCGACGCGACCGTATTTGTCGAGGGCTTTAAAACAACCACCGCTGACTACAAAGTGCTGGAACTGCAGCAAAAAGAATTCAGCCGGCAAACGATAAAAACAAGGATATAACTACAAAGACGGTCCAACCCAAAAATCTAATCTCGTGCTGAGTTAAAAGCCAGAAAATAAAAATGAGTTTGAAGCCGGGCAGCGAAGGGGGCTCATCCCAAAGAGAGGGAGCGACCTCGGGAAAAGGCTCTGTCCCTTCGTTCTCGGTACCGCTCATAGTGTGTGGTCCCATGCGGACCCGAGGCGCCGGGCAGGAGCTCCGAGAGATGGGCTGGAGGCCATTTCAAGATTTGGAAACAAAGAATAGGTTCTCCAGACAAGACCTCTAAAATGAGCCAGTGCAGGGATGCCAGAGGAGGAGTCACGCGCTCCCTCTTACGAGTAGTCGCGGTCAAGAGGCGAGCGGCGGCATTCTGGACCAACCGGAGAAGCTTCATGGTCCAAAGTCAAGTGCGTGACGGTCATCTAGCTGAGATATGACAAACGGCATAAATGACTGTTTCCAAAACTCGTAAAAAAAAAAAAAAAAAAAAGGAGAGGCCTCAGAATTGAGCCCTGAGGAACACCACATGACAGTGGGGCAAGACCGCAGGGCTTCTCAATATCGGTCATGAAAATGAGCTTGGAAGAGCATAGACGCATTTTCTCCTTTGTTTTCACGATTCTTTTATTTATTTTTGGGGTGGGGGGGGGGTGAATTTAATGACTTGTGGTACCTGTTTGTCCGGTTGATGCGCACTGCTGCGGAAGAGTCCTTTCAGGGCCGCCGCACACCAAAGATGCGTCAGAACCCGTCTCGGGCCGCAGCATCGCGCGACACTTCAGTTGGGTTCAGCGGCAATGAGAAAGTCTCCCCCAGTTTGAAATTGCAAAATCAACAGAAACGCCGCTCGTCTCCTTCGAAAGCGAAGAAAATGTCGCCTCTGATTTTGTGCCAACCCCAAGGAACAAATCCATCTTCCCCAAAAGATGAAGTTGCGCTTATTTGCTTTGCGATTGACGTGAAATGATGCTTTGTCCCGCAGGGCTGGAAATATTTTTTTTTCCCCCTTCTTGAAATGCTGACACGACGATGACACCCACGACGATGCCTAAGCAAACATTGCGAGGGTGTGTTTAAAAGGCCCGTTTGCAGGCGGCCCACGGCGCAGAGATGGACGCGGCGCTGAGCCAACGGCAAACGTTCAACGGTCAGTATGGGACTCGTGTCTTTGATTTCTTGTCCGATCGTCCTCTTTGACATGATGAAAACATTTTTTTTTTTCATTTGGAGAAGGAGGCGCCGAAGAGCAACTCGCAGCAAGTCCAAAGCCACCCAAGGTAACACCGGCATCCGATTTTGCAACACCGGTACTCCAACTTTTAAATCGAGTGCACTCGAAAAAAAAAAAAAAAGCTGAAGTTGAAAGGTGAGACGTGCTGTTCTGGTGCGCTCTGTTTCAC
Source organism: Hippocampus guttulatus (assembly GCF_054856545.1). Taxonomy (NCBI): domain Eukaryota; kingdom Metazoa; phylum Chordata; class Actinopteri; order Syngnathiformes; family Syngnathidae; genus Hippocampus; species Hippocampus guttulatus. The sequence continues at coordinate 837,835 of NC_141270.1, forward strand.
ATCTAACATGTTCATTTGTGTTTGCTGAACTGATTCTTTTTGCATAGACACCTTGAGAGTGTGCTTGCGCTTGACCGATGTAATTGTGTCATTTTCTGCTGAGCTCATAAAACTTTTTTTTTTTTAAATAAATTTTTAAAAATATAACAGTCTTACGCGTATGGAGATAAATGGACTAAACTGTATACGTTATTCATTAAAAAACACACACACACTTTGTGGTAATATGCGGCAGTAAATAAGACGATAAAACACGAGGAGAATTTTATGTCCATTCAACAGATTTTTGTTTGAGTCAATGATTGGCTTGTTCAATGAAAAAAGACGCAAAACTGAAAATATGTTGATTTTGTCTTGAAAGTAAACTCTGCTACACGCACAACACGTTGAGGAACCTAATTAGAATGAAATAATACTGTCAACAAGAATATCATTAAAATGAACTAACATTTGAATGTTAGCATTCCAATAAATATTTGCTCTAATCAAACAAACGACGAATGCTCCGCTCGGCTGACGACCGGTCCTCGGTGTCACCCCGCCTCTTGTCCAGAGGCGGCTCGGATGGGCTCCGGCTCGCCCGCGACCTCCGTGAGGAATACTTCTACAGGTGGTACACATTGTGAAAATAGTATATTGCAAATGTTTAGCTTCCACATCTGAGGCATTTTTTTCTGAGGGGGGGGGGGGGGGGCCTGAACCTCTAAATGATGAGGCGCTTGAACACAAAGGTTAGCCCACAAGTTCGTGTGTGTGTGTGTGTGTGTGTGCGCGTGCTGTGATGCAGACCCGGTGCGCGCCAGAGGTGGTCATTGTGTCTCGCTGCGCGGGCTGTTACAAGCAGCAGAAACGCGGCGTCAAGTCGGCAGGATCCTCCGAAGAGCTCGATCGGTCGTCGTCCTCCAGCGAAGACGACGACGACGACGACGAGTATGAACGGGAAGGGGCCCCGCCTGCAGGGGGAGCCCATGAGCAAGAGGGACGCCGTGGTGAGCGACGGAGCAAGACGGCAGACGCCGAGACCCACCCGGAAGGTAAGTGCCGCACCCCGGCGAATAAATACATCGAACAAACCAAAATAAAAAAATACAAAAAATGGAATGCGTTCAAAATATACATTTCAAATAAGTATTGAAATAACATTTGGAATATGTGGCACATAAGTACGAAAGTTTGGATCCTCTTTTTCACTTTTTGGTCTCTTATCTTGAAAATGGTGAAAAAAATGTTTTTAAAGAAAAATAATAATCATGAAAGTATGTGAAAAGATTGTTTTAAACATAAATTTTAAACATGAAACCTTCCCCCCATGTTTCCATGTAGACATTTTTTTCAATGTGGTATATCAAAAAGTCTTTGGAAAAAAAAATCGACTACAACTTTTAGTCCAAAACAAAAACAAAACAAACACGCGCGCAGCCCAGTTGAAGGCGTTTCCGTTTGGCTTCCCTTCAGATGGCGCGTCCGCCCCGACTCCAGCCCAACCTTCACCCGCGGGGGACGCCAGCCAACCGTAGGGCGACGTTACCGCCGGCACGCGGGACACGTTTGCCCCCACGGTGCCGTGTCTCACGCGTGGCCCCCCCCCCGAATCCCCGACAAATCCCCTCGTTGGCGCCTGCCACCATGTCCAGCGACCTCCTTGATGGAGATGGCAAATACACTACATACATGTACCTGTTGAAAATTGGGAGCGGGTCACATGTCAACTTAGTGTCTTGATTGCTCATGTCCACACACACACACACAAGTCGTTGACTGTACATTGAAAATGAGTGATATATTGGAATGAGTGAGTCCATACTGTGTGTTTTTGTTACTCCCTCAAGGGGGGGGGGGGGTAAAACAACTTGGCGCTATTGATTAGTGATGATTTTTGATTGTAAAACTGGTTGGGCCTTTGTTGCTATCTATGAAATATGTTGATGTTGACGTGACATCTTTGGTTGTTTCTTCACTGTTAAAAAGGATCAAATTAATGTTCGACTCGCCGATTTGAAGCGCTACAATTTGGCCTCAAGCCCCGATGTGAAAACATAACCCTGTTTGGAAGCCCTCATTCGACTCCCTACATTTGGTTCGAAGCTCCGATTAGAGAATTTGTAACCCTGGTTTCAAACCCGACCCTCGGCCTGAACTTGGAGCATTTCAAAAGAAATCCCACACTTGTAATTTTGCCGGTGCACAAATAAAGTCTCTCCGCGACCTCCGCGGGTCCCCGGAGGCTCGGCTCTCCCAAGCTCAATTCTGTGTTGAAAGCGTGACGCTCATTGCAAATGCTAATCGGTCTCAAATAAGATCTGAAGATCTGCGATTGGCCGGCAATCGGTTGGGGGTGTGCCCCGAAGACGGCAGGGAGAGGCCGCGGCAAAGCCTGCGAGCCTCCTGGGGACAAGCGGCTCCGATAATGGATGGCTGGAGAAAGTGAAGAATGTTGTTCAAAATCAACATCCGGTCGCAGTCCCATCTTAGAGCTGAAAAAAAGCTGCATTGATGCCACTTGAGTCAATTAGTCGAATTGCGTGCCGTGTTCCATAATGGACTGGAGCCCAGACCACTCCCTCTTCACCACACGCACACACACACACACATCCCCTCTCTCTCTCCCTTTTCGTGTGGCTTTCCTTCTTTGTTTCTTTGCGGCGGATTGCGATGGAGCCCAGCAGTCCCAAGAAGATCCAGTTTGACGTTCCGCCGCTGCAGGGACACTTGGACCCTCAGGCCGCCGAGCACGTGAGTGGGCCGAGCCAACCGTCAATGTGGCCCCCGCGCTCTCCATGGAATGCGTGCGTGCGTGCGTGTCACTCTCTCCTCAAAATGCCTTTGCTGTCCCCTGAGGGTCAAATAATTTGGCCTTTTAGTCAACAGTCTGCCCTTGATCATGGAGCGGCGGACGTAGAAATGGCAGCCGAAGTTGCCCGACGTGGCTTTTCCGAGCGCTCGTCCTTTGGTGACGATGACGCTGACGATGTGAAAAATGACATCGACACGTCCGTGCGGGTCGGCCAAACAACATCTCTGTCTGCGTCCTAAATGTCAACACTTAGTTTCCACTTAGTTTGCCTTCCAATCGGGAATATTGGATCATAATCTCCGCACGCTGAAAATGATGTCTGTCTGTCCCGTAAATGGATGCATATTATTTTTGAAACCGCTGCGTCAGACGGTTATCTGGTTGCCATTCACAAATAGTCATTGCCTTTATTGGATTCTTTCAGATAAATTCTTCATTTATCATCAAGAATTTATAGATTCTATATTCTCGAATGATGTCCATCTTCAAATGTGCAATACGTGACTGCCGAGCCTCTGAAAATGTTTCAAACGCGAGGCCGCGTAAACGCATTTGAACCTGACTTCAGGTCGGCGGCAGCAACGCCGTTCGAATCGGATCGGCACTGGCAGTCTTGAATTGAGAGCGAGCGACTTCCTGAATCTTTCAAATCAACAAATATGTCTGCTTTTGTCGATACATCCCAATTGCTCTCAACCACATCGCTGTACTCTGACTCGTGTGTGTGTGTGTGCTTGTCACTTTGAGCTGCTTTGTGTGCATTCTTCTATTCCACAGTTAACATGTGGCTTTTTTCCCATATTTTATATTCTTGATATTTGATATTTCTTTTGGTTCAGATACGTCGCAGAAGACCGACACCTGCAACTCTGCAAATATACAGACAACCAGGTAGCACACACACACACACACACACACACATGTGCACATTCGCGAATGAGCTAACTGCAGGTAATTTGTGCGTTGGCGGCGCTGTCAATAAAGAGCCTTTTGAACGTGGGCGGAACCCGAGTGGGGGCGGGCAGGCCTAGTGGGGCTATAATGGAACCTTTATTAGATTTTGAGCTGCAGCATTTGGGAAGTGATGTCAGTCAGTGCGAAGGACTGGACTGATGGATGCTGAGCACGCACGCACGCACGCACGCACGCACTTTGTTCCATTTTGTGAGCTCAGCTTGGCAAATCTTCTCGTGTGAAGCGTCCAAACCACACCCAAGTGTACGCCAGAGGAGTTTGTTGTGTATACTGTATCATAGTGTCCGCGTGTGGTGTATCAAGTGGCCATAAAAAGTCTACACACCCCTGTTCAAACATCTAAGAGCCTAAAACTTGAAAACTTTCTCCACCACCATCGAATGTGACAATTTGGGGGAAATGATGACATTGGGATGAATGTCGCAAGGTCGACCAGTTGTTTCCAGACTCTGCGCTGCCATTTGTGTCTCATGCAGAAGCCGGAGATCAGCACGACGTCAGCGGAGGCTCTCAGGTGTGTACACGCGAGTGCGCCCGCGGGAGCAAAATGGAGTAAGATGCGTGTTTGTATCTCCCGGGCAGTGCGGAGATGGCGCTCAGAGGAGGCAAGGCGCTTTGGCCCCGCCCACCACCAAAGGTAAACAAAGTCCCCGTCCGTGGCTGATGATGAAATAATGAATTGTCAATTTTCGCGAAGCACCAAGTCAGGAACGCGCCATCAACACGGGCCGGCGAGGAACGTCGGCCTCGCGCTGAAGCTCACAGTTTGATTCTTTAACGTTGTGAAACTCCGTTTTGGTGAGCGTGCCAGAAAAGGGTGGTCTGCGCCGTTGTGGGTACATCATAATGTCACGATCTTTAGCGTTTCATTTTTGAAATGTCTTCTGTCGGCCGTGTGTGCATGTTGCCCGTGCTTCCCGCTTTCCCTGTGACGCCTTTTCGGAGGCTCACAACCTCCATCTTCTTTTTGCGTCGACGCGCCTTCGTTGTTGTTCCCGCGATGCGGCATATGCGCGGAGAGAAGAAAAACATCCACAAACTTGGTGGGCAGCCGTCTCACAGGAAGTGAAGGCCTGGCTTAAAAGCTTTTCTTCTATTGATCCACAAAGAGTGTGCGCGTGCGTGTGCGTGTGCGCGTGCTTGCGCACGCTTGCACGTGGGAGCTCCTAATAGCACCACGAGCAGCGTTAGCATTAAAAGCGCAGCGGCGGGATTTCTGTTGTGCACAATAAGAGGCGAACATTGAAGCGAGCTGCCAAATTGTCCGCATGGCTTCTTTTCTCTCTTTACTCGGTGGTGAGATTGAGCATCTTGCCACTTTGCTCATGGCAATTTTTTTATATTTTTTTTGATGCGACTGCTATTTCATTTTATTTCTTCGGAAACTGAATTCGGTTGAACTATTTTCCAACGCGCATTTGAACTTGATTTAGATTGACGTTTGAATTTGATTGAATGTAGTTTCATTTAATTTGCAATTTAATGTTGATTGATTTTAACTTTAATTGTATTTTTATTTTTAAATTTGATTCCGATTCAATTTTCTTTATTTTTTTTCCCAATTGAAATGCAATTACATTGTGTTTTATTTTTCCGCACAGATTTTCTTCACCCGATTTATGCATTTTCCCATGCACATTTCACGTATCTTGAGATGCGCATTTCAATTTGACTTCATCTTATTTGATCATGAGGTGCATGTTTTGATTTCATTTGGTGCAAATGTAATCATTTTCCAAAGGCCTTTTTCATGTCATGGCACGTTTTAACTTGTGATGCAAATGTCGTTTGCAGCCAATCGAAAGTGATGTTGATGCAACTTGAATTTTAGTCAAACCAAGGCCTGGAAATGATTTGAATGGCAAAGGTGCGGAAGCACTGTGGTTGTCGTCCTCCTCAGGGCTTCACGTCGGGGTGGAGCACCCGCCGGCGGGGGGGCCGGACTGTCACTTGAGTCCGAGCTCAACGCAGCACTCTGCCGGCTCCTTCCCGTGGACCAATCGGAACGGGCCGGAGGAAGCCAACGGGAACCTGGTCGCCAATCACGGGAGAGGCGTGGCACAGAGCAACAGTTGCCACGGTAAACATATTCATCGTTGGATATTTTTACAAGCGCTCCTTGTGAATTTGAGAAGATTTTGACCGGGATTGGCATTTTGTTGCCATTCGGCCAAGCGCGTTTCCATGGATTGTGTGGCCACCAAATTGGAAGCACTCCAAATGGGAAACAAAGCCTTCCGATAATCTGGTGTATTTTATCGCCGGCCTATGTTTGACATACGGTTGGCCTGAATGGAACCAGAAATGGGCAATCCGAGTCCAGAGAGTAAAAACCCTCCCACGGTTTGTCTTTAGCCGCACGCAGGCCCGGATAAGCTCATCTCAAATTCCCGATGGGCCGCACCGCAACCTATGAATTTTGGTGGCAAAGGGTTTCATTTTCCGAGTGGAACTAACCCCGCCAACTTCTTCTGGTACTGACGCATGGCCTTGCTTTGTCCTTTCTTTCTACGATTTTCTCAGATGTGTCATGCGAGTCCCAAAAAGAAGCTTCCAGCCCCGACTCGGTCTCTCGATAGCCGCCGCCGCTGCGCTTCCTCTTCTTCACCCTCCTCTTCACGCTCCTCTTCCTCGTGTTCATGCTGCCGCATTACCCGCTCGACAACGACAAGAGCGAGAACACTGTACATCTCATGTACGATGACATTGATGCGCATGACGTGGCTGTGAATAAAGATCTGTTATTATATGGCAAGTAGGGCATCGGGAATCATTCGTCGTAATGATGAGTCGTATTTTGGCTGCGGAAGAAGCTTGTGGAATGAGGTTTCCGTAACCCTGCCTCAGCAGCGTGCCTTTGATGTTCATTTTGCGTCCTCTGGAAACCTTTCGGAGGTGATTTGGGGGTTGATCAAAACAAGACAGCAGTTCAATTATCATCCAATTGCCATAACGGCAATCCAGGTAATAAATGAGTTGGTCCCCTGAACAGCCACGATGCCATTCCCGGTGAGTTGGCGTCACTCACAGTGCGTGCACCTCACCAAACGGCGTCCATGTTTAGTTTGCAATCAAAAGCCATACCCTTCATAAACTGTTTTCAGTGCTTGAGGCATGCGAAATCACCTTGTGCATTGAGTTTCAAGTGTTGTCATCGAGTGAATTAAACTATTACGTGTAAAATACAGTAATACTAATACTTGCCAATGTTATTTTTAACTTACCGGGGGCAACTGCTCTCTTCTTCCTTGCTAACAGTTGTTCTCTTTTATTTTGTTGCGTCATGTTTTTTCTATTCCTTTTTGCAGGAAAGCTTGAATCTTCTGTGCCCGAAGAAGAGGAGGAGGACATGAAGCATCAGAATGAATAATTGTTTGTTTGTTTTTGACGATCGGCATTTGGAATAAAACCTTCAACGGGGCTGCAGCACCCTCTAGCGGAGGGTGGGTGACCCTGCATAATTTCAACTCCAGTACAGTATTCGCAATCTGATTTCTAAGCGTTCTTGCCAACTTTAATTCTCGCGGGATTCACAATAGTGATGGGATTTTCAATATTTATGACAAATTTCGCATACATTTTGATAAATGACTTGGTGAACAATATTGCATCCTGCTGACTGAAAATAGCAACAATTATCAAGCAAATAAATGGCTTTTTACTTATTTTATTGAACATTAAAAAGGCTCCAAACAATAAACAAGCAACAAAATTAAACTTCAACCAACAACAATCAAACTTGCTGCATCATAAGAAAAATAGTGAGTATTAACTGCAACAGCAGCAGTGAACAAAACATAAAAAACATCCTTGCTTTATTTTGAATTTGCAGTCAACAAAACGAAATACTTCAACTTGGAACACTTCAATTTGACCAGTCTTTTAGAACACCATCTTTGACGGGACAGATGTTGCTACAATGCACAATCTACTCTCCATTACTTTGATCAAACGGGGGTAGACGGAAGCTCGGTATTTCCACCATCTCGGTGGATCAGCTGCCCTTGAAATCTGTGCTTCTTCAAGATATGCCCTAATTTAGTGTTTTGTGTTTTTGCACGCTTGGCTAATACTGTAAATTAAATTCAGCCTTTGTGGTTTCCCGGACAGTAGGGGGCGATGTGAACTAAAGACATCCGATTCACCAAGAAGAAGAAGAAGTACAAGCACAAGAACGGTACCACATCCGGTTCAATGAGCAAGTTTTTCCGCTGTCCACAAGCCCTGTTCTCAGTGAGTAATTTTAACATTTTAAACGGACTTCGCAGTTTATCTCTGAGTGCATAGATGTAGACAATTGGGGAGAGTTATTACGACACGTTGCTCCTTGAATTTTGTTGTTGTGACTCAACGTAAAAAAACAACGTCAGCCAAGGGGGCAGTGAGCGAGCACGCCGCCAAGTAGACTTCAGCTGTCAATCAAAAAACAATCGCGAACAGCGTTTGACTTGAAGATTATTCTGTATGTTTTCCACACCAAAGCTGCTATCAGCAGTGGAAGTGTGATGGCTTCACATCGCGGGGGAGGGGGGGGGGGCAGATTTGTTTCAAAACGATTCCCACAAATGCACCCGTGACTTTGTTCATTTGTTTTTCGAAAGGAGGTTGCTCATTGCACTTTAGGTGTGGGGAGAGGGCCGCATCAGACAGATGCATAGCGAGTGCCGGCACGTTTGAAATGGACGGCTTGAAAGTCAAAGTTGAAACTGCTTCTAGCCGACGTGTGCACATTTTGAGCATGACGTCTCTGATCCACTGGTGAAAGGACACATGTGTTGTGTTTATTATTTTACTTTATGTTAACTGTTTTGTTAAGCGCTTTGTTACAGCTGCCGCTGTTGTGAAAGCGCTATATAAATCTGCATGTATTGTATTGTTAAAGTCTGCCACTTTTCGAATAATGGCTCAAATTAAAAAGAAACAAATTTTTTATGGACTACAGTGTGTGACTTTACACTTTTGTTTTGTTTTTCTGCCTGACCAGATGAGTCCGATTACTGGGCCAAAGGCGCAGCTGCCAGACTCGGAGGACATGCGGAAGGGACGCCAACCTGAACCTACAGTAAGGCTGACTATACGTGGTCGTTTTTTAAGCTAAAAACGCCTTACTATACATGGTCATTTTTTTCGGCTAAAAACGCCTTACTATACATGGTCATTTGTACGACCATGTATAGTAAGGAGTTTTTAGGCGAAAAAAATGACCATGTATAGTAAGGCGTTTTTAGCCCAAAAAAACGACCATGTATAGTAAGGCGTTTTTAGACGAAAAAAATGACCATGCATAGTAGGGTGTTTTTAACTGAAAAAAACGACATAGTATAGTAAGGCGTTTTTAGACGAAAAAAACGACCATGTATAGTAAGGCGTTTTTAGCCAAAAAAATCGACCATGTATAGTAAGGCGTTTTTAGCCGAAAAAAACGACCACGTATAGTTAGGCGTTTTTAGCCGAAAAAAACTACCATGTATAGTAAGGCGTTTTTAGACAAAAAAACGACCATGTATAGTAAGGCGTTTTTAGCCCAAAAAATCGACCATGTATAGTAAGGTGTTTTTAGACAAAAAAAATGACCATGTATAGTAAGGCGTTTTTAGCCCAAAAAACGACCACGTATAGTAAGGCGTTTTTAGCCCAAAAAATCGACCATGTATAGTAAGGCGTTTTTAGCCGAAAAAAACGACCACGTATAGTTAGGCGTTTTTAGCCGAAAAAAACTACCATGTATAGTAAGGCGTTTTTAGCCGAAAAAAACTACCATGTATAGTAAGGCGTTTTTAGCCCAAAAAACGACCATGTATAGTAAGGCGTTTTTAGCCCAAAAAATCGACCATGTATAGTAAGGCGTTTTTAGACAAAAAAAATGACCATGTATAGTAAGGCGTTTTTAGCCCAAAAAATCGACCATGTATAGTAAGGCGTTTTTAGACAAAAAAAATGACCATGTATAGTAAGGCGTTTTTAGCCCAAAAAACGACCATGTATAGTAAGGCGTTTTTAGCCCAAAAAATCGACCACGTATAGTAAGGCGTTTTTAGCCCAAAAAATCGACCATGTATAGTAAGGCGTTTTTAGCCGAAAAAAACGACCACGTATAGTTAGGCGTTTTTAGCCGAAAAAAACTACCATGTATAGTAAGGCGTTTTTAGCCCAAAAAACGACCATGTATAGTAAGGCGTTTTTAGCCCAAAAAACGACCATGTATAGTAAGGCGTTTTTAGCCCAAAAAATCGACCATGTATAGTAAGGCGTTTTTAGACAAAAAAAATGACCATGTATAGTAAGGCGTTTTTAGCCCAAAAAACGACCATGTATAGTAAGGCGTTTTTAGCCCAAAAAATCGACCATGTATAGTAAGGCGTTTTTAGCCCAAAAAATCGACCATGTATAGTAAGGCGTTTTTAGCCGAAAAAATCGACCATGTATAGTAAGGCGTTTTTAGCCCAAAAAAACGACCATGTATATTAAGGCGTTTTTAGACGAAAAAAACGACCATGTATAGTAAGGCGTTTTTAGCCCAAAAAAACGACCATGTATCGTAAGGTGTTTTTAACTGAAAAAAACGACTATGTATAGTAAGGCGTTTTTAGCCGAAAAAAACGACCATGTATATTAAGGAGTTTTTAGACGAAAAAAATGACCATGTATATATAGTAAGGCGTTTTTAGCCCAAAAAAACGACCATGTATAGTAAGGCGTTTTTAGCCCAAAAAATCGACCATGTATAGTAAGGCGTTTTTAGACGAAAAAAACGACCATGTATATTAAGGCGTTTTTAGACGAAAAAAATGACCATGTATAGTAAGGCGTTTTTAGCCCAAAAAAACGACCATGTGTATAGTAAGGCGTTTTTAGCCGAAAAAAACGACCATGTATAGTAAGGCGTTTTTAGACGAAAAAAATGACCATGTATAGTAAGGTGTTTTTAACTGAAAAAACCGACTATGTATAGTAAGGCGTTTTTAGCCGAAAAAAACGACCATGTATATTAAGGAGTTTTTAGCCGAAAAAAATGACCATGTATACTAAGGCGTTTTTAGCCGAAAAAAATGACCATGTATAGTAAGGCGTTTTTAGCTTAAAAAACGACCATGTATAGTCAGGCATTTTTAGACGAAAAAAAAACGACCATGTATATAGCAAGGCGTTTTGAGCTGAAAAAAACGACCATGTATAGTAATGCGTTTTTAGATGAAAAAATTGTAATCAAGCTTTATTTCTTTTGCAGAATAGACAATCACGAGGAAAAAATGTGCAAGTTGGATAGCAGTTTGCTTGTTGCTGGGCGGCGAAGTGGTCAGCTCTTGGGAAGAACGTGGGACAGGTGTGTTGACCTGAGAGGAAAGGCATCCGTGAGTTACACGTGAGTCAATTTCTTGTGCAGGCAAAGATGTGATGGGCATGAAACATACCAGGGAGATAGACTGTTGGGTCTTTCGAGAGCAGGAAGCCGATCATGTTTACTGCTGCCTGGGGTAGAAAAAAAACTAGTCAAAAAAGTAGTCATGATGGTGCATTGAACGAGTGTAAATGTCTCCTACTTTTCAGGCTCGCCCAAAGTTTGACTTCAGCACCTTGCGAATAACAGGAAGAAGAGAAAAAAGTGTTGCCTGCAGGTCTGTGCTCGTAGGTGGACTCTGGCGGTGAGCAGGTGACTCCCTCTTGTGGCACGGAGGACCCAAGAACAATCTTCCTTCAACTCTGAAAAATGAAATGAGGCTTGTTGTGTTGGGTCTGTCTCAGTGACAGACTGAGGCTGCTGCTGTCTTCTTCTGTGATCAAAACAACGTTGTCTTGTCGGCGGACATTCCACAAATTGCACCCTATTAAAATTATTCATTCCGTGTCTTTTGTGCATTTTTTCACTTTTAAATTATCCTGCGGGCCTGATCAAACCTCCTTGCGGACCGGTTCCGGCCGTATGTTATACACCCCTGATGAATAGTAAGGCGTTTTTAGCCGAAATAAACGACCATGTATAGAAAAGCGTTTTTAGCCCGAAAAAAGTGACCATGTAGAGTAAGGCGTTTTTAGCTCGGAAAAAAACGACCATGTATAGTAAGGCGTTTTTAGCTCGAAAAAAACAACATATGTAAGGCGTTTTTAGCCCGAAAAAAACGACAGTGTAGTAAGGCGTTTTTAGCCCGAAAAAAACGACATAGTATTGTAAGGCCTTTTTAGCTGAAAAAAACGACATAGTATAGTAAGGCGTTTTTAGCTCCAAAAAACCGACCATGTATAGTAAGGCGTTTTTAGCCCGAAAAAAGTGACCATGTAGAGTAAGGCGTTTTTAGCTCGGGAAAAAAACGACCATGTATAGTAAGGCGTTTTTAGCTCGAAAAAAACAACATATGTAAGGCGTTTTTAGCCCGAAAAAAACGACATAGTATTGTAAGGCCTTTTTAGCTGAAAAAAACGACATAGTATATAGTAAGGCGTTTTTAGCCCGAAAAAACGACATAGTATAGTAAGGCGTTTTTAGCCCGAAAAAAAACGACATAGTATAGTAAGGCGTTTTTAGCCGGAAAAAAACAACCATGTATAGTAAGGCGTTTTTAGCTCGAAAAAAACGACCATGTATAGTAAGGCGTTTTTAGCTCGAAAAAAACGACAGTTTAGTAAGGCGTTTTTAGCCGAAAAAAACGACATAGTATATAAGGCGTTTTTAGCCCGAAAAAAACGACATAGTATAGTAAGGCGTTTTTAGCCCGAAAAAAACGACATAGTATAGTAAGGCGATTTTAGCCCGAAAAAAACGACATAGGATAGTAAGGCGTTTTTAGCCGAAAAAAACATAGTATATAGTAAGGCGTTTTTAGCCGAAAAAAACTACACAGTATAGTAAGGCGTTTTAGCTCGAAAAAAACGACCATTATAGTAAGGCATTTTTAGCTCGAAAAAAACAACATATGTAAGGCGTTTTTAGCCCGAAAAAAACCGACATAGTATAGTAAGGCGTTTTTAGCCCGAAAAAAACGACAGTGTAGTAAGGCGTTTTTAGCCCGAAAAAAATGACCATGTATAGTAAGGTGTTTTTAGCTTGAAAAAAACGACAGTATAGTAAGGCGTTTTTAGCCCGAAAAAAACGACATAGTATAGTAAGGCGTTTTTAGCCCGAAAAAAACGACATAGTAAATATAGTATATATATAACATAGTATATATAGTAAGGCGTTTTTAGCCTGAAAAAAACGACCATGTATATTAAGGCGTTTTTAGACGAAAAAAATGACCATGTATAGTAAGGCGTTTTTAGCCCAAAAAAACGACCATGTATAGTAAGGCGTTTTTAGCCGAAAAAAACGACATAGTAAATATAGTATATATAACATAGTATATATAGTAAGGCGTTTTTAGCCCCAAAAAAACGACATAGTATAGTAAGGCGTTTTTAGCCCGAATAAATTGACATAGTATAAAAAAAACGCCTTACTATACATGGTCGTTTTTTTCGGTCAAAAACTTCTTACTATACATGGTCGTTTTTTTCGGCTAAAAATGCCTTACTATACATGGTCGTTTTTTTTCGGCTAAAAACGCCTTACTATACATGGTCATTTTTTTCGGCTAAAAATTTCGTCCAAAAACCCCTTACTATAATGGTCGTTCTTTTCTGCTAAAAACGCGTTACTATACATGGTCGTTTTTTTCAGCTAAAAACGCCTTACCGTACATGGTCGTTTTTTTTGTCTAAAAACGCCTTACTGTACATGGTCATTTTTTTCGGCTAAAAATTTCGTCCAAAAACGCCTTACTATACATGGTCGTTTTTTTCTGCTAAAAACGCCTTACTATACATGGTCGTTTTTTTCGGCTAAAAACGCCTTATTATACATGGTCTTTTTTTTCGTCTAAAAACGCCTTACTATACATGGTCCTTTTTTTCAGCTAAAAACGCCTTACCGTACATGGTCGTTTTTTTTGTCTAAAAACGCCTTACTGTACATGGTCGTTTTTTTCGGCTAAAAATTTCGTCCAAAAACGCCTTACTATACATGGTCGTTTTTTTCGGCTCAAAAAGCCTAAAAAAAACGACCATGTATAGTAAGGCGGTTTAACCCGAAAAAAACCCCGACCATGTATCATAAGGCGTTTTTCGACGAAAAAGACGACCATGTATAGTAAGGCGTTTTAACCCGAAAAAAAACGACCATGTATAGAAAGGCGTTTTTAGACGTTTTTTTTGTCGTTGGCTACCAGCAAGTGAGACGATCTGGATTTGAGCCAAACTGGTCTTTCTGAGATCGGTTCACAATTTTTTTTTTCCGTATAAAAGTTGGAATACGCCGTACATGATTTGAAATTATAAAAAAACTTTAAAATTACGGGCAAAACGTACAAGTTGACAGGTATGTGTCTGTGTGGCTGCGCATACGCGACTAGTATGTGCTCAGCGTGCACTCCGTGCTGTACCTACCAAGCCCCTCGCCCCTCCCCTTTCTCTTCTGGTCTACCTCCCTGAGCAAGTACGTGCAGTCGAGTCGCAGAATGAAAGCCTGCGAATTTGGACGAGCCCGTCACAGCAACCGTCCAAACGTCTACAATGTCTTTCTCAACACAAGATGTCACCACAGAGTCATCAAAGACGACAACAGCCGATGTTTCGGCTTTGTACATGTTTACATATCTTTCGATGAATAAATTATACGTGGGTGATTAACCCAATTCATATACGAAATACAACCGCTCAAATATTTGGGAGCATAAAATGTGCAATTTGACCCTAGTGACCTCCGCTTCAGCATTAGAAGGAAATCGGCAAAGCCCTCCACAAGCAACGTCCCGAGGAGTCCAAAGTGGTGCTGGGAGCGCCACCTACCCACACTCGTCATGTACTGTCGTGAGGTCAGCTCCAGTCGAGGTGATGCAATAATAACCTTCAATGGTTTCTTGCCATCTTGGGAGAAGGCCGCAAAGCAAAGAACCAAAAGCGCTCGGACGGATGAAGACATGTTCACTTGTACTTTATTAACCATGATTCGAGAGCAGCCGAGGGCTTCCTGGTACTATGTTACAGAATGCATGATCCCCGATCCCTCCCTCCCCCTTCCCTCTCACACACAAACATATTATGTAGTGTTGTTAACACGTTTGGCAAATTGAAAAAATAAGAAAATGTAAAAACAGACCAGTTGAGTTCACGTCAAAAACCTTTTTTTTTTCCTTTTTGAATGTAACCCAGAGAGTTCATGTCACCACTAGCTAGAAAAGAACCCCAAAAAAATCACCATGTTACAAGTGTACGCGCGCGTGAGTGTTTTGACTGTGAAATGTGACGAGGCGGCGAAATGATTGGACTGTCCGTGTCATCGATGGAAAATGGACACAACCGGCAAGCAAACGTCGGCCGCCCTCCTCGAGCAAAAATGAAAAACATCAAGGAAGAAAATCATCCAAATCCGTCACCACCACATACAAGCCGTCAAATAGTTTAGTGTCAACTCAATATATATACTGTATATTTATATATACTATTTATTTATAATTTTTTTTTTTTTTTGTCCTCGCATAACAAACCAGCCAACGCTCGAGTTTGTTTTTCGTGTTGCCGCGGCTGGGGTCCCCCAAGCAACAGCATGACATAATATTAAAAAAAATAAAAAGGAATAAAACCAAAAAAGTGTAGACTGATCCCCAACTTCATCCAGCTAGTGTGTGTGTGTGTGTGTGTGTGTCACTTGTTGGTCGCTCAGCCAGCATAGGTACTTGCGTACGTGTTTTTTTTTTACTTAGTAGCAGTACAGTGAATCCACAAATAGTTGCGGTGCAGCATTCACACATTTGCGTGTTTACAGATTTTTGGGGTGAACTTATCCCATGTTAGTTTCTTAAAAAAAAACAACCAAAAAAACCCCTCACCTCACTCATTTTTTGTGTCGTCATATGTGGCATTGAAGTGGGTTGAGCAGCTTCACTGAGACAACAGTGGTGGTTTGCCACCCTCTTGTCGCTTATTGCGAAGTGCGTTGGCGAGCTTAATTTAGACGCTTTGACGCCATTTTGTGGCATCGGGGAACATCAGAAAAATTGTTGAAGGGAGTTGAGGTCGGCCTTTTAGACAAAAGTAGTGTTTTTCTCCCATTGTGTGAGAGCTATAGGCAATCCTAAAACTTTTGAGGAGGAGCTCCCGTCAGCCCAATTGTACAAGTAAAAAGTCATGTGGGCGAAGGACAGAGCCCCGCTGCCAATCGTGAAAATCTGCCTGGAAATGATGCCCCCCCAGGAAGGTTTACAATTTCCCAGAGACACCACAAGATGGTGCTAAAGCACAATTTTTCCAAAAGCAGAAGCTCCTCACCTCACTTCCATGTAGTTTCTCGGCACCAAGAGGCCACAATCTACATTTTCAGGGTGTGTGTTTGTGATGCTGCGGCATCTTAGGCTGGTTCAAGGTGAGTTCTTCATCAAATCATGGAGGACGGCCAATCGCAAATAGGCGGGAAAACACTGCGGTGTGCGGAGGCATCTTTTTAGAGTACTGTCAGGCGTGCGTCCGCAGAGGGAGCAGACGGGCGCGTTCATGCGTTGGCACTGATGCTCTGCTTGTAGACGGCATGGTAGGCGTTACGCAGGAGCACGTATGGGAAGCAGGATTCCAGCAGGTCCATGGTCAGGAAGGGGGACTCCTGCACAATCTGACAACATCACAACACGGATACACGTCAACGTGGCTGTGCGCCACGCAAAAGAAACGCAATCCTTTCCTTTTCTTTTTGTGCCATTTTTCCAGAGCAAAAATAAGCAAACGCATATTTTGGTGTTGCGGGAGGCGCGCGACGATTTCTGATGGCAGACCCGACGGGTTTTTGTTGCCTATCGCGCGGCGTCATTTCACACGCGGCAAATCTCACCATGTCCAGCAGCAGGTAAACCGACTCTCTGTTGCGCGTCGTCATCTTGTCCGTCTCCTGGCCGATCTTCAGAAGGCTGGACGAGGCCAGCTGGATACAAAAGCACGCACGCGCGCACACACACACACACAAGCAAGTGTTAAGATGTCAGAGACGCATATCGATCAAGCTGCCACCCTTTTGTGAAAAAAAAAAAAAAAAGTAGACAGTACACACAGACTTTTAGTACGTTAAGCAATGATGTGGAGCGAAAGCAAGGCGCTTACAGCCAAGAACTCTTTGAGCCGGTCCTCGATGCTTCCTTTGTGGATGGTGAAAAGCGCGGCGGCGATCTGGTTGATGGCTTTGGCCAGGCAGTGGATGTTGTTGCAGTGGCCTGCGGGGGACAGCGAATACAGAGCGGGCTGGGCTAGCTCCTCTTTCTTGGGGGGGGGGCGACTTTTGGGACATGGCGGAGGCCGGCCCACCAAGCATATTCATTCACACTCCTAAGCGTGTGTGCGCGTGCGTATCTAAAGTGGAATTACTATATTGCACATTCACGTTCTAATGACTTTTTTATTTTTTTAACCTTATCTCCAAATGACCTGTCCAGTGTGTCCTACCGAGGCCATTGAGCAAGTTTTCCCGTCACCGCGTTAGCGTGCAACTGTGGAGAAGCCATCAAGACATCTTCGTTCCAGACAGGAACTGATGGAGGTCATTCGGGTATTTGACACCGAGTTCAAGTGACATTTAAATCCACAATGAGCGCGTGCTCGAGCGAGCGCGCGCATCGCAGAGGTGCTCGAGACACGCCGCGGCCGCATACTAACAATCCAGCCTATTACCGGTCATTATCCTCTTCCGGCGGCCCTTATTAACAATGGCGCCTTTCATTTCAAGGTTGTTAGCGTCGGTGCGACTCAATGACTCCATCAAGAGAGGCTTTCGCTCCGCCACGCCGCAGAATCAACTTTATTCAGCGCAGCCTTTTTTTTTTTTTTGCAATAATCACCTTCAATTAGCGCCGCGGAGTGGAGTGACCTTAACGCGGAGGTAAGCGGCGAAGCTGCAGCGTAATGAATCCATCGCCGCCGCTTTGCTTGCCGCCGCCTCGCGCCACCGGAGCAGTAAATGACATTTCCCGACGCGGGCGACGACGTCTCGCTTTTCCTTTTCACGACGACAACACACGCGGGACGTCCTCGAACGTTGGCTTGGCCTCGGCAGGCGTCTCGACTCCCGTGCTACTTTGGAATCAAACAACGGACGAATATACTCGCTCATTTAAGATTTGACGTTCGTTGCCAAGATGCGGGTGAAATGAGCAACATCGCTCGTTCAAACGCGAGGCCCGGCCGGCGCCCACGTGCGGCCTGCCGCGTCAAGCAAAAGTTTCCATGTCATGCTCAGTGGCTTTGCTCCTTCCATTTTGGCCCAGATCGCAACAAATGTGACCATTTTCCTTCCGTTTGATATTCGGAAAGTATTCTTTGAAGTACGTTTGTCGATAGTCTACCTGAGCATTTTGGTGTTCCTGTTCCGGAGGCGTGCGCCGATACAATTGTGGGAATAATAGGACGAGGTGATCATAGTTTTGCGGCAATGCTCGTTTGCCGTCGTGAGCCCGGCGATCGGCTGGCGCCCGGTCCCGGGTTAGGGACGGGCTCCGGCGAGGATGCGCGAGGCGTACGGTTTTCGTGTACCTTCGATGGCGGGGCTGTACTGCGACATGACGTTGCTGGCCAGCGTTGGCAAGGAAACGGCCACAAACACCATCAGCAGACACGCAATCTTGTACTCCTCCTCTGGACTGATGTTCTCTACGCGCACAGCCACGGTGAACAACATTGAGGGCAAGCCCACACGGCTCTGTCGATTTCTGTCGGGGTGTGCGCGCGCTTTACCGGTCTTTTGCGAGGACAGCGCCACCACCAGGGCCGGGTCGATCTCGCACGGCAAACCGGCGGCGGAAGATAGCTCGTAGACGTTCATGGCCACCTGGATGGACACGGTCACACACACACAAAAAATAATAATATACATATATTATTATTGGCATTATTTCGAGTTTCAAACCGGACGAGATTGGAGTGAGTGTACCTTCATGTCGGTCTCCCTGGGAATGTGGTCCTTGAAATCCTCCACTGAGCTGACCAGGAATGGAATGTGGCACGATAACACCTGCGCAGGAGAACAGGAGAGGTCGGGCTAACCTCGAGCAGCATGAAATGATGACAAGAAGAAGAAGAGCCTTGATGGAGGTGAAGATTTTGGGGTCGCCGCCAAGGAATACGGTCATCACCAAGGTTTTGCCTGTGTCATTCAATCTTCTACTCGGCTGCAATGATCAACAGACTCCAGCAGATGGCGGTCCGACGCCAACAATATGTATGTATTTATCAGCGAGACCAATCCGAGTTCCAATGCTAAACTACAGAAGTGCCCAGTGCCTCCTCTTTCTTTTGGTAGAACGGCTGCCAACTCAGTCACGGAGCACAATATTCTCTGGGTCAATCAGTTGAAAAGGCACGGCGAGATGCCCCGAAATGCTCGGCCATCGGGCGAACCGGGCACTAAACGGGGCCGCCGGCCAACGAGTCACTTTATTTTTATTGCGGCGGCGGTTCGCTCATCAGTCGCGAAACAGGACGGCTCAACGCGAAGTGTTCATTCCCAGCTGACATTTTGACAATCGTTTTGCACGGCGAGGTTCGGCCGGCGTAGCCATTTCATTTCACCGCGCCCGCACGGCCGCTCGGACGGGGTCCAAGTTGAGACGCGACGGAGCGCGCGCTCGTCTTTGTGTTTCTTACGTCTCTCAGCGCTTCCTGGGCCAGGGAGCGGAATGACAAGATGACTCCAATGATCGTCATCCTCTTCAGGACGCTGTCCACCGCTGCAAAAAAAAAAAAGAAAAGGTGACAAACCGACCGCTTACGATCAGAAACGCCTTTCAAATCAAATCCAATCACCGGCCAGCCCCACAAATGGACAACTGTGCCCGCGGTGCCAAAGAGCGGAGAAAGCGGGATGCCTACAAGTGAGCTTCTTGAACAGCGCCGCCATGTGGTCGGGTTTGTCAAAGCTGGTTCTCATCTGGGTCAGCACTTCCATGTTCTCCACCACTAATTTCTGCGCACATCAGATCACGTTCACAGCGAACGCTAAGCTAGAAGAAGAAAAAATAATAATTGGGGCCGTAACGCCGCCCGTACCTTGAGCTCGGCCACCTGCGAAGAGATGTGCCACATGAGGCTTTCGCTGAGGAACTTCATGCCGTACGGCCCCAGCAGCTCGGACAGCGAACGCATCTCTGCCGGGGAGCGCGAGGACAGTTGGCGACGGTCGGGGGGGAGCGCGGACGCACGGGCGTCAGTACCTGAGATGTCAGAGTATTCCTCGGCATTGAAGGTCAGCTCGTTCTCCGTGGGCAGGTTGACGAAGGCCTTCATGGCGGGAAAGTAAGCGATGTGCCCGTTGCTGACCTGCCGGAGCAACGTCTCCAGGTACCTGGCGCCAACGTTTGAAAAGCGACATCAAGGTTGCTGTCCGGGACAACGGCAACTATTTTTTTGCTCCGGGTGGACGAGACTTCCAAGCGGAAACGTTCGCTTTCACTGTGCTTCCCAAAACGTTCCGATGGCAGTTTTGCGCAAAACTATTTGAACGGAATTGATCATAAAACAGCGGCCGACGCCGAGTGCTCCTCGGGGGACGGACACGGTACGTCCGAACCGATTGCAACTGGAACGAACGGCTGCTTGATCGCGCAGTTTGCTTGTTTGCTCGGACCATTCCACGCGTCAATGAACATGGCGAGTCCCAAAGAACACGGCCGGTCACGTCTCATCAGATCAGATTTTTTTTTTTACCATTTGTTTAAATAGTGGTTGAAAAAGTATTTTTTGCTTGTTTTTATTTTGATCCCATTGATGATTATTAATATTATTACATTCAAACATTTTGTGTGTGTGTGCAGATGTCGAAATCGAGTAACATTTCTGGAGCGGGCAGAAACTTGACCTTCTTTTGAAGCCTCTCGCTCCTCTGGAGAGAAAAGCTGAAGCGCTCAGTGACTTTTGTCGCAAAGAGCGCGCTACGCTACGCTACGCCGCCGCGGACAATGCGGACCGAGGCTTGGACGGGCTTTGCGACGCACCAGTTGGTGTACAGGCTGGTGATGGTGGGCTCGCCGTGGCTGTCCAGGTGCTGCGTCTGCTGCAACAGCACGTTGTTGAAGACCCGCGTGATGTCGATGGTGACGTAGTTCTCGATGGACTGCAGCACCGTCATGTAGGCCCGCACGCTGGTCAGCAGCTCGCTGGGCTTGGCGATCTCCTGAGTGGTCTGGTTGTACATGGTCATGCCCACGATGGACCTGGAAGGGGGGGGGGGGGGGGGACAGGCACTTCATTCCGGTGACGTTCTTCTGTGTGTCACATACGTGCAAGTCGCAAGACTCGCCGTTTAACCTGAAAGTTGCCACGGCAAAAAAAACAAAAAAGTCGGACGAGTCACCCCTTCATTTTCAAGTCGCGACTTTCAGGCATTCGCCACATGAGGACGCTTCAGGAACAGAGCGCAGACACAAACACGTCGACACGAATATAGATTGGGAGCGTTTCGAGACCACGCCGTACATCGCAGGCGTCAAACGCCGCAACGCACCCGATTCAAATGATCCGGATCGCTCTCAGACTCCCGCGGAGCTCGCCGCCGAGCTGATGGTTGGAAATCGGGCAGGGGAGAGGTGGAAAAGTAACACAGGCAAACGATTTCCGTCAAACAGGGGCCGCCGTCGCCGTCGGTGTCACGTGTCCGCACGCCAGTCGAGTGGGGGTCGGTTCCCGCTCGGTGGCGGCGTGGATGCGGGTGTGAACGCTTGTTTCGAAGGTCATTTTCAGGTGCTTTTTTTATTGAAGCGATTTTGAAATTGCAAATCAGATTTGGGGGCAAAACGATGGGGGGGGGGGGGGGGGGGATTTCATGACAAGGCCGCATCTGCTTACTTGGTGAAGCGGATCTCCAGATGGGAGGTGAGGTACTCCCTCGGCGTGAACGTGTGCTCCCACACCGCCAAGTTGGGAACGTAGTTGATGGAGAAGCAGAGTTCCGATAGGGCTGTGTGCAATTTGTCCAGACTGGAGGAGAAAAAAAAAAAAAAAAAAAAACACACACGGCGTGCGTCAAAACTTCACCCTTGAGGCACCGGAGCATTTCTTCAAACCGTCCCCGTTATTTCAAACAAAACAAAAAAGCCTGACTTTCAGCACAACAGATCGTTTCAAAAAAGCTTGTCGTTGATTTGCTTTTGACATTTTGCCCTTTTTGTCAACTTAAGGTCGCGGCGCGAGCGCGTGCGCTTACTTGGTGACAAGTAGTCGGTTCTTCCTCATGCTCTCCACTCCCGGCTTCTCTCTCTCCGGCTCGCCCTTCTTTCCCGTGGCCTTCTTGCTCTTCTTGTTGACGGCCTGGCTGATGGTCTTGGCGCAGTGCTTGGGGAGCAGCTGCCGGCAGGCGGGACAAGATTGCCGGGTCGGCCGTGAGCCACGTTTGACGCGGCGCTCCGCTTTGAGCGGAGAGCTCACCCGTCAACTTAAGAGGCTTTTTACGTCACGCGCCCACAAAGGAATGTGACGGCGAGCATTAGGACGCAATGGCCGTTAGATGCCATCGCAGCTTTTCGGGGGGCTTTTAGGGTCTCCGTCGTGACTTTTTATTTGCTGGTAAACAATTGGAAGACGGAAGGCGCCGTGACGGAGGCGATCGATCGCCGCTTCCTACCTGGTCACTCAGGGTGCACTGCTCCGTGCAGATGTCCGTGATGAGGTTTCGGGCTTGTTTGGCCATCTCGTCCAGAAACATGTTACACAAGGACAAGCTGCGGTCGCCTATGTGGTGCCGCTGCGGGGACGGAGCCGAGGAGACACAATGTGGACGGATGCGACGCGCCGCAGCGGGCAGATCGGGACGGTTACCTCCTCGGGACAGAGCTCGTGGGTGCAGGACATGAAGTGCGTGCAAAGCAGAGGGAAGCAGACGGAGTGGCGGCTCTGCGAGGGAAGCTCCAAGCACTGCTGGAACATTTTCTCAAACGCGCGGCTGTAGAAGCTGCGCGCACACAACACAAGCGCACACGTTTGAAATTGGCGGACGGATGAGAGCTGGCCGTTTCGCGCGCGTTTGGCGGCGAACGCGGCTTTGGGCTTCCCGGCGCCATTCAAGCCACCGAAGGCCGCAGAGCGCGTTGCGAACGCTGACCAGAAAATGGAGAGGTCAGAGGTCTCCACCAGCATCTCCACCAGCGAGTCCACCATCTTGGTGTGGAAGATGATGGTGTTCATCATTTTGCCCAGCTCCTTGTGGTCGGCGATGCCCAGGCTGGCCTTGGACACGCTGGTGTAGGCCTGCACAGAGGGCAGGAAAACGCACTTCGAAGCGTTGAACCGAAGAAATGAGGCAGAAGAATTCATCACACGCAGATTGACCACTGCAATTGCGAACGTATTCATGATGACGCTTTGGAGAGAGAGAGAGAGAGAGAGAGAGAGAGAGTGTGGCCCATTCCAACCTGCAGTCGAAACCAGTCGAGCCTCATGCCCCGGAAGTCAAAGACCTCGCCATCCTCAACTGCAAAATAAGAAGAAGAACAAGACATTTTATTTGTAAGCGCCTTTCACAACACTCAAGGACACTTTACAGGCAAGCGCAAACAATGAAACCACAGATAAAATTGTCAAAAAAAAAAAAGAAAAAAGAGATACATTTAAGTGGAATAAGCAAGTCTGAATAGGTGGCTTTTGAATGACACAAAACACAAGTCCGCCTCAATGACGCCATCCTTAATGGAGAGTTTCAAGGTTTCGGCAAAAGATGGTTCGGCCATCGCCGCGCTTACCTTGTTTGACGCTAAGCGAGGTCATGGTGTTGACGAATGAAGACATGATGATGGACTCGTCCTCTGGGCACACAGACAGGTTCTGGCAGGCACAAAGCGCAGGAGCTCCGCTTACAAACCAGAAAAGCGAAACTTGACTTCCGAGGGCTCCCGGCATAAGTTTTTTTTTTTTTTTTCCTGAGCCACAGGCCGCCACGAGCTTCGGAGATGATCGAGCGAAGAGGGCAAAAGAAGTGGAGCCCAGATATTGTGATGCCCTTGCAGTTGCCGATGCGCTTTCAGCCATTTGGTGAACGGGAAAAACAACGGCGCACGCAAATAGCATGAAATGAAAAGACTCACGACGACGCCAATCTCTTGGCCACGGCTCTTAACTCATTCAGTACCAGCCGATTCCGGACCGAGTCTGAAGAGACGTTTAAAAACGTCTTTGGGAGTGAATGAGTTCAACGCGCGCATGCCACGCACAAATCCCACGCGACCGTCATTTTTCCGAGAGGCTTTTCTCCTCAAAAAGTGTCAGCCGCTTCAACGCGGCCGACGGATTGAACGGGGGCAAATCCAAACGCTTGACTCATGCTTCCAAGAGCTAGAGCTCCACATCGAGTATGCGAAAGGATTCGGAAGTCGCGCGGCCGGACGCATGTACCACCTGCACCAGCTCGTTGAGTACGACGGCGTCGAAGCCGGACAGGTACTGCACGTAGTATCGCTGCATGACGGGGCCGTACTTCCTCACGTGGGCTCGCAGCTCCTCCATGTAGAAGATCAGCTCGGCAATGTGTCTGCTCGACAAAAAGGACACGCGTGATCGCGCGCTCGGCGTGGAGGCGCGCGCCCGAGGAGCACATTTCCAGCGCCTACTTGTCGATGAAGTCATCCGTGCTTTTCTTCTGGATGTTGTCCGCGTGCCGGAGCAACCAGATGATCTCGTCTCGGGCAAACGACAACGCCATGAAAACAAACAGCGCCTAAAAGGGCAACGCGTTCATTGGGACGATGCGGCCGAACGGTCGGTACGCGCGATAAAATGCCGTGATGAAACGGGGGGGCGCTAGGTGTGATGCTCCCGAGGGCCGTGTTCTCGGCGCTACCTTTGGACCCAGCAGGCCCGGCTGGTCCGCCAAGACGGTGGCCAGCTCCTTGAGGGCGGACCTGAGGAACTTGCGTCGCTCTCGGTGCATGGAGCCTCTGAGGAGTCGGGCAGACAGAAGGAGGAAGTCAGAGCCCCGGCCCCCCACCCCCACACAGTTTACACGCCGTGATGACACTTTGAGGACAATCCTCGCCAGGCACCAAAGTGAGTAAATGACAGCCGTGGCGGGAAGACCGAGAACCAAGATGAAAGCGGCAGACGGATTAAGTACGGAGGATGAAATGCGGGGAAGACGAGGAGGGAACAAAAGAGAGAAAAAAGGAAGGCGAGACGCACACCCGAGTCAGACGACCCGAGAGAGATGAGACGAGCGGGTCGCAAACGCAGAAAAGGAAATGGAAATACAAAAAAAAAAAAAAAAAGAAAAATGTAGGCGACTCAATAAATCCGCTCGGTAAGTGTGAAGAAGGAAAAGAAAAGGCGACGCGATGGCCGCCGGGGAGGAGTGTGCTCGTACGCGTGAGACAGCGCCTGTTCCTTGCACTCTCGGATGTCGTTGATGCGCTTGTTGTACCTGCAAAGCACAAAAAGGGGGAAGGAACGCGAGTCATTGAAATGCTGCCTTCCGTTTGTGTGGGGAGGAAAAAGCATTGAAAACTTGCTGTCAAAGACCTTTTTTGAAGAACCCCCCCCCCCCCAAAGTCAAGGACGCACGCCCCCTTTTACCCTCGGATGTTGACAAAGAGGTCCTCGGCAGCCTTGTGGATGTGGAAGACTTCGTCCCTGAAGAGACACAGGCAGGTGGAGCTCTGCAGCGCCAACTTCCAGAGCGACAAGGCGCCGGCGTCGCCGTTCAGTACCGCGTGGCACAGGATGAACCCGACTGGAAACCACAAAGAGGACCGAGTGAAGCGGGCGGCTCAGTCGGGACGCAAACAAACGTCGGCCGGCGTCGCCTCCCGACTCACAGACGATCCATTTCTCCATGGCGTCCAGGGATAAGTATTCGCAGGGCATCTGGAAAGAGGCGCAAAGTCACGCTCGCGAGGCCGTCGACGCCATCGGAAGGAAATCGGGCTCAAAACGTCTTTTTTGACCCACCGTGTCCGACTGCGCGGGGTTGAGCATGGTGGAGGGGGCCGAGATGAGCGAGAGCAGCTGGGCGTTCCTCCACTGGTCGGCGGAAAGATTCCTTCTGGGATAGACCATCTGAAGGCTGATCAGGGCGTCGGACAGAGACTGCGCAAACGGGAGCAAATTCAGCGCATATCGTGCTCATCGCAGCTTTTGACCCGACTTGTACTCCATTTGTGGCTATCATCGTCATATCTTGTGGCGCCAGTACTGGATCCATTGCTCGGCAGCATCGCCAGTGTCTAAGAGGTCTTGATCTGTGCAGGTGGGCCCCAGTTCACAATCCCGAAGAATGTGCTCCATTGTTTGTACTGGGTGGCCACACCGACGCTCACTGCTGAGTGAGAGTCCCCATTTATAGGTGTTGTTCCCAGTCTTGCCTACTCTGGTTCTTGCTCTATTTAATGTCACCCAGTTCTTTCTTGAGAGGGCAGTTCCACTCGGAAGATGTTCGTTTGGGCTTTGGATTGCGCCATTTAGTGCAGAGCCGTCCCAATCTCTCCATTTTTCGAGCCTGTGGTTTGTTGACTGCTCAGGATCTAAACTTTGGACGGTCATAAAGCTCTTTCTGGACTTCAGTCTTCTTATTGAGTCACTATGACCATAGAGGGGGGTGTCTTGTGTCATTTTCTTGACTACGCTTTTGTGTCCTTGCATGAATGTCTCTACGTATGTGTGGTGGTGCGATGCCCGCCAATCTGTAGAGTGCTGGCGGTGGTGTTGGTTTTAGTGTGCCAGTAATTATTCTGCACGTGTTGTTCAGCTCAGGTTCTATTTTGTGAGCATGACACGATCTCGCCCATGCTGCTGGGCAATATTCAGCAGTAGAGTAGCATAGTGCTAGAGCCGTTGTTCTCAGAGTTTTAGGATCTGTTCCCCAGTTAGAGTTAGCAAGTTTAGCTAAGAGGTTGTTTCTTGTGGCGACTTTTGACTTGAGTTTCCTTCCATGCTCTGCGAAGGAGAGCGTTCGATCTAATGTGACTCCAAGATCGACGGGATAGTCAACATGCTCAAGTCTCTCATTATTCCAGTGGATGCTTAATTTTCTATTTGCCTTGTGGTTATTTAGGTGGAATACACACACCTGCGTCTTTCCTGGGTTTGTGGCTATGTCTCCCCCAGACAGCTTTCGCAGGCGCAAAAGGAACCCATTTGTCACATGGTCTTTTTTTTTCTTTCTTTCCAGACCCGTCGTTCCACTCTGACTGCTAATGTGCAAATGAGCGTCGGCAGACTACCTTGCCGTGTGGCACAAACTCCTCCATCAACTTCTTCAGAGGGTTCTCGTAATCCACGATCATCTGGCCCAGCCTGGGGTACTCGCGGTCACTGCGACACACACAAGTGAGAAGTCGCGTCACTCGGCGCGTTTAAGTTGCAGTGCGCTGCGCTCACCTGGCTCCGTGCGTCATCTCGTGAGCGTAGTTGTACAGGCCGATGATGGCTTTCCTCTCCTCGATGCGTGACAGGATAATCATGAGCGTGGTGTAAGTCACCACCAGGTCGAGATAGTTCTTGGTCAGGTCAAAGTTCACCGTCTTGACAGGAAACAAAACAGTCCCCGTCACGTCACGTCCGCCGCGCGCGCGTGGCAAAAGATGAGCGAGCTCCCGGCGAGGAACGCACTTACAATGTCAAAGAAAACTTGGCACGCGTCGATGGTGTTGAGCAGCTCGCACACGTGGTCCTGTCAATGCACAGCGAGACGTTGGGACACGCACGCTCACGGCTCAAAAAGCCGCCGTCATCGCTCTCCCAACCTTAAATTCCATCACATCCACGAAGGTAAAGTAGTAGAGAGCCAAGTTCTTCAGAATCTCCGACTTCTCCTTCTGCAGCTGAGCCAACTGTTGCTGCAACATCGCATCAGAGTCACAGCACGTCACGAGAACGGAGACCGTCACGTCACATCGCCGCTCATTTTAGTCGGGACCGGGTGACTTTTTCACTGACTCGGAAATAAACATCAAAATGCGCACGTCATCATTTCCTTCATGTAAAAGTTGAACTAATATAAACCAGCTAACCACACGCGCACGGCGCAGAGTATTTTTCAGACGTGCGGTGGCCGCAAAACGTGCGAGGGTTTGAATTTGGACTCTGGCCTTTCTGCGTGGATGCAGCTTGCGCCCGTGTTCCAAAAACATGCAGATGAGACTCCAAATTGTCCAAAGGGGTGAGAAAGCGAGTGGCACTGCTTTTCTGTCCGTCAGCTGTCGGCTTTCGCCTCGTGGCACGCGCGGCGTAAAGCAGCTGCTTCGAGCATCCGCAGACACTCAGTAGATGCACTCGACGACAGACCGTTCCAAAAAGAAAAGAAAAGAAAAGAAAAAAATGGAGCCAGCCGAGCAAAGCAATTGGACCAAAAATAGCCTCAAAACATGTCAAATAAACAATTACAGTATTACAAAACTCAAATGAAATACACAAACTTACCAAAAAGCACAAGTCCGGAATAAGCCAGGATTAGCATGCAAAACAAACACACACAGAAACAGAAAACAACATAAGAGACAATTTTTGCACATTTATATCGAAGAAAGCTATTAGCCAGGCGCGCGCGCGCGCACACACACACACACACACACACAAACGCACACGGGCGTGCGCACGGTTGACATAAGCACACACGCCGCAAGCTAAAGACACATTTGCTACGGCCAAGTAATGAGTCTCCACACGCTCTAACATCGTTTTTGCGTTTCCGAGTAAATGTTGCATTTCCGACCAGACGCTTGTTTTACGCATCGTCATAAAAGGCTGAAGCAGCTTCTGCCAAAGATCTGAAAGGGACGCTCGCAGCAAGACAAGAACCATTTGGCATCACCGGCTACGACTCCAAACAAGCCGCGGGCACACTCACGTTGTTGTTGCGTGTCTCCACGGCAGGGAACTTCCTGACGATGAACTTGACGGCGGACTCCAGGTTCTTGTCCACCAGGTAGGAGGGCTTGGCCTTGGGGTCTCCGCAGGCCTGAGGAGGAGAGGACACATCAGGTGAGGAGAAAAAAAAAAAAAAGATTCAAGCTTTGGTTGCATTTCATTGGTCTTGAAGCGTCTAACAGCGCGTGGCTCAAAAAGTGGACGTTGGTTCATCCAAGCGAGTGCGTGAGTGGCCACGGGCCAAGTTGACACACATGAAAACGGAGGCAAAGTTGACGTTGACGCCCAAGATGCACATGAATACGCACGGGGTTCATTTCCATTTTGCACTCTGTTCGCAAAAATGGAAAGTTCTGCATGTCCGTCTGTGGGTTTTCACGTGCAGTGAGGTGGCCCTTAATGATCTCCGAGACCCAATTTCCTCAAACGGTGGCCATGCATCAGCTGCTTAAGGTGACCAGATGCTTTACGTCTCCCATCGGGAACGACATTGGACGCAAGTATCGTTTCCTCGGCTGACATTTTCTCCCCGCCCCATAAACGGAGTTTAAAGCGGCACCTGCCAAGACGGTTTACTAGGCAAAACGGCGTGCGACTAGCGAGACGTGGATCGGGAGCCCATGTTGTAAACGACTTCCCCGCGGTGCAGAATGAATGATCTTTTGCTGATGTGATATCTTTTTAAAAGATATAAATAAATAGCCATATCCTACCGACACTCTCCCTATCTGCAGTCGAGTACGTCAACGTCCTTGGCCACTATCTGTGGAAGTACGGCATATGGCGCCAGCCGCTACAACTTTACAAACGCCTTGTTATTCCTGCGCAAACTCGCCGCATTCCAATGTGAAAAATATTTCACGTGAAAATTCACCAACTCGGGGCGTCAGCAAGCCAACCTCCTGAGCCGTTTAGCCTCCATACCAATGGAGGGCGCCGTGCGTCATTGCGGCCTTGCAGACGACCGACGATCATGTATTAAGAACTTCCCTTCGACTGGAGATTTTGTAGTCGTGATAAAAATTGTCGTTGTAGAAACTCACAGCGTGCGGCAGTGCGCCAAGCGTGAGCACACCGCTGCTAAGATAATCGCGTACTTCAAGCAGCAAAACAACAATACACATTTGGCACCCCCAATAAGCATCTGAACAAAAAAGCTCAAGCACACAATACAAAACACCACAAACGACACCATCCGATTTCCGCACGGCGGGGGCGGGGGCGGGGGACGGATTCACTGTTGAGCAAAGCCCAAATCTCCTCACAGCAAGGTGACTGTCCGTTAGCTAGCCAAGCCAACAATAAGACGGGCTAAGATGCGATAGTTCATGTCTACATGAAGCTAATTCATCTCCCCCGCCACCTCAGTACGACTGAAACTTAGTATCCGAGGACCGCCGTCACAATGCCGTTGCATCAAATTACAAGGGACAGTCATTCTCGAGGCCGCAACGTCAAACGCTCTCTTTTCTCTGTTCCAATGATGATGCAACGCGGCGAGCGATGGGCCCCCAATCAAATTTGACGACATGTGCGTATTGCGGATGCGGATGTCGTGGCACGGGAGCTTCCCGCATGCATTTCGGACATTCCGCAGTCAATGGAAAGTGCGCGGAAGAGGGCGACGTGGGCTAAAACATGCAAGAGCTCCAAACGCTGCGCCAGGAAACACCTTCACGTCCGCAGCCGTCGAGCGTAGTTGATTTCGCATCAATCGGATTCAACTACGACTGCGGGATTTCACTGACGTGGAGCGCGAGAGTGCGTAAAGCTGTCCGGCTTCATGGAGGGGAGGGGGGGGGGGGGGATGGGATGGATGGAGGAAAGGAAGGAGGGAACGGCGCAGCCAATGGAGGGGACGGCATGGCGGGGGGGGGGGGGGTGAGGAGCGTGCGAGCGGTTGTCGGGGTACCAGAACAGACCATCTTTCCTCGGCTTGCAGCTCCCGCTGGCCTTCTTGAAGGGGTCCACGCGTCAACCGATCTGAGCGCTCCCTAGCTATGATCACAGCCGCGTCCATGAACCGCGTGAGAATGTTTTTGTTGTTGTTGTAAGAATGTCATCTGCGTATCGGTTCATTGACTGGTCTTACAGTCATGGCGGACTCCCACCGTGGAAGCCTGATTAGGTAGCCGCCTAAGCGGGGTGCAGGCGAAATTGAAGTCGATGCCAAGTGAAGTTTGCCGTATCAAAATCATGTCTAAGGCTACAACCTCTGGATGGTAAATCCGGCACGGTTCCCCAGGCTGGCAACGTTTGTGTCAAGTGATTTTGCGTGCCGACCGCTATCGGGATTGCAGACGATTTTACTATCGTTACGATTTTAAACAAACGCATTACAATCTGTTCTCTCACTGTTAGCGCGATGAAATGAGCGAACACTGATCGATTGGCTTTATGGCCACTAGAAAGGTGTGCGCTTTCTGGCTAAGTGGGACAACCGTACAAATAGTCGGAAGAGCGCAACTTTAAACTACTCAAACGATCGGTCAAGTATCTCACGATTGTGTGCAAAGCGTTGAGGCCCTTTAGAAACGATTTCATCCCTCAACACCGTCTGGATTTAATCATGAGAGCAAATGTAACACATGTCCTAAACTCAAGGACTCTCAAACTGGACTAGTCGCCCACCGGCACTGCGCAAGGTTTGACTGACCGGATTTAGTTTTTAAATTCATCACATCAAACGTTAAGAGAATTTGGTTTGTCGAGTCGACGTGGAGGGAGCCCACAGTGGCCAATTGAAACACGAATAAGCACAGAGGACCAACAGATCAGTACAGGTAGCCAGGAGGGGAGGGAATGGAAGGAGGGAAGGGTGGGACTGGGGTGGGGTCATCAGTGGAAGGTGATAAACTTTGCAAACCTTCCAAACTTGTCCTTGCTGCATAGGAGAGGGGGGGGGGAAGCATTGGAACGGAGAGAAGAAGAGAAGAAATCAAAACCACCCAGCCAGACAAACGACTCAACACACACAGCATGCACGCACACACCCGCGGCGAGCATGCATTGGTTTACGCACGTGTTGCTGCATTGCCGCAGTTCTCCGCGAGACATTAAAAAAAAGGGCGCCCGCCGCGGGAGCGTTCGATCGTTACTCAACACCGGCTTGACGCACGCCGACTTGCCACTAACACGCCGAGTAGCATCTTCCGCACTCCGCGCTCGCCGGGAAGTAACACATCCATTTTGAGTGTAATATGGCCGACGCTCGGCACCAAAAGTTCGGCCCCCGCGCTTTTTTTTTTCCCTCCGCATTTTGGGGGAAGGCTGTTGCCTAGTAACTGGCAGGCAGCGAGCGTTCCCTCGGCATCCGCGCCGACGGCCGCCGTCAGTGTCCTCGTGCGGCTTTGGATCTCTGCGCGTCGGTGTTCGGCGCGGCGACCGTGCCAGTGGGACCCCGGTTCGCAAACTCTGTTCTTGGGCCGCAGCTACCGAATCATTTTCAATTGAGTATCCCATCGAGTAATCAGATTTTCACGCGCAATACTTTCAATTACGATACAGCGAACGTGCCCCAAAAAAAATGGAAAAGAATTATTCCTCCAAAAAAGAATTATTTGTCTCACACCTAATAATCTGTCTACGTTGACATCTTTTAGTGGTGTCTCCTATTTCCCTACAAAAATAAAATAAATCTTCACAACCGTTACATTGTCGTCATCAATAGCATTAGATGAGAGAAAAAAAAAAAGATCAATAATGGAATATGCTATCTTGTAGCCATTATCTCCAATGTCAACCGTGACTCATTGTGATTTTTGTTCAACTGGTTGCCGGTGACCCCCGACTGCCCCTTCGGGCGGGGGCCATCACACCAGCCTGAGGCCGGCCGGGCAGGCTACGTATTCTGGAACATTCGGTGTAGCAAGGGGGCACATTTACTTTGTATAGTTGGAGAGGTTACAGAGCGCACAACAGCGGGGGTGGGGGAGAGTCGTGGCGTCACGTCACTAACACGATCCATCGGAACAACTCAAATGTGAAAAACCAGAAAACCGGGACGGGTGCTCGGACCGCAAACTCATCTTTGTGGTACAAAGTGACTCCAGTACTTTATTATTCAGCGTCTGGACTTGAAAATAAACGACTGGAGATGGTGACGGGTTCACTCTGCACTGCAGTTGTCCCCATCCAATCATGTAATTATCAGTTACTCTGTATCAGCTGGCACACACACACATACACGGTTTTTTTTTTTTTTGGGGAGGGGGGGTCATTCTCTGACTAAAAAAAGGTCACAAAGTGGTCACGTAATTCTTTGGTACAAAGAGATTTCCAAACGGAGCAGCAATACATTAGTTTCATGTAACTCTTCAGGATTTGACTACAGTCGAACCTGGTGACAACGTACCTCGAGGGACGTAGCTTATCTGTCCGTCGTAACGGTAGCCGGTTGTAACCATTTCCAATAAAATGGCCGCCAACTGCCATGTAGGATGACGTATGAACGGATGATTCGTCTCTGTGTGCGCCGCGCCTCCGGGAGCGCAACAATGTACGAGTCGATTGTTGCCTAGCGAAGCAACTGTGCGTGTTGTTCATTAGCGAGGTCACAGCGGCAGTTAGCTTCCCACGGTTCGTTTTCACAAAGGGCTTTTTCACTATTTGGTGGGGGAAATCTCATCGTTATAATCAAGTTGATGTCGTAAAGGTGTTCATTGTCAGCTAAATCGGCAAATGAACAACATGAAACCGGCACTTTGAAACGTGAACGTTTTAGCGGTGGAGGTACGCCGAAACGAGATTCAACTGCACCGATATTGTCAAAGTGACAGAAACAGAGCCACACAGTCTGGTCGTCTGCCACCGTGTCGTAGAATGCACAGTGGGTTGTGCCCTTTGGCCCCCCCCCCCAAACTTGCGTTGAGAGAAAGAGAAAAAAAAAAGTTTTTACACTCGACTAGGAAAGCGAGGCCTGTATCGAGATGTGGAAACATTTTGCATAAAAAGCCAACAGTTAGGGCACGGCCAACGAAACTCCCTGAAGAAGCTTGGGAGAGCGACAGTATGGCCAAAGCACTTCAGATCGCACTCTGTGACATTTGATCCTCAAAAATTCTGACTTGACTCGGGTGGGGAAAAAAAGTGATGCCGACATCTCTCCTCTGCCCTGTTCCACGCAGGTTCTGTCCAGTACATGGCGGTAAAGTGTCTTTCAAACAACTGCCAAACAAATCAAGATGATGACGCCGTCTGTGAACTCGAAATGCTAATGCAAAGAAACTGAGCAAGGGTTTCCCTGACCAATCGTTCTTCGCCCAGTCGGGTGTTGCCAATCACTCCTTGTACATTGCATGACTATCAGTTTCAAAAGATGCTCGATTTTGGCCCAAATGCAAAAAAGTGGGATTGCTAACTGGGATTTTGGATGCGAATGGGTTTCAACTGTGCAATTACCCGACTCCAAAAAGTGAATTTTTGTTTCTTTGTGATTTTAAAATGTTCTGCGAACTCACAAAAAAAAAAAAGTGTCTTTTGTGGCCAGAATTACCAAGTTTTCTATGGGAAAATGAAAGCAAAATGAGCATGACGAGGAGCAAGTGAAAGGGACAGAGGGACAGTTCCCACCAAATCAGGCCAAAGCAATGTGGCTAATTGTGTCCGTGGGGTCCTTCGTTCTCATTAATCTGACCATTCCTTGGACTGCTCAGCGTGAATGGTCTGAAAAGAAAGACCAGTGTGAGCGAGCAGACTAACGGCTTTTCTTGTCGACCATTCCTCTCTCCCTTTTCATTCACAAACAATATAAGCCGTCACAGACTCTTCCCCAGAAAAACCCACCATTTCTCTCGCCCTCACAAAGCACCCTTCAAGACCTAACGCCAATATTCACGAACAAGTCTTTACGAATATAACCATACCTGCACATTCTTTACAAACACAGTACTTTGGGGCAAACACAACTGTACAACTATGACAACTGAACACAGCCACCCTTCGGAGCAGAGGTGGGCCGGGGGGGGGGGGGGGGGGGGGACGGACTCCCATAATTGAGCAAGCATTATTTCTCTTACTTTAAAGATTGGATTGAAAATCATGCATATATTTTGGCACAATACCAAGCTATGCGACTGTTAAAAAAAAAAAAAAAAGAATGAATGAATTCGCTTCCCTACTCTATCTAAAAGTTGTTTTCAATTCAGGAGTTTCAGTATGGTTTAAAAGTTTATTGTACAAAAAATGGTAAAAGGAACTGAAAGGAGATGGGTTTCTGTTGTTGGAGAAAATTTTTCAAATGATGCAAGAATACAATTGGAAAATTGTGATTCACTTTTTCTTTTCAAATTACTTGTTCACAAAGCTGTTTTTGAAGATCGGAAATCATGATCCGTCTGTGATGTAGTCCCTCCCCTTTACATTTTGGAGGCAGGCAGGTTAATTAAAGATGGTGAGTTTGTAAAAAAAAAAAAAAAAAAAAGGCTAGGAATAGAAGCTTTTTCAAAATGTTCTAAATTCTTGGTGCGTTGTTCTTGGCGAGAAGTGCGCACTACAGACGTTTTGACAAACTGTCATTTTGGGGGTACTTGTCACATCACCAACAGTAGACGACAGTACTGTAACATGCCAAGATCTCTTTTTTTGTGTAGTTAAATACATACATATATATATACTGTATACATACATACATACATATATAAATTCCTCGTATACATATATATATGTGTGTGTGTATGTATATATATATATATATATGTATATATATACATATATATATGTGTGTGTGTATATATATATATATATATATATATAACGTTTAAATATACAGTAAATGTTTAACATATTTATGTATGTATGTATGTAGCATAAATTATGTGTTTTTTTTTCAAGGCCGTTTCTTATTTGCCTCGTTAACGTAGGGAGTAGGCTGAGAGCTCCTGACTGGTGTGACAGCGGCCAGCCCACTAGGCTGCGGCCGTGCTTGAGCTCTCCTCTTCGGGCTTCTCGCGGTAGTGAGTTAGGCGGAGGCCGGCTCGTTCGCCTAGCCTAGCCAACACCCTCCGCCATTAACACAACATTAAGCGACGCGAGCTCGGCGCCAGGCCCCGACGCTTGTAGTTCGGAGTCCGGGTGTGGATATTTAATCGCCCTCGTCGTCGTTCTTTTACTAACCACTGACAATATGTTAATTCTATTGTCCCTGCATAATAAACGCCTCGAAATAGTCGGAAATTCGCTCTCGGGCGCAAGGGGCCAACATTACCGCAAGCTAACGCTGTTAGCCGCAACTGTACCCACCGTCAGCCACAAACATGGCAAATTAAGGCGAACTCTCTCACTTGTTCCCACCGTTATGAGGGAATCCGTGACGCTTATTAGATAGAGAAAGTCGAAGGGTAGCCCAAGATGTCGATACTTTGCATACAATGCAGGCTAATCGCGCATTCATTGCACTAACGTACGTTGACACAAGCGGCACCGGCTTTCAGTTGCAAATGTTCAGATCGCCATTCAAGCTTGTCCATGTGCTTCGTATGCGCATTCAATGTGTGAGTGTGCGCACCTTTTTGATATTGTAAACACGGGTCAGCATCCCGATGCCTCTGTCGTTGAGGATGGTGAGCTTTTCGGCCAGCTTCTGCTGGCTGGGCTGGATCACTCCCCGAGACATCTTGGAGCTCCTCGATCACCACAAATCAGTCAGGAAAAGAAAAAAGCACGGGTTCAAAATCACTAATGTCCACAGCCTCGGCTTGTCTATTTGTGGCTTTTGCGTAGGAATTAGATTTGGGCCATGATCTGATAGCCGAGGACAGCGGCAGCTTCCTGTACTCCACCCACCGTCGCTCCAGCCGCTCGCCCTGTTTTTTTTTCTCGGTTACCAGGATGATTGGAGTGGAGGCGCTCCCGTTTCCACGTTGAGGCGTTCACGGTCAGTGCACCTCGAGTGGCGTCACGAGTTGCACAGAACTGGTTGCTCGCTAATCGCAGGGCACACATGGACAAGCAAGCGTTCGCACGCACAATCAAACTTGAGGACAATTTCGAACGTTCCAACTAAACTACCGTGCATGTTTTTTGGAAGGTGGGAGGAAAATTGAGTACACCGCATGGGCACGAGGAGAATATGTAAACTCCTCACAGGAAGGCCGGGGCCGGAATCGAACCCAAAACCTCTGCACCGTGAGGTGAACGTGCTCACCAGTATTATCTATCCCCGTGTCCGCATGCAGGGTTTTCTCCCGATACTCTGGTTTCTTCCCATGTTCCCAAAACATTCAGGGGAGGTTGAACTTGCCCGTGATAGAAAAGGCTTGATTGAGAAGGGGGCAAATGTCTTTTTTTTCATCACGGGACTCTGTCAACCAAGTGCCGTTAGAAACAAAGAACAGAATTGAGGAGGAACTCAAAGGAATTTTACCAAGAGAAAATTCAGATCTTGCATATTGGCATTAGGCGAATAAAAAGCAATTTTGCTTATTTTACAGTCAGATTTTCACATAAAAGTGAGAAGTAATCTGGAGTAGTCACCATATCATAAAGAAAGAACTACATATTTACTTTTTCTTGTAGATGAGCCGTGTCAGACAATGGAGAAGAAATTCTCCGTCTGGTGGATTTTCACTTTTCCTACATTTCCCGAAGACGATGAACGCATCTTATGACGTATTTCCGGCTTCTCTGCCTGTGTAGCTCTTGAACGTTGTCAATGCAACTGGCGAATGTTCTTTTTCTCTCAATTTAGTTATTGACTGCATCCGCTTAAGTGTTACGAAAAGGCTTGGGACCGCGATTATAAAACCTTCTCGTTGCATGTTGTTTCAAGAATCCTCCTGCATGTTTTAAATGAGGCGAGTACACTAATCGTTTTTAACTACCTGCAAAGCTACGCTTTTTTTTTACCTTGTTTTACTCATAACTATATTCATTCATTCATTCATTCATCTTCCGAACCGCGCCATCCTCTTTAGGGTCGCGGGGGGTGCTGGAGCCTATCCCAGCTGTCTTCGGGCTGTAGGCGGGGGACACCCCGAATTGGTTGCCAGCCAATCGCAGGGCACACAGCGACAAAACAACCATGCACGCCCGCACTCACACCTAGGGACAATTTAGAGTGTTCAATCAGCCCGCCATGCATGTTTTTGGAATGTGGGAGGAAACCGGAGCACCCGGAGAAAACCCACACCCGGGGAGAACATGCAAACTCCACACAGGGAGGCCAGAGCTAGAATCGAACCCGGTACCTCTGCACTGTGAATTCGACGTGCTGACCACTGGACTACCGGGCCGCCCACTCATAACTTTAACTAACTACATTTTAATGTTATGTCGGGGGGGGGGGAAAAACGACAGATTTCAATAATTGTCATTTGTAATGCAACTTTTGTTCATAGACGCAATTAATCAAGGCCCCCCCCCCCCCCAACAACTTTCTTTCTTGCTAAACTTGCTACATTTCTCCATGTTGCATCTCTTACAGCTTTATTCGGCCCTCCTGCGATGCATTCACTGTCCGGGGAGATCCAGGGCTTCTCCAAAAGCCGCCTGAGGAAACAGTGCACCCGCGTTACCACGGTGACGGGCAGGAAGCTGTTGGAGAGGACCACTGATGGCGGCACACAGGTGGAGGAGCTGGAGGACGCAAACGGATGCGGATTTGTGGAGGATAAAAGTCTGGACCTTCAAGTTGGAGTGGTTCGACCCTTCTTACTGCTGGGTAATCAAACGGAACAATAGCCCACGTGCTCCTTCAACTACAAGTCTCTTTATCGCATTGGTCATGTTATCCATACATTAGAAATTGCACTTATTCAAATTGCGAGGAGCCTTTCCCTGTTCCCTACATCGGCGGACGGTTGATCAAGCACATCTTTGCCCCGTGTGAACCAAATTGCCGTGTTTTGAGTTACGGGTTCACGGAAACGGATTAAACGTGTATCTTAAGGCACCGGGATCTACGGACTGAAACGCAAAACAAAATGAAGAAACAATAAAGCAGCACATTATGAGGAGACAATTAAAAGGAGTAACCGCAATCCATCATTATTGATGGAGGGCTTTCACAACAGCTGCATAGACAAGACAGCAGAAGGATGCGTCCCCGCGATATTCAATTCACACAGTCAGAAGCGTACATTAAAACCTTATAGATGGTATTCATTTCTAATGTATTGCATATTCGGGAGTGGATCAGTGGCACCGAACGGTCAACCGTGCCTCAAGCGAAAGGTCAACATGCTTTATTTGTTTCATGTAGCTGCCAGTCGGCTGCACAAAGTCTGTCCGTCGGGTCCATTTTTTTTTTTTTTTTTTTAGACCAACGGAAATGCTTGCGCGCATTTCTTGGATGGCAGAATTCAGGTTGCGCTAGCCGTGAATCATCTCAACACACACGAGGAGGAAACACTCATTTTCAAAGTCTATTTTTACACCATGTCGCTGCAGTACGTTTTGGTGGCTCTCCGTTTGATAAAAAGTCTACGGGAAAGAAACGAACCGAATAACACCAGCCGGTGGGGCGCCAACATAGTTGTGCCTTGCAAACCAGCGCATCCCGTCGGAATGTCCTTGAGCCCGACACCCAACTCCCCGACAGCTCGGCGTGGCCGTTCGGTTCCAGTAGACGCGCACGTAACCCTTCGCCTGGAAGACAAGCCGACTCTTCAGCGGGGATCAATATAAATATTGCATCTGTTCGGCTCAATAAAAGTGAGCGTTTCCTTTACGGCACATTAGCTCTTAACGGCGTTGACGTGGCGCTCGTTTTTCCTGCGTGTCGGCCAATCGGTGTCAGCGCGTGCCACGACGTCCACCCGCCCGCTTACATCTCTGCTGGGATTTGGTGTCTGCCCGCCTTCTTCTCCTGTGCAAACTCATTTCAAGATGACGCACTTCCCCGCACGTACACTACAAACGCTTTCCACTCTCCTCATCCATTTTTAGGAAAGACGAACCCTTGAATTTTCCCTCTGAGGAGACATTCCCTTTTACACTTATTTTTCCTGACGTGCGCAAACACAACTCGTGGGGGACATTTTGGATTTGAGGAGGTAATTGACGTCCCATCTCTGATACGACTCTCGCGCTACCCCCCCCGAAGATGAAAAATTCCTAGTTGGACCTCACCCATCACAATAGTATTGATGGTTGCCATGGCGGGAGGGCTCCAACTAACAATTCATTTGACAATCCAACTGATGGTTTGTTTTTTTTTTAGAATCACAAATGAATTTGATGAACAAAATACCGTATATTGACAACCCTCCCTTCAAAAACAAGACATTATTTTGAATCGACGGTCAGAAAACGCCAACGCAAATTGATTGTGATCGAGTTCCCGTTTTGCATCATAATGAGTCACAAAATCAGCAAAAAAAAAAACCCGGCAGTTCATCCGAGCCCACGGCCGATTTCTTTTTGTGTTTGTTTTGCTTCCAACTCTCTTTTCTGACATCATGTTTTCCTGCACTTTCAGCTTCTCAGGATGCGGCCCACGACATGGACACCTTGCAGAGATATCGGGTCAGTGGAGGAAAGAATCAATAGCGCGGGGCGTGTCCTTGCCGTGTGGCGATCACATGAGATTAGAAGCGGGCAGACTCGTGCAGGGGCGCTCCCGCTCAGTAGGGGGAGTAAATGATCCCGGCAAGGCTCCGAGGAAAGGCTCTCGCCCCCGGGGATGGTCGCTCGGAGGGAGCTTTGCCGGCCGTTCCCTGCTGCTCGTTGAAGCTCATGAGACGCGAGCGCATTTTGCCACCTCCGAATGGCCACTTTATCGAGCGCACAACCCGACAACAGAAGGGCTTTTTCAAAAATGTCGGCTTTACCGACAACTCTTCCCAAAATGAGGGCCATTAATTTATCACTGAAAATTTATGCCCTGTCCTCGAGACCATTTTCAGACCTTTGAAAGTCCATCCGAAAAATAGCGAAGCAGAAATGTTTGTGCAAGATATCTTGAGGGGATGAAAATACAGTGGGGGGGGGGGGGGGGGGGGAAACAAGAGTCCAAGTCGCCCACTTCGACTCGTCATCCTTGGTGAAGGCAAGTTCTTAAAATGGATCAAAAAGGCCGAAAGAATGCTCCATGAAGTCGTGAATTGGTCTTCCTTCGGATATCCCGACACAGATCATAAATAATGCTCAGTTTTGATTGATTTTCTCAAAGGAGGAGTGTATTTTGCAATGTTTATTCGGGTACTATTGTGGTTGTACTTTGCATAGCTTTTTGTAATACAGCAGTACCATCACTTACAAGGGGCCCAACTTACAAATTGTGAGCAACTTGATGAGTTGATGAAGAAAAATCCGATTTGTTTTTGTTATGATTATGAGTTTAGACAGCAGAAACAACATTGATTTCCTAACTTAACAAAAAAAGATTCGTGCTTACTGAACGATAGAAACGGAGAAACATGCAAGTGCAAAATGAGGAGACTTGCAAGGAGCCGCCGCAGGCCGCAGCTCGTGACGTCACTCGCTCAGCCGCGCCGCTTAAATTCTCCATCAAATCGAGTAAAAAGACAAAAATGCTGACGTCTGCTTGGATTTTTGTTTATGCGCCCCGATGAGGTCGTTAATCACGCTAAGTGACTCTTGTAATCTAATCCCGGCACGCACCTGTGACACGCCGCCAAGTAATTATCGCCATCGATCGCATGCTAACATGCTAATGCGTGCTAATGTACATATACGAGAGGCCATCAGCCGGACTGGCCGCGGCATCCCGGCTGCCTTTCTTTCCAAGCAGATGCGGCGGCATTCGGAGCGAACGTCATCCGTTGCCCTCCCCGAACCCGCTCGTACGCGTCCGGGCCTCCTTAATGAGCCACAAAAGTGCCATTCACGTTGCGCCGCCGCTCGCCATTTGCTGAACACAACACTTGCGGTGCACTGTGAGTACACCGCAGTCATCATTTTACTCATCCCGTACTCCTGTTTTTATTGCCGGTTTGAGTTCAACTCGAGTGAAGTGCGAGTGCTTTTATAGGGGGGGGGGGGGGTCCCTATTCAGCTGCCCGTAGATAGACAGTACAGTGCTGGAAGGTGCATTTGGTCGCTGGGGATTTACCGTAATTAATCCACCTCCTAATACCACAGCTATCACGTTGCGGTATAGAAACCATCAATACAAAAAAAAAAAAAAGAAAAGAAAAGGGGGGGGGGGCAATATAAAAGCATGCCACAGCAGTTGACAATAAACATTGATCCAATGACATGGCAAAGGAGTAAAACGTTCAAATGAAATACTCTCGAGAGATAGTGATCGATTAAACGTATTCATGTGCGTTATGCACGTTTTTGCTCTGACCGACCAGTAGGAGGTCGCCATATCGCTGACGACGATGAAATGGGACGGGTTTAAATAAATCAATAAAAATAAACCGTTTCATTGCGGAAATGAGGAAGTTTCCGCTTCATTTCACAAGTCTTTGTCACGGTCGCTCGGCGCAATCCGGCAAAAGTGACGAAGGGGGGCAAGCGCAAAAAAGGAGGGAAATGAGCCGTGCGATGTCAAGAGACCGGAGGAGAGGATTGCGGCCTCTGAGGTTAAGTGAGAGAGGAGACGACCGACGACGAAATGAATGGACGCCATCTGTCTGATAATGGACACTCCTCCTTTCCGCCCTTGGAAACGGACACCGTCACACCTGCCTCATTTTCCCGCTCCCTGTCCGTCGCCATCGTGTCATGGCGACGGAGGCTCGTTAGCTCAAGGTGCCTCATTCATTGCCTGCGTGTCTCGCAAGTGTCGCACGTGCTCAACGTGGCCTACGGGGTGGCCAACGCCTTCCCCGATCGGCTGCTCTACAAGACCGTCCGGATCCGGGACCTCCCGGAAACGGACATCACTTCATACGTGAACGAGTGCGGCTCCTTTATCGAGCGGGCCCGGGAACAGGTACGCGCGGGGATTTTCTTGAAGAGGCGCTCTCCAGTCGGGTGTCAGGGGGAGATGAGCTCAATCAACCCACGCGCACCGTCGGCGCCGCGCGTCGTTACTTAAGCGACGGCCGAAGCCCAAATTAGTTGAAAGCCGCGCATCGCTGCGCCGGCGATGTCTCGATGCATCGTTTTTGACACGCCGAAAGCCTTCGCGGCGCACTCGCACCACGGGGGCAAATTATTTCCCGCGTTGAGGTGGCTCCAATCTGCGACAACTACTTTGGAAATGCCCCGTGAGCTCAGCACAAAGGCCAAGCTGGCACCGAGTCCACTTCTGAGTGTCCCTTTCTTCACCTGTGAACTGCTTTTATCGGATGGCGTTCCTGGCGGACCCCCCGCGGTTCCTCCTGCGTGCCGGAACAATGCGATGCGCGCGCTGTCCTGCGTGCCGGAACAATGCGATGCGCGCGCTGACATGAAAGCACTCGAGCCCGGCGCTGTCAAATAAGGACAAAAAGGAGAACACT
The DNA here is from genome assembly GCF_054856545.1 of Hippocampus guttulatus. NCBI lineage: Eukaryota > Metazoa > Chordata > Actinopteri > Syngnathiformes > Syngnathidae > Hippocampus > Hippocampus guttulatus. Next base: position 880,804 of record NC_141270.1, read on the forward strand.
CGGATCAAAAGCAAATTACGTTTCCATGTTGCCCGTGATGGATTATCTCAACTCGGGCAATTTTCACATCGCAGCTGTTTTTTGTTTTTTTTTAATCCCCTGAATAGTATGAAAGCCAGGCCCGCTCTGCGTAACTACGGCAAAAAAAAAAAAAAAAAAAAAAAAAGCCTGCGCCGATCATGCAACGGAGCGACCTCTCTGACTGATAGTGAGTCATAAAAGATGACTATTCTTATCTGCGCGTGTGGTTTACGTTAGCCCGCGCGAGCCCTGCGGGGCTGCCGGATCGGGTTCTGTTTGAAAGCAAAGCACAGAAAGCAGGAATTGGATGATTAGATCATGTTGGCCATTGATTGACATGCGGAAAGAAACAAGAGGTTGGGCGCAAAAGGACGCGGCGAGCTTTGGGTCCGTCTCGAGATGTGATTTCATCACGGCACTGCGGGCAGGCGGTAAAAAGAATTTCGGCCACGTGACCTCAGCAAGTACTCGAGTACTCATCATCAGACCGCACCTCCTGCTCTCTCTCTCCCCGTCTTCAGGATGGCGTGGTCCTCGTTCACTGCAATGCCGGCGTGTCCCGCGCTTCCTCCATCGTCACGGCCTACTTGATGTGGCGAGAAGGGCTTCTGTTCGACGAGGCCTTCCGCCAGGTCAAGCTGGCCAGGCCTTCGAGTCGACCCAACTCGGGATTCTACCGCCAGTTGCGGAACTACAGACCATGAGCCCCGTCTTCACTTTCGGTTTTTTAAAGCCCTACGGCTCCAATTCACAATCGAAGTTGTCCTTTTCCATACGGAGAGGATCGAGAAGCATGCCCCCCCCCCTCCCCCCCCGTACGTTTGGATAACAAGTGAAGCCCACATGAGCAAGCGCTAGGGCAGGCAGGCCATGGGGGGGCAAGAAAGGAAACCTCCAACAAGTCACGTCAAAGGTGCGACTGGGCTTCTCCAACTTTTTGGGTCCAGGGAGCCCATAAGGGGAGACAATTTAAGAAGAACCCCCCCCCCCCCCCAACACCCCCACCCCTGATAACATGAATGGCCATCAAACGTAACCCTGTGTGCTGTACCCCCAAAAGGCCCCGAAGTTGCCTATTTAGAAAAAACATTTTAGTGCCATGATGGGGAAAAGCTGTTTTTTTTTTTTTAAGGGAAAAGTTGCACTGTAATGAAAATAAAGTGACATTATTTTTTTCCCCCCTAAGAAAAAAAATGCGCAGCCTGTACGTGCGTGAGGTGCGGGTGCGTGCATGTGTGCCAGAAACACAGAAAGCATCTCCCAATGAGAGATGCTGGTAGATTATCATCTCAAATATACATCTTCTCTTGTTAGAGAGTCTTATCTGTCCTCCTTTTTTTTTTTTTTTCTGTGTGTGTTTGAAGGCACAGCTTTTGCAGTTGGCGTTGGCGGCGGGCGCTTGCGGCGGTGCGTGGAGCGGGCAGGGAGGTGCGCCGTTGGTGGCGTGCCAACGGCTTAGAGGAGGAGCTAAGTTTTGCCAAATGGCCGGCGATTCCTGCCGACCGATTGCGTGTTAAGAACTGCAACGTTTGCACGCTACGGCTTGACTCCTCCCAAATGTTCTTCGCGGACGGACCGATCGGATGAAATGCGCCGCCCCCCCCCCCCCCTTGCCACGTTCGCGGTTCATCTTCTTTTACATCCGCAATTTGGTCTTTGTTTTGTAAGCCGTTTGGCAGGTTTTGCAAGTGGGTCCGCAACGGACGGCGAGTGGGCAACATTTGAGGCAACCTTGTGCTCTACTTTAACAAGGCGAAGTGCGGCGTGACGGCACAGCTTTGGCCTTTGTTGCTCTTCAACGACATCGCTCGGGAGCCGCCGTGGCCGAGCCAACTCGGGTTTCCCCCTGACATTTTTCTGACATTTCAGCGTCTGGATGAGAGGGTCCGTAGGACGGCTCCGGCTGTCCCGTCTGTAGCGTCCCTGGGAGGGATATGGGGGGGGGGGGGCTTTCAGTGTCGACATGCCAGCCGACGTGCGCCTCTGCGCTCTCGTCCAATCTGGCTGCGGCAAAGTGGTTTGAGCATTTTTCTTTGATGTCCTTGACAAGCCCGCTCAAGGTCCATGTGCTCGTAATGCTTTGCCTCATATGAAGACGATTTCAATTGTCCAACTGCCAAATTGGTGGCAATTGATAACCTTTTGGTGCCGCGAGCGCACGACACATGCCGACGTGTTACGGCCTCGTCATTTTACTCGTGCAGCACAATCATTTGCCCGCAAAGGTTTAATTGCCAACCAGTTGGCCAAAAAGGGCACTACTAGTCGTCGTAGGCAATAGATGGCACGTTTTTCAATTTGTGCAACTGCCCCCCCCCCCGAGTAGTTAAGCCATTTCACCCCAGGATCAAATTTCTGCCCCTCCCGCAAATGTGCCTGAATAATTAATTCGGGATCAAAGAACAATCAATAGTGTTTGAACATGAGGCGACTCAGCAACCGCCCCAGATGTTGCAACCGGCCTGTGGCGGCCCCCGCGAACACGCCAACGTTGCTAACGCGCGCACGCTAGTTAGCGCTCGCCGTAGCAGCGTTAGCGACTCGCGACCGTGACTTTTCCTGTTCCTTTGGTGCCCCTAAACTTGAAGCTGCGTGCCATCGGATTCCATAAATCGGAAGTGCGATGCCTCCGGCTGACTTTGACGCCGTGCTCCGCCCTCATTTAGATGGCTCGAGCGATTTAGCATCACCCATCTGTCGAGGATAGCTGCCTCTGCTTGGGGCTCATTTGGCCAAATTCCCTCGGAGGATTTTCTCAAAGTCATCTCTGCGCCATGCAATTAAAAAAAAAAAAAAAAAAAAACAAGCAAAAAACATGCGCCGACTAAGCTGCATTTTCATTGGTCGAAAGGCATCGCCAGGCACTTTCCTTTGTGGCCGACCAGTTCGTTCGGCACCGAAGCATTAAAGCCGTCCATTTTTAACAGCCTTACTTAAATGTATCCGACGCAGCTATTTTCAATCATTTTGGTCTTTTAAAATGTCTTTTTTAAATGCTAATAATCTTGAGGCGACACAAATCGCACGGCTACCGCAGAGTGAGCGTTACGATATATCTCAGACAGTTTGGTTCTCAAGCTACTTTCAACGCTCGGAATTGGTTCGTAATGCGTCCGAATGACAGACGACGCGCAGACCAACCAAAAGTTTGGATCTGTGGAAAACGCAAGAAATTGATCGTATTTGGACAGATGCGGAAGTAGGATTGTTCTTCGCAGCTTTTTTTTTTTTTCCCAGAGCGATCCCAATATGGCCAATCGCTCGTTTACTCGCCAATCCCAAGTAGCGATAGCACAAGTACTTTTGACGCATTAAACGTTTATGAAGACGGTGACGGATAATTGCACTCAAACACTTTTCCTCCGGACGCAAAAGGTGATTCACAGTTGTGTGAAAGCAGTGCAGTGTAGCGCCCACTACTGGCCAAGAAGACTTGCTTCAGTATGCCATGGCCGGGATTGACCAGCTTGCGATCCCCGATACCTTGGAATATCGTCGCCTTTTTTTTTTCTTTTTGGAGGAAACTGCGGACAAACGATTTAAGATGCTTCCTAACCGCCGCATGTCAATGTTTTTGTTTGTTTGTTTTTTAAATTCAGTGCGCTATTGCAGTAAAACGGAGGAGGATCTTCGAATGAAAAAAGGCTCAAGTCTTCTCCGTCCACCATGTTGGACCATCTCATGGTTCGGCAGAGCGTGTCGGAGTTCACACACTCTTATCGTAAAGCAGCAAAACACGGTGCCCCTGTCGCGGGGAGAAATGTGGGTGGGGTGAGGGGGGGGGGGGAATTCCTTCAGGCTTGCCACTCCGCCGCCGCGCGCGCACGTATAGCTCCCGGCGTGCGTGTGATGTATTATTAAATAAAGTCGCGCAACACTAGCAAAGTGCGTATGTGACATTTTCCTCTTTATCTTGCAAACAGCCCCCCCCCCCCCCCACGCGCTCCGGCAAACCGATGTTTACCGCTTCCATAATGTGCCCGTTTACAGAGAATCAAAGAGTAAATAAATAGCGAGCCCAGCAAGGAGTTAAACGGGCAACATTTGCATTTGTGTCAAATGAATCGAGCGGCGCTTAGGGGAGGTTTTTAAGCTTATTATTACAGCCGTGGATCACGGGAGGGAAATTCATCAGATAAGCCGCTTAGAGTGGCCTTTATTTTCCTCGACGCTCTGCAGCAGTATTTGCTCGGTGTGTGTGTGTGTGAGAGAGAGACGGAGAGAAGAGAGAAAGAGATTCTCCGGGGAGGAGTCCTGACAATCCCGCCGCGGCCCAACTCCCCGCGCAAACGCTGCAATTCAACACTGCGACGACGACGACGACAACAAAAAAGAAATAAATAGCGTCAAATAAAAGCCGCCTTCCCAATTAGTCATTTGTTTGTCATCCGGCCTGGATTTTTGTGGCCGTATTGGGGATTGCGCAGCGGCCCACCCTTCTTCAAATGTTGTCCGCAATGCTTAGAGAACCTGTAAAGTCAAGTTGGAGATTTGTTTCGGGACGCCGCAGACGTGTTTCAAGGTAACGCGGGTCAACAACAAGTTTGAATGTTTTCCGCAACGTATTTTTGTCCCCGGCGACAAGCCCCCCCCCCCCCACACACACACACACACACACTTAAACTTATTTATTTTGGGCCTTGAGCGCAACAATTGCCCACCTCTGCTTTTAGATGATACTTGGCTGCCCAGAGGGCAGAAGAAATGAAAGACGCTTGCGTGGTCCAAGCTGGACCGTCACTCTCGTGACACCGGGCGGGAAAATGGAGGGCTTGTGTTCCTAATGTTGTGGCCGGTGAGTGCACGTTAATGATGTCCCGCGGAAAGGTTAATAAGAGCCAACGACCAGAAGAGGCAATTTGCGCGCTTCTCTTGTTTGCTTTCAAGAAAGTTGCCATTAGGCTTAGAGGATTTGTGCGGTTTCAAACTCTCGGCCGCGGCAACAAAGTCCTCGCGCCGGCGGTCACAGAGAGGAAGCAAATGCTCTCCCGCCGACAATTATTTCCCAGAATACGCTTTAGCAAAAGCCACCGCGCACGCCGGAGCGGATGGGAAGGCGCTGCTGCGCGTCTTCCTCCTTTTACGAGCTAAGATCCCGGTCGGCTCGCGGCCGCCGACCGACCGGGTTCCCCGCCTCACATTTGAACCAATGACTAACTTGTTGGATTCATTTATGGATTCATCTGCCGCACAATGTTCAGGATCATAAACAGTCGGAGGATGCCTCGTGGCGTTTTCCTTCCAAAATCAATAAAAGAAAGACCTGTTTTGTTAAGGGCTCCAGACTTCGGATGCGAAGCGGCCGCTCCCGATGCCCAGCCTTTGCCGCATCTTTTCAATATCCCGGAGAGCCATCTTAAGGTCCGTATACCCCCCCCCCCCCAAGGCCAACTTTTGGCATACCAGTGGGACAACTGCATGCGGCTGGTCAAAGCACATAGCATCCCCCGTGACGTTAGACAATTTAACATCTAACGCGTCACGAGAGGTACTGCAGGGTTGCCTTGAGATATTGACTGCGCGACCACTCTCGTAAACTCCAAACACTCATCTCAAGTTATCTTTCCCAATGGAAATGACTAGAAAGACCATTCATCCTTTCCAGCCTCCCACCCCCAAAACAACGATAATGTACGTCGTGTAGAGCACGTGTTATTTGAATAAGAAGCTGGATGATGAGGTCATACAGAATGAAATAGAACGCGAGGCAATCATGGGCATGCAACTCTGGTCCTCGAGGGCCACTTTCCTCAGCTCCTCTGTAAGCTCGAGTAATAGTTGTTTTTTTTTTTTACAGAGGATCAAGAATATGTGCCTGTGAGTGCCTGGTTTATCTGCCCGCATGCTGTTCAAAATATCGGCGACCGAAAGGGCTAAAGGGGCAATCGGTGCTCTTTGGGCTAGCCCGCGTATGGCGTTTTCCATTGTGTGTTAGCATTAAGCTAGCTGAGGCGCCGTGATGCGGTTGTAGTTGTTTGTCATACGCAATGTGGAAAATATCTTTTATTCTTACTATTCATTTATTTATTGAACTTCGGTTCAACCGAGCGTGACCATTTTGAAGACTCTTCCGATATCTGCCAAACTGCTGCTTGCTTGAGTTCACCGCCACCTTATTTGCGTTTGCAAGTCGAGGGGGGAAAAAAAAGAAAACGTGGTCCAGTATCTGAAAAAGGCGTACCTCTAGGTACAACTATAGTGGCACACGAATGTCAGCTCGTGCCATTTTTTTTTTCTTCACGCATCACATGCAATTATCCGACTATTTGTCCCAATTGTGAGCAGGGCAAAGCGCGTCCTCGTACATGGACCTTAATGCTCAAAGAGTTTTCCGTAGGGTTGAAATAAGAGGGGAATTTCTCCACACCGCTTCCCTGCTTGCCGGTAGGTGGAGCTTGTCTCCTTTGGCTGGAGAGGAGGAGGAGGATGAAAAGCTGGAGCTGGAGATGATTAAGGCGGCAAGAGAGGAGAGGAGGGATGGCAAGCAAGGGGCGAGCAAGAGAGAGAGAGAGAGAGAGCAAGCGTCAGCACTCCATGCGTTAAAAAGGGCAGATGGTAACGGCGGGTAACGGGGGAGCAAAGCCCTCCTCTGGCCGCGCAGCCAAAGATCAGTGCGGCCACTCAACACGTGCGGCCGGAACGTCGCGCAGTTAAGCTGGCCGGGAGAACGCGGCGGCGGCGGCACGCTGACAATGCTGCCCATGCTTCCTCTTCCTCTTCTTCTTCTTCTTCTCTGAGCCCACGCTGACAGGACACAGCAGAGCAGCAGCGGAGGAAAAAGTGTGCGAGGAGGAGGAGGAGAGGGAGCCGCGATTGCGGCGGGCGTACCGGGGGCACTCAACATTTGGGAGGAAGCCCTGAGCCAAAGCCAAGGGGGAGAAAAGAAGCGGGCGCATTTAGGACAAGAGACCTGCGAAATATTTCAAGGAGAAACTTGCCGAAGAAAGAGAATTCATCGGCCCGAGCGGCAGCGCGAGGGGGAGTCAACTCTCGTCTTCGGGTAGGGCCGGCGCGCCTGGCGCTCTCAGCGCCAGTCCGGGAAAAAGTGGTCGAGGAGCTTCCAATGGCGTGCTACTACATCGTGATCAGCTCCACCCACCTGCGTGACGGACAGCTCAGGAGCATCAAAGGGGTGTTCCGAGGACCAATCGGAGCCGGCGGACACAAAAACAACCAAACGGTACGGCACTTTTTTTTTTTCAAAGAAAGCCCTTCCCGATACCTTGGCGCATCAATGAGAAACGTTATCGGGCCCCGCCGCCCGACTCTGCTTCGTATTTAAGCGTCAAGATTCGCAGGTGCATCATCATCGCTCATCTTTTTTTTTTGGCGCGTCAGGTTCAATCCCTCCGTAAGGAACGGCCGGAACGAGATGTAAAGCCCAGCAAATATGTTCGCTTAGACTTTATGGCGGGGAACTGAGGGGCGAGTAATGGAAATAATAAAATATATATATTTTTATTTTAAAACAGGATTAAGATGCAAAATAGGAACTAATCACTGAAACTTGTGGCGTGATCTCAGCAGCCAAAAAGGCGCAACGTGGGACCTCGGCAACAAGCGCGCGTAGCCCCGAATGCCGGAAGATTGCGCTACTTTCTGCGCCTTCCGCCCTCACGACGCCCTCCGGCCAGGGCGTCCGGCCGCTGCTCTTCTTGCGTCCATCAGGAACACTACGCAAGGCGCAGCGGGCTTGCCAAATGACTATGGATGTTCAAAATTGTCAGCCTGCTAGCACGAATGTCGAAAAAGCTGGGGGGTGAGGGGGGGGCGTTCCCCCAAATTCAACAAACCTGAAGATTCCAGTTGGGCGTGACCGTAACCCGCCCGGATGACTGACATTCGAGAAAGATGCAAAGGTTGCCGTTTTTGATTGATATTGCGACAGTCCATAAAAAAAGGGCCTCAGGCCGGATGCTAACAGGCTGATCAAAGCATTTGGAGGAATCGAAAAATACAAATCTTGATGTGATCGAGATTTGTAGCAAGATGCTCTCAACCCAAAGAGCGGCTGCCAAGAAAAGCTGCGGCATGTTGGCAGACGCAACGAGCACACTTGGCCTCCATTTCCAATCTTGAAAATCTCATTTTGTTGAGTTTTTGCTGCACAAGTATGCACTTTTTTTTTTTTTTTGGTAAACGCTTCGTCAATAATTCACTGCAAGTAATTTAGCGGGCCCCCAAGGTGCGTTCGACGACGTGCATTCCCCGCGTGACGGCCCCCCCGGTCATGAGGTCGGCGCCCACATCACTTGGCCCCGCCCCCTGACTTGATTGTCAGCTCTCTAATCAAAGTGTTTGCACAGTTAATTAATTGCTGCTTCCATTTGCTTAATTGACTGGAGGCGCAGGGAGGCAGATGGGCTGGGGAGGTGTGGGGGGGGGGGGGGGCGCTAGGCTAAGCGCTCCGCTGGCTCGCCGGCGGCGGTGGCGACGTCACGCTCGGCAGCCCGGTCGAGTCTCGGCCCGGCCCGGCCTGGCCTGGCGCCGAGCGCCTGGCGCCGGTGCTCCTTCGATGAGCTGCCAGGCGTAATCATCGTTTTGAGTCATATGCTATATTTCGTCAAGAAAAAGTCGTGTTTTATCATGAAATAAAAAACACTTTGATGGTGAATGGGGGAGTTTTTCACGGAATAGATTTGGTCTACCTGACAAAAAAAATAAGCGAGTTGGCAAATGGCAAAAAAAAAAAAAAGACATTTAATGGGAAAAACGTCTGTCAGAGAAAAGATGAAAAGGAGAGTTTTTCTTGAACATTTTGTTAAATTTGACATAAAAGTTGCCACTTGGCGCGCTCACAAAGTTTGAGAAGTTGTATTTTGCCAAGAAAAAGTCATACCACAAGAATTTTCTTTTCCTTGTTAAAAGAGTGAAACCATTCCTGTTGTCGAGGAATACATTGAATGATTTTTTTCACGAATGATCTCATGATTGCCCCCTTGAGGCGTGGATGTCGATCATGCCGACGTCAAGTCCCCACTGCGGAAACGATGTTTTGTCATCGCTTGCTAACGGGCTTTTAAACAGCCACTTAAGCGCTTCCAAAATGTGCCCCGTTGACGTGGTTGCCACTGATTTATTGACACGTTTTACCGCGGCTCCGTTTCCTCTTCCTGCCCCCACCATCCAACGCTTTGGACCAAGGTGGTCATTTATGGGGATTCTTGGCCTTGCGGTTGGGCCAGAGTAGGGCGAGAGGGAGAGAGGTTGTTAAGCGATGTGAGAGTGGGGCGCTGTAAAGAGATTTAAGATAAGATAAGATAAGAAAACCTTTATTAGTCTCGCAATGGAGAAATTCCCAATTCACAGCAGCAAAGTTATCAAAGGAAGAAGTAGAACAACAAAATATAAGAGCTGCTGGAAAGGCAGCCACTCTCGCGGCGCCATTTTGAAGTCAAAATAACAAAACACAACACATAGGACACAGACATACGACCCGTCAAAGGTGCTGAGTGGTTTTTTTTGGGGGGTGCCTCTCCCAGTGTGTCCATTTCACATGTTTATTGGTTAAATTGAAGTTCTGCTGTTGCAACCGATGGATGCGCGCTAACATTAGCCTTAGCCTTAGCGCTAAATTGGCCGGGCCCCAAACAAGAATCAACTGCGACATAAACACTACGATATGTTTCCCAGGAATGGATTTACTAGTACTACTCTAAAACTTTTGCACAAGTTCTCCAGTAAGACATTAAAGCCGTCAAAGTAATGACGCGAACAAGTTGAAGAAGAGAAGTGAAGCAATAATGAGTGATTTCAACCCACGGCTGCGTCCGTCACCTTTTCCCGGAATAGCGCGCCATATATACGGCGAGAGTTAATTGGCAAACAAGCGCACACGACAACCGCCAGTCACCTCGGATCCTCGCGCGCACGCCGACTAATTTTATCTCCGTCGGCGCGGGCGGCCTCTGATGAAACGGCGCGAAAGCGCCACGCCTCCAAATAAGCCGCTGCGATCTGACACGTGTTTGCGCGGCACAAAAAAAAGGGAAAAAAACCGAGCCTTGTAAGCGGGAGCCGACTCCAGATCATCCTAAATATACATGGGGTTGGTGATTCCCAGCCACTGCGCCGTGACGCATCATTCGGTTTGCCGCGGGAAATGAAGCCAGTTCACATTGTTGCTCTGAAAATGATTTTCCATTTACGAAGGTCCGACCGGTGAAATGGCCAACGTTTTACTTTCTCGTGAGACAGGAAATGCTGTTTCTGGAGCTGAAGGACACGCGTGACCTTCAGTCGTCCTCTCACATGCCCATTAAGACGCAAGTTTTGGGAGTAGGCACCATATAGGATGAGAAGGTTTGCCGCTGTGCTTCCTGTGCGTTCTCGGTGTCAAAATAGTTGACGTCTCTGCAGTCCGTCCATCGGATCTTTCAAACGCAACTCGCTCAAAGTGGACATGTTTTGACATGCGAGTCCGTCACTCGGTGTGAGCATGGTGCTCATATACAGCATCCAAAGCTAAAGCTAAATTCATCAGCTCATGCACTTTTTTTTGGGGGGGGGGGCGTTATGTTTGTACTTGAAAATGCCTCTCTGTTGTCAAGTTAAACAAATATCACAATCTAGTTTTCAAATCATCAGTTATCAGATTTTTTTTTTTGGGTCAAATTATCGGAATTGGCATGGGCCTAAAATTAAAAAACAAATCGCACTAAGTGGTTCAATTAGCTTAGCGGTTTACGTGTCACATTTCTGCTTGGTTGGTGTGCTATGAGCTTTTTTAAATTTTTTTTTCTGGGTGTAAAATGTGCGCCTTGCTTGGATAAAAGATGAGAAACCCTGCACGAAGTCTTCAATGTAGCCGTTTGATTTTCACCATTTCCTCCCCTGACCTCCATTACCGAGCTAAGTCACGGCTCAATCAGCCTCCCCCCGTGCCCCCCCCCCTTCCCACTAATAAATGATCCTAATCCTCAAATGGACTTTGCCCCCCCAAAAGAAGTTATCCAATTGGTGATTTTGCAATCTCAATTCTCACCACAACTCAATGAGACGGACGATGAGAGAGCAAAAGCGTGAGCGTGCGTGCGTGCGTGCGAGCGAGCGAGAGAGCGAGAGAGCGAGAGAACGAGAGCACTTGACCTTGGCAGCGTAGTCTCGACTAATATTTTGAGGATTACGCTCGTAACTGATTACGCGTCATCAGCGATGGCATAATCTCAGCATTATTGGAAAATCTACACAGCTGTCACTTCTTTTCTTCCTTAAGGAAAAAAAAAATGCTACATTTAGTCGGCTTACATCCAATGATTTCTCTTTTTTTTTTGCGCGATTCATTCGAGACGGAGAATTGTTTTTCAATGCAAATTCTTTGAAGATTCTTGCTAAAATTGTGCGAAAAGTGAGAACTGCAGAATTGCGGAGGTATAATGTTGATCCGTTTTTCATCATTTCAGTTTAGCGCGCTGGCGTGCCAGCTTTAGAGTGCCTCGTTGCGGCCCTGATTTAAGAAGGCGAAAGAGTGCCTTATGGTCTCCTGTCGGTGCCTGCTTGACACTGGAAGGAAGCTCGAAGAGAATGGAGGAAGGACTTTCTTTTATGGAAAAAAGTCGGACGTTACAGCCAGCATGGACACTTGGGCTTCGCACTGTCGAGGCCGCTTTAGAGTGCCTCGTTGTCTACAGGGAGGGAGGGAGGATTCCCCCTGGAGCACATTTGACAATTAAGTTGACTTGACTTTTTTCATCACAATTTACATGCGTGGCCTTTTTTTTTTTTTTTTTACTTGTTGAAATTTGGCAAAAGTTGTCTTACTGGAAAACTTTTCTTTTCACATTTCTCAAAGAAACTTTTCTTACCGTCCGAGTGAGCGAGCACGGCCGCTTTTAGAACGCCGTCGCGCGTGACTTAACGACGCGGTCTCAATGAATGCCTCAGCCTCGGCAAACGTGTTGATGAGTCTTCTCGGTTTGAAAAGCGCCTGCGGCGTCAACCCGACTCATGAGCCGAAACTTTGAGCCGGAAAGATGCTTCCAAATGGCGTTTGGGAATTTTTCACACCTTTCCCAAATATTGGCGAGCCCGGCGGACACGTTACCGCGGCAACGTCCATCCCGGCCAAGTCATTAATGTACCGGCGCTTTCTCCGCGTCACAAGTCGAGAGTTTTTTTTTTTTTTTTTTTTTGGTGTGTGCGTGGAGCAGATAAGGGTGTCGTCGCCACTGCAGGTATGTGTGTAGTTGTTGCTATTGTTGTGTGTGCGCGTGTGTGTTTTCACAGATGTCGTATCTGCACTAGACGTATGCGCACTTCTTGCTAGTTGTGGTTCTTGCTGTGGATGTGTGTGGACTTGTTGTCATGAACGTGTGTGTGCCTTGAACTCACACAAACAACTTGGCTCCTCGCTCCATAAATTAGATAAAGGCTAATTCCTTCCTTCCGTGTGTGTGTGTGTGTGTGTGTGTGTGTGTGTGTGTGTGTGTGTGGTGCGGTGCATGCGACATGACGAGCGTGCGTGTGGCGGGAACTCTGTGGATGTGTGAAACATCAGCCATGACTGAGGAGCCATCTGCTGCCCACAGCCATGCGTGGGTGTGTGTGCGCGTGTGTGTGTGTGTGTGCGTGTGCGTGTGCGTGTCCTCCTGTGACAGCGCGGGCACTTGGCTGAAGCATCCGGCGTATTTATGATGTTGCCGCGTGAAACATGAAGAGTTCTCCGACGGGAGGAAGCGCGTGAAACGTCAACACGGAAGTGCTTCTTCCTTTTCTGACAGCCACTTTTTGGAAGTTTCCACGGTAACGGCAGCCGGCTCGCCTGCCCCCATCCGTCTCAGCCGAAAACCGCACGGGCCGACGCCGCCTTGAGAGCTTTTCCCGCAGCGCTCGCGCAATTTCAAAGTGTCTTTAGGCTTTATTCGCGCAATAAGTCGTCTTGATCTCGGGCGTGTAAATCCCGCCGCCGCCGCCGCCGCCGTCTCCCAAGCTCCTTTTTTCCGCAATGTAAACCAACTTTCAAAATGTGAGAGAAGTCGCACGCGACGAGGACAGAAATGGCCGAGCGTGTTGTTGCGACTCTTCCGGTGAGCGCTGTTGAGTCGAAAGGATCAACCGCATCCAAAGCCGAGCTCAAAAGGATTTGCCGCCGTCAATTCTGAACAGTTTTAGGACTTCCGATGATCGACTCGAATGATTTCTGAGCGGCAAAAATGACTCCTCTCATCTCAAGTGTATTTCTCGAGCGCTTTCGAAAAAAACACAGAATTCATACGGTGAGAAAACAAAACGATGCCTGAGAAGAAAGCCCAAAAACGGTCAAAACGAGCCTGCCCCCCCCCTCCCGCCCCCCCCTCTCGCCATCCTCCAGACAATGCTTGTTCTTCCCAAGATGTTCTCCGCGAGTGCCGGAGTGGCGCGCGCTAAAGTATATATATTGATGTAGATAGTCCATCGCCATGGCAACTGAGGGTAGCGAGCCGGCGGAGTTGAAAAGGGCGCCATCGCGACTTGGGTGAACCCCGCCAACGAGGTGGGCGGCGCCGCGAGGGGGGAGATGGATGGTCGCCAAGCGTAATGGCAACGGCGGGAAACGCGAGCAGATGGAGGAGATGCGGAGTGAGGAAGTTTACCCACGCTCGCGCTCGTTCGCCCGCTGCTTCGCGACAACCGCCCCCCCCCCCCCCCCCCACTCTGTTGCATCAGTGATTTCCCCCACCCGTGAGCTGCGGGAAATGAGCCAATCTTCACTTAATTGGTCTGGAAATGATCGTCGATGCAACTGGAGCCGCGCTATGATTCGTTCGTTGCTGGATTGGCCAGCGGGCGCTGAAGGCGGATGCCCGGTGGGCCGCTGTCGTTGGGGGGCTGTTGCTGTGCTATCCGAGAGAGACCGGCGCACAATTTCGAGAGAGCATCCTATGAACAAATTGTTACACTCAATGGCAATTGATTATTTTGGCACCGTGGCAAGCAAACAACGTGGCTGAGAAGTCATCGTTCACCGCGGCGCTAAAACGTACACGCGTTCCGCAACCTTTGCGCAACACACTCGCCGCGCGAGCCATCGCGAAGAATGAAGAGTTAGTTTTGCGTCATCGTGCCTTTGAACGCACGGGCCATTCATTGATCGCAGTCTAGCCGACGCCGTCGGCCGTGATTAGCCGTTAGCCGGCGAGCGCAAAAGAAGCCGACGATCGGCGAAGCGACAGCAAACGGCACGATTGAGTCAATTAACTCATTCTGTACCAGCCAATTCTGGACCAAGTCTGAAAAGACGTTTAAAAACGTCTTTGGGAGTGAATGAGTTAAGCTCAGCAAAAGCTTGCTTTTTACTTTGACTTGATCCTGCTTGTATGAGGGAGTGTGCTGAGCAAGGTTGTGTTTGTTCCATGTAGTTTATTTCAGGAAATCATGACTGTGGATGGGAGGGGGGGGGGGGGGGGGGTTGCGAGCACGTGTACACGTGTTTGCTCCAGTGGGCGGGCAAGTCTAGGCCCAAAATGCGCCAAGGCTGATTGGTTGTCCCAGCGCAGCTTTTGGGGAATTCATTTTGATTTTTGCGATCAAAAGCCTTTCTCGCAGTCTTGTCGAAGCCGTTTTACAGTTTGAGGGGTCACAAAGGGGGGGGGGGGGGTTTCTTCTGCATTTTGTCCAGAAACCGGTGCTTTTGGTGAAACCGGCCCCTGTTTTATTGTGGCGTACTCAACAACGGAAAAAGAAACTAATCTTGTTTTTTTTTTTCTTTTCTCTTGAACGTTCAATTCAGCGCTTCTATTGTTCCAGAACAGCATTTTGTGTTGTTCTTTTAAGAGCGGACAGCATGTTGGGAAACGGCTGGCAAGATGTTTTTTATCCATCTAGATTTGCAACGGAATAACATCTGCCGTCACTGGAAGTCATTCGATTTCATTTCAATTCGGGTCCCAGCCAGTGACACACAAAGCAATGTCCAACAGAGGCTGACGCGAACGTGAACACGTGAGCCTTCGTCGGTCTGTTAACGGTTGTCATTGCGGTGCGATTTGCGGAGCCAACTCGTTTCCTTTTTTGAAGTGGCACTGAGTGTCAAAGCTTTGCGAGTCGTTTCTTTGTTTGCTTTTGTTTGCTTTTGTTTTTTCCACTGGCGCGCTATAGGTCGGACGTTTTAGCCTGCTTGGAGAATGGCTTGTATTTTTGTGTTCTTGTGCCTTTTCTTCTCATTTGTCTCCCCTCGGGACTTTTATGACTTTGCCTTTCTAGTCGTCGTTTCATTTGATTTCTGTCTGCGTTTTTTTTTTTTTTTGCTTGCTTTTTTTGCAATCACCGGCCCGCCTTTCTTCTCCCTCGCCTCGTCTTCTCCTTCAATTGGCTTCTCATTCTTCTGCCTTTTGATTGCATCCATGCGCTTCTTACCCCTCCTCTTGCCGTCTTACCCCCCCCTACACCCCCCCCCTCTTGCCCCCCCCCCGTCAGCACCTCTTCGGTCTCACTTAAGTGATCAGTAAAAACGACCATCAAATAGTAATCATAAAAACAACAACTGTCCTGCCGTTATAGAACGCTCTCCATCTGGATCGCGCACACACACACACACCCACATAGAGGGAGTGTGTGTGTTACACGCCACGCGCGCGCACGTGAAGAGGAAGCGTGACAGAAGGCCAACGACGCGGCGCTCCGCTGGAGGCGAAACGCGGCCTGTCGGCTCTCTTGACGTTGGGCCAAGATCACGTTCTCCCTCCCTGGAAAGACGATACGTCCGTCCTCAGCCGCGCGGCGCCAATTGCGTTGCGCGTCCGTTTCCGGGCGACGTGTACGACGCACGCCCACCGTGGCGTGCTCAGAACGCGACTTGACTTCAAGTATGTCATTGAATCAAAGGTGGACTTGTTGATTTGAACGGCGCGCCGGCTGCCTTCAGCCAATATATTTTTTTTCCTAGCCTCTAATTTCGCACGCGCACCGACCGCGATTGCTGGTGAATGCAGGCGCCGCGCCGCGCCGACCGACGCGACGCGTTTTTACGCTCTTGCGCGCACTTGGAACGCCCGCGCCGCCTTGGACCTCGTTTCGTCTTCACCTCTGCTGCCGTCACATTCTCGTCCGTGCGCCCCGAAGCGGGTTGCCCGCTTGCGCTGTGACATTTCATGCACTCGACACCCGGAATGAAGCATGTGTGCGTGCGTGTGTGTGTGTGCGAGTGTTGTTATGGCGGCGTGCTGTCAAAGGAACTTTACCGAAGAGACATGGAAGACAAGTGCTAGTGGTGTCTGCGGGCACAAAAGGTCATGGCGGTTATCTTAGCGCCGTCAAACATGTGCACGCACACACACACACGGCGGGGGGGGGGGGGTGCGTGTGGTAGTGCGTTGGCATGGTGTGGCGTCAGCGCCTCAAATGACAGCAGAGCGGCAGATAGTATCGATCGGTCTGACCCTCCCTGACCGTCGATACCGATGAGCCCATCCAGATAAGCTTGCATGCGATCAATAACACTCTCTTTGTCCCACTCTTGTCACCGATGAGCTAACCTGGGCGCGAGTGAGCTCGGGATATTAACTCATTCACTCCCAAAGACGTTTTTAAACGTCTTTTCAGACTTGATCTAGAATTGGCTGGTACTGAATGAGTTAATGTTGGATGATGATGATGATGATGATGATGATGATGATGATGCGCGCGTGCGCGTGGCAGGGCTGCTTTTGGGGGCACCTTAAGGTTGGTCAAGGTGAGCCGTAATGGAAGTCTGACCAGATCCAATCGGGGCCCACTTGTGGCAAAATGAATTGGCCTCGCACGAGGAAGGCGTGCGCGTGAAGAGGCCGCGGCAGCTGGAGAAAAACTAATCCAGCTGTGACAGCTTTGGCACTTTTCTTCAAGAGAGCAAAAAAAACAAAAAACTAACAAGCGGTGTGAGCAAGTGAAAGTTTTTCACATGCCAATTGCCACTTTGGGTGATTGGAATGATGATGATGATGATGATGATGGTTGTTATGATCATTCTTCATTATTGTTTTATGCACGCCTATTTGTCGAGCTTGCAAACTGAAAAAAGAAGGAATCGCGGCGGGATGATTACGCCGGGCCGTGGCGATTGAACCTAAAAAAAACAAACAAACAAAAAAAATCATCCTAATAAGAATAAAAATGATGGCTACTCGAAGGTATGAAAGGTAGCCACGGCGAAACGCTTGAGTTAGCATCGGCGCAACGCGCTTGACGCGGATCGAAATGGAGCGCGCGCGCAAAAGAGTTTCCGTGAGGAATGAAGGAGCGTTTCCAATTCGGGGCGAATGCTTTCTTTTTTCTTTTTTTTATTCGAGCGTTTCACGTCAATAAGGACCGAATGTTCTTCTTTGTTACGACACCGATAGTGGTGGCTAGCGCGAGCGTGCGTGTGCATCTTTCTGTTGGTTTTTGTGCGAGTGCTCCTGTCACGGAGTGTTTTTAGGATTCATCTTAGCCTGGCTGAGAGTCCCTGCAAGCCCTTTGCCTCTTTGGATTTTGGGCAATGTTTGTGCTTTGGTCGTCATTGCGTCCTGCGTGTCTTGAGTGTTGTTCAATTATGTGTGTGTGTGTGTGTGTGCGGAGAGATAACATTGTTGTCACTGAAATCTATCGGCTTCAACAGGATTGCTTTTCGCTGGCTTTGCTTGCTGCCGTGTTTCATTCTCGTTTTCCTGCTCCTCAACCCTCGCGAACCCTCGCCCCCCAGCCCCCCACCTCCCGCAACCCGACCCCACCCATCGCCCACTTCCAATCACTCTCAAGACTTTGACCTGCAAAGTAACAAGACCGCGTCATAGTTCAGCGGCTGCGGCGTGCGCACGCACGCGGGCGTACATCTCCTCGAAATGATTTACCCCCCCCCCCCCCCACCCCCTGCCTCCCCGCCGAGAGTGAAATAGATACGAGGGAGGCCACGGCACGGGAGCACGCGAGCGTGCGGAGACCTCGGAGACAGATGACAAGTCGGGAGGGATGCAGGAAGGGGCGGAGGGCGACGCGGGGGGGGGGGGGGGCGGGGGGGATGAGCGATGGAGCCACAAGAAGTGCAAGACGAGAACCAGCGAGGAGGCCGCGCGCAAAAGAGTCGCCGAGCGAGCAGGCGCTTTTGTTCGGCACGCAGAATCCGCAAGAACAAATGTCAGGATGTATCGCCTGCTCGGTCCTCAGTGGCTCATGGACTCCACCCCTGGAGAAGGGGCGGGGCTTATCATCCTGAACGGGACGTTGATCCCTCACCTCCATGGCAGTCCGCGGTTTTGGCGGGTCGGCGGCTCGAGACGAATGGCTTCCCCGATGTTTCGATCGCGAACATGTGCGAGGAGCCATGAAGTTCCCGCCGTATTTAAAAATTGTCTTTACGTTTGAAGGCGTCGTCGTTATTCCTAACCGGCTTATTTTAGACTGTTGGGCATTTGTCGTAGCTTTGAATAAAAATCTCGTCCAAGCGGTCCGTCACGCAATAAACGTGACGGCACCACGACATAGACGCAAATTTGCCTTCGCCTTCCGCTCGTCGACCGTTACGCGAAGATCTGCGCTCACAAGGTTCAATTCTCTTTGTTTCCCGTTTGGCTTGACAGTCCAAAAAAAAAAAATGGAGTCACTTGAAATAAAAACATCCAAAATATGTTCAAACAAACCGGATGCGTTCATCCATCCAAAGTCAGCTAGCTTATTGCGAAAGGGCAAAAAAATGGGCGAGCGCATGTTAGCGTCGCTGTTGATGATTAGCATAAACTTTCAAACGGCTTCGCCGCGGCCCGCGATGCCGACAAAGCGCGCTAGCGACGATACTCGCGACGGCGTCAAGCTCATCGCAAACGTCACCGCAGAAGCCGCCAAGCGCCAGAAAACATTTGGATAGCGTTTCCGTCATCTCCGTTTAAGCTCCGGCTCTGCTCGCTCCGGCGTTTCGTTCTCGTTTCCCGCAACCCGCCCCCCACCCATCGCCCACTTCCGACCGCGTTTACGCCGGCGTGACCGAAACGCTTCCATGTTGAGTTTCGCCCAGTGTGCCAATTAGTATTTATTCGTTTTTTTTTTTTGAAAAAACAAAAGAAGTCTTTTTTTCTTTTTTTCCGAATTTGGGTTGAAACTCTCCTTTGACGTGACATCATGCAGCGTTTTGAAATAGATGCCGCCCACGGCCACGGTTTTTGCAATTCCGGCAGAATGTCGGGAGCCGGCGCGCGTGGACTGGCGCCGGCTCGCTTTAATGAAAACTGTGATGGCTCTCAAGTCGCTTCGCCCGTTTTGTTTCTCGGGTCGGCCTCATGACCGCACCCTAATCTAATTTGGCCTCCACCAACGAGCGCATGCTAATGATGTTTACGACGGCCCCAAAAATCAATCAATCAATCAATCGATCAAATGCGGTCAATAAAGCCCAAAACACTCGGCGCTGGATTTTCCCCTTCTTCAACCGGCAAACAAAGACTTTTGGGATTGGCCTTTGACCCGGCTTATGTTAGCTGCCGGCTTCCAAAAGGCATAGCACGTGTTGCGTCATCCCGCGCCCTGCGTTTTATTTTGAGCGAGCGACACAACGAGTGTTATTTATGTGCGCTAAATGCCGACTGGCGCTTCTCGGATTTTCTCGGTCGACTGTTCTCGAACGAGTCCTTCCCTTGTCCGTCTCGCGATCTTTGCATCTCGAGCGGCAAGGAGAACTCTCCGATTGGTCGCGATCGCGACCAATCGGAGGAGGGGAAAAATGCTATCGTCACGGCGGGCCGCTTTGCGCCCTTTCAAATCACGTTTTCCTTTCATTTGCCATTCATT
Organism: Hippocampus guttulatus; assembly: GCF_054856545.1. Lineage (NCBI taxonomy): Eukaryota > Metazoa > Chordata > Actinopteri > Syngnathiformes > Syngnathidae > Hippocampus > Hippocampus guttulatus. Next base: position 900,535 of record NC_141270.1, read on the forward strand.
GATATGGTCCGATTGAGCCACTAGGTTTCCTTTTGTTTTTTTTCCTGCGCTCCGTTTAAAAGGTCGCTTCTTCCTGCTTTGCGCGGCGTCAATCTTCGCTCAACAAACGGCCTTTGTTGATCCTTGATGCTTTCCGAGCGCGACTTTTTTTTCTGTGTGACGACCAAGTTTCATGAAGCCCCCCCCCCCACCACTCCCTCCCCTTCCTCCCCGTAATGATGACCTCGGGGGGGGGGGGGGGGCGCAGCGGGCCGCTCGCTGCTGGCCTGGCTGCTCTATTCCCAGATTAATGCGGTGAGAGGCAATAAAGAGGAAAGAGTTGAAAAAAGACGTTGGCGAGAGAGAGAGAGAAGAAGGAAAGATGGCACTAAAAGGGAGATGGAAAGAACACCAAAAGTAAAAAAAAATCTCTCAGCCATAATCTTCACTCAGCCTGCAGAGGCTTTGCCAAACTGACCGCACACACACACGCACACACACCCCCACAGCTGCGTGGGCTACGTTTAAGACAGAGTGAAAATCAATGTGAGCGCTGCCACTATGCATGATAATGAGAAAGGCGTCCTGCTTGAGTGTGTTTGCGAGCGACACTTGTACTTGTGTGTGTGTGTGTGCTTGTTTGTACTACGCGTGTGTGTGTGTGTGTGTGTGTGAGTATTTTCAGTGTGGGTGTGTGTGTGTGTGTGGTCTAATCCCAGCTAAGTCCATTAATGTGTGTCCGACTGTGATAGCCAGTTGACGCTTGATTGTCATATCCGCCCTTACGGCGGGCCCGCGCGCGCGTGTGTGCGTGTGTGTAAGGATAAACCGGGTCTCTCCAATCCCACCAGGGAACGTCAGGCTTGAACAAAAATCACTCTGTAAAAAAATGTGCGCGCGCGCGCACACACACACGCGATATCTGGTGCGGCAACAACAAGAAAACAGTATCGGCCAAATAATTGCCAAGGGACGACAACGATGGCGAGCGAATATTGGCAACAAATAGAGTTAAGGAGAAAACAATCCCGACGAATGGCTCCAAATACTGGCGAGAAAAGAAAGGCAGCAAAAGCACCACTCGGGATGGGCAAGCATCGATTCCCGCTATCGTCGTCGATGGCGGGAATCGATGCGATACCGGCCGCAGAGTGGCGGTAGTCGTTACGGCGAGAGTCGCTTTCAAGAGGCGGTAAGCTGCGCGTTAGCTTCAAAGTTGATCGAAAGGGACAGAAGCCTTTCATGACCGAACCCCCAACGCGTGGCCGCTGCGCCGAAAGGGGTTCCTTGCATTTTCTTAAAGCGGCCCGACCGAGGTGCCGTGCGGCGGGTCGGGGCGACGACGATCTTCCTGCAGAAATTACTTCTTGCCGCACTCTCTTTTCTTTTCATTTCCTCCGCCTCTCCTCATTAGGTTTTATCTCTTTGTCACTTCCGCGTTGCTCCCGTTCAGACGGGCCGGGACAAACGAGCCGTGAAACGCTCGCCGTTAAGCTCCGCTCGCAAACGTCGGGGCGCCTGTATTTACGAGCGTGTGCGACTTTAATTCGGAAGAGCATTTAAGGTCTGCGCCAGATGCGTACGTGGGACTCGCGTGTCATCTGGCCAGGGATCATGGCCGAACCGTCGTGTAACATCGCTTTGAGAAAAAGAAAAGAAGACATGGTTGTGCGCTTCTCCACTCGAGATGTTTCAAGGTCTTCTTTTTCTTTTTTTTTTTCTTCTTCCGTTACTCGCGGTTAAAGTTTAACTGTAAAAGTTTTTACAGTAATCCCATTTATTTTTCACTTTTTCGGGCCACCACATCGAGCGCCGAACATCATCCGCAGGTGACCGGGAAAAAAAAAGCAGAGATGCCACCGAAATGATCAACAAACTGAGCTGCAGCGGCACTCACTCACACGGGCACAGACCCAATTTCACCCCCCCCCCTGCCCCCACGCCTCTCTCAGTTTAATATACTTCTCACAGCGTGACATTCTCGTGCACACATAATCCCACACTGATCTTGCAGCTGAAAATACGTGTCGCGCACGAGGTACATTGCAGTCGTGGAAAGAAAAAGCGTCTCGTTCCCGCCGTACAATTTCGTCGATGAGATGCGGAGGCGCCGGAATGGATGCCGTCATCCTGTCCGGTTTTACAGCTCCGTATTTGGCACGCACGCGCATATTCCCGGCACGGGGGGGGGGGGGGGGGGGGGGGGGCAGTTCCCGTGACCGGAAGGGGGGGGGGGAGCGGGCGCAGGAACAGCTTTGCTGGCCATATGCTCCCCAAGGTTGACACGGTTCCCCCTAGTGGACGTTTGCATCGCGTTTTGACTTTCACGTTTTTACTCTCGGCTGGCTTACGCTTTCTCTCATTCGGGGGACCAATACAACACAATACACGCAGGTGACCTTGATTCCCGTCCCTTATTTATTCTTTCTTTTTTCTGAAAGTGAAAAGGGGTACGACCACCGCAGCGTCAATGCTAGCTGCGTTAGCAAGTATGTGACGAGTCGCATTGCGTGTTGACTGTTCGGGCAAAGTTGTTTGAGAAATGCACAAGTTGTCATTCTCTTAGTTTGATGTTGACTTGAACTTAAGCTGGGAGTGGCATGAAATATTGTCACGTTTCTTTTTGAAGACTTGCTCAGTTTTTGCCAAACTTCTACTTGCTTTGAAATGAAGCAAGTTCAGTCAAGTTGGCGCTCGCAAGGCCGAGCAAAAATGAGGGCTCGCGTCCAAAAGAAAAAAAGAAAAAAGAAAAACCCAAACTCATAATGTGTGCGGGTCACTCGTATCTCAAGGCACACCCCCCCCCCATACATATTTTTAAAAATGGATCTGGTGGAAACCCCGCAATCGTGCTGCCGTGCACCACGATGCTGCCTGAAGATTTTGGAGTCTCGCAGCCCATCGCATCCAAACCGGAATATTTTCGTTTCATGTCATCTGACGAGTGCGAGCGGCGAGACGTGTCGGTTTGAAGTCAACTCCACGGGTGGCTAATTGCCTATAAAACATTCTCCTTCCTTTATCCTGATCCCGATTTTTGTTTTCTGGCACCGGCTCGGCGCTAACGCGCGGCGCATCAAAGTGCAACACGAGAAAAGACGAGCGAGTTATTAGACAAGGTCGAGACAAACCGACAAGGTGGGAATGTTTGGAGTCAGCATTCGAGTCACTTTGGATCAGAACTCTTCCAGAAACTTTGTTGCAATGGATTTCGCAAGACTTTTTTTTTTTTTTTTATAGCAAGCCAATGCCTAATCGAGTTCCGCACGCGATACAACAGCTTGTGGCGCATTATGAAGCCTAACGCACGACGGCCGAAGCTGTACGTCTCGCAAGAACGGAGAATGAATTCCACCGGCAAAGCTTCAACAATTAGTTTCCGTCAATTAAACCAGCCCCGTCCCTGCATTTTGGGAACGCGTTGCGGCCATTCATTTCAAAGTTCCTACTTATTTGCGAAAAAGCAATCGAGTGATCACACTTTGAAACGTGAAAGATTTTAAAATGTAGGTTCAACGCGATTTGCAAATCACCGTATTCCGTTTAGATTTTTGATTTTGGCACAGCGTTCGGAAGGTCATCGCAATTGGCTTTGTCGCTGTTGGGGAAAGCCTGCCCAAGTGAGTTTGAATCGAGGCGAGGACTCGAATGGACGTAAGCGGCTAATGCGGCCATCGGAACGGCGTCGCGCTAAGCGGGAATCATGCAAATGGGATGCTTGCGTTTCTAATTGACGGATGCCTTCATTTTGCCGCTTTAATAGAATCGCGCCACATAAGTCCCGCCTTAATGTTGCTCCGTCCCACCCAATAATGCCACATAAGTCAGGATTTAATGGAATTACAGCGGCTCACGGGGCAGGGGGGGGGGCACTTTCCTGCCATAACGGAGGCAGGACGGCGGCAAATTTGCTGCTTTGTCTCCTGTCTGTCGCAATCCGAGCAAGCCAGTGATGACATTCCACGGTCACCGTTCGCAAGGGGAAGCAAACTTTTGCGCTGGCGGGAACTTTCGAAGTTAAAATGCGGACGCGAAATAGTCGATTCGCATTTTTGATTGCCACTAAAAACCGTGTGCGTTATGATGCCGTGGAATATGGAGCCACCGGTGGCGGGCCGTGCATTTCAACCTTAGGCCCTCGGTGACGTCACATACACGAACACAATATCGGCTCGTCAGGCAGCACTTCATTTCAGGAGCATTTAAAACCATCAAGTCTGCATTCACAATTAAGAGCAGGAAACTAAATTCACAGATATTGTCAAAAATAAAAAGATTTAAAAAAATACTAAATAAAATGCCACCCAAATGACGCTGTGTGATCATAAACAAGTCTGTCCAATAAATTGCGCAATGTCGCAGTTTCATATAAGACACCAAACACACAATAACAAAACAAACTATTCTTTGAAAATAAAATGAACAGATCATTTGCATTTTGAGAATAGGCTATACAATAACCGAAAATGTTGAGCAGCTGAGATGGAACGAATTGTAGTGCACGAAGCTGACTACAATGCGTCATAATAAATTGCAGTGAGCTGATTTATTTGTTGCATTTTTCTATCTTTGTCATTTTATTTCGTGACCATTAATACTAACGAAATAACAAGAAGAAACGTAAAATAAACTTCATTTACTCACCAATGTTGTGCCTGTTCACTGAGCTGCAGATCTACGCGAGTGTCCCCAAACGTTTTTAAACGCACCGTGGCTTGTAAGTGCCCAGCCGTGCTCTGATGTTTCCTTGCTGCCTTGGTAAAACAACTTCAATTGGTAAATCCGGTGGAAGGGACGTCTTGAAAATTGTTTGGAAAGTAGTCCAGCAACCAGATCAACGTCTTCTCCTTCGGCCATTTTGGGTCAAAATGCAGCAACAGCTCCCTCTAGCAGGCGCTCATCCAATCACCGAACGCGCACGTCCAGCGCCGACGTAAGGCCGGGGCAGACTCGTCATCTGATTGGCTATTGCAAGCTGACTGTGGCCGTTCATTGACAGCGCACAGGGGCCTGCTCTGTTTCATCTGAAGGTCCCGAGCAAGTTTAGTTTACCTGGCAACACAAGCTATCTGAAATATGATTGGTTAAAAACTCTACCACAATAAATAGGTTATTTAGCGAGTGGCTTTCGATGTTATTTAAAATAAGCCACTCGACTAAGTGGAAATAATATGACATAAAGAATACAGAGAATCATTTTGTTGACATATTTATGAAAATAAAATAACATCAATTAAATTTATGTTATTCTCAGAAAAGTAAATTGATTAAATGTACTTTTCTGAGAATGTTTAGGCCAGCAGAGAAGGCCTTGCTGGCCCTGACGGAACGCCACTGGGAGCCACGTAGATGGAGGGGTTCGCGAGGTGGCGCCAGCGACGGCGCCTCCGCCGCCAAAGGTCCAGCTTCACCCTCGCTCCTCGTCGCAACAATTTTTGAATGCGGGAGGACGACTTGATTGTCACTATTGGAGCAACAAGGACAATCGGTTGGGCGTCCATCTGCTCACCATGAGCGGAGCCGACGGCAAAAAGTCAAGTCGGAGATCCAAAAGCACACACTTGTTCTATCACAAGCGCGGGGGGGGGGGGGGGGGGCACTTTTTGTCCACGTTTGGAAACGCATCCGGTGACCGCGTGCAAATCATGACTTTGCGCCGTCGTTTGTGGCGCTTGACTGTCAGCTGTTGCTTCTTGGTTTTGTTTTTGTTTTTTTAATCCAAATGTGTGAGTCACCGTCCTTGCAACGTGACTTTTTTTACTCTCCGTGTTTTTTTCTTTTCCACCACCAGAAAAGCATCCACACGACTCAACACGCGCACACAAGAAGACGTGACTCGACGCGCGTGTTCGTAACGTTGTTTTTGTGTGTGTGTGTGTGTGCGCGCGCGCAGGATGAGGGCGCCTCCAGCAACCTGTACTGCGAGCTGTGCGACAAACAATACGTGCGCCAGCAGCAGTTTGACAACCACATCAACTCCTACGACCATCACCACAAGCAGGTGAGCGAGAGCGAGTGGGCCGCCTTCCGCCTTCCGCCGCCTCCACGTGTCTTTTGTTCCACGCCGGAGACAAAAAAGGCGCTTGCCGAGCTTTGGGACGCCATGCGAATGGAGCACTTAACACACCTTGAAGTTGGGACTTTTCTCCCATCGTTTATATATACAGAATATATATATAGAAAGAGAGAGAGAGAGAGAGAGAGAGAGAGCGTGTCGACCTCACAGTGCAGAGGTCGTGGCTTCGATTCTGGCTCCTTCCTGTGTGGAGTTTGCAGGTCCTCCCCTTCTGCCCGGCTTTTCTCCGGGTACTCCGCTTTCCTTCCCACATTCCCTAAACATGCATGGCAGGCCGACCGAACATTCTAAATTGTCCCTACGTGTGATTGTGAGCGCGGATGGTTGTTGGTCTATGCGTGCCCTGCGATTGGCTGGCGACCGGTTCAGGGTGTCCTTCGCCTACTGCCCGAAGATGGCCGGGATAGGCTGCGGCACGCCCCGCGACCCTCCTGAGGATCAAGCGGATCAGAAAATGGATGATGGATATTTTGAATGATGTAAAAAAAAAAAAAAAATCAAGCTTCTCAATTTTATTCGGATTGGCTGCATGATTTATTGAAATGTAGACTCAAAACATATCGGTCAGTCCATGAATATTTGATTTGAAAGCGGCAAAAGGTCCTTTCAAGACTAAAATGAAAATGAACATTAAATGATGCAATATGATTTTAAAAGTCATCATGACATCAGAAGACGAAAGAAGCTTTGACTCCGACCATGCGCTGTGTGTCGGTGAGCGTTAATGTTTGACATAAATAAAAATGTATATATATCTCAATTTTTTTAAATTCCTGTTTTTATTCTGGGGCCGTACGATGGAGCGCACGTTCTTGCGGCTGGCGTGATTATTTGCGGACGCGTCGCTATCTCGGCGCCGCAGAGCGCTCCGCGCTGGAATTAAGCCGGACTTCACTAAAGCCGACGCTTGAGCGCGCGCGCGTACTTGGAGGGTCGCGGAAAGCTTCGCCGTTGATAAACGACCGCACGCACCTCAAATATTGACACGCTTCTTCTTTCCACCCGCTGATGGACTTCTCCTCCCTCCCCGACTCACACCCCAACAAACTGCCGAGCACACACACCGACAGGCACGCTATCCCTCACGCGCGCTCATACGACGGCCACGCGCGAGCTAACGCGCGCGCGCGCGCTCCATCCGCACAAAGTGACTCACCCAAAAACTTGTTACTTTCCATTTCTTCTCCGCTGCCGATCGGACGTCGTTTCAGCGTCTGAAGGAGCTGAAGCAGCGCGAGTTCCAGCGGGCGGCGGCCTGCCGGAGGCAAAGGGAGGAGCGCCGGGACGAGCGGCTGCTGCGCAAGAGGCTGCGGCATCGCTCGCGGCGTGAGGACAAAGCCGACCGGCGCCGGTGAGCGAGACGCTTGAAAACGACTTTTCTCCTTCCCCAGTGGAAATAAGAAGCTGAAAACACACAACGCTTGTATTCGTGAACATTTGTCGGATTCATTTATTTATTTCAACAACAACTTGAGATGAGAGTGACATTTTAGAGGCGGAGGTGCGAGGTTTGATTGGAGGGCGCGGCCGTCCCCCCGGGGTGGGGTTTGTGCGTTTTCCCCGCGTGGCTTTTCTCCGGGTACGCCCTCAAAATTGTCCCCGAGCGCGAAGAAGGCGAGAGAGCGCAAGCCACAGACCGGCACGTCGGCGTAAAAACGATCCAATCCGTGTCGCCGAGCCACTCGCGCTCGTATCCGATTGTTGACCGATCAATCCCACGATCGCGGTCGCGGGATTGATCGGGCGCTCGACGGCTCCAACCACCAATTAGCAAACGCGTTTGCCGTTGCCGCCGCAAATGTGCAATCGACGGCTGGTGGTTCTCATGCGATGAGGCCGATTTGGGCTTTTCGCTGAGGCTACTTTGCCATTTGGGGGGGGAGGCAAACCCCAACTGCCGTGCAAACCGACCGCCGCCGTCGCAGAGCCAGAGAAGAGCCGCGCGTGAGCAAATTGATTTGCAGCTTGCGCCCTCTTTCTCACCCTCACCCTGCCCCCTTTCCCGTTAGCGCCTCGGGTTCGGGCCCCATGTTCCGCTCCACCACCGTGGCGGTGGAGCCGGCGAGCGCCGCGGAGAAGGACAGCAGCCACGGCGTGGGCGCTCCGGGGCCAGGTAAGGAGCTCCTCAAAGACTTGACGAAGGCCGTCCAGGCAAATTGCAGGCCTCTCACTTGAACAAATTCCTGCTCGGGATTTGGCCCAAACCAGCGAGCGCTCGCAAGCGGGCACAACGACACGGATGAGCGCCGCTAAACTGCTTAGAAATGTCACCTATGGCACGTGATGCGCAAGATGCCGTCAAACTTTGATCATTGGGGGAGGGGGGGAGGGGGGGGGGCTTCTTCATGCGGCCTGCCGCTTTCATTCTTGTCCTCGTCGGGGTTGAGGCGGCGAGCGGCCAGCAATCGAGTTCGACGAAGCTTCCGGTCGCACTCTTGCCGATGGAGCCTTTCCAACTCCTGTGCTGCAATTCAGATGTGCTGAAACTGGCCATCTAATGACGTGACCGTTGGATGAACAGCGAGATTGTTTGGTTCCCGTTTATGGGGGGGGGGGGGGGGGTCTCAGTTATCAGCCAGTAACGAAAATAAATGAAGTGTTTCAAAGAAAGGCTCATCATGGAGACTTTGAAATGGGCTTTTCATTTTCCCCCAATGGCTGGAAATGTTTGTTTTATACAACTGCACTCACGAGGAGGAGGAGGGGGGGGGCTTAAGAGGAGGAAAAAGAAGATGTGGGAGAAGGTTTGGAAGTGGGAGGTGAAGGGCGTCGCTTAAGACGCCATTTCGGTGGAGGAGCAATTCCAGGAGGAGGGGGGGGGAGGCTCGGGGGGGGGGGGCAGAAGAAAGTTGGCAATGAGACAATTTGAAGTAAGGGGGAGAAAGAAGAAGTTGAGAAGGAGGAGGAGGAGGTCGTCTCGGAAGAAATGGAGCTTGAGGAGGAGGCTTAGAAGGAGCTTGAGGTGGGAGGAGCTTTGCGAGAACAAAAAAGGAAGAGTCCAAGGACAACAAGGGCCAGGAAGAAAAAAAATGGAGGAGGAGCAGTCCAATGTTGAAGGGAGAGAGAAGGAGGAGGTGCGGGAGGAAGCCGCGGATGAGGGAGTGGCTTTGAAGCGACCCCCCCCGTCGGCCGCCAAACAAACTTCTGGCCCATCGCTGACGATGGCGCAAAAGCGCATCCGCAGAAACGGATCTTGTGAGGAAAATGAAAGGCGAGCCTCACATTCATCAGAGCGCCCAAATCACATCGGGAGGGGTCACGTTGCTCGATCCTCGGGCCTGAAATCAAATCCTCCCTCCTCTCATCTTGATTTTGGTTTGCCTTTTCCGGGGAGATGTCGACGTAAGCTCTCTCTTGTCATCCTCGTCTCGTTCTTCTTCTCCCTCGCAGATCCTCAGAGCTCGCCGGGAAGCGGACTCGCGAGCGACACGCGGCACCCGTCCCAACGACGCAACGCAAACATCGTCACGCCGGGCTACATCGCCCCCGAAAACGGCGCCGCCGGCCAAAGCGGCGCCTTTCACAAGCTCCCTTGGGCGACCGCTTTCTTCAGCGACGCCATACGAGCCAACAACGACGACGAGCGGCCCGCTAACGGTGAAAAAAAAGCCTCCGCCGCCAACAGGGGGCGCCCCGTTTGCTTCTCGCTGCCCAAGAGGAGCTGCGTTCTCCTGCACCGGGCGGCCGCCGTCTTTATCCAAGCCGGGCGGAGCTCGCGGGACGGCGAAAGCGCAACGCCGGATGAGAAGCAGATCTCCTCGACGCCGCGCGTCCGCGCTCGGACCCGAGAGCCGGATGACGAGCCGAAAGGCATCCCGTCTTTATGCGACCGGCGGCGTGGAACCGCAGCCAAAGATGGAAGCGGGAGTCGGCTCGGGGCCAAAGTGAGCGGAAATCAAGACCTCCGAGTGATCGACGGCCGGCTTACTGGAGCTCAAAGTTCCACGGGAGACCGAAGCAAGGAAGGGGGTTGGACGAGAGCCCAGGACGGTCGTCAAAGTCCAAGCGTCCAGTCAAGCGGGGGAAGTGGGACTTGGGCTGAAGACCGAAGTAGAACTGATGGCGAGCGTGGGCCAGGAGCTCGTACCAGAGCCCCGAGCTTTGCTCAAACCGCGACTGAAACTGAAGTCACCCCAGGTGGTGACGGAAGTGGGACCGGAGTCCGACTTGTGGGTCCGAGCGCCACGGGACCTCGAATCGGTCCAGGGACTGCGTGCGGCGCCCACTTGACCGGCGACCGGGACCTCGGCGGAACGGGAGCCGTGCCGTTTCCTGGGCTCGGCGCAAGAGTCATCCAAGAGGGCGGCGTCATCGGGACTGGAGCCCGAGCTACTTGGCAGAGGGGGGCGGCGCTTGAAATCATGCTAAGGTGCGCCGCTCGAGAGCAAGATGGAGCTGAAGGTTGCCACCAAAATGAGACAGGAAGCCAGAAGGGAGGCGCACGCGGGACCGGGACCGGTGCCGAGAACGGAACCGAAAGTCTAAGAAGCGGGACCGGGAGCCGACCGACTGCCGCCGGTCATCGCGCGCCCAGCGGGGATCCGCCGCCACCGCCGCCTTTCAAGTGTCAAAGTCCCGCCTTCGAAACCTCCGACCGACCCGACTTGGCCGAACCGCGACATTTTTCCGCCCCCGCCGAGCTCCAAAAAGCAAAAGCCGAGAAGCAAACCCAAGACTCGAGTCCGAAACAAACCCCGACATGGCCTCCGGGTCGGCCCTCGGAAGCCTTTTGTCCCGTCCTGAGCCGCGACGGCAGCCACGTCCTGCCGTGGCCCTCGGAGATGCTCCGCCGCACCCGCACGTCGCCCTCGCTTTCCTACAGCGTCAACCCGCTGCTGTACGACTTCCGAGCGCACGCGCGCGGCCGCGGGCGAGCGCTGGGAGGGATAAAGTCGGCAGTGATCGAACGAGCCGGCCGCCAACGCGAGCGGGAACGCGGCGGGGGAGGCGGCGAGGCCAAGTCGGATGAGAATCGAGGAGGACAGGCGGGAAATCCCCTGCAAGCGGCTGGCAAAGCGGGCGCCGCATTTACGCACGCCAGCGCTTCCAAATCTACCCGTGCTGGCTTGAGGAGGAGGAGGAAGAGGAGGAAGAGGAAGAGGAAGAGGGGGAGAAGGAAAAGCGCGGAGGAGACGAGCGGGAAAGGGCAAAGGGGCAGCGGGATAAGAAGCGCTCTCGGCAAAATGGCGAGGCTGGAAAGGGACCACGTCGGCACGGACGAGGGGCGGGAAAAGACACGATTAAGTCGTTTGATTGGGGGCCCCCAAAAAGGGCGGCGGCCCGAGGAGGAGGAGGCGGAGGAGGAACGGATCGTCCGGAACGACGCGCCATTATGTCGCCTTACCGCAAAGCGCCGTAATCGCTCCAAGCGGGCCAACGCGGGCGCCGGCCCGCAATCATCCTCCGGGTGGGGTCCCGCGCTCACAAAGCTCCTCTGCGGGGGCGCCATTAGCCCCGCTCCCCGGACGCCGCGCTATCCCGAAATTACGGCCCCCCCCGCCGGCACGGACGCGGGGCCCGGCCGCAAACATGGAGACGGACGCGAGCGCGGCCCGGAAGGCGACGGCCGCGGGAAGCCGACGGAGATAAAAGCTCGGGAGGCGAGCGCGTGCGTTGCCCCGCCCCCCCGCCGAGACGGGGCGGGCCGGCGCCAAATCCGTCTCAAATGCCACGCGGCGATTAGCCCCGTCCCGCTGTCCTTTGGCGCCCCGGCGCGCGCTCGCCGACAAACGGCGGCGGCGGGACCGATTGGCTCCTGCGACGCACAAAAGCAAGAAAGGACGCCCGGCGTCCCGAGCGCAGCGCTCGCCTGCCGGGATCTTTGGCGGCAAGTGACAAGCGGCCGCAAGAGGAAGTGGACAGAGCGTCCGCAAAGCGCAAAGAAATGCAAAGCGGGACCGACACGAAGCGGTTTGGGGAGAAATTTGGACTCGACAGAAACGAGCGAAGGGAGCAGCGAGGAGACGCGTCCGAGCCACTTCTCGCCTGACAGGACAGATTCTGCACGTCGGGACGACGCCCTCGACGCCGCGGTCGTCGACACGCCTTCCGAAGACGCCGCTCGTGATGACCACGGCGTCCAACGCCAACACGGCAGTGAGGAGATGCGTCCGAGCCACTTCTCGCCTGACAGGACAGATTCTGCACGTCAGGACAACGCCCTCGACGCCGCGGTCGTCGACGCGCCTTCCGAAGACGCCGCTCGTGATGACCACGGCGTCCAATGCCACCACGGCAGTGAGGAGACGCGTCCGAGCCACTTCTCGCCTGACGGGACAGATTCTGCACGTCGCGGCAACGCCCTCGACGCCGCGGTCGTCGACGCGCCTTCCGAAGACGCCGCTCGTGATGACCACGGCGTCCAACGCCAACACGGCAGTGAGGAGATGCGTCCGAGCCACTTCTCGCCTGACAGGACAGATTCTGCACGTCAGGACAACGCCCTCGACGCCGCAGTCGTCGACGCGCCTTCCGAAGACGCCGCTCGTGATGACCACGGCGTCCAATGCCAACACGGCAGTGAGGAGACGCGTCCGAGCCACTTCTCGCCTGACGGGACAGATTCTGCACGTCGCGGCAACGCCCTCGACGCCGCGGTCGTCGACACGCCTTCCGAAGACGCCGCTCATGATGACCACGGCGTCCAACACGGCAGTGAGGGGACGCGTCCGAGCCACTTCTCGCCTGACGGGACAGATTCTGCACATCGGGACAACGCCCTCGACACCGCGGTCGTCGACACGCCTTCCGAAGACGCCGCTCGTGATGACCACGGCGTCCAACACGGCAGTGAGCGGACGCGTCCGAGCCACTTCTGGCCCAACGGGACGGTCAAAGCGTGTCAGGATGCCAACCGCAGCGGCGTCCATTCTGTCGACAGCAAAGTCGTGGACGCGCCCGCCGAGGACGTCATCAAACGCGGACACGGCAGCGAGGCGACCGGTCCGAGCCACCCGTCGCCTGACGGGAACGCGGAGCGTCCGGACGCTCACGAAACAAGGTCGCCGTCCCGCCTCGATGTCGTGACGGAGCGCTTTGGTCCCGCTCGCGCGGCGCCGCACGGCTGCCGTCGATGTCATGGAGGCATCCAAAGAGTGGATTCTCCCCACGCTGAACTCCTTGACGCGGACGCCCCCGTTTCAGACCCCGAACCGCCTCCGAGTGACGGCGTTCCGCATCGCGGGAAGGACAAGATGTCGGCCGCGCGCTCGGCGAACGAGGAGCACGCGAGCGGGAAGCGTCAGCGGGGCAGGTCGGCGGAACCCGCCTCCCCGGGGAAGAGGCCCCGTTTCTCCCTGGGCCTCCCCCCAGGGTGCCTCCCGCTGGGGGCTCCTCTCCTCCTGCCGCCGCCTTCGTCCTTCTCCTTCCGTCGCGGCATCATCCAGTACCATCTCTCCGTGGTGGCCCCGCCCCTCCCGCTCCCGTCTTACCGGCCCCTGCTGCCGGCCTTCGCCCCCCACCCCGTGGCTCTAAATCCCGCGCCGCCATCTTTCTTGGCCTCGCCGGCCATCCACGTCCTGGATGCCCCGTATCCCCTGGCGACGGAGTTTCACCCCCTGCTGAGTCAGCACCACGCGGCCCTGCTGGCACCCCCCCACCCGCCGGCCTTGCCCTTACAGGTGTTGTTCTAGCTGCCGTTTTGCGAAAAATGGACACGCCGACCGGGCCTGTGCTCATTTCACTCAGCCGCTGCTCGCAATCATCATCAGTACGGTGGGGCCACGGCGCACGAGTCGTTTTTCGACATAGGTGCCACCGTTCCGCCCATTTTTTGCTTTGACTTGCCAGGGAAAAAACAAAACAAAAAACGTTTGGTGATTTCACCTCAACTCATCTGTTTGGCAGATTGCGAACAATCGTACGATGGAGAGGCTTGGAGCTGCTTTTCTGCCACAAAGCGAGCGCTTAGCTTAGCCTTAGCAAAGGCCGTTAGCTTCACACAAAGGGAGCAGCAAAAAAACACGCAAGCGGCGTACAGCGATACGTTGAGGCTCGGCAGTTTCACGTTGGCTCTCTATCAAAATCGTATTCACGACATTGGGGCTTTTGTATCGCGTACGACGTCGTTCACGAAAAAGTCCACTTCCGTCGCTCTATCGCGGTCAGGGAGTCGCGAGTAAGGAAATGATAACGACATGCACTTCGAGCCTTCCGAATCACCGGATCGGAATTTTAATGTACCGAGATCGAGATCGTTCCTTAGAAAAGTGTCAAGGATTTTCCCTGCGGTTTTGGGACTTTGGGGTGTTCTTCCGCAGAATGCCTTTGGGGAACACACGGTTCTCCTCCCGAGGGTCCCCACAAAACTGTTAGCACGCAAAATGCCAAACCGATCGCAATTCAACGACGGTGGAATTTCTCGTTCTTTCCGGAAATGAAAGCAAATTGTCTGAAAATCAAAGCAGCGTTTCCCTTTTGGAAACGATACAAATCCAATCAATCGGCTCCAGACTCCCCAAACTTATGAAAAAACACCGTACCTTTTTTTTTGGTGGCGAGTGGCTTTTTGACGCGGCGCTCGCCATTCGCATCTCGCCGCTCGTAATTGAGATTCACCCACTCCTCTTGATCTTCGGCACCGAAGCGGTGCCGATCTCAAATCCAAAGCCATGCGACGCCGCCATCTCCGGAGATCTGCTTGACCGAAAAACAATTTTCACAAAACGGCTCAACAAGCCCCAACAAAAAAAACAGGTTCCACTGTCCCGATTTCTTGCCGTCTGCCGCCAATTCATTGCTTGATCGGTTACGGGCCGGAAAGCAAATCGTCCACCGCGTGGCCTCCAGTCGAAGACTTGCCATCGAATCGTTTTGTCGGGAAACAAAACGAGTGAAATGAATTTGGAGTGGGGTTGATTTGGTTTCCACGGCGACACGCACGCACCAACCGGAGTCAAATGACGCGGCGAATCTTTCGCCGGCTTGATTCAAACGCCTTTGGTGACCTTTTGCACGGCGGAGTCGTCGTCGTCGTCATGGCGGCGGCTTCTGTTGCGGCTGCGCCGGCGTCACGTCCTCATTTCCATTTGCGGTCGACTTCGGTGCCGAGGAGGCGGACGCGGCGCTGCCACTTCCCGCGCTGCTGTTCTCCTCCTGCGCCACGTCGCGCCTTGACGTTGTCGCTTCAGAGACCTCACATTGGATTGATTGATTTATTGGTCTAGTCAGCGATTTTTTTTTTTTTAATATCCATTTTCTGCCTGTATTTCATTTTTTTTTTTAATGGACAGATGGCCCTGGTCACTTATAGATGAGACTATTATAAATAAAATAAAAAAAGAGTTGAAATGCGTGTGCGAAATAGTTTATTTTAATAATGGAAGAACTCATGTTCATTTTTCAGTGCATCCATCATTTCACATGAATTTATTTGTCGCAGGTTAGCCAATTATTTCATGGCCGCGCGCTTGGATGATTATTTGTGTCCATGTGCTACTTATTTAGAATAAATTCACAAAGCTCTTCTTTCGTTGTTTTGAAATAGGTTGTCAATCTAAAATGCTCAGATTGTTTTGCTCATATTGTTGATCTGACAATGTGCAATGAAGAAATGAACACGAGGCATGAGATCAATCAAGAAGAATGCACCGGGCGTGTTTTGAAAGGTCGATTTGAAAAAGCGGCGATGAAGAAAGACGTTTGAGCGAAGCCATTTGGGGGGGGGGGGGGGGAGCAGATCATTTGGCAGAGACGAGATGTCCCGCTCGCTCTTTTTGCTTGACGTGTGACAAAAGAAACCTTTCCGAATAAAAGTCGTGCCATCGAGGCTTCCGTTGGGCCCCTGAAGCGGGATCGCACCCCTCCGCCCACCGTTACCGTGGTGATGCAGAGAGACTTTGCAACACATGTTGCTAACAAGTGGGAGGGGGGGGGGGTGAAGGTTGGCGCCACATGTGTGTGTGTGTGTTGTCGACCTGGATGTATTTTTGTAGCCCAGAGCCTCAGTTGAATGAGGCTCCCCTTTTTTTTTTCTATTCTGTGCTGATGCTACTCACGATGATGACTTAGCATCCCAACCACTTCTTTTCTTCTTCTTCTGTTCCTCTAAAAAGAAAAAAAAAACGTACTTGACGCGCTTGTCTTAGAAAAGCAAAGATGGAAATGGAAAAAATAAAGCAGTAGACTTGATGGCAAAGTGTCTCGTTTACTTTTACAAGACCCAAAAAAAAAAAAAAAAAAACAACCCCCCCCCGGCCAAAGCGAAGTGGAGCCAACGTGTTTTCCTGGCAAATGTCGGCGCACTTGAATTTGCCGAAAGAAGCACCAATCAAGACTTTCGGTCAGGTCCTCGCCCTCACGTTTTCGGGGCTTCAAATGAGCCGATGACCCCAACCCCAAAATTCCCCTCCTTTCTAACCCCCTGACCGTCTTAACCCTAACCCCCAACCTCTAAACCGAAATCCCAAATGTAACCCCAATCCCCATCTCGCTAACCTTCGCACGAACCTTAATCCCTAAAGTCTACCTCTCACCTCTAACCCCCCCCAACACAAACCCTGATCTTAATTTCTAACCTTGACCCTAAACCCCCACCACCCCCCCTCACTCTATTCCCCTATAAGAGGAGCTCGAAGACCCGCAGAGGCGCTCGGGGCTCCGCCGCGTGACCTCAAGCACAAGCGGAACGGCTCGGTTTTGGTTTGCCCCTCGCACGAGTCGCCCGCGCGGCGCCGGGGAGCCAATCGAGTGGCCGGCGACTTTGATTCGCGTGCCCGCGGGAAGGCTCGCCGCGCGTCAATCGATGCTCGGCGGCCGTTTGGCTGCTGCGGTGACCTTTCAGAGGTGCAAGAAAGCAACGGTGTGACATTCAAGGCAGGATGTTTGAAATCCACCTCGGCAAAATTTCTCATTTGTTTGCTTACCCGGGAAAGTTCTTCGCCGTCGTCATTTCGTTTTTTTTTCCGAGCTGTGGCAAGAAGACGAGGGAAGGGCCCCGGATGAGGAACAAAGAGTTCGGACATGAAAACCTCCAGCAAAAGAAAACAAACAAAAAATAAATAAAAAATCATCACAGGCAGGCAGATTAGAAAATGTCAAACACTAAAATCAGAAAACGAGGGTTAGGATTTCAAATTTGGGTTTCTGGCTTTGAAACGCGAGTCAAACATTTTGGAAAAGGTGCCGCTCGACGCGACAAGACAAACGCGGTCATGTTTGTAACAGGCGAACGCCTCGCCTCCAATAACGACACGAAAAGAGACGCGGGAAGCGAGCGGCAAACCAAGACGTCGCGCGAGGGGCGGAGGGGGGGGGGGCAACAAAGTGAAAAATGACGAGCGCAAAGGAGCAGAAAATTAAAAAAAGCAACCATGAGAAGACGACGCGGGCTCTTGAGGGACTTTGTTTCTCTTGCTGCTCGCAGACGGGCGAGGGGGGGAGGGGGGGCGCAAACTTGAAAATGAACTTACTTAAGGAAGCAAAAGAAGGATGGCGGGGAGGAAGGGGCGGCAAGGCGACTGGGAGGCAAATGGCAAGAAAAGTAGCGACGGGGGGGGGGGCAAGGAAGGGAGGAAGGACACAAGTCAGGCAAGATGGAAAGAAGGACAAGGAATAGGGGGGGGGGGGGCAAAGTAATTTTTGTGGCAAAGCACATTATCATTCCGGTTTCTTTGGGGGGGGGGGCTGAAGAAACGCATGGAGGACCTCGTAAGACGCACAACAAACTGATGGAGAAGGACTTCAAAATTGTCCAATTGTCAAAAGTCCGCAATGTCCTCACACCATTCCAAATCAGGATAGTTTGCCATTTTGGAATTTGAGTAGAACACCCCCCCCCCCCCTTGCCTACCAAGGCACATGCTTTGGCATTGCAGGTTGCGTAAAACGATTCGGTGGGCCCGCCAGTTTGACATTTGTGAAACCGAGGAATGAAGGAGGGCGAAAATGGGGAAAAACGGCCAGCAAGGAGGCGACCCATCACGGAAGGAGCGACGACAAAGGAGGCTAGGCTGGAAAGAAAAGCAAATCTTTTCTGTCTCTGTGATGGGATGACCTCAAGGAATTGCATCCCCCCCCGCCCCCCCCCCCCGCCCCGCAAGCCTTTGCAGCGCACGTATGGTCCAATCGTGCGGCCGAGAAGCCCCGCTAAGTGGCCAGCGGAGACGCTTGGCGGCACGCGCCAGACGGGAGGAAGCGATGAGCCGAGAGCGCCGTTGCGTTCGGGGAGACGATGCGGCGTGACGGACGGACGAAGACCACCGCCGGGAGGAAACGAGCAAGAGGGAGACGAAGCGCGAGGCGGCCGAGCCCCGCCGGCGGATGCTGAAGGTCCGACAGACTCGCCGGCGGACCTGCCGTCGAGCCCGTCGGCCAAATTGACACGCGCGCGTGCAAAATAAAGAGCTTTGGAGTCGGCAACAGCCAAAGTGGGTCAGACATCAAAGTCGCCGGCGGAAAAGCCGCTGGAGTGTCCGCGCGCGCGCGCTCGCTTACTCCAAATTGCTACTTGAAGCGCCTGCGCCTGCGCACGCACACCCACACACGCTTCCACACTTTCTTGTCCTTCCTCCAAATTGCCTCGCTCGTCTCCGCTCTTCGGCTTCCTCCCGACTCGTCAGACACACGCGGGCAGGTTGAAAATTGCACTGCGCGTCGCTGCCCCGGCGCGGCAAATAAGAGCAATCAGACGCTGAGCGCTGTGGACCAGCGCGCGCGCGCGCGGGCGCTTGAGTGGCGCGTGTGGCCAAGCCAGGTCAAAACGCAGCGCGGGCGCCCCTGCGGTGAGAAACTCGCCTTCCAACTTGACTTTGTCGCCCACCCACCCCCGCGCGGGGGGGTGGAAAGAGATCTAAGCCGGAGGAGAAAACTGCCACTCGACTGCAATTTGGACCCACAAGCGTTTTTGGTGCAGCGTGCCGCAATATTTGGCGTCTTTGGAGTAAGGCCGCAAACGGCCTCTTTGGACTTTGGCCGCCACGTGACAGTCGAGGTTGGCAATGTTCAAGAAAAATAATCAAGTCACTCAAAGCGCAATTGAAAGAAAAACAACCACCAAATCATTTCGCCCTTCACGTTCGAAGGAGTGCTTTTATAAAAAAAAAAAACCCACAACAACAACACACTGACCCGACATGAGCTTTGCAGCATTATTTTCAAGGCGTGGATTTTGCTATTGCGGCGAATGCGGGTGAAACGACGGGCCAAGCGAAACAAACAAACAAACAAACGGCATTTTCACGACGTCTCGGCGTACCAAGAAACGCGCCCGTCGCTCGACTTCTTTTCGACTCTCGGGATATGGACGCACATCAAGATGGCTGGATCGATATGGGCTCCAAAAACACAACGGCTCGCGGGAACGCCTCCTTCCTGTCCGACTCCTCCCACGCGCACGCTTGAGAGCCGCGACCGCCGCCGTGCGTCCTCAAACCCAATCGGAAGCCGCCATTTTGTTGCGGATTCTCTTGGCCGCCGCGCTTTTCAGCGGACGTCTTTTTGACAACGCAAGCCGTCGCTCGCAAAAACCGGAGTCGGGGCGGCCAACTTTGTCAATGGTCAAGAGTGCTTCAACCCGTAGTACTCCGTGTCCATGGACGTGTTCTACTGCCCCCTGGCGGCAGGAGGAGCAGCACAACGCCCACTGAACGCACAAACCGTTCATTCTTTCCATTGCACCGACGCCCCACGTTATGGATGTTTCGTTTTATCGAGTGGATCGAGATGGCTTGGGGGGGTCGGGGGGGGGGGGGCGAGGATCGGTCGGAGACGCCAGCGCGTCAGTTTTCAATCGGCCCTTTCTGCGTTCGTGTGACAAAGCGCAAGTCAAGCCTGGCTGGAGTGACTGGGTTGCCATGGCGATCTCCGCCACCATTTCCCGCGTGCGGTCGGCGACGAGCGACGACTCGGGCTTTTCCGCGTGGGGAGCGGCTCACTGAATCATCTCGCATCCTTCCCACGCTCGGCGACAGAGAAGAAGAAGAAGAAGCGGAAAGTTTTGCGTACGGATCCATTGTGGCGCCATCTGCTTTGCAACTTTGGCGCGACCCTGCGGCAGCCGGCGGAAAAAAAAAAAAAAAAAACAACAACACCCTTTGCACAAATGGCAACCGAGGCTTCGGAGAACAACGGCAGCCGCTTGGTCTCTCCTTTTCTTTTGCGTTGTTGGAATCTCAAGCGCATTGGACAACTTCACGAGATCTTCGAGGCCTTGGTTTACGGGCCGCACAACTTTGCGAGATAGGAGCCGTCGCTCTGCTATGTCACGCGAGCAAAAATTGCAGATCCGGAGACAACGCGGTGGCAACAAAGTCAACTCAAGTGGCTTGACATCAAGCGGCAGCTTGTCGGATGCATATTCACCCAAACGGCGTGACTTAGAAACATCTGCTAGCTTCATGCTAACGGAAAATGCAAATCACTATAGACGGGCTAAAGTATAGCATCCGTGTGGCTGCGCAAAACCTGAGCAGCAGACATTGGAACACAAACAATGGAACAACACTCACCTGCATCTGCGGTTGAGTGAGCACTCGTGAAACTCTTCTTCTTTTCTTCTTCTTGATGTGTGTGCCGTTTGTATTCTACTGCCCTCTGGTGGCCAACGTGCACAAGCCCAAGTCACGGCTTGTGACTGGAAAAACACTGACGTTGGAGGTGCCACCGGATGATGTTTTTTTTTCTCGCTTTCTACGTAGATTGCACGCAGAAAAAAAAAATCCCAAAACCCGAAGAGGCGAACGGATGCAAGAGAATTGTGCTGCAGAACTGCAGCGAAGGACATTTTCTTTCGTCCTCCATTGATTTTGATTCTGATGAAATATGCAGCTGCAGCTGGCTGTCTGGATCCTATCGATGGCCAATCGATACGCCGTGATCGATTGACCCTATCGCCATGGCAACCGGCGTTTAGCCGCCCATCGCGGGCCATTCAATTCACAAGCCATTAAGGGGCCGCGCGTGCGCGTCGGCGTGCGTCTGAGTTATGGCGGCCATTAGAAAAAGACAACAAAAAAAAAAAAAAGCAGCGTGGAGGGCGGCCCGCTGGTTCGCCCGCCGGCCGCTCGGTCGGCTCGTCGGCTCGCCGTCCGGCGGCATCGAACGGCGGGCTGTGCTGCGGCGTTGTCGTTGTCGTCGTTCTTGTGGCCGGCGTTGTTAATTGATTGCAACAAATAACAGCAAGTGCTCACACTGCTCGGCTAATTGCTCCATAAACATCACACGCTGGCGCCGTACGCCTCACTCTGCCCGCCGTATGCGGAATATTGCAAGGAGGGAGCTGGAGATTTCTCAATGGCCGTGGGCGCGCGCGTGTGCGTGCGCGCGTGTGCGCGCGCTGCAAGGCGGAGGGGTGACTCATAAAGGGCAAAGTTTACAAGGTGAGTTGAAAAATTGCATCCATGAAGCAAGATCACTTCTCATATGCTGCGAGTCTCGAGTGTGTGTGTAAGAGTGGATGTTAGCGTGTTTGCGTGTGCTTTAGCGTGTGTTCGTGTGTGTGTGATGGGATGGCATATGGCAATCACTGCAGGTAGGGAAGCATTAAAGCGCACTGTCAGCAGAAGGACACACTGTACTGCCTCCCTGTGTGTGTGTGTGTGTGCGTGTGTTTCATTCCTTACGTCAGTTGTCCCTGCGCAACAGATTTCCCCCCCCCCCACACGACGCACACACGCAGACAAAATAGCCGACGACATGTACTGTACGTCACGCTTGCAACACTTTTGATTTCAGCCACTAAAAAAACGTTCCGTTTCATTTGGGAGACTTCTCTCCCATGAGACGACCCACAAAAACAAACAACAACAAAAAAAGCCCAAAAAAAAAGCCCCCTTTTTTTCCCCAGCCGCACAGCAAGTCTGCGATTTTGGACCGAAGTCGCTCGATTGGGCTCATCAGGAAATGTACGTGTTTTTTGTTTGCTTCCCACCCGAAAGCGCATTGACCAGCCAGATGATTGAGTTTGTTCTTTGCGTGTGGGCGGAGCTTGGCCACCAAGTTGTTGTCCACAAGGTCAAAGCACCTGGCGGTGTGCTAAGCTAACCCCGACGCCTTGCGACTAATCAGCATTGACAGCCACAATTGGGCCTTTGGGCCAATTAGCAGCGCAACATTTGGAATATTGCGAATATGTCAGCGCGGCGCATCGATTAAACTAACCGACGCGCCGCTCGGCTGCTCCGCGGCTAACTGGCGAACGTGCGCCGCACCAAAAAGTCGAGAGGAATCGATGACAGCGGGGCGATCGGCGCGCGCCGCTTTCGCCATCCGGTTTCTGCGGGGGGGAGAAGTGGACACTTCATTAGGGACAGCCGTCAATCAGAGCCCGTGCAAAGAAAGATCACAAGGGCTCGCCCGTGACCGATGTTATTTAGCGAGCCTCCGTTTATCCACACCCACTTGTCCTTTGCGGATTTTGACCTTGAGAGGTTTTCGCAAAACATCTGGGAAATGTTAAAAAATGAAAAAGAAAAAAAAAGAAAAAGAAAAAGAAAAAAAATCCTTTATGTGCCAACAAATGTGAGCGTGTGATGATGTAAAAATGAAAAAAAAAGTTGAGGGTGCAAGATGAAAGCTGGCGAAAGTAGAAAGTCGTTCGTGTTCAGCATCGGGGGGGGGGGGGGGGGACGCCGAATTTGAAACTTGTATGCCACTACTGAGCTTCGACTTTTTTTTTTTTCTGGCCCGGATGAATAATTGATGCGAGGTCAAGTCAGCGCGAGATGATACAAAGATGCTGATGAATGAGCCCACTTGAAAGGGAATACTCAAATAACAACTTTGCAACGTTCTTCTTTGCTCTGAAGCGGCAACACGGCCAAGTTGCTCTCAAACGTGGCCACCAGGGGGCCACATTTGAGATCCGGAGCGGGCGGTCATTGCTAGCCTCAACTTTGTGCAGGAAGAAACAAAGGAGGAGACCAGCGGTCGCATGGACGCGATTTTTTTCGGCTTCGTCACGATCAAGCCGTCGATCTTGATTGAATGTCGGATCGTCGGAGGCTCTTTTAAAACCAACCGATTGTCGGCATCGCCTGACGTGATTCTGACCTTCGCGCCAATCCGCAACCGCAATGGGAGAGATAAAAAAAAAAAGACCTGCTGTTGCCCATTTGAACATTCAACACCCCCCTGCCGCCCCCCTTAAGTAGGAGCTCATATCATCTTCATTTTTCATCTTTATCACTCCACCGCTAACCTCACTGACTTTGATAACTTGCACGCTGCTCCCGATGAGCTCTCGCGGTGTGTGTGTGTGTGTGCGTGTGTGTGTATGGTTGACTTTCAGAGCATCTGCTGGCTGGGTGCAGGCATGGCGGGGGGGGGGGGCACAGGTGGTATATTGTCTAACGCCCCCACCCCTCACACACACACACATACAACACAGATGATGACCTTGTAGCAGGCCTGGACTGTCAGCACTTGTCTCAC
Organism: Hippocampus guttulatus; assembly: GCF_054856545.1. NCBI lineage: Eukaryota > Metazoa > Chordata > Actinopteri > Syngnathiformes > Syngnathidae > Hippocampus > Hippocampus guttulatus. Next base: position 923,957 of record NC_141270.1, read on the forward strand.
ACACACACACACACACACACACACACACACACACACACGCACGCACACTGCCGTTCTTCCCAATGGGGGTATATGTGTGCCGCTAGGGGGTCATGGGGGGGGGGGGGGGCAGGCGGTGTTATTGATGAATAATGCCGAGGCTAATGAGATGTTTGCTGACGGCAACAGAAGCTAAAGGAGTCTGGAAGTTGTTTACTTTGAGCTCCCCCCCCCCCACCCGCACCCTAAAAAAAGCCCCCAAAAAAGAAAAAGGGCGTCAGCACGTTGGGCCCGGCGGTCTGCGCTTTCCTGCCGCTTGCATTTTAGGTCAGTTGAAGCTTTTCCATCGTCCATCGGTGGGAATGTTTGTCTCAGTGTCCCACCGCTGGCTGCCAAGTGATCCACATGAGATGAAATTCATTTCACTTTTCAATCCAAATTGAGATTTTTTTTTGGGGGGGGGGGATTCCACAATCTGCACGTGTTTTCCCGTCGTGTTTTTGTAGAAATTCTGTGTTGAATGTACAACGCTATTATATGTCTGTGTTTGTGGCTGCCTCTTGGCCGGGGGGGGGGGGGGGGGGCTTCCCTCAATGCGACAGCTCCAGGTTGAAAAGGGGGAGGGGGTGTGGGGGTGTCTCGGCGCGATTGTGTGCCTCATCAAGCGGCCAACGGAATGCGCGTCTTAACTGATGGGAAGAGGGTCGAGCGACTTTGCTTTCATGCATTCTTTATAACTCTGTCATGTAGCGTCAGCCAGTTCGCATCGTCCGTTGGGGAGGGACGCCCGCGTGCGCACGCGGGCGCACCCCCCTGCGTCAAAGGGCATTCCTGAGTCACACACATTTACCTTTATTTCCTATTTTACCTTTTCGATTCTTTCGTGGTTTCCGTTTCCGCCTCAGCCTCTCACTACCTCACAGCCCACAAGTGCCCCCCCCCGACCCTCACCCATCCCAGCCTCCTCTGTCAGAGAGCAGATCTGCCTGAATAATTTCTTCCCCCTGGACCGCCGCTGCTCTTTAATTCATGAGCCACAGTGCCAGCCGTGCAGCTTTTCCCTGCCAGCGTGTGTGTGTGTGTGTGTGTGTGTGTGTGTGTGTGTGTGTGTGTGTGCGCTGCCGCCCGTGCGTGCGTGTCAGCAAGTAAACCAGCCCCAAAAAAGGAGTGACAAAGTTTTTGAAGGTGAGTGGGAAAGGTATTTTTAGGGCCATTTTAAGGGCCCTGCAATCGTGTGCAAAGCAGCGCCACTCATTTTTCAGTCTTTGTGTGTGTGCGTGCATGTTTGTGTTTGTGTTTGTGTGTTAGCATAAAACCAACCAAAAGTAGTCTTTTTATGAATGCCGCCCCCGGGAGCCGGTCAGTCAGCCAGTCGGTCAAGCTGGGCCGTCAGTCAGAGCTGGCGCCGATTTACGCGTTTCATTTCACGGCCCCCAAAAAAATGGCGTCCGACGCCGCGTTTCCGATTCATCGTTCCTCCCCAACAGCCTTTATGAAGTATTTAAATCTTCAGCGTTTGTCCGGCCGGGGTGACGACACCGACGAGCGCCGACACCGAAGCCGAGTGGCCGCAATTAGCCGACCTGGGCGAGGCCGAACGCACAATTTGGTGCCTCTTTGTGCTGGTGGGGCGCAGCTTCGCGGAGCTCGCAAAGTTCTGCTCTTACTCGTTTTGATTTGTTTTCACTGCAAACATTGCGCATCCTCCTCTTACAATTCATCGTCGTGAAAATCATCATCTATTGAAGGATCGATCGATCGATCCTCGCCGGCGATGTCGAGTGACGGGCAGAACGACGAAACACTCTTCCACTAGAGGGCGGCATCTCCCCCCCCCCCCCCCCCCCCCCCCGTTGCCATTCGCACGACCGAATGACGGCAAAGCGTTCCGCGAAACAGGAGCGCCGTCAATTCGGAGACGATCGGAATTTCTGCAGATTTCCCATCGCGTCGTTTTTGGCGGCGCGTCTCCACGGGCGCCTCGAGTAGACGGAGCGCTCATAGAAAACCGGCCAGTGGAATCGATGCCTTTTGACTGCCCGGAAGGCAAATTAACACACTGTAATATTGCACATTTTTTCCGAAAGAAAAAAAAAAAAAGCTAGACATATCAGGAGAATGTTTTCCAGACGAGACATTTTCCCAGAAACTATCGGAATAAAAGACTGTATTGTTGTTGTTTGCTTTCCTTCGATCTATGACATCATGATGATGTTCAAAGCATAAAACTATTCAAGTGCAACTTTTTGTAAGTGTAATTATTTTGACACGATTCAACATAATGAATACACACACATTCACATCTTCGAGTAGATTAAAAGAAAACTTTAGCGGCGGAGTGAAATGAGATGTCTAAAAGAAAAAAAAAATAAATGAAAACGGCAACTTTTGGAAGCTTTCGCGTTTTAATCACGAGCAGAAGCCAAAGCGCAAAGTAGATTGCCCAAAAGTCAGGACTCTCTTGCTAGGATGCGAGTGTGCGCGACGTGTGACAAGAAGCAGAGAAGCGCTCTGGTCGCGTGTGCACGCGCGCGCCGGCGTCATCAATAATGAACGGCGAGCCGCTGCCGTCTACATTTTTCATGGGCAGACGTTTAGTTGTCCGTCAACTGCCGTCCTCCTCGTTTGGACTTGTGGCTGACACACACACACACACACACACACACACACTTTCCATCCATCCGAGGAAGAGCTGCGGAACGATCACATCAGAAGATGATCACGCGACGCATCTTCCGGGACAAGAGACAACAATGGCCGGCCGACGGATCACAGAACGTGCCGGGCGCGACTTCCACAAGTAGAACAGAGCAGCTCAGGGAACTATTCCTTGGACAAGCACGGCCCGCGCTGCTTTTTGCCCTAAATATCGCCACGGAATACTAAATCACCATGATCACAAATCGAGAGGATGCGCGGAGGCCGAGCGCAAAAAAAAGTGCCGTCCGTCAGTCGCAAATGTGGACACGAGGGTGTACTCGGCGAGTCGGACGGTTCGTGAGTCGGGCAACACGGAACGGCGCATCACGTGTTGCAAATCTGGAGGAAAAATGAGTTTTGTTTGTTTTTTCTGTCACCGCTGCTCGGAAAGCCGTTCACGTCGCCACGTTTGGCTTTTGAGTCGCTCCGCAAGTGCCTCCCCTTTTTTTTCAAAGAATAATATCCGAATCTCTCCCTCTGCGGACGAGGAAAAACAAACAAAGCAGAAACCAAGCGGATCAAGTGATGAAATGGAAAAAGCGCGCGCCGGGAATGGGACGTAGGAGACGAGTGCTCGCGAAACGCCCAGCGAGCCGGACTTTTGATCCAGAGAGCGGGCTTCAGCTCAGAAAAAAAGGGCTGCGGGGAGGCCATCGAGTCCGCCGCCGCGCAAAGTGGCAAGTTTGCGACTGACGGTAAAGAAGCTCGACAAAGTGCGGAGCCGCCCATGACGACGACAGCGGATGGACGTCGGTGAAGCCCGCTTTCACCGGGGCGGCCATCTTGGAAAGAGGAAGTCGGCCCGCCGTTGCGCCGATGAATCGGCGGCGCCACCGAGAAGCGCCTCACTTCTCGTCAAAATTGGGAAGGTGAACTTTGCCTTTTCTCCATTCCTTTCTCAACTTCAATTCATAGGGACAAAAAAATAAAAACTCAATCAAGTCAACCCGCTCTTTTTCTCAGTGGCTTCACGGTCCAAGGAATTGTCCCGCGGGTCCCTGGTGCTAACCAACCAGCTCCCTCAAGCCTTTGTGCCTGGTCCAGATGTTCCTTGTTGTCGTGTCAGTTTGCTTGCATTCGTTGTCCTGGTTTGCGTCGGATCGTTCTTGCTGTCACGTTGTTTTGTTGTACTGTGGTGCTTTTTTTGTTTGTTACTTTGCTTTTTCGGGCTTTCTCAGGACTTTGGGATTTAGTTTTTCCAGCGTACCCCTGCAAGTGTTTTTTCTTCATACATTTGGTTCAGTACGCCCTGCTTCGCCTGCCTCCCTGATTTTTTTTTTTTTTGGGGGGGTGCACATAACCATGACAACAGGGAAGCAAAAAGGGCGGCAAATCAAACGAGGCGCTCGTGACCTATATTTTTTTTTTTTGCCATTTCTCATGTAAATGCGGAGGGAGCACTTGGTCGCGCGCGGGCCGCCCAGCCGGGCGGGCGGTCAGGCGGCACGTGGAGCCGGGCCACGCGTGTCAAAGGCGCCAGATGAAATCGCATGAGCGAGACCAAGGCAAACGTAATGAAATCAAGTGAAATCGGCAGCCGAAGCGGGAAAAGTCCTGCTGGTTTGCCCGCGCGGCCCCGCGGCCACAACGTCGACAAACCTCAAAACGCCACCGCGTGGAAGGAGCCCTCAGCTTTGGCGCCGCGGCCTTCTTTCATCCCTTGGGCTGCACTCGCAGCGCCGCTTTGGCACGCCCGTCGGGACGGCTACGGGACACGAGTGAAGTTCAACTCGGCACAAGTTGCGTGCTCGTGGATTGATTGTCTCACGAATAAGATGTCTCCATTACTCGTGGCACTTTTTCACAAGTATGCACTACAAATCCTACTAGCAAATGTCTGTACTGCATTATTAACGCCGCCCAGACAAAACTCATGGGCATGTGGCATGCGTGCGCTAATAGCCTCCTGGAACTTACTAGTAGCACCAAAATGCCCATCGGTAGTCTTGCCCAACTAGTAGCATGTCGTTGTCCTGCTGGCGATGGACTACTAGTGCACTCTTTGACTTCGTTCGTGAGGCGACGAACGAGGAGATGGATGATCTTACGAGTAACATTTTGACATGAAACTATCTATGTAAACGTCTGCGCTTCTACGAGGCGGCGCAGATAGTCATGCAGTTCAATTATTCTTCCTGCTTGCTATTTACTGAGGAGCCGTTTCAGACTGCAGCTGCCGTTCACGCCCGGAATCTCATCCAAAAAGCCAATAAAGCACATGGCAGCCGTGTCCTAGTGAAGTATTCGGATAAAAAGTGTTAGAGGGGCTAATAAAAGACTTTTGTCCACAGGACAGATGGCAGCTCTGTCGAACGGCCATTTAACTCAAATCGCAATAAAGCACAAAGTGTGTGTGTGTGTGTTGAGGCTTATCTGGACATGTTAAATGCAGAGGCTTCCGCTCATTTATCCTTCATATTGCATTCACAGAAACTTTTATGGTGTCCCTAAACGCCCTTGAATTTGTTGTTAAAGACAGCTACGGATGTGATTGCCTTCCGCGTCATCAAAACGATGTTTATTGGCTTATTTTGTGGACTCGTCAGCGCCGAAAGGCAAGGGAAGCAGCTCCGTAGCACAACACTGACACCTAGTGCTCACGCAGGAAACTGCTTTTGGGCTTGATCTCGCTCGGCCTTGGACAGACAGAAACACGAAGTCACTTCGTAAAGTTTGAAACGAGGATTACGGTTTCGATCTGGGTAGTGTGAGAAGACCTGAAAAGTGGTGGTGGTGAGTTTCTTCCTTCCGGCACTCTGGACTTCCTTCCCTCCTTCTTTTCACATCAGTTTCTTCCATTCTACTCTCATCCTTCCTTCTTTTAGGATTCTTGCCTTCCATCTGTCTTTGCTAACTTTATACCCTCCAGTCTTTCATTCTTCTTTTCATTCCTTCCGGCACTCTTTTGCCTTACTTCCTACTCTCATCCTACCATCCCTCCTTCCTCTTTTCCTTCATTCTTCGCCCCTCCGCCCTCCATAATATCCCAGTTTCCTACCCTTGTACCATCCATCCATTCTTCCCCCCCTCCTCCATATACAACAATAAAGCAATAATTAGTAACAAAGATGATAGTAGGCACCCAACAGTAAAACTAAGATCAAATCCGAGTCATGCTGAGTCAAATGCCAAAGAATACAAGTGAGTTTTGAGGGTCGTTTTAAAGATGGGGTTTCAATGTATGCTAATGATTTACGTACATCATTTTTGCACTCGACAAGTTTTCCATGAAAACATAGCCTTGTACAGATGTTACAAAATTTGGTAGTCACTAACAAATGTCTTTATATTTGATAGAAAAGAAACTTTTTAACTGCCTTTATAAAGGGCTAGAAAATATTCCTTGTTCAAATGGTTTGAAAAACGTTTTTTACCCCAAACAAAGAAATAATTGGGACCCCAAACTTTTGAACGGTGGTGTAAAACGCCAAAGTGAGACAAAATATGGTCCGATTACGACTGCTGTACGTAGCCAACTCGTCATAAACTACATTACCCGTCATGCATCGTGCAACAAGTTACAGTGCGTCACCAGCACGTGTGTGGGTGGAGCGACACCGTTGCTGTGCCGCGTTAGCATCAAGTGGCTAACACGAAGCCGATAGTTAGCAGGCTAAAAAAAAAAATCGAATATTTGCACGATTGTTTTAAGCTTGGCTTTCGCAACAACAGACCCCGAGTTGAGCCAACATGCCTCCGAAGAAGCCGGCTCCGGCCGCGGGGAATAAAAAAACACAAGAGAAGAAGAAGGAGAAGATCATTGAGGTATATATTGTAAAAAAAAAAAAAAAGAGGGACTCACGAGTTAGCATGTCGGCGTGCGGCCAGTCGTCGTTGCGAGCCTGCTAGCAGGCGATCGAACCTCACACGGACAACGGAATGGACGTCACGTTTCTGTCGTTACGGCTGTGACTTGGAATTACTCGACGAATTAGTGCAGTTCCAAATGAGCTAAGCTAGGTAACTGTCTCGCTGGATATTGCGAGGTCCCCGTTGAACGTTAGCTCGCCAACGTCACCACTACCTACCAGCCACGACCCCATAGCTCACAATTATACTACGTGTCAAGTACTCGACACGTGTCTATAAAATGTCAGCAAAATGCGTATTCAAATCGAACATACGCCCTACATACGGTGGGGGCTCGGAAGCGGCGTGTCCTCTTTTCCAGTTGGTCAGGTCGAACTCATTTGAGCCACGTACTCGAGTATTTTTCTGTCTCGTACTAATAAAGTTGATGGGTGGCTACAGAAACACAACAAAAGTAAATTGCTGCTTAAAGGTGGTTGTAAATGCCGAGAGATGCCACCTCCCGGACTCAGGCGAGCAAGCTACTGGTTACTACTCAGGATACAAGCTTCAGATCGCATGCAAATGGGCCTCCTTTAAATCCTTTCAAATGATTAAACGGAGAATCGCTGAAGCATTGAGTCCTGGTCTGATATCTTAGCAAAGCAGTTGAAAGAAAAAAGGTGCGCATCCAGATTGCTTGAATGTTTTTATCTGACTAAATAAGTGGGAATTCCAACAAGAGATTCAGGAAGTGGGATTTTACAGTTCTTTTTTGACACAGAGATCTTTTTTTCGCCGTCTTCATTTCCAATGATTGTAATTAACCATCGAGGTGTACCGTTTGTGTTCCAGGACAAAACGTTTGGCCTGAAGAACAAGAAAGGTGCCAAGCAACAGAAGTTCATCAAGAACGTCACACAGCAAGTCAAATATGGACAACAAAATGCCCGACAGGTTAGTGAGAAACAAACCACCATTGGCTTTTTGCATCAATCGTGCCCAAACTCTTGGCGTGTGCAGGCGGCTCAGGCGGAGGCCGACAAGGCCAACAAGAAGACGGACAAGAAGAAAGAGTTGGATGAACTCAACGAGCTCTTCAAGCCGGTCGTCGCCGCCCAGAAAGTCAACAAAGGTAACGCGGGTGAACCCCCGTCACTGGTTTTGGAAACGTGGCTCACGTGCTCTCTTTCAGGTGTGGACCCCAAGTCGGTGCTGTGCGCCTTCTACAAGCAGGGCCAGTGCACCAAAGGAGACAAGTGCAAGTTCAGCCACGACTTGTCCATGGAGAGGAAGTGCGAGAAGAGGAGCGTCTACGTGGACGAGCGGGACGAGGAGCTGGAGAAAGGTGAGCGGTCCAAGAGGAGTAGAATGAGGGTGACGACGAGCTAACCGAGCTTCCCGGGCCGCGCAGACACCATGGACAACTGGGACGAGAAGAAGCTGGAGGAGGTGGTCAACAAGAAGCACGGCGAGGCCGAGAAGAAGAAATCCAAAACTCAGATCGTAAGATTTGGAGCCTTTTGTCATCGCAATGCAACATTTTCTTGAAAGATGCTGAGGAAGTTGTCACGCGCCGCGGCAGGTGTGCAAGTTCTTCCTGGACGCCATCGAGAACAACAAGTACGGCTGGTTCTGGGTGTGCCCGGTAGGGGGCGGCGAATGCATGTACCGACACGCCCTGCCGCCGGGCTTCGTGCTGAAGAAGGACAAGAAGAAGGAGGAGAAGGACCAGGAGATCTCCATGGAGGAGCTGATCGAGGGCGAGGTGAGATGCGCCACCGTTGGCCCTTTTTCCAGCGCGCTGGTGCACACTGATATGAATTGTAGGCCACAATCGGCCTGACCGAGAGAAGCCTTTCAAAGTTCTCAACGTTTCCAGCGTGCGGCGCTCGGTCCCAGCGTGACCCGCATCACCCTGGAGACATTCCTGGCGTGGAAAAAGAGGAAAAGGCAGGAGAAGGTGGGAACGCGCTGCGTTGACTCGCCGAGATTCGTTGACGATGAGACCTAAGGAAGTCGGCATCTCTCACAGGTGGCCAAAGCCAGGGAAGAAATGGAGAAGAAGAAGGCCGACTTTAAAGCCGGGAAGTCGCTGGTGGTAAGCGGCCGCGAGGTGTTCGAGTTCCGCCCCGAGCTCGTGGACGACGACGACGACGAAGCCGACGACACTCGATACGCCAACAAGGAAGACGAGGATGAGGACGACGATCAAGAAAAGGTCATTGTGGCGCTTTGATGGATATCTAAACTATCGAAATCGAGATGTTGAGCAATTAAGGGATTGACAGCGAAATGACGACGATTTCACTTATCGCATCTAAAGCTCAATTCCACCAACCACATTCCTCCTATTAAGTTTGGCGATGATCAACGTGTTAAACCCGGCGGATGACAAATCGTTTTGCGCGGGAATGAAGGAGGTGCGCCAGGGACACGCTGCCGACGCAGCACCATCATTTCAAAATCGTATTGTACGGAGAGCCTCAAAATGTGATTTTTGCTCAAACGTGTGCACGTACGACCCGCTTATGTCTCCCTGGCCTCGCGTGCCGCTTTAGGCCGACGCCTTGCAGGTGCAGGACATCGACCTGTCCCGCTTCGTTCCGCAAGAAGTGGACAACACGGGCATCACCGTGGCCGCCATGGACCGCTTCACCGCCAGTAAGAGTCAAAAGAAGGACCAGGACAAAGGTAAGAAAACCACTAGACCGAGCCACGGTGCTAATATGACCCAAGAGTGCCCCAACTTAGCGGCGATGACAGTTACAAGTGCATTTTAGAGGGGAGTGGGATTTATTTAACTTGTTTTATTTATTTATTTGCTCTGTTGCAAGCCAAATTTTTAAGTTTATGAACGAACACTTACGAGTACTCCCAATAGTGATGGATGGCTCGAAACCACGAACTTGAGACAACTTGAACGGAAACAAAGGGCTCGGTTAAAAATCTAACATTGCCCCCCCCCCCCTTTTTTTTTTTCTTGGTGAACAGAACAGCTAAACGGAGCGTGCGGTGGCTCGGAGGCCAACGGGCCGTCGGGGGCCGAGGAGGACGGAGGAGGGGAAGACGACGAGGGCGACGGGGACGTCCCCGTGGACGAGAACTTGTTCACCGGGGAAGATCTGGAGGAGCTGGACGAGGAGCTCAACACGCTGGCACTGGACGACTGAGCGGGACGTGGAGACGACAACAAGGACTGACCCGCGGATGGATGCATGGAGACTTGAAGTCACAGAGACTCTAATGAAAGCCCGATCACATCATCACACGACTGCCCCCCCCCCCCACTCCCCCCTCCGATTAATGCGCTTCTCTTCCCGCAACGAATGAAATCGGCGCGATGGGGAAACGTGATGGACGAACTGAACAGCAGTGATTCTGTTCTAAGAAATTCAGTCTGTTCTTGTACCAAAACGCCACAGAAGATCGCATACAATGTATCGAACCTCCTTTTTAATTTTTTTTTTCATTCATGTTGCGATAACGGGTGGCTGGGGGGGCCTTGGATCTCAGCGGCCCCTCGCAACCAGTAGGCGAGTGATGTGATTGTAAATTATGTTCGCTGACGTGATTGAGCAGGAATAAAGATATTGTGCATCCAAATGCTCTCATTTCATTGATGATAAGACTATCAAGCTCGTCTTTCATCGTCTTCCACACAATAATAGAAATGCGTATTTCATTCCTCGCAGATGAACTCAAGTGCAAATGTCCCTTTTTCGCAAAGCATGTCATCTAGTTTCCATTTTAAGTGTACAAGAATTGAAGGCCTTCCCATACGGATATTAGTTGATTACTTCCGGAGGAGGAAACAAAGGCTCTAAAATGCTGCCTAGTTGCGTGTGATGACATCCAAAGTATTTTGGAACACCGGAGCCACACGGGGGAAGCAAAAGTGACGTGTTGATCTGACGTTTTTATTTTGTCTTGCAAAGCTCTCACAGTGGGAACACATTTGAACATACAAAAATCAACTTGTAAAATTTCAAAAATGAACAGACGTCCACTTGCGCAGTAAAAATTGGAACGAGTAGAAGCTTTACCGTGAGTCTAACTGCCAACGTCATCGTTGTTTCATGTAAGCGCGTCAAAATGTGGGATTTTGCGGCCGTGTGGATTCTTCCCACCGATTGAGCTCTAACAGCAGTTTGAAATGAGACTTGACTATGAAAAGAAGAAGTATATATATTAAAAAAAAACAAACACGAAATAAAATAAGAGGACTAAACCTCTAAAAGCTCACACGGAAGGTCACGGCAAGGTCACCGAGACTGTAAGGTCAGACAGGTGTCAAAGGTCGTGTCAAGAGTTCTCCCGTCCGTGTGGGTCGTCGGGTCTGTCAGGTCTGGAGTCGTTTTGTCATGACAACAGTCGCCTGGGGAACGAGAAGCTGCACAGTTACTCACGCACAACACTCCAAAACACCTGAATTCAAAAGTAAAAGTGGTCCGCCTCTGTTCAATTTGGTCAAGTTGATGTTTTGCATGAGTCTAGAAAACGCCACGAGGTGGCAGTATTGCCTCCTGTTCTCCTGCAATGACCTTTTTAAGTCCAAGTAGGTAGTTTGGTTTTGACTTTGATTCCAGTGGTTCATTGGGCTACTTTGCCTCACTTGTTTCCCTCCTGACCTCTGGAACATGAAGAGAAACAGCTGCGGCCATTTTGTTTGGCCACTCGCAATGCTAAGCTACATGCTACTCGCTGGATGTTCCTCTCAGGTTTAGTAAAGATGTCGGAATTAGTCGTGACAAAAACAGCCGTAGTGGAAAACTTACCTGCCAGGTGGCGGCATGCTAGTATGTGCGAAGCCTTTTGTGCGACTCTTCCCTGGGAGGATCGGCAAGCATCACCTTCATCTTCACGCCGTTGACAATGTGGCCGTGCAGCGTCGCCAATGCGTCCATCGCGCACTCAGCAGAAAAAAGAAAACACACTAAATATTTGGAATCCCCCCCCCCCCCCCCACACCCTGCTGTGTTCATCATCAGACTAGACTGTCACCTGTTTGTCTGCGTACTTCATATAGCCAACCTTCCTGCCTGGAACCAAGTGGACCTCTATCAGGGAACCGAAGCGGCTAGAAAATAAAATAATAAAATAAAAATACAAATTACAAAAAAAAAAAAAAAAAAAAAAATACAGCGGCCCACTTTGATCAAAATGCTCAAAAAATGAGAACCATCGTTCAGCAAGGGATCCTAATCAGATTCCACCTCTAATTTGATTGTTAGTGCTGACTGTTTTTAGTCCAACGGTGTCCAAATGGAATCTGGGCCTGTTCAGACTGAGCCACACCACTGACCCAGTGATTGGTGAAAGAAAATCAATATGTGACTGTAAGGTTTTTTTTTTTTGTTTGTTTTGTTTTTTGCTGCTGCACGTTAGGTGTGCGTAGGCACCCGTGTGTGACGGAAGTGCGTTCGACGCAGTGGGACTGGGTCGGCCTGAAATACTGAAATACCGGACCGGCAATGCCCACCTTGTGACGATAAGCCAACGCGTTTCCTCCTCTTTCCAGGTCCTGCCATTTTCAATTTCTTCGGTGCGCTTCATTTTTGACTGTTCGGCGCTCTCTTCATCCGGCGCATCGGGTCTTGCGCCGCGCAGGGCGATGTCACGGAGAGCCAAAAACGGTCCGTGTTCAAACTGAGACGCATCCTGTCCAAATGCGATGCAATGAAACTACCGCTACCTCCCCAATGCGGTTTCAACCCCTCTCGCAAAAATCGGATTTCATCAGCTTTGTGACTGTTCGGGCAACGAAAAAAGATTTTGGCTGGCAGTCTGAACAAGGCCCCCCATATTGAAGGATAATTCGCCATGTGGGGGGCGAATTTCTTTACCAGAAAACGTCCTCCAGCACATCCACGGGAAGGGGGGCAGGGCTGAAGACCACAAACAAGCGCTCCTTGGCCTTGCTGTCGGAGGGCGCCAGCTTCTTGGGGGGCGGCAGGCTGACGTCCGTCTGGATCCGGGACACGGGAGGGCCGGCGTATCCCTGCGCGGGGGGGGGGGGGGGGGGGGACAGCATTCGTCAAACTCGACACGTCTGGCTTCATTTTTGCACAAGCTTGAAGATGGCTGGAAGAGATCTTGATAGGTACCAGATGAGAAGCGCTAGGTTTGATGCCTTGGCTGTTGGACGGTCCGTTCCACACCGATGACATCATCTGGGTGGCCACAAACTGCATGGCCATCCTACCGACTGAGCTGCACACACGCGCGAGATTATGTCAATGCATTGTCCCTCCAAGGAGGCGGGCGTCGGCCATCTTGGTTGAGTTCAATGTTTTCGCGTGGGCGTACCTGCTGCGATCTTCTCCGTCGTCCATAAAATTGACAACCAGTCTATTTCCTGGTGGGTACTCGAATCCGTTCAGTTTGTCTTTGGCGTAAAGTGCTGATCCCAGGTTGGTGTAGCGAATCATGGCGTGACCTGCAACCCCGCCCCACCCCCAAATAAAAAACAAACAAACACCATTAGAAATGAAAAGATATCACGTTGCACAACGGTGCAGATTTTTGAGTGACTCCTGCTATTGACGAATGATCGCTATTCCCGATCGAGCTCAGTCCCTATCAATCCCCCAAGCAGTGGCGGTCTACCTGGCTACCATCTTGATGCTGAAATGAAATGAGGAGCTTCATCTTGGCAAAAGTAGACCTTTGCTGCCATATTGTAGGTGTGGTCGAACGCCCGCTGCGCAATGAAGCAGTAAACTTGTAGTTTGGGTTTGTTCCACTAACCCCGCCCACAAAGAGTTCTGCGATATGGCACGGGCGTGAACGGCGACGCGGGAAGGATGCGGCCAGCTCCCTATCACCCACCTTTGCTCATGCCGTACGCGTCCCGTTGCAGCTCGCAGTATTCCATCCCCGGAATGATGTCAAACAACGCAAAGATCTGCTCCTGGGTCAGCCCGGCGCGGGTGGACAGCATGAGGCAGCGCGTCAAGTCGGTGCCACCGCTGCCGGCGCTGGTGCGGTAGTCCATCATGGGGTAGCTGACAGGCTCGGCCGGTGCCGCCATGTTGAAGGGGTACATGTTCAAGGAGTCGGCGCCGCTCGAGTAATCGCTCCTGGCCGCCATGCTGTTGTAGTCTTCGGAGGACGAGGCCTTGTTGCGAGGCTCCGCCAGGATGGCCCTGTAAGCTGACAGCAAGGTCACGCACGTCAATACACGCGTCCTCCAAAACGCCGCACCTTAGCAATCATTTGTCGCGCCAAACAGAGGACACGCTAAGAAAATCAATTGTGAGTGAATGGAGACAAGAGCGTCAAAGACACCAGCCCGCAGCGCCACCTAGCGGTCTTACCTTTGTCGCAGTTCTCGATCGCCAGGGCGGCTTGGGAGGGTTTGTAGTACCTGACGTAGCCCAAACCTTTACTCTCCCCCGTCAGCTTGTTCCTGATGATGACGCAATATTCAATGTCGCCGTACTCCTGAGGCGACAGAACAGACGGTCAGACTCTTTATTTGATGAGGAACACGACGAGGTCAACGAGTGGCAACTACGAAAGCAGCCGCGCGTACCTTAAAAGTGTTCTTCAGGTCTTCCTCTGAGAAGGTTTTGGGGATCATCACGAAGATCCTTGTCAGCTCCTCATCCTCCACGTCTCTGTGGCTGCACGACGAGCGCGACTGGGCGATAAACACCTGCACCAAGACCACCATTTACCACTCATTCTTCATCAATGACGTCTGACCCAAGAGGCCGATTTTCGAAAACGGTTGTACAAGCGATCATTTGAAAATGTCAACACTGGCAGAGATTTACAGTTTCCTATTTATTGAAAGAAATCATGAACATGATCCGCGGCTTCACGTATTCATATCGGAAATGGATTGGTGCCCAAAATGGGCACCAAACAGGCAGCCCATTGCATTCGTCAGTACCCAAGAAGTCACTCTCTGTTTCAAAAAGGTTGGCAGGCTTATTGAAAACATTTAAAAACTGCTGGAAATCAACTCCTTCAACCTTGGAATAGTCCTCAAACCTTTCCACAACACTGCAACCCGGAAGAAAAAAAGGCACCATTTCTCACGATCTATTCTGCTTCCATTCTAATACGCTTTCAAATGATTGTGGTATCAAGCAAAACGTCAGAGTTCGGGTTTCAACCCGGGGTGTCAAGACAGGATTAGACTTTTAAAGGTAGGCTAACATTTGGAATCATTATGTTTGAGCCGATGCCATCGGGAGGGGTTCGAGTCGGAGTGTATGCGCGCAGGCGCTTGCTCATCTTCCAAGCTATCATACATCCTTGGTTACTTCCTTCCTGTCAACGCTATGATAAATTAATTAATGTGACCCTTTAGCGGAGTTGAGAGAAATATTCAGCAGCTCCAGGCCTCTTAGCATGCTGATGCGCTAAATGTCTGGCCTGTTGCATATGGTTTGCGGGCACCTTCGTGAAAACTCTACGTTAGGATAAAAAGTGAGTGCTGATGTCGGTTCCGACCTTGATGGGTTTGCTTCCATCCTGTAGGACTTTTCCATGCATTTCCTCCATAGCCAAACAGGCCTGAGACGATTTGGCGAACTTGACATAGCAAATGCCTTTGGACTCCTTCGTCTGTTTGTCCTTGACGACCCAAACGTCCTGGATGTCACCAAACGCCGAGAACCGTTCCCGGAGCTCCTCTTCGGTGACGAATCGACTGGCAACCAGGAACAGGCGGCTGTTGGGAGGGTCGTCCAGGTTCTCCGGGGCTGGCTTCGCGTTTGTGTGCGACTCGTCCATCTTGGATTAGCGGCCCTCTTCTTCTCGTCCTTTTTGTTTTCTGTTTCCAGTCGTGTAAAGGCTACGTGGGGTATTACTGCCCCCCTCAGATAGTATGATTCCACTACAACGAGGAAGGAAAAAAAATAGACGCTCTTGTTTATATCACTGATACAGCTCGGAATCATGTAAAAACTGCAAAACACTAACAGCCTTTGTAATCAGCCGATGGTTCTCGTTCTTCAGGACAAAGAACGATTTTAGAGAAAAAGATTCTACGATTCTCAAACAAATGTTTGACCTTCTTTCTTCTGCATGGACCTACACCAATACTAAAATAAATACTTTGTATATTTAAAATGAACCCCGACAGCTCGAGTATGATATTAATTGACAAAGACAAAAATGAAGGACACTTTTGCTTCAATTATCCCTATATTCGTTTACCACGCCGTTTTTTAAGCATTACACCTTGACGTAACATGTAGAAATGTTTTGGGAGTACACCCGATTACGTAAAGATGACGTCTTAATACTTACACTGTACACTTTACCTGCTCCCTTATGGCCAAACAAAGACTGAGCAGCTTTCATACAAACTCAAAGTACGAATACATTCTACCTACGAGTTCAAATCTTAATTCAACCAACGACGACTGCGCGCCGCTTGTCAAATACGAGATACCATGAAGAGAATTTAATCATGGAAACAAGACGTGGCCTCTCGGAGACGCGAGACGAAACCATCGTCACATGACTACATGACGTCATAAGACGGCACCCGTAAGTGGAGTGACCTTCTGTGCGACCGCCACAGCGCGTTCGTGTCTCGTCGCAGAAAGGAGCTACAAAAGAATCATTTTAATTGATCGCTTATTCAACCAGACGTAAGTAGAACACCACACATTAGATTTTTCTGCGCTAAAGCTGCGTTTAATTTGGTTGAAAACAGGCGAATGAATGCGATCGGCGGGCACATTTCGATGGCTTTCTTGGATATTTTGGAGTGGATTTTGCACACTCTGTGCTCCATTAAGTACACTTAAGAGAGTTTTGTTCGGGTGGGCATGCCTCATATGTGTGCCTAGTAACAAGTGTAGGTGGTGGCCAAACTCCTTCAAGCATCATTGAGTGTGTTGCGGCAGACACGAGCCTGGTTTGCCGGAATATTCCACGCCATGGAGGAAAACGGGGGAAAAAAGATGTTTGAATGAAATGTAAGGTCTTCACAGAAAAGGATCCGAATTCGCCGGCCCGTCAGGTTAACGGTCACCCTTCAGCGAACCGCCATGCCTGGTAGCGAGCCGGCTTTTTAAGTGATCACCCTCCATTTTCCTCTCTGAATTAAATGCGATACGCGAGTTAAACGTCACCCCCGGTACTAGTTCACAGATTAAGAATTACGATGACAGTTAATTGTCTCCCTTTTGAGTGCAATCAACCTGCTGACCTATTAGTCCTTTAAATACATTCGACCGGGGAGGCTAATGCTAAGTAGCATAGAAGCTAACGCCGGCCGAGTCGAAGAGGACTAAAAGGACAAAGCCAAGGTAGCGTATTTGAACGGCCCCTCGTGCACGTTTGACACTTTAGCCTCGGGCGGCGAGTCGCGTCGTGACGTAACGCGTGGACCGAGCGGATGGAGAAGTGTCGGCGCGTGCTCGGTGCCTGGTTGCGCCGGCTCATTTCCACGTCCTTGACGCCAGCAGCGCAGAGGACAGAGGAAGGAAGGAAGCAGAGCAGGCCGTTGCTTTTGAGATCGGGCCCGTTCACGATTGTACCTTTTGGTCTTCGCGTTGCATTCTTTTAGCCAGTATGAAGTCGTTTGTCTGCCCTCGGTTCACTGTTTGAGTCCAATGTGCGAAACTGCCGGGATTCAAAAACCCTCTCAGAACCCAGTGAGCAGGATCATCAGCCGTTTGCACCACCATTTGTCCTACCCTCTTTTACTGGAGTATATATAACCCGTATACAGCAGAATGTGTTCACGTTCCCCTTGTCCGTCTCATTCCAGCTGACTATGGGCGACGTGGCGAAAGGCAAGAAGGCGTTTGTGCAGAAGTGCGCACAGTGCCACACCGTTGAGGAGGGGGGCAAGCACAAGGTGGGGCCCAACCTGTGGGGTCTGTTCGGCCGCAAGACGGGCCAGGCGGAGGGATACTCGTACACCGACGCTAACAAGAGCAAAGGTCGGTCGCAAATGTCTCGTTGGTGACCTTGGATTGACAAGCCCGATGACATTGCGCGTGTGTGTGTGTGTGTTGACAATAACATTTCAAAGTCAAAGCGCCCTGTGATGTTCACGTGAAACGATGTATTCGTGTGCTGCTGGAATACTTGGAAAGGAGGTTTGGTGAGGTGTAAAAAGTGACCCGAGTTCCGGCGTGTAGTTGTCCCTGAACATCCTTCGTTGATCCTGCTTCTTGACGAGCCATAAAAAGCAGTCCGAGCTCAGCTTTTGGCCATCGGCATGGCAACAGCATCTGATGACACATCGGCACACTTTCAAAAGATGGCCGAAAGATGATTTTGATTGACAGTCCCCAACCTTGTTGGTGTTCAAGTAGTGGACCGTGACGTGAATTTGCCATTTGTGCGTGTGTGTGTGTGTCGTCAGGAATCGTGTGGGGTGAGGACACGTTGATGGTTTACCTGGAGAACCCCAAGAAGTACATCCCAGGCACCAAGATGATCTTCGCCGGCATCAAGAAGAAGGGCGAGCGCCAGGACCTGATCGCTTACCTCAAATCGGCGACATCGTGAAGGCCGCGTGCGCTTATTTAACGTTTTAGTTTGTGTTTTATTTGATGCAGCTTTCAAGTCATGCCCCCGCCCACAAAAAGTCACGTGTTGAGTCATTTGTACAGATGCTGATGAGAGAGCGCGAGACGCACGTGGGACGACTTCTTGGCTCTCGTGCACGTGGCCAACGCCACCATTTGCCCAAACTATTGCGCTTATGTCATCAACATCGTCACTGTCGAGTCAACCGGTTCTGGTTGTTTGGATTTCAAATGAATGTCCCGTTATTGTATAGCCCCCCCCGGCCCCCTCTTCTCCACTAAGGTCCCAAATCATTCAAAGTGAGGCGCATTGAAAGGGAGGGAAACCCCCCAAAAGGTCCGTACGCATGCACGCCGGCTGAAGGAAGGAGGCGGCTTTGTTATTTACCTGGTTTCACAGGCCCGAAAGAGTCTTTTAACTTATTTTACTGCCAATTCATGTGACCGTCTGTCTGTCAAATGTTGATAAGGGGCTGCAACGAAATACTGTCTGTACATGGAAGTCGTCAGAATTATGAGGCGGCCAACCGGGTGGCTGAAGGATTATCTATTAAACGCAAAAAAAAAAACGTCCACCAACGAAAACCTGGCTCTTGTCTATTTGTTTTTTAGGAACGTTCTTTTGCAGGGGGGGGGGGGTTCTTTTCAATAAACGGCATCCCTGCTGCATACACGAACACGGCTGCAAACAGCCTCCGTACCGTTGAACCGCTGAAGCCGTACGTCAAGCTAGAATGAACGAATTCCACCTGCGTGGTTTCAACCAAGGTGAACCGGCGGTTAGCACGTCGACCTCACAGTGCAGAGGTTGCGGGTTCCATCCCAGCGCTGGCCTCCCTGTGTGGAGTTTGCTTGTTCTCCCCGTGTCTGCGTGGGTTTTCTCCGGGCACTCCGGTTTCCCAACCCCAAAAAAAAAACGTTGGCAGGTTGATGGAATAATCTACATCATCCCTTTGTGCGAGTGTGAACACGGATGTTTTTTTGTCTGTGTGTGCCTTGCGGTTGGCTGGCAACCGGTTCAGGGTGTCCCCGCTGACTGCCAGAAGACAGCTGGGAGAGGCTCTGGCACCCCCCCCCCCCCCCCGCCGTGATCCTTGTCAAGGGGATCGGAAAATGGATGGATGGAGTTGTAAAGGTTAGAGGTCATATTAATGGTGGGGGAAAAAAAAAGCTTTGAAATGATTGGTCTTTACCTCAAAATAAAAGCCGGCATTTGAACAGGGCTGTGTTGACTTTTCATAACCGCCGTTAACATTTTGTCACCAACAAATCATTTTTCACGCGCTTGGTTTTGATATGCGCTTCGTGTGCTGCTTTCTTTCTGGCTGGCCGGCGGTGAGCAAAGAACAAATGAGCTGGTCGCCGTTTCACCACTTGTGAGGCTCTCACCAGGGTGACCGGCGTGCACGCGGAAGCATTCATTCACGTGGTCAGGAAAGTCCTTTTTCTTCTGCTGACATCCACCCCGCTTTGGACTCGAGGTGAACGTGTTTTAGGTTGAAATATTCTGTTGTTATTTACCGAGTTGGACTAGATCCACTTTGTTTATCCTCACCAGAGCCTATCCCAGCCGTCTTGGGGGGACACCCTGAACCGGTTGCCAGTCAATGGCAGGGCACAGAGAGACAAACAACCATCGGTGCTCACACTCACACTTGGCGACAATTTGGAGTGTTCAATCAGCCTGTCGTGCATGTTTTGTGGAATGTGGGAGGAAACCGGAATTCCCAGAAAAAAAGCCACCCAGGCATGGGGAAATCATGCAAACCTCATTCCAATTTCGTCGAGCTCATTCAGACGTCTTGAGGGGATTTATATTATGAGCCGAATTTCAAATGTCATTTTCGCCTACTCACCGCGTGAATACGAAGTTCACGCCTTGGCCTGCTTGGATGTGGAATAGACAAGAACAAAAACGACAAGTGTCGGTGCGAGCGGTGTGAAAAAGAATCGGGGAGCGCGCTGGTGGCGATTCAAACAAAAATGTGACAAAGATGCGCGACGCCAATTAGCAGGCGGGAGTCGCATTCCTCGTCAAGACGAGTGAGAGCAACACACAAACGGCACAGACGCACGCGAGCACACGCGACCGAGTGCTTTTGTTGACCCCGTGGATGAAAACGTGTCAAATTTGTCACCGGGTTGATGGTGGAAGCGCAAGTGAACATTGTGACTTACTTCTTCTTACGTCTTCCCTTGCAAGAGCACTCATGAGATCCTCTCTTTCTTCCTATAGGTTATCAATATCGTTACAATCTTGATGATGTTAAGCAACAAATGACCTTCAAATACCCCCGAGGGGGGTTTCCGACCCCCCTCGGGGTGATGCAGTGCAGTCCTGTGCACTGTCATCTCAAGATTGGTGACTAGTTTATGATTTGTTTTTTTTTTCTAAAAGAAAAAAAAAAGTCAAGCGAGGACCATGCAGTGAAATCTCAGCCAATCGAAGGCCTCCTCTGCCCTTGGCGGGGGTGCGGTCGCATCCTGTGGCAGTTTCGTCGCTATTGATGCTTTGTGAACAAGTTTGAGGTTGAAATAAACGAAACTAATTGCTGGTGAAAGTCCAGGCATGACTAGAAAGCTCCCTTTCTCTTTTTTCCATTTGGCACCAATGTGCCCCCCCCCCCCCCCGACCTCCCCTTTGCACCACTCACGCTCTCTCCCCGCGTCGTCCCTCTCGCATGTTGGCATCGCCCCGCTCGGCCTCACCCCCTCCCTCCCTCCCTCTCCTCCATTAGCAGGACGAGCAGAGCAGACGAGGACGGGACAGTCGAGGCAGCGCAAGCAGAAGGAAAAGAAGCAGCAGCAGCAGCAGCGGAGCATCATGGACGTTCTGAAGAAGGGCTTCTCCATCGCCAAGGACGGCGTGGTGGCCGCCGCAGAGAAGACCAAAGCCGGCGTGGAGGAGGCCGCCGCCAAGACCAAGGAGGGGGTCATGTATGTCGGTGAGTTGGCAAAGGCCAAATGTTGCTTCGTGACGACGATAGCAAATGAGTGCATTTTGTTTCGGGGGGAGGGGGGAGGGATTAGGGGGAATATTTCATCTGATGTGATCAGAGAAAATGAAGTTCCCCTAAATGGAATGAATTATTTGTCAGCGGGTGAAATCTCAGAAGCAAGCGAGGGATGAGCGGTGGGGGGCAGAAAGGGCGACGTTAAAAATGAAAATGCAAACCACAGAGATGCGGGGTCATGCAGACTACGTGGTGGAAGCTTGAGGACTGGACGGATGGGGAGGGAGCATGTTTGGAGAGGAAGTCCAGACGGCGTTCAGGGTGTGGCCCAGGCCAGAGTGAGTTGCTGCAAAGTAGAAATAGAACACAAAACCTAATTGAGATGCGACTCGGTCGGAGAGGAAAAAACATACTACGGCGTTCCCCGCTAGACGGGCCATCATTTGTGCCGCCGCTACCGATATCGAGGATTTTGAAGGGGGGGGGGGGTCTTGTTTTCCATCCCTTCGTTCGCGAAAAATTCAAATGGAAATTGCCGAAAATGCACAAGCATCAATGAACGAGGATTCGCTTACTGCCCTCTTGTGGCATCTATAGGCAATGCACCTTTTTAGAGGAGTGCGTTAATTTCGCCGAAAACTATTTCCTCCGCTGTACGTTGTCAAGTGGTTGCATGGAATCACATCCTCGGGATCCGGATTGCGCGGTCGCCCTGTTTGTTTCATAAAAACTTGCTAAGTCAATCATATTCAATTCCACACATGCACGCTCGTCATGTCCTTCGTGTGTTATTTCCAGGAAACAAGACCATGGAGGGCGTGGTGACCGGCGTCAATACAGGTAGCAAAACCGAAGCACTCACAGCATCACGACGGTGACATTGAGGAAAATATTTGTAACTACTGTGACACCTCAAACTACAAAAGGCCTTTTGATGGCAAAATCCGAGATGCGCCGGCACTGATGCTGACTCAGCGCGTGACCTGACTTGAATGTCAGTGGCTTTTTTTTACATGATGTTTGCCATTCACACCATGGATGGCATCATATGTTCTTGCAATCGTGACCCACTTGCCCCTACGTACCATGACGCATACTCTTGTTGAATTTCATATATAAACATACTCCGTTTGAGTCTCAGGTCCCTAAACTTGTCCGACTTGCAATGCGTCAGCATTTCTCACCCTCGTAATTACCGTGGCATGCCGAGATTCACCTCCGAATCTTTATCCACCCCTCAAAAGCCGTGCTGACCGCAAATCCAAAGCCACCCAACATCGCCATCTTCGGGGATCTGTTAGCCATTACACTATAGACAAGCTAGGCACTCGATAAAAATATTGATCGGCTGCAGTAAATGGTTGGGTTCCGCTTGCCGTCCACGACGGCAAATGAGTTTAGGCCGTCA
Source organism: Hippocampus guttulatus (assembly GCF_054856545.1). Lineage (NCBI taxonomy): Eukaryota > Metazoa > Chordata > Actinopteri > Syngnathiformes > Syngnathidae > Hippocampus > Hippocampus guttulatus. Next base: position 946,297 of record NC_141270.1, read on the forward strand.
CTGCATTCAAACAGCACTACAAAATGGCCAGCACACTACATAGGGCGCAACGGAGTGTCGACGGCAGGGATGGGTAAACCCCGTCCTCAAAAGCCCCGATCCTGCATGTGCTCAGGATCAGATTTCTGCAGAGCTTGCCGATGGTCTCGGGAGTGTTTCCCAAAACAGCTTGACATCCCAGTGTCCTTCCAGTGTCCCAGAAGACAACCGAGCAGGCCAACATCGTGGCCGACGCCGCCGTCACCGGGGCCAACGAGGTCGCCCAGGCCACAGTGGACAGCGTGGAGAACGCCGCCTTATCCACCGGATTCGTCACTGTGGTGAGCCATGACAGCTTCTGGCAGTGTTGACATTTTATTTCCTTTTTGCCCCCTAAAAAATCATATGAATTTTTCTCTCTCGAGTGAACGAGGGGCTGAACCGATTACTCGACTGAACTGCAATTGCGTTCCAAGTCGTCGAATCACAAATGAGGCGATTTCGGCAACTTGTCGGACTTTCAACTTGCCTGTCTGCTTCTCGCCGGACTATAAAGCTCTGTGGAGCAGCACAATGTCCAACCCAGCGAGGCCACACGTTTGATGAAAATGAGCTGGTGGTGGCTAGCTTCGGTTAATGTGATTCCCATGTCGTAAGATTTTTGTTGTCGTAAGATATTTTTCAGCATTCATGACTCACAATGAAACAACTCTTAACTCATTCACTCCCAAAGGCGTTTTTAAACGTCTTTTCAGACTTGTTCTAGAATTGGGTGAGACTGAAAGAGTTAGTAACTCCAAGACTAGCGACAGGCTAAGTTATGTGACAGTGCTGAAACAGAGAACAACGAGTTGCTTTGTTCAGAGTGAATCACGGTTATGAATATACAGTAAACGTAGGCGGAACAAGATGGCAGCGCTCATGTGACCTGGATGACGTCTTTCTCCTGCAGACTGATGCTCCAAAAACAGACGATGGAGGAGAACAGACCCAACAAGCTGCTCAGTAGGTGAGTGAACAAATGTAGTGTTTAACATTTCATTCGTTTCATTTTTAACTGTCACAATTGCAATTAAATAAAATAACATTAAAAAAAAGTTAGTGCGCTTGCAGAAAAAAATATGTTGATGATTTTCCATCCTCGAGGTGATGGGAAGAAACTACGGTTGAATCGACTTCTCGTTTTTTTTTTAAATGATGTTTTCAATTACGCTATTAGGTTAACACTTCATGCGCTAGTTTTGAAAAAAAAAAGTATTTATTCATTGATTGATCAATTGACCTTTAAACTCTTCTAGTGTCAACACTCACTTCCTGTTTGTGCCCGTCCAATGAGAAAGACCGGTTCCCGCCTTTCCTCGCGTGTTGTCTTGGCTCCACTTCCTCTGCTTTTCGCCCTCTTCCCACACAACTCTCGGCTGATTGGTCGGGATGTAGAGTGACGTCACTCTGGCCGAACGTGCCGCCCCAAGCGTCCAATCACAGGGCTGGAAGTCAGAAACACATCCGATGCCTTTTGCCGTGCATGTAGCTTTGCCGAGAAACCCGCGCGCCTGCGCATACATACACACGCAACCACTAATGAATCACTACACTTATCTGCAGTCTGTGTCGCTGTTATTAACTGAGCTTCAGTGCTACTTTCTTTTATAAAACAATACAAATGAAATAAAGGTACCTTTAACATCCGTCCGACTGTGCTGATTTTATTCGCAATTCTCGATCGTTACAAACGTACCGAATGACACGACTCCAATAAAATTTTCTGTGACAAAACAAAGGCGCGAACCCCGAGATGGCAAAGGCAAGGGGCTAGTGTAAATAAACTGTGCATCCGCGCGGCAGCTTAAGCGTTTGAGCCACGGACACGTCAACGAAAAACACATCGGGAGAACAAAATACAACACCCAGACGCTGCCTATCGTTTGTGACGAATGACTGACTGAACGTTTCTGTGTTCGTAGTGTTTGTTATACTGCCCCCAAGTGGCCATGACACCCACGCCAGATGGAGCCGCACTATATCAATTGAAGCCCACAATTTTTGCAAAAACGGTCGTTCTTCACGTTCCAGGTCGTGACATTTTTATGTACAATATTATAGCATGCCGTTTTCATTGTAAAAGAAAAAGTGAAACCGAAAAGCACACAAAAAATAATGTGAATGATAATTTTGATCAGACGTGATGCTTGCAGCAAATGTTTGACTTTATTCCACTTGCAGCAGAAATCATTCTTGGCGTGTGAGAAATCATTCCAGGTGAGATGAACTCTTAACTTTATTTGGCTCTAGCTTGTCCTTTCTTGCTTCCTTCTTTCCTCCCTTTCTTCCGGCGGCACAAACGCAAAAAAAAAAAGTGTGGCAACAAACGCGGGGCATGCACACGCATTCACGCGAGTAGAAAATGCTTGAAAAAGTGGACGTGCGACAGCGCCACTCGCACGGTGTGTTTAAGGCAACATTATGCTACGGTACATTTGCACACTTGGTAACCCCCCACCAGCTACCCTCCCCTCCTCTATGTTGTCCACTTTTCACGGGGAGCTTCATTCAGGCTTTGGAGCAACAGACAAACCGGACAAAGTACACCCACCATTAATTCATTCAGCTGTTGGTGTCCTTGCATTTTCTCTCCAAGCGGAAAAACACAAAAAAACATTTTGCCCAACGTCGACGTATCCACTCAAAAATAAAGGAAAACAAACGCCATTCCAAGAAAATTTGCTGGATGCTTTAGAAAACGAAATACATCAAATAAAACTCCGATTAAATAAATCACTTTTGTTAAGCACCAAATGAAAGAGTGGCCCTAGAAAAATAAATAGCACGACTTCCGAAAGAAAAGCAAAATAAAATTTAAGGAGACACACCGGTGGGCGGCTGACATTGCGGCACTATCTGTGTGTGATGGTGTGTGCTTAGTACTCATGAAGTGCAGTTGAGCTGTCAGTAAAAATGCAGATGAGTATCAGGTTGGTTGCTTCGGGGTTTTGGCGATTTGGAGGTCAATCTGTGTTGAGTTCAGGGGTCATGTGGCTAGTCTGGGCAGAAAACAAAAAACAACTACCAAGCTGAGAATTCCCCCCCCCCCCCCCTCCAAACTGAATTAAAACATAAAAAAAATAATTTGATGTAATGTTTGATTTTCAATTTTTTTTCCCCATGACTTATCTAATGTTGAAGGCTCATTGTGTGCGCGTCTGTAAATTGCTCACGGAAAAGTGAAGCTGGCGCATAAAAGCTTGTCAAAACCTCCTGAAAGAAAAGTGTTGCAGAGATTTATTTATTTTTTTGGGGCGGGGGGTTGTTTTTGCACACGCGTGTGTGATAAGTGATGATCATCTGATGTGTGTGTGTGTGTGTGCGCAAGTCGTTGCCCGGTTACACATTGATGGCGTGAGCATGCTTCTTGCACAGAGGTTTGTCTTTCTTGGAGTAGAAGGGCTGGCCCTCAAGGTTCACGTGACACACCTGAAACAACAACAAAGGCAACGGACATTGTACATTGATGAGGGCAAATGTGCAATCAGGATCCGAACTAAGCTTTTTTTTTTTTTTTTTGACCCAACATATTTTGTTGAAATTAGATATGACCTCACAGAGAATAGGCAATATTTATTCAATGAAATTGAACAGTTTATTGTTTTCATTTGGTAGTGTTTCTCTTGGCTTCACTCCTTCGATCGCGTCCATGCGGATGACAGATCCCACTCCCACCCCCGCCCAATCGGATTTCAGCCCCTACGTGTTGCCGTGTCACTCCTCGCAAGTTGTGCCCACAAAACTTCAAGAAATATTTTGCCTGCGTCGAGCCATTGTAGGATGGCGTCGTTTTTGAAAACAGTGGGTGTATGTGGTCTTATCTCCGCCGGTGGAAGTACGGCGTTGGACCGCGGGAGTTTCTCACCGCGCACACGAAGCAGGTGTCGTGCCAGGTATGACCGAGAGCCTCGATGAATTTATCTCCGGCTTCCACGGGGAAGTCACAGCCGTGACACTTGGTGCTGAACAGCGCCACATAATCTGAGAGCAGATGGAGCGGCGTCGTGAGTGACCCGCTGGCGTCGTTACGGCACACGATCGTGCGCACGAGGGACGGCGGCGCACCTTTCTCGCAGTACGGCTCCCCGTCCTCCATATGGAAGAGGCTGTTACCGAAGGGTTTGCCGCAGGCGGCGCACACAAAGCAAGTGGTGTGCCACGTCTGCCTCAGAGCGTGCATCACTTCCTGCCACGCGACAACACAAGTCAACTACAACAAGCCGAGGAATCAAAAAAAAACCAAAACGGTTTCTCTCTCTACTGTCAGGTGTTCCAAATAGTGTTGAACGGTCTATGGCAAGTTCAGGTAATTGCGCCGTTGTTAACCACGCAGAACTCAAAAGGACTGGGTGATGCTTTTGACGCCTTACCCCCATGATCTTGGTGCTGCAGCGTGCGCAGGTGGGGGCAAAGAACTCCTCGTAGCAGTTCTCGCAGTAAACGCTGTTCTGCTCCTCCACAAAGCTGACGTCGGCCAGCGACATGTTGCAGTAGTGGCAGTTGAACTCCTCGGGGTGCCACGAGCGGCCCAGCGCCACCAGGAAGGGACCCCTGCGGCCGGAAACGTTCGCGTCATTTGCTGGCTTTGACGAGCCGGCGGAAAAGCAGGGTGGTACGTCTCGAGAAGATGCAGAGAGAAAGGTCGGGACCCCGAGGCTTTTGGCGGTGGCGGAAGCGAACGGATAATTCGGGAGCATGTTTTTATAAATGAAGACCATCTACGGCGGAGTCAAAAAGCTCATAGAATGGCAAATGGGAGAGTAGAAATTGGTGGACACGTGGACATCTGGTGCATTTTTGTTTCTGTATGAAATGATTTTGAAAGCTAATTTTGTAAGATCAGTTTGAAATGATATAAAAGTGTTTCAGGATCATAGTTTGGAGTATTAAAAAAAAATCCCATTAACAGTTCAAAGCACGAGTGAGCAGATCGTCATTTCAAGATGAAGTTAAAAAAAGTGTATGCAAAATATGAAAAACGTTTAATATATTATAGAGCCAACACATTTTTGATCGTAAATTAATAGATTTGTATTTTGACTGTTCATTATCTGAATAGAGTCGCTGTTGGGTGGAAACTGCGTATGCCCAAACATGGTCAATTTCACATTTTGTGACAAATTGATGGTATTGGTCAGTGGTCAACTATTCAAACAAATTATGAACCAATCTTAATCTTAAATTGAACTCTTTAAGTGACTAAGCATCATCGAACGCCTCAGGACTGAAATTCTGGATGAGGGATAAAAGCGAGCTTGGATACATTTGAGGAGGCCTCTTTTCTACCCGTTGGGAATTTTAGCAATTGGTGGCGGGGGTCGTTCCCTAACGTTCACCATGTCTAGTATCTTTTTTTTCATTCACGGAGAGGACGGCGTAGCGTTACCTGATGATGCTGTTGCAGGCTCCACACAAGGGCGTGCGGCTGCTGGCGGCAAACCTTTCGGCCCGTTGCGCCACACCCCTGGCCACGGGGGAGAAGGGGGCGGGGCTAGGAGTGACATGGGCGGGGCTGGAGGTGGCGGCCGAGGGGTTGGGGATGTACTGGGGCGGTGGGGGCGCAGCCTGAGGCAACGGAGGGGGCTTGATGACTGCGGTGGTGGTCTTGCTCGGGTCAAACTTGTTGGCGAAGGAGCTGTCGGTCACCCATGGGGGGCGGTTGCCACCCGCGCCGCCTGCCGCCTGCGGCGGAGCGGCAGCGGCGCCGTGGGGGTGAGCTTGGGGCACGTGGGGTGGCGCAGCTGAAAGAGACAGGAAGTGTTCGTCAGAAAGCAAACCAAACACGGCAAGTCCGGCAGTTCATGTCGCGGGACAAATGGGGGTCACTTCCGCGGCAATCTCATTTTGGGAACGTTGTCATATGTCAAACAACACCCATTTGAGCACTAGCCACCAGGAACAGTCATGTGGGGAACTCTATCGGCCAATCACCAGAACCAACCAATCAAATGACCAAGCTACCGCACCAAACAACCCTTTGATGTCATTTAAAATCTGTTTTTCAAAACGAAAAACACAAACGCCCGAATTTTCCAGCAGCCACTTGCCACCCCGAAAAAAACCACGAGACTGGTTATTTCCTATTTTGGTCCATTTTAAAAGCTTATTGCCGTCTCAGCGTCGGATTCACGTTCAAGGTTTTTAACAACCAAGCAGAGTGCGGCCGAAACACTTCATGCGACGGTCCCGAATGGCTGGCTCACCTGGCTGCGACGGGTAGATGCAGGCCGTGCTGACCACCTTGGGAGGGGCGGAGCCCATGGGTATCTGAATGGAACTCTGCTGGGTGGGCGGGGCCTGCTGGTAGCACTGCGGGGGCGGGGCTTGCGGCATGGGCGGGGCCTGCTGGTATTGCTTTGGGGCGGCGGTGGGGGCCGGCTGACCAAATTGACTAGGGGAGGAAGCAAGAGATGATGCGTTCAATGACCATACCGGCAACTGGCAGCGCGACCGCGAGGGTGACGATGTCAGCTTAGTTGACGATGAAGGTGAGTAGCGTTGCAAAGAAGAAAAAGCAGGAGAGAATTCAACCGCTTATTGAGATCGATTTCATACCAAGGAGTGATTCAAACGTACACTTGTGCCTTGACTTTAATTTGCTCCATGTCCAAGCTCGTCAATGAATTTGTTCCTATGCCACATCAAACTTTCCCATTGAAATGAAACAAAGTGCACTTAATCCATTGTGCGTTAACTTATTGTTACATTTTAAAGGTCATTTTTCTCTCTGTCGAGTCGACTAATTTTGGCACCAGCTCGTACCTTGAAAAACTCTCTTTAAGTCAAGGCAGCACTGTACTGTATCTCTCCATGGAAAGAAACGCCGCCCCCGAGTTTGCCATTCAGTGGAGTGGGCGTGGCTCACAGGACAGGACACGTCCGCCACAATGCGCTGTGGCGTTTAAGCTTTGCCGCATAACGCTGAGGAAGCTCAATGAAAGACGAGGGACTAGCGACGGCGCCGCGATGGAGCGGCTGCTGCGATGGGCAGCAGTACCTGGACACGGCCGCCTTGTGTTGGACGCCAGCGGCCGACTGACGCTTCAGGCTGCAAGTGTAAGATATAAAACACATGAGCAAACGGCGCTATCCGACATGTGTGACGTTTTCGGAGCCTCGCCTACAAAAGGAATCAGAGGAAGACGCGCGCTCAACGTCAGACTCGTGAGGGGAAGTGAGAATTTCAATAAAAAAACAAAACAAAACAGAGCGACACCCAAATGTGACTCAATTCCAGTCTGTTTCATACTCCAAAAGGGACCTTTCCATCAACGCTTTTGTCGGCGGACGGAAAATGTCCCAGTTGAAACGCAACATCGCTAATTGTCGTCATCATTATCCATGCAAGAAATGAGTCTGTATCACTCACAAAAGGGACAACAAAATCTGGCTGTGCAAAACGCTTTGCCAGAGGCCAACTTCCCCAGCTGCACTTGAACGCAACACATTCAGCCCAGAAAAACAGCAAGACTTCAAAGACCTTGAAAATGTTCACTCGCAACAGCCGTGCGATCGCAAAAGGCAGGTGGCTAGCAGGAGAAACCTATGCCGCCATCCAAGCAACGTCTTTGTGGTGGCCGCCCCCTGCTTATTTCAGCGAGACGATGCCAAACTACATTCCGCACAAAAGACTCTGGGTCCTAGACGGGCCTGCCTGCAGTCCAGACCCGTCTACCATTGAAAAGGTGGCAGGTTATGACAACGGAGACACCCCCCCCCCCCCCTCCCCCAAAATGAAAGTTTTGTATTTTTGAGAATACGACAAGAATAAAAAGTTGGATATTCCAAACTACAACGGCAACAGACAAAAACCCACAAAATAGTGACCGAGTATTTAGTTGAATCTTCATATGTATGCATTTTTAAACTTCATGCTAATTAGCAAAATAAAAGGTACAATCCATGCATGTGAGGTGCAATTATTATTTTAGTCCTGTTGGGGTCACTATTCACAAATTCTACACAACAGTAACTCTGACCGTGAATTTCCTTTCAAAGGCGGGTCCAATCTGACGAGTGGCGTGGAAGTGAGGGCACCTGCTATTGGCCAGGAAACTGGCCAATAGCAGAGGCTAGCGGCAGGTTGTGCGAGCAAAGTGCTTTTGTTCATAAAGCGACTGAAAACGCACCAACAGTTGTTTCCCTCCTCCCTCAGTCTATATTGCTTACATTCGAGATTCAAGTTGAAAAGATGAAAGAACTTAATATTACGAGAATAAAAATGATCGATGTTCATGAGATCAAAAGTGCACATTTAGTTGGGACAAAAAGCTGAATCGTTTTGACATGAAATCTGTGGAACGCAATTTATAATCTTGAAGTATACAGCATATACGACAATTTCCTCCCAAAATCTGACTTCATTTTAGCAAGATTGCAACAAAGTGCAATTTTGGGTTCTTTTCATAGCGACACACACACACACATACAAATACACACACAAAGAAAAAGAACTTTGGTTGCGTTTGTCACGGGTTGGTGGGAAGCGGTGAGGGTGGAGGTGAGGTGAGGCGGGCAGGGCAGGGCGGGGCGAGACTTCCTGTGCAGGTTCTGAGGTGCGAGTGACGCAGCCTACCTGCTCTTCCTCAACACCTCAGCATCCTCTTCCTCATCCGCCATGACTGTGAGACACAAACAAAACATGTTGTTGGGTTCGCGATGCAGATCGCGGGCCACATACGAGACAGCCCACTGAGCATTTGCGCGATAAAGATTCCTGGAAGAATCGACGGCGTTGCGACGGCGTCCGCCATCTTACCGCATTGCGTTTCCGTTCCCATCATGTGGGCGAGCGTCTGGAAGGTTTTGGACTGTGCGCTGGCTTGGCGGCGGTGTCCTCCCTCGTCCTCGTCCTCCCTTTCCTCCGCGCTCTGGACCGCCTGGTAGACTGGCGAGGCGCTGTCCACCAGACGCTCTGGATGTGGACTGGAACCGGACACGGGCGAGACCCCGCCGCCACCACCACCAACCCACCCACACAAGAGCCCCACAACAAGTGAGCTCAGAGAACAGGAAGCATTCTTTTGGGGGGGGGGGGCTTTTGTTGGTCACCAATGCAAATAAAAGAGTGGCTTCGGAATGAATGAAAAATCAATAAGAAAGGATGAAATGTTGGGGGGGGGGGGGGCGCACACAAGGAAGTGAAAAAAATACTTGTGCTCAGAGAAAAAGGAGCTCAGAACATTTGCTTTGATGACGAGTCTTTCTTGAAATCTGAGAGATGGACGCAGACGACTGTGCGGAGACGAGTCCAAAGGTTTCACAAGATGATTTTTATCAGCCAAGTTTTCACCTCACGCATGCCCCAATGCACAACGCAATGCTTCGTCCTTCACTTATTTCCGTCGTACTCTCGAAACACGGCGCGGATATTTTCATTTGGTGATTCCGGGCTTCGATCGAATGGAAGAAAGCCAAAGTCCACCGAGAAATCACCAGGCGGCTTCACAAAGCAGACTGTGACAACGTTTCCATCCCGAAGCGTGACGTCACCATCGACGACAACAAAACAACTTCCTCGCAAGAAGGAGAAGAGAACAGGGGAAGGGAACGGAAGAATGCTCGCACTTCCTACAACACAATCTAGCACCGAGCGATTTTGGGGATGACGGTACGCTTATTCACACTTCACGTCATGTCAGAAGAAGGAGGCAGAAACCGAGCGAGGGGGGTCTCACCCGACGTCGTGTCCCTTGGTCATGGTCTGCCCGGCGATGGCGTCCATGATGGAGTCCTGCGAGTACATGCTGATGGGCGTGTTGTACTGGGCGTGGATGATGGTGGCCTTGCCCCCCGGGCCCGTCACCTCGATGGCCTTGTGGCTGGCCGCGGCGCTTTCCTTCACAAGCACGCCGGCGCTGAGAGGCGAGGACGGCGCACGGGTGAAGTCAACCTCGCATGCGGTCGAGCGTTTTCGATTGCGTGACAAAGGCATTCATGGGGGGGACGCTTCATTAGGGACACTGCAGAAACCACATCCGACGCGACGGCTCCATCCGCGTGTGGGACGTCATTCAGGATCACCTCTCACGTATGCGGTTGAATGCACTCGCACGCTACTTAAATGCCCTCGCATCCCGCAGACACGCAACTCGGCAGCAAAATTGTTTTGCGTGAGAGAGAGCGTGAGAGGTAATCGTGAATTTCGTCCAAGTCGTCCCCTCACGAGCACAGAGTGACTAACCAAGCCTCCGAGATCAACACGCTCCCGCCAATCCAACGCCACGGCGAGCACAGCGTGACCTTTGCCGTCACGCCAAGCGTCAGACAAGTCTCTGGCAAACGTCAACACAACACACACAGCAAACCAGAGCGCCGCTTACGCCGTCGTTTCGTCAGCCGCGCGCACACACACGCCCTGGCTCATTTCGGTTGACGGGCGCGCACGCACCAAAGGCGTTTGTATCGTTTGGAATGCCAACCTGGCCTTTAAAGAGCAAATGCAAATAAATAAATAATAAGACAACTTATGAGATGCTAACCGATCATGTCCCGTCACGCTAGGCTAAGCCAAGTTTAGCAACCTCATTTCCTCTTGGTGGTTCTTTTTGGGGGGGGGGGGGCTATTGTTATCAAAATAGTTGTCGACTAATTTGCTAACCGATTAGTTGTCAATCACTTAACCGTTGCTGCTCGATTCTGAATAGAAGATGCCAAGTATGAAATGGATTTCATTTATTTGATCAGAAAAACTACCAAAACAATAACAAAAAAAGCCAGCAGCTAGGTTTTAGTAGCACCATATCACTGCAACTTGAAAAACAAACACACCCCAAATCAGCAGCTTCTTCCTTGGGCCAACGTGCCGTGCAATGTTCAAGTCAGCGCTACCATGACAATGCGAACACACCCACACACACGCGCACACACACACACGAGCACAAACACACTTGATATGCGATGCGCTCGGCAGGACGATACTAACTTGGGAGCAGGGGGGCTGAAAACCTGGTTTTGGCCATGAGCACGGGATGAGGGCGGCCAGCCGATATGAGGAAAATGAGGAGAGAGGAGGACATTAGTCAGGTGACATCACCTTCAGTTCGTGGGAGGAGGAGGAGGAGGAAGAGGAGAGCTCCAGAGGAAGCAAGGAGGTGAACGTCTTGACTGTGGAGGAGAGATGTGAGTGTGACATCATCAGGAATGATGTCATTTGCCGCTTCTCCGGAAGAGGATTCGACTAACCTGAATGATTCAAACGGCTCCAGACTTGGAGCGAGAGACCTTCGCAAATGTGATTTTCAATTCGCGGCATTGAGGCGGTGCTGCTCAAAACTCCAAATGCCTCGCACCACGGGAAAACACCCCCCACCCCACTAAAAACAAATCAATGAGCTTTTCTTCGCTGCCAATCATTTCTCGCACCAACCAACCAGAAAGGCATTCTGAGTCATGGAGTCCACACCAGCGCTCATCCCAAAACAGTCAACAGGAAGACGCCATCGCTCCAAAAATCAGAGCAGAAATTCTTTCCGTCTCATCTTGGAATATTGAATTCTTTTCTGTAGCCAACATCGACCTTATCAACAGTCTTGTAATATTTGTTGGAAATTTGACAAACCCAAAATTCAGTCCTTTGTTAGTCTGATTCATATAAATTGTTTAAATGCATTTCATCTAAATGATAAAACACGAAAACGCTATTTGAATAATGCAAATACTTAGCCAATAATTTGATCAGGGATGGCTTTATACGAACAAATCCGTTCTGCTTTCCCTTCGACAGCAAATGTTCTGAGGCTCTTGCTTTTCTCCGTCACATGACATGAGGCTCGGACATCAAAGTGAAACTTCGTCACAACTTCGCTGATCGCTAAACAACACAATCACAGTGGTACCTTGACTTGTATGCAATTGGCCAAACACTAAATGAAGCTTCTCAATCCGATTCGACTCGGCTCTTTGGTACCAAGATGCCACAAGACGGTGTCAAAGCAATTGTGTTTGTTTTGTTTTTTTAATCAGAGATGGTCGTGGCCTACAGCAGCTCCTCGCGAGGGCTCTCATTCTGAATTTGTGAGCTTAGCCGTTTGTTCTGTTCAATAAATGGTAGGCGAGTTTCTATTACGCGTTCCGATTATGTTTATTTTGAAAAGGGCCATTATTCAATGAATCAGTGGGACCCTACTCCAGCGTCAAGGTACCATTGTTAAGTCCGAGCTCACTTTTTTTTTTCCTGGCTACGTACCCCACGGGCAGGCCTGCCTGAATGGCCGCCATTTCTCTCAGAGTTTCCTCTGAATACAGGCCGATGGGCGAGTTATACTGCTTCCTGCGGGCGGGGCTGCCGCCCGCTTCCGCGGGCCCCGGTGAGGCGCCGCGGACCGACGGGCGACCGTTCACCTGCGACCACGGCCAGGGAGGAGACGGGGGCAGGAGCGGTCCATCAACAAAAAAATGTATACCATTATCAAGTTATGAATATGCCTCTGTTCTAACCTGTTTTTAAAGTCACCACAAGGGGGCAGCAGCAGGTTCTCAAACTGGGGTCCTCGGACCCCCCCACCAGCCATAGTTTGGGGGTAAATAGATCGCAATTAATTTAGGTGTCCGATTGTTTTAAAAAAAAAAAACGTATCAACATACGTGGATGGGCGCATCAGTAAACAAAAGCTGTATTATGACAGGAGTCAATTCGAAAAAAATAAATAAATTTAATGGGAAAATAAAGGCAATTTTTTCCAGAATAAAAAGCTGATTATTAAGAGAATATTTGGGGGGGAAATTCTGACTTGAATATTATTATGATCACTGATCTTGGATAATACAACTTTATTGTTGTAAAATGTCGGAGCATGAAGAATTCTTCTTTTAAGTGCTATAACAGTCAGGAAGAACCAATTAGGATTAAGAAGGCTCCCTTGGAAAAGATTAAACCTTCAAGGGAGTCCTGGACCCACAAAGGTTGAGAACCCCTGATATGGCGAGTATGAGAATTCATGTCAAGTTTATTTTCATGTTTGAAGTCTTGGTTTGATGGTTTCCTCGGCTTTGGAAGGCAAAGACGTCACATTTAAGGCTTTGGGGTGTAGCGAAAAGAACGAAGAAGAGCGATGCTATATGGGAAAGCTCACCTGCTGGTGAGGGATCAAGGAAATGCCGGTGTCGATTCTGGGCGTTGGCATGGCAACAGGACGCTTCGACCTCGAGAGAAGAGAGGAAAACGTTCATTTGACAGACGGAAAAGGTCACGTTTGAAGGTGGAAATGAAACATTACGTGCCAAAACGTGACGGCGCAAACATATTTCTGACATTATGGCTCCCTCTCTAACCCTACCCAGGTTGTAGTTTGACATGATTGAGCTGATTTTGTCTGCCACGTTGACCTCGCGCAGCATCTCCCCCCGCAGGCATCACGGAAACGTTTGAAAAGTAAGAAAAGAACGCCAACGATGGCGTTGCAGTGACTTGCGGGAAAGTGCCAACAAACCTTCTTCATCCCTACACGCTTTCAACGCTCTCTCTGGGGGAGGTCAAAATCCGCCCTCATCCTCACCCTCATCCCGGGCATTGCGTCTTCTGTGCATCACCCGGAGCGTTGGCGCTCGGTTATGAGATATCGCTTGGCGCTCGCTCGGCGTGCACCAACATTCATTTCCTCACTCATCTTATCAGATCTTATCCGTGAAGGGGAAAAAAAAATGTTTGGGGCGACATCCACATCCACGCCGATGCCCTCTTTGAGGACCAGTTATTTATACTCAAAAACATAATAATAAGAAAAATCTCCAGGTGACCGAGAGGCCATGTGCACCTCAACACGGCTTCCCTCTTAACCTTTTGACACTCGGGAACATATTTTGGGATTTTATACTTCCTTTGTGAAGTTAAAAAACAGGCACGGCATAGAAGTTCAACAAGTCATTTTGATGACGCATGTTCACATTTTGGGTTCCGTTCATATTTGCATGCGTGTGTCCGCCCCGTCACGATGGGGTAACCGCCCCTTTAAGAAACCCTCGCAGGTCCTCAGTGACATCACAACTACCATTTTGTTTTCAAAGGAGGTACAGTGGAAAGTTGTAAAGATTTACAATTACATGTCATAATTCTCATCGTAATGTGTATGTCGTCAGATGTTACCACGTCCAGTCCGTCGCTTCGTGGATATTTTTTTTTTCCCCTCTCCTCCATACCAAAGACAGTCAAAGGTTTCCAACATAGAAACAGTCACAATGTCTTTGGCGACGCAGCCCCCCATCTATGATCTGAGCCGCTTCTCCCCAGGAGGGTCGCGGGCGTGCCGGAGCCTTTCCCAGCTGTCTTGGGGGCTGTAGGTGGGGGACACCCTGAATCGGTTGCCAGCCAATGGCAGTAGTGAGCATATTGCTTTTGTAAACTGTCTCCTGTGTGTTGTGTTGGTCACGTGTCGTCTTTACCCCCCTGGGGTCGCTTTCTCCAAGCGTGCACAGCGACGCACGAGTCAACAATATCTTCCTATCTGCTCACATCTTTGGCATGTACATTACTACTATATTTGTGTTATTACTTTTCTTTTTCTCCTCCATGAGCAGTAAGCCACAGTTCTTGAGAGGAGGAAAAGAAAAACAATAAAAGAGAGGAATTAAATGTTGTTTTCCAGCGAGGAATAAGACGCTTTAAAGAATATGAAGCAAAAAAAAAAAAAAAAAGTCCTCCTGGGAGAAGAGAAACCATTTAAAAATGAAGAAATAGCAATTTGCTGACAAGAACACCATAAAAAATAAAAAACGATTTTGTGAAATATCTCAGGGTCGGTCGGGTGTGTCAAAGATAAAAGCCAATCTGTCATGATTCGGTTTGGGACCAACAGTGGCACTGTAGGGCTCTCCCTGCAGCTGGACACCTGTTGGTCATTATGTAATGAGTGCTTTAAAAGGACTCCAAGCCCAACCACTCATTGTCGGGTCATTGTTTGCTCTTTGTTACTGTCATGTTCGTTTGTTTGCTGTTCCTTTGCTGCTGTCAGGTTTGTTTCGGTCATGTATTGGTCACGGTTCTGTTTTAGCTTCAGTTGGTATTTTTGTTTGCTACTTTGGACTATGATTGTTTTTGGATTTTGTTTTCTGTGTTTTATCAATACACTTCTTCAAGTACACCCTGCTCCTCCCTCCTGCCTGCTTTTTGGGGTCCACCACCACCACGCAACGTGACACAATCCAGCCCCCTGGGATTGAACATCAACTGCAAATTCTCAATTATGTTAACTGTTGCTGCTAATTCATATCAAATGAAGTTCCGCGAAAATGACTCTCCATTTCCAGGCCCTATTACCGCATGACCTGCCTCACTCGGTTCAAAAGCACCGAGTCAGGTGGGTCAAGGTAAACTGTTTCGGGTGGAGGGCATCAGCTCTTACTTGGTCATGGTGAGTGCCAGATTGTAGTTGGCCATCTTGATCTTGTTCTGGGCATCCAGGTGGGTCATGCCCTCCGTGCTCACGCCGTCGATGGCCATAATGACGTCTCCCTGAACCAGGTTGGCCTGCGCCGCCTTGCTGCCCGGCGTGATCTGGACAAAATCAGCACAGGCAAACGGTCGGGATCTGGAGAAGGTTCGTCTGCGTGAGAGGGTTCGGGCGTGAGTTGTGGTCTACAGCAGCTCCTTGCGAGTGTTCACATGGTTTTGCTGTGTTTGTCTCGTTAGATTAACTGCTTAAAATGCATCAGTGACTGGCTGTCCTTGCCCACTTGCAAGGGTATCAAAGAACCATAATCATTTCATTTGGTGTTTCCGCTTGGCCTGAGTGGCAACATGGCTGGTCACTCGTAACTCAAACGCTCACTTCAAGTTCATCTAAGCACAGCGGATCATCGGCCGGCCTCCATGGCACCACTCCGTGAAGCCTGAGCAGCTGTCTATACACACACGCACGCACACACATTAGGGCTTACTCTTTTTAACCCCCAAAAGCCCCCCTTTGTGGTCGCTGTGCTATTTGCAGCCACTGACCCATGAGTCACCACCTCTGAACTTTACACCTGGAGGACTCCATTAAGGACAAGCAGGAATAGACTCATTTGAAGAAGTGCAACCTAGCCAGCATGCATCCATCCTCGCACCCATTTTCTATCAAGCTTGTCCTCATGATGGCTTGCAGGAGAGCTGGCCACCACAATTTGGGCGTGAGAGCAGATTTAAAAAAAAAATGGACACGTTCCAAGTCGATCGGAGGGCAAATTTGGATTAAAAAAAAAGAAATTGGACATCAAATGAGGAGGTTATCGATCATGTGGATAAAATGCTTAAAACATTTACGTCAGTGTGAAATGACCGTAAATTTTAAGCCATGCTCCACTTTCATCTACGATGTGTGCTGGCAGATGCCGTCGATCAAAGAGGCTCTGATTAAAGTGCCCTAATGCGAGCCGCTTGATGATCAGTCGCAGGAACATCTGGCCTACTTTCACCACCACCCAAACAGATGCAACAGTTTTAATGGGTGCACCATGAAAAAAAAAACTGCTTTATTGATGTCAACCCAGTGGATCAAGAATAAAATGTTCATCATTTTGATTTGTTGGTATGCTAAAGGGTAAATATGGATCATTTCACTGTCATCCGTTTTATCTATCCAATACATTCGATATTCTGTTTTTTTTTTAAATCCTCACCAAATACAATGAACGCAAAATATTAAATGCCAGCAAATGAAAGTCATGACGTCCCACAGGGTTCTTAATTGTCTATCAACAAAACACATCGTGGCACTGCATCCGACAGGTAAGAATCTGTCTTTCTATGATACAACTATGAAGGTTAATCTCCCAGAGGGCCCAGCTCAGAGAAATAGGATACCAACAGAAGTCAGTCATGGCCTCCCGCAGGGTTCCGTGCTTGGGCCACTATTATTGGCTTAGTTGTCCATAAACAGAATATGTTGTAGTATTTCATATGACCCTCTCATATTTCTATTTTTCCAAGAAAAGTTCAGCTATGAAGGTTTAGCTCCCAGAGGGCCCAGCTGAGTGAAAAATAATGAATGCAAACAATCGCTGCCAGCAAAACTAAGTCATGGAATCCCACAGGGTTCTGTGTTTCGACCACACCGAGTCACTTCATTGACCCGAAACAGTGTATTGCAATACATATAACCCTGATGATACGATAAGATCTGTCCATCAAAGTGCAACTCTGATGCGTTAGCTCGCAACGGTCCTAGCTGAGCGAGTGCTTCTGAGTAGACTAAAAATATATGTCATATCTGCGGAGGTTATCTTGGCCATCTTAAAGTAACTACAGTGACTCGGCGCACATGTAACAGTAGATGCTAACAGAGGAGCTAACTGATAAGATGTGCGTGCGTGTATGTTGGCTGACCTTCAGTTGCTAAAAACGGCCGCGTGCCTGTCAACAGTTGCGCCTTAACAACAGTACTGTGCAGAAGAAGCTACTTGGCCCATTGGCTGACTTCAAGTGGACCCTTCGATGTCCTGTACTTGTACCACATACAGTACACATTCCGTTTCCTCAACATTGGGGTTGATACAGTACATCAATATTTGAATTACATTTTTTGTCATTCAACGTGTCAGACAGCTGGTTATCAATTCCATTGAAAAAGCTCACGTGCAAGACAATGTCGACCTTTTTGAGACAGTTACGCATCAGAAACGTCTGTGTAAGAGTTCTGAGGTTTGGGCTTCCCTGAGTAGAGTTTGCAAGCACTGTCTGTGTTTTTCTCCTACCTTCCAAACACTTAGCATTTCAACTTCATTCAAGACTGGAAGTTGTCCTTATGTGTGAATGTGAGTAGGGAATGCTTGCTTGCTGACATTGACCGGCGACCAGTCCTTTGTGTATGTTTGTGTGGCCTGATATTTGCTGGCGACAGGCCCAGGGTGCATCCCCGACTGAATTCCGGCAGTTGTCATTTTTCGTGGGATTGTGCTCGTTGTCGACATACAATTTTGTGGCATGATTGAATTGCGAAATTTTGAAATGTGTTCACAAACTCGCAGTTCCTCCTGACCAATGTGCTTTGAACATGTACCCAAGTGCAGTTATGTTTCAAATGCTGACATACAACTATTGCAACTATTTACTGTACTGACTGATTTCTCCTGCGGTCTGCAATTGTTACAGGTCATCGGGAATCCTGAAACATGACATCTCGATCTGGGGGTCGGGGGTGCCAAAGAGCTGACGTTCGACTGAATCTTGCGAGACGCAATGACAATCTTCACATTCTACAAAGTCAGCCACGGACCGCCCCGAGCAAAACGGCAGAGTGATTTCCTGCTTGCGATTTGGAGGCCTCGGAGCTGCGGAGCTCCAAGTGCAGGAGTCAGTTTTCACAGCGATACCAACGCGGATTAAAAGGGCGGATTACTTTCAAGATGCTCACATTTGGCGGCGTGAGCAGGAAGATAAAATAAAGCATACGGTGGTCCAATTGTGACGTGAAAGAGAAGGAAAGATGCACCGGCACAGAATTAGACCAAGACAGGTATCTAGATGGGCCCTGAAATGAACTGGCGACCAGTCCTTCCTTCCTTTGTACGTGCCTAACATCGACTGGTGGCCAATCCATTGCTTGTCTATATTCCCTGACAATGGGTGGCGACCAGTCCTTTGTCGCTATGGACTCTGACACAAGTGGTCATGCCGCGGATGCTCATGCCACAGCGAGGATTTTTTTTTTTTAATGCTTTTAACTCACCCCCTCACTGTTTATTTGCACATCTGTCATCCCGAGTAACTTTTTATGCACCTGTAGTCCTCTGCACCTGCGGACCAGACACAATTAAAAGTAGCAAGAACTAAGCGGAGGCTGAGTTGAGTCCACACCGTGAAGTAACATTGTGCACCTGCGTACACTCCAGCTGCCAAAATGACTTCCTATCAAACAATCACCACGTAACATCCTGAAAGTGCAACAGAGGATCCAGACTTTGGGCTTTCTATTCCGAGGGCACGTGAACCCAACACCGCTTCCACTTTTAGGCCACCGCGGATCCGCTTTCGGCCAAATGCTGACAGCTGCCACGCCCTCCACCCCAATAGCACCCCACCGGGACACCTCACTCGTGTCCCCAAAAGGCTTCTGTCCTCTGGGCATAAACTGCAAATGATTGAGGAAGCCATTTGTTGGTGGCGGAAGCATTTTGGATCTCGTTCTGAGGACGTGCCATCCGGTGTACTTTGAGACCAGGCATGAAGGATGGAGGAGAACCAAGAAGAAACCACTATGATTTATTCCATACTGAACAGAGCCAAATACAGTTGATTCCCAATGACTCCTTGTGCCCGGGCTGCAACCAATGATTATTTCGATCATCGATCAACTTCCAATTATTTTTTTGCAATTCGATTATTATTGTTTGTTTTTGTTAACATCTCTTGATTTCAAAACAAGAAATTATTTCAAATTGACAGTGCAGAAAATGCACCAAGATGACAAGAGATCTACTTTTCAAGCCAACCAATTTTGCACATTTAACCGTTGCCTGATGTGCAAGCGCACACGCACACACACACACAAACACACTTTTTTGTGAAAGTGAGACTGACAGGATGCTTAAGTTGCAGTGTACACTAACCAAAAAATATCTAAGATTAATAACACGCACATGCACATAGACACACCATTTTTTTCTACCCCCCCCCCCCCCCCCCCCACCGCGCCCAACCTCCAGTTCTCCCTCAAACCTCCGCGATCGACTCAGGACAAGTTGATCGTGGGCTCCCGGTCGATCGCAACGCAACCGACTGGTTGGGCACCCCTGGTTTACAACAAGTAAGAAAATCTGCAAAATCATTCTTTGCCAAAGTAAAAACAGATGTTTAAACAATTGTCGTTACTCTTCTCACTTCAACGTGCCGCTACTTCTGGTGTGCGCGCCTACGCCACCTGGGGGCAGTAGAATACAGACATGGCTATACAGAGACTCTTCATTCCGATGTAAGACGCATGAATACTGGTCATTCTTCACAGAGGATAGAGAATACATGTCCCAGTAAGTATAGCGATTTTCTGTGTTTGCTTGCTACGCCGTTGGTGTTCTAACAGCTGTTGCTTCAAGGATTATAACACCATCACACTGATGGTAATTGCTAGCCTGTCAACACAGTTCCCATTATGTGTTATCATGATGCGGTTGTTTTAAACACAACACGTAATTCTTTCCGTTTTATTTATGCTACATGTGAAGAGACTTAGACACCACACAGCGCTCCGATCCCAAGTTTGCAATTGCAAGTCGAGGCGAAAAATCGTCCGAACTACGGCCGGCATCTGTAAAAATTCACAAGTTTGGTGACTTGCATCTCAAGGATACTACGTGTACTGGGCCAATAAAGACGTTTGTGGTTGCGAATCTCAAGAAGAACTACCAGGAGCAGAAGAAGGTGAGCATCATCCTACCCTGGAGATGGTGAGCGGCATGTTGAAGTCCTTCCCTCCCTGGAGCCGGAAGCCCCAAGGTCCCGGCCCCGGCAGCGATACAGTGTACGAGCTCATGTTCCAGGTGAGGAAAAGTTCCTTTTTCCGAAAAAGCAGGTCACAGCTTTTTTTTTTTTTTTTTTTTGGTGTTGTCTTGGCTCAGTGGTCTATGATGGCCAGAGCGTCGGGACGCGAGGGAGGACCGGGGGCCTCTGAGAGCACAAGAAGAAGAAGACGACGTGAGCACAATGAAGAAGTGCGAGGAAGACCAGCAGGAAGAGCGGGACTTGCCTGCTCGGACGAACAGAAGTGACAGGCTAAGAATAGACACAGATAGTCGGGTGGCATGGTGTGGCATTGGGGGTGGTGGTGGGGGGGGGGGGGGGGTGCTGGACTTATATGGCGTGAAAGGGGACACCCGCTATGGCATGCTCGCTGTGATTCACCAGCGCTAATATAGACCCGCTTGATTCTTCTACTACCCCCCCACCCTGCTCCAGCCTCCCAAAAATCGGACTCCCCCCTTTAGGGACTCCCTACAATGGGCGAGTCTGGCGACAATAAAACAACAAAAAGGTCACGCATGAAAAGAAGGGAGGCCATTGCGGAAATGTCACCTGGCCTATTAGTAAGAGGTCGCCGCTCAGAAAGTGAGAACACGTTCCTGGAGGTACAAAAAGATATCGCCAGACGGAACAGCAATATCTCAGGAAAAAAATCAAGGGATTGCTATTCAAATGTAGTTTTCATCTGATTCGTCGATTAATCGCGAAAAGAACGGATTCTTCAATTATTTAAATAATCATGAGTTGCAGCCAGAGTTGTTTTTTTTTTAAGTGTCTGACTTTCCTTTTGCCAGAAATGAAGGAATCCTATTTTTCAGAAATAGATTTGTCATTGATTTAATGGAAATTGTATGAAACAAAAGTATCAGTTCCTTGATATTTGTGAACCTGGCATACTGTTATTGGTCTGACCCCCCCAAAAAATAATAATAATAAGTGTCGAACATGCCTACTCAGACTCAGGTGCAAGAAAAAAAAGGAGACATTGCTGGTAATATTTTGAGATTTCCGTGATGATGTGTGCCTTGAAGGGGCGGTCCCTATTGAGTGATGTCAGGCACTTGACCGGTTAGTCCAGCATGAGCAGCTTTTTGCATTTGTGTCTGAAAATGCATCGGCAACAGTTCACTCCCTTAATCGCTCCATTTTCGTCTTGATTTGCCCAAAATTGTGAGTGACTTGCAATTCAAATTTTGGCTCGCAAAAATGACAAAAAATGTGGGGAAAAAAAATTTCCTCTCGAAAAAATAAATAAATACGGAAAGATAAGGCGAATCCTTTTGATGTTTTTAATCTTCCCTGCACAACACATCCTGTGCTCTCATTCAGTCGCCTCCCGAGAGGAACAACTCGAGAGTTTGAAGGGGCTCTCACGCTCTTCACGCAGCCACACGTTAAAAAAAAATAATGCTCACCATGAAAACAAATATGACATCATATGAGTCAAGAGATCATTTAAAAGGTCAAACGTTTTAAATAACTGAAAAGAGAGTAGAGCAGAGTGACATCATGCTTGAGTTGTGCTCCTGCAACTCGTAACCTCGCCATCGTTTATGCTTTTGGTTTGTTTTTACTTCCTCGCTGTCCCCATGGTAACCGTGACAGCACACGCAGTCTTAAGTACCAACGATTACGCACACCTCAAAACTGTCGGGCTATTCATGAAATGCGCACGGAGTCATCAACAAGTGAAAACGGAGCTTTCATGCCCCATTCACAGCAAAAATATTTGTACATCAGGAAAGGCAATATTTCCGATGAAATCTCAGATGCACTATATTGGGACTCGGCTCCTACCTCTCGCCAGCCCTGGCAGTGACCCATTTTAATAAAACTCTATTCCAGCAAATTTAAAAAAAAAAAGGCTTGAAAAACATGTTTGATTTCAAATCAGCGGTGTGCTTGTTATGTGATTTGGCAATGCTCGCTTTTTTTGTCAGTGAGCCACAACAAGCGATTGTGCCCGTCAACTTAATGGCTTTTTATTTTGGCAGCCGTTGACAACAGGTGGGCACGCGCGCGCAAAGCAGAGCTGCGAGCATGCGTCGTCTGAACGTCTTCGGTCAAACACAAATCCAAATTAAAACAAATCACTAGCGTTATTTCTCCTTAACACGCGTTTCTAATTCGATTTGGTCTTCAATTTTAGTACCTAAGAGCGAGTTCGCGTTGATGATTCAGTGCAGAACTTACGCTTTTTAATGTTTTTTATTCAACACAGCTATGTTTAGGGCTTCACCTAATGAGGATTTGGTGAATGATTTTAATGTTCTGTCGAATAGCCTGAATTACTCGGCAGTTCATTAACTGCTGCATTTCTACTTATTTTTCTTTATCGACATCTTTAGAGATGTTTGATACCATTACAAATAAATAAATAAAAAATACCAGTACGGATATTCACTCTGAGTGTGATGCATGATTATACTCACCAATACCGAGTTATCAATATTGCCAGTAATTCAACGCAATGACAGATTATGAAGAATGCCTTCCTTTCTGACACAAATGTATGTATTCAGTACATTCATACATCATACATTCAACTTCAAAATGGCGCCGCGAGAGTGGCTGCCTTTCCAGCAGCTCCTATATTTTGTTGTTCTACTTCTTCCTTTCATAACTTTGCTGCTGTGAATTGGGAATTTCTCCATTGCGAGACTAATAAAGGTTTTCTTATCTTCTTATCCTATAATGTATTCAGACTGCCGCACTATAGCGCCAACAACTGCCGAAGAGGACGAAGAGTGTGTGAGTGTGTGTGTCTGTGCGCGCGCGCGAAAAGCAGCTAGCATGGCCACCGGTATCAGCGTCTAAGTTTAGACACTTTTGTCACAGATAGGAATGCCACCAATGTCGCCTGGATGAGTGATATTGTATCTCGCCCGGAATGCAGGGGGCCTGTCGGAGGGAACGTCTGAGATAGTTCCGCAAAAGATCATTTTGCTGGGGATCGCTTTACGCACACAAACCACACAAACAATTCTTCTTGTTTGAAGACCACACCAGTAAATGTCCCACGCATGTACGCGCACACACACAAAAACAAATGAAGCTAATAAATGTCAGAATAGTTTTAACAATTGATAGCATTTATAGAGATATCAACTCAGTTACGGCCATTTAATCGGTAGGCCGAATTTGTAAAACCATAATCAGCCGGAAATCGTACTTTCTGATGGAACCATAAATGGTGTTTGGTGTTGACGTCACCCGGAGTGACGTCCTTGCACCATTGCTCCACTAGACGGAGCTCTCATTCAGTTCACTCCAATCAGCAGCACGTGTTGTCCCGGTTTTTGCGTGCCTGAATATTACTCCGGTATTCACAACAACAATGGCGAATTAGCATGATGTCAGCAACATGTGGAGACAGAGAACAGTATGTGGCACGTGCTCTTAAATCCACGGCGTATAACAGAACTTTTGGGGCAAGTTTCAGCCATTTGGGTGACTGCGGACACACATGTCTTGACTGGAAACAAAAAAAAAAACAAAAAACAATAATGGTGGAGGTTTTCTTGTGTGTTTCTGTACTTGAAAATTACTCTCTCGAAAAAAGGCGCCACACAAAACAGGGACCAACGTGATGACGTCACGTGCAACCTGCGCCGGATTCACCTCAGGGGGAGTGCCGCCGGCCGGTGATGAAGATAAAGGGGATTAGGCGGCAACAGAAGGGCACGAAAAGTAAGAACATGCGTCAAAGTACCTGCGAGTGTTGTGCCGCCATACTGTGACTTTGGGGCTCTGCTGTGGAGTTACTCGTTCCTCCCGAGGGGGTCCAACCGGGTCGGGAGGGGTCCGCCGGCGAGTGGGGCAGGAGACTTTCTTCTTATCCGGTGTTTTATTTCTTCTTCTGTGGTGCCCGGGCTTTGCATTTAAAGAGACAGTAACAGCTGGCACCACACGTAAGGAGGTCGGTCACTTCCTGACACGCCCCTAATCGTATACATTAATTACTTTTTAAGCAACAGCCCTGTGAAAATATTATAAACATAAAAATACAACAATAAATATACTATTGACTGAATTTACGAAAACTGTGTGGGACTGAGTGATTTATCTCTGATAATTCAGAATGTGCAGCGTGATACACGAGCACATTAATGTCCATTGTTTCTCTTTCGGTGCTCTGCCATGAACTGTAGCGACCAATCCATTTTTTGTATATGTGCAGTGCTCGTGACCAGGCCATTGCTAATCTATAGCCATTTCTCTATTGCCGTTCTTGTCCGTTCTTGTGATCGGTCACTGCCCAAGTCCTCTTCCAATTGACAGCATGCGTAAAAAGAAAAGTACCCAGCCATTCCAATGATAAAGAGACTAGCGTTCATAGGAAGTTGCTTCCTTACGACATTCTTAGAAAGACCGCATAGTTCACGAGACTGGACTCTGCGTGACATTGAGAAACGGTTGCCCTGACATGAGTCATCTGTCCGTTGTTTGCCTCTACGTGCCTTGAAATTGACTGGCGACCGGTTCAGTTTATCTAAATATGATCTGCTATCGACTAGCGACCGGTCCATTGTGGCATTGACTGGTGACCAGCACCACGACACTCCTCGACCACAGGACCATTCCAATTTTCATTCATGTTTTTGTCTCTCGTACATTGGAGTTGATTTGACAATGTGTTTTTAACCTAGATGGCTGTGGAAGAAGCTACTGTATCCCGAAGCCTGTGTGTCCACATTGTGTTCATGTCTTTAGATTTGGACTATAATACAGAAATAAAGCATCATCGTAATGGCTGAACTGGGAGCAAAAAAGGCTGTTTGTTTGTTTGTTTGTTTGTTTTTATTCATAAAAATAAAAGCAAATAGTGACGTGAACGTAGATATACAGTAGGTCTAAGAAACAACATATTAAATGTGATTTTACATGAGGGATAGTAAGTGTATAATACACAATGTTCTAGTTCACATTTTAGGGATGAAAGGTTATGAAAAGTCAAATTAAACTCTTGACTCTCGTGAGGATAAAACAGTCCCAATCCTTGCTCCCAACACACGTTCGTTGTCATGGAAACATTCAAACTGATGAAGAAAGGGCAAATAAACATACAGTCGAAACTTCGTTACAACGTACCTCGAGGGACATCACAAATATGTCCGTGATAACGGTAGTTAGTTGAAAACCGTTCCAATACGATGTATAATACAGTATGAGCACTTATAGATGTAAAAAAAAAATGAACATGTATTACAGTATTAATATGTCAATTCTAAATACGTGTACACTTTATGAAGAAAAAAATAAATATTTTATTAAACATGAAACAAACAACTTTTGCGTTCCTACTTCATCTCTGAAAACATTCAGTCAGCAAGTGAAAAGTGAAGTTCAGGATGTGGCGCGCCCCGAAGCCGTTGACGGTCAGTTTTCAATCTGTTGGCCTCGAACTCTGCCATGATTTGGTTGCCAATGCATTACGGGCGATGGTCAATGATTTCCAAAGTCGTAGTCTCGGCCCAGCTTGGTCTGGGAGACTCCCTTTCGTAAGTGAGAGACAATTTCAGCCTTCACAGACAGCGAGATTTGCTTCCGTTTACCAGACGTGTTTTCAGACCATGTGCGCCGTGCCACCGGTACGTACCGGGTCAATCGCTAAGGTTGCTAAGCAAAGGAGGGAAATCCCGCGCTGGACATTTTGTTCTTGAACAAAGTCGCGGCGGCAGTTAGCTTCCCACGGTTCGTTGTCACAAAGGCCTATGTGAATGTTTTAGCGGCGGAAACATTGTAAAAGGGGTACGCCGAAACGAGGTTCGACTGTAATCACTGAGACAAGAACCCCACAAAACCAACAGCAACAAATACACACAAATAAAAAAATTAACGTTACATGTACATGTATATGGAGCGTGCTCGCTATTTAAGAGGATCAACACAAAGCAAATTTCCGTGTTTGTGTCATCGTGTATGTGCGTGTGTGTGCGTTTCAAAGATTCCGATGGAAAGCGAACCGATCTCGTGCTTCATCCAGAGCCGGCCCCCGTGCTGCTGTATGTGGCCTTGGCCCGGGTGTAGCGTGAGCCGCTGCGTCCGATGGGGAGGAAGGGGCTGGACTCCGTGGTAATGACGATGCTCGGGATACGACTTAGCACGCTTCTGCTCGCGTGAGCGTCTCCCAAGTCGCCACTCTGCCGGTGGACAAAAGGTTAAGGTGTACAACGCAAACGGTAAGCTTCACAATCTGATTCTTTTTTTTTTTTACAGGGTAGGTTATTATATATTATATGTTGTTCGATACTCACGTTAGGAATGCTGCCGCGTTCGCCGATGCCAATCATGGAAATGTCCGTGTCAAAAGATGTCTACGCCAGGACAAACAAACGCACAAAGATCGAGGTCAAAGGTTTCTCCCAAACAAACAGTGACGTCAACAACACGATAGTTATCGCCGGCTGACCCTCTCAAAGATTCCCGAGTCGTGATTCTTCATTTTTCCCTTGAAGCTGGACGACGGTTTGAATTCGGCCAATCCCGCCGTGTCCCTGCCGATGTCATTGGACACCTGGCGGCTGGCGGGCCGGGAGCTGAGACTGGTCAGGTCCGCCTCCGTGTCTGTTAAACCCTGTCCAAAAACCCCCCCTCCCCACTCTTAATTGCGAATGTGTGAATGCTGAGGGATTCATTACAGTGGAGAAATTGTTGATTGTCAGATGGAAAAAAAAGCAGAAATGTAATGATAGCGGTGCAGTTGTAAAACGTCTCCACAAATTCAACAAATGTGGACGACAAAGTGAAAGGTGGCCTCTCCAATCTCCGGGATTGAGGTCAGCGAGGTGGTTAAAAAGCTTCTCTTCGAAAAGGTTCCTACGGGAGGCGGATGTTGTTTGGCTGTCTTGATTGGCATTCCATCTGCTCCTCCTCGTCGAGAAGAGCCGGATGAGGCGGCTCGGGCATCTGGTTAGGATGCCTCCTGGATGTCGGAAACGTGCCAGGCACATACCACCGAAAAACCTCCAAACTGGAGAGACTTCCATGGCTCCCCGCTGACTTGGGACCCCGCTACGGGACAAATGGTTGGCACGATGCAGCGGGCTCACCGATTCGCTGTCGGAGACCGAGGAGAGGCGACTCTTGCTGTGTCGTCGGAAGTGTGCGCTGATGTCGGAGGTCTGGCTGGTGACGGTGGAGCGCCGCGTGGACATGAAACTGCTGCTAGCCGAGCGAAGGTCCAGAGGACGCACGCACAGAAGAGTGCCGAGACACGGGATGTACTTGGCCAACGCCACCCTGAACAACACACACACACACACACACACGCACTCATTGTAGTTGAGATGCGGCGCCCTTGATACACAGTTGATGAATGATAAATGAGTTGTTCCGTGTGTAGCGCTTTTCTAACTCAGCTACTCAAAGCGCTCTACACCCATTTCCTCATTTACCTGCTGATGATATTGATGCAGGGGTTCGGTATCTTGCGGTTGCGATGGCTGGTGATTGAACCCCCAACCAATTCTTTGGCTTTTGACTCAGCATGAGACTTGATTTTTAGTTTGAACGTTTTACTGCTTTCTCCTGTCGTTGTTATCAAGTGATTGTTTTTTTATTTTTTTGGGGGGGGGGGGGTTATTATTTGTTGTTGTATGGCAGGGGTGTCAAACTCATTTTTCTCGCGGGCCACATTATAACTTCCTAAGTATCATGGAAGGTGTCATTTTTTATTTGCTTTCGCGGGCCACTTAAAATGATGTGGCGGGCCACATCTGGCCCCCGGGCCTTGAGTTTGATACCTTTGTTGTATGAATTCTTCTTGCTCCATGTACAGCACTTTGTATACAGCGGTGGTTGTTTTCAAGTGCCCGAGAAATCGAGGTGAGTGGAGTTGAGTCATTTGGACCAAAGTCAAGTGTCCGCGAACAGGATAAGCGCTCTCGAAAATGGACGGATGGAAGGATTCCACTTTGATGGCTTCTGTGTAAAATGAGCTTCGGATCGCTCCGCGGTGCCAAACTTTAATCAGCAAAGTGACGCTGACCACGTTTTAAACCCTTTTTATCCCACAACGATGTGACTTGCACGTGTGTATTTGTGCGTGCGTGTGTTCTTCTCCAGCCCAGTTAACATTTAGGTCAACTGAGTGGGGTTAACACCTGAAAGTATTGACAGGAAAAAACAAAAATAGGCAGAGAGCAGCACTGTGAACAAGTGGTACGCCGTCGGTCGGTCTCTTTGGGCGACAGTCGTAGCCAAGCGGGGGATCCCTGCCGGGATCGTGTCATCGAGCGCCGGAAAGAATGCGGCCAAAGAAGGTCAAACTTGGTCAGGTGTGGACTCTCCTACCTGTACTTGGGGTGCGTGATGGCGTAGATGATGGGGTTGTGGATGGCCGAGGCCTTGGCGATGACGGCGGGCACCGAGTTCATGTAGGGTGTCAACATGTCAGCGTACCTGCACAGAAGACAACAAGAATCGCACGCCGGCCGACCGCAACCAAGTATCTCGCTTGGCGCGTCCCGCTTTTTCCTGAACCCCAAAAAAACGGCACGCCGGCCTCGGCTTTACCCGGCGAAGGCGGTGAGCGCCACGGTGGAATACGGCGACCAAGAGACCACGTAGAGCAAGATGACGATGAGAGCGATCTTGGCCATCTTCCACTCGTTCTGCAGCCGGTGGAAGGACTTGGTGGAGTCGCGAGAGGCCACGTGGGCGTGCACGCCGCTGCCGCTCATCTTGCCCACCGCCCTACAACCACACGCACGGCTGAGGAAAACACTCGCAATCCTTCGGACGCCAAAGCCTCTGAGGTTTCTTTCGAAATCGCCGCTCGCGATAAAGCTGAACTTGCTTTCAAAAATGCCATTTGAGTTTGAGAGGCACATTTTGCAAAAAAGACTCAACCTGAACATGAGGTTTAAATCCTTAATTGTGAAAGACATTTCACAATGAGAATTTTTCAATGAAGCAACAATTATTATTCAAAATAAACTCGCATAATATTTGATTGGATGGGATGTTATTTTGGGAGGAATCAAGAAAACACGCAGACGTGCGTGTCGGACTAGCAACTGACTTGTTGGTGTCGCGTATGGCCCTGAAGATGAAGACGTAACAGCAGACGATGACGAGGAGCGGCAGGAAGAAGACGAAGATGAACAGCAGCATGGTGTACGCTCGCACCGATGGCGTGAACGTCATGTAGTCCCACGTGCACGACGTCAGCAGGCCCTCGGGCACGTACGCGCCTGACGCACACACGCGCGCGCACACGCACACACTCATTGTAGTTGGGATGCAGCTCATTGTCAAGTGTGTCGATTTTGCCGATTGGATCATCATATGTAATTTCTTTAGCATGGCCGCACGCGTGCGTGCGTGCGTGCGTGCGTGCTCACTCCATCCGAAGAAGGGCGGCAGGCTCCACCCCAGAGAATACGCCCACGCCGCCGCCAGGATGGCGAGTGCCCGTTTGCGCGACAACACACCGATGGAGGTCAGGGGTCGCGTGATGACGAAGTAGCGGTCCACGGCGATCACCGTCAGCGTGATCATGGAGCAGATTCCAAACAGGGCGCCGCAAAAGGCGTACAGCTCGCACGCTGCCACACACACGCACGCAAAGACACGTCAAGACCGAGCACACATTACGTCAAAGCAACACCTATTTGTTTTCATGTCGCACATATTTGGTCCATCT
The DNA here is from genome assembly GCF_054856545.1 of Hippocampus guttulatus. Lineage (NCBI taxonomy): Eukaryota > Metazoa > Chordata > Actinopteri > Syngnathiformes > Syngnathidae > Hippocampus > Hippocampus guttulatus. The sequence continues at coordinate 976,395 of NC_141270.1, forward strand.
CGCATATTTCGACCATTTTGTCACTTTTGCACTTTTCGTCCATTGTTGATGTATCTGTGCCCTGCGTGGTGATCAATCCGGGATGTGCGTACCTTTCTCGCCAAAGATCCACCTCTTATGCATGCTGCTGGTGAAGAAGACGGGCGCCTGAGTGACACACATCAGCAGGTCGGTGACGGCCAAGTTGATGATGAACATGTTGGGCGGGGTGCGCAGGCTGCGGCTCCTGAACACACACACACACACACACGCACACACACGATGGGTCCCGGCGACAAATCGCCATTGTGTCGCCGGGACCACATTTCGTGGCGTCCCACCTGCTGAAAGCGTAGATGACCAGGAAGTTGCCGACTATTCCGGTGATGCCGATGGCGAGGATGGTGGAGCCGATGGTGTAGTGGGCGTGGTCGGGCACGTCCACGGTGGGGAACGGGTGGGCGGCCCGAGGTGCCATCGCCACCTGGAGGACAAGATGGACAATTCACCTGAAGTGGATAACTGTGACTGCATGAAATTTGGTGGACATGCCCATTATGAGTCATTGGGATTGCACCTCTTTCCCGGTTGCTATACTTATGAAACTGTCCACTGTGATTATCAAACAGGGCTGGAACGTTCAAAGAGGTCGGAGTATTGGGCCCGCGATGAGTACTAAACATGTTATTAGCGAGCCGCTTCCTTGCAAGCCGCCTTGCCATTTATCCGGGTTGAATGGAAATGAGGCGCTCCTTGATGTAATCACATGAACATTCGGCACAGTGGGAAGCCTTCCCGTTACCCCGTCTGGCTAATCAGCGATGAATGAATGATGAATCTCTCTGCAGAGTCGCTATCTTTTCAGCCAAAATCCAAGCCGCCCGTCTCTTGTCTCCATTTCAGCTACAATGAACTAAAATGGAGGTCGGACAGAGGAGAAGTTCCTCCTTAATTCCTCCTGCGGGAATAATGGACCACTTGATTTAAAAAAACGTCTCTCTGCGAGAGTGTCCATTTCCCAGAGTTCCCGAGTGGGAATGTGAAAGGATGAAAGCTGAGCCGAGGGGACGAAATGAACTTTGGAGATAAGAACTTTTTCTCAAAACAAAGTTGACGGCGCGAGTTGTCGCCCGTTGCACGCAACGGCCCTTTTGGTATCGTTGTTTATCAACCTTCTGACAAATGGTTGGCCCTCCCCCCTCGCTCCCCAAAACTCAAACTCCTTCTCGGGGACTCTCCCAAATGAGTCAGAAAAAGACGGCTTCGAAGTGCAATGCGAAAGAAGCCAATATTATCACTGAGCCCAGTTTCGGAGTCTCAACACGCTAATGCTATTACGGCTATTGGTTGTCCATCACAGTGGTGCCGCGAACTCTCGACTAACAATTCGACGTCTGCTTTCAATCGATGATGTGGGTGCAAAGTGGGTCGCGCTCGGGGTCGATCGTGTAACATGGCTCGCTTCCACGGTCTCAAAGCGTCCGATCCAAAGTCCTTGAGACATCAGGAGCCTTGACATTGGCATCGGAGGCCCCATCCCTTCCATGACAAAGTCTACTCATTCAAATCTTACTATACAAGGAATCCGTTGCTATTTTCCAGTCGGATCTGAAGCCGTGACCACATCACAAGAGCCGAGTCTTACAAAAAGGTTTTGTTTGTTTGTTTGTTTGTTTTTGTGGGCTTTTCAGTCCCATTTTCCGGTCGGCGCATGTCCTCCATTGCCAGTTGACAGCTGCTACCTTGCGGGTCATTTGACCCAAGTCTGAAAAGAGTTCCAGGTCTGTCAGTGACATTCTCAGACAAGTCTTAAAGGCACTCCCAAGACTTGCTTTCACATTTCACATTTTTGGTTGCGTTTAGGACAGAGAAGCCTTCGGAAATGTTCTGTGTGTGTGTGGGGGGGGGGGGGGCAAATTTGCAATCCCCCTGCACGTACCGCTAGTCACGCACATTGTTTCTAGACTTTTCTTCAAATGATCGTGTGTTCAAGTATTACTAAAGTAAAGTTGAGTGTGTTTCGTGCTGACGGATGGCTGTGCATGCAGCGTCCACAGTAAAGTAGGGCACGGAAGTTTCCCTTCATGTGATCGATATGCGCCGCAGAGCTCGCTCTCATCCACTGATCGTGTCGATAACATCATGCATCTCTTTGATATCAAGCTTTTAATCGTGTCGATTCAATGTTCAGGTGCCAATCCAAAAATCTAACACCTGTTTGACGCATGTTGGTGCTCTGGCGTCACCGGTCAGACCTTTCTGGAGGCTCACTTCCACATTCTACATCAGTCTCATTGCTTTCGTGAAAACATGTAAAACTCATGTTATTTATCAGCCGAAGTGAATACGGACATCCCTTGATAACTTTCATCCCATTCGTTTTTCCTTGTCCGCTCACGCGTGACGCCGGGAAAGCGGGCGAGCCTTAAATGACGCTCATTGTCGATGGAGTTCGGGAGCGCAAAGTTGGACTCACCGTCGGCGACGCTTCGGCGGCGATCTGCAGCTCGGAGGGCCCGAACGCGTCGGCGGGAGAGCCCAAGCCGGAGCCGGAGCCGGTGAGGGTGGCGGCGGTCCAGGCGTGGCTCCCGCCGGTGATGTTGCGGGAGACAAAGGCGTGGTGGCGCGTGGCGCTCATTGTCCTCTCGCTCTCCTCTTCCACCTCCTCCTCCGCCTCCTCTTGGCGCCCACTGCACAGTCAACACGTGCGACGCTCAAGTCTATGCGCATCTTTTACCTTTCATTACACACGCGCGCGCAGATCATTATTTGCATACATCGACTTACACGACTTTACACACCCGCACGAAAACACGCGAACTCACACAGAGGCGCGCGCACAAACTCACGCAACACACTCTCTCTAATATGTAAGCGCACAGCAGCGATACACGCTCGCACACGAACACAAACATAAATGCACACACACACACACACACACACACACACACGCACGCGCACATTTCTAGACCAAATTCACACCATTGAAACTTCAACATGTTCATCTGGCTTTTTGCTACCAAGTCCCATTCTCTAAATAACAATCCCCATGTTGTAACTTCCGGTTTTCACGCATCTTGCACATTTAGTGCCATTCCAATTTCCAACTTCTTACCATATTCCGTTTCTCCAAATGTTCCGAATAAATGCCTTGAATTCAGCATTGTTTATAAATTCACCTCTGGTATCCACAGTTTTTTGACTAATTCAAATCATTCCCACTTTAAACCCCCCAGACCGCATTCTCATGACTGAAATGTCCTATTGTGGCAAAATAAAAGACAGAAATGTACCATTTTTGCATTTTCAGCTCCAACTTCCACATTTCTTGATTCAAACCTTCCAACTTCAAACTGGTCAGAGCTTTCCACATCATTTCTCATCATTCCACGTTTCCACATGATTTCATTCAGCCCTTGGGCATTTCCTCCCGAAATTGCATCTCTTCACTTTTGTGAACCAAAATGGAGATTTTATTTTATGACTCAGCCCGGTTTGAAAGAAAGTTGCAAATCAAGGCGGTTTTTGATGAGCTCCAAGTCTGACTTTACCTGAAGAGGCCCCAAAGATGATAAAGAGACTCCAAAACGCTCACCTTCCAAATGGCGGAGAAAAAGAAAAGTTGTATTTGATATACACTAAGTTCACAGACAAAAACAAGACAAGCCTTCCATCGGCATCTTCATGACTTCAACAAGACAGGAATCCTTCGATAGAAAAAGACTTCACCTCCACCCGGGTGGACTTTATATGAGGGACTATAAACGCACGCAAACACGCACACGCACAAGTCTGTGTGCTGGGGGGGGGGGCAGGGGGAGCTGTGTCGGTGGCTCACTGTGTCAAAGCAGCAGAGGACATTAGGAGATGAGGACAAAAAGCTGGAATCAAACCAAAACAAAGCGAGCGAGCGGCCGCTTCATTTGGAACACCTTCCAATGTGGTCCACCGACACATGCACGCCTGTAGGCCACGCATTTACAAAAGACAACCATCAGTGGCACTGTCACGGGGATAAAGAGTGAAATGATGATTGTACTGATTCACTACACACAATGAAACATTTGATGATGATACAAAATCAACTGCAACGTTTCCACCTTGTTCGGCAGGGCTTGCCGCATATAGATTCAATAAACGCACGCAAATAGGCGAAACCTGTCCAAATCCTAAATTGATGGTTCTTTACGCAACATTGAAATGACCTTGGGACGGCGAACAGTCACGCTCGTCTGAGATGGAGCGATAATCTGCCTCACCTTGGTGTAGGTATGGTCGCCACGGTAACCGTGGATGCCAGTTCATCATTGCTTGGGCGTGAGTAGACTGGAATGTAGGACACGGTGATTGACAGCTGGGAGACGGAGACACTTGAAGGTCATTGTGGACTCCATTGTGTGTGCAGTCGAGTCATTTCAGCCATTATGGCAGGCTACCAGTGGAGGGGAGCAGGCCACTAGAGGGCGCTTGGGTGCCACCCCACCATTCCGCAAATGACATTTATGCCAATGCAAGGTGTGTCATTATTGTCACAATACACCAGAGGGATCTGTGATCTAAAGTGCCAGGGTGTACCAACTATTTTGAATTCACCCAAGAGCAGACAACAAAATTAACGGTGTTAGTTAGGAGCCGTGTATGAATGTGTAAATGTTTCAGAACAATTGAATTGAATTGAAGACAACTTTATTGTCAATCGGATGTCTTTACCGTTATTTTTGAGTTTGGTGAGTAGTCGGGATCATTCATGTCCATTGTGTTTTATTGTTTTTGTTATTGTAAAGTGTCCTTGGGTTTCTTGAAAGGCGCTTATAGATAAAATGCATTATTATTATTATTATTATTGTATCTGCAGAGCTGGAAATGCGCCACGTGTAAATTGAGACAATGACGTGATTGCTATGAAGCTGTTTGACGTCTACTTCATGATGCACTTTAGTCTATAAACAAGGCAAGAAAATGGGCTCCCGCTTGTTAAAAATACGACATTCAAAGGCAGTTACAAACAAAAGAATTGAAGACATTTGGTCATAGGAAGGAAAATAGTTTATTGAAATGATGAAAAGAACATACAGCCCAAGAACAAGATTTGGAAAAAATCGATTCTACACCCACAACAACCTCGATCGGCGATGTTAATTCTTAGTCTCGTATCCATTGTTGAGGGACATTCGCAATGACCTTTTTTTCCCCCTCCCATTTTGCCGCCTCCCCTCAATCGACCCAAATCACACGACATTTATCCGCTGTTCATTTGCTAAAAGGTTGCCAGCTTCGTCGACAGACGCGCCGACCTCGCCAAAGTGGGTCGATGTCGTACGTGAGCCTGGTTTCCATTCAGGTGGAAGTGGAACGGGGCCGCATGTTCTCATCAAACCGTGCGACAAAAAAGAACAAAAAAAGAAGATTCAAGGGTGTATGTCCGCTTAAAATGTGATTTTTATTTATTTATCTGGGGCGGGGGCGTTTTCAATCGAGAAAAACAGCAATCACAACAAAGAGAGCGGACATCTTTCGAGCAGGAAGGAGAGGTTCGGCAAAACAAAATTAAATGAACAAGTCAAACTTTTTGAGGCAATAATATGTTATGTGTACCCCCAGTAATATAAACATGGTAATTTGATCAATAGTGCATCGGTGGACCAAGCCGTTTTAACATCCTCTGCTGTCGACTGGAATTGACGTCAAAGTGCACTCTGGCGCTTTTTCGGTTAGATCACGCGAGGTTCAACGAGAAGCGTTTGCAGAAAGTCTCCAGTGGGTGGCAGTACATAGCAAAGAGAGCACTGCAGTCGCCAAATGAACAAGAAAACATTGACAGCAAGGAAGAGGGAGCGAGGCGGCTGAGCAAGCGGTTTTCTAACTGTCGTCCTTTTTAAACACATTTATTTGAATAAAAAGATATATTTAAGATGTCCGAGGAGCTGCGGGCAGAACTGGAGAAACGTTTGGAATCTTTAAACATCCAGACGACCTGCGTGGAACACCCGCCGGTAACAAGGCACACACACACGCGCCCACACACTATCATTCAACGTGGCAGAGAACTGCAAAAGTCCCCAAATCAAACAACGTATTATTCATTTGTCAATGCTGTTGAGGAAATAAACAAACGCGCGTAAATTAAGTGAGAAGAACCAAGGAATGGAACGTCAATAAAATGTTAACGTTTAGTGTGTGCCTGCCTACTGTCAGATTAAACTAAACCCTTATTCACGTTTGACAACACCTTTGGATCAATGGGAACTCCTCAGTTAATTCGGCGATCTCAAATCTATATTTAGGTGTATTTTCTGGTGAAATAATTTTAGCTTTTGGCCATCCGTCTTCCTTCTACGAAGATCCGTCACGAGTTGGCACTCTAAAATGGAAACCGAATGTTTTATTCGGCGAACTCATATGCCGATCATATTGTGATATTAATTTAAGATCCAATTCCAATTTTTAGCCTGCATTGTTCTTGAAATTGCCTTCACAAGTAATGCAAAGTGACAAATGCTGCGTTTTCCGATGGAGTTTGGCCTCTCGCCACCTGAATGAAGTTTGACATGTCGAGTGCGTTGTCGCCCAAGTGTTTCACTTTCGCGCGCAGAGCGACCAACATTTAAGACAATACATTTGTGACAAGTTTATGAAAATAGAACTCCTCTTGAGGTTTATACTTGCATTACTTGTAACACTGAACTTTGGTACACGTTTGCGCCTTCTGACGAGCCGTCTCCAGCAGGGGGCGCCACAACATCATTTTAGAACGTGAATGGCGAAAGCGCGAGGAGACCATGTCGTCTACTTAGGGGACATTTGAAAACGTTCCCATTGTGAAGCAGACTTGCCAAGCACTATCGCCCCGTGTTGCCTATAAATTGCTTGTGAAGTGTGAAAAAAAAAAAAACTTCATGCGCCTTTATACACGATTCTAGCCAATGATTAGTTTGTGTTCACATTTGTCCTCCTTCTGTTTGTGAGGTTTTCACAGTGGAAGCGATGATGCCTCACCTCCAGGACGTGAGCGGCGCCGTCTCCAAGAACCTTTTCCTCAAAGACAAAAAGAAGAAAACTTTGTGGTTGGTGTCGACGCGTCACGACCGACAGGTGAGGCCTGGAGCATCGTCCAGCATCCGTTTTCTCATCTCTACTCCTCAATTACTGCTACAATTTTGAGTGGACTACAGACAGTTGACTCTAACAAGGACCACCCTCTCTATTCCTGTACAGGTGAACCTGAATGAGCTGGCCAAGAAGCTGTCGGTGGGCAGCGGGAACCTTCGCTTTGCAGACGAGGCCACCATGCTGGACAAACTTAAGGTGACACAACCAACTAATAGCTATATGCCCTTGTCTCTCTCTTCTTCTGGTTTAGAATTTGGCTTGGTCCTCTATTTGATGAAACACGCAGGCTCCGATATTAATGGGGCCCGATGGTCTGAGGCCACCAAGTCATTGTGTTGGGCCACCCGAAGTTCACTGATGCTGGGCCGTACAGGCCATCGTACAAAATCGCACACTTGCGCTAGCTTCAGCACTGTAAACGAGCCAACGTTACCCACAGCTGCTACATTGGTAGCATAAGTTATTTATAAGAGAGCGTTACGGTCGGCCAAAAATGCCCTTCACATTAATCGGTAGTCCAGAAGTAACTCACTCTCAGTTTCAAACAGGTAGGTCTACACGTCGCTCCCTCTCCAATACTATTGCTTTATTATTTCTTTTAGTTTCATCATTAGGCATTAAAAAAACATCTATCGCAAATGTCTAAAAAAACGAATCCGATTTTTTTTTAATCAATAAATTCGGAGCCAATTAATTGATGGAATAATCCATAAAGAAATATATATTAGCTCGTGACAGCCCTAGGCCAGCTCAACCTAAAGATGTAATGTTGACGCGTGTGGTTCAGGTGGGCCAGGGATGCGCCACGGCTCTGGCTCTGCTCTTCGACAAGGACTGTAGCGTCACCTTGGTCTTGGACCGAGACCTGCTGGAAGGGGGCCACAACATGGTCTATTTTCACCCCATGACTAATAGCGCCACAATGGGGATTAGGCCCCAAGACCTGCTGCGCTTCCTCAAGGACACCGGACACGAACCCGTCCTGGAGGACTTTGAGTAAACGAGAAGAACTGCAAGAAGATTCAGATTTTGGATGGGAGAAGCATACAGGCAACACATAAATCAAGCAGCGAAGTGAGCAGTCGCCGACAGCGCAGCACAAGATGAAGAAGCACAGATAATATCGTCACTGCAGGAATGTTCCTGCAGTGCGCCCCCTTTAACTCTCTCTCACGCACACGCAAACACACGCCCCTTTAACTGCATCACTAATGAGAATGTATTGTTGCATTGTCGATGAAATTAGCAAATGAATAACTGCTCCTCACTGACGTTCTGTTCCCAGGCATTCTTTCACTCCGCACGGCTGCGCGTGAGCATTTCCTATTGTAGTTTTAATCCCATTGAAATATTTAAAAAAAAAAAAAAACGTCTTAAATGAGCGCTAATTGTTTTTAGTTGAGCGTTCAACAAAACAAGTCACATTTGCTTTCAGTGTTTCAAGGTGGTCAGATGCGAGGAAGTGGGACCTGCATTTCATAATAAAAGCATTCAGACCCCGGGGGCCCTTTGTTGCGGTAAAGGTGAGAGGAACGAGGTTCTCCGTGAGTGACTTAGAAGGTTTGGTCGCCATGGCGATGGAGAGTTGTGGCGTGCCAGTGAGCAGCTTGCGAAAGAAAAGACCTCCAGCTCGTTGAGTTTTCACTGTTCATCCTGCAAATCACATGCAATGCTGCTGACTGTTCTTGCGGCTTGTGCACTGTAAGCGGTCAATGCGCAATTGTCGAATTGTCTTGTGTGTGATTTCAGCCGTCGTTATCAGCCATCCACTGCTAATAGTTCGTGATGCTCTTAGAGATTTTGATTTTTGTTTTGCTAGAGGCAAGCAAGGCATCTTTAATTGGAGTCCAATTCACAAGCAAGCTAAGTCAACGTGCTCCACATAAAAGTACATTTAAAAGGGTTCAAGACATTGATAAGTAAAATAAAGAAATAAAAGCAGCTTGCTAGCATGACTACCAGAACGTAGAGTGGCAGAACATGATTTATTAAAAAAAAAAAAAAGACCTCAGTCAATGCAACTCTACTTGTTACTCTTGCGGCTGTTCACAGTCCAAAAAGAGAGTCCACTGAATGGAGCCCCGAGGCCAAGAGTGACCTTTCAACTCTTGAGTCGAGCCCACCGTAGAGTTTCTTCTCCTCTGTTGGCTTTCTCTGTCTCGCTCTTTCTCCGTCTGCTTTCTGTTGCTTTGCAGCCCTATCACCGGGGCGACCAAACTCAAACTGGTCGCTATGGGAGACGCTCCAGAAATAAGCTGTCATTAAACGTGTGTGTGTGCGGGTGTGTGTTAGCTTTTCTCACACACATTTAGTGACAGTGTCAGAGAGCTGCACTTCAGTGTGGATTATACATAGAGAGAGAGAGATGTACGTGTGTGTGTGTGTGTCTAGACTGCTGTGATGGAATAATGTCTTAACAAACACTAGAGGAGGAGAAAAACCAAAGAGTCAGCAGGCTGCTGAAAGAATCCTTCTAGTATGTGTGCGAGGTTAGCAGTGAACACTTGATGATGATGATGATGACGCGTTCAGATCATGGTTGAGATATTTTCAATTACTTTTGGATGAGACGAAAGTACACCCTGCTATTGAGCATGAGCTCCTCGTTACTGCCTGATGACGACTCACCCTCTCACCAAAACAAGCTAAATGGTTTGGTCGGTTTCTGACTTCCACCGTTGCGGAGGAATTCACAAGTTCAGGAAGGGTGAATGCTGAATGGCGCCTGATGTTGGTTACCATGGTTATGAGCGAGGATGTTTCCATTGGCATAATGTGCCTTCTCGCCTTCCAACACAACAAGCACAAACGGGAATCAATGAACAGCTCATTGACAGCGTCAATCACAAATGGGTGTCGTGATGAGGAGCTTGTCAAAGACAGCTTCTTTCATCTTAGGAAGCTGGCTCAAGTCAAGCCTCTCCTTTCTCAAGAGTACTTTGAAACAGTTATTCATGCCTCAGTCACATCTCGGTTGGATTACTGTAACGCACTTTGAAGTCTGCCAATCCTCCATCAAGCGTCTCCAGTTGGTCCAGAATGCTGCCGCTCGCTTCTTGACTAGTATTCGTCAGAGGGAGCATGTAACTCCTACTCGGGCATCCCTTCACTGGTTCTTTTTTTCAAATCTTGAAATGGCCTGGCCCCGCCTTACCTCTCTGAGCTTCTCCGCACCTGACCAGACGCTATTAGAGGTACCGAGGGATCAAGCCTTTTCCGTTGCCGGTCGCTCTCTCCCGCTGAACGTCCGGCAAGGCTCCTCACTGCCCATTTTTAAAACTTATTTTTATTCTTTGGCTTTTGACTCAGCATGAGGATTGATTTTTATTTGACTGTTTTTGTGCTTTCTACTATCTTGGTGATTAATTCATTGCTTTGTTGTTTGTTGTTGTCTAAATAAATTTTGCCCCATTTGCAAGAACGTTGTGTACGGCGGTGGTTGTTTTAAAGCGCTCGAGAAATGGAGCAGAGTTGAGTGGAGATGTGCAACCAATGTGTTGTTTGTCTTTGGTATGTGCTCTGCAGTTGACTGGCGAACTGGTCAATTGTTCTCTATGACTTTTATTTGCGGTGCTTTATTGTTCTTAGCCACAGATAGAAACAGGAATTGCGTCAAATGAGAAACTGACAATAGCCGTCCACAACTGGCCCGTGGGCCTTTAATTTGCTGCCTTCACATGAAAATATGATGAAAACAATTCTGTAAACTTGTGTGTGTGTGTGTGTGCTCGCGTGCGTGCTAATGTGTAACACTATCCTTCAGCAGTGTGTGGACTTCCGGGATGACATCATCGTCACGACTGTAATGTTTACTCTAGTAGTCATGAGACGCATGCACACGCAGACGTAAGCGGAGCAGATCCAAGCTGCGGTGCTGTCCGGCAGGTAAGGTGAACACCGACTTTCAATATTCATTGATGTGACGCCAACTCGTGTTAGGATTCCTGTCTTGAATAAAGTTGATATGAGTCATGGTGCCAGTAGACATTTTTCTTCGAATGTAACAAAGCAAAGTGATTGTTTTAATGTTGACAATCAATTTTTTAAAATTCTTTGTATGTTGTTACACAAGACGCATTTCTGAGAACCAAAAGGGATTCCTTCAATGTATTTATTTTACTCAGTGGAAAGTAAATTCACATTTTTGTTTCTGAATACATAGTCAATGTTTGAAAATAGCTTCAGAAAACCCCTGCAAAGACAGAGACCTATGCACACCACAATTGTGAAAATATCACGTTAAATTGCTTTTCAGCATTTCTGGTATTCTGATTTTTTTCAATCCTTTTTTTTTTAGGTGCCCCTCACTAAAACGCCACCCCGGGACAGACTTGGATGTATGTCCTGAGTCCTCTCCCTCCACTCAATCCAGTGCAGTTGCCTCAAAAATGCATCATCCCTTTAGTCCAACAGCAGAGCCACTTTAGAGCACCTCGTAATCAGCTGTGAGTTCGCACACGTCACGCAGAGAAAAATGGAGGGGTGGGGGGGGGGGTGGGGGCCGGAAGAAAAAAAAAAAGCAGGACTTGACAGCCAGACGCTGTGGCTGCTTTAGAGCGCCTCGTTGTTGCTTTGTGGAAAAGCCTTGTGACAACCCGGTGGGATCTTACATAGCGTCATAGCCAGGATGCAGACAAGCGCCTCTCCAACAACCAGTTGTCTGCCACGAGACTCAAACTTTGAGCCACTTGTTCCAAAAATCCTGCCTCCCCGTTTAACATGTTCATCTTCACAAACAAAAGATTCATTCTTTTCACAGGCAGCATAATTAACGTATACAATTAGACTGGTTTGAATTGGCTGTGAATCGGGCCGCTCCCATCATCAGTGGTTGTTTAGGAATGTGAGCGTAACGAGCCAGAAGTTATGGCACCTCCCTTTACATTCAGTCCTTCATTGTCTTTTCATCCTTTTGTCGATCACTTCATTGAACCCCAAATCACAGCTGACGTGACCAAGAGGGCCAGGGTGCAATTGAAACAAAAAGGACAAAGATGCGCATCATGTAGGTGATGACACAATGTCCTAACGTAACGACGGTCATACAGAGAAAATAAGATCAAAAATTTAAAAGCCACTTGAATGGCGCACTGTGCGAACGAACAGCTGCTGCCAACAGAGAATATCTCGTTTCCAAACGTACTGTCCGTTTTCCAAACTTTGTGACCCTTATGCAACTTTTTTTTTTTTTTTTGGACATTAATCATTTGTGAAAGTTCAGAAAACAAAAGTACCTAGAAGGGCACCCAGCGGAACTCAAGTTTTGTGAAAGTCAAGCCTGCTGTTTTTTGTCAGCTGAGTAGGCAAATGCATGAATACACCCGACGACAAATCTAACCGTTTGTGAATGTGCTGTTGAGGCCTCCGTGGTTAATAACGTCATCATTCTTTAGTTTGGCACGTTCGTTTTTCCGGCAATGTCCAGGTCTGGGCTTCAGCATGGCGCTGATCGCTGTTGTCGCTTATGCTGCGACCTCTGAAACCGGGTACTTTGTTGTTATAAGAGTGGACAAGGGAGCACCTTACAACACTTTATGACATCTCTACTTGTCTTTGCCACTTTTATGACATTCTGCTTGTTGCTTAGCAGCGGGAATGGATCAAAAGGGGAAGCGGATGCCCTGGCTAGCTTTTTCCTGAGCAAACTCAAGTCAACAACTCTCAGTACTGACGCAAAGTTATTTTGACAGAGTGACTGACCTCGACATTCTGCGCCCATCGGCATGTATCCCATCTGATCGATCGAGCGCAATCATTACGGAAACGTGTGCACAAACATGTAGATGTGATGGGGATTAGATTACTTTCGGGAGTGGAGGGGGGGGGCATTTGTGCTCAATGGCCACATCCGATTTTTAAAATGAACACATGGGCAAGGTCATTCGTAGAGGATAAGCCAACTCAGGAATATTACATTATGTACAATAATTACACTTTATAGACCCATCCATCCATGTAAACTGGAGCCGATCCTGGCTGACTGTTGGACTGGTTCCTGGCCAATCACAACTTTGTTTTTATACAACATGTGCTACTTTTCTTTGATAAAACATGTAATGAAAAGCGTGGCAGGGGATCAAGGATGATCGCATGCTTGACTTGCTCTCGTGGGCCACCTAAAATTCTGTGGCGGGCCCGATATTGCCACAGGCCCTTGACTTTGACACCTGGGTTCTTGAGGAGCAGTGTAGTTCCAAAGCTAGTCAACTAAAAACGAGGACTATAAGACACAAATAGGACTCCAACAATGATAAGATAAGATAAGAAAACCTTTATTAGTCTCGCAATGGAGAAATTCCCGATTCACAGCAGCAAAGTTATGAAAGGAAGAAGTAGAACAACAAAATATAGGAGATGAGAACCGCGTGTCAAATTTATCCCATTTTAACATAACAGCCCTTAAATAATGACAAAGTAACGCGAGACTGAACTTTTGCCCAACGTCGCTGCAGCAATACGCTTCCGTTAAATGTACATATATATTTGCTCACAAATAAATGAGATTTTTATGTTAGCCAAAGCGTGTGGGGAGGGGGGCATTAACCGTAACATTCTGGCACAACAACTCCATCCAAAATAATTCATGGAACAATGAATGAAGAAATCACTGAAACGGAAGAATAATTTCCTTTATTTTATTTTTTTTTAAGAAAAGAAGAACGTGAAAACGCTCCGACACGTTTACGTCCTCGAGGCTTGCTCGTGCTCACTGGCGGGGGCGCGCCGCAGGTAGTAGCTCCGCCCCCTTTCCTGGTCTCGATCGTCCTGTCTTTCACACACCAGGCAGGCATAGAACGTCCGGTCCCGGCGGAGCGGCCGCACCGGTATCTGCAGAACAACCAGCCGACTTCCTTCTTCTCTAACCCCCAACCCGCTGCCTCAGGTGAGCAGCCACCGCCGCCGCCTGTCGGGACCGGACGAAGAACCCCAGAGAAGCGCGCCCCCCCCCTACCGCAACCGGACATTTGAACGCGGCGACCGTTCAGCCTCATTCAGTGACGTTAACTGAAATCGTAGCTTGACCGGCCGGACAGACATTTCACCGCCGCCCTCGAGCGACAGTCGTCGGCAAGCGGATGGATGCGGCGGCCGGGGCCGCCGCCGGCGCCACCGCCATCCGCTCGCCTCTCGGTGAAGTTTGCTCCAAGTGATGTCATGCTAGTGAGGCACTCGGACTCGCTTGGAAGAAATCGCCCTTTTCCCGTCGCCTCGTTCACGTGAATTCGAGTAGGAAAGACAGAAAGCGTCTCGCTGTGCTCGTTTTTGGAGCACACGTGAAGACATCGATCGTCCTCCTTTCCGTTTGGATTCTGCGCTTTGCTTCCCCCCCTCCCCGTCTTCGCTGGCCATTGTTGTGTGCACGCAGGCACGCGAGGAGTGGAATCGATTTTGAAAAAGTGTGACGCATTCGGAAAAAGAAAGAAGAATGGCTGCGCAGTTTGGCCCGTTTGCGAATGAGCATCTTCTACGCATTGACCGGGATTAGGATTATTATTGTGCGCGTGTGCAAACGGTGCGTGAATGAATGAACGAACGAACGAATGAATGGTGTCACACTGTGGGTGCAACTTCAGTGCGGTGTTTGTTTCCCAAACTCGGCACCACGTACTGTATGTGGTACCTCGACTTGCAAATTCAATTGATTGCGTGACTGCGCTCGCCACTCAAATCGTTTGTCACCATTCAATCTGTGATTTCGTTTCAGCCCCTTGGAAAACACCAACAAAACAATTCGTAACGTGCATGTTCCTGATAAACCATATAAAACTATCGTGTTATATATTATCTTATAACGGCATACAGTAGTAACACACACACAGGCCCAAATTACTATTATCGATAAGATAATAAAATAGCAGGTAAAGAATGAAACTGTTTGTGCATTTCATGCTTTAATTGTGCCGCTCCGGGCGTGCATGCCATGGCCATCAGGGGGCAGTATTCTACATAAACACCGACCGGGGAGAATTTTGCTATTCTGTTGAGGCACAACATGAAATCTCCAATTTTAGGTCAATTGGAGCAGACGCGGCCTTCCTTTGGATCCTTGTACCTCAGGTACGACTGAGTCAGTTTTCCCGTTCCAACGTTACCCGTTTTGTGAAAATTGACTCGGTAGTTCCTGAGCTAGAAGGGGTTCCAAATTGCCAAATTATATTGGTGGCGCCAGGGAAGGTCAGCGGCAAGGATATTCACCAGCTGTCCTTTTTAGTCAGGCGGCCCCCAAATCTTCCCCCCTCCAAGAAGGAATGCGCGCCAAGCAGGTCAGCGCCGACTTAACTTTCACTGCGGGAAAATTGAGGCACACATCTAAAAAGTCCCGCGGGAATGAGCTCTTTCAATTCCTAGAAATGTTTCAAATCCCTTATTTTCCTTCTTTCTTTCCTTTTCTGGGTGCTGAATCCTTCAGCTCCGTAATGTGACATCATCAACACTACTCACTGATTTTTCACATCCTTGTCTGGAATGCGGAGACGTTTTTCTCACATGAGCTCCAGCATCCACCGCTAATGTTGTTAACTTTAGCATGAATGCCGGGTCTCCATAAACGAGAATAAGACCTGAGTGTTGTTTTTGAAGTTGTTTAGTTGAGCGCAGCAAAGCTCCTCGGCGTGTCGGCCCCGCCCGCCCGCCTCTGTTCATTCATGCGTGACGTTTTAGCGAGCTAGCTGGCCGGCAAGCTTGTATGCCACCGCTAATTAGAGCAACAACGTCGTTAGCTGAGGTGCTGCAGACAGTCTAATCCCGCACAGGCAGATCAGCATAATCCCTCGCCACCTCCCTCCGTTCTGACCTGCGCGTTACCTCCACAGCACGCACACGCGCACACACGCACACACACACACACACACACACACACACACACGTGCGTGTGTGTGATGGTCTGAATTTTGTTGTTTTTACAAGTTGCTCAAACACGTGAGATGTTTAGCCCAGCAAACATGTGGGTGTCTCCCACAGGTATCTTCACCGACCTCTGAACGTGCTGGTCCATGGGGCGCTTCAAAGGTGAAAGTTCAACACTCGGACGGCGAGAAGTCTACCGGGGGGATGATGGGAACGCTTTTGAGTCTGTGTCATCGCCGTCCCCAAAAGATGGAGCCCATTCGGATTTCCCGGATTATTTCTCCCGCTCGCATCTGGAAGTAAATGTCGTCTTGCACCAGGAGATTCTCACCGTCAATTAGTGAGCGCCCACAAGTCGTTGAAATCCGCGCCGAGTGGGCGATGCTCAAAATGGCCGCCTGGACGACACAGAGTTGAGACGCGGGCGCTCCGTCATGTCCTGGAAAAGGAACTACTTTGCGGCGGGCGGCGATGGCGGCGCAGGCGTGGCGGGGTTGGCGGGAGCAGGCGGCGCTGGCGGCGGGCTGGCCGGGATGGCGGCCATGTTGACGCCTCGCACCGTGACCTCCATCGCGCCCAGTAAAGGCCTGAGCAACGAGCCGGGACAGAACAGCTGCTTCCTCAATAGCGCCCTGCAGGTACGCACGCACGCTCGCTCCCCCACGTACGAGCGCACACACGTGCGCGCGTACATCTGAATAACAGAAAACGTCATGCAAACCGCTGTCGTGACCGACAGGACGGGACCCGTCCGATCACTTTGGATTTGAGATCGCTCCAGCTTTTGAATAGAAGATTCAGATGACCTCGATTACGAACAAGAGAAATGGCAATATGTTGATCCTCGGAAACGAGCAGAGTAGTCATCGCAAAAGTCGTCCGAAGTGTGTTTGTGTGTGTGTGTTGCAAGAAAAGATGAGGCAGTCTATGGAGCGAATGAGGAACGGCGTGTAAAAGCCACGCGGGGACAGGGAGAAGATGCGACGTTCGCACAGGTATTGCGTGGACGTCCCTGCGCGCGGCGAGGCGGACGTGCTAACCAGTCAGCCGCCGTCTCGGGTTGGAAACGTCGACAAGGCGCAGGCGAAAGGAGCAGGCTGGAGGTTGGCTCTCGATTCGGACGGCAGGTCACGTGGCTCCCCCGCCGCCGGCTCCCGCGGGAACAAGGCGACATATGCCAGCCTGTGTGGGGGGGCGGCAACAGGAACAGGAAGGAGCAAACAAACACGCCCAAAGTCATCACGCAGTTGCAGTGCTATCGCAGCGCTTTTTTAAAAAGAACCTTCTCTTGTGGGTTTGGTTTCAGCTCATGTTACATATTTTACGACATCATTGACATCTTTGTTTTGCCGTGTCAGCCCATTAGAAACTGTGTTGAAGGGAAAGCGGATGCGGCCAAATCAAAACGTCGACCCATCAAATGCTTGTTGCTCATCTTCGATGAGGTGCCGGCGCCGCTTTTGAAATGGCAAAATGTTCCGTGGTAGAAACGGGGTCGAATCTTCATTTTTCCACACTTCAGCACGTATGACGTTCCCGTTTCATAGCAATCCGATCGGGTTTCATCAAGCCGCAGAATTGACTTGTCACGGTGAGCGCTCACAACTTAACGAAGAGGATCGCGGCACGTGAATCGCGATATTCCGACGCCTCGCCCTCCCCAACGCATCGTGTGCCGTTTAGGTCCTGTGGCACTTGGACGTTTTCCGCCGCAGCTTCAGACAGCTGACGTCTCACAAGTGCATGGAGGACTCGTGCGTCTTCTGCGCTCTGAAGGTGAAGACCGAATGCGCTCGCGCCCGACAACCGCGACCGCCGGCTATTTTTTTTTTTCCAACACGGCCGCGTGTGCGGGTGTGCTTCTTCCTCTTCAGAATATCTTCGCTCAGTTCCAATACAGCAGCGAGACGGTGCTGCCGTCGGACGCGCTGCGCAGCGCCCTCGCCAAGACCTTCCAGGGCGAGCGGCGGTTTCAGCTGGGCATCATGGACGACGCGGCCGAGTGCTTCGTAAGACGCCGCCGTCGACTTCCCGTCCGTCCGTCGCCCGTACCGCCGTGACGCCGGCTGGCTTGTCTGTGACAGGAGAACATTCTGATGAGGATCCACTTCCACATCGCCGAGGAGTCCAAAGAAGACATCTGCACGGCCAGGCATTGCATCCCGCACCAGAAGTTTGCCATGATGCTCTTGGAACAGGTACCGCCAACGCGTCACGCGAAATAAAACGAACGCCGTCATTGCGATGATAGGAACGGGCTTAGATCGGCAGCTTTGTCGGCACCTTCAAAACTCGGGCGGCTCGATCAGACAAGACTTCCGATACGATGTCACTTTTGCGAGAGCGTATTTTAATTAGCACAGCCATTTTTTTAAAGTAAAAAAGTAACGCAATCTGTGCGTGTCCCGTCAAAGTGTGTGTGCAGCAGCTGCGGCGCATCTTCGGACCCGCTGCCCTTCATTCAGATGGTCCATTACATCTCCAGCACCTCCCTTTGGTAAGTCCCATCGCGCGTCGCCGTCGGAACTTGACAGTCGCCGGGAGGCGTCGTGCTTTTCTCCCTAACGAGCACGCGGACGTGTTTTTCAAAGCTCCTCAAGCGCCATCTTGCTCACCCAAGCGTACGAGTCAATGTCGGGAGTACACAAACGCACCCACACAGCCATCCGTTATCACGGGACACTTTTCTCCAGACACGCCTGGTGTCTTTGCAAGTAGGCGCTGTTTACTGAACAAAAACTTCAACGGGCTCTTTATTCATCTTACTCGGACCGGCGTTTTATCGATCATTTGCTTGATTGAGTCGATTTAGAAGATGAAGAAACAAGAAATTGAACGCCCGAGCGCCACAGCGTTGCCACGCGATACAATTTCCGGAACCAAGTAAGGCCGAGCACGCCTCTGGCTTGTCGTGTTCCTCAGTAACCAGGCGGTGAAGATGCTGGAGTCCCGACAGAACGCCACCCCGGCAATGTTTGGGGAGCTGCTGCGGAAGGCCAGCATGGGCGACCTGCGCGATTGTCCCGTAAGCGACGCGGCACGGCTTGAAGCAAAGGACACCTTGCGCGGCCCGCTCCAACCCCCCTGCCCCCCCCTCCCCCCTCCCCCTCCCAGAGTCAGTGCGGCCAGCAGCTGCGGATGGCCCGCGTCCTCCTCAACAGTCCGGAGATCATCACCATCGGCCTGGTGTGGGACTCGGAGCACTCCGACCTGGCCGAGGACGTCATCCACACTTTGGGAACCTGCCTGCGCCTGGGAGACGTAAGTGCGCTCCATCGCGATGCCAACGTCTCACCTAACGACGGTGACGCCGGCGCAACTCTGCGGCGCTGCAAGAGAAGCGGAAGGCCGCATTTCACTGAGAGTATGATGGGAGGAGATCCAAAAAAAAAAAAAAAAACCACAAACTCCAGCAGAAAGCCCTGAAAGAAATCGAAAAATCAAAGGGGTTGACTTGACAATCTTCAAAAAGTCACGGCAGAGCGCCGCATCTAGTTTCTAATGCCGATGGGTGGCGCGCCCGCGCAGTTGTTTTACAGAGTGACAGAGGAGAAGGCCCGGCAGGCGGAGCTCTACCTAGTGGGCATGGTGTGTTACTACGGCCGCCACTACTCCACCTTCTTCTTCCAAACCAAAATACGACGCTGGATGTACTTTGACGACGCGCACGTCAAGGAGGTTTGCTCTCTTCTTATTTGGCTTTCGTCCTTCTCCGTCTTTCGATCACCTTCGATCTCTCATGCTTGCGACCACTTGGCGCCCCATCGCATGATGTCATGAGAACACCTTGCAGGGTGCGCGCTACCGCCGAGCTTCCATTTTCTCTCGCGCTTGTCCGTCGGAGGGTCTGGGCTGTGCTGCAGCGTATCCCGTCTGACTCTGGGCGGGCGTCGGGCGGGCTTGCCAATGTCCAGTCCCGTCGAGACAAAGAGCGGACTGGTCTCTGGTCTGGTCGGGCGGTGCATGTTTGCCTCGAGCGCTTTTTTATTTTTTAAACTTCCCCTTACTGGAAACCCGTTAAAGGAGAATTCAACGTCATTGTATCAATTGAACAGCAAATAGGTGAAGGAAAAAGCCACATCTTGACATACGGCCTCCAAATTCGATGGAATGCGAAGCGTGGCGGAGGTCATTGTGTCCTTCCAGCAGCGCATGCAAACAGAGCAATTTGCCCAACTCTATTCCGTCAGCTGTGCGGGAGCGACGAAGACGACGACGACTCTCTCATCTCCCCTCCCGGCCCAACCTGGGAACTCTTTCCACGACTTTCTATTTGTCGTCCCCCCCCCCCCCCCCCCCCAAACGTTGGTCTTCTCCCGCTCTCGTCCAATGACATTCCCCTCGCCCCCTCGCCCACAGCTGCTTGTGAAAACACGGATTTCCCTCCATTGTTTATCGCTCCAGCTGGACGCAGGCGAGGGTGTGGTCACAACACGCACGCACACACTCACACTCACTCCTGTGCGAGTTTTGCCCACCCTGCAATCTTTTTCTGTCTGTCTGTCTCCTCTCTTTGCCTCACTCGCACGCGTGCGTTTACCAACAAGCTTTGCGAACATCCCGTTGGATCGCTCCAGAGCTGGAGATGTTCTTTTACGGGGGGGTGCGGGTGGTGGAAACGGAGGATGGCTTTAAATAACAAGTCGCAGTTTCACTCTTGAAACAAAAGCGGACAGGAAGCGACCCGGCTGGTGCGTTTTCGGCTGCCGCGTTGACGTTTTTCCGAGTCGGGTGGCGCATCTTTGCTGAGTGAGGTGAGCGAGCAAGCCTGTCAAATGCGTTTTCGTTCACTTGCACCAATCTGACGTCACGCGGGCGGGACCAGCCCGACGAGCTCCAAATGACGACGATTGCAAATTTGGCTCGTTGCTTTGGCGAAAATCATTCCAAGTATGTTGGTCGGCGTATTCACGTGAATTGATGATTACCTTGGCCAAAGCAACGGCGACTTTTACTTGCTCACGTCTTTCTTGATGAAAACAGCAAAACGTCGCTCGGCCGCACGTTTTCGAGCCGCGGTGATGCCGTCGAGAAAATGCCGAGCTGACTTGGCCGCGTCGTTGGCCGGAATGGATTCAAATCAAGACTCGCTCGGCTGCCTTTTCTAAGCCAATAATATCGAAGCTAACACTTTGTGAGCGGGTTATCGTCTCGGATGTTTCAATCTTGAGGCGACATCAATGCCGCGCGGCTCCCGCGGAGGGGAGAGGCGCTGCTTTGCGACACTTCTCAGACACTCTCGAGCGCTCGTCAAGCTTTGAAAATTGGTTTATCACGTGTGAGAAAAACCGACGACTTGGGGACACCCAATTTGACCCAGTTTGGGCGCGTGACGTTGCCGCGCATTGACGCGGCAAAAAGTCTTCCCGGTTGCGTTGTTATGTCTTGAAACGAGAAGACAACTCCACTTTCTCCTCGCGTATCACTTTTTGCGTGCAACGCGGCCGAGTGGTTTTATTCTTGCCTCGCTCTTGTCGCCCCCCCCATCGACAGATCGGGCCCAAGTGGAAGGACGTGGTGTCGCGCTGCATCAAGGGCCACTACCAGCCCCTCCTGCTGCTGTACGCCGACCCCCGCGGCACGCCGGTGCCGTCCCAGGACGCGGCGCCGCGGCCTCGCGTCAACAAGCCGTGCTACGACAGCGAGGACTCGGGTAACTACAACACAGCTAGGAGTCGTAGTAGTAGCACAGCCGCAGGACAGCAGGTAACTACGCTGGGGGGAGGGGGGGGGGCAACTCGTCTTGTCGTAGTCGTAGCAACTCGTCGCTTGTCGTAGGGTTGGGCGATGAATTGATTTTCGTGTGCAATCGCCACGAGAGGGCGGAGCTTGTGGTTGTCTGTGTGACCCGCAGATTTGATGATTTGAAATGAGACGGAGACGTCATTTTTTCCATCCGCAAGGGAAAATCACTTGACAGAGTTTGCGGAAGGCAATATCGCCCAGCCCTACGTTGGACTTATTTTCGTCGTGCCGTGCGCAGCAAGATGTTCACAGCCATGACTTTGGCCCCTGCTAGATTGCACTTTTTTGAATTATTTTCTTTTTTTCAGATGTATTTTTAGCAGTATATTTCCTACGTTTGAATGCCTTCGCATTTGGGAAAGGAGAGTCACAATTTCATAACGAGCGCACTCATTCCGGGGGCCTCTGTTGACCGCAGCTCGCGCCCAAACGCTCACACGCAGACGCTGCGACGTCAGACGGCGCCTGTAGTACGCGGCTCGTTTGTTTTTTTCATACGTCTTGCGCTTTCACTTCATTTCTTTTGTGTTCAAATGTGTTTAAAAGGTCTGATGAACAAAGTGCAAATGTGCCTGAGGTGTGTGGGAGGGGGGGCACTTTTATTTTTCTCCTCTTTTGGATTCGTGTGTAACGTATCAATAAATGGGCATTTCTTGAACTTGTGCTAGCAGTAGCTGGAACGTGTGAGTGAGCCTCCCACGCACCCGCGAACCTAAATGTCCCCCCTCCCCCTCTTAATTCTGCCCCCTCAGGCCGCGAGCCGTCCATCTCCAGCGACACTCGCACGGACTCATCCACGGAGAGCACCACCTCCTCCCGACAGCCCGCGCCTTCGCGCCACGAGCCCCCGGCCTCTCGACGCCCCCCGGGCCCACCCGCAGGCTCCGTCCGCCCCCGACGCCCCGCCGCGCCGCGCCACGCCTCGCTCTGCAGTCTGGATGCCATAGGTGGGCGATCCACTTGGAGCGCGGGTGCGGCTCGGCGCAAATCACCGCTCGCCAGCGTCACCTCATTTCTTTTGTTCTGTTTTGAATGGATGCGCTAAACGCCGCGTCGCCGCGCTCGTCGTCGCCAAGGCCACGCGGCGGACGCCGAGCGGCCGCAGACTCTGAGGACGGGAGGCCCGGCCCCGGCTCGGGACAGGAGGCGCGGCTCCAGCCGCCTCCGCAGAGCCAAAGCGGACAACGAAGCCCCTTCGGCCGGTTACCACAGCGAGGGTACGCTGCGGGATTTCTAGTGCTGAGCACGTCCGCCTCGCCGTGCAGAGGGCGTGGGTTTGAATCCGGCCTGCGTGGAGCTTGCATGTTCTCCCAGTGCTTGCGTGGGTTTTCTCTCGATACTCCAGTTTCCTTCCACGGTAGCAAATCGGGCATGTTAGTTTCGGCCAACACTTTTCCTTTCCCCCTTTTTTTACCCCCTTGTGGGGTTTTTTTTTTTTTTTGGTAGTTGTGCTCATAGGTTGGCAAAGCACCATCGAATTTCTGGAATATTGAGAATTCTGGGGGGGGGGGCATGTCATTTTCTTTGCGGCGGTGCTTTGTTTCAGGGTTGTGCTTCTCGGGAGCTGCCTTGCACTCCCCGATGAAGTCCAATCCACTTAAAAGTCAAGTCAATGCGCTTTGCCCGCAAGTTCTGATCAGCACGACTGTGTAACTGGTGCCGTTTCGCACGCGTTGGGATCTGAATCCGCAATCTCGCAGCTCGAACGGAGAAAGTGGAGGCGTTTTCCATCATCAGCCATGCGCACATCTGACATTTCAGTTCTGTTGATGAACACGCCGTCGTCCTTCTCCTGTCAGTGACTGGACCTCACCTCCTCTCGTCCTCCCTCAGGAGAGACGCTGAAGGAGCGGCAGGTCCCTCGCCAGGCCCCCAAATCCTCCTCCTCGAGCAGCCGTCTCCGTGACTTGAGGGAAAGCATGAGCAACATGCTCCACAGCCGAACCCTCTCCACCTCCTCTCTGCCGGCCGCCGGCATCGTCTCCTCCGCTAGCCAGGCGTCCGCCGCGTCCTCCTCGTCCAACCCTCACGACCGGGAGGCCGACAGCGACTCCAAATCCAGCTCTGCGGGGGCGGCGGCCTCGGGGAGGTACCGGCCGGCGTGGAGGCCCCGCAGGGAGGCGCTCAACATCGACAGCATCTTCGCGCGGCGCAGGCAGGGCGGCTACAGCCCGCTGGCCACCCCCCAGACGGGCCACGCCAGGGCCCCCGTTGTCGCCGCCGCCACCTTAGAGGAGGAGCGAGGCGCCGCCTTGCTGAGCCGGCAGGAGGTGACGCCGAGCTCCTCCAGGACGCTCCCCGCCGCCGTTGCCGCCGCCTCCCCCAGGGAAGCTTACACGATTAGAGGGCAGCCGGCGCCACCTCCGGGGCTGATCCAGAGGATGGAGAGCGGATACGAGAGCAGCGACAGGAACAGCAGCAGCCCCGTCAGCCTGGAGCTCAACTCGCTGGAGCGGTGAGACCAGTCGCGCCGTTTTTCTTTCACGCACTGACCTCACCTCACCCGGCGCTCGGTGCGGTGGACGCAAGAGGCATTTCCCAGTCATTTTGTGCGCTTTTCTGTTTTGATGTCTTCATTTCAACAGCTGAAGTCATTCAGATCATGACGATAAATACCAAACAAGTACAAATTAACGGCAAGATGGACCACTTTGAATCAACAAATGGAAAGTAGCGAGTCAGTGTGAAGATGATTTAGCCTCTTGTTGTTCCAAGTCACAGTGAGGCTGGAAAACTCTCACATCGACTCAAGTTTGAGCAGCAGCAGCAGTGGAATCATCAAACTTTGCTGTGAATTTCCAACCTTTTCACTTTTTTTTTTTTTTTGGAAAACATGTTGCCATGTTATCTGCAGGGAGTGTGTGGCCGGGCAGCCATCCTCTTCCGGGCCGTCGTGCAAGAACGCGAGATCCAAGAGCGTCGGAGCACTGCTGCAGGACGTCAGCTCGGCCACTAGAGGGAGCGCCGGTACGTTTAACAAGGCAACAGCGGGGGTCGCTTCCTATTTGCAGGGCGAGGGAATAGGAAAACAAAAATCATTGATGGCGCCCCGAAACAGGCCTAGAATTGCCAGAAGATGGCAGCAAACCACTTTTGGGGCCGACTGGGTGGGCTTGACGAAACCTCAACTTTGTTCCTTGGCACCAAGATGCCACAAGAGGACGCCAAAACGATGCTTTTGGTATCAAGAGAGCCCATCGTTTTTTCATCTTATTCCAAGAGTGGAAACGCTGATTTTTCACATTGTCCGTCGGCCTGTTTCAAAGAGTGTCATTGTTTTTCTTTTTCTGCAACGCCCGCAGGCCGCAGCGAGCTGGACGAGCTTCAGGACGAGGTGCTGAGGAGGGCCCGAGAGGAGGAGTGCCTGCGGCAGCAGGAGAAGGACAGGGAGGCCAAGCTTGAGTTCAACCCCAGACCCAGCAAGTACCTGGACCTGGACCAGCTGCAGATCCAGGGTACGTATACACACACGCACAGACTCGCTACAATTCAGCTTGTGTGTGAAATGTTTGTCATTGAGCGTCCGAAAAGGACAAAAGCGAGAATGTGGCATGTGGTGAACTCGTTTGTGTTGCCAGCTTTTTTCTTTTTTGTATCTCTCACGCACAAACACGTGACGATCCGATCGTGTCGACCTTCCCATACTCAAAGTGTAGTGACACGAAAAATACGCAAACCTTTTGGAATGTCCGGGATTTCTGCACAGGTTGGTCATAAAATGTGTGACGTGAGCTAAACACTTTCCCCTCCATGTCAGTGCATTTGTAAAGTTTCCATATTTTCAGCCCCTAAATAATTTGCTGAGCAACAGCTGTGGATACTTGAGTATTTATGTGTGATTTTCATTTTTAATACATCTGCGTTTTCTCCCGGTGTGACCATTGAGGAGCCACGTTAGAATAAGACGTCTCTCAAGGCGCGTGTGTTTTGGCCTCCCCAGGCAAAGGCGACGGTCTTGATCGGTGCCTGTCGGAGGCGGAGCTTCTGCTGGACCAGTCGGTGCGTCTGGAGAAGGCGGGCGAAGTTGCCGCCGCCCTCTCGGCCGTCAACGAAGCCATCTGTAAGACCCTCCTCACCTCCTCATCTTCCGTCTTCTCTCGCATAAGCTAACGAGGTCACGAGAGCGAGCGCCACCCAGCAAATATTTTGCACATTAGCTCCATCACTTGCTGATATCGTCCGCCATTTTCAAGCACGGGCTTGAGTTGTTGTTGCCTTATCGCCGCGGCGCCATCTCTGTCAAGACGCTGAGTTGATCCGCACACATTGCTTCTGAACATAAGTAGCGCTCCGCTGCCATTGCATGACATTGACATGCAATTGAAAACATTTTTTGTTGTTGTTTGAAGAGGGGCAAGTGTTTCAATTTCTTGCAGATTTTCACGATGCGATTCAGCGAGGATGACTTTTTTTGTGAAATACGATGAGACTTTGGTTGCGCTTTTGTTTTGTTTTTAAAGGAATGCAAAACAAGCTGCAGCACAGCTTTTTGTTCCGTCAGCTCATTCTTTCAGCATTTTCAGACTCCTTATTTGACCACACGGTCTTTACTTTTGTCTTCCTTTGTGCATGCAATCATTTTAGTTTTTGCATGTGTGTTTTCTTGTTTTTGGTTTTGCGGTTGGTGCCGCTCGTGTAGCTAAGCTCAGGCTGGCGAGTGAGGGCTGCTCTCGCGCTCACGGTCGACTGCAGCGTGGCATGAGGAGAGCGCGCGGCAGGCAGCAGCGGCTGCTGTTGCTGCTGCAGCAGCAGCAGTACCATCATCATCATCATCATCATCATCATCATCAGCATGACCAGCAGCAGCTGCCCAGGTACCCCGAGGTCTGCTCGGCCAATCGTGAGTCAGCAGGCAACAGAAAAAGGGAAGGCGAGGACGTACATTTGGCCAAAGGGCACTTCTGGCTTTGTTCGCTCTGCAGCTTCAAACAAACACGCGCACACACTCGCACACGCACGCGTAAGCCTCCTTCTGACTTTGAGGCGTAGCGGCAGACTCGCTCATTCACCCTGTCACATTTTCTCACGGGTCTGCATGTGTGTGTGTGTGTGTGTCTCCGCAGTGAAAAGCCTGTCTCGCACCAAATATTTCTGACGGACACTTGTGACGACCAATCGGCGTCCAGCCAGGACCGGCAGGGCCCGCCTCTCCCTCTTCCATCTCTCCCGCCTCCTTGTCCCATCACGGACGTGGCCTCCCACACCGGCTCTTCTTATGAGCCCGCCCCCTTCGCCGCACCCGGTCCGACGCGCGACTCCAGCAATGTGGCCTCTATCAACGGCAGGTCAGCTCCTGCGGCGGTCTCTTTGGCTCCGGGCCCCCCGAGAGAGATGAAGTCACCGGGTCTCCCTGAGGGGGGCGGTGCCCTGCTGCCCACGCTGCCATCAGAGTTCCCATCCACCCCAAGGTCATATTCCACGTTACTGCCACCTGACGCAGCAAACAACCTGATGGAGGAGGAGCGGCTTTATTCCACCAGACCCCCCAGCGGGAAATGGTCCTGCTTACAGTCGGATTCTGCCACTCAACCAATCAACCCGGCGGCCCTTTACAAGCGCCCACCCGCGCCCGCCGCCAGCGGCCCAGTTGTGTCTTCATCTTCCTGTGCCGAGGGCGGCGGAGACTCGCTGCCCGTGGAGCGCTGGGCACAAAATGTCAGCAGATACTACGGCTCCCACAATGCACCAGAAATGGGAGGAGGCGCGTGCGCGCAGCCACCCCCGGCTGAGGAGCTTTCAGAACTGGACTCTCTGTACCGGGCCAGCCTGCTGGCTCCCGGCGTGCACGCCAGCGCTCCGAGCCACAAAGCAGGTAGAAAACGTCATCCATACAATCCAAACTTTGAAAACTGAACTCGAACCTAAAAGCAGACCGGCGCACAAATGCTACTGCAGTAATGCGCCTAGTTAGAGGTCGTATTGCTAGCATTTATTGAAAAAGAAATTCCACAAAGTATTTCCAAAATACTGATGATGTTCATGGGAGTCGGGAAGGATCCTTGGGGGATGCCTCCTAGTTGTCATATACCTCATCCATGTTGGAATTAAGCTTCCGAACTTTTAAGTGTTGCTGTTTTGTGACGTGGTGGTGCCGCAGGAGCGAGGAGAATCCCGTCTGGATCGCGGCGCTCCAAAACGCCGACGGCCGAGATGGAGAGACACGCCTACAGGACGCCCGTGATGCTCGCCCCCAAGGTAAGAAGTCATATGAAGTTTCAGAAATGACATCACAAATGACATCGTGAATTACCGAAAGAAACGAGCGTGACCTCGTAAATGACAGCGATATCACAAATGACATCATGATTGGTGTGCGACTGAAAGTGACATCACACTGTGAATGACTTGTTTCCATCGGCGAGGCAAATTTATGAATGCAAACCAAACGCAAGGTAACTCAATGCGCAAAGAAATATTCTCAAATTAGAACATAGAGTGCGTTTGGGAAAAAATGATGAGAGAAATACCAACACATTAGAATGTGCCGTGATTGACATGGCGACTGGCTGCTCAGTGTCCAGACGGCGCGGACGAGAGCTACAGCGCAGAAAACCTTCGCCGCATCACTCGAAATCTGAACACCAACCTGGGCCCCGCCGGAGGCTCAGTAAGTCACACCCGCCTTTCTACTGCCACCCTGTGGTCACGTGCTGCATCTGCCATTCTTGGTTTTCATTTACACGTCATGACTTTATTTTCTCTTTCTTGCAAGTCTAATTTGATGTTTTTGGTGGAGTTCACCTTCTTTCTCATCTTGTTCTCTTTTGATGTTTCCTCTCCATCGCTTATTTCGCAAGGCGTCGGCGTCCAGTCGCTCCCCTTCCTCGTCAACCCTCCCTCGGCCCCTCACCACCTCGTCGTCGTCCATCGGCGCTCCGTCCTCGTCCTCCCGTCGCCTCCGTCACGGCGTCCAGTCGGCTCTCGCACCTCCACCAAGCTCACGGCCGCCTGGCTCGGGCCCCCCAGGTAAACTTCTCCTCTTCATCCGCACAACCGGCAGGTGGGCCTCCGTGAGGCTGATTTGACGCAACTCGCTAAGAACGCAAAGCGCCACGGGTGGTGTTTTTGTGCCACTTGCAAAGCAGCTTCAGCGCCACAGGTTGCACTCTTGCCAAAAAGAACGAGCGTCATGTCTGGCTCCTCGGGCCACGACTTTTCAACTCCTTTCTTTGTCAGGACCCGAATGGCGGTTCCATGGGGACGACGGAGAAGCGGCAGTTCCGCATGAGCGGCGCGCGGGCGTCCCCCTGACGTACGGGACACTTCCCCGCGCTCCCCATCGTTCCTCCGCCTCCTCCTCGTTGTTGCTCTTCGGACAAAGAGGGGGTGCCGCCGCCGCCCCTCACAGTCTTTACGCCACCTTGTCCCGTCCCGGCCGTCTCGGCGGCTTTGTCCCTCAGCCCCGTGCGTCTCCGGGCGAAGGGGGGGGAGGGGGCGGCCCGGCCCGGCCGCTGCGTCTGGACGTGCCCCCCGACGGCGACTGGCGCCGCGGGGGGGCCGGCGCGGAGCGGAATCCGGCCGGCCCGCTCCGCCAGACCCCGCGACACATATGCTCGCTGTGCCGCCAACTTCCCGCCGACTCGCCGCGTCCTTTCTGCTCCCCCTGCGGCGCCCACGTGGCCCGCCACCGCCCCCCGCCGTGACGCTCGTTACGCTTTTTAAATGTGCCTACCAGGAAGTTTAAGTTTGCAACAGCGGCTGGCCTGCGCTTGACTTGACTTTGGCCCACCAAGACCAGCTTCTCTCCACCTTCCTCCTCCATTTCGGTCTTGATGATGATGATGATCATCATCATCAAAAAGTCTTACACAGAAAGCCAAACTGGGACGCTTCAAGTTTCCTCACATCTGAAGGCATTTTTGGCCCAGGTTTTCAATCGGCAAAGAGAGGCCTTTGGTTGTTGTTGTAGTCGGTGTCTTCACAAGCGCCGGATAGGCGAAATATCGTGATCTGCACCTCATCCAAAACGCTCTTGGTAGTTTCCGCTAGTGAGCAAGCGCCTTCTGGTTGACGACGACGACGCTGAAACAACAGGCCGAACGCCGGCCAAAGACTTTTGCAGAGCGCCGTACTTGCAATTGGCCGCATGGTCTCGCGTAGAGCAGCGCAAGCTAGTTTTCGACAAGTCAAGTTCGAGTGTTTAGATTTGAAGCTTCGAAACGGAGTCGCAGCTAATGTTTAGCACGTTTTCCTCTTCCCGTCTAGCCAACGACATGACACAAATAGAAATCTCTAAAGATCTCTCTTTCTCTCCATATGTGTACCCATTTAGGACTTTGTGTACCAAGAATGTAAGTGGCGCACCTAGCGAGGGTCTTTGTGTAACTCGACTTCCCCGGCCGGTGAGGAAGAAAGTTGGGTGTGATTTGAGACCTTTGTTGTACTCGCAGCAAGCCAACACCCCAAACGCACAAAAATTCTTCCGAATGAGCAACTGAAGCCTTTTTTTGTTGGTTTGTTTGCTTGCTGCTGACTCGGTTCACTTTTAGTCAAAAGTTTTGATTGGATTGAGCTTGTTCTATTTTTGCTGCTTATTTTTGTACTCGGTAGAATTAACACGATTGAAGTGTTCCAAAGAGGAAACGTTGTGTTTGTTTGAGTAGAAAGTACAAATTGACACGTGGAGCGAATGGCAGCGGCTTTATTTCGCCACTTTTGATTTATTTTTTTAAACAAACTACACATAAGGGATTCATTTCAATACATTTTTGCAACGACTCCGTACAGGATGAGAAGTTTGGTCGAGCGGATGAACAACTGACGGCGATCTGAAGTGAGCCGCCGTCTGCTTTCACGGCTCGACGAAGCAAAGAGGCCCGAGCTGGCCGCAGAATCCTCAGACGACGCCGATCCTCGAATGCGCTTTTCCTGACTGAGGCGCACTTCGTCAACCAGGCAAAATCTTTGAAACACTCCGTGGAAATGCTAACCTTGTTGATTCATCTTGAAACTGAAAACCTACTTTGAAACCTCATTTGGATCTCTCGCCCCAATTTAAAAACACCACCGTAGATTAAAACCCTCATTTGAAACCCGAACGCAAATTTAAAACCACTCTTTGAAACCCTAACTGTGATTTGAAACCCGAACCATAGCTTGAAAACTTACTTTTGAAACCCTGACCCTAATTGAAAGTCCTACTTTCAAACCCCATCCCAGAGAGTGAAACCCTACTTCGAAACCTCCACTTTGGAACCGTAACCCTAATTTGGAACCCGCTTTTGAAACCCTCCCCCTAATTTGAAGCACAAAGCGGACTTTGAAATCCCCAGTTAGAATATGTGTGTGTGTGTGTGTGTGTGTGTGTGTGTGTGTGTGTAGTCAAAAGTCAACACTTAATAGTAGTACTTCTAATAAAGAAATAAGTTAAAAAGTAAAAGCCACTCGGTAAAGGCAATAGTAAATGAAAATTAAATGGAAATACATCCATCATTGCGGACGTTGTATCGGTCTGTCGTGGTGAAGAAGGAGCTGAGCCAAAGGGCGAAGCTCTCAATTTACCGATCGATCTACGTTCCAACCCTCATCTATGGTCACGAGCTATGGGTCGTGACCGAAAGAACGAGATCCCGGTTACAAGCGGCCGAAATGAGTTTTCTCCGCAGGGTGTCCGGGCTCTCCCTTAGAGATAAGGTGAGAAGCTCGGTCATCCGGGAGGGGCTCAGAGTCGAGCCGCTTCTCCTCCACATCGAGAGGAGCCAGATGAGGTGGCTTGGGCATCTGATTCGGTTGCCCCCTGAGCGCCTCCCTGGTGAGGTGTTCCGGGCATGTCCCACCGGGAGGAGACCCCGAGGAAGACCCAGGACACGCTGGAGAGACTATGTCACCCAGCTGGCCTGGGAACGTCTCGGGATCCCCCGGGGAGAGCTGGAAGAAGTAGCTAGGGAGAGGGAAGTCTGGGCTTCCCTGCTAAAGCTGTTGCCCCCGCGACCCGGCCCCGGATAAGCGGTAGATGATGGATGGATGGATGGATGGAAATACATCCCTATATACTGTAGAGGTGCTCATCAACTATCAAATTAATCGATCCACCTTTTTGGCGCGCAATTAATTGTTCAATTTAAAAGTGTCCAAATCCTCAGAATTTGGGCATCTTAACCCTTTTAAGTTTTTTCAATCAAATTCTCAATTTTAAGATGACCAGTTCAAAATTTTGGAGATTGAGAGAGTCTCGCAATTTGGATACTTTGGTGCTTCAAAGGCTGGACTCTCAATTTTGTCCACTTTTCAAAGCAGACTGATTGCCTTTTAAATTTTTCTTTAAAGACAGCTCTGTTTGACTTTGAAAAACGTTCTTCCAAAAGCAGGTAGTGAATCATCATATCGGTGGATCGATTTTTACAAATTTTCTTCCCAATCCGAGAGGCAGGTCAATTTTTGCACTGATTGAGAATCTGCCCTCGCTTTTTCTCTCATCATAAGCATGAAAGCATTCTTCCGTAACATGCCACATAGGAATACATTTAGTCATATTGATGAATAAAAATTGTTTTTGTTTTTTTCTGAAAGTGATCCAGTCCACACGGCGCAAGCTTTTTACAGGACAAAATTACGAAATAGCAAAACCTGAAAATATCAAATCAAAATCTGGGGGGGAAAAAAAAAAAGTGCCTTAAAAATGCATTTGGGGGACACGTGGCGCCATCTCAAAGGGAATTTCCGTCGCACTGTCAATTTGATGTCCCCTTTTGGAATCAAGTCAGCGGGTGCGTCTCACCCGGCGCCTCCCTCCTGTTGCGATGGCGTCCGCCTCTCCCTCGCTTCTTCTTGCCCTGGGAGGCGACAGTCCGCTGCAGGTTGTCCAGCTGCGGCGCGCTTCTCTCCAGCACGTCGGCGTTGTCCAAGACCTTCTTGAAGGTCCTGAGGTGTTCCTCCAGGCCTCGCTTGAGCCGCGCCACCTCCGTGCGCAGCGCCGCCCCCCCCTCCTCCTCCGCCTCCTCCTCCTCGCCATCGCCGGCGTCCCGGCAGCAGGGCGCCTCCTCCAGGCGGTGGAGCTTGGCCTTCAGCTGCTCCACGCTCCTCTCCAGCTTCCGCAGGTCGCCGCCGTCTCCCGCGGACGTTCGGCCTCCTCCTTCGTTGGAGCGGAACGACGGCGCGTCGGCCGACGGCGCCTCCTCCGCGTCTCCTGCGATCACCGGCGCAAAGTCAAGGGCTGCGCGGCTTTCACGCCCTCGCATAAATCGGTGCTCGGGAGTTATTTGCAATTGGCTAACGGTGGCAACCCGAGAGGTGCAGTTGAGTAACCGGACCGCTGTGCAATGAATTGCAGATAAAGTTGTTCGGTGGCGTGCCGTGAGACCCCCCCCCCCGAAGCATGCTACCCGACTGCACCTGGCTCGCCGCTCGTCCGGGCACCGAGGCGCTCCTTGAGGGCCGGGATGGAGTGC
This sequence comes from Hippocampus guttulatus, assembly GCF_054856545.1. Classification (NCBI taxonomy): domain Eukaryota; kingdom Metazoa; phylum Chordata; class Actinopteri; order Syngnathiformes; family Syngnathidae; genus Hippocampus; species Hippocampus guttulatus. Next base: position 1,009,463 of record NC_141270.1, read on the forward strand.
GCCTCCTGGTCCTGGGCGGGCCACTCCAGGAACTCCAGCACCTCCTCGCCCAGCAGGATCTCCAGGACGTCGCTGTGGCGGATGACGTCCTTCAGCAGCGAGTTGAAGGACGCCGACAGCCGCTTCATCTCCGCCAACACGCGCATCATTTCCTCCCGCAGCTCCCCGTCCGAGGCCGACGGGGCGTCTTGCCGGGTCTCCGCTCGGGCCCGGGCCTCCTGCAGCAGGACGCCGAGGCGCCGCACGCTCGACTCCAAAGTCGTCGTCCGGCTCTGCTCGGAGGTCATCGACTCCTTCACCTGTCGAAAAGCCAACAGTTAAAGCAAAACTCCAGCGGCCAAAGGACGAGTCGGGCGGTGTGTGACTGCCGTCATGAACGAGACTTGAGGCATCGTCACTGACGCCTCGAGAAAATGCTTGACAAATCCCGACAGATGCCACAAGGTGGCACCCAAGCAGAGCATGTTTCACACAATGGGCGGCGAAGGCCCCCACCCCCACTCGCCCCACCTGCTGCAGGCTCGTCTGCAGCGCCTCCACGGCCGCCTCCCAGTCGCCGGCGCCGGACTCCCACGGCCGAGCCTCCGCCGCCGCCCGCCGCTCGTCCTCCAGGGCCCGACGGTTCTCGGCGGCCAGTTCGGTGGCGTTGGCCACGCCCCCCTCCAGCCGGGCCACCGCCTCGCCGAGGCGCCCGCAGTCGCACTGGGGCGTCGAAGACGAGGACGCGTTGTTCTTGTAGAGGACGGCGTAGAGGTAGTCGACGTCCACGTCCAGCTCGTGCAGCCGCTGACCCTGCCGGCTCAGGTTGCTCGCCAGCTGCTCCACGCCCTCCAGCACCGCCACCTTGGCGGCCTCCACCTCCAGGCCCGTCTCCATGAACAGCACCTGGCCGGTGCGCGCCGTCTGGTTGAGGCGCTCGCCCAGCGCCTTGGCGTCGCGTTGCAGTCGCCGGACGCCGCCCCACGTCAGCGCCAGGTCCTCCGCCAGCCCGTCCACCTGAACGGCCACACCGGCGCACGCTGCCTTGCGGTGACTCGGAAAAGACAACGTGCCGCGCTCGTATTTGGAAAAGTCCACGATGAAAAAGTAAAAGTATCGGTCAGAGCGAAGGAAATCGGTCATCGCTCAGTCAAAGAGCCGCGGGCGCGCCGAAGCCTATCCCGGCTGTCTTCGGGCGGGAGGCGGGAGGCGGGGCACACAATCGCCCATCCGCGCTCACACTCGCACCTCGGGACAATTTGGAGTGTTCCGTCAACCTGCCACGCACGTTTGTGCAATGTGGGAGGAAACCGGAGTACCCGAAGAAAAGCCACGCAGGAAGGCCGCAGCCCAAAAGTCATCATGAAAAGTGAAAAATCTGAAAAGAACTCTGTCAAAAATGAAGAGAAATGGGCAGGAAAGAGTCAAAAAGGAACAGTCGGAGAGAAAGTGCCAACTGGTGTCCGCAGTGACGAGCACGGGCTGTAGGCGGCGGCAGCCGCAAAGCGGGACGCACACGTGGGAAGGCGCGGCTCACCGCTATGGTGTTGTTGACCACCCGGTTGTCCAGACGCTCGATGGCATCCCACAGGGCGTCGGTCGACGTCACCGCGTGCGCCTCCCCCGCGGGCGCCTCCACTCGGGCTTCCTGTTGCCTTTCCTGTTCTTGCTGCTGCTCCAGTTCCTGGTCCGGCTTGAGCTCCGCCAGGGTGGCGTTCATGGCCTGCAGGCTGGCCTGATAGCGGCAACGATTCAAAAAGTGATCCCAGGGAAAACGTCCCAGTTCAAAAGCAACAGTGAAACGTTCAACGGAACCTTCCAAAAGGAAACGTGACTGTTGAAGAAGGACAGTTTGAAAGAAAAAGTCGGAATCCAAAAGTAATTCCGCTCAAACAGGTTTGTTTTCAATGCCGATAGATGCCTCAAGATGGGGGCAAACCACTACTTTTGTCCAAATGAAACTCCGCAACTCGCATCAACAAACTTCCCTGACACCGAGATGCCAAAAGATGGCACCAAAACCAGAAGTGATTGACACTTGAGGGGTCATGGAGCATAAATCCCAAAGCAAAATCTTTCAAATGTCTCCGTGACGACAAGAAAGTTCACAAGTCGGAGTGCGTCTGGCTGCGCGGGCGTACGAGCGCACGTGCGTACCTGCAGCATCTTGTTGTGTCGCTTGAGTTTGAGGTCCAGGTCGGCCTTCAAGTTGCTCATGTTGTAGTGCAGCATCGCATGCTGGGAATGCAGGCCGCTCTCCAGCTGCCCGCGCAGCGCCGCCACCTGCCGGACGCTTTGCTCCACCTTGGCGTCCAGACGGCGCTCGTAGTCGTCGCGCAGGTCTCGCTCCAGGCGCCGGGCGCCCTTGAGCTCGGCCACATCTCGGGCCAGCTCGCCCAGCCGCCGGTCCAGCTGCTCCAGCGAGTGGTTGAAGAGCTGCAGGGGGCGCTGCAGCTGAGACATCAGCAGCGCCACCACGTGGGGGAGGGGCAGCGCTGCGGGGACGGCGGGATGGGACGTTGCCTCCGCCTCCGCCTCCTCCTCCTTGTGGTATGCGCCTGAAACGCACACAAGAAAGATTTACTTACAATTACTTTATTTTTGAGTTTTGTGTCATCATTATTTTAATTCCTTGCAAATATGGGTCCACTCATCACCTCATTGATCAGTACTCAGAGAGTGAAGAACGTGATTGACGGCGGCGAGGCGGGAGACTTCTGCAAGAACTGCAAGTCAAGTACTTTCAGTTCGATGTTGGATTTTTTTGCTCGCGATTCGATTTGATTCGATATTGACTTCAATGCTTTGCAAAGAAGTCCTCAGAGGAAATTGGCCTCATATCGGATGTGCTGGCTCAAAAAACAGGAAGTGAGAAATCCTAACGAGACTAAGGCAAAGAAAGTCCCCTTTCGGGATGATGTCATGCTGACCCGTGCTTTGATTGTTACGCCTCGGGTTCATCGAAGCACTCACCGGTCTGGAGGCTCTCCTGCTGTTCATATTTTCCGGCAGGATGCGAGATGCGATGCCGGTCGGGGTCCCCTTCCCGGCCCCCGACCGGATACTGGACACGGACAGGGTTCTGAGCGGGTTCCCGATCCCGGACGCGGATGGGATACCAAACGGGGACAGGGTACTGGCCGGGGTCCCGTTCTTGAACTCGGACAGGGTCCGAATGCGGAAGACGGACGGGAGTGTGGACGCGGTCCCCATGTGGAGCACGGTCCTGATGCGCCACATGGGCGGGGCGCTGAAGGCGGTCCTGATTTGGTACAGGGGCGGGAGACTGAGCGCGGTCCTGATTTGGTACATAGACAGGAGGTTGAGCGTGCTCCTGGTGTCGAGAGCGGTCCCCGTTTGCGACATGCACAGGAAACTCAACATGGCTGACATTGTGCGGCGTGTTGACTGACCCCTGGTGGTCGTTCTGCTCACTGTTTGGCTGGCTGTGCTGTTGCTGGGGCAGAACGCCTGAAAACACACAACCAATTTGCTTTGACGAGACATCCTGACGTACACGGCGGACAATGGCTGGAACGCAATTCACCTTTCACCTTTTCTTGTCCAGTTTTTTGAACCAATGCATTGAGATCTGCATCCTGATTGGCGAAGGGACTGGCAACCATGTCACCAGTCAACGCGTCTCGTCCCCAAATTTCCGTTTGTAACAAAATTAGGTTTTGATCTCTGGCTTCATTCTATTGTACAGTATTGTAGTGTCTAATAATTATAAAAAAAAATAATGCTGATTGTAACTGCCGTGATCGTCGGGTGATATTAAAAAGAATGCATCTTTCTCGAGGAAGACTCCGCATTTATTTAGGTTATTGTGCCCCCTGCTGTTACAGTTGAGAGTTGCAGCATTGAGTGGCAGGAAGTGGTTCACGTCGATTGGAAGTTCGCTAAGTGTGACGAAAGCGTGAAGTGCACTCCGAAATTCCCGTTTAGAGGCAAAATGGGACACGGCCGTGACAACTGTGTGTTTTATGTCGGTGAGATGCACGCGGGGGTGTCGTACTTTGTGCAATTGGATATTTTGGACATCGTTTTTCACCCCAAAATGGCGCTCGTCGGCGGTGTGGCTTCTGCAAGCCGGGGAAAATGTGGCCGTTCTCATTCCCAAACACGCCAAAGTCTTTCTCTCTGCCGACTGTGCAGTTTGCTTGCGTGAGTCAGCAAGAGAAGGCTCCGGAACACCGTGCGCTGCGTATCCGTGACCTTCAGTCGGAGACGTGCGCGCAAATCCCTCAAGTAATGCAGACTCATCACTTCTACTTCCGCTTCGGAAATGACGACGGCGGCGGCGGCACGAAGGTCCGGCCAGCGAGGCGTCGACTTTTGGGAAGGGAGCAGCTCAGTGGACACTGGAGAGTTCTGGAGAGGTGGCGCTTATGGGGGAAAGCGGCAAAGAATTGGCCGAACAGGTCAAAGGTGCTTCAAGTCACGCTCTACCCGCTGCTGACAGCATGATTTCACAAAAGCTGCAAACGGGCAGCGTTTTGGAGCAAGGCGTGGAGTCCCCCAACACGGAGGCGGATCATACTCGCCACAATTTCAGGAAGAGTGACGCAAAGACACGACGTCCATTTTGTTGGACTGGTTTGAGAGAGGCCGCTCTGCACCCGGGCAAGGCATCGAAGCGGCGACCGGCCGTCGAAGGCTCAAGTGGACTCTGGCGGGACTTGAAAAGCGCTTCTGGCAGCGTCGTCTTCAGAATGCAGGAGTTGGTTTTAAATGGAGAAAAACATGACGACAAGACCGCTTGTTTGAGACGCTCGTCTGTACTTGGGCAGTCAGGATGAGGTCAAAGGTCGTCTACGTTGGCGTTTGAAAAGCAGATTTGGCGACCGCAAGGGTTCACGTCATCTGTTGGAGAGAGGCTAGTCTGCTCTCGGGGGTTCTCCAGAAATCCCTTCAGTGGGGTATGAAAATCTTGAAAAGCCAAAGCGCTTGCTTCGTGAGTCACGCTTGCTCTATTTTAGTCGTTGGAGTTCCTCCGATTGTGTCCGGCGTCGCCGCAAGGTTGATGACTTCACGCCACCGGCTTGGCAGGAAGTGTTTTGAATCGGAGGTGTGGTGGGAGCGAGCGGCGTGTCGGCGCTCCCGACATTTCGCCCCTTTTCTTGCTCCCTTATTTTTTTCCAACCACATACAGGAAGTGATGAGGAACTTTCCGAAAAAAAGGGGAGTTTTTCTGACTAGAACACGAGTTGAACGCAACAAACAACAAAAAAGGCTAAACTCCCGTCAACACTTTTGGGAAATGCCTCCCAATGACCTGACGGTGACTTTCTGAAGCGCGCCGCTTCCGCACTTTCTTGACATGAGGAAGAATGTGCGTGAGTGCGCCTGCGTCGACGTGTGTGTTGTAAACCGTGATGAGACCGGACTGGACATTTGTTTTCAAACTTCAGAAGTGACTTCAAGTTCAATCCGAACATTGACCACCCCCCCCCCCCCCCCGAAAAAAAAAAAAAACACACGATGGAGCTGGCAAGCCTGATGCGAGTGTGATTGCCTGGTCGACACGGTGTCCTAGTGGTTTGCATGTCTGCCTCACCGTTCCGGGTTTGAATCTGTGGCCCGTTTGTGTGGAGTTTGCATGTTCTCCACGTGTTTTTTTTTCCCCTCCAACATCCGAGAGACATGTTGGCATATTAGCTAGCTTCATTGAAGAATCAAAATTGTCGAGAGGTGTGAATGTGAGAGGGGTTGCTCGTTTGCCGCTACAAGAGCCAACAGTGCCTGGCGAGCAATCGGTTCTTTGTGGAGAGGTGCCATGTGTGAGGTGGTACCAGCGGTGTGGAGACTTCCGGGCGTTCTCTGGAACTCGGATCCTCCAATCAGAGACGAGTTTGCCGAGTCGATCTGTGTATCAGCGACTGCAAAAGACAAGTCGATATTTTCTTTTTGCTAAATCTTGACATTTTTAATCGGGCACATGAGCGTGTGCCCGATAAAGAGCCGACAGGAGGCCGCTTTTATTTACATCTGGCTCCTTTTCGGGACGTCCTCCTCCGGACTCCAACCAAACATGACTCTTTCCCACCAAACGAGTCTCGACTGAATTAAACGACTACTGCTCCCATTTGGGGACGATGAGAAAAGCAATATTAAAAATAGAGCCCAATGGAAAGAAACACTCTGTTCAGAAATATTTTTCTTTTAAGTCCGTTGAAACACACCCACACACACACTCGTAAAGCACGCAAAAACAGGTCCAGCAAAAACATTGATGTCAGTTGCTCAAAAATGTTTCTTCACTTTCCTTCCTTGAGGGTCGGACATGAGGTTGTCGTGTAGAAGGTAGCTTCAATACACATTTAAAAATAGATTTCAGTTTGTTTCCTGAAATATAATCCAAAGGAAACATATTGAGGGGAAAGAGTAGCGGTGCTAGAAGAGAGCCTTGAGGAACCCCGGAGTTTATTTTTAAGAATTTCGCGACGATTTATCTCGGTCTGCACAAAATCGCGAGAACTACGGAAATTCTACACTCGGCGTCCGCGCGGACGTGGAATTCAAAAATGTTCATTCATCACATTTCTAAGATGTGGCGATTGACACAAAGGGCAAGCTTGTCGCCACATAAGAGAAGTAGGCACCTGTGTCGTCACAGTTGTCTCCTCCGTGTCCTGGGCAACATCTCCACAAAAGAGCCGTGGTCTCCTTCTGCTGCTGCCTGTAGAGCGGCCGAGTGGACAGCTTGTACCTGCACACAAGAGCGAGTTTGGATGCTTTGATGCTGAGCTGCAGAGTGCGACGCGTAGCCGGAGTGGTAGCTAGCAGTAGTCGTGTGTCAAAAGTTGACATTTCCACCAAAATCGAGCCGCTCCGACGAGCGGCTTGCCTTTTATGGCATCGTTGGGAGTTTCTCGTTCCCTCTGGCTTGTGCTTCTTGCGACGTGAGTCAGCGCAAAGACTCCGTGTGGAAAAATAATGGGTGCAGAAATCCCGCCATCGAGCAAACTAGCTGTGCTTAAATGAGCGGTGCCAGCGAATGTCTGTTGTTGTTGTTGTTGTTGTTTCCTCACATGACCAAATGACAGTCCGGCGTTCCGCTGGGACACGGACTTTGGGACTTGATGGTGTACTTCTCCGTGCCGCACGCTACCGCCACGGTGACCACGCGCTTCTGCACCAAGGCGCACCAGTTCCTGCAATGCGCACACACAGACACGCGTGCGCACGTCAATTTGAAAAAACATTTGCACGTTTCCCGATCGTCGCCGTTTTTGTCATCTCAGCATGACAGTCGGCAACACCAAACGCCAAACAAACAAACGTTCACTCGAAATCTGCCATCGGCCGACGCCGTGAACGTAAACGGGCGATTGTTTGAACGGCGACACGGCCCACGGTCGGTATTTTCCCCTGCGCTGACGCTTTCCTGCTGCCTGCGGATAAACGACCGATGGGGAAAATATGACTTCATACGAGGTTTGGACTTTGATTCCTCCATTGTTTCCTGCACTTCCTGTTGGAGGGGCCGCGGGCATCGCGGGGCGTTGGTACCATCCCGCACTTCAACCACTTTTTGGGGGTTCCGCAGAACAGAAGTTACGGGAAATCATTTGCGACCTCGTGATCATGAAAAGACAGACGTGACCGGGAAAGCAGAAAAGCAGAGGATGTTTACAAGGATTGTTTCCTGCCAAGGACATTTAGGAGACAATTTCCAATCTGCACATCAAATGGCCTTTTTTTTTTTTTTTTTTTGGTCTGAGTGGCTGAGTGGGTGTCAACCGTTTGGAAGGAAGGAAAAGCAAGCCGTGCGTCACACGACTGTAAACACCCCAAAAGAGAATGTTGACGAACGAGAAGATTTGGAGGCTTTGGGCTGATTCGGCATCGGAGCGCGGCCACCGGCACGATGAAGATACCGATAAGAACCCCCACCCGCTTGATTCCTTGCCTACCGGGACGCTTTCATGTGCCGCACATGACGCTTGCGTGCCCCACTCATGCTATATCCTGCTTTGGATCTGGAGAAATGCGGTTTGGAAAGGATCCGGCTCAGAACCGATGAGAATGGGAAGCGATTTGGGATTGGAAGTGATTCAGAACAGGACCAATGTGGACCCGAAGCCACCTTGGTCATCCGCAAAGTGAGGCGGCGGCAAAACGCGCTCGGCCGTCAATCCTGCTATTTAGTCGGAACGCCCGACACAAAAGTCACGCACGCGTCAAGACTTTCGCGACTTGTCTCGTAGCCGCAGAAGGGGCTCGTAAAGCGTCGGCGCGGGTGGCAAAGGTGAACAACATGGTGGCAGTCAAAACACGCAAAGCCTTCCCGCTTCCTCGCAGCGAAGGCGCCGCACGCTTGGAATGCGACCGCACGTCGGGGATGAAGGGAGAAGATACACACAAAGGAAAACCGCTCAGATTCCATATGAGCATCGTTCCGCTTTGGATGTTTGACTCTTGGACTGCGAGGGGGGGCAGGGAGGGGGGGGGGGCAATGTTTAGCGTGTGCTTTGATACATGACACAGCTAAGCTAAGTCCTTTTCAAAATACCGCCTTCCCCGCCTATTTGCTGGGGAGAAGGACCGAGCCCTGCACAAACGGCAAAAATATGCAACTGACGCCATCCTAAAAATTTTTTTTTTAAAAATCGTGAATCATTTCCCATCGATTTCACAGGATAGCAAAGCCCTATTTTCGTCAAACCAGAGCTCCTCAACTCACTTCAACAATAGTTCCTTGTTACGAAGACGCTACAATTTGGCAGCAAGGCCCTACTATTGTCAAAATGAAGCTCTCAACTCACTTCAACATAGTTCCCTGGTAGTAAGATGCCACATTTTGGGAATAAAGCACGACTTTTGTCTAAATGAAGCTCTAACTGACTTCATGGCAGGTCCTTGGTGCTTTTTGCCCCAAAATCTCGTTCTTGCACTGTACTTTCTTTTAGTCATTCTAGTCAGCTTTCTTTATTTCGTTACTTTGCTTTTACAATTCTTTTTTTTTTTTCAATTTGAAATGTTTTTTTATTATGTGAAGCACATTGAGTTACCTATAGAAAAATTTTGCTCGTCAAAGATGCCAGAAGACGGCGGCAAAGCACAACTTTTCTTCTCACCTATTCGGTTCCCAATGCGTTGTAAGTTGCAAATGGCAAATTCGTACGTCGGGGGACCAAGAAGCGGAAATAACAAATGACACAATGTTTGAAATTGTTATCGCTAATAACGTGGCCTTCTGGACAGCGCTGAGGGGATGCTACGGATGGACTCACCCACTTCGGGCCGGGTAGTTTCCTCCATCCTGCATCAGGGGGGTCTCCTCGGTGGCACTCATGACGCCCGACGTTGTCCCCCAATCCTCCTGCTCCACCTCGGGGTCTCGGGCCCTCACGTCTCCGCGAGTGCTCAGCAGAAAGGCCAGAAGCGCGAGCGCAACCCTCACGGCTGTCATGACGGCCGCTCTGTCAGTCAATGGGGGCTGGCGCGCCCGCCGCCTCCTTTTAAAACCGAGGAGGGAGGAAAGGGGGGGGGGGAGAGAGAGAGAGAGGGAGCGAAAGGAGGGGGTGACCGCGCCATCCGTTTCCCCTGCCGGAAGTGACATCCAATCAAATCTGGGAGCCAACGTGAAAGCTTTTTGAAGTTCAACGTGATGTTGCTGGTGAATGCGCCGTGGGGGGGGGGGGGGGGGCACTGGAACTTTTTATTGATGGATTTGAAACTTTCTTTTGCCAGATAGAACATGAAGTGCTGCTGATCCAAACCTTGCTTTGGTTTGTGACTTTCTGCTCCACTACAGACGACGCTGGAAACACAATTGCAAAATAAAAAATGCCACGTTGAATGAAAATGTGTCACTTTTTTTTTTCTACTTCAAAAATGTTTAGCGTTGAATATTACGAGATGGCTCAGAAATAAGGGTAAAAAATATCAACAGTATAACTCTAAAAATATTCTTGTAATATTCTGACGTTTGTTTTACAAACATTTTTTTTCAACTTAAAAACCTGATAACTTTATTTCTGACTGAGAATTTTGCGTTGACTTTGACTGTGGTCTCTTTCATCGAGGCGAACGTGACGATGAAACAAGGCAAATGACTGAACGTTCCGGTGACGGGGCCCTCGAGAGGTGGCGGACTTGGCCCCAAGGAAGTCCTGAAACGCCTTTGCACTGCAAGCCGTCACCTGATATCTGGAGCCGTTTCCTCCTCGGCCCAAGCAACTCCTTGTTCCTTCCTCCTTCGAAACAAATCCATCGGCCTTTCTCTTTCTCTCTCCATCTTCATCCTCTTCCTGTGGGTGCGATAAGGACGCAGGAAATCCACTGGGCCACTTCCTGTCACACTCTCGATGGGGACATGACATTGAAAGACGACTTGAACATCCATCATGTGAATAAAATCAACAGTGACAAATGAACTCACATTTCAACAGAAAACGGAAGAGACGGATCACTTTCCTTTCTTGGCCAATATGAGAAATAACTGTTGACAGTGATCGTGGTGAGAATTGAATAGATGATTGACTATGAAGGTGTCACACTTGCTTTGGATTTGATTGCTGACTAAAGTTTAGCAGAGTGTGTGTGTGTGTGTGTGTGTGTGTGTCACTTCCGGGGATTGTTGCATCCAAAGCCAGGTGAGGGCGACAAAACGGTGTGTGACTCAAGGGCAGCTGAAGAGAAAAGTGAAAGCCGAATCCACGTAAACAAACAAACACATTAAGTTCCATCACATAGACCCGAGCTGTTTTTTCAACGTCATTTTAGAGCTAAGTGTTGCGATTAACGCATTGCTAACATCATGAAAGAAAGCTTTGATTTTTTTTTTTTTTTAATTTACACTTGCGCAAGTTAATACCCTGTCGCATTAAGGGCGTAGCATTTAGCCTACAAGTATGTTCGAACTTGCGGGGACAGTCTGAACGTATTTGGAGGTCAAAATGTTTTTTCTCCATAATTCCGTCCACTTGGCCTTTTAGCAACAGCATGAGGATATCCATGTATGACTCGATAAATCAGATTGTTTCCAACAGAGAGAGAAAAAAAACAGTGACAGTTCCATACACACAGTAACATGTCCATTGAAGTTTCTGTGGCACAAAAAAGGGACTCGCTATTAACTCCTAAGGAATAGTGATGGGATTTTCGGCTCTTTTCGGTGATCCGGTTCATTTGTATCGGCTCAGTGAAAAGAGCCGGCTCTTTTTGGCTCTCAAACGGCTCTTTTAACTTTAGCGTTTCTTTTTAAATATTTATGACAAAATTTAGCATACATTTTGACTTGGTGAACAATATTGCACCCTACTGACTGAAAATAGCAACAATTATCAAGCAAAGAAATGGCTTTTTACTTATTTTATTGAACATTAAAAAGGCTCCAAACAATAAACAAGCAACACAATTAAACTTCAACCAACAACAATCAAACTTGCTGCATCATAAGAAAAATAGTGAGTATTAACTGCAACAACAGCAGTGACCAAAACATACAAACATCCTTGCTTTATTTTGAATTTGCAGTCAACAAAACTAAATACTTCAACTTGGAACACTTCAATTTGTCCAGTCTTTGAGAACACCCTTTCTGACGGGACAGATGTTGCTACAATGCACAATCTACTCTCCATTACTTTGATCAAACGGGGGTAGATGGACGCTCGGTATTTCCACCATCTCAGTGGATCAGCTGCCCTTGAAATCTGTGCTTCTTCAAGATATGCCCTAATTTAGTGTTTTGTGTTTTCGCACGCTCGGCTAAAACTGTAAATTAAATTCAGCCTTTGTGGTTTCCCGGACAGTAGGGGGCGATGTGAACTAAAGACATCCGATTCACCAAGAAGAAGAAGAAGTACAAGCACAAGAACGGTACCACATCCGGTTCAATGAGCAAGTTTTTCCGCTGTCCACAAGCCCTGTTCTCGGTGAGTAATTTTAACATTTTAAACGGACTTCGCAGTTTATCTCTGAGTGCATAGATGTAGACAATTGGGGAGAGTTATTACGACACGTTGCTCCTTGAATTTTGTTGTTGTGACTCAACGTAAAAAAAACAACGTCAGCCAAGGGGGCAGTGAGCGAGCACGCCGCCAAGTAGACTTCAGCTGTCAATCAAAAAACAATCGCCAACAGCGTTTGACTTGAATAGTATTCTGTATGTTTTCCACACCAAAGTTGCTATCAGCAGTGGAAGTGTGATGGCTTCACATCGCGGGGGAAAGGGGGGGGGCAGATTTGTTTCAAAACTATTCCCACAAATGCACCCGTGACTTTGTTCATTTGTTTTTCGAAAGGAGGTTGCTCATTGCACTTTAGGTGTGGGGAGAGGGCCGCATCAGACAGATGCATAGCGAGTGCCGGCACGTTTGAAATGGACGGCTTGAAAGTCAAAGTCTGCCACTTTTCGAATCAAATTAAATTAAAATTAAAAAGAAACAACTTTCTACTTTTGTTTTGTATTTCTGCCTGACCAGATAAATCAGATTACTGGGCCAAAGGTGCAGCTGCCAGACTCGGAGGACACGCGGAAGGGAAGCCAACCTGCATTTGGACACGCGTGAGTACTGAGCTGTGTGGCGTGCTTGAAGAGTTGATGTCTGATGTCACGTTGCACCACAACGTGGAGGGAGTGCGCCCGCCCGCCAGTCTGTCTCGCACTCAACTTAAACTTCTGCTTTGTGTAGCGCACACCAGTGCCAACTCCACATAGACAACCCGAGCATCATCAAGCACTCTGGAATATGTTTTTAAACCTTGAAGTGGACCAAGTTAGCTTAAAATGTGTCTATGTATGCATATATACTGCATATATATAATATACAGTATACATCCATATGACTAACTTGGCCCACTTCAATGTCATTTAAAAACTTGACCAGAAGAGTGTGATCATGTTGTTCAGAATCAGAATCAGAATCAGAATCATCTTTATTGGCCAAGTATGTAGAACACACAAGGAATTTGTCTCCGGTATAACACGCTGCATTAGTATCATCGTAAACAACAAATCATTGAACCATTTTAGAGTAACCAGTAGCAGTATTTGTAGTACAAGAAGAGTGACTACGTCAGTGACTGTTTAAGGAGTTAATGGCTGAGAGAAGTCGGACGTTCTCATGTCCCCCTCGGCGTGTCATGAGATGTCAGTGACATCACGCATGAGCTGGTCAAGCACATGCTCCCATCTCAGGCCTGTCGTCAGTGTTTGCGTGTGTGCAACTTGAACTGGCCCACACAAAGATTGACAGGTCAAATGCTTTCACATTGTGTGCTTTGCATGTTCGCTTTTCTGTCCAATAAATTGTTCAACTTGAATCTGAGTCTTTGCCTTTCATGACTCAATCATCAAAAACCCTAACCCTAACTTGCTTAACCCTGCCCACTTTCCAAGTTCTGACCAATCAGATTGCTCCAAATTTGCATAACCATGCCCCTTAGAGCCCACCAATCAGAGAGCAGCTAATTTACATAACCACTCCACCTTTCCACCAATCACAGCATGTTATCGTCATGCTCCACCCACTTTCACGGCGATCAGCGAATCATCAGCATAATACCAGCCAGGCCACACCCACTTTCCTGGATTTTTCTGCCTGGAAAAAAAAATCCAGGAAATTTTTTTGGGGGAAAAAAAAAATTAAGAAAAAAGTTCAGAATAAAACAAAATCTGTTAATTTTTTTTTTTTTTTTATAGTTGGATTGTGGTGATGTGTTTGAAAATGAAGTTGAGTTGACGTATTCTTTGTAATCAAGCTTTATTTCTTTTGCAGAATAGACAATCACAAAAGCAGAGGAAAAAAGGTGCAAGTTGGATGGCAGTCTGCTTGTTGCTGGGCGGCGAAGTGGTCAGCTCTTGGGAAGAACAGGTGTGACCTGAGAGGAAAGGCATCCGTGAGTTACACGTTAGTCAATTTCTTGTGCAGGCAAAGATGTGTTGGGCATGAAACTTACCAGGGAGATAGACTGTTGGGTCTTTCGAGAGCAGGAAGCCGATCATGTTTACTGCTGCCTGGGGTAGAAAAAAAACAAGTCAAAAAAGTAGTCATGATGGTGCATTGAACGAGTGTAAATGTCTCCTACTTTTCAGGCTCGCCCAAAGTTTGACTTCAGCACCTTGCGAATAACAGGAAGAAGAGAAAAAAGTGTTGCCTGCAGGTCTGTGCTCGTAGGTGGACTTTGGCGGTGAGCAGGTGACTCCCTCTTGTGGCACGGAGGACCCAAGAACAATCTTCCTTCAACTCTGAAAAATGAAATGAGGCTTGTTGTGTTGGGTCTGTCTCAGTGACAGACTGAGGCTGCTGCTGTCTTCTTCTGTGATCAAAACAACGTTGTCTTGTCGGCGGACATTCCACAAATTGCACCCCATTAAAATTATTCATTCCGTGTCTTTTGTGCATTTTTTCACTTTTAAATTATCCTGCGGGCCTGATCAAACCTCCTTGCGGACAGGTTCCGGCCGTATGTTATACACCCCTGATGAATAGTAAGGGATTTTTAGCCCGAAAAAAACGACATAGTATAGTAAGGCGTTTTTAGCCCGAAAAAAACGACATAGTATAGTAAGGTGTTTTTAGCCCGAAAAAAAACGACCATGTATAGTAAGGCGTTTTTAGCCCAAAAAAACGACATAGTATAGTAAGGCGTTTTTAGCTCGAAAAAAACGACATAGTATAGTAAGGCGTTTTTAGCTGAAAAAAACGACATAGGCGTTTTTAGCCCGAAAAAAACGACAGTATAGTAAGGCGTTTTTAGCCCGAAAAAAACGACCATGTATAGTAAGGCGTTTTTAGCCCGAAAAAAACGACATAGTATAGTAAGGCGTTTTTAGCCCGAAAAAACGACATAGTATAGTAAGGTGTTTTTAGCCCGAAAAAAACGACCATGTATAGTAAGGCGTTTTTAGCCCAAAAAAACGACATAGTATAGTAAGGCGTTTTTAGCCGAAAAAAACGACATAGTATAGTAAGGCGTTTTTAGCCCGAAAAAAACGACATAGTATAGTAAGGCGTTTTTAGCCCGAAAAAAACGACATAGTATAGTAAGGCGTTTTTAGCCCAAAAAAAACGACCATGTATAGTAAGGCGTTTTTAGCCCGAAAAAAACGACATAGGCGTTTTTAGCCGAAAAAAACGACATAGTATAGTAAGGTGTTTTTAGCCCGAAGAAAACGACATAGTATAGTAAGGTGTTTTTAGCCCGAAAAAAAACGACCATGTATAGTAAGGCGTTTTTAGCCCAAAAAAACGACATAGTATAGTAAGGCGTTTTTAGCCCGAAAAAAACGACATAGTATAGTAAGGCGTTTTTAGCCCAAAAAAAACGACCATGTATAGTAAGGCGTTTTTAGCCCGAAAAAAACGACATAGGCGTTTTTAGCCGAAAAAAACGACATAGTATAGTAAGGTGTTTTTAGCCCGAAGAAAACGACATAGTATAGTAAGGTGTTTTTAGCCCGAAAAAAACGACCATGTATAGTAAGGCGTTTTTAGCCCAAAAAAACGACATAGTATAGTAAGGCGTTTTTAGCCGAAAAAAACGACATAGTATAGTAAGGCGTTTTTAGCCCGAAAAAAACGACATAGTATAGTAAGGCGTTTTTAGCTGAAAAAAACGACATAGGCGTTTTTAGCCCGAAAAAAACGACAGTATAGTAAGGCGTTTTTAGCCCGAAAAAAAACGACCATGTATAGTAAGGCGTTTTTAGCCCGAAAAAAACGACATAGTATAGTAAGGCGTTTTTAGCCCGAAAAAACGACATAGTATAGTAAGGCGTTTTTAGCTCGAAAAAAACGACATAGTATAGTAAGGCGTTTTTAGCTGAAAAAAACGACATAGGCGTTTTTAGCCCGAAAAAAACGACAGTATAGTAAGGCGTTTTTAGCCCGAAAAAAACGACCATGTATAGTAAGGCGTTTTTAGCCCGAAAAAAACGACATAGTATAGTAAGGCGTTTTTAGCCCGAAAAAACGACATAGTATAGTAAGGCGTTTTTAGCCCGAAAAAAACGACCATGTATAGTAAGGCGTTTTTAGCCCGAAAAAAACGACATAGTATAGTAAGGCGTTTTTAGCCCGAAAAAAACGACATAGTATAATAAGGCGTTTTTCGACGAAAAAGACGGTAAGGCGTTTTAACCTAAAAAAAACAACCATGTATAGTAAGGCGTTTTTAGACGTTTTTTTTTGTCGTTGGCTACCAGCAGGTGAGACGATCTGGATTTGAGCCAAACTGGTCTTTCTGAGATCGGTTCACAATTGTTTTTTTTTTTTCCGTATAAACGTTGGAATATGCCGTACATGATTTGAAATGATAAAAAAACTTAAAAAATACGGGCAAAATGTACAAGTTGACAGGTATGTGTCTGTCTGTGGCTGCGCAGACACGACTAGTTTGTGCTCAGCGTGCACTCCATGCTGTACCTCCCAAGCCCCTCGCCGCTCCCCTTTCTCTTCTGGTCTACCTCTCTGAGCACGGCAGCTGAGCCACTGCCAAACCTCGCTTCAGACACGTGAAAAAGAGAGAGCGACAGAGAGAGGGAGCGAGAGAGAGAGAGAGAGAGAGAGAGAAGGAAAATGACAGAGCCGGCTCTCGAGGGAGGATCCCGGCTCTCATCGTTCAATTCAAAGAGCCGGCATTTTGTACCGGCTCGTTCGCGACCGACACAACATTACAAAGGATGCCGAGACTACGTTTTCAGTGTCTGGCCAGCAGGCGGCAGCGCGTTCCCATAAATGACGTCAATTTACGCAACCGCGACAAAACAGACAAGATTTTGAAGAATAAACCAAGAACGACGGCGTGGAAGCAACTAACGAAGCGTGTAAATACAACAGCGGGTGTTCATCAATCAGCACTCCGACCATCTATTAATCAATTCATCAGGACTTTGCCCAGGAAAATCTCCTGGAAATTGGAAGCCAGAGGATATTTTTCCGGGTGTGCGCGTTGAGGCTGCGCACAAGTACTGGATCTACTGTACTTGTATTTCGTCTCCTGTTGGATTCCAGCAGATTCTTTCTGCGCTGCGCACCACAACAACGATCACAGGTATGAAAGCAAAGCTTCGAGATCATTTATGCAAGTGCACAAAATATGATTTGCTAAATGTTTCTAGACGCACCTTTTAAAACGACCGTTTAAGAAGTAAAAGCATACTCTTGTGATAAACGCCGTGGTTACATACTGTTAATTTAATTTAGAGTAACGGACGATCAAATGTCTCATTGATCGGGACGTTTCATGTGAACAAGTTAAAAATGCCCAAATGTGTTTTTGTGGCGCCAGTTTGACACATTGCAGGGCTTTTTTTTTTTTTTTCTCCCGCTGAACACTATCGCCAAAATGCAAAGAATGCGCCGGGGTCAAAGTTCATTAAGTTAAAATGTGATACGCACACTTTAACTTCAGTTCCATGTCTTTGTTGGCTCACCTGCTATTGTACTGAGATGCACACTCCATTATCTCTTCCTGCAAACAAATTCATTATTGCGCCATTGTTTATGCCACCTATTTGACATTATGATGCATGATCTGTTATATAGTAAAACTAATCGACAATATTTCTTTTCAATAATTTTCCGGTGATGTAAAGAGAAGCTGTCACCATGACTCAGCAAATCTAGGCGTTGTTGCAATGGACAAAATCTCTTGATCACATTCCTTTTCGATGGAACATTTTACTTGTAACACAAGTGCACCTTGAATTACAAGGTACACAGCAAGATGTTAATCTTCACAAGTCGTGATGTAAATGTCACGCTGCGGGCTACAAGCGCGGAATCACATTCGTCAAGTATTACAAAGTATTCAAATGGGTATTTTTTCACTGATTGTTTTTTCTTTTTTTTCCACTCACTGATTACATATGCCAAGAAAGAACACACGCTTGTTTGTTCATACACTGGCTGCTTTGTTTCAAGCAAATGAATTGAGTTGCAGGCCACGTTTTTGGTTCCGGGGGCCTTCAGCGGACGCTCGCCCAACTTCATCCATGTCTTGATATTGTCGTCGCCACTATCGTGTCACAAATATAGAAACCATCAATACGATACATTCAGAATCAATATTTCCTCAACACGTGAAGAACGGATAAATTGTTCCCAAACATTTCCTGGCGTCAACTTCAACCAGAGATGTGCAGCAAGGTCGCCGTGGTAACGGGTGGCAACAAAGGCATCGGGAAGGCCATCGCGCAGGCGCTGTGCAAGGACTTCCAGGGTGACGTCTTCCTCACTGCCAGAGATGAGTATGTCTTGTCACATGCTGAACACGTGACCTCCTCAACACCCCAAAAAAAAGACGTACCGGTATAAAAAATGAAAACCTTCTCTTTTTTTTTTTGTCCGGTAGGGGGCGTGGTCAGGAGGCCGTAGCGTCCTTGAGCGCTGAGGGTTTGAAGGCCATCTTCCACCAGCTGGACATCAATGACGTTGGCAGCATCAGAAAGGCTGCCGACTTCTTTAAGCAAAAGTATGGCGGCGTGGACGTGCTTGTCAATAACGCCGGCATCGCTTTTAAAGGTAGCACAACTCTACAGTATCTACTGTATTTTTCACGGCATAAGTACCACCTTAAACGCTGGTAGACATTCATGACCTGACCTGCTGTCCGTTGCCGGCAATGGTTGCATGAGAAACTTCGGGGGGGCCGCGCTGCCGAGAGGGCTGCATTTATGGCACTCCTTCCCTATGCTCCTTAAGCTCAACTGCAAATGCTTCTTTTTGCGCTCATTTGCGCCTTCAAACAGTCACATAGAAACTTCCGCATTTCCCCCTTGTGGCAGCCCGCTGCGCCCTCACGTGGGCGCACTCCAACAACACGTACCTTTCCGTGCCTTTTTGTCATCCGTGTTTAGCGGCCGACCCGGCGCCGTTTGCCACGCAAGCCGATGTGACTTTGCGGACCAACTACTTTGCCACACGGGACATGCTGACCCACTTCCTGCCGCTCATCAAAGCAGGAGGTAGCTGGCGCACGCTCTCCTTCCCGCGCGTGGTCGTCTTGAGTCACGTCGTCTTTGTTTTTCAGGCCGCGTGGTCAACGTGTCGAGCTTCGTGAGCGTGCGCAGCCTGCACAAGTGCAGCCAGGAGCTGCAGAAGCGTTTCCGCAGCGAGGACATCAGCGAAGACGAGCTGACGACTCTCATGACGCGCTTCGTGGAGCTCGCCAAGAACGACCGGCACAAGGAGGGGGGGTGGCCCGAGACCGCCTACGGAGTCTCCAAGATCGGCGTCACGGTACAGCACGGCAACTTTGATCAGCGCTTGAGGCCGTGTTTGGCCCGACAAAAGTATTGGGACACTTACGGCAAGTCAAAAGTATCGGGACACATCCAATGACAAAGGTTTTTTTTTTCAGACGCTGTCGATGATCCATGCGAGGCGTCTGTCCAAAGAGAGACCAGACGATCAGGTAAGGAGCACACGGTGTCCTTTTGGAAAGGAAAGTCCCGCGGGTGTTGAATGTCTCCTGTGGAATGTGCAATTCTGCGGTGGTTCTGCTCAGATCCTGGTGAACGCGTGCTGTCCCGGCTGGGTGCGCACCGACATGGCGGGCCCCAAGGCCACCAAGTCCCCGGCGGAGGGCGCCGAGACGCCCGTCTTCTTGGCTCTTCTTCCAGCCGGAGCTTCGGCGCCTCACGGCAAGTTTGTGTCGGACAAAGCGGTCCAGGCTTGGTGAAGCCCGCGATGGATGGATGACATCACCTGAACGAGCGTGCGGTGGAAAGGGAATTCGATGTTTCCACAAGCTTTGAAATACAAGTCAAAAAAAGGCATATCAGAGTGAACATGGAATATGACACATTCTACCACGAATAAAGAAAAGAATGATTTTGAACAAGTCATGTTACATTCATGATCTAATCAAGACGGTATTGGAAGCACCTATTTTTTTTTTTATTATTTGCCAATATTTCACAGCTCAATCAAACAAAAATATGAGTAAAAGACAGTTGACGTACCTCGGGGGCCTTCGCGAATCCGTGCATTTTAACGGTACTTCGTTGTGGCCGGTTTCCAAGAAAATGGCCGCCGACCACCATGCAGTTAGCTTCCCGCGGTTCGTCGTCATGAAGGCCTTTTCGCTATTTTGTGGGAAACATCCGGTCGTTATCATCGAGGTGTTCGTTGTAAGCAAAATCAGTCGATGGAAAATAAACGACGTGAAATGGGGACTTTGAAATGTAAATGTTTGAGCTCGACTGCAGTCAAAAGTGAAGTAAAACATGAATTCCTTTCGACACTCGGTGGTCATGTTGGGTACTACGTGAAAAATACAGTGGAATTGGGCGGCGCGCTGTCGACTGGTTAGCATGTCCTCCTCACAGCGCAGAGGTCTGGGGTTCGATTCCTTCGGCGTGGGAGTTTGCATGTTCTCACTGTGCCGGCAAAAACACGTGGGGCGGGTTCATGGAACACTCCAAATCATCCCTAGGTGTGATTGTGTGTGTGTGTGAATCGTTGTTTGTGTCTCTGTGCCCTGTGAATGGCTGGCAACCAAGTTGAGGGTGTACCCCAAAGTCAGCTGGGATGGGCTGTGGCACGCCCGCGACCCTCCTGACGATTCGCTACAGCGGAAGTGAGCGTTTCAATTAGCAAAACTGAGATGTGGCTTACTATTAAACACCATTTGAAAAAGGACTTTTTTAAATTTTTTTTTTCCCTATTCCCAACTGGCTCCAAAATCGTCCGTGACTGACAGTTTTGTTCGCCACTGAATTGTCGTTTCACGCCTCGAAAACCAAAATGTCACCGCGCGCGCTAATCACCGCTCTTGTTTGTGTCATCGTCGCAGCGTGAAATAAGTCAATATGCCCAAGTCCTCTTTGACTTTCTAATGGCTTTATTCCACAATGAAAAGCATCACCGACAACCTTCCGGGACCTTTTCTCAGGAGTGTTGAGCTCGCCTGAAAATCGAGCGTGTGTTGCGTTGTCATCGTGTTGACATTTTGCCGGCTTTGTGTCGACGCGTCACACTGAGTGAAAGTATCCGACTTGGCATTTTACTCTTCGACTTTCATGTCTCCAAGCGTTTTAGACACATGAAAACAAAGGACAAACAGACCGTCGATAGCTTTGTCATAATTATGGAAGGCAGCGAGATGATAAAAAGACCACGCTTTAAAGCAGGGGTGTCCATAGTCGGTCCTCGCGGGCCGCTGTCCCGCCTGTTTTCCAGCTTTCCCGGGAGCAACACACCCCATTCAAATCATCAGGATCGTTCTAATGCTGCTTCAGAGCCGGCCGATGAGTTGATCATCTGAGTCGGGCGTGCTGCAGCCCAGAGAGATGGAAAAGAGGCAGAACAGTGGCCCTCCAGGCCCCGAGCTGCTTTAAAGTGTTCTCGAAACACACTCGCGTTGAGTAGGAAATCGCATCGCATCGAATTATAATCGGAATTGATCACACTGTGTCTTTTATTGTCGTGAAGTGTATCATATTATTTTGTGCATGTTTTTCTGCTCTCTTCCCTCCGAATTTTGCTGCTGCAAATGGTGACTTTGTCCATTGCGAGACAAATAAAGGTTTTCTTATCTTACATCCAATTTGTGTGATGTTTGACGCGTCACCGATGCCTTCTCACCTTGATATGATTCATTTCTTTGAAGGAATGGGTGTGCGGGAAAAGAATCACATTTCCAAACAACGGAACTAATCCACTGTGTGCAGAATTAAAATCATATATGACACTACATTCGCAGCTCACATTTGTGTGTCAGTCAAAGTGAAGGTTCAATCAATAGTAGCAGTCGCCCGGCCACAGATGATTGCATATCGACATTCTTTTTATAAATAATGTCTTGGTATCATCATAAAAGCGCAACCTTGAGAGTAACCTTTCGGTCCTTGCGCACTACGCGTCCTTCCTTTTGTAGATGAAACAAGTTTCCAAACGTCAGCATAAAAAGAACATTAGATCAAGCCTCTTGGGGGGAGGGAGGGGGGGGGGGGAGAAGCCCGAAGACATTATTTGATATTAATCCTACAAATCACAAACATGAAGACGATTGATGCGTTCTTCAGCATCTGCAGTTTATAGAGATCGCCGCTAGAGGTCAGTAGAGCGGCGTTCAAGTCACTCAGCGCACATGACGTCATCACACGCGCCCGATGGAGACGTCTCGCTTCCAGAAACCGGCTCGGATTGAGCCTAACTCGTACGCATCACTCAAAATAAACGCAGTGGTGTCTTGAGGCACGAGTTTAATCCCTTCAGGACGATGCTTGTTACTCAAATCATTCATATCTCAAATCGGCTTTCCCATCGAAAGAATGAAAACGGCATTAATCCATTTCAGCCCCCAGCCCAAAAAAAAACGCATTAAAAAAAAAAAGAAGATCACACTCTATAATTTTGTATTTTGTAAGAGTAATACGATCATGAAATAGAACATCAAGAATGAGTCATCCAGTTCCGTGTGCTGCTACTCTTGGTGTGCCCAACTTGGCCCCACCGGGAGGCAGTATAATACTGTGCCGCCACACAGGCACAATCAAAGAACACAACAGAACTTCATCTGCACAACGCCTCAGTAAATTGCTGTCATTTCTCATAAAGGACAACCAAAATGTGTCTGTCCGTGAATTGTTATTCTCTGTGTTGTTGGAGCATTTGAGTTCAAGTATCCGTTGCTTGAAGGCTTGTAAAATTAACTAGCAACTATTGACACTAACGTCAGCATGTCAATGTCTTTTTCTATTCATGTTAGCATTAAGCTAACAGTCCGGCCGATGCAGTTTTGCTCGTTTTGGTTGCACAATGCGTTTTAACTGCATAATGTGTAATTCTCTTTGCCTTACGTTTAGTATCAGTAAAGTTCAGCTGGGATTGGCATGAAGCAGCCTGAAATCGGTCAGTTGACTCGAGTTTACTGCCGTCGCAAATTGGGCGTATGTGGAGTTTGCTTTCGCAAGTCAAAACAAAGAATGTTTTATAGACAGCCTGTATCTCGAAAAACGTGTAAGTTGGGTCGCTCGTATCTCCAGGCACCACTGTAAAGGTTTATGGCATATCAAATGCAACATGCAATTCTTGTCTGGGATTGCGACCTCCCCCTGGTGGCCTCACTATAGCTCAAAAACCAAACAAATAGTCGGTCGGGTCTTAGCTTGACGCGAGTCCGATGCCACATCCTATGTTTGTCTGATGTCCCAGTCGGGTGGTAGCATGATGTTAGCACACTGCTTGTTGGTTCTGCCGCGGACAGGTCACGTTTGCCACTTTTTACTCTCGGGTCTCTTGAGGAGATCTGACAGCTTGGCCCCCCCCCCCCGACTAACTCTTGCATACGACCGCCCGCACTCACAGAGCTCTGTGACCGCATGAACATCAGCGGAGACACTTGAGAGCAAAGCTAACGTGTCAACAAGCGGCATGAGGGAGGGCCCCCGCTGGCTTGCTAGCTTGCTAGCTTGCTTAAGAAACGTCAACGACTTGGACGCCACTGGCTGAAACTGAAGCCCAAAAATGCCTCCTCATCATTGTTAGCATCTTCTCATCTTTGTTTTTAAATCACACTTTCAGAACGGTTTCAACATGTTTAAATCCGTGTTTTCATTCAAATTCATTCTTCCATCTGGCATATTTGATCTGTTCTGGCGACGGTTCAGCCGTGGGAGGATCAAAGATGGCGACTGCGGCGCAAGCCGTGGGTTGACAAAACATAGCAGCGGGAAAACCTTGTCGGACGCCGCGCCGACATTTTTGTGACAACATATTTGGAAGAAGGCGGGATGTCTTTTCCTTTCTGTCTACGTGTCGACTTCCTGCCCAAAATAAAACAACATGACGCCTCACCACATGCTGACGTGTTCTTGTATTATTATTATTATTATTATATATTTTTTAAATTCTGTACTACTGGATGACCAAATAGTCAATATGAGCGGTGTACTATTCATGTAATCATAATACGGTGGAGTCCCGCATTCTCGCGATTCGCCACCTGTGGTGCATGAGCATTTGTTAGTTCATTTGTTGGCTTGTCCCCGAGTTACTGGGTTTGGCTTAAAAACTTTATCGGGAGCCCAAAACATCCTACTTTGAAACCCAAACCCTGGATCGGCTCGGAAAGGCTGACTTTGTGAGTGTGTGTGTGTGCGCCACCTTGTGGTATGTTGGAGGTAGCGCATTTCAGAAACATTACGCTGGAGACGGGACGGACTTCGTCGTCATTCTCCGTCCTTCCGGATGTGGAAGTCGGCGAGGCGTCTCGGGTGGTCCTGCGGGGCGGAGAGGGCGCTGAAGCCGGCTCGGCCGGAGCCCCGGGGATCTCATTGGCTGTCGCCTCTCATCTCACCGGGGGCCGCTCGGCACATATTTGGCGTGCGCCGGATTCGGACTGCAACGAAGCCCTGCGTCACCCTGAGGCTGAGCTGGCAAAAAAAAAAAAAAAAAAAGCATCAAAAAGTTACGCCGCCAGTGAACACAATGATGGATTCTTCCTACTTGTGATGCCGGACGCGAGCAGGGACGAAGATTGCGTGAAAAAAGATTGGGGATTCTGCAAAGGAGGAAGCAGGAAAAAAAAAACCCCATTTTGGATTAACAAGTCTCTTCATTGTCAAGGCTTCAAATTGTGCGCACACAAAAAATTGATTGAAATGCTCAATTGGAGTTGTTTTTTTTTTCCTCCAGCTCAAACAATCTAAAAAAGGTTTTCATTGTTGAGAAAGTGAAATGGTGTTCATTTCGAAAATTCCTTGACAGAAGCTACCTTTCATACAAAATCTCTCAATCTCCGAGTCGATGGCAGGGATGATTTGGTCGTCCTAAAAATAATGAATTGAGGAGTCATACATCGCACATTCCCTTTTGATCCGGTTCTTAAGTCCATTGGTTTTATACATGCACTTTGTATTGAAACGCATATTTATCACAATTTTGTTTTCCTTTGCAATCTTAGTGGCCTGGGTAAATCCTGCATTTTTTCGACCCCAAACTGCGCAATAGGAGTGACAAAAAGTCGACGTAAAAGTTCATAAGGCATCCGAAGCGTGCGTTCATATTTGTAGGACATCTTGGAAACTCAACGGTGTTGTATATCGTGCGCATATGCTGAAACGACAGATTTCGTCAGATGATGAAGCGGTTTTGCGTCGTGTTATTTCCATCCGCAGCAAACTTCACACGGCTCGAGTCCCGTAATTGGAGCGCGGCGCCGCCACCGAATGCCACTAAATGTCAGCGGCCTATGAATAGACTTTCATTAGCGCGTCCGTCTGAGACACGACCGCGGCATCACTGCGACGCAAAACGTTCACAAAATCTATCGTGGCCTGACGCCGTGAGATCCTCGCACCGGCTTCCCGGCGCGCGCCTCACACCGCGAAACCAGAAAAGTCTGCCATGGTACACCGGAAGTTGTACGTGGCGAATGGCAAGTCCCACACGACACGCGGCAAGTCTCAAACGACGCCAAGGAAGTTGTTCATTGCAAACGGGAAGTCGTCCGTGCCCCGCAGGAAGTCTCACGCAAAGTCTCACGGAGGAAGCTCCACACGGCCAAGCGTAAGTCGGACACATTTTGCCGAGGATATTAGGAAGACGCTTATCGTCTGTCATCGTGTCGAAACAATGATCAGCTTGTCAGATGGAGGCCGGATGAAAAATATTCTTTCGTCTGCAATTAAAAAAGAGGAAAAGTTGTCGGCGACCGCTGACAAGATGGAAATGGACGGCTCCTCTGGAGATTCTTCCTGATGACTCGCCGGAACAGGCGGTCCCGCAATCTTTGCAATCAATCAATCAATCAATTCATCTGCCCATCCATCGAGAAAATCCTCACCCGTCTGCCTTCTGACGCTCAAACCTGCAAAAGATTTGCGACTGCGATTGATTGAGTCAGAGTAGAGAGAAGGCATCGATTTGAACACCGCGATAACGCTCGACTTTACCCGGGGCCGGCGTCGCCATGGAAACAGCAGCGCGGCAAAGCCAGAAAAGACCTCCGACTTGTTCAGGGAGCCGCTCCTGCGACACGCGTGCCGATAAACCGGCCAATTCGCCGCAGTCAACAAAGATTCGATCCGTGAGAATCCCGTCGGGAGATGCCCTGAGGGGGGATTTTTCAGACGGGTTAAACCTGTTGGCTCTTGACACTGCCGTTCGGTGGTGTACTGCCATTGCTGCCATGACTACGGGAAAGAAATCCAAAAATTAAGACAATTCTTAACTCACGGGAGAAGTGATCAGGAACATCTTTGGAGACAGCCGATGATCAGGCCGACCTCGTTTATGTTCGGGGGCTTGGCTGCGTGCCCGGACATGAAAAAGGGGGGGGGGGTCACAAGACCACATCGCCACATGTCAATTTACACCAGAGGGGTTGCCGGTTCTCTTTTTGTGTGTGTGTGAGTGATTCAGATTTTTATTTTTTTCCCCCCAATATTATGAACTCTCAAAAATAGTTTTTGAACGACACGTTTCTGGAAGGTGGCAGCTCGCAACTTCACAGCCTCCCACCGCAGCATATGTGCGCAACACGTACAACTGCGAGCGTGTACGTCGAACAACTTCTCCAACTTGGAGTCGAAGCTCGACGCTCAGGGGAAAATCGGCCTCCAACAACATTTCGTACTCCTCAATTTTTGCAAGTGTGTTTGTTTTACAACATGACGCTCCAAAACTCACAGTGGGACCACCTGGAATTTGTTTTATGATTTTGTAAATAAACAGAAAAAAAGTTCAATCCAGTTTTTGTCATCCAACCCTCTCCTTTTTTTCACGAGAACTTTGAAACGGGCATTCATACCTTGGTCACATCCCGGCTGGATGACTGTCACTTGCTTTACTTTGGAGACCGCCGATCCTCCATCGAGCATCTCCAGTTGCTCCAGAATGCCGCCGCTCACCTCTTGACTGGGACTCGTAAGAGGGAGCGCATCACTCCTACTCTGGCATCCCTTCCCTGACTCATTTGAGCGCTTCTTTTGAAGATCTCATTTGTTTTCACTTTGCCTCTCGGAGATCCTCCTTACCTGCCCGGTGCTTCAGGTCAGCAGCCATTTTGAAGTCTGGGTCTTTGTTCGACGTGAGAATTTTGCCAAATTCCCTGAAAACGGAAGCAGGGTTGCAAGACAGGTCAAGATTTTTTTTTTTTTTTTTTTTGCCCGTCAAGTCTCAAAGTGTGGGACAATTGTTTTCCACAGCATGGACGCAAAGAGTGCGCGTCGCGGTGAGGATACAACATAGAGACATTTATTTTCTTGTTGCAACAGCCAAAGAGCCGGCCCGCACGCTGACGCCGCTCATCCAACCCACATCCATGGAAATATCAGATGAGAAAACATTCAGAAAATATGCTTCCTTCTCTCCCGCTGTGTCCTCGTCTCCTTTTTTGTCCTTGTGCGCGCCTTGGTGACCGCTGGCAACTTGGGGAAAAAAAACAAACAAAAAACAAAAAAACAACGGGGCGCACGTGCGCGCGCACTCTCACGGGAACGTGTACGCACGCGCGCTGGCATTCGCGCGCACACGCGTAACTGCGATTCTTGGCTGACGAGTGAGTCGTCATCACCGTCGGCTTCCTGGCGTCGGCCAGCAAAATGGCGCTCGTGACAGGCGTTCGTCGTACAAAACCAAAGGGAAGAAGAAGAAACAAACAAAAAAGAAAAAAAGACGAACATCACTCCTGCCATTCTTCAACTTGGTCACTTTTTGAATTCGATATATTTATATCCATATATCATATTTATATATATATATTCATATACTCTTTGTACAGTGAAAACCACCATGGAGCAACGGGCTATTTGGTATCTTTTTTTGTCGTGTTTCGCAAATAAATGAAGTGATTTTTTTTCCCCTTCTTCTCGGCAGCCATTTTGTGTGCATCCAGAACGGCGCGATGATTTTTCTTTTATCCGACGAGAGCGTCTTTTCTCGTCTTTGTTCATTGGTCCGGCTCTCTCAGTAATTGAGTGTGCGTGGCCTTAGAGGCTCCGCCCACGTGAAAGTTGAGAAGACAAACAGTTTCTCTCGCCCGCATCGCCACCGGGCCGCCGCCCTCCTCCTGCCGCCTGCGCGCCGAGGCCCGGAGGTTCTCGTGCGCCTCGCGCAGCAGCGGCAGCCGCGCCGCTCGCCGCTCCCCGTCCTCTCGCCCCCGCTGACGCGGCGCCGCGGCGCCATCGCCGGCGCCTTCCTGGCCGTTTGATGACATCATTGCGGTTTGCATACAGGAAACCTCGTCGTCGTCGTCGCGGCGACCCCGCACGGACGGGACGACGGGGACGGAGGCCGAGCGGCGGGTCGGGCTCCCCGGCCCGGGGGGGGCGCCGTCGGGTTGCGAGCGCGTGTTGAGGGCAAATTGCATATTGACCGGGTCTTCGGGTCTGGGCTCGGGCCAGCGAGGCTCCTCCTGATGGATGCAACTTGACGGGAAACAGGAAAAGAAAGGCACTATCAGGCCACGCCTTGAAAGAAGCCACCGAGTCGCCATGTTTTTAGCTCTGGGGGTCATGTGACAGGAAATGAGTTCAGCATTGCCTTCCTGCGATCGGCAGTTTCTGCATCTCGCCCCAACCTTTGCCCGATCCCGCCTTTTCCCGCCAATCGCGAAGCGGGGCCGCCTCGTCTCGACGCTCGCGGGAAAACCTCGCGGGCCTTTATCATCTGCCGCGGCGGAGATTGCGAGGCGTCCCCGCGGAGATGACGCGCCTGATAAGGGAGGACGAAGCGGGGAGGGGAAGGCTAATTCCTGAGATAACGTTGGCCGACAAATCCCGTCTGATGCCGGCCAACGCAATCAGATGGAAAGCGCCTGTGAAGTTCGCGCGCGCCGGACCCCAGACTCACAAAAAGACACGTGCACCCAAGACGCACGGAGTCAAAAAAAGGGATCGATACTCGATTCATCCCTAAGGAGGAAATCCAAGGTGTCCGCTAGCCAAACGGCGAGCCGTAGCCCGTTGAAGCAACGTCAACGATCAAATGACGCGAAGGATCAAAGAAAATAATCGGAATCTCGCAGAGCACGCAAGGAAATGGGTCACTGCAACTGCTTCTCTGTCCTCCCCACCGCCGATACATACTTCCTGACCTCTTTGTCAAGACGCTTGCCTCCTTACCTGCGTGGCGCTTCAACCTCCCTCTCAGTAAGCTCCGCCTCTCGGAGGTGATGATAGGACAGATGGAAAGCCTTGGGGCGTCCTCTGGGAACGGTGGCGGTCCTGTGAGTGGCCGACCAGTTAACACTCCTCTGCTCCGTGCTGAGCCACAAAAATGGAACAATGCATTTTTTATCCATACGTGTGTGTGTGTGTGTGTGTGTGTGTGTGTGTGTGTACACACGTGAGCTTCGGAGTGCTTCTGGACAGCGGCTCACACATGTCGCTGTGACGACATGCAGGAGGACGTTTGCAATACTGCTGCGAGAAAACAGGAATAAGAAAGAAGAAGAAGGAGACTCAGATGTTAAAGAGCTTCATCATCATCATCATCATCATCATCATCATCATGCAGAGCCTGAAGAAGACGATCAAGAGAATCCAAAGAAGAAGTTGGGGAGCAACTGGAAGAGGGAGAAGATGAACAACAAAAGTAACAATGACGATGATGACGAGGAGGAGGAAGAGGAGAGGACCTGCTGCATTCTGATGTCGGCTTTGCCATTTCTGGTCTTGGAGTCCAGGACGCTGTTCACGTTTGTGGTGTAGTTTTTCACACTTCGACTTTCCTTCAGGTGAGCTTGAAGCTTCTCTCGCCGACGCCTACACACACACACACACACACACAAAATATCAACCAAACAAATCGATTCATTGACATCCAGGACGCACGCACACACACACACACGCACAAACGCACACACGCAACCAGCCAGGCAGACACCCACACAGGAGTACATGCACAGGTACAATATAACATGGTGGCGCTTCATCCCATTGACTGACTTGTTTCGGCAGTAGAGAACGACACAGAGCACTCCCAGGAGGCCGATTGCCATAGCGATGGACGTGATGGACAGCAGCTGTCTCTGGTACACTTCTTTGCTCTCTGCACATGAAAAAATACAAACAAACAAACAAACAACCCCCCCCCCCCAAAAAAAACAAAACAGGGACACACACAGACAAGCACAAAAAAAGACAACAACAATCATACATTACAACATTTTATAGGAAAATAACACAGCCAAGTGCCACGTAACAGTAGGAGACTATTACATGCTCAAATGTGGACATACACAACATGTGCGTGTACACATGTTAAGAGTTGGATTTGAAGGAACTGAAGGTAATCTGTGAGTCGACAGCGAGCGTCTGGTGATGGAAGAGTGCGCTAAGGGGGACGAGGTAAATGGGGGAGACAAGTGGACCTAAGGTGGACCCTTGCGAGACACCCAGGCTTGCGATTCACAAAATGGATGAATTGTTAGCGATCGGCGAGCTACGATGTCAACCTGGAGTTTGTTTTGCAGCTTGCTGGAACGCTCATCAGGCAAGATTCATTGTACGGTTACAATTGATGAATAATTCTGTTATAATGAATGAAGGGATCACGTTATTTAAATATATTTTCTCAGATGAATCTTTTTATTAATGAGATGAATGGATAAAAAAGACAGATTCCATTAATTTCATGACAATTAAAGAAACACTAAAATTTATGGGTAAAGTACTTGGATTTCATAATAAAATGAGAATTCTGAAGTTGCAATTTGAGAAAAAATACCGGCTGTAAATTAGTTTATTCATACAGTTTAGTAATAGCAAATATCAAAAAGTACTGAATGTGAATAATGATAATGAATTCAGTAATAATGAATGACTCCATTTATAGGTGTACCTTTTTTAATTTAATCTTTTCAATCAGGCAATTAACCAAGTATCAATGCGATAAAAGAATGAATTTTTTTTAAAATTTCAATTAAAATGAATTAAAACAAATTCAACGGAAACACACACACACACACACACACACACACCACAAATAAGGATTGTGTGTGATGGCAGTTCCGCCCGCCCGCCCGCCTCCTCCCTGTTGTGGCCGTTTCCATGGCGACTGCAGCCCATTCACATTGGATGGAAAATAACAGACTCAAACAGGCGCGCACGCACAAACACACACACGCCCGCCCAAGAGGTGATCTTACCCATGAACTCGATGCCCAGGTGGTCTGCGGGTACGCACGAAAAGGAGAAAGGCAAGAAGGGATGAGAGAGAGACAGAGGATGTTAGCATCAGCATTTAGCATCAGCAGTACTCATTTGGTGTTGTTGAATGACAACAATCTTTTGTGACGTCTCAAGACCACATGTCTCGAGCAGAATCAAAGTTTTTGATTGTGAACGTTTTTGTCCCCAACAGTTCCTGAAAGTCTTTTATTTCCATTTAAAAAAATTTTTTTTGTTTGTTTGCGTGACTGGAGACACGCCGGGCCTTCTGAACAACATGTTTCATTTCGGAAGCCTGTGTTTTATTGTGAAGGTCTGTCATTGCCAACACAGTTGGCCTGGCTCTTTTATTGTGAAAGTGTCCTTTCTGTTGTTTTGTGACTGAATACAGTTGCCTGCTCGAAACATATTTTATTTTGAAAGACATGTTTCTTTTGTTTTGCGAGTGACGACAATTAGGTGTTGGAAGCCAGGTGTTTTATTTTGAAAGTCTTGTTTTGAGCAGAACATAGTATTCTGTTTGGAAAGTCTTTCCTACAAAGCACAGTCTTTTTTTTTTCCTCTCCTAAAATCGCAGATTCAGAACAACGTCTTTTTATTTTGAAAGTCTCGTTCGCTGCGAGAAGACCAAATGCTTCTATTTACAGTATGTATTTTGAGGTCTTGCGGCAACAAAGACAGAGCTAATGACGTTGTCAAGCAAATGTCATTCCTCTCCCAACACAAGCAGTAAACAACGTGTCCGTTTTTCGGCCCAATGCCGCTCTTCCATCTTGCGTCCGACGCGTTCATTTAGCCGGCGTCCGGCCGACCTTGACGGACGACCGCGTTGATCTCGGTGGGTTACAAACTCAATTTCCAAGTCGGCTATTCCGTAAAGCCGCCGGCGCTGAAGATGGCGGAGCGTCCATCGGGAAGGGACAAGATGGATGCCGTGCGGACGCCCTGCGCTCAAGATGGACGCCCCCGCTGGGGGACGGTCCGTACATACGCCTCCTTAAATAACCAGCGATACTACAAGAAGAAGAAGGAGGAGAATGACTTCCGCCAAGGTCAAATAATTGAACGTGAAGGAAAAGTACTGAGAAGGAAGCGTCGAGTTATTTTGTCATTCTTTGGCACGCCGCTTTGAGCGCTTCTCTTCTCGATGTTCTCGTGTTTGTTTCTTCACGCTTTTCTGTTTGTGCCATAGGCGGCTCGTCAAATTCCTCTCCCCTTCCTTTCCCCTTTGCAGTTCTTCTTGCTTGCCTCTCTTCTTGTCGCTCGTCATTAATTGGAACGCCGTCTTCGAGTTGCTCTCGCCTTTGAGTGCATTCTTCTTCTTCGACTTCTTTCCCTTTCTTGTGTGCCGTGTGTGCGTCTCTCTCTCTCTCTCTCTCTTGTGAGAAGAGAAATAAAAAGAAGGGTGGCTGACAGCTGGAGCGCGAACAATCGTTCAACGCGCAAAGTCGGCGAGATGCAAATGAAAAGGAGCTTGAAAACAAAACGCATTTTCAAAGCAAGTCTTTATCCATCGTCACCCCTGCCAGGTCGCGGCAGAGTCATTACAAATCACAGGAAAGTGCTTTCGGGCGGCCTTCGTGTTGTGTTTAGCGATCCGATTATCCACGAAATCTTTGGATCCACTCCAGGAGAAACATTTGGTGTGTTTTGGTGCATTTTGGGGGGGCCTTCCTTGAGTGCAGTCTTCATACGTGGCCAAAATGAGCAAGATGCCCTTCACTCATGGAGTAGCAGATGCTTTCAAAGCACACGCGCTCATCTTGACAGCTGGCGTTGGCGCATTTGGAAAAAATCTTTCCAGAGCCAAGGTGATTGTGCTAAGCAGCGAAGAATGAGTGGACAATCTTTGCGTCTATCCTTTTGATTAGCGGGAAAGCTTCACCCAAAACAACAGTTTCGGACAAAAAAAAAAAAAAAAAAGCAGACAAGATGAGCTTTTTTGTCAACATGACAAGCAGAACATTGACTATCATGCAAATATTTTGGGACTTTTCTGACACATCAAACTATCAAGCCCAAAATCGAGCCTGAGAGAGACATTTTGATGGCGAGATCATCGTTTCTTCAACACATACCCGACAAATAAAACACATTGCGAGTCGTCGGGGTTCTCGGAACAAAGTTTGCGCTTTGGACGAACGACACGGTCGTTTGAAGGCTCGTAATTCACGCAACTTCGATGCTAGTTTCCATGAGTCTGTCGTATGTGTGTAAAGATGCATGTTAGGAGGTTACCAGGTGGAAAACCGACACGAGGGGATGCTGCACTGCAAGAAGTGGGCTGAAAAAAACAAACAAAAAAAAAAACAAAAGGAAAAAAATAAAATGAGGATTGTGTCGCTTCATTTCAGCAAAATAGAACAGGACAATTGGTAGCTCTTATTTATTATGTAAATAACTAAATAAGAATTAAGAAATGGAATGGTGAACATTCTAACTCCACGACAGCGTGGGAATTATGTTCCAGACCACCCCCCCCCCCCCACCCCCCCGCGATAGACCAAATCCGCAAAGTAGCGACATCGTATTCATGACATAATTTCGATACAGTTTGTTCTAATGTTGTTAAGACCGGTACAATATATGCATGCGAGGTGCAGGTATTGTTTTTGACCACTTGGGGGCCGTCGTCCGCACACTAGAAACTATTACATGACTGCGAATGTGAATGTCTTTAAAAGGAAAACACGTGACGACCATCTCCAGAATTTTTCCTGTAGCGTTAGCCGCCGCGGCGCACGGTGACGGCGTTTCTCAACGCTAGCAGCAAGTGCGCCGTGAACGCTGTGTGGCGTATCTCGGTTATTGCTTTTTTTTAAAAAGCCGTTGAAAGCGCAGCAACTGCCGTTTGCATCCTCCCGCTATCCATAAGCACATTTTATGGATTATAATTCTTCCGGGCTGGTGGCGATACATTCAATTAGGTTAACATGTTGACTTTGCCGGCAGATACCCCGAATAATCTCTCCATTCCTTATTGACAGGGTCTTTCATTTTGGGCTTTTTTGCCGTTTTGCAGTGCGCAGTGACGCAAAATTCCAGTCACACCAAAAGTAAACTGGCATATTTAGATGAGTTGCTAGCATAAGAGTCAGGTGGGGAGGGTTGCTGGGCGGGAATTGTGGTGGGGAAAGGTGGGGGGGGGGGGTGGCTGAGACAGGGCGGGGGAGGGAAGAAGAGGAACACCGTTGCTCTTCTTCTCCAGTTTTGCACTTACCCACTTTTTGGGGAGGCGAAAAGCAGTCAAAGCAACAAACGTGAGGAGAGAATAGCAAAGAAAGAATGAGAGACGGCTTTGCGTTGGCTCGCAAGTGGGCCAACTTTCAATGCGAGCGTGACAACATCAACTAGCATGGCGGGCACGACACTGCAGATCAGTCATGTTTACAGACATGGAGGACTGTCACCTGCCAATTTTTATTTTTATTTTTAGAATCCATCATTGTATCGATTAATCAAATAAAATTGTTTTGCATTCAAGCGAATTGCAAATCCATTTTCCCTTTGCGGTTTATTGCGGTGAGCAAAAAAACCCCAAAACAAAACAATGAAGCAAAAATGAAGCAATATCACACAAAATGGTTTGATTGTGTACTCACGACCTTTACTCCATGACCAAAATAGTTGTCGATGAATGGATTCATTCTGACACCTCTAGATGCAAGCGATCAATATGTCAAAATTGAATCATCCTTAATCACTGGATTTTACTCAAGTCACAAGAGAATAATATGAGAGCAATCTTATCGATCGGGAAGTCAGATGGCTCCCGCCGATGCATTTTGGGCCACTTTGTGATCCAAACAAAGACGTCGCTGCCACCGTGCGGTCGCGCACCCGCTTATTTTCCGGATCATTCGAAGACGCTGCGGGCTGAAGACACCGACAACTGCGCCAACACATTATTGTGATTTTTGAGAGGGCGCCCGGCAACGGAGACGTCGTTGACGAGGAGGCGGCGGAGGTGCTAATGACGCGAACCGAGACGCGCCGATCGGGAACAACAAGGCCGGATCACGAGCGGGGCGCCTGCGCTTACTCGGCGCCGCCATGTAGCAAAACCGGGAACTCGGCCCTGAAGTCCCGTCGGTGCCAGGCACAGAACCGACGGCTCTTTACGTGACTAAAGTTTTTCTTCTTTGAGTCAAGCGCCGAGAACGACACGGGTCAGGCGCTGACCTTTGGGCCGTGACATGCAACGCTGCTCTGGTCTCACGTGTAAGCGTCTTACTTGGATCGGACAGGATGGAGTCGGTCTTGGGCAGGAACTGATCGCAGCGGATGCCCTGGTAGCCTTCTCGACACCTGGCGGGGGGAAGGGGAGGGGGGGGGGCAGAGGACAGACGTGACGTCAACGCCTTGACATTGACAACGACTGGCACGTTCTTGAACGTGAAGGGCGGCGTGGGTGTCGGACGAAGAGTCAGAGGTGGACGAGGAGACGAAGCCGGAGGAGAAAAACAGTCAGAGGAGGACGAGGGGAGAACGCGAGGCCAAGGAGGAAGAGCGGCAAAAGGAGGGTGACGGGGGAAAAAAAGGAAGGAGGAGCGCAAGGAAGAAGAAAAGTGCAAACGTGGAGGTGAAGTACGAAGGGGGAGCAGGAAGAGGTCCAAGAGAGAAGAGGAGGAAAAAAAATGAGCAGGAGAAAGCTGAAAATGCAAATCGGTGAGGAGGATTTGGTGCAAGAGGAGGTGCAGAAGAAGAAGAATGGGGAGAAAGAGAAAGAGGAGGAAGAGAAAAGAGGAGCTTCCACAACAAATATTTTTCCTTTTCCATGCCCTCGACGGCTCCAGCACGATCACATTTCTGTAACAATGAATTTGCCTTTTCTCAACATAGTCACAAATGTACTTAAATGCACTTCAGGAGGAAGTCATTCCATTTTTTTTTGTTCTAACATCATCACCATATAAGCGGCATTACAACACAAAACTAAATCTCCCAAAAAATTGTGATCGTGACATCGAACTTGATGAGCGATTTGAATGTGGAATTCAGCCATTCATGTCAGGACCACTAGAGGGAGCTCACATAGCGAGAACGCGATGCGCTTTACGTTTCTCGAACTTTGGAGCGCTCAAATTGTTACGAGGCAGTTTTCGGCTGCGGCGTTGAACTGGCGGACTTGATGAATAAAACATGTTGGCCAACGCGGGCGTCTGTCTCGCAAGGCTTTCAAGAGAGCAAAGGGATTCGTCAATTATTCACATGTGCTCACAAAATTCACGCCCCCCGCCCCAAAAAAAAAAAAATGGGCCTGCCTCAACTTTCAGGTCATCAACACTGCCAGTTTGAATCAAAAAAAAAAAAATTGCGATTATTTGGACAAACAAAAGTGTCAGTTTCAAAAGTACAAAATGAAAACGCAATGAGGTTTTCAAATCGATTTTTTTAGGCATAATACGTCCAAGACATAGTACTTTGAAATAAAACAAATGAAAAAAATAGCAATTATTGTGATTTTATTCAGCAAAATGATGCCCCCCAAAACGTCCTCAATTAGCATTAGCATTAGCACCTTCAGGCCAATTCTCTATTGCCTGTGACATGCCGGCAAGCGGCTAAAAGTCGGCCTGAAAATATGCTGCTATGAATTATGAATGATTGCAGGGAAGACTTTTTAGTCTGCGAGCGGGTTCCAAAAAAAAAAGCAGCAGACGACGGATTCGACTGAGGGCGACGGCGGCTCATTTGAGCAAAACAGCGAAGCACATTTCGTTCATTCGGTCATTTCTTCATTCATTCCATTTGCGGAAAAACAACCGTGGCACGTTTCATTCGGGATTTTGCAAAATCTTTCACTTCTGCTTTTTGGCCCCAACAAACGAACTTTCAAAGGCCTCGGTTGCGGCCTCCTCTTTCTTTTCACCCCTTTTATGATGCCAGCTCGAAGATTTTATGCAAGTTGCTTTTTCATAAAGCTTCCCCTCGCACGTGTGCCATCAATCATCCATCAAGGTCGCATTTGACGTCCGCTGCGGGATTTCTTTCGGCCGAGCATGCGCGCGTTTTGTACGACGGCTTTGACATTGAGTGAAACAAACGAACGCTCTTCCTGGCGCTTGGATGTCCTCTTTGGCCTCCGTTTGTTATTATTTTCACTCC
The DNA here is from genome assembly GCF_054856545.1 of Hippocampus guttulatus. Lineage (NCBI taxonomy): Eukaryota > Metazoa > Chordata > Actinopteri > Syngnathiformes > Syngnathidae > Hippocampus > Hippocampus guttulatus. The sequence goes on from NC_141270.1 coordinate 1,046,631, forward strand.
CCTTCACGGCAAATTATTTGCAGCGTCTTCGGGGGCGGGGGGGGGGGGCTTTTTCCCTTTCATATTGTCTCATCTTCTTTTGCATCAAAAGTCCCCGCGGGGCAATTAAAGGCGGCTGCCACCTCCGTGCCATCTCCATGGCGATCGCCGCACTCGGCGTCCCTCGGCGCGGTCGCCGTCACACGCGTGTGCGTGAAAAGTATGCGTGGGAGGTATCGGGGGTCGGGGGGGGGGGACACGTGCGATTGCTGGCTAAGACACGGGTGGCCGACGTGCGGCTCCCCTCTCAATTTGTACCTCAAAAGTGATTAAAAATGGGAGGCCCACATCAACTTGGCAGTTGAGATTGGAGCGCGCAAGCGCTTTCCCAGGCATGTCCAGACGGCACGTCGCCGAGCGGTTAGCACGTCGGGCTGATTTGGAGGCCAAATCTTTTCAAATGTCTGATTGGGTCATCTGACAGGCGCATTCGGTACTCAAAGCTGCTCAAGTCAAGTTAGAAAGGCATCAAGATGAACGAAGACCTCCACCAAGGCCAAAAGTGTCCACTCAAGCACACAAAAAATATGGAATGTTTTTGGGTGGGTCTCGTGAAAGACACGGCGAGCAAATTTCATGTCGCAAACTCAAACTGGTTTCGGTATTGAAAGTATTGAAATGAAGGGCCGTTTTCCCCGCGTGTGGTCGATGAAATGCGTACGGGCGCTCCGTTGAGGTCGGCGATGACATCGGCGCCGACGTTCGTTACGCGCCGCTCGGAGATTCTGTGCTGAAAATCCCACAATTCAGTGCGGCGAGCCTCAAACATTTGTTTTTATTTTTAAATCTCATTACAAGCGAGCGCACACATGCACTCGCTGCACAAACTTCAAAGATGTAAACACGTGCTCCTGCTGCTGCTGCTGATGCTGTGTGTGTGTGTGTGTGTGTGTGCGTGTGTGCGCCGGTTTCTGTGTTCATCAACATATGACTTTGTGTGTCCAAGCCTATGCACCAATGTGTGTTTGTCAGCATGTCGGTGTATGTGTGTGCGTGTGTGTGTGTGTGTGTGTGTGTGTGTGTGTTATGTAACATCATCTACAGAGCCAGGTCACACTCACGTGCTGCTTGGCAAACACGTTGAGGTGAGGCTTTATGTAACACACGCAGGCACGCGCGCACACACACACACACACACACACACACACACACACACACACACACACACACACACACAGTCACGTGCACACACACACACGCGCGCGCACACGCTTGCAATTGCAATAAATCGAAGTAACCTTCCAAAAAGGACATCAAACGCCTGATGAATCGATCTGGTTGAGCTGTGAGAAACATTCCGAAGATGGACAACGATGTGGACCAACATCTCATTTCCACTTCATTACCTTTGCCGAGGCCAGAAAGCGCGGGTGGAAACTTGAGCATTTGGGAGTTTGACACCAAGCTTTGCCCGACACCAAAGACCGAAGCGAGACGGCCGCTGAGTGGGTACCGTGCTCTCTGCCAAGGACAAACTGTGGACTAAAGTGCAACAAAATGAAAGCTGAGAGCAGCGGTGATGAATGAGATCTGGCGTACATTCGCCCTCCTCCAAGAAGGAGTTATTTTGAAATGTTATGGCCACGCACAGCAAAAATCTCAAACGTCCATCCGTCTTGTGGAAGTGCTTCACATTTGCGAGCAAATCTTGAGCTGTTTGTCGACACGAAGGACTCCTGCCAATGGAGAAAATAACCCTAAAATGGCCACCTGAAAGCAAAACGGCCGACCTCTTGTGACTTTTCAGGTGTGGCTTCTCGAGACACTTTCGGTGGGTTTGCTCTTTGTAGACATGCGGACCGCATTTCATGTTGCGACTCCGTACTGGCTTTGGGGGCTGAATCATCAAGTGTGAATGGCCAAAAAGCAGCTCGAATGACGGATTCATACAAAATGGTAGACCTCCGGTGTCTTTTCATCCATGGTGCCTTCAGACTTTTTTTTTTTTTTTTTTTTTGCGGGTCTGCTCATGATAAGCATCTGTACAAAATTTCATGTTGCTCTGCAACTTTGCTTCGGGGGTTGAATTTTTAAATTTGCCTGAACAGCCAATAGGAGACGAAGACGGCAGGCTTCCTGTGTCTTTTCTGGCATGATTTTTGGAGACTTTTTTTCTGGGTCACCTCATGATAAACCTTTCATGTTGCTCAGTGCAACTGGCTTGGGTCGTTGAATATTTAAATGAGTTAGAAAGGTCAACGTAAAATTATCATGACCAAACAAATCAGCAGACTTCCTGCGTCTTTTCAGGCACTGTTCCCGCATTTAAAAAAAAAAAGAAGTTTTTTACGGGCCTTCTCATCATAAGCATGTGAAGCAAAGTTATTGTTACGAAGTCAAATTGGCTGCTGGGGAGGGGTTCGATTCTCACGAGAATCCGTGGGGTCTATCAAGAGTCATCAAACTTTGCCATGATGTGTACGAGCTTCAAATTTCATTGGAGTCCCGTTCAGCTCGTTTGACTCCATTAGCTTAGCAGTGTTAGCCCTTTGAAGCGAAAAGTAAACGTAACCCCAGAATGACTTCGACTCTGCTGACAAGATCTTAATTGTCTCGTTAATGGGACATGCAGGATCAACATCATCCACTTCTTCCTTCCGCGCACGCTAACGAGCTAGCTGCCGCAGGCGACCGCGGGAGATTAGTGCACTTTGGATGTAAAAAATTTGGGGAAAGGAGGTTGGCGGGAATGCGTGTTAACACTTTAATTAAACAATGGCCTAATCTGGTTAGTCTCGCTCGTCCGACACCGAGGCAGGAAATCTTTGCGCGGCCCGATGGTTGCTATCGACACGCGACACGGAGGATTAACATCCAGATTATTGTGCTCCCGTGTTGGATCGGCGTGAGGCCGGAGCTCCCGACATTGATGACTTCAGATGATTTGTGTAAATGGGCGTCATGTGCGTATTAGCGCGTGACCAAGTTGATTTAGGAAAGACTGAGGTCTTTTTGGTTTCCAAAGCTTGTAGGCATGTTAGCCAGCGAGGTCCTGGTTCGGGTAGGATGATGTCATTGTTGGTCCAACCATTTTGACGAGTGGTATTCAGCCACCTATTTGCCCTCATTAGCAATTTCGGGGGGTTTGATGTCCGAGTATGAGCGACAACTGTAAAAAGGAATCATGTTTCTTTGAGCGGAAACCGAGAGTTTTTCGGAGGTAGGGTAGATAATCTCCAGCCGTCGTCTGCGAGCGGGAGAGTTAGCATGTAGCTGGAGCACAAACCACTGACTAATGAGGAGATTAATTGGCAACGTAAGTTATTAGCAAAGCAGAGGCGGCGAACGGGGCTTTGGACACATCAGCATGAAAGTGGATTAATCTCGTCTGAGGAGCCAGGACGGCGCCATGGCGGTAGTGCCGGCACTGAGCGTTGGCCACCTGTGAGGTCCTGCAATGGTGTTTTTACCGGTATACTGTATCGACAGCTAATGTTGCCAAATTTCGCCACGTTAGCACGGAGCCTTTTTAGACACTCTTAGCAGAGATAGCATCTGGTCGTCTATCCTAGCTTGATTCTGGCAGTTAATTCCTATTTGAAATATGATCAATATGTTAGCCTTTTGTGAATGTCTGTAGCTTTACGGTTGGCTTGTGCTTTTTTACAAGTTAGGTTCGCACCAGCCCCAAGGTGGTCAATAGCCCTATTTGAAATATTGGCCATGCTAACTGTTGGTCTTTAGCTTTCGGCTAACTGTGACCGCCTCTCTTGTTAGATTTTCATTCGCCACGAGTTTCTGTATTTTTGACCTCAATTTCAGTTTGAGCTTCATTAGTCACATTTTGTGAACATAAACGCCACTTTTACTGAATATGTTAATATTTGTATTCAGGTGGCACACATCCAAATGTCGAAGGTCAGTTTTTTTTCCCTCCGTGTTTTTTGAGACCAAGTTAATAATGTTCCCCCTTTATGTTACAATTTTTGGGTTGTTGTCGTCAAGTAAAAACGCCTTTTTGTGATGCCGTGAAAACTGTTCGCATGTGCTACTCACTTAAATTTCTGAGCGTGATGATGGCGACTAGCGCGTGCGTATGTGTGTGAGCGCGGAGATCATTGTCATGCTTGGCCGCTCGCATCTCGTCTGGCCCGCTTGGCCTTCAACACAGCCCGGGAATATTTAGTGCTCGGCGGAGACAAGGTGAAGGTTCTGCGCAACGAGGTCACGCCTGTCGCGTTCCCCGCGGGCGGACTCTCGTCCCCGACTGGAAGCTGCTCTCTCGCCGTTGTGATGATGGTGGCTCCACGGTGGCTAAGGACAGGAAGTGAACTCTGATCACGTGATGAATATTTAACAGCAGGACAGAGTCTGGAGTGTTTGTCAAATGGCATATGATGGGAAATTGACGGGCACCAGCTACTGCGCGGCTTGAACTAGTTCTGTGACCAAACTTGGAACTCCACTTAGCTGTTAAAAAAAAAAAAAAAAAATTCTCTAGTAAAATGAACTGAAAGACCATTTATCCGTTTCAGCCCCTAGCACCAAGGCAATTTGTCTTGTTACGTTTTGAAATCAAGAAAAAGCACAATATTCCGTGGTTCGGGATAAAAAACAAATCTGTCAACCTGCTCTAAAAGAACTCGCAATATGGCCTTTTACCTTCACCTTTGACATTGGCCAAACAGCAGCAACAACAACAATACAACACAAACAAGCATAGTTACCGTCTGACTCCTTGAATTCAAAGTTTTCACTCTCGACGCCGAGTTGTTCCCTCTTCATTTATAATTCAGCGGAGACGATGCGTAAACTCTTGATCCAAACAATATTTTACACGAACAAGAGCCCTCGCATTAACCTGTTTGAATATTTCATTGGCTCTTAAAAGTACAACAGTTCTCCAATGATTTAAAGTGTAATCGCAAATAGTTTAGAATGCGCAAGTCCATCGGCGAGGCCGAAATTTCCATCAGGGCACGTTCACGATATGCGGAAAGAGACTCCCAACCTGGTGAGACTCGCCAGTGGCATTCGCTCCAGTTACACTAGGACACGATTGACTCCAATCCCAACGCCATGCGATTCATTCCAATTACAAGGTGGACAAAATATTAGTCATCCCAAATATCAAACACTTCCATTGCAGTATAAGACAGAATTCACTCCAATGACTGTACGTTCCAAAATGATCCCTACGAATCGCGACATTAATCACTCGAGTTACGATTCGAATCACCGCCATCGCAACTCGCAATCAAATATCATCCGGGTCACGTCTCTGCTCGATCCGTGACCGATCTCGCCGCCTCGCAGGTGTGTGGAAAATGTGCCCGCAAGCGTCCCGAGGCGCAATCATGCGAGTCGTCGTCAATTTGGCGGCATGAATATTCAGCTCCGCTTTGCATTTCTTGACACAAATCTGTCACGTGGATTTCCCCGTCGGAGCGTCCTCGCCGCTTGCGCTCTCTTCCGTGAGCTGAATTAGGAAGCGTCGCCGAGCTGCGCTACTCCCTGTCATCGATCAATCCGATAATGGCGCAATCTCACCGAGATTTCTCATCCCTGGAATCAAGCTGATTCGAGAATGGCGACGTCGTTATGCTAAAATAAGCACGTGTATTTGTTTCCTCTTTTCGGGGAGTCAGATTGTAATGCTCCCTTTTGCTTGACACTTTCCTTGCTTTTGCCAACAGAACATAGACAGGATACAGCCCAGTATCCTGATCGACACAATATCGGTTCACCTTTATGGCACGAAAGCTACGCTAATGATTTGTACTGAATGGCAACTCACTCGGAAAGAGGCCTTACAGCGGCCGCCTTTCTATTTGAAGTCAGCACTGCTGTGCATCCAACTGTGATTTTAGTTCCTTTTCGTTTCCTTTTCTCATCTCCCTTTTCGGAGGGAAGCCGGCGTCATAATATTGATCAACAGTGTGTGAAAGGACTGTTCAACATTTCCCCGGTAGCTTGACAGATCAACAAACGACGACAAAACAAAATAAAATCCTGTGTGAGGGGGTAAGTTTTTGGTTTCTTTCTTGTTTGGGCACCCACACTCATTTTATACTCTCTCTCTGTGACACAAAGAATTCGAAATGCTAACTAGCTAGCTCGCCGGAGTTATGCGGTGTTGCATTTTGTTGACGTCTCCAGCCATTATGTTATTGTTCCTGTCAGGGAGGTCCCTCTCTTCACCTCACACGTTCCTTGAAATATGACTCAAGTCTGAGTTTCGGTTAATTGAGCTAGCCGATGCCATTAGCCGTGTATTTGTGACAAAGTGCTCAGTGAAGGCATATGCACGTGTGGCTTCGCCGTTTCCGTCGGGTGTGTGTATTGGTGTGCGTTTGCGTCTCTGCTAGGTGTGCTAACGCCGCACTCAGTCACACAAAGTGACGCCGCAGGCCGCCATGTGTGACTAATGTCTGCCTGCTAGCAGTTCGCCACACAGAACAGAAACACGCAGACACGGACGCGAATATGCAAATGAGGCTAATTACAGTCTAAATGATGACAGAGGCCGACCGGTACACAAGTGAATAGGCGGATCGCTTACCGCTGCTGCCACATGATAACGTGGTGGTGTTAAAACGTTTGATGGCGTTAAGAGAAAGACGGAAAGCTGCCAGTTAGACAAACTAACACGTTAGGGAAGCATTCTAGTGCATTTGAAATATTGGAATCATGTCAGGATTGGAATCGTGAACACTAAGGTGGGCCAGCTTGTTAGCCTAGCGTTAGCCATATTCTAACAATTCTTTCCCGTACGTGGTCTTACGGCACACCTGGTATCCCAACATTAGCCAGATTGGAGCAGATAACCCTGTTTGTTTTTAGCCACAATTTAGCATCCGGTACACAGCTTGTAGCCTTCATTTGTGTTTTAGCCACTGTCAGATGGACTCGTTTGTTACCCTCGCAGTAGCCACATTCTAGCAGACAACCCAATTAAAAAAAAAAAAAAAAAAGTTCCCGCATTTGGCACCGTGCTTCTGTCCAGAGGCTCGGTTTGTGTTTTAGCCACTTCTAGCAATGGCCACATCCAACTTTGAGTAAGTAGTGTCTGTCTACAGGTTCCACACCACGACTTCGAAAATGCAGCCAACAGCTTTGCTTGACCTTGATCTCCCTCCTGCCGCAACTGCATCATTGCTCATCATCTTTGCACACCTCATCGGATTTAATCGGGTGGGTTGTAGACAACCCCCCCCCCCCCCAACGAAGGTTCTGGACGGGTCAGCCTGCTGACATTTGATTCATGCAGCGCTCGAAAAGTATCATGCGCCGAGCTCCTCAGGGTCAAAGGCGTCAGGAGGCTGGGGAAGATCGCACTAATCAGAGAGGCGGGCAGCGGGTAGGCCAGGTCAGGTGAGGTCAGGTGGGGGGGTGTGAATGGGGGCGTTGCGGATACGGGCTTCTCACATGGATGCGGGAAGAAATGGTAGCCCCCACTCAGCATGGGGGCTGCCATTTCGTAGAAGCAGGCTAGGAGATTCAATCTGGCCTGGAAATTAAAAATGCAATCTATTTTGCAATGCAGTGGTGCTTTGAGATGCCAGTCGAATTCACTCAAACCATCTTTCTCCAGTGAACTGAATGGCAAAAGGCCCCTATTTGTTTTCCGAGAAAAGAAGGAGAACAGTATTCACTTAACAGAAAAACACACAGTACCTAATGGAGTGCCACGCCTTGTTCTTCTTCTTCTGTGGTGTTTATCGGTGGTTGGCAAACTTGCGTCATGCTGCTTTAGCGCCACCATCTGATATTGTCCTTCCGCATCAAGGGAAAGTCGAGGCACCAGTATCTCAAGGTAACAATGTGATCCGATGACCCACTTTAATCAAACTTTCACCTCAGCTTCACTTATAGACGAAGCAAATGACAATGACATCATTCAAAAGAAATCGTGATGTTTCTTTTTCGACTTCCCCTGAACATTTTTCCCATTCATTTCCACAGAAATACTCCACATCACATATTTTTAAACATTTTGGCGGGGTTTCAGACGATTAGACTCACAAGACCCGGTCTCTCGATCCCAGTTTGAGAAACACCGCCATGGAATCTTTCCCAAAGCATTCCAAGTGTGTTTAACAAAACATTTGGCTTCCAAGTTGAGCCTCTCTGTGGCACGCGTCCACCTGCGAGCCCGGAAGTTTCTGCCGACGTCAAAGAGCTTTTTCGGCTTCCTGGCTGGCGCCATTGGACTGCTAATGTTTGCCGCTATCAAAGACGTCTTTGACAGTAAAGATGCACACACACAGGCGCACTTTTTATCAGAATCGTTCCATTTGCATGCGCTTGTCGTTAAGCGGGAATCGTTAACGGGTTTCCTCACTGATGAGAGTTTAAACAACAAAGCGTATGCCGGAGCGAGTGAGGTGGATCGGGGTGGGCTCCGGAAGCGAGAGGCAAATAAAAAGTGTGATTTGAAGCTAACGCGAAGAAAAGAGGATGGCGGGCGCACATGATGGTGGGCGTCCCCGTGATGAAAAAAAAATGGAAATATTGGAGGCGAGGCAGCGGAGGCTGAAAAGGCCGTTTAACTCACTGAGTGCCTGAGGTTTCCCGAGTATTTTGACTGATCTTTCTAGCATATCATACACAGAAGCTACCAAAAGAGAGTATTTTCTCTTCTTTCAACAGATGAACAAAACCCCAAAATTTCGAGCTTTTCTCCGCTCTTCATTAATCAGCAGTAGAACAAGGGGTGAGTTAACCAAAAACACACGTTTCTGACCCAAAAGCAGAGAAAACAAACATTTTGTGAAAAGAAAGAGCAGAACAGCGAACCTAGCCTAAGAAACGGCATCAGTGGCTTTTTCCATGGCTTTCGTCATTCATGACCTGAATTGTGTCATCTTTTCTCACAATCGGGGCACACACTTTCTATGACAATCCGCGACACATCTTCTTTCTGCTATACATTCCGATTGAGTGCCAGGTGCCTAAAATTGTCTCACTTTGAGCATGTTGGCGTTTCTCTCCCTCATGATTGGCCTGACAAGGCGAGATTCACCACCTAATCTTTATCTTCCACTCAAAAGCTGTGCAGAAAACTAAAGCGAGATAGCGCCGGCATGTACTAGTGTCTGTTCGTCATTAAATTAGTTGACAAACCAGGCAAGCGGGGCGACAGCCCATTCCTCACCTAATTGTTGAGAAACCTCACTTGACGAAAACATTGGTCGGTGGCAGAAAGCGGTTTGATTCCAAATGACGCAGAAGACTGGCGGCGAGTGAGTTCAATGTCGTGAGAACGGAAACAAACAGCGAGAGGGCAAGGGAAAATCTCAGCATACAAAAGTCTGCAGCAGTGACACAAAAGCTCCACAAACACGCTTGACAAGAGGAATTTAGTGGCACGAGGCAAAAAGAACAAAACAAAAAAAACAACCAACCAAACAAACAAAAAAATATATTTGAACCCCCACCCTAAAAAAAACAAACAGAAAGTGAGTGGAATGATGAAGGGCATATTGAACAGGCGACATCGATCGGTGCACTGCGGCATAAATGGATGCCTGGCATCTTGCACCGATTCAATTAAACTCTTCTAATCAGCCTCGGCACACAGAGACCGGTCATTTGCATACAATATACACAAGCTAGCTCCTAAGAATGAGAATCTAGCGCCTGAAAAAAAGAGAAAACTCTTCTGTTCTTCTTTTCCCTTCAACTCTCGCGAGCTCGGCCTTATCACACGGGAATATGTTTCAGGGCAAGATGCATATTCTGCGTGTGGCAGAGCTCCTTGGCTCAACGCAGGCCGCAATTACGCTCGGCAACCAACCAGTGACGCTAACGAAGGTGTCAGAGGAGGGCTGCAGCTATCAAATATTTGGGGAGGCGTATATCCTGCTGAAAATTTGAATCGAATAATCGGGTATTTGCATTCAAATTAAAAAAAATCTTGCTTGGTTTAAGACACAGAAGACAAAAAAAAAAAAAACAAAACAACCCACATTTCCACAACATAATTTCTTTTGTCAATGAGAACGACAACAACAAAAAGAAATTTGTCCCAACAGTCAGACATTCCAGCAATTGACTCCCACATTCGGCAAAAGAGTTGAAAGCCCTTCCTTTCGTCACCGGTAAACTCCGTCACCCTGTAGATGACAATATCCGATGTTTTGAGCTCCGTTTGTCGTTACAAACATTGTATTGCATTTGGATAAATGAATTCACTGTAAAGCTCACACATCAAGAAAAGAGAAGTCCACATTTTACATTTGTTTATATAATGTTCAACCAAACCATGTACGGTTATTTTGTCGAATCCAGTACACTAGCCTAATGCTAACACAGAATGCCAAACGACATTGACGGGCTAATGGCAATGACCACATAAGCAAAAGGTTCCTCAACTTTTCACGCATCCCCCCAAAAAAAACGTACCCAAAGAAATGCTTCAACACAAACGTCTTGACTCGCAAAGTTCAACAGGAGCAAACGGCACTTTGGCAGCGATTCTTTCACGGACCACTGGAGGGAGCCTGCGTACCACACTGAGACTCGCCGACGTGGAGGCCACGGCGGTTTCGAACGATTGTAACACGCAAGGAGCAGCAAAGCATGCAAGCACAGCGTACGATAACAATGACTCGTCGGTGTTCCCTCTGCTCTGGGTCGCCGTGCATACAAAGCCTCGACAAACGCGGGGATGCTAATGCGGCTCGGTAAGAAAGAAGGCGATGATGCTCTGGTCTTTACTTCCAGTATTGCCTCTCTAAGCCAATTTCCTCTCATCACTAATTCATTAGTCATATTTATTGAAGGGTGAGCTTGGAATGAGCATGGAGTGGAGGGAGGGAGGGAGGGAGGATGTGGGTTGGGGAGGGGGGAGCGCAGTTGTGGAGATCAATGTCCTATTTACACATTTGGACGTCGTATGGACTGAGCTGCGATTAACTGGCCTATAAAAGCTTTAGCGATACCGCCTTAAATCTGCCATTGGGGACGCACGGCGCTAATGCGGCACTCCATCACCGCAAGCAGGACAACGGCGCCGATAAATAAAAAGACACGCAACAATGTGAACCCCCGCAATGTATACGGGCACTCGCTGGACGGCCTTTGTGGCACGTCACTTCGCTTTTCCGATTCATTTCCGCAGTCAAATGCGCCATGCGGCACAGTGTGTGTGTGTGTGTGTGTGTGTGTGCGCACGCACGAGTGCGTGTGGTCTGGTGAGTGACGTGGGCGTCAGCTCATGAGATTGTGGAGGTGACGGGCAGTTCACTGCTACATCAGTCTTCGTGTCGTCTTTGTCGGCAGATGTGGACGTGCTGTCATGGTACACGTTGCACTTTTGCGCAATTTTACTTTTTTTTGTGATTGAATGATTCCAAAAAAATCGCTGCAGACTAAGTTACATGCTGCCAATATTACGGACCGATTCATTCAGCATCGAATTTTAGAGCTTTTCCGAATAATCATTATCAACCGATCGGGAATTTGTCCATTGCGAGACTGATAAAGGGTTTAATATATATATATATATATATATATATATATATATTTGTGTGTCTTTGTGCACGTTATTGATAGTCAATATTTTTGTGTTCTAAGCATCCTATCAGTTTCACTTTCACCCAAAACGTATTTCAGAAAGAATGAAATCAAATCGCGGCGTGTGCATCACCCCGAATTGTTAGCGGTCAGCAGTCTGCAATTGCAGCTTGCCATCAGAGCTGCTTGCGATGTCATTTCTTTTTGTTGGAATGATTATGACTTTCATCCAAAGTTTGTTTCATCTGCAATCCACTGATGGCACTGGCAAAGAACGACAATCGGCTTCTATTGTGCGGTACTGCTATGCGACTCGTTATCTGGCGACGTTGAGAGAGAAGCGGCCGGGCGACGGCTATGAGGGCCTTTTTCTTTTGATGTGTGCTGAACATATTGAATCTTTTCACGACGTGTTTGAATACGGGCTGCTGATAAATTCCCCCGCCCCCCCCCCCCCACACCCCCCGTGCCCCCTCTTGGTCTTCTTCAGAATTCAATTACCCTTCGAGTCGCATGTAATCACTCTTCATCCCCGAGGCCTGACGCTCCCCTCGCTCGGACACAGCCCGACTAATTACTCTCTGACTTTCATTCACGTTACTCCTTGGCAGGCTCCGCCTTTTCTTTTTCTCTCGTTGCGCTTGCCAAACACCTGCGCCCCGGCGTTCAACGGCGCGCGCGGGAGGGCAGACGCGTGTACCGTCGACGGCGCCAAATCTGAGCATTTTCTTCCCTTACGATCAGACAAACCGATTCATCGAAATAATACCAGAACGACCGGGATGCTATTTTGTGGAATTTGTCTGAAACTGGTCTGGAACGTAACCGGGGGATTGGTGTCATTCCGTTCTTCTCAAGGGTGGGGGTGGGGGGCGTTTGACTATGCTTCTGAGGGTTACCACAGCAACCGCTTATCAACGCCGATTGCGAGCGAGTGAAGATGCCGAGCTGGTGAAGAGCTTGTTCTGATCTCGGCGTCCTGCTGCGGAATCAATCGTCTGCGTTGATTCAAGGGCAATCCAGCCGCCATTGAGGTGTTGCAACAATCAATCCCATTCACGCCAATGCGTTCTGGCTAATATTAAAGTGTGTGTGTGTGTGGGGGGGGGGGGCGGGGGCAGGAGATGAAAGAAAGAATTACAGTACAAGTATCGGCAACAACAGAGTCCGAAAGCGGAAACACGTGTAAGCGGTCTTTGACAGCGAGTGTTCAAAAGGGCCGTTTGAGTGGACAAGACGAAAGGACGAATTTCGTGATCCGCTGGATCGGCGAAATCGAGGTTCCGCTGCGGTCTGTCTTGAAAATTCGAATCGGCAACCCTGTTCCTCATATTTGGAGCCTGTGGTGTCGCTCGCGAAGGTAAGCGCAACATTGCGACGGGACTGAAAGTGCAGCAAATGAACTAATAGCCCGACCGCTGACGAGACATTGTGAATTCCAAGGAAATCGATTCTTCGGATTAACATTCCATCGATTAATCGGATAGAAATGCGGGGCGGTATCATCTGCTCGTTCCCGGGAGTTTTTTTTCCACGTCGGCGATGTGGGAAGCGTCATTGTGGCGTTACGATGGACTGCCGACGTTCTCTCGCCTTCCCTTTCCGAGTGCCCGCCGGGACGGGCGTGCCGAGTGCCCGGCTGTGTCGATACGCTTCCCTTTCATTGGCTCCCGCCTCCCCCGAACGTGCCGCTACATCGGCCTCGCTTCATTATCGCCGGAGAGACGATGACGCCTCAGTACGCCGCTCCCAGCACAGATGGCAAAAATTAGGAGGAGGGGAATCAAGTGGACGCGTATACGGGAACGAGCGGGGGGGGGGGGGGGGGTGAGGGGGGTCAGGCGGCAAAACAAGAATGAGAAAAGATTTAGCAGCTTCATTCAAGAGCGAGAAGTGTTGGCTCATGTACACGCGACCTGATTACATGACATTCAATCCCCCATGACAACACTCAACATCTGTGCGCATGTCACACGTAGCCTGCGCACACGTCATACGAATGTTTAACATACGTGTACAGTACTTTCAAATTTATCGACTTCCACAGCGGGAGCTCGTCAAAGTAAAATGCCGGGAATCTCATCAAAAATGGCTGGCTGGAGAGCAAAATGGCCGACTTCCTGTTCAACTGCATTCGAAGAAACTGCAGGGTTGGCGACCGAGAGACTTTCAGGTACGTTCGGAACCTCGGAAGAATGTTCCCGAAACAGTGCTGCAATTCTAACAACGGACCCCACGCATAAAATAACATTCCATTTCCCTTTTGCACACCGACGTACAAGCGCGCGCATAACAACTCATCGGAGGTTAACGAGCCGAGACTCGTTGGGTAACTTGACCTGCTCGGTCGCCGTTTCCCTGCGGGGGCAGAAAGCTTAAAGGCGAAAGAAGAAAATAAATAAAAACTAATTTATTGCGGCAAAGAGGAATGGAGAAATAGAGTAAGAAAGCCAGAAAGAAAGAAAAAACCCCAAAACGGCGCATTTGTTGGTTCTTTGGCTCGGCGGAGACAATTAGCGACGCAGCGAGGTGAAAAATGAGATTATTGAGCGAAAGGCAAATGTTGATATACTTCTAAATATATTTGGTGGCCAGCGTGGCATGACTTTGCATGCTTTTTACTGAGTGAGTGATTGAGACTTTATTTCAAACACTCACTGCAACGTTCTAATTCATCCCATTCCAAAACTCTCCGGCTGAACTCAAGGAGGAAGTGGAAGTCCAACTTCCACAACGAATCAAAAAGATTTTGTCCAACTTCATCAGATATTCCCTTCAAAAAAGACATTTGCAAGCAATATACACACACAATCGAAATAGACTCCCCGGTTTGCATGCCAGCAAAACAACAATGCAGACTAGCACCATTAATAAGAGTGCAACTTGCCTTTTTTTCCCCAAATATTTTTTTAAAATATCTTTTTGAGAGGGGAATACAAAATAACAAAAATTGAGATAACGTGGTCGCGCAATGCCGTGGCAGCAAACGGCTGCTGAAAAGCTCGTTTGGCCCCGTCAAGTCCAAATGATTAATTATGTGCCAAATAAAGCCACAAACGGCATTTCTCCCTATTAAACCTTTGCATTGATCTCGCTTGCCGCTACCTGATTTGTCTCAACTTGTCTCCGATGCTGCGCAATTATGTATTGATCGGTGTTAAAAGCCGTGTTGAGCGCTTGCCGCTATCTTTTTGTTTCTATATTTATTATTATTATTATTATTATTATTTTACCTGTGCTGTTTTTCCTCTCGCTGGCGGCACTTCAAAATTCACAAAAGGGTTGCTTTGAAGTGTAATTATTTCGCTCTGACAGCAATTGTCTGGAAGTTGTGCAAACAGTAGAAGTGGCGTAATCAGTGGCGACCAATCCACCCGCTACGCTACTGAGGAGATCTTGACAGAAAATGGCTACTTCAATGATATTCTTTCGCAGTCATGAGAGAATGTATATTCACACACACACACACACACACACACACACACACACACACACACACACACACACACACACACACACACACACACACACACACACACACACACACACACACACACACACACACACACACACACACACACACACAGAATCCTCCATGACAAAGTAAATGATGTCAATCAAACCCAAACGTCCTCCTCCACCAGCTAACACAGATGCCGGTTGATAATGGCGACACAAAAGCCAAGAAAATGCGTCTGTCTCTTGAGTACTGCCTCGTCCTCAAGATGAGGTTGTCGCCATGGTAACAGATGCAAGCACAGGACGATGGCGAGAAAAAAAAACAACAACCTTCTGCATTTAATCACACCGAGGGACAATTGAGCACAGCGGGGTCCAAACTACGCTTTATTTGTATCTTCTTATATCGAGAAAAGTTCAACGGCATGTAAACAAATGTATTCGTAACGAGGGCCCCGACTTTATCTCACTCTGCCCACCTTCGCCTCATTTAGCTAACCTTGCGACCCAGGTCAAATGTCATTTTTCACTTTTTCTTTTTTCCCTTGCGTTACCGCGGGCCACTAAATGGCCTCCGGGCCGTAGTTGCGACATCCCTTCTCGCAATAATTCCGTTAGCTGTCAGTTAATCAGTTAATTTTGGTCCATCGACTCCTCTTTGCCTCGTTTGTGAGCCATGGCGGCGGAGCCCGGAGCCGAAATGGGGCCAATCGCATCCGTGTCCCCAATGTTGACGGAGAGACTGTGGATGGCCCGTGACGCGTCCCGCTCGTCCCCCGTCTGCACTGCTTTCAATTCACATTGACATCGCGCTGCGGGCATCGTCTTACGGTGACGCGGCAGAAATCTCAAAATTGACACAGCTTTCATCTTACATGCTTGCTGACGGCGCTTTTTTCGGCGCACGCATAAGGACTTGTTCAATCGGGAAAGGCTTTCAAAGGCTTTTCAATCTGCAACATGGGGGGGGGGGCGTGCAGAGGGCGGGGCCCCGCGGGATCCACCTCTACCCATAACATGGGCACAACCTCCATTTCGCCGCACAGCCTTCCGGTGTTTCGGCTTCCATCTCACGTGCGCGCCCACGAAGGCTTTCCCCTTGCGGATCATCGGCTTTTTTTTCTATTTGCTGCAAGCGAAGCGCCAGCGCGGCCTTACTTGCAGTGCTTGTGAGGTCCGCTGAGGGTCTCGATGACGAAGCATTCGCCACCGTTGAGGCAGTAGGCCAAGTCCTTGTCGTGACACGGCTTGAAATGCTCCGAGTGCAAAGGCGGCATCGTTGGAGACGCTGAAACCAAAACAAAAACATACGCAAAAGTCACCTTCGGTCAGCACACGCAATCGGAAGCGGCCTTCATTTGAACCTGAAAGGGGGGGGGGGGGGGGGAAACGAAGCGCAAAAGTGCTATTTTAGGTCAGGTTTGGACGGCAAACTACAATAATCATAGCCAAAAATTTTTGCCCACAAAAGTTGCGCAAATCTTCTAGCGGTGGCCCACAATGAAATGTCCTGAAAGAGAAGGGTGGAATTCCCCCCGCCCCCCAACAAATCTTGCCATTGCTCAAGAGAATTTTCATCATTTTTGTCCATCCCCAAAAATGTTGTAATTGACTATGCCTGCCACAAGATGGCGATAAACCCTTTTTACTGTTAGACAAGGCTAAAGCCTGACGAAATGAAGCTGCTCCCATCACTTCAACATTGTGCCTCCGCCCCAAGACAGCATCGAACCATTTTTTTTTAACTAGTCATAGGCGTGGCTTCGTCCTGAGCGCCAAAACATTTCATTTGTGACACGTGACGCTGGAGACATTTTGGCATAAAATATTACTTGAGAACCATTTTGGAAAAAAAAAAAGAAATATTGATCTAGTTATATGGAAATGAGACATGCACGCCACATACATTGGCTTTTTTTTTTTAAAGACCCATTGAGCAGTGAACAGTTGAAACAGAGAAAAGTGGGATGGACAAGGGCCACTGGGACCAACCACCATCACTTCTGTCTACTTTTCATTGAAATTCAAGAAATTCACTGCCATCCAGGTCTTGATTTCCTCGAGACATGAACAAATATGAAGGGGGAATGGGGACGGGGGGGGGGGGGGGGGGGCTCTATAGTCCTATTTGTCTGGGACCCCACAGGTGGCGTGGAAACACCGGCGCCTCTGCCGTCAAACGTCAGGCGCGTCACGGTCGAGACTGCAAGGGCTCCGTTTGATCAACGCTTTGGACGCCTTGAAAGGCCCGCAGGCACACGTCAGTCACCGAGCAGGAAAACTGGCCAATTTAGTGGGAAGACTGACGGGGAAAAAGGGCAACGGCTGGATCGATACGACGTGGGAGCGGACCAACGCGGCCTCGCCTTCCCCGGGGAAAGCGTGCGCGTCTCTGCCCGCGGACAGAATATACAGTCGCGCTTCACATTTTCTCATCTCCGGTCACACATTTTCCTTGCAAGTGATTTGCAAAGCCAACGTCGTCCACCGAAGACGAAACGCATGCAGCACACGAGTCGAGGCCCGGAAGGCCGACTTTCCAGGCGCTCGGCAATCACGTTCATCGATACGTGTCAGACATTCATAAAAATTGGCAAATTCAACAAGTTGGCACTAAAAAGCCTTTCACGGCGCATCCAAAGGCACCGAATTGCAAAAGTGAGAATCGCAGACTTCGGAGTTTGCCAATTATCCAAGTGGCGACTTTGTCCTAAATATTCAAGCGTAAGCCTGAAAACATGCCAAAACATTTTGCGTTTCTTCGATCTGCACGAATGAGCTACTTTTTCCTTGAAATGCAACATTCTGCCATTAAAAACGGATATTTTGTTGAAAAAAAAAAAGGCTACGTTCGGCTTCGAATAAAAATACGTTGCCGTCCAAACATGAGCACAATTTGTTTCGGAAAGGCCGCATACAAAAAAAAAAACAAAAAACAAAACAAAAGATAGAAAACAATATTTTTCCTTTCAAAAGATCGGATTTCACTTGCACCGGACAGTTTTCCATGTGGATGTGAATATTTTACCATTGAAATATCAAAATGCTCAAGACGACATGGGCAACCATCCTAACATTCTGACTTTTTTTAATGACATTTCTTTTCTCGAGCCGTTACAAATGCAACATTTCGCCCTTAAAAATCAGCAAGGTGGACACTGGCGTCCCAATACTTTTGGGTAAAGTAAAAGTCAAAGTAAATACAAGCGTGGCATGTGAAAGCATGCCATTATTTCTCCGTTGGCGTCTTGAGGTAGACCAGGAGGTCTGCACTCGTGTGTGTGTTTGTGTGTGTGTGATGACACGAGCGTGCGGATTTGAGTGTGCTGGTCTCCAAGGGATGGCACACTCTGATAATCCACAGCAGCCTCTGCAATGCAGATGCTTGGCAGTGACACACACACACACACACACACACACACAGGCACGCACACACACACTCGGCTGGACCCATAAAGCTTTTGCGACGCACTAGCGTGGACGCCCTGCGGCTTGGCTCAATAAACGGCAGCAACCTGGAGCGGCCGGACGCCACTGTGCCGTTTCAAAGACGAGAACGTCAACTCGCTGCAGGCACCGTCCTTACAGCCAAATCAAGGCACATTTGCAGACATTTCCATGACACGTACACACACACACACACACACAAAAAAAACAGATCAAAGTGTGATACCAAAAAAAAAATCATCTCAAGAAACCGTGCTTGAAAACAAAAAAAAACCAAACAAACACATGTCGGCCATTTTGGTTCCAAGACGTGATTTTTGGAGGAACCCTTCCCCTGTATATTCTTGATTTTTAAAAAATTATGATTATTATTTTTTAATTCGGCCCCTGACGCCGGTATAATATTGCAGCCTGAGATGTGGCAGACGCGTCAATCGTGAGTGGACCCACCAAAAAGTCTGAAGAGGTCATGCCTGAACAGACACACAAGTCAGCTATTTTGGTTCCAAGCGGTGATTTTCGAAAGATTCTTGACGGCAGAGTGCGCACTTCTAAATTTGTGCAAACGACTGAAATTTTGAGTCCAAAGAAATCCGTATTGATCAAAGACGTCGACACCCCCGCACACTCGATAGTCATGCGTTTTGAAAAATCCCCCCCCCCCCCCCCCCCCCCCCCCTGTCCAAAACGGCCACGCTCGCGCCCGTCTGGCTTCTTTTGCTTTGAGAAACGTGGGATCAGAACACGTGCAGCGGGATGTCTTCGGATTGGAAGCAGCGGATACGAGTCGCGAAACAGACGGCGCCAACGCCACCGAGACGCATTGGCGATCTGCGCGCTTGTTCACCCTGCTCTTCTCCACGCTAGCGACTTTGACGGACAAAGCTTTTGTGTTTTTTTGACGGCCGCCATGCGGTTGTGTTCGCGCAGCAAGCGGGAAGAAGAAAAGGGAAGTTGCACCCTTGTCAAGTGAGAGCGGAGCTGCCGACTCGAGTCTCCGTCAACACTTTTGGGACGGCCGAGGAAGCGGCATTTACCGCCGACGTTGGCCGACAAAGCCCGCTCGGGCGCCGACACCCGAGCTGTCAATCATCGGGTAAGCGGCGCGGTAGCCGACTTCTTCCCTCAACCGAACGGCCGACCTTTGACGCTCGCCGCCCCAAAGGACCGGTTCGGGTTCACTCGAGGTCAAACGACAAAGGTGCAGCGAAGCCCTGCGTCTCGACTCCAGATCCTGACCTCACTGGTTAGGCCACGCCCCTTCGTATATACTATCGATTTTTATGTTTTGTTTTTTTTCACTTTTGAATTAGTCCTATTGCGCAATGTCACTTCCGTCGTAGTCGGTAGGCCTTCTGAACTTGCCACAATAACACGCCCAGAAAAAGAATAATCAGGCCGACCCCCCCCCCCCCCCCCCCAGTTGCCCTTTCAACGGCGTCATTTGTATCAGGGCCGTCGAAAAGGTTGCGGTCCGCGTGACGCGGCGGCAGCTCGTGTCAAAAATGATTCCGACGAGCGATGACGTTGCCAAAATGGTTTTGGCGTCTTTTCCGAAATGGAAATGAGATGGAAACAATGGAAAATAAGAACATTCATTCAGTCCGCACGCAAGCGTTGTCACACTCCAGCGCCAACAAAACGACACAAATAAACACTAAGCTGCAAAAAAAAAAAAAAAATCATAAATTCATTAAAAAACTAAATCAAGTCCCTCGAATGAAAATTCCCAAACCATAATAAGGCAGGTAAGCAATCCCTGTTTTTGCCAATGACAAGCCCCCCTCAGGTGTCCCCTTGAAGTGAATGCGAGTGTCGTTTTGTTGGCCCTGCAGTGTGACAAAGCTTGCGTGCAAACTGAATGAATGTTCATATTTTCCATTGTTTTTGTCTCATTTCCATTTCGGAAAAGACGCCAAAACCATTTTGGCAACGTCATCCTCTCGTCGGCATCATTTTGGACACGAGCTGCCACCGAGTCCCGCAACCTTTTCGACGGCCGTGATACAAAGCGCTCGATTGAAAGGGCAACTGGAAGTCGGCCTGATCGTTTTAGGATTAATTTGACCTTTTTTCTAATGGGATAGAAAGATAGATAGATACAGTGAGGGTGTGGACTGCGAGGTGTCCAGACATCTAAGTTATTGTAAGGCGCAGTGCTGAATCTGCATCCGCAGGAAGAACTGCTGCTCCATTGAGCGACGGCGCGTTTGCATTTGAAGACGGAAGAGCCTCCGTTGAAAAGTCGCGTCGAGTTCCATCACGTCGCACTCGCTTGGCCCGCGGCTGTTTGATGTCGGATCGTAATTACGTTATTTCATTTATGCCGAGTCGGCATCGGCAAACCGCATCCCCGCATCGGCCGGCGTCGGCAGTTCGGCTGGGGAAATCGCATTTACAAACGCAAACATTTGAAGATCAGAGGAGACATTTTTTTCCCAAGGAGCCGCTCGGAATGCGATAACCGCTGAAGCCAAATAATGAGCGCGTGTACCACAAGACGCCATCATTCAAAAGGTGACTTTTGCCAGGCAGCCGAAGTGACCCCGCAGCCTCACGCCCGACACACAAACACCGAAATACGTCCGGTCCCGATTTGACCAAATGGTTCCGATGACCTCCAGATGAGGTGCCAAATGAGCAGGGGGCGTCGAGTGTCGGCAAGGCTGCGGCGGAGTTTGCAGGGAATCCAAAGCCGATTGCGACGCGGGTGCGGCCTCCGGCTGCATGTAAACACCTCATGCATAAACAGCCCCTTTCGAAACGTCTCATGGAAAAACATCGCACGCAAAGGAAAGCGGCAGGGAGGCGAATCCGCTCTGGTGCGTTTGATTGGCTAATTCGCGCTTCTGTCAGAGGTTAACGTTGCGCTGCGGAGGAGGCAAAACCACAAGAAATAAATACATCTAAACCCACATGAACGGGTGGGAGGGTGAGAAGTGGCCCAATCGAAAGCTCATTTTCTTTCTCTTTTGCTCGCTGACCTCAATTTGTGCGCCGTCGCCGTGTGCTTATCTCCGCTCCGAAGACAAATTAGCGCACTAGTAAAATGACTATCTTGCTCGGAGCATTTCCCCTGCCCCCCCCCCCCCCCCCCCCCCAATGTTGTATATTTCTACGCATTGGAAGAATAATAATACTGCTTGCACAACTACAGTGGCGCCACGAGATCCGAGTTTGTTTGCAGCTCAAAAAACTCATACCTCAAATCATCTTTCCCCATTGAAATGAATGGAAATGCAATTAATCTGTTCCAGCCCTTCCAAAAAACAGGCAAAATATGTTTGACAAAGACATGCGTTGCTTTTTAAGAATACTCAACAGTATTGCAGAGTTTAAAAACATAAAGTCATAATATTTTCGGAAAACGGGAGCCCAAAACAGGCGCAAAGAATTTGTCTTGTTCTTCCGATGGGATGACTGGCGGCTGGCAAAGTACAAACCTGGATTTATTCGACAATTTGTTCAATACTTCGTAACAATCAGCCGGCATCTGAAAGGCTCGTTATATGAGATGTTATCAACAAGTGTCTCTTAGCGGTATTAGCCCCTCGCACGCACGCACGAAAGAGGAGGGAAGATCAGATAAGATTTAATTGAATATTTCCTGCCGCGCTCCGCCGCGCAACATGACGAGGTCTTATCGCTCGCCCGGAGCCGTGTCTCAAACGCGCGCATCAAAAGATGCATCTTTTGCAGCTGTGTGGAGAGTCATCGTTTGCAAGGTGACGTCGCCAACTACTGGTCACTCCTTTCAACAAAATCACCGCCAGTCTTTTTTTTTTTTTTAAAGGACACGTCATTATGTTGTCAGCTGTTTTGGAGCATATTGTGGGGAAAAAAATCATGAAAAATTGGGCTTCTCCGTTTTTCAAATTATCAGCAGTACAACACGGGCCAGTTTCACCCAAAATTATGGTTTCCGACCAAAAAGCGGAGAAAATGAACTTTGCCGAAGATTTGGCCGTCTTTTGTGACACCTCACCTTTGATGGCAAAATAATCATTTATTTAGTCTCCAGATATGAAAAAGCAAGTCGTCCGACATTTCTCTCCCTCATATTTACGCGAACCGGAATTTTACAGACGAGCTCGGCGAGACCCTGTTGAAAAATTTTGCCGGTAGTAAACGGTTGCGTTCTCGTTGGCCAATAGCAACATCCACCGCAGTCAAGGACTTCAATTTCGACGGAAATTTACCGGAAAACCCAAATATGTCTCACCCCTTCGCAACCTGAATTATTAGCATGTACATTTCTGGATTGTTAGCTGGCAGCCTCGTGATGTTGGCCCCTTGGGAGGAGGCAAGTGTAAATGGATGCTATCCCACAGCAGCGACTGCGTTTTCTTCACAGCTGACCCAAATAATGAGCCGCCACGCTGGCTCGCCCGTCTGCATTTGCTAGATTCCTTCATGTGAACAAGACGTATCCTAAGAGACGTCCGCTCTTTGAAAATCAAGTGGGGCAGTCCAAACAACGGGGAGGGATTCCGCCATTCGGCTCTGGATCAATTGTGGACAAAAAAAAAACAAAAACAAAACATGTGAGAGCATGTATGTACATGCTATATGTACACACCCCACATGGGTGGAAACCTACAACATAGATTACAGCACATAGGCACTCGAAAGAATGTTACAATTGGACTCGCATATTCAGGGCGCATTGCATGGATGAACTTTTTGGTTTGGATTTCTTTTGGTAGGACTGTTTTTTTGTTGTAAAATGCATTTCTGTATTTTGACATTTGAGTATATGCACTCGATATGTACATGAAGCACTCTGCCAGTGCTAAACTCTTTTTGACCAGGGGCGCCCAATACGTCGATCGTGGACTGGGGAGGGGAAGAGGGGGAAATGGAGGTGTGTGTGTGTGTGTGTGTGTGTGTGCGTGCGCGTTATTTGTGCACATTGCTATCAGTTTCACAAAAAAGTATTTAAAGAATTACATTTTTAAAAAAGGAAAAAAGGTTTGGAAATGAATTATCTTACTCTCATTGTTGGACCCCCCCCAAGCTTCTCAAAAGTCGACTTTTGATGTTCATGCTCGACGGCGGAGAGCTGCTCACTTTGTGCCTTTCTGTTTTATTTCCTCTGGTCCAATGGCAGAGTTGCTTCACGGACAAATCCGCTAATCCCAATAGGAAGAAGTCATCCAAAGTTGAAAGTCGGAGGTGTATAATGCTTCAATTAGCTCAATGACTCAGTGGGCGCCGACACTAGTCTCTTATGTCCTGATGAGGAGGGGAAAAAAAAAGAAAAAAAAAAAAGAGAAAAGCCCAACGTACGTGTGCAGGTTGCATATTCCTTCCGATTGTTTCCGTCCAGCGGAGGCTGGATTTTCCTAGCGTGTAATAAAAGCAGATTTGCAAAAGCGCGGCGGGCCGGCGGACCCCGGCGGACCCCGGCGTAAAAACTCCTCCGTTATTCACGGCTGTTTGTCCGGCGATACAAAGGCCGGGATTTGGACACGCTGACAAACAGAAGCTCAATTAGGCAGATTGGGTGAAGGGCGCGGGGGCGACGCTCACTCGACAGCCCCGTTGGACACGTGGCTTGATGTTCACGCTTCGCCTTGTGACTCGGGCCCGGATGGAGAAGATTCCATGCGGGGACTCGGCAAAAGACTCAAAAGAGGCAATTACAACTGCAAAGTCCAATTTCCTTTCAGCACCTACTCTGTATCTGATAAGGTAGCTTCGACTCGCACTCAAGATCCTCAATCGCTATTGGCGTCGTCGTGAACAACCGAGTTCCCCCCCCAAAAAAAAAAAAACATGTAAAAAAAACCCCACAAAGAAGCGAGCCATGTCAAACTCGCCCGATTTCATCCTGAGGGCATCCCGCCAATCAAAAGCCACCAACGACCCAGCGTGTTCATTCACTTTTCCCCTTTCGGGGAGACATAAAAGGAGAAAAATCTGCCTTTGATATGAACTTTTGAAAAAGAGCGCTGAGCGGCGCTGAGCAAAGGCCAGAGTATCCGTCACCTGCCAGGACACGTGACAGCTAACGCATCCAAAATGGCGGCGTGGATGAGAACGGGAGCGGCGGGCGGAGGACGCGTTGGGGCTGTTCCGCTCGCCGCTCCTCCGCGTGCGTCGGCAGCGCCGGGCCCCGCGGGAGGACGCTGCCGAAAGAGGACACGCGCTCGTCACGCTTGCTGCCAAAGCTCCCAGTGAGCCCCCGCCGCTAAACCCCCCCCCACACCCTTTCCCAAGTCAAATATACTCCATTTTTAATAAGACAGCCCGGATGAACTCTGACTTAATACGATGAATGATTCATGAAAAAGAAAACACAATATTGATGCCCCGAGCGCAAAAGAAGACCGTGTAGCTCGCGAAGCCTCATTGTTAGCATGTTTGATCGGTTAGCATGTAGCACATCGCCTAAAAGCATTCGTCAGCTTGATTTCGATGACACCCGGCAAAGGGAATAATCTCGGACCTTTTGTGAGTCGAGTCTTTCGGTCCGAAAAGGATTCCGACCTTTGGAGAGCAACACTCGCATTTTCAAACCTCCAGTCGCGGCGCTAGCGCTAAGACGACGGCGCCGACGCGAGGATGAGGGAGCACCTGTGGAGACGTGCGACTGCTCACATCAACGTCTTCTGTCGCTTCATTGCGAGGCCGGGATTCAAACGTGATTTGTTTCCTCCTGCTTTGAAATGAGATGCAAATCTGTCACATTTGCCCGAGCGCCTCTCGCTGCCTTTAATACGTTTCCACACTTTTAATGTCGTCTTATTGTGAGCTGCCGCCCGCTTGCTTGCTCGCAAGTAAAAATGACTAACATGGGAACGTCTTGATCGTAATAATAACACCGCTCCTCTCTATCGGCGAGGGTCGCCAGCGGCGGGAAGCTGGCGACATTCCGACGAGAGCGGGTCGGAAAGTAGCGAGGACGGTTAATTGCCTTCCCCTGCAGTCTTGCTTGCAGCTCGGAGGGACCGAACGTCGGACCTCCGCCGTCGGCCAAACGAATCCAATTCATGCCCCGCTTGGCCGCTGGGCATGAATTGGATTCATACCAATTCATTTTGCTTATGAGCAGCCGCGTACGCTGACGAGACTCTTAATTATGTACACTACCTTAACAAGATCCAAAAGCTGTGACCTGGCAAAAGTCGACTGATACTGTCACCGTTACTTAACAACAAAGCGTTCTCATTTCTACGTTTGTAAATGATGACACTTATAATATTAATCCATCCGTTTTCCCATCCGCTTTATCCTCAGAAGGGGTCGTGGGCGGGTTGGAGGCTATCCCGGCTGTCTTCGGGCAGTCGGCGGGGGACACCCCCAACCGGTGTCCAGCCATTGGCAGGTTATAATATTAAGCGTAGTCATTTGTCAAAGCACTTTGCTTTCCCCACTCAACTGAAACTGCTGAACCCGCACCAGACGGTGAAGGTTATTTTGGCAAAAATACGTTCGCACACAAAGCTTCCTCTTTCGGGACCCATAAGCGTTCCGAGATTCCAAGAATTGGGCGTCCTTGTATAGAACAACAAGTCTCAGTGGATTCAGTCAAGATCAGATCGCGCAAGCTAAGCGGCAGTGTGATTTTCTTGCCGTTTGGCCATTTTTTTTTCCCTCCGCGCGCGCTGAAGCTTCCCGGGCATCATCCTTTTCACCCGGATGATTGCTACCGGCGGTCGGGCGCGCCGCTCGGCGTGGAAATAAGTTGACGCCGCGGTGCCGAGCCAAGAGCAAAGAGAATGGAAAAAGCCGGAAGGATCAAAATACTGCAGGGTCACAAAATACAACGGCAAGGTCACAATCACAACGGCACAAGGTCACGATGGACGTTAGCGAATTTAATATAGCCCGCCAGCGCTAATCGGAATACAGCGCAATGCCTACGAGTGGTCAAGGATGGGGACAAGCACCGTTTAAAAAAAAGGGTTTTAACTTTAACAACTGGAGATGTCATGAGCACATTCATACATGACGGCCACAAGTGACCCCGCCTGTTTTTTTATTTTTTTTTAAATTTACAAGCGTCTTTTGCGCTTAATTAGCCTTATGTAGGCCACGTCGACGTGTGATTATACAGGCCCCGTGCATAATGGATGCTATGCTACGCGCTACATGATGCAAGGCCTCGGGAAAAGATGGAGAAGAAGACCCCCGCCTGCTCCACTTAGGAGGCGGCCATGCATTATTGAGCAGGGTGAGACACACACACACACACACACACACACGATGCCACTAACTCATCGAGTCTGAAGTCAGTGAAGGCAGACAGACCAGACAAATGCGGGTGGCATCCATTTTGTTCTCCTGGAAAACACCACTGCACACTTTTCACCACTATTGAATATTGTGCTATTCTGATAGCCCACTGAAAATTCTATCAAATGATTGAATATTTGGTTAAAATAAAAAACTTTTTTTTTTTGGGCGTGGCTAAAGAACAATTATGAGCACAAGACAAATGAACATTTTATTGAATAGTTTATGACCTATTTTGAGATCATCAACATGTTTTGCTTACATTTGCTTTGTACAGCAGCAAAATATTTTCTTCCCGAGTAACATGAATGACTATGGGAGGAAGTGACGCCAGAACCACAGTGGCGCTTCTGCTCACCGAAACAGCACATTTAAATAAGGCTGGTTTGTTAAAAATTGATCGATAGGAACGGCAAAGTTGGCAGGCGATCGCCATCCATTGCCGCCTCATAAACTGCCTTTGAAACTATTTGGCACTTGCTAAGCGCCGGTAACAGGCGCCGTACGGTACAACGGCAGCATTATTCATCCGTTTTTTAAGCGCCCTTCATTTTCGGTGAAACGTGATTTCAGCATTCAGTTGCGCTGAAATCGCTGGCAACAGTTTACGACTAATGTCGGGCAGACGAGGCAAGATGGCCGCCACGCCGCATGGCGCTGCCAGGAACAATTTCAAAACAAAAGCATTCCGAGGCACTGTGGAGTCCATGTGTGATTTGGTAAGATGATATTTTGAAGTTGGCCTTTCCACCACGCTGGCGGCGCGTTACACAATTTCTGCCGTGGCTGCTTTGACTCTCTTGCCGGCCGTTCGTCTCCATGTGACAAAGTCGGCACACCGTCTTATCATTTTCAGCGGGCGGCGACTATTTTACACATGAGGAGTTCTTAAAGAGCTTCCCGGAACACCGCCGCCGGCCTTTCGTCGTTGCGCTCGCTCGCCGTGCCTGCGCGCAGTGGCGCTTCCCGTGCAAAATGGAGGACGGAGAGAGAATACGAGAGCGAGGGCGCACGGGAGGGCGTGCGCGCAACGCTACGAGATGCCATCCATTAACCTCCTGATGGAGAACGCCGACGCACGCGCCGGCTGCAAGGACCCGCACGTACTGCACAAAATGGACAAACGTCAGCGCGCTTCAACGGAACGTGGCAGGGACACACAAATCCGCGTCACGCGTACGCAGACGTACGTGCTATATCAACAAACAAACCGCACATACGTGTTACATGAATACAATCAGATGTGACCCGAACCACTTCATTTTGTTTTGCCCGCCGTGGAAGTCAAAGCTACCGTGTTCAGACTTTGCACGTGATGACGTGAAATTTATCACGTTTAAATTTGAACTCCATCTTGTTCAAAGTCGTCAATGCTTGTTTGGATTTTGTAATCGTGCTAAAAACCATCGGCGAGGTACTGGGGCACCTATTCTTCTTATTTTTGTCGCGCTAACACCATGCAGCTCTAGTTTTCTGTTTAGCTTCTTTGAGCACATTGTTAAGTCGTGAAAATTGAAGAGTTGGACGTGCGCATTCAATAGTTGACAGAAGATCACAGTAAGTTGACCTCTGGAGGTTGCGACGCATTTGAAGTTCATCCCGAACCGTCACGGCGGTAACTGTAGTCGGTGGGAGTCGGGTAGGTTGTTATCTCTCGTGATGCGACGGGGCAGCGAGCGTCAATGCGCCGCTGAAGTCATTCATGCATTTTAGAGGGCAAGATGGAAGCAGAGGAGGCCCGCAGAGACGACAACAAGAGCAAGTCAATGGAAGCTCAGTTTCGTGTGCGCGCGCGAGCACGTGTGAATTAGTCACAGCGCTTTCCTCATCATGGCGGATTAGCGCCCGCGTGTGCCTGCTTGGGCTTGTTTAATTGTGTCCGGCGGGAACGCAAACTGGCCAAATAACGGCGGCCCCCACCAGCGCCTCCGGGGGTGCGCACGCGCTCGATACAGGCGGCGCCTTTCCGTTCTAATTTCAGCGTATTTACTCTTCATCCTAATCAGGTGAACGGCGTAAGAATGGTAAAAGTTTATATCGGGGGGGGGGGGGGGTTTATATGTGGGGGTCCAAACTTTTTCGCTTGAGGGCCGCATATGGAAAAATGGAAATGCGAGGGTGGCCACTTTAAAATCTTTTTGAAACACGCCGAAGTCAGTCAAGAAAGCAGTTCCGCATGGGTTGTATCGTGGAGTTCTTTTCATCAGCCTTCTGTTAAAGGTGAAGCCGACTGTCCCGCTACTTTGGCCCCCCTTCAAAAGTGGGAGGCCCAGATTTAGATGGAAACACCCCCAAATTTAAGCCGTTCAATCGTCTTTTGGTTTCAAATTCCCGGTGTTGGTGCTGAGAGCCAAAGAGACGACAAGTGCGCCGTGCGTTGCGAAACCGATGAACCTGGTGGCATTTGTACTTGATTAATCCCCCAAACTGTATTTTACCGCATCAAAGCCGATTCTGTGCGAGACCTTCTGAAGGCATCCTCACTTTTGCGCACTTGAGCTCAATTGAGAGTTCGCTTGAGAAATGCAGCGCGCCGGGCCAGACTTTTTTTTTTTCTCTTCACGACTTCGACGCCTCTATTCAGCGGCAAGGACGGCGGGAGAGAAAAGTAGCGCGCCGCCGCCAACGATGAAAATGATTCAGCTAATGTTCTTTCTCTTCAGGCGTTTCATTCGTAAACTGCGGCGGTGGCGGCGGCTAAGCGAGCGCAGAGGGCGGCTCGCGTGAAAGGAGAGGTCGGCGGCGGGAATAATGCCGCGCAGGGGGCTGGGGGATTGCGCTCGTTCGGTGGTAACCAAGCCTGGTGAGCACATTAGGCACTCGCCGCTGAGCTAGCTTACGCAAACGACCTTCACGCGGATGTGACTGTCCAAGATGTGGCCGTGTTGGCGTCCGTGTCACGCGTCCGTCTATGTATCATGGACGTGCGCGTCCGTGAAGTTTTTAACAGTCACTTTCTTGTCTGCGGGTACTCCAGACTTTCATCCAAAAACAAGCGTGGCGGTTGAATGGAACGCTCGGAATCAAGGGTCTCCCAATTTTTGTTTCCTGTCAAGGCCAAATTTCTTTTGCCTTCTCCGATGGGGCCGCTTTGTCACCAAAAAAGTGTGACGATCGCAAAGGTGTTCAAAAAGCCACACTTGAGCAAATAGGAACCCTTTCTGGAATCTCGACATGAAAATAAATCAAGAAACAAATAAATAACACCATTAATGAAATGAATAGCGCTATTTATGAGATAAATATTAAGCCATCAAATGTTCTCATACCTAATTTTTTCATGATTATTCCGTTTTATTTGACAGGGATGTGTCCAGGATTTTTTTTTCGGGGGGGGGGGGGGGGGTGGAGGGCGGGCTTTCAGATAGGGCAAACACTGCAGAAGGGTGGAATGCTACGTTCTACGCATGTACAACAATGATATTGCATCTCTGGTATTGTGCAGGAGGTGGGGCGGGGGGTTGGGGGGGGGGGCGGTAGAACGTGGAGACGGACCGTAGTTTGGGGATCCCTGCTCTGAATTGTCCCTCAGTGTGATTGTGAGCGCGCATGTTTGTTCGTCAATGCGTGCCCCGCAATTGGTTGGCAACCGGTTCAGGGTGTCCCCCGCCCCCACCCCCCGCGACCCTCGTGAGGAGAAGCGGATCAGAAAACGGATGGATGGATGGATAACAGTCAAGCATGTCTCTTTTGTTCTCCTCCACTTGAAAGAGCTCGCAATGTTTTCTCCCGGTAGCTTCGGGTGTTAGCTGGAGTTGAGCTTTCTAATTGGCACGTCAAAGTTTCCCCAAAGAAGTTGCGAGTGGGAAGAAGTGGTTGTGTTGTTGAACTCGGCGTTTATGTCTTTAAAAGACGTCTGACGTCAGCACCGGGTTCGGGGGTTTACAGGCTGCAGAGAGCGGCAGAGAGCCTCTTTTATGGTCAAACTTTTCATTTTGGCAAATAAAAATGCTCCTGTAAAAAAAAACAACCAATCTATATTTACTTTCACTCTCTGCGGGGTCACTTTGAACCGTAAAAGCCTCCTTTAGCCTGCACGGACGGGCACAGCTCCGGCTTACGCGGGCGTGCCGACGGAATTCCCACAGCAAGCTCGGACGCCGAAAAGTATCACAGGAGGAGCGTTTGTTCAAATGATCTTCTGAAAACAAATTAAAAGGAGAGGAGAACACCGACCCCCTCCGTACACACTGCGGAGATATGCAAATAACAACAACGCGCTGTCACCACATCAG
Organism: Hippocampus guttulatus; assembly: GCF_054856545.1. Lineage (NCBI taxonomy): Eukaryota > Metazoa > Chordata > Actinopteri > Syngnathiformes > Syngnathidae > Hippocampus > Hippocampus guttulatus. The sequence goes on from NC_141270.1 coordinate 1,077,512, forward strand.
TCCAATACCTTGCTTGTGCCACGATAGTGTGACCAGCCCGAAATAACAACAAATAACAAATATTAGCAGGGAAGTCGCGGTAGTCATCAACTTTCAAATCACAGATGGTCACACACAAATGCTGAAGAAACACATCCGGCCAGATCATATCACAAAGCTCAAAGGCATTCCATCCCTACTCTGTGACTTCTTTCACTGCGGTTCCTCTTCCGGTCATTTCGCTAACGTAGACGTGTCATCTGCATGCGCGCCTCGTCCAAAACAACGGCAGTCCAAAGTCATCCAAGAGGCGGGCGTGCTCCATATACTCCAATAAACTTCAAATATGCAATACTTCTTGAGGCGACTCCACCCAACTTAACTAGCTTTCATGTAGTTCAACTACTTTAGTCTTTCTTTAATAAGTTAGCGAGCGACACATCTTTGCCGGGCAATTCATGTGGAGTCAAGCTACATTTAATGGAGAATAATTTATAGCTTAGCTCACCACAGTTTCCGAGTAGCTTCCTCGTCACCGTGTGCGTGCGTGTGCGTATGCATTCCCGCAGTGGGAATAAAATACTATTTTTTGCTCCTCGCACTTGTCAAGCGTCTCCCTGCAGAGCTCACAGATGTTCATTCTGATTAAAAATGACGGCTCAACTCAAACTACTTTTTGAAACTTCTGCTTTCTTGCCACCTCTGCACCGGTCTTGAGGGGGGGGGGGCACAAAGTGGGCTGTTTCCACCTCCTCACCACCGCAGTCCTTCAGTGTGATTGACACGCGTAAAATAATGGTGAACCGCGATCCAGGCCACATCATTTGCTTTTAATTGCCCCTCATAAAATATGCACGGACCATAAAAACCACAAGCCGAATAGTCTGCGCACGCGTGCGTCAGCGGTTGGCTCTGTGGCGTCAATAAGACATTATTAGGGGAGATTAGCGGACACTTATGCCCGGCATTAGCGCCTGTGCTAGCACAGATGCTAATGATCTGAGAGCCCGGCCATTTTGATTAGTTGATATGTATCCAATTGCGGCGAGAACATGGCACTTAGCGGCCGAATAGGTCTTTGCTCGCGTCGAGGCGGGTTCGCGGGGCAATGGCGCTAATGGCTAACAGCTAGTGAGCTCTTTCACACTCGCAAACCATTTGTTTCACCATTTTCCATGATTCAACTCGCGTTGTGAAATTTATTTTAGTGGATGGATGACTTCAGGAAAGGTCTCCCTATTTCAGCGGGAAAGATCAACATTTAGATGACTTTTATTACCGTCAAATGTCAAAAAGGACCAAAGGTAACTAGCATATTGTTACAAGTCAAACGTGGTCCGGTACGTAAAGGTAACCAAGTATGTGCCAGTCATGGCTTCACGCCACTGGTTTTAGCTCATTTCAGGAGACGCTAGCACGAGTTTGCATGATGTCACCACCAATCAGCCTCCATTTTGTCAGCACACAACAATGATCTTGGGCGCAGCTGCTGATAAAATATGAAAATCCTCCAAGTGTGAAGCGGTAATGAGAAGATGAAATGATTGAAGATGAAACACAATCCATCACGCCCAACCGTGTTAAGCGCTTATTTGTGCGAATGCCGAGAGAGTGAAAGGCAAAGCGCGGAAGCGGCGCGTAATAGCGGCGCCATTATTCAAGCGAGTCAAACTCAATCAAAGGGCGACTTGCCCCCGACGGCTGGAATATTGTTTTTCTACGTCTGAAACGCTAATCACTTGTGAAATATGACAAACACTTGGGCTGAGTCAAAAGGCAAACGCAAGACAAACGGCGACAATGATGCTGCGTCTACATTTAAAGATCCCCGAACTTCTAATGCAGCGCACCCCCCATTATTGCCGGAACACGGAAGACGAATATCTCACGAGTGGAAATTGACTGTAAAACGGACACATAACACAAAATAAACATTGTCTCATCAAAAACTAGCACATTAGCTTCATGCTAACACATAACGGGAAAGAAACGGAAACTAGCCTAGCTTACAGTCAAGTCTAAACCATCAAACAACTGCCACTTTCACACACGTAACGCAGCAAGACATAAACTCTGCTGGAATGTTTTCCGAGAGCCAATCGTCTCTGTCGACGTTTGCGCGGTACTGATGTTGGTGTTCTGCAGCTCAAGTGAAATGTCACCTGTCAAAACCACGCGTCAGACTCCTCCAGCGGCCGAATTCTGACAGGAACGTTTGTTCCTTGCGTATCCTCTCCAGCGCGTCAACATCGCTGCGGCATCAACGAGCCTTACGCTGCGTGTGTTTGTACTTGTGTGTTTGAATGATGGACAGGGACGACACTGACACCAACTGGATCCGACTTCATCCACCAACGCTATCACGCCAAATTGAGAGAAAAAAAAACGGGTTGATTTCTTCAGAGACCTTTCGGAGACTTTTCCAGTCTCCAGCAGACATCTCCGAGACGTTGCAGTGACTAATTTGATCTGAGATGGCGTGCTATCTGGGCACGTCCGCCATCGCTCTTCTGGTGGGACAACAACAGCGCAACTGTTTGCGCGAGTCATTCATCGACATCTGCCATCGTCATGACAACCCCGCCCCCGAAATCGGCATCCCAAAAATCCAGAATCGATGGGGCCCTATTCAAAAAATGTATTTTATTGTGGGTGATCATATCAAGTTGAAAAAGTTACCATCTGAATATTCTGACTTCAGATTGCGCACTCGTCCCGCTGCCAGCTTGGGGGGGGGGGGGGGGGGCGAGATATACAAAAACCACAGGGGCGTGTTTCGGCGGAGCTGCGACGCTGCGGGCATGCCGGCACAGCTGCGTTGAGGCGCACACGCGGGCCGGCGCTGTTGCGGCACGGCGGCAGGTACACACGCACACGCGCGCACGCCAAGGGACGGCGCTCGCCGCAGGCACATCGCAGGCAGTTTGGTTGAGATTTGTCGTCATAGGAGGATGCTGCCTAACATTGTCATGTACGACTTTCAACCCCCCCCCCCCAAAAAAAACATGGAAATATATATCCGGTGGTACCTTGACTAGTTCCGAATGTTGCGTGCTAATTCTGTGTGTAAATAACATTTCTGAGATGTATGTACGGTAGTTGGATTTGAGAGCCAGGGGCCTGCGCACAATCGGTCTCTTTTTTTGCCAGTTTGTATTGCCTCGCACTTGCCGCTGCATTCGAGTCGTGGCTTGGAATTGAAGCGGACTTACTGTCTTTGATCCACTGGTGAAAAGGACAATTTGATTGGCTCCTCTTTCAGCTAGAACTGCTTCAGACAACAAAGTGCATGCAGGAAAGTGGTTAAGAGTGCACGATTGTCTGTGTCTCATGTGTTGTTTTGTTAACTTTTCTGTTGATGGCGGCGCGGACACCCGCAGCGGCTCCTCTCGTTTTGTGTTGAGAGGGAAGAAATTCCACCCGTGCTGTATGCTACACATGCAGTTTTTTGACAATTTGACAATAAAGTTGATCCAATCCAATTCCAAATCCATTTTCCCCGATTTCTGTTGATTAAGCCGATGGCCGATGGACTCGGCGACCTTTCCCGAAAGGGATCCAGCCGCGGGTTGGGTCACGAGCAGCTGATAGTTGCCAATTTCAACACCAAAGATCTTCGGTTTGCTTCCTTGAGGGACGACAGAAATTGGAGAATATCGACTGTGGAGAGGCTCAATTATTCAAAGTGTTGTCAATTGATTGGACTCCTTCTGACACCACTGATCTGGGTCGCTCTCATTTCAAAGTCACTGTGGTGGTGTTTCTAGACAAAAAGAGGAGAATGATATATTGAGCTGCCCCGTACATGACTTGGAGCGGGGGCGGGCGGGGGGGGGGGGGGGGGACACACTTCCAAGACACTGAAATGCAGGTTGACATCACACAAGTGAGTCAGCACATCTCTCTGCTCCGCCGAGCAGATTTTCTCTTCTGCCGAGGGAACTGTGAACTCTCCCAACGCTAACTCAACTCGGGGCTTGGGAGAAATGTGTGCTGGTTTTCACATGGCGAAGTTTCGGAACATCAACAAGTTTAGGCTAAGAATCTCCGCTGTGACAATGATTTTATTGATCATTCATAGCCAAAATGTTTTTTTTTTTTACTCTTCCATTGGCCAATTCTATTTTCAATGAATCCAAATGTTTGAAATTCCATCTGTGATGCCACACTCGTGGTCGACTTGTCCCTCGCTACCCCTGTCATCTCGGTACCGAAGTCTTTCCATCAGGTACAGTATTGAGTCAGAATTGCGGGTTTGTCAGCTGGCGTCACTTTTTTTGCAGGCGCGCCTCCGACGACGTGAAAGAGGGCCACGGACGGCGCACTTGAAAGGAGAGCCACCGGCAAAGCGTCGGCGCTCCTCAGACGTCAAAAGCACAACGGTGGCAAAAGCATGCAAATGCGTCCCCGATGGGCTGCAAGCGCGATGGACATCCCGGCAATGCGATGAGACACTTAAAAGCGCATCGCGCAAAAAATGTTTGGACGACAGTAATAACACAGCCGCCGGCGAGCAGACGGACATTTTGTACTTTTTAAAATCGCTCCCCTGAGGTCCAAGAGCCATTTTGACACTTTCATCCCCCCCCATCTACCTTCTGCCGCTTTACGCCTTAAGGTCGCAGCTTCTCTTCTGCACTAAGAGTGCGTTGGCTCGCGAGGGTTTCGGCCGCGACACTCCAGCGAGCCTCCGGCCGCTCACGCCGGATGTCCGATGTATCGAGATTGCGGCCGCTTCGAGTCGAAGATTCTCTTTTATGGCCCATCTCCCTGAAGATCTTGCGTGCGTGCGTGCGTACGTGAGATATCATCTGACCGAGGCTCCGAGAAGCGGCGCTAAGATAAGATCACGTTCCGAAAAAGAATTGCAAGTGTCACCTGAAAGTCGCCGGCGTGTTCCTTTATCGCTTACAGAACATTCATTTGTCAACTCAAAGTGGGTCAGAGCGATTTATACGTCAGCCGATTTGAGTCCTTCTCCAAATGCACCGATCCCTCGCCACTTTGCGCCTCAGGTTTGCGGCCTTCGTGTTTCGCATCCCCCCCCCCAAAAAAAATGACCGTCTTTATACATGCCCACTCACAGCCTTGACCGGGTCAGGGGAGCCTGATTTCGAAGAACCCTAAACTCACGGTCGGATTCCACCTCAACTTTGACCCCGGGGCCATGAAAACCCAATTATTAAATCCAATTATGAACCTTTTCGTAATGTATAAATTAATTGCCTGTCTGACATGCTGATGGCATGACAGTCTCCCACTTTTTCTTTTATTGCGTTGCTGTTGTCATGCTACGCGATGAAAACGTGCATTGTACGTGACTGACAGTAAAAATAAACAAATATAATATGTTGGAACTTCAGTACATTTTTGTATCTGTCCTTTATACATATCCTGAAGGATAGGAGCTGCATCAATCCTTCAAGTATTACAAGAGTTTGACCCTCCCCACGCCCTCCACCTCCACCTAAAGCCGAGATGTGACGCAATGTCATTTGAGGTAACACCACCGCCTGGACTCATCGCGTCTCGTTTCATCCCGCTGAGTGCAAAAAACAACTCTTAGCCACACAGCTGGGCGTAAAAAAAAAAAAAAAAAGAAGAAGAAAAGCTGCAAGTAAAGGATTAGCCGCTTAGCTCTGCTGCTGAAGGTACGCTTGAAACGCTCCCGATGCGTCTCCGCGTTGAAACCTCCTCACCCGAGACTTCTCGTGAGAATTTGGCCGACCCGTATTGAAATATTGATACTCTCCAACCAGCTGTCCTGATATTAGATTGCAAACAGAGAATTCGAACCAATACGTAATAGACTGAAAAGGAAAAACAAAAGCAAAGTGACAAGAGGTGTCACTGCCTTCTGCTCTTCCCACACCGTCTCTTCCATAAAGAAACGCGGCACAACTCAGCCTTCTGGCTAGCGATACGTTTCGGCAGATTGCCAACGAAACGCGGAAGTCGCGCGGTGCCAATGCAACTTGAGCGAGCCTCAAACGATTTGACGTTTTTTCAAAGCGTCGACAAGTTTGACACGGTGACCAAAAAGCATGATGGCGGCAAAACAAACTTTCACTTGACTGTCACACTCCAAGGAGCATTCCGGTGCTATTCCGTTCAGAAAGGCAACGTGTAAACTTACCTGTTGGTGGTCCAAGTAGCCCAGGCAGTCACGGTCCAGTGGAGCACATGGCAAGGAGAGAGGAGAGGAGAGAGGAGAAGGGGGGGGGGGGGATGGAGAGAGGGGGGGAGAGATGGTCAGTCAAACAGCTGCAAGTAAATTACTTCACATTTGAGCAACGGTGCATTAAACGGCACCGGAGCACAACATCGACGTAACAAAACACCTGCATGTAAAACATTGAGACGGGGAGGGGGCGGGGGTGGGGGGATGGGCGCACCTCATTGCTTCAACATGTGCCGTCGGAAAATATGACTCCATGATATGCGCTGGCGGGACGCATGCAAAGCAGTGGCAGCGCGGTGACATGGATCCAATTGAGCAGCCACTCATTCATTATGCATGCGGCACGCCGAGAGCCGGCTGCAATCACCTTTACGTTCGCAACACCGCCACCGCCACCGCCGCCACTCCGCTCTCCATTTGCCCTTCCAACATATTTAACGGCACACACGTTGCATTGGGACTATTTTCGTTTACAATTCCGAGCCGTCACTCTCACCGAAATTACAGTGTGAGCAGTGGGTGGCGGGGGATTTCATTTCGGGCAAATTTTAACGGTGGCGATGGTCTATTAAAAAGATCGACTGAAGGTGGAGATAATGGGCATGTCAAACAAGCCACATCATCGAACTGCGCGCCTCAGGCGCGTCCTTCGTTGAACATGAAAAGGAGGAGGGCAACCAGATTGGCGTCAAATGTCATAAAGTTCAAAAAAAGAAGGGGAAAAATAGTCCCTTTGTCAAGACCTAAATCCACAATGTCCATCCGCGCATTCTCCAGCGCTTCTTATTTTGTCCTCTTTCTTAATGGCGGCTCATATTTCTGCAGTCGCCGAGTGAATTTTCATGGCACGGCATGAAGATGCGTGTGAAGCTTGCCACATGAGACGCTTGTCTGACGCAACGCGCGCTTCTTGTTGAATCAAGCCGTGGCCTCATAATGGCGCCAGAGCGACGCCGAGTACGGCGGGATGCCGCTACCCGTCTGAAATGCTCTCCCTCGGAGCACGTGAAATGAGAAGCAAAATGTGTGGCGATCCAGCTCGTTGTTGACCGAAAGCGGCTCCTTTCGTCATGCGGCGTGACCGATCGAGAAAGGACGAGCAAGAATATAAGCGAGAGGTTTTGTTGTTGTTGTTTTTTTTTTCATCTGTCCAGGCTTCTTGGTCTTCTTGCCGCAGCCATACGAACACCACCGAGGGGGCCGTAAAATAAAAACATCGCATCACTCACACTCGTACACGACGCGCACATATCCGCGAGCCTCGGATGCCCCATCGCAAGAAGATATTGATCCATTTTCTCTTGAAACGGGACTAATCTTTACGAGGTGGAGAATGAACGTGCCGCAGGCTTGCTTGGTTTCAAGCTCAGCTGCCGGTGCGGCGCAAACGGCTGGAGATAATTTGAGCTTACTTTAGACTCCGGACTAGCACACACGGGGGAGAGCAAAAACTGTTGACGCTGCAAGTCCAGCGGTGTTATTTAAGATTAATGGGATGGCCGCTTTGTCGAAAACATGGCTGGAGTCTGCACATTTGCTCATGTCATTAGTGAATGTGGAGCACGCGCGCGCGCACGCTGGGCCGTTTGACGGCGGCCTGCCCGCGGCTTCGTCTTGCGTCTCCTCGCTCGGCGTTTCCATGGTGAAAAGAAGGGACGACGAGCCCCGGAATGTCTGCTTCCAAGTAAAATGGACGGCTTCCTGTTCAAGGTCAAGCATTCGTCCTGGAAACATTTGTGTGCGTTCCGACGAGATGGACGCCCACTCTTGTGTTGATCTGTGAAAGTCGTGATTTGATTTCGAACCTTCCAGGGCCTTTGCTTCATGCTGAATCCCCGAAATGATCATCTGACTTAATTCAGTTGATTCAGTCGATGTTCTTCCACTAATCAATAGACGGACAATATAGAATTGGTCTTATTCATGGTTTACCATCATTTCCTGATATCAAACGGTCAATTTAACATCTGTTGAGCCGTGTTCATGCCACAGACCTTTTCCGGAGCCAACTGGAGTGGTGTCATCGGAAAACAGAACAACACACGCTTAAGAAACAGTGACATCTTTCAGATCTCATTCATACACAACGAGATTGATCCCTGCGGAACTCCACATCTCACTTGCATCTGATCCTATTTGGCTTCACAGAGTTGTCCTTTTACAAGAGAGTTGCTCCTCCGCTGAATCCATATCTTTCCAACTTTCCGATACAAATGTGCGAATCGTCATCAAAAGACCCAAAAGTGCCAAACTTGACCATCATTGTATCGATCAGATTTTCCCCTGGACAAGCCATCCGTCATTCCCGATTAGACTTCTTCATTTCAATCGCCATTGTACTTTTCCCAATGGGGGGAGTCAAAACCCTCAGTGGGGGGGCTTTGAGTGGTCCAGTGACAGAAGTGAGAGCCACCAGGGAGAAGCTCTCTCCGACTGCCCCCTCGGTGCTTAATTAACCTTTCAGCTCTCTCGTGTTCAAATTGCCACTGCAGCACTCTGCGTGCGTGCGCGCACACCGGATCGCACGGAGAAACGCCGTGGACTCAGATGAATCAAATGAACTGGGCGACCAAAATGAGTCAGGGGTCTCTCTAGGAACACCGTCAACCCCAATGAATCAGATGAACCCGGGTGAGCAAAATGAGTCAGAGGACTCGCTAGAAATAGAAACACCGTAGACTCGGATGAATCAGATGATCTGGGTGACCGATGTGAGTCAGTGGACTCACTAGAAACCGAAAAAGACTCTTTTCCGGATTCCGTTCTCGGACGGGAGTCAGAAGAGCTCGGCGTAAACACCACAGACTCAGATGATTTGGTTCACTCGCGTGAACCAGAAAGCGCCGACTCAGCTCATCCGGTTCTCTGAATCGAGTCGGGCGACGGTCGACCGAGATGACTCTGTTGAGTCGGGACGCCGTGACTGAGTTTGGGGATGATTCGCCAGAAACACTGCAGCTCAGATCGTTTGCTTGGCTTACTCGAAGCGGTGGACTGACCAGAAACGCCGGAGACGGCGATGAATCAGCTGATTGACTCCAGTAGGCAAAGTCATCGCCTCAACAGCACCGCGGGAGACGAACACTGTGGTTGACCCCCTTTTGCCGCTTCTTCCACACTAGTAATTACTGAGATAATTAGCAGGGAGGGTTTTTTTTCCTCCTCCATCTTAACAGTTAGCATGTGGGAGGTCAGTCAACTCACACACACACACACGCACACACACACACACATCGACACATGTTGAGCGAGTGCCAAGATGCTCCCCGACAGAGAGCTGCGAGAATATTGAACACAAAGAACAAGTTCCACTTTAGCGACTTTAGCAGTCTTTTTCTTCCGCCGCTTGCGGATGAATAAATGATCCAAAGCGCAAGAAAACTGCTGCTTGTTGTTGTTTGCCGGGTCGCTTGCAACCCCTGGGGCCCAAAACACCCCGCGGCGTCACAAAGCACTCGGCCGGCCCCCGCGACACAAACTGCGCCGCATCCACCCTCACAAAAACAACAGGAAGTTGGCGCATGGCGAGCGCGTGACACCTCGGAAACCGTTGGCAGAAGCTCCGCCTATTTGTCTTTGATGCGACTCTTCGCTGCAATCGGCTCAAGCGAGGCCTCAAACGAGCCGGCTGACATTTGGCGTGGATGGCGGCTGATTAAGCTGCCGATCTATTGAAGGAAAACAAAATGGATACGGTCGTGGTATTTCCCCGCATCTCACGGAGAAAAATGAATGGCGTTATACGAGCAAGTCGAGTTCCGAGCTCGTTCGTGTCACGATATGAACTCGTCAAAGTACCACCGGATCGGACGCCAACGTGTTGTTGCTTCACGGGGGCGGCGTGCGGCAGGCAAGCCATTCAGATACGTTCTCCGTTGGAGAGTGAGGATCCCAAACTTGTCCGGCTTCCGACACGGTGCCATTTCTGTCGCTATGGAACGAGCCCCGATTCACTGCCCAATCTTATTCCTCCACCTGGAAACTGTGCTGATCGCAAATCCTCAGCGACGCAACGCGGGCATCGACGGGGATCCGTTGCGGCGGTTGACAAAGCCGAGGGAAAATGAGGCAGGAATGTCTTCCCTGTCAGGCGTCTCCTGGACCCGAAAGGTTTGACAACGTCCCGGTCGAAAGTCTGATGAATGCACATTTTGCTGCTTATATATTCATGACTTATTTCCTGGAGTCTATTAGAGGGACATGACTTATTCAGGCGGGCGTTTTGATTGAAGCTCCTTCTGTCTTGCCTTCCCACGGCTTTTACCTCCTCGACCCCGCCGGCTCCTCGCGCGCTCTGATTGGACGTGACAGATTAGATCCAATTCGGCTTGGTCGGGCAGGCTCCTACTCGCCGTGAACCGCTGATGAGAGAAGCTTTGGGTCGTAGCCTCACATCCATTATGGATCGCGGCTGAGGGGAGCGGCTGGGGGGGGGGGGGTAACAGAACGGTCGCCACGGCAGCTGGTGTGCGTGCATTGGGGGTTAATTCAGGGCGTCCAAGATCAGGGTTCCCGTTAAGACCCTCTTGATAGAACAGCGCACTCCGGCTAGCTTGTCAAATAGCTCGTCAACAAGGCGGCTGCCCGTCGATATCGTTTGTGTCGCCTCGTTCAGGTCGCGGAGGAGCTGGAGCCTTTCGCCAGTTGAGCCTCGTCCGGAATGGTCGCCAGCCCATCACCGGGCTCGTATATCCAAACTGTCGGTCAAGAGCCAGTGTCGTTAGTCTCGTCGCAAAACTGCTCAAAATGGGTGCAATGGTGTTTTTGTTCTTGCTGTCCAAAAGCATTCAAGTATGATTGAGGCAACCTTGCTACCAGGCCAACAAAATCTTGGGGGTCAGGACGCATCTTCCATGAGGCCTCCGACGACGTTGTGCTGCACCACGACAGGGCGAATATTTTTTTGAAGTCGCGGCTAGCTGCTACATCGTATGAAACCTTGTCATGTCAAAAGCTACGAGGTAGGCAGAAATGCGCACACTCAAATTGGACGCCCCATGCCATGGACTCAAACACAAATTGACAACCCTGTGAGAGGATGAAGCGCCACCTCCACGTGAGAAGCCCCCCCCCCAACCCCACCCCCCAGGTCTAGGCTGCACTTCCACAAGCGGAAGCCACTTGCCTCGTCGCGACCCCCTTACTCCGCTCCCTCGTTGTCATCCACAATTCCCTTTCTTGTCATCTGTCCCTTTATCCCTCCATCATCCAGCCTTCTATCCACCTTCATCCAACATTGATCCATCGATCCACCGCCCCATCAATTCATCAGTCATCAGCCCTCCGAGCATCCTTCTGTTGTCGTCTTCTGTCCATCCTCGGATCCATCGACCGTCGTGACACACGCTTGGGTCAATCCTCATCCGCTCAATGCGTTCACCCCTCGGCGGCGCCGCAAAATGCAAACCTCCTTCTTGGCATTCAAACGCGGTGGCCGATTTCCTTCTCGCCATTCGGCTCACGTCCAGCCGGCCCCTTTTTCCGCGTGGAGACAAGCGTTTAGAGCGGCGCCGACGCCGCGTAACGAGACGCTTTAAGTGCTATCTGATCCGTGTCAAGCTCGGGCGTCTGCGGGGGACGTTCCGCTTTATGGCGGCAAACTCTGCTGCCGAGAGGCCGACGAGGAGCGGGAAAGAGCGAGCGTGGCCATCGGACAGCGACACGCCAAAAAGGAGACACTTTGCTGCGCAAATGGACGCCTCCTTGCGCGGGTGCGCTTAGCTGGAAGCCTTTCCGAAAAAAAAAGACGGCGCCTCAAATCCTCTCAACTGATAATCTTTGCGCAGCAGAGTCGCTGCGCACTGGCAAGCGGCACCAATTAGTCTATCTCATCTTAATCCGAGCGCAGAGTCGACCTGGGAGAGGGCGAGCGAGTGCATCATTTCGACAAGACTTCTCATTCAACGCGGTGGCCGCGTCGTGAAAGAGACCCGTCGCCTCAGAGGGGAAAAGCGGCGGCGCCGCTCATCCTTCCCTTCATGTACTCTTGCGTTGGTGCTCATTCGTCAATTCATTTCATTTCTTTTTTTTTTTTTTTTTTTGCGCCGACTATCAAGGTTGTTGCAGTTAATGAAAATGAATGAAAAAAAATGAAAGTCAAATTGGGAAAAAAAAAGAGAAAGGAAAATGAGAGTGCTTGTGAACGACAAAAGCTGAAACTGGAAATTCGCAAACGAAAGGAAAAGGTCCGACAGGGTGAAAGTGAGCTGGACAATTTCCAGACAAACGCGGAAACATTTCCACGGTCTTGAGCAAAACAACAAACGACGACAACAACAAAAGCAGTGAAGTTGGCAACAACTGAAACGCCAGCATAATTGCTGGCGTTTCATTCCACCCGATGTGGACACAAATCCGACTCTGCGTTTTCATGTCTGCTTTGCATGTTGACAACATAAAAAACAAAAAAAAAAAAGAAAGGAAAAAGAACACCAGCCTGCTTTCTCACAACTTCCTCCAAGAAACGAAAACTAGTTTATGTCTGGTCGGCTGGCAGTGCTGCAGGGAGCCTTGCGGGACTGACGCCGGGCAGCACAGATACGTCGCGGGTGCTAGTCAAATCCTTGATTTTGTTTTCTTTTTGTGTACAACACACACACACACACACCCCCCCGTGCAGGCTTCATTCATATTGCGCATGTTCCCTCGTGAGAACCTTATTTCCGGCCTGTCGCAGTGTACACATTCTTCACAATCTCATGACGCCCTGAAGTCCAGAACACACACAGATACAAATACATTTCCAATTCTTCTGGACTACTTGAAAAAAGAAAAAAACAAAAACAAAACAAAGCAGCGATGATTGAGAGCACAGCCACATCTCCAGAGCCCGCGACGCCGCTGCTTTTGCAGTATGGTTGGGGTCATTGTCCATCAGCACTGTGAAGGACCGACTGTCCAAATGAATTGTGAAGCGTTTGGCCCAAATATGAGCAGATTGCCGGAAACACTTGCGAAAGGTCAAGAAATACAAAAGCAAAGCGGTTAGAAGACCACAACACCGATGCGATTTCTGCGCCGCGGCGTTCGCCAAGTAGACTTCACGAAGGTCGAGCTATGCTGTTTGCGTCATTAAGCGTCATTTTTAACTCCCGACGTGGCGCTCGCCGCCGAGCGAGTTGGCCGGCGCTTGCGTCGCAGGTTTTCACAAGTCAAAGCAAAAATGTCAGCCGAGCGATGGCGCGAATCCCGGGCCCCGCGCGGGACGTCCCGTCGCGCCAATATTCCGCTACTCTGCGCGACGCAGGCCTTAGTAGTCCCTTCTACACTTTCGCCAGGTTTCTAGTTTTGAAAGTCTGCAGCAGAAAACGACACCCGGGCCCCGCTCATGAAAAAAAGTGGTTAAAGTCGCAATCAAGCGCCAGCCGAGCCGCCCGGATCAACTTGCGTCGAGCCCCGAAGCCCAAACGTACATTTGGCGCCTTCATGCTAGCCGAGGCTTACGCTCGGAGATAAGAGGTGGCCGCTAATTATCCAATTCCAAATGCGCGGCCGCTGCGCACTCAAGTGTGGAATTCTCTTCGGTCTCCGCGATGAAAAGCTTTTCTGTCGAGAAAGATGAAGGCGGCGGTTCATTCCAGTCCACGGGCTTAACTTGGCGTTTGTCCACTTTCCCGTGGGCCATATCTGACCCCGTCACGCGGACCGCAGGCGGCACATTCGGGGACGCATTGGGATGGGCATTCCCGCCGCGGCACTCCCGGGGGGGGGGGGGCCCCCGCGACGAACGGGCCCTTTAAAATCTTACGTCTTTTCTTGTTGTCTTGGAACGCCAACAAACAACGGCCAGTAATAAAAACAAACGCGCAGAAATTGCTTGAAAGCTTTTCTATCAAGCCCATTTGCTCGGCTGATTATTCTCGGGGTCCGCGCGTCTTTCTTGAATCCGCAACATGCCTTTGTCGTCATCCAGCAGCGGCCGCGTTGGAATGACCTTCGCGTAGAGTGATTTGTCGAAGTCGGCGGGGGTGGGCGAGCGAGGGCTACACGGAAGGTGAAGCGGGGGCGCTTCGGCTCAGGATAAACACGCCGTTGTGAATCTTTAATGCGCTTTTAAGCGGCTTTTTCATTTCAGGTGTATCAGCAAATATGAGGCGTGCCTGTACCATTTCCCTCCTCAAATTTTTCTTGTTTTGCCGTACAAGGCCAACTGACGTGCGATTTTGTCAACTACGATTGCTTCACGGTTACTCTCACGCACTCACTAATTGTGACAAACATTCCTACTTTGACAGAAACCCAAAATGACACATTTCCTCCACCTTTTGTTTCGTATTCCGTCCGTTGAGCAACGTTAGCCGAGCGCCTTGAATTTCTTGGTCGAGCTGGAGGTTAAATGCGGGTAACGCTCACGTCAATGTTCAAGGTTGCGTTTTTAGAGCCGTTTTGCTAGCCATTGTCAAACGCTTGGAGATCGAATGACACGGGAGGCGGCGGCGGCGCGCTGGGCGACGGTTAGCATGTCCGCGTCGCAGTGCTAGAGGTGGAGGGTTAAAATCCGGGCTCCGGCCTCCCTGTGTGGAGTTTGCATGGTCTCCCCGCGCTTGCGCGGCTTTTCTACGGGCACTTGGGCTTCCTCCCACATTCCAAAAAGGTGCACGGCAGGCTAGCGGAATGCCTTAAATTAGGTGCGATTAGCAGCGCGGGTGGTTGTTGGTCGATGCCGGGGATGCGGCGCGTTAGCGGATCCACTTTTGATTGACTCCTGGCCACGCGACAGATTTTCCCCGCCACAACTTTCCCTTCGCCGGCAGCGCACCGCAGCGGATTAATTTCACCGCGCCCTGCGCTAATAATAGATGAGCGCGCGTGTGCGTGCGCTAACGGGGTTTTTGTTCCCTGCGCATTTCTGGAGCCATCTATTATGTAGCGCGCCCGTTAGCGTCGCCGCGGATGCGAGCGCTGAGAAGACGGCCGCCTGACGCGGGACTGCGATGTAACGCGGCATGAAATAACACTCAACTTGGACAATGTGTAAAACTGAGAAAAGAGTTGGGATAACCAAAGCGCCGCGCACAGATAAAGAAGTCACGACTTGTTCATCCGCAGATGGGATGAATAATTTGTACTTTTCCTCGGAGCGCTTTTTGGCATCGTCCGGCGGCGATACGGTCGGGCAAAACGGCGCCGGGCTGGGTAGAGATTGGCGCTACGGATTGGAAAATGGAAGGACTGGGCTTGGTCACGGAATGACATCAACTTTGCCCTGCCAACCAAAAAGTCTCGGGCGGAGGGTCTCGCTCAGCGACACAAACGGTCCGGACGCAAAGGCGCAACTACAAAAAAAGAAAGAAATCAGCTCCGCAATTCCGTCTTCTCACGTGTTGTTGTCGGCAATGACCTCGAAACATGTGCCACGTATTCAGCGGGTCGAATTTGTGAATTCACTCGAACGGCGTCTTGAATGCGCGCAGGAGCTGAGTTACGACGTGTAAGATTTCATTTCTTATGAAATACGCCGAGTGCAAACACGCCGAGAATTGAATCCATTCATTCGGACTTTCCCAAAGAAATCATTGCCGAGGGACATTCTTGTTTTTTTTTACCGGTCTGTGTATCGAGTAGAATGCCCAGAGCTGTTTTATTGATCATCAATGATCGCTTTTTGGCCTGCGTGTTATTAATCCTTCCAATACTTGTGGAGATTACGACAAGACCCGAAGTACAGTATGTGCAGAGCCAATCTCACTGCCCCCCCTTTGGTCTGCCGACAACGGATTTGAAATGAAACCAAGAAGGCACGAAAGTGGAATCAATCACGTCTACTTTTGTCCAAATTGGGAAGCCCTTCACAAACAAGACGCACATTTGACTTTCATCCTTTCCATGCCCAGTTCTCCTGAGAAACCCAACGGAGGCCTGGTGGCCCACTTGGCTCTTGTCTCAGTTTGTCCTTCAAATGGCTAGCGTGCCCCCCCCGGAAACCGAGAGAAGCCTGGAAGCGCCCCCGCAGCAGCAAGGACAAAGCTCGCCATGCCACCGCTTTTTTTTACCCTCTCCCTACCCAGCGTTTTTCCTTTCTGAATTCTGATTGTAATTTCCCCATTGCGGGACAAATAAAGGATATCTTATCTTATTTTATCTTATCAAGCAAGGGACCCGGGGGGGGGGGGGGGAAGCATGTCTTCCAGAAATGTCCCCCCCTTGCTCTTTTTCACACCGGAGTGGCCGCTGGCTGCTTTCGTCCACAGTGTGTGTGACAAATCAATTATGAGGAAAGGGAAGAACCCCCCCCCCCCACCCCCCCCCCCCCAAAGATGCACGGAGGCGCTCTAATATGACAGAACGACCTCACCGGGAGACCCGGCTAAGCCGACAATGATGAAGATGATTCCTTGGCGGCCTCGCGTCGTGCCTTTTCGGAAGATCAAGGTGCCGCGTGCTCCGCGTTCAGAAGTTAAGAAGGGAGAGTCAAGATCTGTGAGGGGCCCGCAGCTCCGCCTCCAAACGGCTGCGACGCCGGCGACTTGGTCCGAGAGCCACTTCGACTCGGTAACGTGAAATGCGCTCGTCAGGTCGACCCGTGAGCGGGTTCACAAAAACTCTGAAGGTGCCTTGGCCAAAAGCAGCCGGGAAGGCGGCCATTTTTGCTCCGAGCCGGCCATTCGGCAGTCATTTCCAGCAAAACAAAAAGCCCTTGTGCAATTGCTCACAGTCGTCCCGTTAAGCAAGCAACGTGATAATTGGTCGGCGTGTCGAGCATAAGGAAATTCCGATATATGCGGAGGGAAGGTTTGAAGCTGCCATTTTAGGATCCTTTTTGGGCCATATTCAGGAGCCTTTTAAAGACAAACTTGTCCAAATCGGGAGCAGGTTCACCGGACGATGGGAAAACGGACGAATTGAAACGATTTTCTTTGCGTCAACTGCACTTGGGCAGGACCTTGCGGCAACGTTTCACACTTTGCAAAGCGGAGCCTTTAAATCTCCACGTGTCAAGTGACACGTGTCGCTGCTATATGTGACACGCGGTTAACGCATGAAACGAGGGAGTCGCTTCAGAACTGTTTTGGTAATTCCGCACGATTCGCGCTAGGCGGGGTTATCATTAGCGCACCTCCAAAAACGTCCGACGAAACCGTGCCTGAAAAGATTGCGAATGGTCCTTTTGACTTTCAATTTGGCAATTTGCAAGACACGCCCCGCCCGGAGAACCGAGGCATCGGTCCTCCCAAGCCAGTTGAACGTCGTAACGTGACATTTGGGACAAATTTGGGATCGTGAGCAGGTCCACATAAAAGGTTTCAATATTCAATCCCGAAAAGACACCGACAGTCTTCCATCTTGGGCAAAGGCCCTTCTCGACATTTGAAATTTGGGAGGCGGCTCTAATCGCGAGCAGACCCGCAGACGAGTCAAGTTTTGAAGGAAGGGCTCGCACGGAGGTGGCGTCGGGCCTTCGTGAGCTCACGGCGAGGCCAAAGAAGCAGCCGGCGTATTTTGGCGCCGCCGCCACGTGTTCTATTTGTGGCTACCGTGAAGAACGATTGCGGTTCTCTCGCTTGCGAGCTTCCCTCCTTCTTTCGGGTTTTTTTTTTTCTCTCACATCCCGATCTCCCGCGGGCCCCCCGCCGGCCTCGCACTCCCGCAGCGCGCTCCCTCCTCGTCACCTCGCCAAATTAGCGGGCGGGCCGCGGGAAATTTCTCCTTGAGGACGACTCCTAACCTTTGCCGCCGCCGCAGCCTCCACGCTGACATTTTACGACGCTCGGCTGGCAGCGGTTGCGTGCGCGTGTGCGCGTGTGTTGTGGTTTTTTGCCTCTGAGCACGCACGCGAAATAATTAATTTCCGCTGCCGAGTGTGAAGGCGCCGTGTTTCCTGTGCATCTTTTTTTGTTCTCCTCTTCATCCTCCCTCAGTGCTGGCGCCGCTCGATCGTGCCCTTAAAAAAAAAAAAAATGCAATTGGGGGGAGGGGCCGGGGCGGGATGGAGGGGCGGGGGGTGGAAGCTCCAATCAGACCAGTCCAGTGGCAATCGATGGCCGAGTGAGAAGATTCACAGATGAGGAATAAAGCACTTATTTAAAAAAAAAAAAATACAAAAATCATCTGCAGAAATATTTGTCTCGGCAAAATTTCTTGACAAAACGTGACAAAAAAAAAAAACACCTACGTTGATGCTAAACTCACCCTCAATCAAGAGTTGAATCTCAGCAGCAAGCGATAAGAACTTTGCAAGGTTTTGGCGTAAAAAAGGAAACGGCGGATACGATACCGCACAAAAAGAAATCTCTCGGCGGGCCTTGGCCTTGATTTGAGATATTTTGGGTTGCATTTGAGGTTTTGCTGCAAACAGCAACAATGGCCACACTCACACTGACGCACAAGGTACAGCACTGGAAATACTTTGCTGTCAATCAACAATCCCTCCCAAAATTCTTCATATATCGATAACAAGTGCCAAAAAATATATATATACACAGTATATTTGTGGACTGTGCCTTTACTGTGCACGTTTTCATAATTGCCTGCTTTAACATGATCAGAGTCACGTCCCCATTGGATCTCAAAAGGAAGCGCCTGGTCGGGACGGTACCACCTGCGCCTCAATTTGAGATACAGCAAAAACCCCGCTCTCGCTCGCTCGCTCTCTCTTTCTTTTTTTTTTTTTAACCACCTTTTTGTGTCAATCGTCCGGATGGGATCAACACCGCCGTTTTTGAGACAAGCGCGTCTTTGCCAGACCGCCGAGATGACGCGCGGCTCGGTGCCAACGACAAACTGCGCAAGTTACGCCGTCTCCGAGCATTTCTTGCAGGGATCCTCGGTAGGAAGCATTTTAACAGCTTTTTTTAGATTTGGGAAAGAACAAAAAAAAAAAAAAAAAAAGGGGGCTGGAAGCACATGAAGAGCTCTTACACAAAAAGTGGCCGATGAGACCGAAAAAAAAAAAAAAACCTTGGCAGACAAAGAACGAGCCAAGTTTGCCTTGATTGGAGATATTTCTACTTGGTTACATTTGCAGTTTGGCCAGCGGACTCCCTCCTCTCTCTGTTTTCGCTCCACAAATTTGATTCGCGCTCAAGTTAAGCGCAGAGGCGAGGCCTGGTCCTTGGAGTGGACGGATGGCAGACTTTGGCATGCGCGCGCGCACACACACACACACACACACACACACACACACACACACACACACACACACACACACACACACACACGGCCATGAATGAGCCGGCCAAATGGGTGCAGCCGCACACACGCTCCAGTAGCGACACCAGCCGAGCGTCATCATCGTCCTCCTCCTCCTCATCATCATACTTGCTGCACACACCACACTGAGCAACTGATGCTCAGTGAAGAGAGGCCGGCGGAGTGCAGCGTGGAGCGCGCGTGCCTTCGAGCACACGCGCGTAGCGTCCAACACTGCGGCGAGGCCATTCATCCATTTCATCCATTTCATTTGTTCGCCGATTGAATTCAAAACTCAGTTTGCTCCAATCGATTTTCCCAACGGAATGACATTGAAGTGAATCACCGTGATCTGTTCCGGCCCCGCCTTCCCAAAAACGGCCATCGTAGCGTTTTGCCTTGCGAAATCAAAAATTGAAATTGAAATCAAAAATATTCAACAATGACAAAAAATTGAAAAAAAGAGACGGCAAAGGAATGAAGCGGTGTTCATAAAGTGTCACGACTGTACACGTTGCACTTATTTGTGTGTTGCACGTGTGCCTTTAAGGGGCGTTGCGTCGCCATGGATATCTGTTGGTCTGCGTGCAAGCGACTGGCTTGGTGTTTCTTTTTTTTTTTTTTTTTTAATGACGGTGGCTGGAAAGGCATCAAAGAGCGGCGGCCTATCTGCAAGCTCAAATTTTTTGTGGGCAACACACACACACACACACACACACACACACACACGCACACACACACACACACGCACACACACACACACGCACACAAAATCTGACTGAAGAGGCAGCTGATAACATGAAAAACACCAAAGTTAATTTGGGGCACTCATGAGTCAAGGTTGCGCCGCAATTGTTGTTGCTTGAAACATTTTCTATCAAAACCGGATGGCCTAGCCCTGAACCACACACAGACAGTGGAAGCCAATAGTCAGCATCTTACTTGTTTGGAAAGATACAAGGACACAAGAGAGGGGTGGGGTTAGAACAGTGGTGGGCAAACTACGGCCCGCGGGCCGAATCCGGCCCGTTGGTCTTTTTAATCCGGCCCGCCGAAGGTCGGTCCACAATTAAGGTTCGATATGAATGATTGCATTCATTTCAATTGGACTTGTAATGACAGGCATTTCACCGCCAGGTGGCGCACTGACTTGAAGTTGCAGAATACGGGGGGGGGGCAATCTTTTCGACCACCTAGTACCTCTGTATCGCTCTATACTTCTACTGGTCTGATCACAACCCATCTGCAGCGATGCACAGGCTAATATAGGTCATCAACAACACTTGTCATTTAAAAAAAGTATATTAATACCGTACTTTCATGCTTTTGTTCTGTTGTTGTTTGATATGGACTGTCAACAAATGCAGTTTTTTTTAATGTACCATAGCTCGTGCTGACCTGGCCCTTCTGTCAAATTTTAAAAGTCAATGCGGCCCCCGACCCAAAAAGGTTGCCCACCCCTGGGTTAGAAGGAAAACATCGGTTCGATCCTATCTGTATGCAAAATAAACTATGACAAGGAATTTTTAAAAATTGAAAATTCACGGGCCAAAAGTGGCCAAATGTGGCAAAACAGAATGTTGTTTTTTTTAATGTGTATATCGCAGATTTTTTTTTTTTTTGTACAGTCCTGTTACACAACTGCTCATCTCTGGAAACGTAAACATTGTGAGCTAATTGAATAAGGCTTACCAGCGCGAGGTAGACCAAATGTAGTCAATAACAGAGAGAGGTTGGAAATCCACCGCTGGTGCTCTTTCAATCACTTTATTAAACAAACGCAAACAAAATCAAGGCATCAGAAGCACAAACTCCGCCCACTGGCCACTTGCCTCAACTAACACGGTGCGGCGGAGCGACGAACGCGATAGCCAGGCCAATTAGCGCGTCTTACTTTCCATTCACATCGACAGTCAGCAATTAGTGTCCAACGTATCGACGGTCGTCCACCCGAAATAAAAACCTGCGCCGCGCGCGCCGTTTGCTAGGCATGCAGGGGTTGCGTTTGAAATAAAGAACACAATAAATGCTTGGTCGCTACTTGACAGATTTCATCTACTACCTGCGATAAAAGAAGCATTACTCGATTTCAAGAGCTGAGATTGGAAATGAGATCCCCCCCCCTCCCCACTGCCGGAGCGTTTCCTTCCATTTGCCTCAACACCCCAAAAACGTAGCAAGTCAGATTGACGCAAATATTCATCGCCATCTTAAATCACCAATCCAAAATACCAATTTCATGTGCGCTGTGACAAAATCGACCAAAAGAACTGTGTGTGTGTGTGTGTGTGTGTGTGTGTGTGTGTGTGTGTGTGTGTGTGGTAGGCAATGGTCATCTTGTTGGACTTTGGCTGGATGACCCGAGCAGCCGCCATTTGCATCGGTGTGGAAGATCAGAAAATGTGCAAATCCTTGAATGCGAACTTTCATCTTTTAATGACTGCAATACCATGGAGACCGTTTGTATGTCATTCTCACATACATACATACACACACACACACACACACGACAGTACGAGAAACAGCTCGTTACACATGCTCAGATATTGTGACAAAAAGAAGAAGAGAATCAGGCAGCAAGAAACTTTGGAAAGTGCATTTGCATAATCTCTTCCTTTCAAGAGTGCGGCAATAATAAGCTGCACTGCTATCTGCTGCTAAACCCGGTGTGTGTGTGTGTGTGTGTGTGTGTGCGTGCGTGTGAGCCTCAGTGCTGCTAAATTTCATGTTCAAGCTGTTTATCTAACCAACAGATGCAGGATAAAGACAATGCTGCAGCAACACCGTTCGACTCCATATAATCTTTGAGCACGCTCACCGGTGCCTGAAACACACACTGTACACACACCAATACTCAGATATGTTTGCTCTCTAGAGCTAATTTCGGTCCTAAAAAAAAAATCGAGCCCGATCCGAACCGGCCCGAGGGCGTACCGGAAGGAGCAGTACAATTGAAAACCGTTTGATTAATTTAATTGTTTTACATGGCATTTTAGAGTAATATTCATTTTTTTTTTAACAAAGTCAAATTCTACTGTGAAATGTATGCTATTAAATACAGACATGACAGATTCTGGAACGGATTAAGGGCCTTTCTATTCATTTCAAAGGGGAAAGATGATTTGGGGTGATGATTTTTGATATACGGTACAGCATTAACCATTTGGGTGTATCATTTCCATCCTCCACCCGTCTAAATAACCGCTGAGGATTACGATTCGTTGCAAATCGCGATAACCATCAATAGCAATATTCAATTGGCTTGTGATGTTTACCGGACTGGAGACACGCCGTTGAGTAACTAACGTCCGCTTGTCCACATTGCTAACGCGAGTTTAGAAACTCTGGAGTTATTCTCAAGTTAGCTTTCTCAGCTGCGTGTGACGTAAGAAATGACTTCTATGCGCACGTACGTGCGCACGCACACTTTGTTTGCCATATAAATACCCGCCCCCCCCCCCACCATCTGTGACACCGTTTCTCAAAACGAAGTCACCACTTTGCCATCTTGCTTTGTGGAACCGAAGCGCACACACTTGACACACTAAGAGGGATGCTTTCGAACAACAACTGTTCGGACAACAAGACCTTCATAAACAAGATGGAGGCGAGGAGGAAGGAAGGAGAGGGGGGGGGGGGCGCACGCGCACCCTCAGTGAGCTGATTGTATTTGGCTGTTCATCCCCAATCGAGAGGCTCTTTGATCACACATCAAACAGATAAACAACACAAACGCACGCATTTCCAAAGACGGGCACGTGGGCATGAGTGGGGGGCTGGGGGGGGGGGGGCAGGGGACTCTGCGTTCCGGGGACTGCACTGAGAGGAGGTGGGTGTGAGGAGGAAAGCTGCGACGGCAGATGGGATGAGAACATGACAAGTCGCACGTGTGCGTGTGTGTTGAGAGCGTGCGCGCGGGGGTCACGCTTGTTACTTGCGACGTCACCTCGCATCAGTGCAAAGCCGAGCCATCCGGTTCCACGCAAAACCCGCTTCAGCGCTCGTCTCGTTCTTGGGGGGGGGGCGACGCTCTGCGGCGATGTGCTTCTTTCTTGACAACCGCAACGTGTTTTTGCGGTTCAACATGGCGGCATACGCGGGCCAACGGACGCACCGCTCGGCCGATTTTAGTGCCTTCTGATGGCATCGCAATCATCTGGATTTTTTTCGGACGAAACGACAGTACTGCGTATCCTCCGTTTGTCATCCATTGTCAGAGCGGTGATGTCCACAACAAAGACATTTGATTGGATCTTTTATTTTTTTTATTTTTTTTTTAAATTAAATTTACAGTGTACGGTTTCACTTTTCCTTCGAAGTCGTTTTGGGACCAAATTTCCAATTGGCAATATCACCCAAAAATGGTCCCCAAAATAGACACGTGAGCTCAGGGCGCAGGAAAAAAAATAAAAATAAAAGAATGTCACCAGGATACACGGCTTTGCCAAAATTGGTGCATTTTGGCGCATGGGGAGCCGCTACTCGGCGAAGGAAGAGCGATTGTTCGTCGGCGTGCGTATGACTCCCGAGTCGCACTCCAGCACGATTCCCATTCTTCCATTCAGACGGGATTTGCATAATCGGCACATTTTCCACGGGTGGGAACAAACGAGCGTGGACTCCTCGACAATCTTGACATAATGTACGTAAGGATGCACCCACCCGCACGCAAACACTGGGCAACGCTCCCGCCCGAACGCCTTTAATGAGCGAGATAATGTAGGCGGCTGCTTTTTTTTTTTTTTTTGTTGTGAAACTTCACGCCGGGCTGCGGCGCGCGCAAAGCGGCAGTCTAAATCCCTTTCTTCTGCCTCGTCTTCCTTCCTGCTCCTCTGGTGAGCGCTGGCGATTGGCTTTTTAATTGCTTTCTGAGTCACCTTGTTCGTCCGGAGGTAGGCGGGAAGGCCGCGGGAGGGGCGGCGGGCGGGTGGGCTAACGAGGGGAAAAAGCAAACAGCGAGTCGGGTGGAAATGTGGAGCTGACGAGCTTCTGCTCGAATCCTTTGTTAAGTCCACCGGAGCAAATGAGAACATTGAAGAGCAAAAGCCAACGTTTGGTGGTCAACAATGATGACTCGAGTAGAGGAAGATCCGCGAAAAGCATTCGCCTCGTCGCGGCGAATGTCGCCTTTGTGTGAGCAAATGTATTTGGACGACGGCATTTGGGAGCACGAGGCGTTTCGTGGACGGATAGGACTGTTGAAGAAAAATTTAAAGGGTTAGCGCACCGGTGTCAAAGTCAAGGCCCGGGGGCCAGTTCCGGCCCCCCCGCGTCATTTTATCTGGCCCGCGGGAGCGAATCATGTGTGTCAACAATCACGATTCTTGCCGAAATCTGGACCGAAATGTCAAATTGTCAAGGGTGAGAAATAACGGTGAGATTTTGCAACCGGCCCTCCGAGGGAAGCCGTCACTACGAAGTGGCCCGCGACAAAAATGAGTTTGACACCCCCGGCGTAGTGGCGGTTACGGCTGCTATTTCTGTATTGTATATATTCCAATATTGTATTATTGGACGCAGGCATGGTCAAATGTACGTTAGCTTAAAAAAAACATAGGCTAGCGTGCATGCATGCTAGCCGATGTTTTGGCAAAGGTGGCCGAAGCAAAACGGAGTTGCGTTGTACTTGAGTATTTAACAATGTACTCTATGCATGTTGCCTTAAATTTTTTTTTTTTTGCATTTCTGTGGGAAATGACAACATTTTTTGCACGGATATATTTCGGGACGGTATACCGTGTCGTGTTTTAGGGCTCTAATATGCATCCAAATGCAAAATACGTCAACATCTCGAGTCCAATCACACGTCAAATCTTTTATTGCCTCTGCTCGCAAGTGTTGCCAAGTCACCGGAAAGGTGAAAAAAAAAAGTCATTTTGAATGTTCGCCGTGACGCATTAGTAGCTAAGATTCTGAAGTTTCAATTCTATTCTAAGATTCAATAAACACCTGCGACGGAAATACATTTCAAAGGGGGGGGGGGGGGAAGGAAAAAGAGAAGCACGCCAATTTAAAGGTTGCTGAATAGAAAACGTTTGACGAAGGCCAGCGAGCCGCCCGCTCGCGCGGCCTCATTTCCGAGAGAGCCTTTCCAGTATTTCCAAGGAAACGTGTTGAGAAGGCGTTTCAATCTAAGGCGGGGCGTGAAAGGCGTCGCTGAATACATTTCGACCAGCGTCAAAGCGTCTCAGACACGAGGCGCTCAAATCAAGTCAACCGTATTTATAGAGCACTTATAAAACAACCGCAGCGCTCCGCAGCGGTGCTCTGCATGAGACCCGACAGGAATATTAAAGCACAAGTACGGGAAGAAGACGGAGAGAAAAAGGCAGAAGAATGAAAAGGCAATACGGGCGCCACGGCGCGCACGGCGGCGCCCGCTTTGGCTACAAGCTTCGGTTTGAACGCAAACAAACGAGCGTTTCGGCGCTCGCGGGCCTTCGCCGAATAATATTCCGCGGCTAGCGCGCTGCTCATGGCGCAGAGGGTTCGGCGGGACACGGGACGAAAGCGTGGAAAGTCCACAGATAAAGTGAACGGAGCCGTTGTGGACCGGCAGACGCACGCGCGGCAAAAAGGTCACCGCTGGAAACGCGACGCGAGGAATTCGACAAAAGGGGAAGGTTCACGGGGCCGTCGTCAAACGCCGCCGACCGACTCGCGAGAAGAAAAGACCAACAGATGCTCGCCATTTTCCAAAGCTTCCGAGCAAAGCGCACCTCGGGAGAAGTCCCAAGGTGCGCTTTCCCGTCTCATCTTATTATTTGGAATCAATACGCTCACGATCCGAACCTTGACAGCGTTCATATTTCGAAACGAATCCGAAGTGGTTTCTTTCACTGGGAAAATGATAGCGGCCGATTTTCTCCAACTTGCATAATTAAACGAAACACAATAGAATATTCCGACTTGTTCCTCCTCCGCGGCGCGGCGACGCGACGCGCGCGGCGCACCCACAAACGCGCGCTCGCCAAATAGCTCGCTAACGAGCTCAAAAGGTGCGAAGTTTTCGCCGCTAATTAAAAAGCGACGCCTGAGTTTCAAACTTTTAATATGTGACTCGTGATGTCATCCTCAATCTGCCAGTCATCCCATTTTGGGGAATTTGATACTCCTTTCACAAATGAGCAGAGGCAGCGCTCCAAGTAGAGCCACCCGAAAAGCTCCGGAACCATCCAGAAGGATTCAAATGTGCGGACAGGCGACCGGAGCATCGCGGAGGATTCAGAATAAACCATCGGCGTGCTTTTATCGAGCCATCGGGAGAGAAGTCGTCCAAACCGGCTCGAAGGATCCATTCGGAAAGAAACGGGGACTATCCAGAAGAACCATCCCAAAGACCCAGAACCGTTCATAAGGATTCTCAACCATTTTGAAGCAGCCAGAATTATGTGTAACTAGACGGAATGATTCACAAGCAACCAAAATCGTCTGGAATGACTCGGAAGGACCGTCTTCCCTCGCTGGAACGGGACAGCGCATTTGGGTTCTGCATCCTGATTGGCTAAAGCCTCGTGGCGGTGCAGCTCGGCAACATTTCTCCACGACAAAATGTCAAAATGTCGACGAAACGTTCTGTACATTATTTCGAAAACCTATCAACAACCGTCTGTGCCCTATGTGTTGTGTTGTGTTATTTTGACTTCAAAATGGCGCCGCGAGAGTGGCTGCCTTTCCAGCAGCTCCTATATTTTGTTGTTCTACTTCTTCCTTTCATAACTTTGCTGCTGTGAATTGGGAATTTCTCCATTGCGAGACTAATAAACGTTTTCTTATCTTTTCTTATCTTATATTTTTGATGTTTTTTTTTTTTTTTTTTAAATGCTCGGACCTGAAATAAAGTTTCATGCTTGGTTTCCTTCGATATGGTCTTGTAATGTATTTGTAATTATTGAAAAAAAAAAAAAAGCAGAATCAAACAAACCAAAATTTGAATTGATCCTCTGCAGTTATTCGTTCATCACACTTCGAAGACGTGTTTTATTCGTCTAAGCCTCCATTTTGTTTCTCACCTGAAAGGCTTTGAATGAGCTCGCCAGCTTCCGCGCGCATCCGCGGCGTTTTGCTTTCCAGAGATAACGTGGAGCAAATCCCTTCCTTCTCCCCTTCGTCAGTGCCGCTCGCTCCCTTTATTCTAACATCAATCGCTTGTTCCCTTTTTTTTTTCGCCGCATCTCACCCCCCCCCCCCCCCCCCCTAGACACGAACCTCCACGGGAAGAGGAATAAATGGCGCCAGCCAGCCCAGCGCAACACAGCACAAGGCTTTGCAGATAAGCCGTTTGCCGAACGTCGGCGTCAAAGGTTGGCCGTTCTTGCAGTGGGTGGGAACAGGATGTTCCGGGAGGGGGGGGGGGGAGCACGCAAATCAGCCATCGGTAGGGAAAGTCGTCCACGTGCAGGTTTGGAAAACGGACGTGTTGAAAAACGACAACGCGGCAGAGTGGGAAATGAAACGACGTCACCGCAAAGATTCAAACGGAAGCAAGATGAAAGATCTCAAATCAGAGACAAATCTGCTTGTTGCGATGAAGAAATACCAGAATTCCAGATGGGCATTACACACACACGCACACACACACACACACACACACACACACACACACACACACACACACACACACACACACACACACACACACACACACACACACACACACACACACACACACACACACACACACACATATGCGACTTGAAAGAAAGCCACTTGTGTTAGGCTAGCAACATTTGTTTTTTTTTCCCCGAGCTGGGTTGACAAAAAAAAATCGACCTTCCCTTTTCTGTGTACCTTGATAGGACTTGCAGCCTGTACGTCGACTGCGCGCACATTGTTTTTTCCGGTGCTCATAGAGTGTCGGAAATAGAGATGCTAACAGACCCCCCCCCCCCCCCCCAAAAAAATTAATCCTTGTGAATTACTGTGCAGTGCTTGGCTGCAACAATACAGATGGAGGATGAAAGTCACATTTATCTTTTTACCGGCAGCAAATTTGAATGAGGTTGAGTAGACGGAACACTTGTCGGAGGAAAAAAGATAAAGCGAGCGACTTTCGCAACTCGTCGGAGCTGAACGCACGTCGGCCACGCGGGCAATCCGGACGTCCGCTTTTGTTCTGGACTCGTCGTTGAAGGCGACGTTGAGCATTGTCACAAGACGTCGGCGGCTGCATGAGCTTCTCGCGGTCGTCGCAAGCTAGCGTTTGGTAGGTGCTTGTTTTCTCTGTTTGCTGTTCTCCGGCTGGACTGAACCCTCAAGCCTGTACGCCGGGCAGCTTTTTTTTTTTTTTTTTTTTGTGTGCTTGCTGTTGTTGAACGAATGACTTTGATTCTTGTGTGCCTTCCGCCGTGCGTCGTCGGTCCATCTGGTTGCCTCGTTTGATAAGAAGGAGGGCCAAGTGGCAAGGTAGGCCGCTACGCTAGCTTTTCACAAACTCAATAGCCTGCGCGTGTGGCGGAGAATGCTGAAGTATCAAAATATCCTTCAACATGCCAAGACCAGACAGAGGCGAGCTCCGAAAATGTTCCTTTCTTTTTTTTTTTTTTTTTAAAACACCTGTCAAGTGAGCAGAGCAGATGGTCAGCTCCAAATACATTGCCACAGGCGGCGAAGAAAGTGGGAGGGGTTCTGGATCTGTGTGTGTGTAAACGTGTACGCACCAGCTCATTGTTGGAGGTCAGCCAGAAGACCAGCGGCGGACATCTGGCGCACATCCCGAGGTGCCCACTCGTGACCTTAATGTATGCGACGCACTTTTGACTTCAGGGTTGTTTTTTTAGGGGGCTTCGAGCAATATTGAGGGAGGGGGGGAAAAAACAACGTGGGACTTGAGGTGCTATGAGGTGAACGTGCTCCTGAATTGTCGTTTCAAGGTCTGTCCTTGTAGCGTAGATTGACGAGTTTCCGATTTGATAGCGAGTCATCAGACTTCGCCGCGGCGCTTGGCCCGCCCGCAACGATGAAAGCGCTTCAGCGTCATCCAGGCTAGTTGATATGCTTCAAATTTGGGGGCGAAACCTCAAGGATGAATACTCCTTCACCAAATTTCATGCTGCTGAATCAAATTCACACGAATGGCCCTCAAGTTGGCTTTTTCCAACCAAAATGGCTGACTGGATATTTTTCAGGCAAGCATTACAAAGACATTTTTGTCAATCACCTCAACATGGACACGCTTATCACATTTCGAGTCGCGATCGATCTATCTGCCACGTTGCTACGTGGAATTGGATTGGGCGGAATTTGCACATTTGCATAAATGGCCAAAACGCTTCGGACAAAAATGGCCGACTTCCTGTGTCTTTTTGGGAGACATATTTTTTTGCTGCTACCGTCCTCATGATAGAAATGCCCACCAAATTTCAAGTGGATGGGATAAATTTTATTGTCAAATGTACTGTGTGCGAAACATACCTCACAGATGAAATTTCTTCCCTCTCAACACAGAGGGAAGTGGTTATCGGGTTTGAATTCTACCACGCATGCGAGTTAAGTGAGGCTACGGTGGCCCGAAAGGGACAAAATAATCTAAAAGTGAAGCTGTGATGAGTTGAATGAATGAATACGAGATGGAGAGTCGCCTCGGTCGTGAGTCAAAATCCGAGCGATGTCATCGGCCGATACCTCATCACGACTTGACGTCTGAGTCCTCCTGGTGGCCGAGCATCACTTTAACAGAGGAAAGCTCTTATTTATTTATTTTTTTCTTGGGGGGGGGGGGGTTGTTGGTAGGTGAGGGTGGCGGCAGGAGTTAAAAGCACATCTCCGAAAAGTCCAAGTGCTCTCAGCACTCCGGAGACAAAGCGCGAGCGCTACTGGCAGCCGGGAAGTGGGCTCGCAATGACCAACTGAAGACAACAAACGAGGATGAGCGAAATGTTGAAGCTTTTATCTTTTTTTTTTTGGGGTCCTTAAAAGCACAGCGAGACCTCCCTCCCTGCCCCGCCTCCTCCCATCTATGCGACTCTGCAAAATGAAGCGACTCACTTCCTCGGCGGCGCGACCTGGGAATTGCCCGCTGTCGGATCGTCACGTCGGACGAGACGACAGATGGAACCCGGAAGCCGAAGTGACGAGATAGACGCCATATCTTTCATTTAGCAACCGACGTCAGCCGACTCGTGTCCATAAATCACGATGACTTTGATGAGTTGGCAGCTGGCTGACGACAGCTCGTCAAACATCATCGGCAGCCTTTGACATATGTACACTCATTGATCGCGCGTATGTGGTAATAAGCTGGTAATAAGCATATCCGGGCGGGGGGGGGGGTCTTTTTGGAATTCGATGAACCGATATTAATCTCAACGTGTACGTCGAACCGAAAGCACTAACGTGTAATATGATACACAAAACAGTGCGGCGTGACCACGCATTACTCCAATGGACTGAAGTGGACTAGCATCCTGTTGTTGTTGTTTTTTTTTTTCCCGAACGTAACTGAGAGAGGGGCGGCACAGTGGTGGAATGGCTCACAGTACAGATGTAAAAGTACAGGACACGCTGCCAACACGCAAAAACCACAGCGCAGATACTAACTGCACTACTGAGAGAGAGAGAGAGAGACAGAGGGAGACACAAAGTTATTCTGCTGAAAAAAAAAAAAACAACCTTTAGTCATCAAAAGGCTTTTGTGGACATTGTGAAATAAACAGTGGCTTTTTTTTATTTGATAAAATCTGGGAAAATAAACTATTTTAAAGTACGGCATTGTTAAAATCATCGGAATATTTCTTTGGAGTAAAATTGTACTACTAAGAACATATTTCATCAGAATGTTACCTCATCTTACATTTTAATGGCCATATTATAGAGTTGTCGGTTATGAAATATATATATATTTTTTATTTGTCTCATTTTCACCCTTTTGGCTTCTGCAGAGAGATGAATGGTGCGCGCGAGCGTGCGCACACACACACACACACACACACACACACACACACAACGGGGTACTGTAATATGGGAAAAGTCAATTCATGATATGATTGCATTGAGTTATGAGCTTGGTCACATACATCCAACTCCTATGTCAAGGTACTTCACTGCATGGTGTATTGCAAGGATGCCACATACAAGCATATTTTGTGCGTGTGTGTGTGTGTGAGTGTGCTTGTGTGCACGCCATGCTGACACCTTAGGCAGGCCAGGTGGCGTTCAGGTCACATGACCACTTGATGAGGGCGGCCATCTGCTCGCTGTGAACGGGTGCGCGCGGGGGTGTACGGTTTCAAAGGCATGCTGGAAATCTCCTGGAAAATGTCCATGGAAAGTGAAACCGGGCAGATTTTGGCAACTCGTTTCGCAGGTGTCAAATTTCATTTGCCGCGTTGTTCGCCGGCGTACGGGTCCCCGTCGTCTGCCGTCCCGCCGCATCGCAAACGCCGCATCGAATATAAAGGCCCCTTTTGGCGTTTGCCATCGTGAGATTAGATCGTCATCCGTGTTGATTCACGTACGGCTGCGGGAATGTTTCGTATCTCCAACACGCCTTTGTAATTATGATGCCTTTATCGTGGGCCGACATCTTTTTCACGCCAATTACGGCTTGACGCGACGCGCATAGAAACACACGCACACAGCGCGGTTTCCTATTGTTGCAGTAATCACGTGATTGGCTACGTATTAGCTTAGCGTGCGCATGAAGTCACACCGATGCTAACGCAGCGATGCCGCATGTTCCTAAAGCAAAATTAGCAACCTTAGCTTAGCATGTGCGGTTACTTAAGCAGATTGCCAGATTTAAAAAAAAAAAAGAAAAAAAAGAAAAACATGAAATAAAATAAAAGGTCGACTGCAATTTTCCTGTCTGCTCAGACTGTTAATCGGTACGATTAGCGATGAGACGAATAAAATATTCATGCGGTTCCATTCACAGAATGCCCGGTCATCACTTCTCTTCCCCTCATGAACATGCGCACAGCATGTCAAGTAAGCTAAGCAGACGCCCAGCAGAAGATGTCAGGAATTCAAACGGGCTTGCACAGACAATACACTTTTTGGACACGTAGACAAATACGCCCAGGAGAAGATTTTGTTTTTCCCTCCCAATTCCAAATGCCGCCGACGTGTCCGATCGCATCACGCAGCTACGCCGCGGCATCGCATCCCGCCACGTGATAATTGCTCGTCACGGCTTCCCGATCGGGACGCGGCCGAATGTCACAGCGAGGTTTTCTTTTCCCAGCCTTCCTTAACGAAAGGGGCGCCGCGCCTCCGGCGATGAGATTTCGCCTCGGCCGAGCCCGGGATTCCGAGTGAGCCTCGCGCGTTCCGCTGGGACATCGAGTCCCTCGGAAATTGCACGCCAATGCAGCGAGTTGCTGTCAAACGTCCCCCCTAAAAAAGTAGCACAAGAAAATAGCATGCATCCATTTTCTCGAGCGCACGTCCTCATTTGGGTTAAGAGTGAACGCGACTCTATCCCGGCTGACTTTGGATGAGAGAAGGGAGGGACACACCGGACTGGTCAGAATACGTATAGACAGCGATTGCCAATCAGTGAAATACACACTAGGACAACCGAAGGACTGGTCGCCACTCCATCCGCTAGTTCGTAAGGGGAAGAATGTTCCGGCTAAGAAGGCTTCCCATGTTCGCGATAAATGTTTCAAAGGTTTTTTTTTTTTTTTTCCATATGCTTTGGTTGTGCGGTGCCATGTCTCGTTACGTGATGCATCCAATAAACGGAAAATCAGAGCCTCGACAGGCTACATGTTAATTTCCCGGAGGGACGGCGCGATGGAACGGTCGCGTGCCAACGCCCAGAGGGCAACGCCGCGCACTCGCGTTGTAATACAAACATCATCTTCATATGACATGTGTCGTCACATCAATATTTCAGCGCATAACCTGCACGCCTACTTTATTTATTTGCGGTAATGAAGCGAGATTCCAAAGGCGCTCTTGTTAATAACGCCGTGTGAAAGGCTGTCATGCCAAAGCCAAGAACGAAGCGCGGCTCGAGCGTCTGATGAGCAAGCAAATGTTGGAGGAAGCACCGATTGGCCACAAGAATGACTAATGAAGTGCCGCCTACACCAGGGAAAATACAATGGCATCTTTATACTGTACCGAGTGGGATAAGGTACAATTAGAGATTGGCGGCTTCCCGCCCCGGGAGGAGTCTCGCGCTCTCCAATGACATCACAAAATTGCCGTGAATTTGTTGTTAATCTTTTCAAAAAAAAAAATAAAATGAACCACAAGGGAAATATCTCAACACAAATGAATTTCTCGAGTACACGCGGGTTCCCCGTGGCGATGACGACCACGCAAAAGAGGAAAACAAGACCCGCTTCCCAGGGAAAAGTGCGTTCAATTGTTCCTGACTAATGCGCACGTGTGATATTCCGCAGGCACCTTATCAATTGATTGTCAAGCGGCGCCAGGCGGCGGGGCGCTTATCTGGGCCGCTCCTTATCTCACCATCCGCGCCCCCCCCCCCCCCCCCGATGCGCGGCCGGCCCGCATTATTATCGCAGGGAAGCACTCAGGCTGCGACCGCAGACGGATGCGCGCCGCCAGCAAAGGCCAATTTGGAGGGGCCTCCCTCGTCGCTCGATGGAGGAGGGAAGTCGACGGCGCGGCGAGGCGGGGACGCCAGGCTGCGTCGAGATCCCTCGTTGGCGTGCGGGATGCCGTCACGCTCCTTTCACCGCTACTTAAGTCGAAGGGCTCGTTTTGGAGGTTTTCGCTGGGCCAATTTCAGTGGAGTGCGGGGCTCAGCAACCTGAAATACGCATAAGAAGCATTTTGGCCGCCTACCACAAAAAAAAAAATAAAATAAAATAAAAACAACAACACTGGGAGCTGAAAAACCCTTTTGCCATCTACAGCATTGCACATGGGACGTTCAAAAAGCCTGTTTTGCATTTGTTCCCCCTGCAACTGAAACAATTCAAATTCATCGTTTAATTCAAAAGGACGGATTTCATTCACAATGGAAACTATGTCGTGGGAAAGTACCGTAATAGCCAATTGAAATATTTCACCCCCCCCCCCTCCCCAAAAAATGTTTTATTCTCTTTCGAGCGCCATTTCAAATTGTGCAAAGTAAAATAAAAACAAAAACGAATTGAACAATCAATTTTTTTGCAAATACGTCAGCAAGTGGCTGATGGTCCCGTGGTGTAGTACCACGTTGTGCCACAACAGGTGGGGCAGCACTGAGCTCAACTGGAAGACATTCAGAAGAGGCAGAGAAGGCTCCGAACTAAACTCTGGTGATAGTCATTTATGACACAGTTTAAAAGGACGTCGTCACTGTCCAGACAAACAATGAATGACTAGTTAATCCAGTTGAAGATATAGATGAGCTTAAAAAAAAAACAAATCGACATCCCGACTGGATGTTCTACTGCAGATTACTTGAGAACGGAAAAGGGTAGAATCAAAGGTTTTTTGGAGGCGAAAGAGTCGTCTTGTTCCACTTGCTCCATTTGACAACAGTCTGCAGGCCTTTTGAAAAACATCTGAAAGGCTCTCAAACGACTTGACGAAGCGAACATGCTAACGGGTTTTGCGAGGCGGGCGCGCTCGCCAGCGAGCGTGCGAGGAAAATAAAGCATGCGAGTATACAGCGGGATATCGGAGTGCAATCAACGCCTCGCGTTCTCGTCCAAACGACTCGGTCGTGTTTGCGGCTCGGAGTCATTTCGTGATGCTCCTCGGCGACCATTCATCAAGAGCGTTTATTACAAATGTGAGCACTTTGCTGCCGCGCGAGTTCATTTGTCAAGAGACATTTTAATTGCGGCACTCCATCTTGTCTCGGACCCGCCGCCGAGAGCCGATCCATCACCACCGACGCCGGCGCCACCCCGCCGCCGACGGGTCGCCCGTCTCGTCGCGTTTGCCGCGCGAAGCCCCGAATGACGTTCCTCCGTCCATTCGTCTTTGTCAGCGGGGAAAATTCATCTGCTAAACCGTCGCGCTTCGCTCTACTTCGGAACTCATTTCGGCCGAGGATTCGTTTTGATGAGCAAAGTCAACTTGCAACTCCGCGACGACTTCATTACCCACAAGGCTTTGCAAACTGCTGGTGGCCACCGGGCTTCCTTTTTGATGAAAAACGGGGATCTGGTTGCAGGTGAAAATCAACGTTTGGCAACGTTAGCAGCAAACAAAGGCAAAAAAAAAAAAAAAAAAGATAATGTGGCGTCAAAGCACAAATGCGACTTTTAGTTACCATCAAAGCAAAGTTCAGCAAGCTATTTCCCTCCTCCATGTCGTCTTAAAGCCGCTTAGCGCCGCCGCCGCTTCATTCTTGCCTTCCTCTTTGTCGTCTTACTCTCACTTCCCGTCACCGGCTCGTTTTTTTTTTCACTCCCCCGTTTTATTTAAACGGCAGCCCGGCGGAGGCAAATATTGAGTTCTACGAGCAACAATATGATGTCATCATCGTCATCATCTTATGGCAACACTCGATAAAGCACATAATTGCCCGACTTTAACTATTCATGACAAGCGCCGTGGTAATATTAAAAAGTCAAGCGGCAGACGAGAGAAACATCAAAGCGGGCCCATGAAAACTTTATGACGGCAAGCTTGAACCCGCGTTCTTTGCCGTTCAAGGGAAAAGGCGCAAAAAAAAAAACAAAAACGTGAACGTAGGCGTCAATCGGGCTAGCAAGCGCGTGGCTTCCTTCTTTTCTTTTTTGTGGTTAGCCGACGCCGTCGTCAACACACACAAATTCAATCGAGTTGAAGGCGGAACTCGTTTTCAGACGCTTCACTGAAGCGGAACAGAAAACATGACAAACGATAGGCACAAATCGGCTGACTTGTGATGTCACAGCGGTGGTGCACTGGTGCCTTGCTCACAGGCCCGTTTTTGGAAATTGTCCGCTCACAAAACGCTGGCTCGGTCGTTAAATTTCACACTCAGGGTTGGGGGGAGAACGGACGTTTCGGCATTCAGACGCAAAACTATTTAGATGCAAACAAATAAAAAGTCCATTTTCTTTAATGTCCCCTTTAAGAGCCCGGCTGGCCCGCGTCCGTCTTTGC
This sequence comes from Hippocampus guttulatus, assembly GCF_054856545.1. Taxonomy (NCBI): domain Eukaryota; kingdom Metazoa; phylum Chordata; class Actinopteri; order Syngnathiformes; family Syngnathidae; genus Hippocampus; species Hippocampus guttulatus. The sequence goes on from NC_141270.1 coordinate 1,113,807, forward strand.
ACGGACGCCCTCCATCTCGTCAAGTGCTCCCCAGGCCGCTTCCTTGGCATCGGCGACAGGGGCCCCCGCAGGCCGCGATGCGCCGTTCGCGAGATGGATGAGCACATTGAGGACGAGAGAAGCAGAGCGCAGGGGATAACGGCAAGACGCAGGAAATGGCTCGTACGCCGACGCCTCCGCTCACAAGTGGCGCAATTCACACGGGCGCTTTGAGGTACAAGCCGTCGTCGTGAGCGACATTTTGGCGTCCCCGTTTGAAGTGTCGAGAGCGACGCGGCAAAGTAGCGCTCCGCCTGGCACCCTGCGGTTGTCCCGTCAGGACTTTGGCTGTTGAACCGACTGGAGGAGGCGCGTCGAGAGGCCCACAAGAGCTGCGCTACGCTACACACTCCAGTGGAGGAGCGCTCATCGGCGCCAATGATCCCAAAGCGCGTCACGCCGGGGGGGGGGGGGGGGGCACTGGCATTCGGCGCATTGATGGATGTGAAAGAATCAAAGTAAGCCACTCCGAAGATGCATTTGTGTTAGTTCGCAATCGGAGTTAAAATAAATCAATCAATAAATCATCCAAAGACATCCCAACTTGGACTCGGCGTCTTCACTAACAACACTTCAATGAAGTGGTAGAGTGCGACGAATGAACACGCTACATGCTAAGCAGACTTTATGACCTCATCAAGTATCGCGCGCCCTCGGAAATCAATAAGGCGCTCGGCCTGCTGCGATACCAACGGCGTGTTGAAATGCTATCGGAAAACAATGGCTCTGTATCGCGGCGGTGTTAGCATCGCGCTAACACACTGCCGCCGCTAAGCCCGAGATGCGAAGGCTTAGCCTCAAGTCTGCTGATTGTTAAGATAAGAGGCCGTGAACCTTGACCTGCGGCTTACGTCGGAGATGACAGCAGGGGTGTCAAAGGTCAAACGAGCCAAAGACCAATTCAAGGCGGCTTTCCGAAGGATGGAAATGCGAACCGTCAAATGCTCGTAGCGGAGCGCGTCCGCCGTTTGCGAACGAGTCACGTGCCACTCTCGCCGCCTGCAATTCTGAAACCTGAGCACGGATGTGGGGGTGGGGGTGGGGGATCAAGATGAAGAGGAGGAGGAGAAGAAAATAGGAAGAAGGATGACGAAGATGTCACGACGGAGAGGCCAAAGTGCGGAATGAGGAGGAGAAAGCCTCCTTCGTCATCAGCCCGGCACTCAGCGAGCCTCCGACGAAGAAGAAGCCGCATACGAAGGTGAGCGTGGTCCCGAATGTAGGTCACCCTGCCCTCGCTCCTCCGCCCACTGTTGCCTTGTGCGTCTTCTCGCTGTGTCCGCGCGTCACAGTGCGCAACCCTGCATCGGCGACGCTAATGGCCGCCCATCAAACTTTCAAGGGCGTCAATAATTCAGGAATTAGCTCTCAACAGAGCCACATTCGCCCGGCATCTGGCAAGGGGAAGCGATGGGGTGTGGCCTGACCGAGGGGGCGGGGCTACACCCGACGTGAGTGTTGACACGACTTTTTGGCTGCTTTCTTTGAAGAGATTTTTGCTTTTTTTTTTTTTTTTTTTGGAGAGGGGATGGAGCCTTTTCCGTTGCCGCTTCCGTTCAATGCGAGGCGAGCCCCCGTTTGTGAGACTCACTCTATTGTTTCCTGCTATCGACTGTACTGGTGTTGCGATCATTCGTGTGTGTTTTAATTGTCGGTTTTCACTTCCTTCAGATCTTTTGTCTTATTTTTATTTTTTATTTTTTGCTGGGAGGGTGAGGGAATTTGGCATCCAACCTCCATTTTCAGGAGGACAATATTTGGAGGTTATTCAGCTTTAATTAGGATTTCATTCGGTGGTCATTTCGCCATAATTAGCTTGGATATGATTTCCTAATTTAGCTGCCATTCTGATGAATTATGAGGTCCATTATTATTCAGCTGCAGTTAGATTTTGCAGTCATTTCACTTTATTGTTATTCTTGTTTGAAATGTAGCCTTTTGAAGCTTGGATGTCAAGCCTATTTTGTCATAAATTTGCCTTTAGTAATATTATAGGGGAACTCGTGTCATTCGTGTACAGAGCTAAAATGTAATATTTTTTATTCAAATTTTGGAGTAATTTGGCAGCATTTCTGATATTCTCAGCCCTATTTTAGTTATGAGGCAATCTGTGGTAGTGTGTTGGTATGTTTTCAAAATGTCTCAAATTCTTAATAATCACAATCATGAATAAATGCACAAATATGTAAAGCAAAAAAAAAAAAAAAAAAAAGAATCGAATAAAAATAGTTTGGTCTTCTGTTACTTGCTCAATGGCAAAAAGAGAAAGACAACGTTCACTGTACGATTGTAAAGCAAAGTTTCTGACATTGCGGCGCTTCATTAGGCAAAGAAAAACGACGCAAGTAACGACTGCCCCGCTTGCAGTGTGTACTCGCACTCCAATAACGTGAATGCCGCATATACGCCAGAGGGAATAATTGACGGTCACTCGACGAGTTCACGTCTGCGGCACGTGTCGTGTCAACAAAGAAGATGGCCGCCGCTGAACGTCGGCTTTCGCAGCGCGCGTTCTTCCCTTGACCAGAAGGGAGCAATCTGGAGCTGTTCATGGTGCTACAATTTAGAGCTGTCCATGGTGCTGCGATTTAGAGCTATCCATGGTGCTGGAATCTAGAGCTGTCCATGGCGCTGCGATCTAGAGCTGTCCGTGGTGCTGCACTCTAGAGCTGTCCATGGTGCTGCAATCTAGAGCTGTCCACATGGCGCTGCTATTCAGAGCTGGCCACGGTGCTAATCGGGAGCTCTCCAGTGCTGAACGCGGTCATTGAAAATGCTTCTCGACGGCAAGAATAATATTCTTCATATTATCCATATTTAGGTTAGCTCGAGGAAGCTTGACTTTGTTCAGCAACATGAACTGAAAACATAATTCCAGCTAAAGTCTACAAACGGTAACAGCTAAAGCCTCACAAAATACAGACGTATGTGTGTCATAATTTAAAGAAAAGTTCAGTGGCCAAAATGTGCAGACTGACAACGATGTAACACTCATTTGTGCTGTTCACCAGGGTTTCCTGATATGATACAACACGACAAATCCTGATTTATATAGTTTTGGTGCGGGGCATCCAAAACGAACCCCTCCCCCCCCAACCAACCCTCCCGAGTCTGACGGCATGGCTGAATTCAAGTGCTTCAATGTTGACCACAATGAGCAAAAAAAAAAAAAAAATCTCGGATGTGGCAGCCATCGTTTGGCTCGAGACTTGAGCCTGGCGTGGAGTGCCTCGTTGTTGGCAATGAGTACACCCGAGAAAATGAAGAATTAGTTTGAAGTCTTTTTTTTTTTAAAGGAAGATTTACATCATCCTTAAGGAGTAGAAAGACGACACAATCCAAGTCACCTTGATATGTTTCCCACTGAATGCTGAGTGCTTGTATCTCAAGTTCAACATTTGGTAACTGGCTTTTGTATTTTGTGGAGCATTTGTGTTCTTCTTCTCGAAGCGGATCTCAAGCACACCACTGATTTCTTTTCAAGGCGTACAGATGGAAACAAATGATCAGTGCTGAAAGCAGATGGACGATTAGAACATTGTTTCGCTTCCTGCCAGGAGCGCCGCGGTGGTCGGCCAATGACGGCAGGGGGGCGGGGAGGATGGGTGCAATCCATGTGGACGCGCCCCAGCGCGGCCGAGGCAAGTGGACATCTGCAGCGGAGCGTCGGCGCTCTGCTAACTAAATGCAAGCAAGTCAAACATTGGCCGCTTTCACGCTGCTTCCTTGCTAAAGCGGCGCTCGAGCATCACAAGCGGAAGCACGTCGCCGCCATTTTGGAGGGAAGGGAGACCGTCTCAAAATGGAGGTGGTCTGTCTGTAGTGGCCCTGAAATGGCAGACGTCGGCCTCTTGAAACCTTTTGGCCAGTGTCCTCACGATGGACACGTCGACTACACTTTTTAAATATGAAACTTTTTCCTTCAATCTGATTTTCTTTTTCTTGACTCCACAACAATTGTCTTCAAACTACACCACTTTGATCTATTTTTGACTAGAATCTAGAGCTGCGATTTATCATTTTAAAAATCGGAATTTTCTTTGTCCCTTTGGTCCAAAACAGAACATCTCAAATTGAGCGTACCTGAAAATGCACCAAAGCTAAACAAGATCCTCAAAGTCATTTGGATTGTCGCTGAAATGTACGTTTGACAAGACGCCGCCTGCGCCAGCTGGTGGCTGCGGTGACGTCAGCGTTGCCGCGGAAGCGCCGCCAACGCTTTCAGAGGAGCCCGAAGTGATCTGAAAGCGAACACGCCGAGGCTCGTTCCGTTGGCTGCCGGTTTGAACCGACTCGTATCAGCGGCGACCAACGCGGCCTCCAACTTTTACCCACTTTTCATCACACGATGAGCCAAATGTTGCCAAGGTACAAGTTTGCTCCCTCGTGTTTGTGGATGCGCGCCGCCACTTCACTTAGTGAGCTGGAATCCCATCACAGGTGCGACCAATTAAAGAGGATGCAGGCTTTTTATCCGCCATTCCCCAGAGGAAACACGACTAAATCCCGCCGCCTGTGACAAAGGAGGACGAAGGGAAGGAAGGGGGACTTTTGGGGGGGGGGGGCCTCATCTCCCAGGCCGAGCGGAAAATTTGGATTTGGAGGTGATTTGGCTGGGCTGAAGGAATGGTTTATGCGGTCGGCGCGGATGCGCAGGTACGCGACCGGCGCAGCATTTGCATGGCGTGCCGGGGGTCCGTGTTGAGCGCTGACCCACTGTTCAAGTATTGATGAAGATGGCGAAGATGGCTTGGCACGACGCAACGTTTGCAGCTCCGCTTCACTTCGTTCCTTGCCGGCTCTAAATCAAAACGGGGTGTTTTTTTGGGGTTTTTTTTTTTCCGGGTGGGCTTCTTGAGATTTTTGGGGTGGATTTTCTCATGAAAAATGTGTGGACTGATTTTCAAGTGTCAATCCGATTTCAGCGAAGCCAAATTGGCTTTTGTGGTGAATTTCCAAAGCCGTTTTTGTCATCAAGAGTCACAGAAATTGGCTGCGCGCTTTGCCAAACGCAATGATGAAATGTCAATGTTTTGGCCATCCGTCATTTCAATTTGGGAGCAATCAGACCGAATCTTGTCTTTGAAGGACCGTTGGACAACAAGAGCCTCAAATATTTTCAAATCCAAATGGCTAAAAGCCTTTTCCTTTCCAGGTATTGACCTCTGACCGTTTCAGTGAAACTGGCTTTGAGGCCTTTTTTTTAAGTTCTTGGACTACTTCATTTTTAAAAATGGGCCTAAAATGGTTACTTTAAACCAAAGCGGCAACATTTTGGTGCCTTTCCAAGAAAAACATTTCACGTTGCCATGTGAAACTACCCCCCAGAGTGCACACCCGAGCCGCCGTGTTAGCACAGTTGAAAGTTGGCGACGGTGATGTTTTCTGTCGAAATGTTTACCAAGAAGAGCATCATTTCTGATGTCCGGACGCTCGGCTCGGTTGCTATGTGCTGGGGGGGGGTTGAGATTTGTGTGCCGCTTACTCGCCACAGGAAGAAACTGCTGGAGGTGATCAATTGTTCCGAGGGGACAAAGAGGCTTTGCATTCATCACCACACACACACACACACACACACACACACACACACACACACACACACACACACACACACACACACACACTGTTGGCGGGCCTTAAAAGTAGATGGCCGGTGTTGACCTTTTCCCTGCTGCGGTTGTGTAATGTCGATTTTGTGTAATGAGTCACCGTGCTCGGACGGCATCGTCACGCTTTGAGCCGGCAGACGCAGGGAGCAGCCCAAAAACCTCCATCCTCTTTGTCCTGCGCTTGTGCTCCTCATATGTGCTTTTACAATATGAGGATTCATGTTTCTTCATCGTAGCTCGATAAGAATTGGGGACGATCCCCGAAGTGGAATCCTCCCACCTTTCTCACTCGCTTATCGACTAACCAACTCAGCTACTTCCTTACCTACTATCCAAATCAAGACTTTGCCTGCATGCCTTATCTTATCTTTATCTTATCTTCCTCACCTATTTATCTACCACCTACCTCACCGTTTGATCCATCCACCCATTCACCTACCTTCCTCACTTGACCTAACCTAATACAGATATCTGGCTAATGTATCCAGTGTATACTTAAGTGAGTTGGATATCAGCCGTGTGCAGGAGTTGAATGCAGGCGAGCAAGAGAGAGAGAGAGAGAGAGAGAGAGAGAGTAAGGGGCATGGAGGGAGGGAGGGAGGGAGGGCGACCAACAGATGTGCTTCTTGTGTAGCGCGTCCGGGCGGGCCCGGCCGAGGCAAGTGGCCGCGCCGGTTAAGCCTCTTACGTCCTATTCACATGACTCCGAGGGCATATAAATACCGTGCGTGGGTGCGTTTGCGCGCGTGTGTAAATAGTGACCTGCTTAAGATATACACACACACACACACACACACACACACACATCAACCGGTAGGCGCCATGTGACGCATTAGCGTTCTGGCGGACAATGCAGCTTTCATCCTCGTTCTCTCGCGTCGCAAGCAATCTGCTGCGGAACACATGCTGCTCATCAAGCGCTTGACAACACGTTGACGCAAAACGCAGCGCGGGACACTTCATTAGGCACACCAAGCAATGGCAAGACAGAGGGACGGACTAATAGTTGTTGATGACGAGGAAGAAAGAAAGACAAGATGTCTTCTCATACTCCTCCTGACTTCGGAAGACGTTCGGGTTTTTGGGCCTCGTGAGTGAGAGGAAGTGGAGGCGAACACGGACTCGGGTTTCAGGCCATTAGCCCGAGCGAGGAAGATGAGAGAAGGAGAGAGCCCGAGGCCTGACCATCTACCCATTCATCCATCCATCACTCGATGCACCCACACGTTCCAGGAGGAGAGGATGGAGGCGGGATGTTAAGTCACAGCCTGACAGCCCCCTCTCGCACAGCAACGGTTGCGGGAGGCGGTGGAGGATGATTATGGCATGTGTGCTTGCTAAATGTTAGGCGGGTGGGTTGTCAGCATAGCTGGATTATAATGATTGTCATCTATGAGCCACATGCTAGCTAGATGCTCACGATCCACAAGCGAAATGTTAGTTGCCAAAAGCAATTCGCTAGCTATCCGCACAGCGTGTGGCGGCTATTTGCGAACTCCGTCGTTGTTATTTTACAAAGTCTCAGCGAGTTGATAACTAAAAAGAGGTTATTTAACCTTCAAAGTAGATGCTATCTGATTACTCACATCTGCAAGAAATAGGCTAGTTACCTATAAAATATCGGGTCCATTCTCATATACTGTAATTTTGATTAGTAACAGTAAAGGTGCTTGTATGATTATTCTTTTTTTTTTTTTAATGCTACCTTTGTTTTACATTGATCTGCTGCTAGCTTGCCGTTTGCCAGTTGCAAGCAAAAGTTGGAAACAAAAGGAGCCAAAAGAGATGAAATAAAATGCACGCAGGGACCGCGATTAAGCGATTACGCTACCTAATGATTCCCACCGAGCGCCCGAAAGTGCAAAGCGGAATTAGCTTGGAAAGCCTCTGCCGTCTCGTCGAATCCGTCATCTTTGCTCCGGAGTCGCTTGCCTGGCGTGCAAGCTGCCATAATTAAATCATCATTCCTTCCGGCGTGTGAACAAATCACTGGAAGTAGGTCGCGTGTGGGCCGCTCGGGCGTGCGTTTCGATGCCAAGACGCTGAGCGGACACATGTTGGAGGGACCGCGTTTTAGTTTTTGCATCATTAAACGACAACGGGATGGCACGGCTGACATCTCGCACCGGCTGCAGGTGACGCGGACACTTTGGAGAGGCGACGCAGCGGCGGCGAAGTGTTCCGCTTATCCCCGAAAAAGGTCGTCGACCGGCACGGCGGCATCGTCGCGATGACAAGGGAGAGCTCATCCGTAATCCTCGCTCAGATTAAATTAGAGTCGATTTCTATCCCGGCAACGTCACGGAGGATTTAGGAGTTAGGGTTAGGAGGGTTCAGGTTTGGGATGGGATTAGGGGTTATAGGATATGCTGATGCTTGCGGGTAGCAGTTAGGCTTGGATGTAGGGGTTACGATGCGAATAAAGGGGCACGGTTGGGGCAACCATGATTCCAACCTTTGAGCCAAGGCGCAATTTTTCAAGTGTCAAAAACCGCACAGCACACCACCAAAGAAAACTGTCACAAAAAGAGGGTAGGTATGTCAATTTCCCAATCCCTTTCCCGAGCCACTTCTTCCAGCTCTTCCTGGAGGATGCCAAGTCATACCCAGGCCACCCGAGAGTCATAGTCTCTCAAGTGTGTCCCGGGTTGTCCCCGGGGCCTTCTATCAGTGGGACATGCCCAGAACACCTCACAGGAGGCACCCTATTCAGATGCCCGAGCCACCTCATCTGGCTCCTCTTGAGGTGGAGGAGAAGCGGCTCGACTCCAAGTCCCTTCTGGATGACCGAGCTTCTCACCTTATCTCGAAGGGAGAGCCAGGACACCCTGTGGAGAAAACTCATTCTGCCCGTTTGTATCCGGGATCTCGTTCTTTTGGTCACGACCCCTAACCACACAATTGATATTGATGGATTACGGTTACAATTAACCAACATTCACGAAAGCATGTCTACGTTTAGTGTTAAAGTAAAGTCTGGTCGCTCGTGGCTACGCTCAACCGAGAAAATCTCCGCAATGTTTCAATCCTGGTTTGGACATCTGCCTGTGGGGCTGCACGCGACGAACATCATGCTACAAACATGGTGCAAGTAAGTTGGCCTTGGGTCACTGTTTCACCACCACCCCGCGCTGCAAAACACCCTGGGGCCCCTGAACTTGTGCGCGGAAGCACACAGGACCTTCTTTGTCAGTTTGCCAGCAAGACACGCATGTGGCGTGTGCTCATTAACTATTCAACATGTGACAATCATCATGCACTATTTAACCAGGCTATGTCTTCACAACGGAAGAACACAAATCACGCTAAAACCAGCTAAAGACGCATTTTGTTTTCATTAAAAGGAGGTTGTTTGTGAGCTGGATGTAAATGTGCTCACATACACGCTAGCTGGATGCTAGCTAGGCATGATATCTGCTCGCCCGGAAAACCACACAAACTAACAGAGAACACGCCCCTTCGCCGTGTGGCTGGGCCTCAGTTCAAAAGGAAGCATCCAATCAAATTCAATCGTCTGCTGTGACGCATCCTTGGTCCCTGGAGTTTTAACCGCATTAAAACTCCAGCGGCGGAAGGGACTGAACGCATTTAATTCAAAAGAAGAGATGTTTGATTTGTATTTTTTGGACGTCACGTTGGCTCTTCGCGAAGCGATTCCATTTCGCTGGCCGTTTTGCCCCGCCTCGGAAATGCATTTGATGATTTCTGATTTCCAGGCTCGCAGTACCATCGCGTAAGAACACGTCACTCTAAAGGAAGCATGACGCTTAAGTAGCATGTTGGCAAAAACGCATTTTTGCACAATGACACACGCTAACTGGATGCTAGTAGTCGAAGTGTCATTTTTCGTCCGACATGAAGCTCTCTGTCAAAATATATCCAAGAGCTCTTTCATCATTGACCTCAACAAGTGAAACGGTGAGCATATGAGCCACCTTGGCTCCGCTATGCTTACGTGCTAACGTCCATAGCGCCAAGAGCAGATGCAGCCACCGCCCTGAAGCGCATAGCGGCGGCAGCTCTTCTTTTTGCCATCCATCAATTTGCTGCCAAATCAAGTCGGACAGAGTGTAATGTAAATGTAAATGAAGCGAGTGGGCACAGTGGAGGGAGAATTGTTGCGGGGGGGGGGGGGGGGAGCTGGTGGTGGCGGCACAGATGGATGAGAGGCTGCTTTTCCTTCATCTTACCCAGCGGACACATTTCCACATTCCGCCTCCTCAATGCGCTCACCTCGACATTATTCCCACTCCCAAACTCACCCTCACCCATTCCATGGTATCGGGCTCCCACGGCCTCCACTTCCAAGATGTACCCACACCACACGTGATGGCTCACCCGCTCTGGTGAGAGGACACCGCCTGCTGGGCTAGGGTGCCAACTGGCTAACGACTGTCGCTTGGTGGACAATGTATTAGGGGGACACATAAAAAAGGTGTAGAATTCTCTCAAATGTCTCTCGAAGCAAGAAAGACAAAAAAAAAAAAAAACAAAACCATCTTTTTATTTTGATTTGGAGTCACTTTGGCCATTTCCAGACGTCTTTCCAAGACTATTCAGCTTGCTATCATTTGTATTTATTTTGTTCAAGTGACAGCAACTACTCTCTCGTGTGACATTTTGAAGTGGCGACGTCTCCACGAAGGTCGCCGCAGGCTCATTTTAAACTCGGTTTCCAATATTTGTCGTTCGTGAGCACGAAAAGCAAACAAACTGACTTGTGTTTAATTGCGACTTTTCCAAATAAAGGCGCACGCTCCAACGCATCTTTGTTGTCGCGCTCCCGCCGCCGCTGTCGGCCGGGGAAAAAACGAGCCGCCTCCCACAGAGAAGCTGGCAACCATCTTTGAAGCTAAAAATAGCACGCGGAGCAGAGCGAGAGAGCGAGCCGCCGCCGTCGCCGCCGCCATCACATGCCAACCAGCTCACACGGCCGACCAAAACGCTCCCGCTGGGATTCATCGACGGCGGGAGGAGCCACGCCCAACCCGCGGCGGGGGCACTGATGGTCCTGACCAACGGTTCGGTTCATTCGGAACGCCGCGGGCTCTCTTCTCCATGATCGATTCTTCCCCAAACACGTTTTTTTAATTAGCTGAGACGACTTCAGCTGGCGGCAAGCATTTATTTCTGTTTCAAATGATCTCAAACATTCCTCTTTCAAATGAAATGAAACTTTTTACACTCGTTGATGACTTTTGACAGCCAGGGGATCGATTTTCATCTGGCTCACAGGAATAAGCAAAGAAAATTTACAATTTAAATTAAATTTGTCGAAAAAATGAATGATCCTTCGTGGACTATATGAGAAAACTCAGCATTTTTGTCCTTTGCCCGACTCTGAGGTCACCAAACTTTTCTCAAGACCATTTTTGCACCCCTCAGGCCACCATACCTCAACAAATAAAAACGGTCCATCTGTATAACTGTGCACACCTTGTCGTCTTTGCATTTGCATCAAATTTTAACCAATGTTACCAAATCCAACGACCTAGCAACACCGGCACCATTTGGACCTTCTCAAGCGCACTCGCTGTCCCATTTTCAGTTTCAGTAAAATAACGCAAAACTCAAACGAGTCAACGCAGCCCCTGAAGCCAGTTTGACGTACAGAATTTAGCAGCTACGCTCATCATGAGTAGACCCACAAAAAGTCCTGAAAAGCCATGTCCCAAAAGACAGGGAAAGCGTTGGCTAAGAGCGGCCATTTTAGATGACCGTCTTTTTTAATACACTTAAAGTTTGGAGAAAAAAAAATATTCATAATAACATGGACAATCCAGCACCTGAAAGCAACCAATATCACATTTTCATGACCCCCTTACTTCCAATGTTCAGTTGATCAAACCAGACTTAGACGGTATCCCGCCTATTGCCCCATTTTTTTTTTAAATGTATTTGAACATACACAACGTCATTAAATTAACAACAACATAAAATGACATCGCAAGACCGATCTGACAGAATCCCGAAGGCCTGTGGCTAACGCGCGAGCTCACTGGAAAATATTGGCACCGAGGGGAATAACTTTTGTTCCTTCCTGCTAAGTGCGTGTCTCAATAAACGCAGCGTCAGCATCTTGCTCTCTGGGCTAATTACTTTGTTTACTGCTGCGGCCTCACGAGCAGACGCTGGGTTGAATCCTTAACAAACTCAGCGCCACCTTCGAGGTCTAAGCGACCTTGATAGCATGCTAACACATCTGTTGGCTGTCAAAAGCAGGTATTACCGGGGACTACTTTCGATACAAACAGTGCTAGACCGACACCATTCTGTGTGAGCCATGCTAATGTTAGCTTAACCTATTGCTGCGTTAGTTAGTTAGTTTACTGACCCAGTAGTCAAAAGTATGGGTGCCGTATACAGAATTTTACACCAAGATTTTTTTATCGTATCAAATGATGGGTTTATTAATTGCAACTGAATTATAAATACATAAAAGATACTTTACTAACAACAACAAAAAAAAACCCGACATGCATGCTGACATTGATTTGATTTAATGGCAATGTACTATTTTATTAAAATGAACTATTTTAGCATGTTTTTAAATGTACTTAATACATTTCAAACATGCTGTGCCTATATATTTACAATTTTTACCCTCATGGACGGAAGAATGAAAAATATGACCTTATCATCGTGCTTTGAAGTTAGCATCTAGCAATTAGCTCACGTGGACGCTCAGCTAGCGAGACGTCTCAAGTGGGGAGATGGAAAACTGCCAGGCAATAAAGGAACGTCCACGAACAGGAGCTTCACGGGGAATGACGATGACGTGAGCGTCTTGTCGTTTCTGCGCTTGCAAGGCATTCTGGGACAATTTGTCAGAGGGCCGCATTGAATAATTCAGCCTCCTCTCTGGATATTGACCATGTTTCTCTTCCTCCGGGTTAATATTTCATTTCAACCAACCCCTCCACCTCCCCCCCCCCCAGCTGACAGACATTCCAGGGTCATGAATCAAAGTGAAATACAGCGTCATGACTTCTTCCGTTGCGTTAGCTTAACATATGACAGACACTACTTTCAATGAACGCAATGACAGATAATTCAAGCATTGTGACAGTTGTGGTCCCAGTAGCTAAATGATGGCTTCATATCTCCAAAAACCTCAAGAAAAAAAAACAACGCACTAATGGATGATCGTCATCATCATCATCACTATTTAGCATCATGATTGTGTCTAAAATGGTGACCATTTCGATACGTGTTCAAATGTATGTCACTCCAGGTGTACCTAATGAAGTGACAGGTGGAGTTGAGATGATTGACGGAGTTTCAGACAGAGAGCAGCTTCACAGCATCCTTCCGAAATTCAACTTCAGCAACAAAATTAGACTCAAATACTCAGGAAGCACATTCCTCCAACATCACACAAAAGGCGGCGCTTATTCCAATAGACTCGAAGGTCCGGTAAAAAAAAGAGTAAGAGAAGGGCGGCATCCCGTATTCCCTTTTATCATGTCATCACTGAGCGTTTTTCCTGCACCGGCATCGAATTTGGCTCCTGGTGCGCACGCTGAGAAGCTGGTGACTGAGAGCAAGACGAGAACACGTGTGCGGGGACGAGCCAAACAAAGCCGCTTCCAATGCGACGCATGCAAAAAGCATCCTTCATGCATGAGGATGATGAATAAATCAACATGACTTAAACGCGCGTAGCTGCGCTTAAAACAACAAACACTTACAAACTCTGACTGCAAACACATGCGGGGCATTTCAAATCACAGCCCGGATCCACGTGCCGGCTGACACTTTCGGGGAGATGGACGAAGTGACACGCCGTGAAAATCTCATGACTATACCGACAATTTGCCGCCCCCCCCACCCCCAAAAAACCCAAAACAAAACAACTCACACGGTTTGGAGATAAACCGGCCCCCTCAGTGTTTGCTTCGCCTTAAGAACAAAAAGCTTAATGCTAACATATAATGGGAAACACCATAGAGAGGATATGAAAGTAGCATCGGCCCCGTACAACACATGTAGCCTGACAATGTAACAACATGCACAGGCAGGTATTATTTATCTTCTGCCAAGAAAGGCAAATATCAAACGGAGGAGCTGACTTCTATTGTTAATCCGTAGATTTGCAATTTTCACTATTGGAGAAGGAGATACTGCATAGTTGGCCAGACTGCCACTTTTATTTTGTAAACCCTTTTCTGGTCACTGAGGTGCGGCCACGCTGCACACATACAGTCTTGCAAAAGTAAGGAGCCGAAAGGTTTCTCTTGCATTCGCTCCTTCAAAATACGCAAATACAATTTTATTTATTTTTTTGGGATAAGACAGATGAATCAAAATGCAGCATCATCGTATCAGGATGAATTTCTCAAAGGAGGCACACGTCATGCTCAGTTGTAGATCGTGGGTGGTGTTTTAAACAATTTTTCATCGTTTCAGTTTTCCCACTTTGTTCCGTTTTAATGAGCAAAATTCATTTTGAAAATGAAATTCAGCGCGTCTGCTCAAATGATGTGAAAAGTTCTTGTACACTCCGAATGACGCATCGCTAAAAGGCGGCAAACGGCAGACCGGTTGCATCTTGCCGGGCACTAGCGTGTCCGTCCGTCCGTCCGTCCGTCCGTGTACATTGCGCGACCCGAGCCACAGATGGCCGCTTCCTCGGCGCTTAATGAAAGCAGCCAAGCCAACGCAGCCATTCGGCAGCGCCGCGTACATTCCTCTTTAATGGCCATTAATGTGAAAATGATGGCCTTGGCGAATCAAAGCGGCGTGTGGGTGGTAACGGAAGGTAGCGGCCAGCCAGAGAGCATTTAAAAGCCCGACTTTTCTTCCACGCGAGGAGGAGGAGTGACATTTTCCCAAGGAAATCTATCAAGCCACCTAAATGGTTTTCGTGTGCACTCACCAAAAGTGGCGCTTTTTTTTTCTCTCCTCATGATTAATTAATAAATGAAAGCATCTTGATAAATGGCTCCCGTTTCTCCTCCCGCTAATAAAAATGATATCATTTGTTCCCTTCTTTCTAATTATCTGGCGGGGAGGGGGCGAAAAGTATTCCGGGGAGAAATCTCCAGAATTTTTCATTATCGGCCCCACAAAAGAAGGCGAGAGCACCTTGCCGCCGCCGCCGCTTCATAACGCGCCGCAGCACTTTTAAATTACGCTTTTTGTTCAACACTTTTTCCAATTAGAGGCCGGTGCGCGTCCTGCGACTGTCAGCTAATTGGTAATTATGACCGACTTGTAACGCGTGCCCTGGAATTCTCATCAAGGAAAAATATACACAGTCGGAGGCACAAATCAAGCCGCACTTTCCGACACGCGTGTTCTAAGAAGAAAATATAAAATCGGCTTATAGCTCATTCGCACGTCTTGTCCTTCTCATCGACATGGTCAGAAGTAGTCAAGTGCAACAATAAATCCACAACTCATCAAGTATCAAACGAATCGACAACTTCATCACCTCTTCACGCGAACAAACAACAGGATGCGCCCCAGACGGACGCTTGCATGCAGCTGCGTCGTAACAAATTGAGGAATGGCTACCTGAACACAAACGGCAAAGCAACACATGTAGACAGACATAAGACTCAAAGGCATATATTCTAGGGTGAATATATTCGACTGAGTCACTGTCAGCTAGACCCCCTTTCCTCCAATTTCAGACTTTTGTCAAGAGTGTTCAACAGCACTCCAAGTCGGACCCCAAAGCCGTAGCCTGTGAACCCTGGTTTCAATTTGACCGTTTTATTAAGGGGGTGTGCCATCAAGGTATTCCCCCCAGTTACCGGTGCACGGAGAGAATGAATACCGTCCACCGCGTGCCCAATCAGGGAGCGTTGTCAAATTGTAATGATCCAGGAAAGGTCAGCATGCGTGACCCACTTCTGGATCCCGTTTCACCCCCCCCCCCCCCACCCCCGCAAAGAGAGAAAACCCGGCCGGCGCTCGCATCGCGGAGGCGTCCTGAAAGCAGGAGACATTTATCACGCAGGATGAATTGTTTGTGGCGTCAGCCCGTCATCCATCGCCGGAGCGATGCCGATCAATAGTAAGGTTACATAACAAGATTTAAGACGAAGACGAAACAGGACGAGGAGGCGGCGGCAAAAATCTCGAGTCATTTACCAAAACGCGACATGACACTTCTTCTTCATCGTCGTCTTTTTTTTTTTTTCCTTGCCGTCACCCTTTTTGTTCTCAACGACGCTTTTGATGATGTCGTCAAACACATCGTGATTTGAATATCAAACAAAGATAACCTTTATTGATCGCCAGAGGGGAAATTCAGGTGTTACAATAGTTCAAGATGAATCAATAAACGTGCCCCTTTACAACAACAAAAAGACTCCGCTGCCATAGTCCTCGAGTCAGACGCTTGCAGTTCCTCAAGTTGCCTGTTGGTGGACTCAAGTGGACTCAAGAGAAAAGAAGAAGAGCTGTCGGCTCCCTTCGCAAACCACACGTACAATCCAGCTTTTTCCAATCCCAAACCTTTTTCCGTGACTTGCAAACGTTCACCAATCGAATTGGCGCTCGGTCGCGCAGCCCCGCCGACACCGAAGGTTGCGATCCTTTAAAAAGCCGAACGCCAACGGAGCGCTATCAATTTACTTGGCGGAGGCGAGGCCGTGTTCACTTTGGGCATCCGGCTGGGGCGCGCAAAGGACAAAAAGGTAACCAAAGCTGAGCCGCTTCCTGTTGGCATGCCCCCCCCCCCTCCCCCAATCTAATGTGAGCTGCCCCGCTGAGCTTGCGCTGCTCTCCATCACCGCCAGCCTCGGTGGAATTAGCGTTAATGAGCAGAAAAGTTAATTTAGTTAAGAGACAATCAACAATGCAGACGCCAGCGTGGGGGCAATCGAATTAAGCAGAGCAATAAAGCACATCCAAAAGCAGCAACTTTGGCTTTTTGGGCCCATCGGGAGGTGTCCCGCGACACTTTCAGTACTCAAGGTCCAGCCTGATTTTTGAAAGGTCGCGAGGACAAATTCTCTCCGAGGTGAAAACCAACGGCGCCGCCCGAAGCGCCCGACGACGGGGGGGGGGGGGGGGGGGCGACCCTCGCCACTCGGACACCCGTTGCCGATTAGGCTTCCATGCGCTCGTTTGTTAGCACGGCACACTAAGCCTCCAGCGCCCGGCGTA
The DNA here is from genome assembly GCF_054856545.1 of Hippocampus guttulatus. Taxonomy (NCBI): domain Eukaryota; kingdom Metazoa; phylum Chordata; class Actinopteri; order Syngnathiformes; family Syngnathidae; genus Hippocampus; species Hippocampus guttulatus. The sequence goes on from NC_141270.1 coordinate 1,130,576, forward strand.
AACATCCAGACAGATTTGGGGGGGGGGCCTTCACGCCGGTTGAGGTGGCCTCGCAGGCGCTCGTCAATGCTATCGATCGCGACTGGTCCCTCCGCCTTTGGGAATGTCACGCGCTCAAAGCAAGAAGAGAAGAAAAGGTGTCAGCTCGCCATCCATCAGATCAACGAGCAAGCCGGACAGTCATCAACTTGATCGATAGAAGCAATCGCCTGGGCGTCACGTGATCAACGACGCCTCTCATTAACTCCATCTTCGGAGAGACATGAAAGATATCGCCCCGCTTGCTCCACTCTCGTAAGGTGCGAGACAACGCGAGGAAAGCGCCCGGCAGGGTTCGTGCAAATCAGAGTCAGCATTTTTCGACCAACATCCTTTTGGAACCTTCGAATATGACAAATGAAACGAAAAGTAAACCAAGTCCATCACTGTTACTTCACTCCCGTGAAGGTACCAGACAAGCACAGGAAGTCACCCAAGAAGTTCAATTCAACTCTAAATGAGGTATTTCAGAATAAAAGTGACATCTGGAAATGTGTCATGACCTCCGTTTTTTTTAGAGTATCAACCAAACTCTGTCAGCTCCTAATTGATCTCAGGATGGCAACCAGGATGTTTGACGACATCCAAAACCATTTGCAAGTTATCACTCAGCACTTGAAATGACAACGAAGGCGGCCAGGAAGTTTCATTCAAATCTGGCGTCGCCTTTCAGAATAAAAGTGGAAAAAATACAGATGGGGCGGGGAGGGGTGGGATTGTAAATTCAGGGGGGGGGGGGCATTCATTCCGGCGCTCGACGATGCCAAGATGGCACCCAGGAGGTTTCCTGAGAAACTTACGCGTTTTGTGGTGTCCACGCCTGTGGGCGGCGGCGGTGGTGGTGGTGGTGGCCCCTGCGGTGGTATGTTCCGAAGTCCACATCTGCGTGGAGTCGTGGAGCACGGTGGGATTAGACGCGGACGGGGTGGATGTTCTCAGGTCGGTGCGAGGCGGCGCGGTAAAACCCACAGGAAGGCGTCCGTTCCGATTGGCGTGTTTCCGAGGGGTGGCCGGGCTGCCCGAGGCCCCGCCCGTTCTCGGGTTAGCCGCGGTGGTCGCGGTAGATCGAGTTCTACCTCTCCCAACGGTTACGCTTTTTAGCGCGTGGTCCACCGTCGGGGTGGTCGTGACGGCGGCGGCGGCGGCGGTCGTCGCGGTCGTAGTGGTCTCGGGTCCTTTGGGAACCCCGCTGGGCTTGGAGAGGAAAATGGGGTCTTGTCCTATCCGGTTGGCGTCCACCAGATCCGTCGGGACGTAATCCCGCACGGTCCCCACCACGATCCACTTGAGGAGCATCAGACTCAAACCCAAGCCGATGAATCCGATGAGGAGCGGGACCATGCAGAGCCACGTCTGCTGGCGGGGCCACAGGGCGCACCCCAAAGGGCCCCGGTCTCGGGCCGGGCCCTCGGCGCGGGCCGCGGAGGTACCCGAGGTCCCCGCCGGCTCCGGTTCCTCCAGGATCACCGCGCCCGTCCCGCCGGCCCCGGAACACTCGCTCATCCTTCCGGGCCCTTCTTCACGGCTCATTGGGGGTTAATCCTGCGCTCGGCATGTGTCGCAAACCTTCCGGACCGAGGTGGAGATGACGCAAGGCGCTGATAATCCACGCGCGGGGACAAAAAGGAACATGCGTGGAGAGTCGGCGCGCCGAGACCATCGGACGATTAGTCTTGCCTTCGATTTGCGAGCGACTCCCAAGTTGGAGCGGACGGGAAGAAAGCGGACAAGACGGAAACGGACGGCGGGGATTGGAAGGGAAGGAAGGCTCCGTATCCGCGCGCGAGAGTGCGGCGCTGCAGCAAAAAAAAAAAAAAAAAATCCAAACCCAATTCCTACTTAGCATGCACACGTACGCCTCACCATGTCCTAGCGTGTGTGCGCAGGAAAAGATCCAATTCCCGGATGCGGGATGATCCAGCAGCTTTTTGCCCCCCGGCGGGGGTCCCGCCGCACCGCAATTCTCTCTCCTGTCGGACTTTGCCCTGCCCTGCCCTGCCTCGCTTCGATTTGACAGTTGATTCCGCCGCTCGTCCCGATGCACAAAAGCAACAATTCAGAGTGCAGAAGCGGTGGCGGGGAGGGGGAGGACGAGGAAGGGGAGGGGGGGGAGCAGCGGGACGGAGGGAGTGTGTGTGTGTTGTCACGCAGCGCTATCACAGGGTGGATTATTCTGCTCAAGCGACGCGTGATCCCGCTTCCTTTGCGCGGCCGGCTTCGGATCGCCTTTCCCTCCCGGATGACGAGCGATCCGGCGGCAACATTCCCCAACGGAAGAAATTCCAAAGCAAAGAAAAAAAAAAATCCAGTCTAGAGATTCCCCAAAGGCGTCCGCCGCCCCCGCCGGCCTTCGGCGTCACCCCGCGGAGCCGAGCGACATCGGCTTCGATGGCCGAGATGCGGGCGAGCGCACACGCAGGTGCCGCCTGGAGAGGCAGAGGACGAGTGAGAAGAGGGAGGGAGGATGGAGAGAGTGAGAGAGAGGGAGAGAGAGAGAGAGGGAGGGGGGGAGGGAGGGGGAGGTTGCACCTGCTGGATGGAGCTTGGAAATGTGCCCGCCTCTGTCAGCAGACAGGAAGGAAAAAAAAAAAGAACAACCGGCACTGAAAGGCACCGTGGATTCAAATAATAAACAACAGAGCGTGGGGATGGATTGGGATAATTGGGAGGAAGGGGGGGGGGGGGGGGAGGAAGGGAGGAGAGCTTTTTAGCATTTCAAATGAAAAGCTCTTTGAAGCCCGTGAATGTGACTCTTGTTAACCGTGACAAGAAAAAGAATGCCCTTGATAACGGCCAAAAGAGAGCGCCAAGTCCACTCTGAGGCAACGGCGTCCCATCTCAATATGTCAATGACTGGGGGGGGGGGGGGGGGCGGCCGAATGGGATTCTCGACTTTAAAAGAACACGCTTGATGAGACGGAGCCTTTTCACGTCCGGGAACGGCGCGAGAACGAACCGTCCCGTCCCAGCGTTTCGTTCAGAACTGTGCCAGCGTTTCAGAACGGGAGAGAAAGTCGCATACGCGTCATCACGGCGACGGGAAAACACCGTCGGCAAAATATCGGGCGGCCGTTCCACTTCTTCCGGGCGCTCGCCCATCCCCGACCGATCGGGATTAAACGCACGCGACCGCCAATCACCGCCAAATGCAGAAAGACGTTCAAACAAGCCGGCCGGTTGTCACGAGCATGCAATTGTTGACTCGGAAGCGGCCGCCCCCATCGAGCGAAGCGCACGCTTGCGGAGAACTTTGCGAGAGCATCCGGGGGAGTGGATTTTTACAGTGTTAATGTTCAAAATGGCTTACTAAATATTTTGGTTTGAAAAATGCGACACTGCAAAATGGTAGAAATGGACGGAAACATGCTGCTTTGAAAAAAACAAAAAACAAAAGAAGCTGTATGTTACCTTATATTATGTCTGTCACAGTTTTTCTAAAATGGACCGGCGGGACAATATTGATACACATGCCGTAGAAGAAATGGGAGCAAAAATGGCACTCAACTTCCTTCAAGCCACCACACTTCAGGCCAACTTGGCTCCGTCAGGAGAGAATTTAATATCGATGGTATCAAATTTGCATTTAAAAGGAGTGTTGAAACTTGAGGCCAGAGGACAAATTCCATATTTTTCCCAATTCTGTCAAATGGCCACAGGGGGGGGGGGGGCACATGGCAATTTCGGATGGCCCTTTTTTTTTTTTTTTTTAGTCTAGCCGCTTCACTCCAGCAAATCTGTAGTTTTGTCCCTGCAATTTGGCTCCAATGGCTGCATCACACCAAAATGGCCGACTTCGCTTTGAAGATGAGACGCGGGTACTTGAGAGTCATTTATGCCTCCCGTCATTCCATATTTGGTGTCAACTGGTAACATTTGTGGCGAGTGCAATTTTTTTCTGGACTTTCTAGCGGGCGCTACTGAATGACTTCTGAAAGGTCTGCCAAAATCCAAGCATTTTCACCGGCGCACACGCACGCACGCGGCTTGCAAAAAAAAAAAAAAAATCAGTAGGGTCAGCCTTCGGGCATGTTGCCGTGGCGATCGATTGGCAAAATAAGAAACACGTCGATTCCAAGTGGGGCCTTCAGTCACATCCAATCCGAAAGATAAAACACGCACACGCTAAAAAACAAACCCCAAAAAAAAAGCCTTTGACTTGATGGTGGCCCAGCAGAATTTTTCCAAAATGCAAACTTATGAAAATGCATTTCTTGTTGGCCCGAGGCACATTCATAAATAAGATAACAGGACAATTAAAAGAAGAACACGAACATGATGCATATTCAAACGTGACAGAGGCTTACCGAACAGAAAACAAAGCGACATTACAACTTCAAGAACAACAACAACAAAAAAAAACTAAAAGAAAACACTCATCGCGTTTGTCAGCTCCAACACAGAGCCGACATGTTGGCTGTTTGGTCTTTGAATGTATTACACTCATTTGCATATGTTGGCCTGCACCGGATTGTTTTTAGTGCGCTTCAAAAAAAAAAAAACCAGTGGGCCAAGACGAGGAGGCATAAAGAATGTTGGGCGGATTATGTGCACAGCTGTTTATTACAAGAAGTGAGAATAAGTGCTTCAGAGAACGACATTTAGTTGTCCAGGCGGTTTCATGTCCGGTTCAATCTGTCAGTCATCCGAGATGACAAACTAACACGGCGGCGAAAGTGACTTCTGGGCATCATCTCGAAAAGAGATGATGAATCTCTGTTATTTCTGCTCTCTCTTTTTTTTTTTTTTTGCGCTGGCTCCTCACATTTGCTGCTCCATTGGCACCACTTTACATTTATTGGAGCTTTTACATCAAGATGGATGAAGAAAGTCTCAAGACGTTTGTCTCTTTTACTGCAGCGCGCCTTGAATCAAGGCTTCTATTTCCAGCTTTTCCAAAGCACTTTGCAGCCAATCATCTCCCCCCCAAAATAATTTCAAACCATTTTGTACTTTTTTTCCCACAGCTGCGATATTCACAGCGCTGGTTTTTTTTAGAGCCACACAAAGTGGTTCCAGAGTGAAAACAATTCTTCAATCAATAATGCTAATTAATGTTGGCCATTAAAATAATCATTCCAGTCCTATTCCAAGGCTTTAAAGGGCCTCGAAAGCGAAGTGAGAGTTTTTTTTTGACTCACCGACTCCAAAGTATAAAGGCCGTACGTATCCCACTGAGGGGCAAACGTTTGCGAGCGTGGCCAAGCGTAGTGCATGTCGAGTTCTAATTCGGTTCTAATTTTTTCCTTCCTTGTCACGAGGAAATTTTGAACACGTACGGATGTACAGTAAAATAATAACGCGACTAACATGACATTCGGTTGCTATGTGTGATGCTATCAAGCTAAGCTAACAAGGTTAGCGCTGTGCTCCTGGTTATGTTTACGTCCAGTTGGTTGGGTACAGTTCGTAACAACCAAAAAGCCAAGCAACATAAGATGTTTAAAATAAAAATAAAAAATGCTAACCTTGTGCTCTTAATGTGAGGCCTACTTGATATTTTTGCTAAGCTAACCAGGCTAGCTACATGTTCTGGTTATGTTTAAAGAGAGCTTGTGCTTTTTTTTTTTTTTAATGAAGGCTCCGACATCCCACTTGGAATATTCTCTATAAAATTCTCCTATGAGCCCATAAAAAAAAAAAAAAAAAAAAAGAACAAAAAGATTTGTGTGTCGTTTACATCGCAGCGGCTCCCCAGATCCTCGACAAGAAGTCCCGGGCACGGAATGACGGCGTTTAGAGGAATTTATGAACGCCAGCGGCGCGCTCTTCCTGACAGACGTTTATTTAGTGGCGGCCGTTTCCTCACCAGCTGCGTCGCCGGCTGGAACCGGCGCTTCGCACACGGCGGCCTACAACACGATCCCGCGTGTCCTTCGGCGGTCCTTCTCGATGGCACGTGATCCTTGACCTTTTCATCCAACCGCGATCACGGCACAATCCCAAAGGATCTTCAAGGCCATACGCCAACGCAATTTAACAGCACCCAACTGTGTCGATACCGTTTGCAATCAAACCGCATCGACGACGGTGACAAAATGATCAAATATTGACATGAAATACGCGACACTTAGCAGAGATGCTAATTATTAAACACAGACCAGCAAGAGGTGGGCTTTGCTCGTACCAACCAATCGGGGGACTAACCCTCACCCTCAGTTCGTGACACAGTCATGGGTGAAGGATGAACTCCCAATGAGCCCTCAATCTCAAATCTGACTGGTTAGAAAACTCTGCCGGTGCTAATACTGAGATCTCACTGATCAAAGAAACAGCGGCGTTGCTGTTCGGGTTGAAGTTCGAACCTTACCGGGCCAGCGCGGCCGAATGCGAAGGTTCTGGTAACACATTAGATTGACGCGGCAACACCTACGGGCTGAAATCCGATTGGACTAAAAAGAAAGAAACGCTTTCCAAAAATACAATCGTATGGAACCAACGTTTTAAAAATGACTTGTAAACGGGAGTTGAGCGCTTTGCTGTGAGCGTTGTTGCCAATGGAAGTGTGTGCCCCCCCCCCCCACCCAACCACCCTCTTCCAAGCCCCCAGGTGACGGCGAGCTATTTTCATCAGTCGCCCCACGGTGCCGCCACTTGACTGACAGGCCAGTTCGATGGTGGCAGACAGGCTTCGGGGCGCCTCCGGAGGACGTGCCAATCACGGGAGGCGACGGTTGCCGACAATCCTTATTCCACACTCGCACGCGACAACGCGTGCTCGGGCAGCGACGAGCGGCCTTTCGATGACGTTCGGCGAGAGTGACATTTTTTTCTTCTCGCTAATTTGGGATTGAATTGAAGCAAGAGACATTTTCGGTACGGTCCTTTGCAGGCTGATTCGGGCATTCGCGGCAGTGTCGGCTGCAAATGACAACACGGTTGCTCGGGGCTCGTGACCCGAGAAATTCGTCCTAAAATGGCCGCTTTGAACCCAATTGGAATTTGGGCATTGACGCTTCTTCGACGGGAGAAGCCAATTTCACGTCGATGGTTGAAATATTTTGGGGTAACTTTCCAGGGGAAAGCGTTGCTTCACCGTGGACGTGACTAGCCGAGATCGAGCTCCTCATCTTCTATTCAAAAGCTGTGCCGATATCAAATTAAAGCAACACCGGGATCCAAAAGCGGGTCAAAAACCTGAATTTCAAAGAAAAACAAAACAAAACATGATCTGATGAATGTAAACTTCGGTGGCAGCGGTCGGATTCCATTACTCGTCATTTCAACACTCCAACACCGGAAGCCAAACGTTGCTCTGCCGGCAGGTTTTTGAACGGAAGCTTTCAACGCTCTTTTCCCTTTGGGCCGGTCTTTTCCCAATCGGCGTCATTTTATTATTTTCGGTCTGGTCTTAATTTTCTCCCGGCAGTTTTGAGCCGGTGGCGAACGTCGCGCGATCGGGTAAGCGACCCGTGTCCATTAAGAGATGCCGAGTGTTTTCTGCCTTCATTGGTAGGGGGGCTGACACTCTGGGTAACCATGGAAACCAACAGAACCAGCCACAGGAGACAAACAAGTGCTCTCTCCCCCTCTCCCTCTCATTAGTCCTCACATCTTGCATGGGTTTATTGATCATCATTATCTTTGACAGTCGTTAGTACACAAAAGCACATTTTTTTCTTTTAAATCAGTGGAAAGTCAAATTTTCCGTCTTTGAAAGAAACTGGTCACCATTTAGCCCGGACTATTGTTATTTAGCATTTGTGGTCTCAGCACACACGACTAAGAAATGTTATCAAATGCATCCCTTTCATAATCAATGTTAACAACCGACTTTGGGGAGTTTTCAAACGGGTAGCCCCCGCTCCCTACAAAGGCGAGTAAAATATCCAAAGAAGGATCATAAAGAATCGTTGCAAACGGCCGACATCGTGCGACGGTATTTCCTTTCACTCGTAAGAGGCAGTGAGTCGCGGTTGAACGGCCTTTCGAGCTCTCTCATGTGTCCTGGCGGGATCATCGGCGGCGGGGGGGGGGGGGGGGGGGGGGGCTCTGCAGAGACTCATCGAGCAACGCCGGATCCACTGTGACGCCAATCTAGCGACAACCGAGTCTGCCGAACGGTCCGATAAAAGACAAACACGTCAGGCCCATCCAAACTATGAATACTGTACGGACGTGCATACATCCACGTTGGCGAAGAGAAGCCCCGAGCGGGAAAGGCCCATTTTCTTCCCGGGAGTCCTCGTTTATCACCGTCTGCCTTCAGACGCCCGACCTTTCACCCTCGGGCCATCCGCCGTGACACATTGTTCAGGGAAGAGATTGACCCCTGAACTGACGTGTCAAAGAGATGACTACGGCTGTGTGTGTTTGGAAGCGTGGTGTGGCTCATGGTTTCCGCGGCGATTCAGGAAAAAAAAAAGACGCCCCCCCCCCCCCGCCACAAGGCTTCTCTGCTGTTTCTGGGCGCTTTGCTTCCACCTCAACTTCTTTGGGATTTTTGTTTGGTTTTATTTTGCGGATTTCAACGAGTGTCTTCGCACCACCGACGATGGAAAAGGAAGACCAAGGTTGACCCCCAAACTCCGCCCACCTCTCCACTCGTCAATGTCGGGCCCGTCGCCAGTTAAAACTCGTGGCGCATACGTGCGGTGGACAAACAAAGTCGGACCGCACATTGACTGGTCACCCCACTTGGCAGGCGCACATGACTTTTGTCCCCCTTTCGATATCTTGTGGATTCTTTTTTTTCTTAATCTTGCCGTGCGAGCACGCTCGTGTCAGAAGCGAGAATGGAAAGTTATCATGAGGTATTAGAAGTGTTTCGTTTTTTTCCAGGCAGAACGTCATCTTTGCTGCAAGCGAATGGGCTGATAACCTTTCAGCCCGCAGCCTGATAGCAGTCGCCTCTCAGAATTTAAAGACCGGCAGGCAAATGTTTAATCTAAGGCTTAAGGAGATACGATGGCGGCGAGCCAAAAGGACTCCCTCAAGTGCCGAGGCGGGGCAACGTCGTTTTCAACAGATATGATGAGACTGTCATAGCTTATTTGATCCTTTCGTAGCTTTTCACTCAAATGTCAATCCGAGACAAGTACATCTGACTCACTTGATTTATGGAATCGCGTCACGTCGGTTCCGCTCAAGTCCCATAGGCGGCAGTACCCTCAGCTCCACGCGCTCCATTGTTGCATTTGATTTGATGAATTTCCACAGTTTACTACGGGACACTCGGCCTAGCCAAATGACCGCGGAAAATGTTTTGTGAGTCTTTGAAAGAAAGAGGTTCCTGCGTCTCAGACCAAATGGCTATGACCCGTGGGGTTCCTCAGGGGTCAACCGTTGGGCCCCCGTTGTTAATCCTGTGCATGCTAATCTACCACGGGGATGCCGATGACACTCAGGTCTGTGTGTCACAGAGAGCATAAGAACTTTGTCACCGCTTTCAAAAGATCAGCATGCAGATGCCAAAACTATTTTCTCCAGCTAAAGTCAGATGAAATGCAAATCATCGTCTGCGGCCCACAGAAACGAAGTCTTATCAGTCACCTTGAGACTCGCTCTGTGAAACTTCACAATCAGGTTAGAAACCTTGGGGTAATATTGGACTCAGACCTCAATTTCAACAGCCACGTTAAACCGATAACACCGGCAGCTTTTTATTATTTCAAAAATAAATAGTGCCAACCTCCTGGAGAGACTCATCCTTGTGTTTGTCTACTTCATATTTTCCAAGAAAACAAAGCCCCCCCCCAAAAAATCATGGACACGGCACAGTTAAAAAAAAAAAAAAAAAAAAAGGACTTGTGCCGCAGTCACTTTATCACTACAGCGTGTTGTTGTTTTCTCAAGCAGTCATCAACTATTTACGAACGAGTTCATCTAGACGCACACGCACGCGCACACAGTGCGGTCCAGCAGGAGTGAAGAGGCGGTCAAACGGAAATGACTTCAACCTGCCCCGTGGCCGCACGTTTAACGGCGGAGCAGCGGGACGACACGCACACGCGCATTACTCAGTCGGACACTGGAAGGAAGGCTCAGACAAGCATCATCATTAAAGTGACACGAGGGAACGACACACACTCACAAAAAAGGTGCGCCCGCACGCCGTCCTGCAGGACCTTCAGGTTGGGGCCAACGTTCAGCCACCTCGATGCTTCCGAATGAAGCCAAGAGGCCATGATGGCCGCTCCAGTAGAAATAAGCCACAAAAATCGCTCACATGCACGCGTCCAATGTACACAACCAGGAAACCATTCGATGGCTCCTCTCGCGAGTTTAGAAAGAGTCAAACACAGTCGGACAGACAGGTACAAATCAGAGTCAACGTTACTGTTAGTAACCAAGTAAGCTGCAATCATAGTCGTCGTATTTTCGCAGAGGATTAAAAAAAAAAAAGTATCCAGATGTGAGGATTGTGTACAGGGCAGCACAGTGCACTGCGATTAGGCTAGCAACCAGTTGAGGACAGCTGGGATAGGCTACAACACGCCCGCCAACCTCATGTGGATAAAACAAAAACAAAAACGGATGGCTACATGTGCTGCACCAGTCTTGGTAGTCAATTATCCGTTCCTTTCTAGCACCGCGACTATGGATGCTATCCTTCAGCTCGTCAAGTTTTCTGAATGGAGTTTTGCATTCAGCATCAGGTTTGGTCGATTCCCTTGGTGGAATTTGACGGTCGACGTCAGCTGGGTGTGACATTCGACAGCTCGAAGACTCTTTTGAACAAGCGTTCACCATCACGCAAAAAATGTCAGCGGCTTATTGTGAAGTGCTTGGCGTCGAGTTCACCGGCGCCATAAGTTTGCCCTCGTATCGCAAGCTCGCGCTCACAAGTCAAAGCAAAGACTAAACAAACAAGCAAACAAAAAAAAAATGGACCAATCACCGCTTTTACCTCCAAATAAATTTGGTCACAAGGCGCATCAGACAAAACGAATAATCCACAAAGGCCCCACAAAAGAACCACGCCAATCTCCCGCATGCGAATGATAAGATAGAAAATGGAAAGGATGGAGTCGCGAAAGCTGTCGCCATGGCAACAACATGTGTGTGTGGATGTCCGGCCTTTGCCCCGTTTGCAAAGGCGATGGGCGAATGTGTTGGATGGACTATTTTTCTTTTTCCATTGTAATCATTGGCTGCTGAGAGACTTTTTATTTTCCCCAACATAAAATAGAAACGCACACGTTGGGGCGTTCACCCGGAGGCTAAGCGGCCTAAAGACACGGGCGGCTGCTCCGATCTTGATATAAACTGTGTACACCGATCCTGCCCCGGGTGACAGAGAACACATTCAACTGCAATTTTGCATTGAAATTTACGCTTGTTGCAAATTTTGTCGGGGGGGGGGGGGGGGATTGGCCGTCAGTTAGGAATTCAGGTCCGATATCGAATCATTTGTTTGTGAGGGCTGAAAGATTCCAAGAGCACATCCTCAGGTCAAAACATCCTGCTTTGGTGGAATGTCTCACCCCCAAACCCCCCATGCACTGCCACATCTGGCATAACAGTTTGCATTCACGCGGTTGGATGTATGGAAACGTAAAGCGGTTTCTAGATCATCTTTCATCTGTAACGTGCACAACCGGCAATGAAAACAAACAAGCAAACAAACGGATTCAGAGCTCAAATGAGTTTGCCGGCCCTGCTCCAGACACAATCAAAGAAATCTCACTTACCGGTACTTCTCTTTTCCCTGCTGAAAAAGCGGCCATCCCAATCCATCGGGTTTGAAGAATCCCGCGTACTCCTGGCGTAGAGTCCACATGGATTCCTGCAGAGTATGTCCAAGATGTCCAACTTTTTCCCTGGTGCAAGTTGTTGTTTTTTTTTTTTTTCTTCCTTCCTGGTCACTCTCATTTCTCCTTTACTCGTTCATGGGAACATGGCCATCCCTGCGGGTTATTCCATTGACTTCCTGGGTAACCGGGACATTGGCAACACTCATTAAAGCCGAGTTAGATAACATTCATAGAAAAGTCTAAAAGGCGGCCATGATTTTCTCCACAGGCGCTCCTACTCAGGAAGCTCGTTTGCCTGTCAAAGCACCTTTTGGCTCGAGCCAAAAGGTGGCCCGGCTTTTTACTTTCTGGACCTGGATTTGCTCTGTCATTTCTTTCTCTTTCTCAAAGATTCCTTTCTCTGCCCCACATTTTCCTGCATATTCCCCGCAACGTTTTTGCATTCTGCATAGTGTTGCGCTCGGAAGTTGACACACAATGACAAGGAATTTCACAAAGGCATGGTCATTAAAAAAAAAAAAAAAAATCAAAATCAGCAAAAGCAAGAAAGAAACGAATCACCGTTGAGTCATCTGTCACAGTTTCCAAAATCATGCCGCTATTTCACAAGTATCTTCCTGCATTTTCTTTTCAAAGTGTCACTTCTCAACCACAAACACATTTTAAAAGATCAAAAAGTGACACAAAACCATATGTGTCACTGTCAAACAGACATCAAACCACACACACGCACACACACACTCAAAGTCCGACAGGAATTTACTCAACGTCTTTGACAGTAAAAAAAACTGGCCAGAAATATCCAACTTAATCCCGTTGACATGGGAACTAACCAACTGTTGACTGCAGGAACCGCATTCAAATCATAATTTCACACACACACACACACACACACACACACACACACACACACACACACACACACACACACACACACACACACACATACGCACACACCCACACCCACACAGACGTACACACGCTAATGAGGTCCTGTGTGAATGGAGAGTATTAGCATTAGCTCAGGCGGGAGGGTCACCCTTCCTGAGGCCGGCAGATAAAGCCCACGCCGGGCCGCTAATTCCACGCTAACACACAGCAGGCCGTGCGGGAGGAGGTATTAAAAAACACATTAGCAATTATACACCACGGACAACATACCTGTGGGAGGCGTCGGATTTAGCCACCAGTCCATTGTTACGGATCACGACTCTTTTCCCACTCGCTCTTTTATGGGAGCGCATTGACCTTTCGGCGATGTCAACTTTACTCGGCATCATCTCATCGTGTCAAACAAAAGTGAGCATCGATGCGCTTGTGCTTGGGAGTTTCATGACTTCGGTCCAAACTCAAGTGGTCGACGATGCGACTCTTGTGGGACTCCTCACAATGGACGGCCAACTGAGAGAAAGAATACTCTCATTTGCCTTTTTGTGAAAGCATGCTAAAACAACCAAGCGTCGATTTGGGACAAATTGAAACACCGCAGGAAGCTTTCAGATGTTGTTTTAAAAACAGCGCACTGCTTTTTTTTTTTTTTACAAAAAATATCTCATCTACGCACGGGCTGGACTAAGATGTCAATCACAACACCGCCTATGGGGCTCAAAAATCAACTCCTTAGTGGACGTTTGAGCCTACTGACTAAACGTCAGCTTGCAGAGAGGAAATAAACACTTGCGGAGCAAGATGGGCTTTTTGCGGAGAACATTTGCACTCGGTCATGTATTCAGTGTGTATGTATTCCATAAATAAAGTCGACCGTAATATTCGGGATGAATAAAAAAAAAAAAGCTCCTTCTAAATAGAAACACAATTTGATTTAATTATTTCGCATTAACTCTGTTCCCGAAAAGGAACGCTCAGTTACCCGATACGAAGTTTCTCATCCTCAAGAGAATGTTTTGGACTGGAGGAAGGTCTCGTTTTGCCTCCTTTCAGCCTGTCGTGCCGATCACCAAACAGAGCGTGCGGACTTCCCACTCTCGTCGATTCTGCGACGAGTCAACTTGACGTCGGCCTTCCTCCAAACGCGCGCGGCATCTTTCAACCAGCCGTCACTTTCAAAGTCAAGACAATCAATCTGTTCCTTTCAAGGCAAATGAGTTCTGCAGCCGGTGTGAGAGAAAAAAATCCCAAATCACCCGAACAACTTTTTTAGTTTGTTTTTGTTGAACGTTCTCAAGCGTAATCGGCAAAAGGAATTTGTGTCTTCAGAAACCACCATTCTGCTGCGGGACTTGATTCTATGTTTTTTCCTTCTTTTTCCACGCCGGGACTCGGCAAGATGCCACGCCCTCAGTCAGGACTTGCGCTGTCCAAAATGGCCGACTGGATGATTAATCATCGTCACACACACCGTGCTAGTGTGAAATGCTCCTGCTAATTCAAATGAGCGGGTGTGTGTGTTTGTGTGTGTGGCATCCAATCATCTAACTCGCGTCTCGCTCTTAATTCAGTGCGAGTCCGTCAAGGTCAGATGACTCACTTACACACACGCGCGCGCGCACAGAGGCGTATCCATGACGACCACACGTCCTCTTTATGAAGATTGAGACGACGTTCTTTCACAGCATCCGAAACAAAAGGTGCCTTCTTTGTACGCGCTCTTGGGCGAAAGGGGATTTGCCGCCGCGCGATTTAATTGGCCTCCGTTCAAGCGGCCCGACGTTCTGATTCACACGTCAGCTTCTCGCTCAACGAGACTTGGATACGGGGATACGACCGGCAACCTTCAACCGCTTGAGCGCCAAAAGACTTCCCTGACGCCATCGCGGTCGAATGAACACAGGAAGTCTGTTGAGGTTCACTCGTCTCTCTCTCGAAAGATTCTGTCAAATATGGCCTCCTCCAGGAAAAAGGCTCAATCATTATTCGGTTTGAAACGTGATGTCCAGGATGAATTTTGGCCCAACAATGAAATTCTGGAAAGACAATCAGAACGTAGCGTGAAATGAGAAATGTCACCAAAACGGAATGACTTATCAGTATGCTTGATTTTCTCACTGGCCTCAGTCGCCTCCGCAAGCAAATCCTTTGCCAGCGTTTCCGTTTGCGAGCGTGTCGGGACGGAGTGCGCCTCTGCTTGTGGCCTCTGGGGGGCGCCGGCGCGAATAAGGATTCGGCCTTCAACGTCACGGCCGATTTCCTGCACGCCGACGCTCGGCTTTTGCTGACAGCCGCTGACTTTCCTGATGGCACTTTTTTTGGTGGGTTTTTTTTTTTCAACTTAATTTATTCCAAGAGGGTCGAGCTGAATGTTATTCAAACGAACACCAAAGGATAACAACAAGGCCCCCCAACTCCCGACACATTTTTCTCCTCGGCAAAATGCGATGAAAGACAGCCGATTTAATGATGCGCAAAAAGACTGACTTTGACTTCTAACTCGGCAAAATGTTTGCATGGGGAAAACATTTCCATTTCATTCTGCTCGGCCGAGTTCAGGAGCAAAATGGCTTGCGATGACTCAGCGATATCTCGACTGTCATTGCCAAAAAGTTCTGCTCGCCAACATCATCCTCATTTAAGCCGCAAAGCCTTTGGATGAATACAAAGTTGAAAGGATACAACCAAATGCTGGGTCTTGATTTTTATTTTTTTTTTACTTGGTCGGTGGCCAAATTTCATGTTGCAAAGTGAATCTGGCCACAAGGGCTGAATTTTCAAAATGTTGCGTGTACCGCGAGGAGTCGATGAGGCAGGCGCTCGCCCGCTCCCGGCACCAAATGTAAAATTTTCATCAGGATGGGCACGATTGCAAAAAATAGCTCATCGGCACATAAAATAGAAAACGGTGAAGTTTGCATGAGAAAAAAAAAGAAAAAAGAAAGCGGCGACATATGGACGCCCTCCGAGGCGGCTGGCAGCGTTCCCGTGTGGCGCTCGTCTCCGCTCGCTCACGTGTGCGTTTGTTTGTTTTCAACTTGCAGACATGCTCCGCGCTTCGCTGGCCCGGCCTGACTAATTGATGCACGACTGGAAGAATCGCAAGAATTCGAAACAATCCCGAGGAGCCGCTCCCCCCGACCCCCCACCAAAAAAATATAAAAAATAAAAAAGTCACATTGCACCCACACATCCAATTGCTCAAGTCAGACCAAAAAAAAAAAAGGAAAGAAGAAGCGGCTTCAATCTGCTATTGACACTCTCGGCTCAAGCTGATTGTCAAAGTAAACATCCAATCACGAGGATTCCAAGTTGGGTGTCTGAAAAGAATGTCGTCGATTTGCCTTGCAACGCCTGAGACGGACGCTTGTCCTGTCCTTTGTCGTTTTTTTTTTTTCTTTCTACCCAAACCTCCTCTTCCTCCTTCGACGTCAACAATAAAAAACATGCCGCGAATGTTGAAGCATGTCAAAGGCTCGGCCGCAGCGTTCCCCTCAGCATGCGCAGCTGGCAGTCCTCTCATTGTGAGGAAATCACACTACAAGCGCACACGCGATGACTAAAACGAGGAGGCGGAAAAACACAATCGGAACGGCATCGAAACAACACAATGGATGCGCCCTCGTATGCGTGTAGGACGCGCAATCCATTACGGCTCTGAGGTGCATGCTGGGAAAACTGCCATGAACTATGGCAGTGGGAGGAGACCGAGCATGATGGCGAAAAGAAAAGCAAAATGGAAGGCGAACAGAGTGAAGAAGCAACGCGCTTGCTGTTGACTTCTTGGGGTCACGCCGGATGCTGACACAAATGAAGGATTGCCGACCGAGCGGCCGTGAGGGCAAATTTGCAAACGCCCGTCGACTAAAACGGAAAGGCGAGGCCACCGCGCCGATGGCCGAGGAGGATTTTTGGTTCAAGCCAATTCGCTGATGCAAAAGGGAGTCGTTGCCATGGCAAAGGTGACTCGGGAGTGTGAAGGGAACGTCGTCGGTTTTTGGCAAAAAAACGGGTCGCCCCGTTTGTCGCCACTTGATGTCGGACGAGTGCGACCGAGCGTCCAGACTGCGGTCTCGTCGGGTTCGTGTCCGATTTATGTTCATGTTCACAAAAAGCCTTGAGTCAGTTTGGGAAAAAAAAAAAAATCTGAATTGCACTGTCCATGTTTGCATCAAATCCGAAAATCACTCACAAAAAAAATAAAAAAATGCAATTGAGCAGATTTTTGATCGGTGAAAAACGTTGCCCATCAAATACAACGTACAGGCTAACGGCTATCTCTCGTCGAGGGTTATTTCATTGCTTGTTTACGCACAATGAGCTCGGAAAGGATTGCGCGATGCCGGCGTTGGAATGTAAAAAGGATTGGCGACGCGTTTCGAGTGGCGCAACTGACAGCGGGACTCCGCAAGCGACCGCTCTTCAACGTATGGGGAACAACTTGCACTGCCAAACGGCGGATAGGGGGATGATTTTGCAACGCGGCAGGCTCGGCGTAATCTGCTCCGTCATCCGTGGCCGCCCCCCCCACCTCCGGCCCCCGATCGCGCCCGTCTCCATCTCGACGCACCTCCTCCCCATCTCCGCTTCCCTCCGACGGCGTCCTCCCGACGCGAAGCAAAGATCAGATGATATCTCGCAGGAAATGCGCCGCACGACGGCCCAGATAAGACACGCAACGCGCGCGGCGTTTGCTTCCCGGAGGACGGCGGCGAGTCCACGCGTGCACCTTTGAGAGGGAAGAAAAAAAAGGCCGACGGTTAGCGCGGGAGGCTAACGTAGACGTCGATGTCGCGACTGACTTGGCTCAAAAGTACTTGTGCACCTTTACCGGAAGTGGACGGTGGAAAAAAAAGAAAGTGGAACGTGAGAAAAGTATCCGTCCATTTTCAACGCCGCTTTTCCTGAACAGGGTCGCGGGCGCCTGTGCCAGCTGATGAAAGGCGATGCCACGCCCTGAACCGGTCGCCACGTCGACACGAACGGCCGTTCGCGGCGAGCGGACCAAAAGCCGCCGCTAGCAAGGGTCCCCCGGGCCCGGGCCGAACGCCGACACCTCGGTGACCATTCGTGCTAGCGTCTTCCATTTCGTCACGCCACGTCGCGTTTCTGTGTCAAACGTTTTTCCAATCCCTGCCGAGTCCAATTGGGGGGTCGGTGCCGCGCTGTAATTGCTGGGACTGAAAAAGCCGATGGCGCTCGGGTTGTTTTTCTTGCAGGCGCTGCACAAGTTAGCTTGGAAGTGCGTTTAGCGAACAGCTTGAGGAGGGTGGAGCCGCCAGCCTATTTCTCATTTCCCACTTTCATTTTCCTCCACGGCCGAGAACGCGGCGTGACAAAAGTGAAAGGAGAATGACGGCGGCCACAAACATCTCTCCGCTCGCGTGTTTGTACACCAAAACAAAACATAAATCCGGATTTAGCCGCGCGCCGCCCGAGGGGTCGGACGGAGGTGGACTCGCCGTGATTCATACGTCGTCCTTCGCGGGCAAGCTTTCCCTTGGACGACGGCTTTGCGGACCTGAGTCACGTTGTCATGTTTACGTACGCGGACGTCACTTTGGATTAGCGTTGCCGTTCTCTCTCGTGCCTGGTTACCGGCACTTTAATGGCGCGTTTCCGACAAATCATCGTCGTCGTTTGGTAAAGGCTCAGCGGGCCGTCACTTTGTCTGGCGCTTTTCTACTTCGGTTCCTCAAAGTTTTCAGTATCTTGCTCAAGGGCACTTTGACGCGGTCGCAACGGCCGGTTGATGGAACCACCGAGCTCCCGGATTTGGGAAGCGACCGCTCGAGCGCGGATCCGCGTGGCCCTCTTTCCAGATCCAGAACACGGACGACGACGCTTTTCAGGACGGAACGCCCATCGTCGTTGAGCTGCAAAGGAATTGTGCTCCAGAACGTCGTGCGTCGTCGTCGTCACTTTCTTCAAATCTGTTTGCAGAAAATCTTTCTGTCTCTCCGAGCGACGGGCCACAGAAGTTGCTTGGAATTGATACCGGGGGGGGGGGGCTCCAGGTGGTGTTCGTGCCACAGTCGCACGCTACTGCGTCTTATCCGTTGCGATAAGTGCGTTGACGTGACAGTGGCTGGAGCGAGAGGTTGGATTGAGTCGCAAGCGCGCAGATTTGCATTTGTATACGTCTTCAATGAAAAGCGACAATCGGCAAAAACCTTCTGCAAGGTTTCCGCCAGCGCTCGCTGTCTTCTTTTCTTCCCAGACAGCGGCAACAATAGCTGCTTGCTGAAGAATAGATAGATTTCATTTCTCTTTTCTTTTTTTTTTTTTTTGCATAAGGTCTTGATTTGGGGAGAGAGCGAAGACGACCCCGCGAGAGCTGAGAAGTAACGAGGCGACTTGATCACAGAAAGCGAGGCCAACCTCGGCATCTGCCACGACATCCCGATGAGCCTTTTGTGCCTTTTGCTTGCCATTTTTTTTCTTTGGCTTGCCTCATTTTCTACCGGTGCATCGCTTTTGCAAACACACACACACACACAAGGTACTAACACTCAAGCGCACACTTACTGCTCATCGTGTGTTTGGATAAGAGGACAGTGCTCTGAAGAGGATCTCCATCGCTGGATTGCGAAAGCGATAATAGTGATGGTGTGCATGACCTACTTGTGGAGGGACGCATTTGAAGCAACCTCGACTCCAGCCGGACGATTTCTGGCTTTTTGGTGCTTGTCGTAGGGACGGACGAGCCCGATTTCAAAGTACAGTCCGACCTCGGCTTTCGAACGTCTCGGTTCTCGACCGAAATTTTTTTTTATGCCTCGAATGACGGCCGAAAATCGGTTCTCGACTAAACTGAGCGCACTTGAATGCGCCACTTGACTCCTCCCACCTTCCTTACATGAGGAAGTGACGCTTCCTCGTGTAGCGTTCCATTGTGAGCAGACATGTTCAATAAAGATTTAAATTATTATTATTTTTTTTTAAAAAGAGCGTGGTTTCGGTTTTCGAACAGCCTTCTGGAACGGATTATGGTCGAAAACTGAGGGATGACTCTATTGGCGGCGGTGGCCGATCCCGAGGCGCCCCCTTGTGGCGATGTTACAATCGGGAACTAAGTGGCACGCGAGGCAGGCGGCGACGTTAGGCACCGTATGGGCAAAGTGCTGGCGGATTGCACGTTCACCGACGTCCCCAAAAGCAAGAAATCAAAGGTGGGGGGGGGGGGGGTTGTCATACTGCCCAAAGACGGAAAAAAGCCCCTCCGCTTCATTTCCTTTGAAAGCCAATTTTACTGGGACGTTTTCCGCGGATGTTATCGTCCGAGCCGTCTTGTCGCCGAGCATGTTGACCTTGTCCGTGCGCGGGCTGTCAGTAATTGCGGGTGCTAAATGTGCCGGTGTCACGTTGTGTTGAACCCGCGCGTGTGCGAGGGGAGCTCGATGCGGCGAATCAAAAGCGGCTGGCGGCCGCTCGGCGCCAATCCGAGCAGACGAGCGGATGCACGCGGCCGTTGCGGTTGTGTTTTTTTTTCCATCCCTCTTCATCTCACAGCATCCTTTCCACCATGCTCCCCCGCCCCGCTATCCCCCCCACCTCCAACACTCGCCTTCCGCTACTTTCTTGTGTTCCCTGGTTACCGGTGTGAAGCGCCTGCTTGTCTGCTGCCAGAACATGTTTTCTCTCACGCACGCGCGCGCACGCATGCCGTGAGAGCAAATTTAAATGTTGTGCGGATGGCGGATGATTGCGGGGCGGGGGGTGATAAAGAAGGGGACGCCTGTGCGGAAAAATGCGAGGTCGGGATCAGAATAGAAATTGCGGGGTCTGAGCGAAAACTGCGGGCGGCCGTCGCTTGCGTGCAAATAGGCAGACGCTGTCACGCCTCCACAAATGTGAGAAATAAAGAAGAAATATCGCCGAGTTGTCGTCGTGCGCACGAGAGCCAGGAGGAGCCCCCCCCCCACCCCCCATCCCCCAACTCCGCTGTCACGTAAAACGGCTTCTTCATCCTTTCCTTCTATTTCAAGCTGCGTGACAAACAAATGCGTGGAAAGATGCGCAAGGCTCAACATATTCAAGGTGCCGCAATCTGTGTTTTGTTTTGGTGGGGGGTTTTCTTCACAATTGAAAAGATTTCCCAGGTGTGACATGCCTTGGGCCAAATATTTGCAGCAACAACAATTGCATCGTTTTTTAAAATTGTTTTTAAGCCCACTTGGAAGGGGCAGTTTTGCCTCATGCAAAATGAGCCACTGCTCTCCCCACCCTCACAGCTGCTGGGCCGATGGGGAGGAGGAATTGTGTGAACATGACGACAAAGGGAGCAGAGATTTCAAAAAAATGTCTTTTTAGTTTTGATATTTTTTTAATGCAAGTTTGCTTTTTTTTTTTTTAAAGTTACCTTTTGCTCCAAGTTTTATTAGCTTTAGTGTTAGTTTTAGTTTTGTTAACATATTTGGTTTTATTATTTTATTATATATATATATATATATATATATATATATATATAATATATTCTTTCTTTTAAATCGCTCCAATTTAGCTGCATGGCGAACAAAACTTTTCGCTGCATTTTCACCTTGAGGTAAGATTGCAAAGTGACATGGCAAGACAAAACGGGGCTGCCGATATTTTGATCAAAAAACCTGTTACAGACGTCTCAACTCAACACTAAATTGTGGGAGGGGTAGCAGGGGGTGGCTGGGGGGGGGGGGGGGGGATTTCTCTTTCGACCAGTCAAGTGGAGCCAATTGAATCTCGGTGGCGCCCACTCAAAACAAATGAAGGCCGTCCGTCCTTTGCCATTGAAAACGCGCGAAGGCGGGCGCGCGTTCATCGGCGTGCGCTGTCATCGGCGGATAAGCCGCAGCCGTCTGGCGGCAGACAGATGTTGCGGGGTGGTGGTGGGGGGGGGGGGGGGCTTCCGGCTCTTTTCTCCCCGTTGTTTTTGTCTCCGGCCTCACCCGCGTCTAACCCTCCTTGATCAGCTCCACCGCCGAGGAGCAAGCTGATTGTCTTCATTCAGCACTTTTTTTATTTTTGGAACATCAACTGCTGCCGCCGCCGCTCTATTTTTCGCTCGGCGCGAAAGCGGGCCGCTCTTCCCTTTTTTTTTTTTTTTTTTGCCGGCAAGTCTTCCCCGCTTCACGTCACCATTTCCTCTCAGCAAGAAGTCGACGGCTTTGCCACCGAGATCCGTCGGCCTGCGGCGGGAGGAGACGCGAGCGCTCGCTGTCGTCGCCGAGAGGTGCCGGGACGGAAATAGTGGATTCCAGTGAACCTTTGCTATGCGGCCCGATCGGAAGCCCTCATTTGAATGTTGTTTTGAGAGCACGCTCGTCCAAGCTTCCCCCCCCCCCCCCCGCTTCCCCCAAAAAAGGAACTCGACAATCTCTGCCCTGACAGCGAACCGTTCATTTTCGCAACCACGGGAAGTGAGAGCTGAATCGATGTTGCCCGGGAAAATTCGCCCACACGCTGTTTGCTTTTTTTTTTTTTTTTTTTTTTTCCTCCTTTGGGAATAATTGGAAGATGTTAAGAGCGACGGCAACATTCTCCCGCTCGCAGCTGCTCCCCCCGCTGACCTCTCCTCTACCTTCCAGTACGTCTTCTATTTCCAGCTCGCTGCCAGAAGCTACTTTTGCATTTGTATGCACGGCTTGGTGCGCTCTGCTGTGTTTGCCCTTCAGTGGAGCAACAATATCCACTATGACAAAAAAAAATGGATGAAACTTTGGGCAACACCCCCCCCCCCCCCCCCATGACTAAAGACAAAAAAGGACCCCAAATGTAATGAAAGTCCTCCAAATGATGTTCGGACGCTTTGCTTTTGCCCGGATGAGAAAGGCCACCCACCCGTCTTTCGAGCAAAGCCGCCTCTGATTGAATCCCCCCCCCGATATGTTTGTCGAAGAACAAGTCGTGGAATTCGCCCCCAAGCGGAATTTTTTGCAACTTTCCGTGTGGCTTTTTTTGTTTTCAAAGCGACAACATTCTCGATGACTTCATGTCCACCGAAGCGGCGCCATGAATGAAGCATTCCCAAAAGCCGGGAACGGTTCTTCGGAAGATTCGAAGCATCATCCGCAAGTCGGAAGGCGGCCTGCAATCGGACAAAGAAATTCAAAAGACCCGACTTGGTTGACTTTTTGGGTGTTTGTGTTGTCAGATGCGATGCCAATCAAATTAGCTGAACAAAAATGTGAAATAAAGTTAAAAAAAGGGGATTGCGGCTCCTCCGGCAGAACTTCGCAAAGGAGCCATTTAAGAGTCGATTTTCAAATAAGGAAAAGCCGAGCATGAGCGACATCAAACGCAAAAGGACAAAAAAGATGCGCGGAGTCGGCAAAGCAAAAGAAGGCATCCGGAAGGGCCAACGGCGATGCCGTCCGAAACACCTTCCGACGTAGCTTCGCTGCGCTAGCTTCGGCTCCCGGTGCAAAATGAAGACGTTCCCGGTGTGAGGCCGGTCCAAGAAAAAGCGCTCGATGTTCTTTTGAGAAAGACGTCAGCGTGAAAGCAAGCGAGCGAGCCAGCGAGCGAAGCGAAGCGTGGGCCACCTTCAAAATCAAGATGCTTCATTTCAAACCATCTCTGACATTTGTTCAATGTCGCCGGTGGCCCGAGCCAAGGCTTCTTCTTCTTCTTTTTTTTTTCTATTCAATCAAGCTTTTGATGTGCCTTTGCTTTCACGGGCTGAGACGCAATTATTATTATTTCTTTTTTTTGCAGTTGCTTTAAAAGCCATCGGCTAACCTTGCTTTGGTTACGCGCCTCCTTTTCTAAAGGCAGCCCGAGAAAAAACATTTTCAGCTGCGGCGTGAATAAAGCTGGGAGTGATTTTAAGCGACTGGCACATCGGGTGTCAAACGTGTTGTTGGAACGTGACCTCGGCATAGCCGCGTGCGTGCGTGTATGGTGTCCGCAGCTACTTGTGCCAAAATGTAAAATTGCACAAAGGAGACTCCGCGCCCACACAAAGAAGGACTTTTAGATGGCTCACACGTCAACGCGCGGGCACGCAACACACACACAAAGTTCAACGTTCATGCATCAGTGCAGTGTTTTTCCGTGCGCTAAATTGTTATATTGCAATTAGGGTGCCCTTTTTTTGTGTTGTTTCGTAGAAAAGCATTGTTAAGATATTTGAAGTATCCCAAATGCAAAAAAAAAAAAAAAAAAAAAAAAAGGCATCCAAGTGAAATTTCTGCTTGAAAAGCGTTCTCTCACAAAAAAAAGCTTTTTCCTCTGAATTTTTTGTGGAAACGCGGATTTTCAAGAAACCGGGCAATTGAAACTGGTCGGTTGACTAAGAATGGCAATAGGTAGAAATGTACCTTTTGTTCCTGATGAAAGAAGAGGTTTCGAGCTTTCTTTTTGGTGGCTTCCATGCTTGTAGGGCGACACAACTGCATTTTCAGGAGGCCTCCGGAAAGGAGTCCAAATGGTCCAAAATGGCCGTCTCTCCCGGTGTGAGAAAAAAAGGGCTGGCCTGAAATGAAACGAGTCAAGCATTTAGCAACGGAGCGTGAGTGATCATTTAAGGAGACGCAAAAAAAAAAAAAAAAAAAAAAAAAAAGGGGGGCGGGGTTTAATTTATTTCTTTTTAGCAACCTAAGGAACACTGCAGCCTCTTTATACTCCATTTGCACCGTCCTGCCAATCCACCTCCCGAAGAGCCATCCAATTCTCAAAAGTATTTGACCAACCGATCGAATGAACCAACTAACCTGCAATCTGCTGACCCGACAAAAACAAACCAAACCGACCATCAACCTTCCCGCTTAACTAGCTACAAATTAAACGAGCGATGAATCTACCGAATCTCCCAACGGGACTAACTGGAGAAGCGAAGCCCAAAGAATCCCGCCTGTGACGGTTGCGCGCTTGCGGCCCAGATACAACCGGTGATAGATAGGCGGGCGTCATCCGAAAGGGCAGACAGCTGCTTTGCGTGATGGACGCAGGACGAAAAAGAGGAAGGAGAGGAGGGGGGGGGGGAGGGGAGGCGCGTCCGCGCTGGCGGCGCCTGACGGCGGCGTGAAAAAGACGCGGCGAATGTGTCACACGTCTCGCTCGCTCTGCGATCGTCATCGCTCCGAGTGCGTGACGTCGCGTTTGTTTTCTGAAATATCATCCGGGCTGCAGAGAAGGAAGCCGTTGGCGTTGCTTCTCTCGTATTTATGATTCTGGATTGCAAAGATCAATCGCGTTCAGGAGGCAATTTCACGCCAAGGAAACGACGTGCTTCCCGTTACAACGGAAAACAG
This sequence comes from Hippocampus guttulatus, assembly GCF_054856545.1. Taxonomy (NCBI): domain Eukaryota; kingdom Metazoa; phylum Chordata; class Actinopteri; order Syngnathiformes; family Syngnathidae; genus Hippocampus; species Hippocampus guttulatus. The sequence continues at coordinate 1,155,426 of NC_141270.1, forward strand.
ACGGCAGGGTAATGGCACACGTTGGCAAAAGGCGCTTTGGTGAAGCAGCATGTGGTTCGCTCGTCTCTTTGGTTTTATTCCAATGACGTGAAAATGATCCAGGATCAATTGCGCGTCAGTCCTCGTGACTGCAGGCGATCGGACGTGTGTGTGTGTGTGTGTGTGTGTGTGTGTGAGATGACGAGGTGACTCAGTATTAATTAAAGATGAGTGCGACATGACCATGTTCATCGTCGTCATCATCTGCCGTGCCGTGCGAGTCCCAAAAAGCTCTCGTCTTTCTTTGGCGGAATAAGCGGGTGTTTAATTCAGAAAGTGCTGCGCTTTTGCTTTCCCGGCCATAAAACGCGTCAGGCGTGAAAGCGGGGTTGGCGTGGCACGTAACGGGACTCAAACAGACGAGCGGGTGCAGCCGCTGCCATTAAAAGAAATAGATTAATAAATAAATAGCTCATAACTATGCGGGCCCCTCGGTCGGGGGGGGGGGGCCTGACGGACACATTAACGTTCCCGAAATCATATTTTGATAGCATATTTATACGTCCAATCTGTTCTCGGCCGGGGAGGACGGCGGCCATTCCGGTTAGTCAACATTTACGATCAATTGATTATGTGTCCCAAAAATGTTTTCATTTGATGGTTAACTGAAATTCAATCAGGCGCAAATACGGCCCGGTTTGAAAGTGCCATTTCGGCACGCCGTCGATGCGACGCTTGTAAATACCTCCGATGAGCTGCGGGCATGTGAGCCGCCTGCGCCTTTTAAGAGCGGGCGGGGCCGCTCACTTCCGACGTGCGGATGGACGCGCTCACGACGGGATCCGCTGGGCGGACGTCGTGCGGGTGCATCAACGCGACTCTGCGCAAAAGTGCCGGGCGAGATGGAACAATATCTGAAAAAAAATTACGAGAAAAAAAAAATGCTTTCATTTTTTTTTTAGTTTTGCAGATCTGAAAAATCAAACCTTCAATCAAACCGCCGCGTGATTTCGGAAGCGCTTTCTCTCCGGACGCTTACGAAATGCTTGACCAAAGTTGGGATGAGCTGCGCTTTAATGCGATTTCCAGCGAGACCTCCGAGAAGCGTACTCGGTCGCCCGAGCGCTTTTCATTCTGCCCCTTCACGATGACGTTACGTTAGCATAGCAGTTAGCATGGCTACATTTCTCCATTTTTGTTTTCATCTTCAATTCCCGTTAACGATAATAACCTCACACACGCACGCGCGCGCGCGCACGCACACACACACACACACACACACACACACACACACACACACACACACACACACACACACACACACACACACACACACACGCGCGCGCTTGTGATACATGAATACACTTATACACACACAAAGAGAGCATTGAGGTGTTTTGCGGCATTTTCCGCCTATCCTTCCACTCAATTTTCTTCCTTCCTCGTTCCATTGATGAATGGCGGAATCCCTCGCAACGCGTTTGTGTGGAAGCGTCGGGCTTAGAAGGCGTCGACGCACAATCCGGACGCGGCTAATCCATCAAGCGAGCGCGAGAGCTAGCACAATGCGCTCGGCTCCTTTTGGCGCCAAGATCTCCTTTCGTCGCTCGGAGTCTCCGGGATCAAGTTTGTCTCCGTCAAATAGTTTGGATTTGACGCAGGCACGGCGCGCACGGCGCATCTTTTCATCCCCCTTTTTTTCTCCTTTTGTGTTTGTCACGTTCACACTCCCGAATCTCTCGCGCTTCATTTCCCGTCGTCGCTTTCTATTTTTCGAGACATCATTTTTTTTTGTTTGTTTGTTTGTTTGCTACTGTTTAAGACGGCTTTTTTCCTGAAAACTAAAACAAACGCTTTCTTTGTAGTAATTCCCGACTGGTGCAGTGGCGGGTCCGATCGCAACAAGTGACAACAAGGACGGAATTTGAAGAACCGAATAAGCGGATGAAAAATTGGATCTCTATTCAAACGGGATTCCGTTTCATGGGAAACTGTGGGAAATCGTGTGAATTTACGGGAATGTGAAAAAAAAAAAAGGACGAAAAAAGAAGAAGAAAAAAAAACAGCAAATGCAGAAGATGCTCTTCCCAGACTCCCACTTTTGACATGTTTACGCAGGAACGGATTGTAAGTACAACGAGAACGCTCGGAAACGGAGGCAATGAAGCCGTTCGGCCGCTCGTCTCCATTGGATGGCGAGAAACACGCTGCCCCGCAGTGTGACACGCACGCACACGCACACACACACACACACACACCCGTGAAGGCATTTGTGCAGAGACGACAGGCGCCCTGTGGCTTTATGTCTGATTTATGAGATTGACACAAGCGCCGCCCGGGTTCTCCGGCGTCTTGCGGCGCTTTTCGCTCTCTGATCGACACGCGATCTCCGCTCGGCGCGCAGTCTCAATGAGGCTGGCGAAAAAAGTCGCAGCTGTCAGGAGGGAGAAAAAGCGTCGCGGGTGGAGAATGCGCTCTGCCGGATGAGCTCCAGTAGACAAACGAGTCGCACGGCGGATTGTGTTAAAACGGGAGAAAGTGGCCTCCTGATGACCAACCCGGCCGGGAAAGGCGGGAGGGAAAAACCAGGAATGGGTCCTGTTTTCGTAAGACCGGCGCATTCTGATTTTCGGGGAGCGCTTGGCGGCGTCGTCGTCGTTTGGTTGCTTCTGCGGTGATTTTGGTGAATTTGACGGGAGGCGCGAGAGCAGGACGATCCCGCCGCCGCGTGTGCCAGCGGTCGGGCATATTTCAACCTTTATATGTCCCACAATGGAGAAATGCGCAAATAAGTCAACGGCGGGCATCCAAAGCTCGGACTCCTTCCGAACGAGAGTTACATGGACACGATGACGATCGCGGGCTGGCAGCGGAGACTCAAAAGTTGGAATGAGGCGACCGGGATCACGACGGGGGGAGCCTGCGACGTGACGCTAACATTTAGGTATGCGCTAGCAAACACCGACAATAACGCACGACATCACCAGGCTTAATTTTTTGGCATTCGAGATGGATTTAGTCATCTATATTTTATGTGTATCAGATAAATGTGAATCTGTCCTAACGCATCAAAACAACAATTTAAAAATACATGATCGATCAATCTGTCCCGCTATCCCTCCATCCCTCCAATGCAGCACAACGTGAAATTGGAACAATCCATCACTCATCCAAATCAAAGTCAAACTGTCATTTTCCAGAATTTGCCAGCGGGGTCGACGAAAGCCGCCGGCTCACGAAGAGCAAACGCTTAACGAGGTGTCTGTCGACGACACAAAGCGGCCGGCGGCCACTCGCTGCCAGCGGCCATCTTGGTTTCTGACGCGCCGCTAATTAGACGCTAATGCTAACATTCATCACTCAATCTGACAAACGGTGGTGTGTGTGTGTGTGTGTGATGGCTATCATTACATGGCCACACACACGCACACACACACACACACACGCACACACACACACACACACACACACACACACGCCCGCATCCGCACACACTCGTCCCCAAGAGCCACGCAGGACAGATTCGATGCAAGCAAGGGCAGCAATGTTAACGCCGACGAGCAAACATTCCTTTCATCTTGCAAAGGAATGTTTGTGGAACGCCCGATGACAATGATGATGACGATTAGGCACTTCACCTGACCACAAAAGAGGGTGACTCATTGTGGCGCTCGTGTCCTTCTCGCAGCTCCTCACGTCGTCTGCCGCTGAGTAACTCTCGTCTTCCTTCCAGGAGTCTCCTGCTGCGAGCAAGTGTCTTCTTCCCAAAGCGTTGCCTGGGATGGACACAAAGACATTCAAAAACGGCAAAGAAATCGACAAACCCCAAAGAGTGCGCGGCCAAAGCCGAAGCAGCCCGAAGCGGCTCGGAGGCAAATCACGCTGGGCGCTTTTGTGTTGTTCTCAGACATTAACATGAGAACAAATCAAGCGCGTGCGCTGGACAAAAATGGCACCTTTCCTTTGTCGCGATTACATCAGAACGTAGCCTTTTGTCTTGCGTGTGCGTGCGTGCGTGAACGCGGGGGTGGCGGACACGCTGATGGACCTTGTAAATAAAGCGGCACTTGTTTTGTTTCCTCGCCTGCGATTTGGCCCCGTGCGTGCGCGCGCAAGCATCACCGAGAGTGAAAGGGAAGCCACGTGTCATCAAAGCAACCCACCTGTCGATCAAACGAGTGGGTTTGAGAACCAAAGACAACGTCCAGCGATGATGATTCCATCAACGTTGGTACAAAAGTGGCCCCAAAAGTGAGAATTTACAGTTGCCAACAACACATTTGCAATCGCTCGCATTTGATAGCCGTCGGCGGCGCCGCGGCCAAATGGCGGCTTCGACGGCGGGTGCACTCCCCTCCCGAAACTCGCTTGGGGGCAGATGGCGACCGACTCGAGCGTGCCTCCGCAGTGACGGAGGAGTCGGGCCCCCGCCGGAGGAGGTTGCCACGGCGACGGCAGCCAGACAGAAGAGCCCCGTCTTCCGACGCTCGCCGCGACTCGATAATTGGCACATTATCACCGGCGCGCGAGGACGCTCGGTCCTCGCGCGCGCGGCCACGTTTGATCCGCGCGAAAGAATTCCGCCGAGGAGAGTCTCACAAAGAAAAGAAGCAAAGTCGAGATTGAATGTGGCTCCCGGCGTTCGGACTTGACGTGCACTCGATGGAGGGATTAGCCACGCGCGTGCACACCGCGCGCCAACAATGGCGATCACAGATCGGCGCTGTGTCCGAACGCTTGTTAAGATGGCAACAGCTGAGAAAATGATACAAGAGGACGAAGGGGATATTTGAAACATCATGACGTCAAAGGCCTTTTTTTTGGGGGGGGGGGGGGGGGGATACATGCAACCATTTTATCCTCGTTGCACTCATCTCGATTTTTGGCGCCATTCCTCACCACATTTTGGCAATCACATGAAACCATGTTGACGGTATCGAGGAAATCCTCGGTCACTCGTCTGTCCGGGGTACAAAATGTTCCAGTTGGGTAGGAATTGGATCGAAACTCAAAAGAGAAGCACGTCTTTGGAGGACAGCTGTCAGGAAGATCAAAATTTCCGGTTTTGCTGCTGGTCAAATGGTGGACGCAAATGCAGGGAGGCAACAGAAGCGAGTCATGGGGCGTCATGGCACGCCAAACAAGTGTTGACTCACAAAATGCATAGCACGCAATCAAAACACAAAATGAGAAAAAGAAAAGTCCACCAAAACACTGAGCATGACAGGAACAACCCAAAACGTCGCACGTCTTGTGTCTTCCGAGGCATCGAGACTTTTGTGTCACGAGGTTTGGGAGCGCTTGATTTGATGTGCCGGAACGGCGGCCGGCGTGTCCAGCAGCGCATGGCTGCTAATTGTTAGCAACCATCGTCCCCTGATATGGTCATCGATTGTGAGCGCACTAAGTAGTAAATGTCACCGCAGCCATTGATTTTTAGTGTTCTGTTTCGCCGCTAATTGGTCAATGATCGCTAGCGGGTTGACGGCAGGCGCTAATGGCGGGCTTTCGTGTGGCGCGTCGTTGCTGGCACGTGTTTCCATGTTGACAGAGGAGATCCTTCATGAATGAGTCAATCCGGGAGTTTTGGAGTCAAGCTAACAAGCGCACAGATTGATTGGGAGGACGCGTCAAGGCTATCTCGGCTAACGCATCGCACGCATTTACGCGCTGAGAAACAGCGACATGCGAAGCAGGGGAAACACAGAGGAGCAAGATGCAAAGTCGGAGTTTCCTACGAGATTCCAGATTAGCTTTCCGCTTGATCTCGCGAGGTTTTTGTTTCCTCTCTGTCCTGACGGCGTGCCGATTCATCAAGCCGGAGGGGGTGCGATATGCAAATGAGATGAGTGTGAAGGCGGCGAAACATCAAAAGCCATCAGATTGCTCAAGCTTGACTTCAACTAAAATGAAAGAAAAAAAAAACCATCAGTTGATATGAGATATGAGTTCCGCTGAGATAATGCCTCACTAAAACCTTGAAAGACGTTTGGATCTTGCGAACGCAGCTCAAGAAAGATAAGGTGCATTGATTCTTCAACACATTTTGAAATGTATAGAAGCCGTGGAGGGATGCTACGCAAATGCTAATCGCTCTCCGCCACACGTACGGCGGCAATTTACATCGCCATCGTCTTACGGATTGGCCTCATTTGCATATGTCACATCATCGAGCAAGCCTTACGGTGAATCAAACTAATACGTTCGGTTTCAATCAATTCAGCGCAGATCTCTGCCGAGGCGACCGAACGCACACCTCATTTCTCGTAAAATATTTTGAAAGACCCCGTTGAGTCAATTCCGGAGATTTGTCGCTGAATACATCATACATGTTTGAAGATTATTGCCGAAAACGTGCAAAGAATGACAATTACATAGAACTGAATTTACTCTTAAGAAGAAACTCTCTCTCTCTCTCACTATATATATAGATGTATGTATATATTAGCTAGCTAGCTACATTCAGAACAGAAAGCCGACCTAGTGTCCTTGGTCTTCCCCGTTCACGTTCGTTCCTATCAAACAGACGGAGCACAATGGAAATAATAGGATGACACTCTTTCCTGATTCCAATTTGACACCTTTCGCATCCACCAGAGATTCTGAGAAAGACTGGAAATTGCCAGGGTACGATCGTTTCAACACCCCGAATCAATCAGTAACATTTCACATATAACAGCAAGCCGGGACATGTTGGGTGACCTTTGTTTCCCTATCGCATGGCAGTGCCTTTCACGCAGGAAAAAGCCCGGTCGGCTTTATTTTCCCATTTCACGTGAGTGCCGTTGATGCAGAAGGCGTCATTTTGCGCCGCCGCTTCATATGCAGAAATGCCACAGTGGAAAGAGCCAGGGGTCAAATTGCCGGAACGCATCTGCCCCCCCCCCCCCCCACCACCACCACCACCACCACCCAATCGGCGCCTTTCAGCCTCCATCGATTGTATTGATGTCAATGACATTGATGTGTCGGTGTCGATGCAGCTGATGTTCAATGCCGCTTCCCGTCGCAGAGAGCAAACAGGAAGCCGTCATCGGCTCACCCACTGAGCACCAATTAGCGAATTTGCACAAGTGGAAATTTCAGCGCGACGCAAAATGCAGCACGGGCCAATCAGGTTTGAATTAGAGCAATTAAAACGGAAGCAGTCATTATTCATCTTGGCTCCCCCCACCCCCGCCACCTGCAGGCACTTTCTTTGTCAGCTGCAAATGTTTGCACCCGGCACGCGCGGCCGGGTTTGTGGGCCAATAAGCTGAACGTGATGAACCATTGATCGGACACAAAGTGCTGGGTGGGATGTGAATACGAGCGATGCGCCCGGACTGGAAGCAGCGAAAATGCCCAAAACAAACAAACTGAAGATGAGCGTGACGTGACGCGAGGGCCCGGCTTCACATGCAGCCACTGTCACGTGACAAGACATTGAGATAGAAAAAGCCTTGCACTCCCCCTGTTGAAATTTCAGGATTTGTGGTATTCAAAATCGGACGAAGGCCAAGATCAGTCAGTTCCAACGTTCTCGTGACATAACTTGTACAGCGCAACAACAAAGAAATAAACTGAGATCATGTGATTGCAAAAGTGCACACACCCCGTGCATGGCCGTGTTAAGAATGAGCCAATCCCAATCAAACTCGGCACATGGCCAAGCAACCCCAACGATGTGTTTGTTTCGTGGAGAAAGTTGAGGTGATGAACATGAAGCTAACACGAGCTGACGCGACACGTCGAGCATGACATAAAGTCAAGATGGACGAGTGATACTTTCATTTATCAGCGCCGGGAATCAGACCTATACACATCGACACATGTCGGGCAGGGAGACACCCTCGCCACTGAGCCATCATCATCATCATCACCGCCACCACGTTTTCTTTTTTTTTTAAAAGCGGTCGTCCATCATTCACGCCGGAGGGCTCCTTGCTGAAGCGCTGAGGCAATGACATCCTCCCTCCCCCATCAAGTGCCATTAGCGTGCGTCATTAATTGATTTGTGTCATTAAGCACACAAAAGATGAACGCCACATTAGTCGCGAGCAAGGGCGCTATCGCAAAGGACAAAAATGGCATCCATAGACACGCGAGAGAATTTCGATTTGGAAGGGCCAGGCGTGTGCTTTAGCCTAGCGTCACGCTAACGCCGGAGGAATTAGACAAGTGACACTGCAGCGCTGCAAGTAACCCACCCGCAAATACCCCATTGTTCACGCTCCATACACCTCCAATGTACATATTTTTACACAGTTTAAAGTTCACACACTTCCATATCTAATATTTGATGTATACTTCTATTCCTCTAAGCTAGCATCGTTAAGATTCAGCGCACGTCGAACGTAGCATTTGTTCACCATGTTGAATGTTCTCACCACCAATCCTCTCCAATGATATTTCGTGCGTCTACAGCGCTCGCCGCAAACAGATCTCTTGCTCTATCCCACCTCTATTGTGCCATCGTCACGTCATAGATGAACGGATGGCGAGTCGTGTCCGCGAAGCAAAGAAAGGCTGAGCGTTGAGCGAGCTGTTTAACGGCGCCTCTGTCAAAGGCCGTCTTTCCGCCTCACTTTGGCCATTATCTCCCCTCGGGCGGCGCACGGCTTCGCCAAAGCCGACCATTAGCGGCAACGCTCTGCGTGGGCCGGCGGGCGCTAGCGGCCAGCCGCGGGGCGCGGAGGGAGAGGGGGCTCGGGGGCGGAGGGGCAGAGGCCCAAACCCAGGGTCCTCCCACCAAAGCCAATGCCCGCGGGACGGCGCGCTACCAGCGGTTAAATCGCACCTCTCCGCGGTGGACGGACGACGGGAAGCCCGGCGGGCAGCGACTCGGACAGTCAGCTGCGCGGCAGCACTGTGACGTGACGTGATTCCACAAACACGGATGGCTAAAGTCAAGCCTGTCGATTTTTTACGAGCGCTCATTCAGGCCCTTGTCACATCCCGCTCGGATGACTGTCATGCACTTGACTTTGGAGACGGCCGATGCTCCATCCAGCGTCTCCAGTTGGTCCCAAACGCTGCCGCCCGCCTCTTCACCGGCACTCTTAAGAGGGAGCACATTACAGTGGCATCATTCTAGAGTTTTTTTTGAAGACCGTCAGATTTGTTTTCCAATCTTGAAATGGCCTCTCCTCTCTGAGCTCCCTGCCCGGTGCCTCAGCTCTATATGGGAGCAGACACTATTAGCGGTATTGAAAACGAAGCGGAGGCTCCGAGGGAACGGAGCCTTTTTCCGTTGCCGGTCCCTCTCTTTGGAATGATCCCCCTTCGCTGGCCATCTTGAAAACTGGTCTTCAAACTCATTTTTATTCTCTGGCTTTTGACTCAGCACAACATTTTAAACTTGCTGCGGTACGACCTCCGCTTAACAAGGTGTGCTGTCTAATTTCCGACCCAATTGCAGGCTTCCAGACCGGTTTCAAGATGACGCGTAGCAGAGAGTGGGCCCCTGTTCGGAGTTGTTCATGAGACCCGCCAGGCAAATGAAGCCGGTGACTTGTGTGTCTTTGTTTTGTTGGATTTCACCGCAGCCTTCGATACGGCGGCCCCACACTGTTCTGCCGGCTCGTTTGCAGAAAGCGGCGGGTGGGCATTAGCGCTCCTGAGATCGATATCCCCCTGAGCAAAAAGGACGCGTGCTCCGTAAGATCCGTAAGACCGCTTTTGTCCTGTCTGGAGAAAGTCAAAGCGCAGACGTGACTGAATTTCTTTCATTTCAACAAAGAGAAACACCAAGTTGCGGGGTTTGGTCCCGGCGGCCCTTGGGCCTCTCGCCCCGTTGACCCGGGAGCCCAAACGTCTTATCTCACAAGCCAACGGTCATGAAACAGGATCGGCAAATCTGTATTTCTTCTATCTCGGGTAGCTGTTCGTTACTCCGAGTGGTAATTAAAGAGTGCGGGATTAAAATAACAAAGCGGGCGAAGGCTCACCAAGCGTATCCGTTACGGGCCCTCCAAACACACTTTGTTGTTTTTTTTTCTCTTTAAATTCAATTACAAGAGCACTTGCGTGACTTTGTGGGGATTTTTTTTTATTTTTTTTTTGCAGCCCCCTTGCGACGGATGCCCGGGCTTTGATGATGCCTCTAATCTGCCGTCATGTAACTAGTAAAGCCGCGGAAAAGACTAATTAATGCGCTAATAAAGGCACGCTATCAAACTCGGCTCGTTTGACTGAGAGGCAGCGGGCGAGTTGATCCTCCCGCGGAAACACTCGAATAAGCGCGGCTGCAAAGAATGGTGCAATATTCCCGTCGAAGACGAATGTTCACTTGGTGGGCGGCTCGCTTTTTGTACCGCTTACGTCGGCGCTCGTATCGCCTGAAAACCGACTCCTCGCTCCTGTTTGTCCATGGACTGTGTGTTAGCCAACATTCCAGAGAAACGCGACATCACTCTGGTGTGATCGAGTGCGTAAATCCACCATTTTAGATCAGATCTCCAACTGTAGCCCCCCCCACGCGTGATCACAGTGGGCTCAAAAGGCAGGGACTCAAAATGGATTCAGGAAAACACTTGGACCGGACGGGGCACACTGGAACAAACAAAATCAATCACGCAAGCAAAGTCTTGAAAAATCCCAAAGCTCAAAGTCACAACAAAGCAAAATACGATGACAAAGCAAAAAACTGGATAGCGACAGAAACAAAACCAAAAATGACAATAACACAAACATCCGACGCCGAGCGGTGGGCGGGGAAGTCCCCGTTGAACCGAAAAAGCTAATGACAGGATAAGCGACAGGTGCGACGCCGGCGGAAAAGCCCTTCAATGCCACCTGTTGGTGACAAACAGAACAGAACCGTGACGACAGACTTGAGCTGATATATTCCAAGAGTTCTTGAAGCAACCTCGCCGAAGCTCACCTGTCCACAAATTCAACAAACCACTTAACTCTTTCATTCCCCAAGACGTACTTGTACGTCTGTTTAAAATTAGACCCCGCCTACAGAGGACGTACTTGTACGTCTAAGTCTTTTTTTTTTTGTGTCATAGAGAGGAGGGTCGGATGCAATCTGTGAATGAGAATAAAGTGTTTGCATTGTAAATCATGTCCAAAAAAGCGACCAGTAGGTGGCAGCGACGGTGTCTCACGTACGCGAAATGCGTGCTTTTACAAAAACAGCCGACTAACGAGTGTAAACGAGACTCTTCGACTTTGAAAGATGGCGTTATTCAAATCCAAATGGGTGACAAACTTTGGATATGACGATGGGATTCTCCACCTATCTGATTGAGGCCGTCTCCAGGGAAACCCGAAGTCGCTCACGGTGACGCCACCCCTTTGGGCCGTTTGTTTACAGAACAAACCAAGCAGTGTCGGCGTTGATTAAAACTTCGCGAAGCCTGCGACGAAGCCGGTCCACTCCATTTTCACTAATGGTGGCAGCAATGAAGTCATCACGAGCTGCCGGCTCAGGTCCAGCACTGCTGATTGAGACACTTTGGTGTGTGCGTGTGTGTGTGTGTGTGTGTGTGTGTGTTTTCTTTTGTTTTTTTTCCCCACCAAGTACACAAAATCCATGTTTGCTTCGCTGGAAGAAAAAGCATTTGCTCAGGTTCACGTCCCCCAAGAGTTTTCCAGCAAAACAGAAACATTTGTTGCGCCGCTTGTTGGGATTTCGTGCCGTTTGAAGCTGCGGCAGCGCTAATAACGTGTGTGGATCTGGCTCCACTGCAGCAGTTAAGTCGACGGGCGCCTCGTTCATTATCGATGTCGTCGGCATCGCGGGGGCCACGAGGAACGACGCGGCGGGGAGCGCACGATTGGACAAAATCAAGCCTTCACACATCTGGTACGACCTGGCTGCAGATGGCCCACTAAATTCTGCAGACCTGTTAACTGTCGGAGAAGTGTTGGAAAAGCGCACCTCGTTTCTCCCTCCGTGGGAGCCGTGCAGCATCATGTCGCCTGTGTGTCTTCGACATTCCGTCCATCCATCCATGCATTCTCTCGCGCTTCGGGAAGGTCCGACTTGCCTCTCCCCCAGCCACTTCTTCCAGTTCTTCCCGGGGGATCCCAAGGCGTTCCCGGGCCAGCGTGGTCCCTGGGGCCTCCTGCTGGCGGGACATGCACGGAACACCTCAGCAGGGAGGCGTCCAGGAAGCCACACCATCTGGCTCCTCTGCACGTGGAGGAGAAGCGGCTCGACTCCCGAGCCGCTCCCGGATGAGCGAGCTTCTCACCTTATCTCTAAGGGACAGCCCCGGACACCTTACGGAAGAAAACTCATTTCAGCCACTTGAGTTGAGTTGAGTTAATTATGAGGTCTTTGTCGTACGTAACTTGAAGAGGAAGGCCTCTGAACTCGCTCCATCACAAATGCCTGCCCGGTCACATGACAGGATCCTTCTTCTCGGCTCCTCTGTGGCTTGATGATGATGATGATGACACAGTTGTGCTTGTTGAGTCAATGAGAGAACGCACTTGCGTCATCGTTTGCGCCTCGTCCGCTCTTTGTTCTTCTTCTTGGTGAACACAATCACGCTCCTTCTAACGTCTTTGTTTCCCGTGGCTCTCAAGCTTTTCCGGGGCCTTTCAAAGTTCACCTCGTGGCGTTCGGATGACACAAAAAGTGTTTTGTTTACGATGGGGCGGAAAACGCATCACTGGAAAGAAAAATTTTCGCAGATTGTGCCGAGCGCCGTGCCAGCGGATGGAAGTAACATCCGCATCGGTGTCGGGAGTCCGCCAGTCGACCAAGAGGAATAACTTGGCAGCTCCAACCGGCGCATTGCTCGCATTTCCCCTTCGCTGGGTCGGGCGTGAGGGGCACGGGGGCCGCGTGTCTCCGGAGCGGCGATTTGGCGACAAGTCGACGTGAAACGAGCCTCGGCTTTATCAAACAGTCGTCGCGCTCACCGCACCGCCATCTGTCAGAATTACACACTGGAAAGCCAACAGAAGGCTGGCAGCCATTTCAAAATGGCCCCTGCAGTTTGTCATGCAGCTGAAAGCGAACAAACGGCAGAGCCCACCATGAAGGCATACAGTATAGGGTGGGGGGGGGGGGGGGGTGTAATCGAATCCGTCCCCCGGTTGTGTGTCACAGACGCATTCTTTTGCGAGGCAAAGTAACCAGTCAGGTTTGCAATTTGGACTCGGTTTGTCCCGTTTGACAAATTTCCTCCCTACTATTTGCCAGATTCAATGAAGAGCAGTCGGGCCGAGTGTCGCATTGCAAAATCTTTGCTAATTGCTTTCAGACCTCCGAGTACTCCGCTTGTGTTTCACGTGGTGAAAGGATTGCAAACGCGGGTCAGAGAAAGGACCGATGACGGTCCGATTGCAGAAAGCAACGGTGTCTTCTGAGACCACCTCTTCTGTGAAACCGAAGGCCTCTTCTGGAGAATGCAAAATACGGATTATCCGAAAGCAGCTTGAGGCCCAAAGTGAGCCGTTCTGCTGGCTGGGAGGGGGGGGGGGGGGGGGGGGGGGGTTGTTCTCCAATGGCTAATCGCGTTCTTTTTATTGACGTCCCTTCTCCATGGCAAGCCAAATTTAGTTTGGCATGATTTGCCCCCTCGCAAAAGATGCTCTGATCCCGCGTCGAGGGAGCCGGGCGGCCGCCGTCTGTCTCTATTTGTGGATCGATAGCAACGCAGCGAGAGTGTGGTCAGGGTTATTACAATAGCGCCTCGGTCTTCTATCGCAATACAAGCTACAAATATATCAAAAGAGAGAGCTTTTTGCGTTGGGTGGATTTCACCAACAACAGACCGACAGACTTGTCAGCGTTTGATTGGTCTCCGTTGTCGCTCGGCGGACCGCGCCGTTGGGCCTCCGACGCCTTTCATCCGTCCGAGGTTGAACGTTATTCAACGCGGCAAAGACGCAGCAAAAGGAATTTTCACGTCGTCGTCACGCTGCAACGTTCGCATTCAAAGGTTTACCTCGGAGGGCGTTTCGGCCAGTATGAGTACTTCAATTTATGAAAACATGACAATATGAATGCAGGATGCAAACATGGGAACGTGAATGTCATCACACTCCTGTCTGCTGGGGGGGGGGAACAAACCACAGCGAGAGAGGCAAAGCGTGATCAATGGTTGCCGCAGCGACGCGGCTCGTGCGCAGAGAAGCAAACACCTGCCATCGGACGGGGAGCTAAATCGTTTAATATCTTGCAGGGAAACATTATCCCGCAAAATTCGGGGATCAGCGGAGAGTTACGACCTGTCGAGAAGCCACCGCAGGGAACCAATCGAGCAAATATTTTGTCAATGTGTTTGTGTAAAAAACGTGTTGTAAAATAAGACACATTTTATGACTTTTTTTTAACCCACCCCTCCCTTGTTACTGTTTTTCAGTCTTTGGCATTGATATTCCGGATTCTCCACGGAAGTCCGACTTTTTGACCAGAGCTGAACCAGAGCGCACTCCAGGATGCAGTCAAGAATTCAATTCCTGACAGACTGTTGCACACAAACGTTCCTCTCCCAAATTGCTCTCAGTGCCCGCTTAAAACCTCCAGAAGTGGCAGAGGAAGTCGCGTACGCTAATCCCGTTAGCCTGCTAATCGGCGTCGACGCGCGGGCCAGACGGGCGATGTGGCGGCCTCAGCGCGGCTAACGGCGTCTGCCTGCCGGGGAGGGGTCCGCGGATCCATTACCCATTATCATCCCGGGGCTCTCGGGGGATTAATGTGGATCAAGTGAGGGAGCGCCGGAGAAAGGGAAAGAATAGCGACTCAGCTTCATATCCCGTTGGCTTTCTGCCAGGCTATCCCGCTCGCCGCGCAGCGATTAGACCCACGGAAGAGCTGGCCGGCCGGACGCGCCGCGCTATCCTCTGTGACGGTAATTGAAAAGTAGATGAAGTCAGTGAATGTGTTTGCTGTCGGGGAAAAAAAGACTCCGGTGGACACAATCTCATTGAGCTACACCAAGTCTAGTCGGGATTTCTGAAAAGCAGATACAGCATGTAGTCACCAGAGGCAATCAATCAATAGATTGGTTCAATCAACTTGAGGTCAGGAGCTGTTCCTCGGTGCTGATGATAAAGTGTGTGAGGAGCACAGACACAGAAAAAGCGGAGCGAGTCCACTACCAATTTTCCACGAATCTGAGGTTGTATCAGATCATAATTACGCAGACTGTACCCCTAAAAAAATGTCAAACGGAGTATGTCTGCTTTTGTTTTTATCTTTTAAGATTTGATCTATCTTTACGTTTGTACCAGGCTTCCCATAAGCCCTCTGTTAGTCCGTCTTACACATTTTTGTTGGAGGTGTCGGGTCTCCTCGCACATTTGTTCCTCCTCTTCGGTGCATCTGATGGCACAGATGAGTCACGGTTAGCGGAGGACGTTGTTACGAAGCCATCGTTCCCCGCTAATGAAGCGTCCCTGCTGTCGTCGCCGCCCACCGGTGCCAGGTCCCGCTTTGCTTTAATAGGCCCGTCCGACTATGCCTGGTCCACTTTTAATTATGATGCGCTAAGTGCTGGCGTCACCGTGCCCGGGGAGGAAATCAAACCGCGTAGGAACCGCAGCAGCTGGCCGGTGACAATCAAATCTGGCGTCGCAGGCGGGGCCGCAGCACGTCCAGGAGTCGGGAAGCGGGTCGAGCTGCGTTTAGTGGGCTAATCTAGCCGCGCGGCACACTTGGAAATGGGAAGAAGATGGCCAGCGGTCCAGTCGCAGAGTTGTCACACGGGCACGGAGCGGAGATGAAACGGGAGGAGAATTCCGAACACGATGATCATCTCTCTGCTTACGCGAAGGACGACAGAAATCTGAGGATATGCGCCGTTGAGGAAGGAAATCAGAGGATTGGAACGATTTAATGCCCTGCGACCAGTTGAGGGTGTAGCCCGCCTACTGCACGAAGACGACCGGAATAGGCTGCGGCGCGCCCACGGCCCTCGTGAGGATAAAGCGGCTCTGAAAATGGATGGGTGGATATTAGGCCAGGCCCAACAGAGCATCTGAACACAAATTCCCGCAGACACACTGAAAATCCAATCTGGCATCAGAGCGCGGCCAGCGGGCTGGGAAGCGGGTCGAGCTGTGCGTCGCGTGCTAATTTAGCCGCGCTGCGCACTTGGAAATGGCAAGGAGATGGCAAGCGGTCACGGAGCGGAGATGATGAAGGGGGGGGGGGGGGTGAAGGTGACAACGTGTCGCTTGTTAGGGATGAATATCTCACACGCGACACTCTCTCACATTCATTGTTTGTGCGGCACTCTGCAATGTGTGTGTGCGCGGCGGCGTGCGCGCGTTCCCCGGATGTGTTTGTTTTCCTCAAAGCGAAGCTCCCCACAGCCACGTAATGTCACACTGCCATCTGTGGGTAGCTTGCTGCTTCAAGTCACAAAAACATCACTTTGCCTGAAGAGGAAAATGCCAAATTATCTTGTCAGGTTTTATTAAAAAAAATAAAATAAAATTGCAGCGTGAGGCTGGCAAACGGTATATTTGGCCTCAAACACACACAATTGCGTCACTAAAATGTTTTCTGATTTGGGAAAAGGCTATATTGGGGACACAAAAACATCCTGTTTTCGTTTAAAGGGCTATGCTTCTACCATTCAAATGATAAATTAGCTCTCAAAGTGGCTAGGTGGGACATTTGAATGCGATATTTTGGATACGTAGCTAAATAAGCAGATTCTCCTTGTAGATAGGCGCTATTTTAACGACATGATGCAACCCCCGGATTTTCACAACCAAAAGGCGCACTTAAGTCTTAAATTTTCTCCAAAATGGATGGGGTGCCGAATAATGCGTGTGTGCACCGAGTTCCACATGTGCGAACCACACTGTAGAGAAGAAAGGGACCAGCAACGGTAGCGATACGCTCAACGGCTTTGACTGTTGTGCTTGGTGAATGCTAGGCTATTTATTTTTTTTTAAGCTAGCGTACGTTTCACCATGCCTGCGTCCAAGAATACAATGCGTCTTGCGTATGCGTTAAGAAATAGCACCCGTTAAGTGATACGCCTTTCAATACGGTGCGCCATCTGGTCGTGAAAAGACGGTAGTACATTATTAGGGCAAATGTTAGCTGCTAAACCAACGGGGGGGCGGCGGCAAATTCACTTAAGATTTGTGCGGCTTTTGCATGACGCTAACCGATAACAATGGAGCAAACAGATTCCACAAAGCACGCGCGGATGGTTTCACTGCGTCACTAACTGAGAAGCAGGATGCGTCTCGGAGCGCCGGTGGTATTTGCGCGTATTTAAATGAGATCAGAGCCACATATGAATACGGGCGTCCCAAGTAAAATGTCATGATTTGCAGCATGTTTCCGGAAGATGCTAATTCAATCTTTGGATGGAGGGCATGTTTCTGCTGTCGCTTCAGGCGCCATTTCCAAAAAAGATAACATCCATGCATCTTGGTGCCTTCACAGTTCCTTTTTCAAACGTTGCTCTCAATATGTTGTGTTATTCCAAAAGAAAGACAAGAATTTGCCATCAAGAGTCTACTTTCTTCTGTAAACCAAAAGACCTTTGGTTGAGGATGAGCAGAGCAGTTGGACGGCACCTTGGGGAGCTCCTCGACCTTTGACCCCCGGCTAAGTCGATGCTGCCACTTTTCTCCGACAGCAATTCGTTGAGGCTTTTCATTTGGACTCCCCAGTCACTTCCCCGTTGCCCATCCCCCCCCCGTCAATGTCGCCTACTGAACGGCGTCTTTATGAAGGCGTCAGCTGCTTTCCCTCGATGGTGCAAAGCGTTCTAAATGGAAGTCATGCTTACTGGCCACACCGCTGATTTATCGAGCTGGAGATTAGTGCACTGTATCGGTGAATGGTCGGCTCGCCGAGTCATTGATTTTTGCCTCAGTCGCAATGTGACAAAACAAGTTGCATTTGTTGCAGTGGAGACGCTGCTTGACAACATCTGCCAACTAAAGCAATTTACGGTACGGGGGGGGGGGGGGGATGTGGTCGCTTTTGGGGCCTTATAACTTTGGAAATGGACAAAAATGTTTCTCGATGACTGAGAAAAATGTTGTATTTGGCCAGGAACAACAAAGTAAAGGAAATTGGCCACGTTGGTCATCTTATTTCTGCACAACAAACAAAGATAAGATGAGAGAAATGAGACGCGCTGGCGGCTACCATCAAATTGAATGACAACCACACACACACATACAAAAGAAAGAAAGAAAAAGTGAGCTGCCGGACAGCAAGGGCTGGCAAGCATTTTTCATTAAGGAGGCTAATGGCGTAGACGGGCCACGAGTTGCTATGAGCCACAGAGAGAGCGATTAAGAAGCCGGGCCGGAGACAGCGCCGATGAAGAGCTGATTACAAAAGCCGCTGAAAGGAAAACGAGTCGGCAAGTCCAATCCGAGCGGATGAATTCCACGGTGGGACCGATCAAGAAAAGCTGAGTGGCAGCCTGATTAGTTTTTCTTTCACTTTTTGCTGGGGAAAAAAAAAAATTGATTCCTGATAGCTATCAACAGGAGGCATGCTTACAAATTAGCTTGAATAAAAATCAACACAGGATTCGGACAAATGTTCTCATCCATGTTTTTCAAATTTCGCTTATTTCACTTTTATTTAATTTTTAGATGGTTTGTGATTTTTTTGCAATCTTACATTTTTGAAAATGATTAACTGTACTTTTGTATTACTTTTAGTTTTTAGAGACATCGATTGATCGATCGATCGCTATTCCTTTAACCCTTTCATGCACCCTGTAACCCGATAACATGATCAGCTGTCCGCATTCGTGAGCCGAAAGGGTTCATTTAATGTGGAAAGGCCAAAATATTAGAACAGATCAATGTCATCTGATATTCTGGTTCCGGAGGTTGGATCAGAAAATATATTCAGAGGCGTTGATTTTTGGGAGAAAATGTTGATGTCCTTTTTGTTTATGGAAAGGTGAAAATATTCAGAATGGCAAACAAAAACTACAACCAAACCTAAAAGTACTAAATAACAATCGAGAATAAACTACGCGCACTGACACGAAGGGAGCGAACTAAGTCAATTGACGTCTTCTGCTATTTCAAAAGGTTTGAATGCTCTTTTCTTTTCTTTTTTAGGACATATCATTGCGTTCCCTTCTATAGCATATAAAGCTAAAAATATGAAAAATAAAAAAACACCATAACAATTTTGAACTGGTATTTTATTTCTTCTGGCTTCTGAGATACAATCAGAATTTGTTTTCCATTTGGGTGGGGGGCGGGGGGGGTTTGACCGGCCTCAAATATTAGGAACAGGTGAAAAGTCAAGCCGGTCGATGTTTGAGCATTCAAATTAAGCGACCATGTCATATAGAGTCCATACAGGGCCGCAAGACATCCTATGGTGTGTTTATGAAGTCCCGGCAGGATGCGGTTGCGTTTGCGCAGAGAGTTTATTTAGCGGCGTGGAAACGCTCCAGTTGTCGTCGGCGCCGTTTGAACGGGCCCGGCGGCCGCCCAATGTTTGCTCGGCCATCTGCTCATCTGTTTGTCTGTTCGTCCGTCTGCAACTAACTACCGCAATGTGGAAGAGTTTCTCGCCGATCAACCCAATTTAGCGACGACATGCCCTCTCTTCCCTTTCATTTCGATATCATGCAAAGGACGTGACTTGGCGGCCAGGACGCTCCCTCCTGGCGCGTTGCATCCGGCCCGAGACATTGGGTCCGAACTGGCTCGCCGCTCGGGGAAAATAAAAACACTTTGGACCAATGGAGATGCGCTTCTTCATGCTAAATCGACGCGAAGGTGCCAGGCGAACACGTTAAATGTTGCGCGACAGTCTGGTGAGGCGCGTGCACCGACTTGTCTCAACGCATCAGTCTTGAAAGTCATCAAAGGAGGTAAAGGATGCATTTTTCTGTCTTTGACATTAACTCCTCACAACAAGTCGGGGAATATTTGGCTTTCGGTTGAAATTTCAGGACGGGCCTAAAATGTACTCAAATCTTTCCAGGTGAACTGAACGTGACCTTCTGGAAGCTTTTGAATTCACATGTGTCAATCAATGTTTGATCCTTGAATTGACCGAGAAATTTTCCTGCTTCAATTCGAGCCAGTGTTCAAACAGTGGTCCTCATCCTTCCGTTCACAATTTGGGAATCACGAGACCAAGATGACACCCGACAGTGGATCAACACCAGTACCTTGCCATCGTGGTCGCTTCAAAGGGGACGTTCTCAGACCGAAGTGGCCACCGAGCGGCATCAGCGAGTTGCAACCGAGATACAGAGAGACCGGAAGAGTCACAGAAAGACGCGGAAGTGGACGTCCATGGGCCACATGCCATGCTGGTGACCGCCGCATTGTGAACACATGCCTTGAGAAACCGGTCCTGTCCTACTTTCATGATATGAAAGCACTGTAGCGTGAACCTTGGGACAATTTCCATAAATGTCACCTGAAAGCCAAATATCCCTCACTTTTTTGTGAGGAGTGCATTTCTTCCACCGCGAGTGGATATTTCTCTACGGCGCGGGTATATACGGTGCGTGCGTGTGTTTACATCCAACCTACTCTATTTGGATTGAATTTGTTCCTAAGTAAACAGCTCATTTTGGGCGTTAATGTTGAATAAATGCCTTCATTTAATCGCTAAGGACTCAATGCGAGCGCATCGCTGGGGGCTGTGTGCGCTACTCCGCTATAAACAGTATTTATTCATTGCCAGCAGTCTGCAACAAGATTGCTTATCGCAAAATAATTCACGCTCGTTTTGACTTGAATGGAAGTCTTTGAAATGTATCCCAAGCTTACCTGTCGCCCTTTGGATTCAAGATATCGTTCACTCACAATTTCTATCGATTTTTTTTCAACCCGCACTTGAAAAACGAGGTCGAGTATCGTGCTTGACAGCGAGGGAGAGTGGTACGTTTTTACGATTGCGATATTGCCATATTTTCATAGAGTTTTTTGTCCCTTAATAACGCCCGGTGTTATTCCAGGTGTGCTTGGAGCGTGATGGGTCATGCAAACACAAACATGTTATGCAAATTGAAAAAAAAAAAAAAGCTGGGGAGTGGCTCCACTTCGTCAACTTTACGAGGCTCTGTAGCTTTATTCGGGCCGCATTCATTCATGCCGGCATAAAAGGCGGAAATTAAAGCCATACGTCACGTAGGGGTGGTCTTGGCGATTGAAATGGCAGAAGGCACGAGGCGCAGGCTTTCCACGCGCCCGCACGGGTGGCATAATTTAGACGTCTTCTTTCAAACGCGAGTTAGGCAAATGTTTCATGCAGAGGAGAGCCGCGAAAAGCTTTTAGTGCGCATTAGCCGCATCATTCCCATCCGCAACGGCCAACAGGTCGCCACTTGTCTTCGTTTTATTGGTTTATTTATTTGTTTGTTGTTAATCCATTCACGCCTCCGCTGCTGCAAATTGATGTTTTTGATGTTTTTCTCTTTTTGCAAATGGAAGAAGGGTCACACAAGTTAACGGCCCAATTACACTGATCAACAGAAAATTTGAATCTGGGATGGTTTTGGGGGTGCCTTAACATATCTTGGACGCTGATTAAAAAAAAAAAAATGACGGCAGAATCAGCGCAAAAAAAATAAAATAATCTGCCAAATTGTTTGAAAAAATGTAAAAATCGGTGAATCCGCAGGTGCTGCACCGTGACTATGCGGTCCATAAGTAATATTATTTTCATACATTTTATTTAGTTTTATTCATTTACAGGATGCGTTTCTCGGAATTTTTTGTGTGTTTCATGTAAAAAGTTTAGCCATCCTTGCTTCAGTGAGGACCTTGCCCGAAATGCATAAATAAGGACTGAAAGGGCAAAGCAGACTCAACATGTCAATTAGTTATGACACACCCGCTTGGCCATCACTGGCTGCAGATGATCACGTGACATCGCTTGTCCAATCAGTGCTGCGGGGTATTTTATTCGCTCAGGTAGTCAACGTGTGGCTGTCATGAAAAAAAATTGTCTTGAAATTTTATTGACTTTTTTCTGTTTTTAATAAATGCATTTTTTATGTCTTGAATTTGTAGAAAAGTCCACTCCTGAGCCTTGAGATATGCTGACAGCAAGAGTTACAAATGTATTTATATTCATCTTTTTATATTAAAAGCGCGCCAAAGATACAGACCATGAAGACAGCTGGGACAGTGTGACAACAAAATGCATACTCCGCCTCCTTTGGAAGTACAAACTGACTCTTAATTGCCGGTTTGTGAGGCCCGACGTCATGGCACCTGCACGCATCCTCGTTAATTAAAGAACGTAAAGCACTAAAAGTGCGGCTGTGCCGCTTCCCGCCACGCTGACACCGTTTGATGGCTCACAGCGGGCAATGGAGCCACGTTGCGAATTAAAAGCCCGCTTAGCAATATTCCGGCGTTCGTTTTCACACGAAACCAACAAAGGCTCTGAGCGGGGCTGTAAAATGTGTTTACGACACCGACAAATGCACAAAAGTCATTAAAACGAGCTAATTGGTGTTATTAGCCATTTGGAAATTCGGCACGCAGCCTCAGTAGGTTGCCTGGTATCATTCGCATCGCCCGACGCGGTGAAGCTAAACGCGTTTGCACCATTTGCACTGCTACTTTGACTTAAGAGTGCAATTTGCTCCACGACTAAGCTCGTAAGCCAGTTTTCCTGGCCAGTTGCCCCCGCAGCATGGCCCACCACCCGCCGAGGCTTGGCGTAGGACCCTGGACTAGCGCCGATGCTGATGAAAGGCGAGACAACGCCGGGATTCCGCAAATGCTGCGTGAGGACAGGCACGCCACTCACGGAGCCGTCTCAGGTCGCCACGAATTGCCGCTAAACCCACCGCGCTGGCTGTAACTGTCGTATCACAGCACACGGCACTTCGCTCTGATTTGATGAGATAAAAGTTGCGGGAAAACAAACATGCCAGCACAAAGCGGGAGAGACGGAAAGCAAAGGCAAAGAGTTCAATGGCGGCACCGAGAAAACGATGACAAGTCTCCCGGGCCGCGGGAATCAAACGCAAAGAGACAATTGTGCGCGTTAACGAGCTCAATCATTTCTGCCAAAAGACTCAATTATTCATGCGGCTGCTGATTGTCGCGCATCCATAATGGAGCACATCGCCTTCTATTATTCACGCGCTTGCCGGCTGCCGCGCTCCAGCCGACACTGCGTCACGGCGGAGATGTTTGCTTTCATGCTGACATATGGCTTGGAAGCAGGCTCACTCAGCGCTGTTAGCGTGCCTGCATGGGCTCGCAGCACCACCGCTGGCCCCAGGCAGGATGCGCATTGCTGAACTTTTTTTCAGGCTGAAAGAAGACCTTGCCAGAAGGTCATCACATATTTAATGTGTTCAAGTTTGACTCGACATCCAGTTTCGTACAGGTTTGGTCACTTTAGAGTGCCTCGTGGTCACGGCGTGGGAAAAGCCCTGCTACGACAGACTGAACTGTATTACGGTCACTGTAGGCTTTAAGCGAATATATTTTCTACATTTCACATTTATAGTTCTACGTTGGCGCACCAAAGAATTTTTCCAGGACCAGTCGTGGTATTTGACTGACAGTTGAGCAGGACACGGATTTAGCAGACAAGCCCACGGCATCTGAGAGGAGATCACTATTCATGATCGTGAAGCCTTGTTTTAAAAAACTGGCTTTTTTTTTAATTAATTCAAATTTAGCATGTTGTTCACAACATTTAGGGGGTTTCAGAAAGCCATCCGGTCCATTTGTGTTTTGCTCATCCACAAGGTGAATGTTGGTGGGCGGAGTCTCGGGTGCCGCACCTGCCTCCCATCATCATGAACTGAGTATTTAGGCTCAGCCAGAGGCACAGTGTGGCATTGGATCGGTTCTGATTGTTTACATGTCATTTACGCTTTGAACATTTGGCTGACGTCAATATATTTTGCTAATCATTTCACTGGCTTGTTAAATGTAAGTATTACTGTGATTTTCAGTTTTTTTTGGGCAGCGGGGTTTCTTGCCGTTCGTAGACTTTTGTTTTTATTTTTAGATTTCTGTAATATATTTTATTACATTTGAACCATGCATAACGGGTGTCCACAAAATAAGTTCAATAGGCAATTTTTTCCCTTCTTTCTCCAGTGCAGCAATATTGGCATTCCCTCTTTGTGAGGACGTGCCTGCCGCCATGAGGAGCAACGAAGCTCAATGGGTTGCACAATTGCAATTATATTCATCTGTCTGTGTGTGTGTGTGTGGTATTTCTTTGTACGAGCTCAACTTGGGCCACCAAACAATATTGCAGTCATTTTCCTGTACTGCTATTGCGTTGATGGATTTGGCCATGTAGAGGGCAGTACATGCATGCCTGGTTCCCAAGTTCATTGATTTGCTTATCAAGGGGAAATGTCCTACAGGTAGGTGTGTGCGTGTGTAAACCGTTTGGATAGGCGTTTTTGTTTTTCAGGCAGGATTTTGGGGGGATTTTGTGGGTACAGATGCTTAGTTTGAATCTTGCGCATTCTTTGAGACCCAAGGTGTGCTCAGGATGTAGTTCAAACACATTGCAGCAGAAGGTACCACAAACTAAGGTTTTGAGTCCCCGCCCACCCTCAACACTTAAGACCCGTGTCATTTTAATCTCTATTGGTTCAGTGACCAACTTGATGTTTTGAAATGTACGATTGGCCAATTCTGTAAACTTTGCTCCCAAAGGCTGAGTCAATAAATTCACAGGGACTGATTTGTGTTTTCAGCTGTGCTGGACGGCGTGCAAAGATGGCACTGAGAGGAATTTTCGCCAGTCTCTGCTTGCTAGCAGGTAATGTTACCAGAGGGAGAGGATCGATGTTTATGATATTGTTTTCTTTCTTCATTTATTTATTTTTTTCTGGCAGTGTTGCTGTGCTCACATCAAACAAAGAACTGCAGCTCACAGTTTCTGGAGGGCCTAACAGCTGATCTCCAGGTACTTCTGTCAATAGTCAAGGAAGTTCTGGGAACCTTTTGTTTTTGGGAGATATTGTTTGAAATGCGGGTACCATTTGCACAACCTTCGGGTTGCTATGTAATATCCTGTAGAGTAGCTGTTAAGTTGATGTGGCAGCAGCTGAAATGAAAGTAAACTTCAGGTGGCACCCCGGGCTTTAAAGGGTGTACCAACCAGCTTGAAGTCAGCTGGCAATGGTGCGGCTCACCGTGTCGCACTAAACGTAAACAAACAAGGAAATGGATGAATAGACTGTGGGAACTAGTCCAAAAATGTAGCCCCTTGGAATTTTTACTTTTGACTGTTTTGCCACAGAATTGCATTTAGACAACATATTCTAATGTGAAAATGACAGCATCTGAACTTGAAGCTACTTTTGTGGATGTGGATTCCAAAATGTGTTTGATATGATACACCAGATGGCAGCAGAGTGCAGTGCAAAGTCCAGGTGGACCCTGCAGCAGACGGCCACCCTGCTGCTCAACGTGAGGAATCTGACTAAGACACTGCGAGGTACAATCAAAACTATTTCAAGAACATTTTGGATCATTCCGCCAACGGGCTTGGAAATTTGGTTAGTCATCAGGACTTTACAAATAACGGTGAGCAGTGCGCCGAGTGAGATGCTTTACATTTACTTGCTCGTGTAGTTCATGACGATATACTTGACTCTTCCCTGACATCATGTTGGGGTAGTGGTTGACTTGTGCACCACAGTTCTGAGGATTCAAATCTTGGCTACAGGGTCCCGCCACACATTCAGAAACAAGTTGGCGTCACTTAAAACTCATTTGTCCACTGGTGCGACACTGAACGCGTGATTCTTTGTGCCCCGACAAAGACAAATGAGTGGTGGCCAGTCAATGTGCCATGAGGCTGACTCGTGCGTGACTGAAATTGGAAGCATCGTAGAAAATGGACACTTCTGCTCACAAGCTATAGAAGCTCTCCATGACATTTGTTGGATAAGCCCGACTTATTCAAAGTGTCGCTGACATTCAGATTCCCAAGGAGATCAGACCGCGAAGTGCCCGCAGCCCAAGGTTCCCAAAAATGGAGGCTTGGCATGCGCAAGCGTGGCTAACGGGCGCTTCTGCAAACCCCTGTGCAACCATGTAAGAGTCGTGTTCAAGCAGGATGACAACTGGGTGAAGCGGACAAATGAAATGACGTTCTTGTTGCCTCCCTCAGGGTTACGACTTTGCCTTCCTGAGGATAAGCAGAGTGTTTGAAGAGTGCGGCCCGGCAACGGGTTACAAGTGGAGCACTCAGTACATTGGAGGAAACAAGCTGGCAGTTTGCAACGGTGGGCATGGGTCGACTTTTTAGGACTGTTTCGCTCTTTACATCCAATGTCACGGTGCCATTCTGCTAATGACAATGCTACCATGCCTTCCATGTCAATCTGTTCGGCTTGTAGAAGCGGCACTTCAAGTGGCGGGGGCCAAATCGGCGTACTTTGCCAAAGACGAGGACTGCCTGACCACCAAGGAGAACGAACAAAGAAAGAACGACACCCTTAAAGAGGTTGCAGAGGAGCTCAAGAATCACAACGGCATAGATGGAGATGTAGAGTTGCTCTCCCTGCTGTGTGGATGAGCATTAAAAACCTTCTGTATATCTGAAAAGCATACAGTGGTCTTTTTTTTTTTGCACAATTTATTATTCTAAACCACGCCCCCACCCCCAAAAAGATCCCAAATCGGTGGGAGTATTATGACAAAATTTTGCCTTGTTTAAGCCATTCACCTTTGGGTAGACGGTACCGAAGCAACAATATATAGCTGATGCTATGCAGCACGCCGTCAACATGGTAAGGCCAACTTCAAAATAAACCCAACCAAAGAATAGGGAGCTCAGTGCTGAGGTACGCTTCTCTTGCAATTGCCCCTGGCAGCGTGTCACTGCTGACGTAACTTGTTTTCCAGACTCTGAGGCAATGTCTCGCACTGTTGGGTTTTTTTCTTTTCTCTTGAAATAACTAAAAGGGATTTCAGGCAGAGTTTATTTTTGCCCCGCAAATTTTTAGACCAACAGTTTTGGAACACGGCTGTTACGAAAGGTGGAAAGAGAATGATGCGATTGCTTTCCAGATGCACTTAGTTGAAAATAACGGTTCCCTTTTACACAGAGTGCGTTGGCCTCTAAAGGAAACTAAGTTTGTATAACATCCAAAACAAAAATCTTAAGACATGAGTCTGTCCGGTGTGGAACTTCACTGTATGGAAAAACTCGTGTCAAAGCCAATGGGGAAGCAGAGCTGCATTGAGTTTTGCCAGCTGTGCAGTCAAGTGTTGTCTTTTGAAAAACTGCATAGACTCTCTTCTCTTGGTGAAGTCGGCACTATTTGTCAGGGTTCTACATCAAGTAAACGGTGTCCTAGGGCCATGTGACTGTCGGACCACCCAGAGTTGACCAAATCTGGTCCAGGCCTGTACAAATTTCATAAACCAATGTTGAAATCTACACATTAACAATATTTCGTTTTCTACACTTGAACTGTGCTGAGCACATTTTTAGCGCATCTGGTTAAATCATTCCAACAGGAATGGCTTCAATTCAAATCCCTTAACAAATCTCAATTCAGTTCATTTTTGTGAATACTAGAAAAAAAAACACTCGGTACTATTTTCGCAAAGGCTTAAAAAAATAATAATACAGTATACAGATATTTATTGATGCTCTTCCTGATGCATGCACTTCACACATTGTGCACTAGAGGCCAGCATGGCACCACTTACCAAATGGACTGCATCAAGGCTCCCAAAATCTCAACTAGAAATCTCACTTTTTCTTTCCCCTCGGCTATGTACAGGTTGAAAAAAGCCTCATTTCAGACATTTGCCAAGCCACTTTCATCAAACTGAAGACCTTGACCTCAAAGGTGAGCAGAATGGAGAATTTAAAGACCAAGTGTCATTTGTTGGGACAATGAAAGCATTTAACACGGAAAATCCCATTTGAAATTTACTGTTGACCGTGTGTGTCAAGCGGGTTCGACCAATTTTCAATATTGATAAAAACAAAAGTTGTCAATTTTTCAGAGTTTGTCGGAGTCTGTGGTGAGGTCCAATTCAGTATTGAGGATTTGACATTGTAAATAATGAACAAGGTTAACGTTTACAATTGTCGGCAAGACCAGTGAGCGCTTGACACGCCACAAAATCATCACTGAGGATCCTTCTTTAGAGACATCCAAGATTTGTTTTCTGCTGACGTCAGAGAGGAGTATGGCTCAAAATCAAACCGAATGCATGGTCTTCCTTCCACAGACAAGAACTAGAATGTGCCGCTTCTAAGGCTGCTGCCTACCCTTGCAGTTGTCCACCTTCTACGATAAACACATTCAAAGGACTACATTAGTACATGCCTCAAAATAACCCCGGTGTGCTGTACGTAGCGCGACACGTCAAAATTAAACTCCACATCTTGGCTATTCTTACAGTGATGGCATGACAGGGGTACGTACGCTCTGGAGGTGTTGGACTTCCATCCTTAGGGTCTCCAGCAGGAGCTCCATATCTCCTTCTTGGTGCATCTCCAACTCCTTCTTCATCCTGGCTAAGCAAACAGTCAAATTAGTTTCAATATAGAAAAAAAAAAAAAGAATGTGTGAAAATCAGTTTAGCGCTGTCGCTCCACCACCGAGTATGACCCGGTTCTCAGTGCGCACAGTCAGCAATTATCGTCAAATGTATTTTTGAAACAAATCTCTGATTTGACTTGACAGGGTCTTTAAGAGGACAAGTATATTTTTGTGATCTTACTTTAGCGATTTGAGACTTTAGGCACAAGAATACAGATGGTGGTGAAATGAATAGCCTGATTAGAGTGTCAATCAAAAGTGAGCATTTTCATCCTGTCATGGAATACAGCTCGTTCTTGGATTGAATCTCATCATAGGAAATGGTCCATCCATCCATCCCTTTCTCTAATCAACTTATCCTCGCGAGGGTCACGGGCGTGCCGTGCCGGAGCCTATCCCAGCCGTCGTCGGGCGGTAGGCGGGGGACACCCTGAACTGGTTGCCAGCCCATCGCTGGGCACGTATAGACCAACAACCAAAAGCTGTCCCCTCGTAACGGTCCAAAAAAAATGGGAATGGATTGTGATTTCTTTTTAGGTTTTTTTTTCTTCCCCCCACTCCACAGCAGATGTTGGAAGGTTCGATAGCACATTACGCACCCCCGTCTTTTTGATTGGAAAGTAATGAAACACTTGGACAACAGAGGCAAAATTACATTTCGCAAAGGGCAGCGCCGGTGTTTACTTTTATAGTCCATCAAATAACATTTTTGCTGGGGCGTAGGCTCAAGAATGCCATTTTTGATTGTTTCGATAACATTTCTGTCGCATGCAAGCGGGAAGAAAAATCCCACACACGCAAGTTAGAAATCCTCCGTCCCGTGCCCCCGTACGCTTTTGTGAGGGGGTAACAATGTGCACACTGAACACTTTTTTGAACGACTCCGGCGCTCATTCATTCAATTTGCACCAGTCGATACGCGAGGAGTTAAATATGCCTCTTACAGAGACAGCGCGGCCGGGCCTGGGGCGGAATTGATGGCTTGCGAGCATGCGAATGAGTCGAGACACATCCTCAGCACTTCCTGGGGGGCCAGTAAAGCTGGCGGGCTAATGAAAGACCCGCTTTTAATGAGGCTGATGGATGAACAGGACACACTAAGTACATGCATGATTTAGGGTTAGTTCAGAGGTGGGTCCGATGGTGTGAAAAAGCCAATGGTGTGACAAAGACACAATACAAGCAGCCGAGCGTGTTCCGCCACCGAGGTGACTTCCCTTCACGCGTTGACAAAAAAAGACCGATTTCTATCAATTACTGCAGAAAGCGGTACGGTAGATATGACTGACAAGACACATTGGATAGGATGCAGTGGGTGTGACCGAGTAAACGGATACGATATATCCGTGACGGTAGATACGAGTACGAGGGATACGATACCGGTGACACGATAGATACCAGAGGTAAAACAATGAATCGACAAGAATCCATGATGTACTTCACCGGCAATTATTTGGATCATGGATTCATCATTTGTGCACCGAGACTGACTGGCGACCAGTTCAGAGTGTAGTCTGCCTTCGCTCCCAAAGTGTCACGTTTGCGAGGTGGTGGTGGACCCCAAAAAGCAGGCAGGTGGAAGGAGCAGGTTGTACTTGAGGAATTGTATTAAACACAAAGAAAACTACATCCAAAACCAACAAAGTCCAAAGTATCAAACAAAAATCACGACTGAAGATAAAACAAAACAGCAACCGAAACATGACAGAAACAAACCTGATTGCAGCAAACAAACATGACAGGAGCCAAGAGCAAACAGCAACAATGACCCGACACTGAGCGGTCGGGCTGGGAGTCCTTTTAAAGCACTCATTACCTAATGACCAACAGGTGTGCAGCTGCAGGGGGAGCCCTACAGTGCCACCTGTTGGTCCCGAAACGAATCATGACACAAAGTCAGCTGGGATAGGGTCCCCCAGGGACCCTGTTCAGGAGAAGCGGATGAAAAATGGATGGATGGATGGGTGGATGGAAGGATGAATCATGCAAACACCACAGAGGAAGCCCAGAATCGACCCCAGGACTGTGAGGTAGATGCGCTAACCAGTCAACCACCGTGCCGCCCTGTATAGGGAATATTAAAAATTCCTCATGCGTGGCGACGCATCCTCGCTAAAAGCCCCCAAACCGCAGGGCTCCTCATCCAGTCAGCGTCAAACAAGCCGACAGTCTCGCTGCCGCGCATGTCAAATGAATGAACGACAAGTTAATGATGCCAAAGGAGGGTTTTTAACATTGCGAGAAAACGACCGGGGGCCAGCGGGATGCCGGCAGCAGTAGCGGCAAAGCCTAATTGCACTTCTCTTGAGAAGGATGGATTTGCAGCTGCGGCTGCGGCTGTTCTGCGGTATTTAACTTTAAAGCAGGCTGCTGGCGAGGTGTCCGGCGTTTATTAGGAAGCAAGCGCCCCGAGAGGGAACACGGGACTCGCTTTCACAAGCAATCGAAAGTCACTTCAGCACCCTGATGCCTCCAAACGGCCTCTGACGCACGGCTGCAGTTTATGACTTTTTGTTGCCGCTGCCAAGCAGCGCTTGTTTGGGTTGACACTCATACTGGGCCAATTGCTACATTTGCGGGATTCGAAACTGTCACGCGGGTGTAAAAATGAGCGTGCAGTTGCTCGGGGCAGTTAAGCTGTTTTCAACTTTTAAGCACAGTACATTACATTGTAATGGTGTGTTGTTTGTTTCTATACTTCATTTGGTTTGAGGCATTATTTAAGCTCAGATATATTTACCGGTACGTCGGTGCTTGGGTAGATAACAGTCGTAAAAGGTTTGAAAACGGCTGTGTCCGTTTCTTTTTGAACACTCACGTGACGACGGCGTCATCCGTGAATGCTTTCTGAGCGGCAGCTCGGTTCCGGGCCTGCAGGGTCGCTGTCATTTCTTTGGCCTCGCTCAGCTGCTGCTCCAAGTCTGAACGGAGATTTCAGATTAGACGTGGGACTCGCGTAGGATTGGACATCTCCCGCCGAGGGCGTTGACCTGACCCGCGTGTATGCTTTTGAGAGCCTGCAGTTCCAGCCGGACGCTCCTCTTCTGCCTTTGCAAGTCGCCCATGTGACGGTTCCTCTGGATCATCTCCTCCATTGCTGAGTCTGTCGGGACAAAAACGAGACAATGTGAAGAACGTGTTGAGATGTGGAGTGGGAACATTTTGGACATTTCTCAGTGAGAGGAAACACTGCGCCAAAGTGCGAAAGACGGTGCGCGTAAACCAGAGTGACGACGCGATCTTTATCTTTCCCTTCTAGGGCTGATTTTATTTCTCTTCATGGAAAATGAGCTTTGAAACCTTTTTTTCCAGCCATTTTTTTTTCTCCATGCAATTTGTTCAACATCCACAGAAAAAAAACCTCAGAGATAACGACGACACTCTGGTGAATTGAAATGACACAAATGTTGCTGATGCACATTTATTCGATGGGCCAAAAACAAATAGAAAACGCTTGCAAGGAGCGTGACACACACGACACTGAACTAATCGCATGGTAGGCATCTTGTGACATCACTGACCTGAACAGCATTTTGCGTGTGTGAATCAAGGTGCCAAAAAGTCATTGTTCGGAGAAATGAATGGATAATGTGGGGTGTGTAATAACCTTTGTACAAAGCGTCCACCTCCATGTCCAGGCCGAGGACCTCGGCGTGCGTTTGACGGGTCGCCTCTGTGCTCCCGCAGAGACTAAATTCACTGTTGAAGGTGGAGATCTCCCGCAAGAATTCTTGCTCCTCGTCTTTAAAGGCCGCCTTCATCATGGCCTGGTGCGCGGGAGGTCCGACCGCCAACGACACAATATTGGCATGAGCACCGCTGCTCCCGACAACGCGATGGGATGACGTGAACCCACCAGGCGTTCTTGGAGGCGAGCCTTCTCACTGAGGAGCTCCTCGCATTGCTTGGAAATCTGCTCGTCACATTTTTTCAACAAGTGCCACAGCAGCTTCTTGGCAGACAACATCTGGCTCTGAAGCACAAACCACGAGCGAAGGTTAAATGATGTGCGGCAAAGAGCAAAAGAGACTCCTCCCATAAAGCCGGCACATTGTGGACTTTCGGGTGAAATTTCTGGATGGACCTAAAACGCAGCACAACCTTTACAAGTGAACTTCAGTTGAGCTTCTGTGAATTTTTGAATGTTGAATTTTGTCAGAATCGTTTTGAGAAAAAGATTCACAAGCACTCCAGACTGATCTGCACACATTGAATGCCAACGAATTGGACATCGTATGTCCCTTTCTAGATGGGAACCGTATCTCACAAATGCGTCACGTCCCTCGAGGTACGTTGTCACCGGGTTCGACGCGTCGCATTTCATTATTGACCTTCGCCATCTGGGGTCAGGTTCAAAATCAATAAAGCGCTCTCCTTGATGAAATCATCTCTCCTAAAATGGGCACGAATAGTTGGGAAAGACCAACAGAGTGAGTTGACAAGACAGGCGGCTTTGAATGCAGTACATCCCGTTGCTGCAAAAATACAAGATGCCATCGTTTCCGTGCGATCGTAACTCAACGGGATGGCGTTTATATTGTCTCGCTGCGTGGTGACGCTGCTCTGCGCCAAAAGTGAGCCAGTGGTACAAGTGTTCTTTCTTTAAGTGTCTCTTCAAAGTTTCCTCGGGTCAACTTTCCGCATCCAGTTCATCAGGCGCGATGTAAAATACTTTTGTTTTCATTTTGTGACGTGTGAGGAGAGGTTGTTGTGCTCGCTCACACAAGCGCGCCGCACACACTTGACTCAGATGTTGCTCACGGACATCGCAATAGAAGATTTGCTGATCTGACACCGCCGCCGCCGCCCGGGAAGCAGTGGCTCAAGCGAGCTGGTGCCAGAAATGGCATCTAATGCGCGCGCTACCAGCACTGGCTAATGTTATCCGCTGGAAATTAGGCATTGATCTCGGCATCGATCCACCGCCGCGCTCGTCTGACAGACGGGAGAGATGAAGTGTTTGAAATCATGAAGTGGGTCAGAAGGTCAATATGCCAATACGGCTGACTTTTGCTGACATGTCACTTGACACTCGCACTTACCGCCTCTTTGTATTGCGGTTTTATGTGATGTTCCGTATCATATTTCATCAAATTAAACATAAATAGGAAAGAAGATCCCATGTGGGGAATAGCGTCGAGTGAATTGCTATCCATTTGTGAATTTGTATTTCTTTTCTGTGGACTCTAGCAACGATTGACTTCCCGAGTAACAAAACAAACAATGGTAGTCACTTCTACAGATTGCATCTGTAAGACATTTTTTGATGGGTAATGTTGAGTAGTAAGTTTGAAATAATATTAGGGGTAAATCGATTAATCGGCCATCTGATTTTTTTGGGGGCCGATATTGGCTCTTTCCAAAATAATCACACGTCAATACATATTCCTACTTTCTTGAGAAACAGTGAATGCGGTTCAGCATGGGAGTCACTCAGAAAAGATGTCCTTGCGCTGTTTGCACACAAATGGGATGACTATCTTTTGTTGAGCATTGCTCACCTTCGCTTCAAGTTCTTCAGTGATCTTCTGGTACTTTTCTGTGGCGGCTTTCACTTGAGAGTTGCATCTGATGATGGCTGCTTTCACTGCGACAAACATGAAAACTAAAATATTTGAACGTCCTTAAAAAAAATAATAATAATAAATAAATAATCATCAAGCCCTCAGATTGTAACTCCACTAAGCAGGCTGGCATTTAGCATCTTAGAGACTCATTGGCTAGAATTTCGTCGCAGCGGGCAAAGTGCGCAACTCAATTTCTTTAATTGTTGAGACTGCTCAATGAAGTGTTGTTCTGCCATCAGAATTTGGTGAAAAAGTTCGTCCAAACTCAAAGCGGATGTGAGGAGGTCTGAAGATATGAGAGAGATTGAGAGAGAGAATGTTTCAATACCCATTACTAGCTAACCGTTGGTGACATTGTAGGCTACACGCTTCAAAGTGCAACTGAAATAGAAATCAGACCGCGTTCCATGTTTCACCACCGTCCATGTTTCACCACCACTATACAACACAACTAGCTCGAAGTTAATTGATTGAAAATTATTCATGTTGATTATATGTTGACTGTTTCTGTGTTTTCAAGCTTTCCAACGACAGCAACTTTTTGAGTGGGATCAAGAGGGCTACAAAAGCTTGAAAGTGGGATTTAAAATCAATAAGCATGAAATTGATGCATTTTCACCATTTTTAAATATTTATCCCAAAAAATGATACTTATACATACTGTCAGCTCAATTAATACTTGAGACTTTGATTCTCTCCTCTTTTATCTCAAACTGCTTGAAACGACAAAGCGTGTGAGGGAAACGTTGTTAAGATTGCACGACTGTCCGTGTTTTATGTTATGTGTTGTGTTTATTATTTTACTTTATGTTAACTATTTTGTTAAGCGCTTTGTTACAGCTGCAGCTGTTGTGAAAGCGCTATATAAATCAGGACGTATTGTACAACACAAACCGTTAGCCGTGACACACCAGTTAAAGACGTCACAATCAGCATTGCAACCTCCAGCCAATTTGTACTAATGCAACTAAAATGTGACTTTGGTGTTTCATATGTTCCATTTTTTAAACCAGTGCATGTTCAATGTTCGTACCACTATTGGTTGACGTGACGGGTGTCAAATGTTAGAAGCTAAGATGCTAACACTTTAGCAACATAACCAACGGCTAGCTGGTCTTCCATTCCTCGCCTTAACTTCGGTTTTGTGTACTACAACGCCATAAAGCCTCCCAGTCGTAGCAAAAAAAATAATTTAAACCGAAGGCAGGTGATTTTGATGCCCCATTTTCACAGCTATAGACAGCTGTAAGTCAATTGAGTGACATGTGACTCACCGCCGTCGCCGCGAATATTCCTGCTCTTCATTGCCATTTTATGGTTAGTTTAGCGGTCGTGACACTGGAACTTCCTGCCAAATAATACACCATCCTTCAGTTCGACACGGGACATTTCATGACGATCGAAACATAGAAATACTGGAATTAATTTGTCGGTGTTCGTAAATTAGGTCCAAGGTGGTAGTCGTTCATCTTAAAATTTTTTGAATTTGTTCAATGCATCTCAGCTTTCTTTCGTACTTATTTTAGGTAAGGTAAAATCAGTTTGTCACTAGGTTGTAAATGCTTGCCTGTGAATGAGGAATAAGTGGCATGGACAATAGATGCATGGAATTTTTAAACTTTTCATTCAAAATTAAAATGAGATTCGTTTTTTCTGTTATTGGTTTATTCTTGTGTATTCGTTTAATTTGAATGATCCACCCTAAGCTTTGTCGGGGTGCTTTACCGAAAAGAAACGATAGATGGCGACAGTGTCCACTGTGTTGCGGCCTGCTTTGGACGCGTACACAGTATACTGTATACATAAAATGTGTGTATATGTATATACAGTATATCTGTGTATGTACCTGTATGTATGTAAATCTGGTTCGTAATAAATATGCAGCGGAAAGATGTCCAATTACAAACAAAAATAACAACCCGACTTCAAATACTTCCCACAAATGCAACTCTGTTGTGTGTTTTGTTTTAATAGGTGTGCAAATGAGGTCGGTGCTGGAGAGGGAACTTAATGAAACACTTCATAAATGCTCCGAATGGTCCTTTAGAGTGCGGCAATGATACTTTGAAAGAAGGTGGAGTGGGTGGGGGTGAGGGGGGTTCTTCTTTGGCAGGTTATTTTCATTACGCGCGCGCTGGGACCGCGGTGCTCATTAAAGATAAATATGTATTTGTGCTGGTAACACGGCCGCGGCGCGCAGACTGGCAGCGCTTCTCAGCTTCTTCTTGTGCTCATCCTTGTGGTTCTTGCGTGCGCTGCACGCATTGGTGGTCTCGCACTTGAGGGGGAAGCAGGCGCGCTCCTGCTGCTCAATGCGCCACTTGGTCAGACGCGAGCATCCCGCCGGACGAGCACATTTGGACTCGCACAGCTTTTCCAGCGTTACTTGCTTCCAACAAGTACGCGCGTGAAAAGGCGGATCGCTTTTGATTTGGCTTCTGAATATGTGGCAATGGAATTCCTTCCCGTGGATTTAAAGTGAGCCCAACTTTGCGCTTTTTCTTCCAAGGAGGCTGTTTCTCGTCGCGTGCGAGGAGAGGATGATGCTCGCTGGACTCTGCCTTCTTCTGCCTCTTTTAGGTACACGTTGGCCTCTTTCTTTCTTGGCTTCATTTGTATTGCTCTGCCTCGGCTGTGAGGCTGAATGAAGCCTGGTTCAAGCTGGAACAGCTCCCACGGTTCGTTCGAAGGTCCCAAGTGCGCGACGTCAGAAACACAAAGTCAGCAAGAGATTATTGGCTTTGTGAGGAGGATCAACTTTTACCCACTGAAGTTTCACTACTTGTCGCGTTACTGGTCACTTCACTTGCAGCCGTTCACATTTGATAGTAAAGCATTGCGCATTTGGTCAATGTGACGGTTAAAGGACTGCAACTGGCGAGGCTTCTCCCAATAGCTGCACCGTGCACGCGGCGGCTACTCATGTTACGACCCTGTCGTGCAGCCGAACGAGACCACCAACATACCACAGACGCACAAAGACCCGATACAAAACGTGTCGTTCGAGAAAACCATGGATGACAATCTCGATGCTGTGTCCCAAAAAAAAAAAAAAAAAGGCAATCCTGTGATTCAATATCATGCAAATGGAAAAAAAAAAGTTCTCGTCCTTTGAGTCTTTCCGCGCATCTGTCTGCCAAAATAGCAGAAACAGCAGAGAGATAATAAGTGTCGTCCTAGACAAGACGACGCCATTAATGTGTCCAAAAAAGTTATTATTAAAACAAAAATAATGACCCTGGGAGACAGCATTGCGAAGTATTTCTAATAGTTTGACGCTTTCATGTAGCTATGAAAAAAAGATATATCAGAAACATTATGACAAGACGTGATACAAAATACTTTGCCACAGATTATGTTGTTCCGTTTACTTTTACAATGAGAATTGTTTCTAAAATTGTGATGCTTTTATTCAGCTAAATAATGTAACCAGAATATCAGAAACAAAAAAAGCATAGTTACAGATAACAATACATGAACATTTTGTCTGAATCGAAACAATACCGTGATACAGTGTTGAATTGAAAAGTGTTTTTATAATTTGAATCCGATTTTAAAACAACAACCTGTTTCTTGAAAAACTGGACAGTGTAGAACATTCACAAAGTTGAATTGATTGTTCATTGTTCACCAAAGTAAAAGTAGGCGTCTGAAAATGTTCACCGTTAATGAAACACAAATATGAGTCTGTTTTTCATGGAGGACCGTAAAAGAATATTTACTGTCGAGAGGGTAAAACTGCAACAATTTGGGGTTGAACAATGTTTCTCAAACTATTAATCGATTCTCAAAATAGTTACCGCTGAATCAAGTAATTGTTGCACCTGTGATTGCTCTTTGCGTGGTTTTAATGCCATCGAAAACATATTTTGCTCCATAAGGGGTGGAGCTTCATGAAGTTGGGTCGTAACGTTCGCTCGTAATTTTTAAAAAGTGCCCTGCTGCCCCCTTGTGACCACTCGAGGCAATTACAAATATTTACGTGGGGGAATTTTCGCATGATAAATGACAAAGTATCCATGCCCCGAGTTTTTGCACCGTTTGTCATATTTTTATGAGCAGTTGAGTGATCCGTGAGTATGAGGTGGCGCAAGGACAAGAAAAGGTCAGGGTGTGCCTAATCAAGTGCCCCTCAACCTTTCCAGATGGGCTGCACGGGGCCGAGGAGGGCGGGCGGTCGTCGCGCATGGACTGCGTGCGGGCCAGCGAGCAGTGCCTGAAGGAGGCGTCGTGCAGCAGCAAGTACCGGACCATGCGGCAGTGCGCCGCCGGCGTCGCCAAGGAGGGCAACTTCAGCGGCGTGGCTCGACGCGACGCCCAGGACGAGTGCCGCAGCGCCGTGGACGCGCTCAAACAGAGCCCGCTGTACAACTGCCGCTGCAAGAGGGGCATGAAGAAGGAGAAGAACTGCCTGCGCATCTACTGGGGCATCTACCAGACCTTACAAGGTGCGTCGGGCGGGCCTCCGCTGCCCAATGATGCGGTCTCACTCACCCGACAGTCCACGGATGCAGGCCGAGCTACTCGGTTTCACCTCCTCGGTACCCCCCCCGACCCCCTTTCACCCAGTCCTGCGAAGCCGAGACGCACTTTGACCTCCGCAGTCGCTGTCTGCGGACGGAATGGAGCTTGAAGGCCCTCAGCGCTGGCCAGTTCCAGCCGAAAGGCTGCACCGGCCCTAAAGGAGGAGGATGGATCGTGAGGGAAGGGGGCCGGGGGGTCGCTATGTGCTTGTGAGTGTGTCGGGGGGGGGGGGGGGGGGCAGGGCGCCACAGAGGGGGGGGGGGGGGCAAAGAGTAAACTCGGTGCCGTCCCTGCGAGGCGACTCGCAGTCGTGCAAGGCCGCTGACCAAGCTGCCTAATCGAGCGTGAGGCTGCGGGCCAGCGTGGATATCGACTGACCTACATAAGCGCGTCACAAGCGGGACGGTCATAAACAACACGCCGACACGCAGACAAGACACGTCTATGCCTCGACCGACCAGCGGCTCCAATGGCCAAGTAACTTGTGTTCAGATACCGCGGCGATATTTTAGGGGGCTCGCATCCAAAGGATCGGCGCATCAACAAGCTTTGCGCAAGCCTGAGAAAGATCCCGATCATTTCAATCAGCTGTGCTGGAGGAAGTCGGGTGGGGGGGGGGGGCATCGAAAAGAGGCTACTACTGAGCACAACGATCAAAACGGACCTGACAGACATCTTTTTTTTTACACACGCTGCAACAGCGCGGATTTGCGATTCACTTATCACATTGCAGCGTGACAATGTTTGTGGAAGTGAGAAACGGAACCAAAAGGATAGCATCAGACAGCTAGCATGCTATCTGATGCCGCCATTAGCATTTTGTATCATAAGCGACTGGGATTGTTCACAACATCGTCCCCGATCGGTCTGTCGGCGAGCGCGCGGGTCCGTCTTCCTGTCGACCGGTCGTATTTCTGGAACGGTTTGTGTTCTTGCGCTTTGCATCGGTCGCGCAGAACGAAAGCTCTCGTGATGGCACAAACTCAGCATTTGCATGAAACGGCATGAGTCGCGGCGTCTTCGTCGCGCCCGTCTCTAACTTGCCCTTCTTCCCGCCAGGTAACGACTTTCTGGAGGATTCTCCCTACGAGGCCGCCAACGGTCGCCTGGCGGACGTTTTCCGCCTGGCCCCCATCATCGGTGAGTGGGGTCGATGCCTTTCACGCCGTCTCTGGTCGTTTTTGTCCCGCGCTCCGCGCCGCTCTCGGAGCCTCCCGTAGTTTGTCCGCCGTACATCCGCACCCCGCCCCCACCCCCACCCACAACCCGATAAACCACCTCCTCTACCCGGCCACGCCGCATGGAAGTGATCCCGCATGGTGGAGAGAACTTCTGAGTCTCATTGCGCAGTGACGAAAAACATAGGATGCCTCTCCGTGTTGCCAGCACGTCGTGATGTGCGTCGGGCGTGCAGATGAGCGTCTTGCGCTATTGCGCTCTTCTTCGCCTGCGCGCTGGTGTCTTGAGCCTGTCTCACAAGGCTCGTGATCGCCGCCGCAGGCGAAGATCCGCCATATCAAAGACGCGTCAAATCAAAGTGACGCACTCGGCCTCCTCATCCGCAAAGACGTCCTTTTCGGAGGCTGGGCTGCCCTCAAAACGACGACGACGCCTCTGCCGCTCGTACGGGTGACATCACAACGTGGGTGGCTGGAGGATTAAAAAAAAAAAAAGGATCGCGTGTCCATTTTGAGTATCTCGTTGAGCATGGAGGAGGACGCGCACAAAATCCTAATATGTTCCGTGGCTGTGATGAACTTGTGTCTTTAGAAATTACTTTTTGCAATTACTTGATGGAGGGGGTGGGGTGCATTTTTTAATGTTACGCAAAGACAGGACATTATTTATTTCCAAAGTAATCGCAGATCTTTGCTGGCATGCTGCAGTTTGCCCTCAGTTCAAAACTGGTCTCACTCCAGCTTCTTTTCATCTTTACTCTGCACTTTGTATTTTTCCCGCAGCCTGTTTCGGCAGCAAACCTGAACTGTGTGCTCATGGTGTGTGGTGTCGTGACTTGCAAACGCTCTCGTGCAAAGTTTCGTCTCCGTACTGATTTTTACGGCAGCTTGTTTGGGCTTGTTTACTATCTCGGGTATCCGAACTTTTTTTTGTCGTTTGAGGGCCGCGTACAGAAAAATGGAAGGATGAAAGGGCCACTTTAACATGTCATTTTTAGTATTTCATTTATTTATTTATTTTTGTCATGACGCGGGCCGCTGAAAAATGGGCGGTGGGTCGTAAATGGCCCTCAGCTTTTAGTTTGGACACCTCTGGATTAGTTCAATGTAGTCAGCATGCAGTTGGTCTTGCGTGGCTGTAATTTTTGGGCTTCAAATTTGGTTCACAGTAAGCTGTTATCCCGTTGCCGTTCTTTTTTGAATGATCTGGCAGCCCGTTTAGGCAGTGAGCTAGTCAGCCCCGAATCACCCGTCGAGTGCTGTTGTGCGTTCTATTCTTCTGGTTCGAAGCTCTCTCTCAGAAAGCTCCCTTCCCTGTTTCCATTTCTTCGGCATCCCGTCGAGGCGGCTAACTAGTTGGGCCTGAATGACCGACCGTCATGGCGCGCGCTTGCGAATTTCTGTCGTTGAAAGCCGCTTCAAACCGCCGAGCCCCTCGCGCGGCCGAGTCTGCTTTGATCCCTACAGCAGCCCGTTGAGGCAATGACGCACGTTCCTGCCAAGTAGACGGCCAGATTGAAAACGCTGTCGGTCCATTGCGCCAAAGAGCCTTTTAAAGAAACACTCTTTGGAAGAAGTATGATGAGAGAAATGTCAAAGTCAGGCTAAAAAAAGTGACATAATGGAGCGTCTGGGCTGCAGCCAGCCGTGTCCTGCTCGGGCTGCGAGCTGAGGATGATGATGACGAGATTGACATTAGAGCTTCCTCAAAGTGCCACTTAGGAAGATTCCACGCCGGAGTTCTCTTCTGCGCGCGAACCGGAATGCAACTCCCTCCCGGACTTTGTCAAGTAAGCGTACAAATTTTTGCGAGCGCATGTCAAATGACAACTTAATTGAGAAAAGCTTCGATTTGAAAGATTTGTGTCCGTGTCCCAACATTTATGAAGCCGCCATTGTGATTTCAGCGCCCCCGCCGGCCGTACTTTTCCCACCCCTGCTAGAGTTTGGATTAGTAGCAATCCAGCCTCTGCTTGGGAGCAATTTATTTTCCAACCTGCATGTTTGACAAGCCTCCCTGCAGTAATTACAAACCGCTTCCCCGGCTTGTTAGGGATGTTTTTTTTTTTTTCCCCTCTTTTCCTGGCTGGCTGGCTGGCTTACCGCGTGTGTGTTTAAGTGTGTTTGTCTCGCCCCCTCGCTCCTTAATCTGCGTCCTCCTCCACATCTTCCTCCTCCATTTTGGCTGCCGGCGGAGCATCACCCACTCGACGTGTCGAGACGTCAAAACCGCCGCGGCAACATCTGTTAGCGGGGCGGCCGCCGGAAGCCGAAGGGCCGTGGCAAAGTCCTTCTCAATAAGCGGCAAACTCACTCTCGGCCTCGTCAATTCGCTTTCACAGAAGTCGCGTACGGTGGGGCCTTGAGATGCCAATGGAATTTCTTCACATCATCTTTCCTCATGGCGTTGATCACAGGCCCCTGATGAAAAAAAAAATACAATAATTGTAATCCATCCTTTATCTGAACCGCTTATCCCACGATGTGCCGCAAAATAGCACGGTATAACGTTGTGCCTAAAAAAAAATAAAATAAAACATTCGTATAATCAAATAGAATGTCCCAAAAAACAGTCATTTTGATTCCGAGCGGGGGCGATTTGGCCACCAGCTGGCAGAACATTGCAGGGAAACGGACACGACCAAAGAAGAATTGCACCATTATTGCAAAGTGACCTGCAAGAACATTTTTCTCAGAGGAGAAAGAATCTATGCTGGTGAATATCATATATGGAGATCATCTCACCTCCTCAGTAGGGTACTACTATTAGCTCTTCTTTGCGGAGGATAAAGAATTGTGACTGTATATAGCATCTGTGTCGGTGTTGCTCCAAGCCTTTGTAGACTGAACCGAAATGAAAAATGCATTTGTACTTATGTACTTACGCTGCTGTCCGGAAGTTTCGCTTTCACAACTCTTGTTCAGTCATTTTGTTGAAAAGAGAAAATCAAAATTGGTCAAAGTTGACATTTTGGAACATATTTACAACCAATCCATTTCGCAAGAAACATGAACGAGAGACTTTGCTGAGCGGGCTGAATAAAATGTGATGGGGAGGAGTGTCGGGTGGGGTGGGGGGGGGTGCATCTGACCCCCCCCGGCCCTTTGACATTTGAGCATTACAGGCTGCCAATGTGCGGAGATAAGGCGTGCGTGCGTGTGTGTGTGTGCGCTCGCGCTCATGGGAGATAAAGTCAGGATGGGAACGCGGAGGAGTTCCAGAGGTAGAAAGAGGATTTATTTTGCCACGAAGAAGCATCACGCCTGATCTTTCCGC
Source organism: Hippocampus guttulatus (assembly GCF_054856545.1). Classification (NCBI taxonomy): domain Eukaryota; kingdom Metazoa; phylum Chordata; class Actinopteri; order Syngnathiformes; family Syngnathidae; genus Hippocampus; species Hippocampus guttulatus. Next base: position 1,198,378 of record NC_141270.1, read on the forward strand.
GTATTTTTTTAAAAAAAATTTCCCTCCCCCCGGAATTCACACTTGGCTGACTGACAACATGTTGAGTCTTTGATGTGCTTCACGGAGGCTCACCTTGGCAACGTCCTGGTTTACAAGTGGCGCACGTCACTTTACGAGTCATCCCGGCTCACTGGGGTGACTTGCGCTTGGCCGAGTTTGTCACTGGACGAGCCCCAAATTGCCGCTTCAAAACCCAAATGATTGATGGATGATTTGCTTTTCCAAGTGGAAGGAGAAAACGCCATTACAACCAGAAATCAGATTTTTATTTATTCTTTTTTTGTCTCAGACAAAGGCCAGATCACTAAAGTCTATTCATAAAAGTGATTTGAAGAAAAAAAAAACTAAAAAAAAACGTGATTTCTTTTTTAAGCACAAGAGGTATAATCCGTCAGAATCAAGAACCCCAAAAATCTGAGAAGTACTTCCTAAAACTATTCTCAACCTACCTACAAAACTGCTTTGAAAAAAGCAACGATGTGGATGGTCACGTGTGTGTTTTCAAGCAAAAAGTTCAAATGGAAACTCAGTTTATTATTTTTTTTTTGTGCAACAAAATCCAAGATTTTTTCGAGGTCAATTAGAATCCTAAATTAATCTACCGGTATTTAAAAAATGCAGCAAATTAACCTGATAAAAACTGCACTCTCGTTATTTTTTTTGTACGACTTATCATGGTAGGTTGCCGAATCAGCTCGAAACAGAATTCGTTTTGCTGGGGGGGGCGGGGGGGGGGGGGGGGTGTAGCTCGCAAAGTTGGTGGTCTTTGGAAAAATCATCGGATGGGACACGTTTGTCAAGCCGGTGTCGCCATTCCACAATTCGAGTTGATCTGGTCTCCTCCTCGCCCAATCGATAGCGCGCTGTGTTAAATTGGAAATTTGAGGCCGTTTCTACAAGAATCTATTGATTTCTCTCTCTCTCTGGGGGTTGGGGAGGGGGCGGGGGTGGGGATTATAATTTCCCTCCCGCTCGTCCCCGCGATTTTACGGTAGCTTCCAAAGCACTCACCTTGTGCGAGGCCCGCGAGGAACACTCGCAGTTGTGGCGGTGGAGGAAGCCGCCCAGTCGGGATTGGCTTTCGCTGACCTTGTCTCTCCGTTGTTCCACTCTTTGTTTTTATTTATATCATTCTTTTTGTTTGGGGAGGTGGAAGGGGGGGGCTGATCCGGGAGAGGAGTCGTGGCTGAGGATTTAACGCAGTGATTGCCTATTTGCCGTTTCTCCTTCTCTGATCGCAAGTGCCATTTGGGACAACGCCATGGCGCGGTTGTCCAAGCCGTGTTTTTCTGCAGCACTCTTGACTCACTCGGGATCTGTCGTTTCAATGACTGTTGACACGAGTCTACGGGGCCTTAGCCAATCGGGATGCAGAACACAAGGCAAAGTTTCAAAAAAAGTCCAATCGAAAATATGTGAAACCGCAACGCCGCCAAAGATGAACCGCGCTACAGCGAGGGATTCCTGTACATCCAAAAACGGGAATACGGTCTTCACAAAACACGTTGCCAATTTCAAGAGTTCTTTTGCGGCATGTCTTTTTCCCGTTCCTGATCAAATGAAAATTGCCCATACAAGCGGGTGGCAAAAAAGTCAAACGCGGGCACCGTGATGAGTGTCGCTCTGACCTTCTTGGATGTGTTTTTGGAAGCGCGCGTGACCGGCCGAGTCTTTGTTTGTCGGCCGCAGCGTCTTGGCAATCCGAATCCTGGGCAGCAGCTTTTTCCATTTGTGCCTCGTAGCGCCTTACGGAGCACGAGTCTCTGCGGTGTGCTTCACACGTTTCTCATGAAGTAGTCCATCATCTCGGATTGGTCCGGCTCTGTTGCCATGGAGATGTTTACCGCCGCAGTCAGGAAAGGGAAGCAATGCGCCATGTCCACAAATTATCACCAGCAGGTATTAAAAGAAAAAAAAAAAAACAACGCTATTATCCAGTTGAAATGCTCGGGCCCATCAGGCTCTAATTTCAAGAAAAGCTCGTGAAAGTGTCGCCGGCTGGAATTAGTTTGGAAACGACTTCTTTTACTCCGGAAATAGTTTTGGTGCCCGGGCCGTTATTCCCTCTCTCTGGAGATTTCGAGCCCCACCCGCCACCGCCTTAAAATGCTTTTTTTTTGTTTTGTTTGTTTCTTTGTCGTTGTTGCTCTCCTTCAACAAATGACCTCATCTCAGAAATGTTTGGGGGGGAAATTCAACCCCCACAGCCAGTTTGGCTCGGCAACATGACACTTTGTCGGCACGTCGGTCACGAACGGGCTCGCAAAAAAAGCCTCAAGAAGCCGCGCGTGAAAAGACGCCGGAGGTTTTTCAGCTCATTTTGCCCACTTCCGGGAGTCCTTCAAAAATGAATCGCTCCGACTGGTGAAAAATTCCGCCCCTCAAACCCAGTTTCACTTAGCAGCCATGAAATGTGGTTGGTATTGTTACGTTTGGTTTTGCTTCCTCATGTGTCCTTTTTTTTTTTCGCCGCCTGTTCTCGTTATCAGTGTTCCTTGCGTGTAAGCGATTTGCTCCCTCAAGCCTTTGTGTGTTGTGCCGGTGTGTCTCGTCGTCTCGTCACTTAGCTTGTGTTGAGTTCTGAGTTTCTGCCAGTCTTGGTTGGGAGTATGTGAGCATACGTCTGCTCCTGTCATGTTTCGTTTCCTCTTGTAGTTTGCGTTGATACTTGTGATTTCCAGGCATTTTTTTTTGAGTACTTCGACTTAAGTGGGTTTTTTTTCCATTGTACTGCTGTGTGTAGTTTTTGTTAAATACATTTTGGTCAAGCCACCCTGCTCCTCCCTGCCTCCCTGCTTTTTGGGGTCCTACAACTACCATCACGCAGAACGTGACGGGTATTGGATGTCCATCATGGGAAGACCTACAAAAAAAAAAAAAAAATGGAAGCCCCGAAATACGCCATCTTGGATTGAAGGTGACCATTTTAAAGGTGAGCTTTTGCCTGATTGCGAACCAAATTTGAATCTCATCAACTCGTCAGATGGGCAACGCTAAATTGCGGATTCCGTTCATTTGCATCGAGTCCATTTGCGGGGCCGCATTGAAATCGCTCCCTTCGGCCTTGTTAGCCAATGAAGTGAAGCCATTTATGAGGTATTAGTTGTCAAATTGTGTTTTAATGCCACTGAAATCCTTGCAAAGGTCAAACCCCGCCGTTGCTTTTTTTTTTTTTTTCCACGAAGCCAGCACGCTGCCACCTGTCAGCCGTCCTCCTCGGTCATCACGTTTCTGCATCGCGACGGCAAAATCCAGCCGCTCGGCCTTCCGACGGCGGGCGGCCCTAACGGCTCGTCGGCCGGACCGCCGGCTGGCTCGCGGCGAGCCAAGAAAATCATTTAGTCCGAGCCGAGCAGGTTTGAGCCCCTCCGAGAGACCTTTTATTGGATGCCGGGGCTGCGGGGTGATTTGTCATCATTAATAAATGCGGCTGACAGCTCCAATCAGCAGGAGGTGGCCCGGCGCCAGATCCGGCAGGTCCGCCACCCGCCGTCGCTTTGCCGTGCATGCATATACGGCCAATTAACTTCCTCACACACACACACACACACACTGACGGCAGTGCGGTGAAATTTGAGTGTGCATTACACACACACGTACAAGAAGTGCTACTTGAAATGAAAATGGAGTCATTTTCATTTCACCGGCTCTCAAAGTGGCGGGTTGGGGGGGGGGGGGGGGGGCTGGGGTCCGCGAGCCGATTCCGCGTCCGTGCCATTCATACGGCCGGCTATTTAGAAAGCGTTGGTTGACACAGATGGGCTTTTACACGCAGAGAAACAGAAAAATGAGCATCGGTGACGTACAAATCAAATTTCAACACAACAAGGGACGGCCCCATTCGGCTTTCTACGATTCTGCGTTCACGCGGCTGCTGCGGCTTCACGCATTCAGATAAACGCGACTTCAGCGCCATCGATACCGCACAATGCAAGAGAGGTGTTGCTCATCCCTCGGAACGGATTCTGCGAAATGGAAAACCTCTCGCAAGAGGTTGATGAGAAATCGAATTACTCTTGAAAACGGCGACCAAATTTCAAGCTGTTCGTGGCAAATGGTTTTCAACCCCGCACGAAGACGGAAGGTCACCCTTTTGCGGGCGGCGTGCTGCGCCTAAGCAAAACCACGTGCGATTTCGTTCCCGGCCGCGTTTGCATCATTCGCGGCGTGTTAAGCGATGCGTTGTCAAAATTGCGCCGGTCAGGGTGTCGAGTATCCACGGGCAGGTGCGTCGAGTCCGTGCGGGCCGAGCTGTCAGGCGCACAGTCGGCCGGCGGGATTAACGCGTCAGCCTTGGGAAGCTTTGGTCTTAATGGAATTTCCTCTAGCGTGGACATCACACGGCTAGTCTTTGATTAAACACGCTCGCTTGCCACGCTCCCAAAATAACAAGCGGGATCAGAGTTTTTCCTGTCATTTTCAGGCGGGGGGGTGGAAGCGGCAATTGCTTGGAAAAATTGGATGTTGCCGTGTCTTCACCCTTTAAACACGCACGATCACCTTCGCAGGTTTTTGCAGTTACGACAGTTTAGCATGGGTGGGGGAGGGGGGGCGACCCCAAGTGGACAAAAATGATCTTGCGTTTCACACGCAGATTCTGTATTTTTGGGGGCGGGTTGATGTTGAAGCATTTGTACGAAACTTTTGAATATATTTGTGCGGCCGCGTCTGTGGAAAGACTTGACCAAACATAAAATCATTTTTAAGGAGGCTTTGTTCCCGACTGAACGTGAAAAATGTGCGACATTAATGAAATAAAAGACTGAGACGTGAAAATTGACTCTGAACACGTCGGATAGAAAACATATTTCGGCGCTGCATTTTGTTCACCAAAAGCGGCAATCTTGCGTTAGCAAACGCACTCGGCAGCCCATTTTGGGTCGGTGTTTGCTCCGCGCCGAGTTAAATGAGGGCATCGATGCATGCATTTGCATTTGTTTCATCTACAAGCGCCCTCTTAACCAAAAGATCCATGCCTGCGCTGCGCGGCCCCAATTTGCCAGGCGGCCGGCGGAAGCTTCCTTTGCGAGCGCCTCGTTTGGTCGGCTGGTCTCATCGATCCGCTCGCCTCGCAAACAATTGTCGTCCTTTCAGCCAGTAATCCTGCTGCTCGCCGCCCCCTTTTGTGTTCCACCCGAGTGGATATTTCTCCCGTCTTTGTGGTGCCGGCGGATCGTTGAGATGCTTTACGAGGAGCAAACATGAAAGAGAAGATGTAAACAAAGATCTTGCTGCTCTCTTTTGGGCCCCTTTCACACTGCCAATCAAAGTCCACCCATACTCGGCTGAGTCTGAGGACGGATGGTAAAAGCAGCAGCATTCAAGTCATGCGCTTAAAAAAAAAAAAAAAAAAAGAAACGATTGTCCGTACGTGTGTGGCTTTAAAAGGCGCGGCCAGGTCTGGTGAGTGATGTGGGCGTCGGTCGTTGTGAGTGGAGAGTTGGCTTTGTGCCGAGTTACGTGAGTTGTGCTACTGCGAAAAAGTCTGCTTCAGTGGTCAGTGTGAAAGGGGCTTTTGTATGTAAAAAGGCGAATGAAACTCAGTCACCCCCCAACCTGACAAAATGTGAGTCAGCTTCCCACTCCTTGTTTGACGTTTTCCCTCTGTCACCCGCCCCCCCCCCCCCTCCCCGCCCCTTTCTGGCCTCCCTCTGCGTTATGCGATGGCGCTGGGCTGGGGGTCCTGAACCGAGCGCATTTCTTGCAGAGGGGGCCCAACCCTGGAGCAGCTCGGCTACTTTGTCTTCACCGAGGGTGGGCGGCCGGGCCCGGGGGGGCCCCTCCTCAACGGACCTGCAGGACCCCAGTAGAAACAGGAGGGCCCACCCCAACTGGGCCATATTGGGTAATGAGAATCGTGTGTGTGTGTGTGTGTGTGTGCATTTCCTCACCAAAACTTTGAGTACTCTTTGGAACTTTAGGTTCCAATCATGTTCTGCTCCAAAAGATTCCGGATGTCTAAAAGTGCTCCCTACCTAGTCGGCCGTGCTGATTAAATGAGCCCCCTAACAAAACATAAGCAGCGTTTCTTGCAGTCCAAACACAAACCGTTCCTTCATAAGTTTCTGGAGCTCTCGAAAAGTCCGACCCTGCCCAAGGCATGATCTTCCTTCTGGCCAAATTCCAATCGATCCACCTCGCCTATGTGGTTCGGTAGTCGCCATTTGGGACCCCGGCGGTCCACTGAGAGAGTGGCTCGGTCGTTCGTTGGTGGCCGGGGGTCTGATGGACGCGTCCTTCAGAGGAGTCCCCGCAGCAGATGCGCCACCTGCGGCGAAGCCCCAGAGAAAAGATGGATGGACTGACGGGGGCAGCAGAGACGGGACATGTCGAATTTCCGTCAGTTCCTCCGGGTCACGGCGCCATTTCCATTTTAGAGGGCACGACGGCTCCCGGGAGGCCGCTCGCAATCCAGCCCGAGACGCGACGGAGGTCTTATCGTCCCGAAATCAAGAAGCTAACGATACCGAATGGCCATCTTAGCAAAAAGAAATGACTGCAAATGTGTCGTTTAGAGAGCTGCAACGGTCAATGGATTAATCGACTAGTATTTGGATGGTTGGCAATGGTTTGCAGACTTTGTTGAACTTATGAGTAATGTCCAAATTTCTGAACAGGAAATATTCGGAGATTCCGCTCGCCCTCCGTGAAAGCGGACGCTTTGGAGTTGAATCCTAACATCTGATTTGACTTTGGGAAGCAGTCATCAGTCTTTTTGCCTGTTTTCTGGACAAAAGCGGGAACTGAATTGAAATCAATTCGATTTGTGCATTGTGGGGGGTCGGGGGGGGGGGGGGGTCTGTTTGAATTAATCTCCTGGAGTTTTTTTCGTAAGGGGATGGAAATTTAAAAAAGGTGTAACTCCTCCTTATCTGCACAGATCGTAATTTTTGAGACGTTCTTTTTCATCACCATATCCGGGATTCACTCCCGAGTACTCGCCTGCACCGACTACCAATTTGCCAACGTGTCAAACTACCGCTGTGGAACGCCCAACTACCGGCGAGGAGGACTTAGTCCAAGTCAGATTCTTGTTTTGGGCTTTTTTTCTTTTTTTTTTTGCCTTAAGTATCGGTGGCTGGTATCGGCAACCTTGAAATAGCAACTTTGCGTTCGACAACTTGTCATTTTCCATTTTACCGGTGCGATCGACTCGATAAGCGCCTCTCGCCAGCCGTCGCGGCTTCTCTGTTGGCATCGCTCGTGCGTTCGCTCCAGATTAATTAAAAAGGAATCCCTGTGTTCTCCGACAGGAATAAGGAAGCAGCCGAAGGCTTAACGGCAACCGCCGCCTCGCCCGCAAAATTGTCATCGAAAAGCCATCATTGACGATTTGCGCACGCCCCAAAGAGGATTTGCAATAAATGAAATGGATTCGCCGCGTTTGCTTTTCACGTGGCGCCGTGTGATTGTCACTTCGTGCCTGGATTTGCGCCCTCAAGTAGCGTCGGTCCAATATTTAATATCGGCTCATGTTTTTAATGGGCTTTTATAAGTGCCAGAGAAAGCGTGTTCGTCTACCGAAAAGGAGGGGAGGTCGTGGGGGGCGGGTGGGGGGGGGGGGTTGTTTGCCTCGACAAGACGGTTTCCTGTACTTTGTAGGCATAATGTGGCACTGCAGCTTCGATTGCAGGAATTGTTTGAGGTGGACAAATTAAGCCATTTCTGTTGTGTGGCCAAGTGTGAAATCAAATCAATCTTTTGAGGGTTTCAAAATGAGCAAGCCGACATTTTCAAAACGATCTTCTTTTTTTCTCTCTCTCTCTTAAGATTTGACAATTGAAAACAACATTTTGAATTGAAAACTTTCAATATATTTTAGGGAAAGAAAATATAATTATCTGCTGGCAAGACTCCCCTCCATCATGCTTTCTAGAAAAAAAAATCTCATCATTTTTCTTGAATTCTCGATCTATGACCCGAAAAGAAACATTTTTTTTCCTCGATAAAAAAGACTGATCTGAGTTTAAAAATATTTTCTTGAAAATACAATATTAAAATGACAGGTCTTTTTTTTCTTGTCATATTAAAACTCCATCCGCATAAACGTGCTGAAATGCTGTTTTGTTTTATAGAATGAGAAATATTTCACAAATTTAAAAAAAAAAAAGGTCCTCTCTTTTTGGAAGAAGGAAGGACACGCAGAACGTTCTTTCAAGGGCTGCAAACAATACTTAACGGCACAGTCTCTTAGAAATGGGCCCAATGTCACAGTTTTAAGCCCCCCCCCACCACCACCACCCCTCCCCCCTAAAAAAAATGCTAATTTATGAGGAGTGGACAGTGAGTGCATGAGTGATTTCCGTGCGGAAAAGCCCACTTTTAATAACACAAAGAAGCTTTTCGCTGACCTCCTGCTTCAAGTTTTCCTCTCGCAACCCTCATTTGTAAAGTCCCGGTGAATAATTAGCCCCTCGTGGCGGGATTAGCTTTTATCGCACCTTGGAACACAAATACGAGCGCCGGCATTAATGGAGGTGATCGGGGAGCCGTCGGAGGTTGTCGAGCCGCCGGCGTAAGCAAAGAAAGGTCAGCGGGCCGCACTTGAGCTTCCGCGCTCGCGGCGGGAGTGAATCATCCCAAACCCGACCGCATGCAAAGCGGCGGGCGCGCTCGCATCTTAACTCGGTGAAGTGAAGGTTGAAATGTACTCGCGGGCGGCAAATGCGCTTACTTATAGAGTGAGACTGAGCGAGGGGGGGGGGGGGGGGGGGGGAAAGCAATTTCCTTTCCAAGTGCAAAGTGAAAGTCGTGGAGCAGCGGGCGAATGAAGGCGCTTTTGCAGTCATATCAATGAAACGTGATGTCACGTTTGAACCCCCCCCCCCCCCCCCCCCCCCCCCGCAAGGCAAACAAGCGCGTCTTTGTCTCTCGACGGTTGCCACAGCGCGGCTCGGCCACACGGATAGACGCATTGGCACATTGATTTTCTGGAGCTCGTCTGAAAATGAGTCAATGAGTTTTGGTTTGACTGTTTTGGTGCTTCGGACCGTCGTCTCTGTTATTCATTTATTGCAGGCCTTTCTTTCTTTCTTTCTTTCTTTCTTTTTTTTTTTTGCTCCGTGTACAGCACTTAGTAAACAGTCGGTTGTTTGGTAGTGCTCGAGAAATACACTTGAATTGAGCCCAGTTAAAGTGGAGAGGCCGCCGCGCAAGCGCGAGTCTTCTTTTCAGTTCCCTCCGAGTGTTGTTATATGACCGCCCCCCCCCCCCCCCCCCGGTGGCTGAACAATTCTGAACTGATAGCGTGCGCCGAGGAAGACTTTTCAACGTTTCTTGTCGTCGCATGAGTTGAAATGATCATTTCGCTGCTTGAGTAGGCCACAGAAAATGAAAGAGGTGCTTCGGGGGCTCTCCGTGTTGGGGGTTGGAAAAAAAAACCAACAAAAAACATATTTTTAAATCATAAATCTTTCTTGAAGAACAGATGTGTGCGCGCGCGTGTGGCGCCCCGGCAGCGACTGCAACTAATCTTTGTGTCTACACAGCAGCTCGTGCGGCATATCAAGTAGCAGTAAATCCAGTGTGTCGTGGAAAATCAACTTAGATGCTTGTTGTTATGACGACGTCAACGTCTCGCACGACTTCATGGGGGGGGGGGGGGGGGAGCAGAAGCCAGCCAAGGCTCCATTAAAGTCAAGCAGGTGGGTGGTCCGACGTGCGCCTTGGACAATTACAAAAACGGACGCCAAGCCTTTTCCCCTTCCTGATCCAAGTGGACAAAGATCCGATGTGTGTAGGTGAGGGGCGCTTGTTTTCGATGTCTCCCTGATTCAAATGATTGTTCTCGGGGCGGTCAGGTGAGCTGGTCAAAGTGATTGTGGGTGGCGAGTGTGTTGTGCGCGATGCGCTCTTCATCCGTGATCCGCTCAGGAAACGATCGGGGCGGACAATCGGAAATGTTCACCTTGTCTAATATTTCTCGTTCTTCCTTTTTGTATTTCGCGCCTGTCTGGAAGCACTTTGGCCCCGCGCTGCCGTTCTCCATTTTGTCTCGGTACTACAACAAACTTGCTTGTTTGGTCAGGTCTACTTCACACGATGAGAGCAGTCGCAACACCCATTTTTCCGGGTGATGTGTGGCCTCGCTCACATTTTCAGACTGCAGCTTTTTGCTTGTTTTTTTTTTTTTTTTTTTTTTTGCATTGTTGACAGGATTAGTCGAATTTCAGAAAGTCCATGATCCACCCGCTGCTTCACAACACCAAACATCGTGCCGCCCATCCGGTGCATGACTGCCCAAAAAGCTGAATTCTCGCGTCGTTACGCTGCTTTAGTGCAATTACTCAGTCGGTTTCATCACAGCGGAGTGGCTTGTTTTGCCCCCCCCCCAAAAAAAAAAAACCCATCGAGATGAAAAAGAAGTGTTCTCCGGTGAAAGGGGAGATTTCAGGCTCGCGAGACATGTTTTGAGAGCAGTGGTTGAGCAGTGTCTTTGACGGGTGTGCTGTTTGGGTGTTGAGATTATCGGCGCGGGCCACATAGAGTACAACCCCAAAAATTGCCAGCAAACGGTGGCTGGCGAATGTGCGGGGGCTCCCTCGACAATGAGCCTGACGCGCCAGCCGCAGGGAGCGGAGGCTGGAAAAAAAATATCAAACATCCCCAAGCCAGGCGCGCTTCGCGAGTCCTCTCCGCACTGCCAAATCAAAACGGGAAGCTTTCCAGGGATGCCGGCGCTTTGCGAAGCCGCAGCCGACGGCTTTCTGGAAACTTGTCAAGTGCGCGGTGCGGCCGTACCCCCCCCCCCCCCCCCCCCAATAAACGCTGCGCACTGGGCGGCGGCCAGCCCCGTAATGGCCCGCGAGTGCACTCGAGCCTCCGGCGATGCTGCCGCACCTGCAACAGGGAATGTGGCCGGAAGGCCCTTCGAACATTAGCGCGGGGATTTGTCTCTATCAGAAAATGAGGAAAAGGTTCTGGCACCACTCGGGGAGGCTAATCGCGCTTTCCGAGGACGGCGGGCGGATTAAAAGACTTTGTTTCGACAGCTTCTTCCCCTCCAAAAGCTGATTTGACTTTGACGACCTACGACCCCTTTGAATATTTTGGCGCCGGCGCACCAACGAGCCGGCGGAGCGCCGCTCCGATCTGCCGCCGTACGCGACGTTTATTAGCATGCGTACGTGCAACAAATGTGCAACGCAAATCGAATTCCACCACCTTGCGTTAGGTCCCAAAATAAAAACATCTCGCTGATGTCAGCCGCAGGAACATTTCCAACAATGGATTCCTGACTTGTGTTTCTCCTCAAATGGACTCTTTGGGTTTGGACCCAAGTTGCACTTTGAAGTCGACTGCCGCCGACCATCTGCAGTTGAGTCAATAACAAAACATGTGAAAAATGGGATGAATGGCGTCCTATCCACCAGATGGATACTTTTGCCATAGTCAGGGGGGGGGGGGGGGGTTGCAGGGCTCTTTAGTGCCTTTGTGTGTGTGTGTGTGTGTTTGACCCAAATGTGCACTTTTGAAGGACAAAGCTCGTCTGTCAGATCATCCGCTCAATAAGTGGTTAACATTCCAAGCCTGCAGTCATTTTTCTGTTTGGACTTTTGTTACCAAAAAAAAAAAGTAAAAAACAATGTTGAAATGTAAAACGTGATAGTTGAAGTCGGATTGGTTTGGACGGATGAGGTCAATGTGTAAAATATCTCTTCGTTTGGATGTTTGATTTACAGTTAAGTTGCTTTTCACGTGCCTTTTTTTTGGACCAGAACTGGAACTTCAGCAATAGGAAATCTTTTCAATGTTTTTCAGATTTTGCTTTTTTCAGGTTTTTTTTCTTTTTTTTTTTTTTTTACTTTTTATAAAATTATTTTTACTTTTGTTTTAGTTTTTAGATGGATACACAGGCCGATAGATAGATGAAAAGACTAAAAGCTCACGTGTGAAACGCAAGACGAGCGGAAGAAAAAGACGTGAAGGTTTCCCGTCCCAAGGAAGCCATTTTAATGAAGGCGCTTGGGTGTTGAGCGCGGATGGAAGTCGGCCACCGCGCCGGCCGGCTGGCAGCGCTTGAGAGAGAATTTCTTTTTGTTCTCCAGCGCCCCGCCTTGTCTCGTGTAACCGACTTAATGCATCCTCGCCTCGCGTGCGTTTTTTCTTGCGTCGACGAGAGACGATAGCGTTGACAACTTTTGCGGCGGTCAGCCCGAAAACGAGCTCAATTGCTGTGTCACCACAATAGATTCTCCTTCAAAGAGTAACAATTCGGAAACAAACTTTTTTCTTCTTCTCAAATGCGGATGCAGCCTCTTTGTGTCGTTTCATTAAATGGTGTGGCCAAAGACCACCCCCCCCCTTGAAAATATTTCTCAAACTTCAATCCAATATTTATAAAATGTCTCTTTTTTGGGGAATGAGGGGCCTTCTTTTGCAACCTAGCCAGAAAATCAGTGATACCACGGCATGGCCAGAAGAAGCGTGAACACCAAAAGTGTTTTTATTTTTTTTTGGGGGGGGGGGGGAGACTTTGCTTGATTGAGGAACTTCACTCTGTCCTGAAAAATAGTCCCACTAAAAGTTTCATTTCCTGAGTTCCACAAGCTCAGCGATGTGGGCCCCAACGCTCACCAGTGATCGCTCAAGAGAGACGCAGGTTGGGGGGGGGAGGGGGGAGGGGGGGGCGCTCTTCCCGTCCCACCATGTTGTTTATCTTTACCATCATCTTTTACAACCTGGGAACATCTCGGCTGGTCCGGCAGGACATCTGGACCGTGTCTGCGGCACAGAAGCGCTGTCAGCCCGCAGGATTCATGACGCTTCTAATGGGCCCGCTCCGCCGCTGAAATGGAACAATTAGATTGAGACGCACATCTGTCGTCACTTTCGACAGGGGTTGGGGGGGGGGGGGGCAAGGAGCCCTCGGGTGTTGAATGTGTTGAATGTTTACACGGCGTGCGCTCTGTTGGAGTTGCTTTGGGCGCTGGCGTGCGCGCGCTTGAAGACATCCAGGCTACTTTGTGCCAGTTGGAAAAAAAAAAGCGCTGTTAGCACGGAGAACGGCAAGGGATGATGTGTTTACCCGACGGAGAAATATGGACTCTAATCATGACTTTAAACAAAAGAAAAAATATGCGCTCAACTCAAGTTGAGCAATAAGCACAACGAGCTGCAGCAGCGCCCGACGTGAGATCGCACGGCAAATATCACGTGACGATAAATCTGACGGGAGAAAATGTAGCGAGAGTTGCACTTCTGGCGGACTTTCCAAAAACTTTAATACGATGCAGGTACTCCACAACGTTGTAAGCCGACTGCATAGGGCCTCCCTCCCGCAACCCGTTGGAGGGAATTGTAATCCAGAACAGGTGCTTGGGGTGGACGGGGCCGCCGGCGTTCTTTCAATCGCGTTCTTCAGCAAACGCTAGCAATGCTAGCAAACACGGTTTTAGCATACCTGCCGGTAGCCTTAGCTAACCCCTGGGGCGAACCGTCCGGCGAGTAAGAAACCCGGTTAACGGAGCGTTCTCCTTTGTTCGCTTCCGCATGGCTCGAGCGAGTGGAGCGGCTTAAGAAAGGCGTACGCACGTTGGCGGTCATAGTTACCATGGCGACCTCAAGTGGACAGTCGAGCGAGCCGTCCGCCAGCGGTCACCGCGCAACTATTTAGCATTTAGCCGTGAAGCTCGGTCTGAAAAGTGGACGTTTTTACTGGCCGTGGTGTTGTCTGATTGAACAAAATGAGTCTTGAGGACCGGCTGGCGGTTGCCCGAGGTGAACGTTTTGGTGGTCAAGGTGTCGTCTGATTGAAACAAACGAGATCAAAACAAAGAGCATGCGGGTGTCTCGCGGCCATTCGATGCAAGTCCATCAAAGTGCGTCCGTACGCAGGCTCGCCGCTCGTATCCCCCTCGTTTATCGGGCTCTCACGCCGTTTGCGGGCGCAAAGTAAAAGCCGCCGAGAGCCCGTCGACCGGCCGCGGAGCCGCATTCAACTTGACCAAGGAGGACGCCGTCATTTGCTTGAGTGCTTTCTATTTGCTGTGATTGGCAGGCAAGGTTGTACAGACCACCGGGAGGGACTGAAAAGTCAAGACGCCGGGGAAAAAAAAAAAAAATTGGCGGGGGCGAGCGGGGAAAAAAAAAATGCTGCTCCAAGATAAGCCAAGTTAACACCTAATTGTTGCGGTGGCGCTACAGAAAAAGACGTCCTGTACGTTGGCGCCTCGAGATCGGAATTTCGTTCCCGTGGCCACGTTTGGAACTCAAAACATCATTCCGCATTAAAATGAAGGCAAATGACATGAATGCGTTCCACGCGTTCTGCACCATGCTGGCCAGCCAGTCATGATCAATTTATGTTTGTGCCTTACCTTCGCTCTTTTCGAATAAAGACGCGCAAAGGAAGAAATGTTTCAATCCGTCGACGATCCAAAATTAAAATAACGGCCGCAACCACGCACGTAAAAAGAAAGATGAAGGCGAAGGTTCTCGGTCGCGCCGCGTTCAACTTTACCAGCTGAACTTTTGTGTATTTTGTTTATTTATCGATTGGAAACGTATTCCGATGCAGCCGTGACCGTCAATCCATCAAAGTGCGCTAATTGGAACTCGCCGTTGCGGCGATTGATTATTTTACGGTCTCGTCGATGGATCGGATTTGATATGTGCGCCTCATTAAAGATGATTTGGCTGCTCGGGCCTTGACGTATAGCGAACGCCGTCGGTCTTTCCTCTTTGTTTACAGGGCATCTATCACACTCATTTTCCCGGCGCTTCTTTCTTACGCTTTTGTGGTGTTAATTGCACACTTTGATCTCCATTTGCAGCTCAAAACAGGCCCTGAGGCGCTTTTGTTTTTGTTTTTTTTAGCCCCGATATTTTCCTTGAAGAGCTCGTCGTCATAAAGGTCAGAGAGCGCCAGTGCGGCTAGCGTAACACTTGTAATGGTCCCGGACATTTTTGACGTGGTACCGCCAGAGGCGTATTTGTGTCGCCGATGCGGCATCGACAAGAGGTGGATTAGTTGTTTTGTTTTTGTTTTGTATTTTTCTTTCCGAGGCGCCGTCGCTGGTTCAATGCGCATCCGCGGGCTTGGCGGACGGCACCGCGCGGCCTCATGTGATTAGCTGGCATGCGAGGCACACTGGCGCTTTTGTTCCGAGGGAGGGGAAGCCATCAGCAAAGCGGCCACGGGTCGCCCGGACGCTCGTTAAGTCCTCATTAAGTCGTCTCATCGGCATGACCTCATCGGGCCGAAAGCGGCCAGACGCCCACCGCCGTCCGAGTCGCGCGTGTGTGCGGAGTACTTTAGTTGTGCTTGTAAGTCCTCGTGTGTTCCGCCTTTTTTTTTTTTTTTGTTGTCTCGCCTAGTTGGGACTTTGGCGGTTTTCTACTACATGACCCTTGGCACACCTGACAATCTGGTGGTAAAAAAGTAGAGTAGTCCGCTGAGGGACCCCGCGTGCGGTCCCTCAGCGGACACGAGGCAGCCCTGCGACGAGACGGCCGTGGACGCGATGTTTACAAGCGGGCGGCGCGAGAATTTATGCTGCGGCTTAGCTGGCAGGCTAGCTGGCTCGCCGTCGTCTTGATTTACTCTCTCGACCGCAACCGCCACCGGTGGGGGGTGGATCAGAAGGCTCTGTTGGGTTCTTGGTAGCGGCTTAATGCCCATTTTTAAAAAAACGAAACACAACTGATTTTTGCTTTTTAAAAAAGGGTTTCAGAGTCGCGTTTCAAAGCGTAGGGTTTCAAATTGGAGTCTTGAAGACAGGATTGGGGTTCCGATTTTGGAGTTTCGGGGCAGGATTGGGGTTTCAAAGTCCGTTTCCAAATCATATTTGGATTTGCGAGAAGGCTTGAAATCTCAAGCCTTTATTTCTCGTTGTTTTTCCACACGGGTCTCTGATGGTCAAGCGGCCAGCGAGGCTTGAAGAGCGTCGGTGAATCCTCTGTGCGATTCTGTCTTTTATTGCGGCGAGGTGCCGAAGCTCAATAAAGTGCCGGCAGAAAAGCAGAAACTTGCGTGGACTGGTAACACTGCAGGGATCAATTACAGCAAATGGGACTTGTGCCATTTGCCGCCGCCGCCACTTTATTGCGCCGGGACGCTTGTTATTGAACGACGTACAAAGTCGGGACCCCTGAGCGCATCCGGAGATGTTTTTTGTGCTCCTTCTTCTATTTTGAAAGAAGGAAAAGAGCAGCCGGCCTCGTTCTCTCCACGGAGAAATGTCCTCGTGTGGTCTGTGAAGGCCCGGAAGGGTCCAGTTTGTGAAACGCTGTCGTTGACTGACGGATCGCCGTAGATTTGAGCTGGAGATCGGCACAGGTTTTGAGCGGACGATAACGATTAGGCGGCAGATGTCAACACATCGGAAGCGAGAGAAGTTTCGGCAGCTCCCACCCAAAGTTTTGGGCGGAATGTCACATTGGCATCACTCATTTTGGCGGGTTCTACGATGAAGAATCGGTACTTTCACGAGGTTACACTCAGCCATATTCTGCTCGCGACTTTGACTTTGAATCATATGTTGCAGCTTAGCACATTCTGGCACACGACATTACATATCCCTCTGCTGCTTCCGCCCCTGTAACTGAACTGTTCAGACATCTTAAGTGACGAAAAAGCGAGAAAAGGAACGCTTTAGCCGCTAAGACACTTTTGTGCTTTGTTTTGTTTATTTGTTTTTGTTTTGGAAGAAGCATATTAACAAGGATGAGCATTTTCCAGCAATCAGCAAATTTCTGACTTTTTCGGACCAAATTTGTTCTGTTTGTGACCAACAGGTGGCAGCAAAGGGCTTCTCCCTCAGCGGCGCACCTCTTGGTCATCATGTCATGAGTTCTTTCAGGTTTCTCCTTGTGCTACTGGCACGTTTTTTTTTTATGGGGCGGGGGAGTTAATGGGTTTTTCAGGACTTTGTGTTTTGGATTTCGTTTTTCCCCTGTGCCTTGGTAAGTGTTTTAGCATCTGATCACAAGGTTAACGATGACACACACGGCACAAGTGAGGTCACGGGGGCGGGGGGCAGGCAATCAGAAAGCGTCACTGCAGGAGGCAAGAAGAATTTTCAGCCGAATGTCGTTATGGTGGAAGTCAGCA
Organism: Hippocampus guttulatus; assembly: GCF_054856545.1. NCBI lineage: Eukaryota > Metazoa > Chordata > Actinopteri > Syngnathiformes > Syngnathidae > Hippocampus > Hippocampus guttulatus. The sequence goes on from NC_141270.1 coordinate 1,215,452, forward strand.
TTCCTACCGGCAATGTCCAAGGCTAATTGCAATTAGGGTGGCTGAGTGGGGAGGGACAGGGGGGGGGGGGGGGGGGGTCGAGGGGTTCATTTTTGGGGGTGGGGGGTTTGTTCGCGTCGGAACCGGAGGAAACAGGAGATGCGCTAATCAATTTGCGGCCGCATCGGAAACGTGAGCCACTGGGGGGGTCCTGGCTCCCCCGACCAGGCATCCAGATGGCTCCTGCCCTGACCCTCTCTGTCTGCATGTGTGCGTGTGCGTGCCGCCATCTGCCTGCAGTTCATCACGTCTGTCCCGACCCAAGGGGGCGCTGTTGTCATCGACACGTCATCCTGCGCTTCCGCCGCCGTGTACGTGACGACTGCATTATTCAAAACAAATGTCGCTCATTTGGTTTTCTTTCATCTGGGATTTGCTCGATATCTCCACGATGGCAAGTTGTTTGTTTCTTTACGGCTTCCGCCGAAGTACTGTACACCACACCTGACAGACGCAAGGAAAAGAAATGTGCTGTGACTGTTCCTGTTTTATGCTTTGCAACTTGATTCTGCCACACGGGCTGGATGCCTCGCAGTACATCAGCTCCGATTACTCAGTGAGATGTCAGTACGTCGGGCTTCCTCGCAGAGTCGCAGCTCTTTCCATGTTTTCTGCCTCCAGGCCTGCTGCTCTGTAGTTACTTTGTATTTTCGTGGTGAACCCTTTCAGAGGCAGCGGTTACTACGGTGGACAGCTGATCGTGTTAGCGGGTGCGTGAAAGGGTCAAAGTTCTTTTTGCCTTTTCAACTTGTGTGTCACGTCTGCTTTTGGTTTGCTAATTCCACTTCCTTTCCTTGATGCGCAGCACTTAGCGTGCGATAAATGAGGGATGACTGTATGTGAAAAGAATTCTGCTAATGTTGGCTGTTCATGAGAAGACATTGCAGTTGTTTTTTTCAAAAATAATTACGAGATTGCAAAATGTCGAATCACCGACTGTGTTCCGTGTTGGCGGCCATTTTGTTCGTGGAAGCGGCGCACAACAACAACAACAACAAAAAAGACAAATTCCAACGAACCAAGAAAATTCATGACTCAGCCAGTCGGTCGCGCGTGTGGCTTTAGGAAGGGGCTTCTTTAGGAAGAAGAATCACCATCGGCGGAGGCAAAAGCCTTCCCCTCACTTGACCGGCGCGCCCTTAGCGGGGGTCCCATTCCGCGGGGGGGGGGGGGGTGCGCTGCAGCGGTGGAAAAGTGCAGATGGACTATTGATTGTTTCTCGCCAAACAAGCCGCATTGGGACGGCGCCCCCCCCCCCCCCCCCCGCGCCCACATAAAGACAGCGAGCTCTCTCCCTGGAGCCGCCCGCTGCCAAATTGCGTCTCGTTTCGGAGGTGCCGGTCCGCAGGGACGGATGAAGACGAGGAGGAGGCGGCCTTCCCCCCTCGTTCAATGTTTTCTTGTTTTTTCGGGACTTGGAGGCGGTTGACCTGAAAGGCTCGTCGCAAAAGTTGCACTTGAAAGTCCTTTTTTTGGTGCGAAATGGAGCCCTTCTTGGTTGTTTTTCGAGGTATACGGGAGATCGTCGTCAGACGTTGAACACAGCCGCCACTTGAGACTGGCTCATCAGCGCACAACGGAGGCTAAAACTTCCTGCCGTTCTTTACATCCGAATACAAAAGATTGTTTTCACGTGCGTTCTTCTCGTGTTTTGATCAGAGCGCGACAGATTGTTGTCACAAGGACACAGTGATTCCTCAGCAGAAATGTTTGCGGCAGCTTTGATGCTCCCCTAACGGTCTCTGCGATCGCTCACCTTCACCGTCATCGCCTCGCAGTAGGAGAGTTTGTGATCGCACGATTTCCCCCTTTTCAACACGAAGGGAGGCGTCCATGTCGGCAACAATCGCTGCGACTGCTTTCATGTTTTCCCCGCAGCCTCGCTGACCTCTTTTCTCCCGCCTGACAATCTGTTTTTAATGAATACATCGTCACCCCGTCGTCGACCTCGATACCCCACGCCCCGCCCCCCCCTCCGGCGCACCCCTCCCGCTTGGACTACTTCTGGTCTCCGTTGGCCCGTTTGAAGTATCGCGTCTCATTAGCACACTTTGGAATTCAGTTCACGGGCCGCCCACTCGCAGATGTTTGCCGCGCAGGCCCTCCCCTCGGCTTAATTGGCGCTGCTTGATTAGACGGAAAAGCCTCTTTTTGCTCCATTTTTCAGCACCGCGGCGGCACGACCGCGCAAACGGTCGTTAGAGGCCCATCACGGCGAATTAGCGCGGGCTGACGTACGCGCTAGCCGAAACTAACGCAACGGACGCGGGGAGCGTCTAGGCCTCCGCTGACCCCCCTGGGCTTTGATGGAACACAGGTTCGATTTTGTGTGGCTTCAGAGCAGGAACTCTTTCCACCCCAATGTATGAAACACGTTGAGATCAATCTGCCAAGCGATGCTCGTTTTGCGTCGTTAATGGGGACCAGAGGCAAAGAGGCTTGTGTCGGTGGCGTAGAAGGCGGCTCTCACTTGACGTGACCGGTTCACCGGGAGACTCTTCTGCCGCAGGTGCTGCCGGTGTATCCGAGGTTTTTCTATTGGAGAAAAACATGGCGATGGCTGACATTCATCCGGTCTTCTGATTAGTTGAAATAAATTGAAAGTTCCGTTTTTTTTAATCAGGCAATTTTCTTTTTTAAGCTAACCGAGCTGACAGTTTGAGCCGCGAGGCCCACGGCGGCACCGATGTCGGATTCCTACTGACTTTTTCCGTCTCCTCCCATCGGTCGGCAGGCGAGCCGGCGGTGGCTCGGGAGAACAACTGCTTGAACGCGGCCAAGGCCTGCAACCTGAACGACACGTGCAAGAAGTACCGCTCGGCCTACATCAGCCCGTGCACCAGCCGCGTCTCCACCGCCGAAGTTTGCAACAAGAGGAAGTGCCACAAGGCCCTCCGCCAGTTCTTTGACAAGGTAACCTGTCGGTACTTCGCTGGACAAGTTCTTTTCTCGCGTTCAACTGGAATTCAAAAAAAGGACTTTTTCACTGCTCCGTTCAAATGTCAATTTTTGCTGGCGAACGTCAGCGCGCGGGTCGTCGCCTTCATCTCAACACACGATTGTAAACGGTCTTCCGTGATATTTGCTTTCAGTATTCCAGCACGGTCGCATTTAGACGTTCTGGTTTCTTGTGGGGGGGGTTCTGAAGGCATGGAGGAGAATCGTCGACTTCTCTTTTTGATGGCTGTCGTCCGTTTGGGTGCGTCAGGTTCCTCCCAAGCACAGCTACGGGATGCTGTTCTGCTCGTGCCCACTCAGCGACCAGACGGCGTGCTCGGAACGCCGGCGTCAGACCATCGTGCCCGTCTGCTCCTACGAGGAGAAACAAAAGCCCAACTGCCTGGAGCTGCAGGCCTCGTGCAGGACCAACTACATCTGCAGGTGCTTTTGCTCCTTCACGTTAGCTCCAGTCTTGTCAGAGCTTTCCTGACTCAAATCTGTTGAATGAAAATCTTTTTTTCCCCAAATTAAGTCAAGTCATTTGTTCTTAGAAGTCACAAGACTAAATACGAAACAATTCTGGAAAATGGTCGTGTCCCCTTGACGATGAATTCTGTCCGAATAAGCAACAATATGTAATCCAATAAGCACAAAGAATGAGACGAACGTAAAATTGGTCATTGAATTAATTAATTAATGGATGACACAAAGCATCAACTCATTTCATCAATACAACATTTTCACGCAACAAATTTGGGCAAGTAACTTTTGATATTTTGTATGTGGGTGGCCTCACGTTGTTGTTGGCGACCTCCCTGACCTCAGGCAGCCGACGGAAACGCACTCGTGCTGATGACGCCGCACTAATTCAGTGATGGGCGGATGACATCACCACCTGCATTCCTCTGTGTGTGTGTGCGCACAGTCTCCAGAGCTTGCAGCTTGTGGCTCACCAGAATTAAATTGAAGCATCATAAATGAGTTCCATTTGGAACCGAGGCCGCATTAGCTGACACGCGCACGCACACGTACAGAGTCCGAAGTCCAATTGCGAAGTCGCGTTAGCGCCCCGTCTTGCTCCGGTGCCATCACACGTTTGTCAGGTGGCGGAGAGATGAATTGAAGTCCGCCGTTTCGGCTCCGCCTCCCTCGCCATATGTCACCCGTTTGTAAGATGGCCGACTGCGACCGTCGGACGGAACGCCGCTGACGACGGCTGTACGGCGTTCGACCGCAATATTGCTCTTAGTTGATATTTTGGATAATGCCATCTTTTTTTTTCTTTTTTGGCTGGCTTGTTACAGTCTTCTGTCGGCCGGCCGGCCCGATTGCTATCCCAGCGTGAATCGTGGAATCGCGCATATATTTATATATTGATTGATTTAATCATATGGCTCTGACTTGGAGTTGTATTTTTCCTGAAAAATGTGTTGGGTTTTTGAGGATTGCTCGGTAGCTGCTAGCAATTGCATTAAAAGAACCCAGCAAGCCAAATGGCCCGCTCATCCTTTTTGGCCGCGTTTCAGGTCGCGCCTGGCCGACTTCTTCGCCAACTGCCAGTCGGAAGCGCGCTCGCGGTCGGGCTGCCTGAAGGAAAACTACGCAGACTGTTTGCTGGCCTACTCGGGCCTCATCGGTGAGTTGACGCTTACTCAGTTCTTACTTTTTTGAATGATAGAAACCACCAAGAATTCAAATATTCACATCGGTCAAATGTATTGATGCTCAAAGTCAACATCGGTGGGGTCGTGATGTAACTGAAAATGAAAATGCCCCATACGGTTCTCGAGCGTTAGCATGTTAGCCGTGAACGAACCCCAGTTGAAAACACGTAATGACTCGCTGTGTTTTTCGGGGAGGGGTCTGGAACGGATTGATGCCATTTCAGTTCATTTCAATGAGGACCGTTGATTTGGATAAGCAAGCAAATGGAGTTGCGAGCTTGGAAGGAATTCAACGAGTAAATGACATGAGCGCCGCATGTCCCCTTTAAATGGAAGCCAGCTTCAGCGGAGAAAAGTCCTCTCAAGTTTGTGAACTTGTCGCCACACACCCGCGCACACGGTCCTCATGGAGCCCCTCATTAGCCCCTCAAACAAGTGCACCATCTCACAATGTCCTCGTGTCACCCCTCCCCGCACCCCCGTCCCCTAAACAAAAGGCTCAAGGTTCTGGAGCGAAGCCAGTGCCAGGGAGCCGCCTTTCGGGAGGGGTGGGGGGGTGAAGAATCACCGACTGAAGCAATTTACTCGCTGTGGCCTCTTCACTCCGCCGCCACCCTCCACTTCCTGCTCACGAACTCCCGACAGTCTCACTGCACGAACGCCGCTGTTATTCATCACCAAAGCACACACGCGAGTTGTCCAAGTGCCTCGAGACTTGCGAGGGAGTCTTCAATCTTCAAAGTTTCTCCGACATGAGCAAACGTTTCTCATCAACCTTCACGTTCAACGTCCGTCTTTTTACGACGTGTCGGAGAGGTTCGTGTGTTGCCCGCTGCAGTCGGGCATCTGCAGCCTGACGCGCGGAAGGTTTCAGCGACGTCAGCAGACGCCGGTTTTTGCCCCCCCTGACCCCCCTTTGCTTTTGTCAGCTCATCGGGATGCAGGTCAGGCGATTGACTTGGCCCTCGCATCACATTCCGCTTCTTTGGCAGCTTCAGAAGTTCTTTGATTGCTTTGGCCGGGCGCTTCGGGTCAGCGACGGTCGGCGCCGTGAAGCGCCGACCGTCCACTGAGTTCCGAAGCCTTTGGCCGAATACGAGCGGATCATCGGATGGCCCCGAAATCGTTCACCCCGCGGCTTTTGCCTGCCGTCCTATCGGCAGCCGGCTACCGTTTCTTTGGCAGAAAAAAAATTGCCCCCAAATTCCTCAAAAATGGCTTTTGGACAGGAAACCGCTCCCTTGCCAGGCAAGAAAACGGGCCGCCATTAAAACACCGTTCGGTGGTGCCTTGAGCTAAATTTGGGAATCCGTTCCGCGACCGCGACCGTGCCCGCATCTCGATTCGTCCCCCCATTGACGCAATAAACATGGTCCGCTGCTGCGTCCGCAGGCACGGTGATGACCCCCAACTACCTTCGCTCTCCCAAGATCAGCGTGTCGCCGCACTGCGACTGCAGCAACAGCGGCAACGACAGAGAAGAGTGCGACAAGCTGGTCACCTTCTTCGCGGACAACGGCTGCCTGCGTGAGTCAACCCGAGCGACAAACAGGCGACGCGTGTTGACAATGCGCTTTGGAGAATCGGGATCGTTTTTATCCGCGGGGGGGCCGCAGGCAACGTAAGACGGGATTTTGAATTTGGCTTAAATGGAGACAATCATTTGCGCGGAGCAAATAGAAGGAAGAGTGAGAAAAATAGACGGCAAAAGTGAAAAGGCGGGCACACACACACATACACACATACATATATATATGTATATATATATATATATATATATATATATATATATATATATATATATGGCTGTAACCTGCGCGCATGCATGTGCATCGGCAGGCAACGCCATCCAGGCCTTCGGAAACGGCACGGACATGGGCGTGTGGCCGCCCATGTCTCCCGCCCAGGTCACCACCGCCGCCACCACCACCACCACCGTGACGTCGCCGCGCCAACGCAACCGCAACAACAACGTGGAAAACCACATCAACGGCGACTCCGGAATATACCACTTCTGCGGGAGTCTGCAGGTGCCCGTCCGCCCGCCCGTCCGTCCGTCCGTCCTCGTGCGCGGAGCTTGTTGGAGTAGCGGCGCGTTCCCACCAGCGGGAATTGAGCCGGCGCAGCTGATGAAACGAAGCCGCGGCTAGCGGCAATCGTGCCCGCGGGCGGGAAGTCCGTCAGCGATGTCCGTGTCGTTAGCGGTGACACGCGATAGCGCAACAAGCTAAGCGATACGGCCTGAAAATGGAACCTCACATTTCTGCGTTTCATCCATTTCACACGATAATGATGTCATTGAAAAGCAGTTTGAGCTTCTTTTTTTTTTCTTTTACCTTTCCGGGTTTTGTTGTATTTGCCGTGATACCCAACCCGTTAATTCCCAGTTTGTTTGTCTTTTTTTTTTTTTTTTTTTTTACCCCTGGTTTTGACGTCCTCTACTTCCTCAGAAAAAAAAAAAGTGGTCTTTGATCGCACAGTTTAAAGAGCCTGACCACAACACAAATGGAAGTAAAAGGCCGTCCAACTGCCTTCACGTCGACAGGCGCGCGCGCGTACGCGGACGTCGCCCGTGGGCTTGGCGCCGCGCTCCGTATGGAAATGCGCCGCATGCTAATGTGACTTTTGGGTTCGTCCAGGTATCGGAGCGAGCCGACGCGTGCGGACGCAGGGCGGGAAAACGTGTCCTCTTTGTTTGTTTCCCTCTTTGAATTGGAAATGAGCCACGTGAAGCTTGCTTGGTGTGCTTTACATTCACCGCATTTCCACTTGACGTTTGCTTCGAAGGGTCAAGCGCGCACACGTGTCTCGGGCCGCTTCTCAGCCACCTTCACGGTCGACACAAGCAGCAGAGTCAAAGTCGTTTTTTCTCGGCGTGTCGTCACAAGAGCAGCCTCGTCGTCATCACGCCATCAAAACGCGAAGGCGAAGATGCCAATAACGCGGCAAATCAGCTTTGCAGCAAACTCCTAATCGACATTTGTCATTCCAAAATCTTCAACGTCACCGCAGACTTTTATTTCAGGGGAATATTGTGATTGAAAAAGTGAAGTGCCGGACATCACGTACAAATCAGACCCATCGAAACAAGAAATGGACAACATTAAAAACTAGCGAGCTATAGCACGATGATAAACAGGAAGTGTGAGCGCACACAGGAAGTGTCGCAACTGCTGACTATTTTTTTCTTTTTCTTGAGCAGGCTCAGAAGTTGAAGTCCAACTCCAGCGCTGACAGCGTCTTCTGCGTGGTGAGTTGCCTTCATTCATTCAACTCGATGGGTGTTTCTTGATCACATTACAAGTCCAAAAAAGCCGATATCATCTAATATTTTCCTGTTGGATGCCACATGCTGGCATTTGAGCTGGCAGATCCCTCTGGTGCTTTGCAACGACATCACGATGCTGCCTCCACTTGCACGAACGCTAAAAACAGCTTTCATTTGCCGTTATTGATCAAATTACTCGATATGAAAATGAGCACCAAATTAGCCGTGGCTTTTTTTTTTTTTTTTTTTTTTTTGCCAGCTAGCGCGACCCCAGCCGGCTTCTCTTTGACATGCGCACGTGCTTATTTCGAGCTCAGCAAAACCTTTTTGAAGTCAAATGTGCTCATCAAGCCAAGGTGTCACATGACCCGCGATGGCTCCGCCCTCTACGTGGCCATCCTTCCAGGCGGCCGAGGCAGCCGGGCCTCGCGAAGTTCACGGCAAATGTCACAGTGTACCATCGGTGACATTTCGTAGCGCCTCGCCGCAAATGACCTGCCCGTTAGCTCGCAGCTTCATTAGCTGACGCCACCACGCGCGCGCACGTGCGCGAGCGCTGAGCTTTTCTGCCGTGGCATTTAGCGTTAATCAAAACAACCTTTTGATGCAGCAGTGCGCCGTCAAAGCGGATGAATTCATTAAAGCATCGTAAGCATCGAGTAGCGCTCCCGTCGTCGGCTCCGTTTACCGCAGCGCCCCGCTCGCTTCACTTTGCATGCCGGCGGGAAGACGACCAAGCTAATGTGTGCGAAGAAAAGCCAGTTTACGTGCACGTCGACCTTTGGTACACGCAAACAAAAAAGTAAGAATAATGTTCAAGGTGAAATAAAAAAACATAAAAATAAAAACTATGGTGATGCCTAGATAACGGTGACCCAGAAGAAGAAACCACGGGACAAGAATGAAAAATGTGAATGACAAACTCAAAAATTATTTTATTTGAGAGAACCCAACTTAAAAACTCAAAACCAAATGAAAAATGTATGAATCTAAGACAATCAAAGACTAAAAGCGACAAAATATCGCCCGTAAGCGGTGTGGCTGAACATTTTGTTGTTTGCCGCCAGGACCCGCAGATGGACGGTCCGAGCACGTCCAACGCCATCGTGAGGAATTCGTGCATCCGCCGCCGACCTTCCGAGGCGACATCTCTGCTGCCCCCGCTGCTGTGGCTGTTGTACTGCGGCCGCCATCTTCCCTCACCGGACGACTTGTAGCCTCTAGGCTGAAACGGTGAACTGCACACACAAAACAACGTGAAATTCTTCTTTTTCTTCCTCACTGTATGAATCCCCTTTGGTTTGTGTTTGTTCTCCCCCCCCCCCCCCCCCCCCGCCCTCCCCCTTTTTGTTGTTGTTCATTTTGTCACTTTCGGCTGTGGTTGACTTTCGATGCAGCGGTTGGTTTTTCTTTGCATTGGTCAAGAAAGACCAGAAATAAACACTTCTGACGCGTTGACGCAATATACGAAAAACGGAAAGTCTAATCAGTAATCATTGATGCTAACAAGCTGCCTCGGTACGCTTTCCAGTTTCATAATTCATTTCAACAGACGGAGAAAGTTAGTGTCGTCAGTTTCACAAATAAGGAACACGTCACAGAAAGCTCACCAAAGTCCCCAAAAGCCCAAACTGAAGAAAAATAAAATAAAATACAAACTTTTGAAGTGGCCATTTTAGGAACATTCCCAGAAATGTTTGTTGGATCATTTTGTAGTGCCCACTCAGCATTTAAAAATTTAGCCCAAGAAGCCAGTTTTGCTTGGCAAAGTGAAAAAGCTATAGCACCAACTGGCAGCCATAAAAATCTAATTTTTAGTTGCTGGAGTGCAGGAAACATCCACACCGAAAAAGATTACTCTGAATCCTTTTGACAGAACATCTCTGCTCATAGTATCAGCCTTCAACATTATCCGCCCACTGAATGTTTCTGGTCAGCTGGCCATTTCAATGACTCCTGGACCTGCCGCTAAGCTAAGCTAAGACAAGCAATGACAAAGGACAAAGTCAGAATCTTTTTGTAGCAGAGATAGTTTCTTGCCGTTGTGATCGTAAAAACGGCAACAAGGGTCGCGCTACCGGAATCGCGCCAATGCGTTTTGTTTTTTTTCCCTCGACGCAACGATTCAAAAGTTGGTGTGGAAAAACAAGCCGGCTAGCCACGCGAGCGTTCGCATCTTGCTATCATCTGTACGGCACAACTTGATGACAAGGTGCTGAGAAAGCCAAAGCGTCGTACCGAGAGACACTCGAAAAGCTGGTTCGGAAAGGAGACGCGTTTGCTAACGCTAATGCGTAAACCAGCCGACGTCAACGTAGTGATTTTTTTCGTTTTTTTTTTGCGGGACTCACAAAACTCTGATTTCATATTCTTTCGTCAACTACTTTGACTTGGACGATTCTTGTTTTGTACGTACAGTATACAGTGTGTCATGTATATTTTCTCCCGCTCTGTATGCGATATCGACACTATTCCATTCGCATTTGTGAACAAAACAAAAGAGAGAATATCCGTGTAGCTCCTGTTGTACTTCAATATACGCAAATTTGTTTACGATGTTGCTTAAATATGACGATGTTTACTTTCCTTTTTTAAGGACAAAAAAAAATCTTATTTTTCTACATTTCGATTGTTTAATTTGCTGTTTTTGGACGCGTTGAAATGAATGAAGGCCTCGACTTGTTTTTCAAAATAGCGATAATGTCCTACTACGAATGCTAACGAGAAGAAGGTAAGACGCATGGTGGTTGAGTGTTTCAAGATGGCGTCGCCCATGTTTTTGACGTGCAAGAGAAAAGATGGCGAGTCTTCTTCTACTTCTTCTTCGGCTTCCCGCCATCGTCTTCGCTTGTGTAAAATGTCAAATCTGTTGTACAAATGAAGAAATACAAATTAAAGAAAAAGTTCACTCACCCAAACTGACTGACTTGTGAACTTTTGCCTACAAACTGGTCACCTTTGACCAGGTTGCCGTGCTGTGCACTTAGCTTCAGCAAAAATGTGAAATTGAAGAATAAACGTCCTTGAGAATTGAAATAGAATTATTCGTCTTTGCGTGAAAAAGTGACATTCGTAAAAATATGACAAAAAGTATACAGTACATATATTTTTTATTTTTTTTCTGAAAGAAATGCTTTTCTTTCTCCATCCCAAAAATAAACCTGACAGTTCATCATCATTACGAGACGGGTCCCGGCGTCTGTGAAAAGTGGAGGGCACCATGTGTGTTTTTCAAATGTGGGAGGAAACTGGAGTACCCGTAGAAAACCCGGGGAGAACATGCAAACTCCACACAGCCGGAGCTGGAATTGAACCCGGGACTTCTACATTGTGAGGTCGACGCGCTAACCACTGGACCACCTAATCGGTAATAATCATAATTAGCATCTGCTAGGCAACTTAGCATAGCATCGATTACACGCAGTCGGCAATCGCTCCAATCTTTCTGAATCATTGTCGATGATCATGAGTCTGGCCGTGAGTCGGAGAGAACACGCGATCCGGGCACCTCTGCCATGGCTCTTCCGGTGGGACAACGATTGTGCCGCCGATAACCCCGCCGACCCCTGGCCCCCCGCCGTAGTTGGCGCCCTCGTCTGGCCCGACAAATAATTGGGCCGGCTTATTAAGCGTCAGTTTCAAGCACCGGACGGAGCGAGAGCCAATTTCGCCGGTAGAAAAAGAAAGAGCAGCTGCTAATCTGGGCACTGGCCCGGAACTAGCATGAACGCAACCGCGAGCACGATGGAAAAGTGGCTCTCTGGATCATTCCGTTTTGTGGCTATTGTAGGGATGCGCATGAGGTCAGCGATGCCGTTGCTCCGCTCACATCCCGGACTCAACTTCCTCGCATCTTTGACATCACGCAACTTTAACTGTCATTAGAGGCAGCGTTATGGAACGATTGGTGGGGAGGGGAGGGGGGTTGCTTTTCTTGCTGACGCGTGAAGCGGCGTGGTTGCCAGGCGTCCACTTACGGCTAAAATTGCTCGTCTTTCATGTGCAGAAAAGCAGCACTTACCTCCTCGCTAATGGCCGGCCGGTCGCCTTTTAAAACATCTTCAAACCAAAAAGCCCGATCAGCTTGGTCAGCCTTTTGTTCCCTTTTTCTATGAAATCAACAGGGAGGACCGACCGACATCAGCTTCTATTACACACACTTCACTTTTTCAAAGCTTATCATTAGGCAAATCCAATCATAACACGGCTTTAAACGTTGTTTTTTTTTTTTTTGCAAAAATAAGATGCTTTTAATTTTGAGAAAAATTCTTCAGATGGTGATGAGTTTTGAGGGGTAAAATTATTCAATTTCCCAGATTAAAATGAATCACATTTAGGGGGGAAAAGGCACAATGTTGCAAGAATAAAGTCATCACCCCCCAAAAAAAATTTGTTTCGTTAATGACCCAATATTCCAGGCACCGGTGGGACCCGATGGGGTGGATCACGTTACGACATCCGACGCTACGGCTAATGTTTCCCGACTATTGATCACGTTCGACCTTTCTGCTCAGCTACGCCGCAAAGGTCGCACACGAAGACCTGATAATTAACCACGCTGACACTTCCCTCAACACACACACGCACGCACACACAGGAGTGGACGTTTGCTCTCAAAAAAAAGACCAACCGTAAAACGGCCACTTCCAAAGAAAATGGCCGACTGATCTTCACCTTTTAATGGTTCCGCTCGCGACGCACACGTTTGGCAAATTTCATATCGCTGACTGAAGGTGGCATTTGAAGACATCTTGAAAGAAAGCCCGCAAATGGCCTCGCCGTTCCAAGACTTTTGCAACGGACAGAAACGTCAACGTGGGATCAGACGTGTTTTTCATATTTCATTTTCCTCGCGGGGTTGAAGTGTCAGACGGCGGCTCAGGTTACGCAACTAATGGCCCCAATGTCGGGCTTGCGCGCCGGATGCGGTTTTGGTGCAGCGTCTGGAAAAATACGGTCGTTGCGCGCAAGGCTCCCTTTCGGAAACAAAGCCCATTCCTTTTTTTTTTTTTTTTTTCCATCCGGCGGCGTCTCCGCAGAGATGACAAGAGGCGAGGTGTTCAAATGAAAAAGCAGACGCCGCTCGTGTTGGGAAATGCGATTCAAAATGTTGAGTCTGCGTCTTTCCTGAAGTCTGGATGAACGTTAGGCGCGTCGTCATCGGCGACCGGTGTTAGCGCAATGCAAGAATGACATCGCATAATGTCAAAAAAGGCTGTTGGTGACGGGGGGGGGGGGCAACCCGCTCGCTGGAGAGCTCTGGGCCTGCTCGTCGCATGATTTTGACATGATAAGCTGAGCTTGACATCACATGGACACCGTATGGAGCTCTCATTTGAAACCTTAACCACAATTGAAAACAGCGCAACAGGTTGTCCACGCAAAGCCAGGTTGGAAATGGAATTTGCAATCTCCCTCCAGTTGGAAAGGCTCATTTGTAACGCCGACCAAAGCTTGAAAGCCTGAAAAAAGACTTCAAACACGAGCCCGAGATGACGACCCCGAAATTTAGCCCAAATCCAAATTGGAAGCCTCATTTGCAACCCGAACCTGGACTTGTTGGTCACAATGACTCTGCAAATTGTCCTCATTCACCAAACCCGCCTGAGCGCTGACAACCTGACGGTGTCGGAAAACAACCCCCCCCCCCCCCCGCAGCATCCAGCCCTCCCACTTGAACCCATCAGGGCGCCCATCCGTGCTGTTCCCCGCCGTGCGTAAAATGCTTGCGTCCAATCTTCTCACCGCCCCCCCCCCAAAAAAAAACAACCCTTCAATTACAGATCAGTGGAGCCCATCCACGGGGGTCGGGGGGCTGCGTGCGTGTGTCCTGAATAAAAGAAGTGAAATTGTGTAACGTGTGCATAAGGATTCGTCTTGGAGCCTGAGGATGGCAATGCGGTTGGGAGGGGGAGGGGGGGGGGGGCGTGTCCACATCATTTCAGGTTGTTGTTTTTCTTTTCTAGGCATGAAGAAGGAAAAAAATAAATAAAATCCGTCCAAGGCTCAGATGGTGTTAGGGCGCAAAGTGGCAGTTTTATCAGTGCAATCCAGGAGATGCTGCGGCAGATCAACAGCAAATTGACTCCTCCTCCTCCTCCTCCTCCTCCTCGTCTTCCTCCTCCTCCTCGTCTTCCTCGTCTCAAACAAACACGTGAGTGGCTCCACAGTCAAAGCAAATAAACAACAAAGGCATCCACATAAATGCACTCAAAAGTACACAGGAAAGGAAATGCTAAACATGAAGTCAACAGCTAGTACACAAAAAAAAATAACTAGTAACAAGTAAAAAAAAAACAAAAAAACAAAAAAAACACACATATAACAAAATAATTCAAGAACCAAAACAGGAGGACAAAATTCATTTTCGAAAGCTCCATTCCAGGTGACTAACAAAAAAGCTGACCGGCACGTACCGAAGAAACAACGAACGCCAGCGGGAAGTAACACGCGAAAAACAAAACCCGACTTGCTGCCGTCGTCTTGGGTGTGACCCCCATCGTGATGGCGCTCTTGGCGGGCGGCGGGTCGGACCCTCGTCTCTGCACACCCGCATACTAAACACGCGCCTGCGCGTGTGCGGGCGCCGTCTCCGTTTTCATCAGGCAACGCCATTTTACAGTGCAAGGAGGACAACGAAGTCTTCTTTGGTCCTCTTTGTCCATCTTGTTGCAAATGAATCACCCCCCAACCCCGCCCCCCCATCAATGTTCTCTCGCCTTTTTTTTTTTTTAACTTTTAGCTTTTAGCGGGAGACGGATGAATGTGTTTACCTGCCTCTCGCGCGCGCAAGGCCGGCGCAATGACGGACGGCGAGAGTGTCTTTTTTTTTTCTTTTTTTTTTTTCCTGCCGCGGGTTCAATATTGATGGATGAGGACGGCGATGATGAGCAGGATTATTATCGATCGGCTCGCAAAGATGGAGAAAAAGGTGAACTAAAAATCCTCTAATGAGCGCAAAAGATGAGCCACTGCAGAATGACAACACGCATTGCGTGACACAACTGGACTCGAATTACTCCACACACTGGACAGCAAAGAATTGATGATGGACTCTTTTCCCACAATAGTGGGGAAAATATATATATATATATATATATATATATATATATACGACAGCATTCACAGATTGTGGAAACTCAAACTCGCTGATGGTCTCCAAAAAGCCTCATCGCATAGAGCCGATAAGTGTGTGGACATCACACACACACAAAGACACGTATGCACGTTACACATCCGACTTGACATGAATTTTGAGCCACTTAAGCAAACATTTGCTGAAACGCGCCGTGACTTTTGGTGTTGAGTCACCTGCGTCCACTCAACCAAAGTTCAAAAAGGTCCTTCGGTGCAAAAGGTGCGCCGATTGTTGGTCAACTTTCACAAAAGGGAAGGTGGACGAATGGCAACGTTTGTTTGCGCAGCTGACGCGCGCGCAAGCAGGACAAAGATCGGAAAGGTTTGCCCATCGGTTCGCTGTGGAGCGCTCTCGATTTATTTTCGTCTTTGTTCGGCGCTAGCTTTGCGAAGCGGCTTCTTGTTTTTCTTCTTGGGGTTTCTTCCACTCGCGTTGTCTTTGTTTTCACCTCTTTTGGTCGAGCTTTTGCGCCCGAGAAGTCGGAATCAATCAATCGATTTGTGAAATACAACAAGAGAATCGGAGGAGGAGAAGCGATGTGAGCAAGATGGATTATTTTTTGGTTTGTTTGTTTTGTTTTGTTTTGTTTTTGCTGTTGCGTGGTCGTTCGGTCTGGCGCGTCGAGTTGCGCACCTTGCCGCAAACATTCTTCCGCCCGCGCGTCATAAATATTCGTAATGGCCGTCTTCCTCGCCTTCTGCGCGATGATCTACATTAAACCCCCGCGATGACGCCACATTAAAACAGCGCATCGGAAATTGATTCACGGCTTACTGGAAGGCGCGTGATGAAAACGGCAACGCGCCGTTAATCGGTGGCAGAGGTGCGAAAGGGGGGGGCTCCCGGTTGGGGATCGGCGAGGTGGGTCGCTCTTTGCGGACGCCGCCTTGGCGATTTATTGCGATTTATTTAGGCGCCGCCCTCAAATGAGGCGCGGCTCGTCGGACTTGTCGGAGGGCTCCGGATGTGGCAGCCATTTTGCATTCACGCCGTAGAATAAGAGCAAGAACGACGGACGGCGTTAGCGCTGAGCTTCGTCAGAAGGCGACCGTGATTCCAAAATGAATAAAAAGCGGAATGGTTTTTGTGCGTAGTTGCGATTATTTCTACACTTTGAATCCGGCCTTCGTACTTTTGGAAACACGAAGTTGCGACGGCGGCCGTTGTGTCGGTCGACGTCGTCTTCGTGATTTGTGCGCGCGTTTTCTGTGGCGCAGATGACGGCGTGCCTAACGACCCGACATCTGCTGGCACGCGAGGGCGTGATAATTGAGCACTAAAGCACGTTTTTTACGCGCCGCTCCGTCATTTTTATGTGACGCTTAAGTCGCCGTCATCCGCCCATTAGGCGCCGCGCGTCCGTCACCGCCGCACCTGTCGTTGTGCGGCGCTTCGTACTTTTCGCAATGTTTACACTCATTATATCGGCCCGTTTTATGGCGAGCCGTGAAGGCGCAACCGACATCCCATCTGTGAGGTAGAGCTCATCTTCGGCTGCCTCGCGGGTGAATGATTGCTTTCGCGCCAGACCTCGGCTTCCGATCGCAATTCACGAACGACGGTCAAACGGTCTGTGGGATCCGCATCTGAACCTTCGGATGGGGTATAGCACTTGTTTGTTTGTTTTTCCTTCCAAACAAAGCTTAAAATGACAACACCCCAATTTTTGTTCTGGGATCAATGCGACACCGTTCAGCCAATCCTCCATGAAGCGTCTCCAGTTGGTCCAGAATGGCGCCGCTCGATTCTTGATTGGTACTCGTAGGAGGGAGCACGTAACTCATTTTCGAGTTCTTTTTTTTTTTTTTTTTTTTCCGACCCGACGATTTGTTTTCCAATCTTGAAATGGCCCGGCTCCACCTTAACTCTCTGAACTCCTACACACACACACACACATTCACACAGTTTCCACTCGCAAACGTTGACGTGGACTGGCCGAAGGGTTTGTCGTTGTTCAATCATTCGGTGAAGATGGCGTGCCATTTGTTATTCATTTGCGACTTAGCGTGGAAGTGCGTGTCGAGATCCCGCGGGTGCAAAGTCATGTCGGGTGAGTCGGGGGCGGAGGAGGAGAGAGAAAAAAAAAAGTGAGAGCAAGTGACTTTTCCAAGGTTCCTCTTGAATATCTCCTTCCTTTTTCCATCCCTGGTGTGTCATTTTCCACGCTGGCGCCTGGCGCTTCGCCTGGCGCGCTTATCGCTACTCACAGGAGTCCCAGCACGGCGACCTCTGACCCGCGAGTCGCATTTTTAAGCGCCGCCCCGATCGGCTTTTATCTGGCTCCCCATTAGGCCCGCGTAAGCCGCTTAAGTTTGTCCGCCGCCCAAGTGTCCCCCCCCCCCCCCCCGAGGGGGACCACCGCTCCGTTCCCCCTTCACGCGCGCCGGCTAATCTCACTCGCTACACGGACGGACGTCAGTATTGAGACGCGTCTTGAGGTTGGAACCGAGCTGGCCTTTTTTCACGGGAATTCACTTTTTGATTGGAATCCTTTTTATTTTCTCTCCTGCTAAAGAGGAACATCCATCCATCCATCCATCTTCTACCGCTTATCCGGGGCCGGGTCGCGGGGGCAACAGCTTTAGCAGGGAAGCCCAGACTTCCCTCTCCCTAGCTACTTCTTCCAGCTCTCCCCGGGGGATCCCGAGGCGTTCCCAGGCCAGCTGGGTGACATAGTCACTCCAGCGTGTCCTGGGTCTTCCTCGGGGTCTCCTCCCAGTGGGACATGCCCGGAACACCTCACCAGGGAGGCGTTCAGGAGGCATCCGAATCAGATGCCCAAGCCACCTCATCTGGCTCCTCTCGATGTGGAGGAGAAGCGGCTCGACTCTGAGCCCCTCCCGGATGACCGAGCTTCTCACCTTATCTCTAAGGGAGAGCCCGGACACCCTGCGGAGAAAACTCATGAGAAGTAAAAAAAAAATCATTGTCATAGCTACAGCATATGCTGCTATTCATCTAGATGCAGTATTCTGATTATTGTTTCGGGAAAAAGAATAACGCAGATGAATGAAACAGATTCATCCAAGTCCACGTCGGAGGACTGCCATTTGTTTTCCCGTCCTGCCTTCTGCTGTCGATAGAAATTGGTGCCAACGTGCCTTCGGGCTCGCGTTGCCAATGTCACCAGTGTAAACCCAGAACACAGGTGAGCTGCAAATTTGAAATCCTTTCCCATTTAAAAACAACAAAAAAGGATGAACATTGAAAAAATATCTTACATCCCATTTTTCAAAACAATAAGTCAGCTTAATGGATTATTAAAATAATCATCATGAGATGCGGGCAGCCCGGTGGTCCAGTGGTTAGCGCGTCGACCTCACAGTGCAGAGGTTTTGGGTTCGATCCCGGCTCCGGCCTCCCTGTGCATGTTCTCCCCGGGGCCTGCGTGGGTTTTCTCCGGGTACTCCGGTTTCCTCCCACATTCCAAAAACATGCATGGCAGGCTGATTGAACGCTCTAAATTGTCCCTTGGTGTGAGTGTGAGCGCGGATGGTCGTTCGTCTCTGTGTGCCCTGCGATTGGCTGGCAACCGGTTCCCCCGCCTACTGCCCGAAGACAGCTGGGATAGGCTCCAGCACCCCCCCCCCCCCCCCCCCCCCGTGACCCTAGTGAGGATAGAAGCGGTTCGGAAAATAAATGAATGAATGAATCATGAGATGCAGTACACAAAAACTATTGTCATGATTCGGTTTGGGACCAACAGGTGGGACCACTGTAGCCCCCCCCCCCCTGCAGCTGCACACCTGTTGGTCATTAGGTAATGAGTTCTTTAAAAGGACGCCCAGCACGACCACTCATTGTCAGGTCATTGTTTGCTCTTTGCTGCTGTCATGTTTGTTTGTTTGTTTGTCATGTTTCTGTTATTGATAGTTTTGAGCTTCAGTCATGGTTTTTGTTTGCTACTTTGGACTTTGTTTAGGATTTAGTGTTCTGTGTTTTATCAATACACTTCTTCAAATACACCCTGCTCCTCTCTCCTGCCTGCTTTTTGGGGTCCACCACCACCACCTCGCAACGTGACAACTATTGCTGGTGCTTCATTTTCCCCCACATTTTATCTTACAGCCTTACTTTGAAATTGATTCACTGATAGATTCCCTCAAAAATTCTACACAGCCACCGAAAACAAACTGGCAACGTGGAAAAAGTTGTTTTGAAAACGTCTTAACAATCAAAACGTGCAGTTGTATTGACTGTGTGGGAAAAGTGGAGGCCTGCAAATGGTTTCCAGGTGGTGCGTAAGTGAGTCAAGGTGCATTGGAACTCGTCAGCGTGACTTGAAGAGGAAGCCGCCTTTGAGATGGTAACCCACGCACGAGAAGTCAAATTAGAGCCAGCGACGAGAGGCTGCAGGTTGTTCATCACAATCGGTGTGCGGTACAAATTGTTCGAGCTGCGATTGCCATGCTTTTTTTTTTTTTTTTTCCTGAGGGGGCGGGGGCAGTCTTGAGAGGAACGCCGGCCTCCTCTAAGAGTCCTCTACATCCTCGACTGATCTTCTCCTTCTTACATCAAGGGCACAAGAGACTTTCTTTGTGTGTGTGTGTGTGGCTGTGCAACCCAATAACAAGTAAACGGCGTCAAATAGGACTGGATCCACTTTTGCGCTCGAGCCCCCCCCCCCCCCACCCTCCCCAACCCCCCCGCCTGTGGACCGATCACGTTAACGTTGCATATTTGTGTCATGTAAGTTTCACTTGATGGAGTGTGTGTGTGTGTGTGTGCGTGTGTGTGTGTGCGTGTGTGCGCCGCGGGTACAAGTTAGTGAGGTTGTCGAGGGGAATCTTGTCATGAGGTGCTTGGAGAAGGCCAACCTGAAGCTGGCGCATGTGCACACATACACACACCATATGTGGAATGCTAATAACCTTTGCACTGTTTTCTTGGTGTGTGTCACTCCAGATGTGACTCTGAGAACCGTTACCGTGGAAACCTTCTCCGAGGAACCTGCTATTGTAAGTAACGCCACTACACATGCACACGCACGCACGCACGCACATACGCTGGAAGCATTAGCTCCTAAGTCGAAACTCAACCTAAAATTGCAGCCTGGACTTCCAATTTGACCCAATTCCAAAGCAAACGTTCACACAGGGAATAATGTAGTAAAGTAAAATATGATATCAGTATTGTGTTTAAAAAAAATAAATGTGGGAAGAGACGGACAACTGGGCTCAGTTTGCGTCCCACACACTTTTGGCCTGAAAATGTTGATGGGAGAGAGAGAGAGAGAAGTGTGTTCAAGGTAGAAAAACACCTGGAAAATACATTTGAAAATGTGAGGCCAGTTCATGAAATAACGATTCATCATGTTCAGCCAGACAAAATGAACTGACTAAATGAAACCGAAATCAATGCCTCCCTCGATCGTATGGCTAACATCAGGTTTATGATTTTAAAAATATGTAAATACTGTATTCAGAATAGCATATGGTGTCGCTGTGATAATAGCTTACCCGCTCACGACAAATGGCGGATTGTAGCAATTTGATTTTAAAAAAAATAAAGCAAATTCCTTCATATGCGGAGACACACCATCAAAAACAAACGGCTGTCCGCGCTTTCATTCTTTCGGGAATTTGGGCGACGTCGTGGCAAATGCGTTCACGGTAGCAGAAGGCTTCACCTGGCTTAGGCTCGTCTGCTTCTCTCAGCAAGGAAAAGTCAACGATTTATTTATTTTTTTTAACTCCGGCCAGGAAGGTTCTTCTTGCAGCTTTTATCGCTGGTTTGAAAGGTTTTGGTTTTTCCAGGAAAACGCTAGAAAATAAAACAAGATTTTTTTTCCCGGATGGGAACTTGCTGTTTTCATCTTGTGTTGGACGCTGAACGGCCTCGACGTCGTCGCGGCGGCGAAGGGGCTTGGCCGGTGGGCCACCTGGGTGGGTTCAACATAGTCAGCAGATGGCAGCGAGGGGGGGGGGGGGGGGGGCGCCTCGGCTCCGAGCAACCCGACGTGACTCCGAAATGCTCTTAGCGCGTTCTCGGCCTCTTCTGGGACCGGCATTAATGCCACATTATCGTGTTTGAGCAAGGAGCAAAGCACACAGGCGACGGGGGACGCGGCGGGCCTTCCATGTTTGCGGCGAGATAAAGACGGAAAAGAAGGGATGATAAATGTCTTATCTCAGTCGCCGCGTTTGTTCACATAGAAACCAGGACCTGGAAAATCTGGCCAGGGG
Organism: Hippocampus guttulatus; assembly: GCF_054856545.1. Taxonomy (NCBI): domain Eukaryota; kingdom Metazoa; phylum Chordata; class Actinopteri; order Syngnathiformes; family Syngnathidae; genus Hippocampus; species Hippocampus guttulatus. Next base: position 1,236,686 of record NC_141270.1, read on the forward strand.
CGTTTGCTTCTGTTTGACTGATGTTATTTGGTCAGTCAGTCAGCTAATCGGTGAGCTGTTTATTTAGTTGCTTGGTTGTTTGGTTGGTCAGTCAGTCAACCCATTAGTTGGCTCAATCAGTCAGATAATTGGTTAGGTACTTGCTAGATAAGTGAATGCTGGTTAATTCTGTCAGTTAGTTAGTCGGGCAGGCAGGCACTTCATTATTTAGTGACTTGGTTGGTTGGTGGTTGGTCAAGGGCTTGTGGAAGTAGCTAGGTAGGTAAGCACATGGCCGTTTGGTTGGTTCAGTCAGATGGTCACTTCATTGGTTCGGTACTCGTTAGGGTAAGTGGTTGGTTGGTTCACTGATTAGTCCAGTCAGGTCATTATTTGGTCGCTCGGTTGATTTAGTCAGACGGACAATAGTTGAGTTGAGTTAGGAAGACAATTCCGTGGATGGTTGGTTGATTTGTTTAGCAAAGTAAGTCAGTTTGTTTTTGACTGTAAATACTCAGGTAGATATATGGGTGTAAATCCATCGGTCAGTTAATTATTGGGCGAGTTAAGAAGGTAGACTAGCTAGATGGTTGTTGGGAAGTTAAATCGGTCGGGGAGGTAGCAGGTTGGGTAGTTTGCTTGGTTTTATTTGATTGTTTGAGAAACAACATACCAAAATGAAACTACGTATTGTGAGTTCGAAAGGGGTCAACTTACCTGGTTAATTGGTTAGCGAGGTGGACAATTGTCTGGACAGTTGGTGGATTTGTTGGGTAAGGTAGCTAAGTAGGTTTCTGGTTGGTTATTACGATCAGTCGGTAAGTCTTGTAGTCTGTGGCTTCGTTGGGTGGCGAAGCAGGTGCACGTTTGTTAGTCGAGTCAGTCAATCCGTTAGCTTGTTAGCAAGGAGATGGACGGAGGCTTTTTGTGGCTTTCGGTGGGCCGTTGTCAAAGAGAGCGAAGGAGAGCTTCAGGAACGTTAAGTGACAGCGAGAGCGCGAGTTTGTGAAAAGCTGACGAGCGCAGCCGAGTTCGAAGCCGCTTCGGATTGACGCGCCCCGTCGAAACGGTGCCTCCATGTGCTCACGTTTACGCTAATGGCGTCACACACACCCGCGAACCCCGCCGACTGGTGACGACGCTTGATACCTTCAGCGACACCGCGCGTGGTGCCACCTCGACGGGCGTGCGCGGGCGGATGCGTGGGTGGCCTGTCTCTGCGGGGAATCGCAATTAGCCGAAATGAACTTTTAAACTCGGCCGACGCGCTCGTTGCTAACAGCCATGAATTTTTTTATTTAATTTTTTTTGTGGCGCACGCAGGTGACAAACACACAAACAAACTTTGCTGCAAGAACTTCCGTTGATAAACCTTGCAGGATAAACAAGCGAGGCCCGACGGCGACCGTTGCTCGGGAGGCACACTGGGACATTGTCTTTGATGTTGTTCACTAATGGAGCGCAGACCACGTCCGCAATGAGGGTCCCTGCCTAAACGGGTTGAAGAAGATGTCACCGTACACGGACGATTCGAATGATAGTCCTGTCTTTTGGGGAAGCAAAGTAAGAAACAAAAGCAAGAACTCTTAACAACGAAATAGGGGTTAGGTTTTGTGCTACTGTCACGACTTTAAGTGGTGAATGAGTGCCGAGACCTGAGGCGACCTTTCAGAAGCCATTTTTGGCTGCCGCATTCTTGGCGGCGCCTTTCATTAAGATAAGAGCCCGGACGTCGACGGGACGCCGGCCAGCCGGCGCGACAACAATAGCCCGCCAGGCGTTGAAACCGAGGCAGGTGTGCGCAATATTCGATTTCTATTTGACCATTTTTATTGACGTGCTCGTCCATCACGCGGCAGGAAGCGCCCGGGTGAAATCAGCCGACGCTTTTACGACCTGGTGCTGAAGCGGCAGCGGTTGTCACGGAAACGCTGCACAACATTTGACGGCAGGCAACGCTTTGCTCACGGTGACCACACTTGACGGCTTGTTTGCCTCATGATGTCATCGCTGGAGGCAATTGGGACAAACGACAAGGTTGGGGGAAATGTGCAGTCTGAAGAAAAATATTTGGAAAATTGCAGAAAGTGGGAAAATTGGAACTCATGTTTGGGCAAAAGTATTGGGACACGTACAGGAAATGAAAAGTGAAAGAAATGTGGATCAAAGTACTTGGACACGTACATACAGAAATGTGAGACTTGCGTTCGGACCAACATTTCGGGACGTACTGGGAGTGAGGTATGAAATCTCGAGTTTGGCTAAATGTGAACAGTATGATGGCTGAACCTGCATGCCATCTACCTTTGCGGTTGCAGAAAGGTTGGATCATCGCAGCACATTCAAAAACCTTGTTAAGGGTCATTTGTTCTGCCAAAGTGCCCCCCCCCCCACACTTCCTTTTTTTTTTTCATTCCCCCACCCCCTTGCGCTTTTGCCATTAATGGCACATTACTAGCTGTAGCTTGAAAGGAGATCTGCTAATTAGCCTCTTTCGCTTGATCTGGCGCAACACGAGAAGCTTGACGCGTCTCATTTCGTCTCGTCTGCTGACCTTCCGACGACAGAGCGGGACGAGAAATGGCTCGTGATTCGCAGCCCTCGCATGGGAATCATTTTAATGACAATGATCATTTCTGCCGCCTCTTCTTCCGATATTGGAGTCACGCTTGACCAAAAAACATCTCGCCGTATGCTAAGTTTGTCTTCAGTTGACGAAAGCACGTCGATGGAAGGTTAAGATAAGAAGGTTTGCCGTTGCTTTAAGACTAATCGATGAACGAATCGCAAAAGCGAAATCGTCTTTAACTTTGCGAGTACACAAAAACTGTCTGATTTTGACAACATGAAAGTGTGTTGGCGGGAGAAAAAAAAATGTACGTGACCTTTGTTCGACACAAAATTGCCTTTGAGTTGTACAACATCATGCGCATTACGTGACGTTCAAGACAATCTAAATGATTTTTACAAAAAGACGAACTGACATTAAAAAAAAAAAAAAAGCACGTTGGATTAGAATCGTGTTGATTTGAAACACATGCAAGGTCCGTTGATCTTTTTGGAAAAATGCCTGATTGCTTATTCGTACACAAAATGATCGTTGACCCTTTATGGAAAATGCCATTGACCTTTAATGTACACAAAATACTCTGAACTTCTACAACAGATTGTCTGTTGGATGTTTTTAGAAGACTAACTCATCTGTGTTGACAAAAACGTGTCCGTTAGGGTCGTTGAAGCCGATCTTTGACATTTACGAAAAATCGTTGATGTTCTATGGAACGCACCAAATGGTCTTTGATCGTTCTGAAAAACGTGATCGCTTCCTTTGTTTCTTGCTGACAGACATTTATATTGGAGGCAAAAGAGGTTGCCTGTCCTGCTAATTTGCATGTTTCACTAAGGTGAAAGCCGGCGAGGCGTACACACCGACATGACCTGTGAGTGTTGCCCCGGCGGCGCGATGACATCATCCCGGCCTCGGGTTCCTCGGAGGTGTTGTTGTGGACGTTGCGACTTCTGGCGCACAAACAGATTTGCTGATGAGCAGTGTCATCGCGGCGACCTTGCGCCTTCGTTCTCGCTCGCACGACTTCACCGCCGAGTTCGCTTCCGCGCCACGGCGCCGCCGTTACCTGAACGCGCCGCTGGGTGCTGTGTCAGGCAAAGTTACAGCAACAACTTTGATGTTTGTCCGCTAACTTCACGCTTGCGAGGCAACGGCAACGTGTACAGTGTTACGGAAATGCATCTCACCTTGCTTATTAAAAAAAAAAAAAAAGAGAGGAAAAACCTTGTGTCGCCAATGTACAAACAAAAAATGGTATAAAACCTGCGGCATGAACGTTGAAGACTCCGGTGTGAATTTTGACAAGAATTTTTTATTTAGTTTTAGTTATAGTCTTTATAATAAAATTAATGACAGTTTTAATCCTAATTTAGTCATCTGATTGTATTTTAGTTTTCGTGCAATTTCAGTCGATTAAAGCAGCGCGGTTTCGTCAGCTAGATTAATAATTTCAAGTTACGAAACGCCTTGACAGAATAACATTTATTATCTCTTGTTATGAAAGCCATTTCAAGATACGATAGGTAAAAATACAGGACGGGGTGCTAATCACAGCTCCGAGTTTCCTGAACGCCACATAGTCATAGCTGCTCTGCCATTGGCCATTACCTAGCATCTTCCTGGCATCCCATTGGCTAAAAGGGAGCCGCTCCAGCTCGAGAACAGGAAAAACAATACGTGCCCTCAAATGACGGTTTCCAGTAACACCGGAAAAAAAGTCGCTAGATTTGTCGCTAGTCGCTTATTTGAAATGCTACAGGGGTCTGAAAACTCGCTAAATATAGCGAGAAAGTCGGCGAGTTGATTAAGTCGTCACCGTGAGGCGAGGTCCCGTTTGCCGCCCGCCCACTTCTTTATCTGCTCTGCCTGCCCACCTTTTATTGGAATGTGTGCACGCACGGCACGGATGACAAAGTGTCTGTGATTGGATGAAAGCAAAAGCGGAAGCAATTAAGCGGCCGGCGTGCTTATGCAGCGCATCCAGCAGCAAAGTGATTTGAACGTTTCAACGGCAAGAAGTAGGCAGCAGATCCCAACAAACGACTACATGACTAATGGCGCGGACATCCGTGTGCGAAAAGTATTTGCCATCCACTGACAAGTTGTGAGGAGCGGCCCGCCACCGGTATGTTGTCAAACTGAGTTACGGCCCCGACATTAATCTCCTGTTAGTGTTGATCCGTTCCACAATACGGCCACAAACGCTGACTGGGTGGATTTACGCCGCAGGATGAAATGAGCGTTTCTGGTTTACTGGCTGGAAATGAATTTTTGGGCGTTGGAGGTAGGATTTTTCTTACGTGTACAGTGATAGATTTTTTTGAAAGTCTGCCTTGTAAATAGTGAGCCACTCCCACACACTGAGAGCACATTTAAAGTGATGAACAGGCTCGGCTCTTAAAATTCACTTTTGAAAGTATTTCTTAACTGCTACTTGACCACACGTGCGGCTGCAACACATACAAACAGAGCAAGCCAGAAAATCAGTAAGCATTTTAAAGTTTCATTTCTGCTTTTTTTTTTTTTTATCCAGGTAAGGCAATTGAGAACAGATTCTCATTTGCATCGCAGACAGCAAGGTGAAACACAATAAAAGCGCATACAAATAAGTGGGCGTGGCCCACACGGCATGATTGACGGCGGCAGTTTTTAATGACTGCGGAAGGTTGTAAAGTGAAACGATGACTCCGGCGCTTCTGGGAAGTTTTACTGTCCAAATGTGTAAGCGGCGTGCGGGAAGTGCGCGTGCACGTTTGGATTTTCCTCCTAATTTATCTGATTGTCAGCATGATGTAAACTGCCGCATTGGATGCCAAAAACCCAGCCGGCTTTCGCCAGCCCCGCCCCATCCCCGATGCTCGTATTAATGCTGCATCCCCGCGGAGCTAAAAGCAGTGTTTTTTATTTTATTTTTTTTTTTCACCTCCATCAGGACGTTTTTACCTGCTCGCCGCTAAACCTCTTAAGCCCGTTCTCATCCTTGCCTCCCCCTTTTCTGCCGCCAGAGACAGGACTCTTATTGTGCTGCTATTAGGGCCATTTAGCATCTCCCCAGGCTCAATTTAGACCAAATATACTCCTGCCGTTTTGGACTTCATAAATCTTGTTAGCTTGCAGAATGCTGAGCCCTTTAATCCATCAATTCCAGATTAATTTATTCGAGATTTGTGTCAAATAAAAAAACTAAAACAAAAGCGTGGCAGCGGCAGACCCTGTGTCTTTGAAGCACCACAGGAAATATCGACTTCAAAACAAAGGGTCATGACTTCCTGTTTTTTTTTTTTTTTTTTGGGACAGGTGCCCCAAATGTCATGATGCAAAATCCATTTTATGGCAAGTTATCAAATGTCACTGCCATGCACGCCACACAACGTGCAAAGGCCCGCAAATGTTCGCTTCAAAGCAAAAGGGCCGACTTGCTTTTCCTCACAACGCAAATTCTGACAACGAAACTGGCTGCGTGGAAATTGTTGACTTGGGAACCACATTAGAGTCCACTCAAATTGTCTCGGATGCTTGCAAAAAAAAAAAACAGCCGGCAAAGTTGAAGTATTCACAAAATCCGAGAACATGTCGTTTGGGTTTGTTGAGAATTGTTTTCTGTGCCACATATTTCCACTGCAGTTGATATTTAAGGCAACAGACTTTAGGTTTGACAAGGTTAGGTTGTGTGTGTGTGTGTGTGTGTGTGTGTGCGTGTGCGTGTGCGTGTGCGTGTGCGTGTGCGTGTGCGTGTGCGTGTGCGTGTGCGCGTGCGCGTGCGCGAGCGAGTGTAGCCATGAGAGGGAGCAAACTGTTGTGTGCCTCAGGCTTGCCTTCAGACATCAGCAACCTTTGGGCAAGCTGAGAGTGATGATGTCATATCTGTGTGACTGTGTGTGTGTGTGTGTGTGTGTGTGTGTGTGTGTGTGTGTGTGTGTGTGTGTGTGTGTGTGTGTGTGTGTGTGTGTGTGTGCATACATCATTTTACCGCCAATAGTCATGCCGTTGAATCATGCAAAGATGACAAAATTAATCCAATCTTTGGGCTTGGTGAAGCAGCATTTGGTTCATTACCCAAGTGTATTTAGAACACGTGGCTCTGAAGTACATATTTTTATCAAGGGCTGCAACTAATGAGAAATTTGATTGATTGATTAATTTTTTTTAAAAATCCGATGAATCTAATTGAAAAAAAAATTATTTTTCCATCCCATCATTCCAAAACAGGTCCCCCAAAGTCCATTGGAAAATGGGCACAAATGGTTTTCCAATAGCAGAGTTTTGCAAATGTCTTATTTTGGCGGTGTGATGGGGGGTAAGTAGCAAAGATAATCTGCGACTGTTGGGAGGCTTCTGATGATTTGGACAATTTGAATCAACAAGGTCTCCAAACGATGAATCGATCATCAATAGAGTAGTCGATTATTTTGGGCAAGTGATTATTGTTGCGTGTGTAATTGTGCTTTTCTGCCCAAGTGCGCCAGTCGCGTTAGTCGCAAGAACCCGTCTGCTGCATTCCAGTGTTTGCTGTGGTCAACTTTCTCCGTCGAGCGGCACGCTGGCCAATGTTCAGCTTCGGCTCTTTATTTATTGATGTCTTTATTCTCGAGTATTGAGGAGGGCGAGCGAAGAGTCCCAAAGCTGCTGCTTACTGGCCAAATGTCATGCTTATCACACCGCTCGTGGCCTCTTCAACCAGCGCGCACTCAATGAAGAGGCGCATTGTTGAGCGGTTTCTCAGCCGCTTCCTGTCGAGGAGGCTCGTGGTCAGATGTTCTTTTTTTGAGAGGCCAGCTTTGTTGGCCACCTCGACTTTGGCCCGCAAACATTGAACTGCGTGGGCGTCAGACTTGTCGATCGCTGTCCGGCTCGGCCTCTTGGCGGCTTCCTTCTCCTTTCCCAACAATGTCGATTTCCTGCCGCCGCCACGCTCCGACTCCTCCTCGGGTCGATTACAAACGCGTTTGAGTTCAGGGAGCACATTCACACCTGCTTGATCTCAAGTGGGCCCGACCGGTACATTTGTGGCCTAATCGGCTATAAATAACCATTTTCTAATCCGATTATCCTCACGAGGATCGCGGGCGTGCTCTCGCCTATCGCGGCCGTCTTCGGGCAGTCGAATCCCACCTCCACATTCAGCACCAAAAAAAAAAATAATAATGTGACCGTGTGACCTATGTCAAATATCTTTTTTTTTTGTTTTTTTTCAGGGGAGGGGGTTGTCATGTCCCGGGCCACTGAAAAAAGGATGGCGGCCGCAAATGGCCCCCGGGCGACAGTTTGAACACCGGTGCACTACTTGATAGCCATGACTGGAGCCGTGTCCTATATACGGACTGCGCGTGCATGTGCGTAGATGCGGGGTGGGGGGGACGACCCACGCACTCACTTCCAAGGCGTGAAGGGTGAGCTGGTGACCGGAGGGGGGGAACCTTAAGAGCTTTACTGAAACGGTAAACAAGGCCGTTCCCCTTAATTAGCGCTCCTCGTGAAGCAATTAAGGCCCATCTAGTGATGCTAAATGGAGTGGAATGAAGTGACGCACGCAAGCACGCATGCAGGCTGGCAGTCAGCTGGCCGACTTGTTTCAGTCGATTTTCCTCCACATGTGGCGCAAGCTGAATGTTGAACATTTTTCTTGCCGCCGCCTTTTCTTCTTTTCTTTTCCTTCGAAATAGTGTCAAGTCCCAACTGATGGGTGGCATGTTATTTTGGGAGAAAGAAAAAAAACAAAAACTATCCCAGTCCTTTCGACTACTTCTTGAGGACTTGAGTACAAAATCCTCTGGATTGCGCTTGCATGTTTTATCCAGACAAAGCCACTTTTTTTTTTTTTTTTACCGTTTCAAGAGTATGCTCATTTGTGTCACGTATCGTCCCAAAACGAAGGTAATTAAAACAACCAAAATGTGCGTTTTCAACTCCTCGTGATGCCGCCACGACGACGATGTTGACGAAGAAGTGGTCTCGCACGCGAGCGAACTCTCCATGCTTAAGTCGGCGCGCTCCAATTAGGAGCCTTTGTTGTCTTTTGAGTTGGCTGCGTGAGCGCGAGCCGTTTAGCCGTTTGTGCGGCGCAACCGGGCGACGCCGACACTCGGCAAGGCTGACAAAGAGGCCGACGCTGCTCTCTTGTTTTCCTTTTGTTGTTTTGCAATTTTGAAAAGCTGGGAAAATGACGCTGTTTTTTTTTTTTTAACTTTGTTTGCATTCTCATTTCCTACTCTGTGGCATCAACATTCCTGAAAAGTCGTCCATCTTAGCAAGCCTGCTGAAAATATTTCTTGTTTTTTGAGGTTGCCAACGTGCCATGGCAAAAATCACTCGCTAGCGCCCCCTGGAAATTTACGTGGGGGGGGGTAGGGGGGAAATTAGCCCAGGACAGCATTTCTACTGCTCAACACCGAATTGGCTAAATGTGTGTCTGTCATGACGGGACGCACGAAACGGTCTCAAGGACCCAGACACAAAACTGCAACTCCAGTTCGAATCCGGGTCATGGCACCATTTCAGAAGTCAACTTTCACTGGTCCCTCCCGCCCCCGCCCTCCTCAAAAGTCTTATTTTGATTCATCTCCAACAGAAATCAGAGATGTACCGTTGAGAGGCTGAAATCGAAGGATTTAACGAATTCGAGAACCAACCAATTACTTGTCGATTTCTTCATTGTTCCACCTCTAATCGTTCGGTGGGGTCAAGGAAAGTCGAGTCCCGATATTTGATTAACTTTGATCCTGCATCAGCTCTCATCCGAGATGACATTTTTGCAGCGTTCCGATATCAATCATCCGCTACGAGCGGCGCGACCGTCTCATCGGCGACCTTGAGCAGAGGACGCCGGCACAAAGCACAAAGAGACAGAGGAAGAGGAAGATGAGGAAGAGGAAGATATATTAGCGCAGACAGGGCCGCCCGGGGCGCATCCCGGGAAGAATCCTAAGCGGACGGGACGGGACGAGGCGAGCGCAAAAGGGTATCGCGGCAGCGCGTGTCTTGAGGGAGATGTCCTTGCTGCGCCGTATCGCTTGCCCGCCTCCTGTCCCGCTCGCTTCAAGTCGCCTGGTGGCGGCGGCGGCGGCGCTCGCCCGACTCGCTTCGGAAACAAACGCCAAGTTCCGGCGCTCACCTGCCGGCGGCGAGGGCGTCCGAGCGGAATGACTTGTGACAGGGTCGCCCGCGTGGCTTCCGAATAGCGCAGAACACGCCGCGAAGAAAATGCGGATCCGCTCATCCCTCCCTCAAGGTCCAGACCGCGATCGACGACATTCGCCGAGTCGCGACCAAGCTAGCGCTCAACGGCGTCACCTCAAACGACTTTGTCGTCCGCGAAAGGGGGGAGGCCTACGTTTGAGCCTTTCTATCCCGTGTCGCCGCAGTGTGTGAAAGGCACCGGCAAGAAGTACTTTCAGAAGCGCCGTTAACTGAAGCGTTGCTTTCATAAGCCGCATCATCCGTGAAAGCAATTTTGGGCAAACTGCGTGAAAGGCGCTTGAGCTGTGAGTCAAGGAGGAAAGGGGATGGCGGAAAGCCGGCACACGGTTGTGAGCTTCAAACACGGCGCCGCCCCCCCCCCCAACCCCTCGTGGTGTCGACACCCTGCTTGGCTGGGTCCTGCTCGAAAGACGCAGCGCTGTCCGTGGACTTGAATGTCTTTGGTTATTCGTCGTATGTTTGTTGGCTCGTCTTCCACCTCTGCAGTCCCTTCACGCAAATATTTACGCGCATCCTGACAAGGCCGCTCTCCGCGCGTTAACTTTTAATACCGCCGGAAAAATGGCAAGCCTGAAAGCCTTTCACAGACCTTGTATCCGTTGGACTTCTTCGTCTAGAATTAATTGTCGCATGAACAAACGACGGTGAACACCCTGACGGCTTCCTACGCGCAAATAATGTCAACGTGGCCCCCGTCTTCCCCTTCCGCGCCGCCGTCCCCGTGGAGCCACGGCAAGGTAATGGATAATGCGCCGTGCCCGTCTGAATTTATGGAACGACGAGGCAGCGGCAGGTTGGAATCCCCCGACCGGCCCAACCCGGAGGGGGTCACGGGGGTCCCCGCCTCGTCCATCATTTCAGGCGTTAAAATAAAAACAACGCGAGCAGAAAACACCCCCCAGCGAGGAAACGGCAAAGAAACATGGCTCCATAAAGGACGCATTAATGCTGCATGCTGCTGTGATATGCTGCTCATCAATAATGGAGCCCGGCGCGCGCACGCAACAGCAACGGCACTCCGATCGGGGCGCCAGCTAAGCTAAGCTAGCGCCTGCATTCTTATCACGGCTAAGTCGGAGCGGGTCACAACCGCCTGGGATCATATTGTCATTTTATTGACTGTACACAACGTTCCACATAAAACCTTTATAGGCTGCGGTAGCACAGTAAGCAAAAAAAACACGCCGACCACGGCTTTTGTATCGCCCCCAAGTGGCCCGGAGGCCAGATGCAGGTCGTAAATTGAACTTGGAAATATTGGCCAGCGGTGCTTTTCAAACTTTTTTCTTTTTTTTTTATTATTTTTTTTTTTTACACCATGTACAACCTCTGAAAATAAAAAAGGGCGCTTAAATGATGATTCAAATGTCATCATTTACAACTATTGTCATTTTTGAAATGAAAATGAACAAGATGCGCTTGAACTGTCAAGATAAGAAAACCTTTATTTGTCTCACAATGGCAAAATTCCCGATTTACAGCAACAAAATTATGAAAGGGAGAAGAAGAAGAACAAAAACTATATCAATAAATATAAATTCTAAATATTAAAAATCAGCTTGAATTTGCGGGTTTTTGGCATTGCCCGGAATGCTTGAAAGGACATCCCGCTGCTTTTGTCGTCCGTCCCATCATGCCGAAATCCCACTTGGCAGCCATTCATGCCCACCTGGCCGTGGCGGTACTTGAAGATAAATGACAATTTTACCCGTCTGAATCCAAACATTTCTGAAAAAATCAAATTATTAAAATGACATTTTTCAACATGGCTTCTTCAGACCTTGTTTTAGGTCGACTCATGATTGACAAATTTAGCGGACTGCAGCAAAGTCGAACTGGCTTCGGGGGCTGATTTATTGATTTCATTTTTCAATCCGGGAGGTGCAAGCAAGAGTCATAACACTCCAAAATAAATCATAAATAAACAATATCGAGACACAATTCAGCATTGGCTGTTTGGCTCTAATCTGCTGTAGCGGTCGGACAAGATATCGAAGGATCCTTTTGAAATGAACCTGACGTGGCTGCTTGGAACCAAAATAGCAGACTTGCTATGCATTTGTCAAGATGACTTGTTGAGACTTTTTGTTTTTGTTTTTGTTTTTTTGCGGGTGCACTCATGATTGACGTCGCCACCAAATGTCCCGTTGCTATTAAGTCAAGCTGACTTTGAGAGAATGATGTGATGCACTACCCAGCCAACTTTTAGAGGTCGCGCCCGCACCGCCTCAAGAATATAAATGAACTCAAAACCCGCAGAAAGGATGGACGCGCCCCTCACAATGTCGACTCTTTTCGCCCAGACCAAAACATGGAATTTGTTTTTCCTCCTGACTATTGTTTGCAGAGCGGCGACGGGCAGCATGGCAACACGGTAGATGGTCATCAAATTTCCATTCCAATTTAAATGAACGACCATGCCGCCCGGGCCCAAATTCTGCCCGAGCTTCATCCCCGCGTGCGGGCCCATTGTGGGCGGCGCGCTGCTAAACATATCTCTGCGGCAAACAAACGCTCGTCCTGCTCTAAGCCGCTGGACAATGATCGGGCTAATCCCGCTCCTCTAAGAGGCTTTGCATCATCATCAACACCAGCACAACTTGAAAAAGCAACACGCGCACTTTCCCTTCCAACATTCCGAGGTTTGCAAAGAGTTTGCTTTTTAAAGTGGTTTGGATCGGATTGACTCCAAATTCTTCCGATGCGCTACAATTCCGATGAAATGCTTTTGACTTGAGTAACATTACGATACGCTCAACTCGCCCGTATTTCTCGAGCACTTCCAAACAACCACCGCCGTATACAAAATGCAAAAATAATGATGTATAAACAATAGATTAAAAAACAAAGACAGTAGGGGTTTTTTTGGACCGCTATTCACTGAAGTCAATCGTATGACCTCGTAATTACAACAAATCTTTTCCAAACTGAAGTGAATCGCGTCGTGACGGAATTTGAGCAATTCCAATTCCGATCAATCGGATCGCAGAGTAAAAAAAAAAGTTAATAAAAAAATCATTTGCGAGAATCAGATTGCATCCAAATCGAAGTGAACCACGTCATTCATTCGGGTCAATTGCAGTGCATCCAATTGGAATGAGATAAAATCGTAATTTTCGTGAATCCCGTCATATGTTGCGTAGAGAGGGGCATTGGGGTTCTTAGTTCAGGTGCGTGCGCGCAACTCTCAACTCGCACGAGCTTTTATGCCGTACGGCGGGGAAATATTCATGACGGAGTGCTTATGAAAGTGCCGCCAAAACTTTCAGTGACACGACCAAAAAAAAAACAAAGCCGGAGAGTGTTTTAATGAAGGCGGCAAACACATCATTAAGTTGCACATAATTACAAAGAAGCGACAACGCGGCCTGGTTGATTACAAGCGGCGGCACGCGCCGGCAGCGAGCGTACGCGTGGCGTTACTCTGACTCCCATCGCCGTCGCCCGTGTCGCCGCGGGGGGTTAATGTCGCATCTCTTTTGCTTGATTGTTGCGCGTTTTTTCCACCCCCCCGCAGACTTCACACTCATCGGCTCTTTTGGGCCATTTTTGTTTTGTGTGCGTGTGGGTTTTTTTTTTGGGAGGGGGGGCATACGTGATCTAAGGAGATGTGGATATCAAACTCAAGAAATAGTCGGTTGCCAATTCCGGTTCCATGTTTCCTCATGTGAAAAATGAACATTTGAATGAATGAAGGAAAAAAAGAGAAAAAGCACACTCACAGCGCAGGGGTCCAGGGGTTCGATTCCGGGCTCCGGCCTTCCTGTGTGGAGTTGGAATGCTTTTTTTTTTTTTTTTGGGGGGGGTGCCCCAAGCCAGGATATAAACGAGTGAATGTAGTCATCCCATGGCCATGGTGTGGTCACGTGACTCTTTGGGCTTTGATGAAATATGGCGGTTGCTCCTAAGAAAAACAAAACCGATGAGCTCCCGGTCAAAGCGCGTGTTTGTTTTGGCTCAACGGCAATCGCGTCATCCATCATCCCTCACAAAAGCCGGCAAACATGCACGTGACCCGCCTTTTATACCTGGCCCCAATTAAATGCCGCTATTCATCACTCTGCTTGGAATGAAAGCGTCTTATGGTTAAATGTCATTTTTCAATGTGAGCCCCTTTTTTTTTCCGGAAGGAGCCCGGGCCTGCGTGGGTTTTCTCCGGGTGCTCCGGTTTCCTCCCACATTCAACTGATTCAGGGTGTCCCCCGCCTACTGCCCGGAGACGGCTGGGATAGGCTCCAGCACCCCCCGCGACCCTAGTGAGGATCAAGCGGTTCGGAAAATGGATGGATGGATGGAGCGTAGGCCTGGGATACAACGCAAACCTGCGTGCTATAATCACCATCTCAGTGACATCTGTGATCATGGGCAGGGCCTTTATTTGGACCACTGGAATACAGTAACCCCCTCTCCAAGGCAGTTTCTGGGTTCACAAAGCCTTTAGTTGACATATTTCTTTGCGGTTGTACAGTGTACAACAAAAAATGATTGACGCCGTGTACATTTGAAAGAAGAAAAAGAGTAAAAAGATGATTTTTTTTTTTCAACCCAGCCAGGCTTTTGCTGAAGATTGTTCAATGTCAAATGCTCTTTCATCCTGCTTTTTACACCTACAGAATTTTGACCATGTACATCTTTGGGCATGCTTATTGAAGTATATTGTGAAGTGATTTATTTATATTTAAAATACATATTTCTTGACTCGAAACAGAGGGATCGGCACCCTCTTTGTATAATATTTTTGTCCTAGTCATTGGTCCTGCTCTTCTGAATTTATTATGCGTTTAAATGAGTTTGTCAGTGTTCAAGAACCTTTAAAAAATGCTGTAAATGTTCTCATACATTCTGCACGTTGTTGTTTTTTTTTTAATCAGTAAGTTTACAGCCATTTCATTTTAAGTTTTGGTTCATAAAAAGAGGAGTGGGGGGGGGGCACCTCTTATTTGCCATTTCGTAAGCAAGGTTTCACTGAGCATGATATCATACGTAGAGCGGCGGCCGGTGGGCGGAATGACGCATAAGACGCGCGGGCAGATGTTGGTTTTCTTCAGGTTCGGATTGTCTTCTTTGTTCGCTTGCTCGCCATCTGTTGTTGTTGTCACAAGGCGGGGATGAAGAGCCCCCGTCGAGTGTGGGCGAAGCACAATCACACAAGCTCACTGCTCATTGTTCATATGCGGAGAGTCGCAACTCGGGAATTTCGGAGGCAACGTATGCTACAGTACAAGATGGGACTGCTAGCATTGAGCCCGAATGGGCGACGTCTCGTGTTGTTTGCGGTTAACATCAAATGCATGTTTGTCAGCCTTGATCCGGCGTTGTTTTAATACAGGATGAGTTCTTGTGTCCAGTTTTGTGTCTGTATGTTTTCCTCAATGCACTTTTGTTTCCATGCACGTTCTTGAGTATGAATTCATCGTTTAATTATGAGTCGCAAGTTGATTTTGGCTTTGATGACTTGATGAATATTTGACCTTGGCAATGAGCCTCCTTGTTTTTTTTGTTGTTTATTTTCCCCGTCATCTTTGTCAGAGCGAGTCGGGACGCTGGCCTCGCGGTGATCGTCTCCCCTGCCATCGATTCTTCGCCTGTAATTTCCTCACTTCACTAAGTTGCTAATTATAAGTCTGCAGCACCATTATTAGGGCTCGCAAAACAAACAGTGAGAGGCCCCGCGGCTGGCCACTCAGCCTTGACGGCCCAAAACACTTCCGCCTCCTTTATTAGCTGGCTTATTAGCGCGCACACACACACGACACACACGAAATGAAGAAATTTAATATCCAAAAGATAACTCTAAATAACTTTGACGTGCTTATTATTACATTATGAGTTGAACGAAAAGAGGCCGCTGACAAAACGAGAGCTCCGGCTTTCAAAAGTTTGACCCTCACGAGAGTCGTTTCCTCCTCCAAGGCTCCAACATCGCTGGAATTATTCAAACTATTTTGAATATGCCCAATGGATCGAAAACGTGGTTAGCGATGATTTCTTGGCAAAATTCATGTTTTGGTTGAAGCAGTTTTACAAGCATGGCTAATGTTTTATGTTTCCTAGCGTGCTTGCTCGCAATGCTAACAGAAAAATGCATTTTTAAAATCAGTGTGCCTTAATGCTGACCTAAGGCTATTGATCATTTTCCTTTGATTAAATTGAAACAGTTATCGCCTTTTGAATGATATTACAACTGCCAAATACTCATTCGGCGAGGTACCGTATGTCTTTGCACTTATTGATCAAATTATATGAACATGCCCCACTCGGTTAGTGTTGGCTAACGTTTGCCGATTAACGTGGCTAGCTAACATTAATTAGCTCCCGATCAGCACAGCTAATGTTGTGCGTGGCTATGTTTACTGACTCAATTCCCAGGAAACCGGTCGTTTATTAGCATGAGCATCACTGACCTAAAGTATTTGCGGTCGCAGCTAATCCGTTTCAGACAAAAATAAGGGCCTTTTATTCCACTTCTTTGACTTTGTTCACAGAGGCGAGACTGAAGAGGTGTGTTGCCTGACCCGCTCTTGGTTATTAGGCGGCGGCGGTAGGCGCTGAGCCGTGACCAGTGCCAGAGCGCTCAATAGACAATGACGCTAATCTCCTTCGCTCACATTGTGGCAAAGCTGTAAGTCGTGTTTTGTGTGTGCGTGTGTGTGTGTCACTGAGGTTGTGTGCGCCACTTAAGGGTGATTGCGGTGTGGAGAGTCTCGCCAACACTGTACTAGCCACTCGCTCTCCTCACCACCAGTGGCACAGCAGATAATGTCCAATCACGCGCAAGGACAAAAACTCCTTACCAGGCCAGCGAGAAGATGGTCTTTCTTTTTTTTCTTTTTTTTTTGTAGTCCGCTTCATTTTATGCTAAAAAAGCAAACATACGCATTTGTGTTCCAGATCCAGTTTTGCTTAAAAAAAAAAATTCCCCGCATATTTGAAGGTCTCATTTCAGCTTTTTTTCCCAGAAAAAATGTTCTTGATGTTCACCACTTTTGCATGTATAATTTTTCCTGTCAACTAAGCTTCTAGTGTAATCTCTGATTGATTGATTGATTTTGTATACTTGGAGTGTGATAAAGTTATGGTCCCCCCCTTAACACTCGCAAGTGTTGTTGTGATTGCCATTCGCAGACCCACTCTGATATAAAGCGGTGACAAAGACTGAGTAAAAAGTCTTCACGCTTCATTTTTTTTCACGCTGGCGTCGGGCGTTCGTTGTTGTTGTTCGAGCCAGCGCAGCCAATCAATGAGGCTGGAATTGGAACACTTCCCGGGGACACGAGATGAAGATCTGCTCAGATAACAATAAGCTGCTTCACACACACACTTTGACCATTCAAAGATTAAACGAGGACACCAGATGTGCGCTGATGTTATCTCGGGCAAAGTAAGAAAGACCTTCAATCAAACTTCAGCGCCATGACGTCACAACTTCTTCCGGACGCCTCAAACATTCTTGTAGTTTTAGCCGTTTTCCCAGAAACCAAACCCGATCCAGAACACCGATGATGACAAATCGCAAGCTCCTCAGGACGTAACTAGCTCAGGAACAAGTCTGGAAACATAAGTGGATCAAAATGGGCTTCAGAAACCAAAGTGGATCAAGACCGCATCTGAAAGTCTGTTCTCAACCCTGTTTTGGGCCACTCCGTGTTCTTGAGTTTGTTTGTCTTCAACAATCTTTTGTTTCCATACATATTTTTGATCGAGTTGTTTCCATAAATGTTCCGAATCTAGTTTTGCTCCCGTACATGTTTTTTTTTTTTTTATCCACGTTTGTGTTCTTATACGTTCTCCATCCTGATCCAGTTTCATTTCTGTTTCCGTGAGTGTTCTCGATCCAATGGGGTTGGCATACTTGTTCCTGTACATCGACGCATTCATTTAAGATATGAGCGCCTTAGGTGTAAACGCGCTTACTGACACGTGCGCATCAATCCAACTGCGAATTATTGGCTGAGATTTGTTGAGGTGCGGACGCTCTGTCAAAGTGGCACGACGTTGCATCGTGCGTTGCATCGTGCGTTGAATTGCGCTACGCTGGCTCTCTGCTTGGCACTTTGCCTCGTATTTTTTCATTTCTCTCTTTTTTTCATTTTCACACATCCTGTCTTCAAAGCTCTCTCGCTCTCTATTACTTGCTTTGCCCACCCCCACCCCCCAATTTGTCAATCCAGGCCGTTATTGGCTTCTCTTCCCTGCCAGCTTCCTGTCTCAGGTGCTGATAGCCGACCGAAAGACTCTGCTTCATCCTCACTGTTGGCACATATGGGGCTTTGACGCACACACGCACACACGCACACACACACACACACACACACTAATGGCTCCACATGATTATCGAGTGGAGATTGATTAGGCCGCTCCTTGTTAGAAAGTTCTGGAGACGAGGCCAGCAGGCTGACTGGCAAACATGCTGAGTCGTGCTTACATCCAGGTACACACACCCACTCACACACACACATACACACACTCACACAGTAGCTGACGCTTTGCCTTTTCGAATGTGAACAAATAGTTAAAGAGATTGGATTGGACAAAAAAAAAAGAAAATAAAAATCTGAAATGGGCATCACACCCATCCTAAGATTCATTTGGATCGAGATCAGTTCCGTAAACCGAACTGGATCAATCACATGTGAAGAAACAAAATTGGATCAAGAACATTTCCAAGCAGTCAGCGAGTGAGTCACGTGCTCCCAAGAGGTGACGAGATGACATGCGACAGTCCATTAGGAGCGGCGTGATGAGACGTCTCCTCATTAGCGCCTCGTCGGCATCTGCCGACCTGAACCTGCTCGCACCTCCTCGCGCCCTCGATCACATGACAGGAAGTAGTCGCTGCCGCGTGCTCCGGGTGGGACCTGAATGGAGCTGATGTGCGATTTTGTGGTGGGCATCAAGATAACCCGCACGCACACACACACACACACACACACAGCAGGAGGCCTCTCGTGGCAGTAGACAGATGGGAGCTCGATGCTAATGGGACATGCGGCTAAGTGGCGTTAATGGGAAGAGTAAATATTGTTGCCAAGGAAACCGCATGTGTGTGCACACGCGTGTGTGTTGAGGATTTTTGTTTGTTTGTTTTTAAGCGTCACTTTTGTTGACATACAATATGTGTTCTCGATCCGGTCTTCTTACCATACGTGTTCCGGATCCGGTTATGTTTTTAACACGTTGGACCTGCAGCTATCAAATTATTTTGCCATTTGGTGTCTCAGTGATAACAAGAAGCACGCACGCACGTGTGCTCGGACGACCTTTCACAAGGTTTGTCGCCGCCGTGCTGTCAGTTTTCAAACATATTAGCCGCGGCATCGGCGTTCGTCGTGTGCTCGGGTGCAACAGCTGGCCGCCAGCTGTCGCTTGTTCCGACGGAGGAACGGACCGGAACATTTGGCCGACACGCTTTTGCGAGCTTGCCTGTGATCTGCGCCGCCGTTCCTGCGTGGGAACGCCGCTGATGGACGGCGTCTGTCCGACGAGGGCGATGATGAAGGCTGACGCAACGGCTTCAAATGTGGCTTTTCAACTCGCGCCGCCGGCCGGCCGTCGCCGCCAGAGACGCTCATCCCACTTGAAACGTGGCTGATTTCGCACTTCGCTGAGCTCGATTTGTTTTTTTTTTTCTTTCTTTCTTTGAGATTTTCAGCTCCGCTAAACGATGTTGAGCCAAACCTCTCATGGAATATTAACAGTCTCTTTTGCATGCAATTAAAGACTGGAGCGAAAAGACCAAATCGCGACTGAAGTTAGTGATAACAAATGCAGCTTGTGGAAATAGTTTCAACTTTAATTCTTTTGGGGGGGTTCTTCAGATGACCACATCGCCTTTTTGAGGCCCTCAACAATGGCGGCTTCGGGCTTCCTGTATCTTTGGAGTCATGGCTTCTTCAGACTTTTGAGCGGGTCTACTAATGCTGAATGTGTATAAGTGAATTCCAAGTGGCCCCAACTGCTGAATGTTCACAAAGATCCATTTGGGCGCTACTGAGCAGCTTTTTTTGGGGGTTCTTTGATGGACCCCTGGAAATGAGCAGACTCTAAAATGGCGGCTTCTCAGCAAAATGGCAGACTTTGGCCATTTTTCAGGCCTGGCTTTTTGGGCCTTTTTGTCAGTCAAAAAAACAAAGGGAAAAAAAAAGCTGCGTCGGTGCCATAGCGTGTCACTTTGATTGGTCTTTACAGTTTGTAAATGTAAACCGAATGCCGTGTTGAGAGTGTTTTAGTGCTGTCAGAGTCGAGCGACTTTAAGTGTGTTGCTTGTGCTCTGTCAAATGTTTTGCAGTCCTGGCTTCCCAGTAATTGCCATCCGCTTAGTCGGAGCGGTGAGCACGAGCGGCGGCGCCGCGTCCAGTCCGGCAATTGCCGTCTCCCTTTGTCTGGCAGCTCCGGCTAATTAGTCCTCCATACAAATCAGCCGCCTTTTTACTCCCTTGACAATGGGAAAGGTCCGCACCACGAGAAGAAACGCTGTCAGGCCCGTCTCAGAACCAGACCTCACTGCCAAAACTCACATCGAAACCAGATTAACTCATTCACTCCCAAAGACGTTTTTAAACGTCTTTTCAGACTTGCTCCAGAATTGGCTGGTATTGAATGAGTTTTAAATGCGGCACATCAAGGCAAAATATGCTGGATCGAGATACGTCCTCTTGACCAGCCACGTCGGCAGTGGAGGGCGTAGCGTCGCAATGTGACGAGCCCTTCAAGCCACAGTTGCAGCCACAAGTCGTCCCGCCGCCGCCGCCGCTACTTGACGCGCGTCTCAAGAGCCTCGCGCTCGGAGGCGAACGCTTATCCGCCCAGGAAATCTTTTTTCCTTGCTTACGCCGCTCGGCTCGCCCTTGTCGAGCCGAGCGGGAGACAAATGCCTGTCTGGAAGACTGACAAACATGGCGGAAATGAGATTTGTTATCGGCGATACCAATGGCCACATTCTCACACACACACACACACTCATTGTCTGACCAGAGCCCATAATTGTGTCTGATATTGCGAGTGTTTGTCTCGTGTAAACCCAAAAGAGTTCACTGAAGTGTGTCCTTTTTGTCAAGCAGCTGCTTTGAAGCCCAGAATGGAGCCAGCAGTGTGTGTCGGTGTTTGTGTGTCTTTCAGTAGCGTCCCTCATGATTATTCATGCTGACTGACGACGCCAATAATTGATATTTTTATCAGTCGCTATCAGCTCTCGCGGATTTACGACAGGATACTGTGTGCATGTGTATTTTGTTCTTATGGTTAATCCGAACACCGAGTCGATGAATGATTGCACAACTGCATCCAAGCTAGCGCCGAAATACAAAATAAATCAATACTGTACGTCGCCAGGATTGCTAATCCATCACCGCCGCCACGACAGGCGGCGATTTCCTGCCTAATCTTTATCTTCAACTCAAAGGCTGTGCTGATGTCACATCCCAAGCAATCTGCGAGTCGCACTAGTGGTTTCCAAACCTGAATTTTATGGATGAGCGTCTTTCAAAGCCGCCTGCTGACGTGTAGCCAATATTTTGGTCAGTGGTACGGTTTGAGTTCCACTGAATGAACGCGGCGTCTACGCCGTGAGGCTACGTCCAAAGCTTTCGGAAGCGTTTGACCATAATCTGAGCAAATGATCCGATTGCCCGCTGCTTTTGTTAGCCGTCACGTCAGCGACGCAATGAGGACCCGGGAGCAGACGTGACGCGGATGTTGAAAAGTAAAAGTCTTTATCTAAGAGCAACGGGACTTGTCACTGAGTCATTCAAGTTTCGATACTGTGAGACATCAAGCTTGTCAGACAGAATAACGATAAAGCGTAAAAGAGCCGCGGCGACTGCAGAGCAACTCAAACGCTAAGGAGGAACAAACAGTCACAACAGCGGCCATCGTATGTGGAGCATCTTGGTTTTGGTTTGTTTTTCGAGGCCAAAAGGCTGCTGAGAATTGCATCCGGGCCCCAATTTATATGCACTCTGCATGATGAAAATCGTGCGATATTTTAAGAAAAAGCACTCGCGTGGACGTGGTTTGTTCGCATCAAAACGAGTTTGCGCTTGCGGTCGTTATGTGTCGGTGAGTGTGTCAACCGATCGTTGTTGCACTTTTAGGTCTCAACACGAACGAGAGCCGCATCGATTCAAGCGGCTCGCCGGCCGCTCAAAGCACTGCGCACCTTTGCTTGCATCATCGCTTTGTGGCTTTTGCGGTTTTGCTCGACGCTCTCGCGGGTTTCGATTCTATTTATTGAGTGACCTAAAATGAGGCCTGGTGTAATGTTCGACAGCTGCAGTACATCGCAGAGAAAGCTGACACGATGGAGGATGTGGCAAGGTGACATATTTCATCTTTCGTCTACTTTTGGAAGCCGTATGAGAGGGAAGGGGCAGGAAATGCAAGGCCGCGTCGACGCTGTCAACGACGACAGTTCAAGCTCAGCTCTCATCGCTTAGCGATTTGATTTTGTTGCCGCCTCAAACTTGTTAACGCATCCGAATCGGCATCGTGCCATTGGGAATTTCAAACCCCAAATTACGGCTCGGGGGCCATTTACGGCCCGCCGTCCATTTTTCTGCGGCCCGCGACATCGCATTCATCATCCTCAAGAAACTGTTTGAAAAATGCTCATCTGACGACACTTTTGTTCTGAATGAGGAGGTGGGATTTGGCTGCTGTTCAGTGCAGAGCTGGATCTATTCTGGGAGCTAGAGGGCTGTCGGCCACCCCAAAATTCCTCAACTATTTGCCTTAACACCTTGAACAGAAAGTTGATGACATGCACTGGACAATACAAACAACATATTATTGCTTTCAAAAAGCGGAAGAATTTTAAAGTGGCATATCCATCCTTCCATCTTGATGTTTACGCTCCTCAAACGAAAATATTTGGACAACGAAGCATGTGTGCAAACCACTACTCAGTCCGCTTTGCTTCCCACATCGTGATGTCAATTTGTGGCAATTGGCAACATGACGAAGTCAGATGGGGAAATAATTGTAAAATCCTTCCGTGGCTTTTACAATGAGTCGGACTAAAATTTCAAATGGCGGACATGATGCAAATGGACTTGTTGTCACTGGAGGCTTGCCACCTGTTTCACACACAAACCTGCTACGTTTATTCACCAAGCAAGCGCACACAAAGCCCTTAAAGGCACACACACACACCAAACCCAGTGAACTGGAGGCCTCTGCCGCTGGAATTCGGAACGCAGCAGAATGGCGCGCACGTGTGCACGTGCGTGTTGTGTGTACGCACTGAACAGGTCTGCCAAGCCATTTAGAATATTATAGTGCTGCAGTGCTTCAAACTGGCCCAGTCAGGGAAAACGCTCATGCACACACACACACACACACACACACACACACACACACGTGCGCGCACACCCATTACGACAAAAACACATTGCTTACCAACACCAGCGTCTGCAGTTTGTACAAAACATTGACTTGGGACAGCAACTGGAAAGCTGCTTTTGTTTTTGTTTTTCTTCTTCCATTTGTGCATCAATCACTACAGTAAATGTCCATAAGTCATCCCATACACGAGCCGTTGTAAAACCCTCCAAACTGAGAGGAAGGTTATTTTAAAGGCTGCGGCTACTGAATATTTATTTTTTTATTTTATTTTTTTTTTATCGATACCGATTCTCCCGAATAGTAATGCCATCCAAATTGGATTCTGACACGATTCATTTCCCTGCCGACCGTTTCGGGGCTTTTTGACTTTTTTTCAAGCACCACGCAATGTCGTGTTCAGTGATGATCTTTTCACCTTCGCTATCAAAAGAAAGATTTTTTTTATTTTTTATTTTTTGGAAAAACTTGTCAAGTGTCATTTGGCCTGTGTGAAATCCATTGCTGTTCTTTAAATGGGCTCTCTTTTTGGGAGTCTTTGCTATTCTCGCCTCAGCGGAGGCAGACGAGCAAAGTCCGCTTGGTAGGAGCTCGTGGTGGTGGGAAATAAGAGCAGCCGGCGGTCTGACTGGCACGGAATGCGGCGGCCCGTTCGTCGTCGTGACGGGACGCGGAAAACCAAGGCGGGTGACGCGCGGCGCAGTGCAGCGGCGGTTCTTCTCGTTCCGTTTTTCACCTGTAATTCACCTCAACGCTTCGTGCTTGAGCACAGCAAATCCTGTTTGTTGTCAAGGGGCCGCAATAATAGCAACAAGAGAAAATCTCTTCCTGGAACACTTGCTGCCTTTCGTGTGGATTGTCGACCGCCGGCTCGGATGTGTGTCCAATCAGCCTAATCGCCTTGTTCAATACGCTCGCGGCAGGAAGCGAGCGGATGATTTACACGCCCGCTTGCTGAGAAACATCGTCAATCTTGCACGGCTCACCTTACGGATGCGACTCCCCGCTTAGTCTCAAAGACTCGGAGAGGCTCGTTACGTTTGGAGTCGCAAGGACTGAAATTATACCGAAGTACAAATCATAAATCAATAGCAGATGGTCAAGCCGATGCGGCGCTGCGCCGCTGTGGGTGTGTTCACAGCCCACTTCGGTCATTGCCAATCAAAGCGGCCGCTGTCATTCCCCTCCGATGCGGCGCACGAGTCTTGACGAAACGGAAGCGCGTGTGCGACTTTAAGCGGCCCCTCGGGTAACACCGCCACCCCCCCCCCCCCCACACTCTTATCTCGAAGCACCGCTGTATAACAAATCCATTTCCCACACTGAAATGAACCAGCGTATCTAAGTTGAAGAAAATGACAAATGTATTGTAAAATATGAATGAAAAAATATTAGACACAAGAAAAAAAAATCAAATGTAAAGAAATCTTTCAAGCGGCTCCCTCGGAGACGCTGCACAACACACGCACACGCACGCACGCACGAGTCGTGCTGAGTACACAAAAACAAGAAAGTTGAGCTTTTTGCAAAATAAAACATGGGGCTGATTTTTATATATCCTATTTTTCGTGTGACTTGTGCCCCAAAGGAGAGTACAATTTCTCACTTCAATGCCTCACAAGCACACACACACACACACACACACACACACACGCACTCACCCCCGTGCGCTCACACGGACGTGCACACAAACACACAGAAGCTTGATGTGGTGTGTGGTTCTAAATCGAAACTGAAAAACCTCCACTCGGCCACTTTATTAAGTACACGTAAACGTCAGAAATGCACATTGATGATTGACATTTTACACACATGCGATTGATCAGGATAATCAGTGGCTCCACCTTCAGCTGACTCCTGACTTTTCTTGGTTGGGTCGGAAGAACTTCAAAGCGGTCAGTAAAATATGCGGGATCACACACACACACACACACACACACCCTGACGTACGCATGAAAATCTACCCTGATGTCTGGCGATAATTCATATTCTTGTTGGTGGGATATTGTATATCTGTAGGTGGCTTTTGGTTGTGAACGAGTGAAATGCTGCAGGATTCAAATGCGCCAGATTTAGCTCGCAAAGGCTACACGTTGGGCGCTGAGGGATATCGACCCGGGGCCGCATTCCCAAAAGATCCAGAGGCTGATTGTTGGAATTCCATAGAATCGGAAAAGCCTTTCGGTCGCGTTTCCAAAAGATCCAAAAGGTAAATGGTGTGTTCTGCCATCTGTTGTCTAGTCTGAAGTTTCATCCCTCACGTCCTTTTCGGCAGTCTTGGGTCTGCGTTTGTGTTGATTGCGGCTATTCCTTTTGATTTAGCTCGCGCGGCGGCAGCTCCTTTGATTCAGTGAGCGTTTGTTGTTCGTGTACGACATCTCGATCATAAAGGGGAAACTTTAGTGGCGTGATGAAGAGCAGCCGTTGGAGCTTTATCGACATCATTAAAGGGGCAGCTGGGCCTCGGTGGCGCGACTCTACTAGCTTGTTTGTCACTTTGCGTTGCCTCAAACATTCGGTGGAGAAATCAAACTTTTGGGCTCCGGAGACCCTCAACTCAACTCGAGTGTATTTCGAGAGCACTTGACAACAACCACCGCTGTATACAAAGCGCTGTGCATGGAGCAAAATGGAATTCATACAACAACAAACAATAAAACAACAAAGTAATAGTAAAGACAGTAGAAAGCACGGTCAAACGATCAAGACGAAAGAGTATTTTTAAAGAGGGGCAGCGAGAGAGCTTGCCGAATGTTCAGCGGCAAGTCGTTCCAAAGTCAGGCACCGGCAATGGAAAAGGCTCCACCCCCTCTGAGCCTCTGCTTAGTTCTCGCTACCTCTAATAAACTCGGGTCTCATGCAGACCTGAGGAGGAGGAGGACCCTCAGAATGGTCAGGTGGGGCCGGGCCATTTTAAGAATTTGAAAACAAATCATAGAATCTTAAAAAGAACGTATCGGGAGCCAGTGAAGGGATGCCAGAGTAGCAGATATGTGCTCCCTCTGACGAGTACCAGTCAAGAGGCGAGCGGCGGCGTTCTGGACCAACTGGAGACACTTGATGGAGGATTGGCCGATTCCAAAGTCAAGTGCGCGACCAGAATGTGACGAAAAATAAAATGAGCCGGCGCTACAAATCGGAATGCCACCGCATCCGCCTCAGTCTGAACCAGAAATAAAAACCCTGCATCATTTGGGGCAAATCATTTGGGGGAATTTACAAGCTACGACTGACGATTAGGCCGCAGTTTGGCAACGAGTATATGGTGTGATGATGAAACGTCTGTTGAGAGGCGAGTGGAAGAATGCCGCAAGGTTTCCTTCCCTTCCTGTTAGGAGAAGGTGACGGCCGGGGCGTGACCGGTGACGAGCTCCCTTCATCATCCGGCGAACAAAGGTGAAGAGCCCCAATTCTGAGCTGTCTGCCCTCCCTCCATCACTCTCCTCCCTCTCCTTCGCCGCTAACGTTAACCCGGCGCCCCCGCGCCGAGTGTTAATCGGCATTTGAGCCGAGGTGAATGTTGCCGTGATGGAGGCCGGGAGAAGAGGAGGGAAATCGTCGAGCCGGCAGCCGTTGTCGACCAAACGGAGGAAGACGGCGAAAGGGCCGAAAGGACAGGACGGGCGAGAAGCGAAACGTAGCAAAGGGAAGGGAAAAAGAAAAAAAGGGGCAAACGGGAAGAAAAATCGAGCTCAAATGGAAGGAAAATAAAGCGTTGAGGGAAATGACATGGTAAGAATGCAAAAGGAAAGACGGGAGAGGACACGAAAGCAAAGCGTAAGGCAATGAAAAGGTCAAAGGGCAGAAAATAAAAAAGGGGTCACAGCCCAAGGAAAGGAAAAAGTCTGAAAAGAAAGGCAGGGCGTGAAGGCAAAAGACAAGGACAAGACATGATAAGCAATGCCGCAAGGGAAAGGAAAAGCAAGGAAGCAAGTGGGAAGGGTACAAACGAGACAATATGAAACCAAGAAAAAAAGAGAAGCAAAAGATGATAAAAGAGGGAAACAAAGCAAACCGCGGCACAAATAAATCCGGCGCGAGTAAAAACAATCGATAATCCAGGCGGGAAAAAG
This sequence comes from Hippocampus guttulatus, assembly GCF_054856545.1. Lineage (NCBI taxonomy): Eukaryota > Metazoa > Chordata > Actinopteri > Syngnathiformes > Syngnathidae > Hippocampus > Hippocampus guttulatus. The sequence continues at coordinate 1,263,842 of NC_141270.1, forward strand.
ATGGCGGCAAGCGAAGACCGAGGCTGGAAAACGGCCGCCGTGGACCAAGGCGCGCGAGGGAGGAGGAGCGGAAGTGCAATCCAGCGTTGGGGCGCATCCATCACGTCGCGAAACAAGAAGAAGATGAGGCGCCGCCTCACGTCACTCTCACAGCAAAACGCTCGCGTGGTCAAGAGCGCAAACTTTGAATCCGGCACCAGCGCCGCGTTCTCGCGGGCCGGTCCGGGACCATTCCGTGCAGCGGGGTGGCCGCGCCCGCCGCATTCGTTTGTACTGGCAAACATTTGAAAAAAAAAACAAAGTCCGAAACGCCCGCTTATGAAAATCCAAGCTGCCTTGTCTTGCCTTAAGCCACGCCCACTCGACGGATCCACGAACACGAAATCGATCGCCATCTCAAATCAGTCGGCCTCGCTCCAGTTTTTCAAACGCATCGGTTTATTATGAGACTTTGTTGCGTGTAAAGCGGCGCCCTGCACGGCTAAATTGCGAAAGGTGGCGAAGCAGGAAGCGGCCCGCCGTGCGTTAAAAGGCTCCCAGATGCGTTCAAGTGAGCACATTTTGTCCATCAAATTCAATCTCAAAGGCTGCGGCGGAGCACAAACACAATCAGAGTCTCCGGAGATGTCATTTAGCGCCGCTTATATACTCGCACTCCCGTGTTCTCACCTTCTCCCTGACCCTCGGCGTTTCGAAAGAAATTGACTTTTCCTTTTTTCCCCCCTCGCCGGCGCGCAGACCAACGCATTCATATTCATAAAGTGGATGTGACATTAAGAAGGAGGGAAGAAAAAAAAAACAAAAAACAACACTTTTGATGAAATGAAATATGACACTTTCTTTCGAGCCGCGTGGCATTTCAACGACGCCGAACAACAAAAGTGAAGAAATGTTGCCAAAGAATAAAAGTGAGTTTGAAGACGAGTGTGAAAGATTGGGCGGCGAAGGCGCTCGTGTGATGCGCTCTCTCGCTCTCTCTTACGAGTACCGGTCTAGAGGCGAGTAGCAGCGTTTTGGAGCAACTGGAGACGCTTCGTGGAGGATTGGCTGACTCCGAAGTGGAGTGCGTTGTAGTCATCCGGCAAATCTCTCCTTCGTATCTTGCGATGTGTGTTTTTTTGAAAGCCCGCCATTTTCTCTGGTTTTTATTCACTGCCCTCCAAAACGCTTCACACCAGAAGCAACTGCTTTGTCCCGAGTGAGCTTGCCAACGTATTTACGCTACTTCTGAGAGGATGTTGAAATTCGGTGGGGATTTTACGCATATTTACCAGTGGCGCACCACCTCAAGAAGAAAGAAACAGATTGCTTCATCTTCAGGAGCAAGCGGCTCGGCGCTCTCCCATGCCGACCCCCGGGGGGGGGCGGCCGTCTTCTGATCGGTTGTCTTTTAACCAAATATGAAGAGCGGAAGTGCTTGTGATGTCGAGTCGACACGCAAAGAGTGCGTCGGGAATTTGGATCTTGCATCCCGAATGAAAAAAGGCTTACGAGAGAATTTGGAACTTCTCGTGTGATCTTCGCTTATTTGCAAGTGAGGTTGTGGGTTCCAGTCCGGGTGAGGCGGCTCCTGTTGCCCTAAATGAGAACTCGCACAAATGGATTCTTCTTTTCCACCATTAACATCGATGGACGGCGAGCACCTGCCAGGCTCCGACTTCCACCGCAACGATTCTCAACGACGACGCCCGAGGGCGACGCCCGGGAAACGCGTTGCGTGACGTCTTCTGGAAGAAGTTGGATGTTATCTTTCCACGTCGTTTGTTCTTCGCTATTTTTACAAGCGCCTCGCTTATCTGACTCGATCTGCGTTCCGCTTCAGAGGAGAGAGATTAGCATGTACGCTGAGCGCTCGTGGCCCGCGGCGTCGTCGGGATGACGATGAGCCGCCAGAGCCTCCGCGCGGCCCCACGAGGTCCTTTTCGACGCTACCGGCAGACGGGGGGGGGGGGGGGGGGGGGGCGTCTGCATGGAAGGCCACGGCAAAGACCGTTTGACACCTCAAGAGTGTGTCGGGGTGTGTGTGTGCAGCGTGGCGAGCTGTCAAGCTTGGCGGCAGCGAAACGAACGCGAGCAAACGCAGGGGACGGCAAACACGCCGAAGCCGATCAACGACAAGACAGATGAGGTAAAGGAGGAAGGCAGGGTTCCATTTTCCCCTCAACAATCAACGTCTGCCATGTTGCGCTTTGTGCGTCTTCGCCTCCAGACGTCGCCTTGACAACAAAAAGTCGGGAAAGTTTGCCGCGACGCAGCCACGTGTTGGCGGTTGGCCTACTTAGCGAGCGCACCCGATGAGCTCATCGGTCGGCCCGAATCTAGTAGTGAGGGAGACTTGAACCTGAGTCAGCAACACGGCGCGCTAGCGGTTAAGCACGTCTGCACTGGCGATGGGGAGATCCTGGGTTCGAGTCTCGGCTCGCGTGTCCGTCGTTAGCTTCGTTAAAGGCTTGAAATTAGCAATGCTTGGGATGCTTCGTTGTGCCCTGGCTTTGAGTGATGAACTGTCAAGTGTCGTCCAGTCTTATTTTTCGAGAAATATATTGCATTGTACTGACAAAAAGATGCATATTTGTCATGTTATTATTATTATTATTAAGGAAATAAGTAAATAAAGCCAGGATTTTTTTTGTCGACGTAACATTTTCTCCTTCCATCTCCTTTTCAAGGCAGCTTTTTTTTTGTTGTTTTGTTTTGGTTTCGTTGTCCCACTGTTTGAAGGAACCCCAACAACATGATTTGAACGCGTCGCGTCATCCGTCTGTCCGGCTGTCCATCTCACACACGCACACACTCGCACGATGCCATGTGCTTTCTTCAGCATATTTTTGCATCATAAGCAGCGAGGAAAGTCAAGCGACAAACACTTCCCACGCACCTTCTGCCATCAGCACAACAAAATGGACAACTGGAAAAACACATTTCAAGGAGACCGTTTATGGAAAGTGGACATGACGGATGTCTCGCGTGCCCAAAAAAAAAAAAAAGTTGCGCCTCTGTGTGACGATCTGTTTCACAAAATGAGTGCGCAAGCAAACTCTGCATTTCCACCCCACTGTGATGTCACAGCGGGGCTAATTCATGATTGCTTTGGTGACATTTTTTGGGGGCAATTTAAAAAAAAATGCACATGGGTGACTGTGAATAGCCAAGCGCAAATATGAAAATGGGACTTTTTGTAGCAAATTCTTGATGTGATTGTTGTTAATGTTGTGAAAGTCGGAGGTACAGCTGCTCTCACACACACACACACACACACACACACACACACACGTCCATTGGGGCCATGAACACTTGGGGTTGGCCTACTTCCTTCCTGGGTGAACGTATGCTAATCCCCGCCTGTGCGATGTGCGTAAGCTTATTTTTAAACCCGCCTTACACAAGCACGTGTCCACTGCGTATTCAACACAAACGCGGCTGAGGGATGTCGGTGAGCAAGACCGGGGGCTTCTCACTTAACGAGCTTTTCGGCCTTTTGAATTTTCCATCCGGTTACAGTAGTCAAATCCAAGGTGGCCAAATTGCTTTGACATGAATACGACTTGTGAAGAGGAACATCAGAGTGATTTTAGGTTCTACGTTTTGGCTTCAGATGAGGCCATCTGTCAGATCAAGGAGGACACTAACGGTGACAAAATTGGATAATCGCGGCACCGCTGACCTCGCGCTCTGCTCGTGAACTGATGCAAACAAGCATAAAACAAAACCAAAACCACCCAAATTGTTTCGATTGCTTTGTGTTGTGGTGTCAAAGTGCCACACGTGTCGATTTCAGGACACACCGGGGCCAATGAGGGCAGAACTGGGCAGAAGGGACTTGGTACGCCCCAAATGAAGTTTCACGATTTTCAGTTCGGTGACTCTGCAAAAAGCAAAGTGAGCTTCCTGTATTCTTTTTCCACGATTTGATGTCCAAGTGGCCGCCAAGCGCTGCTTTTTATTCTACATGACGTCACTATTTGCCCTACGAGGGACGACACAAGCAGGCAGCAATGTGCATGAAGATGCCACCGCAGCGCCACCCGCAGGAGGGACCACCTCTGCTACCTGTTAGTTTGTCTCCTCCAAAAAGAAAGAGATTGCCATCTTAAACACACACACACACACACACACACAGGCGGGTATATCGAGATTTTAATTTCCTCCCGGGATATGAGCATGCCGTGTTAATAATGCATGCTGGGACGCTGAGTCCAGATCGAAGCAGGCAGGCGTGCTGGCTGATTGGCGCTTTGATCTGATGTGCACTAATAGAGGCCTTGATGGTGGTGGGGGATGAGGCGTTGTTCATCTGTGGGGGGTGGGGGGGGGGGGGGGTTGTTGTCTTGTCTGGTGTGAAGATGAAGTATCATCCAGTATATTCCCGCGCTGTCTTCCAAACGAGCTCGCACCTCCAGACGGCGAGGGTCGCGTTTTTAATCAAAAGCTACGCCGCCGCCGCCGCCGCCGCCAAATCTAATGAGATGATCTGGGCGTGGCCAAGGTGAGTGAGAACGGGGGGTGCGGATTCTACGGAAGAGGGGGAATACATTCGAAAGCAAGCCGGTGAAGCAACATGGGAGTAAAGTCACTCAAACGCATGTTCGTGTTCTGACAGTCATTTCCCGAAGCTTTCCAAAACCACCACATTGATGCTAATCGTTAGCATCTCTATGGCTTCCTGAATAGTGCAAGATAGAAAAATATGTATATACTGTACTGAGGGCTCAGCTCATCTCTTGGTTCTTCATTACAGCAGTAATATCCGTTGTTCATCACAGAGCATAAAAAGATACGGCCATGAGTATGGTCATATTAACTGTCTCCACATGTATCACCGTATCGTTTGTATTCAAGTATCAGCCGCTTAAAGGGTAACAACGCTGCTACGTCGATGCTAATTGTTAGCGCGTGTGAGGTTGTTTTGAATAGGCAATGTGGAATACCATTTTGTAAAAAAACTTTAATGTCTGTGAAGGTAAACATCAACCGCGACGTTCACGGCAACTGCTGCGACTTTGACCCGCCGCTCTGCTACGTGCAGAAAATGGAGCTACGCGGCGGGATGACGCCAAAGCGGCAAACAGATGAAGGAGGGACTTGGGGAGGGAGAATAAAGACAACAATAACAACGAGCAAAGTACACCGGCCATGAAAAGGTAAAGAAAAAGCAATAAGCCTTCCGTGTCATCTTAATGAAGTTGCGACCCGGCGACTTTTTTTTTCATTAGTTTTTTTTTTTTCTTTGCTCCGTTTTATGCGCCCCGTGGTGCCACGTTATCGCTCCCCCTTTCTTGATGAATATTATCATTTATTCATTAGCGCTTGGATTTGCACATCTCAACACCTTTAGCCACCAACAAGGGACACAATCACACTCGTGTGTAAGGGGCTTGCCAGACACTCCGATGGCGAAAGGTACTGTCGCCATCGCACCAGATCCTGACGCCATCTAATTATCAGATCGCAGGATATTTTGTGTGGCAATTACAGCAAACTCCCGCTTCGCTGGGTTCAGCGTGAAAGGTACAGATGAGTAAAATGGAGATTTCTTGAAGGAACTGTGTCTAAAGCGGCTGAGGGTGCGTGTGATGTTGAGGCAAAAGTCGATGTATCGTCGACTTAAAACGAAAAAAAAATCTACCTGGAGCCACATGATTATATTTTGTGCAACCACTTAAAATTTGAGTATATTCAACACACGTTTTTTTTTGTTTTTTTTTCAGTAAAGGTTTGACACCAAGCATACCGGATGCTGAGTTTGTCTTAATTTTCAAGCCGTGCCAGGCTGTGAGTGGGTCAAAGTCTCATGATTTGGTTTGGGACCAACAGGGGGCACTGTAGGGCTCCCCCCTGCAGCTGCTCACCTGTTGGTCGTTATGTAATTATTAGTTGTATAAAAGGACTCCCGCCCGAACACTCGGCGTCGAGTCATTGTTTGCTCTTGGCTACTGTCATGTTTGTTTGTTGCTGTTTGTTCCTGTCAGGTTTGTTTTGGTCACGGTTCTGTTTTAGCTTCAGTTGCTATTTTTGTTTGCTACTTTGGATTCGTTTTGTTCTTGGGACTTACTTTTGGATTTAGTTTTGTCTGTTTTAATACAATTCATCAAGTACAATCTGCTCCTCGCTCCTGCCCGCTTTTTAGGGTCCACCACCACCTTGCTACGTGACACAAAGAGCACGCAGGTACAGCAAATGTCCATCTTTTGTTGGGTTCCGTGTGAAAATCTCATGGTTTCAGCAACACGTCCGAGTGTGGCGACGTCGACGGGCCGCTTTCACGCAGTATCGCCGGGGGTGTGGCCACGGTGCCATGTCACTAGCGGTGTCTGTCTGGATGCGGTTCGTCCTTTGATGGTGCTGGTGGTCCGGCAAGCCCCGTGCCAACTGTGCTTTGGCAGCATACGCACGCAGGCGTGCACTCTGATCACCACACACTCTCAACATGGACCCAGTCAGACGTGGCGGTCGGCCATGCGACCCGCTGGCTGGCGGTCGGACACCAACTGTGTCGTCGTCATTAACGGAGACAAACGTGAGCTCACGCCAGACCCGAGGTGTCGGCAAAAAGTGCTTAGGGACTCGCTCAGACCCTTAAAAATTGGAATGACCTCATTTTTTTTATCCACTTGTTATTATTGTCACTTCATTGTATCCTATTTTCTCAAAATGAAGATTTTTTTTTTTATGATGGCATCAGCAAAGTGACACAACACTGCAAGACATCACACAAGCAACACAGATTGTGATCCATGTATGTTGTTTTTGTTGTTGTTTTTTGCAGCCGATGACATGCCCATTCTTCTTTCCGCAAGTGGCAAAGATGTCATTTTTAAAACACTCATTTCCCTGGAAGAGGTCTCTCGTGCTTTGCAAAATGATTGACGAGCAGCATAACACTGACGTTCCCACTGATGAAGATCAATTGAAGTTTTTTGGGGGGGGTTTGTTTCTCTTCGGCTTTTTCACAGCGAAACAAAGATGCGGAATGACGCAAAGTACGAAGCAACTGTGCTCATTCTTCTTTCTTGCAGATGACAAAGGAAGTAGCTTTGAAAAGGCATGTTTTTGCAATTGAATTTGCAGGTGGGAATGGAGTGGTGGAAAGCAATCCAAGTTTTTAATTTCATTTAAAAAAAAAAGAAAACACTTGACAATTAAAAAAAAAAACATGACCTTCCACTTTGTCAATTTAGAAAAGCTCTCCACGTGTGGAAAACAAATGCTGCTCTGGGAATTGCAAACATCCACTCTTTGACTCCAACGTTAAAAAGAAGAAAGTCATGCCCACATTTTGTGCCATTTGAAGATGAAATGGCAGATTGAGTCGGTTGTTAAATTCCCCACTTAACGGCCGGGGTGGAACTCCAGACACACAACTACGGTATTTGTATACAACACATTAAAAAGTCCATTTCCCATAACTTGGCTGCTTTAAGAGAAGCAGAGCATAATGATGAGAAATTTAGAGAAGGACAAAGTGATGACTCAGCCAAGGTACGAGAGGTGGCGACTAAGCAATGAAAAAAAAATAAAAAAAAAGGAAAAGGTCAACGCTGCGTACTTCACTCTGGCAACTAATTGACGTTGACTGGAGGATGAGGAGGGAGGATGAAGGGAGGGGTCACAAGCTGAGAGGGGGGAGGAGGGAATGGTGGCCAAACCAGATGAGAAGCAAAAAAGATAACAGGAAAGACGACTCATTCATCTTGGTCTTCCGGCAGCCTAATGACCAATTTTCTGTGGGTGAGTGTCTTTGCGCGCGCGCGCGTGCGCGTGCGTGCACACGCGTGTGCGAGCACGCGTGTGCGCAAAAGCGACAAGCTGCCATTGGGAAAGACAACACTGCCCTCTAGTGGTTACAAAGGCAAACAATCAAAACATCAATGCAAAAAAAAAAAAAGGAATTTATAAAATATTTTACTGTCTTGTCTCTTCTCGTCGGGCATTAGTATAACCATTTTTAAAAAATTGCAAAATATTAAATTCTCAATGTTCAATGACAAAAAACAAAAAATTAAAATTGCTGCCATGTATTGACCGGCGCTGTAGCTGTCTACACTGATCGTCACTGTTTATTTAAATGGAATGCGTGTCAAGTGGCGCGTGGCTACTTACTAGATCGTCCAAAATACTCAAATTATTGATAAAATAACTCGATGAAATAACGCAAATAAATGTCATGATTTGGTTTGGGACCAACAGGGGGCACTGTAGGGCTCTCCCTGCAGCTGCACACCTGTTGGTCGTTATGTAATTATTAGTTGTATAAAAGGACTCCCGCCCGAACGCTCAGTGTCGGGTCATTGTTTGCTCTTGGCTACTGTCATGTTTGTTTGTTTCGGTCATGTTTCTGTTATTGAGCTTTGAGCTTCTTCCATGGTTTTGTTTGTTACTTTGGGTTCGTTTTGTTCTTGGGACTTTGTTTTAAATTTAGTTTTCTGTTTTAATACAATTCATCAAGTAGAACCTGCTCCTCCCTCCTGCCTGCTCTTTGGGGCTTACCACCACCTTGCACGCGTGACAATAAAAGGCTGTTTCGCCAAATAAACGCCGCATGTACTGTAAGTCAATTCAAATTGCTCCAAAACTAAGTCGATCGAAGCTTACTTATTCGTTTTTGCAACTTATTCGAATCTGCCCTGGGAGTGTTGGCACATCTCGCCCGTTTTTTTTTTTTTTGTTTGTTTTTTTTGTTACACGCTCCCTCACGAGTCTAAACGCTTCACAAAGGCACAATTTGTGACAGCTCTTGAATTGCGCGCCCCCCCGTCCCCCGTGGACCAAATGACGGATCCAGTTGACGCAAGCAAACGACGCCCTCTGCTGTTGTAAATCTGCCACCTCAAAATATCAAACGATACAGGACTGGACAGTATTGCCTTTTCAGTGAGCAAATCTCAATAAAGGAGTAAATTAACTCATGTTAAAGAGGATCTATGATTGCTTTTTTAAAATAATTATGTATTTTCTCTTCAATTAGTCAAGCGGTTCCCACGTGTCAATAAAATGCTTCAGAATACTCCAAGTACTGTATAAGAACACTCGTTAATCATTTTTTATGCTTTCCCTGAGTCCACTGTATATTCGTATGCGCAAACACCAGAGGGGGCCCCAAAATGTCCTACGAACCGACGTAAAAAAATAAAAATAAAAAAAAAACGGTTTACTGCAATTCGTTCAATTCTATTGATCTATAAATTACGGCCTGCTTTGATAAAGTATGATAATATTTTAGAGTTGTGCGTTTTTATTGTGTTTTGGAATGGATTTCTGACATTTCCATTCAATTCAATGACGTAAGAAGATTTGAGAAAGAATCTGAAGGCGCCAGGCGCACACCGTCTGTCCCTAATCAAGTGTCCGGTGTGTCACCTGGCACCTGCATGGCGAGCACTTCCGGCCAATGTTGTCTCCGCGGACCAGACTGGAGTCTGCACGTCCTCCCCGCACAGCAGACGTGCTTCCCGCGTGCGCGTGCGCGTGCGCGCCGAGGTAGTGCGGCGAGTCAAATCAGCAACCGCGGAGGAGCTGCTGCGGCTGGAGGCGACCTACCGCGTGGATCCCGCCCCTCCCTCGCCGCCCCTGCTGCGGTTGTTTGCGGCTGTCGGATACGCCGGAATCACCCCCCCCCCCCCCCCCCCCCACCGAACAACCTCCCTCCCATCCCCAGCTCGGTCCACAAACAACATGACGCGTGCGGCGAGTTTATCCGGATTGTGTGTTTTTCTGGGCTGGGATTTCGGGTCCACTTGTTCGTCCACGGGACACCCGTAAGCGTCGCGGTGAGTGTGGGGAAGGCCGCCCGGACCCCGGACCCCGTCCCGACCATGGTGGTGTTCAACGGGCGGCTGCGCATCCGGATCTGCGAGGCGCTGGACCTGAAGCCCACGGCGTGGTCCCTGCGTCACGCCGTGGGCGCCTCGGCCAAGAGCTCCAAGGGCTTCCTGCTGGACACGTACGCGGCGCTCAACGTGGACGAGTCGCGCGTGGGCCAGACGTGCACGCGAGCGCGCACCAACAGCCCGGCGTGGAACGACGACTTCACCGCGGAGGTGCGCGACGGCCGCGCCATCGAGCTGGCCGTCTTCCACGACGCGCCCATCGGCTACGACCAATTCGTCGCCAACTGCATCATCGGCTTCGACGACCTCCTGCAAGGCGGAAACAAGCACTTTGAGGACTGGGTAAGCATCTTTACCCCCCCCCCCCCCCGCCGCCCTCCATATTTTTTCATTTTTTTACAGTGATTGGTTTTGGGTTTGTTGTCCTTGTTTGTCACGTGACTGCATAGCAGCATGTGCTCGTTTGATTGGCTTTCCTGTGTACTGATAACTGACGTCAACATTTTCATGACGTCACGGGAATTCAATCAAAAGAACGTAGCGATTTCGATCCTGTTGTTGATATTGCTTATCAATCCGATTCCTGATCAATTCTCGACGCATTATCATTGGGCGAGGAAATGAAATGCAACCAATTATTTCTGATCATAGAGGAGATGGACACAATCAGCTCATGATTTATAAAAAATAATCGATTGATCTGTTGAGAATTTTTTTTAGTCAATGATAAATAGAATAAAACAAAATCAACTTTCAAAATGTCGCTCTGTTTGTTCAAAGACAGGAGCGTGCTTTCAAATGTGTCATCAAATTGACAACAGAAACAAAAAGTGATGATGATTCGGTTCCGAGTTTGGCCTGCAATGCGTCTGAAGGTGTGGAAACACCGTTGCCGATTGTTTTCCAAAGAAAAAGGACATCTTTTCAAGTATCTTATTTTGACAGAACGCATGTATAAAAATAGACAACAAGACATAAATATCAAGTGGTCGTCGTGCATGTGATGATGCTCTCAAACTGTCATCGCGAGTCCCCCGTCCTCGTGTTATCCTGCCGGCATCTGCACGACACTGTTTTGCTCATTTTTTTCAGATCGCTTTGACAAGGTTGTCACATTCTCTGCTTAAAGGCAAACAACCCGTTTTTTGCTATGTACTTGTTGTTGCTGCTGCTGCACAGCCGCTCAATCCGCTCGTCTCCAGAGCACAAGTTGACGTCAGAAATGAAGCGGTGACTCGGCAGGTGCCGACGTTTTGATGTCCTTTCCCGCTGTACCGAAGGCGCACTTGAACAGGCGCCGTTTTCCCGACACTTGATTAGAAGCTTCTGCGAGAGGACGCCCTCTGCGGCGGTTGACGTCTCCAGAGAAAACAACAGGCAGGCGGAAAAAAAAAAAAAAGAAAAATCCGCTCGCGGCAGCGTGTCCTCGCCTGCCCTGATTGCGTCGTGACACGTAAACATCGCTCTCGCATGCATGTCGGATGACTTTGGAGGCGGACCGGATCATCTTCGGAATCGGCTTCTTGTTTTGTTTAGCTCCAGCTTTGCGAAATCCTCGCGAGTGGGCCCGTCGTTTCAAAGTAGCAGCGCGAGGAACATCTGCAGCGCACTGCAGCCATTCGACTCCGCGTCAACATTGTTTGCCAATCGAATGGAGCCGAACGCCGCCGGTTCCAACGAGTTGTCGACTCCGTCAGCCGGCTTGGAAAATTAGGACCGGAAACGGGCGTCGATGCTCTTTCGGCCACTTTTTTTATGAATGAAACAAACCTCGTCAAAGAATTGCGTCATCAAAAGACAATTCCCAGCACACCTGGCCGGCAGATTCAATTTAGATCGTCATGCTGCGCCGCCGTAGCCAACGATGAAGAACGAACACAAGAAATAGTCCACCGACCCACGTTTCCTTTATGCTAACGTTAGCTTGAGTTAGCATAAATCGTCCTGCACGATAACGTTTGACTTGTTGCTCGGAAATACAAGAAAGGCCGCGTGACCTGACCTCCTCTTGGCCCCGTTTCCCTGAGGGGGGGGGGGGGGGGGGGGGGGGGTGGACGGTCGGGCCCGAGGAAGCGTGCGCTGGCCACAGCGTGTGTAACGTGTGTGTGTGTGTGTGTGTTTGCGTCTAAAAATAAAGGCGGCATGAAGCAGGCTCGACTTCCTGTTTTCACTGTCAGTCGACTTCCCACAGAAAGAAAGAAGGGAAAAGAAGGTGCTACCCCCCCCCCCCCCCGGGCGCCTCCGCCAACGGTTCTCATGCTTCGGCGAGGTTTTTGTCGCGAGACGTGCGGTCAGGCAGAAGCGTGCGGAATGCGGCGCGCACCTTTGGCCGTTGCCGCCATCGTAAAATTCAAGCAGACGGGAGCTGCTCACATTCCGTCTGCCGAACGCGAATGATGCCTTTTAATGCTACGCGTCTTCAATGGACGTTGTCGGGAACCAGTTGCGGGAAGCTGAATGATATCTCTGGAAGACCCACAAAAAAAAACAACAAAAAAAACTGTCGATAAACGATCCGACAAAAGACACCAGAAGGTCCGCCATCGGGATTTGCGGCCAGCGACCGATTTGCGCTCCTTTTTGGTCATTTCCGGCAATCGTTGAAAAACAAAGTCGTGCTGGAGATTTGGTCACAATCAACTACGCAGACAAACGAAGGTTGCTTGATTCATCTTTTTTTTTTGTCATTCCTCATTAAATTCCGTTCAGGAGATCTGCCCCCCCCCCCCCGAATTCTTTCTTGACAAGAATCACTTTTGATTGAGGGTTATTCATTTCTCATATTTTGGAATTGTCGCCAACGTCAACGAGTTTCTGTGTCCATCTGATAAAAATGAATCGGCGGTCGCCGCGCTCGAGGAAACGCCGCACCCAAATCGGCTTTCGCAATGGCGTCGTCGTGCGAACGTGCATGCGTGAAATCGGCGTCGCGCGAAGAGATGTGAAAAGACGGCACACTCCAAATATTTGCGGTTGCTATGGAGACGCTCCAAACCACAACACCATCCGATGAGTATAGTGAGTACATTCATGTTTGAGAGTATCGACGACGACGACGCTCATGTTGCCCGCGCACATTTTTCTCATTCTCCGCCCACCCGCTCCGTGAAGAGTTGTTGGCATATTTATGTGCTTTTACTTTCTAGTTTTGTACTTTTTAGGGTGCGAGAAGCAGGCGATACCAAGGCAGTTGTGGGGTTTTTTGTCGTCCCCCCCCCCCACACACACACACAGCCACTGAATTGCCTTTTGGGGATCTCAGCATGCTTATATCCCAGAAAACCGGGTTAGCCTCACAGTGCAAAGGTTGTGGGTTCGACTCCGGCTGTCGGCCTTCCTGCGTGGAGTTTGCATGCTCTTTGCCCCCCACCCGTGCCTGCGTGGCTTTTCTCCGGGTACGTCGTTTTCCTCCCACGTTCCAAAAACATGCGTTTGCAAGTTAAAAGTTTCACGCAAACCACCTGATGAAATAAACTTTGGGTCAATTCTCGACATCATTTGTTGTCGCGGTCAAGTTTGGAAGAAGAAAAACGGAACGAAAACAAGGCAGGATGTTGTGCCTGTGACGGAGAGCACGCTTTGCGCCGACACACTCCAGAACACACACACACACACACAGTCTATCACAGCAGAGCATGTACAGAAGGCAAAGCGAACAGAGATTTGTGTTGCCTCTCCACTCCTAAAAGATCAACTCAAACAATTTATGTTTGGTTGTTTGGTTTTTTTCTTTATGCTTATTCACCAAATGACATCACAAACTTGACCGACACGGGGGTGAAGTTGTGTGCTTGGGTGTCTAGTTGAGTGGCAATACATAATCAAGTTATGGGAAGAGTGTGTGTGTGTGTGTGTGTGTGTGTGTGTGTGTGTGTGTGTGTGTGTGTGTGCGCGCGTGTGTGTGTTTCCTTCCTCAGGCCTTGCTATATTTGGAAGCGTGTCAGCACCTGCATGTCTGAGCGCGTTTGCAGGAAGGGAGCGATTGCGTTTGGGACGTTGACCTTTTTAAGGCCGCCGTAATGTCATCGGAATTACCGAAATCAATCAAACTCGCAATGAATGGTGTTTTTTTTTTGTTTTTCCTGCAACGGGTTGACGTGCGTGGCTGGCTTGCATGATCGGCAATACGCGGGTAAAAAAAATTTGTTACACAAAATAAAAGAGTGATCTGCATCTGGGTAACATTCGCGCGGCCACTTGATGAAATAAAACTTTTTTCCAAGTGTAGTGGGAAACCGGCACTCGGTCTGGTTCCAGCGTGGAGGTGGCGTGAATGACTCGTTCAAGTTTCTCCAGCAAATTTTCTGATTCGTTGTCGTGCCTCGGCTGCATGAAAAAAAAACCGCCCAATTTGCTGATGCAGCAGATTTGTCCAAAGTCGGCATTTCACCCCCGCACCGAACGTTCCCTTTCGCGGATGCAAAATAGTCACCTGCGTGTGCCCCCCCCCCACCCCTCCTCCCCCGGATGACCTTGAGTGGGTCAAAGTTCTGCTGTCACCGGAGCACGGAATCTTTGGAACACGAGGAGTCGGGATTCAGAGAACCATCGTAACGGTCGTAACTTTTGTTTCTCTCGCAATCAAACAGTCAAATTAAATCTTCAAGACGGGAGTGTGAATGGTTAAAAAAAAAAAAACCCCACATTTCTTTGTTTGGATCCTGGACAAAATGTCGTGACTTCCACGGTGCGTGGCAATTGTTGTGCAAGACGGCGCCGTCTTCTGCTTTGCCGAGTGAACCAACAAAGGCTTCGTCCTTGACGTGACAACTAAAACAAGGAATCAATCAAGGGACCCTCCCAAAGCAGTAAACTCTCTCACCCTCCATACCTCGTCTCTGCTTTCCATCTTCTGTTTACATATCGTGACATCTTCTCTTCGTGTGTGCGTGTGTGTGTGTGTGTGTGTGTGTGTGTGTGGACCTGCGGAGGCTTTTGCAACAGTGAGCCACAAAACCCTTTTGTACAGAGAACCCACACTGCAACAAATGTTGTGTTGAGGTTGCTCAATTTCATTTTGTCAAGTGGTTGCGTAAAACAAAATCATCTGGATCCAGATCCATGTTTTAAGTCAATGTGTCGTCTTTATTTTGAAAGGTTTGAAAGTTAAGGGGCCCGTCTCACCGGCCCGGAGACTCGCCGGTGACCTGACGCCGACTCGAGTCTCCGTAATGTCTCTTGAAGACTTGCCCAGATCTGTGCGACATCTCCGAAACGTCACGGAGACAAATTGTTTCGGCATCGCAACTCAATTTTACTTCTCCGGCACTTTCAAACAACCACCGCCGTAGCCAAAGCGCTCTACCTGGAGCGAGAAGAATTCATGCAAAAACAATCAAGTCAAAACAAAGGCAGTAGAAAGCACGAAAGACTCCAACTAAAAAAATCAAGTCTCGTGCTGAGTCAAAAAGCCTGAAAATAAAAACGAGTTTGAAGAGGCGGTTTAAAGATGGCCGGCGAAGGGTCCGATGGGCAGCGGGGAGCGCACTCCGCCGGCGTGTCGAAATCAGCCGTTGGCTTTTTTGTGTCCTGATCTTATTTCTTTTCTTCCTCCTCTCCGCTCTGTCTTGGCAGGTTGACCTGGAGCCCGACGGGAAGGTCTACGTTATCATCGATCTTTCGGAATCGTCGAGTGAAGGTACGATCGGTTCGCAGTTTTTAGAGCCAGCTGACATGAAAACTCACTTCGCTCGCTCACTGGCGTGGACGTTTGTACTGGTCCGAGCGTACATTTTTCAGCGGCTCCGGTGTGGAAGAGAGGCTCGCCCGGCTTGTCCGAGAAAATTTCAACTTCAACGTAACTGCCTCGAACGGCTTCGGATTTGGCATCAGCACAGCTTTTGAGTTGATGAGAAAGACGAGGCGCCGAATATCAGCTTGCCGCGTCCGCAGTGAGCCAGAGAAACGTTAGAAGTTGGACAATGTTGGCACGTCGCCCTCCAACAGAATAAGAAACCGAGTCCGATATGTGTTGCGGTAGGTCGTCAAAAGTAGGGCTGAACAATATGGACAAAATGTACGGTACGACCCTGAGTCGGATCATTGGGTACGCTGGTGCGGGGCGGCAAAATGGCCACGCGTTCTCCGTGTGAGCACGCGCGTGTGCGTCGGCTTTCAATTGTAGTCATTAGTGAAATGTGTTTGCACAGCCTCGCATCACATGTTTGACTTGAGAGCTGCAATCAAACTATTTAGCTCCTCCCGCGCGCTAGCGCGCAGGACAAAGTACCCTCTGTTGCTAAATACGCTCCCTGCTCGAACGCAACCCGATTCACTTCTGTGGAAGGAGCTCACGTGAGCTTGCGTGCACCAGACCAAATGTCCCATCGATAAAGGCGGGATGTCACGCGTGGTGCCACACAAAATAGACAAAGAACACACACACACACACACACCGACACTGCATCCATTTGCTAAATGAATGTTAACCTTTCAGCTGGAATTCCACACATTTGTTTGCCAAAGGGTGTGTGTGTGTGTGTGTGTGCGCGCGTGAGTTTTGATCCGTTTCCTTTCATTTTGGGCCACGTAGTAGTACAGTGCCATCTGGCGGACATGTGGTCAATGTGCAGCTTCATTTCAGACAAAGCCAAATCAATCAGCAGTGAGGCTTCAAGGTGAACTTTTATTGAGCCGGCGTGTGCATTTCACGTGCGAAAAATCTCGGAGACCAGCACAAACAAATGCGTGACATATCGGAAAGAGCGCGACCGCATCCCCGACATCCCTCAGAAGGAAGAACACCACGCTCTGCTCACCGTGCATACCACCACCCACACTGAGCCGTCTTATGAACCATTTCGGACGTGTTGAAGTCGGTGTTGGCGCTAGCTGGAAAAAAATGTGAGCGTCCGCCTTTCTTGTGATTTTTGGCATAGCGGCGACGGCCATCGGCGACAATGAGGAGCGCGTCTTTCGCCAGCGGATGCGTCCCAGGAAGCGGCAGGGCGCCCTCCGCCGACGGGTCCATCAGGTCAACGGCCACAAATTCATGGCCACCTACCTGAGGCAGCCCACCTACTGCTCGCATTGCCGCGACTTCATATGGTCAGTCGCACGCCAATCGCCATCCGCGCGCTTGCCCCCCCCCCCCCCCCCTCCCGCTAGATTGCGCTTCACCGGTGGCCCATTCCACTGGACTATTGAACAATGTCATGACTGTATTGATTTTGAAGCGCGACATTCATTATGGAGTGTTTTTTTTTTTTTTATGTCATCGCACACATTTGAAATGTGAATATTTGGGGGGGGGGGGGGGGGCTGGAACAGATGAATGGAATCCCCATTGATTTCAATAGGGAAAGACGATTTGAGGTCGTTTTGAGTGAAGCGCATGAATTCAACTTGTGCCTCAAGGGCCCCACTGTACTTTTCTCCATGATGTGTACAATGAATAATAGCCCCCCCCCCTCCCCGTTCCCACCCAAAAAAGCTCGGAACCACTTGGTCACGCTGTTAAAAGCAAAAGTGTCTCCAGACTTTTGAGCAAAATGCCCCCTTTTCTTACTTTTGTTTGTTGTCGTGGCGTGTGGACCCCCAGGGGCGTGTTGGGCAAGCAGGGCTACCAGTGTCAAGGTAGGCAAGGGCTCACCGCGGATTCCGTCCTGCTCCGGATTCACGTGTTGACGTGTTGCCTTGGGCTGCAGTCTGCACGTGTGTGGTCCACAAGCGCTGCCACGAGCTCATCATCACCAAGTGCGCCGCCATGAAGAAGCAAGAGGACAAAGCGGAGGAGGTGAGCGCCGCCGAAACGGAGCGCGGCACACACTTCAAGCCCAAGCATCTTCTTCTTTTTCTTCTTCTTCTTCTCCATGTGGTCGTTCCTGCGTGTCCCGCAGCCAGTGGCCTCGCAGCGGTTCAGCGTCAACTTGCCGCACAAGTTCCGCATCCACAACTTTAAAGTTCTCACCTTCTGCGACCACTGCGGCTCACTGCTGTGGGGTCTGCTGAGGCAAGGCCTGCAGTGCAAAGGTACGAGTGTGCCATTGGAGGCTTTTGTTTTCCAAAGACACCTTTGAAGGCAATTGCTGAGAGCGTGAGGCTCTTTGGCGCCATGTCTTTTTTCACGATATACTTGGTGGGCGGGAGGGGGGCACGGCTAAAATGGCGCCGCGTGACGCACTCCCCGGCAGTATTAGACCTTGAGTGGCTTCGTTGTTGGGTTAGCGCTTGGTTAGTTAGCTCTTGTCGCGACGCATTCAGCCCAAAAATGCATCTTCCCTTAGTCCACCGGTCCGCTGGCCTGGCCACATTAAAGTGCCTCGTTGTCGGACGTGCGGAAGTAGGAGAAGGGCAGACAAATAGAAAGACCGGGGCGAGGGGATGTGGTGACTGCCTTTAGAGTGCCTCAATGTCAGCCACGAGTGCGTGTCAGCCGTGGTCAGAAAGGCCTCAGGCTGGAGCAGTTGCTTTGGAGCGCCCCGTTGTAGCGGCGAGTGTGTGCACGTCACACGGGAAAAGGAGAAAAATTATTGCCCAACTTGACAGTCAAGATGGACTTCACATTGGCCTGGCACTGTTAGAGTGCCTCGTTGTTGGCCACGAATGAGCTTTTCAACATAGAGAAAAGCAGAAGACCAAAGGGTGAGGGGAGACTTTTCTCTATTTTAAAAGTCCAACTTGACAGCAAGGATGACAACGGGGGCTTTACTTTGCCATGACAGTTTTAGAGCGCCTCGTTCTTGCGGTGTGTAAAAACCTGTGACGACTCAGTGGGATTTATGTGCGCGTGTGTGTGTCAGTGTGTAAGGTGAACGTCCACAGGCGCTGCGAGAGCAACGTGGCGCCCAACTGCGGCGTGGACGCCCGCGGCATCGCCAAAGTCCTTTCCGACCTCGGAGTCACACCTGACAAGATCTCCAACAGCGCGCAGAGGCGCAAAAAGTCGCAGGTGGGCGTCGACTGCAGCCGTCTCCCCCAGCCAATCAGCTTTAAGCTGCATATTGGCGTTCTCCCGTTGAGATTGCGGCATCTCATTGCGCCCTCCACGAGGGCTAATTGATTTCAGTAAATCGAAATAGTTTAAAAAAAGGAAAATGAAATGAAGCGATTGAAATTCAATTGAATGAAAAATCATTTCTGGAAATAAATTACACAATCATTCTCGAGGGTGAAACATGAACAATTAATTCGATTTCAATAAAACCAAATGTTAAAAAAAAAAGTCAAGTCTGTGCTTTCCTGCCCCACAAGCAAACACTGGATAAGCAGTTCATAGATAGATGGTAATTACGATTCTTTATATTTCAGAAAAAAAAAAATAATTAATCATTCAGGACAAAAAATGTTTCTGGTTCAAAAGGGGGAAAAAAATGAATTTTTACATAAATATAAATAAATGTGAAACTTTGAAACGCAAGCCAAGTGAACCCACAAACAACAATTCAGTCTTTTAAAACATCGAATAATATCGAAATACACAACTGCAAGTTTTGAGATGGCGGCTGATGTCCCACATGGTGTCTGCGCAGCTCCCTCGGGCTCACAACCTCGAACGGCTTCCTCAGACCAAAGAAGACCGCACCAGGTCGGCCCCCGCGTCTCCGTGTGACCCGGGTACAGACCGTCACACCATCAACCAAGAAGAAACCCACCACCACCAAAATGATCATCATCCGCCTCTCTGAATATATCGATTATTTTTTTGCGTGTGCGCAGATACGAAGGATCTGGAGAACATCCGCAAAGCCCTCTCCTTTGAACATCGCGGCCAGGAGCTCTCGTTGCTCTCCGCCGCCGCCGCCGCCGCGGTCACGGATGAGCGACGGGAAAACGGCCAGGTCGAGGCCCACGCCGCCGCCGAGCCCAAAAGGATGGACCTGAGAGACTTTGTGTTCATCAAAGTGCTGGGAAAAGGAAGCTTCGGAAAGGTCAGCGCGCTCGACGCAGTTTGACGCTCGAGGGCGCAGGGGGGGTTCGGGGTCACGATTTGAGAGCAGAGAGTTGAATTCAACTCTTCTCCGAAATCGTCCTTGCTCATCGGAATCGGGCTGGCGGAATAAAAATCGACCGCGTCGGATAACTCGGCCACAGAAATAGGTTGACAAAAACGTTTTGCCTCAAAGCTTTCCCGATGGAAAAGTCAGCAGGGTCAATGATTGTAAAATCATTTTTTCGTGCAATGTATGGAATGTCACTGCCACCGCCCCCCTAAAAAAAAATGAAATACATTTTTGGAATGAAGAAGAAGAATGCCACTCGACATGATAGTTTCGAAAGACAGTCGTTGCTCTTCTCCTTTATGGGGTGTGCGACTCGGCCACTGGGGGGCAGTGTAGTACATCCAGACATTGCTTAATTGAGGAAAAAGACCATCATGACAAAACTGCAGTAATATTGGTCATTTTTCGCAGAGGATAAAGAATGCATGCCCGTAAGTATTTTTATATCGTCTGTCTCCCTGCGTTTTGATCGTTTGTGTTCAAGCAGAAGATTTTTATATTCACGCCAGTGTAATGATCCTATCTACGGCATTGTGTGTTAGCATTACAGCCGCCAAGTTTTGTTGTTTGGTTCAAGACGCAAGGT
Organism: Hippocampus guttulatus; assembly: GCF_054856545.1. Classification (NCBI taxonomy): domain Eukaryota; kingdom Metazoa; phylum Chordata; class Actinopteri; order Syngnathiformes; family Syngnathidae; genus Hippocampus; species Hippocampus guttulatus. The sequence goes on from NC_141270.1 coordinate 1,284,196, forward strand.
GCACTTCTTTTAGTTTTTATGTTTAGTTTGACAGTAAACGTGGCGGACGCCACTTTTTTTTGTCTTGAAGAACTATCTACTCTCTGCTGCTCAAACAGCGGCGCCTAAGATCGCTCGTGTGTATTTTTGGCGTTCAGGTGATGCTGGCCGAGCTGAGGGGCAGCGAGGAGGTTTTTGCCGTCAAGGTGCTGAAGAAGGACGTCATCCTGCAGGACGACGATGTGGACTGCACGCTGACCGAGAAGCGCATCCTGGCGCTGGCCCGCCAACATCCCTACCTGACGCAGCTGCACTGCTGCTTCCAGACCCAAGTAAGAGCGCCTGCGTGTAGCACGCACCGCCTGCAGAGGGCGCCAAATGGCCACCGGTTACACATATCTGCACCGGTGGCACAATTACAACTCAATATCAATTACGATCTATGAATTAGGAACGTTGAATCCCCCCCCCCCCCGCCCTCATCAATTGGAGCAAATAATTACAAGTATATTTGTAATATATATATATATAATATATATAATATAATATATATATATATATATATATATATATATATATATATACAGTATATATATATACTATTAATTTTTTTGGGGGGGGGGTATTGTTGCATATGAGCAATCTGAATGGCTGAACAAAAACTATGCCAACTCTATTGATGAATGCATTTCTTCACATGGGCACCCACCTGATCTCGCATGTGCATACCTTGTCTAAAACAAGTTACCCGGCGTGACACGGATCCGGAAAACTTCCCTCCATCGTGGGCAGGCATTACCCCTCCCACCATCAGGGAACTCCTCCGTACACAAATATCTTGTTTAAATACTCCCCAGGTGTGTTTCAATAGCATTTATGGTACCCAGTGTAAAACTTTACACACTGTTTTCAAATAATAAAAGCACGTTTAACATTAAGAGAGGCTGAGAGTGATGGACAACACATAAATATAGTTTTCTGTTGCCACACGACTTAACTCACCAAAAGAATCAATAGTCATGCGCAAAGATGTTCATTATAAAAGGAACCTACCGTTGTCTCTTTCTGTCTGCGTCAAAAGCAGGATTGAAGGGGATTTAGCGAACCCGAACCCTCACCCCTAACTTCTAGCCTAACCCTAACATTACCGTTCAAGAATCTTCAGCAAAGACGAGACTGAGCTTGAAATACTTCCCGCTTTCATTCTTCTTTCAAACAAAATAATGCATAGCCATCTAGTGATTGAGAGTGGAATTACACCCAAAACAGAGCTATAAGCTGAAATAGTGGCACCGCAAATTCTGAACTCACAATTGTACGGGTGGCATGTGGGTTACTGTTATTCCGTCCAAGTTGTGGCGGCACATAAGAAACAAAACCAAACAAGGTTCGACCAAAGCTGTCTCTTTGAACTCAAGCCGTCGACTGGCATTTTGCAAGAGTCGGCATCCGGAAGTACATATTTGTATTGTAGGAAATCATTTTCACCGAACTGAATTCTTTCCGGGTGCAAAGGAGGCACATACAAAGTGGATATTAACTTCATTTGCCTCACTGCTAATTCACGTGAGGTCACCCCCGAACCCCTTTCCCATTTTTATTTATTTAGAATGACGCCTCAACTCTTGAATTGTCAAATGAAAACTACGGAACAATGAAACGATGTTATTGCAACACGCTAAGCGGGAGAAAAGCCGCCGGCCATACATTGAGTGGCACTTTGAAGGGGCCCCTGGAAGGGCAACGACTTCCTGTGGCTGATGGATGTTTTGTCTAGCACATGTTGCATAAGTGTTCCCGTCACGGAATGTATGCGCGCGTTACGTCCGCGTCCGCGCGCACGCGCGCTGAAGTTAAAGCCGACGTCTTTTCATTTCCATCCGAGCCTGACGGCGCTGGGACGTCGACGCAGGTGCCGACGCTCGTCAGTCGACAAGCCAGCGAGTACAAAAGTGTGCGCCGCCGTGGCGACCACAACAAAAACTTGTGAGCTGAGGTTTTTGGCAATTCGGCAGCTTCACGTTGGACGTGACTCATGTCAAGGATAAAAAGTCATCATTAAAGGGGACCTCCGGGCAGCTTTCTTTTCAATAGTGTGCACCCTCCCGACCAACGTTATTATCGGGAAATATAAAAAAAGTACAAGTGAAATAAAAACGAACCATAATGTTGAATTCCAAATGACTGACACTGCCCTCCAGAAGTCTTAACACGCTTCAGAAAATCTGCATATAATTGATGCCCACTGAAATCCTTTGGGAAAACGAAAAAAAACAATTGAACATCCCCCTCCCCCCAAAAAAGAAATATTGCAATAAATATGTATTTTCCACCCAAAAAAATCTCAAATATATATCAAAAAAGGTATGTTTGCTATCAATGTTTTCGTGGATTTGGGCTAAACTTCCTCATGGATCTCAGCGGGGAAAAAAAAACTTTCCCTGAAATCGCAATTAAAAGCAAAAGAAGAAGAAGAAATTTCACTTTCAGCGCCTAAAAAAAAAAAAAAAAAATCAAATTAGGACAAAAGTTGCATCCACATCCTTGACTGGCTGAGGTCAACAATTTCAATGAGTGCGATCTTTGTTTATTTTCTCGGAAGGTTCTGGAACACTGCGTGATGGCGTCTCCTCCAGAAATCATCTATTCCTGTTATGTCGCTCGCACAACAAACACAAACAACACACACACACACACACACACACACACGCGCGCGCGCTGGGTGGGCGACCGGGAGGTCACATGACAGGTTTGCTCATGCCCGTCGAGTCGCCATCGCACACACACACACACACACACACACACACACACACACACACACACACACACACACAGGCTACAGACAAAGGGATTCTGGCTGCTTATGTAACATTTTTGATACTTATCATGTGTATTGTATGGACCCGCCTACCTGCCGCTCCACTACACACACACACACACACACACGCACATGCACGCACGTGGTCTCTGAGCAGCGTGTGATCACAACAAACAGGCCCTCGGAGACACACTGTATACACTGTACATTGACACACACACTTCCTGCTTTTGAGGTCTTGCGTAACGCCTGCTCAGCCGGCTAATAACGAGGTGACCTGTCGGACCGCCGCGGAGCCGTGTGAATTTGACATTTGCTTTGTTTTTGTTTTTAATAATCCAGTTGAAAAGTACGGAGGCCCTAAAGTGAGTGTTGGGGGGGGGGGGGGGGGGGGCGGCTAGCGCTCGCACGGGATAGACTTTTCTCGTTAGGACGAGAAGGTTTCGCATCCTGACAAGAAAGTTTTCTTGTTAGGATGAAAAAGTCTCTCGTTAGGGCGAGAAAGTTTCTCGTCTGAAAGAGAAACATATTTCTTTCTTTATGTTATTTTTTTTTCTCTCCCTGTCACTTTAGCGGCTCCGTAGCAATGCAATCCCAATTGCATTTCTTTGCGTGGTTTTGCAAACGTTGGCAATCAAATCCTCGGCCTCCCGCTGACAAGTCAGATGTAAATTTGGCCACGAGTTTGCCACCTATGACTGAGCGGGCCCTCGACGTCATTTGCAGGCTGCTAATCGGAATCACGGGGAAACCCGCAGAAGATTTTCCCTTTTTTTTTTTTTTTTTTAATGTAAATTTTTCAGTGAGTCCTGGAGTTCACCCACGACTTCTTATTGCGCATTTTTCGCCGCAGCCCAAATACACGCGTGGCAGTCATGGCAGACATTTTGCAAGCACACTTGACTCTTTTTTTTATTTTTTTTTGACTTCCTGTCAACTTTGTTGCGCCCCTCCCTTCTTCCTCCCCCTCCTCCTTGCTTTGCAATCAACTGTGGCATCGCGCCGGTTCTCCTTATCGGCCTAATTACAGCGCAGCAATGTAAATACGGTTACGCAACGGTAGCGGCGGCCGCATTCCGCTGAAGACGATTGCACGGATGGTCTGGAACGCCAACGCGCATCAACCCAAAAACACTCACGCGGTCAAATCATTTATATTGATGATCTTTGACAAAACCGAGTCCCCCCTGCCTCATCGCCAAATTCTTGGTTATACGGAGGAGATATAGATATGTAATGTGTATTTTTGTTTTTGTTTTTTACTGGCAATAAAATCTCAATCATTCAAGTAATGAAACTTGGATTTTAAGGCTTAAAATCAGACCCGAAAAAATGATGTATAGAGACAGATTCAAATCTTGAAATAAGATGCCACTAGCGTACGAGCTAGCACAAGTCAAAGATGAGCCAAGGCTCACGGAATCTTTTTTTTAAAGTAATTATGACTTAAAAATGCGAATTTGCTGTAGTCCACCGCCACAATTTTGATTGATATTTTTTTTTAATTCAACAGTTCACACCTAGATGATGAAAATTTCATGTTCTTGACAGTGCAGTCATTTTTTTGTTAAGAAATGTCAGATTGATCATCAGATTTGCAGCAAGATTGTAAAATAATTGATTGGCGAAATTTATTTTTTTTTTTTAACCCAAAAATGGGAATCATTTGGAATACAGTAATCCCTCGCTAGAACACGACTCATCTTTCATGGCTTCGTTACTTTCACGGAGTTTCTTTTATGCGGCTTTTTTTTTTTTTAACAACGCATTGTTTTCTGAATCCGGGACCGTAAGGGGACCGTAGACTCATGTCAACGGTCGCCACGCCTCATCGTTTTACAGCTTGCCAAAATGGCCCCATGACAAAACCCCACATTGTCGACGAAACGTTCTGTACAGTATTTCTTAAAACTTTCAGTTGTTTGCAGGCAAACGATAAATATCTATTTTTTTTTTAAAGGCTTTGGCCCCGAAAAAAAGCTTGAATCTTTGGTTTCATTCCAATACTTTATTGTATTGTGTAAGTAACTGTTGTAAAAAAAACAAAGACCACGACCTCACGAATTTCACTGATCACGGGTTCCTTTGGGGACGTAACCCCCCCGTGATAAATGAGGGATTACTGCACTGTCTTCTGTCACTTTTCGCGATCCCCCGAGATAGTTGAATTTCCGCCACATCGAGGTTTGATTGACGCCTTTAATAACGGTGAAGTAGCGGACGAACACCGCAGTTGTAATTTCTGTCTTATGAGGCTGCAAATATAGTGGCCTGGCCCGCTTTGGGGCTGACTGTGGCCCCCGGACTCCAATGAGTTTTTCATCCCTTCCATCAGCGGCGCGCTGGGCTGCGATGCGGCGGACGGCGTTTATTCATGCGCTCCGTGGTCGTGATTTGGGCCAGTAACACGAGCCGCTTGACCTTCTGGCCCAGCCGCCCTTTCGTGCATGCACGCGTGCCGTCGATGTTGTTGTGGAGGATGAGCAGGAGGAGGAGGGTGGACTCGGTGGGCTTGGCAAGCTTGGAGGGGTTGGAGGTGCTGCTAAGGCTCAAGGTACAACATACCAAAAACCAGAGAGGATTTGGACAATCCAGCAGGAAGTAAGCGCCTGACGGCAGTGGAATGCACTTGTGAACGTACATGGAGACGGTCGCAACTCCTCAGCGAGCTGCAGAAATAGTTTTTGTTTCTAGCATGAGGATAAAGAATATATGCCTGTAATAGCAGGGGTGTGGCAGCCCACGCGGGGCCACATAAAATGAGGCGGCGGACCGGATTTGGACTTCGGGCTGCGCGTTTGACACCTGCGGCTTAAACCCGCATTGTTCTTTGTTATTCACGTGTTGTGTTTTTGGCCACCGTCGGGCTGGAACAACATCAGGTGGGGGAATTTAGTCAGAATAAATTCTTGACAAGCTTCCAGGCCCACACATTCAGACACGTTTAAATGGCAGAATGAGCGCGTGGTAATCAGCGAGGTCATCTTTGGCAGGAGGAGGCTAAGCGCTAATAGCTCTCAATGTTCCGATTAAAATAAGCCAGGCTAGAAATTCCCTTTTTTAAAATGTTTTTTTAGAGGGGAGGGCTTGTGTGGTTTTATTTTCATTCTCACTTTCCTGCAGAAGACATCACAAGTTTGTGTTTGTGCGACTGCCCAGTGACCTCAGTGCACTCACTTCGCTTGGCCTTGATCGTAGTTAGCAAAATTTGGACTGGTCTCAAAGCGACCTCATGTCAAAAATGTCCCGTACACTCAGTCGACGGCATGGCCTGGACGAACGGGCCATTCCGAAGATCTTTCTGGTCTGATCCGATTTTAAAATACTCCATGACGTGTTTTCAAAGACCTGCTCCAGGGCAAAGGGCCCCGAGGACGACATGTCTCTCGAACTGTAGCGTTTGACACTATGGACCACAATATCTCACCACCTTGTCGACCGATGTGGCCAAACTTTGGATTGCTTCCGATCTTATCTGGCAGACAACCGCGTGCGTCAGCCTATGCTGTGATGTTTTTGGGGGTTCCGCAAGGTTCGGTTTCAGTGCCGCTGCTTCTCTCTTTGTATTTGCTGCCTACGCTTGAAAACAACATGAGAGATACTCGGTTGCCCCTTTTGCACATTTCGTGTCTCCCGTGCTTGTGGTCGAACACGACGCGAGGATGACTGGGGATTGTTGAGGAGAATCAAAATGCTCCTTACGCGCTCCCGTTTCCTGGTGGGCTCGCACAATGGCCTCGTCCAGATCCCTCAGACTCTTTATATACGCTGCTGTTTATATCACAACACACACGCGCACGCGCGCACGCACAGATCGACTTCCTACGTGGCAAAAGAAAGCTGGAATGCAGGAAGGTCCATTTTCAGCAGCAAGAGAACAGAGCTGGCAGGCTGCGCGACAGTATTGTGTGCGTGCGTGCGTTAAAGGAAGGGTGTCACACGGGTGGGGAAGGATCGGATCATTGTTGTCTCCCGTCGGTCAAATCGGTCCGGATTTCGGGGGCCTTTTATGCAACGAGCCGGCGACCGGTCCGTTGTTTGCCTTTTTGTGCCTGGCCATTGTCTGGCGACCAATCCGTCGCTTGTCTGTTAGCGCCGCGCGTGAGCGGGTGGCTAACGGCCCATCGTCTTGGCAAGAAACGCCACCGGCAGCCTGGGGCGTTTTTCGTCGAGTGCGGTTCTGGAGAGTCCCTTTGCGATGTCCCCCATCGTCCATCGCGCCCGATTCGAAGGATTAGGATGGTTTTGGAGCTGGAGGGGGGGCCTCTCCAGGGCCGCACTTGGGCACCGCTGCTCGACCGCATAGCCGATGTGCCCTGCCGTTGTCTTTCAGGAGCGTCTGTTCTTCGTGATGGAGTACGTGAACGGCGGTGACCTGATGTTCCAGATCCAGCGCTCCAGGAAGTTTGACGAGGCGCGCTCGCGATTCTACGCCGCCGAAGTCACGTCGGCGCTGATGTTCCTGCACCGCCACGGCGTCATCTACAGGTAACGCCCGGCGTGACGCTGCTATCTCGATCTTAGCGTGCGGCATCCAAAAAAAAAAAAAAAAACACCGTGATGCGGGATTCTGGTTAAGGGAAGCCGTTTTCAACTAAAAAGGAAAACTTGGTCAAATCCGACCGGAATTCAACACCCTCGTCACCATCGCCCACGTGATTAGGGAACGGGGATTTCGGGCGGCAGTTCAGGCCCTGCTCTTCTTGGTCTCGTAAAATAAGCTTCCCCAAAGAAATGTGACTCCTGTGCGACTGCGTTTGGGGGGGGGGGGGGGGGGGGGTTCCCTTTTTGTGATGCATTTTTGGACTGGTGCAACTGATATTCCTGAGCCACTTAGACTTTGGGAAATGTGGGATGTAGATTGAATAGACACAGAATAAACTCTTTCATTATTGAATTTGGACGACGGTGGTTTCCGGCGCCCAAAAAGCCCAAATTGACATCTCTCAAAGTTCGAATCTGACATGAGGAAGCATCGTTCATCAACCAAGGCCGGAATTTCTCCACAATATTCTTGTTTGAGCTCAAGACGGAGCTGCTCGTCAAACAAAGACTTGCTTTCACCACTTTGCTTCAAAATGAGCGGCACTTGGCCACCACTTGGGAGCGAAGAAGTCGCGCCAAAAGCAAAAAAAAAAAAAAAAGATGATGTGTCGTATCTGCGGAATTCTGCGTCAGCCTTCGGGCAGACGTTCTCAAGTGCCCCGAAGGAAAAACAAAGTGGCACTCGGAGTCCTTTCGTTCCTTCTGCCATGAAGCTCCTGAACGCACAAAACGCTCATTTGGCAGGATTTCATTTTTGATGCGGAGCGGGTCGTTTATGTGATTGATTTACTAATGATTTGTTGTTTTTTTACCCTCTGCCAAATTCCTACCTTGTTTGCTTTTCCATCTTCGCGTTTCTTCTTGCCCGACAATTTGCAGGCTACTTTTGCCCCGACATATCTCTTGGCCCTCCCCCCCCCCCCCTCTGGCTCTCACTGTCACGCTCTCTCTCTCGTTCTTTTTTGCTTGCTGTCCCTCTTTTTCTCTCTCTCTGTGTCTGCGCCGTGCTTCAACGCGTTTCTTTGATCTCTACTGTATCGTTCATTCAGGGACCAATTGCAAGTATGAAGGCACGAGCTGAAGCTAGAAATGACTTGCCCCTCGCGGGATAAATAAAGCCGCCCCCAATCTGAATGTTGCACAAGTTAGTGCGGTGAGATGAAGGTCAACCAAGGTCAACAACACCAAGAGAGTACATCACCCAATGGCAAGTTTGCCAAACAACCCATCGACTGCAGTCTCCGTCGACCATTTCTGACATCCGAGTTCTCAGGAGATTCAAGTGTCAATCAAGCCATTTTTTTTTTCCACCAGCGGCTACTTGATGGTCACGCCTGTCGTTCATGACAAATCAAAATTGGCACGTTCCCACCTTGCCGTTGCGCAAGGATGTGATTTTGCCGCTCTCGCCTTTCATCTTGTTTTCTGCGATGCTTTTTGTTTTGACACACACGCACCGTGACGTGTTCATTCACGGCGAACGGATTGAACGCCCCCCCCCCGATGCCAATTCACCTTCGCAACCCCGAAGAGACACAAACAGCAAAGCTTTTTTTTGTACTTGACGTCATCCTCCGCTGTCTGCCGTTGCCGCCCATCATTTCGCCACCGCTGGCGTCGCCTTCGAGTTGGACGGAAAGGGCCGGAAAAAAACACGATGATGTCATTGAAAAGTCGGAATAATAGTCGACGGGTTCCGACGGGTCCGGCGACTTGATAAAATGATAAAATGCGCGAAACCCGGGGGGGGGGGGTGGTTCCAAACGCAACGCTAAGCCAACAGTCACGCAAGGACCCCCTGCGACGTTGAGGCACACGCCTGTTGTGTTTTTTTTCCCCACGATGTTGTGTGTGTGCGGTGCAGCGGGAGAGGGGCAAGCTGTCCAAGTGTCGTCGGGATGTCATGGAAAAAAAAAGAAAAAAATCTCTCCAAGATCAACAGCAAACACAGGAAATGTCTTCAATTCAACCTGATTGCCGCATGAGTGTGTGTTCCCAAACAATGTTGAAGGTGCTTTCCGCCGCTCAGGCTGCACACCCCCCCCCCCCCACACACACACACACCTCCCTGCAGTTGAATCAAGTCACAGGCTGCTGTGAATAAACGTTCATGGTCTTTTAGCGGGACTCTTGTCCAAAGTCTACGAACGTGATGGATAATAATAATAATAATAATGCATTTTATTTAAAAGCGCCTTTCATGCCACCCAAGGACACTGTACAGACAATAAGAAAATACAATGTAAAAATTAGTAAACGAGATATTATATAAAAACAGGACATAAAATCATAAAAACATAGGAAATGGAAGAGCTATGTGTTGTAGGCAATCCTGAACAGGTGTGTTTTTAGACGGGACTTGAAAGTGGAAAGAGGTGTGCAGTTTTGGAGGTCCGGAGGTAGGTTGTTCCAGAGCTTTGGAGCAGCGTGACTGAAGGCTCTGGCTCCCATGGTGCTCAGTCGGGCAGGGGGCACTGACAGGCGGAGGGAGGACGAGGATCTGAGGGAGCGAGAGGGGATATGCACCTGGAGAAGGTCGGATAGGTAAGGAGGGGCCAGGTTGTGGATGGCCATATATGTATATAGAAGCAGTTTGTAATTGATGCGATGTTGAACAGGGAGCCAGTGAAGCTGTTGGAGAACGGGGGTGATGTGCTGCTGGGAAGATGTTTTTGTGATGATGCGAGCAGAGGCGTTTTGGACCAGCTGGATTTTATGAAGGGACTTTTGAGGTAGGCCGAAGAGGAGAGCGTTGCAGTAATCAAGGCGGGATGTGACAAGACTGTGGACAAGAATAGCAGTGGTGCGGGGGGTGAGGGAAGGGCGAAGTCTGGTAATATTGCGGAGGTGGAAATAAGCAGTGCGGGTGATGGTGTTGATATGCGAGTGGAAGGTGAGCATGCTATCCAGGATGACACCCAGACTCTTAACCTGGGGGGAGGGGGACACTAGGGAGCTGTCAATGTTGAAGGAAAAACTGTTTACTTTGGATAAAGTGGATTTGGTGCCAAGAAGGAGGACTTCAGTTTTATTAGTATTTAATTTAAGAAAGTTTGTTGTGAACCATGTTTTGAGTTCGGAGAGGCAAGAGGTGAGGGAGGGGGGTGGGAGTATGGAGTTTGGCTTGCAGGAGAGGTAGAGCTGGGTGTCATCAGCAAAGCAGTGAAAGTGGATATTAAATTTGCGGAGGATATGGCCAAGAGGCAGGAGGTAGATGATGAAGAGAAGGGGACCTAGGACAGATCCCTGTGGTACACCTGTGGTGACTGGGGAGGGCTTTGAGGTGAAGGATTTGAGCTGGACAAACTGAGTGCGGCCAGTGAGGTAGGAGTGGAACCAACTGAGGGGAGTGTGGGAGAGACCAATGGAGGAGAGTCTATTGAGGAGGATAGGGTGAGAGATTGTGTCAAAGGCAGCGCTCAAGTCTAAGAGGATGAGGATGGAGACTAAACCGGAATCAGATGCTATGAGGAGATCATTCACAATACGGATTAGGGCAGTCTCTGTGCTGTGGCGGGGGCGGAAACCGGACTGAAAGGGTTCATAGAGAGAGTGAAGGGACAGGTGGGGGTGGAGTTGAGCAGCAACAGTTTTTTCAAGGATTTTCGAGATAAATGGAAGGTTGGAGATGGGGCGGAGGTTATCAAAGTTGTTGGGGTCAGAGCCATGTTTTTTCAGTGTGGGGGTGATAGCAGCAGTTTTGAGGAGTGATGGGACAATACCAGAAGAGAGTGAGGAGTGGATAATAGCAGATATGAGAGGAAGCACAGAAGGAAGGCAGGATTTAACAAGGGATGAAGGGAGGGGATCAAGCTGGCAAGTGGTGGGCTTGGATTTGAGTATGAGGTTGGATAATTCAGCAGTCGTTGGTGGAACAAAACTGGAGAAGAGATGACAAGGAGAAGAAGGTTCAGATGGGGGGGGAGCAGGCAGGTTTTGATGGAGTTGGTGATGGATCTTAAGGATTTTGTGATTGAAGTGTTCCATTATGGAGTTGCAGGTTGCTGTGGAGTACAGGTGGAGGGGGAGAGAGTTTGGTGGCCGGAGGATTTTGTTCATGACGGAGAAGAGAGTTCTTGAATTTCCTTCGTTGGAGAGGATGAGGCCGGAGTAGTAGCTGGATTTGGTTTGTGCAATTTGGTCCTTGTATTTAGTGATATGGGTAGTGTACATGTCCTTATGGATGGTGAGACCGGTTTTCTTATAGAGTCGCTCAAGTTGGCGTTTTTTTGATTTCAATGATCTAAGAGCGGGTGTAAACCAGGGGGCAGATGTAGAGAATGAAGCAGTCCTGGTCTTCAGGGGGGCGAGAGAATTTAGAATATTTGTGAGGCAGGCATTGTAGTGAGCGGTGAGGTCATCCGGGTTTGAAAGGGCGTCTGGGGGCGGGGAACGGTCGATAATGGAGCAGAAGGTGTCAATGTTGATATTTTTGGTATTACGAAAAGAAATGAGGCGGGAGGTTTTGATTGTAGAGAGACGGAGTACGATGTTAAAAGTGAGGAGGAAATGATCGGTTTCAGGAAAAACATCAGCAGTGGGCTTGGAGGGGGAGAAGCCAGAGCAGCAAACCAAGTCCAATGTGTGGCCTTTGATGTGGGTGGGGAAGTCAGTAAGACAGTGTATCGCGAGGCTCTCCAGGTAGGATGTGAAGTCTCTTGTGAGTGGCAGGTCGGGGTTGTCCATGTGAATATTAAAATCTCCCAGCAAAATTAAATTTGGCGAGAGAGTGGATAAGTGTGTGATTAAACTGGAAAATTCATTGATGAAATCGCTATGTGGCTTCGGGGGGCGATAAACTGTGGCAATGATGGTTGGCGTGGGTCCAGGGAGTTTAAACACCATGCATTCAAAAGAGCTTGATGCAGGAACGGAGACTGGTAAGACTTTCCACTTCTCGCGGTGGATTACCGCGAGGCCTCCTCCACGGCCGTTGCCACGGGGACGGCAGATGTAAACAAAGCCGGGAGGAGTGGAGTCATTCAGAGCAGCGAAGTCGTTTGTTTGTTGCCAGGTTTCTGTTAAAACGAGGAAGTCAAGTTTGCGTTCGGCGAGGACGTCTTGAATGAGGTGACCCTTGTTCGTAAGTGAGCGGATGTTCAGCAGTCCAAAGTTGACAGCGGAGGTGTCATGTTTGATGGCGGCAGTGCTGTTAGCCGACCTAGCCAGGCGGGCTACTGCATAGTAGTTGGTGTTGCGGCCGCGGTTTCTGGGAGGACGTCGAGAAGTGGACCAGGTCGAGTTGATTGAGCCAGGATTTTTGTAGTCAACATGTCTACGCGACCCGCGGTGAATGTAGCGACGTCGAGGCAGGCGAGCGATGTCAGGATGATGGTGCAGTTCCGGCGGTGGAGGCTCCGGTGCAATCCTCCGGATCCGGAGAAGATCCGCGACAGAATAGTGGAGTAGTCCTGTCACTGGATGATGGCAGAACGTCAGAAGTATCAGAAATAACCCAAAGGCGGCGAAGTTGTGCCGCCCCATGACGAGGGAGAAAGGCCGGTGCGGTGACAGCCGGTAAGTTTAAGCTACCGGCGTTAGCCCGTGGACTAAGTTACGATTTGGGGTTTGATTGATCGGGTGAAGCTATGATTTGTTACATCAATCACAGTCCAAAAACAGAAGGGCAAAAGAAAAATCAGAAGAAATATCTGAAAAGTTTTGGAAAAGTTTGGAGTGAGAAGCGGCGACATACACGCCAGCGTCCTCTCACCCCGTCACCAAAAATCATGGATGATACGAAATGAGCTTTTGGGCATTGTGTGTGTGTGATATGGCGGCCAGATGGGCCTGCAATTCAGATGTCCACAACCCCCCCCCCCCCCCCCCCCATTGACAGAAATGGGCAGATGCTCCAATGTCTTTCAGGCTTCGAGTCGTCCATTTTGCGGCTCCGTTCATCGCTTTCACTTCATCTCAGGGTTTTTTTTCGGGGGGGGGGGGCGTGGGGGGGGGGGTGATGATGACCACCTTTTAAAATTAAATTGCACTTTGACTCGATTACTCAATAGGATGGCTTATTTTGTTGTCGCAGCCGATAAAGTTCACAAGAACAACCGACCGCCAGCAATAAAGTTCTCGATACGCAGATGAGATTTTTCTCGTCGCATCGCACGTCCCGCAGCGACTCGCCCCCATCGCCCGCCGACATCGCGATTGCGTTAACCGTCAACACCTGCAGCCGGCCCGGTGCCAAAACCTCATGCGACATCTTCAATGAGCTGCTAATAAATGAGATTTATTGCCGCTTTGTGGATCCGCAGCGCGCGCGTGTGGTGGGCCGGGCGTCGCCCGCGGGGGGGGCCGTGAGGATTTTTGGCCTGGGTGGGAGTACGTTTGAGCGTAACTGTTTCTTCCCCCCCCCCCCCACCTCACCGCAATTGATGATTCTTTGGGTTCCGAGGTCTCATAACGCAAGTGAACGCAATACGCACGCGCGTGGGAATCTGAGAGATGCTAACTGTGAAATAGCTCCAGCCAAGTGAATTTCGCTCCATTAGCGCGACGATCCCGACCCATGTCTGATGGATTTGCGGAATTTCATTGGAACGCCGGCTACTTTCGAATCAATATAGAAATAAACATTTCAAATGAGCGGCGGTGCGTAAAATGATTCTCCGTGCCACGGAGCGGGAGTCGAAATCTTCTGGCTGCGCTACAAGTTTGTCACCGTGGCGACCTTTTTATCCATTAAAGCTTTGGCTTTTCGGGAGAATTCCTCAACTTTTTTTACTCCGAAACAAATTGCGAACCGTCGCATAAGCAAATGAGAGCTGCGGCGCCACCCGGGACGGCCGCTGTACTTTGGAAGTGAGCGTGGCTGAAGGGCGGCAGTGGCAATGTTGACATTTTTCTCGCAGTCAACCATCAAGCGCCAAGCGGCCGCATTCAGCGTTGCCTCGGTCATCTCTCAACGCGTCGACGCTTATCTCCCTTCTGCTCCAGCGCTCGCACCCCTCCTCCTCCTCCTCCTCCTCCTCCTCCTCCTCCCGCCGCCGTCGCCCGGAATCACGTGACTTTCCCAAACCCGTCGCCACCAACCCCGCTGCGCGAAATTCCGCCGTTGTGTAGCTTACCGTACGCCGAGATTCACCGCCTCGCCGCGACCTGACGAAGATATTCGTTATTAGCGGCTAACTGTTGACTTCCACCCGACGAATCGAAATGTCCGCGGCAGCGAATGAAAACTAAATCATCTGCTTCCGCACTGCGCAGCATTGACTCAATTCTATTTCAACAAGTGGTTGCAACCAAGAAGAACTTGTTGGTGATTGTTTGCGTCCTGCAGGGACTTGAAGCTCGACAACATCCTGCTGGACGCAGACGGCCACTGTAAGCTGGCAGACTTTGGCATGTGCAAGGAGGGCATCCTCAACGGGGTCAGCACCAACACCTTCTGCGGGACGCCAGACTACATCGCGCCGGAGGTCAGAAAACAAAGTCGGCGCGCCGCATTGTAAGCTAGCCTTTTTGCCAGTGACAAAGCCTTGAGATACGAATCGAGTCCATTCTGGAGCGCGCGGTCGCTTGCCTTTGTTTTTGTTTTTTGGGGGGTTTTTTAGGGAAGAAAAATAGCATTCAACAATGAGATTGTACTTTTTAAAAACCTGACGAGTCGGTAACATCATGAACATTTCACAGTTTGCGCATCCCGAGTCAATGCTGCATCCAATTCAGTGTGTTGCTCCTTGTAGTGTGCCCCGCTTGGCCACCGGGAGGCAGTATAATAGGGTACAGTACACTCATGCGGGCACAAACAGGGAAGAAGAGACTTCCTCCTCTACGACTCCGTAAATTGCTGTAATGCGAGTCATTTTTCATAGAGGACATTGCCACTCTTGATGCTAATGTTAGCATGTGAAGAAGCCGCGATGCTTTGCGCTTGTTTGGGCCCAGATCCTGCGGGAGCTGGACTACGGTCCGTCGGTGGACTGGTGGGCTCTGGGGGTGCTGATGTACGAGATGATGGCGGGTCAGCCTCCGTTCGAGGCCGACAACGAGGACGACCTGTTCGAGTCCATCCTGCACGACGACGTCCTCTACCCGGTCTGGCTCAGCAAGGAGGCCGTCGGCATACTCAAAGAGGTCCGGGCGCGCGCGGGCGCCGATCGTTCGCGCGCACACACCCTGACCCGCTGATCTTTTGGTTTTCAGTTCATGACCAAAAGTCCCAGCAAGCGTCTGGGCTGCGTGGCGGCTCACGGCCTGGAGGACGCCATCAAGCTCCACCCCTTTTTCCGAGAGATCGACTGGGCGCTGCTGGAGGGACGCAAGATACGACCGCCGTTCAAGCCTCGCATCGTCAGTACTAACGCACGTCAGATGTGAAAGACGTGTTTGATGGTTTATTGTCATCTTTTCTCACCTCTTTTTATTTTAGATTGATCATATATCACAATGTCTACTGGAGGAGCATATTTTTATCTGATTTAGTGCCCCTCTATACTCGGTTCTCACAGCTTGATTTAATTTTTTTTTTTTCACCCACAGATAGATATTATTGATCTGTCTGTCCATCTCTCCCGGCTGCAACACGGCCCATTCAAATGATCCGCTCATTTTGATCAATGACTGCGTCATAGACGGGCCATTATTATTATTATTTTTTTTTAATCCGATTAAGTTGGCAATTGCACCTTGCTATATTTCTCGAAAGTCGTCTTTTCGGCATAACGAGACTTCTGTCCGTCAGCGCCGACGCTTTCGCCACATTTAACGTCCTCGGCCCACGTTTGCATGTTGTGCCGTTAGAAAACCAAACGGGACGTGAACAACTTTGACCAGGACTTCACGCGAGAAGAACCCGTCCTGACGCCGGTGGACGACAGCACCGTCAAGCAGATCAACCAGGACGAGTTCAAAGGTTTCTCCTACTTTGCGGACGACATGGCGGCGTAGGCCGGGACGTAAGGCCGAAACGCCGAACGGCGGAGGAGTCATCCGATGGCATCTTTGCACAACCGCAAGTCAGCTTGAGACCGCTTCCTCGCAAACTGCTCCGGGAATTAGACCAGACCATCTGGCTTCCAGTGTGGCCGGTTCATCTGCCGAGGAAGCCACGTCACACTTCCTGGCGTGTGTGTGAGTGTACCTTATCTGCGTGTATGTTTGGCCCTGAAATCACCCCCCCCCCCCACACACACACACACAGGTGGGCACCACCCATGATCTTTTTTTGACGCGTTGGAAACAAGCAAAGTGCATTTGGAGGGATCAAAGAGCAGCAGCAGTATTCACAGCACGCGTTTGTCGTCTCAGAAACGGCCGACATGCTTCTGGTACTTTTTTTTTTTTTTTTTTTTTTTGGACCCAGAAGTGCTGTCTGAGTGAATTCGGGTCAGCACTTGCAGGTCAAAGTTGTTCTGGTGTGACTTGCTTTCACTTTCCCCCGACCCCCACCTCCCCAAAAAAAAAAAAAGATCTCCTTTTGCCGGTGGCTCCTGAATAGTGCGGCATTTTCGTCTGCGTTGCCACGACTGCCGGACCTTGACTTGCAAGTTGCTCCGACCTGTGAGCTCCTGCAACTGTTGAAATGCCCTTCACAACTTCGCTCACGGTCAGAACTCGCAGAACGGGACACAAGTGCGGTGGAGTGAAATATCGCAAAAACATTCCCTCCTCCTATGATTTTTTTTGTTTTGGGGGTTTCCCCCCCCCCCCCCCCTGCAAGGTCGTGCAAGCGTCCAGATGTGATTGGATACGCGAGCTTGTCAGGATTTAAGGAGCATCCGGTTCCACAAAGTGATGTTGAGTGTTTCAAATGAACCTCCAATGCTTCACTTCCTGTAAGTGTCGCATACAAAATTACTTGCAGGCTGCAAAAGTGGCTGAACTCATCCATTCCTTGTGATTTTTTTATTTTTTTGCCCCTCCAGAAATCCCAGCGAGGAAATGCAGATTGATGAACAGCAGCTTATTTAAAAAAAAAAAAAAAATGTTTTCAATTGGTGAAAATGGTTGGCATATATTGTACTGCGCCCGAAGAAGATTCCATTTTTGGGGAATGAACAACGTCACATGTATGCAAATCAGCCGAGTCCCGGGATGCCTTCTGCTGCTGAGCTTTAAACCAGACGGACGGCTTTTTTTTTGTTGTTGTTTGTTTCCGACCTTTTTGAAATGTCAAAAATCAAATCGGGGATTCCCCGATGGCGAGATCGTCGCAGCGCCGCTTTACCGTCTTCCAATGCTTACTTTGCAATGAGACAGCCAAATAAATGAGCACTTCGAGGTAAACGTAAAACAATTTCGTAGCCATGTTTATCCTGATTTTTAAAAAAATTGAATTTGATGACGTGCACTTAAAACGCTAACTCAGCTCATGAACGTTTTCAAAATTCAGTCCCTCGAGCCCATTTGACCTTTTTTAGGCATGTCTCTCATGAGTAAAAACAAAAAAAAAGTCTCAATGCTGGGAAAGACGCAGGAAGTCTGCCATTTGGATTGACAGCGGCCATTTTAGCATGTCGACCAAGTTTGATGAGTTCCCATAAAACAGCTCAGTTCTGGAATCTTTTGAATATCCCCCCCCCCCCCCCCCGCAACGTAACTTTCCTTGTCATGGTAGCTTGAAATGTGTCGACCATGAGAATACCCACAAAAAGTGTCCAGAAGCCATGTGGGGAAACACCCTGGAAGTCTATAAATTTATGAGCCATTTGGCAACATCCAGCTGCCCCTTCTGCTTCTTCTTTGGCTCGAGACTTTGTCCAAATATGAAGAATGTATACTTGACAGATGGCGTTTCTTTCAAACTTGCTCTCCTCCCATCGGCCTCCTTCCATAGCTCAAGCCTTCGTCTTTTGCTCGCTCGAGTTTGCATTTGCGTCAATTCCCCCCTCGGCACCATATGTACTGTGCCCTCGAAGGAAGACAATCGATTTTTCATTTGCACACAAATTAATTAAATGTCATGACGTCATGATCAAACAACTCATGTTGGTGTGTGTGGGCATGTGTGTGTGTGTGTTTTTCTGAATATTTTTCTTGATCGCCAACAGCATTTTTGGAATGAGCGCGGCTTGAACCCTAACCTGTGGGATCTCATTTTAGCCTACCAGGGAGAAAACAATGACAATCAAACATGTGTAATCAAGACTAGTGTCGTCCGGAAAACGCACAAGCACCTTGGAACTTTGCGGTCGTCTGAATTCCTTTTCAATAAGTGTATGTACTTGTTTTAAATATAAAAAAAAAAGTACTTGTCATAACTTTGTAATGATGGAATATCACTGGGGGGGAGGGGGAGGGGCAAGAACGTTTCAAACCTGCCTTCGCATGAAAACCATGCAAGTGCATTTTCTTTCAAGGGCGGAGCCAGCTCGGTGGGGGCGTTCCCGAAGTGTGACTTGCAGCCAATGAACGTCCGGAGCTGCGACTCCACTGCCATTCACATCTTGCCTTCACGCACTCAAATCAGTCAGTCCGAAAAGCAGGCTCGGTGCGTCCGAGCTGCTGCTTTGAATTGTCGCGACGTTGGCGTGTGTTTATTATTCGGCGGCACTTTGTGGAGCTCCTCTGCGGGGAGAGGCTGTACAATCCTCGGCAGTGTTCTGAGACTGTACGGCCCTGCTTCCCCAAGAGAAGAAGTGACCGACGACCGTCCGTCGCGCTCGGAGCCGACTCACCTTCAACTCTTGGAGCGGACTAAAGTCGCGCCGCCTGCGCCGGACACGCACTTACCTTCAGGGTGTTTTTTTTAATTTTTTTTTTTTTTTTGGTTGGACACTTTGGCGGACTTGGTGAAAAGATGACAGCCGACAAGGAGAAAAAGAGGTAAGACCACTTTGAGTTCATTTAAAACTCGTCCTTAAACTCATTTTTGTTCTTTGGCTTTTGACTCAGCGTGAGACTTGGTTGTAGTTGGGACTGTTTTTTACCGAATATTAATTTGTGGTGTAATTGTTTGCTGTTATATGACCTATGCCTGCTCCGTGTACAGCGGTTTGTTTTGAAAGTGACCTCGAAGAACCGTTGGGTTGATTTTGAAATGTCTTTGAAACCATTTGGATGAGTAAAACGTGTCACGCCGCTCTTGTTTGCTTTCAAGTGCACGACGAGCGTGGCGTGAAATGCGCTGACGCGGAGGTAGAAAGGATCAAGCGAAACTTTTTCGGGGCACAAAGTCAAGTTCGTTTCTGAAGCCCAACTGCCCAAACCAACGAACGCAAAACGTCTGACGTCACAACCCTTGACCATGTCATCATCCCGTCGATTGTTTGTGTCCTTTTGAGTTCGCGTTGCGTCGTGATGCATATTGAACATTTGCACCTGATCCCCCTCGAGTAGCAAACGAGCTCTCGTTTTGATGCTTCGTTTCGCGACAAAGGCACGTCTTTCTTGCTCTTATAAAAGCTTCCGAGGCAGTTGATTATGAGTTTGATTTCTAGATGCTTTTATAAGGAGACGAAAGGTGAAAGATGTGCTCACAATCGTCCCCGACCCCCTCCCCCAAAAACATTGAAATATCAAACACAATTAATTTTTTTATTGCCCACTCCACGATCTTCTTCGAATATACGATCTTTGCACTCATGGGAGGGTATTACGTTCATGGATAAAGGTCTCTTGTGGGGTTTAAAAAAAAACGAAAAGGAGGAGCTGTAAAACAATTAAAAGTGTCCTTGTGGCTTTGTCCATTTGTAGATGTTATGTTTTTGAAATCCCTTTTATCGAAATGTTGATTGCGCTGTAATACTTTTTTAGTATTTCTATGCGTGTCAAAGCCTTCGTTTGGAATAATAATCATGTGGGTGGTTAACCTTTGCATGAGGAGAAAGTGTGTGGATGTTCCACCCTTTTCAGCTGTCAAATGTGTCAAACCCTTTCAGCTGGAACAGCGGGTGTGTCAAAAGTCAAAGTGCTGAATTGTGGGTGGGGAAAAAAATGTGGGTGTTCAATCCTTTCAGCTGTGAAATAATGTGGATCTTTAACCCTTTCACCTCATTAAAAACCAAAAGGTCTGGCTGTGAAGTCTTGTTACCTGTAGAACTGTGTGGGTGTCGAGCAGCAAAAGTGTGGGTGTTGGCCCGATCTCCCCCCCCCAACACACACACATTACGGCATATGCGTGATTTGATTTGTAGCCAGTCAACACAAAAGATGAAAGGAAGGAAATTAAAAGTGACATTCCATGAAAATGACCCGTTTAAAAAAAATAATTCTCAATAAAATGTGTTGGTTATTTGCGTGAGAAGCTTCTGGATGGATTTTGTGGCTATGATGCCGTGGTCAGTCGGCGGCGGCTACGGTGAAGCTAGCGATAACAACGGCAGCATAGCATCCAACTCTTGGAACTTGACCGGCCGCCTGCTGGGATGACGCCAAAGTTAGCGCCAACGTCGTGTCACCTTTCTCGTTGCTCCACGGCGTCATCTTTGAAACGCAACTTTTGTTGACATGACAAAGAAGCATAACCGTGGCGGTTGTGTAATGAAAGAGCGACGCAAAAGAATATCTTGAAGGCCTTTGTCGTCACCGTATGGGTGCAGATGCAGCAAAACGGCCCTCGTCCGACCTCGCCGTCACATGAACGTCGTGAACATGGTGAAGCGTCTCCCGTAGGCGTCGCGTCATGAAAGCAAGGACGAAATCAAGTGGTGAAAAAAACGGTTTTGGAATCCATCTCATGACAAAATCAAGTGTTTTCAGATTCTTCAATGCGTCAATGGGATGCCACTCCCCTGGCTGAGTTGTGTTGCCAGATTTGGTGTGAAGCGCGCCATGTACGCGTGCGTCCAAGATAGCGCCAAGGCTATTTTTACCCCCCTCCCCCCTCCCCCCGCCATCAGACAAATGCGTTTTGTTTTGCGAACGGGAGTTGAAAGCCGAGGGCAGAATGTGGAAGGTGTCGCATCACGACAGACAAGTTGATCAAAAGTGGCGCCGGGCCGATGGGAAGTTGCGTCGTAGCCCGGGAGAGAAGCTTCCAGAAGGCGGCGATTGGCGGCGAGCTTTGATCTCTTTGGCCCACATCGACATCAGGACGCCCCTCTCATTGCTTGAGTGCCCACTGGGGGCACGTCTGCAAGATTCACTTCAAAATCATCTTTGCTCAAAGCCATAAACCACGTTTACAACACAAATCCTCCCTTTTTTCCGTCCCATTTGTTCCAAAAGAGGAACGGGGACATTCTTTCCAAATCCAAAAAAAATGAACAAACATGAATTCATTCAGATTCACTTCCTGGTTTGGTCCAGAACGGGCCCCCAAATGGGCAATACTGTGCATCTTTTTTTCCAAAGTAGAAGCAGATCTTATTTGGATTCGAGACAAAGATGATTTTGATTTCAGGGAGGATTACAGAAATCTCTACATTTGTATTTGTTATTGAGCATCTGAAAATAGACAATTTCAAGCAAAAAAAAAAAAAAAAAATCAATAATTGTTGATTTTATTTGCTCATCCATAATTTGTCAATGAATCGATTAATTGAGCAGTTTTGGTGAACAAGTCAACGATTTGTTCAATGCGTCACAAAGCCATACCAAACTAGCAACTGTAATCGGTGAATGAATTGTCATCGCAACACAATTTCGCAATACACGTGAATGCAAAATAAATGTGTATTTCATTATTTGAGTGATAGACCAAGAATCATGTCTTCGGGGAAAAAAAAAAAAATCTTGGCCAGCTGCAGCCCCAGTGTCGGCGAAGTCCCGACAAAAGGCCGATGCGTTGTGACGTGCTTATCGATTTCCCTCTTTGAGTGTAATTCATATGAAATATGTCCTCTGGGCTCTCCCCCGCACACGCTTTCAGAAAGCCTGACGTCACGCGACCCGACTTGTTAATTAGCAACCGGCCTGGACTCATTACCGAGACGTGCTGGCTCGGCGTTGGGAGATGTTCTCCTGATTTTTTGGCGGAACATCTCAGGAAGAGTTTTCAACGTGTGCTCGCAATCAGGAAGCGCTAAATGAAATGCAGAGAGGGAAGTAACGGGGCTTGAAGTCGACACGTGAGAAACGTTGACGCCTTCTCCCGATGCCAAGGCCTCCTTATTGCGCAAGTGTGCAAGTGGGCGAAAAGACAGTTGCGGAACGTCAAGAGTGCAAGAGTGCGTCCATCAGTGTGCGTATTTTGATTCCGTCGGCGCCCTCGCGTCTTCTCGTTTGGTATTCCGCCTCGCTGCCTGGCTGACGACCGCCACCTGTGCACCCCCCCCCCCCCCCCCCGCGTCCCCGGCCAATAGCCTCCGCTTTGGACTCAATCGGCCCGTCTTGTGTGGGTTTGTTTATTTGTGTGATTATGTGTGTAAGTGTATATGAATGTGTGTGCGTGTGTTTGCGCGAGCGCCCTTGTCTTCGCTCTCATGGCCTATCGCAATCATTAGCAATCTCCTGCATCGTTCTCAATCTGGGGCCCCACACTGGGATAGCTGTTTGTCTGTCTGTGTGTGTGTGTGTGTGTGTGTGCGTGTCTTTCTTTGTTGGCTGTGTTTCCAGAACGCCGTGTTCCACAGGATCACAGATAGCCCGAGTTGTATTGTTGCCGTGTTTGTTTGTGTCGGCCAGGCCCTGAAGTGCAGGAAAGCCAACTCCAAGCGAGGAAAGGTGCGCGCACGCACGAGTGGGTGTTTAAAATATGAGAACGAGAGAGAGAGCAAGGTATTCCATTTAGAATGTAAAGCAGCAAATGTATGTTATTTTTGTCTTTGTTCACGTTACATGAACTGATGCCCACTTTGACTTTATTGTATATTTTTTTTATGTAGTCAATCACAAAATCAATCCAAATGAATGCAAGATTGCTTCATGAGTCAAATGTATTTTCAATGTTGAAATTAGAAAAAAAAATTCTCCCATATGAGGCTTTGAGATACTTTTTACTACATATTATTTGACTACATATTATAGTATTTTTCGTAGATTATTATTGTTTTTGTTAAGGAATGATGTGGTGGGGGGGGGGCAAGGACAGATTTGGTTGTTGGTCAGTGCTAAAAAGTCATCGTGAAATGTTTTCTTGGATCTCTGATTCAAACAATTCTGTAAAAAATGTTTGACCAGTGTTATTAGAGTAATTGCTGTTTAGTTTTTTTAATCGCTTTTCAAATGTGCATGACCATCCCAAACAAAAATAGGAACCTTTCACGATTGTAAAGGACAAAACATGACCACGAAAAAAGTCCGTTTTGTGAAGAACTGCTCACATTGGGCAGGCTCGCCAAGTTTGGAGCGCAAGCGGCCATTTTGAATCCAAGGCAATTGTGTTTTGGCATCCCTCACCGACATTTTGTTTCACTTTGTTCCCGACTGAAAACAAGTCTGGCAACAATTTACACACACACACACACATGCACACACACACCTGCTGTGTTTTGGGAGTTTTATATAAATATATATAATTACAACTGGAACAAGGTCGTGTGTGTGTGTGTGTGTTTGAATGTAAAACACTGGAGCACATTCTTGCAGGTGAAGGTCCCATTTCACTCTGCTCGTTCACATGAATTATGGTGTGTGTTTGTGCGTAAATGAGTGCACGTGAAACTGCATACGTGTTGGTTATCAATACATTTGATCCCCTGTCGTCTCACACGCAAACACACACACACACACACGCTTGCCCGAGGCCCGACTGTGATGCGCCACAATGGCCAAACGCCATCCACGGAGTCATTAGCGAGCATAGACCAGAGCCCACGTCACCTTATTGTTTTCATCAGGCCGCCTGCGCCGCCATTATCGTCATCTCCATCCTGATGCCGATGCGCCGTCGCCGCCGAGGCTCATCCGGAAAGACGCGGCCAAAAGATGCCGAGAAAGACAAATGAGCGCGATGACGGCAGCCGCTTGGCTGGCCGCTTTACTTTGATCTCTGCACAGGAAACGATCTCAGAGCGGCCGGCGGCCTTGTTGGTGCGACTGGCTTGCTTCCTTCCCGTCAGCCGTGCCAACATCTTGCGGGTTTCGACACATTTAGAAGCCTCTGGCTATACCCGCGTGTGAGGCAGCCACTTTTGGCGGCCATATTTGTAGTCCTTTAGTGATCGAGGGAATTTGGGTTCCACCAAAACACACACGCACACGGAAACATACCTGCGGATACACACGGTGATGGGCTATTTTATAGCTAAATATTTTTTTTGCCATATTTTGAGTCCTGAAGTGATTGGAAAACAGACGGGGGAATGCCCCCCCCCACCCCCAAAACACTCCAGCTTTGTCCCTTTTTGTCAGCCATATTTGTAGTCCTCAAATGCTGGGACTGCAGGGCATGATTTTGTTTCTCTCAATACACATCCATGAGAGCCCCCCCCCCACCCCCTCCAAAAAAATGCACAGAAATGCTACTACTTTTCGTCAGCCCCCGTTGGGCATTTCTCAATCAAGCATCTGCATTTGGCTCAAGTGTCTTTGATGAGGCAAGCCTGCGCAAGTGAGCGCGTCAAAGCCGGAGCGCACGTTGATTGTTTAGTCAATTCGGAATGCGCAAGTCCTTGTTGCCCGCACATCGGAGAGAAGATACCCCTGCGAGTATCCTCGCATGCGTTCCCGCTGCACGTGTTTTGAGGTGGCTGTCATCGGAAGCTTTACACTTACCGATATCAATTTCTTGTCGTCCACCACTCAACACCGGCATGTGATTATCATTAGCATTCGTGCTTTATGCCGCAGACGACCATAGCCCGCTCTTATGTTCGCTTACGTTTTCTCTCTAAAGCTATGAAACATCTCTGCTGGCGGGAGACGGCAGCCGTAAAATGTCCAGTGGACAAAACTGTGAATTGTTATCTTGGCTGGCCCGGAACGCAGCTTCCTTCAACCTCTGATACTCGAATTTCAAGGGGAAGCCTCTTTTCACCTGTCGCGAGTGGGTCAGGATGGCGGCCTTTTGGGTTCAGCACATTGGCAAAACAGGAAGCCGTTCGCCGGGCGGCCGTGGTTGTCCGTTGCGCCTGGACTTTGGTTTCTCACTTGCCGGCGCTTCCAGACGGGAAGTGCCTGGCGCGCATGGGTGCCGAGCACATCAGAAGACGCCGCCCCCATTGTTTGGCATCCTGCGACTGTTGTACCTTCACAATGGGCGCGCACAATCAAAAGAGTCACCGACCACTCCGACGCACGCGCTCGCCTGTTAATGATGTGGGTTAATGAGTGCAAGCGGCGGGGAGAGACGCGCTCGCTGCCACGTTGGATTGAAAGTCGTGATGATGCGTTCTCGCCATTTTGTCCTCTCCGTTGGGTGTTCCTTCATTGTGGCGGTGCGCGTGTAGGCGCTCGCGTCTCCGTCCGTCAGTGGCAGCGTTTACATTATTATAAAAACAGATTTGGGTTGAGGTTTGGTCTTTTTTTGGGGGGGCGGGTGGGACAAGAAAAAAATCTTACCTAGCCGACGGTTTCGGCTGTCGCTTCAGCCTTCGTCGGAGCTGTCACTGCTCCCTTGTCTCTTCACCAAAAAAAAAAAAAAAAAAAAAAGACCATTGTCTGGAAAAAATAAATCTTAAACCAAATTTCACCAATGAGTAGACAAGATGAACACGAGAGCGCGACCATGACCGATTGTTTTTGATGCTTCTGACAGATGTTAAAGTTGAGCAACAGGAAGGAGTAATCACTCCTTGTTGTTGGCGTTTGTGTCGCACAGGAACAGCTCGGAGCGACGTAAGGAGAAGTCTCGCGACGCCGCTCGCTCTCGCCGCAGTAAAGAAACGGACGTTTTCTACCAGCTGGCTCACCAGCTCCCGCTGCCGCACAACGTCAGCGCTCACCTGGACAAAGCCTCCATCATGAGGCTCGCCATCAGCTTCCTGCGCACGCAACGCCTCTTCGACGCAGGTACGCACACGCGCACGCGGGTCGAAGAGAAGAGTTCTGACGGCCATTTTGAGAGGTGACAAGGTTGCGGATGAGAATAGAGGCATTTGGGGGACAGGGAGGGGAGTGGGGCAGTTGATGTTGCACCGGGGAAAGTAAAGAGAAGGGATTCCATGACTGATAATGTCGTGTCTTTGTTACTGATTTGTTGCTTTACTGTTGTATATGTTAGTTGCTCCATGTACAGCACTTTGTATGCAGCGATGGCTGTCTGAAAGTGCTCGAGAAATACAGTTGAGTTGAGTTGATATGCCGCCTGTCGAGCATGATATCCAGACTCGGGAAACTGAGCGGCAGGCATCTACAATGGAGGAATGGTCAACTTTGAATAGTGTACATTTTCCTGCGAACAAGAATTTCTTTTGTCACGGTTTAATTTCATGAAGTTAGAAGTCAATCAGGGATAATTGTGTCTTCACGAAGCAGGATAATAAATTTGCAGAATATGGTGCATAGAAGAAGGTGATACAGGGGATGAAAACTAGGGGCCCCGGTACAGAGCCCTGGGGCACAGCCGACTGGGTTAGGGGTCGATTGAGATAGCTGAATCAACTGAGTGTTGTCTTTGAGCGGTGAATCCAACCAAGAGAGGCGTGAGGTCGATAAACATCCTTGTCCACCCAAATATAGCGAAACACATTTTCTGATCAGATGTCATTTTTTTAACATGATAATGTGACGAGTACAATTGTGTTTTCGTTTTGTTCCAAATCCGACCCATGCCTCGTTTTGTACATGGACATAAATCGGATATTTATATATGTGACAACCTTCTCGTCATGTGACAAACGGCACATTTTGTTCGCTTGGATTTGACAAATAAAATTCAAGTTGGCCATCAAGTGTACCGCGCAGTGTCGACTTAGCCGTACTCAGCACTTACTCCGACCCCTTGCAACGCACACGAGCGCATTGATGAAGTATTCGTCAGCCCTCCCGAGTCGCCACCACGTCTTCCCGTGTGTTATTTTAATTCCAAAAGCTGGATCAAAACGAACGCTATTGTTCCCGCATTCCTGAAAGCGTCAGCGCGGACGTCACGCAACATCAGTCTATTCTTCTTCACACTTGAGTGGAGTCTACTGAGGCATTGTGCTTGGTGTTCGAGTGTCAAGTTGCGCTTGTCATTAACCGTAATGGCATTACGTAATGAGCCAGGATGCAGCATGTCCGCGTTACATACGCGCGCGCGCACACACAGACGGCCTTGGGCTTTGATTTTGTGGCTCATTCAAGTCTCTCTCGTTATTTTTAGGAGACGGGTGATTTTCCAAAATGAAGGCCTAAATTATCTCCTTAACAATGACGTGCAAGTCTTGTTGTTTTTTTTCCCCCTAATTTTTGGGATTATGTCAAATCATTGTGGTTGGACTCAAATCAGGTGAACGGTGGCAGATGGACAACACGTTGCAGATGTGCCCCCGGGGGACGGTTGGCTGCTCAGCCGTTCTCGTGGACAGGTGGGCCGATAAGGCGATGCAACCGCTAACAAAAGCAGCAGGATGAATTCTGAAGTGCTTTGGGCCATCCAACGATCTGTTCACGTTCCGCCAAATTGGACAGACGGCGCTTGGTGGTGATGATGACCCGACGCCAGCTGCAGAAGTAACCCACGAGTTCTGGAAGGGAGTGCGATCACTTGACCTGAATGCGAGCGAGCCTGCCTTTGGCTCCCGTAAAAAAGCGGGCCGCATTTGGGCAAACTCAAGCCGGCCGTCTGCACGAGAAGCAAATCTTGTTCCGAACCTTACGGGACATGCTTCGAAATTGCACATGACTGTACTTGGGCCTTCCCTTCCCTTTTGCGGATGATTTCAAGTCGATTGCGGTCATTTCTCTGGCGGCAGGTGGCTGAAAAAAAAAAGGGAGGGAGGAGTACGGGGCGGGGGGGGGGGGGGGGGGGGACAAGAGTGGACGGGATGGGACGGGCCCGAAGTGCATGTGAGGACACAACCAGATGAAGCGTCGCGATTAAAAAGCGAGCGAGATGCGAGGAGCGATTGGAGAGGAAGTGGAGGATCTGCCCAACGGCAGACGGCTGCTGGCATTACTGCAGCTAGCCATAACAGCCCCGCGACGTGGCGCCAACACGCTGACACGCGCGCGCACCAGCGCGACTCGGGTTCCGATGCGCAGCGCACCACAGAACGTCATTTACATTTTTGACACAATTTCATTCAGCACCCTGCAAAAAAATGACTTCCCTTGCCTTCACCTCGAGCTTAGCATCGGTGGCCGAGCACGGAATCAGAGCTCCAGTAGCCGTGTGCCTTTTTTTTTGTTTTTCTTTGAAGAAATGCTTTCTGCGGCATGATCAAAGATTGTGCCTTGCGACACGATAAGCACCTAAATGACCATATTTTACCCGTAATGTCATGTAATCGGGCAGAAGAACAAGACAAGCAGAGCAATAACATTGCCGCTGGAAATATGGGGAAATGCCTGCAAAACAAACACACTCCCTATTCTCAACCTCCAAAAAAAAGCAATTCGAATTATTAATAGATCAAAATATACGGAACCCACAAATCCACTATTTATCAAATTAAATACGATGAAATTTTATGACCTGGTTGACTTTAAAATCGCCCAATTAATGTACAAAGCACACAATAACCTGCTCTGCCAAAACATTCAGAAGTTTTTCGAAATTCGAGAAAGCAGCTATGATTTAAGAGGTACCAACTTATTCAAAAAACTCAAAACAAGAACAAACATCAAGCAAAGAAGTGTATCTATCAAAGGTGTTAATCTGTGGAATAATCTCGAAACGGACCTGAAAATGAGTAAATCGCTTGCTGAGTTCAAAAACAAATTCAAAAAAATAGTACAAACAACCTACATCAATCAGAGTTAAAATGATAAATTCAAAACATTAAATATAATGATAAATCAGAACTAAGTTGATAAATAGAGAAAGGTATATAAATATCCATTATGAATACAAGAGAAAATTGACACAAGAGTGTCAGGGTGTGGAAGTATATAATCCCGATACAAACCAAAAGTTGTAAAAATATCACGGTTAAGGGTAAAGTATGAGCCTTAATGGAGACTTCTTTCTTCTTACTTTTTTCTTTTCTGATTGATATAAAAATGATTTATTAGATACAATCACATAACGGGGTAGGACTAGATAAGTTTTTTACTTCTTCCTACTCCCTTGAACATAATAACTGTGTTGTATGAAGATTGATTTCTTTCTTTTTTTATCTACCTTATTTTCTGTCAAATTATTACTGTATATATGTTTTATGTTCAATAAACAAACCAAACCAAACCAACCAACCGCTAAGATTTTTTAACTCATTCAGTACCAGCCAATTCTGGACCAAGTCTGAAAAGACGTTTAAAAACGTCTTTGGGAGTGAATGAGTTAGATTTTTTTTTTTTTTTTTTTTTTTTTTTTGCTTTAGGGGGCGCATCAAACTACAAAATAACTCGGAAGACTGAGCGTGAGCTTTGGCTGGCTAACTAGGCATTTCGTTACAGATATACAACCACCAACCTGCCTGTTTTTTTTTCTTGACACTATATCCCACCTCCTCCTTGAATACAATTATCTTGTTGTGTCAATTATTTGTAGATTTTAGAAGGCTGGCCTCCTCCATATGCTGCACTTCTACTTGGTGTTGATCATTCACTCCCAAAACCTTTTTCAAGACAATATGCTCATGATTATTTGGGGTTTGCAACTGGAGCGTATCGTATTGAAGATAATATAAAGTTTTGTGGAACTATAAATTCATTGGGGGAGCACAAGTAGGCTAGGCTAGGCTAGCCGCGGATGTGCGCCGCAATTGACATCAATAGTAGCAAGCACACTGGTCAGTTAGAAGCTCAGCGTTGGTGTGGACAAAGACTCATCAAGCGCGTCCTGTCTTGGATTGGTCAAGAAAGTCCGCAAAGTGATCCCGTGATGCGCTCCCGTCAACAACCATTGTGGTCCCAGCAGGACACTTACGCAACCCCAAGAACAACAGAGAGAGGAAAAGTGCAAAGCCGGGCTCCAAATGTCCGCTCATCACAGCTAAGAATGTAGGCCAAAGGTGTCCGCTGCTGGCCTTTTGGAGCGGACAGCGGAGTCTGCCCCGTGAGAAAGATTTTTTTTTAGCGGGGGGGGGGGGGGGGGCGGCAAGGGGACGTCGGACGCCGTCTGGGCCTCAGTCCAGGCCCGGGTCCCCACTGGCTGTGCTGGAAGCTTTGAGAAAGTCAAAAGTCTTATCGGAGGGAAGCACTGGAGGAACTGCGATCTTCCCCTCGGACAAACTCCCCCCGGCCCACCCGCCCTTCATCCACTGCTAACCCCTTGTGGAAGAAGTCACATGCGCGCACACACACACACACACACACAAATTCCTTTTGGTGCTTCAGGGGAAACGA
Source organism: Hippocampus guttulatus (assembly GCF_054856545.1). Lineage (NCBI taxonomy): Eukaryota > Metazoa > Chordata > Actinopteri > Syngnathiformes > Syngnathidae > Hippocampus > Hippocampus guttulatus. The sequence continues at coordinate 1,314,743 of NC_141270.1, forward strand.
CTTGCACAACATTATGTAATTATTATTATTTTAATACAATACAATACATCTTTATTTATACATTGCTTTCACTGACCAAACTGCCCTAAAATAAGTGATTTCTTATTTTTTTTTGCGGACATCCTGTCATTCTAAACGTGTCTCCAAAATCTGCGGATCACTGAAATTGGTGTCGGGGGCAATGTTTTTCGAACTGGAAAACAGTCGGTCCCCTGGATGCTGTGCCTTGAACTCAAGATGGCCAGGATCCTCTTCATATCCCTGCATCCTCATTTTCAACGAGTTGACCAAATTCTGGTGTCAGGGGTTGATTTTCGGTTTCTTTTGGGTTGGTTGGTAAAGATTCGCCGGTGCAAAAATTAGCAACAATAGTTAGGTTGATTGGGAAAAAAAAAGTGTACCGGATGTGTTCTCTGTCCACACTGAGCGCTTGTGATTGAAAGTGCTCACACTTGAGCGGACTAAACGTTCAAACAGTGCGAGTGGAGCGGAGACGTCGGTGCTCGCTTGTTTTGATCGGAGCCAAAGAAGTGCACCGTAGCATGTGCACCCGTCACTAATGACCATGTGTGGGTGGGTGTGTGTGTGTGTGTGTGTGTGTGCGCGCGCGCGTGCCATCAGGCTGCAAGGGCAGCAATGACGAGGAAATGAGCAGCTTATACCTGAAGTCTCTGGAGGGTTTCATCACCGTGGTAACATCGGATGGTGACATGATCTTCCTGTCCGAGAACATCAACAAGTTCGTGGGCCTCACACAGGTATACACACACACACACACGCGCACACACGTCCGCACGCGTGACACACGCACAATTGACAGCCACGCACCGTTTACTGGAAAATGCCGCTTGAGTGTTTTTCCCTCCACTGCCACAGGGGGCGCAATGCCGCCATGATTCTGAATGAATCGTGATTTAAATGGGCAATAAAAATAAAAGCAACATAACAGGGCTAGCGCGGCAGTGATGTCACTTTGCAATGTCACCGATTAACAATCAATGCGCCAGTTCAAATATAAGAAATGTTTTTAAAAATTTTAGCATATGAAAATATAAAAAATATTAATTTAATAAAGTATTAATGGTAATAGTGTATTGATTCCAACAATTGTTAAATCATGTCGAGGAATAATTGTTCGGGGGGGGGGGGGTATTTTGGTTTGACTTAGCAGCTGATTCTTTATTTTGTATGTCCGCCTGTCTTGTTGTTATTATTGATAAAAATTAAACAATTATAATGATGATGATTATTTGAATTATATAATAAAGGTTATCTGTTAAGCCGAAATTTACTTCTGAAATCGACAGAACTTTTCAGTCATCTTTCAGTTTTGGTGCAACGCTGGGGACTCTGCCGCTCTTGATTTGACGCCATCCATCTTCCCCCCGCGAACATGTGCAGAACCCTCATTCGCTCGCTCGCTTCTGCCATCTGTTTACCCAAAATAAATCAATAAAAATTTCTAATGGCGTTATCTGCGCGTGTTGGACCCGTCAATTGGATTTGGCTCGTCTCCTAACGCGCTTACGCGTATCTTTAAAGTCTAGTTGAGTCAATAATCCGATTTTGTCTTCACAGCAGACGGCTCAGCAGCTTTTATTGTCGTTACTTTTAAGAGCAGAGCGATCATCATCATCATCATCGGCATTGTCCTCGACGACGTTAGCAAACCGCTTTTGGGTTTATCAACGCTGGCTGATCTTTTCAAGTAGCCATGGCAACCCACAAACTTATTTAGTTATCTATTTTTAACAACTTTTCACTCCACACATGGTTATTTATGCCACTTTGGTTTTTTTTTTTTTTTGTTGTTGTTTTTGTTAAATGTCCGCCGGCAATGGTCGTTTCAAGTTTGAGGCCATAAAAGTCGACAATCAATTGAATCATTTCTTGTGTGGGTAAAAAAAAAATCATTAATGACAAGGACTTGAATTTTGCCCCAGCTTAGTTGATGGTACATATTGACTTTGGCAAATGGCGGCAGCCACCCATCTTGCATAACGCCAAGCAAAAGCCCATCATGGGGAAAGGCAAACGCACCTCATAGCAGCCATTTGAGTTGCACAATTGACGTGTTGCCCCCTTCAAACGTGGCCGAAATGATTCCAATTGCTCGTTAAAAGCACGCCCGCTTGTCGGCGACGCGTCGACAAATCGATCAATGGCTGCTGTTGCGTGAATGCAACATGGCCGCCACATGCCGGCAGTTCCCTCTGGAGCTCCCTCCAGTGGCATTAACGGTAAAGACAGCTGGAGTGGCGTAGAAGGAGCGTTTGTAGCATTCCAAGTGTGAAAACTCGTCTTCTTGGGAAGAGTTGTTCCATTTTGAATGACACCCGCAAAAACCGATGTCAGTAAAATGAGTTGATTTTCAAAAAGCGGCCTGCGTCGTTGGCGCCGTCCGTCCGATTGCGTGACAATGAACGTGCCTTTCCTTTCCTTTCTTTTGTTGTGGTTGTCAGGTGGAGCTGACTGGCCAAAGCATCTTTGACTTTACGCACCCGTGTGACCACGACGAGATCAGAGAGAACCTCAGCCTGAAGACAACCAGTCAGTGTGACAACCCCCCCCCCCCACCGCACACGCACCAGCGAACGCGATGGCTCACCCAGGCTGCTTTCAGTGCTTTTTCTTGAATGTTGTGGCAGCCAGTTGAGCGTTCACATGTCCAGATATGCTAGAAGATGTCCAAATATTACATTCGGATTTGTTTTTTTTCCCCCAAAATTTCAAAGTTACCTGAAGACTGCCAGTGTGGATGTGTTTTTTTTTTTTTTTTTTTTTTTTGGATAATAGGCAATGCAAATAATTCGCTTTGATGCATTTGATTCCTTTTCGCCTGGTCAGCTGATCAAAAGTCATCGGCGTGATGCTCCGGGCACAAAGGTTTTCATTGCAGCTCCCTTGACTGACTCCCGATTTTCATGTGAGCTTGGGACCTACTGTAACGTCAGCTCCCCCCCCCCCCCCCTCCTCACCCCCAAAATTTGACATGACTATTTTCGCTCACGGAGGCAGCACTTCATCAGGAAGCCACCAAATGACTCTTTGTCAATGAGTGTAACTGATGCCGCACGCACACACCCGCCACTGGTGGTGCGTAAAGGCGAGCCGACGTCAGCATTGCGCAGCGCCGCTCGGTGAGACGACTTAAATGCGCCTGCGGGTCAAAAGTAAAGAGCGCACTGCTGACGCAAGCTTCTATCTCATGAGAGCGACATGCGAACGCGGGCTCAGAGGTCATGTCAACAGCAGTGAGGGAGGGGGGGAGTGTGGGGTTTGTGTGTGCGTGTGCACGCGCTTGAGTGGGGAGTGCGAAAGAAAGCAACACACGCATGACATTGCACACATGTCGTCGATAAGACTTATCAGCGGCGCAAGAGGCGCAATCCGGTTTGTTTCGTGGTTCTTTTCCTTCTCCCTCGCTCTCACCGTATCGCACTCTCACTCTCTCTTATCCCTCTCCACCTCCTATGTCTTTCTCTCTTCCTGCCCCCCCCCCCCAAAAAAAAGATAAAAATGAAGGGTTTTCACTCAGAGGTCCTCTGCCTCCTGCTTGTTTTCTTGTTTATTGTCTTTTCTGTTCTTTTTTTCTTAGATTTGGTCCTTGTACTGTATATGTGTGGGGATAGTTTGTTTTGGTTTTTTGATTGGTCAGGATATACTGTATATATCAGTATTTTTATTTTTTTGTCAACGTTTCAAAGAAATTGATTCAAACTTCAAAACAATCTTGAGATTTAATTTGCCCTAAACAAAGTTGTTGATTCACATTCAAAGTGTGTCATGTGACTGCCGCCAGCCAATCGGAAGGCAAGATCTGCAGTCAACAAAACAAAAGAACAAACGTGTAAACAAGCAGATGTTTTCAAATCATGTGATGTATTCATTTCCTGTTGTTTTCTTTTTCTTTTTTCTTTTTTTTTTTTTTTGGTTCCTAGCCAACAGCTTCGGGAAGAAGAGCAAAGAGCAGAGCACCAAGCGGGATTTCTTCATGCGGATGAAATGCACGGTGACCAACAGGGGGCGCACCGTCAACCTCAAATCGGCGAGCTGGAAAGTAAGACACGCTTCCTTGTACATGAGAAAAGTTGAGCTACGCATGTCCTAAAAATCAAGATGATCATCAACGGCATAAACAGATGATGCAAAATCACCAACATCGGATTGATTCCAACAGCAGACAGAGTCTTGCATCATGCCAGTGCGAATGGAAAGTAGAAATGTCCCCAAATAAAAGTTGCAATCAAAAAGACGAACTTGAATTCACCACGTAAGTTCCAAAGCAAATCTATCGCTGACAAAAAAAAAGTGTGTGATTGCAATTCATCAGGGTGGTAGGAGTAAGTCGGTAGAAACCCACCAAAATAAAAGCACAAATCATAGCCTCAAATCCAGCAGCCCCAAAGCAAAAAGGCTGCTTGGTGAGCGTGGTGCAAGACCGCCGGAAAGGCCAAAATCTTAAAGCGCTTCGCAGTCAAGGCAGCCCGAGAGAGAGAAAAGCTCCAAACGGGCGTCTTTTGTTGCGCGGCAGGTGCTGCACTGCACGGGCCAGCTGAGGATGTACGCGAGCCGCCCGGCGTGCGGCTTCAAGGAGCCGGCGCTCACGTGCGCCGTTCTCATGTGCCAGCCCGTCCCGCACCCGGCCAACATCGAGGCGCCGCTCGACAGCAGGACCTTCCTGAGCCGACACAGCATGGACATGAGGTTCACCTACTGCGACGAAAGGTGCGTGCGCACGCGCTTCCTGACCCGCCACTGCGCTGCTGTTTTGGTTAGCAATATGTGTTCATTGGTTCAAAGGAGGTGCTCATTTAAGGGAGAGGCAATTATTTTTGTGGGTGGCACATCGGTTACCACCGGCTGGCTCAGAAAGGAGGGCGGTTATGTGAGGCAGGCGTCAAAGCGTCGCCACAAGTTGGATTTTTAGAAGCAAGGCAAATTGGGGGAATGGAAACATTGTCAAGGGCGACGATTTGGGAAGAGGCGTTGATGATTGTCATCACCCTTATTGTTATGTCTCCATGGCAACAGTGTTCCAGCATTACCTGGAGGCTGGTTTCGAGTTTTCCTCTCATTGCTGGCAAGAGAAGACGCGCTCACTCACTGATTGGAGTTACACAATCTTTTGCGTGCATTCTTGTCATCTTTTCAGGTTGCTCATGTAGCACAAAGGTTTCTTCTGGGCAGGAAAGTGTGTGTGTGTGTGTGTTTGCGTGCACGTGTTTGTGTGACTCCACGACAAACAAGGGCCCCCTTTTTCTTTTTGGACACATTTTGGGGGGCTTGATAGTGGCCCAAATCCTGCATCCAATTAAGTGAATGAGGTTATTGAAGGTGCTGGCGCTCGTTAGAGGACACACGCAGGCACACACACAAAAAGAGGTCTCACTTGGTGCAAAGTCCTGCGTCGTCATTGGCAAGCAAGGCAGCACCCCTGATGAATTGCACGCAGTGGCCACCAGGGGGAGGCAGACGTGCTGAATGCGCGGCGAAGCGGCGGCTGCTCGGGGCTGCCTTCGCCGGCTCGGATTTGGGAGTTCGGAATATGTTGCTTGTCGCTTGGCCGGCTGCCTGTCGCAAAGGTCGCGGAGACTCTTGGGTTTTTTTTTCTATCCCGTTGGGAAAAGGGGGAGGTGTCAAACAAAAGTTTAGCCGTTCCTCACTGAAAGCAGAGTTTTTTTGAGGGGGGTGCCGGAGGGGGCCAACTGAGACAACTGAGATTACGCAATGTTTTTTCCCTCCCAAAAGTTGATTTTGGGGACAAGTGTTTACATTTTCTCAAGTTCTCTGCCTGATTTTTTGTTTGTTTGTTTGTTTGGGTGAGCCATTTTCTTTCCTGGTGGGAAAAGAGAGGGTCGCCTTGGCTCGTGAAATGCTGCTGTTTTGTCTAGCCATAGTGAAAATCTGCCTATCATTTTCAAATGGGGTTTGTAGATGCCATAAGATGACTGCCGATGTCGAAATGAAGCTCCTCAACTTAGTTGCAACTATTGACACAAGTTGAGCAAACGGCTCGTTTTTTGTTGTGTTTTGTTTTTAAATATTGGAGGATAAGTTGCCCAAAAATATGTTTTGAAATGACAGCCTTTATTTGGGGAGGGGCATTTACCTTTTGAGGATTCTTCTTTGCGATTTATTTTGTCATAAAGAATTGTGCTTCTTACAACATCGGTAAAGGTGCGTGTGTGCTGTGTACGCGAATGTGTGTGTCACAGGGTAACGGAGTTGATGGGCTACACTCCCGATGATCTGCTGGGTCGCTCGGTCTACGACTTCTATCACGCCCTCGACTGGGACGGCGTCACCAAGAGCCACCACAACTGTAAGATTATGCTAAGTTAGCTTGCAAGCTAAATCTCGGCCCCGTTGAACGTGCTCCTCCCCCTTCGTCATCCTCACGGTGGGTCGACGACCCAGCGTCCTCTCGAGGCTGCTCCCTTCCCACGCCACAACCGATCACACTCTTCAATTTCCTCCCAACGCCGTGTTCGTCACGGACAGTGGGTGCGTGTTTCCCAGAACGCCTCGAGACCCGCAAATCGGCGCGAGGCCTTGAATGACCTTGATGAAACGACGTTGGTTTAACCGTTTACCTGTCAAATGAACTCAGAGGTTCCCCCAAAGACCTAAAATGGAAGTTGATCCACGCAAGTGAGGGGGCTCGTTGATTGCGCTCGAGTCTTCGGCTGGCGTTCAGGAAACGGTTGAAAAGTGCATCCGAGAGGGTGGCTCCGCGTTGCCGTGAGCGAGCCTAAACCCATAAATGCTTGCTCATCTAAACCCGTGCCAGAGCGAGGATTGACATGATAGCTCCCCCCCCCCCCGGAAATTGCGCAACGTTGCCGCCCCATGATATGCGAACTGCTTCCTATTTTCACCAAAATTAGTTTGAAAAATCACGCGGACGATAAAGCCTTCCACACCAGTACAGCGTTACTGCGACTTAGCCGCTAGCTCGGCGCGGCCCGGTTCGCACGGTAATCTCAACTGCACTCGTTGAGCGTTCAAAAGCAAAAAGCGACTCGTCACGTGAAGGGAGCGAGGCGCGCGTGTCCTTTTGCGGCAGCTTAGACGTTTGCCGCTCCTGTCTTGTGTTTTGTCCAGTGTGCAGCAAAGGCCAAGTCGTGAGCGGTCAGTACCGCATGCTGGCGAAGAGCGGCGGCTTCGTGTGGGTGGAGACGCAAGGCACCGTCATCTACAATGGCCGAAACTCGCAGCCGCAATGTATCGTCTGCATCAATTACGTGCTCAGGTAAGACGCCGCCGAGCCCCGCGTCTCCTTGCGCCTCGTCTCTTCTGAGCACGTCCCCGCGACGCAACTGCAAAAGTGGCAAAGTGTGTGTGTGTGTGATCCTCACTTGACCTGCCCACCCCCGCCAAAGCTGCTGTGGGGGATTTGAAGGGCACGAAACGTTGAGGGGCAACAGTGGCCCGAGTCCCACTCGTCAATCTGCGTGCACGGAGCACAACCAAATGGGGCCATTTGTGACTTCGAGGCGCAACAATCAAATGAATCGACTCTTTAGATAATCGTAAAGAGAGCTTGTTTGGTCAAGTCCTTTCAGCCCGGCAGCAGGAAATTTGCGGCCATTTTTTGTCATACCTCATGAAAGCGGACTGATAGTTGCAGCCCTCGTTTTGCATTGTTGAGGGGCAGAAATTCGAGTCGAGTGATGAGTCGTCCACCGTATAAATGTCGCTTGATTGCGATTGGGCGCTATTGAATGACTCCTTTCAGCCTTGGAATCAACTCGATGGTCCACTCGATCAAAACAAAAGTCTCAGTGGGAATGGCTCATGTTTTTTTTTTTTTCCTGGAACTGTCTCAATCCACTATTAAAAAAAAAAAAAAAAAAAGTAAAATAATTGGCGACGGAGTGATTTGTAGCAAAGCGTGTCTCTCGCTGTGTCCGCAGCGATATCGAGGAAAAGAGCACCATCTTCTCCCTGGAGCAAACGGAGTCGCTGTTCAAGCCCCGGCAGGCCGGCGCGTTCTTCGCCGGGGAGAGCGGCGGCGAGGCGCTCTTCAGCAAACTCAAAGAGGAACCCGAGGACCTGGCCCAGCTGGCGCCCACGCCGGGGGACACCATCATCAGCCTCGATTTCGGTCTGACTCCTATCCACTCAACCTCCGCGATTACAAAAGAAAAGATTCGTAGTGGTCACACCTGAATGAAGTCGAGGCGTTGCATTTCCTGGAAATGGTCCTTTTTGAAATTGAATCGCCTACGGAAGCATAAACGCCACATAGTTTTCATTGAAGGGGAGGGGCTTAAATTTGCCGGCAACTCCTCCCGATAGGCCGCCCTCATTTCGAGGAGCCGTCCCGGCATCCAGCGGTGGCGTGCGCTCAGCGGCCCCCGCCCTCCCTGCCCGTGCCGGCGACTCCGTCCTGGGCCGGCGAGAGCGTCGGTAGCGCGCCGCTACCATCGGCCGGCGACGCGGCTAGCGTGGGCGTCGCGTTCGCAGCCCAGCAGAAGCCGCCTCCCTGCAGCGTCACCCCCAGCCTGAGCAGCTGCTCCACGGTGAGAGCCGAGCACGGCGCCCCCGACGGGCGCGGAAGCGACCCTGCGGCCGCGTGCCGACAAAAACTTTGCTGATTCTGCTTTGCCGGTCCTCAGCCGAGCAGCCCTGGCGACTACTACCGCACCGCCAGCGGAGACTTGAAGGTGGAGCTGATGGAGAGGCTCTTGGCTCTGGACACCGAGGGTGACGGTCCCGGAAACGCTGAGGTGGGTGGAATCCTCCCCCCGGTTGGAGGTAGCGGCACATGAGGAGGAGGCCTCCCAAAAGTGCTGCCGAGTTTGCAGATTGTGGCACGATATCCCCCAAAGGGGTGATTTCATTCTGAGTGAATGGGAGCTCTCTCATTGGGTTGAAGAGGCTTTTGATTAACCCACCGCTTGCGTCTCATCCGAAAATGATCCGAGCTTCCAAATGACAGCATCGTCGCTACCCGCTGAATTCGTGGCATTGTTTTAACTCGGTCGCGTTCTGGTTTGGGCTCTTTCAGCGGGACTTGAGCGACTATGACCTGGAGACGTTGGCTCCGTACATCCCCATGGACGGAGAAGACTACCAGCTCAACCCCATCATCCCCGACGCCGAGCCCCTGGACGGCGGCGCCGTGGGGGGCGCGAGCGACGGCACCGTTAGCGGCGCGCTTCCTCCCTCCCAGCGGCAGAGTTTCAGCAACATCGCCGGCCTCTTCCAGCCGCTCTCCTCGCCCCCGCATCGGCGAGGCCGCTACCGTCCGCCGCCCTCCGTCGCGGCTCCCGCCTGGGCTCCCGGCGAGGAGCGCACCCCGGGCCGGGGGGCTCTGGACCCGAGGACCGGGGCGGCGTACGTGATGGGGCACGTGCAGAACCCGCCCTATCAAGCCCCTGCCAGCATTCCGCTATCGTCAATGGGGGGCATTCAGAACCTGCAGAGGCCCCCGGACCCTCTGCTAGCATATCGGCAACAAGCGGCCAACGAGGCCTACCGCGCGGCGCCCGAGCGGCGGCCGTTCTGCCAGCGCAACCAACTGCACGTCATGCACAAAGAAAGGTGACAGCGCAGGGTCCATCTGGCCACTTGGTTCGCGCATCGTCACGCAGGCTCGGCTGCTCCCTGACGTGGTCGCGGCTAAAATCGCCTCAGGGGCAGGCAACCGTTCTGGATGCTTTGAGCCCTTCGTCCGCATCCAACCGTGTGTTGATCTTTCGGGCCGCCATTACATAGTTCAACTGAGTCCACTGGGACTCGAATGTTCTAAGTAGAGTATCAGTTGGGTTGCCGCCTTTCAGTCCTGCAAACAAAAGGACAGTCCTCGCGGCATCGCGACAAAACCAGCCAGGCAAAATACATTTTGAGGGTTCTGCCCCCCGAAACATCAAGCCAAGGGTTTGCCTCTTTCCACACTCGGCCAAATAATTTTGTTGCCGTTTCCTTTTTTTGAGGACGCGGCGGAGTCTCAGGAGTATCTGCTGTATTTGACATTTCTAAAAGCAGCGCTGCAGCCTGTGTGCGGTGAGCGCGTTACCAGGCAACCATCACGCCCGCGACCTCAAGCGCGTTCGAAAACAACCCCCAACTCCCTTCGCGGATAGATTGATATTGATTGATATGAGTTCAGAGCATCGTTCAGCATTCTCCAAGACAAATCTAATGTCTGTGTGTCTGCGCCTGCGTGTGTGTGTGTGTGTGTGTGTGTGTGTGTGTGTGTGTGTGTGTGTGTGTGTGTGCGCGCGCGCGAGCACAGGTGCTTTGAGGATTTTGTCCACGATTACAGAGACATCAATCCAGCCAACAACATCAAGCGCTCCTTCAGTCAGATGTCGGTGAGTTCCCCCTGCAATTGGTGAAGATGCTCGCTTATTCTGCCCGATGTGGCAGTTCATCATTGATTCCACCGATTAATTGTATCACGAGGCGATACCGTGTCAACGGCATCGCAAAAAAATAATAATTCTTGACGTTTCGAAAACGGAATAGTTGGAAATCCAAAGCAATCATTCCAATCGGAAATAGTGAATCCGTTTCAGTCACGCGCAAATATTGACAAAAAGTGTTCTTTTTAAGGGAATATCTACAACCCGACAAACAAAAACTGTGAAATCGACATTTCAGACGGGGAAAAAATGGTCGGACACCAAATAGCCTGTAAAATAGAAAGGCACAGTCTTTTTATAACCTGTCTGTGTCCCAATATTTTGTCAATGCGATGTATGCATGTTGAGTTGTTCTTATTCTTGTGTGTGTGTGTGTGTGTGTGTGTGTTGAGCAGGGCGAAGTCAAGACATCAGGAAGCATGTGGAAGAAGATGAGGGGCGACATGGACAGTGGCGTCGGATCGCTGCCTGGTACAAACAAGTCTGCCATCTTGTGTGATTTGAACACAAACGTGAGACGATATTTTGTCCTCCAGAGTTCGCGATGTTGCCGGGCAACAGGACTTCGTGTTTGAACATATTGCAGCAACATCGGACGTTGGAGTATCCGGGCAACATGATAGGTGAGCTTACACACACATACATATTGTGCGTGTGTGTTTACACTTTTACTTTTTTGGGAGAGCTATCGGTAAAAATGTTTGGATTGTGAATGTGTTTTTTGTCGCAGGTGTGGCCAGTCGCTTGCTGGGCCCGTCGGCGGAACGCAGCTTCCTGCCCGAGTTGACCCGCTACGACTGCGAGGTCAACGTGCCGCTGCAGGGCAACCTGCACCTCCTCCAAGGCTGCGACCTGCTCCGGGCCTTGGACCAAGCCTCCTAGAACGAGGCCGAGCGGGCCTTCCCGTCGCCTCCCATGCTATGCTAACTCATGAGCACATTTGGCCTTATTTAGTTGTCGGGATGGGCCGCCGTCGTCGTCGTCGTTGTTCTAGCGCGGGGGTCTCGACTCGGGACCTCGATCGCCGCTTTGCTGCGTGTTTTCCGCGTCTCCCTGCCACAAACGCACCCTGACTGAAGTGAGCGGGGTCGTTAGCAGGCTACCCGCAGAGCTTTCAATCGGATGTGTTGCAGCCGGGAGACGTGGGAAACCTGACGGTAAGCGTCCCCGAGGACCGGAGTTGGAGACCCCCGTTCTAGCGGGATTCACATGCGCACATAAAGCTGCCTTTCACCATTCCGTCCTCATTCTTGGACTTAAACGTCACCTTCGCGGCACTCGATTCGTGGCTAATGCTAATGCTACACACACACACACACACCTATGCACAGAATTCTTTATGGACCAAAACCTGCACCAAAATTTAGTGAAAAAAATTGGCAGGCAAGGCCACCTCTGAAAAGCGATTAGTGCTGAAAACCATATTTGGACCATGGACGTAATTTCAAAAATGCGGCAACAAAAAGTGATTGGGAATCAGTTGCCGTTTCGGTGTGCAGCGTTCATGAGTATATCAATCAACAAAAAATGTTGATCAAGCGCCGACGTTTGCGAATGTTACGTTTTGAATCAAACCCAAACGGTGGCATTCTTGCCTCGTCGTGTTATAATATTTCCGCAAGCTGCCACAATTTGGATCCTTTCAAATCCAACAAGGTCTCTCCCCTTTGATCAGGAATTGTTGATGACGATTTTTTGCATCCCAAAGAGAGCTTTTTTTTTCTTCTTTTTTTAAATATATGCTTGACAAAAATGAAAGTAAAACACCGTCCAAGTCCCAAAATGAAAATTTCTTTTAGGCGTCAACAATTTTTTTTTTTTGTTTCCCTTAATGATGACCCAGCGAGCTTCTATGATAACTGCTGAAAAAGAGAGAAAAAAAAAAACGTTTTATATATTGAGCTAGTCTTTGGTCTGACGAGTACACCCACTAATTTAAAAAAAAAAAAAAAAAAAGTGTGATGCAATCATGCAATCGACATGCTCCACTCCTCTTTGTTCTCGCCTGAGCACGGGGTGATTATTAGTATTTTTTTGCCTTTTCATAATTTTTGTTTGTGCAATTCTTAGTTGTCATGAGAGGAAAGCCTGGCCACAGGAGGGTGACGGCCACTTAGAAGAAAGAAAAAAAAAAAGTGTACAGTTACTTGAGATGGCACAGTTGCTTGCCGAGTAGAAAAAAAAAACAATTGGATGTGTCCAAAGTCCGCTTTGTTCGGGAAATTGGGGTTTGTATCAAATAAGGATGAGCGCTTTCTTTTATTATTCTTAAAAATTGGCAAATGTATCATTTTACTCTTGCAATTTTCTTTGGCGGGGGCGTTCTGCAGAAATCAGCACTTTATTATTCTCATTGTCCTCTTAGCGTGATTTTATTCTTCTAAAATTCATTAAATTCTGTCTTTTTGCTACGGATTTCGGCATTTTCGTGATCTCAAGATTAAAAAAATAATCCTCATAAAATGTTGGGGGGGGGGGGGTTTCAACTCGACTCTGGTGATATTTGTTACCCCCTAAATAATCGTTTTTTTGTTGTTGCTGTTCAGTGTGGCCCTAATCCTCCTTGGTCAGGGTCAGAGTGTTGTGGGGGTGGGGGGGTTTCCTTTAGTCGCTCTTGTGCGCCAAGGTCTCGACCAGCACCATTGGACAAAGAGGTCGTTCAGTTTTCCTCTGCTGTATTTTTTTGGGTGGGGTTGTTGAAAGTGGCCCCCCTCCTTGCCACTTGTCAATCAAAAGTTGGCCTCTTTTTATATTTGTGTGCAATCTATTTATGTGTATCGCAGCAGAAGGCTCTTTCCATGTAAACACCTTTGGCCAAATGATGTCACCCATGTCCCTGATGTTTGTTTTGTTTTGTTTTTTTAGGTAATTGTTGTTGTGTTGTGGTGACCCCCCCCCCCCCCTGTAGAGCTTTGCACACGCGGCGCATTTCGAATGTTGACGGTGGACTCGATGTGTCCTGGTACGTGGTCGTCACCGTCTCGGTTTGGAGGCTCGCCCACTGCTCGTCCTCTTCCTCCTCCTCATTTGTGCTTTAAAAGGATGAAATGTTTTCACTTTTCCAATATGTAGCATTTTTCTTTTTTAATATTATGCAGCGCTCGGTTTCCGGCGTGGTGTCGTTCTAATTCCGTCGAGTGAGTGAAACGGGCAGGAGTGCTTCGTTCGTACACGTCGACATCTGCTACGTTCGATTTGTTGTTTGTATTTTGATTTTGTCCAGAGAGTTTGCTCAGCATATGTTGCTTTTGGCGTCAAGTTGCTTTCGGTTCCCCCAGAAATGTGCCTTAGTCTCGGCCGGTCCTTCACTTTGTGCCTTGTCCCCCACGTCGCCCCGGTTCTGATTGCAATCGAACCGAGCCGTGCCCAGTCGCGTCTGGAAACCACATCGTCGCAAAAACTCGACCCAGCGACCACTCAAGCCCGCTTTGGACCCCATTAGATCACTTGTCATCCCCAATCAGAGCCGCATGGTTCTCTCCAGAACCCACGTTCGAACCCATGGGGTCACTGTCACGAGCAATGCTGAACCCACTGCAGCCCACAGACACCTCCGGAACCTTTTAGCGTCCCAAAAACCCTTTTGAACCCCACTGGAACGCTTGCGATATCCCGTCGAGCCAATTATGACTACTAGAACCCACTCGGTCCCCTGTAGAACCCGTTTTGACCCAATTAAAACCCAGACATATTCTGCACGGGGATTCCCAAAGTCCCACTCGAGAACCATGTACTGAAAAGACGATATCAACTCAAAACGTACAAAAGAGCGACTGAGAAAATCTTTGAGGTCCCATTAGAACGAGTCCTGATTCCAGGTGAACCTTTGTTCTCCTTTCTAGAACCCGCGCGGTAACCAAAATCCTGCCCTCACGTGGTCGGCTCCAGTAGAATCCTTGTCTGCCCCATTAGAACCAACAAAATCTCGGACAAGAACCCACCTTGTCGGACTTCACCAGACAACTGCGACCAGAACTGACTCTGTCCAAAATGAGCGGTTCCGATCCCCACTTCAGCCATGACGACCACTTCCGACTCCAGTCAAACCCTTGCTGTGCTTTCTAGAACCTGCCTAGTAACCCAAAATCCGACTCTGACCCCACAAAGTCCCCTCTTCTCAAACCCAACACTATTACCAGTCAGTTCTATCATCTTCCCGCATATTCTGGAGCCCTCAAGTCTCCAAAACTCACTTTTGAACCCATGTAGGCCCCCAGTAGAACCCGCATAGTTCCAAAAAGACCCATATTGACCCAATTAGAACACTGACAATCGTCATTGCGAACCCATTTTGTCAGAGTCCTCTCGAAAGGCTAAAAAGCAGAAAGTGGCTACGAGAAGCGACGTGAGTCCAAAAAGACCCCACTTCGAAGCCTTATGGCCCCCACTCAAATCCCCAGGGTTTGTTTTTTTTTGCCTGACAGTCTGCCAGTCCAAGTGAAGCTGCTTGAAGTCGAAGTTAATGGCATTGAAGATAAAGCGCTCCCAGGGGTCAACGGGGGATTTTATTCCTTTCCAAAACGTCGAAAACAATTTGACGTCGCTCCAGTTAGCGTGGGCCGAACAGTCTAAACGTACGTGAGAAAAGTCGGTGACCGGAAGCGGCCTTAACGTCGGACTTGGCCCCGTGGCAACGTTTGGCGCGGTTCCACTGGCCGCTTTGAAAAGTTTCTCCTCGTTTGTGGAGGGAGAATTCCCGAGAGAAACTTTTGGGAGCGCCAAGGCCGGCGGAACCCGATGCTAACGTCGTAAACGATGGTCTCTTGTTAGACAGCGGAAGGCTCGTCACCAGCGTTACTATTTAAAACGGCGGTTCGCCGAGGACGCACCTGGGCCACCGTTCCGTTCCCGCCCCGAAGCAGAACGTTCCGCAATGTTGAGGCTTGGGGAGACGATGTTAGCATGTTGCGCGTTTTGCGTCGAGAAACCGGGTTTGGAGTTTCCCCCTCTGGGATCAGCGTTGAACTTGTTGTATGATTTAGTTCACTGAGCCCGTTCCGCTTTTGTATGTGCTCCAAAACCCGACTGATTTTGTGATATTATCCATCTTGATGACCATTGTTACTATGGGGACTCGAACCCGCTCAAAAGTTTCTTTTCTGCACTGGTATCTTATTATTAAAGCATATTATTGACCCGATTGAGATTGCCCTTGTCTGCATCGATGCGACCGATCCGTTTGCCTTGTCGCCCGATCGTAGCGCTATGTTTTGCTTTTCGGGTGGGGGGGGGGGGGGTCAGAAGACTTTTTGAGTTTCAAGACCAAAATTGAAATCTGAGGCACAAAGTTGAGGCGTGCAGCTTTGATTTTGCGGCATTGCCACCTCCATGTGGTCAAGCACCTCGGAATAAAGCACCTTTCGCCGGCCTTTGACTTCGTTGGATGAAGTCCTTTTGCCGTGGCACCACATTGTGCTTTGTGTCTTGTCACGATTAGCTTGGGTTGCAGCTCCAGCCGTCCATCCTTTTGGCTCGCTTGGAAAGTGGCTGGCTACATACTTGGCCAATAAAGATGATTCTGATTCAAGCCGAAAGGTGCTCCGTACCACACGGAGATGAAATAAGTGCCGCAGCGGAGAACTTGAGTCTCATCTTCATCTTTTGCTGCGAACGCCAAAGGTCTCCAGTGCACAACAAAAACATGCAGGTTGACCTTGGCTACGCAATCTTTTTTTTTTTTTTTTTTTTTTTGAGGGCACTGGAAGCCGGGCCGCAAATGTTTGGCCGAGTCGCGCTTGTTTGTGTTGTGCTGTGATCTGCCCCCCCCCCCCTCCCGGCCGGGATGGATCCCCGACACGCACGCACAAACTGCAAGGCAGCCTTTTTTTCCCATGACTGAAGCTTGTTTGTTTTGAAGCAAACGCAAAGAGGGAGGAAAAAAAAAAAAAAGATTTGACGCTGAATTTATTGCGTCTTTGACGTTTTGCCCCAAGCAACGAAGATGATTTTTTTCCATGGGCGCGTCCGGCGTTTTGCGCCTCCCCCGAGACCAGCACGTTGTGAACTCTCACAAGTCCTTCCTGTTCTGCACACACAAATAACACATTTGACTCAATCGTGCGGCCGTATGTAATCTGCCATACGTGCGTGCGTGGATGGAGGGCGGCCACCCGGCACCCTGTTACATCACGTCCCAAATGTCCACACGCAGCCATTGTCTGCGCGAGTCCCCTTTGTGCCTGCGCAGGAAGTGGCAAGAAATCCGATGTTTGGCCCAAGCGAAGGCCCGGAATTGTTTTTGCGGCCACGGTTGCTCTCCGCCGGACAAAAGCGCCTTCCGCAAGCCTTAAATTACTCCTCCTTCGCCTTTGACCTCCCCAAAAGAAGAGAAATTCCTTCAAAGTGTTGGGGACACGTCACGCTCGCGCGCACGAAACGGAAGAGACGATCTCACCGTATGCGACTTCCATTTCGTGCCACTTTGGATGAACTGCGCGCGTGTCAGTCAAGCCAGTTGAAATTTGGGAATCGAAGCACCGATTGAAACCACAGGTGTCAAACTCGAGTTCCGAGGCCAGGTCTGGGCCCGCCGCCTCAATGTATGTGGCCCGCAAAAGCCAATCGCGCAGGTCAACTTCGATGATGCCTGTCAAAATCTGTACCAACGTTTGAAACGGTCAGATGGAAGAAATCCATCACGTTGAGCTCTTGCTAGCATCTTGTTGTTACCTTGATGACAGCCACGTGATCTCCAAACATCAATTAGTTGTGTCGCTGTTTAAGTCACGACGAAGCTAACCGGGCAAGAGCCAGACTGATTCATGAATCATTCCGAGGAGTTCTCCACAGTTACCCATCTCGCTACAATACTCGGCGCTGATTGGGCACTTCCTTTGCGGGCCCCCTGGGGGCGGGCGAGGGTCAGCGATGACGCATGCTCCCCCTCGGCATGATTTGGAGACAAACGCAGCAGGCGTCCCGGCTTCCGGGGAGGCCCGGCGATGACTTTCTCGTGAGAAAAAAAAAATGGAGCCTTCTCAAACAAACAGTTGTCCTTTCTCTTCAAATTGCAGGCCGACGTTTATATCAACGCTTTTCTCCAGAAAACATTGATGGTATTTCAAAGGCCTAATGTCTAACTAATGCCTAAGAAGTTGATTTGAAAGTAGGCATGGGCCAAAAACCGGTTTGACCGCGCCACTTGCGCGTCGGCTTCTCGGGGTCAGATTTGAATTTTATAAACATCTTTTTAAATGATACAATCATAATTCATGCTGATGTTTTCTTATTTTTAATTATAATTAATTAACGATTAAGTTGGGTTTGTTTTTTTTACTTGATTGTAATGACAATACAGTGGGTTTGGGTTTGGAAATATTAAAACAACATGCGATGATTGAATTTGAATAACCATAAATCACTGACAATTTACTGTTTGTTTGTTTTTTCTTAATTGGTGAGTGCATCTTCCCCAAGCCGGCAAAAAGCATTTTCGTTGTGGGAATGATCCTGGTCTCCCTCTTGTTTGGAGCGCTCTCTGATGAGAACGATTCCATTCGCTTTCAGTAAGACTCTTTCGCATTGGCTGTGGGTTGAGTGCTCGTCTCGTTGGCTTGTTTTTCACCTCAGCAGCGCGTGACAAGAGCGACTTGAACTTTGAATGTTGTTCCCATTCGGGAGCAGAGCTTACTTGGTGGTCATCTGCTGCCCCCTCTTGGTGAGGACTGTGTATCACTGTTGCAAGAAGTGAACTGCAATATCGTGACCGACGGCCGTACTCGTCGTACTCGCTCAAGGTGAATAAAAGTCCGATCAGTGCACCAGATGTTGTTATCAGTAAATTCGGTGTGTTAAATATGTTTTGTTCAGACAGGACGGTTTGGGCTTCGCGGGCGTGTTTTGAGTCTGTGGCTCATCTGGTTCTCCTCCTTGAGGACGTGTGGACCCTGCTCTTCCCCCCCCCCCCCAGGCGGTCCGATGTGCCGGCGCGGGGTTCTGCGGACTGTTGGTGCCGGTCCTGCCCGAAACCTTCAACCTCGGCCCATCCTCGGACGCGGAGAAGCCCGGATGGTGCGTCACGTGACTCGTCGGGTGTATTTGCCTGCCCGCGTTTCGCTAACTTGCCTCTTGTTGTTTAGTTTTAAAGGACGTGACGTCACAATGGCTCGACGGGAACTGCTTGGTGGGATCAGCAGGTTACAACAGAGACCGCAAGAGTCACAGAAAGACCTTTCTCAAAAGTTCAGCACAGATAACGGCACCCCCGCCACCCTCCAAAAAAATGCAAGCATGGAAAGAAACAAAGCATCGCTTGCCGTAAGCATTCCCCCAGAAGTATTGTGTGTCCCTTAAGCTGACTCGTGGCGGCTGACAATGTCAAAGTCAAAGTTTGCTCCACCTGGCCGGTGGTGCGCAAGGTGACGTTTCAAGCGCAGGACGGCTGTTGTCGCTGCGTACATATGAGCCGTAAAGAGTCTATTTCTGTGCGCAGCTGTTCCCATAAGTATTGCGACCCCGAGACCAGTCGGAAGAAGCTTTAGAATGGAACGTCCGGTCTGGTCATTCGGGAACTGCCTGCATGTGTAAAGAAGGCGCACCTAACTGCGGCCCCCACCACCCCGCCTCCGCCCCCAAAATGTTCCTCGCCACTAAGTCATATAAACACTCGCCATCGTTTTGCCGCTCAAGGTTGGGAGGAATTGGCCTTGGAATGAGGGACGGCTGCATACGTGATCAGAAGCGATCAGCCATTTTCATAAGAAAGTCGCGTCACCAAACCACGGACTTGTAGATGACTGGACTATCAAGAGGCCCCACGTGGCTGAAGCCAGAGGGCGGCCATCTTAAGTTGCCACTGTTACCGACTTCTGTTATTTTTTTCAACAGCAACATGGCGCGGACAAATAATTTCAGTGGCGGTCAGAAACGGACGCTATTAAAAAAAAGTTTGAAATAATAATAATAATAATAATAGATTTTATTTATAAGCGCCTTTCAAGACACCCAAGGACACTTTACAATAACAAAAAACACAAAACAATACGGGTTGAGCAGCGGCAGCCAAATAGCATCCTTACCGAAGAAATGTGCATGTAGCTTTTTTCCCAGACTTCTTGGTAGCACCGTACGCCATTCACAGCGGTATTTTCGCGACAGAGACGGAGAATACCGTGAAAACACTGGCGAGAAATCAAGGGATTCAAGATAGGTGGGCTTAGCGATTGACCAACATAGGATGGCCGCCGGTGGCTCCACCCGCTGCCGCGGCAAGAGTGCACCATTCTAAGAGCAACCAGGAAACGACTTACGCAATCAAATGTGAGCAGAGACGACAAATAATGTAAAGCGCAAATAACTTCACATGCAGGCCAACCGTATTTGATGTTTTTTAATACATTTGTAATATTTTTGAAGTGTGTTTCAGGACCTTAACAAACATGAAATATTTTAAACGCTATAAAAAGATGCCTAAAATAGAGTCATTTTATTGCGTGGATTTAACTTGCGCAACTCCGGCCTCCCTGTGTGGTGTTTGCGTGTTCTCCCCGGGCCTGCGTGGGTTTTCTCCGGGTACTCCGGTTTCCTCCCACATTACAAAAACATGCAGAGCAGGCTGACTGAACACTCGAAATTGTTTCCGAGGTGTGAGTGTGAGCACGGATGGTTGTGTCGTCTCTGTGTGCCCTGCGATTGGCTGGCAACCGGTTAAGGGGGGTGCCCCCTCCTACTGCCCGTCACTGCATAATGGTTGTCAGTGTGTTCTACTTGTGTATTTTGTTGTACCCCAAGTGAAGTTTGGGGTTCTCTTTCATGAGGTCGTTGGTTGTTTCTTTGCATGACATGCCGACTGTATGCTTGCCAGATCACCACCCGCCTTTGGAGGAATAAAGTTAACATTCCAAGGAAGACCAAAGTGCAGTCAAGCCCTTGTGTAAGGAGCCCACCAATGCCACTGACACGTGAGATTACGCGAGGGGGATAGTCGAGCCCGTCCTGAAATTCTTGATAACCTCTCGTGTGTCACAAAGACGCATGAAAAACTTTCGCAATGGACGTCTCACTTCATTTCTCATCGTTAAAGGGACAAAGTGATTGTACGAAGGTCCTCTTCGCTTTATTTGGCAGAAGCTGACGTGAAGAATCTATCTCTCTATTTTTATGAATTCAATGATCGGATTGTTTTTTTTTTTGTTGTTGTTGTTTTTTAACCCAGCCAGCTGGTGATCGTAAATCTCATGACAGATTCTGCTCGAAAATAATAATCAACATGAAGGTGTGACTTGACAGCAAATGCAACAGCAACGCGCGAACGTGGACATAGTACGCCGGCAGCTGCTGTCGCATCTGAAATGTGGGATTCGTTTCTGGCAGACACTTTGGAAACACTTCAAACTGTCCCATATGCACACTCGCACTCGTTATACTTCAGTCGAAGTACAGATAATTCTGGGGAAAACTAAATTTGGTCAAAGTACCAATTCATGTCGTATATTTCGCAATTTAAAGAGAATTTTAAAAAATCTTGCGCAATAGCAGATAAATGGAAAAAGTCGACACAGCCCTGTTAGAGTTAAGATAAGATAAGATACATGGCTTCCAAACCTTTTCCAACACAATCTAGTCATCAGGAGATTACTCACCACTTCCATACAAGACATGACAGCGCAAAGTGAAATCCTGACGAGTGCCTTCAAATGCAACCTCCTTGCATCACAGGCCATCAATGGGGCCTTTTATTTCCATCATCGCCTCGTGTACAAGACATAACTCCTCACAAATGCCGTTGCTGGTGAGCGCTCATGATGGCGTGGGCCTTCAAATGCAGCTTCCACCTACTTACTTTCATAATCATGCTGTACACAGGATATTACTCACCACAAAATGTCAAAGCTGCTAAATGCTTATTATGTCATGGGCCTTCAAATATAGCCTCCACCTTCTTATTTTTATGAGAACCTTACATCCAAGAGATGAATCACATCAAACTGCAACCCTGACGCCTTCCCAAAAAAGCATTTGAAGCCGGCCGAGTGTTTTGCTCGTTGCTCGTCGGGCCAGCCGGGGTCTCGCGCTGTTAGCATTAGCAGATAAATTAGCAGTATCTCTTTTCAAATGCTAATCCTGCCTGCTCCTCGCCTCCGCCCTGCGCTCCAAAAATAGCCTCCGGGGCTTAGAGCAAAACAAAGATGGTGGCGCCTGAGGCTGGCAGCCGAGCGCGCAGTGCACTAATCCAAAATCCACTCGCGGGTGGACTTCATGCTGCCGACTTCTTTTGGAACCTTTACATTTGCTTCATTTTCCACCGCACGTTCGTCTTTAATTCAGAGAAACGGGAAGCGTATTTTTACGTAGACAGAAAAATGGGAGGCTGAAAGGGCCTCTTTAAAATTCGTCAACTTTTTTTGTAAACATGCTAAAGTCAGTCAAGAAAGCAATGATATATCGTTTGTATTGTCTAGTTAATGGCCCCCGGGCCGTAGTTTGGACACCACTGAATTAAACCATCTCCTGTCAGTCATTTTTAGTATGTAGGATCAATCCTGCTTTATTTGGCACCGAAAAACTGATGCATCAGGCCTGACAATAAAATTTAAAAAAACCTTTGAATCCCAATTTATTGCGCCACTTTCAAAAAATGCCTCAGCTGCGCCCCAGCAACTGTTTCAAGATGGCGATGCCCAATGTGTCGCAGCCCGATGTGTCGGTTAGTTATGTTAGTTGTCGTAGCAACCAAGTGTTTTCACTTTTGCGTCTTTTTTGCCTGAAGCGTCATCAAATGTCAGCAATTTTTTTTTTTTTTTTGCTGTCGTCAAATTGGCGTGAAGACTACGCGAGGGTTCACCGCGTCTTTCCAGAGAGCCCATCCGACATGACTCGCTCACTCAGCCCTGAGTAACGGAATCATAGCACATGAATGGGACTTGTGAATGGGACCGATTGACAGCTTGCGCGGCTTTCATGAAGAGATCATCCTCTTGCTC
This sequence comes from Hippocampus guttulatus, assembly GCF_054856545.1. Lineage (NCBI taxonomy): Eukaryota > Metazoa > Chordata > Actinopteri > Syngnathiformes > Syngnathidae > Hippocampus > Hippocampus guttulatus. The sequence continues at coordinate 1,337,040 of NC_141270.1, forward strand.
GAATGTTAAAGGCTCTTTAAAAGCCCTCCATAACCTTGCGCGGATCCAACGCACCCCCCGCCCCCCCAGCCCACCCTTCGCCGCCTCGACACAATATATTCCCCGTGAGCCGGCAGACATTGTCCAAGTCTCAGCGGGGTTGCCGGTGGCCGCTGTGAGCGCGGGGCGGCTTTTGTTACTGTTGTTAGTGGAAACACGACTGGGAGTACTTTTAAGGCTTGAGAGCGGACAGGATCACCGGGAGTGGCGGGGGGGCTCGGGCCTGCCAAGGCCTTTCACCTACATCCATCCATCCGTCCAGTATCTGAAGCGCTTCTCCTATCGAGGATCGCGGGCGTGTCGGAGTCTCTCCCAGGCGTCTTCGGGCAGTAGGCGGCGGACAAGCTCAACTAGTTGCCAGCCAATCGCAGGGCACAACAGGTGGGGGAGGCGGGGGGGGGGGGGGGGCCACTGTGGACAAACTTTAAAGACAAACGTACACCAATTTGTTTCGGCTATTTGTATTGATTCAATGGTTCAATAACTTTTTATACCATATGCCACCTAAAAAAATTACATCGTTCTTGAAGTACACGGAAAGAGTACCGGTTATGCGAAATCAGATTTCTTGCTGTCATCTTGGACCATAAAATATGATGAAAATCTCCCGTAAATCGCGCCCGAACAAAATTATCCGAGTGCATTGCAGTTGTGGGGAAGGCAAAACAACAAGGATAGAGAGAAAAATGTGTGTCTATCTCGCTAGCTAGGGAGCTAGCTAGCAAGATCGCTAGCTGTGTCGCTCACAGTGCGGAGGTGCGGCGTTCGATTCCGGCTGCGGCCTTCTTGTGTGGAGTTTCCAGGTACCCCGGACTCCCCCCCCCTCCACCCCAAAAAAAACCCAAACATGCCTGGCAGGTTAAAGGAACACTGGAAATTGTCCCGAGGTGTGAGCGCGGATGGCTGTTCGTCCATGTGTGCCATGCAATTATCTGGCGTTCGCCTCCTCCTGCCCGAAGACGGACGGGATCGGCTCCCTCGCGAGGGTAAGCGGATTTGAAAATGGATTGATGGATATAGATGGATATATTTGATCTCGCTCCATTTATTTAATTAATCTTTCCCTCAATCTTAGTGTCTTTGACGTAAAGAGATGAAAACATTGCTCAAGTTGCCCATGAATAGGCTGCGCCGCAGGAGTGGACGCAGGAAGCCGCTGACCTTCATGACTGCGTGACGCCAACGCTGTCACAAAAGAAATTAAAGTCATAAGTCAAGGGCCCCCTGTATTTTATTTGTATTCATTTGTTCCTTCACCGGAGTACGTTCCAATATGCAGTGGAGCCTTTTCATCCCGTAAGAAGCCCCGTGAGTCATAAAGCTTCCCGCGTATTGATTAGCTAATGTGGATTCCGGCTGCGCAGTCATGTCAACGCACATTGCGTTTCTTTGCACCAACTAAGCTCTTCCGACTGCCAAATTCAAATACAGTACAGCCTTTTTTTTTTTGTCACTGTTTTTAAATGGTTTGTATGCACGTTGCCTCGGCCTTGCAGTATTTCCCTTCACTATTTTGAACGATCCTTTTTTTTTTTTTGCACTCCCCTGCTGGATCATAACCCATTTACTGTTTGGGTTTTTTTTTCTTAATCGTAGGGATAATTTTGGCAAAGGGTATACCAAAGGATTCTTTTCACTTGGTTACGTGCACTTGTGAACAAAATGCAAATAGACAATTTCGTGAATTTGATGCATGTTTGATTTCAGATGCAGTTCCTTCTCATGCCGTGGGTCCCTTTCACCAAAGTGCCCACCCCACTTGAGTACATTCCAAGATGAGATGGCATATTTTCATCAAGTAAGAAGCCCAATAAGTCATCAAGGTCCCCGTGCATGTGCGTTGGATATTGATTAGCTAATGTACGTTGCATCCAGTGGGGTGGAGGGGGGGACGTTCAGCTCTCCTCGGTCTCCAGTGTCTTTTTTTTCCCCCCTCCACCTCCCCGGTGTATTCCAGTATGGCGTCTGGGCTCGGCGTCAGCACATTGCAGCAAATCGTCACCTCAGGGCGGCTCGCATAGGACAAAGTCAACGAACCGACATCCAGTCGTGACGCGCTCGGCCCGGGCAGGCCGGCCCGGCGCGACCCAGGCTCGGAGCGGCTTCCGATTGGCGGAGCGGCGATCGGGGGCGGGCCCTCCATCGCCACCGCCATCCCTCCTCCGAGCCCGGCGTGAGGCGGCGGGGACGGCGGCGGTGGGCGGGGGTGGGCAGGTGGGGTGGGGGGGGTGGATGTTCGCCGAGCCGCCGCCACTGTCGCTCCGTCTCTCGCTCAGTGCGTCCTCCTCTTCTTCTTCTTCCTCCTCCTCCACCTCCCGGTCGCGGTCGTCTCGCTCCCGCTGTTCGTCCATCATGGCTCTCAACATCCCCGGCGTGAGCGTCATGATGTTCTTCTACCTTCTGGTGCTGGCCATCGGCGTGTGGGCCTCCTTCAAGTCCAAGCGCGAGGCCAAGAAGGGCCGCGGAGACCAGACGGAGATGGCGCTGCTCGGCAACCGCGGCATCAACCTGGCCGTCGGCATCTTCACCATGACGGGCGAGTACAGCCGCGCCGAGTTGCGCCTTCTATTCTTTTTTTTTTTTTTTTGAGCGCGGGGGGTGGGGGGCACCGCTTTAGGCGTGGGAACTGGGCCAAATGAATCCTAATTCGACCTCCGTTTCACCTCGTACACGTGATAACTCAAGCCCCGTTGTGTCGACGGCGTTCGACGGGATGATGCACAGGCACCCCGTTGCGGGTACGCACGGACGAAACTCAGGCGCTCAAGACAAAATACATTCGAGGCGTCCGCACATGAATTAGGATGTAACCAATGGTACACTCGTATGACGTAAGAGTGGTATCTTCGAGGTGTATAGAATATCACATATGACGCACACACGCGAAAGCAGACTGGATGTCATGTCGCAGGCGTGGTGAAAATCATGTATGATGCAAATGTTATTAGACATGACCGGTTCATACGTTAATTATACTGTGCATAATGAACCAAAAAAAAATCAATTATAGAGTTGCACATTTAAATCAAATGCTCCCTTAGAGGTGTATGGAAGATGAAACGGGATGTAATCTGGTAGGTCGCATCATTCAATCCCTTAAATTATAACGGAGGAGGAAACAGAACCAGTAAATCGAGACAAAAAGCTAATTTTTAAAAAACGTGTACATTGGTTAAATACAGCAGCTATAAAAAGTCAATGCCAGATTTTTGTGACGTAAAAAAAAAAAAAAAAGAGCAAGATAAATCATTTCACAATTTTCCCCACCATTGTTGTGGCCTATAACCTGTCCTACTCAACTCAAGAAATGTAAATCTTTTCGAGAAGGGAAGTTGGCCAACATTGGCTCTCTTCGAATTACCCTCTCACATTCCTACTCATGTGAAATTGGAGTCAACACACATGCACACACACTTGCCACCATTTCAAGTCCTCTAATTGAAACCCGAATAAAGTTCAGATGCTCTAGTCGGCTTTTCCTGACATTTTTGTGGTCACGTCTTACAGCACAAGCCATAAGATGCAGAGAGCTGCCACAGCATCGGAGCCATTTCAGTCGTCGGTAATATCGGTCGGGAGAAGGGCGCAAAAGAATTTTGAAAGGCGTCATCATCAGGTACTTTAATACTTGGTTAAAAAATAAAATACCCGCAACTAGATATCCCTCCAAAATTGATAAAAAGATGTGAACCAAAAAAAAATCGCTTTGGGAGGCTGCCAGGAATGAAGGAATTTCTGGCAAGTACTGGCAGTTCACCCCGCATGACATCAAACTGCCGTCTTCTGCGTCCGGACTGACTAAAATTAGCGGGACAAATTGGCCGAGTGGACGGCGAGCTCGACTTTCTCCTCGCACTACGTGTTGCGTGTCGTGAGATAGCGGACCAAAGCGTACAGCGCAACAAACTCCGCCGTGGCGGGCAGCGGCGCCACTGTTGCTCGCAAGCGAGTACTGCGCTCTGCCGAGCCCCCCCGTCGGCTTCCGGACACCGTCGACCAGTTTCGCGCGATCCATAAAAGTTGCTGCTCATTTGGTCCAGGCGGAGGGCGCATTGACGAGCACTTCGGGGCCACTTGAGCGACCTGAGCGAAATTGGGGATTTGCCGCTCGATATCAATGCGTTCGTGAAGACTAAACGGCGGTGGTGCAACATGACTTGGTCTGACACGTGCCGACTTCATGTCGGATGGAATCGGACGGCTCCTGTGGAACTATTTCAAGATGGCCGACATCCGGAGGCTTCACGTAGGACGCAGAAAATGGCGCAACAATGTTCTGAATTTGGACAAGAATCCGCCGATTGAGTATGCGAGGTCACATGACACCCGTCGGGGTCCCAGTTGATTCCGTGGGCATCGAACCTTCTGATGTAAAAACTCCCTTCAAGGATCCAACTTTCTGTTTCTGCAGGTAGAATTCATAAAAATCTGACGTAAGTAGGGCACAGCGGTGGCGGACGGGCAATAAATCTGATAGGTTAGTGACGTCAAAACCCGAAGAGGTGCCGCAAAGCCTAAAAAGGTGACGCGTGCGCGTGTGTTCTTGTGCCAACAGCCACGTGGGTCGGTGGCGGGTTCATCGTGGGCACCGCGGAGGCCGTGTACAACCCGTCCATGGGGCTGATCTGGGCCGTCATGCCCGTCACGGCCACCGTGTGCTTCATCTTCGGTAAGCGCTCCTTTTTAGGGAAGGCCGCCGCGGCTCGCCGCCTCTCTCTCGGCTCGCCGGGCCGCCGCGCCGTGCCCGCCCTTTTCTCAAAGTGCCACGAAAAATAGACACCCCAAAAAAAATACATAAATAAATCAATCGAGCGGTGACGTCCAAACAAGGAGAGCCTCGTCGCGCCCTCGCAACGGGAGGATTTGTGTCCTTAAGAACACTTAAGTCGCCTTGGCGCCGGAGTCCAAATAGGGTTTACAAGGTCCGAGGCTGACCCCTTCTGCGTTCGGAAGAATCAAAAGTGGGCCAACAAAAAGGAAGTATCGTGTGATCACAACAATCGCAATAAGAACTTGAGAAAGGCCGTGTCTGTTGAAATTTGCCGCACGCTTGGAGCGCCGTCACCAAACTGCTGCGGGCAACGTGGAAAGTGGTCGGTTCCCAAGATGTCCGCAACCGGGTGAAGGATATTTTCAACCGAGCGTGGCTTGAACCGGACATCGCGCGGAAGGGGTACAAAGGGCGGCTTTCGGTGCAGGATCAGCATTTTCAAAAGGCCCATTTTGCCGATTGGACAAAACAATTCCCAATTCGTCGCCCCTGCGCCAGCTGAATATCTCGACGCAAAGAGAAACGCCGCCAACTAGGGGGGGGGGACCAGCTTGCCGACCTCAGTCATGTGCTCGTCATTGTCACGACCTTCGAGTGCTCCACTGATAGCCTCCAAGGTCACAGTGGAAATCTCTTAAAGCCACAGCGCACTGCCGGGAGGAGGAAAAATTGCCCTCATGAGAAGCGAATTTCTGCCGCGCCGGAAAAGAAAAGTCCAATATCACGGAATCGGTTTGCCTTCCGCATTGAGCCGAGCATCCGTTTTCGAATCCGCTTCCACTCACGAGGGTCGCGGGTGCGCCGGAGCCTTTCCCGGCCGTCTTTGCGCGATAGGCGGGGGAGACCCTGAACTGGTTGCCAGCCAATTGCAGGGCGTTGGCGCTCACAATCACACCGAGGGACGGGGTCGCTGTTTTTTTTTTTTGTTTTGTTTTGTTTCTCATGAATCGGTTACTTGCCACATAATTCATACTGTAAAAAACAAAAAGTCAAGATAATGACATTCCAGCATTCTCCCCACCTGCCTCATTCATCTCACTATGGAGAGACCAGAAGAGACGTTCTTTTATTCGATTCGTACTTTTTGTTTGAATTAATCAACCGATTCATCAACAAAAGAGGCATCGCCCTCAAAAAAAATCCATCTCACTCCGGCCCTACAAATGACGATGCGCGTCGTGTTTCACTCTGCGAGTGAGCACGGACGGCGGCAGTTCTGCTCAGTGTATTATTAGACATACGGTAGGTAGAAGGAAAATGCGGCTGCGAAAGGGCGGCATGACGGTTAATCATCGGATGAGGAAGAAATAGGACAGGAATCTTGAAAGCGTAAATGCTGGCTGGGCAGGGGGGGGGGGGGGCAAAAGAAAACAGAGCGGGCCGTTTGTGGCACTCGACGCACTCAGACAACAGGTTGCGTAAGGTCATGTACCGTACGTGCAGATTAGCGGACATTCCTTTGCCACATGAAAGTCACATGATTGATCCTCTTACTCTTGATCGACGGAAATTTTTTCTCTCCCCGTCTGTGAGTGCGCGTGCGTGTGTCTGCGCGGTATTTTCATGCAACGGTTCACACGCCATATTATGTGAGCGTTTGGCAGCCGCGCGGCACACCGCGGCGCCCCGCGCTACGAGTTGACCCGGCCGGCGTCCCGAGTTTTTTTTTTTTTGGAGCTCTGAGCTGTCGCACGGGTCAATTTGAGATACGAGTGGCGGCGTCACGACAAGCGTCAGTTTGACAAACGATGGCCGCTTCTTCAAAAGGAGGCCGCGAGATGTTTGTTGCCACCCTCAGCGAAGAGAATTTAGCCTCTCTCGGGGTCGCTCCAGACCCTTTTTGTGTTTATTTGCTTTTTTTTTTTAAATCGTGCGTGAAAACACGAAAGTCGGAATTTTCGCCAGGCCCCAAAGTGTGTGCAAAGTTTGTGCACGTTTAGTCCCTCAAAAACGCGTTTCATTTTGAAGAATAACAATCACAGTCATCTATGCATCCCTCCTTTTTTTTCGAACCGCTTATCCTCGCAAAGGATCGCGGGCGTGTTGGAGTTTCGCCCGACCAGTTTTGGGTGAGAGACACCCCGAACTGGTCGGCCAGCCGATCGCACTACCGTTGACATTCGCAATCGCGCCTCGAGACAATTCAGAGTGTTCACTTAATTACCGTGCGTGTTTTTGGAATGCGGGAGGAAAACCACCCAACGAATGGCAACCGCCCGCGACCATCTCCCGAACCACCTCATCCGTCAACTTTTTCCTTTCTCTTTTTTCCCCCCCCCCCCCCCCCACGCTCATCCCGAAGGCGGGCTGTTCTTCGCCGAGCCGATGCGCAACAGCAAGTACGTGACCATGATGGACCCCTTCCACATCAAGTACGGCAAAGTGGCCACGGCCGCCCTCTCCCTGGCCGCGCTCATCTCCGAGATTATGTGGGTGACGGGCACGCTCATAGGATTAGGTAAGAATGCCTGCGCACCGCGGCAGCTGGGCGCCCGCGGCGAGTGAAACGAAAGGCACGCAACGTTACGCTTTTTAGCTGGCGGCTACAAACGGATGGCTTGGCTTTTCCCGAAGTCGAGCGTCAAACGAGACGGAATGCAGTGGAACCCCGCTATTGGCGGCGGTTAGCGAAGGGCAACGCCAAAAATCCACAGACGATTGACGCCTGTTACAAATCACACCACAAAAAAAAACGAAATCTTAAAAGATACATCGGGGAGAAAAAATGGTCGTCAAGGTGAATCGGTGGGTGCGCTTGGGTCCGCCGCGCACCTTCGCAAGCTAGCTCCGAGTCGAGACAGGCCTGCATGAAGGGGGCAGCCCCAAATCTTGAGGGGGCGTTTGTTAAACTGACAAAATCACTCACTTGGAAGCGGGTCCACGAAACAAAATGCCTTACAAAGCAGGCTCGACCACACTTCTTGTATCGCGGCGATTGTTGTGCGACGAACCACGTCTGAACTTGGGTGAGTTGTGTGTCCCGGCCTCAACGCATCGGCAAACAAATGTCTGAATGCAGAGACACGCGATCCGTGTTATTGTGCTCACTTGGCCGTGCTGTCCAGCCGCGAGGCTACGAGTGCTTGTTATGCTTGCTGGCTTCTCACCATTCGTTGTCAGTAAAGTGAGAATGCCGCCTACCGCCAAGATTGTTTTTGTTTTTTTTTCCGCCTTAACCCCCCACCTTTGTGGGCACCTCGCTTACTTTTTTTTTTTTTTTTTTTTTTAACCATTTAGCTGTGCTCATGTTATTTTTTATTTTATTTTTTTGAAATTTCATGATTTCCAACTTGGGCTTTTTCAATCAAACAATATTATGCCGCTTACATCCATTTCTACCTTTTGGGGTCTATTTGAAGACAACATTTCGTTTAATTTGTTATATTCATTGAATCATTCATTCACTTTGGCTAAAATTTGTTTGCTGCCTGCAAATTGTCCAATGCACCTCAAGTAACTGTTTACACATTTTTTAACCACTTGCACTTTGTGCAGAGCACAATTTCAAGGATTTAAAAAAAAAAAAGTGAATGATATCTTATAGCCATGACAATAACGGATGTTTGTTTAAAAACTTGCAAATTGAAACCCCCCCCCAAAAAAATTTTTAAGTGTGAAAAATGACGGACTAATCTGAAACAGTGAAAGAATTTTTAAAAAATTGAAGTCATCCACCACATGTCATATTTTAGCTTTGAATTCAATAATTCAGTGTAGGTGCCCAGAAACTCCTTTCCCAGTCAAACAACAAGAGTTTTTTTTTCTCAAGGTGTGGCTCGTTAGCACTATTTCAGAGGTCGTGGGTTCAAAATCCAAACTTCCTACCCAGCTTTTGATCGATTGCCCATAATTTTCTACGGTTTCTTCCTCCCGTCCAAAAATGTGCGCTCGCTTGATGTGCGCTCGGAGACTCCAAACCGTCCTTCGGTGCGACGCCGAGTTTGGCCGAAATGGAAAACTGTCAGTTTCAATCGAAAGGATCATTTGCCAACGTGTTGCTTTGCCGCGCCTTGAGAAATGACTTGACACGAAGTCAAGAATTTCAGGTTGCACCAAATTGAACTATTGACACAAGTCAAAAGTAAAATATTTGGCGCGACGGATGATTTCAAGTGCATCCAAATCGGTCAACGGTGCGGGCATTTGTTTGCCCGTGGCCCTGTGTGTGCGCCACAGGCGTGACCATGAGCGTCATCCTGGATCTGTCGTACACGGTGAGCATCTGGATCTCGGCCGCCGTGGCCATCACGTACACGCTGCTGGGCGGACTCTACTCGGTGGCCTACACCGACATCATCCAGCTCGTGCTCATCTTCATCAGCCTGGTGAGTACTTCCCCGCGCTTCGGGCTTTCACGATTGGCGATATCGGCGGTGGCTTCCTTGTGGTTGTTACTGTTTGGCGGGGGGGGGGGGGGGGGGGGCTCGGAGAGGCAGCTTGGCAATCGCGCCGAGCGCTATCAGCCCAGCTGGCTGCGAGTGCGGCGCGTCAAGTGCGCAGCCACTTGCTGGAATGACACGTGAAGGTCAAGGCACGGGGCAAAGCCGCTCGTTATTTTTGCGGCGGAGCCGCCGTCCAATTTGTTTACACGTTCGTTGTCACACAGTTGTCGCTCTATTGTTGTTGCGGCGCTGACGTTGGTGTGCGTTTTTGGCGCACAAGCGCATTTGTGACGTCACCTGATGCACGCCGAAATGCGTGGTTGTTGTGGAAACTGCCGCCCGCAGTGGATGTGCGTTCCCTTCGCGCTGATGAGCCCGGCCGTGACGGACATCACCCGGACGGCGTACAATTACACTTTCCAGCCGCCCTGGGTCGGCACGCTGGAGGAGGATCGAGTGTGGCGCTGGATCGATAACTTCTTAATCCTGGTGAGCGAGACGACAATTATTATTTTTTAATTGAAACAAGTGTGACTGGTGAACATCCATTTGTCTCCAAAATTCGAATCTGTTCTTTCATGAAAAAAATAAAACTGTAATATTGGATTTGATGAAAGATATATAGTTGTGGCATAATAAAAATAGAATGTAATGTATTAAACGGTTTGTGCATCATGACTTATTCATTGCAGGTGGGGGGGGGGGGCAGTATAATAACAGTGAAAAAGACACAAAGAAAGAAGAGTTTGACCATTTCTGTCAGTGCTCAGTTATCAGCAAGATGCTGTAATGGGAGTCGTTTTCTGCATGATATGGTCTGTCTACGTGTGTTGCTGCACTGTTTGTATTCGGATAGCAGCAGTCGCTATATTAGTTCGCCCATTCCGTGACGTTCGCCAATGTCGGTGAGCATTCAGCTCAGCGGACTTCCCGAATGTGGTTGTTTTAAATCCGCAACGTGCCATATCTTGTTCCCTTTGAAAGAAGGGCCTCAAACAGCTTTGAATCCGTTTCTGAAGAATATTTTCTGTCATCTGCCCAAACTGCTGCTAGGGCCCGAGTTCGCTGTCACCGTGCGCTGGCCGCGTCACGCGTATCTCAAGGCGCCGCGGTGTTCGTCGAAACCATCCGTCCGTCTCCTTGATGCCTTGGCTTGTTCTTGCGTGTTCTCGTCCAAGGGTTTGGGCAACCTGGGCCTTCAGAACTTCCACCAGAGGACTTTGTCCGCCGCCTCGTCCACCACGGCCAAGATCACCTGTTTCGCCGCCGCCTTCATCGTCCCCACGCTGGGAATTCCTCCCATCCTGCTGGGCGCGGCGGCCGCCTCCACAGGTGCGCGAGCCGAAAGCCTGTTTCAAGGAATTTGGTGTCATTCTCCCGGCCTCTCAAAGCCCCCTCGGTCCAGGAAAAAGGGCATCCCCCTCGCTCAAAGGCTCAGCGAAGGCCCAATCGCGGCTCAGCTTCAGAAAAGAGCCGCGCCGTGATTGGTCCGGCCGTTCTCACCGCCGAAATGTGACAAAATCATTTGGAAAAGATTTCCCAACCGTGTCTTTTCTCAGACTGGAACTTGACGTCTTACGGTTCTCCGTCTCCATTCGAGCGAGGTCAGACGGGCCTGGTGCTGCCCATCGTGCTGCAGCACCTCACCCCTCAGTACATCTCCATCGTGGGCATCGGAGCCGTGGCGGCCGCCGTCATGTCGTCCACCGACTCGGCCTTGCTTTCCGCCGCCTCCATCTTCACGTCTAACATCTACAAGAACATCCTCAGGACTCGGGTGAGGCGGCATCGGCTAGTTCATTGAAACAAAGTAACCGTCACGAGCTTCATCTTTGATCATGTTGAGCCTTTGTCCCAAAATGATATGAGCCAACACGGGTGCAGGCATTTTTTTTTTCATTTCTTTTCTAAGGTTGCGGACATGTTGTTTCTTCAAACCAAGTACGGTAATGACGAGCAGCTCCGTTCACGAGCGCGAGGTGATTGATTGTCTGCCTCCAAAAACGGCCTTTCTTTCCAAAAGTTTGTCAATGATCGGCCCAAAGACAAACAGTTCGATCAGCCCTAAAAAGTAACGGATGCAACTTGGTTTGTTGATACCGAGTCGGAGGCGGGCGAGTGACTTTGCGTTTGGCGTCTCCCGTCAGGCTTCCGAGCAGGAGCTGCAGTGGGTGATCCGCGCCTCGGTGGTGGTGGTGGGCCTGGCGGGGACGTCGCTGACCTTTCTGGACAACAGCGTGCTGATGATCTGGATGCTGCGCTCGGACCTGACCTACACGCTCATGTTGCCGCAGCTGGTGTGCGTCCTCTTCTTCGCCGTGTCCAACGGCTACGGGGCCGTCCTGGGCTGCCTGAGCGGAATGCTCTTCCGGGTCCTGTGCGGCGAGCCCGTGCTGGGCATCCCCGCCGTGGTGCGCTTCCCGGGCGGGGCGCTGGTGGACGGCGTGTACGTGCAAAGCTGGCCCATCCGCACCATCTGCATGCTGGCGGCGGTGGCGTCCATTTTGTCCTTCTCCTTCCTGGCCTCGCTGCTTTTCCACAAAGGCGTCATCCCCGAGAAGTGGGACTTTTTCCAAGTGCTGACGCGGGACTCGGACGAGACGCCGGACGGCTCCAAGTACGACATCAAAGAGGACGACGCGAAGGAACAGAACGAGAGCAACGAAGTGTGCGAGCCCATGCTGGAATCAACTTTTTAGAGGGCGTGACTGCGACATTGACACGCCGCCCGTACGCAGTCGTTTAGGAACAAATCGTATGCAAGTTTAGTAGTACAGTACAGTAATCCCCTGCTGTTTGTGGGCCATCGTGCATGTGGCTGAGGCAGCCTCTCACAAAACGACAAGAGGGTGGAGAGACGCTCTCCTTCATTCTCGGCGACTTCCCCTCCCTGTTGCAAGCCTTGACAATTGCACCATATTTGTATGGTTTCTTCTATAAAACCCTTCACAGGGCGGCGGCTTTCTGTCGTGACGCACCCGTAGATCAAATTGCTCACTGTGCGGGTGTGACTCGCCGACTGTGCGCAGCGCGCTTGGCGTTACCCTTCAAAAGGGACTTATCAATTATTTGATTTGGTTGGGGATGACCTCTAGAGCAGGGGTGTCAAGCTCATTTTTGTAGCGGGCCACTTTGGGGTTGCGTCTTCCCTCGCAGGGCCGTTACGACAGTGAAACGAAATAGATGTTTATATATTATTACTTGTACACAGCAAATTGATGGATTGATAGTTGTGAAATCAGTCAAATCAACTATAATAGTTTGTTCAATTATTGTTTGAATGAGTGTTAACGGTTATTTATTACACATTACAATTTGACATTTCGGTACAGAAGGAGCATGGAAGTTGACACACATGATTTGCTTTTGCGGGCCACATAAAATGATGTGGCGGGCCGGATCTGGCCCTCGGCCCTTGAGTTTGACACCTCTGCTCTTAAGGCTAAACCATCAGTTGAGATGTATGACGTCAACATACTTCATTGACGCTAATTCATATTTAGAGGGGCCATATCTTGTGGCAATTTTTTAGAAAGTTTCAAATGAAAACACACACACACACACACACACAAATCGGCGATTCTGTGCATTGTGAACTGTGAATACGCAGGGGATTACTGTAGTCGTTTTTTTGTTTTTTTTTAATTATAATTTTTTAAGGCGTGTATACTGAACGGTGTACACAGGAAAAAGATGACGGCTATGCTCTCTGTTTTAAGAGCTCAGCATCCTCTCTGCAATTTTCTGCAGCAATGACACTTCCAGGCACGCACAGAAGGGGTCGGGAGGGGGCCAGTGTTGCCAAAAATGACGTGAATGTGTTGTTCAGCGTCAAGTGACTTTGCCACCAGCCGATTGTCAAACATTTGCCAGTAAAAACCAAATGTTGTATATGGTTTTCTTTTCTCTCTCTCTCTCTCTGCTTTTTTTAATTGTATTTTAGCTTCTTAGACACGTAGGTGATTGTCAACAGCTGATTGTATATCGTGACTGAGCGAGAAGAGGGCTCTCAAGCACGAGCACTTCATTGTACAAAAAAACCCGAAACAAAACACAAAAATCCAAAAAAATCAGCCTGCCTATGCAACCAAGTGTGAATGATTTGTCATTAAACCATTTGTTAGCCCCCTTTGACCCGCCGTGTCATTTTTACAGGTAACTTGTATCGGAATAGATTTTGAAAGTATACCCTCCAAACCCTCCCTTGTATCCATCCAAATATATCCAGCACACACATCTAGATGTATATGATAACTTCCGGTTTCCAAAGTTGTCAACAGCGAGGCTTTCAAAACAAAGTCGGGACGAAGCAGCTCCGATCCATTCTTCTCAGAGTGTTTGTGAGAAGAAAATCCAAAATAACCTGTTGTCGGGGGCGGCAGGCATGTGACCCCCACCCCGAGGGAAGGAGCTTGCGTCCCGCTCTATCTGGCTGACAGTGAAGAGGGCGTGAGGCGCCATGACGCGCAGACACGGGACGACGAGTCAAGCCTGTCCCAGTGGACGGGGGCGCTCAAGATAAACCAAGGCCCCGCTGCTATATTGAGCGCTGGCTCACATGCCGCTGTTGCCGTTTGAAGGACGCCCGCCTGCTGACTGTGAGCTCGCTTTGATGCTTCCTTAAAACGAGGCCACAAATGAGGTCAGCACAGATGAGATTTGTCTAATTTGTTGTTGTCGTTGTCCTTGTGTGCCAGATGCTCATTGATGACGGTTTTTGCCTGATCTTGACATTTTTGTTCTCTTCTCAGGTGAACTGGAAAGCTCCAGTTGGGCCATAACACGCAACTAGCCAAACATATCGAGGGTGTGGACAGACCTTTGAACGCCACGTGCTCAAACTTGAAAAGGGAGCACATGCCGTAGGGAGGGTTCGATACCCGTTTTTCACGTCCGATGCCAATACCGCAGCCTCAGGGATCGTCCGATATCGATCCAATTCTTTCCTTTTTTTCCCCTCACTCAACAAGTGATTATGATATTATGATACACGTACAACTGTAACGACAACAGATTTTTACAGATTTATTTTATCACAATAAGCAAAAGTGGGGGGGGGGGTTCTTATTTTTTTCATGCGACTGAGTTAATGATGATGATACAGTTTTGTAAAAAGAGTTAGAAATCATTGAAAACTAGATACCAAGGCTCAAAATGTACATTTCCCATGATTCTAAGGCACGGAAGCAGGAAGTAGTTGTGTGTTTTGTGTGTGTGTGTGCGCGCGCATAATATTGAAATTTCAATTGTAACATTCCGACTTCAATTTTTGTCTTTCAATTTTTTTCCATTGTGTCCCAAATCGTTTTTTGTTGTTTTGCATCATCACACGTGTAATGAAGTCAGTTTACCACGGGGTGGAACTGTAGGGTAGTTAGTATGCTGAGGACTCAGCAGTCCCTTGAGTCGGTACACACGTGGCTAGTACTATACTGCTTTTACAAATATAATAATGTGCTTCACTATCTACAGTATGTCTATATATATACAGTGTATATATACAGTATATATATATATATATATACAAACCAACAGTTTTCAAGAATACACTGTGTAATAGAGACACGATATAAAAAATATATAGATACGTTCAAAGAGCGACTTATTTTTGACATTATTTGGGGGAAAAAACATTCAAACTTTTCCCAAAGGTGTCCAATTGGCCTAAAAATATATCAATATTTTTTTTGTATCCAAGGTTGTATTAATTATTGAACTCCTCCCTGACAGTTCCCATCACAAGCTTTATTATCTTTCTAAAAGCAGAAGTTTGTTTGTTTGACTGTACCTAATGAAGTGTCCAGTTTGCTCCCACCAAGTTCAAGTGCGACAAAAGCGCGATATGGATCACCATGGAAATCGTCCTCAATGGTGAGATGAAGTCATCTAATCTTCATCTCATTTTCCAGAAGGTTCCTCTGCTTTCAGCTCAAATTGAATCTTGGGGGTGGAAGACTTAAAAGGCTTCTTGCTTTTCTCCATCCTGATGGATGAAGCTCTGCGGTGCACTTATTTAATCATCGGCCATTAAACGCCGTACGACCCCCCCCCCCGCCCCCCAAGAACCCCACCACCATCCGTTTCTGTCCACCGTGAATTAACATGGCTCAATAGTGGCACAGGTCCAGCTTTTAAAAGAGGTTGGGGTTGCTCTGTTGTCATAGCAACGGCGTGTGTGGACGGTGAGGGGAGGAGAAGCAGTCAGTTGGATGCGAAATAGCCAAACTCCCAATAATTCATTGTGGTGGGTGCATGTTCACACATTAATTGAATTGCCCCTCTAATTTTGATCCCTCTCCTAAATTGGATGCCTGGGACCTCGCACCGTTAGGCTTACGTTTTGCAGTGAGTTTAGTCCTGATGGTCTTGGCTTATATTTCATTCTTCATGGTCCTTTATGGCAGGCGTGTGTTTTGTATGTGACGGAGTAAATGCACTACGACTGGGCCAGCCTGAAATAATGACAAAAGGATGACTGATAGACTGATGTGCCTACCTCAGGTATCATGGCATTTGTACTTTTTATTGGTTGCAATTGTATACTACGAGTAACTACCAGAAAGCACATATTCTCAGTTGAACTATTTGGATGCTTATCCTCCCACACATTGGCATTTTCGCCGTTGAGACAGAAAATCATTTGGAAACGCCACAGAGAAATCAAAGTCTGAGTTTGGCGCGGTGAGTGTATAGCAACGTAAGATGGCTGCTGATCGCTTCACTTCTGGCTACTGCCACTTTGCTAATAGTACATCACGCACGCGCACGCGCGGCCACTCACTGAGCAAGCGAGGGAGTGCGCAAGAAGAAGCCTCAGCGGCAGCGGCGCCAGCGTCTGTCACTCGCTCGTTGCTGGAAATTGGGCAGAAAAGTCTGGAATTTCACACCTCGTCCTTCTTCGTCTCGTTTGGGAACGTTGGATTTTTGAACCACTGACAGACAAAGCGTCCGAGAAAGAGAGTGAGAAATAGAGCGAGAGAGCGACCAGAAAGGTACAGACGACTACTTTTTTTTTTTTGCTCGGCTTCGACTTGTTGGTGCCGTCTATTTGCTGGGGTTGAATCGGGAGAAGCGCTTTGGTGTTTATGACCAACACGCTGACTAAAATGTGTTTTAATTTATTCAAAGCTCTTTTCTGGAATTTGTCATTATCTGTGGGTTCCGTGTGTTAGCTTGTCTGGTGAGCGTTTGATTGTGCAAAGAAGCCACAACATCACTCGCAAGCTTTTCCTGGGTGCAAATGCCAGGTGATGGACGGATCCCTTCAGTGGCCGTCGTGGAAAAAAAAGAGTTACCTTAAACTTTTTTCTTTTGTCCCCCCCCCCACCCCTCTTTTTTTCTGCACGGCTTCGCTGCCATTTTCATTTCGTTTAAATCCGAGAGAATCTCCTTCCAATTCGTTACTCAATGTTGGTAACACGCCAATGAACAAATGGGAAGCAAAGCCAGCATTTATTAGCGTGTTTTTCTCTCTCCAAGTCTGAAGCCTTTAGCCGCATTCCTCGGCTAGCTAACGTTTAGCTCAACGTTTTGTCTTCACCCCCCCCCTTCACTGACGAAATATTTTTATCAGTCACTCGAAACTCGTACATTATTTTCACCTTGCTACCCAAACAGCACAATTTTGTGTTCCAAGCACAATACTAACTCGTCCGCTAGCATAAAATAAACTCATTCTGGTCTTTAAAAAAAATCCCAATTTAACTGTGGCAATTTGTTAAGATTTGTTTTCCCACGGAAGTAGTAGTGATTGCAAATATAAATGTAAGTAAAACAGTTCAACAAAGAGTATTTCCTCATGTTTTTACCTTCAACTATAAATTTTTTGTGTGAAAATGTGTTTTCGTTCATATTGATTGAAGACTTGAAAGGGGTCAAAACAATGTAAAATGTTGACTTTTAAATGTACTTTGTCCAAATAGTTGTGTGGCCACACATCAAATATGAAATTAAACCAAGTAAATGCTTAGATGACAATTTGTGTAAATTGTTGTCTGTGAGCAGTCCCTTGCGAATTTTTCCACCCTTGAGACATAATGCTGGCGCAAATTTAGACAGCCCTAGCCCACACTCACTACATTTAAATGCAGTCAGTATTTGGGTTAAGGTCAAAATTGGTTTTTGTGAAACATTTGGGATAACCCCCTTACATGCGTGAGCAGACAGAGTTACTCCCCTAAACATGGTAATTGGGATCAATTTAAATATCCCAATCGAATCAGGCGACGTAGAAATAACGCCATGACGTAAATGGACATCATTGCCACTTGCTCCTTTCTGCCGTGAATCAAACATGTTATATTATTGTTACTCACCACGGGAATGAAGCAGCCGGTTTGCTCCCGGTTGTGCTGTTGTGCTGCTTCTGAGTTTCTGCGCCATGTTTGTTTACCTCTGCTTTGTATTTCCAGCGAGTTGCACGCCAGGTGCACTTGGACCGGTGTTCACACACACACATTAATATGTCTGCAGATACAAACTGTCATTTTCGCAGGAGAGATAGACAATAATGTGATAACACCACAAAAAAAAACAACGTATTTTCACAACCATGGCAGATTAAAAGGCCTGGTGTCACTTATGGGTGCTATTTCTCAACACATACACAAGACACATTGTATTATTGGACGCAGGCATGGTAAAACATGCGCGAGCTTAAAAAAAATACATAAGCATGTATGCATACTAGCGTTTGTTTTGAAAAAGGCAGCGGGAGCAAATCTGAGTTTGGTTGTATTTTATTGAAGTTGAAGAATATTGACTGCCGAGTGGCTGAAATTCAGACAGTTTCAAGTTCAACAAGGTCTCTAAATGATTCGTTGCTCATCAAAATAATTGTCGCTTCATTTAGCTGTTGATTCAGTTGGCTCCCCGTGCGCTTCCTTCTTTGTATTGACATCTTGAAATGGTCCCCGAGTCACATGGCTGCCGCACTGACCGGATACTTGAACTCATTCGGTGGCGGCCATTTTCAGAAAAGACCCCAAGAGTGCCGGCCATTTTAGAGCATTTGGACAGATTTCTTACAGTTGTATTTATTTCCTTAAAGCCGCATCGAAAATTGTTTTCCACGAGGCTTTCGGCAGTTTGGCGGTTTGGCTTCCCATCACTCGTCAAGCGCTCGGAATTTCAAGGAGAACGGCATCAGACTATTCGCAACCCCCGCAGAATGAATAAACATTCAAAACGAGAGAACTTGTTCATGGGACTGAATATTTTGAGACCCATGAACGCCTTAAGCCGCTCTCGGCATTTCATGAATTGATCACATCATCGTCATCGTCACAATAGCATCGATATGTAGCTTTCGGACGCTTTATTGGACGCGCAACTGAGTGACGAATTGTCGTTGCAGCAAATGTGCGGGACAGCTGCACATTCCATATCAAGCACCCGCACACACTTGGACGCATGTATTTATATCACACTAATAAAGGAAAGAATCTGCCTTTGCTTGTGAGCGGACGTGTGGCGTGTGTCATAAGCGGACGTTTGGCTTGTTCTGTCAGCGAGGGTCAACCAAGTCAATCAGAAAAGTCAAATGAAGAAAGTCCAACCAGTGAGTGACTTTAAAGAAACGCTGCGCCTTGCGTGTTGCATTTCTTTGCAAAAATCATCCTCAACTGTCGATGGCGCTCATTGTTTTGATGCGAACTGAGCTGAAGTCCCACAAAATTGATTTTTT
Source organism: Hippocampus guttulatus (assembly GCF_054856545.1). Lineage (NCBI taxonomy): Eukaryota > Metazoa > Chordata > Actinopteri > Syngnathiformes > Syngnathidae > Hippocampus > Hippocampus guttulatus. The sequence continues at coordinate 1,355,917 of NC_141270.1, forward strand.
TATGAATGTTGGCACAAATTCAAAGTATTCTATTGGAATTAAACTATTCAGAATTAATTTCAATATTAAAAAAATGAATACATTCTAAAACATTGAAATTGTTTATTTCCGTTCAATTTCTTATTTTATATAATTTTAAAAAAGTGCATTTTCATGTCACGTTTTGTAGTGAAATCGATTCAACCAGTAATAGAAACATCGTCCCTTTGGAAAGCTAAATTGCTTCAAACTATGACTTTTGAGACCTATTATTGCGGGGATCTCAAAAGTTGGTAGTCTGTGGTGCAAACATAAGCAAATAAAATTGCTGACATTATAAATATTGAAGATGCTTTCGATGTTGAGCTCTTCGTCAGCCTTTTGGCATGTTCTGATGTTGAGCGCGTGTGAAATTGCAAATTAACCCATTTGGGCTTGAAATGAGGAGGGAATCGATTAGATCACTTAGAAATCAACCTTTGTTGAGCTTAGCTACCTATTTTGCATGACAGAAATTCCGCCCTCATCCCCAAAAATAAAAAAAAGAACAAAAGATACGCTCATTGACCGCGATAGGTTCTGGGGACATTTATCTTTGGAGGAATTATGACAGGCCTCAAAGGCATTGACATTCACTTGGCTCGGGGAAGGTGACGCCACTGTTTGAGAGCGCTTCATTCATTGATTTACTTGATTGAAAGTATTTGCCTCGATCGTTACTTTCCTGAGTACGTTTGGATGAACGCATTCTAATGACGACTTTTACAAACAACACTTTTCTCTTTCCATATGTCATGCTTCTCGTTTTCTCGGCATGTCCTCCTTCTGTTTCTTTCTTTTCTACTCCTGGTTGGGCTCCTTCCCTGTGTGTCCGTCTGAGGGAGTTGTTCCGGCGCCCCCCCCTCCCCCCTCCAAAAATCTTTTTCTTCTCTGGGCTGCCTTTCCTTGGAGAGCCTCCAATGTTGCAGGCTGCAGGATCGCGTTACTCGCCAGTCTGGAGGCGCTACGGCGAGGTGGCACAGCAGCAGCAGCAGCAGGAGGAGGAGGGAGATCAGGTTTCAAATCTCCCGTACTTCTCTGTCTGCTTTCCTCCCCATTTCCTCCCCCCTCCCAGAGGAACCTGGAGCCAGAGTGGCTGAGCTGGGGAAGAAAACATGCGATGCCGCCGCCTCCTCCTCCTCCTCAAATGGTGCATCGGTTCATGGTGGTGCGCTGCAGCAGATAAATAATCGGCTTCTTCGCCGTCTTTCCTTCTGCGTGTTTGTCAAATTGGGGCCAGAAGAGAAAACACGTACAATGCTTATTAGTCATCGTACAAAATCATGCAAATAAATTCATCACCTGCCACTAGTTTCACTGATGTAAAACTACTGCATACCAACTTTTGCACCCCCTCCATATTGGCCACGGGGGGGGGAAAAAAATCAGGGCTTGAAACCCTCTCAAATGTCCCCGAGGTGTGACTGTGAACGCGAGTGGTCGTTGGTCCATGCGTTGAACGGGCGCGCTTGCAAATGCGTTCCTCTGTGCCTCTTTGCCACTGGAGCTAATCTTCCAAAGCAACTCAAAGGCGCCTATTTTTACCTCCATCGTTATCATGTCACTGTTCCGTGAAGCGTGTTGCTCACTGGCCGTACCGTGTTTGCGCGAAGCGGACGGGGACTGTGCACCCTGATTTGTTGATGTTCGGAACATTCCCACCGTGCCATAAAGAGAATGTTATCGAGTGGACCAATTCATACCGTTGGAATTCCGTTTCCAGCCGCTTCGGAAATCTTTTTGGAAGGTTTGCCAAAGCGCACCCTCAACGTTTCTGAAAGTAAAAAAAAAAAAGGGGGGGGGTTGGGGAATTCTTTGCTTTGCTGCCGCTTCTTTGTACTCATCCTGCTGCTGCGTTTCTGCCTGGCAGCTTTTTGGCCTTCCGTCTCTGCTTCCTCCTCTGAGCTTTTGCGTTGGCCATATCGGCCTCACTTCTTGGTTTCTCTTTGTGGCCGTTCGTTGCCTTTCCGCTGCATCGCGGTCCAGGTGGGAGACACTCTGACTGACTACTCTGAGACGCTTCACGCAGTCGTCACGATAATTGAAATGGGAAACGGAATCGATGACCATCTGAAACACTTTGTCATTAAGCGTAAAAATGGGATAGTTTTGTGGCGCGCTACCCGCACGTTTGGCTGAACCATTTGTACAAGTTGTACATCTTGTGTGACTAATAAAAAGGTTTTCCGCCGCCGAGAATACATCAGTTGTTGCGACGACAACGGCTCAGCTGGTGTTTCCCGACTGTGTCCAGTTTGAGATTTGCCAAATGAAAATTCAACGACGCCCTCTTTGCCCGCTGCTTTAATTGAGCGTGACGTGAAGATGTCACGTGATGTCGCGGTGACCCGGTTGGCGGGCGGAAGCGGCGTCCACGTCCACTCGAATCTTATTGATCGGGGCTTTCAATACGGCCGCGCGGTGAATAATTCAGACACGCTCGCCATCCTGGCGGCTCGCTGACCTTGCGCGTCGCACTCGTGCGAGCGCAGCGCTCGTGTCGTTTTTCCCCACGTTTTGTTTCGTCGCGACCGCCGCGAAACGATTTGCCGTCAGAGCGAGGACACAAATCCATATTGTCCATTTGTTCCAGTTTATTGTTCTGGAGAAAAATCGGTTTATGGTGTCAAAGAATGTGGACGAGGCTCCATTGTGGGCTGGTTGTTCACAAGGATTTTGCCAATCGTCATTCTTGCACGCCTTCCTCTCAAGTCTCCATGACCCCCTCACCTCACAAATCAGGCCAGAGGAGGAGACTAAGAACTCTCTCGTGTATTCCTATGGATGCAATATTTAGATATGAGCAATGTTGGCGCCCGCATGGCGCATCTGTAAACTTGAAACCCTCCTCAGGCGAGGACCCCACTTTCATAAAGCCCAACGCTGCTTGGAGTGAATCGTCATCGTCGTTAAAAAGTCATGGAAATGTCGGGCGAAGGCTTTGGTCAGCAGATGTCGCCCCCCTCCCCCTTGTTGTCTTTCCCATGTTGGCCTTGACACGCGCCAGCAGATGGATTTGCGCATTCCGTGAAGTGTTTCAAAACATGAGTCCATATGCACACGAGGGTTTTGTGTCTGCACACATTGTGACACCGCCAAGTGCTGTTACATCATTTCAATGTCTGCCCTCCTCCCACACCCAAAGTGCAAGTCAATCCTGTTTTTATTTTTTTTTTGGGAGTCGCACAGACCAAAGAGAACATGTCACGAGAACTTGGGCTCAACCTCTCAGCTGTTTGCGGCTCTGCTATCTCCGTGCGTGCGTGCGTGTGTGCGTGTTAACCCCCCCCCCCCCCCCCCCCCCCCCCGGCCCGCATAGCTCAGCCAGCCTCGCTTGTTTACGAGGCGACGACTGGTTTCTCGGCTTCCTCCGGTCTTTTTCGAGCGTCGCTGCTAAGCGACCGTTTTAACCTTTTTGCTTTTCCGCGCACGACCAAGGTACAAAGGTGAAGAACAAACCACGACATCATCTTTTCCCACTGGTAATTCACAACACGAGAAAGTTGTTGCCAGTAGATTGCAAGGGGAAAAAAAAAAAAAGAATGTCAAAGTATTTCAAGGCTTGATCGTGAATTGAAGAACGCGGCAGAGCCAAAGCCGGTTTACACGAACAGCATTTTGGTTCTCTTCTCTGATCAGAACAAATGAATCCGACTTTCTTTTCGGAACTCCTCAGTCTTTTCGTCTGAGTATTCTTTTCTTTTTTTTTTTTTTTAATACACCCTCATGAGTGTGAGCTACTTCTCTCTTCTTCTTGTCATGTCTCTAAAAACAAAACGGTGACCACCACCGAGCTCCTCCTCCTGTCGCGTCATCTTTGTCCAGAGCAGCAAGTAACATTGCGCCATTGATTGTGTTCCTTTTTTTTTTTTTTTTTGATGTCAAAGCTCCAAGTAAAAAACAGCGTAGGTGTGGCATGTTGAAAAAAAGCGTGACTCAGCTGTTGTGTCGCTCTCGTCCTGACAGTTTGCTCCGATGTGACCCACTTCTCCCATGGAACCTTGCAGCAGCATGCCACACGCACGGACACAGCGCCCAGGTATGACTGTCTCCTAAATGTGTGGCGAGTTTCTTATGTCTGTTGTTTCAGGCATAAATATAGCACAATACCTTTGCCAAATACTTGACAAAACGTTTTTGTTTTTTTTGTCATGTCATGTCACACACCTTTCCTCACGTTGCACGCACACGCAAACATGCAGATGCGACAGACAGACACGCACAAGCCCACATTGTCATGTCGGGCACACGTCCACGTCACCCGCACAATTCCACATGTAGCACTTTGACAAGCTTGTGCAAGCACACGTGCACAAATGAACATATTTCATGTCTCTCACAAACACACACACACACACGGTGCATACACAAGTCTCTCTCTCTCTCTCTGTCCACAGTCATGCCGCACATAGACACAGTCATCTTGCACACGACACACTGACGTTTAATGGTTTTTCAATCTCACACACACACACTCCACAGTCATGCCACACACACATCAGAAATTGTCACCATACACATGACACGATGACATGCGGTCGCCGCTGCATCAAACGTTGAAACACGAGCCGCCGTCTTAAATTGTCCACATTTAATGGCTTCATCGGCTACACAATTGCACACACAAACACTCGCAGTGCCGTTACCCAGTCGGACTGAACATCTGTGGGATTTATAGCGTAGTCACATGAACACGCGCTACGTACCCCCGCCCCCCAAAAAAAAATTCTGATTCCCCCAGCACCCATTCCACCCTACCCCTCATCATCCCCACCCCTTTTCTACCCTTTCATGAGATTAACCCTTGATCCCTGCATTGACGGCAGGGCGGGCCGAGCCAATCGGGCGGCTTTTTAATTGCGCCTCCGAGCGGCTGATTTTGCCCATTGTCTGCTTTGATTTCCAACAACCCGGGAGGAAGAACTCTGACTACGTGGTTTGTTCACTTACCACACACGATTAGGAAAGGGAGGCAGTCATTTGTCTCAAGGGGATGCCCCCCCCCCCCCCGCCCTGTGACTTTCTGCGGGAGGGCGTCCATTAGAGGACAGCCTTTAGCCGAGCAAACGCCGTATTTTATGTTCCAATCAAACCGTTGAACGAGTGGAACTTCAGGCGTCATCTCTGACTCGAAACGTACACAAAGGCCTTCAGAGGCGGGCCCGTCTGCGCTCCAAATCGCTCCCATATGTCCTGCGGTACACCCGCACATGCGTGCGCGTGCGCACTCATTTCGAAGTTGAACTCGCGAGTGTGGATGATTTCAGTATAAAAGTATTTTCAGAGTTCCCCGTGAAAAGATCTGAAGATGAAATGGGATGATATACATTTTGCACATACTGTATTTTTTCCGATCAGGCAACATTTTAGACCCCAGTGGCTGTACGCAATGTATGTGAAAAGAAGATGCAGCCACCCAACATCAAATGTTTGAGACGATGATGTTTTCAGGGCACATGCGTGTTATTTGCTTTGGGCTTTTATTTGATTAAATGACTGTGAACTCCAGTTTCTAGCCAGTTGCAGGGTCACGACGTGAAACTCGGTGACATTTGCCACTCACACTTCAAGTTTTGACTGTGCATTTATTTGCAACACTGTAGGCCAGATTCCACCCACATGGTTTGACTTTAAAACTCGATTGAAATCATTTTCAATTTTGTTGCACCAAACTTGAAACCTAGTTTAAAGCCAGACAGATTACATTGAAGCCTCCGTTTAATTTGCCGGTGCCTGGCGACGCGTTGGATTTATGAACATATCGCCGCTTGATAGGGTGCGCGGCTTTGTTTTACAGCCGCGCTGGAGGACAAAAGCAATACTGCGCCGCAGATGGACGCACTTGTTACTATGGCGATTACACTCATTAAAAACACCTCCAGTCCCCTGAACCACGTCATAAGAATTTACGGCTTCTTCTGCTCAGCAACACACACACGCACACACACACACTTTTATACTTTATTTGTACAATACTAATGCATTCACTCGGCGTGCAAATGTACGACTGCGTCCAAGTGGATGCTGGGTAGTCCATGAAGCAAGGAAGACAAGAGAGCAAACCATTTTCAGCCCTTTAGATTGGTTAATCATTTGTTAAAAAAAGAAAAAGAAAAAAGACACGTGGGGAGTGACCAATGCAATTGCTTTGTGAAAAATTTGGACATTAAAGGTTTTGGCCTGGCGCCAGTGAAGCAGTCTTGAAATATCTTTGGATTGTATTGCAACACGACCAACTGAAGTAGAAAGGACACATTATTGGCTCATAAAAACGACGCAGTGCACGCGAGCTTTGCATTTTTCGCCTGTGTCCAAAATGCTCGGCGATGGCTGCAGAATATGTTCAGAGCAGGGTGATTTTCCGGAGAATGATGTCGAAGATGATGAGGATTACCTGACGAGGTGAAAGAGGAAGCACTCATGAGAAGTCTTGGAGTCAGCCGACTATTCTTCTGCTAATCTCCGGCCGCAGATGAGGAGGCGCAGAGAGCGGCCGAGCAAACAATGGCGGAGGAGCCGCCAAGTCTGGCCGGCAGTCTCCCAGGCCCCCAAAAGGCATGTTGGCCAAGGCGCCGACAACATCGCAGGCCTGCCGCTGCTTCTCCTCTTTTGGCGGCCGGGGGCCCACCTGCAAGGGGTGAAGGGGGGCGGGTAGAAGCGCCCCCCCACCCCCACCCCACAGATGAAGTGCAGAGAGATGAAGGAACTCCTCTCAAGCCCCGATCCCACTGAGGGCGAATCTTGGCAAAGGTAGAAAAATGCACGTTGACGTCGGGGTTTGTTCAAGGTTGCAAATGTTCACAAATCATTTGCCAGATGTAGGATTTGTTTTATTTTTTTTTCGTTTGTTTGCGACAAGAAAAGGACAGATGAACGTCTGGTGACCATTTGCAACCTTGAAGGAACCCTGACAAATCCCGGCGAGAATGCAACATTTGCAAGAATTCAATTGTTTGCCGCTCAGTGGGGGTGGGGCTTCAAGGACGACTACCGTGGCTTGCAAAAGTATTTGGCCCCCTCGAACTTTTTGACCTCTTGCCCCACACAGGAAATTGGATTTTTTTTTTTTTTTTTTTTTTTAATGAAGAATCGGTCGGTCTCAAGTGTTGCAAAAAAAAGCCACATATAAAGTTTTACGCTTCACTTCATCGATGAAGACGTAATGGGACGCGGTACGTATATATGTGCTCTTCCTTTTCACGCAAGTTGAAAAAGACGCTAAGCCCTGTTTTGATCAAGAAGGCGCTAAAACAAAGAACATTTGGTGTGAGGTGACAGGAAATTGTGCTGAAAGTGTTTCTTGTTTTCAATAGAAGGCCACGAGATTGTCAACCGAGATGACACTCGATTCCGTTTTTAGCGCCCCGGCCGAATTGCGTCGCAACCCCCACCGAGGCCACCGCCGCGATCCCAATCTCGGTCATTACACGATTTATTTGTGCGGCGCGCAAGCTGTCTGCCTCGGGCTTGTTTGTTTGGACTGCCACTCTTCTTCCAGAGCAGGAAGTGGACAAACATTAAAGTCTCATTATTGATGTCTGGACCTCCAAGCCGCAGACGTTCTCCATGGGGGGAGGAAGGGGGCGGGCTTAAAAGGTGGCAGGGCCGTTGTTGTTGTTTTCTTCCCTCATACGGCAAGGCGTTAGTGTTCAAGTGCACTCAAAATCTAACAACGCGTCACATCCTGGCGTTTTTGATCGAGTGGATCTCGGCAGAAAATCCCTTTGCAGCGATTAGGGAGAAGGAATTAGTAAATGATTCATTCATCATTCCCTACTCCCGAATCGCTCGAATGTGATTTTTGGATGGGAGACACGATACTTGGCTCAGCAATCAAACGAAAAGTAGTTTTGGAGCACAACTCTCCCGGCATGCCACGGTTGAGAGTCTTTTCAGGAGGGATGCGGGCGTGGTGCTGGTCACGGCTGATTGCCCGCTTCCAAGGCTCCTCTATCCCATCTACAGGTGGGCTCCGCACAACAATGGCTGCTTTCATTCTGACCCCCATGTGACGGAGCTGGCGCTATGGCGTTCAGCCGGTCGTCTTTTCGGGAGAGATTGTTGGTTGCTTTTGATCAAATGTTTTCTTTCCAGTACAGAGAAATGAAAAAGAAAAGACGGACATAAAAGTCTTGAATTTTCTCCCAAACGGACAGGCGAGCCCAATCGTGCGGATCGCCAAGTTCCAAAATCTGTCAATGCTGCCGTGTGATTTCGAGGAGGGATCCGCTTGACTGACCGATGTTGTGCCGACACGTTCCTCATATCGAGGAAAGGCAGGCGGAAACGAGGACAGCATGCGGACATTAAAGTGTGAGCAGTCAGCGGGCCTAGCGAGTTTTCCCCTTGTGGGATTTTCGAGGTTGTGTCGCAATTTAAAAAACGAACAGCGACAAACTTCCAAATCGCCTTCCTCATGTCGAAGATAACGTGCGCACCTATGATGTCATGCGACAGCCATACTGTTTTCAAAGGGAAGCGGCCTTTGGACGGGGTGCACGGGGGAGGTCGAGCGAAGGTTGTGGGAGCTTCCTCAACCTGCCTCGTCTTGTCGGCGCGCCGGCATCTGCGCGTCTTATTTTTCTTGTCCGACAACCTCCTTGTTGTTGTTCACTCGCGCACCCGAACGAGCAAACGGCCACCATCGGGACGCTTTGTCCAATGTTCTGCTAAAAGTGGGAATTCGCACATGCACACAGGCGCACTCATTAGGACGCCTCTCCCCAGCCAAAGATGTGTGAAAAGTGGGTCATAGGTCCGACCCCTTTGTCCCGCCCCGGCAAATGGAAAGTGACAGACGCTGGACATTGCCACTCATTCCCACACGCACACTCATATGACCCCCACTTCCCTCTTACCATCATCCACCAACCCCCTCTCGGCTCCCCTTGATTGCAACACGCGGTTATTTGAGCTGCACCCGTAATTGCGCAACATCTTGGACAAATCATTTCGTTGCGGGTTCCGTAGCTCGCCGCATCGTTGGTGTTGCCGATGCTGCGGTCGGGCCGGTGCGGAGGAACAAGAAAACCAGTGTTCCCGGTGTTTGATTACAGTGCACCCGCCTGAAACAAAAATTGCATTTACTCTCATCTTCTCTTGAAAATTGAGCCCTCGAAGCAAGTTTGACTCGGCAACATATTCGGTTGACATGTCAAGTCACGAGTCGGCCCACGAAGGAGTCTCCGAAGCCATGCCGGCAAAGACGCAGGAAGTCTGCCATTTTGATTTGAAGCATTCATTTTTGGCACACTTTGGGTTTCTTTGAATGTTTTCAAAATCAAGCCCCCTGATGCCAGTTTGACTCTGCGACACGAAATTCTGTCAACATGTCGAGCAAGAGTAGATCCACAAAAAAAATCTTTCAGGAGTCCTACGTCAAAGACAAAAGTGGCCGTCGTCATTTCTTGTTACGTCTTCACAAACTGTCAATGGTTGTGTGTTGTCAGCGTTCCGGGTTCAAAGAGCCAGCGAGCCAGAGGAGCCTCTTCTCATATTGTGATAGCGAACGAGCAAAACACCTGTGGTGAAGCCGCCGGACCCCAAAGTCAGATCGGGAGCGGCGGCAGCGTCCGTCCCGCCCGAGCATCCGTCCAGTCGCGCCGCAGGATGGCAGGGCTCCTGTTGCGTCTGGCCGCCGCGACCGCCGCGCTGCTGATGGTCTTCAGAGCAGAAGGTACCACCAACACGCCGCGCCGGGCCTTCGCGCTTGACTGCGCTTTATTGAGAAACGCGAATGTGGAGCAAACCCCCGAAAAGTTCAGACGTCTTTGTCAAGTACTTCTTTTTGATCATCGCACTTGCATTGGCGATGCATTTATTTGTCCTTGAATGTATTTTTACAGATTTTTTTTTTTTTAATGCTTTGACTTTTTTCTAGCACATCAGATTTTTCTGTGAATTTTTTTTGTTTGGTTTTTAAATTTGACCTGTAAAAGTTTACACATATCGATTTTACGATGTGTTGTCATTTGTAGCAATGACATTTGAGGAAAAAAATTCCACCTGTTGCTGAACCGAACCCATCTTTCATAAATACTACTTTGATTTCTTTCTTACATATTGCATTCTGGTCATATTATTATTGTGATTTTTATGAGGAGAACCCAAAGGAAGAAAAACAAGGGCAGATTCGAGATCAGTGCAAAAAACAGATCCAGATTATCCAATTGCATTTCTGATGACAAAAATTTTGTAAAAATACGTTGATCAGTTTGCCGATGTTTGCATTCTATGATTCATGATTAATGTCAGCAAAATGAATGAACCGATTATTTGATAAAAGAGAGAGACTTTGACCAATTCTAGGGGAAAACTAGATGCAGCTAACAAAATACTTTATTTTGATAATAAAATAATACAATTGAGCAAAAATTACTTTAAATATTTTATTTTGCGTTTATGAAGCAGTGACTGCATAAAATGTTCAAAGGAAAAAAGCATGTCAAAGTAATTTGACCATTTTTCATTTTTTTTTTTTTCCTCTTTACCGCCCGGCAAATCCCCAAACGCAATGAAAGCGAAAGTCGAAACAGTGGCCATTTCCCGCGGCCGTCGCGGATGCGGAGCTGGCAAACTTTCTCTGGCCTCGCGCCGCAGGAAGCTGTAGAGCCGTTTGTTGCCGCTCCCGCTTCCTCTTTTGCACATGAACCATTTCCTGTATGACACGGCGCGGGCTGTCGGCGGCACGAAACGCTCATTGTTCTCCGGAAATTTCCCTCAGTCCCTCCAGAGAGGAGCTTGCCCTTTGAAGAGGGCTCGCTTCCCGCTTCTGCCCCCAACAACCCGCAAATGTCTTTCCATCTATCACTTGGACATAGATGACATGAAGAGGTTGATAAACTCTTGGTCTGCCATGCTGGCTACCTTGAGTGGACTTGATTTATTTACATTGCGCATGTCAAGCGGCTCTACAATGTTTCGAGCCAAGTTATTCTCATTTTGCCATCAAATCTGTGACTAAATGACAAAAATGCGGATAAAATGCATCAAAAAGGAACATTTTCATTGCATTTTATCAGCATTTTCTTCACCAAATCCCAACGTAAATTAAACTACTTCAGTTGTGCACTTCAAATATTTGCGTGCCGCTAAAACAAAGCAGTCTGTAGCACGGGACGGTTGTGCATATCTCGCCGGCATCGGGCAGAATTCTTGTACCTCCAAAATCATCACTTCTCAGGTGGGGGAGAAAAAAAAACAGGATATTTGTAAAATCCATTTACAAGCAAGTCATTTTCAACACAAAAGTAACACCCACACGTGTGCAATGACCAATAGTATGGGGGGTGGGGGGTTTACCTGGTTATTGTCAATATAATAATCTATTTTATTTACAAGTGCCTCTCAGTGTACGTGAATTATCCAAGAAATAAAATAAAATTCAAGAAACGAGCGGATGAGTGCATTTGAACTTGGCAACCACATTCTGGACAACTTTCCACGTATTGAAGGACTTTTTCGTAATTGCTATTCATTTCCCTTTTTTTCCCCCCCTTGGAATTCTTGAAAATACACAAATAACCAGCACGTAAATGTTTCTCGCGTTATGTATGACAGTTTGCCACGGTAAGCACTTGAATTAATCTGTTGAGGCGAGTCAATGAGAACATGAAAAACAACGTGAAAACAAACATTGCTGAGGAACTTTTCGTTTGATCCAAAAACAGCTTTTAAATATTTATCTTTTTAAAGTAGCGTCGCTCTTCGGGCCAATTTGTGGTGTGCGCGCAAGCGTGCCAGTGCACATGCGTGTATGCGTGCAAAACAGTGACTTTAAGAGTCCGATTACCCAGCCTGCTCTCTGCCAGACCTCAGTCTCCACTCTGACTGACGCGCGCATACCCCCCCAAAAAAAGGGAACTCGAAAACAGATTAGTGCATTCTCTCCACAATTTAATCCGACATTAGTTGTCGGTTTTTGTTTCCAACAGTTCTCTTCAATCATGTGTCATGTAGCCGGACCGAGACATCAATCTCGGACTTCCCTTTACAGGCCCTCTTAAGATGCAAGATGACATCAGTGCAGGGGGTGCTGGGTGTTTGTTTTGTCGGGAGAGGCGGCCTTTATACTCGGGCGACTGTTTCCATGACAACCGGGCAGCTCAACGCGTATGCGCTTCAAGTCCAGACATGTCAGCGCACTTTGGCGTTGTTGCTGCGAGGAAGGCAGGCTGGAATGCGCCGCGCAGAAGAAAAGAGCAGATTGGGGGAGGAAGGAGATAAGTGCCGAGAACAACAACTGATAAGAAGCTTCGAGACTCTCCTTTCTCTTTCCTTCGGCATCATGGAAAAAACAAATGTGAATCTTTTTCCAGCCGTCTCTTTCAAACACGCACACACACTTTGATATCAGCTGTGCGGAGGGAACGTCAGATGTGAAAAGTTTATTCTGAAGGACTTTATAAATAGAATATCCCCGCGCTGATAACGGAAAAAGCTTCACCTCCAGGATGACTCGCTGATAACGCTGCGCAACTCGGCTGCGCCGCATGATGATGTCATCAAACCTCCCGAGGAACAAGCAGATAGAATCCAATACGTTCGGAGCCTTCGAGCGGGCGGACCGTGCCCGAGCGACTTTTTACTGTCGACAACTGCAGCGGTGATTGGAGTTTTTAGATAGAGGACCGAGGTCGTTCCCGAAGAAATCCACCCAAAATTCTGATCTTGTGGTTTCGGGAGTGAGCCGTTAGTTCCACCGTTTTCCTGCTAATCGTCGATTTTGTTGCCTTGCCTTTTGGCAGCGGCGGGTCAGAACCCGGACCACGTCCTCCAGGGCACCGGCGTGAAAGCGGAGGCCAGGCGTCCCGGCGAGGACTCCACCGTCGCCCCCGAAGACGCCGCTCGCTTCCTCAGCTGCTACTGCTCCGGCCACTGTCCCGAAGACGCCACCAACAACACTTGCCAGTAAGCTGCAGCCGCCCCCGTTTACCGATACAGTATGTGGATACAGTCTGAAGAAAAACCGATTTTATTCGACATGAAACATACAACTGTAGCGTTCCTACTTTTTCTTCTGAAAACATTCAGTCAGCAAATGAAAAGTGCCTTTTCTCCAGTTCGGGATGTGCCGCTCGCCGACGCCATTTATTGATCATCTTTCGATCGGATTTTGCTGCCATTACGGGTGATTGTTGAATTCATCTTCTTTACTGATTGGTAGTCTCGGCCGAGCTCCGTTTAGGAGACTCCTTTTTCCAAAGTGAGAGACAATTTCAGCCTTCGCAGACGGCAAGATTTGCTCCCGTGCCTCTGAATATCTCAACTCTTGAGTTGGGGATTCACATGCCTAACTATCTCTCAGGAAAAATCTAGAAAATTCTTGAGGAGTGTTGGGAGGGGTGTTTTTGACATGCGTGCTGACAAGGGTCATTCCCCAGAACCAACGGTCAGTGCTTCGCCATCATCGAGGAGGACGAGCACGGCGAGGCCATCCTCACGTCAGGATGCATGAAGTATGAGGGCTCACACTTCCAGTGCAAGGTACGCCCACACACACACACACACACACGAACAGTCAGGATGTGTGTACGGTGATGGTTCGCTTTGGACCGGCAGGACTCCCCCAACGCTCAGACCAGAAGGACCATCGAGTGCTGCAGTACCGACTTCTGCAACCGAGAGCTGCTGCCCACGCTGCCCCCGCAGGCTCCTTCAGGTACCGTCTTGTTGTTTTTCCGGCTTTGCGGCGTCCGCCCAGTCGCCTTCGTTGACCCTCGCCGTGCCCCCGATCCGCCTCCATCTTGTTTCCAGAAAGCAGCCCCCACTGGTTGGCCTTCCTCATCTCCATGACGGTGTGCTGCTGCACGCTGGTTTGCGTCACGGTGGTCTGCTACTACAGGTGCGCCAAATACTCACTTTTGCACTACGCAGTACACACAAGTGCCACCAAAATCAAACTCACTGACACATTTCACATTCGTCTGTTGGTCATTTGTACCTGTGCGTGACACGACTAATGCGAATGCGTTACATTCGAGGTACTTACCAACAAAGACACAAATGGCATACACTGATTAACTTTCACGAGGTAACAAATATCAAAAACACATTTTAATTGTTAAACTTGAATAAATATGATTTTTTTTTCCCCCCGCTTTTGTTTTGAGAACTTTGTTAGATTAAAAGAAATGGTCTTTCATTGATTAAAAGCCAAAGTCTTAATGTCAGTTCATCCTCACTTTCAGACGCACACAAACATGACATCACATCACATTCTGCTGTCACATGACTGGAATGTTTGTGTCTGTCTGCTTGGGTGTGCATGCGTGCGTTTCTTCTTTGTGCATGTGTTTGTGTGTGCACGCATGTGTTTGTACATATGTGTTTTGTAAACATATTTTGCGCGTGCGTGTCAAGATACAAGTGGCAGAGCGAACGTCAGCGTTACCAGAAGGACGTGGAACAGGAAGTGTTCATCCCCGCGGGGGAGTCTCTCAAAGACCTCATCCACCAATCGCAGAGCTCCGGCAGCGGCTCCGGGCTCCCCCTGTTGGTACGAGCTTAGCACTGCACCAGTGGCGCATGTTGCCCCTCGTGTTGGGAGTGAGCAATCATTTCAGTCAAATCAAACCGAGCAACATAATTCACACCCAAAGGTTCAGCGGACCATCGCCAAGCAGATCCAGATGGTGCGTCAGATCGGCAAAGGTCGTTACGGCGAGGTGTGGCTGGGCCGATGGCGAGGCGAAAAGGTGGCCGTCAAGGTGTTCTTCACCCGAGAGGAGGCCAGCTGGTTTCGAGAAACTGAAATCTACCAGACCGTCCTCATGAGACACGACAACATCCTCGGTAGACGCAATTTCACGCACACCCGAGATGATGTCACCGCCCTGTATGATGTCATATTTCCCTCTTTCAAGAGTCATGATCCCTGGATGTGATTCTTCAACACATTCGTTTCACACAACACTATGAAAAAGGCAGCGTTGCATCCACCAAATCGGAGCGTTTGAAATGTGACATGGAAACGAAGTGTCAAGACAGAATTGTGAACATCAATCACGATCCCCTTTGTAGTGCCCTGTACAGCGGGTGCTCGCTTATTCACCTTTTGGGATTTGCCGATTCACATAATCATAGACTTTTGGGGGGTGGGGGGGGCTAACCCATCACCTGTTATTCACCGAAATGTATTTATTTCCCCTATTTTAACCAAATCCCCCACTATGTTTAGATTAGTCATATTGCGCGTCGGTGATTTGCTATTCATAGCGGAGGCCCGCTGTCTAGTAGTGGTGATGGAGTATTTCGATTTTGGTGGTTGTTCAGGGTTCATCGCGGCCGACATCAAGGGCACGGGCGCCTTCACGCAGCTCTTCCTCATCAGCGACTACCACGAGAACGGCTCGCTCTACGACTTCCTGAAGACGGCCACGCTGGACACGGCCACGCTTCTGCGCCTGGCGTACTCGGCCGCCTGCGGCCTGTGCCACCTCCACACCCAAATCTACGGCACGCAGGGCAAACCCGCCATCGCCCACCGCGACCTCAAGAGCAAGAACATCCTCATCAAGAAGAACGGCGCCTGCTGCATCGCCGACCTCGGCCTCGCCGTCAAGTTCAACAGGTCGGAGCGGGATTCCGTCGACGGCGCCGCTTCCGGTCCACTGCCGTCTCGTCTGACCCCTTTGTGTTCCCGTAGCGACACCAATGAGGTGGACATCCCCTTGAGTACGCGTATGGGCACGCGGCGCTACATGGCGCCGGAAGTTCTGGACGAGAGCCTGAAGAAGAACCAGTTCCAGGCCTACCTCATGGCTGACATGTACAGCTACGGATTGGTCGTGTGGGAGATGGCGAGACGCTGCGTCACCGGAGGTACGGCCCGCCGACGCTTGCCAAGCATGCAAGGTTTTTATCCATCCATCCATCCATTTTCCGAACCGCTTGATCCTCATTAGGGTCGCGGGGGGTGCTGGAGCCTATCCCAGCTGTCTTCGGGCAGTAGGCGGGGGACACCCTGAATCGGTTGCCAGCCAATCGCAGGGCACACAGAGACGAACAACCATCCACGCTCACATTCACACCTAGGGACAATTTAGAGCGTTCAATCAGCCTGCCATGCATGTTTTTGGAATGTGGGAGGAAACCGGAAGAGCAATCCAGGAGCTTGAAAGTGGCCCAGGATCTTCTCCCAGCCTAGCTATAAAGTCGTGCTCGGAAAAAAAGAAGCTGTTTTCATCTGTGTGCCATTTTGTGCCTGTGTGCGCAGGAATGGTGGAAGAGTACCAGCTCCCGTATTACGACATGGTGCCATCGGACCCGTCGTATGAAGACATGCTGGAGGTGGTGTGCGTCAAAGGCCTGCGCCCCACCGTGTCCAACAGATGGAACAGCGACGAGGTAAGACCACGCCCCACATAGGATGACGCCACCTTCTGGAGACCGAGGGCTCCTCATAATTCTGTGTGTGTGCTATTTTTAGTGTCTGCGCGCCATGCTGAAGCTGATGTGCGAGTGCTGGTCGACAAGCCCCGCCTCCCGCCTCACTATCTTGAGGGTGAAGAAGACTCTGGCCAAGATGGTCGAGTCACAGGACATCAAAATCTGAAGCGGAAAACGCGTCTGACAATTCGGAAGAAAAGGGAAAATCAAAAGCCCAAGACATGGCGCTCGTCCATCTTCCCGTCTTCCTCCGGTGGCGCTTTCTGTGAAAGCAACGCAGACCACTTCCTGTCCCTTTTGCCAACTTCCTGTCCGGCTTATCCACTTCGTGTCCACTTCCAAAAAACAAAAACAATTTCAACATTTTGGATTTGCTCGTTGTGTTCGTCTTGGAAAATGTCTCGGCCGCAGGGAGACAACGCAGTCATCAACGTGGAGACGTGGACCGTTCTGTTTTTTTTTTTTTTTGGTTGTTGTTTATTTGGTTTTGTTTGTTTGTAAACAAGAGGTGGAGCTCTTGCTGCTACAAACAATCTCATTGGTGGAGCCAAACCTCAGTGGGCAGAGCCGATGAGACAGGGAATGTGGATTTTATTTATAACAAACGCTACACTCCAGTACGCAAACGTGATGTAAAAATAATTGTATGTGATGGACGACAATGTTAGCAAATGTGATGACGCTATTAGTGCGAGCGCTGATGCTAATTTAGCATTAGCTTGCTTGCAAAGGCGAATAAGGGGTGCGCTCGGAAATGCGAACCGAGCGCGCGCTGCTTCACTCCGACCGTTCGGAAACTCCGAGCATTCTTGAATTGTGCGTAGCCCCTAAAAAGGAGTGCCGGTGCGTGCTCTCGCCGCTCCAACTGAGGACACAGAGCGCCCAGAATGTCAGGCCGAACAGGTGGATACAGTTCAAGGACAAGCTGCTGATTGGTTTTGAACTGTAGCCTGCATTCAAAAACGAAGGGGAGCGGAGGGCGCTCCGCCACACCCAACTCACACACTCTTGAGTGCCTTTTGGATGTCCGAGGGAATGCATTCGAGAGCACAAACTAGCGATAGGCAGTTTTTTCCCCCCTCATTTTATTGTATTTTGTGGGGCCCCTGGGGTTGGGTGCTAAGTATTCATCCAAGTTATTAAATATAGCAACAAAATGGCTGCTTTTGTAAACTAGCTCCTCTGGTCATAGCCATGTTGTTCGTGGAAGGAACTCGCATCAAAGGGGAGTCCACCCCCCCCAATTCACAATTTAATCACTTCCCCAATTGGCTCGCAAAAACAATGTTTGGACCCAACCCTGTTTCTTCGTGCCAATTACAGCTGCTCGTCACTTAATTGAAAACAACTCTTGGGATGGGAAAATGACGTTTCCACAGGTGTCAACAGACAGCTTTTGTATCGTCACTTAATGGGGAACCAAACCCACTTTTGGAGGGGGGGTATATGTCATTTGCGCCAACACTAGTCGAAACAGTACTCTGATTCATACTGCATTTGTGGAATAAGAAATTAATATCTCACCCCCTCAGGGGAGCCACCATGTTGAGAGATAGCGTCGACGTCCGGAAGTGACATCACGACTGCAGCCGCACCTTTGCCTGCTAAAACGGCACATTTGAGTGAGGCTGCACTGTGGAAAGAAGATCCGTAGGAACTCAAGAGTCGATGGTAAGCACAAGCGTTACATCTCGGCTGGTTCGCTCGCTGCTAACCCTGACGAGTTTGCCAAGTACCGGTTTACCATTTTCGACAATCACACCTTAATTAGTGATTGAACATGATTTTGCAATCGGTATATGATGACAATATAAGACGGGATACCAACGTCAACGATGCCAGAACAGCCTTTGCGACCCATTACGTCTATTAGCTTCCATGATCAACGAATCTGTCCCAATGTTTAGCTTGTCCCTGCTGAGTATTTTCCAATTCTGTCTGGCTTGCTTCAGAAATTGTGCGGCGGGATGGGCTGACACTTAACACCGATGAGTATGGAAAGGTGTAAATATGGCGGTCCGTGAAGGCAGGTAGCTCTTAAAACGAGTATATTTGAAACTTTATTTTTTCAGAAAATACTTTTTAGGTCTCAGATTTGTTTCAAGTCATCTCAACCAATGAACTCTGTAATCATCAATTCATGGCACATCCTAAAACAAAACAAAGTTAACCAAAACGATCACGTTGTGCTAATTTTGTACGCTAACAAGCGAACGGCCAATTTATTTGCTGATGCAGCTAAGCGTTGGCCATTGGCTCCTCCCACTGAGCTTTCAGACGTCCAATTAGTCTCTTGTAAATGCCTTTGTTGTCATTTAAGACATTCTTCAGCAGGAACATCAACGTGAGGTTTGTTAGCTCGTCCTGGCGAGCGTTGCAGTAATGTCAAGCACACGTGGCAAACTCTGATCCTCGAGGGCCGCTGTTCTGCATGTTAGAGATTCTTCCCTCCTTCACACTTGATTCAAATGATGGGGCTCCTGATGTGTTGGGAGGAGGGAAACAAATCATGCTGGACAGCGACCCTCAAGGACCAGAATTTGACATCTGTGGTGAAGAGAATATTTCGGTTGAATTATTACAGTCAGACTTCGAATTTTTTAATGTGCAAATTCAGTCACTTTAGGGTTTGCATCCGCTTCCTCGTGCTAAGCTACGCTAACAGAATCCTTGCTGGACATTGTCTTTGTTTTAAAATGTCAGCGTTGTCTCTTGAAATTTGCTAATTGTGTCGTCCGAGTGCTTTTTTTTTTTAAGTGGTCAACTTTGATGTTTTTCCTCTTCTAATATGCAGGAAGCCTTGAAAGGCGTATAGAAATGTTTCTTTTGTGCCTTGAGTTTACCAAGGAAACAAAAAGTGTATACAGTCTGTCCAATATAACAATTGTAAGTAAATAACCTTATTTTTAGTACTCAACTGCTGTCCTTTCATTTGTGGGGAAAATCAACCCGAATCCTTTCATCGGCGGGGAAAACAAGCAATCAAATTCTCATTTTACACTTTGTAAAGAAAATACTTAAGTTTAACTCAAATCCTATCCGGTATGTATGCTAATTCCATAAAACCTGACTTTTTGACCAACTCAATTTTGGAGAGCCAAAATTGATTTGGTCAAAAGGTCACAGCACCTCCTGCTGGACGACATGACATTTTCATACACCGCAGACCTTAACATGCATTTATACATTAAAATTTAATGCATAAATGCATGTACTGTTCTAAACTGAACTTTCTTAAAAGGAAACTTGGTGTTGGAGACCACAAATCATTTGTAACTTCATTTAATGTCTTATTTCATCTGCTTTGAAATTGGAGATGAATTACCATGAACATGCAGCCACGTTTTCTCAATGATAAAAGACTGGAAAATGCAAAATATAAAACTTCGTAAATTTTAGCACAACCATATGCGAGCACTCGCGTAGCTGATGACAAATGAACGAGAGACTGTTGAGGTCGGAACAAATATTGAGTTTTTATTGACTGTCCATGCGCCTACTTGTCTTCGGGCTTATTGAAGCAGTAAGTGAGGCAACACTTTCCGCAGTAATGGCGGTCAAAGTGGCTGGCCATGAACACGCCAGCGCCGCACTCGTCCGCCGGGCACTCGCGCCGAAGACGGTGGATTTTGCCATTCTCATCCACCTGCCAAGACAAAAACATCAGTGGGGCAACCGTCGGGGATTGCGCCGGCTGAGCGTGGTTACCTTGTAGTACTTGAGCACAGCCAGCTTGACCTTCTTCCTCTTGTGTTTGTTCTTCTTGGGGGTGGTGTACGACTTCTTCTTCCTCTTCTTAGCGCCACCGCGCAGCCTCAGCACCAAGTGGAGAGTTGATTCCTACAAACGAGGTAATTTATTATTCTTTTTACATTTGCGCTGCCATACTTCAACCGTTCGATCGTGCCCAGAGTTAGATCATTATCCAGAAACTTGTTCTCAATAGCCAAAATTAAACTCCTCCATTCAGTAAATACTTGTACAGGTGGACTGCCATGTCACCTTCTGGATGTTGTAGTCGGACAGAGTACGTCCGTCTTCCAGCTGCTTGCCAGCGAAGATCAGTCTCTGCTGGTCAGGAGGGATTCCTGCGGGAAAAATAAAATCAATGGCTGTGCAAAACATGGGTAAAAAAGGATGTCATTCGTGTGGCCATTCTTGAACATGCTGATCTGCTTAGAGAACGACGAGGAGATAACTGCTTCTACAGCACTTTCAAATACCCACCGCTGTGTACAAAGTGCTGTACAGGGAGCAAAAATTAACGCAACAAACTAATAAATTGATAGAAGACCATAGAAAGCACAAAAACAACTACAAATCAAGCCTCATGCCGAGTTAATGACACCGCAGAGAACATGGAGATTCCTGAATTGCATGAGCTAGTCTTTCTGTAATCAACAAGTTGGTGGGAAAATACCAATTCTTCCCATAACATTTGGAGCCACGAAACGAACTTACCCTCCTTGTCTTGGATTTTGGCTTTGACATTTTCGATGGTGTCTGACGGCTCAACCTATTCAAGAGGACAACAGTCAAACAGCTAAAGGGTGTTTCATAGAGGCAATTTAGACATCGGTGTGACGTGTGTCGCAGGCTTATGTCGAGTTTAAAAGCAGGAAAATGTCACCGGGTCACTTTTCGTGGGCTACACGTGTCGACAATGCTCGGCTAACGGCTAGTAGAACTTAGCGCCAATAAATATGCTTCGAAACCATCTCAACTCGACTCTGCTTGACATTAAATAACCTCTCGAGCCTCGAAACGCTAAAGGGGCGAGAAGTGATGACACGAAATGAGGATTTAATGCGTTCAAATGTTGATATTGTGAGAGCGGGTTGAAACGTGGACGGGCGTCGCTCACCTCGAGGGTTATAGTCTTCCCCGTGAGGGTTTTGACAAAGATCTGCATCCTGGCGCACAACCCACCTAAACGAGACAATCACAAAACAGATTTTCTCTCGTGTGCTTGATGCTTAACGTTGTAATTGACGATGAATATTAAATTATTTCGGGAGCGTCATGTTGTTCTCGGCTCACCTCAAATGGCGGAGCTGCAGAAAAGAGGTCCTTCAGCTCCTCACGCGGGGTTTTCTAAACGACTTTACACGGGCAGTGCGCCCACTGTAATGCCCGAAAAAAACTCCTACGTTTTTATTTTGTTAAATGTTTACATCGAGAAAATATGTCGCTGTTGAAATGTGTATGACTTCTTATGTATTATTCTTTATTTAGGGGTTTTCCTTTTTATTTTAATTTTATTATATTTTTTTAACGTAAGCAAAGCAACACTGGCACTTTGCAGTGCAGTATTCCTCTGTGTTGTAACGGGAAGTTTCAGAACTAAAGACGGAGGAATTCAAAATAAAGTGCCAATTTTCAAGACAGGAATGACGACATAAAACGTTTGTTTGTTTATACAACAGTGATTAAAAGTTTTACGTGACTTTTATTCCTTGAACATGAGAACAAATACTGGGATTGTCCAGCCGGTAGTATAATTTGACAAATAAATGGCAAATGACCAGCAGGTGGCGATAAAAAAGCACACACCGACACTGTCATTGTATAGTTTGACTTTTTTGAATGATTAGTTATGCGTACACACACACACACGAGTACCTATTGTACTAAATTTGTATGGTTTCAACTGAATGAGTCAATGAATGTCATCTGGTTTGATGCTTTAGTTTGTTTTTTGTCAGCATGACTGATTTCCACAGCGGTGGAGAGAGTGGTCACCGGTAAACAAACAATCTAGTGTTGTCAATCGTCTTGGGGGGTGCTCAGAGTATGTGTTTCATACACGTTGTGGTGATGGCACAAAGACCTCTGTGAGTGTGTGTGTGTGTGTGCGTTGTGTAATAGACTTGACTGCTAATCCGCTAAATGCTTCACTATGTGAGCGAAATGCTACAATATTGTCACCTGCTGCTTACTAACTCTATTTGTTGGCCTCTAAAAGCTACTATTCTTTTAGCTACTAAAAAAAAAAAGCAACATGCTAAAGCATCTGCCAAATGCTTCATTGTGTCCACTTGTTAGTCGCTAACTGTGTCTATTAGCCGTGTCACCTGGATGGCAAAGTAGTGAGTTTGTGTTAAGTAAATAGTGCCAAGCATAGTGCCGATTGGGCACTATGCGAGCAGCTGTCGTTATCGTTTAACTCCATCCGGCCAGAGTAAAAATAACTTTGTGTGTCAGCTCGCAACAACTGTCACACAAACACACACGAGAACACAAACACATTGACACTTGAGTGCATGATGAACCAGCACCAATCGAGCAGCAGTTTCTCAGATGCCGCGAAAGTATTGTGTTTATACGGGCAGTAGATTGACTTACAAGTTGAATTCGCTCTGTGGCTAAGCTTGTAACTCAATTTACTCAAAGATCAAATCATTTTTCCCCCCGTTTAAATAAATTGACATGCCAGTAAACTCTTCTAGTCCCTCTCCAAAAATGTTTTTGGTCCATGTCTTCAATGTACAAAAACGGCACTGTATTATATAACACATCATGGAATAGAATGAAGTAAAAGGTAAAGAAAGGACTTGTGATAACTGGACATACTGTACTGTACCAAATGTCTTCTGTCGAAAAGTATTACAACATAAATCCATAGAAGGCCATGGACTCAAAGACTTTCCGGCATCATAGAAAGCCTGTGGTAGTAAATCTGGAAAACCGTTGGCATCCTATAAGTTTAACTTTCACAAAACAATGTAGAAAAACAAAACAAATTTAAAAGTAGGTCACCTTTAACCTATGGTTGCATGCGGCCTGCATCACAGAAAGTTGTTAGCAGTCAATTGCAGCTAGCGATCAGAACAGTTGAGAGATCCGTTTTGGTTTATTTTCCATCAGAGTTTGTTTGATCTGCAATTCACTGATGGCATTGGCAAAGAACGGCAATCTGGCCTCACTGGGACGACTTGACTTTCAAGCTGCGTATTTTTAGGCGTGAGCTTTCCGAAGGTCCTTTCGCAATGTTGGGAACTGCCCGAATCAGGATTTGGGCCTGGTTGAGAATCCACAGATTGGAAGAACTTCCAATAGTATCCATCAGCCCCGTCTTCCGACGACGTGTCTTGTGTGATTCCGAGCAGTTGGATGTGGTTGCACCCACACATGTTTCCATGCTATAAATAAATCACTCAGGATGACGTGCTACTTTAGATTTGGAGCTCAGGTCGCACTCTGCTCGCTCCCTTTTTACCATTTGCATTTGTTTGTGTGCGAGCTTTGATGTCATGCAAAAAGTTTTGCACAGCAACTGTTTACACACCAAATCCACAAATTCCTATGATCAACCTTAAGCATCAATTACTCGCTTTTATTTTTTTCCCCAATATTTGGATCTAGCTCTTTCCAATTCCTTGCCTAGAGCAGGTGTTTACCTTACATATAGAAGAAGACACATGTTTATTATATGCTTATTTCATGTCTTACACTCTCTGGGACTTTGGGCACTTTGATTCGCTCCTCTTTCATCTATAACTGCAGAAAAAGTGGTTAAGATTGCAGGGCTGTCTGTGTCGTATGTGTTCTGTTGTATTTATTATTTGGTCATATTATGTTAACTGTTCCTTTGATGGCGGCGTGGGCACCTGCAGCGGCTCCTCCTCTCTCCTGAGGAAAGAAATTTCATCTGTGCTGTATGTTGCACATGTAGCACATTTGACAATAAAGTTGACTTGAATTTGAGCGTGAACTATTTGCCGTGTGTCGCCGTACATACTATTTAATTACTGCGTGTGTGTTAGATGCCATATGCATTTCATTACCTTGTACTATGTCATGAGTCTGAAAGTAACCATTGTGTAATGTATGTTGTACGCGTTTCCTCTGTTCGAAGTGAGGCTGCCACGTCCTATTGCAGACTGCTGCAGGACTGGTGAACTGCCGACGTTGTTGTGTAAGACTTGACCAGATCAAACTTCTCCATTTACAGGAGAACACTCGCCTCCTCAACTCCCGCCTATTAGGCGTGCCCAGCAATGGCCTAGTCTGATTGGTCATCTTGCATGTCAACAAGGCAGAGTCAGACTCTGATTGGTCGGAACACGTCATCCTCTTTGCCTTTTCAACTTGGCGCTGCCTGTCCTGACTCGGGTTCGATTGTCTGTGTGCCGCCCTAGTCCAAACTTTGTCGGCGTCCAGGGTACACTTGACCGTTGACCGGTCGTGAGCTTCCGGTTCGGCCTCACGGTTCTTCTCGTGTCGAAAGCGGACTTTTAGTGTCAAGGCGAGCGCCGCTGAAACTTTGGTCTTCGTCACTCGAGTTGGACAAAGAAAGATGGCAGACAACGAAGAGCAGGAGCAGCAAGTGTCGTCCAGTTCGGCTCTCTTTAGCGACTTGGTCCACCACTACCAGGCCGAACCCGAGACCGAGCCTGAACTCTACACCGGTCTTCCGCTCGATGAGCAGCCCAAGCAGGACCTCTTCAGCCTGGACGAAATCGTGGACTTGGTCGGCGGAGCCCAGGATGCCTTGGAGCGGCACATGGCTGAAGATGGGGAGCCACACGGGTTCACGGAACCCCACGAGGAGGAGCCCGACTTACTAGACCCGCAGCCGGACCCGGTGCCACATTTGAGGGAAGAACAAGAACAAGGGACGGAGGAGGACGAGCAGCTCATGCCAGACTCCAGCGACACCTCCAGCTTCCGCCACACGCATTCACTTTCCGATGCCAGTCGAGAAGCGGAGCCACAGGTTTGTCCGGTGAGCGACGCCCTCCCCGCGGCGCCTGCAACCCAGCCAGCAGCGCCATCCCCCGCACACGCGGCGCAGACACCGGCCGACACACAGCCAGCACGGGCTCCGGTATCTTGTAAGTATAAAGACGCTCGTCTCGTCGCCGGCGGGAGACGACTCTTGTGGCGTTTGATGTTGTCTGAAGCGCTTCCTGAGCCATTTTTTTGTGCGGGGGGGGGAATGGACGCCAGCTCGGACAATTGACGCCCGCTTGTGGACGTCTGGACGCGGCTAGCGCGCCTCGCATAACCCGCAGGCTACCACTGTGGCCCGGCCGCATTTAGGTGGCCTTTGGTCGGGAGAAGAATCACATTTTCGCAAACGCGATTCCTTCACGGAGGCGCATTTTGTGCTTATGATCAGCGAAGTAGCTGCTTTTTCAGGTAGCCGGTTAGCTAGCGGCTAATCGGCGGCTCTCCGAGCCTGCTTGACGGCAACAATGGCGAGACAGCCACACTTGTCGAACGCCAATGACACCAAGCAAACTTAATGGTGAAGGGGGGCCTTTTCAAAAGAAACTAAATTGAAGGAAAGAGACCCATTTAGCGGAAACGTCTGATGGGGTGTGACGCGGCCCACCTGTTTGGACGCAAACGTCACAGGATGATGTGCTGCATCATCGTCTAGTTTGACGCCGAAAAGCGCCGATCGCCACCCTCTCTCAGCCTTTCTGATTCATGTAAGCAGGTATGATGACGTTTCTGTCCGATGTTTGTGGGGTCTTTTGATCTGATGAGCAGCGTGCGTGCATCTGCTCCCTGCCTCCGCCCGTTGCGAGTTCCTTTATCGGACGAGCCGAATGGGGCTCGTAGCAAAACGGCAGAGATAGTCAAAATAAACGCACTTAGGTGGCGGGGGAATGACCACCTTGCTCATGTTTAAACGTGAAAAAAAATGGCCAATCCACCTCGGATGAGTTGCCGCACTCACGCTTGGTCGTCACTCCCAAGGAGCTTGTTGACGTTCGCCCACTAAAACGGGAGCTCGTTGTTGTTTCTTCACACCTCTGCTAGTTGCCATGTCGTACGTTGGTCCTTTGGACGGGCTTTGAAGGATTTCAGTTCTTTCGAGTCAGCATACCATGTCGAGTTCGGCGGCCCAGGCGCCGCGGGGCTGTCCGATAATGGGAGCCCGGCTAAGTCAGATTAGTCACAACAAAGGAATCCGCTAAACGTGGCCACGCATTTTTTTTCTCCCGGCATCTCCTCCCCAATTCCAGCACCACCCTACCCTCATTCCTTGTGGCTACAACCAAGCTGTGTTTGGATTGCTAATCTGCTCTATTCACAGCTCACCGCCTTTGACACTTAACCGGCACCCTGGAAACTGTTAGTTAGCAGAAAGGCCCGGTTGCGATTAGGGTGAACATCGTGGGGCAAAGTGAACGAAGGAATGAATCTGTTCATGCGAGTTGGCTTTGTACATGGAGATGAGGCAGATTGCAGGCAAACAGGCCTGCAGGCAGGCAAGAAGCCTGCCTGCAGAGTGAGCCAGAGAGGGGGAGAGCCAGGCAGGGAGTCAGGGCGGGGCCGCCTAATGGACCAAACCACAAACGGAACAAAGACGCAACTAGGCTTAGCTTAGCAAGGCTAGTTTCAATTCATTTGCTTTTCGAAGGCGCTGTTGGTTTAAATCTTTTCATTTCGCTTTTCGTGCGACGCCGGCCTGCATGAAAGGTACTGATGCCGCATCGAGGGGACAAAGGAAGCCTAACACATTCACAGTTTCCGAGGTAATACTACAGCCATTGGCGTACGGCATTGTAAGCCCCGGGGCCAATTTTCAAGTCAAATGTGCTTCCCTCTCAAGATAACATGCAACAAGAGGATCCACTGCGGGTGCCCGCGCGCCCATCAAAAGAAAAGTTAACATGAGATGACAAAATAATACAAGACAACACATGAGACACTTTTCACCAGTGGATCAAAGACGTCATGCTGAAATGTGCACACGTCTGCTACAACCCCCTTCGAGGTCGGGCATCCCGTGTTCCAGCAATTTGTGTTCTTGCACTTGTCAGCATAGAAACAGGCCGTCGTCACTGGCGGAAAGAAATGGAAGTAAAAATGCCTTCAAATCTGCAAAACCTCCTGTTCAAGCGTTTCAACCAAAATCATGTTGACTTCCTGATGCTTTGGTTGCCCCGGATGGAAGCTCATCTTTCAAAATGTTTGGCTTCCTCAAAGCTCCTTAAGGCTTTGGAGTCTGGAGCCGAGGACTCCCGCTGTGACTGTTGCGTCGCCTCTCGTGAGAATGACCGGAGGTCCGATTGACCTACATGCTTGTCTCGGCTCAGCGACATCCATCCGAGTGTGTCACTGAGGCGTCGGGTCAGATGGATTACTGGACTGTTTGTTGTCTTGGTGTCCTGGTCACAGACGAGTGCCGAAGCGAGCGCCGGCCCCTTTTGGTTAACGTGCCGACACACGCGGCAGCTGACAGACAGACAGACAGACGGGCGGGCGGACCACCGAATGTGAGCAGACCATCTGTCCCCCGGGTCCAATTTTTTTGGCCTGCGTCATGCTTACTCATAATATGCTGAGTCATTGGAGGTAATGCTGGAAAGGATGACGTCTATCCCAAAAAATATAGATCTCTTTCTCATCTTTATCTTTATATATGGTAGAAAAGTTCATGAAGTAGTTCAGGTGAAAATTATTAAACACACTGAAAAATACTTTTCAGCAAATTGAATTTTTGCCTCGTTTCTGCATTCAATCCTTCTGTGATATTCTCTTCGCATTTTGGGGTTGTGGAGCATGGCTTTGATGTTAGCCGCTCGCCCTAATTAAAAAAATGGAAAAACACGGAAAATGGCGCTTCACTGTTGTCGCTCGAGCAATGAACTTGACTTTTGGAAGTGAACTCCCGAAATGAACACGCTAATGCTGAGAGGTTGTCTTTGCGAGAGATCGGCGTCCAACTGAACGGCTCTTTCAAATCTTGAATTTACCTTAGTTAGCGCTACAGGAGCAACTACAAACACAATAATAAAGAAGTTCTTAAATGTGTACATGAAGGAAGGAATGAAGTCTCTTGATGTGAAGTTCGACTGTATGACTTAACGTTTCTTGCACTCAAATGGAGCTTTCGGGGTCATTGTTATTGCTGAATGACGATTTGGAGAGTGTTAGCATTGTTGCGCTAGTAAGAAGCTAACGGTTGTCGTTCCTGGTTCATTCCTAGGCTGCGTCCAGGGCTGGAATCTAAACGTGGGCCCCAGAGGTAACCAAACGTTCCGCCAGATCCATCGTCTGTGATTGACGACCAATCGGACGCATGATTCATTTTGATCGTTGCACTTGATTTGATGAAGATCAACTGTGGCCAAGTTGATTGTTTGATTGGTGACTCGCAATGTCCTGACGAAAGGTGCCCCGCCCCGTTTGACGTCGTTCTTTCCTCGATCGCCATTTCCACTTCCTGCTTTTATTTTCCAGAGTCCCGCGGGAGTTGACAAAGTTGGCGCTGAGCTGATGGATAAAGCGCTTGGCAGAGAAAGTCTTTTTGTTTCTACCCAACTCAAGGCTATTTCTCGTGCACTTTCAGACAGAATCCGGCCCACCGAAGCCCCTTTATTTCATGAGGGCTGTCACTCGTCAATATTTTCGTCATCGGTTATTGTATCGATTATTCCACTTTTTCATCAAATAATATGAGACAAAAGTATATATTTGCAATTTATACATATATTTTACCCGCGACCCGAGTGAGGTTGAAGCTGTTCGGAAGATGAATGAATGAATACATATATTTAAACAGTTATTCATTTGCTGTTGTGTAAATGAATGCTGAAACAAAACCAAGCAAAGAAGGAGGGATCTTTTTTTTTTTTAACTCGGAGCTACTTGTTGCATGCCAAAGAATGCGGAGGCTTCACTTCTGGGTGACGACATGTCACTTCCTGGTTATTCCTACTACGACTGCAAATCACGATTGTTTTTTTGTCACAGAGGAAACAATTATGTTTCCCACAAATTGATGATGACTCGTAGAGTGGGTTGGTCCGTAACATGTCACCGAGCGACGATGGTTTGCAAGGTGCATGCGGCGAAGGTTGTTTTTCCTGCCAGGGTTCGGTCAAGGTTGCAAAGACGTCCGTCAACGATTTTAACGGTCTCGGGTAGTTTTTCTTGTCGCCAACAAATTTTGAACATGTTCAAAATTTTCTTTACAATGTTAACATTGGCCAAGTGCGCACACACTTAGTGCCATCCGGGCTTGATCACTCATCCGTCCGTCTTGGTCTCGTGTTCATCGCTGTCATGGGACGTCCCCATTTTTGAGGTTGATGAGTCAGGAAGTGGTCTGACTGTTGAAGATGTGGCGATGCAGACGGATGCTTCATTCCCCTTCTGCCGTCGCGACAAGCTGACTGATTTCGCTCTCTGCCGCTTTCTGTCGTTTCTTCCGCAGATGCTCCTTCTTCTCCTTCTAAACCTCAGCCTCTGATGCAATTCCCTACAGGCAAGTTGTCTCTGCTCGCTTTGCCCCACCCCCCACACCTCCTCGTCTTTGTGTTCGTCTCCACTGTCGTGTCATCGCCGCTGTGTATTCCCGTCTCTCGCCTCGAGTGGCAAAAAAAAAAAAAAAGAACCGGAAGTGCATGCCACAAGTAGACTTCAACTCCCGCAGCATGACACGCGTGTGACTTGTGTGGCACTTATTCGCTCCCTCGTGGTGTGTTGTTGTGACCGTTGGCATTTGTAGGCAAGCTTGACGGTCGACGTCGACTGTCACTCATAATGATTCTCTTCAATGGTCCGAAGTCTAAAACGTTTTACCCGACAATTGTCGCGTATTGTGCTTTGAGAAGAATCATTATACGGCAGTTTGTCGACCACGCCTTACATGCATTACTGGTGCCAGACCTGGGACGGATATATGACGGCCCCCTCCTGTATCGGAGCGCGTATGTGTAGATGGACACCAGACAAATGCTGCAAAGTCTTGTCCGCGGCGGGGTGGTCGCTGTCGCCCATAACCTTGCAAGAGCAGCTCAAGGTTCGAATACCAAAAACACTCCTGCCGACCACTGCAGGAGTTCTCACGAATCTCATTTGGTTTGCTTCCCCACTCGGGTTCAACCCTGGCCAGGAGCATGTCCACCAACCACAGTTGACCTTTCAGCAGCACTTGTCTGGTGTTGATCTCCGAAAGGCTCGGGGGTCCGCGTTCTACCCAGGTTTGGTGGGCACTCTACGGAATAGAGTTTGTCTTTTGATATGTGCCGTATTGCATTCTCCCTCCTCCCCTTTCTCTTCAAGACCTGGGGAAGAAGGGTGGTTCCCCTGCTCCCATCTCCCCCCTCTCTCCCCTCCACTCCCCCGATTCCCTGGAAGAGCTCTCTTTGACGGAGAGCCCCAACCAGCCCTATCCTCCGGGATCCGCCGTATCCCAAGGCTCCTTTTGCACCCGGGCCCCTGCCGTCCGGTCCAAGGAAATGTCCCGGGAGGATGACCAAGAACATTCCAGACCGGGCCTCGGTCAGGATAAGGGTGAACTACATCAGTTAACCGGTCCTTACCTGAGCTTAGGGAAAGACCCGGGGCCTCACGTGCTATGTGAAGACAGCGGAGTGTCCTTCTCACCTGAGGAGAAGCATCCGAGTTCAGAACTCTCCCCCGTTCCCCCCCAGATGGTTGTCAAGTCTGACATTGCCTCCTCTAACCCAACAGAGCACCGGGATTCACCGCTTCTCGGATCGCAAGACGACGCCAAGGTCTCGATGGATTCCTTTGCCAAGGAAGCAGCCGCCATTGGCTCTCCCGGCTACGAGTCGGAGCTGCTCGGCAACCCTTCGGATGAAGATGACGACTCGATGTACGAGGCGAAGAAGAATAATAACCCGTTTGATGGCTTTTCCCCGCTGGCGGACAGCGGTTCCTACAACTTTGGCGAGTCCCAATCTGACCCCAGAGCCACCAAGGTGTCAGACAGTCCCACTCCGGATCTTGTCCAGTCCCGACAAGCTGAAGAACTCCAGGATAGTCCGCCATCGTTCTTAGACGAGGGGAAAACGTTTGAGTCGGGCACGAAAGCCATCGATTCCCTCATGCGGCCAGTCGGTCACTTCTCATCTGACCTCGAGGAGGAAGATGAAGAGGAGGAAGAGGATACGACGCTGCCACCATCGCTTCCGGACATCCTGAAGTCTTCCCCGCTCAACCCCGACAAATTGGATTCTGGCTCCTCGGAGGGAAGTCCGGACGAGCAGAGCCCCATTCTGGAACGCAGGATGATGGAGTCGCCCAACCCCCCCATCAACCTGTCGGCCAACAACCCCTTTGCTCTGGATGCTAAAATGTCTCTGCTTCAGGAGATGGCTGATGAGATGGAAGTGAAAGTGTCTGACAAAGCAAAAGACGAAGAAGCGAAACGCTTCGGTGCGTTTGACCTGGTCAAAGAGGCCGAGGAAACCACCCCAGCGCAGGTGAAAGTCGAGCAGGTCGAGCAGAAAGATTGGTTCTCAAGTCACCTTCCTCCCAAGGTGACGGGAAAGTTTGAGCCCGTTGAATTTGAAAGCCAGAAAGCCCCCGCCGAGGATTCCGATTCGGAGTCACCGACTGCAGACTCTCTGTCTCCGGTCCTGGAGGCCATGGCCAAGAACCCTGCCGGTTTCCAGGTGGAGAAGAAGAATACCAAGGTGGAGCTGGAGGAGCCCGAGGTGGCCGACGAGGTCTCGGAGCACGAGGTCTCATCCGAGGAATTCGAGTTCATTGAGAGACCCCCGAAGGGAGTCATCGATGAGTTTCTCGAGGCTCTCGATACTTCCAAGTTTGCAGCCCCGGAGATCCCCGTGGATGAGGTGCGCAGCTTTGAGCAGCTTTCCGCGTCTGCTCCGGTTCTTCCCGAGATAGCCGCGGAGGTTCCGAGTCAGAGCTCTTACCTGCTCCTAACCCAGTCCTCCTCCCAGAAGAGCAAAGCCGATCCCGATCCGGATAAATTCTCCGTTCGGGAGCCGGCATCCCAAACGGCGCGCCCAAATGCCGCTGTCCGTAAGCCTGAAGAGGCGGTGGCGCAGGAGAGCGCGGAGAGCGGCAAACCGTTCAACATGCCACGCGTGAACATTTCGGCAGGTAAACAAAATCACTTTGGTCATGGCACACCCCCCCCCCCATCCCCGCCCCCGCCCCATCCCTCCACATTCCATTTTCATTGCCTTCTCCATCTTAATCCATAGAATGACCATCACCCTTTTGTTTGTCGCCGTTGTTTTTCTCCCAACCAACCAAGCAGAAGCCTCGTGAGCTCCTCGATGCCACCTCCACTTTCTTCCATCCGTGCTTTTTGGCAATTTCTTTGTTCATTTAACCCATTCATTTTATTAACCCTGGTAAGTCCAATGCTTTTTTTTGTTTTGTTTTTTTGCATGTTTTTGTGCTCAAGCTAAACAAACTAATTATGCAGAAGCTAAATGAGCGAATAAGACACAATGCTAATCTGAGGAGGCGACACTCACTCACCCACAGACATGTCAGATAGATTAGGAGCCCCACCCGCCCTCCTCCCAACCGGATCGAAAAGCGCTTTACCACCCGTGCCATTTTGGCAAAATAACCAAACCAGTGCCGACATTTCATTGTTCTAATATCCCACAGGTAATCTCGATATTTCGTAGAAGCTCATTTTGCACATTTGCTTTGGATTTAAAGATAAATGCAGGTCCACGTCCTGCGAACAGAAGTCTCGCAAATGTCTTGCTTCCTGTCCTTTCCACAACTTGCGTATGCTTCTGGTGCGCCGACAAGTTCGCACAGGGCTAAAGACTTGTTTTGTCTTTTTCGCTCCTCTTGCCGCAAGCAAGCATAACCCCAACGTGAACACAAAAGACCTGACTCACCCGACACAAGACTGCTCAGCTGAGTCTTGACTGACATTTCCTAGCGGATAAAATGTGTGCGCGCGGTAGCGAGATCCCCTTGCTAATTCAAGCCTTCCTCCCTGCATTGCGACACTGGCAGATCCGCCAAGGTGTCTGTTGAAAGAGGACTGTCAGCAAAGATTTTGTCGTCCGGCTGACTTGTGTGAACGTGGGAGTGACTTGACGTTTTACAACTCGGAACAGGTCTTGAGGTCCCGTTTGTCACTGGAAATCTTTACGGGTGAAGTCTTAAAGTGTTGCTTCATAGGCTAGATAAGGCCGCATACTTGCAATTTCTGCCCTCGTAGATTGAGTCCGCCTTATAAAGCGGCCAAGATGAAGGTGAAATGTCAGTGTCTGCGTTGAGGACAGACTTTGCACTTTTGCGCAACCAACGCTGTGGACGTGCAAGTGACATTGTATTTGGGAACGGCCGCTAACGCGGCCGTGGACTCGTCACCAAAAGATGACATCATTCATGTCGAAACCAAAGCCTGAGGTACAATGTGGAGTCAGGCGGTTCATGGACTCGTCCTGGAGTTCAACCACAAGCTTTTCTACTGACTGCTTGCAATGTTCCAGTCCTGCTTGGGTGAGGTTAGCTTTTGGAGGAGACTGCTGCCCTCAAGTGGAGCTACCTTGCTACTGCTACTGAAGCAGAAATGCTTCTGCACTTTGTGAGAAATGCCCCGAAAGCACCGATTTGGCAAGAGGGTAGTCAGACCAAAGACTGGGAACTGGCACGTTGTGGTCTTTTACAAACCATGAATCCATCCAAAGCTTCTTTGGAGAGTTCGACCTCATGCGATGGGGTCGCTTAAGAGTGAGCTGGAGGCTACGCCAACTGAAATTGGTGGAAAGGCGGCAGGGTACACCCCCGAACCGCTGGCGAGTCGAGGGCGGGGGGCGCATCCGCACCTGCGGTCCACTTCCGAGTTTTCAAGCGTCCTTGGTCAGCGTGGGAGAAGATTGAAAGGCCGGAGCCCCGTCGCTCACAAACACTTGTACAAACTGCCCATTGAACCGAACATTTTAGATTCAATGGTGAGAAAGCTGATCAAGAACTCGGACTACTTTTTTCGAATCTCTGAACGGGGCTTTATTAGCATGGTGTTACTTGTCTTTGCAACGGTGGCGTCTTTGATTTTAGAAGGAGTTAAAAAGTTGGACAAAATGAAACGGCCACTTGAAACATGAACCCCGGCTCGAAACCCTTCTTTGAAACCTTAACCGTGACTTGAAAACGTATTCACCCTTCTCTTGAAGCCCTATTTTGGAATTCCAGGCCCGGCTCGATACGCCAATTAGTTATAAAAAAAAAAAAACCCAAAACAAGTTCATGTTTGTCGCAGTGTTGGGCGAAGGAATGTTGACGGATACATTTCAAACGGTGTTGAATAAGTCGTAAAATGACGCCATTTCAAAGTGTACGCTGCACCTCGTACCTGCGCAGGTCTGGAAGCCTGACTTTCATTGCCAAATCACTGAAGTGAGCGCTGAGGCTCTTTTTGTTGCTGCGTCAGAGTGCCGGCGGCTGACGGTCAGCTGACTGCTCATTGGCCCTTTTGCCGTGTTAGAGCCACGCCACCCCCCCCCCGCCCTCCCACTCCCTCTTTTCCTCCCTCCCTCCTCTTCCTCATTGCCAGTGCGGCGGCAGCGGGCGTCCATGTGGAATGCGCGCCTGTGATTGTGCGGCATGGAGACTTCACGCGCGGACACGAGCAAAGCTGCGTGGAAGCAGCAGGGTACGCCGAACATCTCGCTCGCTTTCCTTCTTGACGCGATGAGACGACGCGTTGTGTTTGGGCACCGTATTCGGCTTTCTGTGCTCCCCCCTCGGAGCTCAGCGGAGCGCGTGAAACTGGGCCGGTGGGGGCACGATGCTTCTTCGAGCGATGAAATGTTGAGACGTTGCTTGGGTACACGCGGCTTACGTAATAAATATCCAGCAGCGCCGCCGGGTAAGATGAAAGACAAGTTGAGCCGCCAATGCGGGCTGATGTTTTTCGTCGCTTTGCTTCTCGTCGTGACGATGATGACATATCTTCAGTGTACTGGAGTCTCTTCTCCTCGGATGTGATCTGTGAAGCCCGTGAAACGGGACGGTTTTCTTCTTCGAGGATGATCCGAACAGATTGTCGGTGAGCCATTTGAAATTTTGACAAAAAGGAATGAGCATATAAAAGAATCCCTCGCTGAGCT
Source organism: Hippocampus guttulatus (assembly GCF_054856545.1). Classification (NCBI taxonomy): domain Eukaryota; kingdom Metazoa; phylum Chordata; class Actinopteri; order Syngnathiformes; family Syngnathidae; genus Hippocampus; species Hippocampus guttulatus. The sequence continues at coordinate 1,391,154 of NC_141270.1, forward strand.
TCTCTTTTCTACGCGTAGTCCATGTTCACTGAACGCAGACCTGAATTGTTTTTCGCCGAGCTCAGGAGAAGGGTTCTGACCGACTCGGTCGTCTGACTTAATCAAAAGTGAACTCTCACCCGAAGCGCAAACATTCTCATCGATCATTCGAGGCGCGATCGTCTTTTGGTTGCGCAAGATTTCCCGTCTGCTATTTCGTGCGCGCGTTTTGTCTGCTTGTGAGCCGGGAGTTGTTCGTTATCGTTGCAACATCGAGCCGCGGACCTTTGTCCGCCCTTGCGCTCTGTCCAAAGGTGCGTGACGGAAGGGGAGGTCGAAGCGTCCCGGAGCCCGGCAGTCTTTTGCCGACGGCTCGATGACTGGTCGCTGGGGACTACAAATACGCTAATGAAATTGCAGGCATTCACTCGTTTGTCTGTAAACTAACTCTTTACCGCTTCATCTTGGATTTGGACAAATCTGGTGCACATTTCTTTGGGTACTTTGTTTCTTGCTCCAGCTCAGCTGCGACCCTCAGGAAGACGACGAGCGTGATGAAAGATGGGCGGATCATTCAAGTGAGACGCCTGACTTACTTTGACTGGGACTGGACACTAAAAACTTTTTCTCTTACGACGCAGTGTGGCCGCACCAACGTCAAATATCGATTCCGCACAGGACCGTGTCCAAATACTTAATTTTCGACAGTTTGCTGTGAATCTCGGTCTGCTCTTCACGATGTGGCTAAACGACAAATGAAAGCATGATGCATATCTGTTGATATTATTGGCATGAAATTGTATTTTGAGTTTGACGCTGCAATTCTGAGCCTAACATTTCATTTCCTTTTGCATCATCATCATCATCATCATCAGTTCTCATCAAATATCAGTTCTCATAGCTTATGAAGGTTTTCTCCTTTTGGGCAAATGTATTGCTAACCCAGAGGGAAATTCCAATGGCATTTCATCATTGGAAGCCGATGAAGCAGAAGGCCGGTCGTTGGAGGAGGAGGTCTTGATGAAGGTCATATGATGGGAAGTGCTCACCGCACTTTGGCTTCCTGTCAAGTGATCGGCATTCAGCGTCAAAGTGGATTTTACACGGTCGTGCAGTTATTTAGCATCTTCCAGTAGGCCCGTTGGTTTTACAGGCGTCCCTTGCTATTTTGCAGCGCGCTTTTTGCGCAAAGAGTGCGTCGGAATCAAACTAGAAGTGTACGTACGCACAAAATCCCAAAATAACGCCCTAAAAACAGTCAAAAGTTTGTAGAATGAATATAACATTTCGAAAAAATTTTTAATAATCAGGTATAATTAAATGTAAACTCATTCATGTATTAAATTGCCTATTTATATAGCATTGGAATTAATTCATTTGGAATATTGTAAGTGAAATTGAAAAATGAAGACTAAACTGGAGAGAGAGAGAGAGTTTTTTTTTTTGTTTTTTGCACAAACCCGTTTACACTTTAAACTTGATCTCCAACGTGGCGCATGAGCACTGAAGTTTGCCTTGGGATTTTTCTCGAAGCTTTCGACGCCACTGCGCATGTTCGCGCGTCGTTCTCGCTTTCGACGGTCGCGCGCATTTCCCCGGCGAGACGCGTGGAACCGCGCATGCGTGGCGTCGTCAGTGGGCGGGGCTTCCAAGCGGTAGCTGTGTGTGGGTCCGCGGACGTTCAACATGGACGCCAAGCAGGGTCAGTCTAAGCGTCACGTTTGATTCATTCTTTCGCTCGCGTGTTTGTGGACGCGCGTCGCGGCCGCTTTGCTTCGTGTTGCCGGGGCGGGCGTGCGGATGACGAGCAACCTTGCTGGCGGTGGGAGCGAGGGAAGCGGTCGTCCGCGTCAGTCAGAGCGCCGAGCGTGGCCCCCCTGCGGAGGTCATGCGGGACGAGTCGGCTCGGCGTTTTGTCCTGCCGCAGAGCGCCCAGTCCGCCGCCTGGGGATGGCGTCCACACGCCTGCTTGGGGTTCGCGGTGCGCCGCTTGCCACTCGGGTCGGATGGTGACGAAGCGAACGGCGGCGCACAAACTGGATCAGCGGCCGCTGCTGAACTCGGTCATGCGGGCTCTATTTTTAGCCCGGTCTCCGGCGATGCTAGCCCGCCTGAGACCATATGTAGCCAAGCGGCTGCAGTTGGACCGCGGGACCGCCTCTTTTATTCTTCTTCTTCCTGTCGCCGTCGTCGGATTTTGAGACTATTTCATACAAATATTAATCACAGCATCGTGTAGTTCACAAACTGAATACAATCGTAGCTACAATCACGCCGCAACAAGGACATTTGTCTCATTTGGGGTTATTACCATCCGCCAGATTTCATTTCATTTTACTGTTTGTCTTGGCTTGCTTGGCTTTGTCTTGGCTTGCAGACAAACAGACTTTCAGACAAACAATCACAGACTTGATATACGAGCACTGCAGATGACTTGCTTCACTCGGAGCAGCACTTTGGCAAATTGTCAAGTCAAAAATTGTTAACACACACAAAAAAAAACAGAGGCGTCAAACTGTTTTTTGCCACTCACTTGGAAGTTTACTCACACTGAGCAGAAAACGGAGAGATGCACTTTGTGTCTTGGAAAGCGCATCACGCTTGTCTACTTCCTGCTATGTCTTAAATCGCATCCGGGTTGTGGCGCCATAAACTGTCTGACAACCGATTGAACACAAAGGGTGCAGCAACACATGTAGACTGAAAACGGAACCAATCAGCCAATCTGATAAAAGTAATATGTAAAAGTTAACAACTGCATTCCTTTCTATGACAGGCCTAAAAGTACAGCAATATGACGCTCCATTTTGCTGTACTTTTAGGCCTGTCACTATGTCCTATTTTTATAATAGATAAATTACATTGATTGTTCCATTGATTACTTGTATTCAAATTTATTGCAAAAACATTTTTCACTTACTTTTTACTTATTAGAGAAAAGTAGGCAGACAACTTTTGAGTCGGCTTTGGCCCTTGGGTTGATGAAGGGGGGGGGGGGGTGCCGAGTCATCTCATTTCTATAGCCGCGAAGAAAGCGTAAGACGTCATCTGACCTTCCCGTCATCCATCTCATGCTCTTGGTTAGGCCGAGCACCCGAGGCGCGCTGACGCGTTGATGCTACTCCGCGCCCGCTTTCCCTTTGCCTCTTACTGTTTTGTACCATGAGCTCCTCCGCAGACGCTCAGCCGCTAAACCGGGGCCAATCGACCTCGTTCAAGGAAGGGCGTTGTCTCACATGGTTGCATGCAAAAAAGAAATAAAACGAAAGAACTAAATGTGATTACAACTAACTTCTGCTTCTGCCCACACTCATTTGTTGTTTGTCCACCAAACCAGGAAGTGAATCCCAATCTGTTGATGTTTGTGCGTTTTCTTCACTGACCATTCCAAATCGCGTCCTGTTTTGGAATCTAGGCATGAAAATGATTTTTTTTTTTTTTAATCGAATCGAAAAGAAGAATTGCATATAGAAGCAGTGGTGACATGAATTAGTCTCCAATTAATGCTGTCAATGTTTTTGTCGGCGCCCTCCCTCAGTGGTGGATCTGTTGTACTGGCGTGATGTGAAGACGACGGGCGTGGTGTTCGGCGCGGTGCTGCTGTTGCTGCTGTCGCTGACGGCGTGCAGCATCGTCAGCGTCTGCTCCTACATTGGCCTGGCGCTGCTCTCCGTCACTGTCTGCTTCCGCATCTACAAGGGCGTCCTGCAGGCCATCCAGAAGTCCGACGAGGGACACCCCTTCAAGTGAGTCTTGACCGCCGCCTCCGCTCACCAGGCAAATATGTTCCATGGATTTTGTTTTGTGTTTGAGGGATTATGCTGAAGCCGGTTGAAAGTGACTCAAAATGCTTGCGCAAGCTAGTTTATTTCCCCTTCATTCTTTGAAATTTGCCTCCGTCAACGGTGAATGAATTGTTCCAAAAGATCAACAGCAGAGACGGAGTCTAAGGGGACGGACAGAAATAATGAGAAGACGAAATCCTGCTTGGCCCCTCTTGTTGGGGGCATTAGCGTAGCCGCCTGGCGTACGCCTCGGCCCCCTGGTGTCAAACGCAAGGCCCGAGGGCTCGCCACATCCTTTCATGTGGCCCGCGAAAACAAATCAAAGGTATAAACTCCCATGACGCTTGCCCAAATCTGTTCCAAAATTTCAAATTGTTAGCCCCGTTAGCTCTGCTAGCTCGCTTCAAGTCGTCCACTGCAGTGCTCACTTGTGCGTTTACTCGATTGACTTTTTGTTTTTTACTCTACCCTTTTTCACCTTGTAGTACTTATGTAGTACATACTAAACCGATATGTTTCCTGTCAAAGAAAGTGAGTCCGTTGAATTTACAGACTCCCGGCGCCTGGTCGGGACGGTGCTAAACCCTCCCGATCTGCGCACGCCTTCCTAGCAATGTTGAGGGAGTGATCCGCTAATGGCTTGCCGCACAATCTGGCAGGCAGTACCTGGAGCGTGAGGTGACGCTGTCGGAGGACACGGTGCACAAGTACAGCGACGTCCTCCTGGAGAAAATCAACAAGACCGTCAGCGAGCTCCGCCGTCTCTTCCTGGTCGAGGACCTGGTGGACTCCATCAAGGTGCGACTTGTTCTCCCTCTCGGACCTCTTGACCCGCTTTCAAGAAACTCAAGCTATTGGTGCCCTTTTGCAGTTTGCCGTGCTGATGTGGGTCCTGACCTACGTGGGCGCCTTGTTCAACGGACTCACACTGGTCATTCTGGGTGAGCGAGAGGCTTTCCAACATGCGGCGCATTTCCGTTCAGCGCCCACACGCAACTTTTGCACCCATTGCCATGTCCAATGTGACCATTTTGTGTCTTCATTCCCTTCAGCCGTGATCGGAGCCTTCAGCTGTCCCATCATCTACGAGAAGCACCAGGTTTGTCGTCTTTTGAACATCGTCCGTTTTGCCCTCCTGCCTCGTGTTCTTATTTGAATGTTTTTTGTTGTTTTGTTTTTAATTATGTTGCAGGCTCAAATTGATCGCTACCTGGCGCTGGTCAACAACCAAATAAAAGACATTGTTGGAAAGTAAGTCAACTCGAGTTCACCTTACCAAAAAGTGTACAAAACGTTCATTCAAAATTTTGTTCATATGAAAGAGAAATATTTTGTTTATACATATGATATAAATGTTTAAATAGGTGAAAAAGTTTCCAATGTTATCGTGACAGAGGATGGCCCCAGAATGGAGCCTTGAGGAACACCAATTTGAGTTTTTGTCTCATTTATTTATTTACTTTTTTTTTTCTTCAAGGATCCAGGCCAAAGTTCCTGGGATGAAACGTAAAGCCGAGTGACGAGAACGAGATGCAACGAAGTGTGGAATGGAGGCTGGCTGGACGCACAGGATGAGAAAGGGGGCTTCATGTCCACATTAGGCAGAGGGGGAATGTGAGGGGGTAGGCGTCGCCCTTCCAAGTTTATTTGTCAAATCATGAAAACGCTTCTTTTTTTTCTCCACTTGTGAAATTTGGCTTTTCTGGAAGAAGACGAAGAAGAAAGTTTGCTTGCTGTGTGTACTGCCCCCCCCCCAATCCTGCTTCCCTGGGGGAGGTCACACGCTCCCTACGTCGTTGTTTTTTTGTGGCTGCCGATTGACACTTGTTAATTTATATGAAAAAAATGTTGTAGGAAAGTATATGTGAGACCACGTTAGTTAGACAGGCCGGTGTTTTGTTTTTGGTTTGTTTGACCCCGCCCCTCCAGCTGGCTTCTTTCTCCTCATGGGTGGAGGATGTCCGTTTTGCGTGCAAAGGATGATAGGCAGGGTGGGCGGGGCTATGAGCATTTGCCAACAGCATCATTTCATCATCGTCGTCATCATCTTCATGGCTTGTGAGTTAACTCGCTAGGATCCTCTTTCTAGAAAACATTTGGCAGTCTTGTGGTTTTGGTGTCATGGCTGTTGTGTTGTGTTGGAAGGAACACATTGATGATGACATCAAATCCTTTCAATCCAGTTAGAAAAGAAAAAAAACAACAACCAAGGCATAAAAAAAGGCATATATGGAGCTCAACTCTTTATAAACTTGCAGCATTTGTTTGAAATTATGTGATCGACTTGTTCATACTTCAAATTGTGACCAGAAAAAGTTTGTGGAATGCGTTGTGAGATGTCAACATTATCCACCAATAAAGCTTCTAGAATAAAGATGAATGGACCAGGACCTGAAATATATTTTACTTCCTTTTGGATTCATATTCGTTTGACTATTCATATAACGGGCGGCAACTGGTTAGCCCGTCCACCTCACAGTGCGGAAGTCGTGGGTTCAATTCTGGCTCCGGCCTTCCTGTGTGGGGTTTGTATGTTCTCCCCGCGCCTGCCCGGATTTTTTCTGGCTGCTCCGGTTTCCTCCCACATTCCAAAAATATGCATGGCAGGTTAATTGGGCACTCCAAACTGACCCCGGGTGTGACTGTGATCGCGATTGGTTATCAACCAATTCAGGTTGTGCCCCAAAGACAGCTGGGATAGGCTCCAGCATGCCAGTGACCCTCGTGAGGATAAACGGATTAGAAAATGGATGGATATTGATGTTATACGCAGTGGCCGTTTCCAATTGGGGCAGTATTTGATCCACGTGTGAGTTTGCAGTGTTAAAGAAACACAAAACGAAATGGTGTTTTTTTTTTCGTATTTATTCCAAGTGTATGACGTGACAGGAGAATATGATTCAAATGATCTTTGGGAAAATTATCTGTCTCTGGTCCCATTTTATGCCTCGAAAGGAACTGTTCAATGGTCGTCGCGGCGAGACCGAACAAGGCAGTCGGAGAGGAGGCGCGGCCAAATCAGTTGCTGTGGCTGACAGCTGCGCCGGTGGGGGCAGGCTCGTCCAGTTATTTTCTCTCCGGTTTGTCAGAAAAGGTGACGAGAGGGTGGTGGAAAGCTCTCGACTTCACGTCAAGGGATCGAACGGCGGTGTTCTCGAGGCCCACCTGCAACCGCGACCGTTGCCTTCAGTAGTCGGGTAAGTCGAATCAATGGTTCGGTCCAAGAAGTATAACATGAAAGTGGTCACATGTCATGGGAATTGTTGCCCAATACGGACACCTGCTGGATTGTACATAGCATTGCAAGCAACTTCAACATCGACCTCGTTCTAGTTTATATGCAGTTATATCGTTTTTTTGGGGCGGGGGTCAATACATGCTGACCCTAACCGTAACACCAACCTTAACCCTAAACCCCAACTCCCCCTGGCCCTAACCCCAAACCTTAAACCCTAACACTTACCCCCTAATCCTGAAAATGTCGATTATTGTTTTCCAAAGTAAAAGCAGATGTTTGCGAAAGGCTTTTTTTGTACACAAACATAATTCATCCGCTTTATGGACAACTACAGAAATCAATGTGAAACAAGGTCTCTGAATAATGAATCGATCAAAATAGCGGTCAATTAATTTGATAGATTGGTTGACTCGTTGATTAAAGGGATACTTTGCGTCTGCATTGGAGCAGTAAAATGAGAATATCTTGTCTGAGTAACTTCATAATATTTTTCATGCCCATTTAATAACTAAAAACTATTTTTAAAATGTATAGTTGGCTGCCACGTCATTAAACACGTCACAAGATAACTGTTATGTTGTATAAACGTTGTACTTACGAGACTGCACAATGATGCTGCTTCACTGACTGGAATGCATCTATTCATCCGTGCCATTTCCAGCCAATCCCATGACATAAAACTTGCGAGTGAGATTTCACTTTTGATGTGACAGATGACGCGCCGGATAGCATTATGACGGCACAAAATACACTTGGGCAAGACACGAGTAGACCAGGAAGTGCGGCAGACAGCACCGTGTCTGCCATGTTGTCCACTCGCGACACATGCACGGTCAATGATGTCATGAAAATGTCCTCCTGCTGCCGCTTTGGTCCTCGTGGCTCAGTGGGGTCATTTCCAAGCGCGGACTCTGGCTCGCATCATGGACACAACCACCACAGCGCTGGCCGCCTCTTGTCCCTGCTGTGATTCGCGAAGGGTTGAGACAAAGCAGATCCTTCCTCATGATATACTATTTTCTCATTCGATTGTCCACATTTACATCGATCTATGCATACAACTAATACAATTATAGTTATGTCGAATTTTGTCATGTCATTTTATCATTGAATTGACCAATTCAATAAAATAAACTCTAAATGGTTAGATGTCAGTGTCTATCAAATAAAGCATTGTAGTCGTACAGTAAGTGACAAGCGGCCAAGTGTGTGTGTGTGTGTTCTCAACTCAAATGAAGAAGTGAGGTCGCGCGGTGATGACGCAAGCGCGCCCCTTCCTGGCGGCGTTAGGCCTCGTATCCGGTCGAGCGCCGCCGCTGGTTCCAGATGTCGACTCGGTGTTCGGGTCGGCAGAAAAGGCGCGACGAGTGCGACAGACGCTCGCGCTGTTCGCTTGACGGCGCGTTGCCGTGAAGGCCGCACGAGAGCTGACACCCTGCCGACCTGGCGGAACAATCGCAAAACCACGCGTCAAATCAACTCGCCGCACTCCGGCGACAAGATTCAAACCGTTTTTCACGTTATAACGGGATGCATGTCACGTGTTAAATGTGATCAATTTCACATTATAAGGTGACAAAGTTTATGTTAGAATGTGATCAATTTCGCCTCTTGACGCAAGTTTGACTTCCAAAATTGGGCAGAGGAAACGGAGCAGTTTGTTCCGGTTTTGTGTCTTCATTTTCAATCTGAAATGTTTTCCAATTTATTCTTCTTTTTTTTTTTTTTTTATGATAAGATGGTAAATGTGAAACATACGACAACCTCGTATGGTTTGCAGTCTTACTGTGACATTTCTTATGCTGGAATACGAGACTGAACTTTTGTTTGTTCCTTCGTAACAAACTGTAGGTAGATCCTTGGATCATCAGCAGTTCTTTGAAAATTCACGGGAAATGTCAAGAAATAGGGAGATTATCTCATCACCAGACGGATTTAAAAAAAAAACTGCTGCCTCTCTAGGTATACGCCCGTGGTATAAGCATGTTCTTCGGCCCGTGTGCCGCTCGTGTTCACTCGGCGTCGTCGGTGGCTGCTGCAAAAAGCGGCGAAGTCTATTTTCGATTGTGCGCTGGTGCGGCGACCTGCTCTTGGTGATCCTGCGAGGTTTGTCGCGGTCGGTTGCCGGCGTCTGCCGTCCCTGAGAAGACGAGACGCTCGTGAGACTCGCAAGACAGACCGGAAGGGGGCGCGACGACGCGCGTTGGGGCCTCGAGGACCTGGTAGTCCTCCAGGAGGGTCTCGGCCAGCGCGATGCGTCTCAGCAGGTTCTCGATGAACAACTGGATTCGGACCTTGCCGCTGGTCTCCTGGCGCGCGGCCATTTCTAAAAACTTCTGGATGCTCAGCACCTGCCTGTGAGAACGAGCAGCACAAAAAAATGAGATTTTACAGATGCGGTGAACAAAACTCGACAGTTTGGTATTTATTTGATGAAGCAATTGGAAAAAAATGATCATAATACTGACAATTGGTGACGACTATACGTTATTTTTTTTTTTTTGTTTTCACCTTTCACGTCGCTCCAGCTCGCTTTCCGAGGCGTTGATCTGCTCCTTGAGGGCGGCGATCACCATGACGGCCACGTCCACCTGCCGGCTCAGCGACCGCTCCTTCTCTGCCACTTCTTGCCTCTCGCGGGACAAATGCTGCGAGTGGGCGCGCTCGCACAGCAGCCGCGTGTCGGCCTGCGCCAGCTCCGTCCTGACGCGAGCCAGCCGCTGCTGCAGGACGCCGCAGCCATCGCCGCTACCAACGCCAACGTCGCCGCCAACGATGCCGCCGCCGATGCCGACCAAGCCTCCGTGCCCCGCCGCTGACGAGGACCAGGCACCGTCCGGGTCCGAACAACAGTGATGCCCTGCGAGGAAAGGGGGGCCCAGGAGAGAGAGGTATGATGATGTCATGTGCAGTCCAAAAGGGTGTCTTTGTCCCAAATATTGGAGACGGGAGCCTTTGAGCTCTTGCCGTTGCTCTTCTAGCAGCCAAGTGGAAAGGGGGTCTTTGATTAGGTCACAAGGTCTTTGACGGTCTCACCGAGCAGCGGCGCCGGGCCCGGACGGAAACCGCCGTGATGATCCGGCGGCTTGTCCGAGGTCCCGTCCTCCTCGTCCGTCTCGCCGCGCTCCTCGTCCTGGTCTCCGTCCTGTCGCATGCCCACGCTCCGTGTCCTCCTCCTGGAGATCAGGAAGTGGGAGGCGTCCCTGCCGTCACTGAGCGAGCGCTGCACGCCGCGCACAGCCGGGAGGCCGGCGTTGCGTGGCCGACCCGCCGGGAGCTTCCCGGTGATGCTGAAGCCGTCGTACTCGTGCGGGCACGCGGCGCGGGCGTCCAGGCTGTGGAAGAACAGCGAGCAGGCGCCATCGTGGGAAGAAAGGGAACCTCCACAACAAACCTTTTGCTGCATGACTGGCGGATGCTACATGAGTGAGCGCACGCGTGCACACACACACACACACACACACACACACGCGCGTTCAATACGTTTTAGTGGGTAATTGGTATTCCAGACAAATATAGGTTCCATCATGTGTGACAAATGTTGAACGAGTTGGCATTTTCTTTTTCCCCCCAAAATGTTATTTCATGATTTTTTTTTATAAGCTTATAAACCCCATCCACCGCAAATTCGCAAATCCCATCTGCCCCCCTGATTTCATCCAATCTTGTGCTTTAAATTGCTCCAATGTGATAGTATCGATGATCAAGTATTTATCCACAAGGGAAATTCACCTGTTCTACTCAGAAGATGACACTCATCCTATTAACAGCGTGTCAAAAACCTGACAAATAGACGAACTGTCAGATAACGTGACTTCTGGAACATTTAAAAAAAAATGGATGACGTCACGAAGCAGCGCGCGTTATACAGGTCCATTTCGGATCGTTTGCGGTTAACGCTCGCTGGCTAACTAGATAGCTATGACAGCTGGCTCCGATCAATCGATTGATCAACTAATTGATTGAGCAGAAAGGGGCGAAAGACAAGAATTGATCGAACAGACGTGCTGGCGCTTACCTAGGTCGCGCGCGCGCGTGTCAAGACGTCCATTCGCGAACGCGCTGGAGAGACGCGCGGCAGTCCTTGTGACGTCACCCGGGACGACGGACGCCGGCGAAGTTAGCAGACAGGGATCACACTTCCGGCTTGCTTCGTTCCTTCAATGTAATGCACTTCCGGTTGTATTCGTTACACTTAATTCCGTCGGGGCAAATTTGGCATTTTGCAACTCATTAACTGGGCCAAAATAAATACATTTTGCCCGCATGCATATAAATGGCAATACGCCATAGTTTTCGTCCTGTTTGTTTGTAGTTGTTCATTTGTCATCTGACCAGTGTACAGTATTATATTCTCAGATTGTTAAACTTGGAGATAGATTGACACGATAGACGACGTGATGAATGCCCCTCTGCCAACATGATCAAATCACTTTGTCAAACTGGTAAATTGCACCACGTCGGAGCAGCCGGGGTACAAGAGATGGGGGTTGTAATCATCGTTTTCAAGGTACCTTGCGACAGATTTGAATGAATTAATTGATTGAACGAATCTTTGATGTCCCTCGATCGGGTTTGCAAGGTAATTTTCGTTGAAAATGCCCTACACCGGCCTTTTCAGAGTGTTTTGCTCGTTATAAAGTCCCGCACGGAATCAAATAGCCAGGGCCAAAGGTGCGGTGTTCTCTTGATGTTGACCGGGTTAAATTTGTGACGGCTTAAAAATGCGGGAATAGCCCACCCGATTCTCTTCTGGCGCAGGCAGCCGTGGCGGAAATGAAAACGCGAGCGCCAATGAACTCTCTTTTTCACCGAGCCCGTTCAAACCCACATAAAAGTGCCGGAGGTCATCGCTTCCCTGAAAGATCACGACTTGAAAAGAATGAGTTCATCCGCACTGAAGAAAAACGAAAGCCGACGGGGCACTTGCCGCACCCAACCTCAAATACGATTGATTGACGTGTCAAATAGACAAACTCAACCGGTTGCACCGAGGTGACGATGGAGTCAAGTCTTCAAAAGCCGCCATTGCTTCAGCGCGACGAGAAGAGTGTGATTGTCGAATCCACCTTATGCGCTTGGTGGAAATGCCCGCAGGCCGCACCAGCTCGGTTAGCACCGTGCGGACGCTTTCCCAATCGAACTCCGACTGTACGGAACGTCTTTGTCAGAAACGAATCCACCGTGAGCAGTTTCCGCCGATCCCATTCAAACTCGTATTCAAATGTCAAAACATGAGACTCTGCCGTTTGTTGTGTTTTTTTTTTAATGTCGTCTCTAAAACTTCACAAGCATTCAACTTAGGTGTGTCAACTCACAAACGGATTAGTTGCACCCACATCTTCAAAGAATAAAAAAATAGCCAGTCAAATCCAAGAGTTAATCAAATAGTTTTGCCCAAATGAAGATCAAGAGTGTTGGCTAATGTGGGAACCGTCGTGGTTCCGTTGAGGAGCACGCACAACTCTCAAGATCCCGATTACGCTGGAGCGCCCCCCCCCCCCCCCTAACTGGGCTGGCTAAAGAGCTAAAATCCGACAATAATTGACGCTCGTTGCGTTCGCATTGGGGAGGGAGAGGGGGCGGCATACCGAACATTGTCAAAAAACATTTCTCGGCACCGCTGGGGCTCATCTCAAGTCTCGTGATGTCTCGCCGCTCAAAACATTGAGCGCAATTTCAAGTACTCGTCATCAGGTATGGATTTGTTTATTTTGCGGGGCTTCACTCTGACTTGTCCACTAAGTCTGGCCTTGGGCACTCACTGCTGCTCTTTCATAACATCGTTTCTTGATGTCACCATCTTGCTTGTAAAATGGTGGCAACAAGAAATGAGCGAGCTGTCTTTTTCTGGGGGGGGCGGGGTCAAGTTAATGCTCCTTCAAGTTTTGACTAGTTTTGCTATGTAAGCACAGTTGCTGATTTGCAACAAGAAAAAAAAAAAAGCTGAGAACGGTCCGAACATTTCCGATCAGGATGTTTGACGCCGGTGAACGCCGGCCGCTCTCGTTGCGCCCGCCTTCGCTGGTGCCGCGCGTATTCCGCCCGCCTCCCCTTTCCTCTTCCCTCCTAGCGAACTCTCTTGCGATGGAATGCCGTCAGCGCTTTCTTCTGAAGCCCCCGCGCACGCTGGCCGGGTTGGCGCTCTTGACGGCCGCCGTGACCTTGGCGCTGCGCTACGCCTTCTCGCCGGCGCCTCTTCCGCTGGCCACCTGCCGCCTTGCGTCCCCGCTGCTGGGTGAGATGCAAATCAATGAAGGAAACGCGGGCCGGGGGGGGGGGGGGGCGGGGGGCAGGGATCCGGCTCGCCTGCCCGACGGGGTAAACGTTTCCTTTCCTCACGCGCAGTTGGGCCCAGCCCCGTCAATCTCTCCTCGTCACCTCCGTATTTGAAGGAGATCAGAAAGACGAGCGCGGCGGTGTCGCCGGGCGGACTCTACCGTCCGCCGGACTGCAACGCTCGGCATCACGTCGCCATCGTGGTGCCGTACCGGAAGCGGGCGACGCACCTGCGCGCTCTCCTGGAGCACCTCCATCCTTTCCTGCAGAGGCAACAAATCCACTACAGGATCTACGTGGTGGAGCAGGTGAGGAGAGCTCAGCGGGGGAAATCGAAAGCATTTTGTCGCCTTCGCCGGAAAGGCGACCCTCGCTTGACAGGGAAGCCTCGCGCGATGTCCTTTCAGTGGGGGAGCGGCACCTTCAACAAAGGCAAACTGTTGAACGCCGGCGTGCTGGAAGTCCTCCGAGACGAAGACTGGAGCTGCCTCGTCATCCACGATGTGGACCTGCTGGCCGAGAACGACCGCAATACTTACGCCTGCGACGCGTGCAACCCCAGGCACCTGGCCGTGGCCATCGACAAGTTTGAGTACAGGTTCGATGAGACGCTCGGCAGCTGGCGCTCGATAGCCCCCTTTGCCTTTTTTCCGTGAACGGCGCTTCGTTTTCAAGTCGCGCGGGGAAGGGACAGCCCTCCCACCCCCCTGCTAAAAAAAACAAAAAAAAAAACATCCTTCATGTATTGATTTCAATTCATATTTGGGGACCAGCCAAAGTGCAGACGCGAGCCACATGCGACTCGCGGGCTGCCAGCTGGCCGCCGCCACCCCCCCCCCCCCCCGCCTCTGTCAGTGATCGTGTGTGCCCATTGGCCGGCTTTGCCCTCAGATGTTGTGTTGGCCGTGTGCTCCCCCCCCCCCCCTTCCCCACTAGGCTACCCTACTCGCATTATTTTGGCGGCGTTGTCGCAGTGACTCCGGACCAGTACAGGAAGATGAACGGCTTCTCCAACCAGTACTGGGGCTGGGGCCGAGAGGATGATGATTTGTGGAAAAGGTAAAAAGTACTCCTGGTTTGTTTTTGATTTTTCTCAGTATCGATGCGTGTGGGTGAGAGTACATGGAAGGGAGAATGCCAGCCTGTTGATGATATGTCGTGTTGTCTGCTGCTCAAGCAGAGTGGCTCTGTCCGGCATGAAGGTCGTGCGCCCCCCAGTGGCCATCGCTCGTTACAAAATGATCAAGCATCAACGAGACCGCGGCAATGAGGAAAATCCACACAAGTAAGCGAGCCTTGCAGTCCTGAAACGTGCGGCGAAATCGGTCGTTCTTTCGTATCAAACTGATAGGATTGGAACTTTGTAGCTTTGAGGTCCTGAACAGGACCGAACTGACCTGGCACTCGGACGGCCTCAACTCTGTGACTTACGAACTCCTCTCCAAAGAGCGGGCGCCTTTCTACACACACCTCATCATCAGTGTGGGAGAAAACCCCCGGGCAGCGGCTTGACGAGGAAACCCCAACCGGTTGCGATACGGTATTCACTTGGCATAGGGATGGGCCCAGGGGCGGTTCTGGATCAATTTCACTGAGGGGGCCTGAGGGGTTTTGATGGGGGGGGGGGGGGCACATTCAACCCAGGGCTAAAAAGACAGATTTGAAATCTTATTTGACTTTTTATTTCTTCAGACTTTGAAATTGTAGTCATAACCTTACAGTGATGAGAAAAAAACAGTATTGGGAGGGCTAAAATGTCTGCAAGCGTAACAATACGCCGTGTCCATCTGTTGAGAATATTCAAGCCAGGGCATGATATGGTACCAGCCCGCCGGGGACAAACATTGCAAATACACTGAAGCTAGATGTTTTACATGCATATAATTATCCAAATTTTAAAAGGCAATGTCTTATATATTGATCCTGTTAAATAAAAATTAAAATAAAAAGGGAGACTAAAAAAGTTACACACACAAACGCGCGTGCACACACACACAAACACGCGCACACACACGCAAATAGCACTCGTGTCGTGGTAATTTCCTTCTCTGCGGACTGCTTCTCATTTTCCCGCTCATTTTTAAATGGCGCAGTGCACTAAAGGGTCCGACTAGAATCTTAAATCACGCACTTTGGTTCCACCTTTCACGTCGGCGACTTGGCACGACTGCGTAATCTGCGCTCGGAGGGGGGGGCCAGAATCGGTGCTACAGGGGCACTGGCCCCCGCTGCCCCCCCCCCCCCAGAACCGCCACCGGATGGGCCACACTGAAAATCGTGAAAATCCACCAGTAAGTACCGTAATGCTCATTATTCGGGCAGGGCGATTTTGTACGTTTGTGTGTTTGAGGGTGGGGGGAGCGGATGTGAAGATAATCGTGATTATTTGGCTTGATCTTGAAGTCACGATGAATAAAAAGGATTATTGGTTGATTTCACAACGTCGTATTGATTCAGCCACTCGCCTATTCGACTACTGCAAGCTTAAACTGTTCTTCTTGAACGCTCCGTTTTTGTTCATTCCAAATCGCCCTCGTAAATATCGCATGAAATTCAAGCCCCTTCATGTCGTTCATTCTGCTGCAACCCCCCCCCCCCCCCTTTGCTGCGTCGCATCTTTGCACACATTCAAACTGTGAATAAGGGCTATCACGTTGACTTGATTTTATTTTATTTTCACAAGTTTTGGGCCTTGACACCTTGGTTGCCACTAAATGCTCCGTTTAATCAACAAAAAAGGGCATGAACCCAGTAAATTGCAAAATGGCTGCAAAATGCAAGAAAGTCTCAAGCAAACCAAGCATCTCGTCTAATAACCTAAAGGTTCGTGCAGGACAGTGAATATGAGCCAATTCGTTTGTGCTTTGTTTTGTTTTTGGACAAATCCAAAACTGACGACATGATTCTCTATTGAGATATTTCCTCTCTGCAGAAAAGGACAAAATGGCCAAGTAGAGATAAATGATCGATACTTTATTAATCCCCGGGGAAATTACACCTTGGCTTTTGGATGATGTGAACAAATGGTTGCTTCCATCGGATCATTTGAAAATGAGGATTCGGGCCGAGAGTAAAGTCAAACCCGATGACGGCATCTCCGACGTTCCGGAGGAGACGGTCAAGCCTGACCGCAAGTTGGGACATCTTAAGAGGAAGAAAATGTGCACATTTGGGCTGAGGCGCAAGGAGTTGCGCAATTGAGGGGTCGAAGGAACAGCAACAGAAAGCAACGACTTGCGCCCATGACTGAAGGCCGCCGCTTCTGCTGAGCTTGAATCATTTGGCAGCCGCGGGGCGGAGCGCCCCCGCCGTGCTCAATTTTTGTTTGCATCGCGGGAGGTTAACGGCGTCGTAAAATGACACAACAGAGGTCAACCCAACAATTAACTGGTTGAGCTGGGTCAAAGATTTCCTTTGAAATTGGATTTGGTTACAGATTGGCCGTCTTGACTCAGCCGAAGCGGTCGGATGCTGCGCTAGCGCCCTCTATTGACCCGGCAGCCACTGCTAGGCGGAAGAAAACGGATTTTTTTTTCATTCTAGGTAGCCGATAAAATGGATGCTCCAACTGAATTTCATCTCGCTTCTCTGGAGTTAAATCGATTTTCAAGCTTGGCCGCTCATCTTTTCGAAATATGAGCTCGCCTCGGGAAGTTGTCGCCTGCTGCCGCGGCGTCCGACTACTTGCAGTGGAGTTCGTAGTCGAGCAAGCGGCCCAGTCGGGTTCCGGCCAGATGTTTGCCGAACGCCCGGTCCATCTTGCGGCTCTGCTCCTCGGTGAAATGGTTCCTCCAGTCGCCAATCTCGCCTGCAAACGGTCGCACGCGTGACATGATTGCGTCGTCAAAGGCGGTTTTGCACACGCAAAGCGGCGTGGTGGGGACACGCCTCGCACTCCTAAAACTGCTGGCTCAAAACGAAGAAAACATTAACTTTATGGGTTATTTCGTACAAAACTTAAGATGAGAAAACCTTTATTTGTCTCATTTAATGGCGCCATAGTTTTGCATTAATGCCTCTTCTTCCGAAACAAGCATTCTTGGAGTCCTGCTATTGCCGAAACGGCGAGAAGCTGAATATTTGCAAATGGTGGGGAGCCACTGAAACGCGCTTCTTGCATCACCATGCTTAAGAAAAAAAAAAAAAATTGCGAGAAAGACATCAATGGCTTCATCGCAAGCACACGAGTTGTGCAATTTCCACGCGCTGCCCTTCAAACTCTGCAGATAGCACGTCCGCGACTCCTCGTTAAACCGGTTACGCTTTTGTCTTGAAACATTCGCGATAACGGTAAAGACGCCGACTATCTTTACATGCAGTCATTCGCCCTTTTCAAAACCTGAACATTATATTTGGGGGGGGCCATTGAAATGCGAGCAAAAAAAAAAAAAAAAAAAACTGACTATGCGGTTTATTCAAATGCCGGAGTAAGTCCGTCCGCTCACGCGTGTAAACGGGCGGCTCCAAATGTTTCGGGAACCGCAATGTTGACCTGAGCCCAAATATGGACTCGGTGTAAACGGAGTCACTCTCACCATGAGCGCGGTCATGAAATCCGTTTTGCTGACTGCGATTGCGTGAAGGCAAAAAATGGCGCGGCGGATCACGGATGGCCCTGATGTATTGCAACAACGACATCACGAGGCTCGATGACGGCTCCAATGACGTAGCGGCTACGTCATTGCAGGACCAATTTGAAAAGTAACACTAAACGCTGGCCATGCTAAGCTAGGCTAAGCTACTCCTCCTTTTTTTTTTTTTTTTGGGGCACCTTTCCTGAAGAAGATATTTCCCATGGGGCCGTGCGACATCTGCGAGATCTCCTTCATGGCGGCGAAGGTGCTTCCGTCGGACACCAGCTGCACTTGAGCGTCACTCATCTCCACGTCCAAAAAGGACGAAACGTGACGGACGCTCTCGCCCAGGTCCTGCGTCGCAAGATTATTCATCCGCTCTCATCTGAAAAGTTCTCTTTGGCTCTGCTTGCCGCTCGCGTCGGCTGACCGCATGTCTTCAAATGTTTGGTACATGAGGAGTTTGTGTATTCCTTTACTTGCTTGAGTTGCTCGTAGGTGACGATCATCACGTTGGGGTCGGCCATCTTTTGCTCCCAGGCCAACGCGTGGTCAAAGTACGAGCCCCAGGGAACTGCCGCGCGCAACATCAACGACAAACGGGCCTTATTCAATTCTGTGTGTGTGTGTGTGTGTGTGTGTAGTGACTGACCCTCTCCGGAGAGGAAGTTGCCATAGAAGGAGTCCCAGGAGGTTGAGGAGGGGAGCACGGGGTTGCTGTTGCAGAAGTGGTAGAAGGAGACCAGCGTGTCTTTGGGGTTCCGGAAGATGACCAGAATCTGCAAGACCACCAACAAAAAGCGTCTTCGACGGCAAGCGGACCGAGCGATCGCTCGCCACGGCGGCGCTCACTTTGCTCTTGTTGGCGTAGAAGGAGGCGGGGATGTTGTCGGGGTGCATGTGGGTGCCCAACAATCTGGGAGAAGCCATTTGGTCCATCACCTGAAGGGGGCGACAGGAGGGGGCCGTCAATGGGCCGTGCACCCGCCACTTGGCGCCCTCGACCAGTGGCGGTGGGAAGCAAAGAGGGAGATTTGGGAGCCAAGGATGGCACGGGTCTGGTGCTTTGGGGAGGGGGGAATCTGCAGGGCCGGTGCCCCTCTTCAGCCTGTTTTCGATGCCCCCCACCCCCTTCCGACACACCTGATCAACTCAACGGGAAACTTGGCAAAAATCTGATAAGGATTCTGATTGAATCAAGTGTGTTGGAGGAGGGAGACATGGAAAACAGGCCGGACGGGGGCTCTCCAGGCCCCCACTTTGCTGCTTTCGCTCAGGCCAACGTTTGAAAGCCGAACTGAAAACCTGAGCGACGTCCGGTCCGAAGAACTCGATGAGCGGCGGCATGATGATGTCGATTGTCCTTCCCGTGGCCTGCGTCAGGATCTGCTTCAGCACGCCCACCATCCAATTGAAACCTGCACACACACACACACACACACACACTCGGAGATGGTTTGGCGCGTCTGCGTGTTCCATTCATTCATTGTCAGCCACCGGAACAGCAAACACAGGTCGAGCGACATTGTTTGGCGGCAGGTAGTCACGCAACACGGTGACCAAGTGTCTCACACACACACACACACACACACACACACACCATGCTTACGGAGAGCCCTCCTTGTTTGCTGTTTTCCATCTGTGGGTTTACTAATTTGCATGTTTTCTATCAATAGTCACATTTTAAATATTTGTGAATGTCTTTTGGGGGCACGGGGAGGGGAATGCCCCCCCCCTCCGTTTTCTCTGGAAAATGCGTTAGCAGCAGTTTGTGAAGACTTATGGGAGGTTGAAATGTATTTCATCCCCCCCCCTCCTCAATGCATTATTTCCCAAGGCACCACCGAATCGCCCAAATTACTTAACTACACTTTGTCCTTTACGCTTTGTTCCTGAACACGACAGCAGTGTGAAAAGTTTTCAAACATTTTTTGCAGGGGTTTTTTTTGGGGGGGGGCGTGAACGTCCTTTTGTCATATGCTGCAATGTCTTAATGTATGAGGAGAAAGCAACAATCCAATTTCCGCCGGCTGTTCGATTAACCGACAGGCCCTCACACCCGGGGCGAGGGACGGGGGTGGGGGGGCAGAGAGACCTGAGGGGAAATGATCGGAGCCCTCACCGCACTTGGGATAAGCCACCAGCAAGACGTCGTCCTCCCTGGCCGTCACGCCCTCCAGGGCGCTCAGGTGCTCCGGCGGGCACATGAGGAGCGGGTAGAGGACACCCCGGTGCCGGTACAGCTTCTCCTCGTCCCTCAGGTCGCGGGCCCGCCGCAGCCTGGACGCCAACCGAGCCGGCAACTCTGCCACGTTCGCCGACATCTCCCCGACGCAATGGAAACGCTCCGAAAGCAGAAAGACTGACTGACGACTCTCTGACTGACTGCGGGGCTTGTGTGTGTGTGTGTGTGTGTGTGCCCGCCTAAGTGTGAGCGAGTGGGGGGCGGGGGGGTTTCTTTAATATTGCAGCACCGCCTCCACACGCATAGCATGGCAGTGCTCCGAGAGAAAGACCAAAAGAGCAAGTACATTTTTACGAAATTGCATTTTTTTCCTTCCTCCTTTATCTGTGCGTGTGTGAGTGCGCGCGCGCGCGCGCGCGCATGTTTTGCTTCTGCCTTTGCTCTCTTTCCCTCTACTTGCCGTTTCGGGGCCGGAAGGAGGCCCCCTGACAGGCAAGGGGCCCCTCGCATGTTGCTCCGTAAGCACACCGCCACTCATACAATCCATCTTGTTGAGGACTTGGAGGCTAAAACAGCTGGAAGCACTTGTAAGCAAGTTCCACTTTTATCAGAATGTACGCCGCACAATGGTAAGAATTCTGCAAGCCAATCAGAAAGAACGTGAACAAAAACACGACGGTTGTCAATATCGAGAGAAAAGACGGTTTGTTAATGGGTCATTTTACAAATAATAGAAACAAATAAATACACTGGTCTAAATTTAAAAAAAATATTTTTTAAACGAGTTACGTTAGTTAAACCAGTACAAACGGACGTACCATTTGGACAATGCCCAAGGAGTTCTGGATTGTCCTGCAGGGGGAAGCATAACAAGATGGCGCTTAGGTCTGCCTCGCCTTCAATGAGACAAACGAAGAAGAAAAGGAAAAGGAAGAAGGAGGCGAAGGAGGATCTGACGCGCTCAGCGATGGCCTCGATGGACTCGCTGCTGCTGTCCACGTCCGAGGCGGCGACGTCCTACCTCAGTGCTGCCGACTATTACCCCAGAAAATTGGGGCCCAAGCCCGATGTGGTTCCGACCGGCGTGACGGAGCGAAAGGTGGGCCCGCTGGACAAACCGGACATGGTTGCGGTGGACGTCATCAACGTCAGCGAACACGGTTTGTTATGCTAACAGGCTACATGCTAACGACGCCAAGTTTCCATTGAATGACACTATTGAAACATCCGCTATTTGGCTCAACTCTTTGAAAGCGAGCACATTTTTTAATGAAAAAAAGTGACGGCCGAGGCTGTCCGTTTGCATTGTTAGATACACAAGCTGATCAAATGAATCTTCTAAAAAGGTCTTTTAAATGGAACTTTACTATCTGGGTCAAGACAGAATTGTCATGGTCATGAGCGTGTATGTGCATACAGCATATTTTGTCGTAAAGTCCATGCCCTTGAAATGAAATTTCACCCCACCAAAAAACAAACTCCCCTCCGCAAGTTATTTTTTTTCACCCCGGCATTTGCTTCTTTTCTCGTACTGCACCACTTGAGCTTGGGTGGTGACGACGATGTCTTGTTCAAGAGCAACTCGCCAAGAAACCTCGCTACGACCTCAACTAGTTTCTTGCCCTCAGTGGGACTCGAAATCATGTCCTCCAACTTGTACAAAAAAAAAATCAAAAGAGATTGGTTTTCTTTGTAAAATAAGTTCTTCCTCCTGAGAAATGTACACGATTCCTTGTGCTGATGTTCATGTTGTGTCGTGTGTCCTCAGAAATGCCCTCAATGCACAAGAAGAAACATGACACGTATGTCCTGGTGAGTGCTTTTGTCCTATTTCTTACAAGTTGCTGTAAGAATCACTTCTCAAGAACCTCCCCCTTCAATATATGGCCTATTTCTGGATCCGTTAACATGCCCTGGTCAAAAGGAGCAAACCTACTGATCCTCCTCATAGGGACTGACCATTTCGTCTCAATTTGTGAAAAACAATCCAACTCCGTCAAGTTTGGACAGAGGAGGGAGGATTTGGCCCGACGTTGGCGACTTGCTCCTTCTGTATTTATAAAGTTATGTGCTCGGATGGTATTCCGCTTTAATTTTCTTGTTCATTTGGCATCTTTCAAATAACACTTGGAGTTGACCTTCAACATCATCTTTCAAGTCCAACCAGTCCAAAGCATTTTGCTCCCCCGTTTTGCTATGCACACTTCGCAAACAACCCTCTAGGTGGCAATGTAGGGCAAGTCATGCTTCCCGCTTGCCTTACCCCGCCCCCTTCTCCCCTTATGATAGGAATGTATGGAATGCAACATGAATATCATGTCATGCATATAATAATGCCATGTTTACCTCCTGCAGGGCACGATCCATCCCTTCAGGAAGACCCACAGGTCTTTACCTGGAAAACTCATGCAAGAATTGCGATTGGTCACGTCTGACAGACGGGTGAGTGTGTGTGTGTGTGTGTTTGTAAATGAGATGATAATGAATAGTCAATCATGTTGTGTTTATCTCGTGATTGTGGTTAAACATGTTGGGTAATCTGTAATCCTGTTTGGCAGCAAAGTCACATGACTCATGTGATTGACAGCTTATTTCGATGCGGGTTAGCGTGTGTTTGTGCTCTCATGCACGTTTGACGTTTTTGCCCACTTGATGGTAATTGTTTATGGCGTCTCTCGAGTTTGTGTTTCATATTCGCGGACAAGCTGCTTGATGTAAAAATAAATAATGTTGAAAGGTGTCAGAGTGGACGCGTTCAGGCTTTAGTTCATGTTCCTCTCTTGATGGAAATGTTTAAATTTGGCTGCAGTACATTTGTACACTTGTTGTTTGTTGAATGGTGAATTCTTGCAATCAGCAGTAGGACATGGGATGCTTTTACTGATGTTCAATACCATTTTAATGAATTTTATTTCTTGGGGAGAGTATTCACACTTAAGTATTCACCAATGCCAAGCACCGTTCTTACAAATACTTTTGATACAGACACAGACCCTGACGCATGGGGTGTAATTTTTATGAAACAAAATCCTGTCAGTCAGCATTTTTCCCTGGCGCAGTACATGTGGCTGACCAGAAGGAGGCGGTACAGTGTTGCCTTACCCGGCGCTTCCTGCGAGCAGACGCGACATGAAGAAGGGGGGGGGGGCAGGGAAGCCTTTGGTCTGAGCTCGCCACTGTTTGCCCACTAACGCGCACACACGCACACGCGCGCGTGTCCAGCTAGTGCTGTCAACAGACGCCTGAGCGCTGTCATAACACAGCACAGAGCGTAATTGTGGATTTCACAGCGCACTATAAAGCACACTCCATCTGACAGGCGCGCGCGCACACACACACACACACACACACACACACACGGAGTTGTTTCTGGTACGTCTGACACAGAAAAGCACTCAGCGTTTGTGCTGCGTCCTGTGTGTGTTTGTGGCCCCTCCTCGTCTTGGCATTTTGAAGCGATTGCTTGTTGCAGATTTTTGTAGTCGACACCGTGCCGTACCGCACCGCATTGGGCCACCACTGAATTATTTGAAGAGATGCTGCGAAATTTACAGTTGGGCCCAAGCAAAAGGTTTTTTTTTTCCTTCTTTCCCTTAGGCTGATTCTGATATTTATAGGGGAAAAAAAATCCGCAGATGACTCGACTTACTAATAAAAGAATGTCTGCAGATGAGTGATATTTGTGACAAAATAGATTTTGGCACGATGCCCTTCAATGTTGATTTCCACAACATTGAACATAAAATAACATAAGCGAACACATAACGGCAAGTGCCGTTTCTTCTCCTGCGTTCTTTCCTTTGCCAATGAAGATGCGTCAATGCTTTTGTAACATGTCAATCCGTGTGTGTGTGTGTGTGTGTGTGTGTGTGTCTGTCTGTCTGTTGGATTGGAAGTGCACAAGAATGCACGTGTGAAACGTTTGTTTTTGTGTGTCGTAGTCATGGAGGATTCTGCTGTTTGGTTTCCTCAACCTGATGTGCACCGGCTGTCTGCTCGTGTGGTGCAGCTCCACCAACAGCATGGGTATGAAACGCACCCGTACAGATGATCAGACTGCTGCACACTCACGACCTGTGATCTCATTTCCTGTTTGCCCATGTGACCGTGGCTGCGAATGTGTCAAAGTGCTGCTCGAGCAGAGTTGTTGTTGTTGCATGGTTGCTGAAACTCAAGCTGATGATGACCATACAAAACTGCGTGTGTCTCCGTGTGTCTGTATGTGTGTGTGTGTGTGTGTGCGCGCGCGCTGGCTGGCTCGTGATCCCGTATCAAATTGTGCAGTCACCAGCAATATCATCTTTCAGTCTTTTCCAAGACAGCAGCTTTTTGACTGCACACACACACACACACACACACGAGGAAGTAGACAGTTTAGGTACATTTGTGTCCATCTTGTCCATGCTGACAAACAGACGCAGTTGCCTCTTTGTGTCACTTACACCCACACCTGTGTGTTTGTGTGTGTGTGTGTGTGTGTGTGTGTGTGTGTGTGTGTGTACGCATGCGTGTGGCATCTCTTGTTGTTGTCTCTCACCTTCATCTGTCCTCCAAACACACCCCGACAGTGAGCTCTCGCTCAGCATCAAGTGTCCACAGTCAGTCCCTTTTCTTCAAGCACGCGCGCACACACACACACACACACACATACACACACGGCAAGGGAAAAGCTGGATGGTCCACTGGGACAGAGATGAAGTTTGATATTTTATCGAGTGAAGGTTCAGGGATGACCATGAAAGCGGGTTTTGATTTTGCTTGACTTTCTCCCGACAACATGACTCGCCCTCATCGGCTCAAGGCAGACGCACCGTGTCAAAAGTGGGCTGGGTGGTGCTTTGATTAGCCCTCCCGCACCCGATCACCCGATAATCAATTGAAGGGAAAACAATTATTGGGTTGAAAGTGTTAGAAGAATGTTTGCTTTTGTTGTAATCATGAACCAAGACCCAATAAACGACAAGGGAAATGCGGCAGAAAATCCAGTCCACTCGAATGCCAGTTTAGTGAGCAGAAGGGGGCGCCCTTTTGAGCGTGACGTCTCCACCGCATCAAGACGACTGCGCGGATGTCGCAACAACCTCCGCCGCCAGCCAACAAACGATTGTTTGCACTTTTGTCGGTGAGGATCGAGTGTCATTGATTTGGTATCAGCCCGGGTTTAAGGTGTCTCCGCCGGCTGCCGCGCAAATCCCACCAGTGGAGATTCGAGACGTTAAATGGCCGCTTTCTTATTGACGCCGCCGACGTATTGTTTCTCATCTGCTCGGAACGCGACCGCACCAGCCACCGCGTCTACGTGCGCGTGTGTGCGTGCGTGTGTGTGTGTGGATTGAATGTTTGTGATCTCGCGGTCAAGCTGAAGTAGAAAGAGCGCGGGAATTAAAATGCTGCCGATTAGCGACACGGTGGCAAAGTGCACTCGTCCCAGCGGGCGGGTTGGCCTACGTGCAATTGATCACGTGTTCGATTGAAGCTTTTACTTTATGTCTGCAAGGTACGCCGGCCACTTGCCGTGCGTGCTCTCAGTTTACTGTTTACCGGAACCAGTGACAACTAAGCACTTATTGGCTGGGCTGAGCATATCCATCTCCCATTTCAAAGTGTGTGTGTGTGTGTGTGTGTGTGTGTGTGTGTGTGTGTGTGTGTGTGTGTGTGTGTGTGTGCGGGTGTGTGCGCGTCACCAAAATAACAACAACAAGGCTTCCAGGTACTGGATCAACTTTACTTCCTGCACTACTGTGACTCCATTCAGTTTTTTTTTTTGTTTGTTTTGTTTTTGTAATGTTTGTTTTGTAAGCCTTCACCCAGATATTTGTTGTAGTTGTTTTGAAGGAAATTACAATCCGAGCACCGTATGATGGCAGTGACCCCGACCCAACGACGAACAACAAGCAACACTTTGGTGGACACAAACCCGCCGCGTATTACAAATCAGAATAAATGACCGCAAAGTCATTTTGGAGGTGCCTGGATTCCATTTTGAAGTGGCTAAAGTCACGTGGAGCGAAGTTGACTTCTTTCTTGTGAAAAGAGAAGCGCAAATATTTTCAGCACATGTCGTCCTTCGCCCCTTCCGGCTTTTATTCGACTTGACGCAGGCCGGGAACCAAAGCCCAAAAGTTCACTGGCACGTGCGCGTGTGATGGCGGCTCGTGTGCACGTGCACATCATTAAATATTCATCCCTGCTGCTCATATTTCCCTCATCCATTTATCCTTCCTTCCTGCTTCCTCCAGCTTTCTTCTGTCGTCCTGATTGTTCTCCGTCTGTCATCTCCGTCACCATGACTTTCTTTTTAGCTCACGAGAGCAAATATTCTTCATGTTTTTTCTCTTCTTTTGTCTGCTTAGCGACCGTGTGTGCGTGCGTCTGTGTGTGTGTGTGTGTGTGTGTGTGTGTGTGTGTGTGTGTGTGTGTGTGCGTGTGTCTGTGTGTGTGTGTGTGTGTGTGAGAGCGAGAGATCCTCTGGGTGTCACTGCAGGTCTATCTGTCCGCTGACCCGTCTGTCTGTCTGGCCGGCCTCCGTCACAGTGCCGTCTGCCTCCATCTGTCTCCCTCTCCCCGCTCTGTGGCTGCGTCCATCTCAGTTCGTCCAGTGCGTCCGTCTGCGAGTGATTGATTGACCGGTCTCAGTGGGTCTCGCTCTGTCAGGATTACGCGCCGTCAGGTTGGCCAACACGGACGCCGGCGCTGGGGAAACAAAATGTTCCTCTCGGCACAAAGCCGCTCTAATCTGCTCTCCTCATCCCCCGACGCTGCGTCCGATTACTGCGAGCTGCCCGTGAGGCCAGTCGGACAAACAGACAGACAGGCAGGCGGACGGGCAGGCAGGCGACCGGGCAAGTAAAAAGACAGGAAAGTAACAAGACGGCGAGTATGAGCGGCCATATGACATTTGAGGAACACAAGCCCTCTGATTGGTTGCTTGTTTGACTGCTGATGAGGTCATCGAGCGGGGTTGAACGTTTGAATCAGAATCCTCGTCATTGGCCAAGTATGAAAAACGCACAAGGAGTTTGTCTCATCGGCTACACTAGCATTGCGAGAACGAGCAACTATGCACAACAAAGACGCGACAAATACGTTTTGAAAGACTTTGCGTCATGTCAGGGTAACCATTGCAACGACAACGACAAAAACAAAGAAAAGACTCACTCGGGAGCGCAGAACCGAGGCAGCCGCTCGTATCGGCGCCATCTTGATCCACTGAGTCGCTCGCAGTCAGTTGGGAAAGGTGCCAACACAAATGGCCACACTTGCGACTGCAAATACTCAAATCCTCTTTTCTCTGTCTGCAGTCACTCGTTTTTCAAGACGCCACTAGATTTTTTTTTGGGGGGGGGGGGTTGAGTACCAGAAGATCATTTGAATAACATGACACACGTTTTGTGTTTCAGCTCTGACAGCCTACACCTACCTGACCATCTTCGAGCTCTTCAGGTGAGCCCGATCGTGACGTCATCATCGGCAACGGCGGCGGCGTCTTCCGATCAGCCGCTTCCAGGTCGATCTTGCTCTTCATTCAGATCCAATTTCATTCTTTGTCTTGTAGTTTGGTCACGTGTCTGATCAGCTCCTGGGTGAGCATGAAGAAGCCCAGCCAGGTCTTCTCCTTCGGGTGAGTGCGGCAAACGGGCAAAACGCACGCCATCGTCGCAAGCCCCGCTCAAATGCAGTTGGGCTGCAACTCGCAATTAGTTCAATCATTGATGGTTCTATCAATTATTTTTCCGGTTCATCGATTACTCTGAAATATATATATTTTTTTACACTTTATTCCCAAACAGTCAGTGCAACCTGATTGCAAATTGACAACGCGGAAAATGCCCCAACGTAATTTGAGTGCCTTTGATTCATTGGCGTGGTCGGTATCATTGATCGGAAAATCTGGAAAGATGTTGCTTGTTGTTTTGCCAAAGTAAGCTGAGAGGGGGTGAACTGGTCTGAACCGGAGGTGTGTAAGAGGGGTGTATCAAGTGGAAATCTTTTCATCTTCACTGGGCCCCTCTCGACGTACGTCGACTGGAGCAGCTCAGTGGCGCAAACGTCCAGACAACGAGCATGTGTCGCTTTTGCTCTCGCTGTGCATATTTGATGTTTGTGTTTTCCTGTGAGTTGGGTGGTGTTCAGTGTGTTTTTTGCGTGCACGTCTGAGTATCTTTGTGTACACAGATGTGTACATGTTTTTAACCATCAGTCAGTAGGCGGGGCTTGTCACTGCTTTTGACCATGTGACCTGCTTGCGTTCAGGTTTGACCGTCTGGAGGTTTTGGCCGTTTTTGCGTCCACTGTGCTGGTCCAGCTGGGAGCCTTGTTCATCCTCAAGGAGAGGTGTGTCTGCAGCGCACGCACACACACACACACACACACACACACACACACACACACACACACACACAGCCCGAGTGTAAGTATCATGAGGCGTTTGTGATGACTTGAAGTCGCTCACACGTCTTTGTTCATCTCGCCGTCACTCTGTCTTTCTTCATTAAAATTTCAATTATTTTGTATTTCCACAACAACACCAAACATTTGTCCAACTGTCTTCTTGCATCATTGCCCTCACACGGGGTGAACCCCCCACCCCCACCCCCACCCCCGCCTCCTTCCCCACACCTCGGCACCCAGACAGAACAATTGGACCCCATCCTCACTGGGTCCAACGGCTGTCTCCGTTTGCGGCTCCGCCGCGGCTCACGAGACGACCTTGACACGGTCGAGTTGAGCGTTTCACCTCGTAGCATCGCGACGAACGTTGCAAGGCGGCGATGGAGTAGCGGGGCCTACGCGTTCATCGGGTCCATCCCGCGGTTTGACCCCAAAGTGGTCAAACCGCTGTTGGTCAACTTGAGGAGTCTTTTCTTTCAGACGCCAAGACTCCCATCGAGTGGCCCACTCGCAAAGCAACAGCCCGGCCCGAAATAGTTAAGCTGACCTTGGCGTGACCCCCCACCCCCCTTCAGGCTTAGCTGTAGACGCAGTGTACTGTTCCCCACTGTGCCTCTTTAAAGTTGTCATCTTTGACTGGCTGGGTGGGCTCGCGGGGGCAGGAGCTCGTTAAAACCCGAGAGTTTGCTTAACTGAGTGGAGAAACACAAGAGAGCGAGCGCGCTCGGGTCCGTACCTCCCAATCAGGGAGCCCAAGATGTCCAACTGCTTTGTTTTGGTCTCTCGTGCCCACCTGTGACACGCTGCCCCCTGCTGGTGCGGAGTCTGGGATGTGAGGCCTCAGCAGATGGTTTGTCCTCTCTTCTCGCGGGCCAACAATGGACTGGTCCATGTTTGGGGTACACGGGAGGGCCTGAGGTCGCACTGCGAGGCAGGCGTGCCAACCGCTCGTCCACCGTGATGCCGCTCTTCGCTTTTTCACAGTCCTACACATTTTCTGTCAGTCGAACGGAACGCGACGGGTTGCCGCCGGCGATGAGTCGATCGCTCGCGTCTGTCAAATTCGGCTCCGTCGCGACGACGGTGGCGCCGTACGGCGGCGCCCCGGCTTTTTGGTCCCCAATGCGGTGTTTGCGGTCAGGCCGAGCCAAAACTTTTGTGGTTCTTGAAAGATCCCTCAAAAAGCTTCGAATACTGATAAAAAGTAAAAACCCACACCCGAGTCCTTCTACATTGAATCCTTTTAATTTACTCCCTGCATAGATTCTTCTTCTAATTGCCTCTTCAGACACTCATACTTGGGAGTTTTTCTTCTCGTAAATGTTGCTAGAAATCCAATTTTTGCAGACTGGGGAGCTCCCAACTTTACCTGACACCAGAACACTTTGTGCTTCGACCGCATTCGACAGCTGATAGGAGACGAGACAGGACGGCCTTTGTGTCGTCAACAAGTCGGCCCCGACACGCAAAGCGCGTGCGCACGCACGCGCGCGGGCGGCCGTCTTTGGGGTGTCGATGCGCATTTGCGCTCGTGCGCTTCCCGTTTGTTCGCACCTTGTCCGCTTTTATTTACGTCACGTCTCGATCACTCCGATTGTCTGGCACTCGCGCACACACTTTACCGCAAGTTGGGCGGCACGGCGGTGTGGCCCTCGAATAAAATCTCGCATCTGTTTCAAAAGTGCAAATCGACATGTTTTGCAATGTGACGTATGATAGAGACGAGTGTTTTTAAACAGCCCTACTCACGTAATAACGACAAAAATTAACTGCACGACTGACTATGCAATAAGCCGGACACCCGCTGTTTTTCGCCAGGCCCCCCCAAACAGTCAGGAAAATACGCGTTTTTCAAATGTAAATAATCAATGAGCGCTGCTGCCTTGAGATAGGCGTTTCGTTCGTTCCCGTTGATCCCGCTCCGAAGTCAAAACCCTCCTCTGACGTCATCACATCGCAGCACGTGCGCTAATGGCACTTTTCTCTTGTCTTTTGCCAGCGTCGAGCGCTTCATGGAGCAGCCCGAGGTCCACACGTGAGTATTTCCTTACGTTGTCTCGCTCGCACGCACGCACACGCCAACCGACGCGAGCCCTCCGCGGGGATGCCCCCCCCCCCCGGTCGTCCCACTGGATACGTGTATTGTGTCTGCGGCTTGCTGGTGTAAAAGTGAGTTCAAGGGTTGTTTGAAGGGATTAGCGTCTTCTGACAGTTGTGCGCGCGAGCGTCCGCACGCACGCTGATAAAAGTGCCCACTTGGCCCCACTAATCACAGCGGACAATCCAGTTAGGAGCCTAAAACTTCAGCTCCAAACAATCTCACACACGCACAACCGAGTCAGAGGAGATTAGAGGCAAGCAACCAAGGGAGAATGTTTGGGTCTCCACTTTGACACCTGTCCGTCTCTCACACCGTCCAATCATGTCGGCTTGGGGAGGGCGGAAGGGGGTCGGGGGGGGGGGGGGGGGGAAGCGCGCCTCGATGGGGGCAAGGGGAGGGTCGCTCTGTAATCTGGTCACAGGAGACAGGTTTAAGGCTCACTGAGTTTAAGCGTCTCAAAGCCGTCGCTAATCTTTTCTCGCGCAGAGAGCAACGACGCGCGCGAGAAGAGACGAGCGGGTACAGAAGTCCCAAGTTCTCCATTCGGCCCCGCGCGTCCTCGTCATGCTGCGGCGCTGTTGGCGCTTGCCCTTTCAGACGCGCAGATACCGCCGCTCACAGGCCGCGTCGTGTTTGCGTTTCCGAATATCGAACACAGCACCGAAGAGACGGTGATCGTCGTTTGGGCCGGATGAGACTTTAAACCGGAAGCCCCCCCCACCCCACCCTGTCTGTGCCGTAAACCCCACAGGGATTTTTTTTTTTTTTTTCTTATGGGGTGGCCTAAAAAGCCTGAAAGCCCCTCCAATCATTGTGATTTGGGAGCAGGGGATGAGCTCGGTTCAAATTCCGTGTTCCAAATGCAGCAACCAAAGTGACAAATGGTGTGAAAAAAGAAAAAGTAAAAATCTCTCCTCGGTAAATCACAACGGGTGGCCTGAACTTCTTGGCAACTTTGCGCCAAACTTTGCCATGCGTTGGATGTGCTCACATATTTTTTTGTTTGTAGCGGCCGCCTGCTGGTGGGCACGTTTGTGGCTCTCCTCT
Organism: Hippocampus guttulatus; assembly: GCF_054856545.1. Classification (NCBI taxonomy): domain Eukaryota; kingdom Metazoa; phylum Chordata; class Actinopteri; order Syngnathiformes; family Syngnathidae; genus Hippocampus; species Hippocampus guttulatus. The sequence goes on from NC_141270.1 coordinate 1,422,733, forward strand.
TCAACCTGCTGACTCTCATGTCCGTACGCAACAAACCCTTCGCCTGCGTGTCCCAAGGTACGTCAACGCTCGCGGCGTGGGCGCTCGCGCGCGCACGTTTTCTGCTAAATGAGAATAATAATCCTCGGCCTCACAAGGGAAAGGGGAACAATTCGACTTTCGCCGTTGCGCTGGATTATGTTTATTGTGATGATGATGATGATGATGAGGAGGAGGGTTGACATCATGTCGCCAAGGTTCAACGGTGACACCGCGGTCATAATATCGTCAGGTCAACAAACGTTTCATCACGTGTTCTTTTGAGATGCTAATCTCTTTACCGCCGTTAGCTTCATATGCTAACACACACAAAATAAATGAAGAATAAAGGCCAAATCCAAAAGTGCATAAACTCAGTAGGGAAAAAAAACAAAACCCAATCCCACAAATACCCACGTTGGCCGCCTTCTCGCCAACGTGTGGACGAGGGGCTTTGACAGCTTTAGAAGGAGCGCCTCGTTGTCGCAGCGGGGAAAAGCCCCGCGACGACCCAGTGGGACAAATTCCAGTCGCCGGAGGCTTTGCTTTTGTTGCGGGCACGAGATGAAGTCGTGTCCTTTTTCGAATAGCGCGATTTGATTGACAGTTGGAGGGGCGTGGTTTCAGCACACTCGGCAGACGCGCCGAAGAGCGGAAACCGGCTTCATTCATTTTTTTTTTACAGCTGCTATTTTTTTATGCATCCAATTTGGCATGCTCGTTCACGCTCTGCTCCGCGCTTTGTTTGCGAGACGTTCACTTTCTTACCTCACCTTTCTTCCTCCTGCCTTCGTCCCTCTCTCTCTCCGTAGGGCCCCTACCAATGTGAACTCATGAATGAGGTCAGCGTGCGTGCATGCATGCGTGCGTGTGCGTGTACGTGTGTGTGTGTGTGTGTGTATCAGCTGTCTACTCTTGCGTTGTGAGCAGTCGCAACATCGCTTAACATCTGACATTTTGCGACGGGAGGGGGGATGAAACCTCCCGCTCCCGCTTTCTCTCAGATGGAGCGAGACTAAAAGTGTGTTATGCAACCATGTCCCAGACAGTGGGGATGTTTTGCGCTTTGGGGGGTGCCCGGAGGAGAGGGGGGGGGCGGCGGCGTGGTGTAGTAGTAGGTCGAGTGGATGAGGGCGAGGGTGGGCGAGCGAGCCGAAGCGACGTGCCAACACACTGGGCCGGCGCTCTCCTTGTTCACACACTTCATAAATAAATCACTCCATTCGCGTGTTTGTTTGGATTTACTCATCCTGGCAAAACAAACACAACCACCCCCCCTCCCCCCCTTTCCACCACCACCGCTTTGCCCTTTCACCCTCACCAACCTTACACACATTTCCGTAATACACACACACACGGAGCGAGTGAGCAAGCAGGGCGGGCCGTTAAGGGGCTGACGAGCGGTATCATCAAAGTTTAAAGGTGATGCGGCGCGCGCACGACTGACAAACATGGCGGCGATTGTCTACTTCTTGACTTCATCTGGCGGGGGCTCTGCTGCTGCTGTGCGTTTTAAACTCGCTCGACAATAGAGTTGGGTATCATCATCATCATCTTCTTGCGAGATTCAAAACGAAATTCCCAAAAGAGGCGACCTTTCAACGAGCAAAAAAGTTGCACTGACGCCTCCCCAAAAAAACACCAAAAGAGCGGATGGAAAATGTTTTCAAAATGTTTTTGTGTGTTTTGCAGCGGCCAGCAGCAGTTGGCTTCAGGAGCATGTCGCAGATCTGAGCAGAAGGTAACGACGACGCTACTTTTCCGTACACGGCCCTGAAACGCTTTCGTTTCGGCCACTTTTTGAAACGCGCTAAAGTCAATCGAGACACCAAATGGAGATTGTTTGGATTGTGTCGTTGATTTCCTCAGCTCTCTGTTCGAGCTTTCGAAGCAAATCATATGTGTCGTCTTCGAATAGAGAGAAAAGTATATCCAGTCTGTCAACGCCCGCCTCACCTTTTTGAACTTATGTGTGTCTATTAATCACCCCCCCCCCCCCCGATCCCCCACAAGTCCATTTTCATGTAGCAGATGAATCCCTAATATGCGAACGCTCCCCGCCGTCGTCTCGGTCGACTTACTCGGCTTGTCTTTGCTCACATCATCACTCCGATGGTCGCGAGCAGACGCCGAGCAGTCGCCGCGATTGGCCGAGTGAGGCCAAGTGAACGGGACGCGCCAGCCTACTTTCTGGCGCCGCACACGTGCTATCGCTCGTGCGCCGCAGGCGTTCGAAAGGTCTCGGCGAGATTATTTAAGCGCAGCGGCGGTGTGTGAGGCGAAGGTCACTGTTACGACGAGCGGCTCGCCAACAACGCGCGCGCGTGCGGGGAAGAATGCGCCTCACTGTCTGCTTGCGATGTAGCGTCCCACCCACCCAATCACCTTGCGGGTGTCTGGGCGCTTGCTGGGTTACATAAAAGCACGGCAGCGTGGCACGTGCAAGCCCGAGATACCTTAGTTGTGCCTTTTGTTTCCAGGGTGCACTGGAGCCTCGCTTTACGAATGACACTCGGTGAAAAACTGGCTTGGCGAGCTGCTTCCCCCCCCCCCCCCCCTTTTAAAAGCCCGGGTCGGGTTCACCGTCCGTCTTGGGTGGAAAGTGGCTTTCTGTCCTCGTGCGGCCTTTTTTTCCAATTCTGGTCGATCATTGTGTTGTCCGTGCACTGGGAAAGTTTGATTCTTGATTTGAAAGAGTTGGCGTCATCGACTAAAAGGCGTCGTTTTCCTCTGAAGCCAACAAGAGTCAAACTGGACGACGTCGTAAGACATTCCGATATCTTGTACATAAGCGCAATCTGTCTTTATATCGTGTCGAAAGCGAGATATGAACCTTCGCCCTAATCAATGTATCATTCAGGAGAGCTTGCTAGGCTTTGCGTTGCACGTGAAGCTCCGAGCGACCGCGTTTCGGGGTTGCCGTTGATCGACGACTTGAAGCGGCCCGATGGCAATCCCGAAGCAAGCCGTCTCTCCAAACGGACATTTGCGCTGGCGTGTGTTTGTTTCAGTTTGTGCGGCGTGATTCCCGGTCTGAGCGGCGTGTTGCTGCCTCGCATGAACCCGTTTGTGCTCATCAACCTGGCGGGGGCGCTGTCCCTCTGCGTCACCTACATGCTCATCGAGATCAAGTAGGACTTGGCCTTACGTGTGCGTTTCACGGCTGCTTGAGCTTTAGTGACGCCAAGTGTGTGTGTGTGTGTGTGTGCGTGTGTGTGTGTGTGTGTAGCGACTACAACAGCGTGGACACGGCGTCGGCGGTGGCCATCGCCCTCATGACCTTTGGCACCATGTACCCCATGAGCGTTTACAGTGGCAAAGTGCTGCTGCAGGTAACACAACCCCAACAACAACAGATTCAGTCATTGCCATCTTTCCTCGCTTACTTTATGCTCGTCACTTGCAGTGGCTAACAAAAAAAGTCTTTGCAGTCCCGTTCGTATTCATTTGTAGTGCGTATGGCGTATGACCCCATTTATTTGAGTTCGTCTTACTAGCACTTTTCTCGTTGAATCCAATCGAGCTTTGCCTCCCTGACTTTGTGTTGTGCTTGATGACGGGACTTCCTCACGGCAGACCACGCCCTCTCACGTCATTGGTCAGTTAGACAAGCTGCTCCGCGAGGTCAGTCACTCGCACGCGCGCTCACGTTAATCGATTGAGAGACTTGATTGGCTCACTGTTCATCTTTGCATCCGTTCAGGTGTCGACGCTTGACGGCGTGCTGGAAGTTCGCAACGAACATTTCTGGACGCTGGGATTCGGATCGCTGGTACGTTCTGCTTTTTCGATTGAGTTTGGTTGCCGTGTTGCAGAACGGCCTTTTTGTTCTTTTTTTTTTTTTGGACCCCGGACTTTGTTTTTCTTTAAAAAATTTTTTTTTAAAGAAAACCGCTCCTCAAAAATTCTTGTTTCTACCTCTTGAATTTCTCCTGTGAAATTGTCCAAGGGTGGAAAGTTGTCGCGTACGTCTTAGTTGCTCGTTATCATGGTAACTTTTTTTTTTTTGCCTACACCACACGTGTACATTTGGAACATTTCTGCAAGGTCAACCCTCAATAGCTCCAACATCCTGCAGGTGGCGCACTCTCCTCCGCGCGCGTTTGCGTGTGCGTGTGTGTGTGTGTGTGTGTGTGTGTGTGTGTGGTGCTCGGTGTGCGTCGTTGTTTTTGACGTCTGTGTGTGTACACAAACAGCATCTGTCTGGACTCATTTGACCCCTGAGTGCTTGCCTGATGCCCCCCAGGCCTCGTGTGCGCAAAGGCTCAATTCTTTTAGTTGAGTCAATTAGAAAACAGACATTTGTCTTTTTCTTTCAAGAATCGACAACATGCCATCACATGTAATCTGCGATGCGTAACGCACGATGACGTGACCTTATGGAAGGCGTGGCAACATGTAACACATGATGTGACAATGCGTAAAGTCCTGTAACGTCACGTTTGACAACACCAAACCTGCGTCCTCACACATAATGAAGTGGAACGGAAAGTAAAACGTGATGCCGGATGGCATGTAACGTGTGAAGGTTACACGCGGGGGCGTGGAACAACCCGTGACGTGTCATAACATGGTCAACGTGTAACCTGGAGCACACGATGACATGGAACAGTTGCGACATGTCGCAACGTGACAGGAGCACAACCGGTGCTCGATGCGCATGAGGCGCTGATGAGCGCGTTGTGTCGCGTGGCTAACCGCCGTCGCGCGGCCGCTCCGTTTTCAGGCGGGTTCGGCCCACGTGCGCATCCGGCGGGACGCCAACGAGCAGCTGGTCCTGGCGCACGTCACCAATCGTCTGCTGCCCCTGGTGTCCACGCTGACCGTGCAGATCTTCAAAGATGATTGGACGCGGCCCCTTCTCACGGGGGCGCTCTCGCCCTCGACCGGCCCGCCTCCGAGGCCCGCCGTCGAAGGTTCCTCTTTGCCGCCCGCGCTGCTGGACTTGGACCCGCTGACATCGACGCCCTCCAAGCCCAGCAGCCCGCCGCCCGAGTTCGCCTTCGACACGCCTGGGCGGAACGCTCAACCCGTGTTGCTCCCGGAGACCGCTCGCCGGCACCAGCACATCCACGGGCCCTACCGGGGTCTGGTCTACGCCGGGGCGCCGGGCTTAACGCGCCCCTCCGCCGCCCCCGTGAGCCTCCGTGTACCGGGACTGGGCGGCGGATCCGGGCTTGGAGGGGCCGACTACAGAACCTCGGGGAGCTCCGCCCACCACTACAGACATTACACCCCCAAATGATTGGGCCGACAGCGCACATCAAAGTACGTGCCCTGATGGACCAATCGGAACTCTTGAGGAATTCTCCCATTCCGCAGAAGTTTGTTGAAAACTTTTTTTTATTTTTCATGTTGATTTTCAAGATGACATTATTGTTGCTGTCATCAACTGCCATTGATTTTGTAAGTACGAAACATTCCTCGCAAGAGGTAATAAACCTTAATTAAGGCTTCATCCGATAGACACGTTTTGGTTCACGGCAATATTTGATTCCAAATCAAAGTGTGCTTTCGTAATGGCATCACCTGGTTCCATTGTCATGTGGTTTCATAATTTTTTTTTCTTCCTCCCCCTACCATGTGCTTCATGTGGAAATAGAAGTGTCGGGTTGCCTGGTCCCCTACAGATGGTTTTGTTCACAGGTGTTGGGGTACTGCAGAGCTCACCAGAACGGAAAACTGCCAAAAACTTGTTTTACTGCCGAATATACTGCAAATACATTTATACAGTATTGACATGTATTGTGTTTTATTATATTACTTAACAAGATTTCAAGGCTGCAACTAACATCTATAATATCAAATGATTCCACGACTGTTTTTTTTCTCAACTAACCAAGGAATGGAATAAGAAGAAATTTTTTTTCCATCTATTGGCACTTGGAAGAACATCGGTGACATCCACTTGTGATATCGTCATGTTATGGTCTCATGCTTCCGTTTGCTCACTGAATGAGCACATTTTCCCTATGTTGTCGTTTCACTCTGCCAGGAGGGGGCGCCAGGACCCACTTAGGTTGTCCCTCAACTCAAAAAGGTTTTGATTTTCCAAGTCTATATTATTTATAGCAGCCCATCTTGTTTTGAAAGGGTGAGCTACAACAGATACACGGCATTTAATTGAGTTCAAATTCACTTTGCTTCATTGAGATCATGATGGCCTTCCATCCATTTTTCACGATGATGAAGGGATCGCTCGCGCGTGCCTGTTTGCGTCTATGCATAGTGGGCACACGTGGTGGCTACATCTGCCTCACAGTTCAGAGCTTGTTGGGTTCCAATCCAGACCTTCCCGTGTGGAGTTTGCATGTTCTCCCCGTGCCTGCGTAGATTTCCCCTGGGACCTCCGGTTTTATGTCACATTCCAATGTTACCGAGGTGTGAACGTGAGTTCGTCTGTGTGTACCCTGCGATGGGCTATAGAGGGCGCCGTCCTTTTAGCAATTACCCACAATGTGCCGCGAGGGTGGTTTGTGCAGCCACACTGAAGGGGGCGTACGAGAGCCGGCGGGTTGACGTCGGTGCCGTTCTTCTTCTACGATGTCGAAGGCACCTTGCTCGCGAGTCTTTCGTTGAACTTGGGCAGTGTGAAGGCTGACCCGAAAGGCCTCGAAAACGGTGGGGAAGAATGCAAAACTTCCCGACTGCTTCTCGTCTTTTCGACCGAGAAGAGTTTGATCTGACTGAAGTGGACGTGAGCACAAAAAAAAAAGTGTTTGGAAGCCCTCATTGAAAACGGTGGGGAAGACCGCAAAACTTCCCGACTGCTTCTCGTCTTTTCGGCCGAGAGGAGTTTGATCTGACTGGAGTGGACGTGAGCACAAAAAAAGTGTGTGGAAGACCTGATTGATTGGGGACGAGGACTACCTTTCCTTCCCGGCATTGATCTCCCTTTTCGACTGAGACACTTGAAGCTGAAAGAAAAAAACGGAAAGGAGCAAACTTCATCTACAAAAAGTCATGGTAAGACAACGACGCGTTTTTTTGTTAATTGTACCTCAAATGAGATCTGAGTGCAGACAAATTCTTCCAAGTTAAAACTAGACTGCACAGGAAAGTTTGTTGTTACTCTTGTGTGTGCATTTAAAATCTTTGAGCATGATAATAAAATAGTTTTAAATATAAACGTAAGATTTTGTCACAGTAGATTGCCCTTATTAAGGATCGCCCTGCCGCAAATCGCCCCAAAAATGCATTTAACTGACTCCCATTATAACTGCATTGAAAGTTTTTTTTTTCAACCCAAAGAGTGACTAAAATAAATTTGCTTGTGGATCCGATGACTAAATGACTAAATCGTGTTAAAGAATATTGTCAATATGCTCTTTAAATCGTTGGAAATAACGTTATTTTCTGGCAATTGTAAAATGAATGCTGACAGATTTAAAAAAACAGAAAAAAACCATTTCTAACGTATGGCTGATCTGTTGCGCTGTGGATGTGACTAATTACTGGATGTCTCATCAACCTCACGGCACGGCACTGCTACATTGCGTATGTGTGCGTGTGCGTGTGTGTGCGCGCGCGCGCCCCAACAATGACATTCACATGATACACAACTCAGACCAACAAGGACACGTTCAAACGTCATCATTGAAGTGGTTTGTGTTTGCTGCAGTGCTTCCCCTGTAGGTGTAAAGTGGAAATGACATCATACCACCAGTCAGCGAAGTTGCGTGTGCGTGCGTGCGTGTGTGTGTGTGTGTGTGTGTGTGTCAGCAATAGCAACCAAGCAACCACCAGGATTCGTTTTACTTATACTTTGGTTAATTTTTGTCAATGTTGTCACTGTCTCAAAGAATGTTTTCCGTATTTCATAATCAGTGTGTGTGTCATAGGAAGTACGCTACGTGTGTGAGTGCAGCAGGGCGGCGCCATTGAGCTCAATTTGACCATGTCCCTCTTTGACGTTGATGTTGTTTGACACCACCACGCCTCCTCGCTTAGCAGCAAGCTAAGAGTGCGCGTGCGTTTATGTGTGTGTGTGTGTGTGTGTGTGTGTGTGTGAGAGTGAGATGCCGCAAGTGCATGTCTGTGTGTGTGCGTCTGTGTGTCCATTTGTGTGCTTGTGTGTGTGTGTCTGTGGTTGTCCTTAGGTATGTGCATCTGACGCCACAAATCACGAGACGGCGTTAACGAGTCTTGTTGATGGCAATTCATCATAAGATATAGAACGCGTGTTGATTATCATGTCATTCGCATATGCTAATCCTTTTTTTTTTTGCCCTGTGTGTGTGTGTGTGTTTGTATGTTGGTCTCGCCATAAGTGTTGAACACTAAAAGGGCGTTGGAGGTTACGCATGTTTCCATACATGCCTAACAGCCCCAGGGCAGCAAAAGGGGGCAGGCGGTCATGCGTGTGCAGCCAATAAACACGCCCAGCATGTCTCACACACATAAAGATGGCCACCGCCGCCTGGGAAGAGAAATGCTGCAAAGCGTTTTCTTGTCATGTTGTGTGCCTGGGATGACTTTTCTGATCCTGGCGACACACACAGACGCCAAAGTCTTTCTGCCGGTGACCCCTATGGGGGAGATGGGGAGTTGTAGCCCAAGCCCAAGTCCCGCCCTTCCCTCGTATAAAAAGCTAAAAGCCAATCGGGACAATGTGTGAGCCAGCTATCGACCGCGACACGAAAATGAAAACACGTGGACAATAAAACGCGTTTTGACTTGGTCTTGCGCTTTGACCACTCATGAAGCTGCAAAGCTCCCCCCCCCCCCCGCCCCACACACCTTCCTAGTGAGGGGAACGGGGCCACAAAAAAGGTCACCTGACCGTCGTTACATGTGACGTGTGGGATTAAAAAGATTGCCCTGCAAACTCTTGTTGTTTGCTTAACACCCATGTGATCAAATGTAATGATTGCAAAGCTATTAAATCATGTATATATGTGTGTGTGTGTATGTGTGTGTGTATATATATTTTTTAATATATATATATACAGTATATATATATATATATACAGTATGTATGTGTGTGTACTATATGTGTATATACAGTATATATGTGTGTGGGTGTGTATATATATATGTATCTGTGTGTCTATACAGTATATATATATATATATATATATATACAGTATGTATATATATACATATACACACACGCATAAAGCACAAAAAAATATTTTTTGGTGCTCACACACACACACACACACACACACATGCGCGCGCAAGTGTGTTGCTACCGTCTAAATATTGACATGGTCTACAGTCATATACTGTACATGTACGTGATCCACATTTTGCATATCGAGTCGTGTTTCCTACTTTTTGTGACATGGTGTGAGCGTGAGTTGATGCATGTTTGGGCACTCATATTAAGCATGTTTGCACAACAATAGCCGCAGCAGTTGATGTGCTGACAGACTCAAGTCTGCACACACACACACACACACATTGACACGTTTCCTTGTATGAACGAACCCATGTGCTAATATAACAAATCTGAATGATGATCGTCTCTTTGGAGATGTCCACAGAGTAAATATTCTGAGCCAATAAAACGGTGGCGTCCTGCTTGATCAATTCACTCGTCATCAATTCACTTGCCATTTTCGTCTCCATTTTCATACCAGCAGTCATTTTCATGAATGTCAAGCCAACGCGTGCCCCCAAATCTTTTCGACCACATTCAGTCAACACTTAGACCAAATAAATTTTTGGTTTTGGCGCTTTCAAATAATTTTTGTCTGCTCCACAGCACGCCATCTCTGCATTCTCCTCTTCGCAATTTCAAAGCGTCTCCTACCAGCGGTCAAAAAAAGAAAACTCACTCGGATTTTGGGCCATTTTTTTTGCCTCGTTTATTTCCACAATTGAACGTTGACATTATTTTTACACCTTTGATTTCATTTCTGCTTTACAGCATGTTGATTTGCTCTTTGGACATTTGCAATTGACCGTTTCTCGCAAGCTACACATGAAGAAAAAAAACATTTCGACCTCTCACGGTTGCTTTCAAGCATTTCGGTCGACGCGATGCCGCCTACGTCCGCATTTCAAAAGCGGGATTCATATTTTTATATTTCCACCATGTACGGGTTGGTCGGCGCGGACACACGCGCACACACACAGACTTAATTTATGAAAATTAAATTGTGAATGAAATTCACCGCAAATGTGAGAAAGTATTTGCTTTGAATATCGCAAGTGCCCGAAGTGCGTCAGTCATCAAGTGTTCTTTTGCTGTCATCGCGGCCCACGCGCTTGACGACGCCGATGCTGATGATAATTTGCATGAGCTGTCTGCTTTTCCACACGCGCACTTTCCCCGCCGCACCTTCAACAAATCGACAATTTTCCAGCGATTCCGTTTCCTTTTCGACCGTGCGCGAGCGACTTCATACATACATAAAAACAATCACACAAATAGCACGTGCGCTTGATTTGACGTACAATCATTTCATTTCTTTTAACTTGTGAAGTGAATTGTAAAAATGACGTTCGGTATGAATCAAAGCTCCAATTTAATAATGGGGGGGGGTTTAATCTCAAAAAAGATTGAGACAGGGCAGTCGTATGGATCGTATTCCCCCCCCCCTCTGGATTTGTAATTTCATGACATGACACATTTAATACAACAACAATAATAATAAGAGTAAATTAATAGTCCTGTTTAGTAAGTTTTCACAATAGCAATTGTCTGCTGCAAGACATTAAAGTCTTCGCCACGCATAATTGTGATCATGTCCACACATGATCACAATCATGTGACATGTGAGAGATTTTACTCTCTCGTTCAATCCTAATCACAAATACTGTTGTGCAAATATTTGCATTTTAAATTCCATCAACATCGATTCCATTTTCGATTCCACAGTCTGACATCACTTATGGAGTGGAAAAACAATGTTTTGTTTTGTTTTTAGACAGTTTAGGATGAATCCCGTATTTGTTCTGATTCAAAACCAACAGCAGGGAGCCAAAGCCGAATTGGCACAGAAAGTCGTCACGCCATCACAACCGAAGGATAAACTCGTCCAATCCATTTTCTCCTCACAATGCGGTAGACAAAATTGCAAGCTGGTCACTGTGCATTTTTATTTCTTTTTTTTTAATCATATTGAGCTCATTATTCAGTGTGCATTTTGCTGTCTCGAGCAGTCGGAAGCAAATAATATGGAGCAAAATTTGTGTATATTCATTTTTTTAATGAAGTGGAAACATGTAAAATCTCGTAGTTGACTGCGTTGTTTTGGCAGAAAACGTTGCAATGCTTCCACGACCTCTCGCTAACTCATTCCTCCCTTTGTTTTTTTTTTTTTGTTTTTTTTAATTCATCACATGAAATTCGGCAATTTGATCAGACGTGTTTAAAGCAAACCAGCAGCAGGAAGCCAAATCAAAAACCAAAGCTAATGCTCAGGCTAACGCTAAAGCTAAAGTGGGGCATCCGAACCAGCCGACAAAAACTTGCCTTGAACTTGAAGCCAGCATCGGCGCCAGAACCAGAACCGCCGGCCCAACGCAGCAACAGCACGGTGGAGGCGGAGTCACGTGGCATCGTCATGACAACCTTTCCCGCCCGCCATTTTGTCTGCTCAAAGTACTTTTTGGGCTTTGCGGCCCCTTGCTCCGTCAAACACTTTTTCTCCGCCGCCTCGTACGGGAAAGCCTTCCGTCTGTCCGCCTGCTAGTGCGTGTGTGTGTGTGTGTGAGTGCGCTGATCTTTTTGTTCTTTTCATTTTTTTCCTCCCCACCTTTCACACATTCACACACACACACACGCACACACGCGTGCGCACACGCGCACACTGACCCCACTGTCTGCACTCCAGCCGCCATCTTGTTTCATTAAACCGTGTGTGTGTGTGTGTGTGGGGGTGTTTGTCTATTGTGTTGGGCCGTCGGGGGCGATTAGCACAGCTGCGATTCGGCCCAGGCGCCGCTTTTTCATTAGGCGAGCCATAGCCGGCAAAGTCGTCACAGTGCATGAAGAAAGTCACCAAAAAAAAAAAAAACAACAAAAAAACAATCAAGGATATTGTGGTTAAAAAAAAAAAAAGTTGTTGGTTGAGGGTCCCACAACTTCATTTTAAGATAATGTTGTCTTTTTACAAGAAAAGTCAGAAGGAAGTTTTCATTTCAAAAATATGTCATTTATAATTTGCGTGTGTATGTCAGAATCAGAATCATCTTTATTGGCCAAGTATGTAGAACACACAAGGAATTTGTCTCCGGTATAACACGCTGCATTAGTATCATCGTAATCAACAAATCATTGAACCATTTTAGAGTAACCAGTAGCAGTATTTGTAGTGTGTTTGGTGATTGTCTGGCTTTGCAAATGTCTGCACGTGTGTTGCTGGGCAGACCTTATATGAAAAGTTTTCGTCTGTCTGTTTGCTTTGCTTGTTTGTCGGTTGTTTTGTTTTTTGTTGTTTATTTTGTGCTTGAGTTGAGCCGGTTTGTCTGTCTTGACTGATTGCTGCGCAGGATGGATTGACAGCTGTCACTGCGGCAACACAAGCCAGCAAAGACTTTAGTTGAAACTTTTTTGGGGGGGCGGGGTTGGCTAGGGGCAGCACGGTGTTCTCATGTTTTGCACATCTGCCTTGCAGTCTACAGCTGGTGGGTTTGATTCTGGGCTCCAGTTCTTGTCTCTACATACGGCCTGACAGACTAGGGACCGGTCCAGTGTTTTGCTCAAATTTGGTCAAACTTTATTCCTGTGGCATCCCTCAAGGTTCTGTTTCTGATCCCAAAACCTTCTGGAAAAACCTCTCCTTCAAAATCCAACCCTTTAGTTAGCAGCTAACCGCTAACAGGCTGTTGTGGGTGTGGGTGTGGGTGTGCGTGCACACAACTCAGATTTATGCTGCGCTCCGCTTGGAACTCAATCGAGCAATCAGCAACTCGAAGCAGGAGTCCAAAAGGGGAAGACGGGCGGCAGCAGGAAGTCATTGTGCCAGGCCAAATGGACCATCAAGGGGAAGTCGTTTTATGCAAATGAGGCCGTCCATTTGAAAACATGTGCTTCTCATTCCAAATCGTCTGATGACCTCATCAAGAATCTCTTGCTAATGCTAATGTTTGCACTAGGATCTTTGCTCATCCAGGAGGACTCTCGGCGTCAAACGATTTTTTTCCTCCTCCTCCTCCTCCACACACTCGCATCAACCCTGAAACGAAACATGTCACAACCCGACACCTTAAAACGTTGATCCCAACACTTGATCTATGTTAGCATGTTCACTCGCGTAGCTAACACCGTACATGATAGCAGTTCTTATTTTTAGCACGTTTGTTTGAATGTTCTTTAGTTGAACTCCGGACTTGCTTCATAGCGTCTTATTTTCTGAGCGGACCTAAAATGAACCGTTGAATAGAATTGATTTGTTTGTTAGCTTGCTCACGAGCGTAGCTCACACATTTGTGTTTCTTTGCATACTTCAGAATCCACCTTACCTCTCTGAGCTCCTCCACACCTGCCTGGTGCCTCAAGTCTTTTTAAACTATTTTTAATAGGTCCGATTAGGATTGGACGGACAGCACTTTGTTTGCACCTCTGGTTGGTTTTTTTAAGTGCTCTATAAATGAAGCCGAGTTGAGTACTGGCAATTGTTCAAAGGATTAGCTTGTGAGCTAGCATCAGTAGCCTGATGTCTTCACTGCTATAGCTAGCATGTGCCTATTAGCGCTTAGGCTTATCGGCACGTTTGTGAAGATGTTTCGTACTTTTCCAGCTGAGTTCAAATGACATCTCGTCGCATTTATAATGTGTTTGTTTGAATATTTGTTGGGGCAGAATTTGTCCGGATAATCGGGTCCGAAACGGCTTGGGCTCACAATCTTGAATATTCAATGTGTTCAATATTCATCAGCAAAAAATTTTCACGCGGGTGGGGGCGACTTGCCTCGTCCCGAGTATGCTAAGTGCGACGTGAAACGGAATGTCGCTCATCAAAAAAGCAGCCTCACTGACTCAAAAATTAAAAACAAACGCGCCCTGCCCCATGTCACATTTTGAATGAAAGACCGCAAGTCGTAATTGTCAGAGCAGTTCTTTTTTTTTTTGCCAACTTGGACATTCGGCAACATATCGGGCCGTCCAAATCCAAGTATAGCAGCCCCCAAAAACACAAAGTGAGGCGGGGCTCAGGAGCGGACGAGCAGCCGCTGCAATTTTACTGAACGTCTCCAGCAAGCGTTCCCACTCTCTCTCGCTCTCCATTTTGTTTTTTTTCAGTTTGGAATTTCTCTGCAAAAAAAACAGTCCCAAAAGCAGCACCGTGTCCTCCTGTCGTCGTGTGTCCTCTGGGATGTCGCGTCCCGTGTTGCCGGGTGGTTGCCGTGTGTCGTCGTTTTCGAGTTTGAAATTACAAACCGCGTGCGGTTTCTGTCTCGGGGGGGGGGGGGCACTCGATCCCAGATTGGCGGTGGGACGCGATTTGTATGTTTGCCGTGTTCTGTGTTGAGATTGTCGCAGCACAAAGTCGCGTCAAAACTGCAAAGTGGCAGATTTCTTTCTTTTGTGGGCTCGGTCACAGAAAAAGAAAAAAAATCTTTGAAGAATGTGAAAAATCAGTTTGCGCGTCGCAGGCCTTCGTCATGTTTTTGAATGAATTATTATGAGCTGAGTTACTATCAGCAAGTGTCGCGAATGCGCTACAAAATGTCCGGCGGTCTTCTGGTGAGCCCCCCCCCCCCAGCAACAGCGGGTGTCGGCGATCGCGCCGCCCGAGCGCCGGGATGATTGTCAAATGATTGTGGAAGCTGCGACCTGTTTGCTTAACCTCGTCACCCGCCCCCCGAGGAGAGGTCACGGCCGCGTCCTCCTCTCCCTCCTCAGGCTCCTCTTCCTCGTCTTCCTCCTTCCCCTTGTCCCGCGCTCGCTTCCCACGCCGCGTCGTTACCTCGATTACATCACACGTCATCAAGCACGCCGGGGATTTATCTGGGCCGGCCCGCTTCTGTTGCGCCAGATGTACGGCCGCCCTCCTTGCGCCTTCTCGCCCGAAAAAGTGCCCGTGTCAATTTTGAAGACGCCGTTACCGACTTGCGGCGCGCTAACGAGGGGCGGTGGCCCGAGCGACGGACAAGACACATTGAGAATGAATCAATCAAAACACAGCATCCATATATATTTTTTTTTAAAATCTCGGGCTACTTGATCCAAAAGAAAAATGCAAATGATTCGTACTTCTGACACTTTAATTGACTCAAAAGTGATCCTTCTGTTGTTGCGAATGACAAGCAACTCATTTCAATATATTCTTATATTATGTTTCAAAATAACATTTGACATGAACGTGTTCAAATGTCAATGAAAGGAAGTCAGGTGTGTGTGTGTGTGTGTGTGTGTGTGTGTGTGTGTGAGACTTTGAAGGCAGCCTTTTTGTTGCGGCATGTTCTTGAACAAGACAAAGCAGCGCTTTTTTTTCCTCCCTTGCGCGACTATAAAAGGCTTTCTCTCTTTTTTTCTTTTTTTTTAATGAGCACTTTTAGTTTGACCCTTGACCTTCCCCATTAGCAATTAGCAGTCCCGCGCACGCTTCCTGCTCTGAGCCCATTGGCCGACGCGAACCGACGGGGGGGATGCCGATTGGCCGGCTGCGGGACGCTCTGTTGTGATTGGTTGGTGCGTCGGCTAGTGGGCGGGGCCGGACGGAAGGTGCTCACGCAGCCGTTTGCGTTTGTCACTTCACCAAGTTTGCTTGTCCCGTGACTGCTCACTGACCAATCAGATGGTCTGTCCTCTCGAGTGTCTTTGCCTCCTTGCAGTTGTCTGTCCATTTTTTTTTTTGTTTTTTTTCCTCCCGTCTGTCCTCTTTTTTTTTTTTTTGCCTTCTATCAGTCTGCCTGCCTGTCTCGTGTTCCTTCTGCTTGTCTCCCCTTTGTGCGCTTGTCTCCTTTCTCCTTGTCCCGTTCGTCCCTCGTCTTGTCTGCCCGTGCTTTTGTCCCTCTCTCCGTTTTCTCGCTGTTCCGTGTTCTCGCTTTCCGAGCGTCTCCTTCCTTGCACTCGTCTTTTCTGCTTTTCTTTCGGCTCGCCCGCCTTGGTGTCGTCGCTTGCTTCAAAGTTGCTCAAATAGGTCAAGTGAAATCCAGAAAAGAAGCCTTATTTGGGGGGGGGGGGGTGAACATCATCACGCTACGTCCCACCTGATTCTTTCCCATTCGGAAACCCCCCCCCCCCCCCAACAAGGCACTTTCATTCTTCATATTCGCCGTTCAAAAATGCCCTTTATGATGAAGCCTCATTTTTTATGTCAAGCAGGCTTGTCGGTATCTGCTGACCGAAACTTGTCCGCTCACTTAGCTCCTTTGAAAATGACGTCATCGGTTCGATAAGCGACCTTGTCAACTAAGCGGGCGACAAAGTGACTTTTTCCGAAGTCGAACTCGCCATGTCCTTCTTTTCCTTGCCGTCCAAAGTGAAAGTTTCGTGTTGGTTTATTTCCGGGGTTGAAGGAGTGTCTCCTGTCTGCGATGCTGCCCTTTGACCTCGTGGGCCGTAAAGCCAAGATGCTTTTCTTTTGGGGGGTGAGGGGGGGGGGGATGTCTCCTCAACGGGCTCCTTTGAAGAAAGACGAGGAGCCCGTCAATCCCAGTTTAAGGACTTCCTGTGCGGGCGCGAAGGAAACAAAAGCAGGCCAACGGAACGCCGACGTGCCTCGTCGGGTCGCCTGGAACGAGCCAATGGGACGGCGCTGCGCGAACTAAGTGGGAAAAAAAAGCCAAGATGGCGGCGCTCGGGGTTAATTGAAGCGGACGCGGCGGCAGCGATCCGTGCACGGCGATTAGCGTTGTCACGAAAGGCCGGCGAAGGGGCACCAGGACGCATGCGCGCCGGCGTCTCCGCCCAGGAAGGGCTCCGTGCGCCCCCCCCTGACCCCACCCCGCCCGCCACGTTCGCACGCTCCACATTGCCTGGATCTTGCACGCGATCTTCGGCGACGGGCGGGGGGGAGACTCGCAAGCCGCCAATCGGCTCGACCAATCGGCCGGCCTACCGAAGACGGACTTTACGTCGTCCTCGTCGTCTTTTTTTTTTTTTTTTTTCCCCGTCCCATCTTCCCAACTTGTTTGTTTGGAAATCGCCGAGCGACGTTTAGAGCCTCGCGGCCGGAAAACAAACCAGCGGCTATGACGAAATTCATCGACTGGCCAAGTCAAAAGGGCAAAGGCGGACTGGAAAACATGGCGCCGCTCGCCCTCCCATGTTTTTTTTTTTCCCTTCATCCTCTCCAGATTTCATTTAATTTACTTTTCATTTCGCCCCCCCCCCCTTCCGCCTATTTCAAAATGACATTTTTCAAAGTTTGTTCGTTCAAAATGAAAAGATTTTTTTTAAGTCTGATGACACACACGTGTGTGTTCTTATCCTTACACGTCAGCGAAATAGATGTCGAACGGGCATAAGAAAGGAGGAGGAATCGTCTCAAAAATTTTTAGCAACATTTTTAGCACTTACAAAATTTTATACATTTGAAAGGGAAGCTTTCTAGAGAATAGAAAAATTAAGATCATTTTACTGAGTATGTTTGTGTGTGTGTGTGGAGAGAAAAACAATCATATAGATTTTTTTTAAATTTTATTTCTAGGATGGCCACATTAGGTGAGCAGACGACAATTCATCGTTTTTTTTTTTTTTTTTTTTTTTTTTTTTTAAATTTCTTGAACAACTCCATATCGGTGAAGCACAGAAGATCTCGGTCAGAATGAAAGCACATCAAATGCAAATTCCTTCTCCTTCAAATGCTGCCGGTAGTCCTTCTCATTTGCTTCTCAAGCGTTTGACATGGAAGCGCTCGCATATGAGCTGTGCTGCATTCACGTAATTTAAAAAAAACAAAACGTACAGGCGCAATTGAAATCAAAACGAATAATCAAATTTTGTCGTCTGTTGAATGCGGAGCTGATTGTCGCAGCCTTTCGAAATGAAAAAAAAAAATGCGTCAATTAGTTTCTGCGGGAGGCTCTTGGCTTGGAAATGGCATTTCCAAGCATTGATGAGCTGAAACAAATCACGCGTTAGCAACAGAGGTTTCGTCAACTTTTCCGTTTTTCATCAGTCGACGGGTCACCAAAGTTTCTCGGGTGTGGAAAGGCGCACACACACGCGCGCCGGTTGTCCGCCACCGCGTATTTGAAAAGCAAGCGCTTCCTTCCTCCGATCGCGGATCCGTTTTGCGCAGGGTCAAGGGTCACCTCCCGCGAGCTGATTTTTGGGGCGAGAGGCGCCGTCGAAGATGTCGGTGTTGTTTCTGCCGCTCAACTTGCCGCACCCGCTCCGATGTCATTTTGCACCATCACTAATATTGGCATTGAATTGTGAAATTTTTTTCCCCTTGCTGTTTTTGCTCCTTCCACGTTTCTGTGGAGATTCCGAGCATTCCGACTTGCACGCGTGGGCAACTCCTGGATGTTTCTGATATCAAAGCCGCCCGTTTCCGGAAAATTCCCTCTAAGAATGGAGACATGTGACAAACTGCCCATTCGAGCCCTTTCAAACGTTTGCGCCGTCAAAATGTTTGTCTCGGAAGTTGTTTCCCCACGTTTGTCATTTGCTCGGGCCAAGACGTCGAGTGCGTTCCGGAAAGCAGGCCGAGAATTGGTCACCTTCCCAAAAGTGCCCAGTTTTCACAAGTCGAGGAGACGTTTGCATTTCAAACTCCTCCTTCCCACATCGCGACATCAAATCGCCTGAAAGCAAGCGCAGGGGGGAAGTTCGTTTGGCGCGAGAGCCCTCTGCGGGATTATCCCGCAGGAAGCGAATGGCGGACACCCGCCGAGCTTTTGATGAGTCGCGACGGGATTAAAGGAGGGCCGGGTCACAGGCCCCGTCTGAAGCGCGCGTCGTCCTCCGCTGCTGAGCGGCGGGCCCAAAGCCGTTTTCCGGCGTGGCCGCCCTTCACGACTTCCGCAAATGTGGCGGCCAGGAACCATCTCGGTTCCGCGACAGCTCGACACTCGCGAAGGACCTTCCGGCACGCGGGTTGGAACCATCCAAGAGAAATAAGTCCTCGTCGTGTAATCAGAACAACAGTTGCTTTGAAAAAAAAAAAAGAAACATGGAAACGTCCGATGAAATGTTGACGGCCGGAGGTGAGCGCCGAGTCCGTGCAAAGTGACCAAAAGAGCAAAAAGCTGCAAGAGTCGTTGCCCTTCTATGACGTGAAGTTGGATGAGGTCTCGTTTCATGACATTTGCCGCTGCGACATATTATGACGTTGAATGACATTGCAGTCAAGCGCGTGAACACAAAAAAAAAAAAGAGACATTTCCTTGCATCGCCCCATGTTGTTTTTGTGGCGTTTGGTTGCCAGATTCTTGAGCGGCTCAAATTTTTCTTTCAAGTCGGGCTCGGATGACCTTTCAACTTCCTGGTCAATTTGTAAGAAGGTCAGGCTGCGGCTGAACTCTGAACTCTGACCCTCCCCAAAAACAACCCCCCCCCCGCTTCTCTCTTGACCCAAAGGTTCGTCGTCGATGACGACCTCGGCGGAAAAACAGGAAGTGGATGTTTTGCCTTTGAATTTTGGGCTCAGGCCCGTGCAGGGTTTCAATTGACTGGCCACCACTTCTTGTCAATATGCCGCCATGCTCTTGTTTGCCTACATGCGCCCTGACATTGGCGACCAATCCATTGTCTGTCAAAATCTGCCCCAACAAATAAACAAAAGGCTCGCATGAGAGAGGCGCATTGAGCGCCTGTGTGTGTGTGTGTGTGTGTGTGTGTGTGTGTGTGTGTGTGTGTGTGTGTGTGTGAGTGACAGTGTGTAAACGGAACCTCCCGCAGGGGACGGTGGCAGTCCAAACGTTGCCTTGCCATCACTTGTCAGGCCTGCAGGGCGGCGCCACATCATCCTGACACGCAACATGTCAACCGGACGTCGCAAAACGGCGTCCCGATGCCCACCGCTGGAGACTTGGCGCCCCCCAAAACATTTGAAAAGAGTCGTGTGTGTAAAACGGTCGTCCATCTTACATCTCAAAAAGTGACACAAGTCAGTAATTTGCTAAAAAAAAAAAATTGCAGAATGAACTTTTTATATCAAAGTGATTTAAATATTGCCCGGAAAACTGAATGATGATTTTCGAGATGTTGTTTTGCTCTGGAAAAAAAAAAATTATTTTCATTCAAAATATTGTTCAACTTATTGATTTAACAATCAGACAGAAATGTTTTGTTCCTTTTTCATCAGGTTTAGTTTGTCAGGAATTCCAAATGAGAAAATAATTGATCTGGAAAAGTGACAGTAAAAAAATAAAAAATAAAAAAAGTAAAAAAAAATCAAATAAAAACTGCAACACGAATACAAAATGTGAAATTTTGGTAAAGGAGGCCATTGAAATTTGAAGTCAGCAGAACAACGCCGACTGAAAGCAACGCCGACCAAACTAGCTAACAGGAAGTAGGCAACAGGAAGGGCACGTTGGCAAATCGACTCCAAGAGCGCACTGTTTCACTCCGACCGTTCGGAAACTGAGCGTCGTTGAAATGTGTTGGTGGGCTTTTGCGAGTTTTTAAAGACTGCGCGTGCGCGATCCGCCGTCAGCCGGCCCACATGGAAACGCTCGAGTGCTTTACAGCATAGGCTGCGTTTGCAAAGGAACGCAAGGCACACAAACACACACACACAATTTCCAAATGCACCCTCCCAAAAGAGACAAAATGAAGTCCTCTGTAAATGTTAGCTTGCTGCTCTCACACCTCAGGGACTTCTTCTCGACTTGAACTTTATTGCTTTCTCTCCTCTCCACTTTTTTTCCCGACTTTGCGTTTGATGAACGGAGCTCCTCGAAATAGCCGAGCTGTACGTCTCCTCCTACTTGGATGAGCCAACGTGTGCCGGCCTCTTTTTTTTTTTCTTTTTTTTTTTTCTTGAGCCTCTTCCAAGTAGGCTCCATTTAGGAACTGCTTCTAATCACTTATAGCCGACATCAAGTCGCCCGCTGTCGTTGGCGAGTGGGAACAAGGCGACCTTTTCTGGCCCACTTCGACTAGCTTAGCGGAAGTAGGTAACCTTTTGCTAAATATTTGAACATTTTGGGGGTGCATGGTGAAGAGAGTGGGCGTGGTCAAAGCCAGGGGCTGCGACCGCTGCAACTCTTCCGATTCAAACAAACAACTTTGTTCGAAAAGCCGCTTTTGTGCATGTGCAATGAGGCAAAGCTACCGTGAACAAAATGTTTCTCGACGTAGCCTCTCGTTATTGTGTTTTTTACAAGCAAAAATGCTTCCCCCGTTGTCAGTCACAGCAAATCTGGCACGAAAGCTCCTTTCGAATGGGAATCGGAAGCTGCGCCCCAAAAATGGCAACCGGATTTCTTCGGGAAATGCTTCAGGCCCCCGTCGCGCATGCGCAAGCGAACACCCGCCGTTGGCCTACGTCAGGTCGACCTGTGTTAGCCCGCTTCAACTAGCCAACTGCGCTTAGCCTGCGCCAGCTAGCTTCTCCCTCCCCAAATTTGCGATACGATGCAGTCCAATCCATCTTTATTGATATTGCGCTTTCACAAACGCTGCAACAAAGTGCTTGGCGAGCCTTCAAGAACATTGGAACAAAACAATTCATCGACCACAACAAAACTGGCGGGAGCGTTCCTGTCGAAAAAACATGCCCCAAACGCAGCAGACTCCAAAGCCAATGCATCCTAGATGCACAGAACAAAAGTTCAGCAGCCAAATTGCACACAAAGACGCAAACAACCCTTGCGATTGTTAAAAAAAGAAAAAAAAATCGGAGAATTCATCCGATTTTTATTTTTATTTTTGCTTTTGCTGTCATTTTTTTGCTTTGCTTTTGCATTGTCGCTGCCCATAATAATGTTTGATTCCAAAACAATGAAATAACACAAATTTGTGCAAAGCCACGTTTTCATTTGTTTCTGCCATTTATAAAATAAACAAAATTGACACAAAATAACAATAATATTAAATAAAATGTTGGACTAATTATTGCTTCCACTACATTCAACACATTTAGATCATGATGTCTTCATTTATTCATTTACTTATGGACAGCATTATGTGATATATGAGGAGTAATTATTATTATTATTATTATCATTATTATTGCATATCATGCAAGGAAATTAAAAGTGCTTCTCTGAAAAGAGGAGTTGAACGTTTTTTGATCAACGAATTCCTCATTTCCATGTGCGGCAACAGTTTCCAGTTGACCAGAAATGGAAATTGCTGATTTCCAAGCAGCATAACGGTCAGGGTTTCTTGGGAATTCCCAGACAACACCCGTTGTCGCATGGAGCCATCTTTCAGCCACTGAGAAATGAGACGGGAACTTAATATGTCCCAAAAGTTGTGATGTACAAGAAAAGGCCGGCAAATGTCAGGTTGAATCTTCACTCAATAGCATTTGATATTTTTATCATAAAATTCATTTATGACCTTTGTCAGAATTAAAATAATAATAATAATAATACAACAAATAGTCAGGCAAACACACACACACACACACACACACACACACACACAAACATGATGTGCATGCACCACACTTCATTTGAAAGTAATTAGAAAAAAAAGGATGTTTATTTTGATGTCATGGAATGAACGTTTTGAAAGTAAATGTTTGTGTGGAAATTTTTGAAATGATCCTCTTGAAATATGATTTAATATTCTCGCACGCACACCAAAAAAAAAAACTTCCAAAATTCTTCATACATAAATCAAAGGGGCAAAAAAAAATAGCACATTATCAATTCGGCAATCAGACAATCAAGTGAGTTGTTCCTTTTTAATCAAGCTGAGTTTGTCCAGAGGAAAAAAAAAAACAACAACAAATGAGACATTTAAAATAAAATAAAAACGTCACAGAGCAAAATTAACCCTAACCACAAAAGTGCCAAGAAAAAAAAAAGAATAATCTAAGATTGTGATGAGTTCCATTAGAGAAATCAAAGACATAGATCAACACTTGGTGCTTTTGACTTTCAGGATGTCATTTTGGAATTTCAGTTTCGCCCAAAATGTTGTGACCACATTAAGAAAAAAAAAAAGCATCATCATCATAAGAAGCCAATTCAAAATTGTCGAGATGATTTGTTGTGCATTGACGGGCCAACTCAAGCGTTCTGATTTTCTTCATTTCCACATCTTGGCTTGCAAACGTTTCTGTGCAAACACGACCACAAACTTAGTCAGGAAAATGTCCCCTAAATCACATCACATACCCACAACTCGTCTGTTTGCTCTTCAGGGGAGGATACATACAAGTTAATTCAACATGACCAGTAGTTCAAGTGTAAAAAGAACCAAAGCAAATAATTAACGTCCTCTTGATGCACATTTCAAAACTAACAACTCCAAATTGAAAACAAAACATTTCCAAAACACGAAACTCTTCAAAACAAGCATACCATATGCCGACCCTATCGCGTTTCCGTGGCAACGCAGCCATGTCAGGTCATGAGATGAGATTCTGTGTGTGTGTGTGTGTGTGTGTGTGTGATGCTCAGGTAAAAAATAGTCAGTGATGAGTCGAAAATACGATATATATATATATATATACACTGTATATTATATATAATATGTAGATGAATATATGTATATATATATATACTGTATATATATAATGTGTGTGTGTGTGTATATATCTATATATATTTATATATAGATATATGTATATTCATATATAGATATAGAGATGTATATATGTACATTTTCTTTTTTTTTTTAGTTCAGCTACCATCAGTGAACATGTTTGCGCACACACACACACACACACACACACACGCGCGTGCGCGCGCTTTGCGTATTCCAGAAGAGAAACGAAAAGGATTTCTTTTGCTGAATTTCCCACACACACGATGAATTTTGTTGTGAACTTATGAATTCTGTAAATTTGCATTTATTATTATTATTATTAGCATTATTTGAGGCATATTGACCTGAGATTTCAACAAAAAGAAAGATGGTTCCTCTCTTTCAACCCCTGATTGTCTTCGCACATTTAAGGCTTACTTCTGAGTGTGATCATGAATAATAGTGTTGGGGGAAAAAAAAACAATTCCTGCCCAAAAATTGTCTGCTGCAAATCTTGTGAATAAATAATAAATGTTTGTCCGCATCATCATTACACGCACATTTGAGACGTTTTACATTACAATAAATACAAAAGGTCCTCATAAATAAGAAAGACGTGGATATAAATATACTTTAGTGTTGTTTGTTGTTGTGCAAGCAACTTTGTCCCTTTTTTCCCCGCAATAAAAAGTTCCAGATCAATCACTGGAGGGCACAACCAACTTCCTTGTCGCATATACTTTGAAATCTAGCTTTATCTCTTCTTCTTTTGTGTCGCTCTGCTTCGGCCTCCGCAGGCGGTGAACAAACGAGTGAGGAAGGATGAGCTTGGCCTTTCAGTTTAGGAAAGCGTTGGGGGCGACCCTCTTCTGGTGGCCCAGCACGCCGGGGAAGGCCGCCGCCGCCGACACGCCGGACTGCGAGAAGGCCGCCGCCGCCGCCGCCGCCGCCGCCGCCGAGCTGCTCCTCAGCGAGTCCGACAACAGCGGGTGAGAGGGCGGGGGAGGGGGCGGGGGGCTGCCGCCGCCGCTCGCCAGCGCTCCGAAGCCGGCGGCGCCTTGCTGCAAGTGCGGCGGCGGGCCCTGCTGGCTCCCGGATGAGACGAAGTAGCCGGCCGCCGCCGCCGCCGGAGCCTGCGCCGACAGCAGGCCGACGCCGTACGAGTTGGTCAGGCCGCCCTGCAGCACCGTGCGGCTCAGGTCCCCGTTGGCCAGCTGCTCGACGCACGGCAGCAGCGAGCCGTAGCCGGCCGCCTGGCCGAGGAAGCCCGCGGACGAGGCTCCGTTGTAATGCGGGTGCGGGTGCGGGTGCGAGTGCGGGTGCGGGTGGTGCAGGGAGAGGAAGGGCGAGATCTGCCAGTAGAGCGGGTTGGACGGCCGCTCGTTGACGCCGACGCCGCCCAGGCCGAGCGGGGCGAAGCGCAGGCCGCGCTTGATGGCCAGCTTGCCGCGCGACGTGGCCGAGCGCCGGCGCAGCTTGCCCGTGGTGCCGCCGATGAAGACGTCGTCGCTGCTGGGGTCCAGCATCCAGTAGTTGCCCTTGCCCGGGTCGTCGTAGTGGCGCGGCACCTTGACGAAGCACTTGTTGAGCGACAGGTTGTGGCGGATGGAGTTCTGCCAGCCCTGCTTGTGCTCGCGGTAGAAGGGGAAGTTCTTCATGATGAACTCGTAGATGCCGTTGAGCGTCAGGCGCTTCTCGGGGCTCTGGCGGATGGCCATCATGATCAGCGCGTTGTACGAGAACGGCGGCTTGTCGTACTTGCCGTTCTTCGCCGCCGACGACGGGCCACCGCCGCCGCCGCCCTCGCCCTCCTGCTCCGTCGCCTCGCCGCCCTCCCGCAGCGCCTTGTCCGGCTCCGAGCCCCCCGCCCCCGCCGGACCCTGCGGCGACCTCTCCGCCTCCGACCCCGGGGAAAGAGGCTCGTGCAGCGGCGTGCCGGAAGCGCAAGAGTCGCCGCGGGCTTCGCACTTCGTGGACGGCAGCAGGAGGCTTTTGATGCTGAACGACGACGAACATCGCACCGGCTCCTTGGCCTCCTCCATGCCGCGCCCCCTCCCCCAAATCGGACAAACAAAAACAAACAAAAACTTTGCCGCGCGAGGCGAGCCGCGCGAGCCCGCTTCTACGCACCACCACCGCCACAACAAAAGTCCCGTCCCGTCCCGTCCGTTGCTGTCCTGGCGGGAAACTACTGAGTGACAGCCACGGGAGAAAGGCGCGCGACCGGATGAGAGAAAGAAACGGGGGGAGAGAGAGAGAGAGAGAGAGCGCGCGAGAGACGGAGAGAAACGAGTAATTAAGGAGGAGCTTCAGCAACAACTTCTCTTTTCTTCTTTTGCTTTTTCTTCTTCTGTGCGTCTCCTGGCGCACCCCCCCTAGAAAGTCCAACGTGCGTGACGTCGACGGGGCCGCGCTCCTGCGTAAAGCGCGTGCCCGTCGGCCGGCTTTGTTTTCTCAAGCACAATCATCATGTGGGCAAACACCGCGCGTGCACGACCCCTGTGCGCTCATGCGTGTGTTTGGGTGGGGTGGGGGCAACACGCAAGCGCGGGCGCGCAAACATCACACATGTACACCGGGGATGCGTGGTCGATGCTGGGAAGTTGGCGCCTCTCTTTGGCAGAAGCTGGTACTGCACATCATTTGCGTGAGCACGTTGACGCTCAACAATCCCCCCCCCCCCCCTATGAATTCAAAACAAATGTTTTTGGTCCCACATACACTGACCACCCCCTCCACTATATTTCATACTTATTTTATTTTTATTTTTTTATTGACCGTATCTCTCACAATCGCCCATATTTTTTTCATGAAGCAAATTTTAATTTAAAAAAATACTATATTTCGTCCAGAAAAAAAATTCAATCAGATAATATTCCGTAAGGAATTGTATACAGACGGAAAAAAAGTTGAGCATATTGGTAGGATTGAGTCCGCCCAAAATTGTATGACGTTTTTTTTTTTCTCACCCCCCTCCCCTTATGTCAGTTGTACTGAGCGCCAGTTGTGATTACCGCCTGTGCCCGCTGTCAGTCCAATCTTCACGTGGACTTATTGGAGCCCAAAACATGGCGCCCGCCTCATCTTGCGTTCAAAAAAATAATAATCAAGTCTGATTCATTTGTTCATGCTCTGTAACTTGTACGTGCACGTTCGCTCATCATTGCTGTTTGTTTGCACTCGTTCCACATTGTGTATGACAACACCGCTCAAATCCAGATTACACACACACACACACACACCGGTGTGGTGTATTAAATCTGTGCTGCCTGTGTGTGTTTGAGACAGATGGTGTTTCTGTTTAACTGGATGTGAGCCCCCAACAAAAGCTGTGGATGGACCCCATTCACAATTATGATACCACACGCACGCGCAGAGTCTTTTGAATTCTGCGTTCGTCAAATGGGAGCAGATGAGGGTACGTGTCCTCAAAGTTAGACTACGAGAGAAGGATGCAAGTGTGAGTACTCGTTAAGTCAGGGAAGCAACGCAGCTAAGAAAAAAAATTGAGGCGGCTGGTTGAATCTGAAACTTCAGGGGTGGGCGAGGCACTCCAGACGCACGAGCATTTGGATGCAAGGCCTTAAAAAAAAAATGTGCTCAAGAAATTGCGCTTTGCTTTGACTGCTGTGCAGTCGGCGCACGTGCAAAAGCAGAAACGGGAAGAAACTCGTCACGCTTTAGTGCTCAAACGTAGAAGGCGAACGGTCGGAGGCCATGTTGAGCTGAGCCACTTTTTCCACCAGCCGATGTTTCCAAAACATCAGCGGCACGTTGAAGACAGTCCAGTCCGGCTGGGAGCTCCTTTCACGCGGACCGTGTCCGGGCCCCATTGAGAGCCCAAGGACCTTCTGCGCCTTCGGGACCGCATCAAACTTGAAGGGAACAAGGCGTCACACCAGTTGCAAAACGTTTCGCAAACTATCATCCCAAAACAGTTGAAGGTTCATGTGGAAATAAATGTCTTCGACATTCTGCAGAGAAGAAGACAAGCGTTGCTCCCAAGTCTGCCAAATTGAGAGAAGGAAGACCAAATGTGGCCTGGAAATCATGTAAATTCAAGCCGTTGTCCTCGCTCTCAACTGAGAAAGATTCATTCAAGTGCTGGACCGGAAGAGCGCCCGCTGAGCGGAAAGCCAAGCGAGTCTTGTCAGTCAGCATTTATATTTTTTTTTTCGGTCCACTTGGACCTGTAAAGTTGTCTGCGTGACTGACCGGTCAGAACAGATACGGGCCTTGCTGGCCTTTGGGCTTGGATTTTATTTGCCAGCCTAATCAGGATATCATCGTCGTCATTTTTATTTTCTTAGCGACGTGGCCGTTTGCTCCGTGTGAATTTGTTGCCCCGCTTGCGCAAAGACCAGTTCTCTTAGCTTGCCAGCAGTTTCAGCTGCCACCAAAACGGGCCGGCGCGAGCGTGTACGCCGCCGCCCAGTTGAGGTGCTGTCATCCCCTCGCCCGTGGCAAAAGGGGAGCTTTCCTTTTTGCTGAGAGCTGTGATGACAAACCAAACCGTTCCCTTGTAATTCATCCATTCTCAAAATTCCCGTGGAAAGTTCCCCATTTGGACTATTTGCCAGACTCGCTTCCTGTGGGAATTTACCAGAAACTTTCTGTAAAAAAAAAAAAAACTCTGCCACTCCCTAAGCAGCTGTGATTCTTGACAACAAGTTGGAGGCTTTGTCATGCACATCCTTGCACACGTTTTCCAACGTGACGCTGATGGAAAGCGACGCGACCTCCTCGCCGGTTCCCAAGGTCGCGCCTTCATCTTCCGCTTCCTGGATGTCCCGCACCGAGGTCCCCCAATTCCTGGAAAAACCTTGCGTGACGAGACGTGACAGACGGCGCCGCTCGTCTTCTCAAGCATACGCCGCCGCTCGCCAAGCCTTCCAACTCCGCAAATGACCTCTGCCCTCTCCGCTCCGAAGGGCCGTGCGCTGGTGGTCGTCTCAGAGGACGGACGGACGGACGGACGGATGACCGAGGGCCTGCCGACTCCAGGTAGCAAGCATGCGTGTCTGCGCCGCCTTTCCGAGCGACTCTTATCAAATATGACAGCATCATCAAACACGATGACGATCATGTGCGCGCTTGTGTCTTCCACATGGGGGGGCGGGGGGGGGCACTGAGGTCTTTATGTCACAGCCCACCGAAGAACCCATCCATCCATTTTCGAACCCGCCTCTCCTCAGGAGGGTCACGGGTGTTGCCGGAGCCTCTCCCGGCCGTCTTCCAGCAGTGGGCGGGGGACACCCTGAACCGGTTGCCAACGCGTAGACCCAACGATTATTCGTGCTCGCACTCACACCTGGGCACAATTTTAGAGTGTTCCGTTAACCTGCCGTGCATGCTTTTGGAACGTGGGGAGGAAACCGGAGCACCCGCAAAAAAAAAACCACGCAGGCACACGGGGTGAAACTCGCTCTTCATTTTTTTTTTTGTTTAGGTTCCATTTGATTTCGTCCCCTCGTGCACCCTTTTTTGTCTCCGCCTGTCTTTGCGAACACTTTGTGGAATTCCTGCATTTTAGCGCACAGTCTTGGTCAGCCAGCCCCCAAAGCCAGCTTGACTTGGCACCGCCCAAATTTTTTTGACAAGCCTATGGGGAGGGAGGGGGGGGGGGTCTTGCCAGGAAGTGGGCCTGTTAGCATTTCCAGATCCTTTTGCCCATTTCCGACGATCCTCATTGACCGTTTGTTCCGATCGCTACCAAATTGCCATCGCAAGTTACTGGGCGGATTGTCCACGCCGGCGAATTCTTGATGACTCGCCGGCAAAAACGGGAACGAGTCCGTCAAAGGGTTTGTCCTGAAGGAAAATTCCCAGACTCTCTGCTTTTCCTTCCCACTCGGTCTCCTCCCATCGAGACGTCCCGGCCGCCCGGCGTGGACCCGTCGCCGCTTTTCTTCTTATTACGTCGACGTCGCAGCGCCGACGTTCCATGAAAAAAAAAAAAAAGGTTCGACTAAATCAGGCTGACTCGTCGCCCGCTTTGAGGTCATGCGGAGTTTAGGGCTAAGAATAGAACTGTATGTTCCAGGACAACCCCCCCCCCCCCACCCACTACATGTTCGGCTCCCTCCCCCCCACAACACACCACACACTTGCAACACGCAACCCCCCGCCAGGCTTCACCCACACACAGTCGCGCGCACACACACACTGCATGGAGGCGTCATCAACAGAGTGGGGGGGTTGACGGGGGGGGGGGGGGGGGAGTAACGTCAGGTTGAATGGCCACTCACGCCACGGGCGCAGAAGCGTCCGTTACAAATCAAAACACGGGGCGGATTCGTTCTGGGATGTTGCGCGCGCGCTGCGTTGGGGGTGCTCACACACTGACCTAGATTGGCGCACGTGCGCTTTGACAGCTTGTGAATGAGCGAGCGGCTCTTCCGGTGACGGGGGGGGGGGGGGGGGCGCGCTCCACCGCCGAGCCTGGGAGGAGCGACTGCTCCACTCAAGTCAGGAGGACTTTCTAACTTGCCGGGGGCGGGTGGCCTGGGACCGCCGCTGATTTTTCACAAGCAGGTGGACCTCGAGCCTCAACGCAATCTGACCGCCATGGGATTGCGTCATCGGGAGAAGATTTGGATCGGGAACGAGACGTTGGCGCCCAGCCCCTCGTTCGCACGCGCCACGCCTCTTCTGCGTGTGTGTGTGTATTGTACGTGCGCGGGTGTTGGTGGGCGGCCTGGAACACGCCGGGGTGGCGCCGCGCGTTCCTCGTGGGCCTCCGTCCAGCTTTAATCCAAAGTAGATTAATGGGTCAGTTAGGCAAGTTCACGCAGGGTTCAAGTGAAGGTTCACGCAGAGTTCAGCTCACACTCGCACGCTGGACGGCGACGCGGCGGAATCGCTGGGCCGGACACGTGAACGGGGAACGCCCCCGCTGACGAGGAAACGCGCGACTTGGAAAACAGACAAACCAAGATCGGGGGAAGGCGAGATACACGCACGCAGTCAAGCGTGAACGCAAAGCTACACCCTGCTCCTCCCTCCTGCCTGCTTTTTGGGGTCCACCGCCACCTCGCACACGTGACACGCCCGACTCGTTGACTCATTCAAGTTGGCAGCGCTTTCACGGCAACCGCAGGACCCTAATTAGCATCGTGGGTCGCCATGAGCCACCAAACAACCCCCACCTGACATTTGTCACGGGAGCTGCCCGCCCGCCGCCAGCAGGCCTCACACTGAACTTAACCTCAAGCCGTACAACTTGTAAATCGTCTCGTTGACGTGAACCTGCCTCCACGCAGTTGCTCCGCCCACGACTCGGAAGCCGGACCGGGTGAAGATTCGGAGCAGTGCGAAACGCCGGCACAGCGAAGACACCAAAGGTAAGCGGAGCCGCGTTACATTTTGTTCGCCGCGCAGTTTTGCCATGCGTTTCACCAATTCATTTGCACGTCATTGACGCGTGCGTGCGCTGCTGCTTCTGTCGGGGGAAATCGAATCCATGATGTCATGTCGCCCCGCTTTGGAATTCGGCTTTTTGGAAAGTCCAAGTGCAGCCACCTACACGCAGTGGAGGGTGCCCACCAACAAAGGTTTTCTCCTCCCTGCCCCCTCCCTACTCTGAGCTATGCTTCTGCTCACCTCGTCTCAACGCCCTGGTTGTCACGGTAACCAAAGCCGCCATTGGCCCATTGAGAGCAAGCACAGGTCGGTCACCGCCCCTAAAACGAGCCAATTAAAAGGACGGCAAGAAATAGGCTGAAATGATGAAGGCCACTGACATTTCTTTTTTTTGTTTGTTTTTTGAAGTGTTGAAGAAAATAAAATATTTCTTTGTTTTAACCATGAAACTGCGCAACCCCAATTGTCCATGAATTGACACAAAATGTCTTCCACGAGCACATTGAAATGTTGATTCCGTACCAGGACGAAAATGAGATTGACTGTCACATTGCCTGCACACACACACACACACACACGCACGCCTAATGCGCGCATGTGAGTGCTTACGCTCATCCTCTGTGCTCAGCTGTGTGTGCGCGCGCGCGCGTGTGTGCATTTACACTTGGTTGAGCCTTCTGTTCGGCGCGCAGTCCCTCTCAGTGAGCTGCGTTTTTAGGTCGCAGTGTTCTTTCTGCTGCGCGCGCGCACACACACACAAGCGCGCGCAGTTACGCAGCAACGTCAGGGGAAGATGCTGTGTGCTACGAGGCGCTTTGGCTGGATGGGGGTTGCTGTTACGCGCCCGTGTGTGTGTGTGTGTGTGTGCGTGTGTGTGTGTGTGTGTGTGTGTGTGTGTGTGTGTGTGTGTGTGTGTGTGTAAAAGTAGTCCCAGAGGTCTTGTCATGCATGTGGACCCAAACCAAAGCTGAGAGGCTGTGTGTGTGTGTGTGTGTGTGTGTGTGTGTGTGTGTGTGTGTGTGTGTGTTTTGCCGCAGGGCTCAAAGCTTCCACTGCTGCGTAACATGTCGAGTCCTTTTAGTAATGTCACCCCACACAAACGCGCACACACACACGCGCGCGCGCGCGGACACACATGATGCGAACATGAACATTGGAAACATTGTCGAAGGAAAACAAAAAGGCCAAAACGGAACTTTTGACTTCGACTGATCTCTCTAGTCATATTTATTTTAATGCTTGTCATTAAAAGCGGGAAAGGAAAAAAAATGGTGTAACATTTTAAAATAACAGTCTTGTGCAAATTTCCCTTGTGGATGAATCAATTATCACCGACGCGCAGATAGTGTACATCCAAGAGCGAACACACAGAAACACTCGGCAATCCGCACGCTTGCACACACTCACAGAGAAACAAAACCACGGACACACACGCACGCGAGCGCTTTAAATTGAACAGTTCACATTTGTAATTCACTTCATGACGATGGGAACGAGGATGCGTTGTCATGACGACAAGCTTTTGGCATTCGGGCGTTTGACGCGGTTTCAGTGGGGCCGTGCTGCCATCTAGCGGCACGACGAAGCAACGAAAACATTTGCGCTTCCCCAAACAGAACCGAGTCCATCCAAATACGCCATCGAGAATTCCAAGGAAACCCGGATCACGAAATATTTCGTAGTTGGACTGAACATGACGTTATTGCCTGCGTCAACGTCGTGACGGTCTTTCGGGAGCTACAAACGATTTGGAATGATTTCTCTCCCTCCCTAAAACAGAGCCAGTGTTTGGTGTCGTCATTGTGGAGCCGAGTGGACATGCTTGCACTCTTGAAGGACTCCAAAGACCACCCGCACTAGAGGGAGCGGTGACGCTCGCGCCCCGCACGCGCACGCCCGCAGACGCGCGCGCGCACGCAGCACAGCCGGGGAGCCCCGTCTTCTTCGTCTTGCTCGACGTCTTTCCTCTTTGCCGGCCACATGTCAACAGGAAGGAAGCTGCTGTCCGTCGACTTTGAAGTCTTCGGACGTGTTCAAGGTTCGGCGGCCAAGTGTGTCTCTGTCTCGTCTGTCTGCGCGTGCGAGACGTGAGCTGCTTCTTAATTTAGCAACGAGTGTTGACATGGTTGTCGCCGAGGGGGAACCTTTGCGTCTTGTTGTTTGTTTGCAGGCGTTTGCTTCAGAATGGTGAGTTGAGCTCATCTCAGGCTCTCTTGACTGGAACTTTCTGACGTCATCGCTCGCTTGACAGTACACGGAGCAGGAGGCGGCGCGGGTGGGCGTGACGGGCTGGGTGAAGAACACCGGCGGCGGGACGGTGGTCGGCCAGCTGCAAGGGCCCGCGGACGCCGTGGACCACATGTGAGCGCCGCGCACGCGCACCACACGCCGCAAGTGCACGCGAGCACGCTCGACTCCTGCTTCACGCTGCCGCCAGATGGCGCTCCTCGCCTTGTTTTGGCTATGGGAATGCACCAATCGTGCAAGCTATTTGACCGAGGTGAGGTGTTTCACTCATGTGATGTCTCAGTTCGAACGCTAGAGGGCACTATGTTAGAGGAGTACCCAGAGCAGACGAGAGACTAAAAGAGAGACTATGCTGTCAATCAGTACTCAGATTTTTTTTTTTTTTAATGCTCCGATTCTGCACATTGAGTGCAAATGATAGAAACGTGAAGTCCACCTCTCATCGTCTTGTTTCTGCGTCTGATTAATCTAAAACCATCTTTTGCTTTTTTTTATGTGTCTGTGTGGCGTTCACACACTCAGTCATTTTCTTCCTGTTGACCTCGCCTTGGTCCACGGTGACCTTGCTTCCTGCCGAGCCTGAGAGCCAGCTGGGGGCTTCGGGGAAGTTCAGCGGACGTCGGGGTTCATGGGGGCGATGCTGGAAAAGAGCTGGTATTTCTTCCCCCAGAAAGTACAACTTTGTTGTGCCGACAATCACGTTCAAAACCGAAATGAAGCAAAAGGAATGTGGGCAAAGTGTAACACTGCGCATGGTTGAGCAGCTAGTGTGTAAACGGCAGGAGGAGGAGGAGTCAACTTGCTCTACTCTTTGGATTCATGCTTTTGGTTTTGCAGATGTTGTTGATGAGGAAAACCACCTTCGGTTAAATCCTACAAGCACCCAGTGCCCGCTGTTCGTGTGTGTGTGTGTGTGTGCGGGCGCACACGTACGGATCATCTAGTGGGTCAAGCTACCCGGTTGTGCGTCGACCAATCAGAGAGGAGCGGCTGCTGCTGCGCTGCCGCCAATACCAACCGCACTCGAAGCCCTGATCCTGCACAATCTCCTATAATCACACGCACATGCACGCGCACACACTTACTGTACGCACGCACATACTCATCGCAAAATGACACATCCGACGTATGACGGAAAGGTTTTTATTTTCCCAGCAGTCCGTGTGTAGCTAATGTCTTATATTGTGTTCGTGTGTGTGTGTGTTCAGGAAGATGTGGCTGAGCAAGAAGGGCAGCCCGAGCAGTCACATCACGAGGACGTCGTTCAGTAACGAGCGGACGCTGGCGGCCTTGGAGATGAGCGGCTTCAGCACTCGCTTCTGACAAGCGATCGCCACCTGAGTGACGGGTCGCCTCCCATTTGCTCCGTGCGCCTCTCCTCATCTTCTCGTTTGTCTTCTCACTTTAATTACTTTGCCACCAATCAAGCGCGCCATTAAAGAACGACCAAATGGCTTTCGGGTTCTCCCGACTTTTTCTGTAAAGGTGTCAGTGACTGTGGTGACGTCAGAATGCAGCTCATTTACATAACCCCCGCCCCCAGCGGGACTTCATCAGCTAATGAATGACTCGGCAGCTAGGCTGGACCAAGGTCCACGGTGACTCCAGCTCCACGGTCGTAGTAAAGGCAAAAGGTAAGCAGAGCTGCAATGTTTGTCCAGATGCGCCTTTCCGTCTGGTCAAGCTCGACAAACGGATGCAACGGAACACTTTGCTTACGACCATACGGTGCCTTTCAATCCGCTACGGTAACGCAATTGACAAGCTACCCAAGCTAGCATCAATGATGCGGTACGTCGAAACCTTTACACATCTTATACTTGAACACCAACAATATCAAAATACTCACAGGCGTCTATTCTTTATCCTCTGTGAAGATTGACTTCAGAGGACCACTGCAGGTTCGTTCAAATCTACTTGTACGATGTCTGTGTATAAAGGGCCCCCCAGTGCAAAGAAATAAGTCCAAATGTGTCTTGACCATGTCCACGGTCCATGTTGAAGATGCGATTGATGAGTTTGCTGGACGCTAAGTGTGGTGAGCGTGACCTGTGATGTCATCACCTCTGACCGCCTCTCATGTTCTTATGTAACAAGTCACATGACCTGCCCCCGCAACTTTGTTCAATTCACAGCAAGAGCCGCCGCCATGGTGACAGAAAGCCTGACACAGCAGCGTGTGTGCGTGTGAGTGTGCAGTCTTCCTGTGAATTGTGGAGGCCTTATCGTCATGGTAACCCTCTGTGAAAGCTTTACACAGTCACAAGAGAGGAGAGGTGTGTGTGTGTGTGTGTGTGTGTGTGTGTGTGTGTGTGCGTGCGCGCGCGTCCGTCCATGAGATGAAATGCAGTCCGATAGCTAATGCTAATTTGAACCTATGCCGCAGTCCTTTAGCAACAGATTATTTTGTCATTTTATGTTAAGTGTACTTTTGATGGCGGCGCGGGCACCCGCAGCGGCTCCTCTTGTTGTCAGTTGTCTGTTTAAGAGGGAGGAAATTTCATGTGGACAGACAATTGCAGTGCTCACAATCACAGCATCTTTCTCCTCTGCATAGACTGACTGTTTGTGGCACAGTTGAAATGTCTCGTAGTGGTCCCTGGTGGCCAAGGTGGGCAGACCGCAATGAGCATTGTGACAATCGTTTTTATTCTTGTCTTTCAATACTTTTCCAGTTATGTCTGGTTTTTCTTTAGTCTTTTTCTTTGTGCTTCCTTGTGGTCTTTTGCCTTTTTTGTGTTTTTTAGAGCAGATTTTTTCCTTTTTTTTCTTTTTGTCATTTTCCTTCCTTTGCCCTTGGTTCCGTGTAAAATTTTCGCAACCACTATTACTGCCAAAGCAGTGCAAATTTGCCCAGAGTGGGACTAATATGATGTCATGTAAGAGAAGCTTGGATGTCCTCAAGTCTTCGCCGATATTCCAGAGCTCATCCGGAGATCTGCATGTGGTATAAACACCTCCAAATATATCAGCACCCACTGCGCGCCAGCTCCCCCCACCCAATAGGAAGCTCCTCTTTCAGTGCGAGCTGCCACACTGCAAGCCCCCCCCCCCCCCCCCCCCGCCAAAGCTCCCTTGACTTCCTCTTCTCCTTCCTCTCCCAGCAACAACTTTGGCATCCCAGCACCATCTCCATGGAAACCAGCCTCTCTCTATCACAAATGTTTGACACTCCAACTCCTCCGTGCGGCCTTCTACATGTCTGCTTGCTGCCCACACACACACACACACTACCTGAGTGTGTGGGCACTGACAATGGTTGCTGAGCAACAGGTTGACATTCAAGCAACTTTACACTTGAGTTTTCATAAAGGGTGTCTTTACAAGTCTTATTATAAATATTTCCCATGTTGTATGGTTATGAAATTCCTGACCTAACATCATAAAAGTGTTTTTTCTTTTTCACAGTTTACAGCCCTATCTATACAAAGTGACAAACAGGAAGTGATGTTATGGCTACAAGGGGATCGCTTCAATACTGTGTGACACACACACACAAACACACACACATGCATTCATTCAGGTCACGTCATCCAGAACACAAAAAAGTGACACTGCAATAATGTGTGACAGTCACATGGCTTTCTTTTTTTGTCTCTTTTACCCTTTTTTATTTTAATTCACATTTAATTTTCCTTTGTTCCTTTTTGTCCTTTTGCTTTTGGTCTTTTCTTTATTTGGTATCTTTTTCCTATTCTTTCCCCTTCATGACTTTTGACTTTTTAGATCTTTTGATATTTTTTACCTTTTTTAATTTTTGTGTATCCTTTTTGGGGCTGGAGCTTTTCGCTTTGCGTTTGCTGTTTTTGTCATTTTTAATTATTCCCTTTTCTTATTGCCTTTTTTCTTTTTCTACTTATTTTTTCGCCTTCATTTTTTTTTTCTTTTACATCCGAAAGCCAAAATGAGATCTTGAATACTGTACACAAAAGTATGGAAGTCCTACAGTCCCTGAATGCATCACGAGAAACAAGGAATACAGTACCATCAAGTTCGCTTGTTTATGTAGCTGGGTTGTTTGAAGTGTGTGCGTGGCCTTGGTGACGTCACTATCACGTGACCTCACGCGTCGCCGTCCTGTCCTCCGCGTTTGCAATCTTTGTCCACATTTCAATTTTGCAATCCAGGAGTTGGGCGTCTGCAGCGGTAGAGCATGTTGTCATCGCAACCGCGTGAATGCGCACGCGAACACAACGACACACTCTACCGTTTTCTACTTTTGCCCATCATCCAATCTCTGCAGCCACACCCCCAACCTTACATACACGCACACACACACATCCAACCATCCTCCCTCCCGCCTCCATCCCGCTAGCCCCTCCTCTCCCTGCTGCCGCTTACTGATTTCGGGCATAGGCGCGCTTCTTTTATTGACTCAGTTATTGTCTGGGCGGGTGGAGACATTGGAGCCCCCAAATTTTATCTGTGGCTTCCCTTTTTGTCCTCTTTGTGAAACTAACAGTGCACATTGATCAGTATCCAGGTTTGACTCACCCCAGCAGAGACAAAGTACAGTTGTTGCTCACGCACACTTTCAAAGAGCAGCTGATTGGGGAGAGTAATTGCAGAAAGTTCAATCTAACTTTTGACAGTCAAGCCATGTTACTGGTGTATCGACACAAACGACTTCAGCTAGCAAACATATTAGACTGAATCGCAAGTCATTTGTCAAGTCATCATGTTGTGAAGAATGGTGGAGTGGAGTGGTCATTGAATTCAAAGGTAAGCACATGCGTAGGTTAATGTACTGCTCCATAGGGCCATGCTAGCGGTTTGGCTGACGATTAGCGCAAGTTAACTCAATTCAAATCAGTTAAGTGACGTTAAATGGAAGTTGTTTCAACTGCTATGCTGATTTGGTGTTTAATACTATTGTAATGTATCCGTGTTGACGAATGTAGCCATTAAAAAAAAAAAAAAGCTAATGTTGAGAGTCATGGTCAAGTGGGCTTGCTTCATCACGTGATTGGGAGCTAGCCCAAGGCGAACCAGCAGTGGTCACAAGAGACCCCGCCCATGCGGGAGAGCTGCATATTGTCTTTAACGAACACTCACGGACCCTCATTGTGAGACATTCTCCATTATTGGAGTTTGACGTGCGACTTCACAGGTGTACCTAGCGGAGAGCTTTTCGCTGGAGTTGATGTTTATTTTGTCCACCCGTCAGGACGGAGCACATTGGCGCTTGGGCCAGTAACCCGGTGCCGCCCAACGGTGCTGCCGCGTGGATGAATCGAGCGCATTCCGCTCCGCAGTCTGGTCCTCGTTGCCGAGGCGGGGGAGAACGAGGAGGGGGAGGAGGAAGAGGAGCCTCTGCATTGTTTCCAGCACCACTGGCCCGGCCGCCCTTCACCAGCACCGCCAGTACAGCCATCACAGCCTCGAGGTGAGTCCCGAACCGAACCGAATCGCTCCTTCGCTGGCTCTTATCCGTATCGTGGTTGTCCTCGGGAATGTTGTGTGATTGTGGCTGGCTGAGCGTGCGCGCGCCCCCAAATGACGTGCAAGCGCGGCTGAAGTTGGCTGCGCGTTGGCGCGGAGAAAGGCCGACGTGAGACTCTTTCTCCCCAAACGGGCGTCCCGGAGGGCCTCGCCTCACCCTCCGGACCTCCGTGGTTCTCTTCAACTTGAGTGCGTGCGCGTGCGTGCTCCAGCTTTAGTGCGCCACAGCAGCATCCCCCCCCCCCCCCTGCAGCCTCCCATCAAGGAGGATGGAGGTGCAGCATGTTATTGTTTTTATCTGCTGTGATGAGGAGGAGGAGGATGGTGGCCGTGATGATGAAGGCGGTGGCGCAGGCGTGGTCGTGTGCGGCTGTGTTCGTGCGCGCGCTCGACCTTGTGTGCCCACGGAGGCATTTCTGTGCACTTTGTGCTGCTTCGAGTTGAGCCGCAGCGTCTTGTTCTTGTCGGTCTCTTTTTGTCGTTGTGGTTTTGGTGCAGGCCGGCTTCCGAGTCCAGAGGCGCTGTTATGTAATCAGATCCGACTGGACCCGCTGCTGCTGCTGCTGCGGCGGCGGCGGCGGTCCCTCCTCCGCCCTCCTCGCTCCATTTCGTCTTCTTTTTTTTTTTTCTTTCCTACCAGTCTTAAGGTGGCAATCTCCAACGTGACGGTTGACATTTGCGACGTTCACGTGGGCCCCCTTTGTAACCCTGGAGCTTTGCTTTGGTTTCTTGCACATTTTCCACTTCACTTCTGGTCAGTGTGGGACCCCTCCCCTCCCCCACCCGCCGCCAACTGGTCAACATTTGGCCATTTGTTGGAAGGGAAGTGAAGTGTCAGGTGTGACTTACTCACATCAGACGTCATCCACTCATGCCGACGATCACGCAGATGATCAGATGTCTGTCGAGGATGAGCCCGAGTGATTACGCGCTGACTTCGCATATCCGAAAATCGTTTAAAATCATTTCAAATGTTTTTTTTTGTTTGTTTTCCGCTTCTCTTGGGCTCTCTCAAAATGTGCTTTGAAATGTTTTATTTTTTTTGTTTTGATTGTTTGTAACGTGCTGTTCCACAAAAGCAAACGCATTTGAAGTCTTGATTGCATATCATACATAAATTCACCAATAATTAATTGTCTCCTGTTCGCTGTCGTTTTGGAAAGTCTTTGTTTTGGAGTTTCATCCTAATGCAAACGTGGGAAAAAGTGGGGTCAGGCTGATGATGTACAAAAGTCTCTTTTTTGGGGGGGAGGGGGTGTTTGTGGAGCAAAACTTAAAACTTTTGGTTGTCTTTGAGATATGCCGCTCGAGCTGGCAAATCTTCCTCAGCCTGACTTGACCTGACCGATGACGTTTATTGTGCAGTCAAACACGTCATCGGGTTTTATTTAGTGCAATTGGACACAAATGTGACTTCATAATAAGCAAGAGAAGTCATATCCTTGTTTCTTTATTTTTTATTTTTTGGTCCTTTTTCAGTTTTAAGCGAGCCCAAACCATCAGTATCTTGTAACATTTTGTTCACAAGCAAGTTCGGGGCAGCAGGTGGCGTCCCACGGTTTCGTCGTCACAAAGGCCTTTTCACTATTTGGTTGGGGAAAATCCGGTCGTTGGACTGAAGTTGACGTTATGAAGGTGTTCGTTGTAAGCGGAACCGACAAATGGAAAATGAATGACGTGAAATCGGAACTTTGAAATGTGAACGTTACAGTGGTGCAAGCGTAAACGGGCTACGTGGAAATGAGGTTCGAACTTACAATACGAGCAGGCCCAATTATCATTCCAAAGCGAAAAAGTCTGATTGAAATCATCGGCGAGTCTTGCCAGCCACTCTCACGTTCTGCACATTAGTGCAGCGCTCAAATACTTTGAAATAAGTCATATCATACCTGTCCATTCCATTCCTTCTCTGTTTAAAAAAAAAAAGAAATCAAATTTGCGCTAAATCAATATTTGAAAACAAACTGTCGGAAAAGATCAAATGCAAGTGTCGTATTTTTCAAACTTAAATGCAATTAAACTGTTTAAATCCGAGTAACATTGGGCCCGGTTGAAAGATTTCATCGAGCGATTCTTTCATGTTCCACAAGCAGGAGCTCGCGTACCACGCAATGACAGTCGCTCCACCAAAGAATTTGAGCCCACTATTTGTAGAACACTTAAAAATACACACGCGCACGTTTGCTGAAAACTCTCCACTCTCAACCCAGGCTAAACCTAAATGACATCGAAGCCCCGTTACATCAAACGTTTTTTGTTTAGTTTTTCTTTGCCAAATTAGCTTCATGATTGCCGAGTCTGTATTAACTTGGAACCCCCCCCCCTCTCCCCCCACCCCCATTCATTTTCCTCAATTCCCCAAAATGGAGACGTGACAGAGTGACGCTGCGGAGGTGAGCGAGGGATGTGGGAAGAAGAGAGGGTGGGAGCGATGAAGAAAGAGAAGCAGGGCGGGCGCGCTTGTGCGATAAGGCTGAGCGCAGCGCAAACATTCCCCGGGATGACGAATCGCCCCCGGTGGAGCAGGAGGACCACGGAGCCAGAGAGCGAGACGGGCAGGAACCTTCTGGAAAATGTTCAGCAGACAGGAAGTGGATGGGCCTATGACATCATCAGATGGCCACGCCCTTGGAATGCAAACACACGCGCGCTGAGATCGATAAGGCTGCGTGTGCGTTGCGTGCCTACCGAGTTGCTTTCGGGGATTACGGCAAAATTCTCCTTGAAAATCGTTCTGGATTTATTGCCAACGTTAACAACGCCGCGTTTGTTTACGTCGGTGCGCGCTTACATGTGTGTCTACAGCTGTCCGTGTGCACTCATGTTTTTGTGTGCACGCGTCAGTGTGTGTATGCGTGGGCATTTGCGTTTGTAACGGGGGCGTCTGTACGCGTCCACGTTCGTTTCCATGTGTGCGCGCGCCTCGAGGCCGAGGTCGGGGTGTGGTCGAGTGGCGTCACACAGGAAATGAGTTATTAGCCGAATGCGGACCTGCGCCTCTGCATGGGCTCTGCTCTCCCTCCAGAAGCCAAAATTGCTCAATCTATTCACTCCACAAGCAGAACTAGTTGTCGATCCAAAACGTATCCACCCGACCCGCTCGGTCTTTCTTTTGTGTCTTTGCCTTCGACAATGATTCATTTTGTTCTTTCGTCTTCGGGGGTCAGTAAACAATTTAGCATCGGCTTAGCTAACCTGTAAACGGCAGAAAGATGTCGGCCATTTTGTTGGTGCCTCGCTTGAACCGTTTTGTGAACCGTTTGGGGGCAGACGCTCGTGCCGAGCTAACAAATTAGCATCCGTCTTTTCATTTGATTGATGGCGACCATTTTGCTGCCGCTTCCCATTGTCGGTTGCGTGTTTTAGCCCCAAACTTGATGCTTATGCCAGTGCGGTGAGAGCATTAGCGAAGCAACTTTTATTTGTGTTTCTTTGATGCATCAGGCAAAACGAAATGGAAGAAACAAGACGTTTGGATGCCTTGTTGGATGTTGGCGTAAACATTTGCGGCGTTGCCTTGATGGCAAAAAAGTCACCCGTCATTGACCTCTACCCGAGGTTATCTCCTGGGTTTGTAATACGAGCTATCGTGTGTGTGTGGGTGTGTGAGATTAAGAAACGTTCCATCAGTGTCGTCTTTACCTGTCACTGCCACGTGCCTCATCATCATCATCGTGGGAAATATGAGTTGGTGGTGAGCTGCGTGTCCTTGACCAAACGGGGAATGACAGCCCCCAAAGACACTTGGGTGTCGCCATGTTCACATTTTCACATGACCAACCTGCTGAGTTTTTTAGGTGCAGGAGGGGGTTGGTGGGGAGGGGGTGGGGGTGCTCTTTTGTCAAAACATGACTGGAACTCAAGTTGAAGTAAATGACAGCCGTGCCTTGAGATGTGAGGCGGAATTCTATCCATGGCTGACTTGTAACTCAAAACGTCCCTCACCCCATTTATTTCAATTGATTTTTTTTCCCAACGACTTGAATGACAATGTGATGAATACATTCCAGCCTACCACCCCCATAAAAAATGTTTTTTAAGGAAGGAAAGAAATGCACTCAATTAATTGTTACATCTGCAGTGGCATTTAGTGTATGCACACTCCCCAAAAATGTTAGGCAGTGTGAAAGTGGCTACACACACACACACACGGATAGGCAGTCAGTACGACAGGTGCCAGTGCACCTGCAGTATTGAGGAATGTGACTGATCCCAGTTTTGTTTTTCCAAACCTGGATCAGCAGGAAAGCGCGCGCACGCACGCAGATTAGATGCGACGTCCCACAATGCACCGGCGCTCTCGCTCCCGCAGGCCGAGCGGAAAAGTGCCAAAGAATCTGGCCGCCGGCCAGACTGAAATGATGGGATGGATCACCATGACGACACGCCGACCCTCCAATCTGGACCGTGACAAGCCCACTGTTAGCGAGCGAGTATGCGCGCTCTCGCCTGCGTCTGTGAGATGTATTTTGGGACTGAAAGCTGCTTCTGAGAGGAGGAAACCAAAAAAAAAAAAAAAGGCGGGTTTGTTTTGGAATCTTTGAATGTTTTGCTCCGATTGGTTGGAATAGTTGAAGTGATGTCAGCAAGGCATAAAGAAGGTTCACAGCTTTTGTGGCGTGTGTGCGTTTGTGTGTGTTTTAAAAAAAAAAAGGAAGAAGGCAAGCAAGTGAAAATGGCGTGAAAGCAGATGAGCACCAGAGAGCGTTTTCACTTTGTTCT
Source organism: Hippocampus guttulatus (assembly GCF_054856545.1). Classification (NCBI taxonomy): domain Eukaryota; kingdom Metazoa; phylum Chordata; class Actinopteri; order Syngnathiformes; family Syngnathidae; genus Hippocampus; species Hippocampus guttulatus. The sequence continues at coordinate 1,466,024 of NC_141270.1, forward strand.
TCTGCGGGTTGGCGTCCTTGGCCCCTCCTCCTCCTTGGCGCCGTCCCAGAACTCGGCCAGAGTTTGGGAACGGGCCGCTCTGTGCGCCTCACGCGACCACACAAACATTCGCAGAGAGGAACGTTTCCGAGGAAGGCTCCCCATGTGTTTTCACTGCAGATTGTTGCAGCTGTTGTGAACGTGCGACATCAATAAAGGATGGATTGTATCGTTAGCTTAGCACGTCGGTGCTCCGGCTAATGGCTACGACTCGAACCGGTTTCCAGAATATGACGTAGGCCACAAATCTGGTGACAATGACCAGACTCGGAAAGTCGCTTTTTGTTTTTCCGAAAGCAAAACGGCTCAAGAAAAGGGCTGCCGGTGAAAGGGAGTCGGCATCTAACATGATGCTGACTTTAGCGGAGTGACTTTAAGTTGACCGTCGTGCTGCCGTGACGACAGCGAAGTCGTTTGACGCCGCGTGTCTGCTCGGTCTCATCAAGCGCGCGAGCGTTTTGCCGCTTTGCCCGACTTCTTGACTTGACACAATGGCGCCGTCTGTCCGTCTGTCTCGCTACACACTGCGACCATTCAGCAGCACGAGGGGGTTAAATGAGTTTGGGACAAAATGTCACGTTTGTCCCGCAGACACTGACCGAACCCTCTCAACCTTTTCCTTTTTTGTCACGAAAGTGACTCATCGAGCTGAGGCCGGGGCCGTTCATCGAATGGGCCCTATTGATGATTTCCCGTTGGTCGGTCAGGATAAAAAACAAAAGGCGCCGACGAGGGACTTGAAACCCTCATTAGAAGCCCTACGTTTTGTCTAAAAGCCACATTTGCAAATACGTGGACTACTCTTGCCGGTCGTGTAGCATCCTTGTATTGGTGTGTGTGTGCAGGCTAAGATATTAATGGAGGCCTTATCAAATATTGATTAGCGAGCACGAGTGCTAGCACAGCTTTGTTTCTTGCCGTCACTCTTCTTGTTTATTCGCTTGCTCACCAAGTTGGCTGCTAATCAAACACCAACTGGTGACGATGTCATCTGGAGAGCTATTTTAGAAACGCCGTGACTCCTACCAGTCATAACTGACCTTCGTCCGGCTCTGTTCGTCTGGCTGTCTCCCATGAATTCTAATTCATGTTGAATGTGTGCGTTTAGGTCATGCTCGCGCCCTCGTTAGCGCCATTTGCTAATCACGTCCCGTTTGTCGACGGCTCGTCTTCGCCACATCTAATTAAAGACGCTGCTTTATCCCATCCCGACAGCGTGTCCCCAAACGCCTCGTCAAGTCCAGGAAGGGAAAGAAGGTGCGCGTTTGTTGTTAATGCATACATTGATTCTTGTTTTGGCGGTAAACCCAGCCCCGGCTCGTAATGATGATGTCAGTAAAAAAAAAAGCAAAAGGGTGCTCTCATCTCGTCGTAAATCTCCGGTGCTTTTAGTGTCCGCCGTGGGTTCGATCGCGGCGCCGCCCCATTGCGCATTTGGCGCATCCATCAATAGATTGAATCAGCGAAACCGCGGGGATGGCTACGTGCATTAGCGCTGGACCCTCCCCGCGCTAACCTAATTGTGCTAACACGAGAGCAAGTGTGCAGGCAGGGAGGAATCCTCTGCACAGTTTTCCAAATTGTCGGCTCACCCAAAATGGACGTGTTGGGGGTTTTTTCGCACTTGATGGGCGGGGTGGGGGGGGGCACTCTGGACCCAAAGCTATTTGGACACAAAACACTCCCGGTTTTCCAACATTTTAAAGTTCACTCTCCAGACGGTCCTGCCATTGAAAGGTGCTGTCAGGAAATTTTTGCCGTGTGCACCGCCAGAGCTGTTTTACTTGACTGTATTTGTGGCCGTTATTTGGCGTCCTTTGCTTCCCACGTGTGTGCACGCGCGCCTTGTACAGTAAGCGGGCTGTTGCGAGCGAGCAAAGCGCCGGAGAGGCACTCGCGTCTCGCCCCGCGTGACGGCTCGAGTGATGCTCGACGCCAGGTTGCCATGGCGACCCACTGACACCGGCGCCTGTAAGATGCTGATGGAGGCGTGGGAGAGACTTTGGCTCTCGGATTTTTCTCTTATTTGTCACATATCACCAATACGGCGGTTCGGTTCATTGTCATGTTTCATCGTCACATCACAGTCACACACCCCTCCACCCACCCCCCACGCGCACAGACCGGAGCATTTGCAATGTTTTTCAAAGGCGCTTTGCCTGTTTTTATTCTCAACGTTAAATTAGCCCTCAAAAATGATTTGATGAGGGTTCAACAGTACAGTGTCAGGCGGTCAGGGTTAGGAGGAGGGTTTTTAATCATCATAATACGATTGTCACATTTGCTGGTTTCGGTGTCGTTTGGTGAACGTTTTTTGTGTTGCCCCCTTCCGAGCGGGCTCCCACGCATTGCATGCTGGGATGATTGTCTCCCTGGAGATGCCCGCTTTTCACTCAGTGGCACATGAAAATATATTTTTAAAAGGTGACTCATTTTTCCATTGTGTTTGTTCGTTTTTATTTTCCCCTCATGTTTTCAGTTGTTCTTCCATGTATGAGACTGCCACCTTTTTTCTTTTTTTTTTGCTCAAATGTTTTTTATTCTTGAATATGTGAACGTTTTCAGGCTGCGTTTGCCGTAGGATGATATGAGGCAGGACTGTGGGCTCCCACAAAAAGTTCCGTAAATTCATCAAGGGAGTTTCTTTGTTTGTTATTAATAGAAAGAAGCTGCTCTTGTACAACAACAATACTCATCACGTAGTGTTCCTTTACTCGTGGGCTTGCGTGTGTGTGTGTGTGTGTGCCGCGTGGGTGAACTTGCGTGCGTTCCCCGTTGAGACTTTTTGCTGACCCAATTTTTTCAAAATCAAACATCTGCCGCGAGTGACCCACTTGACACACACACCCTCGTCCAGTTTGAAACATTTTCTCTCTTCTCTTAATTCATTCAGTACCAGCCAATTCTAGACCCCCTTTTTTTTACCCAAGTCATGGAAAATTAGAAAAAAATAATTATCTGGGGTTGAACGTGTGGAGTGTGAAAAGACATATAAATATGTCTTTGGGAGTGAATGAGGTAACTTGACAAAGCCTCGTATTTTGTGCGCGACTAAATGATTCGAATTAAACGCCATCGACGGCACATTTCAACCATTTTGCTCGTTAACTATCCAATCTGCCCACTGGCTTCTTTTTGAACTCATAAAGGGCGTCTCCTGGTGGTCCAATACTGTACTGCACATGTAAATAAAGACATCGCATGTTGTCAAATGTACCGCACTCGGTGTCGCATCGGTTGGTGCTAACGTGTGACCTTGAATGACTGTTTGTGTTGTTTGAGAGGGATGCTAACAGTTCCGGACACCCCCTCACCCTTTCCCCTGTGGCCGAAACAGAAAATGGGAGGTTCAAGCCACATTTCGATTGCGTTAGTCGATTGCTTTATTGATTAGCATGAAGAAATATCTGGCGGACTAGCAATCCTGAGGAGCGAGCGTTGTTTCGCAGTGTCACCCCCCCCCCCACACACACACACTTCAATCAGAAGTGGAAGATGAAGCTCTTCAATGACAGTGTGTAGTAGCGTACTGTGGCCAAACGGGGGCGCGCTTGTCTCATTTGTCATCCCGGCAGGCCGTTGCAGTGCTGGCCAATTATAGTTCAACCCTAAGGTCACGTGACAGCCAACTATTGGTGTTGGAAGCACCAGTGCTTTTTGAATGCCCATCTGGTCATTGCACCACTTCATTATTATATGCCAAATGTTAACGCTAAATATGTGTTTTGGTAACACTGAAGCGTTACACTACTTGGTATTGATTATGCACACTAAATCTATTTTTAAAAATGACGAGTCCAAATGTCATCATGAATTGAAAATATTGATTGAATAGATGACATTCCATCTCAATTGAGAAATTTAATTACCGGTAAGTGAATCTGCAAAAAAAAAACATCTTGAAAAAAATCTGGTCATTTATTTAATATTCAATTAATGAACGTGCATCTTGTTGAACTAAATGTGGAAAGTCGGGTCACTGTTGTTGAGCCTCGTTTTGGCTTGTTTGAGTGCAGGTTTGCCGAAGCAGCATCTGGCCGCCGCGTCGCCAAGGAAGGAAGGAAGCGGGCTAGGAAGGAAAGACGCAGCGGGGTGTGCGGCATAGTGGCGTTGGAGTGGCGATGACGTCGGTAGCGGGCGAGTTGGAGCACATGGACATCCAGCAGACGTACAGCGAGGGCGTCAACAACCGCTGGGATGCCGACGACTGGGACAACGAGAACAGCTCGGCCAGACTCTTTGAACGCTCGCGCATCAAAGCGCTTGCAGGTAAGCGCGCCGCGCCGGCTGGGCGGGGTGAGGGCGGGGGCCTCCTCCACGCTGTCAGCTAGTGGCACGTGGTGGAAAGCGGCTCGTGTGTTCGCAACGGTAGGGCTGAGGTCAACATGGAGGCAGTCCCGACATGGTGTCATTGGCTGGGCGCGTGCGTGGATGCTGACTGGGGGCGTGGGAGGTGTAGGCACCTGCGTGTCTCGCTGCTTGGATGAGTGTGTTTAGGTCATTCTAGTACCCTCGCTAGTGGCACTTGGCAATCACTTTGTTTTTGGAGACTGCCCGTGTCCACAGACGCCTCGTCAAGTCACTGCTTCCTTTGTACTTTGAACAGCGTCACACCTTCTTGATGCTCAACTGATCATTAACCTCTTCCGTCATTTATCGCCCTTGCCCGCGTGTATGCTAAAGGACAATGAAGACAAGAGTCATTGATTTGTCAGTGCCATCTATCGGCGTGCCAAAAATTGTGTGTGAGCGTTGCCAATGTTGAAGTGCGTTTGTCCGCTTCAAGTCCTGCGAAGCTCCGTCGCCATCCGTGTGAGCTTATGTGCGTGTGACGCTCGGCTGCGGTGTGCTGCCTCACTGAATAATTCACAATCTTCTCAAATATGCACGAGGACTCGTAATGTGCGCGTGCACACGTGCTCACGCATATTGTTGCTGTATTTAATCCGGTAATGGAAGTAGTGCAGGTTGTTGGCCTCATTGTTCTTCGGTGTACCTAAATTGGGGCTGTTCAAGACCACTTTTTTCCCCCACACAGATGCTAGTTCAAGCATTCCTTTTTTATGTACTCACCGGTACGGAGTACTGATACCTCTCATGCATTTGATACCTCAAATTTCATTTAACATGATGACAAAATATTATACAAAATAACGTCCCCGTTCTGATGCAGACGATTATTCACTGATGTGTCAGACTTCCCCATTACAGCGCCAACTACTGGCTAGCGCACTTAATGTCGGATTTCCTTTGCCTTAGGTTTCAGTGTCTGCTATCGGCAGCCTCCACGAGTACCAGATACCAAAACTAAGGCCGGAACCGGGATAGATACTCACCTGTTCTTACCAAAAATGTTCATGGATCAGTGTGACCAGCTGTATTTTTAACCATCTGACCAAAGACGGTCGGTCTCTTGGCTATTGAGGAAATCAGAACCCCCCCCCAAAAAAAAATTGCCCTGGCTTGAGTACGACTGGGCGATGTGACCCGAAATTCATAATTGATGTATAATTCCAAACATAGTCGGTCAGGTGAGTTTAATTAAATTGTAACTAGTCAAGAATGTAATTTCCCGAAAAAAGTCAACCTGATGTTCTATTTTGTGTTCCACGTGATTTATTTGAATGATTGCACTGGTGAGATGACGCTAAAAAGTGTGTGCTAAAAACCAGCCGTCGCCAAGGAAACCAAGCGGGGCCAATTCCACACAGGCGGCTGCAGAGTGCTCGTTCCACTTCCTGTGTGTGCGCGAGTGTGCGTGCACGTCGACAGGAAGTTGTCCCAAGTTTTCAGTGCAGGCGAGGCATGAAGTTCACCACCTTTGGCAGGAAGTGGCTGCTGGGTCTCTCCTGATGGCAGTTGTTGTTGTTGGTGTCCACACAGGAATGTCTTTGTGTATGTGTGGAGTTTGGGGGGGGGGGGGGGGGGGCAGCAGGGCAGTGTTGGTTAGCACGGTGGCGTCAAATTCAGCAGGCCCGTCGGAAATGTGGCTGCCGTTGGCCTTGAAAGTGTCTCGCAGCTGGAAAGGTTTCAGCCGAGTCCGGTTCAAAGCTTCCATTATTTCTCTTTTTGATAAATGTCAAATTTGATTTTATCCAGATTCAGAGCTCGAAAAAAAAAAATCAACTCATTGATTCCCATTGACATTTAAATCAGAATTGGTGCGCTTTCTGCCACCGCCAAGTACGTTTTTCGAGGTCTGGCCCCAGCTTGTTGGCCCACAAAGGCAAATTCTATGCGTCAACCTCATGTGTCTTGCAAATTGCCTTCCCTTTTAACAAGGCCGACAACTTGCAAGTATTTTGAGTTCCCAATCCATGCCTCCTTGAAAATCAATTTCAAAAGGAATTGACCGAAGGATTATTTGCTGGTTTCTGATTTGAAAGCTAACTCTTCACGCGCGTTTTGTATGCGATAACGTACGGCGATCGTGCATTTATACAAATTTGACACCCCTGCTATTGATAGTGGCCTTGCATCGCTCTTGCACAGCTTTTGAGTAGAAGATCAAGTTGAGGCTGCGACTCCCAACCTATGTAGGAGACAAATGCCAACTCGATAGAAGTCGTACCGGTTGTACTCGATAGAGTTTGCATAGATTTGATGTAAACGCGGGAGCTACAGGAGTGTAAATTGTGTACGGCGATCGTGAGAAAAGTCAAAATGCAGTTTGGGGAGTGTCAAAAAGCCACTGATATTCAACTTCACTCACAGGTCTTCGTAAATAAATGATAGTGTTGCTATCAAAAGCACTTTATCAGTCCTGTTTTATCTGTGTTCAACAATTTTACATCCTAAAATGAGTCATCAAAGTACAGGCCGGGCTGGTCCTTGTTTCTCTTTGTCAAATACGAACGCGGCAACCCCCTCCGGCGCCATTCGGCTTGAAGGCTTTGTCTTTTTGCTTTGCGCACTTGAGGCGATTTGACCGCAGCCAAATATTTGGAAGCGCATCCCTCAGGTCACAAGTCTCCCAACGTGTGGATAAATGTTTCTTTCTTTCTCCTCGTACGGTATGAAAATAATTCCACTCCTTACGTATGTTTGAGAGGAGGACTTCTTGTCGCTAGTTGCTTTTTTTGGGGGGGAAATATTCACGACATTATTTGATGAATTCACAACTGATCACTTATCAAATGAATCAACAACTATTTTGATCATCGATAAATTGCCTCCAGAGCTTCAACCCAAATGCTCAGAAATAAGATCGTATGCCAACATCGGCTTTTCATGTGGAACAAAATTTCTGTCACGTAAGGAAAAGTTGGAGAACCCCCGTTGGGGAAACACATGAAAAGTCTCCAGCACCAGTATAAAAAAGTGTGGCGAGTATAATTTCCCAGTCTTGCGCTGCGTATGAATGGACACGTTGGGTCGGCGTGGCCCCCAGGGGGCTGAGCCACGAGGAAGCCGGATGACGACAGGAAACGCGGCGTGACGCTCGGCGCCAGGCCAACACATTCTTCCGACTTCTTCGAACATCTGCTGTCTGTTTGCGCGGTTCTCTGACCTTTCACCTCGGCACCCGTCGCCATCTTTGCCTCGTATTGTTGCGGTCACCAATGCTAAGCTAAGTAGCTCAGACAAACTATTGACAAAGTTCTCAGAGGAGCAACAAAACACGTGTGCGTGGATATGTCATTGCTAACTGGATCATGTTAGCCCTGCTTGTGATCATGCTAGCGTAGTCATTCTGGCAATTCTAGCGCACTTGCTAATAAATATACATGTAAATACACTTAAACTACATTAGGGGCCTTGCTAATAAACAAACTCCTCATGTCAGCGATGCATGAATGTCATTAAACACGCCATAAACAAGTTTGCTGATGAACGTGCGAGTAAATATGACACATTTTATTGAACACATTAACCATGCTAGCGTTAATGCTAACACACATCAGACATGTAAGCAAACTGAGTCATCATGCTTCTATAAAGTGTTGCAGTCCTATTATTTAGATTTTGTCTCAGCTAAACTGAGCGAGAAGCAAGATGGTTAGCAGTCACTTTGTGCTGCTAGCCTCTGGAGTGCTAACCGCTAACGTGACAGATTGAAAGCCCGCTGACGTTCAGTCGGGTGAACTTCACCCTCGGCACACCTGTCAATTATCGACTTTGTTTCGTCACCCTGTTGCCGAGGACGGAAGCAAAGTGGCGTCGGCGAACGTTTTCACTTGCGGACGCAGCATTTGATCGTCACGCCGCCGAAACACATTCAAGTTAATTAGCGCAGCCGTGTGACGCATGACTTGGCCAAACGCCTCCGCCATTGAACCGCGCCGCCATGAAAAAGTCAATCGTCCACCGTTTGAACGCTTTAAATCACAACCTCGTCAAACAGGAAGTGGCGCAGCGGCTCAGACGGGAAGAAGATTTGCGCGCGCACACAAACAAGTCAGTCAGCGGCACTAAGATTAGCAGCCAAACGTCGTCAGGATGTTTGGACTCGGGGCTGGCTGTCAGGAAAGGTCCGTCCGTCCGTCCATCCGGCCGGTGGCTGCTTCCTCTTTTGCGCTTGCTTGCTCGGCTTCACATTGATCACGCCCATGTCGACTTTTTCACCTCTAACGTATCAGTTTGATCATTAACGCTCTTATCATTTACGCTCTTATCATTTTCATTGCTATCCTTTCCGTTCTTATCATTAACACAAAGCCGGTTGTTTGACTTGTTTTCGTCAACAGTGTGATGTTTCCTCCTCGGTGGAGGTTATGACACTTGGGCGCGCCAGTCATCAAAAGTTGCTTCAAAAAACGAATACAAGTGGCGTTTTAATAGGCAAAAAGCATTTAAAACGTTTTCTTTGTTAAAAAATATTTTTACCTTTAATATCGGGTTTAAAGTTTTCAATAACAAAAAAACATTTAATACGAGTAACATCATTTGAAATTTATTTAAAATTTCCCAAATTATATTTAAGAATCAAGAGTCACATGAATAATAAAATAACGTTTTAGTTGAACTGCTTTAAAATGTCTATTTTAAAACATATTTGAAAAAGTGACGGGAAGAAGTCATCTTTTTAAAAGGTGAGGTTGTGCCTTTTCTTTGTTTTTTTTGTTGTTTTTTCCCTTTCTGCCTCGGATCCGCCTCTTATGCAAATGAGGCACTTTGGGATTGGCTGGGAACTCTGAGCGGCCGCTCCCAAAGAACACCCCCCCCCCCCCCCACCACCACCACCACCACCACCACCCATCCCTGCGGAGGTGTTTTCAGTCTGGAGCTTTTCAGTGAACGAGCGAGCGCCTCGCTGGAGGACAAACGCCTTCCTCCCCTTCCTTCCTTCCTTTCTTTGCTTCTTTCTTGAGGCTCCCTCCATCTTTTCCTCCCTCCTTCTGCGGCTCTCCTCGCGTTCGTCGCCATTCTTTCTTGTGGCGGGCGAGTTGAATGAAGGCTGTCGCTGCCTTGTGCACACATGGATGCTCACACATGGACCGAAGCTCGTGAATCGCTGGGCTTGATCTGGAACTCGATCGCCTCGGCGTGAAGATTTATCCCCCCCCCCCCCCACCTCCTCTCTCAATTAATTCCTTTTTGTTTTGAATTCTCGTGGATGCTTGCCTAGAACCGGCGTAAAAGTTTGTTTTGAGCATGGAGCTCCAGAGCGCCAGCAGCACCTTCTCGGCTCCCCTTTCCCCCACGCTGGACTACGCCGGGCCCCTTCCCCCTTCTTCACCTTCGGGGGTCGCCGGCCCTTCCCACGGCCGCAGCCGGAGCCCCATGCGGGCGTCTAGCCCGGGGCCCGGCGGGGGCGGCAGCTTCTCGGGCCAGGCGGCCTTCAACTACAACCAGCTGGAAGGTCGCTTCAAACAGCTGCAAGGTAAGATGGACGCAGATGTGTTTGCTTTCTTTGGGAAGAAAGAAGGCGGGAGGACCTTTTCCGCAATTTCTTCTTCTGCTCTGATGCGCTCTTCTGGTTTTGAGCTTTCCCGATTCAAAAATGAGCAACGTCCAACTTCCTAAAGCAAGAAAGCGACTGCAAAGGACTGGAGAAAGAATCTGTCTCTCTCTCTCTCTCTCCATCTTCAGACGAGGCCATGTTCTGGGGTGTTGGATTACCAAATTCACCAGTTTCAAGTCCTGCTCATTCGTCTAAAATTTTAATCACTAGGTTGGGCGATGTTCTAACCTAGCGGCTAATATCTTACAACCTGAAGTCTTTTGTCCCCAATGTTGTTAAACTACAAACGTTTCTTTTTGCCCACTGACTGCTTTCTACTCCTTCATCTGCCATTGCATTTGGCGCCATGTTGTGTTGCCACTTGATGACATCTCGGTCGGATAAACGGGACCCGAGTGTCCACACTGCAGTCGCATCGGATACATTTTCAAAATTGTATTGATCCCATTGACACGAGAAAAAATAATGGGAATTGAACTTCAGTGTCAAGATAGTCATCTTTTTTTTTTTTTAGGTTTCAAGACATTAGCCACTAGCAAATGACTTTTTTTTTTTTTTTTTTTTTTTTTTCCGCTTGTGAGACATTAACCACTCGGTAGTCGGCAGCTTCCAGGACTTCGGCTGCTCTCTTTTCAACGAAGCTGCTTGCTTTGTAAGAGTTGAGTCAAATGTGTGGTGTTGTTGTTGTTTTATCCCCCCCCCCACCCACCCCCCGCTCGCACATCTGGAGAGGAGAGAATGTTGTGGCGTGTTCTAAAATGACTTGAGTGGCTGCAGAAGTGAAAGTCGAACTTGGACATTTGAGTCATGAGAGGAATCCTAAAACAATAAATGTCTTGAATGAGTCCCACGCTGAGACTCCTTCAGATTTGGCCGGGCTGCTGGAAGGGGCTCTTCTGTCTCCTCTTCATCAAAGCTTCTGAGACGAACCCCTCTTGTCAATCAGCTGTCAATCACGTGCGTACAGCAGTGGTGACTTGTTTTGTTCGGGACACGGCGAACATTGCGTAACCAAACACGGGCTGATTGTTGTTCTTGTGGGACACGGTTGGAAATAACATCGAATTCAGGCCGTCGCGTCCCAAAGTCGATCCACATGCTGCCTGACAGCTTTTGCGCCTCGCATCCCGGCAAGCTCTTATTTAGCGGAAGGTTAATGGATGCTCGAGGTCGTAACTTGAACCTTGAAAGCTGCTTCTCCTTCTCTCTCTCTCTCTCTCTCCCCCTTCTTCTTGTCCTCCTTCGACGTCTGCGTCTTCACTCACTCGATATTTGTCCAAGTTCCCGATGGCACAACCTCAACTTGGTTTGTGTTTCTTTGGCGCTCTTCAAAGAGAATGTCTGCTTTGGGTCAGCGCTCCCCAACGGTATTTGCAAAACGGGCTGTTTCGAAGGACCCGCCTCGAAACAACTCGGCATTATACCGAGTGTGAATGGAATTTGTGGGAGCCCTTGAACGCGTTTCTCATCGACAAGCCGGTCCCAACTTCGGCTAATGGTTGGGTGCACCCCTTTGGTGCACTCGACTCAGTCGTTTGGTTATGCCGCATATTCCACACGACGAGATTGCTGGGTGAGAATGAATGGAGAACAGCTGATGAAGTTGGAGGCACTTCTTCTTCTTGTGTGTCACCATTTGACCTTTGTCCCTTTCCCAAGCATCGGCAGGCTTACCCCCGAATTTCAAAATAAAACTACTTCTTGTGTGTGTGTGTAAATACATTTATATATGAAGAAATGTTGCAATTTGAGTTGTAAATGAAGGTCAGTGCTTGAGGCCCGGGCACGCTTCACGATGGGAGTCACATGGATGCACAAAGACGACCCCCGAACAAGAGCGACACGCCCCTGTGAAAGCCTGTCCTCGCTTCCTCTCATTGTTGTCCCACGGCAGCCCATTAGATCACAGCTCGCTGCTCCGGTCGTCCCCGAGCTGTTAATGGAGGCGAGGGGGTGTGTCTGACGCGATCAGCTGACCTCGCGCTTGTCCTCGTCGCTCTTCCTCCCTCGCGGGCTCCTCATCCATCTTTCATGACCGCCGCCGCCGTCGGTCGGCCTTTCCCTGGAATTTGAGATGAGATGCAAAGAGGGAGGCTGCGAGACCCGCGCTGCTCCTCTCGGTCATCCGCACCCCAAAGACGGGCCAAAGAGCTTCAAGTGCAGGGTGTGTCCCTCTGTTTTTAAGGAATCTGAGAGCTGAAGTCCACAAACGAGAACCTGGTGTTGTTTCCCGGGGAGGGAGTTCGGATATTGCATTATGGAGTGGGGGGGCCAGGTTGACTGCATCGTCAGGCAGCAGGTTGTTTTTAACTCATTCAGTACCAGCCAATTCTAGACCAAGTCTGAAAAGACGTTTAAAAACGTCTTTGGGAGTGAATGAGTTAATAAGTACGGTACTCCTAGAAAATGGTCCAAACCGAGCCCGGGCAGAAAGTTGATCATTGATCACGTTGACGCGCCCCAACCGGGTGTCCGGCGGACAAGTTTGCTCAACGTCAGGTTGGAAATGTTTGACTCGAGGTAGCTGCTTCGGAGTTGCAAATAGTTTGCCTCATTGACGCTTAAGCGAGCTGAAAGACGTGCGGAGTTGCTCTCAGCAGCTCAGTTGTGCACTTTGAGCCCCCCTTTGATCAGATTAAATTGTCCCACACTAAAAATGTTCATTTATTCAAGGAAAATGGATTCAAATGGGAAATCCTGAAAACAAAAGCCTTCCGAGATAGCACCCCTTTGACCGTCAAAACGAAATGCCTAGCCCGAGTGTAACCTCTGTATCCTGAAGTTTCTCAATGACGCCATTGAGAAGGATGAGTTTGCCCACATGAGCTTCTGCGAAACGAGGCTGCAACAGCAACAACGGCCAGACATTCTCGCCACTTAACTCCTGACATCGCAACATCCCCAGCAGAAGGCTGCCATTGTCCAGCCGCTAGCTGCCAAGGTGACACCAGGAGGAAGTGATCGAGGACCACGCCGTCTGGCTCAAACCAGTGTGTCTGTGTGTGTGCTGTACAATGAAAGAGGTCTTTGATGGAAGTCGCCCACTGTGCGCGCTACTGGCTACTCAGTGGAGGAGGGGCTTACAGCCAAGACTTAGACAAACAGCAGAAAGTGAAAGTTCAAAATAGCAAAAGTGTGTGTGTGTGTGGGTGTCACGATCTGGAATCCGCATGTTTGTTTGTTTGTTTGTTTGTTTTTTGCTTCTTTTACATTGCAGTGTGAAAATCACAAACGATGCAAATGAGTAGTTTTGTGTTTCATGGGGCGTCATCGAATTTTGCTGCCATGCGCCGCGCATATGCGATGGGGAAAATAAAAATAGTCTGCAATTTAGAGATGTCCGTCCGTCTATTTGTGCTTCGAATTTGGTAACAATCAGAAAACGTCTGATATGGCTCAATTCACTTCCATACAAAAGCTTCAATGCATCTTCGACGTTGCTTCCTGAGACTTTTCAATGGTCTCTTCATGTACGATATTGGAAAAGCATGCGATAGATATGGTTGTTGAATATCCCGGTCTTTTCCGGCATGACTTCTTCAGACTTTTTTTGGGTGGGTCTCCCGGTGATAAAGATGCCTGCCACTTTCATGTTGCTTCGTGAAACTGACAGCGGGCGTTGACATTTCTGTCATGGCTCCCAATAGTCCTCCGACTTTGCACTAAAATGGCAAAATGGCCAATTTGCCGGGTCTTTCCAGGCATGTGTTCGACAGACTCTTTTGTTACCTAAATTGGCTTTCGGAGCTGAATTGTGATTAATAGTATGTTTATTTTCTGATTCACATGCTGCTGTTTCGCAGAGGGGGAAAGAGAGTACATCACACAAATATACCATAAAAACATTTTTACATCGGCAGTTTTGACAACTGTTGGCATTGAAAAAAGCCAAGTCAATGATAAGTGGCGTTCCTCAAATCTCAATACCTGGCCCCAAGAGTTGTTCAGCAGATCGAACAATTAAATGCATAAAGATGGATTTTTGGTCGCTGAAAATTTGGAAATGAGCAGAACACCCTCAAAATTATTTGTCATGAAAACAGTAAGAAGAGAAAAAAAAAGTTGAGTTAATTTGTCGGAGTGTCCATGTACCACCTGCTGGCTTGCAAACCCGGATGAATAATTCAAGGAGCTGGTAAATGTTCCAAAAGGGATTGGTTTCTGCTGGTGTGATGTCACACATGTCGGGCTGCTTGAGTGACAACCTGATGCTGTGACTGACCGAGGCCTCCGGTTGCCACGGTGGCAGAACAAGCAGCAACAACAGAAGCTTGTCACCAGCTCGCGCTGCTGCTGCCGCTTCTTTTTCTGGTTGTCCCACCAGACGATGTGAATGACCGACCTCATTGACGCGTATTTGTGCCTCACGACAGCACAATAACACGCACACGCCGCTTCGTTAGCACCACGGTGATATGTTCCAAAGCTGCTTTGTGTGCTCCGCGCTCCGGAATGTCACACGCACGCACATAAACGCCATTGCTCATATCAATAACGTGAACGTGAAGTTAGCCCCTGTTGAAGTTTACATTAAAAAAAATGATCGACAAAGTAAAATGGAATTTAACATTGTAAATAGGGATGTTCCAATCCTATTTTTTGCACCCGAGTCCAAATCACCTTATTCAAAATGCCATAGGTGGGCTAGTGTTAATTAGCACAGATGTTAGCCTCATTCTAAACCTGCTCTTGGGGATGCAAGACATCCAAACAGCGGCAATGAATCGTGCGGCATCTCAGCGCTGCCCGGCGTGTTGTGAGCAAGGTGCTACTACAATGACCACTTAAAAAAAAAAAAAAAAAAAGGCCAAACTAGAAAGCACGGCCACCAACCATGAAACGCCATATAGCGACGACTCATTTTCAGCCCTGTGTGGGCGCGGGCTCAAAGTTAGCGCACTCGCATTACGCAACGGCCGCACGTAACGTGACTAACTTCTTCTCTATGTGATGACATCACTGCGGCGAGGGCGAATTTGGTGCGTCCGTTTCATGCGAGACCCTCGTTGACGGGAGGATCGGTCGCCGAGGTAACAACACCCACGTGTCCGTCATTTGTGTGAGCGGGCTGAGATTTGGACTGCCCGGCCTCTCGTGGGACATCAGGAATGTTGGAATGCTGCAATTGCTAGAGTCTGTTTTGCCATGACCGCATCATGAGTGTTTTGTGTGTGTGTGTGTGCGCGCGCGCGCGTGTTTGGATAGTGTCATGTGACTCAGTGTGAGTTGGAAACATACATACAAGAGCCATGCGAGTGGATCCAGATGTTGGACGCAAACTCACTGGTCTCTCTGTGTCAGTCACCCAAGCGGACGCCAAGGCAAGACCCGGCCGGCCTCTTTGCAACGCTAGCTTCTTTGAAAAGACACTCGCAAGCTTTTGCTAATCCAAGACAAACTTTGGAGAGCAAGTAGCACCCTTAAAAATAATTCGCTCTCCGAGTGCTACTATAAGCGGCCATGTGATTATTTTCATAGGCTTTTTTTTTTTAATCAGATAATCAGATTTTTACATTTCCGTGCCTTGATTCAAAAACAGCAGAGAATGCACAAGCATATATGGTCGATTTGGACATGCAAAACGCATCTTTGCTGAGACTAAGGAACGTTCCGTTTCCAGGAATCAAGTCAAGATCGGAAGAAAGTGTGGCAAAGTCATGAGTGAATGCATCCGAACCTACGACGAGCATGTTTGTGCTTTAGGGGGACTGGGGTGAGTTGTGACCTTCATGAAAGAATCCAGTTGGTGGACATCAGATGGGGGGCGGGGCTTAGCCTATCGGCGAGGTCCACCCCCCACAATGCGCACACACACGCATGCATGCAAACGCGCGCGCGCGTGTGTGTGTGTGTGTGTGTGTGTGTGTGTGTGTGTGTGTGTGTGTGTCCGCGGTGGAATGCGTGTGCAATCTCATGATGCGCCACAATTGTTGCTTCTGTTTGCCCGATGTGAAGTGACGAGTAACGCTCGCCTCGTGAGCCTCTCGCTACACATTAGCTGCCGGCTGTGTGTGTGTGTGTGTGTATCATGCTAAGCATCTCAGTCAATATTGTGTCTGTGTGTGCGTGTGTGTGTGTGTGTGTGTGTGTCTGCGTGCTGGCATGTTTGTCTTCCGGTCATTTTGTGCGTATGTCATTGTCTGTTTGTGTATATGTGTGTATCTTTACTTTGTACATGTTTGCTTTTCTGTCTGTCGGTCTGTTTGTGTACAGTATATGGTTGTGTGTGTGTGTGTGTGTCCGCGCGCGCGCTAAAGTCAAGATATTGCGTTCTGTATTTTCTATCGCCATGGAGACAAACGTCCACGCCCATGTCTGCTTTGTGCGTTTCCTCGGGTTGAGGTCACGTCCCAACTCAGTGCGGGTGTGTTATAGCCCACGACACTTTCACACGCGCGTGCACACACACACACACACACACACACACGCACACACAGCCGTAATCAATTGAGCGCTGTCTCCTCTTTCTGCAACACACGCGCAGCGATGCTTCCTGTACATTCAGCAGTCAAGGAAATTCAATCCTTTGACATTGACTGCTACGTGTGAAAAAGTGAGCGGATCTGATTTGGGGCTGATTCGGAGGTGCGTCAAATTGGCCTTGTGTTGAACGTCTCAACCGCTTTTTTCCAGAAAAGACGGCAATCCCGAATCATGTTGACATGACCTTGTGACTTGTTTGTTGTTTTCCTGCCTCGCTTTTTTTTTTTTTTCTTTACCGGAAAAGCAGCACAATGCTTGTCATGACGTCGCTTGACAACTTCCTGCGTACGCACACGCACGCCTTGATAGCACTCGCTCTTTTTAATTTTTTGCAGAGCTATATTTGACACACACACACAGACAATGTTTCACTAATGCACGCTGTCGCAGGCGCACACACTCCGCCTCCTCTCACACGCAGCCTCACCTCCCCTGACACCCATCCAGGCTGCGGATGACTTCTAAACACCTTCTCGATCTGCACTCGCACATCCGCCGTCACAAGCAAAGTGCCTCACACACATAAATGAAGATTATATTCCGCTGTCTTTCATTCATTCTGCAAGGTTCGCGTGCGAGCAGAGAGAGTGCGTGTGTGTGTGTGTGTGTGTGCGTTTCTGGAAGTCTCTCTCAGGCAGGAAGCCCCTCCCTCACATGGACACTCACATGCACACCAGGGAAACAATGCACCCCGAGCAACAGGGAAACAATGCCCCCCCCCCCCCCGAGGAACAGTTGAAATGTTGGCGCGAAGAGACGCGAGAGGTGAATCGGAAGTGACGCCGCGCGCTCTGTTTTTGTGGTCAGACGAGCGCGAGGCGGTGCAGAAGAAGACGTTCACCAAATGGGTCAACTCTCACCTCTCCCGGGTTTCCTGCCGCATCACCGACCTCTACGTGGACCTTCGGGACGGTCGCATGCTCATCAAGCTGCTCGAGGTCCTCAGCGGCGAGAGGCTGGTACGCATGCGCGCGCGCGCGTTGCAGACTTGACGCTGACACACGGATGGAACAAAATGGATTCTTTCAGTATGAAATCGGTGTATTCATCCCCTACGGTTGAAATCGCAAGTTTACATCCACAATGTAAAGTCACATTCCCGCCCCCCCCTCCCCCATTATGTTCATCACCTAAAAGAGTGATCGCCCTAAAATGAAGAATGAAAAAAAAAAAGAAACTGATTATTTTGGGCTGCAGCTAACGAGCGAAAATATTCAACTGTAACTATTGGGAGGATTCACACGAGTTCAAGTGTCCGGAAAACAATCCATTCTCGTGACAGCTCTTGAGGTATCGCTGAATTGCTTCAAGTTGTCCCGGTTGTCCGTCGTCAGCCCAAGCCCACCAAAGGCCGCATGAGGATCCACTGCCTGGAGAACGTGGACAAGGCCCTGCAGTTCCTCAAGGAGCAGCGCGTCCACCTGGAGAATATGGGCTCGCACGACATCGTGGACGGCAACCACCGCCTCACGCTGGGCCTCATCTGGACCATCATCTTGCGCTTCCAGGTAAGCGCCCGCTTGCCCGCCGCATCACATCCAGCAGCCACAGGTCAATTGAAACCCCAAAAATGTCGATTTCAAGAAATGCAAATAAGCAGCGCATTTTTCACCCCAAACACGGTTCCCGCAAATCTAGAAGTGAGGCTTATAAACAGTCACCTTTTTTTTTTTTCCAAGTAAAATGAAGGGACCTCCGTGAGGCAAATCACACGAAATGTTTATCAAGTGCCCCCCCGCGCATTTCCAGAAATTATTTCTTAATCACGGCTGCCATTTTTTTCTTTCCTTGTCGCCTTCATCTGATTAACGACATTGTTGTCATGTGATGTCATCAACACCGCCGGGGGCGGAGACGAGTTTAGCATTCATATGGCGGTGGGATTAAAAAAAAAAAAAAATGCCTTTAGTCTTGCAGAGGGAGTGACATGAAGTGAAGCGACGATTGACGGCAGCTGCGGGAATTTCAGCGGCCGAGCTCACGAGTCCTCGTTTGTAGTCTCGGTTTTGGTTGATGATGTCGGCGGGGAGCCTTGACGTGCGCGCGCGCGTGTGTGCTTCAGATCCAAGACATCAGCGTGGAGACGGAGGACAACAAAGAGAAGAAGTCGGCCAAAGATGCTCTGCTGCTCTGGTGTCAGATGAAGACGGCCGGGTGAGTGCTGGCGCAATACCACAAATGAGAAACGAGCGACGGAAGAGTCGGTCCGAAAACGAAACACTTCCCCACCTCAATAAAAAAAAAAAAAAAGACCGAAGTCGAGTCACTCAAGCGCCGTTGTTTTGCAGATATCCAAACGTGAACATCCACAACTTCTCCACCAGCTGGAGGGACGGGATGGCCTTCAACGCCATCATCCACAAACACAGGTAACCATTTTTCCCACGCGCGGTTGCTCGTGACATTCGCGACGACGGCCGTGCGATTTATGCCGATCAAGCGGTGACGTCCCCGATTAAGAAGGAAGTCATCTGAGCCCGGCGAGCTCTGTCGAGTGGCAAGAAGTCATACATGTGAATTGGTAGCAAAGCAAAAAAACAAAAAACAAAAAAGCAACACTCAGATGGACACTCCCCGCTTGTCCATTGATAATATGATACCACGTTGATGATTGTTCCATACCTTTGGCCTGCTGCGTACAAATGTGAGCCGGCTGATGTTTATTTTTGGAGTTTTGAAAAAGATTGCATCCCTCTACCCCATTATTGAGCTTCACAGAAATTGCTTTCCATTCCAATGTTTGATGCTTTCTTTTGTGATGGACTGAAATTTGAACTTCGACTCCACGAAATGACATTAGCCATCAAGAAGCGAGCATGCGGATAAATCGATGCGTAGCGGCGTCAATGGCTCCGCGCGGCCGTTGTACGATGCACGTGAAAAAGGTGGTCGGGGCTCTATAAACTGCACCTCCGCCACCCAGCGGTCTTCTGCTCGCTGCGTAAGGTGACAAGGAGTGCTTGCTTTTCTTTCCGTCCCGCCTCAGACCGGACCTGATCGACTTTGACAAGCTGAAGAAGTCCAACGCGCACTACAACCTGCAGAACGCCTTCAACCTGGCCGAGCAGCACCTGGGCCTCACCAAGCTGCTCGACCCCGAAGGTCAGCCGCGCCGCGCCGCTGACGATGGCAATTTTCACCCTTTCACTCCTAATGATCACCTTTAGTGAATTCATCGGTCGTGACGATAAGGAGCTCTTTAAAAGTGCCCCCCCACCCCCGCCCCCCGCGTTTAATCTTGAATGTTATGCAAATGCAGCTTCCCGTATGCCTGCCAATACTTTGGAGTAAGCGTGCGTTCCCGTTAGCCAGCGCTAGATGAGGTCGTGTTGTGGAAACGTCGCTCACTTCGGGGTCTCGTCCTCTCGCGGCAGACATCAGCGTGGACCACCCGGATGAGAAGTCCATCATCACCTACGTGGTCACTTACTACCACTACTTCTCCAAGATGAAGGCCCTCAAGGTGGAGGGCAAGCGCATCGGCAAGGTGAGCGCACAGCACGCTCAATGATGATGACTTAACTGCGGTGTCCGATTTAAAAAAGAAAAAAGAAAAATCATAATAGCTGCGCGGGACTGTAAGCAGGTGCTTGGCGGGCTTATGCGTTTTTTGCGCGCAGGTTCTGGACAACGCCATCGAGACGGAGAAGATGGTGGACAAGTACGAGTGTTTGGCCTCGGAGCTCCTGGAGTGGATCGAGCAGACCATCATCATCCTCAACAATAGAAAGTTTGCCAACTCGCTGGTGGGCGTCCAGCAGCAGCTGCAGGCCTTCAACACCTACAGGACGGTGGAGAAGCCCCCAAAGTGCGTTGCCTTCGGAAGAAACCGATAACTCCTTTAGGGCTGAGTATTTTGGTGACAAAAGTCTGACAACCAGCCCGTATAGAATGCTAAAGATTGTTCTCTCCACTCTTTTGACCTTCAAAAAGTCTTCCTTTTTGATCTTCATGCGCTTCAATTTCCGGTCTGAAAAATAAATCGGCCCGCGCTTGCTCGCTTGTGTGCGCAAAGGTTCACGGAGAAGGGCAACCTGGAGGTTCTGCTGTTCACCATCCAGAGCAAGATGAGGGCCAACAACCAGAAGGTGTACACACCTCGCGAGGGAAAACTCATCTCGGACATCAACAAGGTAGCCACGCCCACTCCGACGTCATCGCTCCCCATTCAGTGACGGGCCGCGCATTTGGCACCTGGACCTCCGGTGGGGACTTTTGTCACGCCAGTGCACCGTCAATGCTCGGCAGAGAGGCATTGCCGTACGCTTGAAACATTACGAAACGCTCTCAGTGAGGTGGGGGGGGGGGGGGGGCAATGACTACAGTTGGGATGGACCGAAAAATGGATGCACGTGCTTCGAACAGCTTTCCGCGCTGAACTTGCGGATCAATGCACCAAACTCTGTAGCGTGACAGGCGCGTTTCTGGCAGGCGTGGGAGCGTCTGGAGAAGGCGGAGCACGAGCGCGAGTTGGCGCTGAGGACGGAGCTGATTCGCCAGGAGAAACTGGAGCAGCTGGCTCGCCGCTTCGACCGCAAGGCGGCCATGCGGGAGACCTGGCTGAGCGAAAACCAGCGGCTGGTCTCGCAGGTGACGGACGCCACTCCACGACGGGGGGGCGGCGCCCCGCGATGGGGGCGGGCCGTTTTCAGCGTGCGCGTGTGTCGGCTCCCGCAGGACAACTTCGGCTTCGACCTCCAGGCGGTGGAGGCGGCCACCAAGAAGCACGAGGCCATCGAGACGGACATCGCCGCTTACGAGGAGCGCGTTCAGGTGCCTGCGCCGTGGCTCGCGCTACCGCTGAAAATGAAATCTCCACAAAAAAAAAAAATTCCCCCCCAAATCACAATAGTGTCTTATTTTTACTTTTGTCAAACTTTATCCTTGGAAAGCAGTCTTTCTTTTTTAATCGTCCAACTTTAGGAATACAACATCGATCCGTTTTTTTTGGTTTTTTTAAATAAATAATTCGCCTAATTGCAACCGTTGCTCATCGTCTTGGAAATTGGAAGACCAAGGTTTTGTTTTTTTGGGTGCTACTCGGTGTAAAAAGAGAAGCACCGTTGTAGGTCATCTCCCCGATCAAAGTCCAAGGCGTTGTTTTGTGGTGGTGGCGGTTTGCGCCGCAGGCGGTGGTGTCGGTGGCCAAGGAGCTGGAGGCGGAGAGCTACCACGACATCAAGCGCATCGCGGCCAGGAAGGACAACGTGATCCGCCTGTGGGAGTACCTGCTGGAACTCCTCAAGGCGCGCAGGCTGAGGCTGGAGCAAACGCTGGGCATGCAGAGGGTCTTCCAGGAGATGCTCTACATCATGGACTGGATGGACGAGATGAAGGTGCCTCGATGAATCATTTGACTAAAACCCAGCGAGCGCTCACGTTGACTGACGCTTTGGACGTTTGGGGGCGCAGATGCTGCTGCTGTCCCAGGATTACGGCAAACACCTCCTGGGTGTGGAGGACCTGCTGCAGAAGCACGCCTTGGTGGAGGCGGACATCGCCATCCAGGCCGACCGGGTCCGCAACGTCAACGCCAACGCGCAGAAGTTTGCCAACGACTCCGACGGTGAGACTGAACCTTTCCTCGGAGTCTTGCGGAAAGGTCAAAAGCTAACTCCTCTTCTTCTTCCTCGTCAGGGTACAAACCCTGCGACCCTCAGGTCATCAGGGAACGCGTGGCCCACATGGAATTCTGCTACCAGGAACTCAGCCAGCTGGCGGCCGAGCGGCGAGCACGCCTGGAAGAGTCGCGCCGCCTCTGGAAGTTCTTCTGGGAAATGGCCGAAGAGGTTCGTGTCGTTTTGAGCGAGCCGCCAGCCGCGATTTTGCGCGCGGCGTCTGGCCTTCGGACACCGGTTGTCATGACCGGTTGCGACCAGTTTTTGTTGCTTTTCAAGAGTTTCTGAGGGGGGCCGTAACTCGTTAGCATGAGTTGTTGACCACCCGGAAGTCATTTTCGTTAGTTGCTGAGCCCCCACAAATTGTTCTTGTTAGTTGCGGTGACTTTTTAACTCATTCATTACCAACCAGTTCCGGACCAAGTAGGAAAAGACGTTTAAAAACGTCTTTGGGAGTGAATGAGTTAATCTTTTTCATCATTTTTAGTTATTGAGTGTGTGCAACCAGTTGGTGTGGGTTTGCTCATCACTGCGGCTAGTTTTCATGAGTTTCCGGACGCCTGCAACGACTGTCGTTTTCACGTTGTTTGCGATGCACGTCCGGCAGGAGGGCTGGATCCGCGAGAAGGAGCAGATCCTCTCCTCGGAGGATTGCGGCAAGGACCTGACGGGCGCCCTGCGGCTGCTGAGTCAGCACAAGGCCTTTGAGGACGAAATGAGCGGACGCGCCGCCCACCTGCAGCAGACCATCAAGCAGGGGGAGCAGCTGGTGGCCGACAAGCACTTTGGGGCCGACAAGATCCGGGAACGCATCGGGGACATCCAGGTGAAGAAACCAAACGGGCTGACGAATGAAAAGAGATCGGCCGGATTGATTCTCAGACTTTTTTTTGTTTCTTTTTTTGTGCGGCGGTGCACTTGGCAGGATCAGTGGGCGGCGTTGGAGCGACTCTCGGCTGTCCGCAAATCTCGCCTGCAGGAGGCGTGCAACCAGCACCAGTTCCAAGTAAGAGGCTCCGGTCCTCCGGGGCTCCTCTTGGTACGCAACGCGTGACTGTTGTGTCTCGTCGCAGGCGGACGCCGACGACATGGACACGTGGATGTTGGACGCCCTGCGCATCGTGTCCAGCGTGGACGTGGGCCACGACGAGTTCTCCACGCAGGCGCTGGTGAAGAAGCACAAGGACGTGGCCGAGGAGATCGCCAGCTACCGGCCCGTCATCGACGCCCTGCACGAGCAGTCGCGCACGCTGCCGTCCGAGAAGGCCGACTCCCAGGAGGTGAGTTGCGGGCTCAAAGTGAGGCGGGCACGTGACGTCCTTCCGCATCATAACCGCGCCACCCGCTGGCTTCCGACGTATTAGCGCGCGTCAAATATTTTTGAGAGTCATCTCGAGGTCTTGTCGGCCGGAAAGCGTGACTTGTGGCTCGCGTGCGCGCCGGCAGGTGCAGAGCCGTCTGGCGGGCATCGAGGAGCGCTACAAGGAGGTGGTGGAGCTGGCGCGCCTGCGCAAGCAGGCGCTGCAGGACGCGCTGGCCTTGTACAAGATGCTGAGCGAGGCCAACGCCTGCGAGCTGTGGATCGACGAGAAGGAGCAGTGGCTCAACAGCATGGACATCCCCGACAAGCTGGAGGACCTCGAGGTGGTCCAGCACCGGTGAGCCGCTTTAACGGCTTTGGGTTGAACTCTCAAAACAATTGATGATATACCGTGCGCCTTTTTTAATCGCAACGAACAAAAGTATGGTTTTTCACGATGCACGCTGGCTGGTTTATTTGCGCAGGTTTGAGAGTTTGGAGCCCGAGATGAATAATCAGGCGTCGCGGGTCGCCGTCGTCAACCAGGTCGCCAGGCAACTCATCCACAGCGGCCATCCCGGCGAAAAGGAAATCAAGTCCCAGCAGGACAAACTCAACACCAGGTAACATGGCTGCCGAAGGCCACGCTCGAGTCCACGTGGCGGCCGCGCCGGAGTTTCAAGTGGGTCGAGATCCAAGAGCCCGAGGATGTTCTTTTTTTTTTTTTTTTTTGTCAGGTGGAGTCAGTTCCGCGACTTGGTGGATCAGAAGAAGGAAAGTCTGAGCTCCGCCTTGGGAGTGCAGAATTACCATCTGGAGTGTAACGAGACCAAGTCCTGGATCAGGGAGAAGACCAAGGTACACCGAACGCCATCAACATTTCATATCTCCCCAAGATAATTTGCCCCAAAGAAATACAAATACGCCCACTCAAAAAAACTGGAGAAACCCTAGAAACTAAACCTCGGGACCCTCCCCCAAGGTGATCGAGTCCACCCAGGAGCTGGGCAACGACCTGGCCGGCGTCATGGCGCTGCAGAGGAAGCTGACGGGCATGGAGCGAGACCTGGCCGCCATCGAGGACAAGCTCGGCGACTTGGCCAAGGAGGCCGAGCGCTTGTCCTCGGAACACCCGGAACAATCCGAGGCCATCAAAGGACGCCTGGACGAGATCACCGGCGTGTGGGAGGAGATGAAGGTGCGTCCTTCGCCCCCGCTTCACCATAAACCTCCACATTTCCCTCACCGTTTTCAATTGGAAAGAATGTGTGATTTGACGCGGGCGGGCGCGTGGTTTCAGGGCACCATGAAGAACCGCGAGGAGTCGCTGGGCGAGGCCAGCAAGCTGCAGCAGTTCCTGCGCGAGCTGGACGACTTCCAGTCGTGGCTGTCGCGCACGCAGACGGCCATCGCGTCCGAGGACATGCCCAACACGCTGGCCGAGGCCGAGAAGCTGCTGGGCCAGCACGAGGCCATCAAGAACGAGATCCGCAACTACGAGGAGGACTACCAGAAGATGCGCGACATGGGCGAGATGGTGACGCGCGGCCAGACGGACGCGCAGTACATGTTCCTGCGCCAGCGGCTGCAGGCGCTCGACACGGGCTGGAACGAGCTGCACAAGATGTGGGAGAACAGGCGCAACCTCCTGTCGCAGTCGCACTCCTACCAGCTCTTCCTCAGAGACACCAAGCAGGCCGAGGCCTTCCTCAACAACCAGGTAAGCCCGCCCGCCGCAGCTCCGCCCACTTACCATCTAGGAATGAAGCCGCTTCCTCTCACGCCGTCGGCGCGCGTGCGTGTTGCAGGAGTACGTGCTGGCCCACACGGAGATGCCGACCACGCTGGAGGGCGCCGAGGCGGCCATCAAGAAGCAGGAGGACTTCATGACCACCATGGACGCCAACGAGGAGAAGATCAGCGGCGTGGTGGACACGGGGCGGCGGCTGGTCGCCGACGGCAACATCAACACCGAGCGCATCCAGGACAAGGTGGACTCCATACACCAAAGGTCCGCCACCCATTCTTGTTATACGTTGACTCGACGTTTTTTAGCTCGTTTGTTTGGGCATGTCCCGATCACGCTTTCTTTGGTATTAAGTGTGTGCAAATACGGAGTCCCAATCCGATACTTAGGCAATACGGGAAGAAGGGAAAAAAAAAAGCGTGCGTCAGACTTTTCTAAAATTAAAAAAAATTAAGAAATACACGTAAAACATGCTTTTACATCACTTTGGATGTTTTATGTTCCAGCATTCCACCAAATCAGTGCCAATTGCTTTTCTTAACACTATCCAAAATAAACTCAACATTTTATATTTTTCTTCTTTTGTTTGAGTTTTAGTTTTTTGTGCCCTTCCCAGACTTGTCATTGTGTTTTGTCCCGAAACCCGTTGTGGGGGTTTTTAGCCTTCCGGTGATCAAAAAGAGGAACGATAGCAATGCAATTTACGAATGTTACTTCTGAATCAATTTCAAAGTGCGGCACGCTTGCTGAAAATGTTTCCCCCGTCAGGCACAAGAAGAACCGAGCGGCAGCCAGCGAACTCCTCATGAGACTGAAGGACAACCGAGACCTGCAGAAGTTCCTACAGGACTGCCAGGAGGTGAGCGGGTGCATGCGCGCGGACCTTTTGTTTTATTGGGGGGCGGGGGCGTTGCCGTTTGTTGGCTAATGCCGATGCGTTGCGCTCAGCTGAGCTTGTGGATCAACGAGAAGATGCTGACGGCTCAGGACATGACGTACGACGAGGCGCGCAACCTGCACAGCAAGTGGCTCAAGCACCAGGCCTTCATGGCCGAGCTGCAGTCCAACAAGGAGTGGCTGGACAAGATCCAGAAGGTCAGTCCAAAGAAAACCCGCCGGCTTCTCGCGCCGCGACAACGTCGCGTGACGCGGTGTCGCCTTGTGCCACGGCAGGACGGCGAGGCGCTGATGGCGGAGAAGCCCGAGACGGAGGCCATGGTGCGCGAGAAGCTGGCGGCGCTGAAGAAGATGTGGGAGGAGCTGGAGTCCAGCACGCAGACCAAAGCCAAGTGTCTGTTTGACGCCAACAAGGCCGAGCTCTTTACGCAGAGCTGCGCCGACCTGGACAAGTGGCTGGCCGGCCTGGACGCGCAGCTGCAGTCGGACGACTACGGCAAAGACCTCACCTCCGTCAACATCATGCTCAAGAAGCAACAGGTGGCGCCCCGACATCTCGCAAACATTTTCCGCGGCTCCGATTCAGGCCGAGACGCGGCCGACGCAAGCGTCGCGTTCGCGCGATTTCTCCGGCTACCGAGCCTCCCCCCCGACCCGGGCTGACGACGCGCTTCCTCGTGGTGCCGGCAGATGCTGGAGAGCCAAGTGGAGGTGAGGCAGAAGGAGGTGGACGAGCTGCAGAGTCAGTCGCAGGCGCTGAGTCAGGAGGGCAAAGGCTCGGACGAGGTGGACGGCCAGCGCAGGAGCGTGGAGAGCAAGTTTGGCGCTCTGCGGGCGCCGCTCCAAAGTCGCCGCGACAACCTGATGTCGTCCCGCGAGATCCACCAGTTCAACCGCGACGTCGAGGACGAGATCGTACGACGCAACTTGATTTTCTTTGAGCCCGACTTCTCCTTCACTTCCTTTTCTCTTTCTCGCTTCTTAACCTACTTTGGGTTCTTCCTCGTCTCCTTGTCGTCCTTCTCAGCACTTTTGCTCTTTTCCTTCTCCTCCTCTGCTTCTCCTTGCCCGCTTGCTGCTTCTTTGCCCCTCTTCCGTCACCCTCACCTTCTTTTCCACGCCTCCTTTTCATCTTCTCATCTTTATCTTCTTCCCTCTGTACTTCTCTTTTGATTCTTGTCTCCATCTTTCCTGCTTCTTCTCCTCCTCTTTGTCCAACTCCTTTTGTTTCTTCCTCCTGTCCTCGCCCCCCCCCCCCCCCCCCTTGACCTTCTCGTTGTGCTCGGCGTCTTTTGCAGCTGTGGGTGGAGGAGAGGATGCCCTTGGCCACGTCCACGGACCACGGCCACAACCTCCAAACAGTGCAGCTCCTTATCAAGAAGAACCAGGTAGGAATCTCATCTCATCTCGTCGTCCCGTCTTCCCCTCGAGCGAAAGGAACGAGAGTTGCCCGCCTTCCCCGTCCCTCTAGACGCTCCAGAAGGAGATCCGGGGCCACCAGCCGCGCTACGACGACATCTTTGAGCGCAGCCAGCACATCCTGCGGCAGGAGCGGCCCACGGGCCAGCTGATCCGCCGGCGTCTGGCGGAGCTGCGCTCGCTGTGGGAGCAGATCCGCCAGGAGACGGAGAAGCGCCACGCCCGCCTGAGCGAGGCGCACGAGGCGCAGCAGTACTACTTTGACGCCGCCGAGGCCGAAGCCTGGATGAGCGAGCAGGAACTCTACATGATGTCCGAGGAGAAGGCCAAGGTGGGCTCCCGATGCCTCTCGCTAACGTCAGCGTGCCGGCACGCGGCACGCGTGCGTCAAACAAACCAAAAAAATTCCGCCGAAAAAGGATGTTGAGCAGAGCGGCGTCGTTTGGAACAAAAATCTGCATAATAGTCCAAAATAGTCCAGATAAGTGAACGCGAATGCACCCAAAAACGTGTTCTCGACTCATTTGAAGAGCAAATCAACGTTAGCGGCCCAGCGAGTCTTTTTTTTTTTCATTCATTCCATTCAAGCGGGGGGGGGGTGCTTTCAGGACGAGCAGAGTTCGGTGGCCATGTTGAAGAAGCATCAGATCCTGGAGCAGGCGGTGGAGGATTACGCCGACACCGTCCACCAGCTGTCCGCCACGAGCCGAGGCCTGGTGGCCGCCGAACACCCCGACAGGTAGCCCCCCCCCGCATCGTAGACCGACCGGCAACGGCGATTGGCGCTCGCTGACGGGCGCGGCCGCGCCGCTCCCGCAGCGAGCGCATCGGCATGCGTCAGTCGCAGGTGGACAAGCTGTACGCCGGACTGAAGGATCTGTCGGAGGAGCGGCGGGGCAAGCTGGACGAGCGCTTCCGCCTCTTCCAGCTCAACCGGGAAGTGGACGACTTGGAGCAGTGGATCGCCGAGAGGGAAGTGGTGGCCGGCTCGCACGAGCTCGGGCAGGACTACGAGCACGTCACTGTGAGTTTTGAGCTCACAAAGAAAAAAAAAATTTAAAAATTCCTTCACGAGCCCATTTTTGGCATTTGAAAATATCTCTTGGCTCTTCCTCCGTGAGATTTGGGGGCGGGCACTCGCAAGCGCGCACGCACTGGGAGTGCTTTCGTGGCTGTCCGCAGATGCTGCAGGAGCGCTTCCGAGAGTTCGCCCGCGACACGGGCAACATCGGGCAGGAGCGCGTGGACGGCGTCAACCGTCTGGCGGACGAGCTGATCAACGCGGGCCACGGCGACGCGGCCACGGTGGCCGAGTGGAAGGACGGCCTGAACGAGGCCTGGGCCGACCTGCTGGAGCTGATCGACACGCGCACGCAGATCCTGGCCGCCTCCTTCGAGCTGCACAAGTTCTACCACGACGCCAAGGAGATCCTGGCGCGAGTGCTGGACAAACACAAGAAGCTGCCCGAGGAGCTGGGCCGAGACCAGAACACGGTGGAGACGCTGCAGAGGATGCACACCGCCTTCGAGCACGACATCCAAGCGCTCGGCACGCAGGTGGCGCGATCGCTCCGCAAATCCCTTCGGGCACAAATATTCCCCTGAAATATGCCATGCAAATATCTGAAAACTATGACACAGAAAGAGACAAAAAAAAAAAAATCTGAATTCCTTTTTTTTCTTTTTTCGTTGCCCGCCGCCCCTTTTGCAGGTGCGTCAGCTTCAAGAGGATGCCGTCCGTCTGCAGTCGGCGTACGCGGGCGACAAAGCGGACGACATCCAAAAGCGGGAAGGAGAGGTTAGCCGAAACGAACGCCGCGCCCGCCCGCGGGCAGACGCAGCTCACTCGCTCGATTAGAAGCCGGAGAAAACGTCACTCGGTTGACGCGCTCAGATTTCGCACATCATTCGAGACGGGCTCCCCAAAAAAGGCGACGTCATCATAGGAAAGGATGAGGATGATGATGATGATGATGAAGACGGTGTGTTGCGACCACTGTTGGCCGTATTCAGTTTGTTTTCTCGCCCTTCCTTTCCGTCCTGTCCCTGCAGAAGCGAAAGGGAGAGGTGAGACTTGAGCGGCTTCTTTGGCTTTGCATCAGTGTGGCTGCGCCGCCTCATCTTCCGCATCAAATAGAAACGCTTTCTTCTTTGTACTCGGACTAAAATGATGCATTTTAGTCACAGTTGCGCTTCCGCTTGGTCGTGCTGGTCTGTACAAAAAACAATGTACACTTTGACAGCGGTGTGCTGGATTTACTTTTTTTTTTTTTTTTTTTAAATAGGAGAGAGTTCCCCCTTTGGCGCCACCTGCAGGTAGAAGCAAACACTTGCAAATGGGCCGATGGATTTGCGACCTTAAACGCTTTCTTGCTCCACGCACACATTTATCTGCACTCGAGTGAGCGTCTATAAAAGCGAAATGCTGCCAGGCCGGGGGGAACATTTGACTGCGTAGCGGTTCGGTTTTATCCTGTCAGCTTTTTGGTACTGACACTCTTCACGTGAACACGAGTTGATTGTCAACTTTAAAGCGAGTACATAACAATGCGCTTCATAAATAGGTCTTTTGTTTTGCGGAACGGCCCCCCACAAGCCTCTACCACCGAATGGGGGCGTCCTCTGGGCCAAGTGCATTTCATTTGTTCACCGCTCGACAATGCATTTTCATGGTCAGTTGCGCGTCGGCAGCTTTGACTTCTCTCATCTCATGTCATACTCGCTAAAAGCGTAGCGCGGTGAAATCCGAAACCGAGCTACCCCTGTTCTACTTGGCAAAACATTCGCACGTTTGGATTATTTTGGAGCCTTGCGACCTTGAAATGTCATGAAAATAATTGCTGCCATCTGCTGTAAGGCGCTTTGGGACCGCTGGAGCTGTCGTGAAAGCGCTTCATGATTCGAGATGTCTCGTATTGTCAACATTTGCGACTTTTGGCCGCGGCAGTGAATGTTGCGCTTTGGTTAGTTTTCGTTGGCCGGACGTTGGCTTATAATGTCCTTGTCGTCCGTTCCCCTGCGCCAAGTAGGCCGCTTAAATGTTGGGCGAGCGATTGCGATCTTGCCATATTGTCTTCCATAAACGCACTGCGCCACAGGACGTCGTGTTGTGTGCGCATGCGTTTCCTTTGAACAACTCATTCCATTCACATTACAACTTGCATTTGGTTTTTGTAATGTGAACAGCCCCTCCCCCCCCCCCCCCTTAAAAAAAAACAATGCCATTTTCCCAAAACGTGGGCACCCTGTCCTGCCGTGTGACTGGAGCCTCCGTGGCAGAAAACTGGTCTTCATCATCATATCCCAAACGCTAAATGGCAACATGGCGACGTGGACTTGATTCGGTTTCACGTTGACTAAGAAACAAAACAAAAGAAATCAATCCGTCAATTGGGATCATCATCGTTCTCGATCAGACTTCCTTTTATGGTCGTAGCCGACATGATGATGTACACTTCTGTGACTTTGACCGACAGCGGTCGACCGGATGTGACGCCGCCGTCGGGCGGCCCGACGAGCGCGTGCAGCTGAGCCGTTGCCGCTTCTCAACGTACCCGTTGCGTCGTGTGCGTGCGTGCGTGCGTGCGTGTGCGCTCTTCAGGTTCTGGAGGCGTGGAAGAACCTTCTGGAGGCGGCCGAGTGCCGTCGAGGAAAGCTGGCCGACACGGGAGACAAGTTCCGCTTCTTCAGTCTGGTGCGAGACCTCATGCTGTGGATGGACGACGTCATCAGACTCATCGACGCGCAGGAGAATCCCCGGTACAACCCGCAGCACACTCGCTTGAGTACCGGTCAAATTCTCTTGACGTTAAAAAATGTTCTCGTGAAACTAGAAGGGCTCATCTACGCTCACGTTTGCCGGCACCCACGTCACTCACCGACTGTGGCTCTGCCTTTTAAAGCTGCACACAATCAAAGTCACAGGTAACGTGATGTGGAACTATCCGACCTCAAGTGGACAAAAATCGTACCCGCAGTCACATTTTGTGGAGAATATTTATCCCGATTCCTTGCTGGAATAATCGGATCGAAAAATATCGCAGAGCTTGCGGCTCACTTAAAGCGCAAGCGTAACAGATGCGTTTACAGTAGGTGAGAGTATTTGAGGTCTCGGGTGACATCCCAGCACGGGTGGTTGGCGTTGCCGTAGTAACGCCCGCGGTGGCGTGTCGTCGTGTAGCGACGTGTCGTCAGTGGAGCTGCTGATGAACAACCACCAGGGCATTAAGGCCGAGATCGACGCGCGCAACGACAGCTTCACCGCCTGCATCGAGCTGGGAAAGTCTCTCCTGGCCAGGAAGCACTACGCCTCCGACGAGGTGCGTCCGCCGCCGCCGCCGCCTTCCGCTCGTAAAAAATCCCCCGTCTGGCGTGTTCGCTCTCCAAATGCTGAATTTGTGCTCGGAGTTTAGGCAGCAAATGTAGCCGGGAAACAACTTGCGCGTTACAACGTGTGTGTGCGCATGTCCTCAGATCAAAGAAAAGTTGCTGCAGTTGACGGACAAGCGGAAAGAGATGATTGACAAGTGGGAGGACCGGTGGGAGTGGCTCCGACTGGGTGAGTGAGGCCTGGCGCCCAATCGCGGCAGCCGCCGAGCTTGTCGCTGACGCCGGTTGGCTTTGCCTTGCGCGCACGCGTGCAGTGCTGGAGGTGCACCAGTTCTCACGGGACGCGGGCGTGGCCGAGGCCTGGCTCCTGGGCCAGGAGTCGTACTTGTCCAGCCGCGAGATGGGACAAAGCGTGGACGACGTGGAGAAACTCATCAAGAGGCACGAGGCCTTCGAGAAGTCGGCCGCCACCTGGGAGGAGCGCTTTGCCGCCTTGGAAAGGTTGACCACGGTGAGACTCGCGTCCAATTATTTCCACCTCGGTCGGCCATGTTGATTCCAAGATGGGCTTGGAAGCGACTCGCCTGTCGCCTCGGAAACCATTTGCCTGAAAAGTCAGCGCCGCTCTGCAGAGCGAAAGTGCGCGCGGCCTCATGCGTGTGCCCTCGTGCTCTCAGATGGAGCTGCTGGAAGTGAGAAGAAGGCAAGAGGAGGAAGAGAGCAAGAAGCAGCCGGCGGCGGCGGAAGCCACGGCCGCCGCGCAACCAAGGTGAGCGCAACCCACCCGTCGATGGCGCTTCCTCCGCCGGAACGGATGCTCAAAAGTGGCAACCGGAAGCATCGAGATTTTGTGGGGTCAGCGTCATGTTGTTGACGTGTACGCGTGTGTTGTTTTTGTGCCTTCAGGGAAGGCGAGGTGGCGAGTCAGAACGGGCCGAGCAGCGAGCCGGACTCCGCCAGGGTTAGTTACCGCTCGCCCGCCTACCAGCAATACTCCAACACTCGCAAGCTGCACACGCGCAGACACGCACCCCGGCAATAGACAGACGGGCGGAGAAACGCATTACGCTGGGAAATCCTCATTTAACGTCGACCCGTTGAGACGTGCGCTCAAAAAAAAAAAAAAAAAAGATCCAGGAAGCCAAAAGAAAGAGACGGAAGGAAAGTCTGCTGAGAAGACACTTTTGGGGAGCCATTTATTATTTTTTTTTGCAAGGTGAATCCCAGAAACCTTGAAGCGAACCTTTTATTCAAATATTACAAATGAGTATAGAATCATTATCAAAAGTGTTTTTATTTTTTTTAGCAATCTTGTTGAGAAGCAAAGCTAAATTGAATTTTTAAAATTTTTTTTAAGAAAGCTCAGATCTGCCACCTGGTAATTTTGAGAGCATTTATTGTGCGGACCTCGAAAGTCGGGACTCGATTTAACATTTGCGCTATAAATATATTTTGAAGCTCCCAGGCCACACCTCCTCGCCAACACCTGCCGTAGCACGCGCTTAATCGTTTCCGGTGAAGCGCCTCAGCGGCCCCGAGCTGCTCCCAATTGCGAGCGGGAGGCGACGTGAGCCTAGCGAAGCTTTTTGGGACCATCTCGGCAGTTTTTTCTTCCTCCGCTTTCTTTTGGCGGCCGTCTCGGCGGCGAGGTGCAAAATGTGAGCTATTTGAAAAGACGGCCGACGATATGAAGATGAATTTCATGCATTCCCTGAAAAGTGATGCTGGAGTCAGAAAAGGGTTGGAGTTTTTTTCTCATTATTTTCTTTGGGGTGGGGAGGGGGGTCACTCGTGTATGCGCATGCACACAACACACCGATTCGCATCCATTCCCCTCCTTCATTTGTTTTGCCTTTTCTTTTTCTTCTTCTTTGCCCCCCCCCCCAGGCCCACCCCCCTGTCCCCCTGTCCACTCAACTCTTAATGTCCTTTCTTCTTCTCTACATTCTCCTGTACAAACTCGTCACCACGTGACCCCCAGCAGACATTTTAAAGGGCACACCCCACCCGCCGCGAGTAATTCGCATCCGCCATCGTTGGCCGCAAATAAAAAACAAAACCTGCCACTTTGAAGCGTCAATAAAAGTCCCAAGGAACCATATGCAGCGTCGCTATTTTACACTGACAAATCGTCGTCCTCTTCACCATAATCTTGTGCGTGTGTTTATTTGTTAGTTTTTTTTATGACATTCCGCCTACCCCCCCCCCGTGCTGGTCATTGTTGTTGTCGTATCATCCACATCATCGTCATCATCATTTGAAAATGTTTCATTGTGTCATTGTCTTTCTTTTTCTTTTCCTGTTGCATGTGGACACGTCACCTCCACTAACCAACACAATAAAACGTGTCAACTGTCACAATCCAAACGCCACCCTGCACTTGATGTTGCTTTCTGTGTCACGTGTGTGTTGTGTGTGTGTGTGCCAGTCATTAGCATTTAGCTTAGCATTCTGGAGAAAGAAAACTATTTTAATCTTGCTAATGTGTGTGTGTGTGTGTGCGCATATGTCGTAAAGTGTTTTTTATTCTGTTGCACTTTTTTGTTTTTTTGTTTTTTTTTCCTCCCCACATTTGAAAACAGTTCTTGTGTGTCTTGTTTGCAGGTGTTGTGCATATTGAACATAAACTTTGCAAAGTTATTTGTAAAATGCAGTCCCATGAAAGGAAGGAAGGTTGACAAGTACATTTCGACGGAGCCCCGGACATGATAATTGACACAAAAAAAAAACCTTTGTGCGCGCGAATTATTATTCGTGCACATGAAGTGGCGCTGATCCCTGATTGGACAAGAGGGTCAACAAATTGAGCGCACCTTCACCGACTCGCTTCTCACTGACCTAATCGGTGCCTTCAAATACCCGTAAATTCTTACATCTGACGTTTTAATTTTATATTACCATGCAGTAGTGATATTATGACGCACAAAAAAAAAGTTTCATTGGACAACTGTCAAGGAGAGTGACGGGAAAGCTCGTTTGTCGCTTGTCTCGTCAACATCTCGTTTTGCTCAGTCTCATGTGAACGCCTTTGCTTTTTTGTCTCCATTTCATCATCATCATCAATATGACTTCTTCTCAGCTCAACTCAACTCGTGTATTTCGAGAGCATTTTAAAACAGCCACCGCAGTTGACCAAGTGCTGCACGTGGAGCAAAAATTAAATCGTACAACTAGAAATGAAAAACGGAGACAGTAGAAAGCATAAAAAGAGCAAGACTAAAAATCAAGTTTTATGCTGAGTCAAAAGCCAAAGGGAAAAAAAAAAAACTTCCAGTCGCCAAAGCCGCAAAAAAGGAATCTCTCAATAATCGCCATCGTCCTAGCCAGTAGTTGGTCCCAAACGTGAGCTTCGAAGAACCCTCAGAAAACTCGATTAGCCCTGGATAAACGCCAGCCCAAGGTGGTGGTCAAGATCCGTTGTTAGTCATCCAAGATCCAAGTCACCAAGCCTTCCTTTTCTCCCGGGAACGGTCGCGGGTAAGATGGCCGGATTGGTCGGCAGTCAGTCCCAGGGCCCGTACAGAGTCAGGCGAGCGGGAAGTCGAGCCGCGCGGCGCCATCACCGACTTGACTAGTTTGCTAGCAAGTCGCCCGCAGCTCGCCCCAAGTTTGGCTTCGGGAAACTTTTGGGCCGAGGTCCCGCTCCAGCAGGAAGCAGGATTGGTCTCCCCCTCCGCTCCCCCGGTCCGGGCCGACCCAGCGACAACCCGAAGCGCTTAGCGTGGTAACCGAGCGACCGACGAGTGGATTGGCACCGGCTTGTCGTGGGCGTGGCCGTGGTGTGCTGCGGTTGCGAGCGATTGCGCTTGACTGGGATTTGATTGTTTTGCCGCCTTGCATGACCTCACTGCATGAGCTACTCACCTACTCACTCTCCTCCTTTCACGTCTTCAACAAGGGAAAACTTTTCCTCGGCTGCCAGCGGGGTCACACCCCCACCCCAATGCGGCTAACCCGGATGAAACATAGACTGAGACAAAAGTAGGACTGAATTTAGCTAAATCTGGATTCGGTTTGTTCTGTGCCAGGACGAACGCTGGACTCGAGCAGGATGACACTTGCGCCTTGAATCGAGTGATTTGAACTCGACTCAACCTGGATTGAAACGGGATCGAATCGGGTCTCAACTCGGATTAAATTTGAACTAAAATATGTGAATTCAGGACTGAACTAGAATTACGATAAAAGTGGATAAAATATTCAATCGAGTGCTTAGTCCAGCCATTACCCATCAAAGGATCAGATTTAAACAGTGACTACAACTGGAGTGTGCCGAGACAAAGAAACGACTGGGATAATTCTTGAAATCGGAGTCAACTTGAATTATTCCAGTCATGAAGCAGAACTCGACCAGGATGAAACCAGGACTAAACCTGCATTAAGCATGAACTAAACATGAACTGTAGCTGGACCAAACTGGGACCGGACTAAAAATTGGTTGAACCAGTCGATAAAAAAGAAAATCGGTCCTGAACAATAATAAACTAAACGTGAACTGTGGCTGAACTCAACGGGGACTGCACTAATCCTTGGTTAAACCAGTCTTGAACCTAAACTGCCCCAAAAAAGAAAAACATTTAAAAATCAGTCCTGGACCTTAATGAAAGCTGATTGAAGTAAAACCGGATTCATTTGGCTGTTAATTGCAAATGCAAAACCCAGAACCGGAGTAATCCCGGATTCAACCGGAACTAAACCGGGATGAATTAAGTGGTCCAGCAGGAAGGGTCCATTGTCCCACGCGCAACCTTCTGGATCTTTGGTGCCGATGTTTGGCGTGCCTCCGTGGCAACGCTGTGATTGTGCTGTGCTCTGCATGCTCTCGCTCTCAATCAGCCCAAACAAACCAATCGTTCCAAATCTTGCTCCTAACCATCTCAATCATCCGGCGCGGGTGCCGACGCGGACCCTGACCCGAACCCTGGCGGTGTTTCCAGGACGACGCTTGCGCCGGCGGCGAGGTGGTCAACGGCGTGTCGGAGCCAAGCCCAGCAGGGTGCCCGGGGGACGCCCGCAAAGCCAAAGCCGGCCAGCAGGCGGCCACCCTGCCCGCCAGGAGCCAGCAGGAGGCGCCCTCGGCCACTTCGCAGATGGAGGGCTTCCTGTACCGCAAGCACGAGTGGGAGGGCCACAACAAGAAGGCGTCCAGCAGGTACGCCGAGCGCCGTGGGTGGGCTAACAAGCTCTCATCGATTCCGGGAAGAAATTAGAAAACTTCAAACGATGTCGATTAGCGCGGCAGCTGTTTAGCAGCACCTCCGGACTGACATTACAATGCAAGGCGTATATTTGTCGTACTCTGCAAAATGTGGCTAGCATCACTGTGGCTTAGTTTCGGCCGGCTACGTGGCAGGGTAATGTACTGCCCCCTGGTGGCCAGGGAAAGCCGCCAAATTCCCGAATGAAGATATTTCCTTTTTTTTTTCCGGCAGGTCGTGGCACCACGTCTTCTGCGTGCTCAATCATCAGGAGCTGGGCTTCTACAAGGACCACAAGAGCGCCACGCAGGGCATCCCGTACCACGGCGAGATCCCCGTGGCGCTCCAAGACGCCGCCTGCGAGGTGGCGCTCGGATACAAGAAGAAGAAACACGTCTTCAAACTCAAGTCAGTCCGCCGGCCGCCGCCGTCGCGCCGACAACAGGCCTTTGACGGAACGTGTCTTTCAAGCAACACCTCTTTGAATCTGTGCACTTTGGGGGTTTTTGGCGTGTCTTGGGCCTTGGCTAAATCTAATTCAAGTCATTAATTTGGCACGTGCGCCTTTTGAGACGACGCGTCTTTGATTCTGTCGTATCTTTGATTCGTGGTGGCCCGTTAATAAGACAACCGTGTCTTTTGATCACTACAGAGTCACTGACGGCAACGAGTATCTCTTTCAAGCCAAAGATGACGTGAGTAGCGACCCTTTCATTTTCTCCCAGTCCCGGTTGAATCCATGTTTCAATGGGAATTGATCCCAGTCCGTGTCTATTTTTGCAGCGCTCAACCCTAGTCGAATCCTCTTTCATTGCCGGTTTGATCAAGGCGAAGTGTCGTCCGGCTTCAGTTCAGGATTAGTCACGATGTGGTCCATTTTTAATCCAGGTTCAGACCTGCTATCATCTTTCTTCAGTCCTTCTTTTAAGGAAGGGGCAAGCTAGTCTATCTTCAGTGCGAGATGAATCCTGTTTCAGTCCATGTTTAATCCACACGCCGTCCTCGTTTAGGAAAAGGATCCGTTTTGACTTGCCAATGGGAGAAGTCAAGTGAATGCTACTGCTAACGCTAACATGCTTTGTGATGTTTTTGCGGCGCAGGAGGACATGAACTCATGGATCGCCACCATCTCGGTGGCCATTTTGGGCGAGAAGGGCGAGGTGACGCCGAGTAGCCACAGCACGCCGGCGCCCGTTGCCACCGCCGCCCGCGCCCACACCATGCCGACCTCAACTGGTCGCACGGTCACCGTGCCGACTTCGGCTTCGGCCGAGGTGGCGGCGGCGGCCGAGTCCAGTCCAGGCAAACGCGACAAAGACAAGGAGAAACGCTTCAGTCTCTTCAGCAAGAAGAAATAAATTCTAGCGACTAACTCCTCTTTCCCCCTCCTCCTTCCTCTTCTTCCTCTTCCTGCTCCCGTTGGTCCCTCTGGTGCTGATTGGCTCGTCCCCGGTCGCCTGGAGGCCGTTACCACGTCAACCCAACCCTCTCGATTTTACGCCGCTCGTACTCGTAAAACATCAACTATGAAGAAGAAAAGTAAATAATAACCAATTTAGTCTCGTGTAACGTTTCCACGTTTAGCCGTCCGGACGCTCCTGCTGGGTTTCCGCCTCCTCCTCCCGGTCTTTGTCTTCTTCCTATGCGAGCCACTCCAAGTGCGTCCCTTTGGAGCCGAAAGTGTCCACTCTGTGCCTAACAACAATCCACCCTGGCTCAGAGCTTTAGTCCTGCTTAAAACTAGTTTGGGGGGATTTAGTTCAGGTTTCATTCTGGTTCAGTTCTGCTTGAGCCCTGTCTTACAACCAGAGCAATCCTGTCCTATTCAGTTCAGTGTTGTCTTAACCCACGTTTAATCCCAATTTGTCACAATTCTGGCTAGAGATAGATTGGATAGGTTTTTTTTTTTTTTTACCAGGTTCCATCTAGGTTTGGTCCTGGTTTAGTCTGGATTTAATCCTTATTTACACCAGTTTTAGTCCAGGTCTGATTTAGTCCAGATTTAAGCTTTGGTCAAATCATATTTGATCCAGGTTTGGTCCAATCCAGGTTTAAACTTTGTTTTGTCCAACATTGAATCCAGATTTGGTTCTTGTTTCTTCCAGGTTTGGGCCTGATTGAGTCCAGTAGTGACTTGACGTGAGCTTGTTGAAGGTTTTTGAGTGGTCCCGTTCTGTTGCAGTTTCATGGCGATGCTGTTTGGCCGCTGTTGGTCTTGCTTGGCTTGTGAAGCGTATGTACAAGTTGTGTATAAAAAAAAAAAAAAGTAAGAATAGTCAAAGTAATAGTCATCCGCCCTATTCTCAATTCTGCTTAATCTTCATACTGGATTGAGACCATGTTCGGTCCAGTACTGTTTTAGTTCTGGTTTAAACCTTTTGTCACAATTGAACCCAGGTTTGATCCAATTCTGGTTTGATCCCGGTTTAGTCCTGCTTCAATCCAGGTTTGCTCCTTGTTGAGTCCAGGTCTGGTTTTGTCCAGATGGAATCCTTGTTGAGACCGGGTTTCATCCCGGGTTCTATCTTAATTCCTGATTATGTACAAGTTGTGTATAAGAAAAACTAATCTTGCGTATTCTCGCCTCTGCTAATCTCCTTGGTGGACTAAAACTTTGTCAATGAAGGAAGACCAACTGACCAGAATGTTGACCTTCCTGACGAGTGCTGGCCTATCAAAACTTCGTCGTCGTCTTCTCATCACATTTAGAAGCACTAAAGTCGCTTGGCGCTGTTTGATGGTCGCTTGCTTCTTCTTTGGCTTTTCTTTGTCCTTTTTTTTTTCCCCTCCTCTCTCCTCCAATGAACTGCTGACCAGAACAAGTTCCTACTCCGCCTGGTAACAAAGCAGCCAATTAGAGGCAGCCTGGCTTTTGGGTGTGCTTGTTTTGCACACCTGACTGACAATTCTCTCTCTCTCTCTCTCTCTCCAGCGTGTAGTCTGTATGCACGCCGTGGTCACCGTAACCGTAGTAACCGGCACCGATACGTCCTTAGTTCATTGCGCACGATCAATAAATGCCACAAAGGAGGTTTTTGTGGTGAGTTGAGGGGTTATGAGGGGGTCACTGCTAGTTGAATGTGCACCTGTAGACACCCCCCTTTCCTCCCACTCCTATTTTGGTCTCTCTCTCGCTCTCTGTTCCATAACTGCAAAAAGCCATTAAAATGCTTTTAAAACCTTAAAAGCTCACTTGTTTTTTCTTGCAACTCATGACCTGTCCCTGTATGGATACATCAACGGTTTGAATGTCCAGCACACCTCTCTTAATCCATGTTCGATTCTGCTTCATTTACGTTTGAATCCTTGGTCAGTCCTGGGAGTAAACTATGGACCGTATATGGACCCTGGGCCACACCTTACTTCACCCACCTGAGCCGATCCAGCCCATAACCCTGGAGGAAGACCGCACTGCAGTAGTGCCAGTTGTCCATTTGGTGGCGGGCGGCCAAATCACTTGTCACCTTCCATCCATCCAGTATCTAAAATCGCTTATTCTCACTGACTGAATCAGAAATTGGAAGTCAGAAGTGAAGTCACTATGCACTGGAAAACAAATTGAGTTGTTTCCATGGCAATGGTACTATGGGGATATTCTTTTTTTTTTGCATTGTCCCAATTGTTATGGCAGGCGCATTGCAACATGTCAACTCTGAACATTTGGTTTGGATTTTGTGTTGATCAGGATCGTGCATCACCAAATGTGTCACCAACTGTGTTTGTGTCACTGTACTCGTGTGGGTGCAGTCTGCTGTTGTCAACAAATGCTAATGAGGACTTGTG
The DNA here is from genome assembly GCF_054856545.1 of Hippocampus guttulatus. NCBI lineage: Eukaryota > Metazoa > Chordata > Actinopteri > Syngnathiformes > Syngnathidae > Hippocampus > Hippocampus guttulatus. The sequence continues at coordinate 1,506,741 of NC_141270.1, forward strand.
ACGTCACAATCCACTCTGTGGTCATGAGCGCCTCAAATAACGAATCAGCATAAAAATGTGCAAACGTTCATGCAAAAGTGACAGAAACCTTCTTGCTTCGCTTCTTAGGCCACGTCCACTCCAGAAAAAGGCAGAATATTAGAAAAATTTGTTCATCCAAGGGGGGGGGGGGGGGGGGGATTTTGCAAGGTTTGAATTTTATTTTTGGAGGGGAAAGTAATAAAATAATTGTGTGTATGCGTGTGTGGTCAAATAAAAGCATTTAAAGTACCAGTAAAAAGTTTTTTGAAAGAAAGTCTTAATTTTACAGCTATAATTGTATTTTTTAACAGTAGAGCAACCATCCGTATTGTGGTGAATGTCAAGGCTGCGAGGCTGTCATTGACAGAGTTAAAATGCATCCCAAAATGCACCGGATGCCAACTGGCTTCACGTTTATGTATTTTACTTTTTTTTTTTTTTTGTTTAAGTTTTACATGCTTCTTCGGGAACGTGTACAACGCAGAAAATCGTGTTGACCTTTGTACAGTATTCGAACTTTGGCCTTTCCACGTTTTCGACTGCAAAACGATCACGTGACGAACGGAAGTAGGCTCGGAGAGCGAGGGAAGAGGAGCCCCATCAAGACCGGCATCTCACGCTGATGCGATTTCGGATTGCCTGGTCTAACTGAACCTCGTCGTTGGCACGCGGAGAACCTGAATGTAAGTCAAGCACGCTTTGTTAATCAAATGTTTGATCAACAAAGGCCTTAAAGTAGTCGATGTCGGTAAGTTCAGTTTTTGATGGGCGGTAGTGAAGTGTGCTGCTTAATAAACGATCTTCGCATGCTAGCGAAGCCGCGGGAGCGGCTAGCTAGCTAGCTGGCGATGAAAGCCCGCGAAGGTTCCGCGATGGTGCCCACCTCGTTGGTACAGAGGATCGCGCGGCAGGCGCTCGTCACCTTCCGACAGCCGCCTCACGCCTTTCACGACAAGCACCAGCAGCTGCTGAGCCTCGTGAGGCAGGCGCGAGCCGCCGACCTCAAGCTGCTGCCTCCCGGCTGCGGCTCTCCCCCTTGCCGCGGCACCCCCCCGGTCTCCTACATGCATATCTGCGAGACGGAGCAATTCAGCATGGGCGTGTTCCTCCTCAAGAGCGGCGCCCGCATCCCCCTGCACGACCACCCGGACATGCACGGCGTGCTCAAAGTCTTGTACGGTAAACTGCGCGTCAGCTGCTTCGACAGCCTGGACAGGCAGGCAGCCCACTCCAGGCCGCGAGTTGGCGCCATGCTGCGCTCGGTTCTGCGATCCAGCGCCGAGTACACTGACGCCAGCGAGCCGTGCGTACTCGCGCCCGACCGCGACAACCTGCACCAGATCGACGCCGTGGATGGACCCGCTGCCTTCCTGGACGTCCTGGCGCCGCCCTACGACCCGGATGGCGGTCGCGACTGTCACTACTTCCGAGTGCTCCAAGGGCCCCAACCCAGAGAGCCGAACGGGCGTGAGGTCTGGCTCATGGAGATCGCGCAGCCTGTGTCATTCTGGTGCGGGACCGAAGCCTACCTGGGCCCCGAGGTGCGCCTCTGACGCCCCGATGTGACGTCGAGGGCCGCAGGATGCTTCGCATCTTGGCAGTGATCACGACAAAAGACAGACGATTTCTTCCCTGCGACTGACTGACAAGTTGGACATAGCTGTTATTGAGCCACGGTGCGTATTTGAACTGCGTAAAGGAACATGTCCACAGTGACACCTTGACTTACGAGAGCTCCAACTTACAGTGGTCGATTAGTTTTTGTTTTTTAGGGGGTTTGGGTTTTTTTTGGAGGCTATCCCAGCCATCTTCGGGTCGCAAACGATTGGCCCGCAACTGGTTGCCAGCCAATCATCTCCAGTCACGCATGGAGAACCGACACAACAAAATGTCATCGCTGCTTGAACAAGGACAGGTGACTTGGAGCGAGGCTGGGTGCTTTGGTGCCGCACGCCCGGTGGCGAATGGCTGTCAAAGAGGACGACAATGCACTCGGTAGGGGGGTGCCCTTGACCGCCACGACGTCATCTGGAGCGCAATCGCAAATCCTTTAAGCTGCTTGATGGAACTGCGAAGCGTTTGCCCATCGCCACGATGACATCAAACATTTCAATGTGAAAGACGATCACTAATCATTTGGAGGAAATGTATTATGAAATGAAAAAATGCATTTTGACGCTGAATAAACGCGATTGGACACTGAACATTTGGAGCGTCAGTCTCTCAATCAGAACTTTGATGAGCAACGTGACAACATTTCCCCAAATTGACCGTCTGTCTAAATGCTGAGTTGGGTTCAACTTGTGGCCCGAGATATTTCCTAAAACGGATGGATGAGTGTGGACGCAATATGGTTCACAATCATTGATCATTCCCAAATCCCCAATCAAAAGAAAGTGTATGTTTTTTTAATTATTTTTATTTTTTTTACAATAATGGGTGCGATGTCACAATGCCGTCCCGAATGAACGTCCGCAAAGAAGTTTTGTGCTTTTGTCGAGTCCCTGAGTTGTTTCCGCATTCTTCCTCCTGAGCATCATCATCAGGGGGCGCAGCCTTTCTCTCCCGATTTTCTCCAAGAGTGTCTGTCCCCTAAAAGTTTCCTGCTTTCCCTTTTCCTTTAAAAAAAAAATCTAATAATGCAGCTGATGGTGACGTCACAAACCAATTTGTGCGAGCTTGTTTTGCGTTGCTGTTCTATGCCAGGCCTTCAGAAAATTGACACCCAGACTGGAAATGTCAATGTTGACTTTTGCCAAATCAAAAAGAAGATTTGAGATGTCAAAAGCTACGGTCTTCCTATCCAGAATTAGAATAGCAGTGATGTGCAATCATTTCTTTCACCACTAGTTGTCATTCATTTGCAGATGTGGCAACAGAATTGTTGGGATCTGGAATTCTACTTTCAGCTGTAATTTTGCTGCGGATATCCCGAATTCACGTACCAGATATATTGCAAGTCAAATTTGAGATATCTACAATTGGATTCGGGCGTGTCCTAATTGCAGATGGTCGCTTTTCACACAGAATCGTGAATCCCAAACCGGGGAGTTACGGATATCGTCGATTCACATCAAATGTAGGACAACGGAGGCGAGCCCAAGTTGCGTTTGCAATGTTCAGGCGGCTGGCCGCGCGCGCCGTCGAGTCCCCGAGATGTCGGCACCCTACGTCGGTGACCTCAGAGGGCGGAACCTTTGCTGCTTTTGGCCCTCAGGTGCACGTTGACGTGGCGCCGCCGCTCGTCGCTGCGCGCAAACTTCCTGCCGCAGGTGTCGCAGGAAAAGGGCTTCTCTCCGGTGTGCGTGCGCACGTGCGTGGTCAGGTGGTCGCTGCGGCCGAAGGCGCGCATGCAGATGCGGCACTGGAAGGGCTTGAGGCCCGTGTGGATGCGCAGGTGGCGGCTCAGCTCGTCCGAGCGCGAGAAGCGCCGCTCGCAGCCCTCGGCCGGGCACGCGTACGGCCGCTGGTGCACGGGCGTCTTGCTGGGTCGACACGGGTACTTTCGTGGGCGCAGGATCGGCCTGTGGGGGAAGATTTCATATTGATGTTGAATTGACTGTGATGAAACGAGGGCAAGGTGGGGGGCCCGCGGACCTTGAGTTTCACACGGGCTCGAACCGTGAACTTTTCTGTCCGTACCTGAGCGGTAGGTTGTGGTGGGTCGGAAAGGCGGCGGCGCCGAGCGAGCCCTCGCCGGCGGCGGCAGTCGTCATCGGCGTCGTTATCGGGGGCGGCGGCGGCGGGGCCGCGCCCAGAGTGAAATTACGGATGGTGTTGAGCGGGGTGAGCGGCGGGGCCACGCGCAGCGAGTCCAAGGCGTACGCCGCCACCGATTTCCGGTCCGGGAAGGTCGTCTGGGTGGGGTACGACCCCCCCACGCCGTAGTCGGCTACTAGCGGGGCTTTTGGCGCCGAGTTGTAGGCCGGCGCCGCGTGATAGGTCACCGCGCCGCAGGTGGACGTTGCCAGGTAGCCCCCGTTGGACGGGTCCTGGTACACGTCACCGCTGCACGAGTACGACGAGGGCGGGGCCGGGTGTAGGTGGGTGTGCCCGTGCGTGTAGGGAGGCGCGTACATGTGGCTGACGTCGGGCTGGCCGTGCGCCATGACGTCGTCCGACGCTGCAGGTGAGGCGACGTCCGCGCTGACCACGCCCACCACGTCACTCCACGCTCGTCCTGCGTCCGCCCCCAACTGCGCGGGGAGCGCGCGGAAAGTTGCCACGTAGTGCGCGACGGGACGCTCGCCTGCAACGCGCGACAGACAGACCGACAGACAGCGAAGACGGGCGTCGTCAAGCGGCACGCACGGCGGATGGAAGGGCCGCCGTTTGGCGGCAAAAGCTTACCGGCTTCGTGGTCGTGCGCTTTGCTTTGCGCGTCTTGCCTTTCTTCGTCTTCTTGTTTGACGACAAAGGCCGACGCGCGCTCCAGGGAGCCCATTAAAGAGCTCATCGCGACGGCGGCACGTGAAAAAGCGCCACTCGTGAAATCCTGCGCGGCTTTTTAAGGGGGATCCGTGACGTCATTGACCATAAGTGGACGCACCGGCCTTGGCGCCGTCACGAGCTCTCAGAACAACACCGCAACGGCCATAAATGTCACATCCTGCCTGCGCGTGGGCGCCCGCGCGCGCGCGCGTGAGTCTGAGCGCAACACCCAACAAGGTCCATGGTTCCTGTCCACATTTTAGACCAGGGACCACCGGCCTTTTTGAAAGTGAGAGCTACTTCTTGCCTCCCACTTTGATCCATGCTTCTGTAAATTATACCCCCAACCCCCCCCCCCCCCCCAAAAAAGAAAATACCGCAAATTGTATTGTAAAAATGAAACAAATCCTGAAAAGAATCTGAGAAAGCTTGGAATTTTTTCCCATGGCCACACAAAATTGATTGATTGTCAGATTGTCATTGCTGTCATGTCTTACTTTGTGGATCTGATCAATGAAATCGATGATTGATTGCAAATTGTGACATTACAGCTGATAACCAATATTGCATTCAATGCCAAACACATCCGTGATGAGTCTTAAGCTTGAAGTAATGATGAATAGAAGTAATAAGTAATAATGTAAAATTGATATACTGTGTGTGGGTGTATATATACACCCACACACACACACACACACACCCTGCAACCTTCTGGAGGATAAAGCAAATCGGAAAATGGATGGATGGATGAATAAAATGGGAAATCTGTCGTATCGCAATGTGGTAAACTCCGATTTTTGTTTTTTCCAGGCGTGGCAGCCGTATGCTTCTGCACCGAAATGAATGCGAGAAATAATTCAGGACTGGGGTCAATGGGAGTAGTCGGGTGGTCGGATTGAAGATCAGAGTGCACTGTGGGTATAACCCCCCGGCTCTGTACTTTGCCCGCCTCTGTTCTGGAAGCTTCTTGAAGAAGACGTCGGCGCTTCCCATTAAGGAGAAGCGCATTCATGTGACTTTCACATGCGCGCCAGCTAAACGCGCACAGCCTGCGCTCGCAGCCTTTTCAACGCCCACACCTCCAAAAATGTTGCTGGCCATTGTGGCTGTGTGGCGCGCCGCCCACCCGCTGCCAGATGGGGGCTTGGTCACTGCGCCCCCCCCCCCCCGCCCCCCCACGCATATTTTGGGGAGCTCAAAGCCTCCCACACACACGCGCACGGGTTCTCTTTCTGCCAGTGTGCTGCACTCGTGGTGCAAAGGCACACACGGGGAGAGCTCCATGGGGACGGTACCCCGCTTCCACCCTTCGCCCACGCACCTCCGTGCGCGGAGGCTCCGGGGGGGGGGGGGGTTTTGGTTTTGTGTTTGGTGGCTGGAGCGTCAGCCGTGGGTCCGGTGGCTCGGCGAACCGCAGCGCGCCGATTAATCATCTGTCATTGGCGCTTTTGGTGACTATGGATCTTTGTCTGGGCTCGAGGCGCTCTGGTGCGCAAACGCGGCAATGGAAGGCCCGGCCGACTTTTGGCCTGCGAGGCTCACCGCGCGGCACCTGAGCCTCGGAGCGGGCGCCGCTCACTCCTGCTTGTTTGGTCTGAAGAGACAAACGCGGAAAGTCAGCGGCGGTGAGCCGGTCGGGCCGGACGAGGCCTAAAGGCGATCACGAGCGCTGACCAACGTTCGCGAGCTCAACTGGAAGATTTGTCCAATGAACGTCTTGCGTTCATTCGGTAGCATTGCTCTCAGCTGGCCTGCTTGCCATTTGTAGTGTATGTTCAGTTTTTTGTTTTTTTTGTCCAATCAGATTTTAGCTTCCATGTGTCGCCACGTCAATCTCATCTGCCTTCACAATCCCTTGCGCTAGCGCACAGGACGTCAACTTCTGTTTATGATATTGCCGCAACTAATTATTATTTTGTTGGTTCTGGGTTTTTTTTTCAATTAATTGATGAATCGGACAGAAACATATTTTCTTTCTCCCTAAATTGGGTGTTCTGGTAAAAAAAAATGAAATGTTTGTTTTTGAACTTTTTTTTTAGGTCCAATTTTTCCATGCACCATCTGGGATGTGAACAAACAATCTGCGGCCTTGGGATGGTCTTCTACAAATGTTCTGGATGGTCTCAAAAGATTTGACTTTCATCTTGGCAAGGCAATTTGTTTGCACAGAAGCCGTGATGTCCATTCAAAGCGGGACTAAAAGGCCAAACCCAGTCGGGTACTTTGAACTGAAAGGTCATTTTAAATCACAACTTGTATAATCCCCATTGGTCCCAATTCAACTCCCTGATTTCTTCTCCGCCATTTCAAACAACACGCTTGTGATTTCTTTTCTTGGACGACCTTCTTAGGATTGTTGCCGACTCCCACAATGGTGGAAAATGAGCACAAAACTCAATCCCATCCAAATGCTTTGCATGGCGGGAGAACGTTTGATGGACGCAAAGCAAAGAGCTTCTCATTTTGCCCTGCTGGAATTTGGACCTTCAATTTTTGCCCTTGACCGGTTCTCAAAATCCAATTTGAGCATTTCCGTCAGGCTTCAGTGTGACCAAAAAACATCCGACTCACCTCAGCGCCGCTCCTTCTTGCTCTTCCTTGCTCTCGCACCGGCTCCGGGTCCCGTCGTGGTCCTTGGCGTCGCCGTCTCGAGGAGCTCACAATCCGACGCCCCGCAGCAGAAGCACGGCGAGCGCAGTGAGGACGTCCCGATGAGGAAGACCGAGAAGAAGGAAGTGGAAGGGCGGCCCCGGCGAAAAGTCGCCGGTCATCGTCGCCCGGGTCCGAGTGGGCCGTGGCCACAAAGAGCCCAGAAGACAAGGAGGGGGGGGGGGGGGGGGCGGGTACCAGCGATACCATTGTCCTGAGAATCAGATGGAGGGACTTTGTATGGAGCCTCGCACAAGTCATCTTCCATGTCCAGGAATGACTTTTTGAGTGACATTGAAGGTTGCGACGAACCATTATTTAAATCATCGATTCTTCCGTCTGCTGTTTTTCGAATAATTTAGGAATCAGATTTACCCACCCCCACACCCCCAAAAATGTCATTTCCATCCCCTCTGTTATTTCAAATGCCCACTGCAGCAAAAAAACAAAACAAAAAAAACAACGTATTGATTCTGATGATGTTATTGGCTCGGTCGGGGTGGGGGGGTTGCTTTCCAAACTTTGTAATTGTTCCATTTAAATGCAACACAAAAGAAATGACCAGTCTGCTTTCATGGAGGAAGATTTACCGTTGAGAGGCTGAAATGCCGAGGTTTTGACAATTTTACATTCGGCAAGGTCTCAAAACAATTTCATCCATGATCAGGATAGTCACCAATTCCTTTGATAATCAATTAGCTGTCCATGATTTGATTGTTGCACCACCAGCCTCAACATTTTATCCCTCTACCGCTCCATCTTTCCAGAGAGCAGCCAACAATTGTACTCAAGTTAGAGTACTGTTACTTTTGGATCAGAAGATTCAAGTAAAAGTCAAAAGTACTCCATATAATTACTTGAGTAGAAGTAATTAATTATTCAGTGATACTGAGTAACTGAAAAAAAAAAGATCAATGAGCAGAGGTGTCAAATCCAGGTCCCGGAAGTCCAAACCCTGCCGCAGTCTGGCATAAGACACACGTTCTTCGACTCAACCGGCTCGTTTACCTGCATCAAAACGACGCTGAGCACAATCCATTCCTAGTAACTTGAATATATGTACACAAATGGAGCAAATGGGGCGCAATACGAGCCACCGCCACATCAGTCTGAGCGAGTTCATGACGTCACTCGATTTTTGTCGGGGATTTTGTTCAGAATATTCGAAACCGCTCTGTATGAGGCTAAAATGAAGCGCGCGATGCTAGTCAACACCGTTCCACGAATAGCTCCGTTGGGTGTCAAATCAAAAGCCAGTGAGTATTATCTTGCCCGAGGAGGGGGTGTGCCTAGTGTCGCATAAAAGTTGTTGAAACGGAGCAAATATTTCAAGTATATGACGAAGAACAGTTGCCCACTGTATCCATGGCGACAGCATTTCAAGATGCTGCCGTTAGCTGTCGGTCGCCCGGTCAAGCGTAGATTCAGATAGGATGTCGTTCATTTGACACGTGGCTGGACGCGCACACACATCAGAGATATGCAGTTTACCGCGCGTGCATGTGCGCGTGTGCGCGTGTTAAAGAAGAGTGCATCTCGCGGGGTCGAGTGAGTGGGTGGACCCCCCTGAGCAGATGGACTTGTGCTCACCACCGCTCACCGAGACACACAAACAACGTACAGAGCAACTAGATTTTTTTTTTTCGTGCTTGGAGGCATTTTTTGTTTTGGTTTATCACATTTATAGCTCCATTGAAAAGCAATGTCAGATTATTTTTCATTTATGGCTATGATCTTGTGAGTTACAAGATATTTTTTTCCCGGATTTTGAAGAAATGTTTCTTGACATGTATTTGTTCCTGAATTTATTGAGCTTGATGTTCGATCTTACGTGAGGTTGTTGTTCAAGCGCTACAACTGAGGTTGAGTTGAATTGGGGTTTTTTTTTTTTGCCGTGTGAAGTCATGTGTCTAATGGTGACTTTATTCATCATTTGAATGAAAATGAACAACGCATCTTCAGAATGAACATTTGCAATTTGAGCAGTCATGCAGGATTAGTAGTTTGTAAAGCTGGTGAAAATCCCAACGTTCAAGCCAGACACATTTTATGTATTTATTTAAAATTTCAGGTGTTATTTGCCATGTATATAATTTTTTGGATTCATATGGCCATTATTTGTATACGCGTGTCGTGTATTAATACGAATGACAAAGCTAAATTTCTAGCTGGACCTGCTCTCTGTTCCGGATGGATGGCTTTGTAATTATATTGCCTTCATGTGTGTAATCCTTTGGGTGTCCTTTGATGCACGTCTTATTTTTTCATTTTTTTGGGGGGGGGGGGGGAGGGGGCGGGTGCACTGTTACTGTGATGGTTTAAAATCATGGATTTGGTCGATTAAAAACACAATAGAACTGCCAAAAATAACATTCAAAAATGTAGATTGTTCTGTTCTAAGTAATAATAATGATGATATTAATCATATAAAAATAAGTGCGATTAGTTTTAAACGAGAGAAGAAGAAAATCCACGTAGCTAGATAAACATTGATTCAACCTCCCATGATGCTCTACGGGGAGCAGTCACATGTCCGCCTCGCCCAATAGAAAGGCTTGTACTCTTCTGTGATTGGCTGAGTGAAATTTAAAAACTATTCTTTGAAATATTGGATGCCGTTTGGGCGCCACACCGTTTTGTCTGCAGTAGTATGCGTCAGGGACGAGACCGAAGCCCACAAAACGCACACAGACAACATATAAACACAACGGGCGGCGCAGCGGATGACTCGAGAAAGGCCTTCGGTAAGTTTGCAGCTCGTTTGTTTCAGGTTGGGCTGGCGCTGTCTGAGATGCTAACTGTTGCTAGCTTCACGGGGGTTCCGTTAGCAAAGCGAGCGGTACCCAGGCAGTCCACGACAGTCTGCTGCTTGGGGCGCTGCTCGCTTGTCTTTTTACACGCGCCAAGTATCGACGAAACACTGAATCGTCTTGTGTCGCCGCAGTGATGGCTTCAAATCACCAGAGTGCGGTCAAACGGGACGAAAAGGGGAGAAACATCCAAGTCGTCGTCAGATGCAGGTAATCTTCGTCGTTCCTTTTTTTTTCCCAAGTGTCAATCATCAGGTAATCCTCATCGTTACTTAATAGTGTCCATCATTGTGCTTCTGTGTGTATGCGGGGAGTCGAGTCTCTGGCAATTTGAAAACAATGTCTAGATAGATGCTGGAATATTTGAGATTTATCAATGCAAAGATTTAAGGCAGCTGAAAAATGTTGAACAGTTTGCATGCACTTTGTTCCCCGACAGACCTTTCAACACGGTGGAGCGAAAGTCGTCACACAACGTGATTGACTGCGATCCGAACAGGAAGGAAGTTCTGGTGAGGACGGCAGGTGTTAATGACAAGGCGTCCAGGAAGATGTACACCTTTGATATGGTCAGTTGATTTGCAGTCTCCTCGATATCATCGTTCTGCTGACAGGGCTTTAGTGTTGTTGTTGTTGTTGGCAACCCGCAGGTGTTTGGACCCGCCGCCAAGCAGATTGATGTCTATCGGAGCGTGGTGTGTCCCATCTTGGATGAGGTCATCATGGGTTACAACTGCACCATATTTGCGTCAGTACACACAAGCATGCTGGGCAGTCCCTCCAGGATTTCACAGGCTTGTTTGAGATTATTGCTGCCCAAAATGTCTGCTTTTGCGGCAGCGCTTTTCTAAAATTGGCTGTAGATTTTGCATGTTTAATTGCTTTTTCTGTGATGAAATATTAGCATTCAAGTACTTGTGTGTAAATGTATATGCGTCGATCGATCGATCTATATATATATATATAATTTTTTGTTTTGTTTTTTGCAATGATCAACGGAAATTGCAAGCTCCTCCATAATTCAGTGATGGGTTGAATTGTTGCCAGACACTGCAAATTCCTGGAGGGGCTGAACATTGTCCTTGGTTAATGCATTGCAGTTACGGGCAGACGGGCACAGGGAAGACATTCACTATGGAGGGAGAACGTAGTCCAGGCGAGCAGTTCACTTGGGAGGAGGCAAGTTTGACGCGCCTCTCATTGGCCGATGGCCCCCCGCGAACGTTTCCCGACCGCTTGCTTGGCTCTCGTTACGCTCGCAGGACCCACTGGCTGGGATCATTCCCAGAACCCTTCACCAGATCTTCGAGAAGCTGTCCGAGAACGGCACCGAATTCTCAGTCAAAGTCTCGTTGTTGGAAATCTACAACGAAGAGCTCTTTGACCTGCTCAGCCCAAGTGAGGACGTCACCGAGCGGCTGCAGCTCTTTGACGACCCAAGGAACAAGGTACCTTTTTCCAGAGAATGGAGAGTAGGCCCCCCCATAAATCACAAAGTGGGGTGGGGATCTTCGCCGTCATGCCCTCACCTTCTTGAAAGCAGAGCCACGGTCACGGTGTGCTTTTCAGCCGTTCGTTGGATGTCAGGAGAAACGAAAAAAGTGAAACACAATGAGACCGTTGCGCAGCCGCTCCTTTTAACCGGGGGCTTTCTCTCCAACTCGCTCCGATTAAAACACAGCCAGCGTGCTAAGCTGTTGTGTTGCCGACAGCGCGGCATGGTTGTCAGAGGTCTGGAGGAGGTGACGGTCCACAACAAAGATGAGGTCTACCTGATCCTCGAGAGAGGATCCGCCAAGAGGAGGACGGCCTCCACGCTCATGAACGCCTACTCCAGGTCGGACGCGCGCCCTGCCCCCGTCTCCGATTCCGAAAAGTTTTGGTGCCGACTTGCGGCTTTCACTTTTCTTGAATTTGTGCGCAGCCGCTCGCATTCGGTCTTCTCGGTCACCATCCACATGAAGGAGATGACGTTGGACGGCGAGGAGCTGGTCAAGATCGGCAAACTCAACCTGGTAAAGCAAACTTTTGCAACGTGATCCTGATCGTGCGGGGAGAGCAAGTTGGGGCGACGGCTCGGCCCTGAAAGGCAAAAATCTGCCGGCGGCTAAACTCTTGGGGGGGAAGCTCTTCGTCTGAAAATTGTCATTTTGGAGTGCTGAGTGGTGGCATTTTACGTTGTGGGATTGTGTCGGGTTCAGGTGGACCTGGCGGGGAGCGAGAACATCGGGCGCTCCGGCGCGGTGGACAAGCGGGCGAGGGAGGCGGGAAACATCAACCAGTCTCTCCTGACGCTGGGCCGCGTCATCACGGCTCTTGTGGAGAAGAGACCTCACGTCCCGTACAGGTGCGGCGCCGGCGCACATACACGCCGATGATAGATGTCGACGGTGGGGGTGACTTGGTTGTTGACCGACTTCCTGTAGGGAGTCAAAGCTGACGCGTATTCTGCAAGACTCGCTGGGGGGGCGAACAAAGACCTCCATCATCGCCACAGTGTCGCCGTCCTCCAGTAACCTTGAGGTGCGTTTGTCCCAGCATGTATTTAAAAAAAAAAAAAAAAAGTCATAAAATGCAATACTGCAAAGTAATTCCCATTTGTAATAAATGTTGATGTAATCTGATTACTTTTTTCCTCTTGTAATGAAATCTTTATTTATTTATTTTTAAATTTCTCAATATGTAACGCTGGTACATTCCGTTACTCCCCCATACCCGCTTGCTGACACCGTCAGTGTTTTGCGGATGAGTCTGCCAGATCCAGCAATGTAGCGCTCGTAAGAGGCCACAAGTCGGGGCCCTTGTCAGTGTGGGGGGGGGGGGGGGGGCCTGTACCTGTTGGTCCTTTTTGCCTTCAAATGTACATCATGTGTCCTCTAATTTGAAACGACATCAACGCCTTTGGGTTGTGTGCAGGAGACGCTGAGCACGCTGGATTACGCCAGCAGGGCCAAGAACATCATGAACAAGCCCGAGGTGAACCAGAAGCTCACAAAGAGGACGCTCATCAAGGTGAGACCGGCGCCGCACACGCGGCTTCCGATCCAACCACACGCTGCGGTTAGCTGTTAATTGGCCCTCCTGAAGTGCTGCGGTGAGCGCAAGTTGTCTTCAAACGGGCAGACCGCCGTTCTGGTCCCGACAAAGTCTGGGTTTCGCGCAAACCTACGAACAAACATTTGTCCAATAAAGGCAAGGATGGCCACCCACGTTATCAACACCCAAGTTTTTTTTTTTTTGGTGGGTGTGGAAAGGACCCCCTTTCCACACAGAGTTCGGAGACCAGAAGTCGTAATGAACTCCCGCACCGCATCTTGCATCCCGACGTAACGCGTGGGGACGAGGAAATGATGAATGCATTTGGAATCATTCACTCATTCTCGTGGGGAACGAGTGAGCGACTCTCGACGCGCCCGTTGTCTTTTTGTCCACGCTCAGGAATACACGGAGGAGATTGAGCGTCTCAAGCGAGACCTGGCCGCCGCCAGGGACAAGAACGGCGTCTACCTGTCAATGGAGAACTACACGTGTGTGCCGCCGTGCTGTCATTCTGCCCGCGCACGCGTTCTGAAAAGTTGTGCCTTTCAGGAGCATGATGGAACAGATCACCGCCAACAACGAAAACATCCTGGAGTACACCGAACGCATCGCCGTCATGGAGGACGAGCTGAAGAAGGTAGACGATGAACCCGTCCAACGTTTGTACTCGGGTGCTGCAAAGTTTTCATCCAAATTGCACGCGCACTCCCCAAATCGGATGTATGCCGTACAACACGTTACAAAAAAAAGTTCCATCGAGATGAATCCGAACTGCTTTTGAAAGCGCCTTTCTGCGAATTGCGCGGGCACGATTGTCGCAGCCGGTTGAGTCCCGATCTTAATGCCGATCGTGTGGCGTGCGTGCAGGTCGGCGACCTGTTTGTGGACAGTAAAAGTAAACTGGAGCACTGCGCCTCCGAGCTGCTCGACAACCAGCAGAGGTGAGAGGAGTCTTTGGCCTCCCGACGACCACCAACCGGGCGCCCTCGGCATCACCTCGCGGCGGCTTCTCGGGGGCACCGAATCGATCGCAAACGGTCCACTTGGCGACGGATTCGGTGGCCTCAGAATGAAATGAAAGGAACACCTGGCGCGTCTGTGTCCGTCCGTCCTTTGCGTAGACTGGAGGAAACCGGCCGGGACCTGGAGGCCACCAAAGACAAGCTGGCCGAGGAGGAGTTCGTCAGTGGTGAATTGCGCGCAGCCCAGGAGAATCTCTACAGCGCCGCCACGCAGGTGCCACCTCTGACCTCGTACGGGGGCGCGACAAGCTACTTTTTAGTATTGGACCTGCAATGAATTAGCAACGTACTAAGCGGTGGCCGTCCTCGTGGGACTCTTTAAGAAAATATCAATAAATTACACCGATGTATTTGCAGCTGCTGAACACGGCGGACGCCAGCACCAGCGACGTCTTGGGTCTGCACGCCAAGCTGGACAGGAAGAAGCTGGTAATGCTGAGACTCTCCCTTAGCATGCGGGCTTCTCTTGGCGCGCGCCATTTTTTTTTTTTTTTTTTTTTCTCTCTCTCTGAGTCTCAGCCAGAACATTTGGTTCAACACATTTCAAATCTAAAAGCGCACAAACAAATAGAAACTTAGCCTAAGGCTGTGTGGTCATGAATGAACAGTCAGTGATACAAGAGTCACTTTCCAAATGTGCCCGTCAAGTGTGCTTGAGAGCACAGAACTGAAGAATAAATGATCGGAAGGCCACAAGTTGATATTACAAATTTGCATTTGCAACACAGAAGGGATAATAACGGTCTCATGTCATCAAATCAAATAGGGACCGTGTAACGGACCTGTGCGTGTGAAATATGCCAAGTCCCACCCTTGTGGGACGTTTATCCCAATCCACTTGCTGCAACTTTTCATCCTCAGCGGCAGCACTTCACTGACTGTCTTGTCTGTGCTCCATGTCCAAACATTTCTTGGTAGTGGTTTTCGATGACGAATTGTTTCCCAGCTCCGTTTTTCGATATCGGTTACATTTGCTTAGCGGTACCTTGTATCTGCGGCCCGATGATTAAAGTTGATCATTTTTCATGCATGTCACGTGTGTTGCGGCGCGTGCAGGTGGAGCAGCACAACGTGACAGCTCAGCAGAGCTTCGCCGAGCGCATGGCGGCGGCCTTGGGCGGCGTGCAGCGCAGCGTCCAGCAGCAAGGCGACAAGCATCGACACGACCTGAGCAGCTATTCGCGGGCCGTCGGTACAGACGCCGTACTCGCGATCGTTTTCTACAAAGAGATCTTGCAGCACTACAAGATGGCAGACGCGCTATCGAGTGGATTGGGGGGGGGGGGCTTCCCACCGGGTGTCTTGTCACGGTGACCTCTTGTCGTAGACGGCGTTGTGGCGGGCAGCGAGGCGGCGCTGACCCGCGCTGTGAGCGGCGTGGAGGCCCTGGTGGCCGGTGTGGGGCGGCTGCTGGGCGAGGGCGTGGCGCGCCGGCAGGAGCGCGTGCGGCGCCACTGCCAACTCGGCCAGCGCGACCGGGAGACCATAAAGGAGCTTCTGGTGAGCGCAGCCTCGGGTCTTGTTTCACTGTTTTTGTGCTTTCTAACTGTCTGAAATATTTTTTGCTCCTTGTCTGGCACTTTGTATATAATGGCGGTTGTTTGAAATACATTTTAGTCGAGTGGTACCAATTATACTTTTCAACTGGAAGACCGCCTCAGTCGAAGCAATTGCAACAATCAAACATCGTGTCGATATTTTTTCTCTCCTTTCTCTGTTCTCCACTTCTCTTTTGTCTCGATTGCTCTCTTTTACATGTTCTCTTTCTCGCTTCCTTTTTTGCTTTTGTTCTCACCCCCCCCCCCCCCCCCCCCCTTTACTGCACGTAGGAAGAGCACCAGCGAGACATGGAAGAGGTCCTCCAGGTTCAGACTCTGATGGGTTTTTCAGTGCTCCAAGAGCTGAGCGCCTCCCTCAGGTCCACCGCGGAGGCGCAGCGAGCCCTGGCCGACAAGGTTGTCAAGTCTGCTTGAAAAAAAAAAAAAGAAAAAGAAAGAAAGCAGTTTGTCACGGCACTCGTTCTGACCCTGTGTCAGGTGGAGGCCATGAAGGAGACGGGCAAGTTCTTCAGCGGCCTGGTTGGAGACCTCGCGGCTCTGCGAGAGGCCACCGTGCAGGACGTGAACGTCCTGCTGGACCAACGGGACCAGCTGGAGGAGAAGATCCGAAAAGCTCAGGAGAATAACCAGCAGGTGACGGGTGCTTTGCGAGCTTCTTTGCCTTAGCTGGCCAACAAACATGACAGATTTGGACAAAGTTCTATTTAGAATTTGACATCTCGCTTTCAAGTTTGAGTTACGGTTTCCGAGTTTCAAGCCGTGCAACCATAGACGGTAGTGCTGTCCCTTTCCAACGTGTGAGCTTCCTGTCCCCCTCCTGCAGAGAACCAAGCAGACCATCCAGATGTTGCAGGACCAGCTCAACCTGCTGTCCAAGGAGGCGCACGAGGACTATGAGAAGCTGTGCTCGTTCTCCGGAGTCCTGAAGACGCCCCTTCATAACCTTCGAGACAACCTCGGCAGGTGACTCCGCCGTCATCGTGTGTTGGGTCGAGCAACAAAACCTCCCGCGGCTTCAACAACAACCCGTCCGTCCTTGCTTCTTCCCGTTGTCCACCGGCAATTTAAACACCCGCCGGATCGCGTGGCCGCTTGGCTCGTGCGTCCCTCAGCGGTTGCGAGTCCTTGGAACGTCGGGGGTCCACCCGGGCGGATCTGCTGTGCTCCACTTCCTCGTCCCTCGCCTCAACGCTGCGACGCCACGCGGACGAGAGCCAGCAGACCCGGCAGGAGGCCGACGGTTACCGTGAGCACCTCCAGCGCAGCGTGTCGGGTACGAGGCGTCTGCTCTTATTCCGGTGTCCCAGTCGGAGTTGAATGACGATGAGACCCATTCACTCATTGCCTACTCCATAATCCATACGATGCGATTTCTAGTGGACGTTTGAGTCCACTCTATTGTGCGCTGCACGAAAATAGCCACTGCGGCTGATTGCCAACTTGGCCCCGGGGCCCCCGCGCGTGTGCAGGTTTACTTCAACGAGACCGGGATTGGTGCTCGGCACTGGAGCGGCACGCCGACGAACGAGTCCAAGAGCATCTGTCATTGGCGGCCGAGGAGTCGGCCGACGCGGAGATCCTCGTTGAGGTACAGGCGGTGCCTTTAGTCGTACGTGGGCCTTCAGCGAGAACACTTTAGTGCTCAAGCCAAAGCTATGTCGTTTCTGCAAGTAGTACCTCAGTGGCCATTTTTGCGCCAAGGAGCCAAACGCCATTTTGTCACGATGTGGTGCGACCAGGCATTTGCGATTGGCCACGACACGAGGGGTCTCGGCGGCACACGGGCTTCCTCGTCTCTCTCTCTCTCTCCTCCAGAGCGTGAAGACGCATGGTACCGAGCAGCTTCATACGTTGGAGGCGGCGCTAAGGGCCCACCAGGACGAGATGAAGCAGACCCTGGAGAAGATGCGCAGCCAAATCTCCTCGGGCGCCGCCTCCCTGGACCGGCAGGAGGCCGACATCCGCGAGCAGGTGAACGCCGGTCAGCGGCTGGTCCAAAACTTCCTGCAGGAGGAACTGCGCCACGACGTGCCCACCGGTAAAAAACTTCACACGCCGCTCTGCGCGCTCAGCAGGCCTGCGACAAATATTCAGTTGAGCCATTCATCAGGCGCCTGGTTTAGATGGTTATTTTTATTCTCTCGCGGTTTTTTGGGTAACTGTTGTTATCAGTAACACCTGTCAAAAATGTTGCAAAAGATTGCTTTCCACAGTATTAGCAGGTGTTTACAAATGTCTTTATTCAAGAAAAGGTTTCATTTCAAGGTGGACTGTAGAAATCGGAGACTAGTGAAAGTCTGAGGATTTGGACAATGTCAAGCGCAACCTTAATTTATTTTTAGAATAATTGGTGAAAAATTTGGTAGAAATAATTTAGGGTATCGTATCCACTGGCTCCACTGCGTTTAAATTCACTAAGCACACGAAATGGCAGCCATCGCCTCAATTGTCCTTTGACTGACACCCGTCGCTGTCCGACCCGCGACGCCCTCTTAGGTCAGACGCCGCAGAGGCGGGACTTTGTGTACCCGCGCCAGGTGGCCAAGACGTGGAGCCGCACGGAGATGCTGGAGAATCTCAGGAGGCAACAGGACGAGCTGAAGGCCGCCATCGAAGACGAGGAGCAAGAGCGTGACCATGAGTCCGAGGATGATGACAAAAGCAGCCAGGTGGGACGGGAATCTTAACCATAAAGTCTTTCTTCCATATGCAAGTTTTCAGTTTTCACCCATTCCTTGGTGGAGCGGGGGGGGGGGGTATATTTATTTATTGCTTTGTTGCAAGCTAAAAATGTTTGTGCGAGCAAGCTTCCGATACGCAGCTATGTGAAAAAAGTGAACTTTGGCACTGCCATAGGTTTTCTTATCTTATAAACACATGCAGCCCAACAAAGACGGGAGAGGTGTAAATGGCCACCTCTGGTTAGCACGCTTTGATCCCGTGCTGCGTTCAGGGCTCCCTGGAGGACGAGCTGAGCACATGCAATGAGAGCGTGGCCACCGAGGGCTCCTTCATTGACGAGAACCTGGTCTTCAACGAGACCAAGCGCCTTCCGTTCTTCAAGGTGAGCCCGCTGCAACAGAGATGTCCATCGTGATGGCACGCGTACGCACGGTGCTTCCCATACTGACGTGAGAATCTGTTTTGCTCTCATGTGAATGTGCTCCAGCAAAAGAAGGCCAGGAGGAAAGAGGACAAGGTCCCAAGCAGGCCCAAAGTGTGCGACAGTGAGGCCGGGACCACCCCACAAAATTCCCGACTCCCGCTGCGCTGTCAGAACTAAACTCATCCGTTTTCCCATTTTGGTTTTTAGTTGCCAGTTAGCATTGCCTTTTATGTGTCTGTTTTAATCTGTCATGTTATTCGCGTTTTGTGATTATGCTTTTCATTATGAAATGAGTAACAGTTAAGATGAATAAAAGTAATTTCAAAACTGAGGGGTGTATGTACAGTAATAATGTAGAATGTGGCAGCCTCCCAGGACTTTGTAACGTCACAATCATGCCAACAAATACAGCGCTACCATGACTGATGATTTGGGACGTTTGCTCATTTATAAACAAAAAGGTGTTCTTTTTCTTTGCTGTCAAGGTATAACCAAAAAGCAGTGGCGTTTTGCCTCATTGCTTGCATTTCAGGTCATTTCAATGGAGATAATTGGTCCCGTGATCTGAATTGCGATTATTTTACTCCCGTTAGAATGTGATTGCAATGACAGGTATAGGTTTATTCAGTATAACATAGAAAGCCGTTTTTTTAACAGCCAAAAAAAAGACGACCATGTATCGTAAGGCGTTTTAGCCGGAAAAAACCCCGCCCATGAAAGTTAACCGTTTTTGACAGCCAAAAAAAACCCCCGAGCATGTACTGTATAGTATTAGTCGGGCGGGTTGTTTTAACCGGAAAAAACGACCATGTACAGTGAGGCGTTTTGACGGGAATCCGCGAAAATTTCAAAGCCCTGGTATATACTGTATGGGCTAGTGAATTAGTTTTATTTAATTTGGTTAATCGTGGTGGCGGTTACTTCCGGTTTTGAAGGCGCTGCCCTCGTCGCGCCAGATTAGTTATGAAAACCCCCCAGCAACGACCATTTGTGTTCCTCAACCAAGCGCATTGGACACGGTGGCGGGGTGCTAATTGTTTAAATTTACGAGTGAAATTGCGGTCAACGAGGGAAAATCCAAATAAGAACGGAGGCAATTTGAATCAGGCATAGAAAAAGGCCGTACCGCTCAAGGCGGGGTTCGTTTTCTTGTGGAAGGCGGTTGACTCATTGAATTCCCGGAAGATCATTCACTGGACGTCACTTTTGTCGTCCAGTGAACACGAGCCAACACGTTCAAGGTGTGACGCTGTTTTATACTCGATCTTGGGAAGTTTAAAGTCCTTTCCACGGGGCCTACAGCAAGTTCGTGGATTTGAGAAAGCGTTGTTACTTTCGGTTTCGACCGTGCTGCCCTCATTTTGGTTTTGTACGCCTCAAAGTAGCACATCAGCCGCCTTATCTGAAGTGTCTGAAAAGTCCAGTTGCCTTTTGTTTTCTATCTGGGAAGGAACATGAAGCGTCCGGTGTCATTTTGTCTATGTTTGTGGTCACTTATTGGCTCCGCCGTCGGCAAGATCGTGAATGTATACGTCGCTGAGGGCCAAACGCTGACTCTGCGGCCCAAGCTTCAAGGCCCCGTCCAGAGCGTGGAATGGAAGCGGAACCGCGACATTGTCGCCGAGTGGGCCGGAAGTGAAGTGACCCACTACGACGACCGAATCGCCTTGAACGTGAGCAACGCCGTGCTGGAGCTTGTGGGCGTGGTCGCGGCGGACGCGGGCACCTTCACGGTGTCTTTGAACAACGTAATGCAGGACGACGTCTTCGCGGTCCAGGTGATCAAGTTCGTGCCGAAACCGGAAGTGCACCCGACCCCGCTCGCGTGCTCCGAAAACTTGGAGACTTGCACGCTCCACTGCGGCGGGGACACGAGTGGCAGGGAGCCTGTCACGTACTTTTGGAGAACCGAACCCGGAGAGGAAATGCCGGGAGTACGCAACAGGACCATCGACCGAACGACATCCGCGGTCAAGAGTTTCTTTTGCATCATGCAGAATCCCTTGGGCCGGATGGAGAGCCAAGCCTTTGCCAACCCCTTCTATCAGGACCGACCTGGGGGCGGCTTGGGACCAGGCGGGATCGCGGGAGTCGCCTTGGGCACGCTCGCGGCCTTGTGCAGTGTGGCGGTGGCCGCCTGGTTTTTCAGCAAGCGTCAAAGAGGCTTGAATTTAAGAGCACCCAATGGAGCCGCGGGGGGAACAAACTTGGAAACGTCACGACCGCTGAACAGCAACAATTGACCGGCGAGGTTGCCAGGTGACACGCTGACTGTTACTCCGGTCGTGAAATCGAAGCTCAGTCGCCTCAGATGTTTGAGGACGTCACCGTCGACAGATTGAGTCGAGGTTTAGTTCCACTTTGAAAGCCAAAAGTTTTTGCAAGAATACAGCAGGACATTTTCTCTTGTGCTTGCATCACTTCCTGTTAGAACATATGGTTCTGAAACACCTTTTGTTTTGTCTATCTGTTTTTTCAGGTTCCAGCCTGCAGAGGCACTGTTGATTCAAACTAAAGATGGAGAGCATTCATTGCTGCTGTTTATTTGTGAAATCATCATTTAGTAAGTTCAAATCATTTGACAGACGCAACTTTAGTACATAGCTTGAGTTAGGACAGAGAGAAATTTGAACTGCAATCAATGACCCTAGCTCGCTTGTGACCCCCAAAAAGTCCAAATGAAAATGCAGTTTTGAAATCAGTTTGAAAATAGTGTCAGTTGGCGTGAAGTTGAAAATAATCCGACTTTGAGTTGGAAGTGAAAGCATCTTAGCTACACTGGCTTTTATCGAGCATTTAACGCTTCTGTTTGTGAATCAACGCTTGCTCAGTTTAA
The DNA here is from genome assembly GCF_054856545.1 of Hippocampus guttulatus. Taxonomy (NCBI): domain Eukaryota; kingdom Metazoa; phylum Chordata; class Actinopteri; order Syngnathiformes; family Syngnathidae; genus Hippocampus; species Hippocampus guttulatus. The sequence continues at coordinate 1,528,214 of NC_141270.1, forward strand.
GTTTTGGGGGATATCAAATGTTTGTTCCAATTCAATTCACACACGTGTCAAAGCATTTCCTTCTCAAGTGAAGCATTCATTTGAGTGCAAACCTCCACCAAGACCCCAAATCCAAATTTGGATCTGCACATATGCTCTTTATGTCTTAATATATTTGGCATGAGCATTTTTCTTTTGTTCCAGGCGAAATGAAGGAGGAACAAAAATATGAGAATGTGAACACCCAAAATCTTGGATCTGGGTGGAGTTAATGGATGAGATGTGCCTACCCTAGCTTTCTCTCCAAATGATATTTAATATTTTAGCACATCCTCAGCAAATGCTGATAAACACTTTTAATGCGTCAATTCAGCATATCTTGAGAATTGCAGAAGGGTCGCCTCCGTTGGTTTCCTCTTATCTGACTGTCAACCGTAGGCTCCTTGGGGCCATACAGAGTTGAGCATGGTTCTCCTGTTTCACAACCCCCCCACACAACAACACTCGCACAGTAATACAAATGCAGAATTAAACATAATAAATCATATTGAAATCAACCGTTTCCAAATTGACTCCATCACTTTGTCAAGACAACAAAAATCAAACCCATTGATTGAAATTGCGATAAAAGTAGACATGTACTAGTACTCGGCCATCAATGGAGTTTTTTGTATCAAACTGATTTTTTTTCTCTTTCTCAAGAGGATGCACTTATTTTCTGTAAAGAAACACATTTTTAAAATGATTTCCGTGATGTTGATGGGAATTAGGAGACCTAAATCCCAGAGTGGGAAATGAAACAAACGGCACATCTGTCTTGAATTTCAGTGTTTTTTTTGTTTAGAGAAATTTAATTGTGTGGGGGGGGGGATAATGGGCCTCTGGCAATGATGTGCCAGGGCGTTTTAGTGTCTCACAATTGTGTTGCAGCAGTGCTTGTATTTATTTATTATTGTTTTTCGTTGAGCTTGTTCAAAAGAAGTTGCTATTCAGAATTCATGCTACTGTTCATAACAAGTTGTTCATTATACAAGATGCTCTTCTGAAGATTGTACATTATTCAAATTGCTTATATAAAAGTTTCTTCATAAGATTGTGCGTAGCAGTGTTTTTTCTTCCATACAAGTGGCGGCTAACAATTAAAGGTGCTGTTCATAATACATGTTGTTAGTACAAATTGCTCTTTAAAACCTACAGTAGGTGATGAAAACAATTTGATAATTTTTTTTTTTTACAACCTATTAAAGAAACGCAAGCCACAAGAAAACAAAGCAACAGTGTAGTCATTATGAAAATACAAAAAACACTAATGAGATTAAAAAAATAAACGAAGAGCAAAAAACCCCAACAGTTTGAACCATTTATTTGTTTATAGAATTAAGGAACAGAAGTTGGTATTCCTGTATTGTCTGGTTTAATATTGAATAAAAAAAATTTTTGGAATACCCAAATTTGAATTTGTGGATGAGACATTTCGCAAACACAATTACTAAATTTATAACAAATGTTTTGCTTTGCAACATGAAGGCGTCTTGAAAACCAAGCCGGAAGTGCTGGTGGTGGTTGCTCTTGCTAGTAATCTTTGCGACTGTCCGTGCAGTCGGAATGGATGTGGAGGAGGCTTTTCAGGTGGTCGGAGAGTTCGGCGCTTACCAGAAACGAGCCGTGGCCGTCCTGGCTCTGACTCAGGTGAGGCTTGCCCACCTTCAAACAGTCTAACTTGCGTACAAACGACAGCAAAATACACGTACCCTGAGCCAAATCCGCAAAGAAGTCCGAGTGGTCCTCTTCGTGTGGTGACGTGGCGCGCGTGGAAAAGATTTTTGGACACATGTATGACGACACATATGTTTGTATGTGTACACGACCTGTGCAGATGTTTGATTATTTTGCAGGTAAACGCGTCATCCGTTGTCGCGAGTTCACTTCGTGCCAAACTCGCTTTAGAAAAGAACCTATTGTGACCGTTGAGATTCTTGGATGAAGTTAAAACTGATTGTGACAAAGATTCCACACAATATCCGAATCACTATTCAATTCGGCTTTCATACAACATGTTTGTAATTATTTTATCAACCTACAGTGCTCGTTTTGTTTATTTGGGTGCTTCTGCTCGGACTTGTGACGCAATTCCTTGGTCGGATATAGTCGCAGTCTAATGACGTACAACACGAACGCCGCCTGGTCTGAAATGTCCAACTGGGAAAAGTGTATTCACGCATATTCCCTCGACAACACACACAGAAGCAAAACGTTTTCTGAACAAAATAAAGCAATAGGAACAGGTAGTAAAAAGATGTCCATTCTAAGCGACTCGGGATCGTCAACCTGGCGTATGCTCCAGATGATGTCATTTGAGCTGCATGTCTGCGCATGTGTTTCAGGTGTATATGGCGTGCCAATCCATGTTGGTGGTTTTGGTGGGAGCATCTCCAGAGTTCCACGTGGAGAAGCACGACGGCGTCCAGTCGTCGGTCACGTTTTTCGGGGACGTAGACTCCATCGTGACCGAGGTGAGAAAACGTTCTCGTGCGGGCAGCACCTCTGCCAGGACGCCGTGAGCGCTGCTCTCCCTTTTGTGCCGCCTCCTCATCCTCCTCAGTGGCTCCTGGTCAAGCAGCAGGCCTACAAGGTCAGTTTAGCCGGATCGCTGTTCTTCGCCGGCCTCCTGCTCGGGAGCTTCATCTTCGGGCCGCTCTCCGACGCCGTCGGGAGGAGACCCGTCTACCTGACGGGTGAGGGCTCACATTTGGACGCGCTGGGTGACGGCGTGATCCGACAGCATCAAGCCAAACTGCGTGACGTGACCTACAGCATATCTTGACATAACAACATGACCCAAAAATGACACGTGACAACAGAACGTGGAAGGCTTGCCATGACATGCACAAATGACATGGGAGCATGTGACATGTCAAAATGACAGGAAAAATTAGGCCCAACAGGATAACATAACATGAACTGTGTGACACACCATGACATGACATAACATGACATGTCAAGATGATGTGAGAAAATGAGGCCTGACAACATGTTACATGACAATATAGCCTGATGACGTGACATGAAACACATGACACCTTGATATGACACCGCAACGCTTATCATGTCCCAACAACGCCAACTCATGACACGGCAGGCCAATGCAACGCACAGCTACACGGTGCGGTTTTCCACGGCAAGGTTTGATGAGCGTGGCGTGTTGGGGCGCAGCTCTGTTCTTGGAAGTGCTCCTGGGTTACGTGACGGCGGCGTCTCCGAGCTACGAGGTGTTTGCTGCGTCGCGCCTCCTGGTGGGTCTGATGAACGGCGCTATCGGCTTGGTCAGCTTCATCCTCACACAGGAGTACGTGGGCAAGTCCTACTGGGCCATAACCGGTATGCATTTCCTTGTTCTCACTTAAACTGGATGTGAAAGTGATATTTCTGTCACTCATTCCTTTGTAAAGAATTATTTGTGGACTGTTGAAGTGAATGATTGACTGCATTTTTGCACCAAATTTGACAACGGGGATGTGTCGGAATGCTATATATTTTTTGTTTGTTTTGCATTTCCCTCCGGCAGGGACGCTGACCAGCATGACGTTTGCGGTGGGCATCGCCCTCTTTGCAGCTCTGGGTTTCACCATTAGGCCGTGGAGGACTCTGGCGGCGGCGGCCAACACTTGGGGGGTCCTCTGCTTCCTGCTGTCTGCGTGAGTGCCCGCGCCCACTCGGTCGCGGCTGGCGAGGCGACGTCTGACCTTTTTCTTCGGCGTGGCCGTCTCCCGTGTCGCCAGAATGCTTCCGGAGTCTCCTCGCTGGCTCTACTGTCGTCGTCGCACCGAGCGAGCGCAGGAGGTCAGTGGAAGCAATGTCCAGGATCCTTATTTGCAATTTTCGTACTGGGGCGGAAAAACTGCTTTTGTGTGTGTGTGTGTGTGTTTGAGGGGGGGGGGGGGGGGTCATGTTGCATTTCTGCTCTCAATTTGCTCAATGTGGTACTTTTTTGATTGGATCACTGTGAGCTTAACTGACAAATTGTGTGTGCGATTGGAGGTGATGCGCTTCATGGCGCTGATGAACGGTCGCCCCGCGCACAAGCTGAGTCTGAGGCCGGCGGACGGCCACGATGGCAGCGACGGTGGCAGGTTGGGCATCCTGCGGTTGGCTGCCCATCCCCTCCTTCGCCTTAGGACGCTCCTGCTCATGTATATTTGGTGAGGATCGTCTCTTGACCTCGCGTAGCCATGGCAACCCTACACAGGCAGCAGAAAGATGCAACATCACATCATCAATTCAATAAAAAATTAACTTGGTCTGCGTGCGTGTGTGTGTGTATGTGTGTGTGTGTCTCTCTCCAGGTACGTGTGCAGTCTGGTGTACTATGGCCTGACGCTGGGCGCTGGTGACATGTCTGGAAATCGTTACCTGAATGTGGCCATGTATGGCCTCGTAGAGCTGCCCGCCTACCCGCTCTGCGTTTACTTTATGAACCAACCCTGGTGAGACACACACACACACACTCACGTTTGAAGCCTGAGATGGGGCAAAAGGTCAAAAAGTTCAAGGGGGAAAGCCACAAAATTGTTACACTAGTTTGTTAATTCATTACTGGTATTTTGCAATCAAAAGCACATTTTCATTGTTGCTGGTATTTTATAGCACCAAATGATTGTTGGAAAAATGATGAGCATCAAAGTCACTGTTGTGCATGGGGGACAAAAAAAAAATATTTTAATCAAATGTTTCACGGCTCTATAATTAACTCGTTGTCAGTCCGAGTGCATTAAAACTGGCAAACGAAAAAAAAATGGTTGCCAGTCCGCGAACAGCATGTACTTGTCTCAACCGGTTGAGGACCACTACTGTAGTGTCCCATACGCAGCCATCCTGTCACTTGCCGCTAGAGGGAGTCCCGCTGCCAGTTTGCGTGAGACGGGTGGGCCATTGTCACCATGACGACGAATATACTGGAGGAAGGTGTCTTTCATAGCTGATCCTTGGTGTAGTTTGAACAAAGCGTGCCACACAGACGCATCTTTGGGGGGGAAAAAAATCCTGAACGTGTGACTGTGTGTTTCAGGGCTGGGCGGAGGAAGAGCTTGTCGGGTTTCTTGTGTTTGGCCGCGTGGGCCTGCCTCTGCACCATCTTCATCCCGGAGGACACGGGTGAGATGCGCTCGCAAGGCGAGTGCAAAGTAGGCGCGGCTGGAAACATGTGCTCATCTTCAACTGGATCCCATCCAAATGTTTGGTGGATTTCATCGATTCACTGGAGTTGCACATGATCATTAATAAAAAATAAATAACATCCATCCAATGTCATAATATTAATAGATAAGAAAATTCTTTTTTAAAAAACAAGGGGGCGGGGGGGTTTAACTGCTCTTCCTATCTCAACAAGTTTTATTTTGTCGGGTCAGTGCTCGAGATGGCGCCGCACGCAGGGATTGCAAACCCGGCCATCGTTCTGCCTTTGCGTGCAGAGTCGTCGCTGGCCGCGACCTCCTTGGCGCTGTTGGGAAAGCTGACGGTGAGCGCGGCGTTCAACATCGTCTACGTGTACACGTCAGAGCTGTACCCCACCGTGGTCAGGTGAGCGCAGGCGCAGCCAACCGGGCCTCGCGCACCCGCGTGCGGACGCACTGGCCTCATTTTCGTTTGGCCGCTTTCAGGAACGCCGGCCTGGGAGTTTGCGCCATGTCCTGCAGAGTGGGAGGGATTCTCGCCCCCTTTGTTCCTTCTATGGTGAGTGAGTGAGTGCCTTCCCTTCCTTCCTTGACTCACCATTTGAATCGATTTGATTGATTTTTTTTTTTTTAAATCTAGTTTGTTCTTTTCTTCCTTTTTGGTGCCAAATGTATGATGAATATGGTGAATATTAGTGCTGTGACCTTCTCACGGGACTCATGAACTGTCTGTCTGTCTGGTTGTACCTCCCACGATGCCGCGCGTCACACAGCGCGCGTTGGCCACAGCCGTTCCGTTCGGGGTTTTCTGTTTGAGCGGCCTCTCTGCCGCCGCTTTGGTGCTCCTGCTGCCCGAGACCCTCAACGCGCCGCCGGCGCAAACCCTGGAGCAGCTCCTTCCCGCCCGCAGACGAGTTCTGGAGAGCAAGGTGACGCACGCATGCGCAGCCGCATATGAAGTGGCTGAAAATGGAGTAAAATGGCAAATGTTCTTGAAAGCACGCCGGCGGCGGTCTTCAAGCCTCTTACTCAATGGCCGGTTTTCTCGGTGTCCTGTCCTCATGAGCCCCTCTCTCCAGCCTGATTTCGATGTCCCCCTTGCTCCAACACCCCCGGAATCAAATAATCACGTTCCCTCTGCGGCTTGCGCAAAGCTTGCTGATGATGAGCTGATGATCCTTTGAATCAGCTGTGTTGGAGGAAGGTAACGTCTAAAACGGGCCGGGGCTGGATAGGGTCTCACGAGGACCAGATTTGGAAAGAATTTAGTTGACTTGAGTAGTTGAAGATGTGCCTGTTTGGCGAGTGATCGGTCATTTGACGCTGTCATCATTTCTTGGCCCGCTCCTGCTCCCCAGCCTCTCCTCTACCAAGATGATAAGTGAGAAATGACAAGCAAGTGTCAAAAGAAGTCACCGGGGCCATTTTCAAGGTGGAGCGGCGCATCCGACTGTCCATGGGACCTCAGGCTGGCCGGTGGCCTTGCCTCCAAGTGGGCGTGACAAGCGGGGAAAGATGCGGATCGTACCACCCAAAATTGCAAAAGAGCTTTTTTTTTTTTTTGCAATGCCTTCTCGGATTGTTTCACGATGAAACCTGTTTGAGTGGTGATAATCATTTTTATTCACGTGTACAGATGTTTATAAATGGTCTATTTTTTTCATGAAAAGTTTTTTTCTTTTCTTCAGTGATGTTAAAAAAAGGAACAGACGAAGTGATGCCTTCAAATCAACATGAAGTGCTTCTTCCGTCTACAAAATAATGTAGAAAGTATTACTAATTACAAGAAAATGTCAAGTCACATGAGGATGACTGAAAGGATGCATGTCGTTTTTTTTCCATAGTTTAAAACGGATCACATACGATTCTTGACTTTTGGAGGCCTCTCCGTCATTAGCGTGATTATTTCTTTTTTACTTGGGTAAACTGTCATCAATTTAGGATGTGCCGAAGCCATTTACGATCACCTTTCAATCTGTTTGCCATGATTTTGTTGCCACGACGGATGATTGTCAAAGTCGTCGACTTTGCCAATTTGTAGTCCCGGCCGAGCTTTGTCTGAGATCGGTACTGGTACGAAGATGGTTGAAAAGATAGGTGCCTACCATTGACTGAATTCATGTTGTTTACAGTATGTGCATTATGGAGAGAATCACATTTAACCTGAGATGAAAAATTGATATTTTTGATGAAAATTGGTCAAAATGCCTTAGTCGTGTTTCAACTGGTTGACCTGATTTAAATGCGCTCTTTTCAACCTGATTTTGCTCTAAGGAATGCTTCCTTTCCAACCTTTTCAAAAAGGCGAAAATGAATATGGTGACCCCACTGCATAGATGTTAACGTGAACGCTATTACCACTTATTTTATTGTTTTTAAATTTGTGTCAATCACGTGACGTGAATTTAACCAATAGGTAGCAGAGGCCAGAATTAGCTTTCGGTGAGGGATTGCTGGTGCTGTTTCAATTATGGCCACCGTGTGTCGCTACTGAATGAAAGCAGGGAGTAGGTCAACAATGACGTCATTGCGAGAGTATTTCAAAATGGCGCCGGAATGTTGCTGGAATGCCGCCACCGACAGATGAAAAAACGACAACGGGCGACATTTAGCACATTTGAGCTCTTTTGTCCGCAGGCCGACGCCGACTCGCCCCTGGGGAGGATGTTGTGTTGCCGCAAATGAACGCGTCGGGCCCGTAAAGCGTCAGCTGCCCCCCGGGCCAACCTCTCCGACCTCCTGGGCATGCGGTTAAGATGCGGCTAAAATGCTAACCTCCTCCCGCTGCGGTTTTGGGCCGACGGGGCGGGCTGGGCGGTTCGAGGTTCGAGCCGGCCGGCGGGCCTGAGGCTCATGGCAGCGCTCATGGAGCTCGCGGGCTCGGTGGTCGTCGACGTGAACGACAACGAGGAGGAAGGTGGCGGCGTCAGACCAGCGGCGGCGGCGCTCAAACGTCCGGTGACGCGGCAAGAAGGTGACGAAGCTGGCGGGATGCTGGACCTGGCGCAGGGCTGCCTCCGGGACCCCCGCGGCCTGAACGGAAGCACTGAGTCGCCGTGTGAGGAGGAGGAGGCGGAAAATGAGTCTGCGGCTAGACGAGGAAAAAGAGGAACCGGCCTTCCCGCTTCTTGTCCAGCTGCGCTCGGGGCTGGAGTGTCAATCGACTCGACGGGTTCGGTCGGGCAGCCATGTTCGGGAAAAGCACCGGGGACGTGTCCATGCTCGCAACCGCAAGCAGGCGTCATGCCCAATGGGCGTGCTGACGGCTGCGCCGCGGAACGGCCGCAGGCGGTCGTCAACGGGGACTGTCATGCCGCCACCGAGGTCCGAGACGACCGCAGTGACCGGCCCGTCTCCGTGCAACCCTCCGATTCGGCCTCAAGCGCCGCCGGACCCCCCTCGCCAGAGCCGTCAGCCTCTTCCGAACTGAGCGACGACAACTCGCCCTCCGAGGAAGACGAGGAGGACATTGCCGGACCCGCTTGGGTCGTCAGGCCTCAAACTTTGAGGACCGAAGCGAACCTTAGCATGTCGCTCAGCTGCGACGCCACCCCGCTGTCGCCCCTCGACGAGGCGAGCTTCTGCTTCGGGGAGCACTGCGGCGACTTTCGGGGAGTTTTAGAAGCGGGCCGACGCCAGAGTGCACCCGAACAGGACCTGCGAGCGCAGGCGAATTGCGACGAGAGCGCTCTCGCCCCCAAGAGGTTCGGAATTGTTCACTTCTTCACCAGGTACAATACAGTACTTGAATCGACACAATGCGAGGAGAGATTTGTCAACACGGTGCAATAACTTCCATTGATGAGACGTTCCCGTACGCCGCTAAACGCCCTCCCGGCCCCCCAATTCATTCCAACGATTATTTAATAATCCAATAATCAGAAAAATAGATGTTGTATTTTTCAACCCTTTTAGTGAAACAAACCAAAAAAGCATAACGTTATTTCAAATTGACAGTGCAGAAAACCTAAGTGGATGCTTCAGCCACTGTTTTGCTCTGTAACAAATTTTGATTGGCGATTTCCAAAGCAAAAGCTGATGTTTGCAAATGTCATCAATTCACGGGGATGCAAGTTTGCCTTTGTGGAGGGTGACAGAAATGAGGTTACAATTACAAGCTCATCTTTACTTTCAAAATAAGACAAAAGCTCGCAAACTCCTGTTTTACTTAAGAATCACCAATTTTGCTGATTTTTCCTGACAGATGTTACGGCCAAAACAAAAACAAATCTATAGAAGAAGTGATTATTACATATTACTGGTCGTAATGATAGGACTACCGTACACACATACAGTGACAGCTGTCAGTCATCCACCGAGAAGGAGCACACTGCCTACAATGCATCTTGCGTTCCCTCTGAGGCGTGTCGCAACACCTCGCGTCACGCCACACTTGCTGCCCGCCATCGTCCTGCACTTCCTTCCTCTTGCGGCCCAGTGCCGCTTTCAACTGTGATCTCGTCCCGTTCCCACCCGCAGGAGCCTGTTCCCTCGGAGAGCCAAAGAATCCGCGCCGCCGTCCCACAATGCACCAGGTTGGCGACTGTTCGGCAAGCCCAGAGAGGACGCCGGCAAAGACGGAGGAGGACCCGCCCCCTCGTGCTCCGCCGAGCAGGTTGTTGCGAGCGTCACGAGTGCTGTGATTTCGCTGGCGCGGTTGCCACATCGTGCGGTCGTCACGTGGTCTGGCCTGTGTAGTTCCCAGGCCAGCGGCCTTTTCTGGAAGAGTTGGATGCACACCACTGAACCCATGACGCCCCTCATCTTGATGACAAGCGCGAGCGTGATCATTCAAAAGTTTTATGTAGCATTTGTCCTCGTGCGGGTTCGGGGGAGTTGTGGGGTCTTTGTCAGCTGACCGCCGGGAAGGGCGGCGGCATGCACCAGCAACTGATGGCCAGCCAAGGGCAGGGCTCATTTTGACGCGACGTGCCGGTCACCGGTCAACGACAAGGCGCATATAGAAAAAACTTCGGACTGATCGATGTCATGGCAAATGGGTGAAAGGTGTCCAACAAGAACTGCGGGCTCCAGTGGACTTACACAATGGTCTCGTTTGTTCACAGGTGTCTCCTCAGCGCCTCCCAGCGGCGGGACGGAGGAAGAACATTGACTTCGAGCCCCTCTCCACCACCGCGCTCATCTTGGAGGACCGTCCGCCGTCAGTACCTCTGGTGCAAGTACTAGTTGCAGCGTCAGGATTTATCCGAAGTAGCGGCAGTGTTATTGCGAGCAGAAGTCAGTAGCGCTGACCACCGGTCGCAGGATTTTCCCTCGCAGCGGGAAATTGTCGTGTCAAATGTTAATGATGAATAATGTCGATGAACTTGATGTTCTGCGTCCACTGCCGCACATGAGCTCTTCAGTGTCACTTCAGGTTATTAGAAAGGGGGATACATGTACGTATATAATTTTTTCCCCCCAATAAGATATCCTTTATTTGTCCCACACTGGGGAAATTTACAGCGTCAATCAGCAATGAAGTCTAGGTTAACCATGATTTGTAAAATATTACAGTCTGCTTTTATTCACGCTTAATCCACAACATTCCAGCCGCCCTGGAATTGGCGTTTTAGTCGTATGCGGTTGTACGCACTTTGTTATTCCCGTTTTGTTGTGAGATTGTGCCGTCTGCATATGTCACGTTTGGCGCGTGTCCGCTGACGAGTGTGCCCCCTCGTGATTGGCTCCTTAGGAACCTTCCTGCCAAATCTGAGGAGGAAACACAAAGACACAAACTCGAGTACGAGGAGATGGTGGCCGGGGCCAAGAGGAGAGGTAATGCACGCGCTGACACTCTTTGAAAAAGAAGAAACAAAATGGTCTTTACAAAGACCATCGCATTAAAAAAATTGATGGGGGGGGGGGGGGCAAATGCTGAATTTGTGTGTGTGTGTGTGTGCACCCGCATGCGTGCATCAGAGTTAAAAGACGCCCAGAAGAAGAAGCGTCAGATGAAGGAGCGACATCGACACGAGGACAGCATCTCCAACGCCATGGTGGTCTGGAACACGCACATCCTACCCAACTGGGATGCTATGTGGGTGGATACGTGTGTGTGTGTGTGTGTGTGTGTGTATGTTTCAGTTTGTTTTGAGTTTCAGTGTTTTAAGTTTTAAAAAAAATATATTATTTAAATTGCAGGTCATTTATCCGTTGCAAGATTAACAAAAGCTCACATTAAGTATTGTGTCGTGAAAACTCAGAAGGCGTCACCTTGCAAGCGCTTTGAAAACATCCATCCGCCTCGCGCACGTCGCTTCCGTCTCGCAATCATCGGTTTTGCAAGATCCGGCTGCTAAGGGGAAAATGAAATGCCTCAAACGCACAGGCCAACGTGGATGTTGAGCGCACGTCGCCACCTTCTGTACGGAGACGTCGTGCTGCCTCGCCACAAAAGGGAACGTGAGGAATTTACAAAAAGGAATACGTTTTGCATTTTCATGCGACTCGCGCTCAAACGTGCCGCTCGTTTCGCCCGGAAAGCTTTCCAGTCCACAAAGACAAAAACCAAGGACATTTGTCCTCCAATAGCAGCTGCCTTTGTAAACAAGGTCGTTTCGGTTTGGAATCGCGTTCCTTCCAACATTCTGATTTCGATTTTACGAACAGAATTTTTTCCCCCCGTTGTCAGTGTTCAGCATATCGTTTGTTTTGTTCACTGCAATGAGTCTGTGTGTGCTGCTGAGGCGCAATGCCGATGAGCGTCTTGACCGGCGTGTGCGTTTGTGCCCGTTCTAGGAAGGCCACGCGTCGTGTGAGGGAGTTGTGGTGGCAAGGCCTTCCTCCCAGCGTGAGAGGGCGCGTGTGGAGCCTCGCCATCGGAAACGAGCTCAACATCACAGCGGGTGCGTACGGCAGATGAGTTCTCGCTTGTTATCTTGTCCCCAGACCACCGATTTGCGCCGAGACGCACGCCAATCGCAAAGCCGCAGTGTCTTTTTTAAATAAAGGTGTATTCTATCAGGGGCGGCCCGGTAGTCCAGTGGTTAGCACGTCGACTTCACAGTGCAGAGGTACCGGGTTCGATTCCAGCTCCGGCCTCCCTGTGTGGAGTTTGCATGTTCTCCCCGGGCCTGCGTGGGTTTTCTCCGGGTGCTCCGGTTTCCTCCCACATTCCAAAAACATGCATGGCAGGCTGATTGGACGCTCTAAATTGTCCCTAGGTGTGAATGTGAGCGTGGATGGTTGTTCGTCTCTGTGTGCCCTGCGATTGGCTGGCAACCGATTCAGGGTGTTTCCCCCGCCCACTGCCCGAAGACAGCTGGGATAGGCTCCAGCACCCCCCGCGACCCTAGTGAGGATCAAGCGGTTCGGGAAATGGATGGATGGATATTCTATCAGGCTAGCTATCTCGCTATCCCGCCCCAAACCCGAAGAGGGCGCTGAGTGTCCTGTCGTGTTCCCGCAGAGCTGTATGACATCTTCCTGTGTCGCGCCAAAGAGAAATGGAGGAGCTACAGCGAGACCAGCTCAGTCAACGACAGCGAGAGTGGTGCGTCGCCCCCCCCCCCCCCCCTTCCACGGATTGCTGACCTTTGAACCGTGTGTTTGTGTTGCCAGACGGCGGCGCCTCGCTCGCCGACAGAGAGTCCAGTCTGGACCTCATCAAACTGGACATCTCCAGAACCTTCCCCTCGCTCTTCATATTCCAGAAGGTTTGACTGCGCCGCCGCCGCTTGACAGGAAGTGCTTGCTGTCACTTCCTCTTCCTCACGGTGTGCGTGTACGCAGGGTGGTCCCTACCACGACGTCCTTCACAGCGTCTTGGGAGCGTACACGTGCTACCGACCCGACATCGGATACGTAGGTCTCACACACACACACACACGCTTGCACTCTGGTTTTCTTTTTCAAAATTTGAAAGCAAAATCCAAAATGTAGGAACCCCCCCCCCCCCCCCCCCCCTTATTTAATTTCCTTAATTGACCTCCATTTTCTACATTATGGGGCTGATTCAGACCAATGCATCCTCAGACAGTTCAGATCATTCGGAGCCTATCTTAGCCGTCTTCGGGCAATAGGCGGGGGACGGAAGATCAAAGGGGCTCCTCCCCGCCCGCCGCACTTCACGTTCACGCATCAAATGTTTTTTCGGTCACAAAAACTGCGGGAGTGTTTTGAGACGTGTTTGCGCAGGTTCAGGGAATGTCCTTCATTGCCGCCGTCCTCATCCTCAACCTGGAAGAGGCCGACGCCTTTGTCACCTTTGCCAACCTGCTCAACAAACCGTGCCAGATGGCCTTCTTCCGCGTCGACCACGACCTGGTACGTTGGCGCGCACGCCACACGCAGGCGGGCAGGCAGGCGTGCTTGACGTGGCTTGGGATTTTTCAGATGCTGAAGTATTTCGCCGTGTTCGAGGTGTTCTTCGAGGAGAACCTCCCGCGCCTCTTCAACCACTTCAGGAGCAACAAGCTGACACCCGACCTCTACTTGATCGACTGGTGACTCGGCCGATCGCGCGGCACCGTCCGGCTCTTGGAGGCGGGGCTTTAACCTGAGCGTTTGTGTGCGCGCGCGGTAGGATCTTCACTCTGTACAGCAAGTCCCTCCCGTTGGACGTTGCGTGCCGCGTGTGGGACGTGTTCTGTCGCGACGGCGAGGAGAGCCTGTTCCGGACCGGCTTGGGTATTTTGCGCCTGTTCCAGGATGTCTTACTGCAGATGGACTTCATCCGCATGGCGCAGTTCCTCAGCCGGCTGCCCGAAGACCTTCAGGCGCACGCGCTCTTCGCCGCCATGGCCGCCACACACATGATCAGCAGGAGCCGCCGCTGGGCTCAGGTCAGCGCACCGGCAAGTCCGGAAAAAAAAAAAAAACAAGATCCTGATTAGGCAGTGCAGTGGCGCCCAAAGAGTTATGAGCCTGGTCACGGAACAAATTGAACTTGTACCTCAAGGCGCCACTGTCCGTTGTAACGAGTCAATCGTTTTGTTGTTGTCGTTTTGCTTTCAGGTCTTCTCGTCACTGCTGAAGGACAAAAACAAAGAGACGGACAACAGCGGAAGCCCGGCCCTCAGAAGCTAACGCTAGTCTAGCCGTGCGGCAGCGTCATCACCGTCCATTCCATCCGGCGTGACACACGCCGCCCCCCCCCCAACATTTCGACAGCTTCCTCTTGGACATTTTTGGTCACTCGTTGAGGAAGTGAAAGTTTTTTTGCTCTGGGCCCGTGAAGTGGGTCAAAGGCGAAAATGGACTTGCTCAAGTGATACGCACAAACCGCAATGAAAGTTTAGAGGCAACATGAGCGTGTTTTGTTTTTTCCCCTCCGCACACGCGTAACTCCCACTTTAGATCCTGCGTGTAACTTGAGTGAGTCGCCCACACTCCCTGGCCGTGGCAGCGACATCCGAGAGTGCCTGCTTCGCTTTTAAAAGTTTTGGTTGGCTGGCAGCACCAGCGCGTCTCCACAAGTGCCGTGCTCAAGAAAACAAAAACACCAAGACGTTTTCAACACTTTATAATGGATCGATTAATCGATCCATTAATATCAAAATTAATCAACAGTTATTTTGATCACCGACTTAACTTCAAAATGTCCAAATAATCTGATTTCAGCCTCTCAACAGGAAATAAATTTCAGATTTCAGTCATCCTCCCTGAAAGCAGATTTAGATTGTCAAAACGGGTCATTTGCAACCATTCATGTTTCCGTTGGCAAGCTAGCAACCTTTTTGCCAATTTTCCCTTCCAAACCAAACTAGTATCTGAAGCAATCAACTCATGGGCACAAAAAAAAGCTTTGAATCTATGTCAAAAAGAACTTTGCAGATGCAACATGTTCAACCTCTCACCAAATAAATAATCAACAATCATGCTAAATTAACAGTGATGGTAAAAAAAATGATATCGCAGTAACCTTCAATGCAAAGTGTTCTTACTCGATTATCCAATTAATCGGTGAAATGATAGAATAACCGATTCTTAAAGTATTTGACACCTGCAGCCCTTCTGTATGTGACCAAAATGGACCAAATGTGGACGCAGAACATTTTTGCAGTTGGCTGTGTTGTGCACGTGTGACTGACTTAGTCGCACACGCAAGCTGCAAAAGACGCAGATGCCGTTCACTAGATGTCGCTACCACTTACTCTGTTCAGCGTGCAAGCTGCGCCTGACGTCAAAGCAGAAAACCCGTTCATACGGTCTCCAGGGTTCCCTAGTTCCGTTGTCACGTCACTTTTTTGACACGCTGACCAAAACTCCCTCAAAGTGTCGGCGTGGGCCTCCTGAGAAAAGTTGAAAGTGACTGTGGAGTAAAGTGGACGATGTGGTCCTCCTCGTGAGTTTGTGACCATTTCCCGAATAACAAACGCTCCGTGGGTACAAAGCCGTCGCCAAGACTCCCTGGCCAACCAACAAAAACAACCTCCGAATCAGTCCAAGTGATTGTTGTTACACTCCCGACCAGCAGGGGCAGCATTCCATAGAAATCCTGACCTGTTGTCTGTCGCCCATTTCAATCAAGCATTGAGACTGATTTTAACGTTTGGATGTTTTTTCAAAAAATGCCGTGGATTCATGTTACACAAAACAGTTTTATTTGAATTTGCTTCTTTTCTATATCAAGATGCTTTTCAGCCTTGTTTTATTGTAACATTTTTAATGTACAGTCCCCCCCCCCCCAACGGCTTCCAGGTAATGTAAATACAGGAACACGAAAGGAGGCGGGGGGAGCTTTTCATAAATGGCCACAAGTTAAACATGTAAATAAATAAATAATGTGTCCAGCTGTTTAAAAAGTTCTATTTCTTCATGCAAACCATATACTGTAGTTAAAGTGGTCTTGAGTGAAACAAACGTGACCCCCCCCCCCCCCCCATCACCACCCACACCCAATGGGGCGGGGGGTGTCTGAATTTGCCTTCTGCCTTGTGTAACAGTTGCTGTTGTCACCGCTACACCGCCAGAGGGCGACCAATTCACGCTGAACTACTTCCGGACCTTCAAGGGACGCAACTTGACTCGCTTCTGCGCTTCAATCCCCTTTACGGTTGTTTCAATCAATGGTTCAACTATCCGAATACAAACTTTAAATATTTGGTCATTATTTAAATACATATTGAATATGTATTTGAGTGTAATTTCATTTGAATGTATTTTTAGCTATTTCAATGCATTTAGAAACATGTATATATACCGGTATATATAGAGAGTGAGATACGTGTTGTCTCCAATCAATCGTTTTTGTAACTAATAATTTTTTGTAATTTTGTCTTTCTTTTGCAGAGTAGACAATCACAAAAGCAGAGGAAAAAGTAGCAAGTTGGATGGCAGTCTGCTTGTTGCTGGGTGGCGAAATGGTCAGCTCTTGAGAAGAACATGGGACAGGTGTGTTGACCTGAGAGGAAAGGCACCCGTGAGTTACACGTAAGTCAATTTCTTGTGCAGACAAAGATGTGTTAGGCATGAAACTTACCAGGGAGATAGACCATTGGGTCTTTCGAGATCAGGAAGCCGATCATGTTTACTGCTGCCTGGGGGGAGAAAAAAACCAAGTCAAAAAAAGTAGTCATGATGGTGCATTGAACGAGTGTACTTTTCAGGCTGGCCCAAAGTTTGACTTCAGCACCTTGCGAATAACAGGAAGAAGAGCAAAAAGTGTTGCCTGCAGGTCTGTGCTCGTAGGTGGACTCTGGCAGTGAGCAGGTGACTCCCTCTTGTGGCACGGAGGACCCAAGAACAATCTTCTTTCAACTCTGAGAAAAAATGAAATGAGGCTTGTTGTGTTGGGTCGGTCTCAGTGACAGACTGAGGCTGCTGCTGTCTTCTTCTCTGATCAAAACAATGTCTCCCCTAGCGGATATTCCACGAATTGCACCCAATTAAAAATACTCATTCCGTGTCTTTTGTGCATTTTTTCACTTTTAAATTATCCTGCGGCCTAATCACCCCTCCTTGCGGGCCGGTTCCGGCCGTATGTTATACAACCCTGATGAATAGTAAGGCGTTTTCAGCTGAAAAAAACGACCAGTTACAGTATATGTAGTGAGGCGTTTTTAGCCGAAAAAAACGACCATGTATAGTAAGGCGTTTTTAGCCGAAAAAAATGACATAGTATAGTAAGGCGTTTTTAGCCGAAAAAAACGACCATGTATAGTAAGGCGTTTTTGGACGAAAAAAAACGACCATGTATGTAAGGCGTTTTTAGCCGAAAAAAACGACGTAGTATAGTAAGGTGTTTTTAGCCAAAAAAAACGACATAGTATAGTAAGGCGGTTTTAGCCCGAAAAAAACGACATAGTATATAGTAAGGCGTTTTTAGCCCGAAAAAAACGACCATGTATAGTAAGGCGTTTTTAGCCCGAAAAAAACGACATAGTATAGTAAGACGTTTTTAGCCGAAAAAAACGACATAGTATAGTAAGGCGTTTTTAGCCGAAAAAAACGACATAGTATATATAGTAAGGCGTTTTTAGGCGAAAAAAACGACAGTATAGTAAGGCGTTTTTAGCCCGAAAAAAAAGACATAGTATAGTAAGGCGTTTTTAGGCGAAAAAAACGACATAGTATAGTAAGGCGTTTTTAGGCGAAAAAAACGACATAGTATAGTAAGGCGTTTTTAGGCGAAAAAAACGACCATGTATAGTAAGGCGTTTTTGGACGATATTTTTGACTCGAAAAAAACGACCATGTATAGTAAGGCGTTTTTAGCCGAAAAAAACGACCATGTATAGTAAGGCGTTTTTGGACGAAAAAAAAACGACCACGTATATTAAGGTGTTTTTAGCCGAAAAAAACGACATGGTATAGTAAGGCGTTTTTGGCCCGAAAAAACGACATAGTATATATAGTAAGGCGTTTTTAGGCAAAAAAAACGACATAGTATAGTAAGGCGTTTTTAGGCGAAAAAAACAACATAGTATAGTAAGGCGCTTTTAGCCCGAAAAAAACGACATAGTATAGTAAGGCGTTTTTAGCCGAAAAAAAACAACATAGTATAGTAAGGCGTTTTTAGCCCGAAAAAAACGACATAGTATAGTAAGGCGTTTTTAGGCGAAAAAAACGACATAGTATAGTAAGGCGTTTTTAGCCGAATAAAACGACATAGTATAGTAAGGCGTTTTTAGCCGAAAAAAACGACCATGTATAGTAAGGCGTTTTTGGACGAAAAAAACGACATAGTATAGTAAGGCGTTTTAGGCGAAAAAAACGACATAGTATAGTAAGGCGTTTTTAGCCGAATAAAACGACATAGTATAGTAAGGCGTTTCTAGCCCGAAAAAACGACAGTATCGTAAGGCGTTTTTAGGCGAAAAAAACGACATAGTATAGTAAGGCGTTTTTAGCCGAAAAAAACGACAGTATCGTAAGGCGTTTTTAGCCGAAAAAAACGACCATGTATAGTAAGGTGTTTTTAGCCGAAAAAAACGACATAGTATAGTAAGGCGTTTTTAGCCCGAAAAAAACGACATAGTATAGTAAGGCGTTTTTAGCCGAATAAAACGACATAGTATAGTAAGGCGTTTCTAGCCCGAAAAAACGACATGGTATAGTAAGGCGTTTTTAGCCCGAAAAAAACGACAGTATAGTAAGGCGTTTTTAGCCGAAAAAACCGACATAGTATAGTAAGGCGTTTTTAGCCGAAAAAAAACGACATAGTATAGTAAGCCGTATTTAGGCGAAAAAAACGACATAAATGCCTTACTATATATACATGGTCGTTTTTTTCGGCTAAAAACGCCTTACTATATATACATGGTCGTTTTCTTCGGCTAAAAACGCCTTACTATACATGGTCGTTTTTTTCGGCTCAAAGTATCGTCCAAAAATGCCTTACTATACATGGTCGGTTTTTTCGGCTAAAAACGCCTTAATATACATGGTCGTTTTTTTCGGCTAAAAACGCCTTACTATACATGGTCGTTTTTTTTTTGTCAAAAACGCCCTACTATACATGGTCATTTTTTTCAGCTAAAAACGCCTTACTATACATGGTCGTATTTTTTCGGTCAAAAACGCCTTACTATACATGGTCGTTTTTTTCTGCTAAAAACACCTTACTATACATGGTCGGGTTTTTTTCGGCTAAAAACGCCTTACTATACATGGTCGTTTTTTTTCGGTCAAAAACGCCTTACTATACATGGTCGTTTTTTTCAGCTAAAAACGCCTTACTATACATGGTCGTATTTTTCGGCTAAAAACGCCTTACTATACATGGTCGTTTTTTTCGGCTAAAAACGCCTTAATATACATCCATCCATCCATCCTTTCCGAACCGCTTGATCCTCACTAGGGTCGCGGGGGGTGCTGGAGCCTATCCCAGCCGTCTTCGGGCAGTTGCCAGCCAATCGCAGGGCACACAGAGACGAACAACCATTCACGCCCACACTCACACCTAGGGACAATTTAGAGCGTCCAATCAGCCTGCCATGCATGTTTTTGGAATGTGGGAGGAAACCGGAGCACCCGGAAAAAACCCACGCAGGCCCGGGGAGAACATGCAAACTCCACACAGGGAGGCCGGAGCTGGAATTGAACCCGTTACCTCTGCACTGTGAAGCCGACGTGTGAACCACTGGACTACCGGGCCACCCCCTTACTATACATGGTCGTTTTTTTCGGCTAAAAACGCCTTACTATACATGGTCGTTTTTTTTCCGGCTAAAAACGCCTTACTATACATGGTGGTTTTGTTCGGCCAAAAAAGCCTATCTATACATGGTCTTTTTTTTCGGCCAAAAATGCCTTACTATATATACATGGTCGTTTTTTTCGGCTAAAAACGCCTTACTATCCAAGGTCTTTTTTTTCGGCCAAAAAACGCCTTACTGTAGCCGAAAAAAAACAACCATGGAGAGTAAGGCATTTTTAGATGAAAAAAAACGACCATGTATCATAAGGCCTTTTTAGACCAAAAAAAATGACCATGTATAGCAAGGCATTTTGAGCTTCAAATAAACACCATGTATCGTCAGGCATTTTTAGACGAAGAAAACGACCATGTATAGTTTAGTCGAAAACCGCCCCCCTACACATGTGTGTGTGTGTGTGTGTGTATGGGGCGTGGGGGCTCCCGACTGATCCCAGTCTGGGGTCTATCCTGTGGAGGCGGGGTCGGAGGGGAAGTGGGAGCCGCTTGCCCCCGGGGGTCTCCGGGATGGCGCGGCGATGCCGGCTTTCAAATAACTCACGCGCACACACAAAATCCCACCAAAAAGAGTGAATTGTGTAAATTCACTCTCCAAAAATCATGTGGTTGTGATTGAGGGGACGGGAATGATTTTGAATGATTGTTGGGATTAATGGATTAGAAATAAATTGCACTTAATTTGTGCAAAAAAGTCCCCATGTAAATGTTTTCTCGTTATTAGGCAGAATGCAGACTGTTTGCCTCATGTTCCAAAAACCTGTTAGCATGCTAGCCGTCATCTTTGTGAAAAAGAATATGAAAGGGAGAGCATCCAAAATTTTGAACCAAGTGCAAACGAGCTGCTTGGTGACGACTACCGTGCCACGCTTCAGCACAAAATCTGCCATTTTGACGCTTGTCCAACATTGATGTCTCTCCATCGACCAAGGGCGTTGCCCTTCGCTCTCTTCCTCGCTCTCTTGACTTTCTGAACTGATGACGTGGTCTCACGTTGACCTTCAACCAGGTCCGACCGTCTGAAGCACGGCTTGCTCCACACTCCGGATCCAAGCCCCGCCTACTCGGAGAGGTGACGAGAAGCCGCATTTGACCGAAGATGACCCGCCGCGCGTCCCCGCGTTGCATCCGGTGAATCTGCGGAAGAATGAACCTGCCAAAAGTTCTGCCGTCGCAGGCCAACATCTTCTCAGGTAGAGAAGCTCTCGCTCGTCGTTGCAAACGTTTCACGCCCGCTCACGCGGCCGCTTTCGCAGGCTGACCCAATGAAATCGGAGGTTCAAAAGTTCTCACGAGGTCGCCGTCGATCCTCTCAGCTTTCAGCAGGCGAGCGGCGCCAGAGTCGGCGGGGGCAGCGGTCCGAGCGGGGTTAAGCATCAGTTGTATGCGTGCTTATGAAAGGCATACTCAGATAAGCGGGCGCACGGTGGGGGTCACGCCGTGTCCTTTGTCAGAGCAGATTGTCATGACCTAATGAGCGCTCGGTGGGAAAGTCCCGCTCGGATCCCCCTCGGCTCCGTCCCTCCATCTTTGCACCTGCGCCCCCCAGCGCTGCCCCCCCCCTCCCTTCTACGGACACGACCCGTGCGCCCCCCCAGCCTCAGTGTTTGTATTGAAGGCAGGAAGCGGGCGAGTGTTTAATGAGCGTCGAAACAAAGCGGGCCAACATAGAGCTCATTGAGGTTATCGGGGAGGGACCACTGCTCAATTGGGTCACCCATGTGATTGTTTGACAGAGCGGGCCTAGCGAGGCCGGGACGGGCTGGGCCCGGCCGGCCCGCCCGCCCGCCCGCCAGAGCGGGCAAAGTTCAAAAATCCTCTCGGCCGGATCGAGAAGTTTGTCACAGAATCTGTTGGCGGCGCCCGTCAGGAGCCATTAGCGGCCATGAAAGGCCTCGCCGATCAAAAGGCGCCGCCGCAGCGCTGCGCATTTAATGACAATTTGCAGCCTTTTGTTCCGGAGCCTTCAGCGGGCATGATCTCATTATAAGGGTGAACAGTTAGTGCCGGGACAACGGCCAACGCGCCGGTCCTCGCCGCGACCCGCGTTCTGGCTCTTGACTGCCCACCGCGCAGAAAGGCGCAACATTCACCTGGGCCGCCGCCGCCGCCGCGCGGGATCGTCGTCGCCTTCGGGCGGCCGGCGGGGCCAAAGACGTGCCCGTTTGGTGCGGTGGGTGCGGCGCGGGTGTTGGTGAAAGGGGCGCCCGGGTTCGCTTGCTCATTAATTGGGAGGCGCGGCAGCCTTTGACCCCAATGATGCGGGGTGACGGGGCAAACGGGACGAGGCGATTGGCTGTCGGCCTCGCCGCTTGAACGTGCCACCAGGAGTGTCCCGGGTGGAAAAGGCCAACCGTGAACAAAACACCCCTTTATTCTTCTGCGTCTTTCTTTTCAGCTTTTTTTTTTTTTTTTTTTTACTTGTCGCTCGCTTTGTTACGCTTTTTACATCCCGCTTTCATCTTCTCACTCAACCAACGACAACCAGTAATCCACACACACACAAATATACAACACAAATATTATCTGTATGTAAAATGATGTCAGTTTTAAACAAAATAATTTGAACTCAATATTTTTTTTTTGGAGGGGGGACGCTCATCCGCATATTAATTTGAACTTAAAACCCGATTGAATACATTTCTCAATTAGCAATCTAACACTAATTGTTAATTCAGCAAAAAGTATCCATTTATGGCAAAGCGTTTTTTTCGCATTATCAAAGGCTGATTTTAAAAGAATGCAATCATTTTGATCAAGATTCAAACTAAGTTTAATTCTAAATATTTCTATCAGACAAAAAAAAAGACTGAACGAGTTGAATTAAATCTTGTAAAAAAAAAAAAAAAAAAGTTTGAAAGCACTTTGGAAATGCCTTTATCCTCCGTGCATATTTTGTGGGCGTGGCTTGTTTGCTGTGATACTGAGGTTGCTTTTTTTTTTTGTTGTTTTTTTATCAAGCTTTTCCTCAAAGCAACTTTACACGTTGCCCGCCCGACCGGCTTGCTAGCGTGCGTGCGGTGACGTTTGCGTCCTTCGTACGAGGTGCTCCCTCGTTGGGCACTTCATTTGCCCGATGACCCGGGCTGACGTTGGAATGACGAAAGTTGCGATGATATGATTTGTCCGGCGCGCGGCCAGGCGTAAAACAGGCTTGTGGTGCCGCACCGCTGTTTGTGTACTCGCTGAACCCGAGCTAACGAGGCGTCCGTGTTCATTAGCGGACAGTTGACAGCGTGAACACAATTGACCTTGTGTGTGACCTTGTGTGTGCCCTTCCTCACCAGCGAGCTGTCACGGCCCGCGTCCAAATGGAGGCAATTAGCCGCCGCCGCCGCCGCCGCGCGTCTCACCCTCAAGCCGCGCCGCCGTGGCGGCACCAAAATGTGGCCTCATCGGATCCGGACCGATCCTAGGATCCTAAATCCCCCTGCTAACTGCCAGTCAAGCCCCTCAAGTTCACAACCGCTGCCAACAACACGAGAGCTGCAAAGGACCAAGTCAAACAACGGCTAACGGTGAGCAAATCAACAATAAAACACACACACAGCCTGTGGCTAACCCAGGGAGCTAACAGCTAGCCATTAAGATTCAACAATAAAACAACACAAGTTGTTGACAAGAAACAAAGTTTTTGTTCTTTCTGGAAGCTAACATGCTTAGAAGACGGGGAAATCGATGTAGTCTAGCATCGATTGCCACAATGAAACGACACAAGTCAAATTTTAAAAAAGAAAAATCCTCTCATTGTTTTTGCTCCGCCCTCATGCGACAACACCTTTAAGTGGATCGAAAGCCGATGCAATCCTCTTAGTTTATCTGCGGTCACTTTATCTTATCTTGGCTAATCTCACTATACAATGTTGGAGTCTCACACACATACATACACACGCACGCACGCACACGCACACACACACACACACAGGTATGTCAAAAGTGAAGATCCTTCCCAGGATGCTTTGCATCAACATTTCAGAGGAACTAATGACAGGAAAAAGAGGAAGGAAAAATATCTGGCAGAACATGTTGAAGACTATAACGAGGATGATGATGAGGATCACGTTGAAGAGCAATCGGTTGCGCGTGAGCGTGTGCGGTCCAAGCGTGTGTACTTGATGGCAGCTTGGCGTGGCGCTAATGCTAATGGTCTGACCGCGCGCTCACCCTCAAACAAAATGACAAAGAATAACACACAGAGCTCCATTCTTCTTTCATTTTTTTTCTCATTCTTCTTCTTCTGCACCGATGACGAGCGCGGCCGACAGCAAAGTGGCGCCCGGCGGCAGATTAGCGCTGGGGGGGGGGACTCGGAAGGGAGGGTGTCGGGGTCACGGCCGGTCTTTGGCCAAGGCCGCGATGGGAAAACAAGTCCGGCAAAAGTTGATTTCTGCGCGGTCATGTGATGCACGCTCGCCGCCAGCTGAGCGGTCAGCATGTTCGCGCGGCCCGCCAAACGCGGCCGCGGGAAGGCGAAATCTCGCCTTCCCGCGGTCGCGTTTGTTTGACGACCGGCGCTCATGACGGATTGGCTGCCACGGCGTTTCGAAAGCCGCCCATTATCTCCAATTTTTGTTCAATACGTCTACTTTGTGGAGCTCGTGTTTTTGTTCTGTTTTTGTTTTTAAATAGGTGGGATGAGAGTGACTTGAGCGTCCACACTGCCGTCGCAAGCATTTCAATGCACGTACCAAAAAAAAAGGCCTGGCTTGGCTCTCCCGTAGCGGCTACGGCATTACTGCCCGTAGCGGCTCCCGAGAGAGAGAGAGAGAGAGAGACCGGAAGCGTCACAGAAAGACGGCTACACGTTCGTCCTTAAAAAAAGGTTCATCTGGACGTGCGTGAGCGCGGCTGTCGGAGCCGAGCGGGAAGTGACCCCCGATTTCCAAAGTGAGGGGCTCAGTCTTGGGTTGTCACGGTGACAGACTGACTCCACACACACTTGGCGATGGCCGTGTTTGTCTTTGTGCTTAAAGCTTGTATGTGTGTGTGTGTTTGCGTGAGATCTGTCATGGGCTTTCCCTGGCGGTGGTCCGCAGGGATTGACCTCTGACCCCAGCGGCGGTGTTGACAGTTGGCTGGAAAAGAAGAAAGCTCCCCCCCCAACCCCCCAAAAAAACTACTCTGCATTGACTTTCTTCCAACATGTACGAGTCCACGTCTTGCGCATGACTTCGGCGCGTTCATTGATTCATTTCGAGGAAAATGGCACCTCTGCTGCACATTTGAAGCTTGTGCAACCGAAAAACAAAGGACGAGTAGTTTTGGTTTTTTTATATTTTCTCTCTTTTCCAGGGTCGATCAGGGCCGAGGCGGCGCCAAAAGGCAGGGCGGGGCGCGGCGCGGCGCAAAGACGCACTAAGCCGCCGCATTCCCTGGAGTATTAGCGCGGCACCTTTGTTCTTCCGGCAGACATCAAAACACGTCTGCGGGACGGCACCCACATCAAAAAGGGGAGTGGCGCTCACGTGTGTGCGCGTGTACAAGTGACAACACGCATGAGGACTTTAGCGTCTTCCAACGCTCCACCAGACAACTTGCGCCTGTGCTGGACCGTACGTGTGAGTGTGTGTGTGTGTACTACATTTGTATGAGTGCAAGTGCAGTCTGGTGGGGGGAGGGGGGGGGGGGGGTGTTGCCATGTATGTTTGTGCACATGTGAACATGTATGTGTGTGAGTTTACTCATGCATACTACAATTACGTGTGCGTGCATGTTTATCTATTTTTGTTCCATGCGTGAGTTACTGCATGTGGTATGCAAAGGGGTGAGCACATTCCTTCTTGGTTTCTTTGTGATCTTGTTGACGTGTCACAACAAAAACGCTGGCTGCTGCCGTGAGCCGGCACTCACGGCGCATCATTCCTGCGATCCCCGCTAGCTTCCGATCCGGCGGCGCTTTGACATACGAGTCATTCCGTGACCACGCTCACAAATCGGAATCCTCGTAACTGCGTATGAAAGGAATTCGAAAGCGTTTCTCCCGTTTTGTCTGTCTATGTGTGTTGCTGCACTACTTGTGTTCAATTAGAAGGATTTTGTATTGGCCGCCAGCTTGTGAAGTCGTATGTGAGCAAATCAACAATAGTAAACTCTTAAGACCAGACCCCAGACCACACAGATGCTAATCACTTCTTACGTTAGCATTAGCTTCAAGCTAACAGATTAAACATTTGTTTGACCACGCTTTCAATTCTCATCGCGAATTCACAGATTCATCATTCGCAGCTCATTTCACAGTCAATTCCGACCGGGAGTGGCAAGAAGGAGCCGGGGAGATTGTGCTTTGGAAGCTTTTCGAATTTCCTTCCAAAACCGGCAGCACAAGGCTCTCGTCAAGAAAAAAAGAATCGGCCGGCCTGACATCGGCTCATATCTCGACCAGCTCCAAAGCGGACTCACTCTCAAGTCACAAGCAATTGGTACGCCGGTCAAGTTGTCGTGCGCGTGCTTGTGGCGAGCTAACTCTGATGCTAAGTTTTGGCCAAACATTGTTTTGGGGGGGGGGGGGGGGGGGGAAATCAAGTTGCGATTCGATTCTGGGCAGTGAACAGCTGAGCCACGAAAACCAAGTGCTCGTATGAGGGAGGACCGGGTCAAAATTGAAATCGATCAATCGAAAAGTAGGGCAGCGGGCCACAGGAAAATTGAGCTTCTGCCGTGCGAGAAGGCGCAACGGCTTTGCCAAGGCAAACTCGGAAGAAAGGCTCTCTCCTGCTATGCCTCGAGTGACGCCATTTAGCTGGTTTGCGCTGTGAGTGGGGCTGGAGGCGCCTGGCCCAACACACACACGCACACACACAGCAAAGGGGGCGCCGGGCGGCGTGACCCTGCCCAACCCGGAGCGTGCGTCCCGCTGGCTTCCCGGCGCACGCTTGACCGGAGGGCGGAGGAGGCGCCGCTGGGCGCTAATCCTGTTAAAGAGCAGAGAGAGAGAGAGAGAGCATTACGCCGCTTGAGCGCTCCGATCCGCAAGCCCGCTCGCCTCGGCCCACCGCCGGAAGCGTCGCTGCGAAAAAACAGGCCGCGGCTCTGCTCAAGCTGTTCCTCAACCTGTTGCTAAAAGTTGCTCAATGACGCCGCCGCCGTGGGATTCTGGGACCTGCGGAATCATCGCTTGGCCCATACACCGACATGACTCAAATCGAGTGGCCATCTCGCCCCCCCCCCCCCCAAAAAATTTGTATATTCATCGATGAATCACAAAATCATTGATGATTTTCCAAAAACTTGCTAAAAGTCACCAAAATAGGTTTCGAAAGTCAAGAAATGTTAGTTGACCTCCATGCACAGCGCTCCAACTTGCTTCTTGGAGGCGGGCGTGCCCTCACACAGCTCAACGATTGCATGAAAAATTTGCATGTGTGTGTGCGCACGAGCGCATGTGTGTGTGTGTGTGTGTGTGTGTGTGTGTGTGTGTGTGTGTGTGTGTGTGTGTGTAGGAGAGAGCAGTGGGGTTAGGGCACCCTGGTGCTATTTTTTTGTTGGATGATTGACAGCTTCAGAAACCCAACTGGCAATGGAGTGCTCGTCTCTCTCACGTACACACACACACACGCGCACACACACACACACAACTAAAAGAGTTGACAAAGTGTGTGTGTTGTCATGCATGAGCTCCTGAAATGAGAAGAATAGAATGATGGACAGGATCGGTGGGGTGTGAGGGGGCGGGGCCAGGTTTGATTGACACATCGGCGTATCGGCCAAAAGCTTTTTCCAGTGCTCAGCTGATGAGGTCTTTCAAAAGGCGTGACTCGGCGTGGGGGTTCAAAGGTCGTCGACGGCTTTCTGCAGCCGACGGGCACAAATGGACTCGTGACCCCCCGTCGAGGTGGGCGTGGCCGCGCCGCTGAGCCATCACATCGAGCCGTCTTCACCATTTCCGCAGGGTTCTTCCGGACTCCACTTTCAAGACGCGGCGTGAGAACGGACGGCAGGGACTGGCCGAGGGCCGCGCCGGGTCTTCATCAGCGGACGGACGCCAACGCCGTTCGGCGACTGGCGGATGCTTGGCTGGAGTGGCGGCGACCAGTCAGCCGGAACGAGACGTCCATGGGGCAGATCTTGGATGGATTCAACTGCTTCGTCAGTTTTCTGGCATCGCCACCGGCTTTCGAGAAAGCCGGTGGGGGGAAGACGACGTCATCACAGTCGTTCCCTTTTGGAAAGGCTTCAAAGCGGAGGGTTCTCAAAAGGGGCAAGGAATTGAATCGAAGAAACTCTCGGGGTTGGGGGGGGGGGGTGTAGCATGCGTGTGGGCGTGCCGCACATAAGTCACAACGGCAGCTTGCTTCCGACTGTGCGTCATGATGAATGAGAGGGCGGGACACACACACACACACACACACACACACACACACCATTGCAGGTGTAACTTGACGAACCACTTTCATTTTTTTTCCCCATGAAAAAGCGCAATTGACCCCGCCCCCCCCCCGCCCCCTCCCCGTTGAAGTGAATCTGCCACAGCCCTTAACAAGACAAAAGTAAAACACCGGGTCTTGAATCAAGAAACTTTTTTTTTTTGTAACCGCACCCCAAAAAAAACTTGCTAGCGGACTGACGAGCTCATCTTGGGACACTTTGCCGTCCGTCATTGTGCTGCACGGATGGCAACAATAGCGCAGGTGAACTGCACCTTGCATCGATTGCTCTGCCTGTCACCGAAAGATGGACCGATACACCCACGTGTCATTAGATGATTGACAGCAAACCACTGCAGTCCAATCAAAACATGTCAAACCTTCACAGGGTGCGCCTGAGACAGAATACGCTCGCGAACAGGAAGAGGACTGACTCGCTCAAGCGTGCGCGCACAACAGGTGGTCCGCGGGCGGCTTGGGGGCGACGGGGACGCTTTTCCTTCCACTCGGGACGCTTCCTCTCTCCTTTGTTTACTCCCGCACAAGAATAAATGCGGAGATCCCGACACGCAAGTGGGCAGCGAGCGGTCATTTCCTCACGGCAGGCGCGCGCGCCCCGAGGCGCTTCGGTGACGGCGCGTGACAGAGACCGCCGGACAAAAGTTGAGTTCCACCCGAGCGGGCGGTCAAGTCGCTCAACGAGCCCACGTCAGTCACCCGGCCAGTGAAAGCCATACGCACTCCGCGTCACAGATACGACAGTCCAACAAAGCGGTGACCCCAAGTGGGCAAAAATGACACCTACACCTCACAGGCACATGACGGGGTTGAACAAGGCCACAGAGTTTTTTTTTTATCCGCTGACTCTGTAAATCAATGGATTAAATGCAAAAATCAAGAAACACGCCTCTTAATGGACATCGGGGCCGAAGTTGAGGACATGGGGGACCACGCCGACCTGTTTTTGTTTCGCGCAAAGCCGAAGTCTCCGAGCTGGGAGTCGGACACCTTCCGGCTCGGAGAACAAACGCGTCTTTGAGAAGCCGGAGCCCAGCGGAACAGTTGCGCCTTCGCGGCGCAGGTCGCGACCTCGGGCCGCGGCCCGAACACGATCCGTCCGGCCGGCGGGGCCGCGAGGGAGCTCGGCCTGAAAGGTAAGGAAGTGCCCCGCCGCTCTGGGGTGCCCCGAGGGACCCGAGCGGCAGGCCTCGACTTACTCCCAAACTGGTTAAGACGAGACAACCGTCATGTTTTCAAAGTCGAGCTGATCACAAGTTGGACTTGGAAGCAATTCCTTCCAGCTCAGCGCTTCGGGTCGAGTCGTGCAACTAGTGCGGCGCGCTCGTTTCCTCGTCAGGTTTCATTGCGTGCGAGTGCAAATTAGGACCAAGTCAAGAAAGGCTCGAGTGGTCAAGCTACACAATGCGGAGGAGGAAGTCAGGCAGCGTTTCAAAATAAAGGTCCCGAGGTGCCGCGAGCATGCTTAGTCGACGTGCAAGTTCCTCCTCCTTTCTCGCGTCTCGTCTCGCGGGAGGCGGCCAGCCAGCCGCCATTTTCTCCCCCCCCCCCCCCTCCCCGTGTGGAACGCGCAGCTTCCGTAACGGATCCCGAGTCGCTTCCGTTGCAAACGGACAAGTGCTCCCCCCGGCAGACTGGCGGCAGGAAGTCGGACGGGTTCAAGTGCTGACAGATTCCAACATCTCATTGAGCCCCCCCCCCCCCCCCTCCCCCGCCTTCAACATGTCCTCCCGTCTTTCTCCGGCCTTCGCTGGGGACTTGGCCAACTGACTCCACATCGGTTTGGGCTGCCGGTTATGAAAAGTTGGGATGCGCGATGACGATCGGCCTGATCCGGGGGTGAAAAAAAAAAAATGCCGTCACGACTACAGCCCCGATATATTGCGAGCCACGTCAAATGCACTCACGTCCAACCAGCCGGAGTCTCATTGAGCACTTTTCACCGTCTGACTGAATGTTTTCGGAGAGGAAGAAAGAATGCGGCAGTTGTTTGTTTCATGACTTATAAAATCTTCTTCCCCCCCCCCTTCATACTGTAATCCACGTATTTGACATTTATTGTGTATCGCATGTTCAAATTTTTACATCGATCACTGTTCACACAGTGTAACGCCTCATAGTTGGCGGCCACGTTGTTGGAAACGGTTCCAACAAACGACCGTTTTAACGTACAGATTCGTCACGTCCAAGAGAGCATCCGATTGTTCCGCGGTTGGATTCAGCGCAGCTTGATTAATCATGCCTGCATGGATGTCAGGCACATACAAATTTTTAAAAAAAGCAAAAAAAAAAAAAAAAGAAAAACTTTGTGAACAGAGGACGCCAATCGTCTTCATCTGCTGAGCAAGAATGCACTTTGACGAAGTTAGGTCTGCCATTCGAGCTCCAAGGGACAGCACTTAACAGCATCATCATCATCTTCATGTGAAAGCCAATCAAGTGAAATGTCGGGCCGCAGAGTATTCGTTCCTTCCCGGTGGCGCAGTATGATGAGGCGCGTGACGTCATGAAGATTCCAATCCAGTTCTCGTCCATCAACTGAGCGTCTCTCTCTCTCTTTTTCTCACGCACCGGGCCGCCCGCTGCGCGTCCGCGCCGCCCGCTTCACATCTCGGCGGTGACGTCACGGGCGAAGGTGGGCCGCCAATAAAAAGGCGCGCGGTCCGTCCCGCCGCTTCAGCTTCACACTCGACTGCGGCGCGGAGGAGGTGAGCACGCGCACGGGCACGCACATTTGGGGACGTGCTCGCGCCGCCTTGGGGTGCCGGTGGGGTCGGGTGGGGAGAGGGGCGGAGGGGCGGCGAGCCGAGACCTGCGACCGGGCCACTCCCTCGCCCCCCAAACCCGAAGCGTGCTCGCAAGGTGACGGACAAGACGGCGTAAAAGTCTTTTGGAATAGTTGACGGCTCGGCGCGGCGCCTCCAAACCGCTTCCGGCGTGCGCGCTCGTCTTGACGCCCGCGGCGCGTGCTCGCCGCAGGTGGGGGGGGCCGACGTGCGCCAACAGACGCTGACGCGCAAACTTTCTCTTTCTTATCGGCTGTGACAGTGGACCCCCCGCTAGGACTCGTCAGGTATCTGCACTCGAGGATTTCATTCGCTGGCCATTTTTCACTTGCCGGCAATTGAAATCACGTCGCTGCGCTTTCCACCGCTCGTCAAAATGGGCTCGTTCTGCTTCGGTTCAAAACAAGTGAACTGCTCATTTTAGAAATACACCAATGAGATCATCTCATCGGGATTTTGCAGGGAATGATTGAATGACTAAACGCAGCATTTTTTTTTAAAAAGGAATAGTTGTGTCTAACTTTGCATCCCAACTTTCAGATCGCAGACGATCTTGTTTTCCTAAAATATATAAATAGTCCCCAAAACAGCGAGAAAAACTTCACTGATAGCCGTGGACTCAGCCCGAACTCATTCATCACTTTCACAGGATTTTGGAGGAGCTACCGTACCGAGTCAAAGTGACTTCAAAATGCACGGGGGGGGGGGGGGGGGGGGGGGGGGAAATTGAGCGGGTATTTAAGAAAGCCACATTTAAAGAATTGAAGTTGTTTTGAACTCAAACTAGTTTTTTTGAATGCGGATTTTGTTGTTGACTAAAAAGTCTGACACAAAAATGCTGAAATGCATTCACTCATTACCTATTGCTCAAACACTATTTTTATATTATTTTTGTACTAATATATATATATATATATACACACACACACACACATATAAATGTGTGTGTGTGCGTGCGTGCGTGTGTGTGTCTCTATCTTTATATAAATCTAGATAGATAATATTTTTAATAATAATAGTTCAATTGCATTCAGCTTTTGCTACTTTATACTATAAAGCAGCAAGGCAGAAAATGTAGAAAACGTTAAGGGGTAAGTTTTAGTCACAGTCTCATTTTTAAAAAATGGACAATTTTGAACGTGAGGGATCGATCATAACGGCAATGCTTTGTGGCTTTGGCAAACGGTGCCCCCCCCCACCCCCACTTTTGGATAGAGTAACGCCAATAAAAGTGCACGACGGTTTGACAGAAAGCACGTGAGCTGCCCTTCAACGACTTGCGATTCAAGCGCGTCAAGGAGTCCGACTGTTCTCGACTCGTGTCTCCAATCGTCAGAACATGCGATTGGAGACGATTTTGCCGTCTGCTCTTGTGCGAACGCAAAATGGCGGCCACGTCCCGTCACTTGAGATCGCAGAGCCCTCTGGCGCATTGCGGCAACATCGCCGGGTGGCATGAAGGCAAAAGACGGCTCGAGTGACCAACGCGCATTTGCGGTCGGGGTTTTTTTTTTTTTTTCACGGACGGGCAAACAGACCCCAAAATGGAATCCGCATTTTCACATGGCGTCAAACTTCATTAGGCTCAAGAGACTTTGGGAATGAACGCTTGAGGGAATCGTGGCTTCTCTTGGAAGTTCTGATTGAAACGATTGCCGTTTCAATCTTGATTGCCTGGAATTCAAATCCTCCGATCAGTCAAATGAATCGATTTGCAAACGGGATCTTCAGTGGGCTCAGTCCGTACCCATGACTGAGCAAATGTCCGGACCCGTATCATTGACGGTTACTTTTTTGATCCGGCTTTAAGTGGGAGTCCTTCTGCTTTCTCAAAAGTATTTCCAGTAAGCACAGCGTCCGATTTCTTCTCCTGTCGGCGTGCGTGCAGGCGCGTTGGAGCCCCAGGTCGACCGACCGACAAGTGAGGAGGAGGAGGAGAGGAGCTTTGGTTGGATGCTTCCGGTTTGGAGGCGGCCATGTTCCCCGCTTGGCACTTGCCCGACGCGTGGGCGGTGACGGGCGCCCTGACGTGGCTGCTTTGCGCGCCGCTGGCGCTGGGGCTGACGCGCCTGCTGTGGAGTTTGCGATGGAGGCTGAGCAGGGACCCCCGAAACCCGCTGCCCCTGCCCCAAGGCTCCATGGGGTGGCCTCTGGTCGGGGAGACCCTGCACTGGCTCGTCCAGGTGAGCGAGCGAACGTCCGTGCGCACCCTGGAAGTCTTTTGCCGTCCGTCCTCCGAGCGCGCTTCGCCGGAAAACTGCAATTCGTCCGTTCGTCGACAACTCATCTGTGATCAAATTCAGCCGCGACTATTTTGACGGTCGATTCCATTCATCGAATCTCTGACTTTTCCAGTCGAGACCAATTCTCTCTGCGTTTTTTTTTCCCCCCCCAAATAAGCCACTTGCAAACATTTGCTTTCGCTTTGGAAAACAACACTCAACCGGAGGGATGAAGGAGTCAGTTTCCAAGTCGGTTTGTCTTGCGTGACTGTATTCTACTGCCTCTCGGTGGCCAAGGTGGGCGCACCAAAGTATTTGTCGCAGTCTCGCCACAAGCAAGAAGCACCAGGATGTGTGTCGGGGAGGAGCCAAGTTTAGCCTCGGGTGTGAACGCGAGCTAAAAGGGACTCCTTCCTCTTTGGGGTTTTTTGTTGCTTTTTTTCCAAAATCCCCCAATCCGTAAGCCGCTTATTTTTAAGAGTCACGGTGATGAGGATTTGGGAAATGAAGTGTTTTGGGGAT
This sequence comes from Hippocampus guttulatus, assembly GCF_054856545.1. Taxonomy (NCBI): domain Eukaryota; kingdom Metazoa; phylum Chordata; class Actinopteri; order Syngnathiformes; family Syngnathidae; genus Hippocampus; species Hippocampus guttulatus. The sequence goes on from NC_141270.1 coordinate 1,561,874, forward strand.
CATAGTTTGCGGTCTTTCGACGACGAATGAACGAAGGCAATTGGAAAGATTTTGAGGGGCCGTCGGCGAACCCGTCGTCATCGGCGAACTGGGAAAAAGTCTGATGGGCGGCCGGTCGGCAGGGCTCCGACTTCCACGTCTGTCGCAGGCGGCGTCACGGCAACGTGTTCAAGACGCACCTCCTGGGCAAACCCGTCATCCGGGTGACGGGCGCCGACAACATCCGCAAGATCCTGATGGGCGAGCATAGCCTGGTGTGCACGCAGTGGCCGCGGAGCACGCGCATCATCTTGGGACCCAACACGCTCGTCAACTCCAGCGGTGACGCTCACAAGAGCAAGAGGAAGGTACGGCCGCTCAGCTGGTGCGGGGGGTCAAAAGTCAAGCGAGTCGGGTGGAGTCAAGTCTTCACTTGGCTTAGGCAAATCGCCACACGCTATTGGGAAAAAGGTGCGGGTCCGTCGGCTCGTCACTGGGGCAGCATTTCGTGGGATCCTTTGAACTCGCCCCCTTCACGTCTGTCAAATTGGCCACATATTTATACCCTTTGCGGGCAAACCAGTAGCCAAGACGACGACGCGCTACAATAACTGACCCGGCAAGGCCAAGATCTATACGTTGCGAGTGTGATTCCTCAAATTGGGGCAACTTTTCACGGGGCTGACGAGAAGTGTGTCGCGATGCGTGTCGCGATGCGTGTCTGTCCAGGTGCTGGCCAAAGTGTTCAGCAGAGGCGCTCTGGAGTCGTACCTGCCCCGGCTGCGGGACGCCGTGCGGCGCCAAGTGGCCGAGTGGTGCGCGCGGCCCGACGCCGTGGACGTGTACGCCGCCGCCAAGTTGCTGACCTTCCGCATCGCCGCGCGCGTCCTGCTGGGTCTGCGGCTGGACGAGGAGCGAGTGGTCTACCTGGGCGCCATCTTCGAGCAACTCATGGACAATCTCTTCTCGCTTCCCGTGGACACGCCGCTCAGCGGCCTTCGAAAGGTCCGTGTCCGATCTGCGCCGCGTTCCTTTCCCCCCTCCCCGTTTTCGATTGGAAAATTGAAGCGTGAGATGTGGAAGCGAGTCACGCCATCGGAACCCACACGGCGATCTCCGAGACACCCTGACGTCGGTTTCTGATGCGGTGCAGTCGCAGGGATGCAAGGTCATCCCAGTTGATCGGTTTGAACGTGAAAGGCCTCGTCTTTGTCGTGCGTTCAAAGAAACGGAGGGTTGAAGGTGATTTGCAAATGGTTGTAGGGGATCAGAGCCAGAGAGATCCTGCACGCCAACATGGAGAAGATCATCGCCGAGAAGATGGAGCAGCAGCACCACCACCAACATCTGGACGCCTTTGACTACATGCTGTCCGGCGCCAGGGAGCACGGCCGCAGCCTCACCATCCAAGAGCTCAAGGTACGAACTCACGTTAGTACGTTAGCCTTGCAGAGACACCTCAGCCTGCGGCCTTAGATGCTTGGGTGAGGGAGGCTTAGAACTCCAGCCGAAGAATATCCTCCACCAGAGTTCTTTCAGGGGGCAGAAACCGCAAGCTCCCGAAAGGATCTTCAGTCCAACCGCCGAAGGAGTTTACGTCAGGGCGTTCTCGCTGACTTTGCAGGAAACGGCCGTGGAGCTGATCTTCGCCGCTCACTACACCACGGCCAGCGCGGCAACGTCTCTGCTGCTGCAGCTCCTCTGCCACCCGGCCGTGGTCCGACGCCTGAAAGCCGAGCTGGATTCCGAAGGGCTAACCGGCCCCGGAGATGGCGGCGAAGGTCCTCGGGCGAACTTGAGCCTGGACAAGCTGAGCCGGCTGCGCTACTTGGATTGCGTTATCAAAGAGGTTCTACGCTTCCTGCCGCCAGTTTCTGGAGGCTACCGGACCGCCCTGCAGACGTTTGAGCTGGACGTAAGTAACCGTCCATCCACACATATCCACAAACGTGGCAGGCAGGACCTTAGATCAGAGCGCACGAATGAATCTCGTTTCTGAGCAGCTCGCATATTAGCAGCAACGCGTTGCCGTGCCGGATTGTCGCGTTCTTTGAGGAGGCCCCGCCGTGGCCTCCTCCTCATCCTCAGGTGCCCCTCAACTGCCCCCACCGCGCCCCCAATTTGCGCAGGAGGCTTTGTAAAGATGAAAAAAGATTTCAGAGGAATTCCCCCAAGACTATTGTGGTCCACGTGGTCTTTCTCAGGGTAGAACCGGTCTATAGTGCACAAAATGTCATTATGCCTGTTCACTCAAGCACCAAGACCCGACCCGGCCCGGTAATTGGGCTGGAGTTAAGAAAAAGCTCCTGTCAAAAGGAGAAAAACCACAAGAGACGACGAGTTTTCCTCTTGCTGCTTCTTCCCAAACAAAGACTCGGCGCACAGAAATGAAAGGAGTATCTTTCTTCTCCCGCAACTCGACTGTTCTCTGTGTTTTCGTCCAGAATTGGCGCGAGACGCGAGCGTAATCAAGGGCCGACTTGACGGCTTTTCTTGCCTTGTTCGATCGGTAACGCGCGTCTTGAGCCGCTGACTTTGACGGCGTGGATGGACGGCCAATTGGAACGTGGTCGTGCCCTTTCTTGATTTGACTGCAAACATTCAAGTGGGGCTGAACGATTTGGGAAAATCCAACTGCCCCCCCGCCCCATCTCACAATTGTGAACAGATTTCAATGTGTGTTTTTTTACTCGAGCTTTTCATTCATTTTCAACAAGCGCGAAATTAATTAACCTTCATTACAACGAGACGCTTTTGATCGACAGATCCTCAAACTGCCCTTAACTCATTTAGTACCAGCCAATTCTAGACCAAGTCTGAAAAGACGTTTTAAAACGTCTTCGGCAGTGAATGAGTTAAGGGTAAAATGTTGAATACTTTGGCCCGCTGTCTTGTAAGCTTTCACCGTGACAACACAAACAAAAGTACTTGACACGTTGCGCAGGAACGAGAAGTGCAAGAAGCGCACTCGTCATAGTTTAGAGAAAACCAAATTTGAGGCGATGGTCCCGGTGGGAAAAGGAGGAAGTGTTGGGGGCGAGATCCTGTCCCAGCCCAGGTGGAGGAGTTTGGCGATGATGTTGTTGTCTTGTTCATGGGTCAAGGGCAGGATGGGGCGGGAAATGGACAGGCGGATCAAGCGCAGCGTCTGCGGTGATGCGGACTCCGTATCGGTCTGTCGGGGTGAAGAAGCAGCTGAGCCAAAACGCCAAGCTCTCGATTTTACGGTCAATCTACGTTCGGATCCCTCACTTGAGGTCACGAACTGGAGGTCGTGACCCAATAACAAAGCTCATCGGATACGAGCGGCCGTAATGAGTTTCCACCGCGGGATGTTCGGTGCTCTCCCCCCCTTAGAGAGAGGGTGAGAAAATCGGGCTCGAGCATCTAATTAGGATTGCCTCCTGGACGCCTTCCCGGAGAGGTGTTCCGGGTCCGGGCAGGAGGCCCCGGGACACGCTGGAGAGACCATGGCTCCATGAATGCCTGAGGAAGAGGCTGCGAGGGGGGGGGGAGCCTGGCCTCCTTCCGCAACCCGGCCCCGGAAGGGCAAGTCAATGGATGGAGGGATGGTGACATCGATATTTATCAGCACCTTTGACTCGCAAAGCTTGTCGTGCGTGTCGTCCCGATACTTTGGCTTTCTTTCCGCCCACTAGTGCCCAAAGGTTTGAAGGTCAAACATTCGCATCACGTCAGCGTCCGCGGCGATGCCGGTCACATCCGATTCTCAGTATGTGTTTGTGCTCTCAGGGCTACCAGGTCCCCAAAGGCTGGAGTGTCATGTACAGCATCAGGGACACGCACGAGACCGCCGCCGTTTTCCAAGCCCCGGACCTCTTTGATCCGGACCGTTTCGGGCCGGACCGCGAGGAAAACCGCTCGTCCCGTTTCAGCTACGTGCCCTTTGGCGGCGGAGTGCGGAGCTGCGTGGGCAAAGAACTGGCTCAGATGGTACTCAAGACTCTGGCCGTGGAACTGGTGGCGACTTGCGAATGGAGCCTGGCCACCCAGGACTTCCCCAAAATGCAGACGGTGCCCATCGTGCACCCCGTCGACGGACTGCATGTGCGCTTCACGCCAAATCAGCCGCTTCGTTAAAGACGGACCGGCCTCAAAGGCCCGCATCGCGGTCCTCCTGTGTTAGCGTCCGGTCTGCTGACATCGCTGTCGGCGGCGCTTTGTCGCACGTACCGGGAGGCGGGTTCCACTTTTCAGGACCTTCTCAGACTCGCAACTGCATCGAGTACGGTCTTGTGTGCAACGATTCCACTCCAGCAACATTCTCGCCAGAGCAACACGTTCCAACCCGATGTCGACACGCATTCACGCCTAAGGGACACCACATCGATACACATTTCCCCTTCCTATCAATACAAATGAACTCAAATGATCATGACAGAGCGCATACCACCGAGACCATGACACTTTGCGCCGCTGAGCCAAGGACTGGCCGATCCTATTTCTTTGCCGCTGATGTTATACACAAAAACAATACAGTGGAACCTCTACTTACGAAATTCATTGGTTATGGAAAAAAATTCGGAACTGGAAAATGTTGTAAATCGAGACGCGTTTTCCATGTAAATGCCCTAATTCGTTCCGAGCCCACCCCCCAAAATTCTGACATAAATGTTTTCTAAAGCTTAAAAATGCATCAAAATATGTAACAGATACACGTTACAATTAGATTATTGCACAATAAATGAGAGTTGTGGATCAGGTGAAAAGCAAAGAATAGAAATAAAATCCAAATGATGGTCATTTAACTTTTAACTGCATTATCATCATTTGTGAACTCAAGAGGGCGCTCTCTCAGAAGTGGTTTTTGCCTGGTGTTTTGTAAACAACGGATCCTATGACATTTGCTTTTGTCGGCTTTTAACGATCCCTCCGAAAATGTCCAAGGCAAACGTCCGCATAGTGAGCGATCACCCGACTGACTGACGAGGACGCCGCATAGACACACAATAATCTATCTCCACACATAAGAGATGTACGGTTGAGGTTTTTCTTAGCCAATGGGATGCCAGGATGATGCTCGGTAGTAGCCAATGGCAGACGGTCCCACGCTGACAGCCGACATCCAGATCAGCTCTTCCCACTTGACGATCCACATTCAAACCTCGAGGCCATGCGATCGAAAACACACACTGACAGCCGCCTCTCAACACGTTCGCACCTGATCTCGGCAACGCCCTTGTAGCGAGACGCGGGTTCACATCGCGAGTCAACAACTTCGCACTTGACGTGAACCCACGCTCGCGTCCGCTCCCGACATGTCTGCGTGATCCGACGCTTTCGGCAAACGAGTGAGCGGGAGGAAGCCGGCTGCAGGTGTGCCTAATAAAGTGGGCAGCATGTGAGGGGCTGGGGGTGTGCGAGGGGTGAGATGAATTAGAAGCTGAAATAAGCGGGGTTTCGAGAGACTTTGGGTGGCCACGAGGACGCTGTGAAATGAAGTGACGATGGTGATGATGAATCCACGGAAGGAGCTAGCACTTTCTCGCTTGTGTTTCTCGACTCTTTGCGCGCCTGCGTGTAGATTGTGTCTCTCTTGTACAGCCGTTGTCAATGAACAATTACAAAGCTGTTTTCGCCATGTGACTTGATTTTGTGTGAAACGCGCGCTTGCGTATGTGTGTCGTGGCGGGCAGGCCTAACGAAGCGAGCGCGGGGGGCCCGTCAGCAGTGCCAAGGTCGTTATCTGGTGGACTCCCAGTCGCTGTGAACTTGGCGACATTTTGAAGTGGGAGTTCAGCAGAGTGCCACCGGGGGGGGGGGGGGGGGCACGGGGTCAGTGGGCGGTCAGTCCGTGCGTGGGGGATCGAATCGAGGCGGCGCCAAGAGCACACAAGGGAGCGGCGACGCGTGACGCAACCTACATACGGCGGGCGGCGCGGTGGGCCGACGGACGGCACGTAGGATCTGCCTCACGGGCCCCCGGTTCCGCTTTTCACCAGTGGCCTGCTTGCGCATCATGCCGGCAGGGCTACGCAATGGCAGCTCCTTCAAACAGCACAGTTTGCAGCTTCCTGACACGACGTTCGATTCACGTTGAACACAACTGACTTGCAGTTGGGGACCGCGGCGATTGTCTACGTGTGCCCCCAGACCGAATGGCGACCAGTCCCTTGTCCGAGGTTTTCGTGAGTCAACGGCACTGCCGAGGCCTGTTCAACGGCAGGTTGGTGGGACAAAAGTGGCAGGCTGGCGGTAGGTGGCAAGTGATAGCAGATTGCCGGCAGGTGGAGGGAATTTAAAGTCAGCTAGCGGCAGAAAACGGCAAGTAGTAGCATTGGCAACGACTGCTGGCAGAAAAGTGGCAGATCGGTGGCGCATTAGTGGAAGGCGTCGCGGGTCAACCGGAGACGGCCGGCGGGTACGTGTTGGCTTGACAGCTGAGAAGCCGCCGAGTGCAACGCGCTCTTGTCTCGGGTGTACGGAAGAAGCCAAGGTGATTTCCAAGGTTAGCAGTGAAGTCAGAGCAACGCCGGAGGCAAAAGTAGGAGGAGGAAGAGGAGGTGGAAGGGGGTGGGGGCGGGGAGCCGGCCGGGGCCACACAGCCGTACAGCCCATAATTATCGGCTTCGGCAGACAACATCTGTTATGTCAGCATTCCGGGCCCGCAAGCCGACACAAACGCGGACACCGAGCGCGACCGCCGCCGCCGCGCCTCGACCTTTTACACGCGACCTTTCGCCTCCGGGTCAAAGTTGCCGTCGGTGGACTTGAACCAGAACGTGACCTCTCGCCGCCCCCGGAGCGCCCCCGGGCCCCGAACAAGTTCAGTTCAACCAAGCCTTCCATCCAACAGTCAAACGGTCCAGCGGCCACGATGGCATCGCCGCGGACGCACGACAATGATGACGACGATGAAGATGGGAGAGGAGAGCGCCTTGCGCACCGGCCCATGCGTTCAAGGTCACGCCCTGCGGGCACGTCAAACGTCGTGACAGGCGACGTCATTTGGACGGGTTACCTGAGGTGAACTTCTTCCTCCTGACACACAATCAATCAAGTGCAAGCGAATCATCGAATGGCTTGTGAAGCCTTTGGAAGGGCCACAAAATGTCCTGCCATCTTGAGGCGAGTCACAACGAAAGTCGGCCACACCGACAAATTGCGGTGGAAGCGAAGTGCGAAGACTTACGAACGTCTCTTCGTATGAAATTTTCAAGTTACGCAACACCTCACACAGGAAAATATTGCCCCTTGTTACAAAAGAAATTGCAAGAAACGAAAAGTATCAAAACGAAGATCATTCAGTACGCCTGCCAACCCCCCCTAAAAAAAATCGGAGCATATTTAGCCCTGGGAGGCGGAAATTGGACAAACAGGACAATGATTCATCATTTATCAAAACAGTTGTTGTTGTTTCAATAATCGGATGAATCGTCGATGAATTGGTTCATTCTTGCACCTTCGCAGTGGGACATCCTTGTTGCTGTGGTAACCGTGTTAGTCCACATTTTGTAAGCACGTCTTGTGAAAATGACAATCCTCCTTACAAAGGGCTCGACAATTCCGGGCAAAAAAAAAAAAAAAAAAAAAGGGCCGCTCGTCCGGTAAACCGTGGCAACGATCTGACGCAACGGTCAGAGCAAAAAAAAAAAGCTCCGCTCAGAGCTGAGGCGAAGCGGCATCGCTGCGTGCAATAAATTCAGCCGAAGCGTCGGGACTGTGACTTGTCGAAACGCATTTTTCTCGGCAAGTTTGTCTGCGCGCCACATTGCCGCGAGCGCTTGACGGGTTCACCCCATTCGTGAACTCCGGCTGGGCTGACGGAGGTGCTTCTTTTCTCCGCCCGCCTCTCGCAGGTGTTTTCGCTTATCCTGCCCGAGTGGAGCACGTGGGCGTGGCCGGGCTGCGGCGCTCTGGCCCCGAAGAGCCGAGGCGGGGTGGGGGGGTGCCTACGCCGCCGTAAGTCTCGCGGTGGCCTGCAGGCACGCGCGGACTCCTCCCTGCGCTCGCGAAATTTGACTTGGAATTGAAGGCACGGATGCGCCGGACTGGATGTGGACTGCTGGCTTATGTGCGGCGTCTCAGCTGCGGGTAGTTTAATAGCAAAACGGTAGCGGGTGAGTGGAAGAAAAGTGACAGGCGGTGGCGTACGAAATTGCAAATAGCTCCTGGCGCGACATTCCGGCGTGTTGCTTTGTGTGGGCCCTTGGCACCCGGGCCAATCCAAACAGCGAGAGGTCGCGAACTCCGTGTTTGTCCAACGGCGAGAAAAGGTGACACGGCGGCAAGGTCGCAGCCGAGCGGTCGGCGGGAAGAGCAAAGCTTCGGAATGACAACAAACGGAGACGCCGAGCTGTTCCGCATCGTTGGCTGCCGTTTTGGCCAAAGCCGGGCTTAGAGCACGACACCTTCATCGTCGGCCTCCTCCTCCTCATCATCATCAACACTACCGCCAGAGTGTCCATTTTGCCTCTTTTGCAATGACAATTTCCAAAGGCACCAGCGGTGCAGCTAGGCTGTTCCTTTTGGAAGACACATTTTTGTGTAACGAGGAGGCCAACGCCTTCCTCGATCTAAAATGGTCGTCTGATGAAAGTTACCATTCGAAAGCATTCTTGTGGTGTCGGCAACAAAGCAAAGTCGGCACCTTTCTACAGAGAAGGCCACGGTCGAACCGATGCCAACCGCCTGCACGAGAGAGCTTCGCGAGGCGCAGCTCGGTGATCACAACACCAAACAAATTGCGCCGCGGTCTGGGTCAACGCTACCCATCCAATAGTTACCAAATTACAAAACAAGCGCACCCTTTTACGAACTGACGGGGACACAACAACCAGCTGCAGTTTATGGAACATTAGACAAAAGGAAACGATTTCCATCTTGAAGCAGCCAGCCTCGCGCTCACTCTGCTGCAGGAAGCTTGTGGGGAGAGCGCACGGCTTCCTTTTCGAGTGAGGGTCCTCGTCAGGGCTAGTCTCCAAACAGACTACACTGGATTGGTCGCCTGGCAATCAATCACTGAGCGACCAGTCAGTCAAGCAAGACAGCCACCAGCATCCTCGAAAGTTAACCGACTGCGAGCGCCTTTCGAGAGCAGCCAAACATGGAGAAAGGGTGCTATCTGCTGGCAGTCTCGATAGCTGCAACACACGTGTCCACCCCGCCGCCCCCGACAATTTTTTTTTTTTTTGGTGGTGTTGGGGGAAGTTGTGTTGTGTTTTTGGGGAACACTTTCTGTGGTTGTCCCGTAACGCAAGCTGTGAGGAACATTCTTGCCCTGATCTGTCAATATGGACAATGACGCTGCTCAAACACATTTGCATGGAAGCTTCCCCCGAGAGTAGGTCATCCACAGTCCATTAGCATTTTTGTTATACCTGAGCACTTTAAGGTGCATAACAGTAGCTTAAATAGACATTGTGTTCAAAAACAAAAAACACACTTAAATGTTATTTTTTCTCAAATCACTGCTCATCGCTAAATAATTTAATTTTGAGTTCCAACAATTAATTAATTGATCGGACGTTGTCGTGTACGTCCATTTGTCTACATGAAATTGGGTTAAGAAAACAAACACGTTGGTCAATAAAAGTAAAAATAAATGAACGTCTTACCTTCAAAATGTTTCTCCGCGGCAGTTCCTTCGGTCCGGTTGACCCTCAGACTTGTTATGTAAAGTTGATTGATGTTGAAAAAATAAAATCACATATTTAAAAAAAAAAAAAGTTTGACAGCGTTGCACTTTTGAGCTGTTAGCTTCACGATAAACTGAGCTAATTGTCTTGTCACTTCAACTAGCGATTTGCTCGCTGCCACTCTTGAACGTTCACGGTGCTCACAAGAGCTTTAGGGACAATCTTGTCACAAATAAAGTATGGATATAATTCATATAGGAGTGTTGATGATGACCAGGAACAATTACTTGACATCTTTTGACGTCAATTGTCCCACTTGGAGCTCGCTTGGAGAAACAATTCGACCGTACACGTGACTTCCGTTCAAGTGCACTGACTTTCAAAACAAAACGAATGTTCGTGCTCTTACATTTTCTAGTTCCGTTTTACATTTTCGTTGGCAAATGAATGAAGCACAAATAGTCATTTATCCTTGAAGCCCTCCACTTGGGGCAGCATCTCCTCCTCGACTTGGAAAGGGCACGCCAAAAAATGAAAAAATACAAACCTTTGTAGAATTTCAAGCGAGTTTTTCTCAATATGAAAATGTGCATACTTCAACCTTAGAAAAATCGAATATCTTTTTTAAAATTTAATATAAATGGAAAAAAAATCCCAGAGCAACCTACAGACACAAATCCGTTCCATACATACCTGTACATGTGATCAAACGTGTAAATGAGGCGATTTCAGGGAATCCAACCAATCGGTTTTGGATGGGTGCAATATGCAGGCGAACCAGTAGTTGGCACTAGTGTGTCACATGACTTGGTGGGTGCAATGTGCAGGCGAACCAGTAGTTGGCACTAGTGTGTCACATGACTTGGTGGGTGCAATATGCAGGCGAGCCAGTAGTTGGCACTAGTGTGTCACATGACTTGAGGGAGCTTGCGTCTTGTGTTTGACTTGGACGTGGACATTGAACAGCACTGTGGACTTCAGACCGCTGCGTGTCCACAGCGTGCCCACAATATTTGAACGTGCACGCCGTCCGGCAACAACATTGTCTTTCATTGGCTCTTCAGCGTGGTCACATGACCCTTGCCATTTTGGGGCGCCGCTCAAGTAGGTCAGGGGCCCCCGCTCCTCTCAAGTGGGGCGTGAGGTGCCATTGGCCAACCAGCGAGGTTGGCCAATCCGCCGATGGTTTATCTTCATTTTTATCATGCACTAAACTTTTACGGCCGTCTCTCCGTTATCGGCGACCTTGTCTCTCGCTAGGCAACCACATCAGTCAGGCGGTTATCTGTACTTGACATCGCAGCGTGATGATCCTATGGATGGATGCAGCATGCCGAACACTTTTCCTCCGTTTATGTGAGCGTGAGGGAGAGAATGAGTAAAGCAACCTGTACATGAGCAGAAGATTTGGAAAAGAATGCCGAGAGTAAGTTCTACAGTATATAAACACACTTATTAGTAGTCCTGGCAGCTGTTTTTCTGACAACTTCCCTTCTCACTCTGCCCACCTTCACCTTTTTTAACGAACATTGTGAGCCATGTCAAATGATTGTTCCTTTTTTTTTTTTGCATGTCATAAGCCACTGATGCCCCCTGATCCAGATGGTAAATTTGTCTGTGTGTATGTGTGTGTGTGTGTGTGCACGTGGGTTCACCTGGAATCAACTCTATCTTTGTGTGGCATGTGAGGTAATGTGTTTTATTTGCAGCTGATGTCGCTTTTGGAATTGCGCCGCCAAAGACAACAAAGCGTGAGGACAACATGAGCACCAAAAGGCCTCTAAATATCTCATCCATTGATTTTGTTATTATCTTCATGTTAAGACTTGACAAGCTGTTCCATTGCGCCATATTTAGCCGGCGTCCTGCTCAGTGAGTTAACATGACTTGAATGTACTTGAATGGCTGCTCAACAAACCGGGGACGACGATTTATTCCGATTATTGCCGGCGCACGTACCAGTGTTCAAGCTGTGTCAGGGTGTACCCCACCTACTGCCCGCAGATGACTGGGACAGGCGCCCACCACACCTGCGACCCTTGTGTTGAGACACAGGTTGACATGACGTACCCAAAACGACATGGCCACATTTGATAACATTTGCAGGGGCACCCGAAAGGGCGCAAAGACAGCATGCCAAGACTTTTGAGGACACGATGATCATGACGGTCCACTTGAACATCAAAACGGGCCAAGCAGGTAAGTCTGGACAGACTCAAGGCCAAACGGCATTTAAGGACCCAAGATGACAAAGATACAACCAACGTCTTTTGATCTCAATCTTTACTGCACCATTAAAAAAAAAGGAAAAAAAGTTGAGACAAGCGCACCCGTGTTGTCTTTGGGAACATTTCGACCTGACGTGAACCTTTCCACACTGCCCTTATTTCGCTCCGGACCGACGTTCCAGCAAACTACAACATGCATATTGGAGCATCGCTACCAATGATCAGCATTATTTTCTTTGGCGTGTGTGTGTGTGTGGAGCACTGCAGTGGTGCCTTGAGATTTGAGTAGCCTCAAGTGTTTCAAGAAGCTTTCAGCCGATGTTTTGCTGTGAGGTGCAAGCTCAAACTGGACATACGAGTGCTCTAGCTATGTTGGGAGTGAACTCACTTGATTAAAAGCATCCATTTGGTTTGGCAAATAGTAAACAATTATTTAAAAAAAAAAAAAAAACGTTCCAATGTGTTTCAAACAAGCACATAGGACTGCAGCTGACCCTTGAAGTCCACTAACTGAATGCTAACGCTAATGCTCGATGCTACCGTCCTTCAAGCAATGGATTGAGCACAAAGCGTTCAGCCAAACATGTAGACAGACCATTTGACAGGAGTCACAGTTATGTGTTCTTTAGTCTCTGCGACGTGCACAGACGCCAACAATAGGGGTGTTCACACGGCACACATTTGCTCCGGCGCTGCACCGATGTATTTTGTTGCGATATATTTTGCACCGCAGCAAATTGTGTGGAGCGTTCACACGTACAAAGCCGCTGAGCGTGTCTGCACCGGCATAGCGTCGGCGCAGCCCCACTTGCGTTCACACGGCAGTTTCTGCAGCGGAGCAAAACGACAGAAAACAAATGAGCCGTCGTGTTAGTTCTTTTTAAAACGTATACACAACTCAAGCGACTACTGGACGGGCACGTCCTTCTTCTCGGTCTCCGTGCCTTCTGCTCGAGAGTGACCGCCCCCGAAAACGTAAATCAATGATGGCTTCAATGACACTCAGAAAAGCAAACACTTAATGCGCCAAACAGAAAATCAAGAGAGGAAATCACAAAATAAATGATATGGGGGGCGGGGGGTTGTGAACACACAACAAAGGAACAAACTACACAAACAACTCCGAGACAGTCCAGTCTCCTACAAAAGGAAAGATGTTACCAGCCAAGTCTTGTGTCGTTATTAAACAAACACATGACGGAAGTCCGACAGAGCGCGAAAGCAACGCATTCTCGCCGTACGTAAACTCTTCACAAGCATTTGCTCTGGAGCATATTTAACCCCGTTGCGTTCACACGTGCAAATTTACACCGGTGCTGCTTCGCAAACAAGCATTTGCTCCGGAGCCAATTTTTAAACCACCTCCCTCAGGTGGATCAAATTTGGTCCGGTGTAAGCTGTTTTCCGGGGCTACGCCGGAGCTAATTTGCTCGTGTGAACGCTCTACTGGGGCAGCCCCGGCGTAGTACCGGACCAAATCTTGCCGTGTGAACACCCCTATTAATGTGTCAACGGAGGCGGACAAAAATCTCACGAGTGACTGTGAGGCAGGCGAGTTGGCCAGCAGAGGGCGCGCCTCGTCTTTGCCGAAGCCGCTGGCCGTCGGGTGCCATCTTGCCGTGCAAAAGTGGGCAAGCCCCGACAAAACTAGCCCTGCCCCCATTGGCCGGCCGGCTCGCCCACTCTGCCCCCATTGGCCAGTAAGCTCGCCCACCCTTCTCCTATTGGCCGGCCGGCTCGCCCGCTTCCTGCCGATTGGCCGCCGTGGGTAGCGCGGAGCGCTAGAAAGCCAGCCGAGTCCGACCCGCTCGCCACTCACGTACGTCGCGCCCCAGCTCGGAGGAGGAGTAGGAGGACAACCACGAGCATCGCCGACCAGAAGACGAGCGACAGCAATGTTCTAGAAGAAGCTGACTTTAGTTGGAGTGCTCGGATCCGAGCTTTTGTTTTCCCATGAGTGCTGCCAGGTGAGAGCTTGACGTCAACTTCCAAAAAAAGTCCTTTGCCATTCGTCACGTCGCTTCCGCTTTGAGCGTTGACAGCTTAAACGTCGTTGAAACAGCCAAAAAGAATCCAGTGACCAAGTTAAGTCAAAGGTCTGCATAAGTGCTGCACAGTTGAAAAGTATTGTGCGCCTCAAGTTGAATGGAGGCCACTTCAAATCTTTTTCAAGGTCAACTTTTGACGAATAATTGACGTTTGAGACGTACGTAGTCTTTTTTTTTTTTCTTCGGCTCACGTCAAATTGTCGTGCCATTACAAAGCCCTGGTTGATTGAGAATCTACAAAGACCACTTGTTTCGTCTTTTCTTCTTTCTTCTCCACTTCTGCTGCTCTAACAAGACCAAAAGTAACAATAAAAGTTTTGAACTCAAGTAGTACATCCGTCTCATGTTGATTTCACAAAAGATGAATTGAGGCAACAATTGCCTTGAACCAACCTGGGGGAGTACGATGAACTGAGACAGACTTCGCCTTCTGTTCAGGGAAGATGAAGAGTAACAAATCGAGTCAAGTTACTTGAAGTTACATTAACTCAACTTCAAGTGGGGTGGGGGTGGGGGGGGGGGGTCGCTTCCACTTTTTGCGGCTTGTCGTGACCTGAGTGACCGACATTAATAAATGCTGCTCTGTCCTCATATTTCCTTCCTTTTATTTGCTCAGACAAACTGAAAAGTAACAAATACCTCAAGGAACTTGAAGTGACTCGAGCAAAAGTTGGCACCACTCCGGGTGCCTCCAATTTTTTTTTTTTTTACGGATTTATCATGAGCGGGGGGTCCACTTTCTTCTTCCGTCATAAGTAAAAGAGTGTCAACTTTGAAGCATTGAAAAGTTTGTGTGGAAGCTTGTACGCGCCTCACTCACCGTCTCTTCCTGTCCCGACGCGCAGCCTTCTGCGGTCCTTCAGTCCGTCGGCGATGCCCGGGCCGGTCATGCCCATGGACGTGGCCATGCACTTCTACATCAGCCACTCTCCTCCTCCTCTCAGGGGCTTCCTGAGCTCCTACGAGGCTCCTGTCACTCGGAGCAAGAGGCGGGACCGGGCGGCAGCGGCGGCAGCTGCCGCCGCGGGGCTCAGGCCCTGCCTGAGCAGCCAGCAGCGGGCGGCGCAGCACGAGGGCTGGAGCGGCAAAGGCGAGAAGAAGAAGGTGGTGTTCGCCGACTCCAAAGGAATGTCGCTCACCGCCGTCCGCGTCTTCTCCAAGAACGAGGAAGAACGCAACGGCGATGAGCTGCAGTTCGATATGAGCGACCTGGAGAACGCCGCCATGGACCTGAAGATCAGCTCGGCGTGCAGCCTGGAGCTGGACTTCAAGCAGCCCTCGGCCGACTACCTGGACTTCCGGAACCGCCTGATCCGGAACTCGGTCTGCTTGGAGAACTGCTCGCTGCAGGAGCGCTCGCTCACCGGCACGGTCAAAGTGCGCAACGTCGGCTTTGAGAAGTGCGTGCGCGTGCGTGCCACCTTCGACTCGTGGGCCAGCTTCGTGGACGTGGACTGCACCTTCATGAACAACGTGTACGGCGCCAATGACACCGACACCTTTGCCTTCGTTCTGGACCTTCCCGCCGACATCCCGCCGCACAACCGGGTGGAGTTCTGCGTCTGCTTCGAGGCCCGGGACCGGATCTTCTGGGACAACAACGACGGCAAGAACTACGCGGTCAAGCACGCGGGCTGGACCGGCGTGTCCTCTCCGGCTCCGGCCGAGCAGCACAAGGCGAACGGGGTCAAGGTTGTGGAGATGGACCTGGACCAGTTGGGAAGCCCTCGCATGTGCAGCGGCTTCTTCCCGGGCTGGCAAAGCTGGAACCACGCGGATGCCGCCGTGCCCTACTGGTGACGGGCTGCCACTTGACCGCGTCGACGACGGACTTTACGTCCTTCATATTGAAGGGGGAGGCCAGCCAGTGAGCGAGCGAGAGAGCGTGGGTCCTGACGGATGCAAGGCAGATTTTTTTAGTGGGGGGGGGGGGGGGGGTCTTCTGCATCTTGGACATGCCGATGATGTCATCAGAGGGCGACTGCACCTTTTTATTGCTTCACACGCTTTTGGTACTTGCGCATGCGGTCTTCCGCATCTTTGTGATTTGCACAGTTTGTGTGCGTGCGTGCGAGCGAGGCTGCCAATCAAAAGTTTCATTTTCTTTTGGCGAAGGAAGTAGTGTTGTTTGGAATAAAAGTTTATATTTGTGCACTGCTGTCTCCATTTATTGATTGGTTGAGGACTCAGCACGGCGAGCACTCGAGGTTGGCGTGTCTGCCTCATGGCTCGGATTCTGGGCTCCGCCCATCCTGCGTTCGAGGGGCTTTTCTGTGCAGGCGCCGCCGCCTTCCAAGAAATGCATATTGGCTTCGTGAGCCCGCCACCTTCAAGACTACAGATGCAAAACAATCGGGTGAACCGGTCGCCAGCCAACGGCAGGGCAGGCACCTTGTAAAGGCCGCGTGAGCCCGCGTGTCAAGGCTGAGAACTTAAGAAGGGGGGGGGGGGGGGGCTTTGGCGTCAGACGTGACACGCCTTCCGTGCAACGAATCCGTGCGACCGCTCAGGAAGGAAAGCCGGCCGCTCCTCCATCTTGGACTCATCATCCACACCGGGGAAGAATTTCCTGCGGGCAGGATCACAACTTCCAGCTGCCGCGTTCCTGACAGCGGCTCACAGCTGCAATCGCACACGCAAACATTCGGCTTGTGACATGAAAACGTGCCTTCCACACACACACACACACACACACACAAAAGCCAGACCAGATTTTCCGTTGACAAATAGCCAAAGCAGGTGGAACTGAGATCTCATTAACGCACACAAGCACGAAAACGGCGCGTCTTCATGCTCCTTAGACAGAGCAGGCACATCCAGATAGGTCCCCCACCCCAAAAAACTAAAATCGAAAGAATCAAAGGGTTGAACATGCTTCCTTCTAAACGACGATGCAAATGAGCAGCGCAAACACAAGAGAACAAAAAATATGGAAACTTAAAATAGGAACAATTGTCATCTCAGAAATGCCACCAGTCGGGAGAGAGAAATGTCTTCCAGGCACCAGCGGCGGTTAAACTTTCAAAACAACTTCATTTGCGACACGCCAGCACCTTATTGATGAGAGTTGGTCCAAACACACACACCCACACACAACCACACCCCCGCACACCCACACACAGACCGCAATCAGACATGCGTTCAGGTCACACAGTCAAGTCTGAACAGGCCAAGAACTGTTAGCACAGCGCTAATGTTAGCACAGCGCAAATGGTTAGCAGGTGGTTTTGCAAGTAGACGTGTCAAGCTAACTTCGCATGAGCCAAAACAAACCCGAGGCAGCTGAACCAACATCGGTTGCCGTGGCAAGCGCTAGAATGCGCGTACTGTCGCTAACTGACGGAAGTAGCTTAGCGTATGCTAGCTGGGTGTGGTGCGATGCAAACGAGGTTTGTCCAGCTCAGCTGGCTTCCTTCGCAAGATTCTTTCTTCGCTTTCCTCTTTGATGTGTTATCGAGGGAACGGTCCCCAACCTTCTGCGACTAAACTGCTAGGGGTTGTGTCATTTTTTTTTATTGATCAATGAATTGGATTCAAAAAAACATTTTTAATTGCATCTTTTATTCAACGGCAGGAGAGTATTTTGAATTGACAGTGCAGAAAATGCATGAGCAAAGAAATGATGATTCAGCAGCTAGTCCGGTCCATAACATTGGCCTCGAAATCAGCCCAAAACATTGATCATTGTTTTGCAAAGTAAAAGCAAGCGTTTGCAAAAGTCTTATTTGAGTCAACACAAAAGATAAGCAGTCAGTCGTCAATATTTACTGTTGAGAGGTTGAATTGCCAACAATCTGGAGTCAAACCAGCTCTGGAAACACACAAACCGATTCTCAAAACCGGCGTGGATTAAGTTGATCAGCGATCATTCGTTGAGGAATTGTTGCAATTCCGCTTGAAAGGCATTTAGCGAATCCAAAGTGCCCGGTCGTGCAGACTTGACTTCAAGACCAGATAAACGCCGATAAGTCCAGATAGAAGACAGAAAGGCGTGGAAGCAAAAATAGGATAAGATAAAAACCTCGCTTCTCACTTGCTGCTCAGCCTCTTTATCAAGTGGGTCAACTCGGCTCTGATAAAAGCTCCCGCAGAGAACCGCAAAGACCGAAAGCCGATGCGTCCATCGCGCTCCTGGTCCGAGTGTTCCGAGGTCCGCCGTGCTCTTCGGGACACGTTCCTTCAAGTCCTCGAGGTTCCCAATTTCCAGGAGCCTGTTCAACTCTTTTAAGTCCTTCAGCTTTTGGAGGTCACATTCAGTTCTTTTAACCACTTCAGGTCTTTCTATCCTCCAGTAGTAGTTTCAGTTCCTTCCAAATCGTTGATGTTCTCTGCCTCCCTTCAATCCCTCATATTCTTCAAGTGTGCAAGATTATTTTCAGTTCTTTCAGGTCCTTCAGCTTTCCAAGATCCATGTCCTTCCTTCGGGTCTTTCTAGCCTCCAGTAGCATTTCCAGTTTTTGAAAGTCCTTCAGGTCTCCTTTGTCCATGGCAGTTGTTTCAAGCCATTCAGGTGGGCTACTTTGCGGCTGCGTGTGAGGTGAACATTCCACACGCGCGTGGAAGGGAAGGCTTCCATCGTGATGTGTGAGTGACAGCTGCTGTAACTGGACCTCAGCTGAGCTCACATCAGCTGATCAGCTGCTGGCGGTCTTGACAGGGGTGACATTTCTCTGCTTTTGTCCAAGTACCAATCCGAGAACCTCAATGTTGCTACGGAAATGTTGGCATCGCATCAAGACTGAGAGAAATGGCAGTCTTTGGTCACAGACTCTGTGTGTGTGTGTGTGTGTGTGTGTGTTTGGGGGAGGGACGACAAGGGTTATTAAAGTTTAACATTTTTAATTATGGTTAATTTTATTTCGTTTTGAGTTTTTTTAATGTAGTTAGTTTTAAGTAGTTTTCAGGGCAGTTTTGTTCGTTTTTAATAGTTTTAGTTTTTTTCAAAGACAGTCTTAATATTCGTTCTTGGTTTTGTGTTTGTGTGTGAGAGATTAAAAAAAACACCATGGTAAGTGTTGTGTTGCAAAAATTCAACCAACAATTTATTTTAAAACATTTTGACAGTGCAGAGTACGGTTTGACGGTCCACAGACCTTGAATTACAAAAAGTGCATTGCATAATAGCGCTTCTAAAATTAGACGTAAATTGGCTAGTTGCCAACTTCTAAATTGGATTCGTGGCTTGAATTATTCGTGTGGAAGATTTAAACCCGGCACAGTGTGCCATTTTTTGGATACAGTATATATATTTTTTATATATGAAATGAAAAAGGAAAGCACTTTTTACCTAGCGTTGCTTTTCGGGCTGTGTTGGCAAACAACAAAGTCAGGAGAGCCATTCGAGGAGAAACTGCACGCAAACTGGTCTCCTGAGAGCGACGTCATCAGCTGGCTATTTTTTCGTTGGCTGCTGCTTATTGACGCCACTTCTATGCGACACGCATCAAAGGACTACCACTCCCGGACGACTGTCCAACTTTATTTTGTTCGGCTCACAGCCGTGCAATAATATCGAAATAAATACATTTAAAATCAATCCCATAGGGTCGTGCATTAAATTAATAGCCAAAAAATGAAAAAAAAAACCTGGGACATTTTCGATGTAATTCTAGTTAGTTTTACAAACGTAAAGTTAGTTTCGGTTTCTGGAAAGCATTTTCGTTTTTATTTTATTTCTTTAATGATTTTTTTTTTCAATTTTAGGTGTTCGGTTTTCGTTTGTGGTGGGGACACCATGTGACAGGAAGTGATTTGAGAATAGATCCCGCTGACATTGACGCTCACAAAAGCCTCCACGCACTTTCAACGTCAACCCGATTAGGAACAGGAGTTGCAGTGCGATGTATTGCTGTTGGATTCTTCCTGTTGTATTATTATCGTTACGAATGGATCATTATTTCGGGGATTAGGATAACCACTTTTATTTGGATTATGACTAGGATTACATAATTGTTGGGATTACTAGGAATATTGGAACTATCATTATTAGTTTGATCATGTTTACAAGCACTATTATTATGATAATTATTTGGTCTTTATGAGGATTAGTTCGAGCATCAGAACTATGATTATCAGATTTATTATGGTTATGACAATTATTGTGAATATTAGATCAGGTACAGGCCTGCCCACCCTGGCACAACACCCATGCTGGGAGAAAGTCACGCCAATACATATTTACTAAGCCTTTCACTCATGCACACACAGGACATGCAGTGAAATGATGATGATGAGGAAGATGAGTAACAATGATACGTTTGTAATTTGTTTGCACATTTGGTGGGTAGTGCTTGGGGCGAGCATGCAAATGGTTTTTGTCGTGTGCACAGATTTGAGCATGAAAAAGCAAACCTGAGTCAGGTGATTGTCATAAAAGGATCATCAAGGTGCACCGTATACAATCTTCCATATGAAGATTTCATTTTTCAAAGCGACGTCGCTGGCTGCATGTCAATCACAGACACTTGCGCAAGTTGTCTGGGACTCACATCTGGGGCGGGGCAGGGGGGCGGTGGCGGCATGAAGTCTTTATTGCCTTCAGCAGTGACTCTGCACTTTTTGCCCAGTGTGCTTATGCAAGCTCCAAGAAAGAATTTACAAGAAGCAGCAAGGCCTCCTTGTCTGGGGACCAAACAGCAAGCACAAGCACTGACCTACTTTTACAAGCTCAATTCCAATATTTATTACGTTAGGTTGCATTCACCTTTATTCCGTTCATTTGCCTGCATTTCCATTGACCGCACCGATTCCTCGCATGTATAAAATGTCAGATTTTTAACTTTTTTTTTTTGTCCAATCAAATTGCAGCTTGTCTGTATTGCCACGTCAAAATAAAAACAGCTTCAATGAATTTGGGACCGTGTTAAACATAAATACAAACAGAATACAATGATGTGCAAAAAAATATTTCATTGAATACGCTACCAAGACATTAAAAGTTCAAACTGACCAACGTGATTGTTTGAAGCAAGTCATCATGAACTAAAATAATTATGGCTGCACACATTCTGAGTGATGATTACCACTTTGTTACACCACCTTTTCTTTTCATCAAGGACACTAATTATTGTAGGTGAAATTGTTTCCCATTCTTGCTCGATGGGAGACAGGTCTGGACTGCAGGCAGGCCAGTCTAGTCCCTGCACTCTTTGACTATGAAGTCACGCTGTTGTAACACGTGCAGAATGTGCGTTGGCATCATCTTGCCCATGAAAAAGACGTTGCACGGATGGCAGCATATGTTTCTTCAAAAGCTAAACGCACCTTTCAGCATAAATGGTGCCTTCACAGCATAACAAATGCTGGCTTTTGAATTTTCCGGAAGGTTCTTTTCCTCTGTGGCCCGGAGGACACGACATCCACAATTTCCCCAAACTACTTGAAATGTGGGCATGTCGGACCACAGAAGACTTTTCCACTTTGCATCAGTCCGTCTTAGATGAGCTCGGCCCAGAGAAGCCGGCGACGTTTCTGGCTGTTGTTGAGAAATGGCTTGCCTGCAACCCACCACTTAAGAAAGATTCATCAGCCAGTGACAGGAAGTGATGAGACAGGTCATACCTGACGAAACTTGAACATTCCCAAATTCTTTGTGTGTGCGTCACGCAACTCTCCCAGGGAATGACTCGTGTCTCGAGTTGGGTTACGTTGTCATTTGTGAGACTGTGTCCGGTTGTTGTGGTGTATGTGTTTTTTTTTAAATGGACACACAAAATGTGTGTCCATTTAAAAAAAAAAAAAAGGAAGTGGGAGGAGCTTTGATGAAGAACGGAAGGCTGAAAGACAAGGGGTGTGGCTAAAGCGGTTGTTTTGGAACCTGAGCAGGGCAAGTTTGTTTGCAAACAAGACGAGGACTTTGAATGGAGCCCCTGGGATGGGGAGGGGACACTGTGTATTGTGGGGGTGGGGGGGGCTCTCCAATGTGGGTTAAGTAAAAGAATGTCAACACAGCCAACCAATAAGCACTCCACACCGTGGGCCCCACACCCTGGACCCCAAATCCCGACAGAAAACAGATCAATGAATGAAAAAAGGCAGTTGAAGGTCATTGGCCAAGCACCTGTCACGTTTGAGGGTGTGCGCGTGTTGCGGCGTGGGCGAAACCACCAAATAAGACAGGGTGGTAGCGCAATTCCCTTTAGTTACTCAATGACTAAGCTGGCTGTGCGCTACTTCCTCTACAACCTTACTGTAAATACTTAAAATACATACACCACACAGTTAAATAAATATTTACTCACCCTAACTCATGCTGGAAGTAAATTCATATGACACATCCATCCATTTTCCAATTGGCTTATCCTCATAACGGTTGTGGGCGTGCCGGAACCTATCCCAGTTGTCTTCGGGCAGTAGGCGGGGGACACCCAGCCAATCGCAGGGCACACATAGACAAACAACCATTTGCGCTCACACTCACACCGAGGTACAGTGTCCCATTAGCCTGCCGTGCACGTTTTAGGAATGTGGGAGAAAACCGGAATACCCGGAGAAAAGCCACGCAGGCACGGGGGAGAACATGCAAACTCCACAGGGGATCGTCAGCACAAGTACCCGTCTCTCCTATGTTGTGGTTTTAGTTTGTTGGCCAGCACGCAAGGTCGATGACTGTTGCT
This sequence comes from Hippocampus guttulatus, assembly GCF_054856545.1. Taxonomy (NCBI): domain Eukaryota; kingdom Metazoa; phylum Chordata; class Actinopteri; order Syngnathiformes; family Syngnathidae; genus Hippocampus; species Hippocampus guttulatus. Next base: position 1,584,343 of record NC_141270.1, read on the forward strand.
TATTATGAATCATATACATGTTTCATTCCGGCAATGGAGACGAGTCTTTGTGTGGACCACACAAAGCTTCAACCAAGACTTTTAATGTCAAACTTTCACATCATCGACGACAGCACACAGGAGGTGAACACGCTAGTCTCAACGCAACTATATTCTCTTCGCTAACAACAACAAATGCTAAGACAGACATCTTCTAGTCACCAGGTTCTAGTTGTCAGCTTCAACCCGTCATTTCCTCGCCATTGGCGTCTTGCCGTCAGGTTGTCAAGTTCTAGTCTCCGACTTCTAGTAGTCGATTTTTGGCTGTTATTTAATGGTCATCGGGTTCTAGCCGCCATTTTCTCGTCGTCAGTTTCCGGCGCTCATGTTGTAGCGCTCACTTGGGGACTCCGATGGAGCGAAAGAGACAAAGAACCTTTGAGATTAAGCCGCTTGTTATTAGGGGGGGCGCTGGAGGCTCCATGGGTTGGGGCCACGTTGCGACCCACATTATCCACTTTGGCTCCTGGCCACCAGTGCCGCTTTGGGAACTTGCGCACATTACCATGGAAACCGGGCCGGCAGGGCAGCAGAGGGGCAGCCACAGTTTGAGGGGCAACGGTGCTGATTCTTTACCCCTCCCTGCTTTATTTTGCGCTTTCTCCTCCTTACGATACACTCTGTCTACTGCTAAGCTAAACTAATGCTAAAGCTAAGACGTGTCCTGCAGCGTGTGCTTCTTCAACACGGTACTACGTCAAACATTGACAAGGAGTCTTCAGGTCCTTGTCGGCTTCTCGTTGTCAGGTTCTGGTCATCGCGTTTGTCATTAGACTGCTCTTGGTGCTCAGTTCCAGTTGTCTGCTTCCAATGGTCCCGTTCTAGACACCAGACGCCGGCGGTCAGCGTGTCTTCATAGGGTTTCATTCATCAGCTTCTAGTTTTCAGGTTCTCGTTGTCAGGGTCAAGGTCTGCAGTCCCGTCAGCTTGTAGTTGTCAGGAACAAGTCAGGTTAAGGTCAGCCATCGCTACTCTTCAGGTTGCGGTTGTCACATTCTAACCAGATTCCAGCTGTCTGGTTCGAGTGGTCAGATTGTCGTCATACATTTCGTATTCAGCTTCGAGTTGCCAGGACGTAGTCATTGTCTGCTCTTTTTGCGCTGATAAGCTAATGCTAAAGCTAAAAGGCATTAGTGTTGCAGCTGTCACTCAAACAGCTCCCAATCAAAAGGCTTGTGCTGCTGCAGCGTCTAAACACACCACAATGTCAAACTCTCGGGGAAAAAAACAAAACGTCAGACTGGTGACATTTCGCACAATAGCTGCTAACTTTCTCAGCACGTAGCTCAGCTGGATTTACATTTTCCGACTCGCCATCTCACCTTGAGGAACACGGCGATACTGCGATACGCTTGCGGCGCTAACTTGTTCAGGTGCTTAAGTATGATCTCGATAAATAAAAGCAAAGTTACAAATTGTCCGTTTAAATAAAAGTAGCAAAACAAAGAGCACTCAGGGACGCTAAAATGGCTAGCTAGTGCCCAACTGGAGGGGGAAGGGGAGGAGAAGTCACTCAAGGCCGAAGCCCTCCGCGTTGGAGATGGCGATGGTGAGCTTGTGTTTGAGCTCCTTCTTGCTGCGATATGGCGGCAAGCAGATCTGATTGAAACACGTGTGCGACACGGGAAGCCTGAGGACACACAAACATGAACACGCTTAGCGACGGCTGTCACAATGTGCTCCGCTTCCATGAACAACATGGCCGCCAATAGGGAGGAGCTTGTCAGAGTTCACGACGTAGCCATTTGGTGGCTAAATTTAGCCCCTCGGCCAACCCGTGTCCCAAAATAACGTGACTTCCTGCTAAGAGCTTGTTGGAAGGCAATGGCGCAGTCCGACTGACGAGTGTGAAGTGTTATCATTGATAGTCGCAGTTTATAGAAATAACAGATGTGTGAACACAAACGGTGGAGCGACACATTTAGAGAGATAATTGGAGGGCCCATTAATCATATCATACAAAGAGTTCTTGGGGGGGGGGGGGGGGTTCATAAGGCACGATAATGTAGAGTGCTAGTTTGAAAAGTAGAGAATAAAAATTGTAGGTTTTTTTAAATGGGGAGCTGGAACGGATGGCGCCAGGTTAGCGCATCCAAGCCAGAAACATTTGCCCAAGGTGACCTCGCCTCATTCATGTTAGCACATGCATTCACGCACATTAGCGGTGAAAAACAAATATTTATTTCTCTTCTGAACAATGTCATTGCAAAGTCTGATTTTTGCACAGTTGATTTTGCACTCTGGGTTGTTTGCGCAAATGTGATGAGGGCGAGCATCTAGCGCCATTTGGGGTTTGTCTTTTCATAACGCGTCAGACCAAAGCGCCGCTTCTGCTCATACCAGTCGGTGGGTGCATCGATCTTGGAGATTTTGAAGTTGAGCTCGGCCATCCCTCCCACGGGGATGCGGTCGCTTCCTGTTGCAAAGTGCAGAAGTTTCTTTTGAAGATCCACGGGGAACGACAGCACCACCTCCCAGAAATTCCTGCACGCACGCACGCACGGCACACTCAGACTCATTTTTTTTTTTTTTTTTTTTTTTAATCCAATGAGGACGTGCTGATCACCACAAAGTGGCGATGACGCGCTGGATAATAATAATGTTGCATAAAAAACATGAAGCTGCTTGTTTTCACTTTTAGACGGTTGCCTGAGTGTATTTGCGCGCCTGTTTGTTGATGTGTTTGGCTAGTGTACTTGGTGTTAGTTGGCGAGTTAAGCGTTGTCTTGTGCTAACTCGACAGAAGTCGAAATGCCACCATTTGTTGGTACTTGAAGTTGGCCCGAAGGAAAAGCAAGCGAGCTTTGTTTGTTGTTTGCTGTATTCTCTTATTTGGGCGCGTTACAATATTCAAAGTGTTTGGAACTCGACTGTGCAGGACTACGTTTCCAAATACAATTTTCTTCTTTATCTCCTTGCGCTGCTTTTTATCGTTGGCGGTCAATATTTTGTGTGTTTCGCATGTCACGTATGCAGTCTGCGGTGAAGAAGGAGCTGCTTATTCTTTGTGAGCTTCTCTCATCCTGGGCTGAAAACAAACCGATGGCGATCGCGCGCGCGTCTGTCACCTACCTGATGGTGGCGTCGCTCTTGCTGTATCCTTCGTAGTGCGCGCCTTTCTGCAGGGCGCTCATGTCCAGCTGAGGGCTGCCGCACACCAACATCTCCACTTCCTCGGGACGAAGCAGCTGCCGCGAGAACGGGGGACCGCGTCAACCCCCACAACGCCATCCGCAACGGGGCAATTCTCAACTGAAACAACTGCTCTCGTGATTGTTGACGTTGGCGTCATCGTTTCCTCCATTTGGATGTTTCAGTCAAGGGTTTGTTTGTTTGTGGGTGCGCGTGACGTCATCGAGTAAAATGTGTGCGGCGGCACGCTCGTGTGCTGTGTGAGAAATCGAAAGCAGGAAGTTGGCATACCGACATCGTCCCAACTTCCTGTTGAAGAACAGTTACAAGCCGCCGCCAAACCACACAGCCCCCGCGGCCAAACTCGGGTGATGCTTTTGGGTCGAAAGGCACAGGTCGCATGAACTTTGACCTCATTGTGTGAAATACGATGGGTGACACGACTGAGGTTCAAAGGCATCAAATCAAAAATGCCAAAGTAGAGTTCATCTCATCTGAGCGTTGCCGCAGAGGAAGTCACGCAAGACCGGGCAGCATCATCTTTGTCACCCGCTGCCGGGAGACGAGTGACGCCATGCCGCCGCTCAACACTTTGCTCATGCACAAGTGTATGCAACGAGCTTGTATGGTGTGTGAGCAGGTCGTGCGTGAGCCAAACATTAGCTGTAACATACGCGCAGGGTGGGCGCGTGTGTGTGAGCTGTCTCCGGAATGAATGTGTGCAACTCGTGTGCATGTTGTGAGTGCAACCTGAGTGAAGTGTGAGTTTAGCATCACCCGTCCAAAGTGAAAGTCTATCACCCAACTGACCATGAGGGCATCGGAGGCGCAGACGCTGTGGAAGCCGTGGTAGAAGGCGGCAAACTGCTTGCAGATGGATTTATTCAGCAGGAAGTCCACGTACAGCTGCACGTACTCTGGCAAGGGAGCAACAACAACAACAACACATTGAGCACATCTGAAAGACAGCCACAAACACGCCTGTCACCATACGTCAGTGGCATAGACAGAAGGACAATGAAAAGTCAATAATGATGAGAATGCAGCACCATACCCTTCCGGTTGTGTTTGGTGACAACAATCTTGTCTCCTCCTGGCTTCAGGTTGTATGACTTGACCACGCCCATTTCCTCCAGCGACACCTGCGACACAACGGGCCTCCATGTTATCATGTTTGCTAGCACGTTTAGTAACATAGTAACCTTTATGTTAAGATGTTAGCGTATTCATTAGGCAATTTATTAGCGTGTTTGCCAGCATGTGAAGTAACTTGTTTGTTAGCGTGGCTTTTAGCATAGTCAAAACGTTCTTCTACTTATCAGTGTTTATGGGCATATTCATTAGCCCGTTTATGAGCCTGTTCAAAAAAAAACTGTTCATTAGCTTGTTCATTAGCATATTCATTCCCGGTCATTAGCCTGCTGGTTAGCATGGCTGGCGTCTCATGACCAAGTGCCGCAAGATTAAAACGACACCAGAAATTAAAATGGTTTCGATTCTTCTTTGTCATCGCACGTCATGACTACAAGACGACAAATTGCAGACTGCGTTCAACAACAAGCCCATAAGCAATAAAAAAAATACAGCGAGTAGGAAGCCATTTCAATTCTCACGCCGCAATTTCTTTGGCTATGTGCCATACGGGCCACAAACATTCTACGATTAGGAACACGAAAGAGGGACCGTATGATAAGCACAGTGCGTGCAGTGTACTATGCAGTGCAAAGTGCGGGGACTGAGGGGGGGGGGGGGGGAAACAGTATACGTGTACACGAGTGCAATACACGATCAGACACAAGGTGTTGCGGCAAACGTTCCACAAAAGTGCTACCCCGAGATGCGTATGACGCAATTTGGAGTGTTACGAGATATGAGCCGCCATTCGGTTGATTTTGGGCTTGGACTTGCATGTGCAAACTGAGACTGTACTCAACTCGCTTAGTTTGGCGGCAGCAGGTCAACTCATTGCTCCCAAAAATAGAGACTTCATATTGTCCAATGACTTCACGTATACTTCAAACAAGAATGTAGCTTCTTAGCTTTTCACTTTGCCAGCTTCATGGAGCGAGCGGCGGGCAGAGGGCGGGGTCGAACATTTGGGGGGACGTAGGATGGCCCACTGTCATCAACGGGTGAATCAAGTTAGGAAAGCTGCTCACAGGGTGAACACTTTTTTTTTTAAGGTCATCGTTGCTCGCATCTAGAAGAGGCATCGGGCTGTCATCAATGATGACAAAAAAAGGCCCATTGCCCCCCCCCCCACAAAAGATGACCAAAGATCATTTCTGATCTTTTCTCGATAGTGAGGCCTTACTGGAAGAGGTCTGTCGTGACTTCCTGCTAGCCACATTCCACATGCGCATGAACACGCACGCACCCTCCCCTCAGGCTTATACGCAATGTTTGTCGCCACTTTGATGTGACTTACTTTTAGAAGTCAGCTGCTGCTTTCACTTCAGGAGCAAGAACATGAATGTGTCTGCGCGCCCTCTGAATTTGTGGCTTACATTCCGTTCATGTACATGATATTTCATGCATTCAACAATGTACATCGGTCAAAGTATTTATGCTGATGCTTTTTTTTTTTTAGGCTCACTTGGAATGTTTGGAAGGTCATCGTCATTAACGAGACTGTCATGAGTTGTCGTTCATAGTCGTTGACAGTCGTAACAAGTAACAGACGAATCCACGCCGAATCGCTGAGCAAATTAGGTGATAGCTATTTTGATCGCCGATTATTTGCTTCACTTAAAATGCTGATAAATTTCAGCCTGTCACCTGGAGATATATTGCAATTTCTGTCATCATCTGTGAAAGCAGACTGATTGTTTTTCCAAGACAAGACATTTGCAAATATCGGCCTTTACTTTGGAAAACGTTGATCCACATGTACGTGCACATGTAGCACATTTGACAATGAAGTTGACTTGAACTTGAACATTTTGGACGATGTTCTGTTGGATGTTAGCTCGGGAGCAAAACCAGTAACTGAAGCATCATCTATTTCCTCATTTTCTGCATGGTGAATTTTGGAATCACCTCCTCGTTTTGGGTGAAGAGATGGGAGTTCAAAAACGTTTTTTTAGTCCAATTCATTAATGTTAAAAAAAGCAATTCAAGAACGACAGAGGCACCCATCATGAAAAGAATCGCTCATCGCAGCCAAGGTATTGCTCCAAAATACTTTTTTTCTACCATACACCAGAGAGATTTGTTTTCCTTTCCTCAGTTAAACTGCACGACTTTGAACTGCATGAGACTTTTTGCGTGTGAAGACATTTGTGCATGACAACCTGGAAAGTGAGGCACACGTCTTCCTCCACGTTCCCGTCGAAATTCAGCAGCTCCTCCAAACCGTGAGCCAGCTCCTGTCCACACGCACATGCATATGAGGTGACATGATTTATTTGGATACTTTCAGTCAAGGTAACATTAAGATTAAGATATCCTTTATTAACAAGCTGCTCTTTTTGCACACACAGCGACTGGCACACTTAGCACACAAGCCTGTCTTCTCTGTGTGTGTTTGTGTGTGTTTCTGTGACCTTTTGGAAGGGCTGTGCTCTGTTCTTTGCCTCTTGCTAACTTTAACACACACACACACACACACACACACACACAAAGATTAAATAAGTGCGCAGTTAAACTCGACACAAAGGAGTCAGTGTGTCAAATGAATAAATTGACTTTGTCTCCCTCTGGTGGCAGTAGCAAGAAGTGCGGTGGAATAGGACGGGCATTTCACCGAGCAGGGATGTCAAACTCATTTTGGAGTCTTCCCCGGCCGTTATGACAGTAAAAACAAATCACGTTATTACTTGTACACAACAAATTCATAGACTCCTAGTTTTTAAATCAGTCCAATGAACTATAATAGTCTGTTAATTATTGCAAAATCTCAAAATTATTTATTACGCGTGACAATTTGCTTTTTTTCTCCGCCAATTTCGCTTTTTCTCCTTACCGGCATGATCTGCTGCAGGTCGTCCAAGGTGGCGGTCGCCATGCCGACGGGGGAATTCGGGTCACATGGTGCGGTGGGCGGAGTCAGCAGCTTCCTGTTACGAGACACGGCCAGCCGACGTCGGCACTCAACACCATGATGAGAACGTCACATTTCTTACAATTACATGAGCCAAACGTTCAATTGCTTCACGGCAGTCACTTTTTGTCAAGAGCTTGAATGAGGCGTGTTGCTGACCTGTAACAGTAGAGTGGGAAGTGGATGTCCAGAGCGATGCTGTTGTACACTGCCAAGCCCATCAGCTGAGCCCTCGTTAAGGACAAGAGACACGCGCGCACACCGACAGCCCTTTTCCCCAACCATATTTGTGTCCATGTATGTAACATTGTAAAAGGGGGTAAATATTTAACAGTTCAAACATTCACAAAGCTGCCCCGTGTGCCCTGTTTATACTTCGTCATGGCTTACTGTCGCCATGGTGACCAGACAGCACTTCCCAACATCAATGAGCTCTTGGCTCAAGAGGAACACGTACACATTTCCCACAATGGCTTCATTCCTTCCACACACACACACACACACACTGGGAAAGTTGGCAAGGAAAAGGCACCTATTAGGTTATGTAAGCTTTGACAGCTACCAGATGGCGGACCGCGCCCACAAACACATATAGGCACGGTTGCGTGTGTGTTTGTGTGAGTGTGGGTGAGGGAGAGTACGCGGTGAAGTGAGGTGGATGATGCTGCAGCCACAAACGAAGACTGCGTGTGAAGGATACAGTCCCGATGAGCTGAAACTCGGAGTAGTTGCTGTCACACTTCCAGCTGCTGAACCAATGACAGCGAGACTCCTTCATGTATGTGAACATGCCTGACAGACACACACGGATACATCGGCGTCGTCATGACAGAGCGCAGGGGAAAAAGACTAAGTGCATGGAAAAAAAAAAAAAGAAGAGGCAATGGCGCATGGACGCGCGTCACCCTGACCGTAGTCGTCGTGGAAGATCCGTCGGACGAGCAGCAGGAACCACTCCTTGGTCAGGCCGCCCATGTCCAGGCCCGCCTCCCCGACAAAGGTCACACGCAGTTTCTTCTTCAGGTCGCAGCGCTTCCTGCTCAACTGAAGACGAGCGCACACGCACGCACACACACACACACACACACACACACACACACACACACACACACACACACACACACACACACACACACACTCCGTCAAGTCGGTCCGGCCGGCCGCTGGCAGCTCAGCTCGGAGCGACGCCGCCGATGCTACTTGGAACTGATTTCCAAAATGAAATGAATGGGACCGTTTTTCTTTGGTGCACCACCTGAGGGTGCTCGCGCCGCCTTCGCAATCTCCGGGACAGTCAATTCCAAATTCAAGGCAAGAGAAAGCGAGCGGAAAAAGAAAAGAACACCTCGGGATGAGCCGAGCGGTCATGTAAAACAAAAAGGGTGCGCTGACCTCATCCAGCGAGTCGGCGAGGAGTTGCGCCCGTCGCACTTTGATGTTGAGGAAGAGGAGGTTCATGTCCACGCGCTGCCGTCGCGACACTTTGCTCACCAGGCTTTGCTGTCGCACACCCAAGCGGCGAAAAAGCGCTCAGCCAAGCAGGATGAGGTGGAGGAGCGAGAGGAGGCGAAGGAGGCGCGCTCACCCTGGCCTGGCTGATCATCTGCTGCTCCGAGTCCTTCTGGATGATGGCCTTCTTCACCGCCGTGGACAGGATGAAGGGAAACTGGCAGAAGGAGAACCTGAAGGAGAAGCGCATCGTCAACTTTACAAAGGCGTCCGCGGCAGCAAACGCAAAGTCAAAAGAGGGTGAGGGGTTTCTTATTTTCAGGGATCTTATATACGCATATTTGTTTCTCACAAAGGCGGTCGTTTACGTGCACGTAAGCCGGATTTCCGACGGCGATCTACTGACCTGCTGGAGTTTCCGTAGCTCTGCCAGGTTCTGTACTCCTCCATGAAGTCGATGTGCTCCAGCGTGATGTTGTAGAAGTCGGTGAAGGGCATGATGGGAGGAGACGACACGCTGTTGGCCGCGTCTGAACGCCACAAGAAACCGGTGAAAACATCTTGGCCGCAAGTCATCGCTTCCTTGTTTCACTTGAAAATGAGCCCCTTCCTCGCAATTTCTGCCTTTCAAGCGCGCAGATTCTCCATAAAAGCAGACTGAATACACCGGCCAACAAATTTGGACTGCTTTTCAATTAGGCAGAGATGCAAGTCACTGATTTAGAAAGAAGGGTGAGTGAAACGCAGCCACGGGCGGATTTCTTTTTTCTCTCTCTCTAAAATATCATCGCTCCAAAATGACTGGTAGATCTGCATTGCGACAGTTTTTTAAACAACAAATGTCGACAGAAAAAAAAAAGGGGGTACAAGAATTTGCTGTGAACCAATAGTCAAAATGTTCCTCGATATATTTTTCAATTACCGTATTTCCCGCACGACAAGGGGATTCAATTTTCTCAAACGCCGACAGTGCGCCTTATAATCCGATGCGCCGGCGGGCGGACTCACTGAACAGAGCGAGCACTTTGGTGGCTGACGGGATCCACCAGGAGCACTTGGAGGCGGGAGGAAGCTCGTCGGGCTCGGCGGGAAAAAGGCGAGTGGAGATGAACTGCAGGAGGCGCTCCACCGGCTGACGGAAGCGCCGGCCAGACAACCTGTGATGCGCGCGCGCGATCGTCAACGTCATCCGAATCGGCATTGTTAGCGTCGCACGCCGTCACCGACATCATCCCCCCCCCCCCCCCCCCCATCGTCATTGCCGTCGTTGACGTCTCAGGCTGCCTTCGGGATCGCCGTTGCCATCGTCACTGTCGTCATTGACATCGTCATCGTCCGGTGCCAACACTAACGTCATCTCATTCTTGTCAGCATCATTGTCATCGTTCCTTCCCTCGTGTATCATCACATGTGTCACTGTCATTAACCAACCATCGGCGTTGTTTTCATCGCGAACAGATCATCTTCATCGTCATGGCGAGCCCTTACTTTTTCAGCCAGTGCACCAGGAAGTGATGATCGGCCTCGGACAGGGAGGCCATCTGCCTCAAGAGGTGAGCGTAGATCACGTAGGTGCTGGTGCTGGAATACTGTGGGTTCTGCAAACCAAAAGCAAGTCAAAAAAGAAGAGGAGCAAAAGTCACATCTTAGATGATGAGTGCGTGATACGCACACACACACACACACACACACACACACACGCCTTTCCCCCCCGCCTCCTTACGAAAACCTGCAGCCAATCACAGCGAAGGAGTACGGAACGTCAAAAGTTGCAACATGAGATGAGCGGCGCGGAGAAACCCCACCATGACATCATCGGCTCACCTGAACCAGGATGAAGTACGCACGCAGGTCATCTTTAGTCCGAGGCCTGAACACACACATTCACAACAATAACAAAGAGCAAATGTTTAAACTTAAAAATACTTCGCTAAGTGCAGTGTGCATGCCAGGCCACTAGTTGGGGATGTCTATCGGTGAAAAAAATACGTCATATGCAGGGCGTTGTGTAAAAGACGGAGACGTCGAATAGCGGTTGGTAAAAAAGATGCGTGGTGTGTGTGTGTGTGTATGTTGTCAAGCGGAGCATGTTGCCATTTTGCGTGGCTCAGTAAAGCGCACACATGACGTTATCGAGGTCCTCTCACCCTTTCCACTCCCTCAGAAGACTGTTGATGATTCCCTTCAGCACCGACTTTTGGATGTCCTCAGGCTGCACACACACAAAAGGACACACACACATCGCTCATAAATGGACACGCGCGCCCACACAGACGATGACACGTGACAGGAAGTGGCGCGCGTGGCGTGACTGACAGTTTGGAGCAGCGAGTCGTAGACGGCGTTGACGAACTTGGCGTTGACTCCTGAGTCTTCGATGGTGTCAAAGGAGGCGTTGGCTTCTCGCTGAGAGGTGGGAGGGGCTTGAGGGTGAGCAAGCAGGAAGTACTTGTGGCCACCGTTGAGGGGGGGGGGGGGGTATCTTACCTTGAAGGCCGCGTTCAGTTCAATGAAAGAGTCAAAGGTCGTCAGGTAGAAATCTCGAAGCTCGCGCCAGTCGCCCGACAGCGCGGCGCGCTCTGCCTCCTCGCTGACGACGACACACGCACGCAGACATACGACCATACATGAAAGACACACACACACACAATTGAGCAAGCTCGGATGTGAGCGCATACACGTCGTAGCTCGTATGTGTGTGTGTGTGTGTGTCGGTCTCACAGGAAGTCTTTGGTGGTCTTGGTGCGCAGCGGGATGACAGGGTCACACGGGAACGGCGCTTTGACCTCCGGCGGCAGAGTATCGATGGACGTTCGCTGCTTCAGACGGGCCAGGCTGCCGATCGGAGGAAGCTCGCACACTGTAGCACGCCAGGCACGCCAAGACAGCACAGTAAGTTGAAACCCATCCCACTTCTTGATTCTCAGTCAAACATCTTTGGCAGGTGAAATTCTGAAGCTCAACCTGATCAATATCAATTTACTTCATCGCTTCAACAGTGCACGCGCGCGCACACACACACGCACTGTCCGCTTTATAATTAGGCCCTTTGTTTGTGTTGCTATGGTAACGCTGCAGGTGCATCCTGGGTGCCGGAGAGCAAAAGACAAACGGCAAACATCCTCAAGCCCGACTTGAGGACGAGCACGGCCGGCCGGGGAGCAGGACAGTGGAGATTTTAACAAATAAGGCCACTTCTGGTGTGAGGCTTCATTTATGATTTCAAAAATAATAATAATAATAATAACGGAGCCACTTCCTGTGAGGCGGTGAAAGGATTTTGATTTCGTTTTTTTATTTGAATCCCGCGCTTGGCCCTTGTGTGGCTTGCGTGGTTGTCGCTCGGCGGGCCCCATGAGGCGCTCGCGCCGGTGCTGAAGTCACCTGACAGTGACAACGGCTGTCGCCATGACAACCCTTTCAGCAAATAGTCACCTTCACACAGCGCAGCATCTCTCCCCACGCTGTCGTCTCCTTCATTTACTTTTACTCCTTTTGTACTTTCAACTGTGCTTTCTTCGTTATTAATTTGTTTGTCATTGTCTGGATCATTTTTGCTCCATGTACAACACATACAGCGGCGGTTGTTTTGAAGTGCTTTAGAAATACAATTGAATTGAGCTCATTGTTATTCTTTCGCCGGCCGATGCACTTGCGACCTCATCTCCTCGTCCTCCTCATTCTTCTTCCGTTTCTTCTTTTGTCAAGGACTTGGTGCTCACCTCAGGATCCATCTTTGATCTTTTCGCTTTTACCGTCTCGCGCTTTGATGCCTCGCTCAGTTGTTGCTGCATCTGTCACCATGGCGACTGTAGTCACGGCGACAGATGATGACAATGCTAACTTTGAAGCTTGAGCAACAGACAAATCGCAACGGAGGACGGCGGGCTCACTGGGCAGCGTTCGCGCACACATGAAGCACCGACACACACTTTTGCGATTCGCCACCTTGGGGAGATTTGCATGAAAACAGCCACTGACCGTGCTTGAAGCCTAGCGGCGCGGCGGCCATCTCGCCGTCCCTGACCCGAGCCCTTCTGTGGTTGAGCGTGTTGATGAGGCTCCCCAGAGACGGCAGCGGAGGCTTGGACTTGCGTGCCGGGGCCTGCCGCAACATGACATCATCAGCGTCGGTGCCACCGTCATCAATATCATCACACATCCTGTCACCAACACATCACATCTTCCTCTTCCTTCTCCTCATCATCAGAGTTGTATTTTTGCGGTTATGAGCTGCCACATGCTTGACTATGATGACATCCCTCGACGAGCCCCGCCCCCTTAAAAGGCACACATAATGAAAAAGTTTTTTTTTTTTTTTTGTCTAAAGGGAGAGAGGAATTGAGATAGGGGGCTTTGGACTTATGAGTGTGGCCAATTCAACATGTAAGTCAAGGCACGGCTGCGTACAAGTCTTGGATGAAGAAGAGGCGAGCCAAGAGGAGCTGCCGCCGACAGCGCACGGGCTACACTCGCTGCAAAACATCTGGAACCTCCTTCATGGTTCTGTCATCTCCAACGAGAGGCACGCACGCGTCCGTATGACATTTCCAGACGGAGAAAATGCACGCGTGGGTTTGCGCGCGTGTCACGCGCACATTCCCGAGCGCTGACACAAGTGCCATGACATCATCACACATGCCCGCCACGCCAGCTGGTGACATCATCACACTGCCCAAGTTATGCAAGTTGTGTCTCTTATATAAGCGTCTTTTGGCCTTTCCTAAACGCGCCATCGGCCGCGTGGCTCGCAACAACAACAACCGACGAAAGCGGCAGCTGTCAATCACATTTCAAAACAAGCAGGCCTGCTTGCTTCATCAATTGCGTCAGGGACTCCAAAAGTGCGCGACATGCGCGAGGCCCGAGAATTGGCGCCGACACACTTCAAGTTGGATTTCCACACAAACCCTTCGACAAAAACAAAACGAGACCCAGCAAAAAGGCACACATGACCAACAGAACGACGCAACACAAAACACACACAGGATGCGCAAAGAGACACAAAAACACAGCAAAAGGCACGGAGAGTGACACAAACACACACTGAGAAAGAAAAACCAGGAGACATCAAAAGCAGACATAAAAAGACACCGATAAAACACACAAGATATACACACAAACTAAACTTGGAGACTTTTTAGGGTCAACATTCAATTCAATGTTTTCACTTTCCTCAATTTTCCTTCCAATATCAAAGGCACATAAAATTTGCGATGAACACGTACACGCCTACTCCGTCGCTGTCAATTCCTGTTGGTCCTGAAGGAGCCACTTGAAGCCTTTTGTTTTTGTCTCTATTGAGCTGTCAAATGAGAGAAGACTCCGATTCGACCAAGCAAACGGACTTGATGGCTCAGCACCAGCAGGCGTTTCTAAGTTGAACTCCAATCCAAGATGGCTTCCGCAAACAGCACGGACCAGTCGACTTAACGAGTCCTGCGACTCGTGAGTTAGGAGCCCTTCCACGCTCGTTCTTGCTCAAATGTTGGGAGCACCCTATATTTTACATTTGATAAAATGGCAGGAATGCGATCATGAAATCACAACTGAACTGCATCAACTGAACAGCCATTGTGCTGCTGTTGTTTATGGCCACAAGGGGGCAGTAGAAGACTGACAGACTATGATTGAGATGTCTCAACTCCTCTCAGCTCATCAGTGCAGCATTCATATTTAGTTCATCTTCACAGATGATAAAGAACAGATGACATGCACATGTCAAAATTTTCACTCACAAGTCAAAGCAAAAAATAAATAAAGAAGCCCATCAATTGATTGAGTGTCTTCCAAAGTAAAAGCAGTTTTTTTGCCAGTGCGTTATTTTTGGCGGGGAAACAAAAATAATCGAGCTGCTTTCACGGAGGCCGACTCAAATCTGAGATGTTTTCTGCTGAGAGGACGAAATCTGTACAAATCTATGATAAACAAGGTCTCTAAATGATTAATCGACTGCCAAAGTTCGCAATGACAAACAAGAAGTTGGTCCCCTGTGGGTACCAGTTGTTGAATGTTCTTGTTTGGCAGCAACAGAAATTAAGAAAATCCCCCAAGGGATTTGAAAACGATTGTAGAACTACGTGGTCACAAGTTGCCCTTCGATTTGGCGTCGCCTTATGCTTTGGTTTGCTTGCTTGCTCGCTTTAAGACGAAGTGAGGTGTATAATAGCAGCAGCGTCGCTTCGCTGGCTGGTTGCTTTTGGTGGTGAGCGTGTGGGTGCGTTTTCTTACGCTGGAAATGGGTGGCAGCTTGTCGCGCTCCCTGCTGTTCAGCCCATACATCCTTTGTCAATTGTCGCGCCGCTGCCGCTGACGGCCAAAAGTCTCCCAAAGTGTTCCCAAAGTGGCCCAAGTGCTCATTGTTGTCTTCTCGCTGCTGTCGCTGCCGCCGACACCGCCGCGTCGCAGCCGTCGCGCGCGCGTCGACGCGTACGCGCGCACAGCCAATTCGGGAGCTTCTTCATCTCAAGCCAGAAACAAAAAAGAATGGAAATCAAAGAGAAAAAAACAGCGACAACAAGACACACACAACGAGCCTTCGTTGGTCACACGCCATCAGCACGCAGAGTAGCCAGAAGACGCCCGTGGCGGGCTGCCGCCATGTTGGGGGAGGGGGAGGAGTCTAAAGTTGGATTTGGGGAGGACTCCAGTTGCGGTGGTGGGGGATTTTTAGCGGGCCCCACAACCCTCCACGCCTTCAAAATTCTTCTCATATTAAAATTAAAATTGCCCAAAGAAAAAAATTATAACATGCAGATTCAATATGTTTTTTTTATTCATTTAAAAAATGTTGAAGATATTCATTGCAAACAATGCAGGAAGAATATTCGGTATATATATTGTACTTGTACATCTAATTTATCACGGATTATATCATTTGTCAATATTTTATTCATGTATTTTTGGAGAACGATCAGATTATATACGGTATATAACTCAAATCAACAATTTTCCATCAATGTTTATCTTCTAGTTATTGCAGTAAACAATTTCTGAATACATTTATTGGAAATTATACAAATAAAAATCTTTCTACAATTAACGATTTTATTCGCCCCATAAAAAAGTGCATGACACTCCAGTGTATAAAAAAGTGGATACAAGAATAAATAATAATCCAAATAATATCATCACTTCTATATGTGCATCAAATAATTCACTTTCAACAAACCAATGATATTATTCAAACATGAACTGGCAGAATGACCTTATTAAGGGAAAATAATATTGAAGATTATTTACAGCCGCTTTTCTCGTCATTCTGGAAGCCTTTTCATTTGAAAGCCCTGATGGGAAGTGACATCATGTTAGTTGCCTCACTGATTTATCATACTTTATGACGTAATCGGCATCGAGTCCTTGGCGATAGAGCACACACACAAAAAAGTTAAAACAATACACAAGTTGATATCACGTTTTAAAAATGCGCGTCTTGAGTAGGTTTTCATGTTTAGAAGACGAAATATTGTTTCCAAATAACGTCATTCTTATGCAACGCTGATGACGTGTTAATTTGAGGCGCACGCGATACCTTGTAGCGACACAAGAGGGCGCCATGTCGCCATTTTAACTCCCATTTGCGTATCTGTGTGCACTACCTCTCCTTGACTAATGAATGAATACCTTACCATACATACTGTACAAGAAAGTAAACATATAATGGACTGTACCACAAGTTATTACTGTTTACATTTACTTGTTACACTTACTCTTTAGAGTTACTTGTTGCAATTTCTATTACTTGTTCTGGTTCCACCCTGCCTCTCATCTGACATCAGATGGAATATCGGCTCCAGCGGATGGAGAGATTACTTGTTAAAATCTTTTACTTGTTACAATTAGTCATTACCGCTTACATTACTTGTAAAGTTAGGTTTTATATTTGCTTGTTTTTTAGTTGCTTTTAGAGTTGTTACATTACTTATTGTACTTTCTCATGATGGTTACGTGTTAGCTTTGCCAGTTGCAGGACACATGACTTCTTCAATTCAATTTACTTGCATTTGTTGAAGTTACTGATGTAAGGTTGTTGGTCTTGAAGCTAACATGCTAAGATGTTTGGAGGAAGGCGGGAATACGCCAACTCCACACAGTAAGGCCAGAGTGGAGCGCAGAAACTCAGAACACCGAGGCAGACACGCAAACCGCGAGGCCGCCTCACACAAGCGCAAAGAGACAAACAAATGTCCTCAAATGGACTTAGCCCCGTTAGCATGTCATCGCTAAATGAGCTGTCGCGCAGACCGCCGGTGATTGATGAGCAACCGCTTGGAAAGAGAGCTGCTCAGTTCACGTTACCCCGGCGGGTGTCAGCGCCGTGCAGTCAATATGCCCAGACCGCATTTATCTTGGGAAGTGACAAGTCGCCTGAGGGTGACGATTGCGGCTTTTATTTGGATGCATTTTCATTGACTACAGATCACATGGCCTGTTATGATTATTTGACTTTTTTTATTTGTGACAATGACCACGAAAGACCTTAACTTATTATAGCTAGTGCTTACATATCACAGTAATTATTTGTTTCAAGTATTTAGTGCTCAGGTACTAGCCACACTTCACAACATTTTTTTTTTTTTTTTTTTTTTTATACGTACAGTCACTTGTTACATTTATGATTTGGAGTTCATAAGTTACTTCGTAACATTGACGTCTCCCACTTACTGGTTGGATTGTTCCTTAAGGGTCACTTTTTACTTTCACTTACACTCACTTGTTGCAGTTATAATTTGAATTCAAATTTTACACTACTTGACTTTTTAAAAGACGACTTATTGCATTTACTGTACTCACGACAGATTGTTTCGTTGCTCAATGCCTCCAATGGGGCAAATGAAATATGAAGAATACATGACTTGATTCTTCTGACTTTTGACAGGTGGCCTGCACGCGGGCTGCATGATTTGGCCGCATGCCAGCCACCTGCCACCATGATGTCACCAAGCTCAGCTCACCAACCTGACGTTCACGTCTCCAGTGACTGGCGTCACCTCCCGGAATGTAAAGCACATCACATGCACAGGCACCAAATGACCTTTTGACCTGCAGAAAGTCATATGCAGTGTTCACATGTCAGCGACGCCGAGCTCACGGTTTACAGCTTGACACGCTCGTCAACAGTGACATTGCCGGGACAGCTTCCTCGAATGCGCCCTATGGAATTCTTTCACACGCCCAGTGTGACGCTTGAAAGGTCCAGTCGAGGTCACAAGACCACAAGAACTCACAGATGAAGAGATGATCATTAGGGCCCTCGCGGCAGAAGCCAGAGGGCAGCCATCTTGTGTTGCCACTGTTAATACTTGGATCGCTCTAAGGCATGGTAAGAACATAATCAAGAACAAACTTCACTTTTTGAATCGACCATTTTGAGAGTATTCTCAATATCGAGAACTGTGACCGACAGAGGTTAGGTTTACATTTTGCGGCAAATTCTGTCTCGCTGTGCTTTGCTTTCATTTCGTTGCTGATGGTGCAGCTGAACCGTGAGCGGTACTCACGGATATACCTGAGCAGAGAACATTTGAAATGGTATTCTTTCTCATGAAATGTTCATGTAGTGCTTCTCCCAGGCTCACTGATACATACGTGGTGGCATTTTCACCGCAGACACCGAAAAGAACGTGAAAACACGGCAGCGAAATGGAAGTACAATATTCAAGTTCAACTCAGCAAGTGGTAAGATGTAAGATGCCTGCTGGTGGCTTGACTTTTCCCAATGGCGAGAAAACAGCGTTGTTAGTCCATTCATATTGAAATAACCTCTGACCAACTTTGCTGTGACCTTTGTACTACTGCAATAATAGTGTTTGTATTTTTTTCCAACTACATGGATCTCCAAACAGGAAATGCTACTTTCCCCCACCTCCCATTTTTTTGGTAAGTCCACCAAGAGATCAAAATCTCCAAGCAAAAAAAAAAAAAAAAAAAAAAGCCTTGGGCAACACTATTTCCACTAAGGAAACAAACATTACGTGCGGATTTATTTGATGACATCGTGATTGAGGCGATGCCAAGTCATGTGACCAATCAAGCCACTGTAAAAACATTTAATATGTAAAGTGGAGTTTGAGGCACATACATGTACGTACACACGTCTTCATATATTATTCCTCTTATTATTTCTATCAAGCATAAAAATTCTTCCACATGTTTACGCGCTACAAAAATAGCTTCATTACACCCTGCAAGTGTGCGTGTGTGTGTGTGTGTGTGTGTGCGTGCATGCTTGCGTGCGTGCGCACGTCATCCAAAGTCAATGCGCGGTCGGTACTCCAGGACCATGGGATACGTCTGTGAGGCAAGAAGACCAAAAAGATGGCATCGTAAAAATTATTCTAATTTCAGAAAGCCTGTCACAGCATAAATGACATCATACAACATGACAACCCAAAATACTAGTCATCGTATGCCACAACGATCTTCTTACGTTGTCGGCCTGCAGCCTCCACCGTGTCATGTAGATGAACTCCAAGGTGTGATCTCGGCCCATGATCTCGCCGTTGCACAACACATCCAGCTGTGACACACACACACACACGCACACACACACACGCATGCACGCACAAACACATGTTAGCATCGTGAGCAGTGTGGCGAACGCTAATGGTAACGCTGATGACCTCGTAGGAGCTGGGCAGTTTGAGTTTGAGGCTGAGAAACTTCTTGATGGTTCCCACCGTCACACGACTGGAACAGCGAATGAATTTCTTCATCAGATCCTGAGGGACAAACACAAAACAAAATTGTGCCATGTTCAGCATACGGAGGACAAAAGCTGATTATGTAAACTGTGCATGCAGATTTAGCACCGGGTCATGAGACCTTTTAGCCAGTGTGGCTGAAAGAGTATAAACATCTCATGGCCACATTTGAGTTTAGTTAGCCATGACATCACGTTCCGCCTGTTTTGCCGCTATGTGCGTTGCGCATGCATGCACCCGGCAGATATGTCGAAGCCCAAATAACACGTGGCATGTGTACCGCGTGATTGTACAAAATGCATACGTGGCAAGGCCTTGCAAGTATGAAGGCATCCAGTACCGTGACGCTGGTCTCGCTGGCCTGGCCCGTGTTGCGCAAACAGTCCAGACAGATGGCGATCTGAGGGTCACTCCTGTGGTAGTCGTCATCACCGGCACCGATAGTGTCAGGAAGCCCCGCCCCCAATGCATCAACTGTGGTCCAAGAAACAAACATCAACACTACTCGACTTCCTGTTTCTACCACATGATAAGTGGTTAGCGTCGTTAGCATGCATCTCCATCGTAACATTGTTGTCGTCATCCTCCTCTTCCTCACCTGGGAGCTTCTCACTGCGCTGGTTTTTTCTCCAGAACTCCAGCTCTCGCTCCTCCTCGTCTGGACAACACAAATGATGTCAGCGTCAACATCAACGTCGCCATGAGGCCGCCATCAAATGCAGCACTTACGCTCTCGGAGGCCCGGAACCAATTTGAAGATGATCTCCTCCAGAGTGTTGTCCAACCTGGAAGCGCCGACACACGATGCCGCACGTAAGAGCAGATGAGCGTTAAGAAGGGTGGATGGCAAATGTGAGAAGATGAAAAGTGAGAGGAAAAGAACAGGATGTTAAATGAGAAAAAAAGTAGTGAGAGGAGTACAAACAGGAAGTATGGGGAGAAAACAGGAAGTGAGATGAAATAGTCAGGAAATACAACAAGGGAAGTAATGTCAGATAGAAAAGGAAGTCTGGTGAGAAGGACGGGAAGTAAGATAAGATGACAAAGGAAATAAGATGAAAAGACAGGAAGTTGGATGAGAAGAAGCAGGAAGTGTGGCGGTGTGACCTGAGCATCTCCAGGGGGTTTGTCTCGTGGACCTGGATGCCACATTTGGGACAGTCGTTGCTCTCCTCAAAGTGCTGCACGATGCAACTCTTACAGACTGAGGACACACCAACACACATTCAGGTAATCCGTACCAAGCTTAGCTCAAGGAGCGCGCGTGTCGACTTACAGGTGTGCAGGCATTCGGTGACGGTGGTGGGCTTGATGAGGTAACCTCCGCAAAGGTAGCAAGTAATGAAATGGTTGAAGTCTCGCACTCGATGAGTCCTTCCGCCGGCGGCCATGTTGGAAA
This sequence comes from Hippocampus guttulatus, assembly GCF_054856545.1. Classification (NCBI taxonomy): domain Eukaryota; kingdom Metazoa; phylum Chordata; class Actinopteri; order Syngnathiformes; family Syngnathidae; genus Hippocampus; species Hippocampus guttulatus. The sequence continues at coordinate 1,605,107 of NC_141270.1, forward strand.
GTGTTTTCTGGCACAGCCTCGGATCGATGTTAGTGAAGGTCAGAGGGTGACTGGGTGAAGTCCTGCTCCATGTTAGCGAGTCACGACTGCATTAACCGTCCTCATGCAGCCTCGGGAAAATGCCGGCAGAAACTCTGACAAAAGCGTCCGACGACTGGTCTCGTTTTCCTCCCCTGAATGTTCGCAAGTCGCATGGTCACTCCATGAAGGGGCGACTGCTCCTTCTTCATCACACAAACCGCTGCGACCACACCAGACACACAAACACAAAAACACACAAGAGACGTAGGATGTCCCACTCACATTTTTGAAGGAAGTGTACCACTTACTAATAGTTAAAGTACATCTGCATATATGCTACAAAAAATGCTCTGGGTATTTCCTGATGCAGTACTCTATGCTACTCAATTGCTTGCTTACAACAGTGTACAATGTTGCAAAATACTGCATTGAGCAAACAAAAGCTGAACATGCTTGTCAATAATGTAAGCCAATATTGGTTCTCTTTCTCACACGGTAGCTCCGCCCCCCGACATCTCAACCCGGAAGTCATCCACCTGCCAAGTGAGGATTTCGAAGACGTCATTGACAAGCGCTCAAGCCTCACACGCGCACGTCCCATCACGACATCGCGTGTGTGTGTGTGTGTACGTGTGTGTGTGTGTGTGTAAACGCGCACGTCCCATCACGACATCGCGTGTGTGTGTGTGTGTACGTGTGTGTGTGTGTGTGTAAACGCGCACCTGTGTGTCACTCACTTTCCTCATACGTCATCATGTGCGCGTAAACGTGTGGGTGTGTGTCACGAAAACGTCGGCAGACGGACGACACGCGCGCACGGTACGAACACGCGCGCGTATCACGGCTCAGTCCGACGACGACGCGAGCTTACCGGAAAAGTTGGCGGCTGTGACGTCACGAACGTTTTGAAAGACTCATCGAACCGAAGGAGAAAAACGGGGTGGGGGTGTGAGGCAGAAAATGACAAGGAGGGCTGTGTGGCAGTGGGCGACGTCAAGTTAAGTCCGGAAGCGAGGAGAAGTCAACGAAAATAAATAAAGAAATAACGAACCTCTCCGATCGTCAAGCTCGCTTTCTCGCCGCTTCCTGCCTCAAACCGGATGCTCGCTCGCGTCCCTCCCGCCGTTGTCGTCGCGCTCTGACTGGGACACACAAGACGGAACTTGGAGGCTCCAATCGGCTCCACTCGGCTCGGCAAATGTCGGGCCGAGAGCCGCTGTGGGCGGGAAAAGCCACCGGGATGCGGAAGTTAATTATTTCCCACACGTAAACACTTGCTCGCACTGACACACGCGCACACGTTCCTTTTCTTTTATTTATTCTTTTTTAATCAGACACGCTCACAGACCAAAATAACGTTGGTGAAAAAAACAAACCTAATAAAAATAATTAAAACATTTTAAATATTGTTTTAGTTACCACTTGTTTGCTTGGTGGTGCTATCACAGATCACGTGACTTAACACAGTGCAGCTCAGATACTAACGCCCGGGACCCAATGACGTCACTTCACTTTCCTATGACAGTACAAATCTACATACAATCTTTGTTTGAGTGTAAAAGGTCATGTATGTGTATTTATTTTGCACATAAACTTTTATGGTTATGTCTTTCTGTTAAATCTTGGTCAAATAATTTATTTGACAAGCATGACATTTAACGGGAGGTCATATTAATTAGACTAAAACAGAGTCGAAAAAAATTAGCCGTGCCAGTGAGCATGCTAGGCTACTCAACACAGCGCACATTGCCCAAGTCCGTGTGTTGAAATTTGCCGTGGATGTCAGCAGCTGTCGTGCTTGTCGTCATGATGTGGGAATGTGGTTGGAATGTTGGAGCCATCATGTTTTCCTCCGCCCTTCCGTCTCCCTGTTGTAATCCTTCCCTTCTTGATATGACTTGACCTTGCCACATTTGGACTGATATCTACTTATAACCACGGTACTGTATGTGTTGTGTCATACTGTATTTAGAGTATTTAGTGGCACACAATGACAAAGACAGCGCTCTCGCGCTCTCACGACCCCCCCCCCCCCGTGAGAAGTGGGAATGTCTCCTTCACTTGGTTGGCCATGAAGACCCTCTGCAAATTGCAAAGCCATTTGACCTCACTGCCCTTCTGGAGGCATAATATGAGCTCATTCTCTCTCTCTATTTTGGAAAAATCTAACGTTATTGTTGTGCCATTATGCCTTTTCACCGTGTCAAAAAGTATCATAGTTTCTGCAAAGGTTATGATTTTGTTTCGGGAAAAAAAACACCTAAAAAATGTCAATTGTTATGGGAACATTATGGATCCCCCAACCCCCACCTCTCTGAAAATAGGCAACTCTTAATTCATACGGCATTTAGGTATGAGATGAGGGCTTGGTGAAAGAATAATAAAGGAGTCCTTGTAAAAATGTCTCCCCCTGTACCCCTTAGATTAGGAGCAACATAGTGACCCAAGGAACTTGATGTCAGCCCCCCGCCGACCCTGGAGGCGCCCCACCACCCACCTCACCCATCTGCGTTCCATTCGTGGAGACCTTCCAGGTCAGAATGAGCTCGCCCTCCAGCCACCAACAGTTTGTGGCAGGTGCCCTCAGCGCCACGGCTCCCCTTTCACACATCCAGTCACCGAGCTTGTGTCGTGGTGCGTTGGATAGGATGGATGATGTTCCTTCCCTTCAAGAGTAAATTGCAAGACTTTGGACTAATTTGATTTTTCAAAATCAAGTCCAGTTTGTACCTATCAGAAACAACAGCGGAAGATGGCGGTGATTGAAAGCGACCGCATGAATTTGAATTTCAACCTCTGGCCCCAGAGCAAAGCCAAGAAACAGTACAAGGGACTCAGCTCCTCTCGCGACGAGTCCTTTTTTCTGCCCGTGAACCCGAGGCCCGCTTCCTTGGAGGCATCCTACCTCCGTTGTCCTTTTCGGCACCAAGGTCACGACCCTCAAATGGTCCCTCGGGTCTGGCAGTGGCTCCCCAGCCCAGCAAATCTCGGATCGTCTTCAAACTTGTCCTGACGACTTGTAAATCCGACGTCAGTCACCTCAGATGTGCTTGCCCGCCCGGATGGGACGCTGGCTTGGTCTCCCATCTCAACAGATTTGTCTTTTAGAGCATTTGGACTGATCTTTCACAGACTATTTTTTTCTGTCACACTAAAAGCACCCAACCTAGCCCAAAAAAAAAAAAAAGAGGAGAAAAAAAACATTGCTTTGTGAGCAAAAAGCAGAGAAAATGAGCTGCTTATGAGAAGAATATATAAAGCAGTGACTGTTGCTATGATTTTTTTTAACCTGATATATTGTAGCACCTCAAAATATAAAACAACAAAAAAAATGATTACTGGTACATTTATTTAATTTAAAATGGGATTTATTTTGCAGGGTTGCATTTTGCTCTACCTATCTGTCTACCTATCGATACATTACAAGTGGAGTTCTTTTACAATAGCACACACACACACACACACACACAAAAGTGGGGGGTTTTCAGGGGAAGAATCCCGCCGCCGACCCTTTCCAAGTGTGTGTGTGTGTTTTGTTGATAGCATAAATCTGCCAAGGACTAAAAACACTCAGCGGGAGTCCGTTTTGCTCCAACAGGAAGTGATGATGTCTGTGTTTATTTTGGGTTGAGGCGGTTTGGAAGGGGAGGATGAGCAAGTTGGATGACGGACACGCAGCAACATTGACAGTGACCTCATTCTCGCATAATCACAAAAGTGCGCCCCCAAAACACACTCACACCTGCTTTCCTCCAGGCCGATGATTTTTCACTGAAAGCAATCTGACGAGAAAAGTGGACTGAGGTCAAGCACCACAAAGTAACCCTTCGCTTTAGGATTCGGGTCAGAAGATGACGAATGGCACGCCATTTACTCAGTTTTAGTTTGAAGGTACGCTCAGTTAGATTGTTATATATTTAGAACCAAATAAATTACACACATATTTGTGTCTATATTCATATATACTGTGTGCTCAGCCCACTCAACATCAAATCGAGGTGAATGTGGCCCCTGAAGTCAAAGAACTTTGAGCCCCCCTGCTCGTTTTCCAGGTCTTGGACTTTGAACAGGAGGTTGTTCGATGCAAAGAAATTGTTCCCAGCATCCCACCTTCCAAGATGAAGAGTGGATGAGCGATGCGCCCGGGATGCCAGAGAACGGCCTGAAAGGGTGGCGCTGGGGCCCGGCCGGCTCGGACTGAAGGATTATCGCGACTAATATTAGCGCCAGGGCAGGGTTGGGGGTTGGGGGGAGGTTCAGGGGAAGAATGCCGCCGCCGACCCTTTCCAAGGTGGCCGCCGTGTCGAATGCAAAAATGGAGTCATGGTAGCCTTTTGCAGTCATCTCACGCGACACATGTTGCACGCCGGCTTTGGGTTTCATGAGCGGTGCAGCTGACCTCAGACTTAAGTGACTTCACTGAGGGGGGGGGGGGGGGCTTTGGGGAGCAGTGGCACGGTTATTAGCAAGTCGCTGACACTCACAACATGTCACCTGCACACATCAAGCTGGATTCATTGATGTCTGTTTTGAAATGACCGCTTGGTGAGAGCGCAGCTTTCACCAAGAAAGAACGCTTCGTGCATCATGAGCTGTCCTTGTCTTCGGTCAGCGATGACTTGAGACATGATGCCCCCCGCGATTGCATTTGACATGTACGCGTACGACTCGTATGATGACCATTTCACATGCAGGCTCTGCTCTGCTCTTACTTCGCGGAATTGTGGCCGGCTAGCTTGCTGTGAGTTTTCACATGTACACGCATGTGAACACGGCGGAGACTTTCACCTTCTATTTGTGTCTATAAGGTCGCAGCTGCTCAGCATGCGAGTGTCCACGGTGGGCGAACGCTGTCCCCGCTGTCCAAAACGGAAGCGAGGATTTGCTGTCGGTCACTTTCAAATCCCGGACGAGTCTTGGCGTGTCATGTTGGTGGCCACCTCCGCTTGCCATCCAATCGCTGGGCTGACAAGCACACAAAACACACACAAAGTTCTGCTGCTTGACAGGAAGTCATCCTTCGGTCCCGATTCAAATCGGAGCGGCGCACGACAAAGTGAACGCGTGAAGTGCACCCGACCACGTCCAAAGGAAAGGAAACGACTTTGACATGAAAAGTTTCACTTTTGACAATGAGCAAAGGGAAATGAAGCCCGCTTGAATCGGCTTTCCGTGAGGACACTTAGAAGTTGCAATGAAACTGGCCTGATTTCAGTTGTGACACACGGAAAGAATGGAATTGTTCTCTTGGTCGACGAGAGGCAGCCCAGTTGCCATTCACTCGGCATAAAAAGCCTCTGACAGGGTCAACATGCCGACCTGTCAGCTGATGATTGATTGGCTGACGGCGGCTGGCGGACTATTCCTTCCTCCTGTCGCCGATGACGCCATGGCATTGCACAGGTCACATGTCTGGAGGCCAAAGATGACTCACTCACACAAATCAACAAAGAGGAACTTTCCAGGAACTTTTGTCTGTCGGTCTGTCCGCCCGTCTCGCTGTCTGCCATATGAAGGGGTGTGCATCTCTCCAATCAAGGACCATTTGCTCTATATCTCAATACACGGGCTGCGATATGACTCAAGGACGATGTCCAGTTCAATTCAGTAGGATGAGCATTCCATTACGGCTCATTTCGGGAGGGTACGATCGGTTTCTTGTTGTCATTTGACATACACATGAATGAACTTGTCGCCATTGTAAATGTGGCCCTCCTTTCAAGAAATACCACTCCGATGAAAGACCATTCAATATGCATCTCAATCTATTTTGTGCAAGGTGCAACCATCTTGGTGGCAAGGCGGCTGACTGACTAGCACGTCCGCTTCGCACGGCCTTCCTGTCCGGAGTTTGCATGGTCTTCGAGTACTCCAGTGTCCTCCCACGTTTCAAAAACACACATGGCAGGCTATTGGAACACTCTAGATCACAGGTGTCAAACACAAGGCCCGGGGCCAGATCTGGCCCCCCACCTCATTTTATGGGGCCCGCAAAAGCAAATCAAAAATGTCAACTTTCATGATGCTTGTTAAAATCTCACCCAAAATTTCTAATTCCCATTTGTAATAAATAAGAGTGATATTGTAAGCATGTTATTGTTACGAAACCCCTTATTATAGTCAATTAAACAACAGGTGAATACCCGTTATTCTTGACTTCTTTATAAGGTTTCAGTCCAAGGGAAACTGTAACTAAAATCAGGCCTGTGATAAAAAAATGAGGTTGGCACCCTTGCTCTAGAATGATTATCCCTAGGTGTGGCTGGAATGTAATTGGTTGATCGTCTATGTGTGCCCTGCCTTGGCTGGCGACCAGTTCAGGGTGTACATCGCCTGCTGACTGAAGACGACTGGGATAGGCTACAGCAAGCCCACAACCATCTTGAAGAGATGCGGTTCTGGGATTATATATATATATATATATATATATATATGCACACGCACACACACACACACACACACACCGAATGATCTATCATAGTCTGGCACTGCCTTTGGAGCCATTGCAGTTTTCTCTCCATCAAGCTAGAATATGTTATCAAGTGAATGGCTTCCATTTGAGGGTATCGTGGATCAACATGCACAGACGCAGACATATTATGAGATATCTTGTGGCCTGGAGGAGGATTTCCTTACAGAGTGAGACCTCAGGCTGGCATGCACTGGGTGTGTCTGTTGTGTCGGTTTGGTGGGGGGTGGGAGGGGCAGGGGACGACTAGCTGGGTGGCAGCTATAAGAGAGAGACACATCACACCAAGAACATACCGTCGGGCACAACATGGGGCTACACAGCGTCCAGGAAATGGTCAGTGTGTTCACAAGTGTTTGTGTGTGTGTGTGTGTGTGTGTGTGTGTGTGTATGTGTGTGTGAGAGAGAGAGACAGAGAGAGAGAGAGAGAGAGAGAGAAAGAGAGACATAAGCATTAGTGACACTTTTCTTCCGAATTCCAGGTGAGTGGTAAGAGGTCAGAGGTCAGCGAGGGCCGTTTCTGCGATGGCGAGTATGAGTACAAAACGCCGGTCAGTGGGAAGGAGCGAGATGATGGAGGCGACCTCCGCTCACGCTGCCAGCTGCTGTCCGGCGACTCGTCGGAAGACGACAGCGGCGGCGAGCACGACGAGGTCAGCGCGGTGGCCCTCAACGTGAGTATGCGCACACGCTGTTACCATGACAATGCACCACTTTTGTGGATATCCGCCCTTCGCAATGGCTGACGACCAGTCCGCTGTTCATCTCTCAGTCTGTTGTGTGTCTTCTGCGAGCGGTGATACTGAGTGGTGACAGTGGATTTTGATTGCTTTTGAGTGGGGCTGTTTGAGACAACGTGACAATATTGTTTGATGTCGTTGTGGCGCCCCCTTCAGGCACACTACAGTACTTCATGTGACAAGAGCACATCGCCCCAAAAAGCCAATTATTGATGGACATTAAAAAAAATAATCTGATAAGATCATCTAATGTTGCTCTTGCTAATGCTATGCTACTATCATTATACAGCAATAAATCCGATGCCAATGCTCGACGATTGCTAATGCCAATACCAATCCTTATGCGAATATTATGCGAGTGCTAATGTCATGTCAAATCAAAGCTAATAATATCGGTTAATGGTTTGAAAAAATATTGATATGTTCATGATTGATAGCCCTACATTAAAGGCGCTGCAATGTTCAATGCTAATACTCATTCAGTGCTAATCTTGATATGAAATATGAAGTCATTTCAATACAATTTCACACTATTGTTACACTAATGCTAACATTGTGCTAATAATAATGCTACACTCGTGTGAATTCTCATGGTAGTGCTCATCTAATTTGCTAATCTGAATGCTAATTCTATGAGCGTTATGCTAATATGTAGTCGTTTGTTTCTTGCTTTATAAATATTCTGCTGTCGGCAAGTGAGAATCTGTTGCTGAATTGCCTTACCCAGATAAATTAAAGCTGAGAACAAAAAATGTAGAAATTATTATTATGTGGAAGAATAATGTGGCTGCGTTGCAGTTGGACAAGTGCGGACGTCTGCGTCTGGAGACGGTGGATGACCTGTTCAACATCCTTCAGCTGAGGAAGAAGAGGCGGCAGAGGAAGGCCTCCATCTTCAGGAAGAAGTCGGCGCCGTCCACTGAAATGCTGGTGAGACAAATTTTGCCCCCTCGCAAGTGAAGAGGAGCGAGGCGCTCCGCCGCCACTGCCGGCGTGCGCGCGTGACACCATCTCGATGCCTTTCAGCCCGACACGGTGGAGGCGCCGCTCTTCTTCGCCGCTGCTGTGGAGAACAAGATGGCTGTCGTGCACAAGTACCTGAACGAGGAAGGAAACCCCGACGCCGTCGACCATGTGAGTTTTGCCACCCCCAAATCATGATGTGAAGAACTCGAGGCGTGATTCGCAAAGCGCAATGTGAGCTCACTCAATTACATACAAATGCCATTGACGATGAAATAAGAGTAAACGTCTAAAGAATGAAGCCTGTAGCTATGCATAATACATCAGCATTTAACCTTGGACTGTGTTTTAAAAAAATACCAGCACAAATTCTATTTAACTTCCAGTGTTGTGGTCAAACTGTGCACATCGTGGCTTACAATAATATGAAATAAGATGAAACTTTTTAGGAAGCCCTTCCTGGCGACATTTCTCGACTGGCTGCTCTGACTGCCCACTGAGTGATGACATTGTGTTTGTGCTCAGTTCCAGAGGACCGCCCTGCACATGGCCTCCTTCAAAGGTCACGTGGAGATCATGACTGCACTGCTGGACGCCGGCGCCGCCATCGAAAGGCAGGACAAAGTGAGACCGGCGGCCATTGATAACTATGCAATACCACGGGAAGGAAATGCCGATCACTTACGGGGTCATGTGTGTGTGTGTGTGTGTGTGTGCGTGTGTGTGCCTGTGTGCATTTGTGTGTGACTGGCTGCGCGTGTGTCAGCTGGAGTCGACGGCAGTCCACTGGGCCTGCAGAGGCGGAAGCCTTCCCGCCCTTCAGCTCCTCCTGCAGCGCGGCGCCAAGATCAGCGCCAGAGACAAGGTGACCCTCTCACCTCTTGACTTTACACAGAATTTGCTTTCAGGCTAGCAAATGATGCGCCAACAAACACATTTAAAACTCATTCGGCACCAGACAATTCTAGACCAAGTCTGAAAAGACGTTTAAAAACGTCTTTGGGAGTGAATGAGTTAATAAATGAGGTTGACAAACAAGTCAAACAAATAAATACAAGTCAGTAGCAAAGGCGACTTTTCGAGCCCAATTGAATCTCAGCACCCTCTAATGAGAGATTGTCGTGCTCTCTTTTTTTCTTTCTGTCGTTTTTTAAATGAGCATGTAGGAAAATATAACGCTCCCTAAGGATCAAAAGCCAAGGTGCTATGGACAAGCAAGCTGGCTGACAGAAGTCCCATTTCAAGTGTTTGACATGTTGCGCCATGCATTTCAGATTCTGTCAAAGTACAAACAAACAAAAAAAAGTCCAAGGGCCATTTTGAGGATTTGCGGTACTCTCTCCAGGAGGCTCCTTTACTGCATCAAAAATGGCAGACAGTTGTTGTTGTTGTTGTTGTCCGTCGCCATCGGAAGCTTCTAGTAAAAGTCTCTTTTGCTCTGTCTTGCGCAGCTGCACAGTTGCCCTCTGCACGTGGCCGTTAGGACGGGACACGTCGAGTGTGCCGAGTACCTGATCCACTGCGGCGCGGACATCAACGCCAAAGACAGGGTGAGCACACGCGCAACCACATAAAAATTCTAGTCCCGAGTGAATGTACAAGTCTCAAGTGAAAGGTCCAGTCGCAAGCTAAGTTCTAGTTCTTTGTATTAGTCCTGAGAGAAGGTTCTAGTTCCGGGTTGCGTTTTGTGGTGACCGTGGCGGTCTTTTTTTTTTTTTTTTTTTTGGGGTTAGGACGGTGACACTTGCATGCACGACGCGGTGAGGATCAACCGCTTCAAGATGATCAAGCTGCTCATGATGTACGGCGCCAGTCTCAACGTCAAGAACTGCGTCAGTACAAGCGCGCACCTCACGCACACATGCATGTCCTCACACGCGTGTCCTTACAATGTGGCGCACGTCCTTCCATGTGACGCTCGGATCTTTGCCCCATGTATCCTCATATGGGACGCATGTCCCGGTATGTGGCGCATCTCCTTGTCGGTGTCGCAGATGTCCTTAAATGGGTCGCACGTGTCCTTGGACGTATCACATGCCCACATACATGAGCGTCCTCACGCTGATGTGCCCTTGTGCGCAACAGGATGGGAAGACGCCGATGGAGACGCTGTACGCGTGGCAGAACGGCGCCAAGAGCCTCCTGTTCAACTTCAGCGAGGAGAGGGCGGAGCTTAACGAGAAGATTATGTGACACCGATGATGTCGTCACATGTTTTTTGGGGTCTCCTCCCTATGGCTGATTGTTGACGTTGCTGCTTCGACGTCAACATTGTGAAAAAGCGACGGCGCGACACGACGGTCAAATGTTGCTGGACGACATTTGGGAGTTTTTCATCACGTCGGCGACGCTTCCTCAATTTTGTTCTTATCCTTTTTCCTTATCTTCCTCTTGTCGATGATAGACGGCCGGTGAAAGCTTGTACTCACTTTATTGATGTTTTAATCAAATTGGAACTACCCTGTGTCCCCTGATGATGACATCACAGGCAGACATCTTAGTTAGCGGCATTAGCATGTTTTCTTTCTTGTTTTTCTATTATTTATCTGATTACAATGATGGATGGGAGACAGATGAGATGATAAGGATGTCGAGTACGTATGGAGAGATCCCACCGTGGCATCCAGTGCAGACATGATAAACGACCAGTGAGGACGTGTAGAAACATTTTGGAAATGTTTTTGAACAGGCAGGGATTGGACAACGGGCGACTATTTATTTATTTTCAAGTCATTTGTCGAAGTAAATAAGTGGTTTATTTATTTAATATAATAAAGACGATCGAAACTGTTTGCTTGCATTCAGTTGAACACTTAGTTTTCTGAACTGAACATAAAATGACATTGAATTATTATTTTATTATTAAAATAACCAATTCGACATATTTTACTTTCATGCCAAAAAAAAAAAGATGACTGTAACCTAATTTGAAATGTGGCAAAAAAGTAGCTCCTGCTGGGTACATATCTGCAATCATTGCTGACTTTATTTAACAATTTTAAAATGACACAGAATGTCATTGTTCCCAAATTTACTCTTCTTGATGTTTTACGTCCGCATTTCAACAAAGACAGAAAAATGGAATCTATGAATAGGAAAAATTAAAAAAAAAAAAAAAAAAAAAACACGGCACAAAAGTTTGCCCACCCCTGAACGATGTGGACAGCGTGCGTCCCCTGGTGATGACATCACAGGCCGATGTCGCCTGGTGTTGACCCGCTACTAAGAAAGGTTAGCATGGTTTCCTGATTTGATCTCTGCTTGACAAATGGAAGTGAGACGTTGGGAGCAAGTTGCAAAGGCGCAGTGTGTGTTCGTGAATGTTGTCAATAAAGGTGATTGAATTGCAAGCATTTCCTGATTATTGACTTAGCAATCGGTTAGCATCAATGGCACCGCAAGATGTCGTGTGTGTGTGTGTGTGTTGGCAATAAAGTCAATTTAATTTGGAGTGTCTGCTGACTCAGCGGCCAGTGGTCAACATGGGCCCGGCGGCGTCGAGGGTGTTCTCCACGCACGCGGGGTCCTGGGTGGGGGTGGGGGTGGGCTTCTGGAAAACGTGCAAAACGTCCCAGGCGGCAGGAAGCAGGCGGTGGCGGAAGACCCGGGACGCCAGGAAGGAGAAGAACAAGATGGAAGCCAGAGAGCAGAGCATGGCGAAGGTTTTGACGGGGAAGTACTGCACGTAGACGCCAGCACGGTGGTCCCAGATGCCGCCCGGGAAGCGCAACACGGGCGGCAGGGCCAGCAGGGGCTCACCGCTCAACGCGCGCACGGCCAAGCCCGCCACGCCGCCCAGGATGGCGCCGTACATGTTGGTGACGGGAAAGAAGACGGCACAGAGCAGCTGCGGGAAAATCACGTTGTAGCCAATCTCGGCCCCCACGAACCAGAAGAGGATCACGCTGGTCTTCAGGCGGGTCAGCGCCGTCCCGACCACGCCCACCACCACCACCGTCGCCCGGATGGCCAACTGCAGCTCGCGCTCCGACGCCTGCCAGACCACAAATTCACCGTCTCCACTTCAGTATGGTGTCCCCCCTTTCCCACACACGTGATCAGCATTCATTCCGCCACAATGCCCTTTCACGCTGACTTTTGCGGCTTTCGCACCTGCGGCCTGAGGATGTTGTTGTAGAGGTTGGCGGTGAAGACGGAGGCGGCAGACAGCAGGGCGGAGTCGGCCGACGACATGACGGCGGCGGCGACGCAGCCGATGCCCATGATGGAGACGTACGAGGGCGTCAGGGTCTGCAGCACCAGGGGAAGAACCAGCGCCGCCTCGTCACGTTCGTAAGGGGACGGAGAACCGTATGATGTCGCGTTCCAGTCTGAAGACAAAACGTGCACCTCACTTTCAACTTCAACGGTCCATCCATCCGTTTCAACAGCGCTTATCCTGAACAGGAGAGCCTATCCCTGCTGACTATGGGCGAAAGGCGGACTACACCCTAAACTGGTCGCCAGTCAGTGCCAAAAAAAAAACATGCATAACCCCATTCACACAGTCACTAAATGGGAAGTGCGAACCGATCCCACGCTGCATGCACGCAAGTCAGGCAAATGGACCGCTGCACTATTAGCGGCACTTCATAACAACATGAAACTTACAATTCCCCTTTCACGCTACCCTGAATGCCTTTCACTTGAACGCAACATTCTAAGCAAGCGTTATCCTTTTCACTGCAACGTATTGCCCCTTGTACACTTGACATACTCTCCTTGCACACTGACCTGCTGTATACCCCTTGGCTCAATAATGGCAATCATACTGACAAATACACCCCTTTCACACTTACTCCTTTCATACTTACACAAACCTATAACAGTTTCACATTGACATGTGAAACTTTCACCCTGAAATTTAACATTTGCAGACTGACATATGTTCACACGAATCTAGACACCTTTCACACTGATGTATAATCCAAACGGAAACGGCTTTCCTGACTCAGAAAACACTGAAATAATAACCATTCACACTGACATACAGCACACCCCTTTGACACTCATCTTGGCCCCTTTTACACAGACATATGCAGTGACGCATAAACACCTTCCCAACTTTATAAGGACAAACAGTAGAACTGATGTGTGTCTCATCGCCACGGCCCGTCTCCACATCCGGAGGTTTCAAGGCGCTCTCACCTGTGGATGCCCCCACGGCCCCCAGCAGCACTGGGGGGATGCCGAAGATTATGATGAGAGCTGCCGAGATGAAGCAAACGCGCTTGGCGGTGGACGGGGACGATGCAGACAGCGTCCTCTGGTGGAAGGACTGAAAGCCCAGACTGCCGAAAGCCTGAGAGAGAACAGAGGCCGACCACCCGCCCACCACCACCACCACCACACACACACACGCACACACACACACACACACACACACACACACACACACACACACACACACACACACACACACACACACGCACACACACTTCAGTACTTGTGTGCCCTGAAAATGGGCATGTTACTCACTCATTGCATGTGTTTGTCCACGTGCGAGTGCCTCCACGCACTCACCAAGAAGAAGTAGTTATCCACGAGGATCCATATGTTGCTGACGTTCCAGTCGCCGACCCAGTGCGCGTGCAGCGTGTTGTTCATCATCGTGGAACCGATGCGCGCCACGTGAGGATTGGACACCGCGAACGGAACGCAAAGCCACTAAACGAACGTACGCACAGGCACACACACGCACACGCGCAATGAGCGAATGAGCGGTCAGTCTGCGAGTGAGTGAGTGAGGGGGGGGTGACGGGGTGTTTGCCACCAGGCTGAAGAAGATGAGGAGCAGCTGGATGACGTCGGTGTAGGCCACCGAGTAGAGGCCGCCCAACAGCGTGTACGTGATGGCCACGCAAGCCGAGATCCAGACGCACACGCTGAACGGCATGTCCAGGACCACGCTCATGGTCACGCCTGAAATCACGCACACACACCACGCACGATGTCACGACGGGGACACGCTGCACGTGCGCTTGGTGCGTGTGGCAGTGTGTAAGTTTGGAACGCGTATGTGCCAATGTGTCTGCGTGGCACGATGCAAACTTGTGCGAGTGCATGCGTTGCGTGCGCATCACCCAGGCCGGTGAGGGTGGAGGGCACCCAGAAGACGTCGAGCAAGAGCGAGATGCAGCTGAAGACGGCCGTCAGGCCTTTGCCGTACTTGCGCTGGAAGGGATCCATCATGGTGACACATTGGGTCGCGCGCATCGGCCCAGCGAACGCCAGCCCGCCTGTTGGAGAGCCAACATCATCTTGGCAATCGGCCGTCGGGAAATAAAAAAGCTCTGCTGAATTGACTCCATTTTATTTTGCCAAGGGGCTGCATGAAATAAAATCATCTGGATCCAGGTACATGGTTTAAGTCGACTCGACATCCACTCCAAAAATCTATCCGCAAAGGTGATTCTATTCGATGCAGCCAGTTGACAAAATAAAATGGAGTCAGTGTCTATCTGGGAAGTCGGAAAAAGTCTGACTGAAAAGTCTTAGCTTCCCACTTTTAATTTCACGGAGAAGCTTAGACAAATTCAACCTCTTCCATGCAGTGGTGCATTGAGATACAAGTTGATTTTTTTTTTAAATATATTTATTTATTTTTATGGCCATGCTCACATCACAATGTCAGCCACCTGCCGCGAGAAACTACTGGTAATTTTTGTACTTTTTTTTTTCACAAGAATTGCACTTGATTATACATAACAACATTCAACAGAACACGAAGAAAAGACTCACTTTAATCTAAAGGCACCACTGCATAACCCTTTTACATTGATTAAATTAGCTAAGTGCAATACAAATTATAATCATCATCATTATTATTAAATTCTTTTAATAAGAATATATATATATATATACTGCATATATATGTACATATACACAATAATTATTGTTTTTTTTTTTTTACCAATAATAAAGGATGAGCTATATCCCAGCGTGACAGCGGTGGCCCAGGCCGCGCCCATGGAGGGTGTGTACACCATCTCAGCCAGACCCACGATGAAGCCACCTCCGACCCACGTGGCTTCGGGAAAGAAGAACAACAAGCACGCTGACTCCGTGGGGGAACCCCACCCCCACCCTCCACAACTCCAAAAAAACTAACAAAAAAAAAAACAAGATGGAAAGTTGCATGCAAAGATGCTCACCTGTCATGGTGAAGACCCCCACCAGCAGGCTGATGCTGCGGTTGCCAAGCAACGACATCTCCAGGGTGCCGCTCACCTGCTTGCGCTTCTCCCTCCTGGACTTGACTGACGCCCAGATCCCGATGCCGAGGACCAGTGCGTAGAAGAAGAGCATGGCGATGATGCCCGGAATGTTGGCGGCCATCTTGGACTGAAAGACACTCCTCTGCAAAAAATAAAAATAAAAAATAGTGTGACGTTTCTTCTGGTCATCTAAATTTTTGCTGCCACCAACAAACATATTCGTCAAGTTCTTTTTTTTCAATGGAGGGTGTGGAAGAGCGTCCCAATATCGGTAAATTCCACATGCTGTCGTTTTCCCGTGTCCAATCAAGCTCATTTTGACAACTTTGGAAAAGGTAATTTTTTTTCTCACAAAAATAGATGTGCAAATATGTGCAAATATGTGCAAAGTGCACGACCGAGCGACACAGAGAGCAGCTCTAGAGTAGTTAATCTTTTTTTAAATGATTATTGACCTTAGAGCGCTTTCGGTCAATTTTAACTTCCTGCCACAGAACGACAAATAAACAAGCCACTGATTCCAGCCTCATAACTTTTCATGAATTCAAAATAAAAACGAGAACGAATCCTTCACAAATGTAATTTCAAAACACTGAAAGGGGGGCAAGCAGCTCGCTCGACGGTGCTGGTGGCGCCTCTAAAAATATTTCCACTCGGGGTCAGGAGCACAAATTAAAGCCAACCAATCAGAGTAAAAGAAGAAAAAGTGTGATTGTGATTGGCTCGTTTCAAACCGGCAGCGCCATTCCGTTTCCTTGACTGCTGTTGTCATGTTCCCATGGGTGCAAGTGTTCTTGTGTGATGTTTGCCTAATTTTGCGGACTTTTCTTCCACATTTCTCTTCGGATATATTCTTCTGCTCTCTAATGACGATGTACCAGGTGAGTGTGAACACTTTCGAGGTGCTGTCGAAAGAAGGAAGGAAGAGAACTCTTCGGACCTCCGAAAGAAGCTGTGCAACAATACGAACAACCAGTTGCTGATTGGAGTCAGCCAATCCTCCATGAGGGATCTCCAGTTGGTCCAGAATGCTGCTGCTCGCCTCTTGACTGGTACTCATGAGAGGGAGCACATAGCTCCTACGCTGGCATCCCTTCAAAGGCTCCCTAGACATTTTTTTTTCAAATCTTGAAATGCGGTGGTTGTTTTAAAGTGCTCGAGAAATACGCTTACCTTTTCTCGCATCATGATTTCCCTTATGGATGAAATATATATCTGCACTTCTTTAAATTCAATTGTTGGGGAAATATTTGTTTGTTTATTTGTTTATTTAATAATCATTAATTCTCAAATGATAGCCATTCATTTGACGGTTTCATTTTGCTCTTGAAACTGTTTGCATATTGTTGTGCAGTCAAACTATTTATGTTTGCTTAACACGGCGAATAATAAGGTGAACTTGCACCAGAGTTAAAGGTCCGCTTGATACGTTACGCAAATTTACAAAAACACGTCCCGAGACTGAGCTTCCTTTTCCTCAGGGAATGACCCCCCCCCGTGGGTCCGGGTGTTGTCGACCTGTCGGCATTGCAACCTTCCAAGTGTTTGAGTTCCCAGAATGGCGAAAAAGTCTGCGTGGGTTCAGTAAAGATGAGATCGCAACCCGCTCTTGATGTTTCTTGATCAACAACACGGTGGAGTGGCAAGCGTCAGCTTACCTTGTGCTGCAAAAGACTGACAGGCAGATGTTTGCTGCTCACGTTTTTTCTTCAACAAAACTGTCCACGTGGCCGAGTAGAGCATTTAGATGAGAGCGTCTGTCCTTCGGACGTCACTTGACTGCCTTTGAACCATGCCAAGCTTCTCCGTGCCAATTGTCGCGTGCCCCCGCCCCTTGTCAGCCATGCGACGCGATGACACGAGAACAAGAGCTTTTAACCCATGACTTATTCCCGGTGCATTCTTGAGAACAATTTTCGACTGTCTTGTTCCTGATTTCTCGCCAAGCTGTTTGAGGAGAAGCACCTGACGGAACGTCAAAAGTGGCGGGAGGAGAAGATGGCGCTGATTGGTCAAATCAAGGAGGCGGAGGACAAGCGCAACCTGGAAATGAAGAAGTTTGCGGAGGACCGAGAGCGCTACCTGGCCCGGCAGGCCGAGCTGGTGAGCTGCCCTGGTCTTAAATCGGCATGGTCGAGAGTCGTCATGTCATATTCCTTGCATTCCTTTGGGTGTTGTTTCCCCCCCTGAATGTTGCATCGCTGTCACCAACTGGTATTTTCCTTCTGCTGTAATTTGAAATGTCGCTTGCTGGACGTTGTCAACGTTGCTGAATTCTGCCTGCATTCTCATACATAAGGCGCATCGGATTACCGTATTGGCCCAAATATAAGACGGCCCCCTCTTTTTCAAGACTCAAGTTTGAAAAGAGACTTTTTGAACACCAAATTAATTTTTATACAGAAAATAATTACAGTACATCTGAAACTAATGATTATCACAATATATTTGAGAGAAATAGCATGTTATTTTGCCTCATTCAAATCTAAAGTGCAATCACATTCGTAAATGAATGGCTTCTGGTTTTTGAAATGTAAATTACATCATAACTTCTCCTCAGCTGCCGGTTAACCTGGCCGATCATCGACCCACCTTTCTCCAGATTGTCACTACGTTTCTCCATTTTCTGTTATCTCTTCTATTATTTTCTTCTCTTTTCCTCGTTACCGCTATTTTTTATTTTTCTTCTTCGTGCTACCGCTATTTTTATTTTTATTCTTCGTGGCAGGGGTTCAGCATTCGCTTCAATGATATCTGGCGCCATCTAGCGTCGTGAATGGGTTTAATGTCTAGACCCCGAATATAAGACGACCCCCACTTTTTCAGTCTTCTTTCAATGCAAAAAACACGGTCTTATATTCGGGCCAATACGGTATAATGCGCACTGTTGGAAAATTTTAGATGCGCCTGACAGTGCGAAAAATACGGTACTAACTTATGGATAATTTGTTCTGAAAAGTCTGATTCATAGCAAATCATATGAAAACCAAAGCAATATTTCGCATAGAAAATGACACTCTGGAATCAATAGAAACAAGTTATGAAATGGCTTAATGAACATGAAACATGACTTGTATCTTTTTTTTTTTAAGCCACTGCAAGTGATGGTACCGGTGTTGTCAATGTGTCATGTTGCTATGGCAATGCTCACATTGATTGCCTATGTCAGCAATCCTTCATGTGGCTTACATGTCAACTAGTAAGCCTCAAAATGATCTTACTAGTGAACTAGTGGGCGTTTTGTGGCTTACATGTTCACTAGTAAGCCTCACAATGATCTTACTAGTGAACTAGCGGGCGTTTTGGGGCATACATGTCAACTAGTAAGCATCAAAATGATCTTACTAGTGAACTAGTGGGCGTTTTGCGGCTTACATGTCAACTAGTAAGCTTCAAAATGATCTTACTAGTGAACTAGTGGGCGTTTTGTGGCTTACATGTTCACTAGTAAGCCTCACAATGATCTTACTAGTGAACTAGCGGGCGTTTTGGGGCATACATGTCAACTAGTAAGCATCAAAATGATCTTACTAGTGAACTAGTGGGCGTTTTGCGGCTTACATGTCAACTAGTAAGCTTCAAAATGATCTTACTAGTGAACTAGTGGGCGTTTTGTGGCTTACATGTTCACTAGTAAGCGTCAAAATGATCTTACTAGTGAACTAGTGGGCACATTTATGGCCTTACATGTTCACTAGTAAGCGTCAAAATGATCTTACTAGTGAACTAGTGGGCGTTTTGTGGCTTACATGTTCACTAGTAAGCGTCAAAATGATCTTACTAGTGAACTAGTGGGCACATTTATGGCCTTACATGTTCACTAGTAAGCGTCAAAATGATCTTACTAGTGAACTAGTGGGCGTTTTGTGGCTTACATGTTCACTAGTAAGCGTCAAAATGATCTTACTAGTGAACTAGTGGGCACATTTATGGCCTTACATGTTCACTAGTAAGCGTCAAAATGATCTTACTAGTGAACTAGTGGGCGTTTTGTGGCTTACATGTTCACTAGTAAGCGTCAAAATGATCTTACTAGTGAACTAGTGGGCAATATGGAATAAATACTCAAAGGGCTTGCCTGGCAAGCCCTCTGAGTATTTATTCATCCGTGATTGTATTGTAGACCAATGAGAGCACGTCCGACAGACACGTGGACTTCGGGCAGCCAATCATGATGCATTTCGAGCCAAGCCCCAACAAAAACGGAGGAGAAAACTTTCAGACGCATTGAAAGCTTTTCGGGTAAATATTACTCTTGTTGTTACACAAAATGTTGTTTTACGATTATTTTAGGCGGCAAAGTTATGGTGTAAATGTCAAATATATGGTCAATTTATCAAGATGAAGCCTGCTTAAAAATTTGCTCCAACGATTTCGGAGATGTGTCTGACTTTGACAGCAATGGCGGCAGTTCAACGCTGACAGTCGCAGTCGGGTGCAGATTTATTTCGGCAGGACTTTCTCAAATCTGCCGTTTGCTCTGACAGTTCTCTGTCTGACAGTCACATTTTGTCTTATTACTCACAAGCTAATTGACATTTAAAAAAGAGTTAAAGTTAATGTTTGGAACATGATTTTGCTCTTACTGTTTGCTGCCTTAGTTGGTTTGAATTATTCGCTGCCTGCATTACATGAAGTACATTTTTTAATATTCCCAAGACTGTAACTGTGCATTATAAATAATGTAACATTTGCACTATGTTTTACTGGATCTACAACTAAACTAAACTAGGTCCTCGTTTCTGGGAGAGTCCACAGCACCTCCTGCATCACAACCATTCTGCCGGCACACCGTCAGCAGCACGATGTTTCTAACGGGAGCTGGAGGGTGATCAGCTTCATTGAAGAACAGGTGGAGGAGAGGCACAACGTTTGTCATCTGTGATATGTTTTTAGACTTTTCTCCTCATTAAAAAAAACGGTGTATGTTTTGTTAATTTCATGATATAGTTCTTGTATTTAAATATTTTAACAATCAAATATTTTTCAACTGTGTTTTGGATATGAATTGTATGAAATAAATCAGTGAAGCCCCAATCAAATTCTACTCCATCTAATCTGCTCGATCACACTGCTGTCAAGATGCTGTAAATAATGCCTTCATTCATGACTGTAGAAACCCCAGAACGGTAAACATGTGATTATTTTATTTTAAAATATAAGAAGCCTATGTTTTTCAATTGTGCTCATTTTCGTTGTATTGATAGATGAGCCGGTTTGGGGACATCATCAACCAAGCTGCTGCTCCAATTGCAATGCGATGTCCTGCTCTCCTAAATTCGCATCTACACCACAAATTATAGCATCCTAACTGATTTAGCAACAACTGAAAATTCACATCATTATTTAGGGAGAATATGTTGCAGAACTGTTGCATTATATGGTGCCGTATTAATTTTATTTAGTATAGCATACATATATAAAAGTGGAAAGATACTGTAGAGCTGTACCATTACTCTTTATCTCCGTGTACATAATAAATAAACATCACCTACAGATACATTGACTGGTAAAAATTGCTTGATTCCTTCTGTATACTGTAGATATCACGCAAATGGCGGTAAATAATTGTGAAAGCTCAGGCGGTAAATAATTGTGAAAGCTCAGGCGGTAAATAATTGTGAAAGCTCAGAATCAGGTTTTAAAGGTTAATTTTTTGCTGGGTGGTGCTCTTATCGTGGAGCCAATAGGAGGTGTTCACTTCTGGCACTGTCCTGCCTCCTGATTAGCATTTAGCGTAACTAGTGTACAAGTGAACATTTTGCCATCACTAGTTAACTAGTTAAATCAAACGACCATTTAACTAGTTGACTAGTGAGTAGGGTGACATCCACTAGTGCGACATTTTGACTTCACTAGTCGAACTAGTGAAGTCAAAATGTCGCACGAGTGGATATTTGGGG
Organism: Hippocampus guttulatus; assembly: GCF_054856545.1. Lineage (NCBI taxonomy): Eukaryota > Metazoa > Chordata > Actinopteri > Syngnathiformes > Syngnathidae > Hippocampus > Hippocampus guttulatus. The sequence goes on from NC_141270.1 coordinate 1,626,420, forward strand.
CATCACTGGTGAGCAAGTAACATTTTTGGACTCACTAGTTGGATATCAAGGCTTTAACGGTCTTAAACTAGTGCACTATCAATGTTTTATCCTCCACTAGTTAACTAGTGGATATTTCAGCTCCCACTAGTTAACTAGTGCAGGAAATCATAGGCCACTAGTTAACATGTTAGAACAATCCACGTTTCACTAGTTAACATGTTAACACTTTTTAAACGTTACTAGTAAACTAGTAAGACTTTGAACCTCACTAGTTTGGTCTAGTGGGCCACTAGGGCATAAAAAAGCTGACTAGCAGGGAAGTTCCCTCTGCTTGTGTGCTTCCAGGTGTCACTAGTTAGAATTTTGTCAGCACTAGTTGGACAAAAGTGGCACTAGTTGCCAAAAATGAGTGGCTAGTGAGGATTTCTGTGCAACTAGTTCGACATTCGGTGTCACTAGTGTGGCCGAGTGTCGAACTAGTACTGAAAGAGATTGAACTAGTGTAACACACTTATGTTTGATATCAGGGATTTGGAATAAATGCTCAAATGGCTCGCCATACGCTTGCGCGTGCGTGCATGCGTGCGCGTGTGTGTGTGTTGGCAATAAAGTCAATTTAATTTGGAGTGTCTGCTGACTCAGCGGCCAGTGGTCAACATGGGCCCGGCGGCGTCGAGGGTGTTCTCCACGCACGCGGGGTCCTGGGTGGGGGTGGCGGTGGGCTTCTGGAAAATGTGCAAAACGTCCCAGGCGGCAGGAAGCAGGCGGTGGCGGAAGACCCGGGACGCCAGGAAGGAGAAGAACAAGATGGAAGCCAGAGAGCAGAGCATGGCGAAGGTTTTGACGGGGAAGTACTGCACGTAGACGCCAGCACGGTGGTCCCAGATGCCGCCCGGGAAGCGCAACACGGGCGGCAGGGCCAGCAGGGGCTCACCGCTCAACGCGCGCACGGCCAAGCCCGCCACGCCGCCCAGGATGGCGCCGTACATGTTGGTGACGGGAAAGAAGACGGCACAGAGCAGCTGCGGGAAAATCACGTTGTAGCCAATCTCGGCCCCCACGAACCAGAAGAGGATCACGCTGGTCTTCAGGCGGGTCAGCGCCGTCCCGACCACGCCCACCACCACCACCGTCGCCCGGATGGCCAACTGCAGCTCGCGCTCCGAAGCCTGCCAGACCACAAATTCACCGTCTCCACTTCAGTATGGTGTCCCCCCTTTCCCACACACGTGATCAGCCTTCATTCCGCCACAATGCCCTTTCACGCTGACTTTTGCGGCTTTCGCACCTGCGGCCTGAAGATGTTGTTGTAGAGGTTGGCGGTGAAGACGGAGGCGGCAGACAGCAGGGCGGAGTCGGCCGACGACATGACGGCGGCGGCGACGCAGCTGATGCCCATGATGGAGACGTACGACGGCGTCAGGGTCTGCAGCACCAGGGGAAGAACCAGCGCCGCCTCGTCACGTTCGTAAGGGGACGGAGAACCGTATGATGTCGCGTTCCAGTCTGAAGACAGAACGTGCACCTCACTTTCAACTTCAACGGTCCTTCCATCCGTTTCAACAGCGCTTATCCTGAACAGGAGAGCCTATCCCGGCTGACTATGGGCGAAAGGCGGACTACACCCTAAACTGGTCACCAGTCAGTGACAGGCCACATATGGAGACAAAAAAAACAAACATCCGCAGCCCTGTTTACATAGTCACTAAATAAGACTGACATACAGCACACCCCTTTGACACGAACCTTTGCCCCTTTTACACAAACATATGAAGTGACACATACAGACCTTCCCAACTTCATACGGACAAACATGAGAACTAATGTGTGCGTCGTCGACACAGCCCATCTATGCATCCTAAAATTTCAAGGCACTCTCACCTGTCGATGCCCCCACGGCCCCCAGCAGCACCGGCGGGATGCAGAACACGATGAAGACGGCGGCGGAGATGAAGCAAACGCGCTTGGCGGTGGACGGGGACGATGCAGACAGCGTCCTCTGGTGGAAGGACTGAAATCCCAGGCTGCCCAAAGCCTGAGAGAACAGAGGCCGACCCCCCCCCCCACACACACACACACGCACACACACAAACACACGCACACACACCTCAGTACTGGCGTGCCCATTACTTACTCACTCATTGCATGTGTGTGTGTGTGAATGTGAGATTGCGTGTGTGTGTGCATGCGTGTTTGTCCACGTGCGAGTGCCTCCACGCACTCACCAAGAAGAAGTAGTTATCCACGAGGATCCATATGTTGCTGACGTTCCAGTCGCCGACCCAGGGCGCGTGCAGCGTGTTGTTCATCATCGTGGAACCGATGCGCGCCACGTGAGGATTGGACACCGCGAACGGAACGCACAGCCACTAAACGAACGTACGCACATGCACACACACGCACACGCGCAATGAGGGAATGAGCGGTCAGTCTGCGAGTGAGTGAGTGAGGGGGGGGGGGGTGACGGGGTGTTTGCCACCAGACTGAAGAAGATGAGGAGCAGCTGGATGACGTCGGTGTAGGCCACCGAGTAGAGGCCGCCCAACAGCGTGTACGTGATGGCCACGCAAGCCGAGATCCAGACGCACACGCTGAACGGCATGTCCAGGACCACGCTCATGGTCACGCCTGAAAGCAAGCGCGCACACACACCACGCACGATGTCACGACGGGGACACGCTGCACGTGCGCTTGGTGTGTGTGGTGGTGTGGTAAGTTTGTTCGTGGGTTTATGTGCGGAGGAGCGTATGTGCCAATGTGTCTGCGTGGCACGATGCAAACTTGTGCGAGTACATGCGTTGCGTGCGCATCACCCAGGGCGGTGAGGGTGCAGGGCACCCAGAAGACGTCGAGCAAGAGCGAGATGCAGCTGAAGACGGCCGTCAGGCCTTTGCCGTACTTGCGCTGGAAGGGATCCATCATGGTGACACATTGGGTCGCGCGCATCGGCCCAGCGAACGCCAGCCCGCCTGTTGGAGAGCCAACATCATCTTGGCAATCGGCCGATAAAAAAGCTCGCACACTTAATTTATGTGCTTGTTTCAAACTGACAATGTGTAGTTTTCTGTTTCGTTGGACAGCAAAAAACAGCAAATATTATCTGCCAAACTGCCACATGGACTGAGAGGAGTTGCGTTCACTGCCACCATACAATGCCTGGATCTCCAATTTTTGTTCACAAGTCAAAGGGAAAAAAATGATCTCATATGATGTCTCAGACCTCAACACCTGTTGTGAGTCACTTTTATCTCAAAGCACCACTGCATAGCCCTTTTATATTGATTAAATTAGCGAAGTGCAATAGAAATTATAATCATTATTATTAGTAGTAATAATAATATATGTATAATAATAATAATAATAATAGATTTTATTTATAAGCGCCTTTCAAGACACCCAAGGACACTTTACAATAACAAAAAACACAAAACAATACGGGTTGAGCAGCGGCAGCCAAAACGCGCCAGCGTTCACTCAACCCGAAAGTCAGAAAGAAACAAGGGAGGGAGAAGGGGAGAAAAAAAAAACCACGCTCGAACTACCCTCATTTGAGGATAATTTGAGTGAGGCAAAAAACTCCTGCACAAGCATATGACAGTTACAACAGGTCACAAGACATAAATAATTCGCGCATTAGTCAAGAAACGGCATCGTGAACAGATTTGAAATAGCCCGTAGTGTCTGCCCAAGTCTTTACGCGGAGATGGGTAAGCAGAATTGTTCTCTAGTTTTTGTTTGCGATGTGGAATGCTGCTGATCTCCAACAACGTATGCACGCGCCCTCTGGCATTCGGTCATCGGCATAGATATAATGTGTGTGTGTGTGTGTGTGTGTGTGTATATTTACCAATAATAAAGGATGTGCTGTATCCCAGAGTGACAGCTGTGGCCCAGGCCACGCCCATGGAGGGTGTGTACACCATCTCGGCGAGACCCACGATTATGCCGCCTCCGACCCACGTGGCTCCGGGAAAGAAGAACAAGCACGCTGATTCGGTGGGGGAACCTCACCCCCACCCACCACCACACCAAAAACAAACAAAAAAAAAAACAAGATGGAAAGTTGCATGCAAAGATGCTCACCTGTCATGGTGAAGACACCCACCAGCAGGCTGATGCTACGGTTTGCAAGCAACGACATCTCCAGGGTGCCGCTCACCTGCTTGCGCTTCAACCTCCTGGACCTGACTGACGCCCAGATCCCGATGCCGAGGACCAGTGCGTAGAAGAAGACCATGGAGATGATGCCCGGAATGTTGGCGGCCATCTCGGACTGAAAGACACTCCTCTGCAAAAAAAAAAAAAAAATTTAATGGCGTGGAAGTTTCTTCTGGTTATCCAAACTTTTGCTACCACCAACAAATATATTCGTCAAGTTTTTTTTCAACGGAGGGTTTGGAAGAGTGTATAGGTAACTTCAATAAAAGACGCTGCGGCTGTACCATGAAGCTCATCAAGGTGAGTACGCGACAGGATTGACAGTGCTATGAAAACGACACATCATATTCCAACAAATGAAAAATCCAGTCCAATCTGATCTTCTGGAGCACTTGCTGTACACTATATGTCTGTCACTCTTATTGAGCTCACAATCTGCCCCACTGTCGTGCGGTCTTCCACAAGGCTCAATCCTGGGGCTTCTGCTGTTCTCACTGTATCTGCTCCATCTGAAGCTCCACTGCTATGCGGATGACTGTCAGATCTACAGTATGTCCCGCTGAGTTTTCTCATTGAGGCCACTTTTATTCTGTTGAGAGGAATTCAAGACCTGCATGCCACTAAATTTCTTGAATTTCACTGAATAAGAAGACAGAAGTGATGGTGTTTGGTCCCAGTGGCCCTTGTACATTCCACCCTGCGGACTTGGGTCCCATGGTTCCCTATCTTATGGCAACAGTCTCCAACTTGGGTCTTAAACTGCACAGTGATTTGACATTGGACTGGTAAATTGGTGCCATTGTTCAATCCAGCTTCTTTCATTTTAAGCAGCTGGCTAAAATAAAGCCTCTCCTTTCTCAAAAGCACTTTGAAACAGTCATTCATGCCTTCGTTACATCTCGGCTGAATTACTGTAACGCACTTGACTTTGGAGTCAGCCGATCCTCCATGAGGCGTCTCCAGTCGGTCCAGAATGCTGCTGATCGCCTCTTAAAATGCTACTCGTAAGAGGGAGCTCATAACTCCTACTCTGGCATCCCTTAGACTTGATATACGATATTTGCTCCATGTACAGCACTTTGTATACAGCGGTGGTTGTTTTTAAGTGGTTGAGAAATACACCTGAGTTGAGTTGAGAATTGTACATTCTCGTGAAGCTATTTCCAGAACTTGACTGGCAATGGGTGTGGTCCAATGTTGAAAGTTCTTTGAATGAACATTTGCATTGACAAATGTTAATTCTTGTTTGATATTCAGGACCAAGAAAAATATGTCAACAGCCGCACCTGGTTTAAGCCGTAGGGAAGGCTGAGTCGCAACTTGTGCAAACTTGCTTCGCAAAAATAATGAGGTGACAGCACTCGTCGCCGTCGTGTTTTTGCTCAGAGGTGGACAAAGTGAAGAAGATGCTGAGACGGCAAAACATCGGCTACGCGAGCCAATGCGCTGAGGCCTTGTCACGTGACCTCCAGCTGGCCAAAGAGGAAACGATAAGCGCTCACCAGAGCATCACGGTAACCTGCGGGGAGTTATTGATTGACTGTCAAAGGGTTCCCCACTCCACACACATACACACACGCACACACCTTTTGTTGCATCATTATTTCCGCTATGGATGAAAAAAATATCTGCACATGTAAAAGTAGTGCAGTCTAACTATATTTATGTTTGTTTGACACGGCGACTAATAAGGTGAACTTGCACCAGAGTTAAAGGTCCCCTTGGTACATTGCTCAAATTTACAAAAACACATCGTGAGAGTGAGCTTCCTTTTTCAGGGAATGACAGCCCCCCCCCCCCCCGCCCCCCGCGCCCGGTTCCGAGTGTTGTCAACCTGTCGGCACCTTCCAAGTGTGAGTGCCCAGAATGGCAGAAAATCCGTCCGGGTTCAGTAAAAATGAGATCGCGACCCGCTCTGGATGTTTCTTGATCAACATCACGGTGGAGTGGCAAGCGTCAGCTTACCTTGTGCCGCAAAAGACCGACGGCAGATGTTTGCTGCTTCCGTCTTTTTCTTCAACAAAACTGTCCACGTCGCCAAGTAGAGCATTTAGATGAGAGCGTCTGTCATTCGGATGTCACCTTGACTGCCTTTGAACCATGCCAAGCTTCTCCGTGCCAATTGTCGCATGTCTCCGCCCCTTGTCAGACATGCAACGCGATGACAGGAGAAGAGCTTTTAACCCATGACCGGACCGAAAGCGCTACCTGGCCGGGAAGGCTGAGCTGGTGAGCTGGCCTGGTCTTAAATCGGCATGGTCGAGAGTCATCACGTAATATTCCTTGCATTCCTTTGGGTGTTGTTTCTCCCCCGAATGTTGCATCGCTGTCACCAACAACACGCGCCTTTAATGACGCACCAATATTTATTTATATTGCGCTTTCACAACCGTGGCCAAATTTAAAATTCTACGTCCAAGAAATCAGAATATTAGTCCATACATAAGGCGCATCGGATTATAAATCGCACTGTTGGCGTTTGAGAAAATGGAATGCTTTTTCTGAAAAGTCAAGGTAGTGTGTGTGTGTGTGTGTTGGCAATAAAGTCAATTTAATTTGGAGTGTCTGCTGACTCAGCAGCCAGTGGTCAACATGGGCCCGGCGGCGTCGAGGGTGTTCTCCACGCACGCGGGGTCCTGGGTGGGGGTGGGGGTGGGCTTCTGGAAAACGTGCAAAACGTCCCAGGCGGCAGGAAGCAGGCGGTGGCGGAAGACCCGGGACGCCAGGAAGGAGAAGAACAAGATGGAAGCCAGAGAGCAGAGCATGGCGAAGGTTTTGACGGGGAAGTACTGCACGTAGACGCCAGCACGGTGGTCCCAGATGCCGCCCGGGAAGCGCAACACGGGCGGCAGGGCCAGCAGGGGCTCACCGCTCAACGCGCGCACGGCCAAGCCCGCCACGCCGCCCAGGATGGCGCCGTACATGTTGGTGACGGGAAAGAAGACGGCACAGAGCAGCTGCGGGAAAATCACGTTGTAGGAAATCTCGACCCCCACAAACCAGAAGAGGATCACGCTGGTCTTCAGGTGGGTCAGCGCCGTCCCGACCACGCCCACCACCACCACCGTCGCCCGGATGGCCAACTGCAGCTCGCGCTCCGACGCCTGCCAGACCACAAATTCACCGTCTCCACTTCAGTATGGTGTCCCCCCTTTCCCACACACGTGATCAGCCTTCATTCCGCCGCAAAGCCCTTTCACGCTGACTTTTGCAGCTTTCGCACCTGCGGCCTGAAGATGTTGTTGTAGAGGTTGGCGGTGAAGACGGAGGCGGCAGACAGCAGGGCGGAGTCGGCCGACGACATGACGGCGGCGGCGACGCAGCCGATGCCCATGATGGAAACGTACGACGGCGTCAGGGTCTGCAGCACCAGGGGAAGAACCAGCGCCGCCTCGTCACGTTCGTAAGGGGACGGAGAACCGTATGATGTCGCGTTCCAGTCTGAAGACAAAACGTGCACCTCACTTTCAACTTCAACGGTCCTTCCATCCGTTTCAACAGCGCTTATCCTGAACAGGAGAGCCTATCCCGGCTGACTATGGGCGAAAGGCGGACTACACCCTAAACTGGTCACCAGTCAGTGACAGGCCACATATGGAGACAAAAAAACAAACATCCGCAGCCCTGTTTACATAGTCACTAAATAAGACTGACATACAGCACACCCCTTTGACACGAACCTTTGCCCCTTTTACACAAACATATGAAGTGACACATACAGACCTTCCCAACTTCATACGGACAAACATGAGAACTAATGTGTGCGTCGTCGCCACAGCCCGTCTATGCATCCTCACGTTTCAAAGCGCTCTCACCTGTCGATGCCCCCACGGCCCCCAGCAGCACCGGGGGGATGCCGAAGACTATGAAGACGGCGGCGGAGATGAAGCAAACGCGCTTGGCGGTGGACGGGGACGATGCAGACAGCGTCCTCTGGTGGAAGGATTGATATCCCAGACTGCCCAAAGCCTGAGAGCGAATAGAGGCCGACCCCCCCCCCCCCCCCACACAGACACACAACATAGTACTTGCATGCCCTGAAAACAGGCATGTTCCTCACTCATTGCATGTGTGTGTGTGTGAATGTGAGATTGCGTGCGTGTTTGTCCACGTGCGAGTGCCTCCACTCACTCACCAAGAAGAAGTAGTTATCCACGAGGATCCATATGTTGCTGACGTTCCAGTCGCCGACCCAGGGCGCGTGCAGCGTGTTGTTCATCATCGTGGAACCGATGCGCGCCACGTGAGGATTGGACACCGCGAACGGAACGCACAGCCACTAAACGAACGTACGCACATGCACACACACGCACACGCGCAATGAGGGAATGAGCGGTCAGTCTGCGCGTGAGTGAGTGAGGGGGGGGGGGGGGGGGGGGTGACGGGGTGTTTGCCACCAGGCTGAAGAAGATGAGGAGCAGCTGGATGACGTCGGTGTAGGCCACCGAGTAGAGGCCGCCCAACAGCGTGTACGTGATGGCCACGCAAGCCGAGATCCAGACGCACACGCTGAACGGCATGTCCAGGACCACGCTCATGGTCACGCCTGAAAGCAAGCGCGCACACACACCACGCACGATGTCACGACGGGGACACGCTGCACGTGCGCTTGGTGCGTGTGGCAGTGTGTAAGTTTGGAACGCGTATGTGCCAATGTGTCTGCGTGGCACGATGCAAACTTGTGCGAGTGCATGCGTTGCGTGCGCATCACCCAGGCTGGTGAGGGTGGAGGGCACCCAGAAGACGTCGAGCAAGAGCGAGATGCAGCTGAAGACGGCCGTCAGGCCTTTGCCGTACTTGCGCTGGAAGGGATCCATCATGGTGACACATTGGGTCGCGCGCATCGGCCCAGCGAACGCCAGCCCGCCTGTTGGAGAGCCAACATCATCTTGGCAATCGGCCGTCGGGAAATAAAAAAGCTCTGCTGAATTGACTCCATTTTATTTTGCCACAAAAACAGCCCATACCCCTCCTTTTCTCTTTCCACTCCCCGCGTTCCATGTCCGCACGTACGATTTGCAAGCCTTCCAACTCGGCATGTGTGTCCGGAGTGGTCGATGTTAGCCACCACTCCAGATGTCGATTTATTTATTTACTTACCAATAATAAAGGATGAGCTATATCCCAGCGTGACAGCGGTGGCCCAGGCCGCGCCCATGGAGGGTGTGTACACCATCTCAGCCAGACCCACGATGAAGCCACCTCCGACCCACGTGGCTTCGGGAAAGAAGAACAACAAGCACGCTGACTCCGTGGGGGAACCTCACCCCCACCCACCACCACACCAAAAACAAACAAAAAAAGAACAAGATGGAAAGTTGCTTGGAAAGGTGCTCACCTGTCATGGTGAAGACCCCCACCAGCAGGCTGATGCTACGGTTGCCAAGCAACGACATCTCCAGGGTGCCGCTCACCTGCTTGCGCTTCTCCCTCCTGGACTTGACTGACGCCCAGATCCCGATGCCGAGGACAAGTGCGTAGAAGAAGATCATGGAGATGATGCCCGGAATGTTGGCGGCCATCTCGGACTGAAAGACACTCCTCTGCAAAAAAAAAAATATGTCAACCTGTCGGCACCTTCCAAGTGTGAGTGCCCAGAATGGCAGAAAATCCGTCCGGGTTCAGTAAAAATGAGATCGCGACCCGCTCTGGATGTTTCTTGATCAACATCACGGTGGAGTGGCAAGCGTCAGCTTACCTTGTGCCGCAAAAGACCGACGGCAGATGTTTGCTGCTTCCGTCTTTTTCTTCAACAAAACTGTCCACGTCGCCAAGTAGAGCATTTAGATGAGAGCGTCTGTCATTCGGATGTCACCTTGACTGCCTTTGAACCATGCCAAGCTTCTCCGTGCTTATTGTCGCATGTCTCCGCCCCTTGTCAGACATGCGACACAATGACAGGAGAAGAGCTTTTAACCCATGACCGGACCGAAAGCGCTACCTGGCCGGGAAGGCTGAGCTGGTGAGCTGGCCTGGTCTTAAATCGGCATGGTCGAGAGTCATCACGTAATATTCCTTGCATTCCTTTGGGTGTTGTTTCTCCCCCGAATGTTGCATCGCTGTCACCAACAACACGCGCCTTTAATGACGCACCAATATTTATTTATATTGCGCTTTCAACAACCGTGGCCAAATTTAAAATTCTACGTCCAAGAAATCAGAATATTAGTCCATACATAAGGCGCATCGGATTATAAATCGCACTGTTGGCGTTTGAGAAAATGGAATGCTTTTTCCGAAAAGTCAAGGTAGTGTGTGTGTGTGTGTTGGCAATAAAGTCAATTTAATTTGGAGTGTCTGCTGACTCAGCAGCCAGTGGTCAACATGGGCCCGGCGGCGTCGAGGGTGTTCTCCACGCACGCGGGGTCCTGGGTGGGGGTGGGGGTGGGCTTCTGGAAAACGTGCAAAACGTCCCAGGCGGCAGGAAGCAGGCGGTGGCGGAAGACCCGGGACGCCAGGAAGGAGAAGAACAAGATGGAAGCCAGAGAGCAGAGCATGGCGAAGGTTTTGACGGGGAAGTACTGCACGTAGACGCCAGCACGGTGGTCCCAGATGCCGCCCGGGAAGCGCAACACGGGCGGCAGGGCCAGCAGGGGCTCACCGCTCAACGCGCGCACGGCCAAGCCCGCCACGCCGCCCAGGATGGCGCCGTACATGTTGGTGACGGGAAAGAAGACGGCACAGAGCAGCTGCGGGAAAATCACGTTGTAGCCAATCTCGGCCCCCACGAACCAGAAGAGGATCACGCTGGTCTTCAGGCGGGTCAGCGCCGTCCCGACCACGCCCACCACCACCACCGTCGCCCGGATGGCCAACTGCAGCTCGCGCTCCGACGCCTGCCAGACCACAAATTCACCGTCTCCACTTCAGTATGGTGTCCCCCTTTTCCCACACACGTGATCAGCCTTCATTCCGCCGCAAAGCCCTTTCACGCTGACTTTTGCGGCTTTCGCACCTGCGGCCTGAGGATGTTGTTGTAGAGGTTGGCGGTGAAGACGGAGGCGGCAGACAGCAGGGCGGAGTCGGCCGACGACATGACGGCGGCGGCGACGCAGCCGATGCCCATGATGGAGACGTACGACGGCGTCAGGGTCTGCAGCACCAGGGGAAGAACCAGCGCCGCCTCGTCACGTTCGTAAGGGGACGGAGAACCGTATGATGTCGCGTTCCAGTCTGAAGACAAAACGTGCACCTCACTTTCAACTTCAACGGTCCTTCCATCCGTTTCAACAGCGCTTATCCTGAACAGGAGAGCCTATCCCGGCTGACTATGGGCGAAAAGCGGACTTACACTAACCTAGAACACTTTCACATTGACATGTAAAACGTTCACACTGGTCACGTTGCGTGGTGGTGGTGGACCCCAAAAAGCAGGCAGGAGGGAGGAGCAGGGTGTATTTAAAGAATTGTATTTAAAACAAAGAAAACTAAATCCAAAACAAACAAAGTGCTAACAACCAAAACTAATCCAAAGTAGCAAAACAAAACCATGACAAAAAACTAACAGGAACAGAACCATGACAGAAACAAACATGACAGTTGCAAGCAAACAGCAAGACACATGACAGTAGCAAGAAGCAAACATGACCTGACACTGAATGTTCGGGCTGGGAGTCCTTTTAAACAACTAATTACCAAATGACCAACAGGTGTGCAGCTGCCGGGGGAGCCCTACAGTGCCACCTGTTGGTCCCTAAACCCAATCATGACAACACTGAAATATAACATTTGCAAACTGATGTTGGGAAGAGGCTGCCCGGTAGTCCAGTGGTTAGCACGTCGGCCTCACAGTGCAGAGGTACCGGGTTCGATTCCAGCTCCGGCCTCCCTGTGTGGAGTTTGCATGTTCTCCCCGGGCCTGCGTGGGTTTTCTCCGGGTGCTCCGGTTTCCTCCCACATTCCAAAAACATGCATGGCAGGTTGATTGGAAGCTCTAAATTGTCCCTAGGTGTGAGTGTGGGCGTGGATGGTTGTTCGTCTCTGTGTGCCCTGCGATTGGCTGGCAACTGATTCAGGGTGTCCCCGCCTACTGCCCGAAGACGGCTGGGATGGGCTCCAGCACCCCCCGCGACCCTAGTGAGGATCAAGCGGTTCGGAAAATGGATGGATGGATGGATGTTGGGAAGGTCTATATGCGTCACTGCATATGTCTGTGTAAAAGGGGCCAAGATGAGTGTCAAAGGGGTGTGCTGTTTGTCAGTGTGAATGGTTATTATGTCAGTGTTTTCTGTGAAAGGAAAGCCATATATGTTTGGATTATACATCAGTGTGAAAGGTGTCTCGATTCGTGTGAACATGATATATTTTTTACGGACAAACAGTAGAAGTGATGTCTGCCTCGTCGCCACAGCCCGTCTATGCATCCTCACGTTTCAAAGCGCTCTCACCTGTCGATGCCCCCACGGCCCCCAGCAGCACCAGCGGGATGCCGAAGACTATGAAGACGGCGGCGGAGATGAAGCAAACGCGCTTGGCGGTGGACGGGGACGATGCAGACAGCGTCCTCTGGTGGAAGGATTGATATCCCAGACTGCCCAAAGCCTGAGAGCGAATAGAGGCCGACCCCCCCCCCCCCCCACACAGACACACAACATAGTACTTGCATGCCCTGAAAACGGGCATGTTCCTCACTCATTGTGTGCGTGTGTGTGTGTGAATGTGAGATTGCGTGCGTGTATGCATGCGTGTTTGTCCACGTGCGAGTGCCTCCACTCACTCACCAAGAAGAAGTAGTTATCCACGAGGATCCATATGTTGCTGACGTTCCAGTCGCCGACCCAGGGCGCGTGCAGCGTGTTGTTCATCATCGTGGAACCGATGCGCGCCACGTGAGGATTGGACACCGCGAACGGAACGCACAGCCACTAAACGAACGTACGCACATGCACACACACGCACACGCGCAATGAGGGAATGAGCGGTCAGTCTGCGCGTGAGTGAGTGAGGGGGGGGGGGGGGGTGACGGGGTGTTTGCCACCAGACTGAAGAAGATGAGGAGCAGCTGGATGACGTCGGTGTAGGCCACCGAGTAGAGGCCGCCCAACAGCGTGTACGTGATGGCCACGCAAGCCGAGATCCAGACGCACACGCTGAACGGCATGTCCAGGACCACGCTCATGGTCACGCCTGAAAGCAAGCGCGCACACACACCACGCACGATGTCACGACGGGGACACGCTGCACGTGCGCTTGGTGTGTGTGCCAGTGTGTAAGTTTGTTCGTGGGTTTATGTGCGGAGGAGCGTATGTGCCAATGTGTCTGCGTGGCACGATGCAAACTTGTGCGAGTGCATGCGTTGCGTGCGCATCACCCAGGCCGGTGAGGGTGGAGGGCACCCAGAAGACGTCGAGCAAGAGCGAGATGCAGCTGAAGACGGCCGTCAGGCCTTTGCCGTACTTGCGCTGGAAGGGATCCATCATGGTGACACATTGGGTCGCGCGCATCGGCCCAGCGAACGCCAGCCCGCCTGTTGGAGAGCCAACATCATCTTGGCAATCGGCCGTCGGGAAATAAAAAAGCTCTGCTGAATTGACTCCATTTTATTTTGCCAAGGGGCTGCACGAAATAAAATCATCTGGATCCAGGGACATGTTTTAAGTCGACTCGACATCCACTCCAAAAATCTATCCGCAAAGGTGATTCTATTCGATGCAGCCAGTTGACAAAATAAAATGGAGTCAGTGTCTATCTGGGAAGTCGGAAAAAGTCTGACTGAAAAGTCTTAGCTTCCTCCCCATGAACCTCGCTGAAGAGCTCCCACCTGGTTGAGTCGAAGCAGCCCCGCAGAGCCCAGCCTGTGCACCAAGAGTTGGTACGCAGGCTGGAGAATAGCGAGTTGTGGTCCGCTCTTCCAAGAGGGGGGGAAGGGGGGTCGGGTGTATATGCCTCCTTGGTGTTGGCATAAAACAGGTCCGAGATTTTATTGTCTCTGGTGGCACGGGTTACATACGGCGTGAAGGTAATAAGGGAGGACGACAGAGACACATGGATGAAGTCCCCAGAGATGATCAGCAGGGCGTTGGGGGAGCGTGTTTGCAGCCTATTCACGACAGTCATCAGGGCATCGCACCCTGCATCACCATTAGCCGACGAGGGAACGTACACCGTCACAGCTATGAAGTGTGTGAACTCTCTCGGGAGATAATTCGGGCCTGAGGCTAATGGTTAGCAGCTCAATGTCCCGGCTGCAGAGTTTCACTTTGATCGTGATGTGCGCTGGATTGCGCCATTTGTCATTCACAAAAACAGCCCATACCTCTCCTTTTCTCTTTCCACTCCCCGCGTTCCATGTCCGCACGTACGATTTGCAAGCCTTCCAACTCGGCATGTGTGTCCGGAGTGGTCGATGTTAGCCACCACTCCAGATGTCGATTTATTTATTTACTTACCAATAATAAAGGATGAGCTATATCCCAGCGTGACAGCGGTGGCCCAGGCCGCGCCCATGGAGGGTGTGTACACCATCTCAGCCAGACCCACGATGAAGCCACCTCCGACCCACGTGGCTTCGGGAAAGAAGAACAACAAGCACGCTGACTCCGTGGGGGAACCTCACCCCCACCCACCACCACACCAAAAACAAACAAAAAAAGAACAAGATGGAAAGTTGCTTGGAAAGGTGCTCACCTGTCATGGTGAAGACCCCCACCAGCAGGCTGATGCTGCGGTTGCCAAGCAACGACATCTCCAGGGTGCCGCTCACCTGCTTGCGCTTCTCCCTCCTGGACTTGACTGACGCCCAGATCCCGATACCGAGGACCAGTGCGTAGAAGAAGACCATGGAGATGATGCCCGGAATGTTGGCGGCCATCTCGGACTGAAAGACACTCCTCTGCAAAAAAAAAAAAAATGGCGTGGAAGTTTCTTCTGGTCATCCAAACTTTTGCTGCCACCAACAAATATATTCGTCAAGTTCTTTTTTTTTTCAACACAGGGTGTGGAAGAGAGTCCTAATGTGTGTCAAATCAAGCTCATTTTTACAACTTTGGAAAATGTTATTTTTTTTTCTCACAAAAATAGATGTGTAAATATGTGCAAAGTGCACGACCGAGCGACACAAAGAACAGCTCTAGAGTAGTTAATCTTTTTTAAAATGATTCTTGACCTCCGAGCGCTTTCGGTTAATTTTAACTTCCTGCCACAAAAAGACAACAAAAAAAACAGCCCACTAATTTTAGCCTCATAATTTTTTACGAATTCAAAACAAAAATGGAAACGAATCCTTCACAAATGTAATTTAAAAACACTCAAATGGGGACAAGCAGCTCGGTCGACAGTGCTGGTGGCGCATTTCAAAATATTTCCACTAGAGGTCAGGAGCACAAATTAAAGCGAACTAATCCGAGTAAAAGAAGAAAAAGTGTGATTGTGATTGGCTCGTTTCAAACCGGCAGCGCCATTCCGTTTCCTTGACTGCTGTTGTCATTTTCTGATGGGTGCGAGCGTTCTTGTGTGACGGTTACCTAATTTTACGGACTTTTCTTCCACAATTCTCTTTGGATATATCTTTCTACTCTATAATGTGTCAAGGCGATGTATCGGGTGAGTGTGAAAACTTTCGAGACGCTGTCGTCTTTCTGCGTCCATAAAATGGTGAAAAAAGTAAGCTAGCTTTTTAGCAGTTTGTGCGTTTGCAGATGACGTCACCGTAGTGCGTTGCACCAGGTTGGCAGGTTTGTAGCAAAAAAAAGTTAGATTTGTGGCCGCCGAGCAAGACCTTCGAGATTTAAACAGTTTTGGTAAACCTACGTTGTTGGGAATTATTTTGTTCAGCAGACGACCATGCAATTGTTGTTTACGATTGACTAATCTGTAGTTATTTTAAAATGAACCTGTCGTGTTGATCAGAAACTATTATTTTCCAATTTAAATATTTTGAAATACCATTAATGTGTTCCAGTTTTGTGTTTCCATTTTTGATGACGAAGAAAAATAGCGCAGCACTGTGCAAAGCATAAAGAGAATTTAACGGAATAAACTTTAAACGTTTTATAAGATCCAATTGTACTGTGTGTATGTCCTAGTTGTAGTGTAGTGGATGTGTTCCTATAAGGGGCGTGGCCTCGTACGTGCAATCAGGTACAGTACTGGAGTTGGAGTAAATCTTTTTATTTTATTTTATTTTTTTAGTTGGAGTCAATCCTTCCGAGAGCTTTCATTTTCCAGGTGATGCTACAAGTGATCGTCATTAGTTGGATCACTTGTAGGTGGAAATACCACTCTAATGCGTCTTCTGCACCCATCTTCCGCTTTAAGCCGGTGATGTTTCGTGACGGCAGGCAGTGAAGTCAAATGCTCGTTGGCTCACTGCCACAAGGTGCCATGAAATGAACCTGCGTATCCATTTTTGATTTGTTTGTTTGGTCTGAGGGTTTTCGCTTGTCAAATTTGTGTTGTGGTAAAATAAAAATTAGCAAAAGCTGTGTTTTAAGCACGTGTTCATGTTGTGACAGCATGATGGAGTCTTGTCAGCTTGACCGGGAAAACCTCAACAGTTTATGGGCAGAAAGCAGCAGCAGCAGCAATAGCAGCCTCCTCAGCGACTCACAGCTGACTCAGGTACTGACCGGACATGGACACACATTCGCTTCAGGGCACTTGTAGACAACCAACTGACTGAGAGCTCATGTTGACAAACGCGCATTCGCACTCACATTCACCCCTTAAGCCAAATGAGATTGTGGACTGGAGCAAAGATGTTTCGCGAATGTCGGAGGAAAAACCCATTTGACGCCAGGGGACAAATCCTCACAGAAAAAAAGTCCTGAGGCAAGATTCAAATCCTGACTTTCACAACTGCAAAGCACACTTGTTAACCACTGTGGCAAGATGCTGCCCGCATACCGGTCGTGTGAGGAAATGTCAGACGAAGCGGAACACATTTGGACCGCCATTGTTCATGCAAACTTCTTTTTAGTTAGACTCATTCTTTGTGTGGCATCTGCGCGTGTGTGTGGCTGTGCGCACTTGGTGCGGTGCGGTGCAGCCCAGCAGCTCGGAAGACAGAGAGCACGTGAAGGTCTACCTCCGCGTCCGACCCTTCACGGCGACCGAGGCCCAAAATGGAGAGTCGCAGGTGCACGCAAGCGTTTGGCTGCCGAAAGCTGTTGTCGCGGACGCGACTCCTCAACGCGCATGTTTGTCTGCAGGACTGCGTGTCCGTGGAGCCTCCGGACACAGTCCTGCTGAGGCCTCCCAGCGCGCCGCCGACGGCTCGCCTCAGCTCTGATAAATGGGACAAATCCTTCCTGCACACCGGTCAGCGCTTCCGCTTCTCTCAGGTCAGCTTATGGAACACTTGAGTTACATGACAGCACCACTTAGCCGCCTGGCACGCGTACACAATTCCACATGTTCTTGCGTCCCCGTATGCACGCACATTTTCTCTGATAGACACCCGTTGAAATGCGAAATAAAGAGTGCAAACACCAGATGCCGGTTTTTGCATCTTTTATTCCGGTCGTCGTCGTCGTGCCTGATTCGGACGGGGCGTCTTCAAAATGCGTTGCATGGCATGCGGCAATATTAGATTCGATCAAAATGAGATGATAACCGTGGGCAGAAATATACCATGCTACCACATTCTGATGGAGAAAATTGTTGTTGTTGTGCAGGTATATGGTCCAGACGCCACCCAGAGGGACTTGTTCCAAGGGACGGTCAAGGATCTGGTCCAAGATGTTCTCCACGGAGGGAATTCCCTGCTTTTCACTTACGGGGTCACCAACGCTGGGAAAACCTTCACGTTTTTGGGTACGCCTCCAGTTCCTCTCCCCACTACGGCGGACGGCTCCTCATGCGTCGGGCGCTCCCGTCAGGTCCGGATGGCGACGCCGGCATCCTGCCCAGGTCTTTGGACGCCATCTTCAGCAGCATGGAGGGGAAGGTCTCGACCGGGCCCAGCGTCAAACCTCAACGCTGCCGAGAGTTCGTCAGTCTGAGCGAGGAGCAGCGGGCCGAGGAAGCCGCCTTCAAGGACAACCTGCTGCAACACTTCAAAGAGGTAACGCCCTGGCCGGCTTCTTGTCGCGACCACGTCGGCGCCTCTTGAAGCTCCCGTTTGCTCTTCTAGAACGACAAGGCCTGCAGCAGCGTGGGGAGCTCCAGCGGCCCCATGCGCCTCCAAGGCAAGTTCTGGCCCCTTCATGCATTTTGGGGTTTATTCCGTTTACTTTTCAATTTTTCCCAAAGCTTGTTTTGAATCATGTCATTTACAAAAGCAAAGGGGAAAACGATTAATTACAACGAAAATCCTCTGAAGTTTTCTCTGAAAACCCTGTGAAGTGAACTCACGCATTTGCTTCTCTTGTTTCGGCAGGCTCGTCGCTGCTCCGGCAGACGGCGGAAGACCACCTGGGTCTCCAAGTGGAAGCTGACAGCAAGTTCTCCGTTTGGGTCTCCTTCTGCGAGATCTACAAGGAGAACATCCACGACCTCTTGGCCGCCCCCAGCGGGGCGGCCAGGAGGACGCCCCTGCGCTTGTCTCAGGACGTTAAGGGAAACGCCTTTGTCAAAGGTCGGCGAGCGCCTCGCTCAACGTTCTCTTGTTTAAAGAACGTGCGGCCGTCGCTAACGTTTGTCATCCGCACGGCAGACCTGCGCTGGGTGCAGGTGGATAGCGCCCACGAGGCCTACCAAGTCATGAAACTTGGCAAGAAGAACCAAAGCTTCTCCTCCACTGGGATCAACCAGCTTTCCAGCAGGAGGTGTCCACCACCACGCACGCATACACACAAACATCATGAATGGACGCTCTAAACACACACCACAAATATCTCAGCCTCACGGCGCGATATCTTCAGGAATTGTGTCATAATAAGTGACCAATTCAATCGGGAGTCATTCACTGACGTCGGCGAGATTAACGAATCTGAATTGTCGGAGCGAGTCCGGCCCCTAAAACGCACAAGCCCAGACACGGTTTCGAGGTAGAAACGTACAAATTGATAAACGCAAATATACACCGATTCCTACATATTCGGACACCCAAACGTCTCCGATTGTTGTGACTCGACCGCATGGTTTTGTTTTATTGCAGTCACAGCATCTTCTCCATCCGCATTCTGAGGATGAAGGATGACCAATCTGCCAGAGTGGTCGCTGTCAGCGAGTAGGTGGCGTGCGGGCCGGCAGCTAACGCGTGTACGTGCCGCTAAAAGTGCATTTGGTTGTCGGTGTGCAGGCTGTGCCTTTGCGACCTGGCCGGCTCGGAGCGCTGCGCCAAGACTCAGAACCGGGGAGAGCGGCTCAAAGAGGCCGGAAACATCAACGCGTCGCTGCTCATCCTGGGGAAGTGCATCAATGCCCTCAGGCACAACCAACACGCTAAGTCAGTCACACGCAAAGACACAGGGCGTGCCGTGCCGTGCCCGCTTGCAAATTCGGGAGAGTTTGTGTCTTTTGAGAGAGGGTAAGAGTCAACACAGACGCGTGTGTCTGGTCAGGCTGCTGCAGCACGTCCCTTTTCGCGAGAGCAAGTTGACGCACTACCTGCAGGCCTTCTTCTGCGGCCGAGGCAAAGTGTGCATGATGGTCAACGTCAACCAGTGCGCGTCCACGTACGACGAGACGCTCCAAGTCCTGAAGTTTTCCGCCCTGGCGCAGAAGGTGAAGGACGCCTTTACTTGTCGTCCGCAAAGCAATGTGGAAATGAGATGGCTGGTGTGGTCGGTTCCCGAGTTGCTTTTGCGGGGGATAAAAAAGGGGTCAAAAAAGTTCCCCAATGAAGCATCCAGAAGTATGCAGTAAGCAGTGCATGTCAGCGAGGACCTTCCAATTGAAATGGGTGAGTGTGCGCGTGGTGTGCTCCAGGTGGTGCTTCTACCCAGCAGGGCCGCTCCCTTCCCACCCCGCAAGCCGCACCCCAACAAAGGCGCCAGGAAAACGCTGCGAGGCTCTCTGATTGGCTTGCAGAGTGGCCTGGAGGATGTGCAGGTGAGACAGGAACGGCGTGGCCAGCACCGTCCCGTAAGTCCTCATTTTGGGCTCCTTTGCCTAACATGTGAGCCTTATCATTGCCAGGAGGATGACGATGATGACGAAGAAAAGACTACAGTGGAGGACACCGTCTATGAAAGTGAGGAGGAAGACCATGAAGAAATCGAGGACGAAGTCATCATCAGTCAAATGACACACCAGGTTCGCCAACCAAAGTATCATTTCTTCTCTCCAGCCGAGTATTTTTAAGGTGTGGGAGATGAGCTTCATTACCCGGCAGATTAAAGGAATTCTCATATGCTGCTTCCTTTGCTTTCTTTTTCAGTCCAAAGGAAAACATTTTTCAAAGTTTGGCTTGGATCAAAAAAAATACAAAATGGAAATGCAATGTCCTCCTCAGCAGCAGGTGGCGCTGTTGAGACGTCTTCAAATGGCGCTGAAGCAGGAGCGAGCAGAGAGCATGCTGGTGGAAACTCGTGTCAGAGAGGACGTCAGCAGAGAGTTCAGCCAGATCTTCGCAGACATGCAGAACGACTTCACGTGAGACTTTGTTAGCTAATGCTGGGCGGGGTGGGAACGTCCTCGCATCCTTCCGTTTGTCTGGACGTGAGACTGGCGAGAAACAGAGTGGGCGGCCCTATCTTCCGAGGACGTCGAGGTCAAGGCGGTCTCGCTCTTTGCCCTTCGCAGGGAGCGGCTGGCCAGGGAGACGCAACTCCTGGAGGAGCGAGCGGAGAAACGTCTGGAGATATTCAAGATGATGACCAACAAGATGGCTGCCTGCAGAGAGGCTGAGGACCACGAGGTGAGGTGCCTTGAGGGACTATTAATATCTCTTTACTGCCATCCTACACCACTGAAATTGAATCGTGAGGCTGCTAACGAGAACTGGCCCAATAAGGCGGCCTGATTCTCAGTCGGGATGTCCACAAAGAAATCGACCAACACCACGCTGTTTCCCCACACATCCCTGACTCATGGATTCAAATAATTTATGGGGGGTCAGGGGGAGGGGTCTTGTTTTTAAACCAACCAGTGTGTGAACTGCCTGTTAGCTTCATGCTAACATGTCACAGGAAATGCCACTGACACGCCAATGTTAGCATTGATAGGGGCAATCCCTGATTTAGCCTTCAGCCTTTGGCCCTGCCGTTTCTCAGCATTGATGCCGGGATCCGAAATATGTTTTGGGCGCGCTCACAAGTATGCTTTTCCTCCCCTTCCAGGCGTCAGTGTCAGCGTCCTCCTCGTCTCAGCTGGAAGCCAGACCGACGTCGGACGGGCCTACACTCCAGAGCAACGTGATGAAGCCAGGTAAGCTTCACATGGACTGTGGAAGCTTGGACGCCACCTGGAGTTCTGATCAGTCTTCTGTGCATTCACACACACACGCGCGCGCTTCCTGTTGTCCGATGAAGGTGAGAGCAGTGCGGCAGAGGAGGAGAAGACGAGGCTTGCGGCCGAGCTTCAGGAGAAATGTCGGGCTCTGCTTCAGCTGGAGAAGCGAGTGGCGGAGCTGCAGGCGGAGGCCGAGCGCACCTCGGAGGAGAACGCCTCCCTCTGCCGGGAGAAGAAGGAACTGCATGTGAGGAGTACTAGCGGAGGAGGTTGTCCATGCTCCTTGGGGGTGGGCAGGGGTCGGGGGTGATGAGCAGTTATGTGTTGTTGAAGCTCGTTACAGAACATGGAGGTGAGGACCTCCTGATAGGGCTGTGCAATTAATTGACATTTTATTACGATTTTGATTACAACATTGCTATGTTGGTTTTAAAAAAAATTATGAATACTACACTTTGCTATTTTACCTAGTTACAATGGATGGTGCATCTGGTCACGTATGATTCAATCAAACCACGTCCTTCCTTCGGTCTAGTGGTTCAGCTGTACCCTCATTCTGAAATGTTCCCACTTGAGTTTGAGGTTGGCATTTTAGCAAAAACTGTCGTCATGCACCACGATTTCTACATTGGTGCCTTCAGGAGGCGCTGGGTGGCCTTCGTGAAGAGCGAGCCACCCAGGAGGACGCCATCATCGCTCTGGAGAAGAAGCTCCTAAACACGGAAGAAGCGCTACAGGAGGTGAGCAAATCCAGGGAGGAGGCCGACACCGCTCTGCAGGACCTGCTGCGCCGCCAGACGAAAGCGCTGGCGGCCCTGGACGAGGCCAAGGAAACCCGAGAGGAAGTCTGGACGTCCCGGGAGGGCGCCTGCTCAGCCCTCGACGCTGGCAAGAGAAGCAAAGAAGCGACGCCGGAGCGGCAGAGGACCAGGAGAGAGGAAGTCGGCAGGCTGCTCGACGAGGTTCCGAGGCTTACTGCCGCACTGAAGGCTTCCCAACAGCGGGTGAGCTGACTGACATACGCATCTCTCAGCAAGTTGGGCAAATGGGCATTCGGGGTGAAATTTTAGGATGAATCGAATATGCACTACAAAATTCCGTAAGTGGGGAAAAAAAATTGGACAGCGTTATTTCTCACCAGAGACTGGAAGAGTCACCGAAAGGTATTCCCTGGAAATGTTCTTGGATCAAAAACCTGTTGAGAATTTTCCTGTTCTCAGCTCCTTGTTGTCAAATTGCAAGAGCTCGACCGTTCTATCGCTGTGGCATTTTCTCTTGCTCTGGCCTTCCTTATCTCTGCACTCTTCGGCACACTTCGTCCTGAAATTTCGCGACAGAACCCCCAATCGCAAACTTCTGGTGAGCGAATTATGTCTGCCTTTGACATCAGAGGAGGTGGTCGTTGCTAAGACACCCGTGACGATGATGATTTTTGTGGAAACGCCGCAGGTCGCCAGTGAGATGTTGAGAGCAGAACAAGCGTCCACTCAATTGCAAGCTACCCAGGAGCACATCGCCGCCCTCGGCCAAGACCTTCGCGCCGCCCTCGGCCAGCGGCCCAGCAAAGCTACGGCCCGAGAAAGCACGGCGAGCGAGAGCCGGACATCGGATCCGCTGCCCGTCAAAGAAGATCTGGCCCACGAGAAGCTCTCGTCTGAACTGCTGCGGGAGAACGTCAGCCTCCGCCATGCGGCGGAGGAGTTCCGAGAGCAACGCCGGATGGTGCGAGAACTCCGAGAGCAGCTTCGCGAAGGCCAGGAAGCATCCGACAAGCAGCTGGAGGAAGTCGGCCGTGAACTGCGCGAACGGGAAGCGTCGTGTCGGCGCCTCCGGCAGGAGCTCGGCGAGCGAGCGCTCACGACAGAGCGGCTGAAGAGGGAATTACAAGAAGCAAGCGCCGGAAGATGTGCGGCCGAAGAGGACCTCGGCAGGGCAAACACGGCGCTTGCGGCTCAAGTGGCGTCCTCGAAGGCAGAGGAAGAGAAGACAGCGAAGCTGCTGAAAGATGAGGAGGTCCAGACGGAGCAACTTCACGTGCTGGCAGCTCCGATCAACGCGTCCCAGCCGCAGGTGAGCTTACATTTGCAATGTGACAAGTGGCCACCATCTTTGGGGATTTTTCCAACAAGAAAATAAATCCAACCACAACCCGGCGTGACTACTTGAGAGGCTCCTCAATCCCCCAGATCCAATCCACTGACCACAAAAACCTTGGAAATGTTCACGGATCAGAGGCCTGCTTGAATTTTGCCGTTCATCACCAGGCGGATGGGCCGAATGCGGACGAGCTGGAGAGCAAATTGCGGGAGCAAGAGGCACAGATGGCGGCTCTGCGGAAGAAGCTGCAGGAGGCGCAGGCGCGTCGCGACGAAGACGACGTCCAGGCGCTCCACGAGTGTCGGCAGAGGGAGGCCGAGCGGCGCCGGGAGTTGCTGGCCGCGGCGCACGAGGCCATCAAGCAGAAGGACGCCGAGCTGGAGAAGAGAGCCCTCGAGATCGCCAAGTAGGCCACCATCCATTTCATCAAGTCTTTCATTTCCGTTTGTCAAGCCCCATCGTGCTCTCGACGTCAAGTTGAGTTTGACCTCGCGGTGCATTTGCACGCACTAGGTCTGCCCTGGGCTCACATTGCTCACTAGTTGACATTTACATTTTGATTTATCTTCTGTTTCTGGGTTTGTTGATGTCCGTTGATGCTGGGGCTGGGGCGATCTACTGTAGAACTTGGTTGGTGTCAGCAAATCCAAGAAAGGGAAATAAAACAAAGCATCATGTCATAGGTCTTTTAAGGGCCCTTCTGACAGACTGCAATCCAGGAGAAGAACCAAGAGATGTGTGAAACCGCAGTCTGCACCGTAATTCTTTGCCCTAATGTTGTTGTTCCAGACTGAAGGAACTTGCCATGCAGGACTCGGACAAAGTCCAGAGCCTCAGTGCGAATCTGCAGAGGAAGGAAGAGGACTCTTCCGACCTCAGAGAAAAGCTGGCCGACTACAAGAAGCAGATCCAGCAGGTCCACAAAGATGTACGTGGGACACCATCATGCAGTTGTTGTCCGGTTTGACGAGGGGGGAATGACGGCGTTGATGGATTCCTGCAGATCTCCAGCATGAAAGAGGATGAGAGGCTCTTGAGACAGAAGCTGTCAGACGTGGAAAGGCTGAAGAAGCAGCTTCAGTCAGACCTCACAAACAGAGACAGAACGATCCAACAACTCAAGGCAGTAGGTTCCGAATCATTGACCACTCCCTGGTTGCACGACACGGTACATGTCGCGCACAATACTCAACCCGACAAGACTTTGCAAAGAACTGGGACCGTGTGTCAAATGACAAAGTGAATCTAGTGAGTTGCCTTAGTCGGTTCACGATGTATCCTGCTTCAGGCTTTCTCTTTGCCTTCCTGTAGGAGCAGCCCGCGGAGAGCAAGTGTGCCGAGACACTGCGGCTGTACCATGAAGCTCATCAAGGTGAGTACGGGACAGGATTGGCAGTTCCTCCTTGTGCTTTCCTGAAAACGACACATCATCCTCCAACAAATGAAAAATCCAGTCCAATCTGATCTTCTGGAGCACTTGCTGAACACTATACGGTGCCCAACATACATACGTCACTCTTATTGAGCTCACAAACTGCCCCACTATCGTGTGGTGTTCCACAAGGCTTAATACTGGGGCCTCTGTTGTTCTCACTGTATCCGCTCCATTGTAAGGAAACATGGTATTTCCTTCCACTGCTACGCGGATGACTGTCAGATCCACTTTTATTCTGTCGAGAGGAAATCAAGACCTACATGGCACTAAATTTCTTGAATTTCAATGAAAAGAAGACAGGGGTGATGGTGTTTGGTCCCAGTGGCCCCTGTACGTCGCTCCCTCTTTGATTCGCGCGCAGCCCTGTTGTTCCCGCCCGCCGCTTAAGGTTGTCGCTTGCCACCTCGCACAGAGCTGGAGGCCAAACAGCGGCTGGTGGACGATATGCGCTCGGCTCTCGCCGAGCAGGAGGAGACACAGGAGCAGATGGAGCGCATGCTGGATGACAAACTCCACCTTATCCAGGAGCTCAATAACGGTAAGACGTACGGGCAGAGCGGAACCATTTCCTCGGCGGCACGACTCACCCAACCTTTTTCAGTGGACGGCTACTTACTGCAAAGTTTGATACACACTTCTGAAATCCCACGTTTGCTCAAATCACCCTCATATGTTCTTATGATATAGTCACAATTCCGAAATGGGCAAATATCCCAATATTTTTCTTGTCTTATCCGCAGCTCTTTATTTCTACAGTTCTCTGTCAGTGTTTGTTTTCAAATTATCCCATTCATAGAAAATCACAATGACCCGCCACTGGCAAGCCGATTTTGCACCCGGCTTCTGAACTACTCGGCTTCTTTTATCTTACGCAGCTGGCTAAAGTCAAGCCTCTCCTTTCTCAAGTGCAGTTTGAAACAGTCATTCATGCCTTCGTCACATCTTGGCTGGATTACTGTAATGTACTTGACTTTGGAGTCAGCCAATCCAACATGAAGCGTCTCCAGTTGGTCCAGAATGCCGCTGATCGCCTCTTAAAATGCTACTCGTAAGAGTGAGCTCATAGCTCCAACTCTGGCATCCCTTCATTGCCTCCCGATACATTTTAGAGTTCTTATTAAGATTCTATTAGATTTTTATTTTTATTATGATGATTTTTTTTTTTCTCAAATCTTGAAATGGCCTGGCCCCACCTGACCTCTCTGAGGTCCTCCGCAACTGCCCGGGGCCTTGGGTCTGCGGATCAGACATTATTATTATCAAGAACTAAGCGGAGGCTCAGAGTAGACGAGCCTTTTCCGTTGCCGGTCCCTTTCTTTGGAATGAACATTCGACAAGCCCCCTCGCTGCCCATCTTTAAAACTCGTCTCAAAACTTCTTTCTATTCTTTGGCTTTTGACTCGACAGGACTCAGACTTGATGATTAGTTTGACTGTTTTTGTCCTTTCTACTGTCTTTGTTTTTCATTTATTTTTTCATTGTTTATTGTTGTATATATGATCGTTGCTTCATGTACAGCACTTTGTATACAGCGGTGGTTGTTTTTAAAGTGCTTGAGAAATACGCTTGAGTTGAGTTGAGAATTGTACATTCTCTTGGAGCAAGTTACAGCACTGACAATGGAAGTGGTCCAATGTTGAAAGTCCTTTGAATGAACATTTGCAGTGACAAATAAGCAGCTCGTTAGTTATTCAGGAAAATCTGTAATCAGCCGCACGTTGTTGAAGCTGCAGGGAGGGTCGAGTCGCAACTTGTTGTCCAAACTTGCTTAGCAAAAATAATGAGATGACGGCACTCATTGCTGTCTTGTTTTTGCTCAGAGGTGGACAAAGTGAAGGAGATGTTGAGAAAACAAAACGCCGGCCACGCGGGCCAATGCGCCGAGGCCTTGTCACGTGACCTCCAGCTGGCCAAAGAGGAAGCCATGAGCGCTCAGCAGAATATCACGGTAACCTGCGGGGAGTTATTGATTGACTGTCAAAGGGTTACTAGCTCCACTGTTTAACATCTGGGCCGCATGTAATGAACACACACACACACACAGGCACACACCTTTTGTTGTATCATGATTATCCCTTATGGATGAAAAAAGATCTGCACTTTTTTAAATTCAATTGTTGGGTAAATGTGTGTTTGTTTGTTTTAATGATCACTAATTCTCAAATGATAGCCATTCACTTGACGGTTTCATTTTGCTCTTGAAACTGTTTGCATATCGTTTGTTGAAAAGTAGTGCAGTCAAACTATATTTATGTTTGTTTAACACGGCGACTAATAAGGTGAACTTGCACCGCAGTTAAAGGTCCCCTTGGTACATTGCACAAATTTACAAAAACACGTCGCAAGAGTGTGAGCTTCCTTTTTCAGGGAATGACACCCCCACCCCCAAGTGTTGTCGACCTGTCGGCATTGCAACCTTCCAAGTGTGAGTGCCCAGAATGGTTGAAAAGTCTGCCCGGGTTCAGTAAAAATCAGATCGCGACCCGCTCTTGATGTTTCTTGATCAACATCACGTGGAGTGGCAAGCGTCAGCTTACCTTGTGCTGCAAAACACTGACGGCAGATGTTTGCTGCTTCCGTATTTTTTTTCACTAAAACTGTCCACGTCGCCGAGTAGAGCATTTAGATGAGAGCGTCTGTCCTTCGGATGTCACCTTGACTGCCTTTGAACCATGCCAAGCTTCTCCGTGCTTATTGTCGCATGTCTCCGCCCCTTGTCAGACATGCGACACAATGACACGAGAACAAGAGCTTTTAACCTCTGACTTATTCCCGGTGCATTCTTGAGAACAATTTTCGACTGTCTTGTTACTGATTTCTCGCCAAGCTGTTTGAGGAGAAGCACCTGACGGAACGTCAAAAGTGGCGGGAGGAGAAGATGGCGCTGATTGGTCAAATCAAGGAGGCGGAGGACAAGCGCAACCAGGAAATGAAGAAGTTTGCGGAGGACCGAGAGCGCTACCTGGCCCGGCAGGCCGAGCTGGTGAGCTGCCCTGGTCTTAAATCGGCATGGTCGAGAGTCGTCATGTCATATTCCTTGCATTCCTTTGGGTGTGCCCCCCCCCCCCCCCCCCCCCACAAAATATCTCTATTTGTTTTGCTCGACCTTTGTCCAGGAGGCGGAGCTGCGTTCCAAAGAGCAAACTATGGTGAACTGGAGGCAGGAGAGAGACACGCTGGTCGCCGCCTTGGAGGTCCAACTTCACAAGCTTCTCGCCAGCCAGGCTGACAAAGACAAAATCATCCAGCAGCTTCGTGACAACAGCGAGCGGTCGCCGCCAGAGGTCGGTGCAACCGCAGCCACCACCTTATTTCGGGTTTGTCTTCCTGGTGTGGTCAGGCCAAAGCCAGCTCAGCATTTCGGGTGCTGGGTTTCTTTTTTTTTTTTTTTTTTTTTTAACTAATTCAGTGCTAATTTGTTCCGAAAAGTCTCATTAATAGCAAATCATATGAAAACCAAAGCAATATTTTGCATAGAAACAAGTCATGAAATGGCTCAATGAACATCAAACATGACTTGGATCTTCTTCCCTTTTTTTTTTCCTTTTTTTTTAAGCCAGTGCAAGTCATGGTCCTGCAGTCTGTTCGTATGTTCTCGCTGTTTCTCCAGTTATCCCTTGCTTTGTCATGTTTCGCGTTTTGCGGTTTCACTGCATTGCCAATTATGAATTTGTTTGTTTATTTTTTTAATTGTACTTATGTTGTGTATTGTTTTTATTCTATTCTATTTATTCTATTTTGCAGTGATTGCTTTTCTGCAAAGTGATGGGCGGGAAAAAAAATTGGTTCAGAAAACCGTGACTGTTGAAAAATTAGCTTCCACTGTAATCGCCGAGTAGAAAGCCGTCTTTGTCTTTTCAATGAGAAAAAGATTGCTTCCTCTTGGAATAAATAATTTGCCATCCCTCAGCGGACACTTCCTCAAGCGTGCGTTCATTAAAAATGTCGTCGCTTCCTGCCCTTGACGTGACCTCGGCATCATCGTCATCCTTCTTCCACTTAAACATCTTCTCTGTCAGGCTGGCGGCGGCGTGGCGGAGACGGAAAGTCACACGACATCGCTCAAAGAGGACAGCGAGCTTGCGGGCGGCCGACGGGACGACGCTGACGCTAAGGTCAGCGCTCGCACTAAAACTACACTGACAAAGTGCCATGGGAAAAAAATAATACAGTCAAGGTCGCTCGTAACTACCGTGTTTGCATGCAACACGTGAAAAAGTCACTTTTCCATCACACGCGCCCTTGAAGACAATGTGTGAAATATCCTGGCCGTCTTGTGCGACTGTGGATAACGTGCCGCCCTCGCATCGCCTCTCAGGGCTCGTCGGGATGCCCGTCCGTGCTGGAATCGTCGGAGATCTCCACGGAGAACGGGCGCGCCAGCCGCTTCCCGCAGCCCGAGATGGAGATTTCCTTCAGCCCGCTGCAGCCCGACCGCATGGCGCTGCGGCGCCGGGGCGACCCGAGCGCCGTCACCGTCAAGATCACGCGTTCGAACCGCAAGAGGAAGAGCGCCGACATGGACAAGGTAGGGAAACGTCCCTCCGTCCGTGACCGTGGCGCCACATACAACGCAAACGTCACGTTTTGGGTGCCACCTCTACTCCGATAAATACAGTAATCCCTCGTTTATCGCGGTTAATGCTGACCAAAACCACCCGCGATAAACGAAAATCTGCGAAGTAGCGACCAATTAACATATACAGGTTAAAAAAAATATTTAAGTCAGCAAACAGTCCGTGAGAAGCTGCAAAACAACAGCAAGTCATATAGAGCAACATATACAGTTCTGTACTCCATGTATATATGTACTGTATGTAAAAATGTATATATATATATATATATATATATATATATATTTTTTTTTTTTTTTAATGAATATGTTTGAAAAAATCCACGATGCACCGAATCCGCGAAATAGCGAGGGATCACTGTACTCCCGGGCATATTTCCTTCATCCTCTGCGAAAATAACTGACGAAAGCAGATGAGTGAGTCACTTGCACGAGTTGAGGAAAGGTCTGCTGCGAATCTGCAGACCTCAATCAGGATTCCTTGAAGGTGGTTCGCGACAAGTCACTTTCAAGTAGACCACCCGACCGTCGCAAACGACAGGATGCCCTCAAAGCACAAAACCAAATCCAACCATAAAAAAAAAAACGATAGAGGCTTAGTTCCCACTGTTGCCGTTATATATTGCATCAGCTACATACATTTTGAGCGTGCACGTTTGTGTGTGTATGTGTGTGGGGGGGCAGTCTTCTAACCCACACATAAAAAGAATGATTACTGTGCGGGAGTGTCAACATGTTATTCTTCATTTTCCATGTTCATGTTCCACTTTGGACATCAGAACCCACAGCCTGTGTTATCAATGTGTCATGTTGGTACAGCGATGCTCAAGTTTATTGCCTGTCAGCAATCATTCATGTGAACGCACAGCAACTTGGCCAGGCACAAAGAATTTACATCGAGAAATTATATATTTCATGTTTTTTTGGGGGGGGGGTGAACACTGTATTTTTGTGTTTAGAATTTTCTTTTTCCCACGCAGCTTTTAAACAACTCTCACTTGCTTCCCCTCCCCTCCCCCCCAACCATCCACCTCAAGTGTCACATTTTTAGACGCAGCAAACGTCCAACAAATCAACCCCAGGTATTTTTTCTTTTTCATGCCTTAATCTTCTTCATCGCACCCATCTCAATATTCGCCTTCCCAGTCGCTGCTTTTCACTTTCAGCAACAACCATGTCGTTGTCATTTATTCCTCATCGCCATCATCATAACAACTCACACCATCTGCCAGTCACGACATGCAAATTCGGGGACATTGTGCAGGATGTTCCTCATACAGATTTCATAACCTGCGGTTCAACCAAACACGCACACGCTAGTTGCATGAAGCAGAGGTCTTCCCGGTACAGTATCTGCTAAATATCTGAGGTCACCAACAAGGTTCCCTGAAGGACAACGTGCGTAGCCTGCAGGCCTGTTCTATAAAGAGCTCATCGGCGATGGGACATTGTGATTTCCCGGAAATGTGTGGGAGTGATCATTTGAGTGTGCGAAAACGCTTGCAGCAGTTTATGGAAACAAAGTCTTGCCTATGGATATTTACTGGTTTCCTACATGAAGTCATTGTAGAGCAGGGATCGTCGACCCGCGGCTCTTTCGTCCATACGGTGCGCCTCTGCGCGGATCAGGAAAATGAATAGTCCGATTGATGGTAGTTGTCTCCAAAACATGTTGCACGTCTGTACAGTTGGTGGCAGTGAAGCTATAAAAAAATGGTTGAGATGAAAAAGGAAGGAGAGGAGTTGTGTAATGGCGACTACAGTGAGTAGGATATGTGCCTGTATAGCGTGGGCGGCCCGGTCCAGTGGTTAACCATCGACCTCACAGTGCAGAGGTCGTGGGTCTTCCTGTATGGAGTTTGCATGTTCTCCCCGTGCCTGTGTGGGTTTTCTCCGGGTCCTCCGGTTTCCTCCCACATGCCGAAAAACATGCATGGCAGGTTGATTGAACACTCCAAATTGTCCCTCGGTGTGACTGTGAGCGCGGATGGGTGTTCGTCTCTGTGTGCCCTTCGATTGGCTGGCAACCGGTTCAGGGTGTCCCCCGACTACTGCCCGAAGACGGCCGGGATAGGCTGCAGCACCCCCCGCGACTCTTGTTAGGATAAAGCGGATCAGAAAATGGATGGATGGATATATATCTCGACGCGCAATCGCACGCTTGCAACTTTTCGGGACCTTCCTTTGACCTTGACTTTCCCTGCGAGTGCTTCAAGTAAAGCAGCGCAGAGGCGTGCTCGGAGAAGTTTGACAGGGAAAAACAACGAGTGCGATGGCAACCACTGATATGTGGCGAGTCTTGTGAGCTGGGGTTGTCTGACCGCCACAACCAAAACTTTGCTCCTTTCCGCACTCCTAATAGCCATCCTGTGCACAAACAGCTCCAGATGGAGCACACACACACACACGCGTACGCACGGTGTTGTTGTCAACCATGATGAGATTGGCTGTGACCCACTGATTGCTCTCCGCCTGTCGTTGAAAGTCTTCATTTTAGTTTGACTGACGTCATCTTATGTCCTCAATGCAAAAAAAAGAAAAAAATATATTTTGAATTGTCGACGTCTTTGCTCACATTTTATTTTCACATCTGAACTCGCGAGCACGCACACGTCTGTATATTTAGCTTCGGAATGTGTGAAAAGAAAGAAGACACATTAAGCGAAATGAATGAGTCCGTGTGCGCGCGTGTATGTGTGTTTTTTTTGTAGCGCCCGGACATCTGTGAAGTGTGAAATGAAACGAGTCATTCTGCGTGAATTAGCATAATTTCGCACCCCCGCGCCGAGTGACTTGTCACCTCGGCCAGACCCGGCGCCCCAAGCGCGATCGTGTCCAAGCCAAAATGTAAGCCGAGCGGCAGCGTTGCCAGGGATTAGCATTAGCGCACGCCGCTACGAGCATGAAGCTTCCCTCTAATTCAACAGGGTTGACGACAACGATGTGCGCGGAAGACCGTTGCAAATTGTGGGGACCCGTGGCACACTGACAATCGCGTAGCGGGCCTATTTGCTACCGGCCTGCAATGATATCTTTTAGACGCATAAATAAATAAAAACTGGGTTTATTTGGATCGAACCGGAATTTGCATTATCGCCTGGGTGGAAGTGTTTCCGATATTGCATACTCGATTAAAGAAGGGAGGAACCCCCCCACCCCACCCCACCCACCTCCACGCCCCATTCATACACCCCATTCATGATCATGTCACTGGAAGCTTTGCTGCCTTCAGCATGTGCGCCACCAAAACATGAATGTGTGTGTGTGTGTATGTCAGCAGGATGAAGTGGAGGCAGAGAATCGAAGAAACGCTAAAGTGACGCCGACACTGAGCGAGCACCAAGAGGAGGTGATGAGCAGATGGACGCACGCACGCTTTTGCTTGTGCACATGATCACATTTAGGTCACGTGACATCACGAGTGTCATTGTCTTGTCAAAGTTGCCTCCCTTCCGTTTTTCTCATGTTGAGTTGCACGGGTCAAATGTTTGCCGCTCGGACGCACGTACCTCGGGGGTCAAACGTTTCCCGATGTGTGGAAAGGAAAAAAAAATGGCTGACTTGTTTTGCAACCCGTGCTTTGCCTTCCGCATGCAAAACAATCTGCCAACGATTGCGTTTCTGATTGCGTCCGTTGCTTTGCAAGTTGCTTTTTTGTTTTGGAAAAGTAGCCACTTGAAATGTTGTCAATGCCCAACTAGCTGCTCTCAGTTCGCAGCCGCGTCGTCAACGGCAGAAGCAAGTAGCAAAGAGGGGGGGGGGGGGATTCATTCAGATGATTGGATCAAAGCAGTACCCAGCAGCAGGTCCAGCGTTAGTTTGCATGTGACGCAATCACCAGTCGATCTGGAGCGGTCGGCCGATGGCGAAACATCCCTTCAAAAGTTTGAATCCCAAGGTTTTTGTGCATGTGTGTGTGTGTGTAGCAGTCCCGTTCGTTGGCGCCCTCTGGCTCCCGCATGGCCCGCACTCGGAAAGACGCAACGCTGCAGAAGATCGGCGATTTCTTGCAAAGTTCGCCCACTCTCATCGGGTCCAAAGGTCAGTCGACGGCCAGCGCGTCCTCTCTCCGTTCCGCCTCAAAGTGCTTCCTGTCCTCATGCGTCTTCCTTTTCGAGGTCTTCCGCATCGGATGGTTTCCCCCCCCCCCCCCCCCACCCCCGATCTGTTCTCCTTGTTGTGCTCGTTCTTCTTCGTTATCCTCCTCTTCCGCTACCGTCTCGGTCCATCATCGTGCAACGTGCCGAACGAGACGTAAAGTAACGCGCGTTTGGTTTGGGATGGCAGCCAAGAAGATGATGGGCCTGGTGAGCGCCTCGTCGTCCTCTTCCTCCATTGGCCTGAGAAGCAAGAAGAGCAAAAGGAAGTTGTTCAGCGCCGACATCTCCTCCCCCATGGCCGTCCCCGCGCACCCGGTACCCGCGCACGCCTTTCACTCCACACGCGCGGCGTTCATCAACACGTTGCGTGCCAAATACCGCATGTTACGGTCCACCGCCTGTGGACTTGGAAGACACTTCTCGTTTCCCCGAATAGAGCCAATGCACATATTTGAATTGACAAAATATCTCACGCCACCCACATCATCGTAAATATTTAAGTGGGGGCACGGGGAGGGAGGGGGAGCTAAAGCCACGTGAATTTTTATTTTTTTTGTGCTCTTACATTGAAGAGTTTGCTTGCTTGTCGTTCCAGATGGTCGGTACCAGCCTCGTGACTCAGGACAAACAAAGCGATCATCTCATCATCAAAAGACGACTTCGTTCCAGAATTGGCAACTAACACACACACACACACACACGTTTGTATGCTTGTTCATGTTCTGTTGGATTGCGTCGTCAAGCCACCATAATGCCGTTGTTTGCGCTTGACCAAGTTGCGCCTCATGTTGTCGGTCTTGCCTCGCTCGCCACAAGGACTGCTGGCGTGCTAACGTTCGTAGCGCCGGGTGCGCACACGTCTTGCAGTCTTTTATGCTAAGCCAGGCTAAGCTAATGTTGCACGAGAGGAACTTCACGGAAGTCGTTTCGATTTGATCGCTGTCCGACTGTTGACGCTAACGAGCCCGTTCACTTTATTTCATTGTCGATGTGCAATTTGACTCGTTGTTTGAACGCGAAACGATGCTAACTCATTAGCGGTTTTGGTTTTCATGGCATCGCTGGATGGTTGTGCACTTTAAACACTTCCGGTTTGTCTTTGACGAACGCTTGGTTTGAGGATTAAAATGTTCGGATGGTTTAAAATTCACCACTTGGCTCCTCCTTTGACTCCCTAATGTGGCTGCTCCCGCGTGCTCGTGCGCGTCTAAGCAGCCGTGAAAGTAAGAGAATCCAGTGAGTGTTTGCATTCTTCACACCTGAAGAAATTGAATTAGTCCAGAACTTTGATAGGTAAACAAAGAACGGGCTTAAGCGTTGAATAAATGCTCAGGGGGATCCCCACGCCGACAGGCTGGAAATCAGAGTTACCAGTCAGGGTCGGGTTTAATTGTGTACTCGTATGGCCCTTTTCCAGGATCGCAGCCGTTCTTTCTTTTTCCACCACCGCAATAGCAGATACTAATAGTCCGTTATGATTATGAATAGCGCAGGCGCTGTTGGGTAAACGTCGACGTCAGCGCTGATGTT
Organism: Hippocampus guttulatus; assembly: GCF_054856545.1. Lineage (NCBI taxonomy): Eukaryota > Metazoa > Chordata > Actinopteri > Syngnathiformes > Syngnathidae > Hippocampus > Hippocampus guttulatus. Next base: position 1,661,569 of record NC_141270.1, read on the forward strand.
TTAATGCTTTACGATGATGTCATGACATCACTCCTACTTGGCTCTTTGGCGGTGGAAAGCACCAACTAAGCCTGGCTGGCGCATGTGGGCGTGCACGGACAGGATGATTGTTTGAGTGTTACAGGACACCCAAAAAAAAAAAACGCATTTTATTGATTTGATTTTTCAAATTAATTGGACCGATTGATAGAGGATGGGATTTTTATTTATTTATTTATTAATGTTTTTCCCAAACATCGGAATCCAACGGTGGCCTCGTTTAACTTGGCCCGCGTCACATCAAACTTGAGCCGGGCGGGCAAGGTCGCGCCCCAACTTTTGTTGCGACTGTACTCGTTTTCGTCACGGTCGAAATCCAAGGAGGAATAGCGCCAGTCGTCAACTTTTTGGACGCGTTTTACTACGAGACGTTGTTGTAAAAGTTGGGGCACTCAAATGATTGGAAATTTTCTTCACCTTTTTATTATTGGAGCAGGGAAATAAGATTCAAGTCAGCTTACATATATATACACACACACACACACACACACAGTGCGGCTAGTACATTAAATCGGTAGGAAAGAAGTGTCGGACGATGATTAGCGCTGGTTGACCTTGTTTTGAACAATTCAGTACATTTTACAGTTTAGGAACAGGACATCGTTTTGAAGTGAGTGTATTGGACCAAAAGAATACAAACAACCGACATTTTGGGGACGGTAGCTCCCTTTTGCCTTTTTTGCTTTGTTTTCATTTTTTGAAAGGGGGAAAAAGACGAGCGTGTCGGCAAGGAGTCCCAAGTTGCTCGTCGTCGTCACACGTTCCCCTGCGCGTCCAAATGACAATCGGCGGTCGTCAGGTGACGGGCAGCGGGTGGGCGCGGGGGCCCGGCGGCCGAGCGCGCACCATCTTGAGCGCCTCGTGCACGCCGGCCGCCGACAGCTTGCGGTTGATGTTGCGGAAGCGGCAGCGCAGCAGGTTGGCGTAGGTGGCGCGCAGGTCGCGGTTGAAGAAGGCGTAGATGAAGGGGTTGATGAGCGAGTTGGCGTAGCCCAGCCACAGCAGCGTGCGCTCCAGCCACAGCGGCACGCAGCCGCACGCCGCCGCCGCCCCCCCGCACGCGAAAGGCCGCGCCGTGGATAGCAGGAAGAAAGGCAGCCAGCACACGCTGAAGGCGCCCACCACCAGGCCCAGCGTGGCCGCCGCCTTTTGCTCACGCTTGAAGATGGAACCCTGGTTCTTCCTCACGCGCCGCGGCTGCTGCTGCTGATCATCATCATCATCATGGTGATGATGATGATGGTGATCGTGATGCTGGAGGTTCGTCTTGGAGAAACCGGGAATGAAAAACAAGGTGGTCGTTTATATTTCATTTGTGTTCTGTGACAGGAAATTTGACACGGCAAGGAGATGACTCCCAAAACGACCGAGCCTCCAAAATGGAGCCAAATCCACCGGGTACTCGACACCTTGCCTGTGGTCGGACCTCTTTGCAAGTTGTTTTTTTTTTTTCTTTTTTTTTCCTTCACTGTATGATGCCCAATCTGGATTTTTGATTCAAATCCGATCGTTTCATGTCCCCATTACAAAAGCAGTCGCGACTTTTAATGCGAACGAAGTGACCGAGGCCAGTCGGGAAGGACGTGCGGCATCCTTTCGGAGCCGCCGCCTGTATTCTGCTCCTTTATCTGCCGTTTGTCGCTTTTTGATGCCATACTGTAAAGGTCATCACCTGAGTCTCCAACCACCGACTTAGACAGTATATGAATGGACTAACGAAGCCGCTTACTTGCCATCAGGAGACGCAAAGCCATCATGGGGGCCATCTTACGTTGCCACTCATTCCTCAAGCCAATCGGAATTGACCAGCGGTGTGTCCAGAGCCTTTGGGAATTTTAGCTGAGTGGCGGGCCACGTGAGAAGGATTCCTCACCTCCTCGTCGGCCTCATCCTCCTCGGTGTCCTTGACGCTGGCCGAGTCGGCGGACGCGTGGTCGTCTCGCAGGGGGAAGGCGGCGACGGCATGCTTGGCGGCGCTGATCTTGGCGGCGCGGTAGATGCGCGAGTAGGTGAAGAGCATGACGGACACGGGGATGTAGAAGGCCACGGCGGTGGAGTAGACGGTGTAGCCCCGGTCCTGGCTGATGAGGCAGACGCGGCCGTCGTTGACGTTCTTGGCCCAGCCGAAGAGCGGCGGCAGCGTGATGGACGCAGACAGCAGCCACACCCACGCGATCATCTTGGCCATGCAGCGGCCGTCCTGCCGCATCGGGTACGTCAGCGGCTTGGTGATGCCCAGGTACCTGAATGCCGCAAAAACAGCCCGGCGTCAGCCACCGCTTCCGTCACATGGTTGCCGAAAGTTCCATCATGCGCACACACACTCGCGCCTTGTTTGTCAATTTCACAATCTTTAATGTCCTTTTATCGGGTCTCCAAGAACATTTGGCTGCCAAACAACCCAAAAGCCGATTTTCAAGCTACTTGCCTTTCGTTTTAACCCTCATCCGGTGACTGGTGTGAAGTGGGTTGCTCGCCAATATTCCAAATGTAAATAAGCGTGGCTCTGATCCCTTCGAATAGAAGATGCCAACAACCTTGTCTTGCTCGTCTTGCGTTTTGGACGGCGGCAAACTCGTGGCAAGCGTTGACGCGGCGCGCTTATTTACCTGTCGATGCTGATGGCGCACAGGGTGAGGATGGAGGCGGTGCAGCACATGACGTCCATGGCGACGAAGACGTTGCAGAACCAGCGTCCGAAGCGCCAGCGCCCGCCGGTCAAGTCGGTGACGCTGACGAAGGGCATGACGGCCACGGCCACGCTCAGGTCGGCGGCGGCCAGAGACACGATCAGGTAGTTGGCGGGCTGCCGCAACTTCTTGACGGCGCACACGGACACCACCACCAGCAGGTTACCCCCAATGGTGCCCAGCGTCATCAGCGTCAGCACCGAGCCGAGCAGCAGCTTGCCGGCGCGCCCGTGGCTCGCCGTCGTCAGCGGCGCGCAGCCGCTGCCGTTGCTCGGCTCGCCCGCCGCCAGAGGCTCGCCCGGGTCGGCGGCGGCGCCGAGGCGCTCGTCCATCATCGCGCTGCTCCAGTTGCTCGCTGCCATCGCGAGCCTCCTCATTTAGGCGCGCGGAGGAAGAGAAGAGTGCGCGCGGGAACGGCGAGACGCGCCGGTGGCACCCGCGCGCACGCGTGCGCGCACCTCGTCCTCTGCTGCTGCGTAAAAACTACAAATACTCGCTTACTAAGCAGAGTTTCAGGCAAAATCACCAAGAAGGGAAAGTCACAATTTTTAAAAATGCTCACGTTGTTCTTCTCCACTCTTGTCTTATCATGGAAGGATTTCTCCGCTTTTCTTGATGTAACACACACACACACACACACACACACACACAATCACCTACATAGACGCTTTGTGCCTTGTCAATGTGCAAACTTGCGTTCTCGTCATCGCTTGACCTTCCAGTTATTTTAGTAACGATTGTGGGTTTTTCATTTCACAATTTTATTTGTGCACCAAAAAAACAGTCCTTTTCATTTAGTTACTGTGAACATCTATATTGGATGCACGCGATTCCTGAAAAATCAAGTCACTTTGTAATCGCGTAGGGCGATGTACGTTCACATGAAGTCAATTAAAATGACCCCCCCCCCCCCCCATGCAAACTTCATCTCGGCTGGGTAAAGAAACCTTCCTACATAGGTTGCCTGAGATGAAATGGTAGCAAAGTGCCGTCCTCTTCTCGAAAGTAACTAAATAGCAGAAGTCACTTTACTCCATTTTCACCGTGTGCGTTTTCGAATCAAGTCGATTTCGGGGATTTTTAGAACTGTGTATAACAAACTACAAACTTAGTCATATTGTGGGGCCGACTGCGGGTCTTGAACACGTGATGATGTAAGTGCAAAACAAAAAGCGCGCTATCAGGAAATTTGGTCGCAGTTGCTGCTAAAATGTCTGCCGACACAAACAACTCATTAAAATGCGCAGAAGAAGAGATGGGACTCTCCCCGAGGAGATCATTTGTAGGATCATTACTTTTTTTTCTTCACTCCATCTTATGCATTTGAAACGTCTGCTTGAGGGAAGTTCTCGAGCTGTCAAACCGAAACGTGTCTAGCGGTGACACGGCGACACCAAGCGGGCTCTCAGCACATTGCAACACAAATCCGAGTTGCGGGTCTAATCTCGCTCGTCTTCACCACGAGGTTTATCGCCAGCCACTGTCAATGTCAAATTCCAACGTTGGCATTTGGTGACATTGATTGACGTCGCCAACCAAGTATATCTTTGCAGTAAAGTATACTTTACTGCGAACGAATATCTTTGGACAGAAAATCACACTTCCGCTCAAATGACGCGTCATCCGGTTGGTCGGAATTTAGCGTCGAGCGCTAGCAGTGTGAATTTCGCGGACATAGACACTTTAATTAATGCTGTTCATCATGTTTGTCTTTGACGTGAAACTGTAACAACCATATAAATTACAAAAATAATTCGAAAACGTCGACGAGGCGGCCAACCAGTGGACAAAGCACTTCCTGGTTGCAGCCCTATGACGTCTACGTGAAAGTGACTCATCCTCGGTTGTTGCTGCCTGCTGGGGGATGCTGACAGCCGCGCTGCGCACCGCGCGCGACCCCCGAGCAGCCCCCGTGTGACCCCCACCGCCCCCCGCGTGACACCAACGCCACCATGGAGGACATCCTACAGAGGCTCCACAAAGACGCAGCCGGACACAAGTACAAAAGCCTCCGCGACGCCTGCGTGCTCGCCTCCGGTGAGTCGTAGCCAACCGACGACGACCGCCCCCAACCAGCCTCAAGCTTTGTGTGTGTGTGGGGGGGGGGGGGGGGCGTTTGACGCGCATCCACCTGCTGCTGTTTGCTGATGGCAATGTCGGGGATTACTGGGAGAGGAAATAGAAGATATTTGAGTGCTATGTACTGTACATACAGACGATATCGAAAATCTGACATTTAAATGTAACCCCCCCCCCCCAAAAGAGAATCAAATTGTTTTTCAAATGAATTTATATTATTTCTCCGTTTGTTTAGTGATGGCTTGGGTGCTTCCTCCGGCTCTCCATTAGCTAGATACCTAAAATAGGTATTAGTTGCAAGGCGTATTAATGCCACACCAGGAAAAACAAAACGTTTCAATATTACAATGTTCACCTTTTGCGCATTCCGTCACAGCCTCCGTAGGAACGCCCCCTCCGCCATGACGGACGGCAAAAGAACTATTTGGGCCTGTTGAAATTGTATAAAGCGTATAGTTCTGTATTTATTCACAGAAGAGATTATCATCTAAAATGGTCATCTTTTTGTCGGATGTACCAATAGACAAATGGTGTAAACCAAACTCGGCTGGTTTATTTTGAAACGAAAAAAAAAGAACAATGAATCGATTGTCCAAATAGTTGTTGAGTTTGTAATTGATCAGTTGCCAACAAATGGATGTATTGTTGCGCCTGTAAACATATTGTTATTGTGTCGCTATACCGGGGCCATTGTGACTACCGCGGGTACCCACATCCCGTCACTTCGTTAATCATGTAAGATCAATAAACTCGCCTCCTATCACGCACGCACGCTCACAACTTGTTATCCTCCACACTAACCACGCCCACTCTGTCAACGTGCGGACAAAGGGAGCTGTGCTAGCTGTGTTTGCTAACGGCTGTGTCAGCGTTCCACAATTCAAGTGAAGTTTGTATGTAGTGTTAAAGATGAATACAAACATTTGCGAATCATGCTCAACCTCGATTTTTTGGAATACAGTACAAAGACAGAATTTTCTTCCTTTGTCCCCCCCCCCCCCCCCCCCCAGAAAGTCTCCAGTGCCACAATGCATCAGCCAAGCTATCGCTCGCAGAGCTGCGGTAAGAACACTTTAACTCATTTGATGTCATCAAACAGGAATTATTGATTGCGGGTCCCCGCTGACAAAAACGACACAGACAAAATCCGCTTCACTTGCTGTCACATGATCTTCCGTGACATCACACCATCTCGTGAATTCACAACACCAGATTGTACATTCACCTTCCATGCTGTCACATATCGCGTGATGTCACATAATTCCCGACACGTGACTTTACACAGTGACACATTAACGCGCAGTTGAACGACACGAGACGTCCCACAAATCAGCAGTACATGTCAGATGTTGTCATGTTCATTCTGGGATGGATGAGGTGCTCATGTTGTTGTCGGGTTTGGCCTGCAGGGCGCGCTGTCTTCTGCCGCTCCAGATTGCGCTCGAGTCCAAAAGCGTCAAACTGGGCCAGACGGCGCTGAGCGGCATGCAGGTGCTTCCTGTTTAGGCGTCACATGTCCAGCCCCCCGCCTTGAAGGCGTCGCGATTGACGGCTGCATCTTTCCATCAGAACCTCCTGTGCGAGGACCGCTTTGTGGGCGGGAAGGCCGAGGAGGCGGAGCCCGTGGAAAGTCAGCTGGTGAGTCAAATGTTGGCGGCGCTGCGAGTGACGCCGGCGCTGCACGAGGACCTGCAAGTGGAGGTCATGAAGGTGGGAATGTTCCCTCACCCCAACGCTGCCGCCCGCCGCCGTTCCTCCACCTTATATTCTTCTTGCTGCGCCCCCTGCAGGTTCTCCTGTGCATCACCTACTCGCCAAACTTTGACATCAACGGAGACTCCATCCTACGCATCGCTCAGGTAACCAAGCACACACTTCACACGTCATGCGCTGTGCTAACAGGTGAGCTGCTGCTACCAAGTGTGCGCGCGCGTGTGTGTGTGTGTGTGTGTGTGTGGCTTTTTTTTCCTCTGTAGCTTGACAATGCACCGCCCCGCTCAACTTAATGTGTTCACCATGGTAGCCTGTGACGCCATGGAAACTCTCAACACATTGTGACTCGTGTGTGTGTGTGTGTGTGTGTGTGTGTGTGTGAACTGTGAATGGTTGTGCACGTAGGTGTGCATGGATACATACGCATCCAACTGTCATCAGCGCAGCATCAACACGGCAGTCCGAGCCACCCTCAGTCAGATTCTTGGAGATTTGACACTGCAGCTGCGACACAGACAAGAGGTCATGTCATCTCACACACACACACACACACACGCACACACACACACACACACACACACACACACACACACACACAAAAGTATTGATGCCCCCCCGCCCTCCTCAAAAAAAAAAACACTGTGAAGGGGCCCACTGTGGTGAGTTTAGAGTTGCTGGGAAAGCAGCTCGAATTAAAAAAATGTGATGCATCGTCTACAGGGAGCAGATGGAGAAGAGCTGAGTGCCCCGCCTCTGCAGAAACGGGGTACGTACCACCCTGTCCCCCACACAAACCACATTGTCAATACACCAATCATTCTAAGAATGACTTGTGTGTCCCGGACATGTTTTTTTTTTTTGTGTGTGTGCGCGTTTGTGCATGCATGCAGACGTGTCGCCCACCAGCCAGGCACTGTGCGACGACGTCGTGATGGTCTTGACGCTCTTCTGTGACAAGCTGGAGTCGGTCGACTGGTAAGTGAGGAGCGGCGCAATGTCTTCGGCGTTGCGGCTTTGGAGCCGTGATGCTTTCGGGGACTGCGACTGCGCGCGACTGATGTTGTGCGTTGACCGTCAGTGACAAGCAGCTGCTGCAGCTTCTTTACCTGGAAAGCATCTTGTCCATGCTCAGCTCCTGTCCTCCCACAATGCACCTGTCCAGACGCTTCACCGACCTTGTCTGGTAGACACGCACGCACGCATACACAAACACATGCTTACTCACACACTTCCACAATGTCAGAGGCTCATCTAAGTATCATCATGACGGAGACTCCGCCCCCTCGCCACCCCCAACAGGAAGCAGCTGTGTCCGTCTCTGGTGTCCATCATGGGAAACCCGGTCAACGACAAAACCATCACTTCCTACCACGGCCACGCGGGGGCGCCAGATGCGGAGCGACTCCATCCGGGTAAGTTCCCGCCTTTGAGCGCTCGCGGTCCCGTTCGTCGGTCTGACGACATCGCCGCCTTTTCCAGGCGCCGGCCAGGAAACGGAGTCCGCCGCGGCCCTGGTGTCCGACCAGGGCCGAGGCTCGGGCTGCTCGTCCAGCGCCCCCGCCAGGATCGCGCCGGTGGTGCGGACCGTGTGCTACGTGGCGGCCGAGCTGGTTCGCCTGGTGAGCTGCGTGGAGTCCATGAAGCCCGTGCTGCAGTCGCTCTACCACAGGATCCTGCTCTACCCGCCGCCGCAGCACCGCACTGAGGCCATACGCATCATGAAGGAGGTGGGGCACCGGGCTCGCATCATGTCACGCCGCGTGACGGGACGTCAAATTTGTGGGAACGTCAACATGTGACATCGGGCGGCGTGAAATCATGCGTCGTCGCGTGCCGGCTTTCAGATTGTGGGAAGTCCTCAGCGGCTGTTCGACCTGGCCGGGCCGGGCCTGGCCGAGCCCGAGAGCAGGAAGCGATCCTTCTCCAAAAGGAAGTCGCACCTGGACCTGCTGCGACTGTCAGTACGCCTCTCGTTCGCCGCTCGGTTGACATTTTCCGAGGTCGCGACTAGGCACGGGCGGCGCTCTGACGCGAATCAAATGACAGCTCTTAGTTTTTTGACATATTCGGGGGAAATAAAAGCAGGATTTTATTTTTCAACAAAATTATTGAAACGTTGACTTTTTCAACGGCGGTAACCGGCCCGTGCCTAGCGGCCGCATCGCATGACCGACATGAGATTCTACAATGACATCGCGTGATCTAGCTCCGCCTTTATCTTCTCGCTCGTACGCTGATTGGTTGCCTGGTTTCAGCGTGATGGACGGCATGACGGAGGCGTGCGTGAAGGGCGGCATGGAGGCGTGTTACTGGAGCGTGTCGTGTGCGTGCGCTCTGCTGCGAGCGCTGGAGGAGCTGTCGCAGGGACGCGGCCTCACGCCGGAGCAGGTGCGGCGCGGGATGAGATGGATGATGGACGAATATCTTCGTGAAGCTCGTGACGTCACGCCGCCGATGTCGCCCCGTGTTCAGGTCCGTCTGGTGGTCGGCCGCATGGACGAGCTGAAGGACGGCACCGAGTCGTCTCGCGCGTCCATGGAAGTGAACGAGGCCGACTTCGTGTGGCAGAGGCACGTCCTCTCCTCCGAGGGGGAGCCTTCGGATGCCGCGGTGGAGCGCAGCCCCGACGTTAGCGTGAGCATTAGCATCACCACGGACACGGGCCGCACCGCGTCGGACTCGCGGGCCGCGGGCCGCGCGGCCCCTGATCAGGAGGAGGCGGAGCGGGACGAGGAGGAGGAGGAGGAGGAGGCGGCGCGTCTGCGGCAGGAGGCGTGCGTGGTCCCGCCCGATGTGGTCCAAAGAAGCCACGCCCTCGTATACCCTGACATCACCAACTTCCTGTCAGTGGAGTCCAGAATCAGAACGCACCACGCGCCCGCCTCGCGCTATAGCGAGAGCAACTTCAGGTGAAGCTCTCGACATCTGCGTGCGCGTGAAGCATCTTTGAGGTTCAAATGAAAACGTGTGCTCGCATCTTCAGCGTGGAGGAGCAGGACTTGTCTCGAACAGAGTTGGACTCGTGCGACCACTACTCCATGGCGGCCGAGAAGGACTCGGGCCGTTCCGACGCGTCGGACGTGGGTTCCGACAACGTGTCGCTGGGCGACGAGGACGAGCCCAGTCCGTCGGACGCGCCGGCCGGCCGCTCGCTGCGCACGGCGGCCGCGCTCTCGCTCAAGCTGCTGCGCCACCGGGAAGCCGACCAGCACGGCGCCCGCGTCTTTGTGCGCTCGCTGGCCTCGCTGCTGCCGGGACTCCTCGCCCTCGACGACGACGACGCCCAAGTCGACCGACTCCTGCAGGACTTCGCGCGCACCTTCTGCTCCGGACTGTGCGCCGACATTGCTTGTGTGTCCGTTTTCCGTTTTCCGCTTGATGTTTCACGCGCGCGTGGTCAAGATTCGCATTGAACCAAGCGTGCACTTGATAGCCAGGATCCCCTCACCGGCCGTGGAGGCGGGGCTGACGCTGAGCTGTCAGTCACTGATGAACGCCGACGGCATCTACCTGTTGTCCTTCTACGCGCTGCTGCTCAACCTCAAACTGTGCAAGTGCAACTTCTACCAGCGGAGGGCGCTCCCTCCTGCCCTTGGCCCGGTGAGGGTCGCCGCGCACTTCCTCCGCTTCCTCTTTGCGACTACCGCTTCATTTTTTTTTTTTTGCATGTCCCCTTTCCTGTTTGCGCGGTGCAGAAGGAGTTTGCGCGTGCGATCCAGAGCAGCGGCGTGCTGGTGGTCTTGTCTCAGGTGTGGATCGAGGAGGTCTACCATCAGCTTCTGGAACTAGACCTTCTGGCTCAGGCAGGCTATGGGTTGGCGCCCGACGGGAGAATGCCGCCATTCATCGCCATGTTGAACGGTAGCGCACACGTGTGCACCGACATAAGTCACCTGTCCCTACACACGCACACACACAAAATCTAATTTCCAACCCGCCCCGCCCCTCAGATATGGACGGTCTGGGCAGCAGCGCGATTGGCGGTCAGCTGATGAGGAGATTCAACCAATCGCCTCCCTCCTGCGACAGAGCAGGCGGCGATGCCGTCGTGGCGGGTGCGTACCCGGGACAGGTCAACTCGGCGCTGACATGGGCGTGGTCACAGCGCGGCACCGTCGGTGTTCTCCTCAAGGCGCCGTGCTGTCGCGCTTCCTGCTGACGGGCGTGTGGAGCCAGCTGATGGAGGTCCTGTCCACGCCGCTGACGGGCCGCGCCGCCGGCAGCTCCAAGATGCCGCTGGTCTTCGCCAGAGAGAACAGCCAGCGCGAGCGAGACGCCATCTGTCTCAGTCTGGACGGACTAAGGCAGGCGGCTGCGCTCAGCTGCGCGCTGGGTGAGTGCCGCCGCATTGGCGCCTTCCCGCGAGCGCAAATGGCGCGCGTGCGCACGCGCCGCGTCAAAGGCCATCGCCAAGATGTTTTTGTGTGGCCTCAGGTGTGGCCGCCAACTGCGCCTCAGCCTTGGCCCAAATGGCCGCCGCCTCCTGCGTGCAGGAAGACCGCGATGAGAGGGAGGGGCCTGAAACGGGGGACGCCATTACGCAAGGTGATCACCCACCCACGCAGGCAACGCGCACTACAGCAGCAGCGACTAAACGTGCGTGCGTGTGTAGTGAAGCAGCGTCTGGAGCAGATGTCGCGGCCGGCGGGCGTTCGCCTGCACACGGCGCACGTGCTGTGCATGGACGCCATCTTGAATGTGGGCTTGGAGATGGGCAGCCACAACCACGAGTGCTGGACGCACGTCTTCAGGTGACACGCCGCAAAGATGCCGATTGACCGCCGACCCCGGTCATGTGACACCATGTCACACGGGCCACACGTGTTTCTGTGTGTCAGGGTGACGGAGTACATCAGTTCTCTGGAGCACACGCACTTCAGCGCCACGACTCATGGGCTGTCGCGGGCCAGCCTCTCCCAGCGGTGCCAGCAGGGGGCGCTCGCAGGTCGGCTCCCGGAGCCTGTCGGCCAGGCCCGAGCGGAAGGCGACGACCCGCAGCCTGACCCGACGCCACCTCTCACGCGACCCTCGACCATCCGGGAGCTTGTGGTCCAGGGCGGCGGAGGAGGGGGGTGCGCTCTGGACCTCAAAGGGGGCAGCCTGCTGACCGGACCCAGCGCCGCCAAGGCCGTCTGCGTGCTGTCCACGCAGGCCGACAGGTGAGGCGAGCGCCCCCGCGTTGTCGCCCTCTCCCCCAACCCCTTTTCCCAATATTAAAACAAAGCAAAATGCAAAAAAAATCATCCTGATATGAGCGCGTTCACTTGCAATGGCGCTTCAATTCCGCCAGATGGCAGCACACGGGCGCAGGATTTGCTTTGCGGAGCTCTGATTTGTGTGCTCCCGCCAACAGTGACAAACCCTCACACACACACACACACACGGACAGAGATTTATAATCATTCCGTGTGTGTGTGCTGTGTGTGTTTGTTTTGGAAGTGATTGCAAAGCAAAAACCGTCTCTGCTCGTTTGGAGCAGATGGAGCAAACACAAGGCCTAATGTGCGGCCCCCTCATGGCGTGCGTCCCCGATGGGTCGTGTGTGCTGTCCTCTTGACACATAACAGCTGGACTGGATATGTGTCGCAGATGATTGAAGACATCCCAAACGACATTGTTCTTCTGCCTGTCCGCAACTATCATTTCCAATATCGTCTACCGGGTCATTTTTCCCTCGCACACGCGACGTGACTCGTGGCTTTGTCAGTAAGCCTAACTACATCTTCTCTGTGAATTCCACATACTTGCATCAATAAATGACATGCATGCAATTGAAGTTTTGAGTCCAAAGACACCGTCGAGAAAGAATCTGAAATTTCGGGGTTCAAACCAGGATTTCGTTCACTCGGCAGCCGCGGGAAGGCCCGCAGAGCTCTTTCCGATATTGGGTGTGGCGAGCTCGCTCCTTTGGGCTCACGGCGCCTCCTGCTTTTCCATCCTGCGCATGACAGGCCGCGCGGGCGGGCCTCATCTCATGTCTCTGCGTGTGCGCGTTTCAGGTTGTTTGAAGAAGCGGCGCACAAACTGAACCTGGCGTCCCTGGTGGGCTTCTTGCAGGAGCTGAGGAAAGCATCTCAGTGTCAGCTCTTCCACTCCGTCACCGACACGGGGGACTACTCGCTCGCCATGCCCGGTATGCGTGCGCTTGCGCGCTCACACACGCTGTGTTACAACTGCATTAAAAAAAAAAAAAACGCCCTCTTATCTGGCTGTTGAGCAACTTTGCCCGCACTCCTCATGTGACTCTTTTTCAAAAAGGTGACAGCTAACTTTAGTACCCGCTCAGTAGATCTTGACAAAAATGAATAAATAAAAATATGTTTATTTTTTGATTGGAAAGTTGGCATCTGACCTCACTTTGCCTCATCTGTGCGAGTGTCCACAAGGCAGGAAAAGCCGCGATGACTCTCTGCATACATTTTGATTTTTAAAAAAAAGCATTATTTTCACGTTATCTATCAAGCGGCGCAAAAATATTTTGGTGAAAGTAAATTCTGGGGAAAAACTAACTTTTTTGCCGAGTCCCACAAGCAGACAAAATGTCATCATGTCATCTGTCTCATTTCATTTGCTTTTTCCACAAATTGGGGAGAAAACATCGATACAAACGGCTCATTGGATTTTTAATCCGAGACTTGATTTTGTTGTTTTACAGGAGAAGCCAAGTTGACGCTGGAGCTTCCGAGCTCCCTGCACCTCTTCCGTCTGGGCGAGGCCATGCTGAGAATCGTCCGGAACGACAGCAGGCCGCTGCTGCACAAGATGAGGGCTTGGAGTGTGGTGGCGCCGCACCTGGTCGAGGTAAGGGAACCTCCGCCGCATTGTTGCCGTGGTAACGTTGATCAGGGACACATGAGCACGCAGAATATTTGCGTCGACGCGGATGTGCGCGCATGTCTGCGTGTGGGTGCGTTGACGTGTGCGTGCACGCCTGCCCCCCCCCCCTCCGCAGGCGGCGTGTCACAAAGAGCGGCGCGTGTCCCAGAAGGCGGTTTCCTTCATCCACGACGTCCTGACCGAGGTTCTGAGCGGCTGGACGGAGCCTTCTCACTTCCACTTCAACGAGGCGCTCTTCAGACCGTTTGAGCACATCATGCAGCTGGAGCTGTGCGACGACGACGTCCAGGACCAGGTGACCCCAAGCGCGGCACAATCAGACTCCCAGCCGCTTGCTTAGCCCGCTGAAGCTGTCCGATCTGGCGTGTGTGTGTGTGTGTGTGTGTGTGCGTCAACTAAAAATGTGCTTTGGATACGCGCTTGACAGCCTTGCCCGAAATCAGCTTCCATTCCGCAAAGCTTGTGGGCAAGCAAAATCTCCTCCGATTAAAGTGACTGGCACTCTCTGGTGCGGCTTCACTTTCGTTCCTTCTCCCACACATTAGGAGCCCAAACTAGACTACTGTTTGGATTCCCCTCTGTGCCAATGTGAGTGCATGCTCATGGTCCCTTACCGAGCAGGCTTGATAGAAACGGACTACTTAGCATTCAAGCTTCCCGGTTCGCAGGCGAGTTACTTACCTCGCAGACGGTTTGGGCAGTCTACTTAACGTACTTGCCAACCAGACCGGTTGCCCTTATTGCTGCCTGGTTAGCGGGCTAGTTGGAAAGCCTGTTAGCAGACGAGTTGCTTACCTAGCAGGCTGTTTAGCGTTCATACTGCCAGGCTAGCAGGCTAGTTGGAAAGCCTGTTAGCAGACCAGTTGATTACCTAGCATGCTGGTTAGCATTCTTGCTGCCTGGTTAGAAGGCTAATTGGAAAGCCTGTTAGCGAACCGGTTGGTTACCTAGCAGGCTAGTTAGCGTTCTTACTGCCTGGCTAGCAGGCTAGTTAGCTTCCTAGGTGACACAAATAAAGCACAGACACGCCACTGAAGGTGAAGATTTGAATATTTATTATCAGCTAAGGCACAAAAGAAGAAGAAAATATTCCCTTCAAAAAAAAAAAACATTGAGTAAACATGTTATCCCAGTTTGAATATTGACATGTTTTTAAGACTATGGCAGACCGTATTAGCGACAGGACCGGGCTACTAGCCATGTTAGCTGTCTCGTAACTTGATTGGGGGCACTTTTTATCGGGAAGGCTACGCTGCGCAGCATCTGTGGATGCGTCGCGATGATTGCTTTGGCGGCGTCCAGGTGGTGACGTCAATCGGCGAGCTGGTGGAGATGTGCTCTCCTCGCATCCTGTCCGGCTGGCGCCCGCTGTTCAGCGCCCTCAGGACCGCCCACGGCGCCAAGATGGAGGCCAAAGACTACCTGCTGGCAGAATACGAAGCGGGTACGTAGCCTTCGCCCCCCCGCGAGGGTTGTGCCCGCAGGCCGGCGTCCCCACGGCGTGTCTCGTGTGGTCGGCAGGCAAGCGCCGCGCGCCCGTCTTTGACGTCTTTGAGGCCTTCATCAACACGGACAACATCCAGGTGTTCGCCAACGCCGCCACCGACTACATCATGTGCCTCATGAAGTTCGTCAAAGGTTTAGGTAGGCCGACGTACACGCCGACACGCAAACGTTCTCGAGCGGGCATTACGATCCGCGCGTGTGTAGCCTTGACACGGACGGATGCGCCGTATGTGTTGCATGTATGGTTGGGGTTCCAAAGTGCGGTTTTAAAGACTTCAAATCAAGGTTCGTTTGACAAATTAGCGTTTC
Source organism: Hippocampus guttulatus (assembly GCF_054856545.1). Taxonomy (NCBI): domain Eukaryota; kingdom Metazoa; phylum Chordata; class Actinopteri; order Syngnathiformes; family Syngnathidae; genus Hippocampus; species Hippocampus guttulatus. The sequence goes on from NC_141270.1 coordinate 1,676,742, forward strand.
AGACTCATTAGGGTTTGAAAGTAGAACTTCAAGGCCCAGTCAGGGGAGAGTTTCAACTCTGGGCAGGGTTTCAAGTTGGGTCTTGAAGCCATGACTGAATGATGAACCCAAACGTGCCGCTGCTCTTTTCCACTTTTGCAGTCATCTTTGTGTAACTTTTTAATTTTGGGGGGTGGGGGCAGGTGAGTGCGACGACAAGGAGATCGGCGAGTGTGCGCCTGCATCGTCTCGGAGCTCCCTGGACCTGTGCCTGCCGGCACTCGGTTACCTGCGCAGATGTTCCCAGGTGAGCGGCTTCCCGTTGGCCTGTCGGTCAGGTGACTCCCGCCCCCCCCGGCCCCCACCTCACTCTTCCTTGGTGGCAGCTGCTGGCCACCATCTACAAGATGCCCTCCAAGCCCGTCTTCCTGGGGGCGCGGCTCGCCGGCCTGCCCGTCAGGTCGCACGAGCTGTCGGCGGGCGCTCAGGACGTGCTGGACGGCGTCCTGCGGGACTTTGACGACGGCACGGGTGAGCGAGCCCCCCCCCCCCCCCCCCTTACGCCCCCTCCGTCCCGCCTGACGCGCCGCCGCCATCCCTCAGGTCTGATCCAGGTGTGGATTCTTCTTCTGGAGCAGCTGACGGCCGCCGTGTCCAACTGTCCCCGCCAGCATCAGCCGCCCACCCTGGAGACGCTCTTCGTGCTCCTGCGAGAGGTCGCCGTCGTGCCAGGTGACCTTTGCTCAGGGCTTTTCCTGGCTAAAAAAAGGAAAATGCTTTCACGCTGTCGTGGCTGTAAACAACGGTGACGTTTGACATCAAAGTTTTGTCCGGCAGGTCCGGGCTTTGCCATCTCGGCCGTGGTGCAGCTGCTGCTACCCGTCATGTCGCTGTGGCTGCAGCGTAGCCGCGGCGACCACGCCTACTGGGACGCGGCCGCCGCCAACTTCAAACACGCCATCGGCCTCTGCTGCGAGCTGGTGGTGGAGCACGTCGGCACCTTCATCAACGCAGGTGACGCACGGCGACATGACACGTCGCTGCCTCCGCTACTCTGCCTGCAGATTGCAAATCCAAAACGAAAAGTCAACCCGGCTGTGCCTTAGGAAAACACTCACGCTCTCACAGGAGCCTTCGAATTAACCTCTTAATCTCTCTCTTTGACGCTCGCGTCGCCTTGTGCGCCGTCAGACGTCGGTTGCGAGTTTTGGATCAACGTGATGTTGAAGGAGCTCTTCGGGCTGTTGGTGTCGTGCGTGTCGCAAGCGGCGGAGACCATCTCCAGAGTGGGCTGCTCCTGCATCAGGTCTGGACACACACACACACACAGACGTGCGGGCGGGCGCAGGGTTGCCACGTGTTGCCTGGACCTTGACGGCGTGTCGGCCGTAGGTACGTGCTGGTGACGGTGGGTCCGCTTTTCACCGAGGAAATGTGGAGGTTGGCCTGCTGTGCCCTGCAGGATGCCTTCTCTGCTACCTTACAGCCTGTCAAGGTACACACACACACACACACACACACACACACAATGTGAAGAGAAACAAAGCATTGTGGGTCATGGAGTTTGATTTGAAGAGCACTTGACACTCCATTTTTCACCGCCTGCCCACACCCGCGTCTATCCCCAAGGACGAGGTCAAAAGCATCGTGTGAACAACCCCCCCCCCCCCCCCCCGCACACACACACACACAGATGTGGCTCTAAGCCGTAAAGCCGCTTACGTGTTTTACATCTGCCCCGACGCGCAAGGCGCGCACGCCATTTCGGAATGAGGCCACGTTGACACAAGCGGCCGTCTTGTCATCAGGCCGCTTGCGTCGACGAAGCGCAGGCGGCGCGTCTTGCAACGTACTTGATACGCGACGTGTGCTTGCAGAAGCTCGTGTCGTGTTTCCGGAGCGGCTCGGACAGTTTCTGCGGCGACGCCTGCGAAGTGAAGGTGGCCGCTCCTTCCTCGTCGCCGTCGGCGGAGGCCGAGTACTGGAGGATCCGAGCCATGGCGCAGCAGGTCACGAATTCCCTGCCCTCAACAGCGTGCTCGGCGCACTTGTTGTATTTGACGAAGCGTATCTGAACTTGGGTTTGGGTTAGTTGTATGTCGGAACCTCACCCGAAACTGACTGCACTTTGTCAGTCCTCGTACCGAAGACCATCCCAACTTGGGGGCCCCCTACGAAGACGAGCTTCTGTTGCTATCGCCCTTTGGGTCACTGAGGCGCACGAACCTCCTGAGCGCCATCTTTATTATTTAATTTTTTAAAAATATAATACGCTTAAGAGAATGCTGTTGAAGTTTTTGTAGATTTTTAATTGCCTGAGGAGGTTGCTGGGACCAGTTACTTAGGTCTCAGAGATAAGACCATTGGGCGTGTAAAAACAGGTCCAAAACAAAGGCCCAGGGATCCTGCTGTCGTGTCAACTGAAAAAATAGTAATCAGCGAGACGTTAACACAGTAAGAAGTGGAGGAGGAAGGCATGAGATCATAAAAATATGTAGTTTGGTGGGGGTGGGGGCGGGGCACAAGATTTATTTGGGAGGGCTCAGGCCCCCTTTTGCCCAAGCCTAGACCCGGCCCTGCCTCTGTCCTATTTTTCTCTCTCTCTCTCTTTCTTTCTCTCTCCGCCTTCTGTCTATCTGTCCCATCTCCAACCAGTGTTCTGGAACCGCTTTCTCTGCTTTCTTCGAGTCAAAATGAACACGATTGAACATAATCCTCACATGAAGCTTCCCATTTGGACTCATCACGTTGCAACGTGACTAATTTGTCATTTTAACGTGATGCTTATGTTTTGTTTTTTTGTTTTTTTCCCGGCGCGGCAGTCGTACGCTTCTGTCGTATGCAAGTGAAACGAACTTGTCGGAAAGAACTTGAAAGCCGGCGTCCGGCCACCGGATTGCTGCTGATGCGACTCATGTTCAAATCTCCACGCGTGTTCACGGCAGGTGTTCATGTTGGACGGCCAATGTTCGCCCAAGACGCCCAGCAACAAGGACGGTTTTGAGCACGCCCAGTCCTGCGTTTTGATCATAGAGCCGCCGCTGGAGCGTCACGCCAACGGACACGCTCGCAACAGGTGACGCATGCGCACATATGCCGAAAGCTGCTCCCGCTGCTGCGCGCACCTTGTCCACCCGGGGGCGGTGTCGGACGTGTGCACTCCAGCTCACACATTGCCGCACATTTCAGCTCATCAATACGCCGCTGATATCATTCCGTTCTATGCAGACGATAAAGAATACATGGCTGTGAGTAGCGTTGACTTTGTTGTAGCCGGGTCGGCTCGAATTCCCCGCCAACGCCCGGCACTCGTAGCTCAAGTTTACGCTCGCGAAGCTGCATGTGCTTGGTTGCGTGTGGCGGCGCCGCTGTCGCGTGGAAAGCACTTTGCCCCCCCCCCCCCCCCCCCCCCATTCTGTATGAGTGAAATCCGACATGATTGTCTCAATATTTGACTTTTTCTTCTGCTGCTTTTAGGAAAGTTGGGTAAGCTTTTTTTTTTTTTTTTTTTCATTTTACGCCACCAAAGGCCCCGAACACGCGTGCGCACGCGCGCGCACTAATCGTGCTGTTCTTTGACTGCGTGTTTCAGTATTCCGTTCCGTAACGTGGTGGTGAGCCTGTTGTCACATCAAGTTCTTCTGCAGAACCTTTCGGACATCTTGCTGGAGGTACGGACTGTACACGCAAAGGGTTGGGCAGCGATAATCGATTGGAATCGGGATCCAAGTTGCGCTTCTCCCGGAATCGTTGACATTTTCGAGTGGCTTTGCTGAACTGACGTCCCGAGTATCGAAGGAACCGGGATCACCCAAATTCAAACGATGCCCAACCCTTTAACACGCAGCAGCCGCAACAACAACACACACCGATGAATTGATCGATTGATTGATTGATCGATCGATCGATCGCTCCCTCCGCCGATCCAAGGAGTTCGTCAAGCAGCCCGACGGGCATGAGAGGGTGACGCCGGTGACCTCTGAACCAGCCGCGCGTCCAGTGGCGGGCTTCCTGCGCTACGTGTCCATGACCAACCTGTCAATCATCCTCGACCTGCTGCTTGACTCCTACAGGTGGGCGGGGCTTCACGTGATGTGACGTGACGGCTCTTTTCGCTTCCGTGGCACTCTCGACATGTCACGTGTGGCTGGTGAGCCGTTTATTTCGGTATGCGTTACTTCTTCTTCGGTGTTACTTTTGCGCACAGGACGGCGCGTGACTTTGACACGCGTCCGGGTCTGAAGTACCTGCTGATGAAGGTGTCGGGCGTGTGCGGCGCGGCCAATCTGTACCGCCAGGCGGCCATGAGCTTCAAACTTTACGTGCAGGCGCTGCTCGCCGCTGTCCTGAGTCAGGCCGAGGGCATGACGGCCCAGCAGGTACCGCCCCTTTTTTTTTTTTCGTTTTCGGCCCCGCCTCCTCCTCCCGTTGCCTCAGCGCGTTGTGCCTTTTGCGGCAGGTCAAGAAGATCCTCTACGAGGATGACGACGGAAGCTCGGACTCCTCCCGACCCGGGTCGGCGTCCTCGGAGGATGAAGACATCTTTGAAGAGACAGCGCAGGTGCTCTTCGTGTGTTGCTTCAGGCACCACAGACACACACGCACGCACGCACATAAAAAAAATCTCTTCCGCAGTACGCCACCAAAATCGCTTCAAACCAAGTAACGGCGTTTGCAAACCCACACGCAGGTGAGCCCCCCACGCGGGCGCAACCACCGGCATCAGTGGCGAGCCGCCATGTCATCCCTGAGCGTGGCCCCGGCAGCGCTGGGCAGTAGTGGCGTGGCGGAGTGGGCGTGGCTGGTGAAGCGTCTTCACAAGCTGATTGCCGACGTGTGCGGCAGTTACATCCAGATGCATCGAGACCTGGAGGAGGACGCGGCCACCGCCGCCCCGACCCCGCCGCCGCCGTCCTCGCAGGCGGGCGAGCGCCACGCCTTCTTCCTGCCGCTCTTCCCGTCTGAGTCGTCCACGCCCACGTCGGCGGGGGGGGACACGCCCTCGGAGGAAGGCGCGGTCACGTGTCACGCGGCCCGCACCGGCGCCAGCGCGGCGCCCTCGCCGGGGGACACGCCCGCGCACAGTCTGGCATTCAGGTGAGACTCGATCGCGTTGCGTGTCGCAGGGCTTTTCCCGCCTCAAACCGAGACATGAGAATTGTCATGCCCCGCCTCCCTTGCGTTTTCTGTAAATGGATTTTCTTGGTCGTTCAGCTGCACGGGAAGCGTTCCCGCCAGCTTCCCTAGCGGCGGGAAGGACTGGTGGGAGAGCACCGGGACCAAGCTGGTCTCCATGGCGACTGACAAAAGCCTGGCCAAGCTGCTGAACCAGTACAAACACAGGAAGCAGCAGCAGCATGACAGATGGCAGGGGGGGCGGGGCCACACGCGAAACCAGCAGACGCAGGCCCCGCCCCTCAGACACTCGCACAGCGCCGGCGCCGAAGTCCTCAGGTCCAGATCGGGCTCGGCCGTCAGCTCTCACGGGCACGTCGCCGCGAGCGACGCGCATGCGCAATTACAGGTTAGCGGCGCCGCGCCTTTTCGTCGCCGCGCGGGGGCAGGCAGCATGTCACGTGGCCGCCGTCACGCGAGATCCCGGCTTCTCGGACGCTTCCGCCATTTGTTCAGCCATCGGCGCTGCGTCGCCAAAGAGAGTGAGCCGCTCTCGACGCTCCCCGTTGGTCAACCGTTTGTACAAAGAACACACCCATGCGGCTTACCAATCGTGGCCATTTGAGACCGAACGGGAAACGGACCGCATTTGAACTTAGAGAAGGAGCTTCCCACCTGACACGGACGCTACGTGACATGTTGTGATTTCACATCTTGTTTCTTGTCCAACGTGTGACATGTTGCGACGTCTTAACGTAACAAATGCGTTCCCTGATGCCGTGTGTGTGTGTGTGTGTCCGTCAGGCGTGGAGCAACATGGTGGCGACGGCGCTGCATCAGGTCCTGCAGCTTTCAGACGCGGCCTTCGTGGCGCTTCAGCCAGCGCTCTACCCAAGCATGTGCCAGCTGGCGTGCCACACCACCGACGGCGCCGTGCGCCAGGCCCTGTGCGATTGGCTGGGACGCGTGGGAAGACTCTATGACATTGTGGCGTGAACTCGCATGACGTCTGCCCGACGCCGCGCACGTTTTTGCGTGATGCGGCTAACTTCCTGCTAGCTTCCTGCCAACGCGAAAGCCCGCAGTGTTGAGCCTGCCCGCGAGGACCCCAAATCAGCCAAAGATGTTGATGATGACGATGAAGACTACATTCTGCGCAGTGTGTTTGTTGCTAATCGATCAATATTGATTCGTATCCACCTATTTATGTATTTTATTTCTTCTTTATGGATTTGCGTCAGTTCTTTTATTTGCGCTATTAAAGGTCTTGTGATGAGCACCCAGCAGTAACCACAGCTCGCCCCCTCGCCCGTTTAATGTCGATGTTATTGGAACGGAGTGAGAGAGCTGAGCGGCGATGACCTTCGCTAATCAACTCCACTCAACTCGCCCTCAATATTCAGCTCGATGCGCTCGTCCGCCGTGTGTGCGTGGCACGAAGTAGGCCACGCAAAGCGCGCGTGTGCGCGTACGGTGGCCGCCGGCCAATCCTCCCTTGATTTTGTGGGATTGGAGATTTCCACACGAGTGGATCATCTCAAAGTTTCTCCTCTTGGACGTTAAGCAGCTTTGAGGCGGCTCGCCGCTTCCCATGCTTTTGCTTGTTTTCCTTTTATTTCGCTCGTCTGGATTAAACGAAAGGCGCAAAGCGGGAAAAAAAATCATTCGTCTTTTTTTTTTACGACGCCTGCGAGAGCAGCTGCGGAACGCGGAAAAAACAAAAAGCTAATTCTCCGAAGCAATCACACAGCACCAGGTGGATGACGTCATCATGACGACCAACACAATTAGCCGGTGAGGAAAAGGAAGGCAATGAGTTTAAAAAAAGACGAGTCTTAAATCGTGGGCGTGGCTCCAATGCGCGCGCGCACACACACACGCGCATTCGTTTCATCCAAAAGTCACGCAAACCAGAATAAATGAAGTGACTCGTATCTCGAGGCACCACCGGAGTCCAAGCTGCACGTGGACGGCAAGGCACAGACTCACACCCCCCCCCCCCTCCCATCGGGACCAGGGTTGGCACGCGCGCGCGCACAGCAGTGTTCATACATATGGTGGCCGTCGGCGGGGCGCAGCTCACACGCACGCGTTGAAGCGACCACGACCACGCCAGCGGCGGCCGCCGGCCAGCAATCGGGCCCCATGAGGAATCTTCTGGATAGCAGCTGGACCAAGTTCGGACCAGCCGGGCGAGATTCCCTGGACTGGTCGAGCGGAACGTCCACTGACGCGAACAGCGACGTGAGTAGCGCAACTCTTCCGAATGTGTCGCAATTCAAGAAAGATGCCAAACCTCGTCGCGGCACTAAATGCGGCGCTAACCTTTTTTTTTTTTTTTGTCTTGTCAAGTCATCCGCAAAAGTGAATTCGAGGGGGCCGAGCTGCTCGTGGTCGGCATCGTCGAGTACGTTGTTTGAGTTTTGAGAAGTTGCAAGCGTGACTCGAGCAGTCTTGCTCTTACGCTAACGAAACGACATTAAAATGTAAACATAGGAAATGACGAGGAACATTCGAAAAATGAATTTGCTCACTCCTATTGGGAGGACTATTTGCTTGATACCACGAAGTAGTTTGAATGTTTTAAACGCGTTGGTGAAAAATGTAACGTCATTTAAAAAAAATTAAAGCAAAGATGCGAGAAAACGTTTCTCGATTGTTTTGCACTGATTCCGATTCTGCCTCTTTTTCCCCTCAAGCACGCCAGCTTTTTGATGATAATGATAATAATCATCATCAGTAGCATTTATGAATCAAGGGTTAGATTCAGTAACAAGTGGATTTTTTTTCATGAAACATCAGAGCGATAAAACACATGATAAAATTTTTATCAGTTTACCCAAGCTTTTATAGGTCAACTTAAAAAATGAAAATATTTTTTTGCAACTTCTCAAAAAGTAAGAATTAAGTCAAAGATACCTTTAGGGACAAATAAAGCATAAAAGTATAAGAAATGCGGAGACTCGTTTTATTTATTTATATCTAGATATTTTTAAACCTGATCCATCCATCCATTTTCTAATCCGCTTTATCCTCAGTGGGCTCGCGGGCGTGCTGGAGCCCATCCCAGTCATCTTTGGTTGCCAGCCAATTGCAGCTCACATATATAGACAAACAACCATTCGCGGATAAAAACCCACGCAGGCTCGGAGAGAACATGCAAACTTTACACAGGAAGGCCCGGGTGGGCTGGAGTCGAACCCAAGACCTCTGCACCGCGAGGCAAACGTGCTTTCCAGTCGCTCACCGTGGCGCCGGTTTGCTTGCTGGTCAATAAAAATATACGAGTCATAACATTCCAAATATGGTAAAAAACGAGCAACATTACACGATAAACGCATGCCCACTGTATATTGTAGCCGTTTTTTAACATTTACTATGAAGACATCATGCCTCTGGAAATATTTAACTGATTATTGAGCTTTATGTAATTGATGTTGATTTTGCACTTCGTCTATTCGAGTGGACTCGCAGCGCCCTCTGCGGGACAACTGCCGTCACTGACTCTGACAAGAAGAAACACTTCTCCAGCAAGTGATTGCAGGCCGCTTTAGCGCATACTTTTGACGAACTTTTTTGAAATTGGACAATGAAAAACAAACAAACAAACCAACCACAATAAGAAAGTTAAGCCATTCCGTTTTTTTTAGGGCAAGGGGTGAAAAAAAGAATAAAATGATTGAAGCGGGAGACTCCATTCATTTATGTGACAATTACTGATCGAATGAATGAATTCACGGAAGCTTCCCATCGTCACCTAACCTGATGACATCACGTGTGTCTTTGTGTGCAGGCCCAGCATAGCTCGGGCGAAGAGTCGCGCCCCCCTAGCTGGGGCCCGGCGGGCACCGTCGTCCTGGCAACCGTCTCCTCCCTGATGTTCTTCCTCACCTTGGTGGGCGTGGCCTTGTGGCGGCGAAGGCGGGGCTTGCGATTGGGCGACGTCATCGCGCTGGAAGACCTGCGCGACCCCGAGAGTAAATGTCGGCTGCTGTCGTCGATTCGCCGACAGCTGCCCAGCTCCGCTTCCGACGACGGCGTCTTCCTGATGGTCTACCTGCCCTCGCCGTACGAGGGCGCCCTCAGCAGGATCGCAAGAGCCGCCAGTGCCGGCAGCGCTGACGACGCCGACCAGCCGCCAAGTCCCCGGCTCCTCCACGGCCCAGACCCGCCGGTCTTTCCCGCTGAGGGGGTCGATGCCACCGGCGCGGCTCCCGTCGGGGGACCTTCAAAGAACATTCAATGAAATCAAATATGTCATATCTTAGAACACCCACCTGCTCTCCCCGGTCAACGACATTCAAAAACAACAGAAGCTACCCAGAAAAAGGGAAAAAAAAGCACTTACCCCTTGTCCACCGTGCCACGAAATCTGACTGACACGAAGATGACGTCGACGAACACTAAAAATGACGTCAAGAAGAGACAACCCAATAACACCAATACCTAAACTGTGAACACACCAAATAACGTTCAAAATCCCCCAAAACAGCAAACCACATTGACGTTGAAATTGTCTTGCTAGCCAAAATAGACATAAAAGGAAAAGCAGGAAGCGGGCTTGTCTGCAAGGTAACTCGACTTTGTCGTTCTTCGTCATCATGACATTAGTGTCTATTTAGGGGAGCACTCCAGCCAAGGACCAAGTACACGATTTGTGGCCCACAAGAGTGGCACACCGACTTTTTTGTTGTTGTTTTGGGTCACTGCGCACTGTTGACTGGTCCGGAAGCAACCGAAGTGCTCGAACGGGTTTGGGGCAGATGTGATATATGACGTCGCGATTACATTTTCTGTCATCACAGGTGTAAGACGCAGGGGACGCTCCCAAGTCGGTGCGCAATTTAATACTAAATTATAATTATTATTAACTATTTAATAGTCCCGACGTATGTCCCATATGGTCTAGCGGTTAGGATTCCTGGTTTTCACCCAGGCGGCCCGGGTTCGACTCCCGGTATGGGAACGTGTCTTTTTCTTTATCTGGACCATCGTCACCTCACTTTATCGCGTGCGTGTGTCCGTGTATGAAAACTGATAAATGTTCACCGTGACACCCAAAACAAACAGGAAATAATTATTTCTGAATCCGCACAATTATTCTCACCAAATCAACAAAAAATATTGTAATGCCCTTCAGTAGCGGAGAGAAGGATGCTCGCAGTCGCTGATACTATTAATCATTTTTAATAACAAAATAAGTAGTAAACACACGCATTCAAAGGAGTTGCTGTTAGCCACAACTCACGCCCATGCACTCCCCCACTCAGACTAACTCCCGGAGCCAATATTCCCCCCAACCTGGCTCCTCCCCTCCCTATGACGTCACACAAATACAAGAAACAGATATTACAATATGTTTCTACGTATTAGCACAACATCGTGATAGTCATTACTCATTGGCGTGTACATGATTTGTGGAAACAAGGAATTAGAAAGCGTGGAACTGTACGAATGTTGCTGCGACGGAGCCAAAAGCAGCCCACAAGAATTCTGTCATGAAAAGTGATGGGATGGCCACCTGCGTATGGACGGGCAGATTTTCTCCTTAAATCGACGAAAATGTACGAACGTATCCTACGATGACATCATGTCGTGACGTGGCAAAACGATAGTTTTCAAACAAGAAGTAAATCAATGAAGTCAAGTCGAAATGTTGGCATGCCGTTGAAACGTGAAGCGGAACCAAAAGCTGCTTATAGCGTTCCTTGTCTGCCGACAGACAAGTCGGACCTAAAAGGTAATGGCGCCTCTGCGTAACGCCTGCAAAGGTCGAGTCTCAGTCTGAGGATTTTTTATTGTCTTCTTTCCGCTCAACGTGTCGGCTTGAAAGAAGTTCTGTTCAGCAAGCAGGTAGCGCGCGTCAGCTGAAATGTCCCAAGACGAAGACGAGCAAGGGACGAGCACGCAAAAGGTCAGCATTGCCTTACCTACTAGCCTGACGTCACCTTCCGCTCATTCTCGTAGCTAGCTCTTTAGCATTGGCATCCTAATAGGACAAACATCTCAACATCATTCCACTTCTCTTCAAACGGCAAACACATTCACCTTTACGAAGTAAGGTTTGAAAGTGGGGATAGAGTTTTAAATTATTGGTAGAACTGCAAACTCGGAATGCAGTTTCAAATGGGGGGGGGGGGGCTTACTTTTAGGGTAGGGTTTCAAACTAGAGTTAAGGTTTGAAACTAGGGATATGATCCAAAACAATGGTTAGTATTTGAAGGTAGGGTTTCAAACTAGGATCCAGCATCTCAAAGTAGTGTTTTAAGATCTCCGTTGAAACAAATGGGGGAAAAAATGTTGCCTTTGTGCCGTTTTTTATTTGTGTTGTGAAGTTGAAAAAAGGCCAAAAGGGCGCCCGACATGCCAGGGCTTGCCCTTGCTTCCATATTTTTTTTTTACTTGTTGTGAGGGACCAAAGCAAAAAAGTGATTTTATTCATCCCATATTTTATTTTATTTTTGTATGAACGTTTGTGTGTACGCAGGGCTACCGTCTGCTTGGCATCCTCGACGTGCAAAAGACGCCTTGCGCACGGGAGGCAGTTCTTCACGGTGCTGGTGCCTCATTGGCTGCCGGCCTCCTGCACTTTTTGGCCACCAGTAGGTGCACGCATGCATGCCCGCCCGTACGCCGATGATGATGATGATGCGCCAACGGCATGTGTGCAGGTCGCGTGAAGAGGTCGTTCGACGTGGGCGCGGGGGGCTTCCTGCTCGCCACTTTTGCTTCCTGGTGAGTCGGCCCGTCCGTCGCAATGAAAGCTCGTCAGCAGACGCCACTGACGGGAAGTGCCTCGTGCTGCCTTGTGCGGGTGCTTTGCGTTTGCGCAGGTGCTACTGCCGTGCCAGCAACGCCAGGCAGCGAGCGCAGCAGAGGATGATCCAGCACGGTATGAAAAACAAGATCATCTACCAGGGGACCCCCGCAGACCCAGCGCGCAGCGGCCAAAACTCACAAGCCGCCTCGGGATCCTCCTGACCTCACGCGCTCGTCAACGTGATTGCCTGTCGGTTTGTTGCATGCGACGCAGCGGCTGGGAGAACGTTCAAGTGGGAAGTGAGCCGAGCGTACGCTGGCGCCACAAAACAAAACGGGGTCATTTTGTGAGGTTGGGGTCACGGAGGCCACGCTGCAAACGGGAAACATTTTATTCAGCGTTCAAGTGAAACACCATCATCACATTAAAACGTTGACGTTTGCTGCGGCCGCTTGAGCAAAACCGGATGCCGCCGCAACGACGCCAACACCAAATCTTCAACAGTGTGTGTGCGACTGCGGTGGGGGTGGATTAGTCTTTCTTGAGAGGGGGTGTGTCCAGGAAATCCCTGGAAGACAAAAAAAAAAAGGTTAATACTAAAAACAAAATTCCACATTTTATTCTTAACTGAGTTTTGGCCACGGCGCAACATAGCACAGTCAGCCCTCCAGAGGTTTGAGGTGTCCCTTCTGCGACCACGGCCCATTCAAAGGCTCGGGATCCTTTTCAGTGCTTCTGCCGATGAATCGGGGTGGGGGGTGTTGCAGGAGGGACACATCGAAAACCGGCAATACGCCGGCCCTCCGGGAAGAGAGCTGGCCAAACGGCTGACGAGAAATTGCACGCCTCCGCGCCGCAAGATTCACAAAAAGGCCCAATCTTGGGAGATGAAAAGATTTCCACTGTCTAAATTGTGTGAGGAAAAATTGCACAAACCAAATGTATAATGTCTCTCTGGAACCCCAAAGTTATCTTACTAGATCAAATAAATGTTTTTTTCGTACACTGACTGACTTTTGCGTCGCGGCTACCTGAGGATGCGGGGCAGCCGGGGGCTGCTGTAGATGAGCTTGTGCCTGTAGGCCAACGACGACGGGAAGGCCACAAACTCCACTTTGTGTCCGCTCAGGCTTCTGGAGCGCTTCGCCACCTCGTAGAGCTGAGGACACGCCGCATGCGACATTGGACGCGGGCCACGGGCGTGACTCCAGCCGGCCGCCGCCCTACCTGCTTGCCCAGGTGGAAAGGAACCACGTGGTCGTCCTCGGCGTGGAGAATCAACACGGGGCACGAGATGTGATGCACACTGAAACAAACAAAATCCCAACAAGCTTGGCTGATCACTTCAGCCGCACTTCCTCCCGCGTCCACTAGATGCCGCTCACATCAAGGGAAATGCTCTGCATGCATTTCGGATTCAACTGCGACGACGCCGATTCATCGACTAATCAACAAATACTTTCGAATCCATTACTGTTCGCCTTGATAAGACGCGCCTGTGGAAAGGTTGGAGTTGACTGACTTGTCGTCGTTGGCGAAGCGGATGTCGTTGGCGGTGATGGCGTCCAGGAAGAACCAGTCAAAGCCAGGCAAGTATCTGTACACCTGACGACGACGACAAGGCGGACGCTCACGTGAGCGTCGCGCCACTTGACCCGTGGGCGCAGCGCCACGTGGGCGTTACCGTGGCGAAGGGGTGACTCCTGGCCTCCTCGCGGATGTTGGTGAAAGGACTCTCCAGGATCAAAGCGTCCGGAGGACTTCCTGCAAAGCAAACCGGCGGCCACCTCACCGGACGGATTGAAGCGCTTTCGGCTCGTGTGTCCCAACCGGCCGGGCCGTACCGGCTCTGCGACGTGTGCGCGGCTTACCTCCGTCGCACAATCGCCTGACCAGGTTGGTGGCGACGCTGGAACACAAAAGCCACGACAAGTGAGGAGGGGTGGGGCGCAGCTTCAGTGGGTGCGCGGCATTGTTGGGAGTTACGCCGTTTACCCCGTTCCCAGCGAGTGTCCCCAAATGTACACTCGGCTTTGACCCCGCCTCTCCTTCAGCCACCGGTACACGAAGAGAGCGTCCGCCGTCATGCCGCCCTCCGACGGCGACCCATCCGAGTCGCCCCAGCCTGCGTGCGGACGCCGAGCGTGAAGGCCCGAGCGACGGACATGGCGCTAGGAGTCGCGCGGATTTTCTCACCTCGATAATCGAAGGTGACCACGTGGTAGCCGGATGAGCTGAGGACCTGAAAGAAGACAGGCGGGGGCGCCGCCACCGCCGCTTTGGCCTTATCCTCAATCTGGCGAAAGCCACGGCGGCCGACAGCTAGCTTACCTTGTACAGCTCCACTCGATGGTCGCCGCCTCTGCACACACAAACGATGTGAGGTGTCACCCCAGCGCCCAAACAACAGTGTGTGTGTGTGTGTGTGTGTGTGCGCCCGCGTAACCTGGTCCCTGTGTTTCCATGGAGATAGAGGATGGCTGGGTGGGCGGAGCTTAATGTCGATTCAAACCATTCTCGGCTTTGGCCGCCAGCTTCTCTCCACATGTCTGCTGGAACGGTGTGCCTGACACACAGACGCGTTAGGTAGATTCGTATATTACACGTGCGCACGTAGACGCATGCGCATACGCACCAGGCCGAGACAGCCGAGCGGTGCGTACGCATACGTCCACAGAGACGTAAAGCATCACGCCGCGCGCATGTTCTCACCACACTCCAATGCGGAGCTTCTGTTGCGGCTGCAGGTAGAAGTTGAGCGTGTGGTCGAGGCCCACGTCCGAAGGTCGTTGGAGATCGAGGAAGAAGGGGACCCTCACTGAGGGGACGACAGGGGGGCAGGCCGTGACGCGGCGCGGCCTCCGCGACGGCCGTCGGCAGACTTACCGAAGTTGAGGAAGACCAGTTTGGCCTGAATGGACGGGCACAGCTTGACGACGAAGGGCACGCACACGTAGAGCATCAGCAGCCACTTGGCCGCGCGCCTCACCTTGGACACGGGGCCACGCCTGCAAAGTCGCGGGACAGAGCGCGGCTCAAAAGGTCAGCCGGCAAACGTCTTCGTCACGAGAAGGTATTGAGACACGCCCACTGCCTGACAGTCTTTGGACATGGCACCCTCGGAACGGCCTGCCAAGTTCATGCTAACCTATCATAGAAAACACCACTGGCGTGCTAACAGTTAGCATTATCATTCACAAAAGGCGACAGATGATGCAACGCATGTAGACTGATGCCGATATGACGGCCCTCCGCTTTGAAGAAAAATGACCAATATTACAGCCATTTGCTGACTCACTTCTGAGTCCACTATGCTACTCTTCTTTTGCGTCTACTTGACTGCTACATACCGCCCCCCCCCCCAACCATCATCCACTTGACACGTGCACGGTAAATCCAATTAGCGCCAGAGTTTTGCAGACTACGAGATTAAATCAAGAACGTTTGCAAGGATGCTATGCGCTCAGTGGTGGCTATTGGAATTGCAGACCCCATGAGTTGTCAATTTGTATTCACCTCAAGGTGAAATATTTGGTCAAGAGTTGTTGTTTTTTTCCCCCCCATATTTGGGCACAGTGTTACCGTTCAAACCACGTTTACGATTATGGTGGCTTGCACTACGCAATAAATGCCTGAATGTCATTTTTTTGGATGAACGCTTAGCCCTACTACCTTACTGCACTCTAATGTTGGTCAAGATGGTGGGTGAAAAGTTGGACAAGCACCCAACTTGGAACACACCAGAAGAGAAGGTTGAACAAAGTGCATTTTGACACACAGCGGTGATGAAGTGATGATGTCGACGAGAAGTGGCGAACAAGCGCTTGATCACGGCTCATTCGATTTGTCATGTGAGGTTCACTAAGCGCTGTGTGTTTTCCTGCATGCGCGGCTGGCTGAAAGGTGGCCAATGTGATGAAGAGGCCGCTGCCTGCGGGCTGGTCCGACCTGCTCAGCCATAAAAGCAAACAAGTCTGTCCAGCACCATGCTGGAGCTCATCCAGAGCCACTCACGTCCGCTTGGAAATGTTTAACACGCACGGCGGCCACCTCGGACCTCTTTCTTTTGACTTCTTACTTCTTCCATAGAATACGTGACCTTTACATAACCATCTTGTTGCGCAGTTTGAAAGCCAAATCAGAGCAAATCAAAGCAGGCGAGCGAGCGTCGGCAAATTGCAAAATGGGAACGGAACCTGCGTGGCCCGGCGAAGGTCTTCATGTCGGACATCGAATAGGCCGCGGGCCGCGATGTCTCCTCGGGGGCGTCCTCGAGCGCCTCGTCTCCCTCCTCTTGCTCCACGGTCGTCGACGACGTTCTCCGTTTCCGCATGTCTGTGAAGCGAGCATCAGATGGAGAGAGAGGGAGGGGGCAAGGGTGGGAGGGGCGGATGCCGGGCGACCGACACTCGTCTTGGCCTGGCGGCGGGCGACTGAGTCCGGGCGTTGAGGAGAGCAGCGAGCGGATGAGGGACAGCCAATCAACGACCACCGCTGCCGCATTCACTGTCTCGGTGGAAAGTGGGGAATAAAAACGCGCAACCGATGCTGCGTTCGTGAAAAGTGGGAAGTCGGAGTACGATAATCCCACTGGGGTCGTCTTTGTTCCGACCTCAAAGCGTTCGAGGAGAAAGTAAAACAAAGAAGGTAGCGGCACAAGACGGAAAAGCAGCTCCGATGGTGGCAGTCGTCACGTGTCTTTTTGTGTTTTCTTCAAATGTGCCTATTACATTCGTCGGGCGTGTTTGGACTTGCAAGAAGTCTCACCTTATATTAAAACAATTAGAACGAAGACGGTGGTTATTATCTTGGATGACGTTTGGTGTCGGATGACCTCCTCTATTGCAAATTCACAAAGTTTGTCCCGAAGCGGCATCCGTCGCATCACGTGACCACCACGCCGGAAGTACTCTTTTTTTTGGCGCTAGAGGCAAATGTCAGCTGTTCCTGTTTGCTTGCCGTCTTCCTTCTCCTCGTTGTTTTATGTATTAGTTTATTTTCGTGGGCCGACGTGTGCTGGGACCCTGCGCTCGTCAGGATGTTCTGCGAGAAAGCCGTCGAGCTCATTCGAGAGCTTCAGCGGATCAGCGACGGGCAACTTCCCGCCTTCAACGTGAGACAAAATAAGGCCGCCGCTCCCTTTACGTATTTTTCCTGCGCGCTTCGAGAAGATGCCGCGTCGAAGCAGGCGCCGTGTTTTCTCGTTGGGATGCACATTTGCAGCCAAGTTGCATACAATACGCTTGACGCGCACCACTTGAATCCCTTCGTGCCCCTTTTCCTCATTGTGTGTGTGTGCGTGTGTGCAGGAGGACGGCGTGCGACAGGTGCTGCAGGAGATGGAGGCACTTTACGAACACAACCAGGCTGACGTGTACGTCTCGGCTCTTGGCGCGGGGCGACTTGTGCAACTTGCGTGACGGACGTGCTTGCGTTTACGTTGCAGAAACGAGACCAAAAGCGAGCACAGAGCCGACTTGCTGCCCTCCATCCGCTTGCGTCACTGCTGCCTGCTGAGGAACCAACGCTGCGTCGGCGCCTACCTGTAAGCATCGCACGCCGCCGCCTTCTGACAAATCTGAAGCAGCCTAAGAAGAAGTCGAGTAGTGCAAAATTTAAAATAACTTTTTGATGGGATGATCAATTCGAATGATCGCTTCTAAAAATATCTCCAGCTGGAGTTGTCCTATTTCAACTCACACGATTCACAATTTGGTGTTTGGAGGCTACCGCTGCTCAACCCGTATTGTTTTGTGTTTTTTGTTATTGTAAAGTGTCCTTGGGTGTCTTGAAAGGCGCTTATAAATAAAATCTATTATTATTATTATTATTAACTGTGTAAGGTGGCGTTTGAGACAAAGTTGCCAAATGTTTTAAAATGCCAAAGTAAGCAATTGTGTCACTCGACTCGTCTGAAAAGTGGCTTGAAACTAGTAAACAAAAGTGCTTGTGAGTGAGCATCTTCCCTCCCGGTGACACGAGCGCGTCCTCAGGTACGACCGGTTGCTGCGGATCCGAGCGCTGCGCTGGGAATATGGCAGCGTGCTTCCCGCCAACGTGCGCTTCCACATGAGCGCCGAGGAGGTGAGCCGGCGAGCCTCGTGCGGCTTTTGCATCGGCGCCACCTTTCCTGACCCCCCCCCCCCCCGTGGCCTTTCGTGTGCGCAGTTGCAGTGGTTCACGCGCTACAAAAAATCGCTGGCCTCATTCATGCGCTCGCTGGGCGGAGGCGGTGGACTGGACGTCACGCAGGACATGAGGCCGCCCAAGAGTCTTTACATCCAGGTCAGCGCATGCGCAAAAAGACCGCGTCCAAATTCACAGGCCGCTTCCTCTGGCCAAGTTGCGCGGGACACTGCGGCCGAAAACGAGGCCTTTGGAGGATGCAGCCTGTGGCTTTGGAAACAGCCCGAGTAGCATGTTTCCGGTGAGCTCTTGCACAAGCGCGGCTGACGTCTTCCTGGATCGTCAGGTCAGGTGCGTGAAGGACCACGGCGAGCTGGAGATCGACGATGGGACGCTCGTGCTTCTCAAGAAAAACAGTCAGGTCAGGTCACAACTCGGCTTTTTTTTTTTTTTTTTTTTTCCACCTCCTGTCAAGGCAGTAGCAGAAAGTGCAAGTCACATGACACATTTTGTCCACAGCACTTCCTGCCACGCTGGAAATGCGAGCACTTGATTCGTCAAGGCATCCTGGAGCATGTCGTCCACTGAGCGACCACTTGCACTCCTCTTCCGGGACCAAAGGGGGCGTAGCCGAGCAAAGTGCAGCAGCTGTTTGCCATCCTGTTAATGATGTTGGGCTGCATTTGTATGTCTTGTCTGGCCACCCACCAAGTGTGAAATTAAACGAGCAAGTTGTGGCTTAGGCATAAAGATTTGGAATGCATTTGAATGTGGTGCAATGGGATAGAATCAGACTTTCCTTGTTGTTCAATGTTTTATTAGGAATGAAAGAGTAGTAAATGTGGAATTCTGTCGAAACCCAAATTGAGGAATAAGAAGAATATCCGGGATGGCGTTGGGAAGCCACCTGATACAGGTGCAGGCCCTACATGGTGTTGACCACCAAAACAAATTTCTTGGAACGGCATTGTCAACGTGACAACTAAATCACACCTTTTTTGCACTGCGGAAACGACAAAAAAAGGGGCTCATTGGGTCACCAAAGGGGAGGCAACACCATCCGCTTCTACACGTTGAGCGCGGCCGGTACGATTTCCTCGAGCAGCCGGTTGAGGGCGCCGACCTTCTCCTCCAGCACTATTTTGTCTTGCTGGGCGTTTTTGTGACGCCGTTCAGTCAGCTGCAGCGTTTTCATCAACTGCGAGTTCTCCACGTAGAGCTCCTTCAACATCGCGCTGGACTTGACGTTCTTCGCCATCTGCGGACGAGATGACGGCCCAACCGTTGTTAAGACGCCGGCGCCTTTGGATCTCGGCGAACCACAGAAAACCGCATGGACAGCGACATGTTTCGCACCCAAATGGATTGGTGGTATGCAAACAAATATATATCTGCCGTGAACCCCAGCGTGAAAGTCGCAGGTTTTAGGTGCTTTAGTCTTGGAACGTTCATTTAAAATCCCACCAGATGGACACAACCACTTGTCACGTTGCTTTGGAACGACGAGCGACTGACCTGCTGTTGGAGCTGCTGGACCTTCTCGTTGAGGACGGCGCGAGACGCCTTCAGCTTGACTTCCAGCTCCTGCGTCTTCTGCTGTGCTGCCGCCAGCGCCTTCTCGTGCTGCTCCTGAACACAACGCAAGGTAGTCCGAGTGCGAAGCCAACACGGTTCAGAAGAAAATCGGCAAAATGTTCATTAGTTAGCGCTTCCTGGTTAATTAGCACACGGCTAGGTTGCACACCCGCTAGTTAGTTAGCACGTGGCTAGGCCACTCGCTGGCCAGTTAGTTCTCGGGGAAAGCCGCTCACCTCCTTGAGGCTGATGCGGGCGGAGCTCTGGTGAGCACAGAGGTGTAGCTCCTCCTCCAGCCGCAGACTCCGCCTCTGCTCCTCCTGCAGCTGAGCCTGCAGCTGCTCTGCCTTCTCCCCGAGCCCCGCCCCTTCCTGCCGCACCAGACCGAGCGCCACATCAGCCTTGGCGGAGGAAAGGTTACCATGGCAATGATGATAAGGGTGGCGATGATGATGAGGTGGTTGTCTGACCTGCCCCTCGGCCCGCGTCCAGGCCATGTGTGTGTGCGCCGCTTGCTTGCGCAGCGTCTGCTGATCCTGGAGCAGCTGCTGCACCTGAACGCACACGCGCGCGTCAAACGGTCGCGTATGCGCGTGCGCTGACGCGCACTCTAACCTGCTTGAATAGCTGCTGATTGTGCGCGTCCTTCTCCTGGTTGTCCTTCATCAACTTCCTGTTGCTGGACTCCGACTCCTCCGCCTGCCACCAAACCAGACATGCGCGTTGAAACCACGGCCTTCTATATACTTGGACGAAAATGCCGCTGACTCGCTGTTGGGAAAAGTGAAGCCACCAACATTCCATGATGGCGCAGTACGCGTTTCGGGCATCCTCACCTTCCTGTGGGAATCTTGCAGCTTCCTGCGCAGGTCGGTCACTTCCTGGGCGTGGCCGAGCTTCTCGTCGTCCCGGCGTGACGAGGGCGCGTCTCGGGGCGGATGTTCCGCCTGAAATGTGAAAACACCGGAAGCGTCGCGCCCCTCTCTCCCGTGTCACGTGACTTACCATGTCGGCGCCGAGTGCGTCTTCTCTCCGGAGCTCCGCCTTCACCCTCTGCCTCTCGGCCGCAGCCGCGCTAAGCCCCGCCTCCATCTCACTCACCTGAGACGTAGGACGGCATTCGATGACTTGCATGCGGGGTCCTCGCCAGCCCACCAAAAGGAGTTGCGATTGCTAAATCGATGCCATAAGATGCTGGCCGTCCAACCTTGCGCTTGCAGCCGCTAAGCTCCTCCTCCAGCCGTAGCGTCTGCTCCCGCTGAAGCTGCGCCTCTTCCTGCAGTTGCCGCACCTGAAGACGGTACAGGAAGCGGCGGGTTTTATTGTGAAAGGAGTGCCCAGCTGCATGCCGGAGTGTTCGAGGATCGCTCTCCCCTCACCCGGGCCTCGTGTCTTTCCTGCCGCTCTTGCAGGCGCGCGCTCAGCTCGGCGTTGGCGGCGCTCAGATCAGCGTTTCTACCGCTCAGACTGACCACTTCCTGTCGGTACGCCGCCGTCTGACATGCACGCGAAGGGGCAGAGATCTCACGCGTCATCATGGGTCAGAGGTTCCTGGGACGTGTTCTCACCTCTTGATGTAGCCTCTCCACTTCCTGTCTGCTGCTCTCACGATGCTGCTCCATCTCCTCCAACTTCCTCCTGGAACAACCGCGTCAAAGACCCCATTAGCCGAGAAACGACCTCGTCAAAGACGGCGCGCGATTAGCTGTGAGCGGTTTCTGTCAAGCTTCAGAGGTCACCGACCTTTTGTTGGCAACCTCGTCGTCCAGCTTGTCAACTTCCTGCTGCAGGACACAAAGACGCTCCTGCAGGGCGGCGTTGTCAGAGTGTGCCTCCTCCAGATGGGTCCTGCACGCACGCACGCACGCGAACAAATTAGCGAACGCATGTGTAAGATGAAGCTTGAAGATGTCCATGCTGGCGATTGGGTTAGTGATGATCATGATGGCGATGAATCTGTTGCAGACGCGGCGAGCCGAGGTGCATTGTGGAGGCAGCGTTGGCGTGATCGCATGATCATGGAGATTACAATCGGGAGGGAGCGGCACGATGCTCCACAAACCTTGGGGGAGCCTTGTGGTCTCGGTCCAGGTCCTGGAGTCGAACAACCAGGTTTTCCATCTCCAAAAGTTGTTTCTTCATCTTCTGCTTGTCAAAGCTTTCGAGGTGTTGTGCGCGCCGGCCGACTTTGGTGTCCTCCTGCAGGGCTTCCATCTCCTCTTCCATCTCCACAATCTGAGCGGAGAGCTGGTCCGCCATGGTCATGTAGCCTCGCTTCTCCAGGCTCAAACGTACCACCTCCTCCTTCTCCCGGTCCAGGCCGGAGCGCAGCAGCGAGACGGTGGCGCGCTCCCGCTTCAGAGCCTCCAGCAGGAGCCCGACGCGGAGACCGTCGGGCTCTGCGGCCCACTCCCTTGGCTCCCGGCTAAGTTTCGTCTTTTGGGCCTCCGGATGGACGACCTCCCGGTCCTCCAGCTTCTGCGGCCAGATTGGCTCCTCCCGGTCAAAGCTGTCACGTGAGGTCAGAGGCTGCCGGGAGACCTTCTCCTCCGGTCGGACCTCCTGCTCAGAGTCTCGCGGCGCTCGCTCTGGCTGAAAAATACGCCTGCGGTCCTGCGCCTCCTGCAGCTCTTCCTCCAGCTTCCTCTTTTCTTCCCGGAGATGCTTCTGCTCCTCCATTTGGTCCTCCATCCGTATCATTTCCCGCCGGAGATGTTCCTTCTCTTCCTCCTCCATCTTCCTCTTCTCCTCCTCCAGCATTCTCTTTTCCTGCTGGATAAGTTCCTTCTCTTGCAGCCTTCTCTCCTCCATCATCATCTTCTTCTTCTTCTCCCGCTGCAGGCAGGTCTTTTGCCGCCGCCGTTCCGGTCGCCTCCTCTGCCGCTGCAGGTGCACCCGGTGCAGCAGGCGGCGCCGACCTTCGGCGTGACGCTGCTTCATCTGCGAGAGCTCCACCGCCGCCTCCTCCCTGCTCACAATGCTACAATGTGAGCTTAACCCAAAAGAAACGACCACAGCGGAGCAAACAAGAAACTGACACGAACAAAGGAGCACAAATTTAAAAAAAAAAAAAGAAACAACAAACACTAATTGCAAACAAACAAAAAAAGTGCAGAACAAAAGAAAGATGACCGTTTGGGAAAAACCATCAGCACCCACCTGACATTCATGACTTCCTGGTCCATCTTGAGTTTAAGCTCCGCCTCCAACTGGTCCTTCTCAGCGCTCAGCCTCTGGACCAGGTTTCCGATCTCTCGGGCGAAGTTCTGCTCCGAGTCGGCTCGCTCCCGTTGCATCCTGGGAAAGCGAGCCGCCCGCTTCCTGACGTCGCATCCAAGAATGCGGCGACGGCGGCGCCGGACGCCGGTCCTGCCTCACCTGCGCTCCATCTCCGAAGACCGGCTGCCGTGTCGGAGCCCATTGTGAAGTTTGTCCAGCGCCTCCTTCAGAATCTTGGCCTGACGCTCCGCCTCGGCCTTCTGATCCTCCAGCTCGCTGATTTCCAGCTGGAAGGTTAAGGACGCGTTACGGGACAAGTCACGTGACCGCGTCTCACAGCACGCGTCAAGGACGCATCGAGCGGCGGCTCACGCGTCACGGGACGGATGTGCGGCTCACCTTGAAGGCCTGAGCGATGTCTTTGCGCTCCACTTCCATGCTCTGCCTCATCCTGTCCAGACTGCGCTCGTAGTAGTTGACCTGAGGACGAGGAAGAGGAAGCGCGGTGGTACACGGAGGTCGAGCGTGACCCGAGCGCTTTCGTCTACCTGCGTCTCCATCTGGACGTTGAGTTGCTGGATCTCCTGCTTGTGTTTGGCCTTCAGCTTCTCCACCGCAAATTCCGTCTGGATGCTGACGGCCGCCACTGTCAAGCGAGTGGTCAAAAGTCAAGCGCTTACGTACGGGACGGCCGGCGGGGCTCATTCCTGCTTTCTACGCGATCGTGAAGGAAAGACGACGCGAGAAGAACTGACTTGCGTCATCCGGAGTGACTGCGGCGCGACCGGGAGAAGACGAGCGGCGCTTCATGTCACCGTCATCTGAAAAGGTCAAAAGTTGTTCATCAGACTTCATCCTCAACAGAAGCCACGAGAGACTGTTTGCAACTACGCTCAATCGGGCCAACGTCTGTGTGTGTGTGTGTGTGTGTGTGTGCGCGTGCACCCCATCCAACTGGCCGAGCAGGAATTGGAATCCAGTTTCTGATGACGCCACTTAGTTGCATTCAAAGTGTGTTGTCGGTGTCTTTTTGAGTGATGAGCCGAGTTGTGGTGGCCTGTCGGTGGCAACCCGACAGGCCCCTCCCCCCCAAAAACGACACTTCAACCCGAGGCCCGAGATAATACCCGAAAATGCCCACTAAAAATCCCTTTGTGGAGGCGGGAATGACGACTGCTCTTCAGTCAGTAGAATTCGCGACGGGACGAGATTTCCCTAAAATGACGGAATGGCCGCTTGGGACAGCCACAACTTTTGAACATCCAACAATGGCTTTCCGAAGAAATGGACTCGCCAGATTCGGACTCGCCGGAAGACGACGGTTCAGATCGGCTTAGCGTGACGGCGCGCTGGACTGACTTCCTGTGGCTCTTCTTGTGACTCCTTAGCAACTCCAACTCGACGCACAGCTCGTCGTTTTTGTCCCGCAGCTCCTGAACACATCACGAAAGGTCACTCGGGTCCGCAAGGACGCGCTCGTCGTGCCGCGGGAAGTAAACGTGCACTTCTTTTCTTACTCTGCACTGGCGCTCGGAGTCTTGCAGGAGTCGTGCGAATTGGTCTTCGGGGTTGAGAGCCGCGCCGACGTCGTCCAAGCCGCCAAACTGCCAATCGGAGGGAGAGCAGATGAAAGGTCATCCGGGCGAGTCCTCCTCCATCTTTGATGAGAGGACACCCGATACCGCGGGTGAGTCTCATTTACTTATTGGCAACCTCACTGTCACGTTTACCAGGAGGGACAAAGAGGCCGTGTCCAAATTCAGAGGCTTCGTCCTCCGAAGGGCCGCATGACGACGTCTTATTTTATCTTCCCCTTAACATAACAACATACTCATGTAACCCAATTGACAAGCACATGCCAGCAGATGGTGACGTTGTGTCACATTGGATTGGCGATCAGCACGGTTTTGGAGTTGAAGACCACGATTAGGTGCCTTATGTCGCACTGCACAGTTCGCCGTCCTTGACGACACCCCCTTTCTCTATTTTGGCAACGTTATTTATTTATCGCGTCACCTTGTGGTGCAGCAGCTGCTTCAAGTCGGCTCGCAGACCTTGGGCTCCGTTTTCTGCCTCGCTCAGCCTGTGCTTTAGGTCCCCAAGCTCCTCCTGCAGATGAGCCTTCTCCTGAGCAGAACAAGAACAATAATGATCAATTTGGATTTTGAAGGATCCCGAACAAGAACTTGTGGGGGCACTTCTAAGTGACTTGTAGAGAAAATGAATTTTCTCTTCACTTAAGTGGCAGCGTATCGGAATCCCGGGTGGAATTTTGGCTCTCGATACAAACCGGAAAATAAAATAAAAATAGACCAAACCTCATAGCTGGAAAACCTCAATTTGTAGCTCACCGCTCACACCTTTTTTTAAAAACTCAATGACTGACATACCTGCGCGGCAGCAGCAAGCTCCTCCCGTAGCTCCGCCTCCCGCACCTCGAGCACGCTCAGTTGCTGTCCCAGTTCTCGGCGTTCCTGTTCCAGCTGTTGCGCAGCAGCATCGCTCTCCTGCTCGGCTTGGCCGCGCTGTGCCGTCAGACGCTCCCGAAAGTCCTGCTCCAGCTCTCTGCCAATCGCAGAGCAACGTGAAGCACGTGTGACCAATAACGCTGCGGCGGTGCGACTTGCATTTTTCTTCACCTGATCCTGGTCCGGCCGAGTGCCTCCGTGCCTGCGAGTCGCTCGTCCGCCTCGCGCAGCAACTGCAGGTTCCTGCGTTCGGCCCGGTCCAGGTCGGCTTTGGCCTTGTCGCGCTCGCCGCGCGCCTGCTCCCAACACTCCCTGAAAGCACACGTTGCGGCCGTGACCGCCGCGTCGGCGAAGGCCGCTAGGATGGGGACCAGGCTGACCGACTGACCGTAGGTGCTGGATTTCATTCTTGTAGCTGATGAGTGCCACGCGGTGGATTCCGTTGCCGCTGCCCAGGAGTTCGTTGTCGAGGGCCAGCGTCAGCTCACACAAACTCACGCGCTCCTCCGCAGGGAAGTCCAGCGTCTGCGCAAACAAATCGCATTACTCCTCCGACCTCAGCCAAGGAAAATGGAGAATTGCACATTTCCCACTGTTCAAAGTGCCACCGTCCATTTGCAGCTGATCCCGATTAAGGAATTCTTGTCAAGGGTTTAATAATCAGGCTTGAGATTTTCCTTCCTTTCTCACCATCTTGACCTTAACGTAGGAGTTGAATTTTGTTCTGGGTCCACCCAAGTAAATCACTGGAATGAATGAGAATGCCACGAATGCACTCCAGACTGTCCTTAAAATCAAAACTAAAACTCTGGGATATTGTACTCGATCATAACACAGTGGAACAACCTAATTCCATCCAATGTAAAGAATTCAACCGTTTGAATGCCTTCGTTCAATTTGTTGTTGCTGCTCCTGCTGTGCTCAACTTGGCCACTGGGAGGCAGCATAACAGACACAAGCCAGGCTGAATTTAGACTCCTCCTGCTAATCTACTTCAACTCACCGATAGGAGTCACTTCTCACTGAGGATGAAGAAGATATGCTCAGACCTCAAGTTTGCTCTCACAAGTCCAATTAAAAAAAAAGAAAAGAAGAAAGAAAGAAATTGCCCGAATGAACTTTGGCTCGCATCTTGACAAAAGTCCAAAGCGGGGTCACTCGTGTGTCATGGCAGCACTGCGGATAGCGCACGGTGAGGGCGTCCGGACTGACCTGCAAGATGTCACGAGCGTCGCGGACGCCCTCGTCGGTCCAAAGAGCGACCAATCTCTCGGGACTGGTGCAACCCGAGCCGTCATCCAGCCGGCTGAGGACTTTAGGATCTGGCGTGGCCGTCAACAGCGACGACGAGGTACGGTGCGCCAAGTGATCCTCCGGCCGCGACCCGACCTCCGGCGCTGCCGGCGTCTGCATGCGGAAGACGGCGGTCAGAAAACACCACCGCACGTTTCACTTCACACTCGTCTACACTGAGACAAGCACGTGATTAACGACAGATTAACGACATGTCCCTCTACCCGCCTGGTGTCATGTGACCCGGATTAAGAGGATTGGCCGTCAGGTCAGCTGACATGAGCGGAAGGAGGTGCAGGTCCTGGTGAACCTTTTATTTTTTTTTTAAAAAGCGCAGCCCGCCATGACGCAAGGGTTCGTTTGAGCAGCCGCCCGTCCACCTGCCGAGCCTGTGCACTCCCCCTGCCCCGCCCACTCCATCGCCCGGTGGACTGACAGCTGTGGCCCTGGGCTGTGATTGGATGACGGTTTTCAGGTGTGCCGAGGAAACTAAGCCCTCGCATTTCTCGGAGGATGGCGTCTCATCTAGAATGAATTTCGTTCCAACTGACTCGTATGTTATTTTGACTTTCCTTCATCGTTGTTTGACTTGAAGCCAACTGAAAGCTGTCAATTGCGATGCGATGTCAAACTGAGTGTACAATACGGCGCTCGCCCCTGCCACAGTCCAGAACCGAGTTCTCAATCTGATCCGAGGATGTGCGACCGACTGACCCTGTGCGGTGTAGAGCGGCAGATGGGGGAGGAGCCGCACAGAAGGTTCTGGAAGCGCGCAAGTGTGACCTGCTCCGAGTTGTCGTGCACCTGCAGGGTTCAAAGGTTAGCATAGCATTAGCCAGGAGCGTTCCCGCGTCTGCCGGTGGGCGCAGCCTGACCTGAGTGCCCGGCTCTCGACCAATCAGGTGATCACACCCCGACTCCTCCCCTTCTTCCTCTGAAGCTGCGGGACCGGAACACATTGGCAAGGTGAGCATGTTGAGTTCTTTGAGGCTACCGCATGCACGTGACACATAAGTAGAAATGTCCACATACGTTTAGGTGACCATTGATCGGAGTTTGCGGACATTTCGGCTTTTCTACGTGAAGCGTTTCACAGACCGCCGGCCGAAACCTTGACTGTTATTTGAGCCCAGTGATTTTTTTTTTTCTCTTTTGTGTCCAGATGGAAATAATAACTGGAATCAAAACCCCCTAAATTCAGTCTTCTGGGGCTCATTTGTGTCATCTGTCATCCATTAATTTGTGGTCAATGACTCGAAATGAACAAAAGGACATTTTGACCCATCACTGCTCCACCGGAAGTGAAAAGGGAAGAAAATGAGAAACACCTTTTGGCTGAAAGTTTGCCGAGGAGCCGCGCTTGGGACTTGCCGCCTCCTCATCCGACTTCAAGCTCTGCGGACAAAAAAACGGAGCACGTTCACGACGCCTTCTTCATTGCGTCACGTGTTCGTTGTCACGTGCTCGTCACATGTCGATCGTCATGGGTTCATCGCACGTTCATCCACCCGTTCGAAGAATACGTCAAAGGTCGGTCACATGTTCGACACGCGTTCATCTGCCCATCGGAAGAACGAGCGGCGAAGCGGTGCGGGAATTCCTCTTTGTGTCCTTAGAAAGGGAACGTTTACTTTGAACGCGAGTGAATTCATCCGTGTCGCATTGTGTGTGACTGCGTGTGATTACTGGGGAGCTTGACGTGATGGAGCGGCTTGGTGGGAAAAAGACGAGCAGTGCGCTCGTTTGCGGAGGTCCTAACTTCAGACCCAATTTGTTTCTTTGGATGCGCCGGCGTTCTGCTGCTGTTGTGTTGACGAAAATCACGCCGGAGCTCAAGAACGCGCCCAATATGCTGGCAAAAAAAAATGCTCCCGTTTTGCCAGCTGCTCAAAATTGCATCCGGTTGCATGGAATGAGAGCTGATGAAACCACTTTGGATTCTTTGCATTTTTGAGGAGTTTCAAAGATGTTTCGGGTACTCGTTAGGAATCTTGGAACATTTTTCGAACTTTGAAACACCGCACACTCAACACAGTTGAGCGATTGAAGCGATACTTGAGAAAACGTGGCATTGCGTCACTTTGGAGCGGCGGTTTCGAGGAAGTTTTTGAGCAGCGCAAGCTTCTTTGCCACTCCGGCAGGAATAAGTTGTCCAAAGAGCGGAATGCCGTGCCCATCCCAAAGCCTTTTTTTGGGCGAATCAGCGCGGAAAGCCAAACATCTGCAGCGCAACTTGAGGAATGCGACGTGTGGAATGTCAGAGGGCCGAACACGAAAGCTGCAAGCTTTGATTTGAAGCCAAGCAAAAAGGAGGCGTGAACCGCCGGCGCTGACCGTCCCGTTTCCTGTACGTCGTGAGGAGAAGCGGCTCAGAAAATGGAGGACTTCTGTTGTTACAGAATTGTTTCATCAAGCACAAAGTGCTATTTTTCTTCATTCAAAAGAACGTTATAAACAAAAATTTCGGGGGGAGGGCTGAATGGCATTTGAATTCATTTCAGTGGGGAAATGATTTGAGATACAAGCAAGCTGACGGAATGAATTCATCTCGCATCTCAAGGCACCGCCATGTTGTGTTGAACTGCAACAAACATACGTAACCTGCTGTGTGTGTGTGTGTGTGTGTGTGTCTTGTCATGACAACGCCTCACCTCCACACTGTCCAGAGAGGCGGCTCGGCGGACTTTGGACCCGCGGAGACCCGTCGGCGAGGTCCGGGCGCCGTCGCTGCCGGGCGCCGGCGAGCCGGCCGACGGTTGCGACGGCGTCACGTCGGGACGCGAGCGGCGGCCATAACGTTTTTTGCCCTTGGTGAACTTTGGCTTCACTTCGTCGACGACAACTGCACGCAAACGCGCAGCACCGACAGACGCGCGCGCAGAAGGTCAGCGAAGCCGTGACGTGACACGCGGCGATTGGCGTTAGCGCTCCTCACATGGCTGCAGGTAACTGCTGTCGTCGTCGGACGTCAAGTCCAGCGAGCGAGACAAAACCTCCACAAAGTTGTCTTTGAACGCTTCAAAGTCCACCTGCGGGTCCAAGACACACGTCGCTCCCTGTCAGCACCCCTCACAGGACCACAAGTTCAATGATTCATTGACAAACATTTTGATCAGCGATTCAGTTTCCGGTTGCCCAAATCTTCGCCATTTCAGCCTCTCGATATTCTCCAATTTTGTCGTCCTTTATGAAAGCAGATTGATGTTTTTTCACACACGCAGACAATTTGCAAATATGTTTTTGGAATGACAGTAAATCTTCCATAGAAGCCTTTTTTTTTTCTCCAAATAAATCATTTGCAAACATCTGCTTGGGCTTTGGAAAACAAGCATCAACATTTCTGCCAGCTGCGAGCCTTGAGGTGGCCGTGAAGCCTTTGACGTGAGGTCACGAGCGTTGGTGTGCTGTGAGCGCACCTTGCCGTAGGCCCCGCCTCCTCCTCCCAGCAGCGAGTCCAGCATGAGCGGCAGGTGAGCGTCCAGATGCAACTTCCTGCACAGCGCCGTCACTTCCTGCGGCCCCAGGAAGCCCGAGGACGCCGTGTCGCAGCTGTCGAACTCCGCCTTCAGCTGGGCCACGTAGACGCTTTGCTCCGCCTCCTCCATGCCGCCGCATCTCGCTGGCATGCGATGAGAGCAGATGACGCAATGTGAGGCCATTGGGCTACGGGTTGTGATCATCTGGCCCGAAATGCTCCGTCCTCCACTTCCTCTTTCAAAGCCCAAATTATCCAAGTTAATTCAATTTTAAAACATTTCAAATCCTCAGTGGTGCCAAACTGCTTATATCTGATGTACATCTCTCATGAAGGACAATTCAATACAAATCTTGACACTTGGGGTGCAATACAATTTTAGGGATCTAATCATTTTAAAATTTAACAACTCAATTTGGTCAAATCAAAACCTAGTTTCCGAGTCGAATCGTTTTTTTGGGTTGATTTTGTTTTTTTCCACAGCTAACCACAAATTGTCGATTATCCAAACTACTTGTCGTGTTGCGCTCCAGACCAGGCCGGGCTATCCGAGACCAAGACTTGGCCAGATCCAAAACTCAATAAGATCAAAATGTAACTGAACACTGAGTGATGAATGTCTCATCAATTGGTTTCATGGTTGTGCTATTCTAAAAATTCCTGACAGTTGCGTTGAATGCAATTCAAAAGAAAAAAGTGGTCTTTTTCCTGATTTCCCAATGAAGAATGCGTGTATGTGTGTGTGTGTGTGTGTGTGCGTGTGTGAGGGAGAGAGAGTGAGAGAGGCTGATGCTCTCCATGGTAACGAGCCGCACGCGGCGGGAACAAAAGAAACTCTACAAACGAAAGAAAAAAAGCCTTCCAAAAAGTCTAGAAAACAGACAACATTGGACACGTTTAAAATTGGGCCGAGTTTAAGTGTCGTCCTCCACTCAAGTGTCAGCATCACGAGTTAGCCATTTGTTGAGATAGGAAACGAATTAGTCATCGAGCTCGGTAATAAGTTAGATGATGCGTCTTACCGCAGTTAATTTGGCTTGTTTTTCATGCTTCTGTTTCATCCGTGCTTGTCTTTTTTGCTCGTCCACTGGCGGAGCCAGCCAATTGTCCTCGAAGAGCGAATGCTACTTCCGGTCACTTACCAAAATAAAGCCAATAGGCTCAACTCATAGCAGCGCTAAACAACAGTAGCCCACAAATTGGACCTTGCTATCAATTCGTATAAGAAAATATAGAACAACAAAAAAGACAACAACATTTCAAGTACCATTCGTCTTATTTGTCATCTTTAAACAATACTTTTATTCTGAATCAATTTATGGCACCCAGCGAGCATGGTGCAGTACAGATTTGAACCACTTGGTAGCGCTAGGCAACGCAGAAGAGAGGAGTTTTTTTCACACATAAGTGACGAGTACCGGGATTGCTGGGGATCCCGTGACGTCATATTGATGAGAACAGCAATTGCTGACGCTGCATTCTCGTTTTTCTTGTAATATCTTTTTTTAATTCACTTGAATATCATTCATCTGCCAATTACTTTATAAAATCAATACAAAATTGTCCATAATATTCTAGTGTTAAAATATTTATTTTGCCAATGTTTTTGTACTTGATTTACAATCAATAAACTGAATAACTATTTGGCATGAATACAAAATGAAGAAATACATGAAAAATTAAATTCACCCCCCCCCCCAAAAAAGTCATTTTCCCCTCCCTTTGAATTCCTTGTAATTAATTTACTGTGATTCAATTGTCAATGAATTAATGAAATTATTTACCGTCATAATATTCTTGCTCGTATTTTGTTTTGGTGTTTAATTTTGTCCAACTTCCAACATTCCTCAAATGCACCATGACGCCGAACGTCTCGACGGCTCGTCACCGTGTCGTCACGCGTTGGACCCGGAAGTTAGAGTCACCGTGGAAACATGAGAGGAGAACGTCAAATGAAAACACAACTCTCCCGCCTAATGGAACCGAACCGCTGCGTACAAAGCCGCAGGGCGGCAGGCGGGTTCTGAGTTCTGACAGCACAGCTGACCCCTCCAGACACCCCGAACAACAACAACACCACCACCACCCGAGGTGAGTCCGACAAGAGCACTGACTGTTTAAGATTCTCGAGGCGCTCTACACCGAACCCAAGTTGATTCTACCTTCTTTAGTTCTACTACTATTTGGACCTGTTCAACTTCAATTTGGACACCCAGTACATTTGCAACGTGCTCTGGCTGAATTTGAACTTGTTGAAGTTGAACGTGGGCTCATTGAATTTGGACCAGTTCTAGTGAATTGGACATGACCTTGCTTTAGTTGAGGTTGCACGTCTTCTGGTTGGTTTTGGATCAGGTCTAGTTGAGTGTCTCATGTGTTTGTACAGTTAGGGCCTGTTCTGGTTGGAGCACCATTGTACCATATTCCTGTTGAATTTGTGGAATTGAACACTGTTGATTAGAGACGTGATGTTGGAAGTCAGTGGACGCGTTCTTATCGAACGCCGACGGCAGTCTGCTGAGAAAAAGAGAGACGAGCGGTTCCGTGTGGGAAAAGTTCCTCTCGACAGACACATGAAAGGGTTCCATGTGAAAGGAGTTGCTGGTGTTTGCGACATGGAAGAAAAGGCTTTATTTGATCACAAAGAGAAGAAAGTCTATTTTCAGTAAGTGCATCATTTTGGATGGATCAGTCGTTCTTCTCTCAGCGGGTGCAGTTGATGGTAAGCACGCTGCAAACTTCTTATTGACAGTGCACGTGTCTAACATCAAAGTCCAGTTGCAATGACCAACAACGACAATAATTCTGAAGCATATTGAGACTCAATTTTTATGCGACTACTACCTGAAATGAATGTGAATGACCCTGACAATGAGGCCAAATGCAGAAGTTCCACTTTCACTTCAGCTGTCTACAATTCCTGACCATGCTTTCTCGGATGTCACTTCCCGGATCTGATGCAGAAATAATATGGGCCCAGCCTGGAACCGATGTGGAACTGGTCTAGAACTGGTCAAGAACTGTTCTGAAAACGCCCGGAATCTGTAAGAATATTTTTGGCTCCTCATTTTGGAGCAATTGAGAAGTTGAGCATATGGCGAAGCCTGTGATGACGACCTCATCAATGACCTCGTCACCCCCTCACTTCCTGAAATGTGAGTGACATGTTCAAGCATGCGTGAAAGATGATGACATTTGTTAATCATCCATCTTTCCATTGTCTATAGCCCTTCTCCTCATGAGGGTGGCGGGCGCGCCGGAGCCTTTTCCAGCTGAATTGGGGCGAGAGGCAGGGCACACCCTGGACTGGTCACCAGTTAATCGCAAGGCACATACAGACCAGCAATCTCTCCCAGTCACATGACGAACTCGGCACAAGTCAGAGTGTTTAACCAAGCATAACGTGGATGATTTTAGAATGTGTGTGAGTAGCTGGAAAAAACCCACTCCAGCGCCAGGAGAAAATGCAAACTGCACACGGCAAGGTGGGAGATGAGAGCAAGCCCTGAAAGTCAGAAATGTGAGCCAAACATGTGAACCGCTCAACCAATGCGCCGGAACATAGGGACATCATTTGATTCAAGTGAAATCTGAACTCCTACAGCCCGGAATGCCTCTCAAATATGCTCTTTAGTGATTGGTGGCCCCGCCTTGTGAAAGGACACGGTAAACTACAGGCACCAAGTGAGCAGCGTGACAC
The DNA here is from genome assembly GCF_054856545.1 of Hippocampus guttulatus. Classification (NCBI taxonomy): domain Eukaryota; kingdom Metazoa; phylum Chordata; class Actinopteri; order Syngnathiformes; family Syngnathidae; genus Hippocampus; species Hippocampus guttulatus. Next base: position 1,710,452 of record NC_141270.1, read on the forward strand.
CACGGCCAGGGGCGTGGCCAGGGGTGCTCGAGTGCAGGTGTATTCGTGGAATGCTCAGGAATTAGCATCTGCCCCCCCCCCCTCCCCCACCCACGCTGACTGCTAAGATGCCTTGTGACATATGTCAGCGTCGCTCACTCTGCACCGGCCGCAAGGACAGACGGCGAGCCCCGCCATTGGCTACCAGGCGGCCCCGAGGAAAAGAGGCGGGGTCAGGCTGATTGATAAAGCAGGAAGAGGCGGTGCCCAGTCATCACACAACAAGTGAGAGAAGAGGAATAGCCGCCACCACTGTGTTGCTATGGTAACGCAGAGGACATGACAGCAGAGGACACACAGGTAAGCTAACGGCTCCACTCGCGGCGACATCATGACTACCTCAGCTGCCTGTTTGTGTGTGTGTGTGTGTGTGTGTGTGTGTGTGTGAGTGCGTGCGGGCACATACGAGTGAGAGACAGAGTATGTGCACCTTTGCATAAATGTGTGTGTGTGTGTGCATTTGTGTGAGTGTGCGAGAGAATTTGTGAGAGGTAATCCTATTAGCCTTCTATTTGTGTTCCGCAAAAGTCGCACTAAGTGTCTTCTTATCTGTGTGTGTGTGTGTGTGTGTGTGAGTGTGTGAGAGTTGAAGTGTAGGTTGACTTGCAAGAACTTAGAATTAGTGACATGCAACAAACAGGTGTCTTGTTTCTGACTGGTGCAGCAGCACTTTGAGCATTGATTGACAGGCGATGTCAGCCGGGTGGGTGGGGCTTCAGTGGGTTTCTTCAGAAAGCGATCACGCTGCGTGACTTGAGTGACGAACATGTGAAATTGACTTTTCAACGTCGTGTTCATCTTTTCCTCCCGAAGGCATCCTCTACTCTGTCTGTGAGACGGGCGACGCCAGCTCGGTGCATGCTGGGAAGATTTGATACGATATGAAAATCAATACAAGCGTTGCGCACCAGAAGCCATAGAACAGACGTGTCACTTTGCGATGTCGTCCTTCCCTATCTAATGAGAACGTTTCTTCTTCTTCTGCAGCTTGACACAATGACAACGGAACATTCCCGGTGCTCCAGTGACACCGCAGACTCTCTTCCAAGCCTTTAGCCTTTGATTGCGGACCAGGTGGTCCAGAACCGTCAGCAAAGGTCTTCAGAGAAAAAAAGGAGCCTGGGGCATTTGAGGTGTTAAAATGTCCCAGTCGGGAAAAGTTCTGCACCTGTATGTTGAGGTGCGGTCTGCGGGTGAAGAAGAAGGAAGGGTTCCAGGGATCGGAGATGATGGAAGGGGTCACCTGATCCTTCAGTGTCCGGATGTTCTCCCTCAGTCTCAAAGGAGCTCCGTCCTTTCCAGCCCCAACCGAAGTCCGGACCATTCCCCACGTACCCACCGCCGAATGCCAGGTGGGCTCCAGAGCTCCTCTCCCTCCATCTCGTCCGCCAGGCACTCGGTTAGCCCGCAGGGCCGACATCCGGACAGCCTGGATTCGTCTGCTTACTTTCACCAGGAGGAGATGCTACCCGACGCGTTTGAGGACTTGCTTCAGGTCCTTACATGCGCAACCACCAGTCAAGGACATCAGTACTCGGGAGCTCTTGCCCCGTCGTCCGATGCGTACCCCTATCAAAGGCGGAAGCTTACCGACCCTCCGTCAGCGTTCGGGCGCATAAATGAACCTTCGACACCCACTTTCCACCGCCGGTCCTGCGATGTCCAAGGGTCGGGCGCTCAGGAGAGGAAATCGTCTGTGGTGACCTTCGGGTATATTGAGAAAGCCAATGTTCATATGACGGGTGACCGCCGACCGAGCGATCCGTTAGGATCCGGCAGCCGGGTCGGACGGGCTGAACCCTGCCCGGTTCACCATCGCCCCTCTACCAATCCGGGCTCTCCTTTCCTGCACAGAGATGCGATCGCTCGAGATGCCACCTACCGCGCCCTGGAAGAGTTTGGCTCACCGGAATTGCGGCGGCGCTTTGCAGGTCGCGGCAACGAGAACTACAACCCGACCTTGCCGCGAAACCACAAGTGGCCAACTTGCCGTTCATGGGCGGGGTCGCCGATCCTGCCCCACGGTACCCTCACTTTGCCATCCGGCGCTCGGCTCAGAGACCTCGATAGGGGAGGCTGTCAGAACTCCCCCGACGGGTCGGGGAGAAGCTCCGAGTCCAATCGGCTGCGTGCGCACCCCGGGTTCTCCCCCCACACAGCGGCTCGGACATCGGCGGATCATTCTCACGGCGCTCTCCAGATCCAGCAGTCTTCTTGGTCGGGGGACCAAAGTCCCAGACTGTCCGGCAGATTTCAACCACCTTTACCAGCTGGACGGCCTACGGATATCCAGCACGGTGTCCCGAGCAGCAGAGCAAATGGTGTGCGAAGCTCCTCCCCGTTTTCCAATGTTGACACTTTTTGGGGACATCAAAGTCCCTCTCCAACGCCTTCCCCGTCGGAGTCTTTGAGGTCACTCAGTCCAAGCGTCGGAGAGTCATTGCTTCAAAAACCCCAACCGCTTTCCGATCTTTATGAGGACCCCTCCTTGGATCCGCTGCGGGAAAACGAACCGAAGCCACAGTGGAAGCCGGACAAAACCAAACTTCAAGTGGAACCGGAAAGCGTCTCGCATGCCTTGAGCAGGAAAGGACCCCGCTCACCTGCGGCTTCTCATTTGCATGTCTTAACCCCACGCCCGGAGCAGAATTCAAACTCCGCTCAGCATCCGCCCCTCCCGCACCATCGCCACCGAGCGGCGCTCTCGACTGGAGAGCGCAGAGCTTCAGGCTGGGAGCCCAAGCGGCGCGATCGCTCACACAGCCCCGACGCCTCTAGTGGACTCGCCTCCTGGCAAACAGTCGAAGCTTCATCCTCCTCACGGAAAGAGCTCAAGAAGACCAGTCCAGTCCAAGACAGGCTGCAAGTCTGTCAGCAAAAGTCCCGGCGCTTTGCTGCAAGACCCAACGAAAAGAGTTTCCGAAAGCAAGGTGAAGACGAGGCAAGACGGGATCATTGCGCACCCGTCGGGCATTTGTCCGCGACTCGGCAGGAAAATGTTCAGGATCTCAACAAGGTTGTCGGGACGTCCTCGCGGAGCTCCAGCGGGCTGACGGGAAGCTTGGGTGAAGGAAGCGTGTCTCCTGAAAGCTGGAGCCGGTCTAGCTGCGATCTAGGCTCTGGGATCCAGGTCGGAGTTTGCTCACCTTTGACCCCCGTGCACGGAAATCTCATGTTTGCCGTGTTGAGCTAGCCAATGACAAAAAGAGAAACACAACACACGAGCTAATTTTAGGTTTGAATATTTTTGATCGCCACGGTTTATTAACAGCACACCTATGTTGACTATTTTCAGTCAGGCCAAAGTTCAGACGTGAGTCTGCCTTCGAGATCACAGAAAATCGCCCAGGCCAAGTGGAACTTCCTGTTTGGAGCACAGAGCCAGGAAGACAGCAGCAATAAAGGTCACATGTTTACACACATACACACACAAAACCAGCCTAATTTACATATGATTTGCATACTATAGCGGTGTGCTGCTGCTGGTTGAAGTCCCATTTATGAAACTTCAATGTTTTAAAGCCAATTAGCTCAAGCTTAGGAATGCTATTGTTAGCTTAGTTACCGACACCTGTTCACAGATATAAAATATGTGACGTCAAAAATGTTCCTATCTAACATATGTCCAAAAAAAACCCCGCAAAACATTCAACACTTGTGACATGTAACATTTCATACGGGCTGCTTTTCGTCTTGAGTTCAGGCAGTCCTCGGCCCGCTGCGTCCTCGCTGAGCCCCGCCCCCGCCAAGACGCCCAATCAGAGGCGGGGTGGGAGGGCCGTCCAGCCTCAAAGGTCATCTCATCACCAAAAAGTTCGGCAGATCGAGGTGGAACTGCTCACCTCCGACCCGGGAGACTCGGCCCCCGAGACGGGCGTGGTTCGGCGCAGCGTCAAATATTCCGAGACGGACCTGGACCACGTGCCGCTGCGCTGCTACCGAGAAACTGACCTGGACGAGGTGACGTGTCTGCCGCGTCTGCATCAAAATCAAAATAAACATCATCATCGATTTTGCTCACAAATTAGACATCCTCTGCCTCTTGTAAGCGCGGTGACAGGGCTGATATGGCGGAGTTTGTATCGGCACAGGTGATGCGGGCGGAGGCGGCCGAGGAGGATCCCGACGAGGCTTTGCCGAGGGCCTGTCGGAGTGAGGGAGGGCCGATGGAGGAGGAGGACGAGGAGGAGGATGGCCTGGCGAACCGGCCGAGCGCCCGCGTGCGGGGAGAGCGCCAGAGGCAGAAGGCCGCCTCCCACCATGACAGTGGCTTCAGTCTATTGCTGAAGGGGTGAGAGGTCATATCAGTGATAGATCATACCTGATGATGAAAGTGTACCGATGATCTCGATGACGCTCTCTCGCTCTCTCTGTCCGGGGCGGCGCGCTCAAAACGTGAACCCAAACGAACCCGGAAAGCTGGAGATAGTGAGTTGGTGATTTTGTAGTGCGGTCAGATTTAGGAGGGACTATAGACCGCAGAATGCTCTCAACGTATCCCGCTGTGCATCTCAAACAAGGATGCTATCAAATATATCCCATCGGGCTTTACGGCGATACAGCAGCATGATTTTCCGTTCGTGGGTATGAGACAAATGCATGACTCGTGGCCAGAAATCTCTTTCAGATTAGGGAGGACGCGAGCTTTGAACACTACAATGGATTTAGAAATGAACTTATTTATTCAATACGGTTTTTCTTACGGAAGGTCCCGCCCCCTGACATCGGGCAATGGCATTCACGGCACTTGAGTCGGGTCCCAAAGTCAATTTTAGTCTGACTGATGACTCAACCAAAAACGCTCTCGTCTTTCTGTATGGTGTGAGGGTTGCTTTCCGAAACCTCCTACCATGCATGCATGGAAATTCGCCAAACTGTGACCATTTATTTATTTTACCATTGGTGTATATCTTAAAGCTTAATGTGTGCAACATCAATACAAAATATGCACGTGAGGTACAAGACTTATTTTTTCCCCACCGCTGTAGTATCCGTGACTTTGCGCATGGACAGTACGGTCGGAAAGGCGGAGCCTGGCCCGGTGAGTGACGTGGGAGTCGGCCAATGGCAACGTAGAGTTGGCGCTTGTCACCTCAGGACAGTGACCGTGCATCTCGTGTAGGAATGTAGTCGATGAGCACGATACCCAAAGGGCCATATATAATGAGGACGATTCCGAACACGGGCAAAGCCGTCCGACGCTGACGCGGTCTTCCCGTTCAGGACGTCGGAGGTGAAAGGCCCGTCGGCGGCGGGCGCCGGCGTCCCCCTCCGGCCGTCCGACAGCCACCTGGATTCTTTCAGTCGCCATTTTGAAAGCATTATGGAGGGCCACCGGGCCAAAGGAACCTCCTTCAGCAGCCTGGACAGCGTCGACCTGCTCACCTCGGGATCCACGTCCGTCTTCACCTTTGACCTGCCCACGCTCACCCCTGAAATCCAGGTTGGTGCACCCTCTCCTCCCTTTTTCGCTTTTGCTCGCTGGGGACTCTTGGCTCTTCCGATTGCTTTTTGCTCATGTTGTCTGTTTGCAACAGTTCCTTCTTCTGGCGTTGGTTGCTTTTCAAATCATTTCTGGCCGCCGGTTGCAGAGTCAGATCTGCGAGAGCGCCAAGAACATCATCCAGCTGAGCTTCGCCCCTTTGTCAAAGGCGGGCGAGCCCGCCGCCCGCTCGGAAGTCTCCTTGCGAGCGTGCTCCGAGGACGACGGCTCCGAGGCGAAAGAGCCGTTGCGGCGCTCCATCCTCAAAGACGGCTTCCGCAAAACCAGCTCGGCGCCGTCGCTCCACGCGGCTGCCAGGTGAGTCTTGAACATTATTTGCGACGTTATTAGTGCCTCACGTCAAACTCGCGTCAAGGTGCGTCGGCCGCGTGTACAGCAGACGGCTCAAGTGCAATTGTGGTCAAATGATGAGTTTAATCATCGTTTAAGCTCATTTTCATCCAAGAAAAGTCGCGTGAAGGAGGTCAACGCGTTATTACGTTATTGTTCAGCGACGACAATGAACTCCAAGCTCAGTTAAAGCTGCAAGCAAGAGAAAAACATCTGCTCGCAGTCCTTTTTTTTCCGAGGCCAGTCCTCGAAACGATCGTCGGTAATCGCAGCATCGATCCACTTTTTGCGCACCCACTTCACATCGGCTTTGAATGCTATGCTCGGGGTTCGCCAAAGTCGGGCTGTGTAAAAAAGGAAAAAAAAGCGAGAGAAAAATGGACAAGGCAACTTCTTGTTCACTTTCAGGCAAGGCCTCCAGACTTTTTGTATCTCCTCCTCACTTGATGGGCACATGAGCACAAATTGGTGTCCACTGGTCAAAATGGTGTTCAGGTGGATTCTTTTTTTTTTTTAATATTCAAACTTTCCAGAGGGCAGGAGTGACTTGTAGTGGACGCCCACACAAGAGTGCGTTTGGGGCATGATTTTGACCCCCCCGCCCCCCCCCCCGAAACCCCAAAGGCCATTCATTTGTTTGAGGAGTCTCGAACCTGCTGCATTAACAGCTCTCAACCACCTGATGGCACCAGATGTGAAACGTATTTTGCATGGGTCTTTTCTCGAGCAGCAAAAAAAAAAAAACACAGCCAATGACTCCAAATGAAAGGAGAGTGACACGTACTGCTGCCCCTCGTTGAAATCTAATGCTTGTGAGAAGATGAAGGCGGCATCCCTGCCGGTGGGCCACACCCCCCTGGAGCCAGATGAACTTGAGGAGGAAATTCCAGATGGAAAACTCCCCCACGTCGGCTCTCCCGTGACCCGTGTAGCGGAATGCTTAGCAGACGTCGGCAAGAACGAGATGCGATGGAGGAGCGGAGGGGAACAAACGCTTGTTGTTGTTCTCGATGATGTCAATTACCTGCTGCGCCGACGACTTCCGGCAAGCGCGCAAAGAAGCAACTGCAGGAAGGCCGAGAGGACAAACGGGGGAGGAAGATCTTCCCCTCCCACTGACGCCCGGCACCCGCTCCACAACCTCAGCCGGGCCGCTCCGAGAACGAGCGTTGCACGGGAACAGTCGCGAGGACGAGGACGACCAAAGACCAAGGGTGGAAAAGAAAAAGTAGAATCAGCAAAAGGACAAGCGGACAAAAAGCCGAAAGGGCAAAAAGCAGGAGAAGCTGTTGTGATGGCCGCGGTTGCCATGGATAGGGATGAGATCCAAGGCCGGGCGTGTTGGCGGGTGCGGCGGCCATGCTGACATGGCACGCTACCTGCTATGCTGGGGGGGCGGGGCTCTGGAGGACGCCTACCTCCATGCCCCGATCGCTGTGTACAGGTCAGACGATGAGGCGCTCGCACTTTTTATTTGGGCCGCTGGCTTTCTTCTTCCTCCCGCTCGCGCCTCTGGCTCAAATTCTTTCGCAGATGGATGACAAAGCTTCCGTCGGGTGCTCTGTCGGTCTGCCTGCCTGTCTTTTGGTCTGTCTACTGTACTGTGGTTTACGCCTTGTATTTCTGCGTGTGACACAAGCAGGTTGCATGGCAGTCATGTGACACTGGCAAGTAGGAGGAGCCATGATGCGCGTTGTGTTACACACTCCACTAGAATGCATCTTTATTGATTTTATGCTTTCCGGAACCTTTAATATAACATAAAAAGAACACCTGCGGTGTTATGTCGGCTGAGCCGCGGCTTTTTGATGATGCTACATCGCGCCAAGCCTGCCGGCGCGTCCTGCTGGATAAAGGGGGGGGGGGGGGGGATGCGCGTGGTGTATTTCCTGTGTGTTGTCTCGACACAATGCTCCGGAGGGCGACAGGAGGACTCGCCGAAGTCAACTTCCTGTTTGACATCCTCCTCCTTTGTGGGCGCAAGAAAGAGGAAGCCTCGCCGCGCAATGTCGCTCCGCTTCGCCCAACGGGGCGGGCGGCCTTCCCTGACTCGTGTCTGCCGACGGCAAGGCGGACAGATTGACCATAATGCAGTGTGCCCTCCGTCGCCTCCATCATCGCATTCTCGCGTCCTTTGTGAACGTGTGACATTCACACTGTGTTGCCATGGCAACCGCACACACTCACCCGCGGACCGAAGAAAGTTTGAAGAACGACGACGACGCACAAAAACGGCAATGGAAAGTGTTCTTTCTTCCTGTCAGGGAGCGCGTGGCCAACCGGCCCCCCGAGCTGCTGTACCCGCAGGCCGACGTGGCGGAGCGACTGGCGCGCGGCGACCACGGGGACGCGCTGGCCAACGGCGCCAAGGCCGACCCGCAGGCCGCGAAACGCCTCGCCGAGCGCCTCTATCGGCTGCAAGGCTTCCGCAAGTCTGATGTGTCGTCGCACCTCGGCAAAAAGTCGGTCTGCATGCGTCTGCGCGGGCGTGGCACAGATGTATTATGTAACACGCGTGCGTGTGTGTCTTGGCAGTAACGACTTCAGTCAGAGGGTGGCGGAAGAATATCTCTGCAACTTTGACTTCAACGGTCTAGCCATCGACCAAGCGCTCAGGTTGGCAGCACACAGAGCCGTCATCCACATTGCAGGCGTCAACCTGTGGCTCGGGGGCCAGAGCCGGCCCGCCGTATCATTTTATGGGGCCCGCGCAGGCCACTTCTTGTTTCTTGCAACACTGACTGTTTAGAGATTACGAATCCCACCTTTCAAATACGTTGGAAAATTCACACACAATCAGAAAGAACGTTCTCGTGCTGCTTCAGAGCTGGTCACTTGAATCGGGTGTGTTGGAGATGGACAACAGGCAGGACAGCGGCCCTTCGGGCCCAATGCTGCACATGCCTGCTTTAAACGATGCATTGAACACATCCTGTGCAGCAACACATGTAGACCAACGATCAGTCACTATGACAAGTGCCATACCAATTAGCTAAGAGAAATGGACTGGACATTTCCATTATTTTCAGTGGGAAGAGATGATTTGAGATGCTAGTCTTTTGAGTTACGAGCGTGGTGACAAAAAGGAATTCAACTCCAGTTTCAGGGCACCACCGAACATCATCATCACACACTCGACATCATCCACATGCCTCATGAACTATCTGCGCGATATAATTCACTAGTGCGTCTCCGTCCGGTGATGTCATCGTAATGATGTCATGATCTTCCTTCCAGAATCTTCCTGAGCAAGTTCACGCTGATGGGAGAAACTCAAGAGCGAGAGCGGGTCCTCGCTCACTTTTCCAGAAGATACGTCGCCTGTAACCCCCGCAGCCACCCTGCCCAAGGTGCGCGGCGCTACACATGCACGCGCATGCACGCACGCACACACCTCATGTTGTTGTTGCTGTTGTTGTCGTCTCTCAGACAGCGTCCACACGCTGACTTGTGCTCTGATGCTGTTGAATGTTGATCTCCATGGAAACGTGAGTGTGACTGACAGCTTGTGCTTGTGGAGAAATGTCGGGAATAAGTGTCCTGACCAACGGGTGCGACTGTCTGTGTGTGTGTGTGTGCGTCTGTGTTTGTGTGCTTGCAGAATGTCGGCAAGAGGATGTCCTGCAGTCAGTTCATCTCCAACCTGGAAGGTCTGAACAATGGAAGAGACTTTCCTAAAGATATGCTGAAGGTGATGGATGCTCTGTCATCCAATTGCAGCACACCAATGGCAATGACACACACACACGCACACAAACTGAGATCTGTTTGTGTATGTGTGTGGATTTACAACAGACAAGAGTTAGTCTTTAGCAACGTGTCCCTAATATTGTGACCCACTGTTGCTACTGAAGAGACAAAACGGAAGGCACACCTGTCACGACAGTGGAGCCCCCCCCCCCCCCACACCCCTCCTGCAATACTTTGCACTTCCAGTGACTTAGCCAACACATCCTGCGTGATTGGCAGCCGAGGGGGCGGGCCACGGCTGGCGTCCGTGCGTGGTGATTGGCTGCAGCTGTTGAGGGAAAATGCGCAGTGAGAGAGAGGAAAGACGTGAGGAGAGCGAGAGAGAGGGTGAGAGAGAGAGTGTCTCTCCCCGCCACTCGAGTCACAGCGCCAGAGGAAGAGGGGGCGGAAGAGCCTTTTCCTGCAGGGGGAAGGAAGAACTTTGTCGTCTTTTTTGACGAGTCCGGGTCCAGACGAACATCGGCCATTTTAGGCAGGGATTGAATGGTCTGCAGAGGGGCGTGGACGGCGACACGTGGCCACGCCTACCTCGCCATCGCCTTCCTGCAAAGGAGCCCGAGTGTGGTCCAACCACCTGAGGGCGCCGCTGCCGCCTCCCAACGACCACCAGAGGGCGACGTTGTGATCCAAGCGCTGGAGCGCGGCCAAACGGCACAACCGCCATCTTGTGGCCATTTTCCCGTGCCACGCGGAAGTCATTGAAGTTTCTCCTTTTCGTTTATTTACTTTCCCCCCATTCGACGGCAGCTGAAGCGACATGATCGGCGTCAACAGCATCCAGTCGGCGAGCCGTCTGCGTTCGCGTTCGTTGGGTTCGGTGCGGAGCGCCCGCGATTCTCGAGACCCGCAATCGTTCCGGCGCTCCAGGACGCCGCGGTCGCGCTCGCTCAAGCCACTGGCCTTTCCCGATCTGCTGGGTCAAACGCAGGAGGAGGCGCCCAGGAACGCCAAGCAAAAGACTGACAAGAAGAAGAAGGTAGAGCAGGAAGAGCATCCATCCATCCATCCATCCATCCATCCGGCCAGCCAATCGAAGGCAGGGCACGCGATGGCCTGCTGGCCAGTCAATGTCAGACTGATCCGACTGGTCGTGGCACATGTAGAGGAAACGTGTTTTGGGAATTTGGGAGTAAAACGCCACTTTGGCAAGAGGACAAAATTCCAGATTAGAGCCCCAATTTTGTCAACAGCGAGCCGGATGTGCATCTCACTTGGGTCAGCAGATCTTGTTTAGGGGACAATTGCAGCGGCGGCGTTCTGGGATGCTCCTTGTGGTGTTTGCTAGCTCACTTGTGTGCTTCAGGGTTCTTACGCGACGATGCAAAAGTTGCGATGTCGACAATCATTTGGCGGCAAATTGACCTCTTAAGAATCAGAATGTTACAGATGGATTTGGTCAGGTTTTGACCGAGAAGCCTCGGGAAAAGTCTCGAATGTTGAAAGCGCGAAGGCGTAGGAACGCTTGGGCTGTGTTTGCTGGTTGGTGGCTGATGCTAAGCTAACTTGCGCGCTATGCGTTTGTTTGCAGTCGTTGTATGCGTCCATCAAGAACGACAAACTCCAGTGGACCATGTGAGTTTCTTAACTCAAGCTTCGTCCAGTCCATGCCGCGCACTGAGGGAGGAGGCATTTTCCTTCATGTTGTCGTTTTCCCCCCAGCGACGAGGAGGAGCTGCGGACGTCCGCGTCGGACTCGGCCGACGGCCGAACGGACTCCGCCTCCCACACGCTGAAGCGAGCGGGGATGGGCCGCAACCAGCTGGCGGCTGCGGCGCAGCGGGCCGACGGCGAGCTGTATAAGAGCGGCTTCCTGGTGCGCAAAGTCCACGCCGACGCAGACGGCAAGAAAAGTACGCACGCGTCTCTTCCTTTCCCGCTCGGCAACTTGCGAATCTCTCCACGGTGACCCGACATACGCGGCGTTGCCAATGCGACTCCCCGCGCGGTGCTTGGGAAGCGGGGAATGAATGGATGAGGGCAGGGGTAATCATTCCTTCTTTCTCGAGTGCTGAGATTTACATTTCTGATGGTATTCAAAATTGCCGCATTACGGTGCTCCTGAGACATTCAAACCAAACCGTCGTTTTCCTTGAGTCGCTCAAATCGTGCGTCCTAATTGCCGTGGGAGAAATCAGACCACTCGATTCGACGGTATGCGCCGCGCCAAGCGAACGCGGCTCACAGACAGATGGCAGCCGACACTTGAACTTCGCCTCTCATCTCATGACTTGACTTTGCGCCTTTGATTTTTCGAACCTTTCAAATGTTTTTGGACGCTCGCAGAAATAAAATGTCCTGTTCGTTACAGCGCACGACGCACTTTGATGCATGCCGCTAGACAAACAAACAAACAATATTTGCCTTCCGCGGCATCATCCTCTCCCTTTGGATGTCAAAAGAGTTTTCGTGGCCCCTGGTGTTTTCTCCGTGTGTGCGCGTTAGATGGCCGAAATGCCTCTTTGAGTATTTCAGGTCGCCGAGCCCGAGCCCGAGCCCTGACCCGCGCACGGACAAGCGCTGCGCAAGGCGGATGGCATCCTCGAGAAAGGCACGTCTAACTTGTGGCCATGCTTTTGTGTGGCAGCGGCGCGGGGCAAACGAGGCTGGAAGTCCTTCTACGCCACCTTGAAGGGTCGCGTGCTCTACCTGCAGAAGGTAACGGAAAAGTGGAGAGCGCCCCCTAGCGGCCTGCTGGTGACGGCTGCAGCTGTCCACTCCTTTTAGAATCGACGGGTAACTTTGACGGATTCATTTTTGCATCGAGGTGACTTTCAAGTTTTTTTTTTTTCGTTCAGCCACCTGCCGGTGACCCCATCTGCGGCCCCTTCTCAAGGATTCTCTTTTATTTCTTCCTCGCCCTCTAATGGGGTTGATATCAGCAGATGTCATTAATATTTGTCTGCTGTGGTCATGTGAAGCCCTTTGAGAGCTTTTGTAATTTAAGCGCTGTAGAAATGAATGTGGTTAGTTGTTGATGGATCAATTGTCTTTTCGAAACACTTAATTGCTTACTAAAACAGCTGTTGATTAATTGTTGCACCTCTAAATCATTCATCGAGGACCAAAATCAACCAAGTCGATCGTGGATTAGAGAAGCACGCCGGCAACTCATCACCGGGAGAATGGACGACCGGATGAGCGGCGGATGAACCGCTTGCGCTGATGTGTGTTTGGCAGGACGAGTACGGCGCCGAGCGCCAGCTGACGGAGGACGACGTGAAGAACGGCGTGTCGCTGCACCACGCGCTGGCCATGAGAGCCGCCGACTACGCCAAGCGGCCCAACGTCTTCTACCTGCGCACCGCCGACTGGAGGGTCTTCCTCATGCAGGCGCCGTAAGGGAGCCGCCCCTTGCCGCTCGGCAAAACCGGAAAAACCTGTGACGCCTTTGTGTGATCTACCTTGAAATACTCCAGCGTAGCTTAGCGTAGCGTAGCAGCCCGGCCTACGCGCTCAACAAACACAAGTGCATCGCCATTTCCGAGTCTTCATTGGATAGCACAGGAAAGTGTTGCAAAAGTTGCGATTGCTTGTAAGCGTGGTTTCAACAGGAGCGCTGCAATTCAATGTAGCAAAAGTCTTGACACCCTCGATTGCAACCTGTTGCACGTAGGCCTTCTGTCAAAAGGATGGCCAAGTTGTAAAGCATTCAAAGGGAGCCATTTTGAAAGCTGAAGTGCACATCTGCGCTGCTGGAAAGTGCTGTAAGATAACTGCCGTCGTCCTTAAATGGGACCAAGCAACCCTTCCCATGATCGGGAGGCCCGGAACATTTGTTGCACTTTTGTTTAGCGCGCCGTGGCCGTCTGCCGCTAAGGCGTGCGCCTCTCTCCCCTGTCAGGTCGCGCGAGGACATGCGATCGTGGATCACCCGCATCAACGTGGTGGCGGCCATGTTCTCGGCTCCGCCCTTTCCGCCCGCCATCGGATCGCAGAAGCGCTTTGCTCGCCCCCTGCTGCCCGGCTCCACCACCAAATTGTCGCAGGTGGCACGCACACGCCATTTCTTGTTGCACGAATCACACTTTTTGCTTTGTATTGTGTGCTCAAAACCAAGACGGCCAATGTTCCCTCTCAGCTGCGCGCGTGAGCAAGTGCGCACTTCTCCCACACTCTCAGCGCACACGGTGACAGCTGCCGCGCACCACGCACACCCTGCATTTCTACACTCATTCCTTCAGTTCCACCCCACTTTAATCTACAAACAGTACACCACACCAGTGGTGCGGCCGAGGGTCACCCCACCCCATCATTCCTTGCTTCCTCCCTTCCTTCCTTTCGGACACCCCGCGGTGCGGTTGACATTTTATTTGTTTTGTGCGGCAGGGCGAGCAGGCAGCGTCTCACGAGGCTCGCTTCCGGGCGGCGTCCTCTGACCTGGACGAGCTGGTTGGCGCCGCGCCGGACCGCAAGGTTAAAGGTCGCGAGTTGGACGAGCAGAAAGCGCGACGAGAGTATTTGGAGTTTGAGGTGAGGGATGCGCTTCTTCAGAATGACAACAGATTCAAAAATATTTTGTAACTCACATTGTCTCGAGTCTATTTAAGTGGGCCTTCATCACTTGCATAAGTCAAGGAGGGTTGCTAAAAAGAGTAAATATTCCACAACTTAATGGTCACTGTTTCAAGATGTGAGACACTGACACCTATCACAACCACGGCAGTATAAAAAAAAAAGTGTCTACCATTATCGAGCTTTTTAATAATTTATGACTAGACGTGAAGTTCCGTATCAATGAACGTCTTTTCCCACCCAGAAAACGCGTTACGGTACATACGCCATGCTGCTGCGCGCCAAGATGTCCGCCGGTGAGGAGGACTTGGCGGCCTTCGAGGCGCGACTCTTTGAGGACGGTGGTGGCAGTGGCCCGCAGAGGGCGCACTTCAGCCCCTCGCCGCCGCAGCACGCGGACGGGAAAGAGAAGACGCGCGGCGCCAAAAGTTTAAAGGTCGCCTCCTCGCATTTGCTCTGCGACAGCGGCGCCCGGCAAGAAGAGGAAAGCGGGAAGAATGAGGACACGCCACGGCCGCAAGCTTCCAAGTTGGCATCCAGACAGGAAGTGACGCCGTGAGGAGCGCGCACAGCGACGCATCGTGGGAAAAAAGGCGGAAGAGGAGGACGTGCTTCGTCTAAGACTTTGACGCCAGCGCTCTTTTTCCCTTCCTTGTCTTCGTCTGATGCTGTCGCCATGGCAACAGATGGGGAGCAACTCACCGTGGCAACCACTCAACACGGCACGAACGACTGTCGTCACGGCAACGGGAGAAATCCTCATCGTCCGGACCAAAATAATCACCGCCACAGGTGCACGTGCAGATCGACACACTTGTACACACACATACAGCTGTCGGATATATTTATTGATCATCATGCACACGTCAACAGTCGGCAACATATATTTCAAGAATGAAACGTTGACGCTCAACACAAAAACGTTTGTCATCTTAACGGACGACCGGAAAACATTTTTTTTTTTCTCGAGCGAGTGAGTGACGTCACAGCCGTGTCACCTTGATGCTGCTCAGTGATTGGCCGCAGGCGGCTGCTCGTCTTCTATCGGCTGACTGCTGAAGCCGCTGTCCACTGTCGATTCTGATATGAGCAAAGACAACAAACACCCTTCTTCATCATCATCAGAATCATCATAGAGTGGTGCCTTGAGATATGAGTTTTAGCACGCTCCTTTCTCATGTTTCTTTTCCACATTGTAAATGATGGATGCGACCCCCCCCCCAAAAAAAAGACAACAAACATTTGCAATAACATCAATCAATAGAATATAAACAAGTGAAGCATTTGTGCATCATGATTTCATGCTTCAAATCAATTTGTCATGCTGCCTGCCTTGGCCACTGTGGGGCAGTATTATGCCATCCCGCAGACACAAATGAAGAAGAGTCACCACGACTCTCAGTGACTCGGTACGGGGCAATAATATTAGTCGCTCTTCGCAGAGGATAAATAATGTACACCTTTTGTCTGTCTACATGTGTTACGGCACTGTTTGTGTTCAAAAATCCATTGCCCCATAAGCTTTCGACGCCACGACTATCAATTCTAATCATTAGCCCGTCTTGGGCATTTTCCATTGTGTGTTAGCATTCAGCTAGCAGGGGCAAATTGTTTGAAATCGTGACTGTCTTTGTTTTCAAACTGCGTTTTGCACTCAACTTGGCCAAGTCCTGTCCAGATGTGAAATGGAAATCCAACTTGATATTCACGTTTCACATTTTCTTGCTGTACTTTCTCAAACATCACGCATAAAACAGATAAAGATCAATGTGCACGTTATTTCTATAAATCCATGCCAGTGTTCACATTTTCAAATGATCACTTGCATCACTTGTCGCATCAGTGGTGAGCTTTTCACCAATTTAGCAGAATTAAAACTACAGCTGACAATGAAAACGGGACATATCAGAACTGGGCAACGTCGGTCTTCCATAATGCCTACACTGGCCTGAAACGATCCTCGCTGTCGGTGTAAGCATGTTGACTTGACAAATGTTTATTTTCACGAGGCAGCAAAGTAATCGCTAGCTAGCGAGGTCATTCCAAAGAGAGGGACCAGCAACGGAAAAGGCTCCATCCCCTCTGAGCTTAGGCTTAGTTTTCGGTACTTCTAATAGCTTCTGGTCCGCATACCCGAGGCACCGGGTGGGTGCGGAAGACCTCACAGAGTTACGGTGGGGCGGGGCCATTTCAAGATTTGAGAAAAATAAAAATAAAAAATCAAACAATCTGAAAAAGAACTCTAAAATGTATCGGGAGCTTGCGTGTATGTCAGCACCTTGTCTGAGTTTGTCTGGCGGCGGCGCGTGCGCGTCAGGGCGATGGTGGCGGCGCAGCAGGCGGACGCCCTCGTGTACCCCCAGCGACTCCAAGGCCTCCAGCACATCTTCCACGGGACCGCCGCCAAGCTGTGCGCACACGCCGCCGTGATAGTGACAAAAGATTTAGGATGAGGAAAGGGGGCGGCGACGATGTTGATTAGCAGGTCAAGCGGGGATGTGGCGTCCTGACCTGGTAGTGTTGCAGGAGGCTGTGGCAGGGGGCGGGGCTATCCTGGTAGAGGTGAGCCAGCGTCATCATTCCCAGTTTGTCGGCCAGCTTGTTCCACGGAACGCCGGCGTCGCTCAGTGCATCCACCAGCTCACGCAGCGTGCACGCGTCCACCTGCCAACGCTCCCCATCTAAGCACGTCACAAAGACCACGGCCACTTTTTACTTGCAAAGGAACGCCGGATTGACACGCGAACGACACGTAGAAAGCGACGACACGCAAAGGACGCGTGATAACGCGAGCCTGAGACGAACCTGCTTTGTCTTTGATCTTGTTGGAGACGTGACGAGCGGACGCGGACGTCAGCAGCTTCCTAACCTGTCGCGTCAGACGGCGGAACGTTTACGCCGCGGTGGACAGCCAGACGGCGCTTTTACTTTGAAGGAGAGTTGGCTACCTTGTGACATTTGGCCAGATCCAGCGCCGTGTGACCGCCCACTCGTCTCTTCCGGCAGCCGATTGGCTGCCAGGATACTTTGGCCCCCGCCTCCTCTTCCTCACGCTCTTCGTCGTCGTCATCAGAGGAGCTTAAGACGAGCGGCTCGTCGTTCTCCGCGTCTTTGTCGGCACCTGAACGCAAAACCGGTCGCTGCGTGTAAGAGAGTCGCCGTCTCCCAAGTGGCGTTGTCACGTCCTTGCGATCTCGTGAAAGGTCGCGAGAGTGTACTCTGCCTTCTTGATCTTGGGAAACGGCTCGTGGCCCCCCCGCGCCTGCCTGTGTGCGCGTGTGGGTACGAGACGCAGGCTGTGTGCGCGCATACCGGCAGCCAGCAGAACGGAGCACAGTGTGTGCGCGTGGGCGGCAGCCGCCAGGTGAAGAGGCGTGTTTCCTCCAAAAGTGCGTGCGTTCACGTCCGCCTTCAACTGCAAGAGGAAAACTGTCATGATTCGGTTTGGGACCAACAGGGGGCACTGTAGGGCTCCCCCTGCAGCTGTACACCTGTTGGTCATTAGGTAATCGGTGCTTTAAAAGGACTCCCAGCCCGACCATTTGCTCTTTGCTACTGTCATGTTCGTTTGTTTGCTGTTCCTTTGCTGCTGTCAGGTTTGTTTCGGTCATGTTTTGGTCACGGTTCTGTTTTAGCTTGAGTTGCAATTTTTGTTTGCTGCTTTGGACTATGATTGTTTATGGATTTTGTTTTCTCTGTGTTTTATCAATACACTTCTTCAAGTACACCCTGCTCCTCCCTCCTGCCTGCTTTTTGGGGTCCACCTCCACCACCACCACCACGCACGCAACGTGACACAAACAAGAGAGGATCACGCACAGTAGGACTTCCTCCAAAAGCGCCGAGGCGGCGTGTACACGCTTACCTCCGTGACCAGCGTGCAGGCGACCTTGAGGAGGTTTTGATTGATGGCCATGTGCAGAGCCGTGTGTCCGCCTTTCAGCTCGGGTGCGTTGACCTTGGCGCCGCTCTCCACCAGCAGGCGCAGACAACGGTGACCGTCGCGACGAACCGCCAGGTGAAGCGGGGCCAAACCTGACGCGACGACACACGCAAATGACACGTGGCCACATGTGGCGAGACCGCCAAAACGTCACATGCTCGCGTGTGTAAATGGCAGATGATGAATGACGCGTGAAGGGCGTGTGTGTGACAACAATTAACGAACGGTGAACAACACATGAATGACGCACACTGCTGACAGGTGAACGACACCTCGTGTCACTTGAATGACATACGTGCCGAAATGTTTTGACGGCACATAATGCCTCGTGAATGATGACAGAGGTGACGATAACGCATTTTAAACGCACGTCTCCCCCCCCCCCCCCCCCCCACTCACCGTGGTAATCGGCCGCGGTCAAGAGGTGGGCGTGTCTTTCCCCCAGGTTGGCCAGCGCGGCGCGTAGCGTGGCGACGTCGCCGCCCAGCGCCGCCAGGTGCAGCGGGCAGCGGCCGTCTCGGTCCCGCAGGCCGGGGTCCGCCCCCGCCCTCATCAGGGCCTCCACAACGCACGGCTGACGCATCAGCACTGCCAAGTGGAGTGCCGTCTGACAGTCAAATCGCACACATGCGTTACGTGCGTTGGCCACACCGTCACTTAGCCGTTCACGTGATTTAATCGGAGACGCATTTCACGAGTCCACCGAATTCGTTTTGCGCGGTCACGTGACGCATCGGCGGTGTTCCATTTCGCGGCAGGACCGACCTGCTGCAGATGGTTGGCGACGTCGAGTACATGCCCCCGCCCGCTGCTTTGCAAGGTGTCAATCAACTCGCAGGTGACAGCCATCTGCTGGTGGATGATTGACAGGTGCAGGGGACTGCGGGAGGAAAAGAGGCGGGACATTAGAAAGGAAGTGGGGGCCAGCGATGGCTAGGGGGGGACGGGGGGGGGGGGGGGGGGAGTCTGACTGACGTGTCTCCGCCGGCGTCCCGCATGGCGCAAAGGCGTCCGTGCAGGCGCAGAAGAAAGCGAGCGTCGCCGCTTGCGCAGTAGCGCAGGAGGGCGGCGCGCGCCTGACGACTGGCGCCGGACGCTCCGGCCTGGAAAGCGGCAGCTGCGGATGAGACGCGTGACAGCACGGGAACCGTCAATAACGCATGATGCGACGCATGAATAACCTGTGCTACGTGAACCACACGAAACGGGGAAAAAAAATGCCTGAGCACACAAATGGCAACCGATGACATCACATGCCAATGAACACGCACGTCACATGACGCATCAAGACGTGATTGACATGTCGGGCTCAGAGATGTGCAGACTGGCTCAAGTAAACATGGTGAAGCCGCATTTAGCGGTTACGCTACACGCAAATGGAAATGGCGACCAACGGAAGTGGAGTCTGCCCTGAGTGTAAATGCATTTAAATCCAGGTTAAAACTTTGACTTAAGATGTGCGCCTGTCTACGATGCACGGTGACCTCTGAACGACGCTTCACGTGACGACACGTGCGCAGGGAGGTCACGTACCGATGATTGACAGTTGCCTCTGTTGGGGGGCGGAGCCCACCATGTGCGCTCCCCCTCCTCCTCCAAAGCGGCCGACGTTTCCCGAGTAGAAAACTCCGCCCCCTCCTGCTCCGCCCACCGCACCGTTCATGTGCTGGCTGAAGTGAAAACCTCAAAGAGACAAACCGCCAAAGGGTTCACGTTTGCTTTTTGGCATTGGCGGTTCGCATGAGTCTCACCTTCACCCGTGGCACCTCCCCCTCCAAAGCCGCCACCGGCTCCTCCGCCTCGTTCACCGCCTCCTCGCCAGGGCTCGTAGTGTGGGAGGGGCTTCTGTTTCTTCTTCAGCACCTCCTCTTTGTCTGAACAGGATGGAAAAGCAAAGAGGAAGATTTGATTTTCAAGGTGCATTTATTCAACGATTAAAAGCGAAAGTTTCCAATTCCAAAGGCTCAGAAGACTCCAAAGAAAACGAAAACAAGCACCACTTGTGCCTGATTTCTGTGTCTCGATTGGAATCGGTCACAGATTAAAAAAAAAAAAAAAAGAATCGGTGGCGGACCCTCAGGGCAATAAATTTAATTCATTTTATTTTATTTTCATAAATATGTAAACAAATTTATTTTCTGTATTCTTTACGTCATATTATTTCCACTTAGTCGAGTGGCTTTCAATGTTATTTAAAATAACATTGAAAGCCACTTGATAAATAACTTATTATGGTAGAGATTTTAACCAATCATATTTCAGCTATCTTGTGTTGCCAGGTAAATTAAACTTGCTCGGGGGCCTTCAGATTAAACAGAGCGGGCCCCTGTGCGCTGTAAATGAACGGGCATAGTCAGGTTGCAATAGCCAATCAGATCACGAGTCTGCGCACCGGGGCCAGCTGGAATGGTTTAGCGCCTGCTAGAGGGAGCTATCACTGCATTTTAACCCAAAATGGCCGAAGAAGAAGACGTCGATCTGGTCGCAGAACTACTTTCCACACAATTTTCAAGACGGACCTTCCACGAAAAGCTGGATATTGTGCGAAGAGGTCACCCAACTCCTGCGCTAGTTAGCCTGTCCCAGCAAGGAAAAGGCTTTGTCCGTCATTTTCAGACGAGCAATTATGAACGGTACCCGTGGCTCGCAGCCTCTGAGAAACGCTCAGAAATTGTACAGCTGGAAATGCTGATTGCTTGCAACGGACCGATTTGGTGTTTGGAGCCACACTGGATTTACCCATTGAAGTTGTTTTACCAAGGCAACAAGGAAACATCAGAGCACGGCTGGGCACTTACAAACTACGGTGCGTTTAAAAAACGTTTGGGGACACTCGCGTAGATGTGGAGCTCAGTGAACAGACACTACATTGGTGAGTAAATGAATTTTATTTTACATTTCTTCTTGTCATTGTATTTCGTTAGTATTAAATTAATGGTAACGAAATAAAATGACAAAGATACAAAAATGTATCAAATAAATCTGCTCACCTGCAATTTATAATGGCGCATTGTAGTCACCTTCGTGCACGAAAGTTCGTTTGGTTTGTTTATTGAACATAAAACATATACAGTAATAATTTGACAGAAAATAAGGTAAATAAAATAGTAAAAAAGAAAGAAATCAGTCTTCATTTAACAGTTATGTTCGAGGGAGTAGGAAGAAGTAAAAAAACGTATCTAGTCCTACCCCGTTATGTGTTTATATCTAATAAATCATTTTTATATCAATCAGAAAAGAAAGGAAGAAAGAAGTGTCCATTAAGGCTCATACTTTACCCTCCTTCAATCTCAGCTGCTCAACATTTTCAGTTATTTGCTGTTGTATCGCCGATTTTCAAAATGCAAATGATCTGTTTACTTTATTTTCAAAGAATAGTTTGTTTTGTTATTGTTTGGTTGGTGTCTTATATGAAACTGCGACATTGCGCAATTTATTGGACAGACTTGTTTAAGATCACGCGGCGTCATTTGGGTGGCATTTTATTTAGTATTTTTAAATCATCTTTTTATTTTTGACAATATCGATAAATTTAGTTTCCTGCTCTTAATTGTGAATGCATACTTGATGGTTTTAAATGCTCCTGAAATTAAGTGCTGCTTGACGAGCCTTTTCCTGTATTGTGGTAATGTATGTGACGTCACTGAAGGCCTATGGTTGAAATGTACGGCCCGCCACTGAAAAGAATACATCAAAGATATGAAGTCCTTATGTGTGTACCAAGCCTAAGGCTCCACGATTGTGCGATTCTCCTTAAGCAACTTGGGACAAAGAACCATCGTGCACATTTGGTAGCGCAGGAGGACGGGGGAGCAAGGTGAAGAAGCTGACCTTGAACGTGTGGTATGTACGTGAAGTGTTTGGGGTCGCTGCAGTCTCCCGCCTTTTTCCTCTTGAGTTGCAAGAATACGGTGACGGGCCGCTCGAGCTCGGCGGTGTGGTACGGCGGCGTCTTGAACACGATGGCGTACTGAGGAAGGAAGGAAGGGAGGGCGCAGCCCGAGGTCACGCTAGCTCTCGAAGCGCGGCTGCGGCGAAGCGACCTTTGACTCGCCTGCTTGTGGACGTCCGTCGGAGCAAAGTCGCCGAACGCCTCCCAGCCGCCGTCCTCGTCCTCGTAGAAGCGGATCTCGATGTCGTCTGCGGCGAAGATTCACGGGGCCTTCGATCAGCATCTTTGCGTCACTCCACGTGTCAGGATGAGCATGTGTACAGCGGCCTAACTAGTGGATTGGCGGCCAACCGCTGACCAATGAGGAACCCGGCTCGCCTGCCAATTAGCCCGCCCGCGCCTGTGAAGTGACTCAAGATGGCGCCACGCCTTGACGCGAGGAAACCCGGCCCCTCGCCTCCCACCACATTTGCGACAATTTCAAGGATTGTGTGCGATTTTCGTAAGTGAATACTTTCACATCATCTCCACCACCTCACGCTGCCCTTGTTAGCTTGAGCTTCAGATTGCATCGGTTTGACACGTTTGTGAATCGTTCCTCGGGGGAAAAAAAAAAAGAAAGGGCTTTGCTCACAATTGCCTGTCAAAGTACGAGTGGAATTGGTCCTCGGCATCGGTATCAGTGGATCCTCGTACTGGGAAAAAAAATGCAACGCGACATGCCTACTCGGCACCTTTTTGGACTTTGTCACAGAGGAGGAAGATCTCGTCTCCTCCGAGCACGGATCCGCACGTCTTGTCTATGCGGGAGATCTTCAGGTTGGACGCGTTGGGAGATTCTGGCAGGAGGAAAAAAAAAAACCGAGAGAGGGGTGAACGGCCGAGGGGCGGGGCCTTGCGAGTGGCGAGCGGCGCGGACGGGACCCACTGCTGTCATAGATGGGGTTGGACACGACGGCCTTGAGCGCTCGCGTGAAACCTCCGTTGCTGTCTTTGAGGAAGGCGGTGAACTTCAGCCTGACGATGTTGAGGTCCACCATCTTTGACAGCTCCTTGGCCTCCTTGCTCAGGGCGCTCTCCTCCGCCGCCGTCAGGTGGGCCGAGCCTCCCCGACGGCGACGCCACTCGTCTCGCAGACGACGCGTCAGAACCTCCACCACGCCTTTCTTGGTCACGTGGAGGATGCCCAGATTGCTGAAACTGCAACCAGTTGACCGCAGAGACCGGGATGTCAAAAGTGACAAAGGCAAAGGCGTCAAAAATGACGTGAAAGGCGAGAAGGATACTGACGAGGCGGTCAGGTCGTTGGGTCCCACGTCCAGGGTGCATGTCCCGTTCTCGTTGCAGTGACGTCCCACCAGGCTGTGAGCGTGCACACGCGGCGGGTCCATGTGGGTCACCAACTGGACCTCCACGCGCGCGTGACCCACATAGTTGTTGATCTGGCACACGTGCGGAAGGAGTCAGCGTCAGATGTCAACCAAAACCTTTGGGGGGGCCGGTGGGCAGCGGAGCTCACCTTGACGGTGGGGTACGTCCTTCTGTTCTTCTCGCTGGAGGCACCCGGCAGGCCCCCGTGCGACGGACCCTCGCACTCGTAACGAAAGCGAAAGCCACGCTGGCAAAAGGTTTGCAAGAAGAAGAAGATGACGATGGCTCGTCCTCGGCGTTGGACTGCTAGCTCGTTAGCTGCTCACCTGTTTGGGCTCCTCGATGATTTGGATGTAAGGGCCGTGTGCTGAAACGCCAACGTGCGCCGGAAACTAGTTAGCGGAGGCGCGTGGCTGCGACGTTGACGATGTCATCACCGCAAGACCGAGATTACCTGTCTCAGGTATGTAGGCTTCGGTCTTCACATCCACGGGAGGAATGTATTCATACGGCGTCAAGTTGAACTGGAACTGAGACCGCCACGCACATGTCAATCACACTGCGTTAGCAACAGTCTGCATTAGCAACACGCTAATCGACATGCCCTATTGTGAACATGCTACTTTAGCACCGATGTGACATGAGCATGTTGACCAGTCGTTAGCCCAATCAAAAGAAGGCAAAAACTCACGTCGCTGTCGTAGCCGTTGATCAATTGAGCGTCCGTCATTCTGGTGCGGGCGTGCGTATGAGCGAGCAGAGAAGAAGAAGAAAATGAGTGTGACTTTCACATGACTCGATTGCTTCCTGCCATCGCCACATTAGGAAAGCCCCATTCATCATCATTTTCTTTGCTGTCCTTTTCGCACTTCCAATGTGTTGCATTGTAAAAGGTCGTATTGTGAAATGCGTTCTTCCGGATAATTGGATATTCTTTAATGTTATCACTTTATTTTAATTAAATATTTAAGCATTTTTACTTTAACAACGTCAAACCTTTTTTTAAAAAACTTACTATATTTATTTAAGGCCCTTATAAATAAAATGTATTATTATTATTTCTAGTGTTTTATGAAATTTATTTTTAAAGTTTTTTTACCAAGCCAATTTATATTTCACAATGTCCTTTTCCACAACGGGCTTCTTCGTCATTTTGTTTTTTCAGCACAATGACTTCATTGGTCCATTCTTAGGCGGAGACGGTTTTACACAGACATGAGCAGGAGCGTGTGTATCGATTCAAGCATGTCGAGTCCTCACAAAGGCGGAGAAGTCAGTTTCGGAGTGACTCAGAGAAGCTGCAAACCGTTTGCAGAGGTAATGTAAGGCCGTTACTTTGGTTTGAGAGAGGGCTGCAGCAGCGTGTTTTGGATGAGGTGATCTCAGGAATTTCACCTTACAGTCCAGCATCGACGCTACCAAACGGTAATGCTGGTGACCACGCTCAGAGGTCCGACCCACTAACTTGGACTGAAAGACCAAGTTATTGTGCTGAAAAAAAATGACATTTTGAAATCAGAAGGATAATATATATTTTTTAAACTGTACAAACGTATATTATTTCATATAAATATTTGGAAAGAAATAAAAAGTCATTTTTTAAGAGTTTAACATCAGTATAAACGTTATGAAATATAATATACAGTATATTTTCATACAAATTCCATATTAAAACACATTTCATATGACCTCATCTTACAATACAATGGCCATATTATGTGTTTGTCTTTTAGTCATCAAATTTCAAAATGTTTTATTTAAGTTTGACACGTCAATAACGTTGTGGTACTAGCGTCCCTTAGTGGTCAGAATGTGTAGCTAGGGAGCACCCCCACAATCGCCGCACGCATTCGTGAGTCGGGTACAGCGGGACTTTATCAAAAGTCACATGTAAGAATGCAGCCAAATCCCTTTTGCGAGTAATTGCTCAACTCTCAGCATGTTATTGATCGCTATTGACTAATGCCTGATGAGTGGGTTTGGCAATAGGGATAGGCAGGGGTTATATTGTAATCTCCTTCTTATTATTATGTTGATCAATCAAAAAGTAATGTGGCTGAGATGATAAAAGAGTGTTTTTTACCTGCCTCTGCCGACGTGCGAGTAAGTTGTTGAAACTCCAAATATCTGCAAATCGAA
Organism: Hippocampus guttulatus; assembly: GCF_054856545.1. Taxonomy (NCBI): domain Eukaryota; kingdom Metazoa; phylum Chordata; class Actinopteri; order Syngnathiformes; family Syngnathidae; genus Hippocampus; species Hippocampus guttulatus. The sequence goes on from NC_141270.1 coordinate 1,735,931, forward strand.
AATAAAACAGGAAAGAAACCAGATGTACTTCCCGTCAGAACTTTCACAATAGCGTTTTAAGGTCCAACGTCTGTCTTTTCTTCACTTGATGCAATTGAGTAAACTCAAGTCACATCATTTGTGGTTCACTTGACAGTGACACACTTCTCAAAAAAAGCTCCAGCAAAGATTATCATCCAAGATTTGACAACGGCGAAGGCTCGACGCCACTCGTAACAATATACTCTTATTTTGAAAGGAATGCTTAGTTAGCGGAAACACAGTTCGCGCTCACCACCGCAGTCGGGCGGAGGAAACGGCGTTGCCAGCGCAACCGCCAGCCTGTCAGTCAGAGCGGAAAGCCCCGCAGATGGCGGGGAATTCCGGACCTAGTACGAAGCTCTGATTGGTGCACAGACGTAAGCCCCGCCCGGCTGGAAGTTTTGCGCCACGGGACATAATGAAAAGGGTGTACTGAATTCAGTTAAAACGAAAGGCACATTGTGGAAACAAACATATACTGTGCTGTATATATCCGTTACCAACAAGCCTATAAATCCCTACAGATTCTTTTAGGGAGCTAATTTTTCGTGGTGACATTTTTACATGCATAGCTATGATATACTGTAAGTGCCAATGTTCATTTGACTTGCATGCCTAAGCAGGGCCCCGCCAGTGATCTGAACAAGCGGTTGCTTCGTTTTGTTGGGCCTAAAGCGCAATTCAAACTTGAAATTGATCGCGTTATGTGAAACTGATCATGCCATTATGCAAAACTAATTGAAGTGTGAAACAACATTGTAATATGAAAACGTTATGTGATACAGAACTTTCGCTTTCTGATAGGGCAGCAAATCTCTTGCGTAAGACATCGATAAAACTTTTTATCCATCCATCCATTTTCCAATCCGCCCATCCTCACAAAGGTTGTGGGTATGCCGGAGCCCATCCCAGTTGTCTTCAGGCAGTAGGCGGGTCCACCCCAAACTGCTTGCCAGCCAATCAGGGCACACATAGGCAATCAAGCATTCACATTCACACTTGGGGGGCAAATTTAGAGTGCTCCATTAACCTGCCATGCACATCTGTGGTATGTGGGAGGAAACCGGAGTACCCGTAAAAAACCCACGTAGGCACAGGGAGAACATGCGAACTCTACACAGGAAGGCCGGACCCGTAATCAAACCCTGCACCTCCGCACTGTAAGGCAGATGTGCTAACCAGTCGACCGACGTTCTAACCAGTCGACCACCGTGCTGCCTTGAAACATTTTATTATAAAAGAAATACGATTTGACGTGAAAATAACTTTCTCAGAAAGCACATTGGAAACGCTGCTTCCTGTTGCCAGTCTCAAAGCCGCATTTGTGAAACTTTCATTCCGTGACATCATAGCTTGCTTGCAAACGATTTTCAACCCCTGCATCAACAAAATGGAAAGACTCCATTGGGAGTCGCATTTGGAATATTGGTGGTTGTGCGAGCAAAGATGGCAACGCGAATGGAGAAAGCGCCGAGGCAGGCTGATCTGGCAAGGTGGCACCGTTTTCCCGCTGCTTGAAAACCGAGAAGAGACGCAATGCTAAATTGTTACAAGTCGGCACATGTCAACATACAACAATCCACACGTCGGTCTTTAATTCTGTTATATGAAAAATACCCTGATGTACATTTGAACGAGTCATGTGACCATCTTAATGATGATGATGAAACCAAGACTATTTGAGTTCAAAAGCTCTTTTACGGAGGTGAGAAAAAGGAAACAAAATACAGACGCATTTATATGGAAGTACACCAAACCTGATGGGCATCAGCCGGCCACTTTGGACATACAATCATCATCATCATCATCATCACAATAAATCTTTTTGCCCTCACTGCAACTTTATCTTTTCTAAGGCTGGTGGCGTTGTCGTCCCGCAACGAAAAAGGAAGCGAGCGAGAGAGCGTGACTGACGGCTACGTAAAGATGAGTCCAGCCTCGGCGTAAACTTGGAAGACTTTCTCGATGGCGTTGACGTAGGCGGCCGTTCGCAAGTCCAAGCCCAGCCGGAACCTGCTGGTCGTGCGCATGATTTGCTGCGGGAAGACGACAAGGGGGGGACGCAAGGTTGAGGGCGGAGCAGGAAGCGCACGCATGGGCGCGAGCGGGCCTTACCCTGGCCGAGCGCTCCATGGTGAAGGCCAAGCCCGAGTGAACGATGTCCTTCTCTGACGCCCCCTGCGGCAGAGTGCAGGTATGACCACACACACGTAACCACAAACGCACTTGCCATACGATCTCTACAAGATAAGAGCTGCCACTTTGGGACTTTTTGAACAGTTGTTGGAAAAAGAGGCTTCTAGCTGTTTGGTGCCACTGCCAGCTGAAGTTGAGTCGGAAAAGTCAACCTGAGTGCAAGAGAATCATACTTTGTGTACTTCAAACGCCTGCTGATATTAAAGGCTTAGCTTAATGCTAACATACAATGGAAAATGCCATTGGCATGCTGGTGATTAGCATCAGTTGAAAATCCTCACCAGAATGGACAAGTACAATCCAAAGTGGTTTCGCGTTAAAAGTGTCCAGATGAGCGTTTGGCAGCAAAACATTGGCGTGTCACCGTTTCCTCTTTTGCGATGGCTTCACAATGCCGCATCCAACAATTGGGTGCTCAATCTCCTTTGCTGCGTCGGTATTTGCGCGAGGCCGGCACATTCGACTACTCACAGCGATGCGTGCCTGGAACTCCGAGGTGGGAACGATGGGAATGGCACCGCCATGCTTGCCAAACTTCCTCTCCAGACTCTCCTGGACAGACACTGAGGAGGGGGGGGAAAAAATGAGACGACAAAAACATCCTGCGGGCTCACATCTGGCAAGATTGTCAGCCAGCTGGACTCCTCTCGGTCACTAAGGACATTTTCCCCTTGAATCCGAAAGGCTTTTCAGACTGAATTGCTAGGTGAGGGTTTGGAATCATGTTACTGGCAAAACTTGATTTCTGCACGATTCTTTCCTTCACCAGGAGGCGCTGACTTCAAAATGAAAACCAGAGAGGCTTTTCTTCAAAGTCCAAACATCGAGTTGCATTTGAAATATCTGACAGAGAGAGACCGAGCAAGTGTTCAGCTGAACCGGGAGCCGCTCTCTTTCATATTTGTTTTGAAGCAATTTGCCGTCAAGAAATTCTCCTTGTTGGACTGAAGGGCACGTGTTGCCGACGGCGAGAAGTGGAAGATTTTGCTGCCAAAGCAACGTTACCGTCAGCGGCCTTTGAAGCACCAACGGAACGAGCTCCGCACTGTCGGTCGTCGCTCTCGTTGGACAGAACCAAGTCGTACTCACGGTCGTCTCAGCAAAGAATGGTACAGCATAGGATTGCATGGAGTCAGAGCTTCATCTAGTGGACGGGCGCTACTAGGACATCATTCTGCACAATCCCAACACTGATTTCCCGTTTCATGAGGTAGTAAGAATATAGTTTAACGGCGGCCAATTGTGATTATGGTGAAAAGTGCTGATACTGGCCAATAAATTTGTCTGACGGACGAACTCCTCCAACTCTTATTCGTTGGAGGAGTTATTTTTCCACCCGGCGTGTGAACAAAATGATCATTGAGCGGCAACAGCTGTCAAGCGTGAGATCGAGCCTTTTGGATTCAAGCCGAAACGTCTTCAGGGCCAAACAAGAGTCCATTCGACCAGATTCAACTTCTTTTTTTTTTGGGGTCCGGTGCTGCGCGCCGACTCACTCAGCAGGTGGTAGTTGGAGTCCCGCTCGTATTTGAAGGTCAAGCGGCCGTAACTGACGTGATTCAGGTTCTTCAGCCACTCAAAGTACGACACGGTCACGCCGCCCGCGTTCAGGTACATGTCCTACATGGAGGCAGTGGGTGAGGGGGCGGGTGTGAACCTGACATGTTAGCATAAGGTTAGCGGACAGAGTCTCACCGGGATAACCAGGATGTTTCTGTCCAGGAAGATGCGGTCGGCCTCGGGCGTGGTCGGACCGTTGGCGCCCTCAGCGATGATCTGCACAAACAACATGGACGACACCAGCGCCTTCATCTTTGACTGGACACGCGATATCCTCGTCACATGGTAGGCACACACACACACCAGTGAAAGAATGAAAAATGATGCAGCTAGCGAGCGACCGCGGCGAGTGGGTGACCTTGGCCTTGACGTTGGGCGCGTTTCTTTTGGTGAGCTGCTTCTCCCCGGCGGCGGGAATGAGGATGTCGCAGTCGGCCTCCAGGATGCTCCCGTCGTACGGCGTCGAGTTGGGGAAGCCCACGATGGTCCCGTTGGCCTGCAGATACACGCAGAGCTCACTTTATTTTTTTGTTCCGTCCACGGCAAGGCGACAGGGCGGGGTCTCACACCAGTTTGTATTCCTCCAGTTCTTTGGGGTCGATGCCGTCCGGATTCCAGATGCTCCCGTCGATCTCGCCCACTCCCACGCATTTGGCTCCGTAGCGGTGAAGGTAGCGCATAGAGTGCAGACCCACGTTGCCGAAACCCTGAAGCACAAGATTAGGCCAAAGCCAACACGCTGCAAGTGAGCCCCAAATTCTTTTCGCAAGTGGCAACACCATCACTTGGATTGCAGCATGAAAACGTTTCACGTGTCACGGGAATTGGCTTTGAAAAAAGGTCCAGCTCGGTCGGACCCGAATGTCAAGACATTTTTGTCCTCAATAAGGCGGCGGGTGGCGGGCGCGACCTGAATGACGAAGGTCTTGTCGTGGAAACCGGGACACATCCCCAGCTTGCTCATGAAAGCCGCCTCGTTGATGAAGTTCTCGATGCCATGGAAGACGCCTCTCCCGGTGGCCGAGATGCGTCCGTGGATGCCCCCCTGGCTGATGGGCTTGCCGGTCACGCAGGCGTGAGCGTTGATGTCCTGGGGAGGGGGCGCATAAGTTCGGAGGCAGGGCGAGGCCACGCCGGCGGGGTGCGCAACTCACGTTGTAGCCCATGGTGGTGGCGAAGGTGTCGGCGATCCACGACATCTCTCGCTCGCCCGTGCCCATGTCCGGAGCAGGGACGTCGATGCCGGATCCTGCGCAGCAAAAAAAAAAAAAAATGGACACTTTGATCTTTCCACAACTAAACTATTTGCTTTTTTTTTCGGTTCGATTTCAATTTTGTCCCCCGAAATCCATGTCTGATTTTTCCCGTTTTCTGACAGACTTAATCAAAGGACAAAGACTGTTTTTAAAACAAGTCTGGGATTTGCTTTATTTCTCTGGATACCTAACACCCTTTGGACACCACCCCCCCGCCCCCCAGCATCACCATGCCGAGAAATGGTGGAAAGAATTTTTCTTTTTTTTCCTTCCATGTTCATTGCTATTGACACAAAAACAACACAAAGTGGCACCGGCAAATGAATGGATCCACTTGAGTTATCTTCTTTTTAATGTACACACCCTGTTATTTGTTTCTTGTGGGTTTTATATTTTTATTTATTTTTGGACTCACCAATGAATCCTTTCTTTGCAAGCTCCACGGTGAACCTCCTGGTGATCTTCTCCAACTCATTATCCTGGAAACAATCGACGAGAACCATCTCGACATCGAGGTCATCACGCAACACAATTAAGAGCGCACGGGTAGAAACGGGGACAACAGGATAGGGACGGCCGACACTCGGAATGGCAAACCATTCAAGCGCTCGAAGGTCGTTCACCGGGCCGAACACGACACCCGCAAAGAAAAGGAGGAGGAGGAAACAAAAAGACGAAGGCTGACTTACGGAATATTTCTTGGGGTTGATCTTGACTCCCGCCTTTGCGCCACCAAAAGGAACATCTGCGAGACAGCCGCACCGGATGAGTATCATCCGATTTCAAATGTGTTTGAATTGCGTTCATGTTGTTTGGACTGACCAACCACGGCGCACTTGTAGGTCATCAGCGACGCCAGCGCTTTGACCTCGTCGACAGACACGTCCATGCTGTAGCGGATCCCTGAAAGGCAAACAACAACACGGGTTTTCTTCCTCTTCAAACCGATGGATGTTGCGCTACCCGCTGAACCAAGCATGTGATCCCCGTAAGAATATGGAGGACGACATGACGAGTGCTCTTCAAAGTTCCGCCGATGGAAGAAACTTTACTGGACAATTCCGCTAACTTTGTCTTGCCTGAAAGCGGGCAGATCATCTTCCTGTTGAATCCCGTTTGCCAGTACCTGCGTTTACTTTGGGAAACTGATCAACATTTGCAGATTTTTGATATCCGTTACAGTGTAAACCAGGAATCGAAACTTCGGCAATTCATGGAGAAACTTTGGTCTCTTTATACCACGAGGGTTCTTTGATTAACGTGTAATTGACGTGTAGCTGACCGTCAAGCGTCGTGTACTCGTGCACGTGACCTAGTAGGCCTTCCTTGGCATCAATCGGTTGCCAAGAAGAAGGTTTGACTTGCCAGAGGGTTCCCTATCAGTTAATGGATGGGGATTTAAAAAAAATCATAATAATGGTTTCGCAGTGACCTTTAATGCTACATCGCTTTTTGTCCCGTTCCTGTAGAATAATGGATAGGATATTAGATAGCTGCAGCCCCAACGGCATAACAGTGTACGAAGCTGAATTGTTTTCAGATGTGCATCAAAAAGGCTTCCCAGGTCCTCCCTCCGCCAGCCAGACCTGAATGTTGACATTCCTGGTCGGGGCGGGGCTTCCGCGCTTTCCTTGAAGCCAGCGTCGCCCATTCGGGGTTCGCGTTGCTCGTGGACAGAGGAAGGGGTTCCCGGCCGCCCCGCCCCCGCCACACCCCCATCGCCCCGCCCGGTGGTCTAACCTCCCTTGCAGGGCATCCTGTGCTGGCTGTGCTGAGCGCGGACGCCCTCGATCACCTCCCATTCGCCGCTGTCCCGCTTGATGGGGAAGCTGATGCTGAGGACGTGGTTGCACGGCTTGATGATCTTGAGGATCCCGCGCACGCGCTTCCTCTTGTTGTCGGCGCTTTCGCGCGTCTTCAGCTCCTCCACCAGTTTGTCTTCCACGATGGCGGCGCCGCGGTCGAAGAAGCCCTCCACCATGCCGAAGAAGTTGGGGTCGTCGTCGCCCGGCTCCGCGGCGGCCCGCTGCGAGTAGCCGCGGTGGCGTCGCGGCGGCTGCGGGGCCAAAGGCTCCGCGGTCAGTCGGTAGAAGCTGGTCGTCCCCCGGACGAGCAGCCCCGCCAAGTTCCGCCGGTACATGTTGACGTTGTTGAACTCGTTGGCGACGTTGGCTCAAAGACGACGAGAGAGACCAAGTTGGAAAAGTTAACGCGGAAGTGGGTGTGACGCCAACACCCCCCGTGTCACCCCCCACCCCAAAAAAACTCCTCCTCTTCCTCCGTTTTCTGTTCCTGTTCGACGACTTCACCTGGACGACAACATCTGGACTTCGTTAGCCGCCTAGCTTAGCCTAGCATTAGCTACCCCGTATGTATTTCGGAACGCTCGTGACTAGCGGGTCCCAAATGATTTTTTTTCCAAATCAACATGCTGTGTCCTTCCTTAACTGAAGCCCCTCGTGTTTGTGTAGCCTTTTATTTGGGTGGTTCCTCAAATTGTGTAATTGAAAGCTATGTATTCGTTTATTTTATTCAGCACAGTAATTGTCAAATGTCATCGAATTAGAATTAAAACAGGATTTCGTTACTAAAAGAAATGACACACTCACATTTAGCCAGCTAAAACATTTGAGAACAAATTTGCTGCGGCGCCCTGGTTGCAGACAGTAACAAACACAAATGGACAAAGTGATGTACACAAAACAAACAACTAAACTAATAAGGCAACTGCAAGCATAAATAATAATAAATGAAATCCCTCTAACTCCCTTCACGCTTGCCAAACGGGTAGGGAGTTTGATTCCCTCTAGTTGCACATGTGTGTGAAGCATAGTTGTTAGCAGATGAAAGAGGAGCCAAGGGAATGAAGTCTCCTCCTTTCACCAGTATGAGGGCGCCATCATCCAAATTCTTCACAGTGTGGCGTCACGAGTAAACAACTGGAGTTTTCAAACATTCTGTCGTTTGTTGGCACGTAGCGCAGATGCACAAACATTGCTTACTTCTGTTGACTCCGCTCTCGCTTCACTTTTTATTTTTAGCACAGACTCTCATTCCTCTCATCTGCAGTTAGTTCTATGATGCGAGAGTCGACATGTTTGGCCTCAAGTGAGGTTAATCGTCCGCTTCTTCCTCCGTCAGCATGTGCGAGTGGCCCAAGATCCACGCGTTCCTGGCGGCCCCGAGGCCCTCGACTTGTGACGGCGACTTGCAGAGGGTGCGGCCCCCCCGCTGGAGACGACTGAAGCTCACCTGGCGGGAAGGCCACCTCATCCCTGCAACCGGTGAGCCTGACGGCACGTCCCCCAGCACTAATGTCGCACGTTTGCGGGACTGACTTGACTCGACCGATGCGGGCTGAACACGACCGAAGGCGCTGCGCAGTGTGCGGGCTTCGCCAGCTAGTTTTTGAAAGAGGCCATCTGTCGGCCCGTAGTTTTGCTGCGCTTCAAATGACGCCACTTCACCGTGTCCTGCTGGAGGTTGATCATGGACATGTTTTCTTAGTTGTATGTTGCTGAGCTTTTGCAACTGTTTCCCAACGTTTCCGCAAATGCCAAATAAACTGATTCTGATTCTCAGACGAAGATGGCGGCACACAGGAGGATGAAAGCTCACCCAAGGATGCTTCGGCCTCAACGAGTCATCAGATCGCCGGGCGGTCGCGCCGCCCAGAAGACCAGCGAGCATCCCTCCTGGGCGAGGTCTCGCATTTGCCAGCTGATCAGCCTGAACCGCAGCTGTCCCTCTTGAGCCGGTACCTCTCCACTTGGACCCTGAGCCAAGCCTTATTCCTCAGAGGCATCCAATCGTCACGCTGCGCTACCAAGGCCCCGCCCGAACACACTCAAACGTCAGCGGCCCAGGCGCCTGGCACACCGGAGCTCTTCAGTCCGGCCTCCGGCTCGCCTCGTGGTGATGATGAGCTCCCTGGTGCGGTGAGGCGCTCTCCTGAAGGTCCAGGCGGGCCCGTTAGTCTGGCCCGGGTGGAGCGAAGAGGTGTGGTCCTGGAGGCCACCTCGAATGGCGTACTGTGCTCGCAGGAGGCCGACCATCCCGTTTCAGCTTCCGCTTTCAAAAGAGCTCGTCTCGGCGAGGCGTCTGACGGCGGCGCTGCCAAAGGCTTTCGCGCTACCACGACACTTCTGGCCCGATGTGCCGATGCGACGGCTCGTTATCGGGTTCTGGTTGGCGTGGTTCATCCCTCTCAACTGAAGGAAATCAAGGTAACCCGTTGACGACGATGCATAAGAAGATAAAAAACTCACAAAGATGTCAGCCCTCGCTAAATTGCGCTTCGCCTTTTGTGGTTTTGGTGCATCGCAGATTTTCCTATTGTACGTAAAATTATTGCCGTGACCTTTATGTCATGCTATGCTCAAATATATTCCCATAATAGTACTATCAACATGGTGGATTTGGGCCCCTAGTTGTGGTCTGAAACTCGCCCACATGACTTGATGATCAGTGGCGACATAGTCGGGATGTCCCAATTTCTGATCACGTGATCGGAAATTGGGGCCTATCGTGTGATTTTCAAGTGATCAGGAAATATAGATCGGCTTCAGTCATTTTCAAAACATTTTAAGATCAAAAAGATGGGAAATAATCCAAAAGTGCAATTATCTTGCCAAATAGAATCGTAGCAGCTTAGTTTTATATTACCCAATGTTAGGTTTCAGTTTTTTAATTTTAATTTGGCAGCGGTGTAGTGAATGACGCAAACAGAGCTGCAGGCACGCACGCACAGTATAGGCAGATACTAACAACCGCGATACAAAACGTCAACATGAAGCGGCTGTCATCCTTCAAGGTGAAGCGCGGAGCGTCTGCGGGCTCCCTGCTGCCCTTGGCCAGCCTGGTGGTGACGGACCAATCGGCCGTGGACATGACGGTGCTGCTGTGGCGGCGGGCGGCGTTCTGGGCGGCGGCCGTCGGTGTCGGAGATGTCCTTTTCATCACAGGTGCGCTAACATATCAACCCCGCGCTTAAGCCCCCATGCATGAAGCACTTTTGTGATTAATGTGTGGGTGTGGGTTGGCGGGTTCCATCCTGAACTTTGACCTCATCTGTCCGTGTCAGGCCTGCAGCTGAGGGAGGACACCTGGAGGGGAGAGAAGATACTGGAGTCCACCTTCAGCAGCAAACTGCTCAACTTGGGTCATGTCAGTGACCCCAGCTGCCCCGCAGGTACCCCTCCAAATAGATACCCACGCGTCTCAGCCGCCGAGAGCCCCTCTGGTTCACCTCCCGCCCCTGTTTGTCTTTCAGGTGGCCAGCATGTCGATGCTAGCTCCGTCTCTTCTCTCTCCGACTTCCTCCGAGAGCGGCGCCCTCTGCTGCTGTCCGTGCCGCGACGCCCCCCCCAGGACATGAAGCGTCTGCCATATGCCCCCCTGTGGCCACGCGCAGTCAACACGCTGTTCCACGCCTTGCTGCGTGTCAGGCACGCGTACGTCAGTGCGGGTGAGTGACGAGGGACTGTGGTGTGGCTGGCGCGTCGTCATGTGTGTTGGGACAAGGTGCGTCAAATGGCAAAAGGGATGAAGTAAATCTGATAAGTGGATGACAAAAATAGATTGACGCAAAATGTGTGCTTTGAACCTCCTCCAGCCGTGCCTTTTCCTGTACAGTTTGTTTTTGCCACACGTACATTTGATGCAGACGCACACGCTCATTTGCGACGATGGCTTTCGCGGTGGCTCGGCTGTTATCTGAAGCCGAGCCATGATTGGTCGCTACTTGAGCCATGAGCAACTGTGATTTCATTTTCGATAGGCAGAAATTGGCAAAATGGCCGCCCCTTGAGATGGACAAAATCAGGGTGGCTTTTACTGCTCATCTCATATTCCACAAACATAATATTCATCAGAATGCGGTGTTTCCACAAGTGGGGCTGCATTGAACAAATTCAATTTGGGGCTTAATTTCCCTTAGTACAATTTGGCAGAGCCGCTCCCGAGCGCCCTCTGCTGTCATTGCTTCCACCAAAGCTGAGCGGTTAATTAACAATGGTCAAATAAACATTGGTTTTGTCATACATGTCCATGCAAATGCGAACGTTTTCCTCTTCTTAGACGCAGTAATGGAAAGGATGATTGATTGCTGAAATATTTGTCGGGGACAGCCCTACCTGTTATCACGTGTGTGTCCCGCTCACTTGTTGCCGTGTGTCGTTAGGTGTGTCACCACGCTTTGTCCCATGTGTGGCAGAGTGGCGAGCGGAGGCGGAGTCTTGCCGCAGGTCAGCTCTGGAGCGCCATGCGGTGGCGAGCGTGGTGGGGGCTGACGGTCAGAAGGGGGTGCTGCTGCTGTGGGGTTCAGCTCTGGACTGGCTTCCGCGCTTCAGGAAGCACCAAGGTTGGCTTGCTTGCTGTCTGTGTGTGTCCAAATGTGTTGGCTTTGTCACGCGGTGACTCCCTGTCACCTTCAGATGCCGTCTGGGATATTCGCTTCCTCCTGGCCAGGGAGGCTGCAGACTCTGATCTCCCCGAGCTTCACACGACCCCCTGGAGCGACGTCCGGCGAGTGGACGCCGCCGACCGGCGGCTCGGCCGTTTTCTGTGCGCGACTGGTCGCAGCGTGGAGATGGACGTGGACACGCTGCTCTCACAGCAATACTCGGGTGGCCACGCTCGCGCACCTCCTGACCTATTCACGCACGCACGGTCCATCTGTTTTCGCTAGTCCATCTGGGGTCACGCGTAAAACAGAACCAGAGGGGCCAGTTAAACTCTGGACTGGTCACCGGCCAAGTTCACCAGGCAATTGCGGGGCGCGGACAGACAAACATTACATCAGTCGATGTCAAGACACAAACGATGTCGAGACCACAGGCACACGAGCTGTCATGCGAACTTTTGAGAAAGGGGTGCCGTGTAAATCTCGACATCGGAGTTTGTTCACGCAAGCACGGGCAGGCAGTCCATGAAAAAAAAAGTGGTTGACTAACATTTTCAATCGTCGCTCCCCTCAAACATTTCTACAGGAGCTGTCCTTGTTCACACAAGTGTATTCTTCACCATTCAAAGGTGGATTATCTATGAAGTCATCTTCTAGCGCTTCACAAAGGCGGCAGTATCGGGCGTCAACTGCTGACAGTATCACTGAGGTGCTTGTGAAGGTGCCCTCCAGTGGACAAAATGAGCAACAACGGTTACTCTTAGTGGAAAATTGCAGTTGTCTCCCTCCTGATTGGACGTCTGACAGGACGCTTCCAGCCCGCGGGCCGTAGTTTTAACAGCCCGCCATTGACAGACAATGGAGTGGTCGCCCGTGAAAACGTCGGGGCTCAGGCAGGCCATTGTGACTCAGACTTGTCATCCATGTGACGCGTGACCCGAGCGATGCGCTGAAGGCATTCGTGTCGTCCGCAGGAGAGGCGCTACTCAAGGTGCAGGCGCTAGCTTTCCGCTTCCAGCCTTCCCACGACGCGCCGCGGCCCAGCTTGGACAGCTCCGTGCCGCTCTCCGCGTTCCTGGCGGCGCTGAGTGGCGACGTGACGTATTCGGGCTGCGGCCGCTGCGCCGCCGAGCTCGACGTCGACGTCAATGGAATTTACATTCCGTGCTACCCTTGTCTGCCTACCCGCGCCGTGCGGCGATACTACAGGTGAGAGACGCGGGGCGCCCGCCTGTCTGACAAGGCAAAGGGGGTGCATTGGACACCTTCAAATGTCGGCGCTGTCTTCAGGCCGGCCGTGTTGACGGTGAGCGGGGGGGGCTCCGCGCAGGTATGCGTTCAGCTTCCCGGCGTCACCGTGCAGAAGATTCTGGACGTGCCGCCCGATGGGCTACTCCGAAACGCAGGTGAGACCCGCTTTGTAGCGTTCCGATTGGCTCTCGGCTCCGCTTTGAACGTTTCCTATTGGCTGTCAGCTGCAGGCTCTGACGTCAAACACGTCCAGGTGGCGGCGGAGAGGCTCCACGCCCTTCTGAGCCTTCCCAGAAAAGACGTGCTCATCACCGTGCGCAGCCTTTTCCTGTGTGACGAGAACAGCGCCCCCATCAGTCGGGAGTTAACGCTGCTCGACCTCCACTTTGCCTCCGACACGTGAAGAACGCCCGGCACGGCTCAGTCAGGTCAGGTCACGTCTTTTGTGAAGGATCACTCTGCACTAAGAGAAAAGTTGTCCCAGCAACGGGTTATGATTCACACGGTGATGTTTGGGCTCCTTTTGGATTCCGGTGGAAATTCCGCAAGACAGGAAATAGACAACAGCAAGGTCTCGCGGAAGCGGCGCTGGCCACCATTTTTAATATTCATCACAAATTCCAAGAGGAAGCAAATATGAAGTGAACATGCATTAGGATTTTTTTCAGGTGTGATACAGAACTGCCACGTCTACGTTTACACTCCATCTGCACAGACGGATGATTGCTTTGCGAAAAAAAAAAAAACGGCCACGAAAATAAATTGCTCAAAACTGTCAACAGGTACTCTTCATTTGTTGCTCAGCCGCAGTCGTTCTGGACTATCTCATTCACACAAGCTGTTTGCGAGTGCGTTCAAAGATATCTTCTGGACCCTGTTGTGTACGCCGGTGTACGGCAAGCGGATTGTTACAGTGAGCTTGTTACATGTGGCGTAGCCGTTGGCGAGCACTGGATGAGCGGACGGGCAGGCGGGAAGGAGGGAAGGAAGGAAGGACTTGTTGCCTGCTTCTCTAATTTCCTTTGGATGTTTCTTCAGCCACATCCATCAGATCGTCAAACAAATCTGGTGCAACACAAACAACAAAGAGCCTCACTTTTAACTCATTCACTCCCAAAGACGTTTTTAAACGTCTTTTCAGACTTGGTCCACCCGCAAGGCTGAGTCCTCTTTCCATGCTGTCACACATATGGACAATCAAACCTCTTTGTTTGAGAGCCCAGTGTCGTGTTGACGCAGATGCCCACACTCACCTCCATCACTCAGACCCGTTCCGCCTCTCGGTCCAGGTCCTGCGTCAGCGGATCCGCCGCTCAATCCTCCGGCTCCGCCTCCTGCCCCTCCGCCCGGGGCGCCTTGCTCGGCGAACAAGCCGTCAAAGCCCGACCGCTTGGGCCTCTTGTCGTCGTCGTCTCTGTCGAGGAATCTGGAGAAGAAGCTTCCCTTGTCGTCGTCGTCGTCGTCTTTGTCCTTGTCGTTTCCAAAGGAGAATAATCCTCCTTTGTCGCGCTCGTCCTCTTTTTTGTCGTCTCCTCCGAAAAAAGACTTGAAGCCTCCTTTGTCCTCTTCTTTGCTTTTGATGCCGAGCATGTTCTTGACCGCGCCCGTCACTAAGTCCCCTGCACACAAACGCCGTTAGTTGCCTGCGGCGCCACCGTGTGGACTCTCTGACGTTGTCTGATATCGACGAAAGGGTTAATCGCGATCGACGTATTGGGCACCCCTACTGTACATCTACAGCACTAACATTCGAGATCCACGATTCACATGATAATGTAAAACCTTCACAAGTGTTATACATTTACAAAGACGTGTGATATATTCCCAAATGTAACACGAATTGGGCGATTTTTAATTTCTTTTCCAGTTTGGTCACAACAGCTTTCTGAGCGCGATACACTCCCAAACTACCGGTACCTGACTTGTTACGGCGCGTCATGTGACTGAAACAAAATGGAGGAAGCCCACGTCAGAAGAAGCAAACGACTTTTTTGCTACTCACCCGCTTTGTTTCCGATCATGTCGGCCACTTTGTCCATCTTTAGCGTCCGTGTGGCGTTGCGCGGCAGACGAGGTTAGGCCGCTGACCGTGACTCTCTGCTCTGCTCTTATTGGCAGACCAGGAAGAGGGGGGGGGGGGGTGTCCATACCGGTTGGACCGGTTCCACCGGTCACTCTTGAACTGTGTTTGTGTGTGTGTGTGTGTGTGTGTGTGTGTGTGTGTGTGTGTGTGAGACTCACCTGAAAGATGCACACGTGCAAAACAAACATTTTTTTGGTCACGTGTGTTTTGATTCAAAGTCACATGATTGCCTGTCACGTTGCTCTCATAATATCCTTAATTAGACTGTCTCATCGGTACGGCAACACGCGTGAGCATGTTTGCTTTCTCGACAAATTTGCCTGAAGGGAACATGCGGTGCTGATTACGAAGTCGAGCATATTGGATAAGTTTTTTTGTTTTTTTTTTGCTAAGGTTCATACAGTTCACTGTGTGCATGTGCGTGCGTAGAGAGATCCCACAAGTCTCCCAGCATTGGAAAAATAATACACTCCATACATATGGTTCAGAAATGTCTTTCTTTTATATTTATAAATATAAGATAAAGTGATGGTATGGGCAGCAATGTGGGGCGATTTTTATTGGAGCTTATTTATATTTTGTTAATGGGATCTTAATGCTGATAAGTACCGTAAGATGTTGCAAGAAGAAATGAAATGAAGAAATTTCCATCCTTGTCATACGAGGATGGGAACTCCCCCCGTTTACTTTCAGCAGACGCAAGGAACGTAAAGCAAACACAAATTCGGATGTTCTTTGAAGTGTTCTGCACCCGTGGAGGACACGCGTCGAAATGAGATTTCCAACAAAATGGCAGTCGTAGAGCACATGACTGAACAGTCGATGTCAAGAACTAAAGCAAACGTTAGTTTTCCGACGTATGGAGACTTGTGGGACACAATTTTTTAAAAAAATGTATTGGATTAGAAAATTCCCATGGCTTACCACTCAACCAAAATGCCCCCCACCCCAAGTTCAGTCGGTCTCCAAGGTACCCAAAAATGAACTCTGCGTCAAATATTTGCCGCATGTTAGTGAATTGGACATGCGAGCATCTAGTGGAAGACCAGTGAATTGCGCCGCATGTCACTGTACGTTCGTTGGTTGTATGCACAAGTCAAAACACGGCAGTCATGGAATTCTCCAGTGGTTGCGCGCGTGCAACAAGACAGACTCAAAAAT
Source organism: Hippocampus guttulatus (assembly GCF_054856545.1). NCBI lineage: Eukaryota > Metazoa > Chordata > Actinopteri > Syngnathiformes > Syngnathidae > Hippocampus > Hippocampus guttulatus. The sequence goes on from NC_141270.1 coordinate 1,751,862, forward strand.
TTTTCACCTCCACGCAAAAGGCAAATAAATGTCAACGGAGCTCTCGTCTACACTTGAATGAGGACAGGACATTTTGTTTTGTTGTTGCGATTCCTTTTGCATGTTTGACGTGCGGCACTTTGTTTCAAGTGCGCTGGTTGTTTACGTTCTCTCTCGGAATCCAGATGAGATGTGGACGAGATACTTTTTGGGTGCCGTGACAGTGAAATGGTTGGAATTTTCTGCGGCGCAGCCGACGATCCCCCGCGGCGGGCTAAACGTTTAGCCAATTGCCGCTCTCGTACGCCGCGGCTAGGCGCCAAGTGCGGCTATCTTGAAGTTTGTGTGGCAGGTCGCGGACGGGGTCTGTCAACCCGAGCGCAAGCTGCGGCTGTCGGCGCCCCCAAAACAACTCAAGTAACAAGTTGACTTAGTTTTGGCTCTCCAAACATTTGTGTCATCATCCTTTCCAAAAAAAAAAAAAAGTGAGAGACAGAATGACGTCGCTGTTGCAGCGTGGTTTATTTCAGGTATTGACAGTTGTAGATGTTGGCTCGTCTTTTGTCCCTAGCGACGTGATTGTTTACCGCGGGGCAGCTCCACGAGGACCTTTGGACGCGTCTAGTCAAACAGTCCGCCCAGAGCTTTCGCAATTCCTGCTGCAAAAGGAAATTGAGACAAAGTTGGTCTTGCGAGGGCATCGGCGGGGCAAACGTTGCTTTGCCTTTGTGTTGACAACTCACCTCCTCCGCTCCCCTCATCCTTGCCAGCGACCATGGACAGGACATTGGACACGTCCAATCCTTTGTCCTCCTTGTCCTCTCCACCTCCCCCTCCGATCTTGTTTAAGACGTCCTCTGTCAAATCACCTGCAGAACAAGCAGACCTTGATTTCTTTCTGCACCAGTTGACTCCAATTGCTCATCAGCCCTGCACATGTTTCGTTAGGAAAAAAAAAATAAACCCCGAAAGGATCGGCGCCCTACATAAACACTTGGGTGCCACTCAAGTTTTAAACTTCAAGTTGTGTACGTGTCACATCAAAACACAAAACTATTCACTCACCCACTTTCTCTTTAACCACCTCGACGAGAACCTTTTGGCCCGTTTCGCCCTGAAGGAAATTCATATTGTCGACTGATGACGGGTGGGTGGAGGTAACTCGGTCTTATAGTCACAGGGGTATTTGGGCCAGCAGGTGACGCCCCGCCGAGGAATCGGGAGGGGCCCGGATGAGTCACAGGCCTAACCAGTGGAACAAGTTGGTGTGGCAACTAATGAGTCTTTCCTACGTTCTTCATTCTGCCTCCTTAATCTCTTTGAAGGACATCTCGTGAGAAGCAACGCGCCAAAGCTGACAATTATTCCTTTTCGCACCGATACGAAAGGTAAAAATACTGTCTGGGCTGCGACTCGCAGCTCCCGAGTTTCCTGAACGCAACTTATTTCTAGCTGCTCTGCCATTGGCTACTACCGAGCATCTTCCTGGCCTCCTATTGGCTAAGATGGACCTATGTATTTGTCGATGTGTGTGGATAGATAACGGCTAGATATGTGTCCTCGTCATTCGTCCCCCGAGCCTCGGGCCATGAGGCGTTCCGGTAGTTTTACGTCAAATGTGAATCACCCAGAAAAAGGTGTTCACCGGTCAGGACGATCGCTCACGATGCTGATGTTTGCCTTGGACATTTTCGAAGGATTAAAAACCGACAAAAGCAAACGTCCTCGAATCAGTTCTTGACAAAAAGGCCAAAAAACACTTCTGAGAGACAACATGAACTAAAGAGGGCAAAACGCGGATGAGGACGCAGTTCAAAGTTTTAAATGACCATCATTTTTATTCGTTTTGTTTTTTTACATTCTGCACAACTCTCATTTATCGTGCAGTAATCAAATTGCAACATGTATTTGTTACATATTTTGATGCACCTTTATGCTTCAGAAAACATTTTATGTCTGAATTTTGACGGGGCTTGGAACGGATCAGGGCATTTGCATGGAAAACGCGTCTCGACTTACAAAGTTTTCTAGTTAAGCACTTTCTTCCACAACCAACTAATTTCCTAAGTTAGAGGTACCAAGAAAAGACGAGTGTCTTGTCTTTTACCTTGTATCCCTTTGGGACAGTAAAATACACTTGAACTGAACACAGAAGACACACACGTGTGAACACAAACACCCACACCCACCCTCGACTGTGGTGTAAAAAAACAAAAGTATCATTCCTCTGTTGCTACGTAGAACAGAAACAAACGGCCATGGAGTTGAGCGCAAAAATATTTCGCACCCGTCCATCATGATTGCACGTTCCTTCTCAAATGCCAAGTGTCAGCTTTGGTTCCGTCGGATGACCACAATATTGTCCTCTTTTGTTTTTTTTTATACGCCGGCGCTCGACTCCGAAACCGTTTCATCGCGTGGCCGGATTTCCTTCCTGCTGCCGGAGGGCCGCGTACAGAAGGTCCGAAAGAAAGCCCCCCGGGCAGCACAAAGTAACTTTGGTGTCCTGTCCTTCGGTGCTTTTAGCGCTTCTAAGTTGAGCATCAGCAGCTTGAGGAGGGGGGTGTCGAAAGCCAGCTCGTCGGACAGAAGCGCTTCCGGCGGCCGGCGCGCGCAGGCGTCTCGCAGCAGCTCCTTGACCACGGCGTCCATCACCTTGTTGACGCTGTAAATGTCGGACTCGGTGATGGCGCACAAGCGCGGGTCCTGCAGCACCTTCTTGGACAGCCGCTGGATGATCGGCAGAGTGTCGCGGGAGAGAAGCGTCGCCTTGTGTTTTTTTTGCAGGTGCGTCAGGAGCTGCACGACGAGCACCGCCACCAGCGACGTGACCATCTCCTCCAGGACGGAGGCCGAGCGGGCCGGGGTCGCCTCCGAGGACAAGGTCTTGGGCTGCGAGGCCGCCGCGTCGGCGCCCAAACGCTTCTCCTGCGCCGAATGCGAGCGGAAGGGCGACGGCCAAGCGACGCGGACCACGCCGGAGGGCGGAGTCTTGGATCGGGCGCTGTCCGTCTCCGACGGCTTTGGGCTGTTCCCGGTTTCCGCGACGACCGTCTCCTCCCGCGCGGAAGGTAGGGACCCGTTGCGGAGGCGCGAGTTCGGCCTCTCGGGCCCGGCGTCGTTGGAGTCCCGCTCCTCCTTCGGTTGCGGGTGCACGCTTTCCGCGATGAGCGTGTCGATGTCCTTCAAGCAACCGTAGACCTCGTCGGCGTGGTTCTTCCTCGTCACCGGTTCCATCTTGAGCCAGAGGAGCAGTTGCTGGACAAACTTGGTGGCGGTGTCTTCCACGATCTTATGCAGAACCTGGATGTTCTCCGGTTTTTCCTCGTCCACCTCCAAGATGAGTGGCTCCGAGTAGCGCCTCCACACCGCGTCGGACTGGACCGTGGTGCGGTTGGCGGTCATGTAATGGTAGATTTTATCCGCCAGGTCGACCGAGAACTTGTCCGCTTCGTGCCGCAGCGCGTCCACGTCGATGGCGACGCCCCCGGGCGGCGGCGCCACCTTGTGGAACACGTCCTCCAGACCCGAGCGGATTCCCTGGAAGCTGAGCTCCTTATCGGCGTCCGCTGCCGGAGTCCCGCGTCGGGACGCCTCCTCTTCCTTACGCATGCGCATGCACCGACAGCGGACCTTCTGCAGTTCAAAGGTCAGCTCGTCAAACTTCTTTTGGCAAAAGTTCAAAAAGTGGCGCTTGCGAGACGATTCGTTGCTGCCGTTGGGCGACACGCAGGATTCGAAGAACTCGCAGAGTTGATCTTTGATCAGCCCCAGATTGAAATGAGGCGTGGAAGAGCGAAGGCGCCCGTCCTCCGACGGCTCGGCGTAGTGCAGGTCGTTGATGATGGTCGTCACGATCCCCGCCGCCGTTTTCTTCAGTTCGCCGCTGGCGCCGGGCGAGAGCGGCTCGTCCGCGCCGTCGGTCCATTTGCGGAGAATGTTCATCACCGCCTCCGTGGTTTCTTCCCGGTCGAAAGAACACACGTCGCCGCACTTGGACTCGCGGGGAGGTTCCCGCGCGCTCTTTTGGCGCCAGCACGGCCTGAAGCACTTGGCGTAGACGGCCAGCTTGCCCAGGTAAACCTTGAGCGCGCCGCAGGCCAGCAGCACCATCTTGGCCAGAACTTCGATCTTGGTGAAGGTTCCCGGGATGAAAATCAGCGGCACCAGTTGACTGTCGGGGCTGGTGGCCGCCGACAACGTGTGATTGACCCTCTTTGAGATCTCCCTCTTGAAGAGGGAGTCCAGCTTTTGCGAGCTCTTGCTCCGCTGCTCCGGCACGCTGAGCGCGGTGGCGAAGGCGCTGTTCAGTCCGCTGTCCACTTTCAGCTTCATTCTTTTCTTGTCGGCGCTCTGAATGTGCTGCTTAAACTCCGGGATGATGACTCGGATGGTGTCGGCGCAGAGTTTCTGCGTGATGTCCGTGCACATGTCCGCCAGGATGACCTGCGTGGCCGAGTCCACGGTCCCGGCGGCCAGCATGCTCCACTGCGCCGGCAGGATGCGTTCAAAGTATTTCTGCACCGTGGGGAGGATGACCTCCGCCTTGATGGAGTAGCTCTCCATCTCCATGGTTTTCCCCGTCGCCGACTCGTCCCTTCCCGAAGCGTCGGCGCGGCCGCTCTCGCTGCCGCGGGTGCTTTGACGCCTTTGTGACGTCACAAAGCTTGTCATCAGAGTAGACGACATCTGGCGGTTTTTGTGACCGCGCGGCGATGATGTCGCAAGGCTTTTAGACAATGCCAGCGCTTCATTATGTCATTGTGTGCGATGCATTCCAATGATCTGACGTCGCCGCTGTCGTCTTGGGAGAATCGCATGCGACTCCCAAACGTCCCGAGAGAGAGGGGGGGGGGGGGCCATAGTACGATTTCATGTACCCGCATACCGTGACATCATAATGGATTTTGCTTTTCTGATGAAACGGCAACATTTTTGCTCTTTTAACTCATTCAGTACCGGACAATTCTGGACCAAGTCCGAAAAGACGTTTAAAAACGTCTTTGGGAGTGAATGGGTTAACAGTTGCACATTTATGTCGCCTAGTTGACGCCGGCAGCTTGTCTTGGGGTCTCATCCGTTGCTCCCAAATGTTTGCACCGTTGTACATGTTAGGTTGCCTGTGCTAGTCTTTGCTGTCGAAGGAGGTGAATTTGAAACCATTGTCCGATTTTCTCCTTGCGGCCGTATTTCGGCTCCTCTAGCTCCATATTTCATCCAAGACGACAAACTCTTGCCCATGTTGGGGCCCCGGGGTCCCGGTGTTGATCTCCAGACTTGAGGGCCGGTGTGAGGATGCCCACGCGTACCGCTGGGAGTAACCCGGCTCGTCGGCGGGTTCCTCGTTGGCGGGCGGGGTCTTCGGCCGAGGTCCGTTCCTATCCAGGAGACACGCGACCGGAATTTTGGGCGGGATCAAGGTGCCGGCGATGAGCTCGTCGATGTCGTTCAAGCAACCGTAGACTTGATTGGTGTGGTTCCCCCGCGTCACCGGCTCCATCTTGAGCCAGAGGAGCAGTTGCTGGACAAACTTTGCCGCGCTGTCTTCCGCCATCGTTCGCAGAACTCGGAGATCCTCCGCGTTGGCCTCGTACACCTCCAAAAGGAGCGGCTCCGAGATGCGCCTCCACACCGCAGCCGACCGGATCGCGGTCCGATCGGCGGTCACGTAATGGCAGATTTTGTCGGCCAGCTCTCGGGAGAACTTGTCGGCTTTGTGTCGCAACGTGTCCACGTCCACGTTCGTATCCCCGGCCGGCAGCGCCACCTTGTGGAAGATGTCCTTCGCGCCCGGCCAGACTCCCCGGAAGCCGAGCTCGACGTCGGGCTCGGGGGTCCGCAGGGCGCTGCCGGGCAGACAAATGTCTTCTTCCCAGCGCATACGCATGCAGCGACAGCGGACCTTCTCCAGCTCAGAGGTCAACGTCTCGAAAGTCTTTTGGCAAAAGTTCCAAAAGTTGCGTTTGCGACAAGACTCGCCGTTGCTCGCATGCGACGTGCAGGATGCAAAGAACTCGCACAGTTGATCTTTGATCAGCCCCAGATTGAAATGAGGCGTCGATGAGCAACCGGGCTCCTCGTCCTCCGAGGAGTCCGGGTAGTGCAGGTCATTGATGATGGTCGTCACAATTTCAGCCGCTGTTTTCTTCAGTTCCCGATTTGTCCTGAGTGAAAGGGACTCGTCCTCGCTTTCGGTCCATTTGCGGAGGATGTTCACCGCCGCCTCCGTGGTTTCTTCCTGGTTGAAAATACACACGTTGTTCTTGGAGTCACAAGGGGGTTCCGGTCTTTTCTTTTGCCGACAACACGGTCGGAAACACTTGCTGTACGCGGCCATCTTGCCCAAATAAACCTTGAGGGCGCCGCAGGCCAGCAGCACCATCTTGGCCAGAACTTCGATCTTGGTGAAGGTTCCCGGGATGTAAATCAGCGGCACCAGCTGACTGTCGGCGCCGGTGGCCGCCGACAAAATGTGATTGACCCTTTGCGAGACCTCCCTCTTGAAGAGGGAGTCCAGCTTTTGGGAGCTCTTACTCGACTGCTCCTGGACGCCGAGTGCCAAGGCGAATGCCGCGCTCAGTCCGCCCTCCACTTTCAGCTTCATCCTTTTCTTGTCGGCGCTCTGAGTGCGGCTTTTAAACTCCGGGATGATGACTCGGATGGTGTCGGCGCAGAGTTTCTGCATGATATCCGTGCACATGTCCGCCAGGACGACCTGCGTGGCGGAGTCGATGGTCCCCGCCGCCAGCATGCTCCACCGCGCCGGCGGGATGCGCTCAAAATATTTCTGCACCGTCGGGAGGATGACCTCCGCCTTGATGGAGTAGCTCTCCATCTCCATCGTTGCGCTGCTCTTGACTTTTTCTCTTGCCAAAGCGTCGGCAGGCGCTCTCGCCGCGAGTGCTTTGACGCCTTTGTGATGTCATAAAGCTTCTTTTCGCCAGAGAAGACAACAACTCGCGCCCTTTGTGACCACGTGCAAAGTCTCCGCCGTGATGTCCGAACGGCGAGCTCAATTTCGTTAGTCGACTACGCGCCTGGGTCGCGCGGCGATGGCGCTTATGCCGCAACCTTGTTTAGCTCGCGGTCTATGTTGCGCAGGTCTCGGTCTAAATTTCGCTGTTAGAGAATGAGCTACAGCGAACCGGACGTAAACGTTAATTTTTGAAAACGAAAAGGCTCTCTCCCGTTATCAGACCGGAGCTTCGGGCATTCTTGGTATAATGTCCGGCTCCTCCCGTGACTTGACCGGAGCCGCTCAATTCCTCTGAGCGGCCGTCGTGCCGGGTTGTCATCAACAATAAGACCCGCAGGCCGCTAATGCTAATAGCAATGCAGACGAAAGAAATCGCATCAGTCGTGACTTTTCAAAGTCTGCGCACATTCTTTTGAATTTATTGTATTCGGCGCAAACTGAATACATCGTCTCTCAGCATTCACCTGGGTTCACTTTTTCTCTTGTTTGTTCACAGTTTGCTCTGGACGGGGACTCGCGTAGGTTTGATTGGACTGATATTTCAAACCCCCGTACAAGCCCCGCCCATCCACGACACATGTCCGAGAGCTGCTCTTGGTGTGCGGGCGGCATCGTCGTTGACTCCCGACGCGAACGGACAATTTTATACTGTACGTCGTTTTTCAACTTAAGCCCGACAGTCTTTTTAGATTCTCATAGCACATCAAGACAAAATGGAAGTGAGGAAATGAAAGAGGGAATGAAGGAAGGGCGAGTTTGACGGTGATGCAAAACTCCAAAGAGAGACTGTTGGGTCCATGACGAGATCCCAGGCGACAAATAATGGAGGGACTTGATTGACGCCTCGGTGTGGGCCACGCGATCACACGAGGCTCAGGTCCAGTTTGGCGAGATAAGGCGATCGGAAGGACCCCAGGTAAAGGCTCCCGTTGTGTTCGTGCGCCTCGCTCACGTATGCCGCAACCAGCCCGTCGGGGTCGTGGAAGCTCCGCGAGCAGATGCCGCCGTCGTGGAGCTCGGCCACCAGGCTGTAACGAGGGACCAACTTCATCATGGCGTTCTGGCTCAGGAGCTGGGGGAGGGTGGCGGAGGGGAAACGGTCACGCTTCAGATCTCGCCGGTCGGTCTGCATGGGGGTTGGTGTCGGGGGGTATACCTTGAAGAGTAACTTCTTGATCCAGGGTCTCTGCGACAGGAAGTCCAACATGGAAAATCCGGGGTTGGGGCGCACGGCGGACATAGCCACCCAGTAGCCGCCGCTGGAGCTGGGCCGGATGTTGTCGGGGAAACCAGGAAGGTTCTCCATGAACGTGTCCATGCCGCCCTTGTTCAGTCCCGCCACGTGGACCCTACCGCAAAGTCCCAGAGTTACTGGTACCCACCAGTTACTGGTGGCCAGAGGTGACTCCGGTCACGTGACTTGACTCCAGTCAGACTGAGTACTTGCCAATTTTACCTGCGTATTCGGGCCATGGTGGTCTCCACCACCAGGACGGACTCCTCGTCAGGAAGCAAGTGGATGCCGTTGGGGAATCGCAGGTTGTCCATGACCACGCTGACTTCTCCGCTCTCCGTGTCGAACTCCAACACCCTGACGGGAAGTAGAAGTCACCCGCGCCCTGCGACCGCCCCTCGCCAAAGCCCTTCCGCCGCGCTAGGCCATACCGTCCGTCAGCCGTGGCCTCCATGACCAGGTGGAGGTAATCTCGCCGCTGCCATCTGCTGCTAGAGGAGGTGAAGTACACCTTCTTGCCATCCTGTGTCACCGCCAGGTCATTGATGAACAGCAACTTCTTGCCGCCCACCTCCTGACCTCCCAACACCAACCGAACCGACTCACCTGGCATAAAAATAATAATCATTTTAAAAAGTGGCAACAAAGGCCTTGGTCATTTGACGGCAGAGTGGGTCTCACCTGTGCTGGGATTGACCTGGAAGATACCCAAGTAGGCGTCTGCAACAAATAAGGTCCCGTTGGGCCCCGTTCGGATGCCCAGGGGCCTCCCGCAGGTCACCTCATCCTCCGGGGACCCTGCACGCGCACACGCCAAGTCACAAGAAGCGCATCCTCGCAGCTCCCCCAACCCCTCACGCCCTCCCCTCTCTCTGAAACAGGGTGGAGTTAACCCTCTCATTCTGGTCTGAGTTAGCTCCCTTTTCAAAACGGAAAACTCAGAGTTTCCCTCATTTTGGGGTTAACAGAGTCGTGCTTTGTGAAAGGAACCCAAGCCATGCTGCGATGTCAACGTGTTTCCTCAAGAAACAGGAAGTGGTCCAACGCACTTGATGTGGAAAGACCCAACTGGAGACACGCTGACTGACTGACCGCTCCTCAACACAAACAGTACGCGTCCTCGGGGAAAATTTCCCAGTGTCATTTTTTTTGGGAAGGAGAACCACCTGTTTGGAGCTGATTTGTTGTCGTCATCATTGAAAACTAACAGCTGTGCTTTTCTTCCAAAGTAAGGACATTTGCGAGGCGGTTGATATCTTTGGGACGCTTTGCCTCACCACAGGGAGGTTTTCCCAATCTGGCCACCGTGTGAATCCTTCGACCAATCAGCTTCACGATCCTGCCGTCTGCCGTTCCGCTATAAAAAACATCTGCACAAACACTCGCACGCAGAGCAACGGCAAGCTGTTAGCCAGTAAGCTAGCTTCGCCTCCAATGTTGTCGTTTGCGGCGTTGGCACCTCCGATGTTGGCGACGGACTCGGGTCCGGCAATGGCGTCCTCGTAGAGTCTGCGAGCGAGACGCAGCTTGTGGTTGGCTTCCCAGCAGCCTGACATGGGCGGCGGCTCCTTCAGTCTGCGGGACGCACAGACGGCATCGTCGTCGGCCATTTTGAAGCACCGTCGGAACGCGTAGCCAGGAGGGGCTGCTCCCCGATAAGCTGGCGCGTCCTCTGTGTTTCTTGAAAAGTAACCAACGGCCAAGGAGCAATGATATCCCGTGTTGCATGATGACCATGGGGACCCTCGCTATCACAGAAAACTGGCTAGTCCATCAATTGGGTATGTCATAATGAAGAAAAGCGAATAAGTACACAATATGCCAGGAGAGGGAGTGACGTTGCAGTCAGCGAGGAACCTTGTTAGAGTGAGAGTTACTTCTTGATGCCAAGGAAGCGCGACTACTTTGCACGAGTTCACTTCTCGGGCTGCTTCGCGTTCAACTATGTGTTGGTTAGTCCTGCGGTCATTCGGACAGCTAAAATTGGAAGGATTCAGACAACCTGCGGGGTTTGTAAATGATGAATTTGAAGATCGATTAGTTGTCCGACTCACATTGCAAACACTCGTTTTATTTTGGAGGACTGGAATGCATTGGCGGCGTTGGCGTTTCACGCGAAAGGGAAAAAGATGAGTTGACATGCCAGCGTCAGGCCTTGCGACCGCGGTCACGGAAGAACCGCTGCGTGACTCTCCACGCACCGCCGGATGATAGTGCTTGGCGAGTGGGGAATGAGCCACTGATTGCCAGTGCAGTCATTAACCCATTCGCTGCATTGGCATTTCCAGTTTAGGAACTTTCCCGGTCCAGCGTGTATCAAAAGGGCCGTTGTGGTGACCACGTGGACTCACACGAGGACGTCGGGCTGGATGGGCGACTCCAGGATCAGGACGATGACGAGCAGGGGCAAAAGCAAGAAGCCGCCCACGGACAGCAGAGTCACGCGAAACACACGCCCGCTGTACGTCCTGGAACAGAAAGTGACATCGTGACCGCCAACTACACACAGGTGGGACGACGAGATGAGGGTGAGAGGCTGCGCAATGACGGAGACGCAAATGAAAATGTCAATGGCACATTAATCGTAGACTAACGACGGACACAAATGACTTCAGACTATGAAGCAAATATTTCAAAATTTAAATGAAAAACCTTTGATTATTTAATTACGCTTAATAATAGTAGCCGTAGTTTGAAGTAAGAAATTGCTGTATGCTCTCTCAAAACCTCCAGCAAAAAATTGTGTTAATTGGCCAAATATGGATGTAAAAAAGGGGGCAGGGAGGGTACCAATTATTATTATTTATGTCTCTCTGCTCATTTTGTTGTTCTACTTCTTCCTTTCATAACTTTGTTGCTGTGAATTGGGAATTTCTCCATTGCGAGACTAATAAAGGTTTTCTTATCTTATCTTATTTAATACCAAATAGGTGTTTGCCTTATAAATGTGACTGCTGTCAATGCCTCAGGGCACGTCACTGGGTGTTGTGTGTTGTGTTGACGTCACTCAGTCTCGTTGGTTGCGTTACGTGTGGTTGTGTGACGTCACGTGTTGTGCGGCGCGTCGTCGTGCAGTCGCCTGACCCGTTGCCCTTGCGCACGCGCTCGGCTTGGTGGTCGGTGATGACTTCATGTCGGTTTTGCCTCCGGAAGCGCAGGCCCGCCGTCTCGTTCATTCTGGAGCACTTTGGAGCTTCGGTGCCGGTTCGCTCGCGGTCAGCTTGTTTAGTCCTTGGCCGTTCCTCAAAATGAAAAAGGCAGAGTACGCTCTCGTCAAGTCGCCAATTCGATCTCCCAAAGAAGGACGGCGAAAATATTCTTCACGCGAGTCTTTTTGTAAATAGGAAATGCAACGCACTTGTCAACTTGCAACTCCCCCTTGCCGCCCGCTTCTGACCTATTTCCGTGACAGCAGCTCGAAATGCATCTTGGGATATTTAGCCAGTCAAATATGCAACCTTGCATCCTTGATTTAAGATTGCTAACAGGAACAACATCCGGGCATTTCATGCGTTCTTGCTTTATTCGGACTTTCGGTTTGGAACGGGACTGATGACGTTTCGCGAGATCGCAAGGACGGTTTAAATAGAACAAGAAAGGAAATGTGAGAATCGGCTTCTGTCCTCCCGAACAGATGTGATGTTGACAGCCACAGCACATAAGCTTTTCCATTGCTTCCGCTAATACTTCAAAATAAAACACAATTGGCAACACTTTAAAAAAAAAAATTTAAACTAGTTTTTTTTTTTTTTTTAATTGAAGGAACAAATATTCATCCGTTATGGAAGCTGCTTCTCCTCATGAGGGTTGTGGACGTGCTGGAGCCTTTCCCAGCCGTCGTTGGGGAGTAGGCGGTGTACACCCTGAATTGGACGAACAACCATATGTACTAACAGTAACACCTTTGGACAATTTAGACCGTTCAATAAAACTACGGTGAAAAAAAAAAAAATATATATATATATGTATGTATATATATATAGATATAGATCTATAGATAGATATATATCGCTTTCGCCCAACTCTACGTGAATGAATGAAAGAGTGATGAGATCAAATTGCCAAAGAAAACAAGATTCCAAAAATATTTGTGTTTTATTTTGCAGCTACTGCTGTCCCAGTAATAAAAACTTCCATCTTAAATATTAAAATCAAGCCATCATTTCGAGTAAACGCATGCTCGTAAGGAATGATCGCGATTCAACAAGTGGCAACTTTGACACATCGCTAGCATCACATTCGGGCTCAGAATTCTCACTTCGCTTCTTGCGATTAGCAACTCGCATTCGTTTGCCATTGTGCTCGAGGCTAATTATTTCACTTGTGTGCAAATGTTGCCTCATCTTTGTTGATGAGCTGCTGCCGCCGGATTGGCGGAGTTTGCGGTGGGTTGTCACGGTAACAGGATGGCATGACGGTGATGAGGTTGCGCCGCATGGTTGCTGTCACGGTGACAGAGGGTGTGCTCTATAGGGTGTCGCTATGGTGACAGGAAGCTTCGGGTGGTTGTTACGGTGACGGTTGACGTCACGAATGAGCTGTCGCCGCAGTTACAGGTTGTGGCGGTTGAGTTGTCGCCGTGGTAACGGGATGCACTGCTGCGCGGTTGTCATCACTGGCGGCGGGGGATGTCTCGGTTGGACGTCGCCCCGGTAACATGATGCGCCGTGCGGTGATCAGACTGTGCTCAGGTGGTTGTTGCAGCTGCACCGCAGCCTCAGCACGTCTGTTGGCTGCCCGCCTCGTCCTGCTGCTGCTGTTTGGAGGAGCTGGACAAATCCATGGCCTCCTCCTCCAGCTCTTCCTCTTCCTCCTCCTCCTCTTCCTCTTCTGTGTTCTCCTCATCTTCCTCCTGGCGCCCAACGGCCTCAGGCTCCGGCTCCCCGGAGTCGGGGGTGTGGCAGAAGGCATCAGAAGAATGCTTTGAGTCCAATCGGTCCGAACAGGACCCGGCCGTCTTTTTGGACGACATTTCCAGAGACTTCTTGTGCATTCCTGACAAGACAAGCACACCACAAGCTCCGTTGATTGATTTCCACTTCTTCATTCACTACGACAACAAGCAGCCAATACTTGACGCCATCTCACAATTTTATTTATTTATTTTTTTTTTGATTTTGAAGGATAAGATGACATTTGCGCAGGCAACGAGGAGTTCCACTCTGTCCACGTTTTGCTCAGCCTGTTGTCATGCAAAGGTTGAATTTGTTCCGTGACAACGCTTATGACTTGAAACACTTGCATCTCCAGTCAGCTTTCTCCATCGAAATGAGGAAAACGAATTCTCCGAATCCCTTTCGGCCTTCCACCCTCAAAATGGCAATTATTTTTCTTTCTTTTTTTTTTTTTTTAATAGCATGCCATATCATCAGCTATGAGCAAAACACGCAGCCATGACATTGGTCCCATGGTTAGCTTCAATTCACATGATGTGCTGTTCCTTGCAATGTGCGCGCCTTGGCCACTTGGGGGCAGAATAACACCAACGCGGCGATACAGGATATACTGAGCCGGTGGGGGACGTCGCAACTCCTCAGCAGTAGTCTTAATAGGTGTCGTTCTTGGCAGAGGATAAAGAAGAGCTGCATAATGTTGATTCTTTCTCGATTCGCGGGAGCCCACTTGGTGCACCTTGACTATCGCTGCGCTACAACTAGCAGTGCGACAACTTTTGGCAAAATGATCTGTTCAAATACTGCGTGTGTTTTTCTGTGGTCAAAATCACACAATTCCCACCCCCACTCTAAAAAGTCTCCCTTCTCTCTGGAAGCTTGTTGCCTTGTCCTTTGGTCAAAGTCGGCCTTCCAGCCACAGTCAGCATTTTCACACATCGTCATTTTTGACAAACCTCATCATGCAAATTCAACTCGGGGGGGGTTGCCTTTGCAATCTCTGCCTCTTGCACAGGGATATCGAGTGTGAGGTACACTCCTAACTGGTTGCCAGCCAATCGCAGGGCACACATAGACGAACAACCGTTGGCGATCGCACTCAAACCAGCGGACAATCGAAAGCGTCCAATAAAGCGAAATAAAAAAAGGGAAGGAGGTTTTTGTGTGTGTAGAAGGCGTGTGTGGGTGGGTGCGCGTGTGGTGCGTGTGCGTGCCACTGACGTGCATGCGGCTCACCGAGCAGCCAGGGGGCGCAGGATCCCATCATGCCGTTCTTGGCCGAGTTGAGGATGGACTCTGGGAGCGGGATGGAGTGGCGCACCATGGCCCCGTAGAGGCCGTACTCCGCCATCACGCTGCTGCGGCCCCAGCACTTCTCGCGCTTGCGCCACTTGGCACGCCGGTTCTGGAACCACACCTGCCAGGGCGCAAGATCAACCGCGAGGTCACAACACAGATGTCGACCGTTTGTCCGGCTGATGTGAGAGGTTGACGTTTTCTTGAACGTGCGATATTTGTGAATCGTACGCGGCGTCACCTGGATGCGGTCCTCGGGCAGCTCCGTCTTGACGGCGAGCATCTCTCGAGCGTAGACGTCCGGGTAGTGGGCCTCGTGGAAGGCTTTCTCCAGTTCCTCCAGCTGGTGGGACGTGAACACGGTCCTGGGGAAGCGGGCGAGTCGCAACGTTTGGGACGGCCGAAGAGAAGCCGGCTGAAGAAGCCGTCCTTCGCTAGCGCTAGCCCGCGCCCACGCCATCTTTGCGTGTTCCCAAGACCCCGAAAAGTTGCCTCGGACGCTTTCTCAAGGAAGCTCAGATGATAATGCAACCGTAACGAACGCTGTAAGCATTCTGTCCCAACCACCTAAAACGGATCCAGTCCCTTTTGAGCCCGAAATTCATCCGGTGTGACCGTCCACATTTTGCTGTGTTGCTTTGCAATCAAACAAAGACGCGCTCCGATAGAAATGAGGCAGTCGTCCGGAAAAGTCTCACCCGATGACAAACGTGCTCTACGGAAGCCAACGCAGGGGATGCCGGAAAAGCCGTTCTGCTCTTTCTCCACTCGACACTCTCATTTGATTCCTGCTAGCGAGCTAAGCTAAGCTAGCGAGCTAAACTATGCTAAGCTTGCTTGGAAAGAGAGTGGCGTTCGTCAAAAGTCGGCCGCACCTTGGAAACGAATCCTTTTGAAACGATTTCAAACGGAACATTTCATCCCCAAGGGCCAACTTGCCGCCCCGCAGACGAATGCCGTTGGATTGTCGGGATAGAAATCAACGGAACTGAATGATTGCATCCTTAGTTGAAAAGAAACAATTCCGGAGACGACGGTTGTTGAGTGACGCGCATACACGAGCTCTTCTACTGCCCGTCTCTCTCTCTCTCTCACTAGTTAAGTCGAGTTTTTTCGGGCAAGTGTCGCCGTTTGAAATATTTCTGCAATTTTGCCTTGTGGATTTCTTGGGGTTCCAAATTGGCGGATATTTCAAAGTGTAACGTGTCAGCCGATGGGACAAGAACTTCCCTAAGGAGCTCCGGCAGGTTGTGAGAAAGTTGACATGTTTCAGTCAACCCTGCCGCGTTTTTCTTCCTTGATTGGTTTCCACTTCCAAGCTGCTCATTTGTCATCACTCACACCCAACTCTATTTGCACACTTGACTCATTTTTTTTTTTTGCTTTCTTGCATTCTTTGGATCTCTTCTTAAAGCGCATTCGTACCACGAGAACTCATCGGGGAAAGCTTCGTTTCTGGATTTATGAACGGCAACGAGTTCTTTTGATAATTGCTGAACTTTGAACTGTGTCGCAAATGAACTTTCCCAACACCGTCGCGGACGCTTGAGCAGCTCAAGAACGACCTCGTCATCCGCGCAGTGAACGTAGACGCAAGACCAGTAAAAGTTCGGTGGTCACCTGTGGCGCCGCTTCTTCCTCTTCTGAGAAGACGAACAACTTTTGGACTCGTTGTGGTCGGACTGAACCTCCTCATCTGACAACAGAGCAAGCCACAAAACCGCCAACCGTCAAACCGCAACCGCGACAATAAGGAGACCAAAGAGCGACGTGCGGGAAAAGCGGTCTGGCGGTCACTCGGGGCGTACCGGAGAAGGCATCCCTGTGGGGGTCGGCGCCGTGCATGAAGTGGCCGTCGGGTCTCTGCAGGAGGGGCAGGTGGCCCGGCAGGAAGCAAGGGGGTCCTCCGGCCGAGCCGGGCGGCTGCTGGGCCGCCAGACCGCACAGGAAACCCAGACCCAGGGGGAGGGACGCTCCCGGGAAGGAGAAGGCGCCCCCCAGACTCTGGCCCAGACCTCCGCCGCCGCCCCCGCCGCCCCCGCCGCCCTGAGGCTCGCCTCCTCCGGATGACGCCGACGTGGACTCCAGGCCCAGCAGGTCCGTGATGGCGAAGCCTTTGGACCGGAACCCCGAACTGTGAAGACGGGGCTTGTCGGGAAAGGCCGGAGATGACAACTTGACTTTGGACTTGTCCTGCATCACTTCCGACATTGCCCAAAAAGTTGCCAAAGACTTGCCGAAGAGCGCCGAAGAGCACCAAAGAGCGCCGAAGTGCGCCGGGGCCAAGGTGATGACGACAAAGACAGAGCTGGACCGATCGGGACCCGCCCGCCTAACACGCCCCATTTATGGGCCTCCGGGCGTGTGGCGGATCAGGCCAGCGGCCAATGGGAGGCCAGCTGGCCACGGGGAGGGCGGGGGGTTTGTGGCGGGTGGGGGGCCTGATGTCTCGTGTCAATCCGGGAGGATTAATTGCACCAATTTGAATTTTTCAATCCGATCAGGATTATTTGTGCTGCTGCTGCTGCTGCTGCTGCTGCTGCTTGCCACTCACTAAGACTTTTCCATTTTCATCCAGCCACCCCCCCCCCCCCCCCACACAAAACTGCTACTTTTATTACGGGTCATCCTTTTTATACATCCCACTTCCTACTGGAAGTATCGTCGAGTACATTAATCGCCGTGATACACAAACATGTGTGGCGTCGCGGGTAGAATGACATCATGAATGCAAGCGTAGCAGTCATGTACTTTTTGCTCAGCGTCATTATGACGAGCCCACAAACAAAACAACAAAAAAGTGACAACTACAATTTGAACATCAATATTCAAGCCGATGAGCAAAGTGCAATTTGAGTTGCGCTCCAATAACGTTTTGCCAGGTTGAATTTGCACAACGGCACACAGTAAGCGTCATTTCACCCCTCCCCCCCCCCCCAAAAAAAAAAAGCTACCGTCAACCACGACATTTTGAACAGCAATACCAAACCAAAGACTTCTCCCAACATGTACTCGAGATGATATGAAATGCCAGAATTAACAATCATCGTGTGAGCAAAAATCATTTTGTCGTCCTCCCGCATACATTCAAACTTCTGACGAGAGGCGGCACTTGCGGTCAGCCGCGCGCCGGTGTGTGTGTGTGTGTGTGTGTGTCGTGCGCTAGCGAGCCGCTTTCGACTTGACCGCCTTCCACTGACAGGGAAAAAAAAAAAAAAAAAAGCAAAAAGAGATTAAAGCAAAAATAAAAACAAGCTTCATTTTGCTTTAATTATCTCATAAGAAGATTGACTCTAATTGCTTTTTAAAACCATTCATATACACGCGCGCACATGCACGGGATTAAAGCAGGTCATTTGGCATACACACAAGTCTGGATTGGAGTCGGGAAAGTTCTGGTTGTTGTTGTCTTTTTTTTTTTTTTTTTTTTGGACTTGCGCTCAAAACCAGCAGGGAGCAGGTCTGACCGATCGTTGCTTCGGAGCAACAGAAATGTGCTCAGATTTGATTATGTGGACCGGATTCGATCAAAAGAGCATCCCAGCTCGTTCACGACGTTGCAGCTCAGGTTCTGACCGCAACAGAGAGATCGGAGCCTTAATGCTCCAGTTCGAAAGGCTCCACCGTGGCGCAAGCTTTTCGGGAGGCTTTTTGACTTGTCGTTCCGTTTTTGCTCCCCGCTGCCCGGATGACCTTTGACTCGGTTTTAGTGTCGTCTGTCGTCTTTGACTTTTGAGCAGCACTTGGGCGCAAGATTCAAATGGGAGTGGTGGAAGACATCCACGACTCCAAGTCCTTCCTTTGCTTTCTTCTTCCATGACGATTCGGTCAATATGAAAAAAAAAAGTCTTTTTTTTTTTTGGGGGGTTCTATTTGACTTGGGTGCTGCCTTTCTGTCATCTTCTCTCCGCTCTCGTCTTTTCTCTTGTTGTGATGTGCAATCATCGTGTGAGCACCCTAACCAAGGAACCCGGCGTGACCTTTCGCGTGAAAATGCGCTCCGTGTTGTTGACGCTCGTGTCACCGTCGTCATAATAAGAACAATAAATCGCAATGTTGACGTGCGGGATTACGAGCGCTATTTGAAGAAGAGAACGACGATGAAGCAGATTGATGTAATAATCTTCAGATTAAAGCTTTGATTTCATCTTTTCATCCGGGCAACCTTTGGCCTCGGGGGCGGCCGTATTTGTCTACCTGCTGCAGAGACGACACGTTTGGATCACGTTTCGGATCCGATCGATTGCTGCCAAACGGCAAGAATTGATTGTCCCGTTATACCGACACCCATTTCACTTTTGACTTGTGCCTTCAAAGGTCAAAGTCTTTTTCAGCACTTTGTCCAGGTGCCTTCGTAACTGAACCAAAAGCCGCCCAAACTGTCCAAAATGAGCAAAGCCAACTGGAACGGCAAAAAGTTCCAGAGATTAACACGAGAAGCTCCACATTACAGCAGTTCACATATGTGTGTGAGTCTTCTTTTCAAATCTTCACTCTTTTGGAACATTTCGCCTTGTTTTGTTTTTTTTTTTGTGCACAGTATCATAGGAAAGCA
Source organism: Hippocampus guttulatus (assembly GCF_054856545.1). Lineage (NCBI taxonomy): Eukaryota > Metazoa > Chordata > Actinopteri > Syngnathiformes > Syngnathidae > Hippocampus > Hippocampus guttulatus. The sequence continues at coordinate 1,770,794 of NC_141270.1, forward strand.
TTTCAGGGCCTTAGCCAGCAACCTTCAAAGGCAAAAGATGGCCACCGGTCCGCTTCTTGACCACGTCGGCGTCTCTGGCGAGTGGCATCTGTGGCGACAGGAGATTGTTAAGGGCGCGATTGGAGCTTTTGGACTTCTTTGGAGTTGATCTCATGCGGAGGGGGCGACGGCCCAGGCCCAGCTTGGCGAACGTTCTCCAGCCGATGGGGAGGCACCGCTGCAATGGCCGTGACGGGAAAAGTCATTGGCAAGTCTTGTGGTCGAGAATTTGAAAAGAAGCATCGGACTTGCATTTTGAATGAACTGTTCTTGCTCAAGACATGGCGGGCAGCAGACGGGTGGATTGTGTACATTGTGTACATCATGTGTCATTTTGTGTTACGTGTGTTGCTCCGCCGCTTTGTTGTCTACGGGAACAATTGAACAATTGTCTGGACACGCGTCTATGGAAGCCCCCCCCCCCCCCCGTCCCCCGCCCTCATAACACTCGCACGCGCTCGCGCGCACACACGCTCGCAGAGGCTGTCGGTGTCCCACTAATTATTCATAAATGCACATTTATGTAAATGAGCGCACACACTAGATTAACCTCATTCAGGAGGTAAACAAGTTTGAGCTTTGAAGGATTAAACTTTTTCAATTAAAGAGCGCGAGCCCGCCCCCTGGCCGCCTCATTTGCATACGCTTCTCTAATCTCCAGCGCAGACAAACGCCAACGGGCGTGCGCTAATGGGCGCTAATGGCTAATGAGCCACCTGGACTTGACCTGACCTCGGATTTTCTTGCTTTTTCTTTGACAATGTGCGCCGCCGCATCTTGCTAATTAGCATTATGCTAATTTCCCAACAGACACGAGCATCGGCGGCGGCAACAATACTCACTTCCTGTGGAAGGCAGGCAGGTGGCCAGAAAGTGGATTGGTTGCTTCTTGACTTTTTCCCCACCTGACCTTTTCACACTCGGGTCACAAAGTGGGTCAGCCGCAGTTCAAAGGTCAAAGCCGGAACTCTCCTTTCTGCCCACTTATTTAGAAAGTTAAAAATTCTGCAGCTCTCGGCGGTTGGTGTGCGGTGGCCTATCCGGCGGGATGCGCCCCGGACTGGTTGCCAGCTCCTGGTTGGGCACACAAAGACTGATCATAAACAAGAAGGCTTTCGCAGCTATCCAAAGTGGCACAGGAGGATGTTGTTTTTCGCCAAGGATAAAGAATATATGCCTGCGAGAGTGCTTACGTCGCCTGCGTACACGCCTCGGTGTGGCGAGCGCTGGTCGGGCCGTAACGCTGCTGCGGTTCATCAACCCGCAAGGCGACTGACCCTGCTTCACGTGGTTACGAAACAACGTTGAAAGGCAAAAAGAACAGAAGACATTTTGAAGTAGAAATACAAAAGGAGTCGACTAAAGGCCAAGCGCTGTGTGGTTGATCGAAGCCCAAAAGCTGTGATTGGAGGGTGCCGAAAAATCGGGTCGCTCGTATCTCAAGGCGGCGCCTCAACGTTTCAATGGCCGTTAAATCTGCAGGTGTGTTGCGGAGTCATTGGGCCGGGTTATCTGAGGACGTTCGCGGAAGGTTCAGCGAATTTGGCCCCGGCCCTCGGGAGTGCCGAGCTCGTCTTCCTTGTTGAGGGCGCCCGAAAGGTGAAATTGTGCTGCGAAAGAGGAAAAGGGTCTCTTCATGTTCTCTTGATCTCATTGTAGCCTGCAATCCAAGTTAGCAGGGATTATCTCCGTCAAAGGCATTAAGAGGCGGATAACTCCGCTTGCGGGCCGTTAATCTGGCAGCATGTTAATGAGTCTTGTCGTGGATTGCTTAAATTAAAAGCAAATATCAACAGTCATTTGGCGAAAGGAGGCCACGCGAACCCGCCCGCCCGACCGCCCACCCGCGCCTGTCCTCAATAATGGCGCATTAAGTGATTTGAGTGGCGGCTCGTGGCGCTAATCGCGTCGTCGTGGAGGCAAAAACAATAAAATTAACAAGTTATCAGGAAATGAAGGCCGATAAGACACCGCCATCTCAAATTAACCTCCGCGAGTGTGTGCGTGTTTGTGTGTGTGTGTGTGGGCGGGGGGGTTGAATAAAGGCGTCATATTTTGAGAAAAAAAGTTGCTCTTTTGAAATTTAACTTTAATATTCAGCGAGATACAGTACGTCGAGGTGACAGTTGTTATTTACAAACGATGAAGCTCAGCACATCCAACCAAAACATGCGGCACAAAAAACAAAACAAAAAGCAAGCTAACACCAATGCCAACAAAAGCAGCACAACGGAAAGCAGATCCGCTGGAGAAGCGAGTTAGAAAGCCGCCAAAAACCCAAAGAAAGCCCACCGAAAACGTGAACGGCCCGGGCCAAGAAATATGACGGGACTGGACAAGAGGAGGAACCATCTGGCGTCTTCCTGGTGTGGGCGCGTGCGGAGCTGCGGGCGGGGCTGAGCCGATTGTTTTCTATGAATTTGTTTTTCTAAGTCTTTGATTTTTGTCCTCGTAACCAGGCAATTTTGGGAGTTAGTTGGTGAAGACGTCCTTGGAAGCAACCCCTCCCCGCATCCCACCTGGGGGAGGCCCACCCCCGCCTTAGCGGCCGGAACCGTAACGTGAGTGATTCCGGTGATTAGCGTTAGCCGGCGACAATGCTAGCGTAGCGCTTGTACGTGTCGTTCACCGGCTTGCTGTGTAAACCCAGACAGGCTGAACCCTGGCGAACAAGAAGGTGAAACAAAGGCGGTGGCGCGGGGGGGGGGGGGGGGGGGGATGAAGTCCAACGCTAAGTTTGCTTTGATTTGATTAAAGTTGCAGCTAAATCAGCTTTGCCGCCCGCCACTTCAATCACCAAAGCAGATTTCACCAACAATCTCATCTGATTGGACAAATATGTTTTATGTCCATGCGGCGAAAACATGATTAAAGTCGCACGCCGGCACGCACACAATACAAGTTTGCTAATACTCGACAAGCTTGCCACAATCACACACTTAGTGTATCTTGATCTTTTGCGCGCGTGTCACATCACTACTAGCACGACAAAACACACACGGTCACACGGCGCGCTATCTGTCTTTCCATTTGAACCAGAGGTGGCCAAACTGAGCTCTGGTTGTGTGAATCAAATGAAGTTTTTTTTTGCTCATCCAAACATCAGGTCAGTCCAACTCAACCCGTCAACATCAAACTCAACGTAAGTCAACAGTCGACGTCACCGAAGCACACAAGAGGGAGCGTCGTTTTTGAGCGTGTTAGCAACGGCGCGGCGTGTAGCATCTAGCAAGCTAAGGAGGCGATTCTATTTTTCAGCAGGGGTTGCCCCCCTTTTTTTAGGAGGCGCCCCCTGAGCACCACCTCCAAATCCACAAGGTATTCCGCCGCCTCGCCTCAGTGTGTTTATGTCATCGGGCCATCAAATCTTTTCTGGAGGAAGGCCCGCTCTCTCTGCTGTCCAAATGCTAACAATTTAACACGCTAATGTCTTTTTCGAAGCCAAAGGGAAGGTAGGTTGGGATTTGAAAGAATTTCTCACAAAGAGCTGCTGATTGGTTGGGCCTCTTGACGAGGATGACGAGCAAATACAAGAACAAATCGTGGGATCGTTTCGTGCCGCGGTCAACAAGCTACTTTGAAGACGCTCGATAAGCAAAGCAAGCAAATAATCCTTCCCTGGAACGCGCTGCAGCCACAACATTCCAAGTGAATGATTATTTGCTCCCTCCCCCCCAAAAAAAAAAAAAAATAGATCATATCTTTTCCTCGTTGTGCAATGCATTTCAATAGAGGTTGATTTGCAAATCATTCTGTTTTGATTGACGTTTAGCGCCAACGTCCGCGCTTCAACGGAATTGGCTCGCCGCTGACCAGACTTGGGAGATTTCGAATACAGGACACCGTGTTTCCGTCACCGTCACACACTTTTCTTGATGATGGAAGATAAATGGATTTTAAAAAGCAGAGAAACGCAACATGCGCACGCGCGCGCGTGTGTGTGTGTGTGTGTGTGTTAAGCCTGTGGAAGAAGATTAACCGTGCTGATTGGTCCGACCAAAAATAACAATAATAGTAATGATAATAATCAAATAATAAGAATAATGGAGTTTAATCTGCGCTTTAGCGCTAATCCAGCCGCTGTCTTATTGTTGTGTTGCATGTTGTTTAATCCACTTAGTTTTGCTTTTGCAAAATCTCATTCTCTTTTCATTCCGTGTTGCCGGCGGCCGGCGTGGCGCCAATCCAATAACGCCGTCGGCGTCGTCGTCTTCAATTTCTCCAGTGCGCCGCTGTCTCGCGTGGCCTTCCGTGGCGCCCGCGCCTGTCCAAACTTTGTTGGTGATTGTTGCAAAAGTGCCGAGGACGACAAGTGTGGAGAGTCCAATTGTGTTGGCTTCAAATGTGCTTTGTGTGCGTGTGTAACACTCAGTTACTTCTTCTTCTTCTTGGAAAGTGCAAAAAGAGTGAGGGCTGTCTTCTAATAACAAGACTGCGTGTGTTTTTGCGTGAGTGTGTGAGCATATATATATATATGTATGTGTGTGTGTGTGTGCGCGCGCGCGTGCGCGTGTGTCCAGATGTCTTGTAATCCTGAAAGGCTCAAGATGAAAGTGGAATCTTCTCCAATTATGATCCACAGTCTCAATTATCCCCACAAATCCTTCCAATGATTCCCTAATAATCCGCCTGATGGGATCACATGACCTACTTACACAAGTCACATGATCAGCAGCCCTCTCTCTCGCTCGCTCGCTCTCTCTCTCCCTCTCTCTCTCTCTCTCTCTCACTCGCGCTAGAAGATGAAAGCTGCCCTTGCACTCAAACGCGTGTTGTGATGTTCCTGATCAGTTGTTTTCAACAAGAAGTCATGTGACCTGTTGCTTGCTCTGCTCCCATGCGGACGAGCTCCCGCGGCGGGAAACTCGTTTGTCGACTGTCTCCGAAAGACCAAGAGAAGCTAAGCTAACGCTACTAGTGACAGTACACAAGCTCCCCTAGTGCGGGCGCGCACCTGTCATGTTATTCTGACGGATTACTTCCCCGTTATCATATTAGTTATGATAATAGCCGCTGGGGGTGCGCGCGCACGTGCTTTTGTTGTGTACCATCAGAGTGATGAAAGATTATCGAAGCATTAAGTGATAAAAAAAAGCTATTCCGGATGAATGCGCAACACGTTAACGCTCACACACATTTAGATGGATCTTGAAAATACAGTCAAATATATTTTGGAACAAATTTATTGATGTTACGGCGCTTGACTGGCGAGCACGTCCGCCTCACAGTGCGGAGGTCGTGGGTTCGAAACCGGCCCCGCCCTCGACTGGCGAGCACGTCCGCCTCACAGTGCGGAGGTCGTGGGTTCGAAACCGGCCCCCGCCCTCCTGTGTAGAGTTTGCAGGTTCTCCCCCGCCCTGCGTGGGTTTTCTCCGGGTAGTCCGATTTCCGTCTCACATTCCAAAAACATGCGCACTAGCTGAATTAACAATTTGATAGCTGCGATACGTATTCTTTGAGCCCCTGACGGTCTGCCACAATTCTCTTCGAGTAAGTGTTTCTCCTTGAAAGCCCTGACCACGTTGTTTCTATTCTTGGAAGTCATTTCATGATGGTCAAACATTGTGTTTTTTTTATTGTATCACGATCTTTATTTACAAAACGTAGACCGCGATGATGGATGCTGCTGTTGCCAATGGGAGGGACGCACAGGATGAAAAGGAGAGGACCGAGCGCCCAACCTTGGGGAACACCCTGAGGGGCTGCGGAGGAGGAGCGGCGGTTGATGCGGATGAATTGTTGTCGGTTTGTTAGGTGGGGCAGAAACCAGGACGCCGGACAGCCGGTGATGTTGAGTTTGGTCTTGAGGCGCGGCGGAAGGATTTGATGGCCGATGGGGTCAAATGCTGCACGGAGGTCAGAGTGGACCACAACGCTGAGAGGAGAGGAAAGTTTAGGCGAGCGAATGGGATCCCGGGAGCAAGTGGCAGTCTTAAGGCCTGAGCTGGACACAAGTGACAGAGTTGCTATGGGGAACTGGTGGGAGGTGGATCGGGAGGTGCCGGCTGAGGGAAGGGGAGGGCGGGGCAACTGGAGATGTTGTCAATTTGGACCGATCCAGTCTTTCTCACAGTCCCAAAAAAAACGATTGAATTTTGTGACGCTGAACTGCGAGGAGGTTGCGCTGATAGTTGGGGGGGGGAAAAAAAACTGGAGGAGATGTCACCTTGTAGTTTGACCCAGCAGAAGTCAAAGGATCTCTGTATTGCTGGATGAAGGCTTGGAGATGGACACTTGAAACGACTTTTCTTATTCAGTGGGAGCAAATATAACGACGAAAGCCAATTTTGAACAGCGAGCCTTGTTTGGTGTAACTTTTCCGAGTCGCGAGCGTGTATGAGGTCTAGGGATCACAACGGGACTTTGCGGGACCGCTCGGTGGCTCCGAAACGCCACCCGAGACCTCACAGTCACTCTGTCGGCTCCTGTAGGCGGGTGCGCAGGGGCCGGCGCGCGCGAGCGTGTCATGTAGCAGTTAGTGCGTTGTAAGCCTTGGACGCTGGCCCAGATATAATCCAATCCTTTTTAAAGTAGTTCATACAAGCAATTACGGCCATGTGGGATAATGTCCCGCTTAATCTTAAAGGGAGGAGGGCGCGATGGGGCGGGGATGGCCGAACAGGGTCTGGGGGGGGGGGGGGGGACATCGGTTGGGGCAGGCTTGCAGGCCGATTATTTGCCGTTGATTTGCGAGTCTGAAATGTTTTCTCCATAAAAGTCTTTGAATGATTAGTGAATTAAGTTCTTATCTTGCCTCTAATGGCCCTAACGGCCTTTTTGCGACTCTCTGTGAGCCTTATTATCTTGCGCTTGTGCGTGCGTCGTAATGTGCGCCGCCTGAGATGTTGCACTTGTTGCCTGCATGTTGACTTATCCCGTCTGAGATTAGCGAGAGCAAGGACTTATTTTTAATGCACATGTCAACTTGTAGCGTGCGCGCGTGCGTGCGTGTCGTGATGCTTCTAGCAAGCTCACTTGAGCATGTGCAGCAGGTCAAAGGTTGCTGGTAAAAGGTACTAATGGATAATGCCTGACCCCTACCAGCCCCGCCTCTCCAAGCATCACTTTACGCCTTTACTGCTCAATGCACACACACACACACACACGCGCACACACATATTTCTTGGCAGATGACTGACATTAGATAGGAAAGGAATATATCATCATCATCATCAATGAATGTGGTCATTCTTTATAAAATGAAAGACGACATTTCTGTCTGCAGCTAATTATTATTTTTTTAAATCTATTTATTTGGCAAAGATTGATGATTCCTTCACATTTCTTCACGTGGCAGGCAGCGCGGCTCAGTGGTCGTCTTGCAACCCAGAGGTTGCGGGTTCAATTGCCCGCCACTATGACCGTGTCGGAGTGTTCCTGAGCGGGAGACTGAGCCCCGAGTTGCTCCTGCTGCTGCGTCATCAGTCGGTAAACGGAGGGGTCATTGTGGAGCGCTTTGAGAGCCTCGTCAGTGGAGCGGCTCCACGTGGGTGAGTTGACCCCCAACAATGGCTGGAGGGGGGGGGGGGGCGCGACGAACAACTCGGAGACAGAAAAGCAGCATGGACTCAGTGCTCAGTCAGGCAAAGGCAAATGGGGCGGGGGGTGTTCCTGGGAAAGTGGGCCTTCATACCTTTAATGCTTTCGAACCAAAGAAACACCTGCAGAAACCTCACCGAGATATTCAACCTGGTGCGTGCGTGCGTACGTCCGTGTGCACGCTCAGACTCTGTAGAGGGCAGAAGTGGCTAAAAGGTGAGATGGCGCGCTCTAGTGGTGAAGAATAAGACCTGTATGTTGCTGCCGCAACAGCACAAAACGCTGAAGGTGAGCACCGGAAGTGCGACGCTCGGACATTCCTGGAAGTCCAAAGTGGACAATGTTTAAAAAAAAAAAAAGTGGACATGCGTGTGTTCTTCCAAAAGCAGCCAGTTGTGCGCCTGAAGCACTTTAATAGTCTTGGAGTGACGGCGGCCTTGCCGACGCACCCAACAGACGACGGACACCAGTGGGAATCTAATGTCAAGTGACATAAATGATTGAGATCACATACCCAATGGGGGGGACACGGTGGTGACGTCATGGACATTGGACCCCCATCTTTGCGCCTAGGGTGTTCCATTTGTGTAAAAAGTATGTCGTCATGTGCATGTGACATGACATTTGACTGTGTCTATTGAACGCTAAACGTGTCATGATATACTAGCGTCCTCAAGGCGATCAATCGTGGAGATGACAATAAAAAAGGCAATATAAGCTGTTGGAACCGCTGAATGTTCTATGTGTTTATACAAATATGTTCAATAGTAAAATCACACATGCATGCAAGAATTGATTTACTGATTTCATATAATTCGCTATGTTTTTCAATTTGATTATTAGAATGTGGTATGGTTAAATTGTTGTTTTGTGTCAATAAAAGACGTGTTATGAAGGCTTTCTGATTGGAAGATTGCAGTGCACAAGTATGGCCACTGGGGGTAGCAACTCGCAGCCAAGTCATGAGAACACGCTCGAGAAGCAAGCCGTAGAAAAAAAAAGAAATAAACGAAGAAGAAGTGAAACACTGAAGAAGAACCGGTTTGAAGAAACGAAGAAGAATCACCATCACCATAAAGGACGTCAAAGTGAAAAAAAAGAAAAGAAGCTCTTCGGACGGGACATTGAAGTTGTCGCATCAGGTAAGAGTCACCCGAACCGGTATTGGTTCGTGTTTTTGTGCTCGGGCTTCTGGTGACAAACTTGACATGACGTCACATAGAAGTGCAAATGCAGCTTTTCTTAGTGGGGGAAAGGACCAGAACATTCTTTTTCACGTCCCACTCCTCTGAGAGGCTTTTCCTTAAAATGACACAAAGCCGCTCAAAACATTAAAATTACCTCTCCTATTTATTTTTATTTTTTTTGCGGGTGGGGGGTGTATTTACGTGGGACGTTGCGGGCGTTTCAGCTCCGAGCAGTCCGGCCAAGTCAAGTTAGGATAATATCGTTGACGAACGACGTTCTCCTCGCAAACGGAAACCGAAACAGAAAATGCAGCGTAAATAACGGCACGGTTGACGTGCATGTCTGCGTTCTCATGGCTGTTGTCAGGAATTAGTATTTCAATTTCACCCATCTCACTTCACCTTGACTTGTCCGCACCCTAAGTGCGATTCCGACCTCCTTCATTGTCGACAAGTGACAAATCGGTGCTCTTGTGAAAGCCAGCTTCCTTCATCATAGGCAGTTGGTTAAGGGAAAGCCCTTCCTTTGTCAGCAGCATTTAGAAACTGTAATGCATGCCTTTATTACATCTCGGCTAGATTACTGTAATGCACTTTACCTTTGGAGTCATATGTAAAGTGCTTTTGTGGCAGCTGCTGCTGTTGTGGGACGCGCTATATTATGAATAAAGTTTGTATTGTATTCTCTTGCCATTGTCCTCAGCAAGCATGGCGGGCGAGCGGCGCAACGGCAACCTGCTGGTCCAGATCAGCCCGCGGCTGCAGGCGTATCCCGAGGAGCTGATCCGCCAGCGACGCACACGCGACGGCCAGACAGAGTACCTGATCCGCTGGTGCCTTGCCGATGTCGACGACGGCTCCGCCTCCGGAGTCAGTAACTCCGGCAGCAGCGGCGGTTCCGGGTCGAGGGGCCCCGACGGCTCCTCATCTGGGGATATGAAAGCCAAGAACATCCTGATGTGGATGTCCACGGAGGACGTGTACGCCAACTGCCCCGCCCTGCCCGGCCAGAGGAAAGCCGACACACAGCGTCCCACGCGGCCACAGGAGAAGCCGAACGGTGGCGTCGAGGCCGAGGGGACCTTTGATGAGGTGGAGCTGCTGGACATGGAGGAGGATGTGAAGAACCTGGTGCGCCGTGCCAGGAAGCAAATGGCCAAGAAGAGCGAGCTCTCGCTCACCATCAGGCACACCATCCACGTGCTGAGCGCCTACGCCGCCATCGGCTCGCTGGCGGCTGTCTTCAAGGAGACCGGTGCCCTCGACCTGCTCATGGAACTGCTGTGCAGCAAGGAGACGCAGACCCGACGCAGTGCTAGCAAGATGCTGCGAGCGCTGGCTTCCCACGATGCAGGTAACGCCATGTGAGGTTTGCCGTTATCGTCCATAAAAGAATTTGTCTTGTTTGTTGGAATGGAGATGAATTAATTGCTTCATTGAAAAGGGACCTTGAAAAAAAAAAATCACGTACAGTGTACCAATTGCGATTATTCGAAAAAAATAGCAGTTAGATTATTTTCCATAATTGTTCGGCCCGTATTGAATGTTTTAACTCATATGGCCACCTCACTGGCCCCCCCCCCCCCCCCCCACACACACACAGGAAGTGACCCGAACGGTTGGAAGTGAGAGACTGTGTCCATTGAAGGTCGCATTTTCGGCCCTGTGATGCCACTTCCAGTGCGGCCGCACGTGGTTTCAAAATTCACATTAAGGTTGTCCAAACTCGCATCCTCCTCAGGAAGTCGGGCGCACGTGCTGCTGTCGCTCAGCCAGCAGGACGGCATCGAGCAGCACATGGATTTCGACAGCCGCTACACGCTGTTGGAGCTGTTTGCTGAAACCACGTCCTCGGAGGAACACGGCATCTCCTTCCAAGGGGTCCATCTGCCGCAGGTGAGCATTCCGAGCGTCGCTCACCACCCTGTGGCTTCACATCTTTGTGTCAAAACACACACACATGCGCACACATCAAAATGGTTCGCGGATTGGCCGCAAAAAGCGCTTGGAAAAGGGCCGTCCTGCTGTTTATAAATCGGCTAAACTGGCTGCTGGTTGTTCTGCGTTTGTGCCTCAGATTCCCGGGAAGCTGCTGTTCTCCCTGGTCAAGCGTTACCTGTGCGTGACGTCGCTGATGGACAAACTCAACACGGTGGGAGCCGACTCGGCCTCTGACAGACAGGAAGCGGGCAGCTCCCCCGGCCCCGCCTCTTCCTCCTCGGGGACGGCTCGGCTGCGCATGACGTGCGAGTTTGAGTTGGCCATGGCCATGGCCAACCTGATCTCGGAGCTGGTGCGCGTGATGGGCTGGGACCGCAAGCAACTCTGGAGCGCCACCCTGCCGCCCGGAGGAGGAGGCGGTGGCGATCAGGAGGACGCCGCGGCGCCCGCCCTCAGGTCCATCTTCCAGCCTCGGCTGCGCGCCTTGCCCGCCGCCCCCGCCGTGAGCCACCCCGCCGCCGCCGCCGCCGCCGCCATCCCCAAGGCCAAGACCGGAAACGGCTACAAAACGCGCTGCGACTTCGCCAGCCGCTCGGCATACGTGGAGTATGTGCAGGACCACCTGAAGAGCGGCATGGTGGTGCGCATGCTGGAGGACTACGAGGAGGTCAGCGCCGGAGACGAAGGAGAGTTCCGATACTGCAACGACGGCTCCCCGCCTGTTCAGGTGACAGCATGTGGCGAAGGCTGCAAGCAGAAAGTTTCGGTGTCAATCCAAGTTGACCTTCTTTCAACTTTTCTGGAGAATGCTTCAGTACGTTTTGCACAACCTGGTCTTCAACATCAAAGGACTTTCTCTTTGAATCCTCGTACCGTTGCTCCTTGTTGTGCAAAAATCTCATTCAGCATCTTGATTAAAAGGGTACTGAAGGTCAAATTGGGTTTATCTCCAAAGACTGTCATGAGTTTTAGGCGTGTCCCGAAATTTCCCGCCAAAACCCAATCCCACAAACCGTGTATGTGCGACATGTTGTAAACACGTGTCAAGCTTTGTTCAACGTTAGGGGCGTGTGTTTACCGTTTCAAAGACATTATCAGACAGGTCCTTTCAAGACGATTCCGGTGGTAGAAGCTGAACGGAGCCTTGCTTGGATGCCCATCGAGAATTTTTTTCCCACGAGAAATAAATTCCAGAAAATTCAATTTTTTCCTCCCCCCAAAAAAAAGTAACTCATCAGGAGTAATATTTTCTTCTTATAGGATGAATATGTGATGTCAAGCGATATCAATCGGTCTGATTGGGGGGCGGCCGCCATGCAATTTGCAATGCAGGAAACGCCCTGCAATGAAACGCACAAGCGACACGAAGCTTAGTCGAAGCTGGAAATGCACACACGGTAGCTTAGATGTCTTTGCGGCTTTTCGATATTGAGCGATGTTGCCGTTCCTGTTTTTTTTTTTTTTTTCGCAATCTGATTGAAAAAAAGTGAAGCGTTGAGTCCAAAATTAAATAACGTCAGGCGCAAGTTTTTTACTGCACATGGCGCCGTCCCGCCGGCTCCCCGGATTTGCGCGCGCTTGCGTACAAAAACTCGTTCTTTACAAAACAAAACGGTGACATTCAAATGGTGGACGCTGGCACACACAGGTGTACTGGCACGCCCTGTGCCGAACTTACTGGGTCCACTGGCACATGCTGGAGATTGTCGCCGGCGCGGGCAACAATGGGCCAGATGCTAAGGACGCGGCGGACAAGGCCTCGTCCCTCACCAGAACCATCAGACTGGCGGCAGGTAGTTTCGTCATGCACGCACGCGCGGCACTTTCACTCCTCTTCTTCTCTTCCCGGTCTTGCGCCTTGTCCAGCCAGAACATCTCGCATCGGTTTCTCCTTCTTGTCCCTCATTTTGTTGTGGTTGTCGTCGTTGCGCCTCAGCCAGCCAGAGCACCTTCCCCAAGCCTCCGGGCGGCCTCTACTCGCTGCCCTACTTGCCCGAGCGTCCGCGGGCGGCCGAGGACGACGCCCAGGCGGCGCCGACTCGCGCCGAGTGGTGGGAGCTCCTCTTCTTTGTCAAGAAGCTGGAAGCCGGCGCGCAGCGGGAGATGATCCGCCTTTTGATGCACAACCTCGGCCAGCAGGTGCGCACGCGCGGGAGGTCCGGCTTACCGCAATTTCCTGCCGTTATAGTTGGGCGGGGCCAGCCGAACCCGTTTAAATTGCTGCGCTTGTATCGTACGCTCGACTTCTCAACATGTATGAGTGAAGGGAAACTCCCGCTATGATAAGTGCGCCTGGGAAAAGAAGCTTTGACTTGATATCCTTCTGCTGTCCCAGGAGGCCGAGATGGGCGACTCGGCGCTGGTGGGCCTGACGGTGCCGGCAGACGTCGTCCGGAAGCTCATCCGCTACCTGAAGCAACATCTGCCGCCGTCCTGCCTGGACGAGCTGCTGTGCTCATGTGCCTTCGCCCGACACTGCGCGCGGTCGGGCGCAGGCGGGCACGAGCGAGAACCGCCGGCGGGCGACGACAACGACGACGACGGCGGCGGCGCATCCTGCTCTTCGTCTTCCTCCGGGATGGCCTCCTTCTCCAAGAGAGCCAAGAAGGAACCTAACACTGATTTGTCCTGCGCCAGCGCCGACGCGGACGCGGAGAGCGAGCTGCCCCAGGAAGATTGCAGCCTGTATCCCGACGGGCTGGAGGAGATGATGAAGGGTGGGTCCCGCGCGAGGGGGCCAACCCGTCCGTCCACTCGCCTGGTGTCGCCAATCGAGTGTGTCGACGTCACGCATCTCGCTAAATGAATTTGCTTTTCGTCTTTTCATTTTGCCACAAAGTCACAACCCAAAGTCGCAATTTTTCTTGGCGTTGAACGGATGGACAATTGGCCGTTTCCTCTCTGTGTGACATTTGTCCATCCTGCGCAGCCTTTAGCGGGCCTCGTGTCCTGGGCAAGAAGACCGTGCTGGAGAAGATCGGAGAGGTGGTGGACATCCTCAAGAAAGGAGCCATGAGATGGGACCCGCTCCAGAACCTGGCCGGGGTCATCTTCATCGGCAGGCTGCTGGAGGACAAGAGCACGCCGGAGAAAAACTCCGCCCGGAGCGACTCTGTGCAGAGCGTGCAGTGAGACCCGCCTTTGGAACGCTTTGCGATATTGCCGTCGGCGTCGCCGAGCGCCCGTCTCCCTGACGTCGGCGTCTGTTGCCCCGGCGCAGGGACAAAGTCGTGAAGCTGCTGGTCGACCTGCTGGGCACGCCGTGCAGCAACGTGGCCACCCGCACGCTGAGGCTGACGCATTCGCTCTTGCTGCGATACGAGTGGAGGGTTTCCTTTGCCACCGAGGGCGGCGTCAAAGCCATCCTGATGTGCATGCAGGAGATGGCCGACGTGCCGCACGTGCAGCAGCTTGCGCTGGCGGTCAGGACACACACACACACATACACACTGTTGTCGCACGTGTTATGTGAGACCTTTGGTCCAGGAAAACCATCTCATCTGCCAGCACCATTCTTGATGTGTAGTATTTGGGCACGTTACGCCCTCGGCGCTTCTTGGTATCTGGGATCCAGTTTTCCGATTGCCCAAATTCCCACAAACGTAGTATTCAACGTTCTCAAATCCATCCCCACATTTTCTCTTTGAGGATTTCTCAACTGAACGAAAGCTCTCATTTTAGGGCCGCAGCGATTGTTTGGGATAATCGGCTTGCAGTCAATAAAATGATCTGACCACGTCGCCCCCGCTGGAGACAAAAGCGCATTTTCCTCAGCTCGAAAGCTCCGCTTAGTTCTTCAACCTCCATCCTCTCCCTTTCGCCTGCCGTGGGAGCCTTGAGGAGCTCGGAAGTGGCATCCCTCAGATTCTGGAACTCTCTCGCCTCCAACGCATGTGTTCAAACTCGCATGGTTTTCTTTTTGCTGACTTTTTTTTTGGGGGGGGTGGGGGGGTGTGGGGGGTTGATCTGGCCCCAACTCACAGCCAGTAATTGAACATGCGAACAGTTGCGCCAATTAGTAGCCAGCCGACCGTAGCCTATCGTTTGCCGACACCCACGTCACTCACCGCGGCTGTGCTGTCGCCCTCAGACGCTGAAGGTCCTGATGGGGGCCGCGAAGTACGAGCCGCAAGGCACCGGCAGCGTTCCCGCCCTCTCTGAATCGGGCGCTCAGATGATGCTGGAGATCTTCGCCAGCATCTGCTCGGCCACACCCGAAGGCTCCAAAGGGCCGCTGGCCGCCATCCCCGCCGCCCTCGACCTCATGCTGAGGACCCCGGGGTAAAAGGAGCGCACGCTCATCTCGCGGCGCCGCACGTCCGGCTTTTTTGATGCTCGGGTTAAACGGCGTACCGGCGCTGCGCCCTCCGCAGCTGCGCGCCGGCCGTGCGCAACGGCCTGATGGTCATCTTGACGTTGGTCTCCGACCACAAGAGTTTGGCCTCGCAGCTGATGACTTGCGGCGTCACGGCCGTCCTGGAGAAGTGTCTGGCGCTGTCCCAGAATGAGACCATGCTGGCCATCATCGCCCTCAACCACATCTTTATGGCGCAGAAGTTGGACAACAAAGGTAAGCGCGTCGGCCCGAAACGCAGCTTCACGCCTCCTCTCGATACTCTGACGCGGTCGACGACATTCTGGTGGGATTGCGTTTTATTTCATTTGACGAATGTATTCATTTTGTCAAATTTCACAAAGATGGCGGCCACGCGTCGTGTCGCTCGATCGGCCCTCGTCTTTTTTTTTCTTGTCCTCTCCGACACCTTTGCCCGCACGTCCCTCAGATCCTCCAGAGCATCTGGACCTGAAGGACGCGCAGCTGCAGAAGTTGCTGATGAGTCTCAAGGGGAGGACGGCCACTGCCAAAGAAGTCATCCACACGCTGGAGCAGCTGCTGTGCCAGTCGACGTGTCAGCTGGAAGGCCTGCGTAGCCAGGTAGCGCGCGCGCGCGCGCGCGCGCACGGACGAGAGGAAGACGGGCCGTAGGCCCACTTTTGACTTTCGCCGCTCGAGCTGGAGAGAGAGAGAGACAATTACACGCGCATTAACATCGTTGCGGCCGCGCAATCTTTATGTATCCGCAGGTTTCCCAAAGTCAGGACATGTTTCAGGACCTTCTGCATCTGATGGAGCCACTGCAAGCCGACCGGACCGTCCAGTTGTCCATCCTCAGGTAGCGCACCTCGACGGCGATCCCGACGCCGCGCTCCTCCCCGCACGCTGACGACCCGGTTTCGGTCCCGCCAGGATCCTGAGCAAGTTTTTGGACAGCTACCAGGAGGATGTGCTGCCCTGGCAAGACAGCATCAAGCCTTGCCTGGCATCCATGAGCGCATTCATCGGCGACAAAGAGGTGAGCGCGCCCGCCGCGGAAGACGCCGCGGAGCGCGGCTGAAGCCGTCCCGTCTGCGCGTCCCTCTGCCGCCAGGTCGTCCAGCAGCTGGTGTCGTTCCTGTACCGCATGACGTGCGTGAACAAGGACTACGCCGTGGTGATGTGTCGCCTGGGTACCAAAGAGGTTCTGATCAAGGCTCAGGATAAACACGGCGTCGGCCTCAACACGGCGGCCGAACTTCGGGACGTCGTGGCCGATTGTGACAAGTACGCCAGCCTCTACAACAGCATGACCACCAGCGTGCTGGCCGGATGCATACAGGTACGCCGCCGCCGCGTCCGCTACTTGACTGCCTTCACCACAGCTGTCACCGTTACGAGCAACGTGACAAACGGCCGCCCGTAAAAAGATACAGTGAGCCTGGAAAACCCTCCAGAGCAGCTCCATTCCTGAAAAACAATTGGGGACTCTCGTACACGAGTTTGTGTGTTTGTGCTCGTTATACCTCCCGTCACTTCTAATGCTGAGGTTTGTTAGCCTGTCAATGTTTTGCTTTTCAAGACCCTGTTCCGGGCACGCCTGCGGCGCCGCACGGCTCAATAGTAGAGTGGTCATCTCCCCCAACCCAGAGGTTGGACGTTCAATCCCCCCCCCCCCGGCCGTTGCGACCGTGTCGAAGCGTCCTTGAGCAAAATACTGAGCCCCCACTTGCTCCTCATACGCGCTTTGAGTACCAAAGGTAGTAAAAGTGCTGAATAAGTGACGGCTCGTTGACCACGCCTACCCGTTGACCACCGTCTTGTGGAGTGGTAGTCAACGCCGCGATTCCAGTCGACCAATAGAACGCCGGCCGGCCGGCAGCGAGCGAGCACGCAGGTGAAAATGTCGTCGTTGTTGTGGTGACGTCTGCCATCAGATGGTGTTGGGCCAGATCGAGGAGCACCGGCGCAGCCACGAGCCCATCAACATTCCCTTCTTTGACGTCTTCATCCGGAATCTCTGCCAAGGTCAGAGCTGCAAAAGCTCACGCTGTGCTCGTCATTCCCGTCGACTGGGTGGCGGATTCTGTTGACATGTTTGTGGATTAAAATCGCCGTTTGTAAATGGCTTTGCGACAACAATGGCGAAAAGAAAATGTCTCTCTGCGGCTTGCGCTCAGGCTCCAGCGTGGAGCTGAAGGAGGAAAAGTGTTGGGAGAAGGTGGAGGTGTCGTCCAATCACCATCGAGCCAGCAAACTTAGCGACAAGAACATGAAAACTTATTGGGAGTCCAACGGGCCCACCGGCTCGCACTTCATCAACATCTTCATGCACCGAGGCGTCGTCATCAGGTCAGCTGACTTCACCGTTCCTCTGGGGAACATCTCAAAAGCCAGCCTTTTGTAAAGGTGTGTGTGTGTGTGTGCGCGCGTGCGTGCAGGCAGCTGGCCATCCTGGTGGCCAACGAGGACTCCAGCTACATGCCGGCCCGGATCCTGGTTCTGGGTGGAGACGACCCAGGAAACATTAGCACCGAACTCAACACGGTTGACCACCTTCTTTCTCACTGGCGCACAGCACCGGTCTTGCCTTTTCCCCCCCCCCAACCTCGTTGACACGAAGTGTGTGTGTGCGTGCAGGTGAATGTGATGGCGTCGGCCAGTCGGGTGGTTCTGCTGGAAAACATGAACAGATTCTGGTCCATCATTCAGATCCGCATCAAGAGATGCCAGCAGGTCAGACTCTAGACTTCAGGAAAATCTTTCCCGTCGGTGTCCTTTCCCAAGAGACCGATTTGATGCGTGCGTCTTGAGTGGCTGACTCGGCCTCGTGTGCCACAGGGCGGGATCGACACCAGGATTCGTGGTTTTGAGGTTGAGGGGCCCAAGAACACCTTCTGGCCCGTGTTCAAAGAACAGCTGTGCTGTCGGACCTTCTTGTTCTACAGCACCAAAGCGCACTCGTGGTGTCAGGAAGTGACCGAGGACAAGACGCGTCTTCTGCAGCTTTTCGACAAGTAGCGCAATCTCCTCCCGTCGTGCATGCAGCGCTCTCTCGCCGCCGCCACCTCACTTTCTGTGTGCCCGCGTGCTCAGGCTGAACAGCGCCCTCCGGCACGAGCAGATGTTTGCCGACCGCTTTCTGCCGGACGTCGAAGCCGCCGAAGCCTTGGGTCGAACCTGCTGGGAGGCGCTGGTCACCCCCATCGTGCGCACCATCACCTCATCAGGTTTGTGACCGTCGCAGCTCGCTCGGATACGACCGAACCTCAAACCCCAGTTTGTCGCACGGCACGTTAATGATCGCCATAGGGTGGAAAAAGCTGCCCCAAGCGCCAAAATTCAAATCGGAAGGAAGTTTGGAATGTGTTTTTCCACCCAGAATGTTGTGGCTCCAGCCCGCTTTCCTGGCTGCTCTGCGAGTACCTGGACAACTTGGACTTGGCCCACCGCCGCTTCAAAAGCAGGGCCGCCGTCTTTAACTCCCGCGTCAGGCGGCTGACGCACCTCCTGGTGCACGTGGACAGCGGCCCGGCCGACCCGGACCACGTCGGACCTCCCGTCAAGTCCCGTGAGTCCCGCCAGACTGACGATATCCGTTTTGAGGAAGCGCATGTTTTGTACGCGACGAATACGACAAGATAGCCGCCTTCTCGGATGGCCTCGTCGCTCATGTCCTATTGCACGACACCAATCGCCTCCTTGACGATGGAAATCCTTCCTGTAGAAGGCAAAGAATCCAAGAACAAAGGTGGCGCAGCGACCGCTTCTTTGTCAGTTAAGCCTCCGGCGAAGAAGAGCAGCATCGCAGACATGGCTGCCTGCTGGCAGGTGGTGGTACTGCAGCAGGTGAGAGGCTGTTTTGGCGTGGTGGCTCACGGCGGGTCGCGTCGCGGCCGGCCGCTCAAAATGTTTGTCGTTCAGGTGAAGAGCTTTCTGGAAGGCAACTGCGAGCATCCCGACTTTGTGGAGCGCTACCGCACGTTGTACGTGCGTCTAAAGAAGGCCACGGAGGAACTGTTTGGCCAGCAGACGGCCTTCGTCTTGGCCCTGCGACACGGTTTCTCCGCCGCCTTACTGCAGCTCTCCATCCTCCGAGCCATGCACGTAAGTCCGCCTTCACGCCGGCGAGAACTCGGACCCCGTAGCAATCGATCCCGTCGAAACTTGCAGGTGAGCGAGCGCTTCGCTCAGTACGCGGACCAGATCTTGCAGGCCAGCGGCTCGGTTTTCGGCTGCCCCGAAACCTTAGAGCAATTCCAGCAGTTTTTGGAGCCCATGCTCTTCCTGTCGGGCTTGGAGCTGGCCAACACCTTTGAGCACTTCTACAGGTGAGCCGGATCGGCCGGCGGCGCCAAGCTCCCTGACAGCCGTGCTGACGGGCGGTGTGTGTGTGTGTGTGTGTGTGTGTGTGTGTAGGTACTACATGGCCGACCGCCTGCTGGCGCGCACCAACGTGTGGTTGGAAGCTTTTGTGGTGGAGCAGTTGGGCTCGTGCTTCCCCAACCGCTTCCCTCAGCAGATGTTGAAGAACCTGAGCGAGTCGTCCGATCTGCGGCGGGACTTCCACCTCTACCGCCTGCAGCAGCTGGACTGCGCGCTGCACGGCCGGCAGGTCGGCCGCACCGTCGGCGTCGGGCTCCTGTTTGGCGGCTTGGAATCGCCGCCCTTTTTTATTTTTTTTGTCCGCTTGCAGATGGACGACGAGGACGAAGAGGAGTTGGACCGAGAAACGGAGCAGGAGGCGGATGTCCGCGTCCTGCTTTTGTCTCCTCGCTGCTGGACCATCTCGTCGCTCTGCTTCATGGACGAGCCGTCGAGACACTTCCCGGCCCGGCTGTGTTCCTACCTTGCGCAGTTCGCCCTCTTCTACTGCCACGGTGAGCGCACGCAAACCACTCGCTCGCGTTCTTTCAACACAATTTCTATCCCACAAAAAATGTCGAGTTAATTTTTGGGCCCTTTACAACTGACGGTAGCCTTGAAACTCGATAAGAGTCTCTGATTGCATTAACGTAAGTCAAGGTGCCACTAAATTCTTGTCATATTTTGGTTTAATCCTTTGCCACGAGATTTTTCTCATGTCAAAGATGCGGTCGCTAAACACCTTTGCGTACCATATGATGTGTGTGCGCGCATGTGTTTAGGCCAGTCGATGTCTGTCGGAAGTCAGGGTAAGCCCGGGGGTCTTCAATGGACGTGGCTGGGTCACGCCGACGTGCAGTTTGGCGGTTTGACGCTTCACGTGTCCACACTGCAGATGTTCATCCTGCTGCAGTTTAACACACAGGAGGTAACGCGCACCCCCCCCCCCCCCCTCCCCACGCACACGCGCGCACACGGATTTCCCACAAGTGCTGGTTTGCAGGAAGTGGGTGTGGACTCGGTGCTGAAGGGGTGTGGTCTATCAAAAGAGGTGGTGCTTCATGCTCTGCAGCCTCTGATTGAAGATGAAGGACCACTCAGCTGCAGTCATCCGCAAGACCCCTGCCAAGGTCTCACGCATACACGCACACGCAAGCAAACCAAGACCCCTCGATGGGGAAATAGAGGTGGGGGTCTGAAGGAAGATTTCAAATGAATTCTGATCGGTCCATCAACATATGCGCGGTGGTATTTGGACCAAAATGACCAAAATGCTGCAACTCGCCTCTTGGCGGTTACTCAAACACTCCCCATGAGACTTAATTTTTAGTTTGACGTTTTTTGTGGTTACTACTGTTTTTATTATTTGTTGTATGAATTATTATTATTATATACAGTATATATATATTTTTTAAAGTTCAGTAGGTTCCAAAGTGACTCTTTGGACCCGAAGGTTTCCGGTGGACGAGGCGCAGCCTGTCTGACTCGCTCCGTGCTTTCAGGTGTGTTGCAGGTGAAGCAGCACGCAGCGCATAGCCCGACCAGACGCGTGGAGCTTCAGCCGCGACAGACATACTTGAACGTGGACAAAGACGCCACCGCCGCTCTGGAGACCAAGCGCAACTTCATCTACTGCCTCATCGTCAACATCCTCAAGCAAGAGAAGGAAATGCATATCGACAACCTGGTCTTCAAGGTAGCGCGCCGCCGCCTCTTACCCGGCGTGCGCACAAAAGGGGCCTCCCTCACGCGCCGCCTCTACGCGCCGCGCCGCAGGTTCTCCATTCGTGTCACAAACGCGAAGCGGGCCGGTCTCCCGCTTCCACTCCCGGTGCGGGCGGCTTCAGCTGCAGCACGGGTGACGTTCTGTCCTGCATTATGCACGTGATGAGCAAAGGATGCGTACGCCGCAACCCGGAGCATCCTCACATGGTCGAGTTCCTCCCCGACGATCCGGCCACGCCGCAGAAGGGACACGCGCACCTCTCCTTGGCCACCGCCAACGATACCCACGGCAGGTTAGCGGCTAACTCTTTGATTAGATCATAGCGTGTCGCGCCGGCGCGCACGCGTGCGTGGGAGATACGTAGCGGTGCGAGCGCTTTCAGGGTGTTTTGTGTTTCAGCTCCCCAACGAACCCCGGTGTTTTTTTGGACGGCGCGGCGGTGGACTGCGCTCTGTTTTCGAGCGGTCGCAGCATGACGCCGGAGGAGGTGTCTCAGCTGATGCGTACCACCGTCCAGCAGGTGGCCACCCGGCGGACGAAACTGCGGCGGAGCTGCCGCACCTTGGCTTTTACACTCACCCACCCCCCCCTTCACCCCACAGGTGGCGGCCACCCTAAGCGTGGACCTGGACCGGGCCGAGCACCTTCTGGTCCACTGCGGCTGGAACGCCGACCTCCTGATGCGGCGCTACACAGATGACCCGGAAGGTGCGGCGGCTGCCGCCGGACTCGAATGTCGGGACCCCCGGCCGCCGCCCGGGCCCGATTCGGCCTGCCCCGTGTGCCTGGTCCCCCGCGGCGCCGCCCCCGACCCGCCGCCCTCCCTCAGTTGCATGCACTACTGCTGCAGGGTCAGCAGGCGCCCACGTCGCGCCCACGGGGCTCCTCGGCCGCAGGTGTGACTTTTGTGTGTGGGCTTGCGTTGCAGTCGTGCTGGCGGGAGTACCTCAGCGCTCGCATCGAGCAGAACCTGGTCACCAACTGTAACTGTCCCATACCCGACTGCCGGGCCCAGGCCACGCCCCGCTTCTTCCTCGCCATCGTCACCGACAAGGACACCCTCGCCAAGGTGCGGCCCGGGCGCGCTATGGCCTGAATAGCGGCCGCTACAGAAACACTGAAACGTTCCAAAGAGGACAATTTGCACACTGAGAATTTTGCTAATTACAGTGCCAAAGAAAAATGCTGTGCGCGTGTGAAGATTCCATGTCGGCAGTGTGCATAATGCAGTGGTCTTTTTTTGAATGTGTTGCGTTTAGTACGAGAAGGCGCGACTGCGAGGCTTCGTGGAGTCGTGCTCCAACCTGACGTGGTGCACCAACCCGCAGGGCTGCGATCAGATCCTGTGCAAGGAGAACATGGGCAGCATGGGAACCTGCTCCAAGTGCTGCTGGTCCTCGTGCTTCAGCTGCAACTTCCCAGAGGTCGGCGCACCCGATGCGCCGCGCGCGCGCACGCTCGATGACTGACGCTCGCCGCTGCCCCCTGCAGGCGCACTACCCGGCCAGCTGCAGTCACATGTCTCAGTGGATGGACGACGGCGGCTTCTACGAGGGGATGAGCGCCGAGGCTCAGAGTAAACATTTGGCCAAGCTCATCTCCAAGCGCTGCCCCAGCTGCCAGGCGCAGATCGAGAAGAACGAGGGCTGCCTCCAGTGCGTAAGCGAAGCCGTCCGTCGGCGGAGCCGCTCGCCTTCGGCTAACGTGCCGCTCTGGCCGTGTCCTCAGTATGACCTGCGCCAAGTGCAACCACGGCTTTTGCTGGCGCTGCCTCAGAGCGTGGAAGCCCACGCACAAGGACTACTACAACTGCGCCGCCTTGGTGGGTCAAACGCGCGCACGCTCACCCCTACCGAGCAACACCCGATGTAGCGTGACTCGTTGGCGCGTTGTTGCAGGTGAGTAAAGTGGCGCGACACGAGAAGAAGTTCCAGGATGTAAACGAGAGATGCACCTTCCAGCACCAGGCCAAGGTACGAGCCCCGCCTTCTCCCCCGCACAGCACAGGCAGCGCTCGGCGGCGCGTTAGGGCTCCAACTGTTCTTGGCCTCAGGACTTTGCCGTCAGCCTGGAGAAGAAGGTGTCGTCCATTAACGAAGCCCTGCAGATGAAGTCTCTCACCTTTGTCATCGACGCCTGCAAGATCCTGGCGCAGGCTCGCAAGGTGAGGGCCGTCGCGTCGCGTCGCGTCCAGTTGTGTCGCCCGGCCCGGCGCCGTCTGACCGGTTTGATGCCAAAATGAACGTCCCCATAACGTGACGTCTTTTTATCTCATGTTGAACCGAGAAAAAGGCTCAATATCCGCTCGGCACGGCGACCCTTCCGAGCGCTTTTTTCATTCGGCCGTTTGGCCAAAGAACAAAAATTGCAGCTGAATGTGGTCGGAGCACGCATTTCAAATAACCAAAGCGCCGGTCACCCTTTTTTCACCCCACGGCTCGACACTCACATTCGACACCTAATTTTGATTACTAACCACAATTCCACATCGCGTCGGGGGGAAACCGCTGCATTTAGATTGTTCAACAAACAAGATGTCAAAAGTGGAGCGCTACATGGAACTTGACAAGAAACAGACAAGAAAGGTCGCCAAAAAAGTGTCCGTTGTGAATCCGATTGCTCTCATTTTGTTGAGCTTGTGCCGGTGTGGCCATCGCAGTCCTCATCTGCGCTCGTGCCGCCCGTCCTTCTCTGCGCGCGGCGCGCTGGCCTCGGTCCGCTTCTTGTTCACCCCATGCTGGTCGGCTGACTAATTATTTGGCTTGATTGCGCGTCACACGCCGCGCCGCTAAGACGTCCGCACGGTGTCGCGCAGGTTCTGGCCTACTCGTGCGTGTACACTTTCTACAGCCAGGACGGCGACAAGATGGATGTGATGGAGCAGCAGACGGACGCTTTGGACGTGCACACCAACGCCCTGCAGATCTTGCTGGGTGAGTCGCCTTTGCCGACGGCGTGCTCGCCAGCGTGCGCTCACATCGGCGTCATCGTTCCCATCCGTCCTTCCGACCTCCCAGAGGGGACTCTGCTGCACTGCAGCGACCTGGCCTCTTGCATCCGACTGCTGAAAGCCGAACACCTCAACACGGGCCTGGAACTGATGCGACGCATCCAGGAACGCTTGCTGGCCATCCTGCAACATTCCACGCAGGTGGGCGGGCCTCATCGTCCAAGCGCGAATCTCATCCGTTTCTTTTTGCTGCCATTTCTGTGTCACCTTCAGGACTTCGGCATGGGCTATCGGTCCCAAAGCACGCAGGATGCGGAAAACACGCGCGCGGCCGACGCGGCCAACCGCGACAACACGGCCGCCAAAGCGTGAGTGGCGGCCGCTCGGGTTTACGCACACCCCCGCCGTCCCCTCACTCGCATTTTTCTTTTCAGCTCCGAAGCCGACTCCAGAGACTCGGACAACAACAACCGCGAGGAGGACGACGACGACGAGTACGACGACGACTACGTCCCCGAGTGGCACGACGACTATGACGATTATGACGACGAAGACGTCGATGAGGACGACTTCTTCTCGGACGACGACGAGCCGGGCTTCAGCCTCTTTGACTGAGCGAAACGTCCCACGCGTGAAGGGACGGGGCCGCTCGGGAAGGCACCCGCGACTACGACGGCCTCTTCCAATCCCAGTGCTCCATCTGTTTGCGAGGGGTGGTCCCTCGCCGGAACGCTAACAGTCAAAGAGGCAAAGAAGGGGAAAGTCCTCGCAAGAGGTCGCGGGGTCATAGAAGTCTTGGGTCGCTGTTTGCTCCTCCCTTGCTTCTTTTCTGGATTGGATTCAATCCTTCTCTTACCTTCTTGATTTGCCCATAATGTCTTTGCACTTGATTTGTTGGCTATGCACACAAACGACATGGTCAGTATTCTCCCTTTGTGTTTTTTTTGTTGAAGCTCAAAATCAGTAAAAACTTTCCACAACTCGCCCTCGCTTTCCTTTCTCTCCGCACACATACGCACATGCACATTCATTGGGGTACGTTCTGACAGACTTGTTCCGATTTGGTAATGTTTTTAACGGTATAAATCATATTAACAACAACAGACTCACTGACATCGTACCCATCTCCTCCACGCCCCGCTCTTAAAAGGCACACAAAAAAAATCATATGGGCTACTGTACTTGTAAGGCAAGACCAACATTGATTTTTTTTTTTTTTTGGGCTGATGCCCATTCCGATATATTTTAAATTAGGTAATATCGGCCTATTTAGTCATGCAACCGATTAATCAATCGGGTCCAATTTAGTCCTCATTATGCTCCCTCCTGTATACGAAGCTGACATAGATGACGGAAGTTTCCGGGAGTTTGGGCAGTCGCAGTTGGGGAAATGGCATCGTGCCATCGCTGTCGATATGCGTCTGCACGGTGTACACCTTGACACCGGCCGCCCCGCCCTGCAGCACCGAACCGTGGATGACGCCCAGCCGAGCCTGCTCATGGAAGGCCGCCCCCTGCTCCCGACCCAGGAAAATGTCCTGCACCTGCGCCGCAGCCCGCAACTTCCACCTGTCGGCGTCAAAATGGAGGTCATTGTCGTTCTCGGACTCCATCTTTCTTTGGGGCATTTGCGGGAAGTCGATGACGCTCAGCCTCTCCAGATGCTGCACCACGAAGTGTCCCTCCAAAAGGGGGGCGCCGCCCCCGCCGCAGTCCATCAGGGTGAGGTGGAGCACCTCCGAGTTGTTGAGCAGCCGGGCGGCGTTCCAGGGCGACGTGTACCACACGGTCAGGCGCCGCCTGTGGAATACGGGCGAAGAGTAGGCCCCCGCCGGGAAGCGCCGCAGAGTTGGCAGCGTGATGTCCCGGCAGCAGCAGGCGTCCAGCGACGCCTCGTTGCACGCGTCCGGCTCCTGGCTGCACGAGTAGTAGAAGAAGCTGTCGTGAGTCACGTACGCCAGATGCATGTCTGAGCGCTGGGGCGACACCGACACCCACAGCAGGGCGCACAGGAGGGACGCCGGAGGAGGGCCCAGGGAAGCCATCGCTAACGGGGACCGGGCTCGGCGATCATCATCCGTTAAACGGATGCCTGAAACAAAGACGAGGAAACAAGATGTCACCACAGACCAGCCACGGCGATAAGGTGAGGTTTCAAAAATGCGCTGCGACTGCACTGAAGTCTGTCAAAAAACAAAATTACAACCTTGAAAATTGGATGTTACCCTATCGAGTATCTTCCTTTTGCCTTTGGGTAACATATTTGAGTCGTAAAAATATATACGCCTATATATAAAGCCTCTGGCAGTGGAATATCTGTGAAGTCCACTCGACTTGAATTGCCCCTCACCCTTCTGCCTTCGCTCCGTGATGTGCCCACACTCACGGCTCACAATGTGGCACTCTAAATAAGTTAAAACAAATTCCCTCTCCTTGCTGTCCCGTTTTTCTCTGCATCACGTGTGCACACTCGCTGCCAACAACGAGGCCCTCTAGAGTAGTTTTTACAGCCCGAAGTCCGCAGGCTATCAAATTGGACTTCAAAAAACGAAATCTCCTTCGCTCTTCCTACTCTTTCCCTGCATAAAATGGTCGCATTCACGGCCAACGGTGACGCACGCCAAAGCAGCTGAAGGGAAGATGCATTCATGGGGGGTTTGGCCAGCTAACTGCACATCCTAGTTAGGTTTGATAGCAGCTGACGCAAACAAAGGGGCTCATGTTACACTTTTGAAACGAAGTAACTTGCGTTACGCGGTACAGTACGTCAGACAGGAGAAGTGGCCTACAAGGTTAAAAGTATATTCATATAGTGTGAAATATTTCCAATTTATCCATAATGTAATTGGTTTGTTCGCACAGTAGAGTCCTGAGTTTCAAGTATGAGGTCTGTACAATAAATGTCCTCAAACTCACATTACAGCAGAGCTTCGTTCCTTAAGTCAGTTTTGCTTCTCGACAACGAAATACAGTTTGCTGTGATACACAAGGCGAATTTAAGAAATAAAACTGTTGATTCTACACAAAAGAAAACCAAGTTTCAAGTCCGCAAAGAAACCGAGTAACAGAAACAAATATGAACAAGGAAAATGAACGATCCACTCCCGTGTGCCATCCCATGTCTTCACAAACCACCGGTGACAACTTTTGTTCAAGATTTTCTAGCAGGCCTCAAACGAATGACAACAGATGGCCCAAAAAGATGGGGGGAAAAAAATTGAACGGGTATGACTGATCTTAGAAATCTGTTTGAAGAGACAAGAACAGCTGCAGCATCTATGCCGTGAACATGAAAAGATGTTGGTGTGGAAATAATGAAATACACTAACGTTAGGATGGAGCATTTGGACCATAACGAAATATTCTGATGAATATTGTGTCGGTGGAATAAGAACGAAGCAGATGAATCAGTCATTCTGTCAATCATCAGCCTGTCGATGTCGATGATGTTCATGTTTCCAGCGACTTACAAATCAAATGAATGACTTGCCAAGAATTAAGTCAGACGACTTTGAGGGGGGAAAAAAAAAAAAAAAAGACAACAACAACTCGATATCCTCAACCATGTGATCGCCCTGACCGGGAGCATTTCTTATGTTTTGACTGCCATTCTGACATTCGGAGTAGAGCACATGTGTTTTCCACTAATTCAGGGGTTTCTACCGTGGATTCTTAGCTTATGAGCGCGTCTCTCAGTCATTAAAAAGTTTGGTTGCCAACAAGTGAGCCGATGCGGAGACATCTGGACTCAATCGGGTCCGTCGCCGTTGCCTCGGCTTCGGGATCGCGGCAGGCCTAAACGTCAACCGGGGAGCGACGTGGACACCTGCCGACCCCATCGACGCGAACCGTTTACAAAAAAAAAAAGGGCAAATATTATGAAATCTATGGCCACTGCAATGTGCTCATTTCTCAGCTTGACACCAAAAACAGAGGACAGGAGAGGCCGTTTGCGATAGAAATCGTCATGTTATTCGTGGAAAAATGCACACATTCCATTTGGTTGGCTGAGTATTATGTTATTTTAGTTTCGCTTTTATTTTTTTTATGTTTTGACGTCTAAAACATCCCCTAAATAGATTAGTCGTACGATTTGGCAGCGTACATTACATTTATTAGAAATATGTTTTTTTTTTTGTTAACTTTTGCCACCCTATGTGGTGTTTTGTGGGCATTATTTTAAAAACTTTGCTAATGGTATTTTTTCCGCGAATTATACAGGTTTACTTGGCAAAATGTGTTGTTTTTCATTTAAACATGGACGGGTATCAATGGGCTGTAGCATATCAGTGGGTTCTGTTGTTTTAGGTTTATTAAAAAATATACAAGAAGATTGTTTGTTTATGGAAAAAAACCAGTCAAGACTTTGAAATCGGTGCAAAACACAGTAGCAGTCGCGTCTTTTTAGCTTGCCATGATTTTCCTTTCTTGAGTGTGCACGGTAGTAGCAAGTACGCTGACACTTGCATTGAACTCCACTTTAAGGAGAAATACAGCTGGGCCTAGACTGCTTTATGGGGGGGACTGCAGTTTGGAGTCTTTGTAAAAAAAAAAAAAAAAGGATTACATTTCCTGGTTTGGCTGCTTCGCCACATCCATTCTGGCACGAGCACGCAAGCACACTTGACCACTGCATTCCTGCTCTGGCCTTGGATGAACTCAAAGCAGACAACAGTGTATTTTCGAGAAGAGGAAAAAAAAAAACATTCCCCCACATTCTCTTTAGACTTAAAAATCCGTCGTCTACAGAATTTGTCTTCCCTATGGAAAGAAAGCACTTTTTCAGGGGGGTGGGGGGGGGCTCTGCTGATATTATGGTTGTAGTTGTTTAGGCTGCTTGCTGTGATTACTCACAATGAAACAAATTGCAGCTAGCAAGATGTCACCTTCTCGTCAGCATGTCTAAATACAGTTTGTGTGGTTGTAAACTAAAATATTGCAACGGCGAGAGCATTTGGGCAAGTGAAAGCGTGAAGATGGTGAGCACGATTGTGACATCCCAAATAGTTGCAGACTATTTTTTTTTTTTAAACCATTGTTTGTTCACTGTTTCTGATTTTTCATTTCCCGGCGTCACAATTGCTTGCTCTCTGGTATTCATGTTGGTTACCTCGAGGGCAAACTTCAAAATCTGACACCGAGCATAAGATAATCAACGGACAGCGCTAGGACACGATCGGGCTTGACTATCGCACATGGTCAACCTGTTCAACGTTGACCATCACAAATCATTTTGTGTGGTCAACATGAACCAAGTCGCTTTGTTTTGTCTATTACTCTTTCTTCTTCTTTGTACTTTCTGACAGTCGGGATGTGCTGTGGCACCACACTGCCTCTCGCAGGTCAGTTTTGGCACTGCAACCGATTTCATTACATGTGTGTGTGGTCCATTGCTAACAATCAGAACAGGAAACGCACTTGCCAGTTTTTTTTTCTAAGTTCGGGATCCCTCAAATTTAAAAAGATTAAAAGTGATTAAGATTTTAAAATTGGTACAAGTGCTTGTATCGCATCCAGAAACGGGTAGAAATAACAGCTAGACTGATTGTCTCTTGCCTCCAATTCATGTCTTCTCGTCATGGCCACATCTTTTCGGTGTGTAGCGGGGGTAAAGAAATAATAACAACGGAATAGAATATTCCTCTGTGTTTTTTAGAATAGCAAGGCGAGGCCACATCAGGTTGTCCGCCCCTACTGTGGAGGATCACATTACACTTGCACCGGAATGAGCTCTTGCACACAGAAGATGATTCTTTATATTTGAGGCGATTCAACGTCAACGCAATCTTTGTTTGTGTCAAAAAAAAAAAAAATAACACACACAAGTGGAACCTGTTGACCATTTTTTTTCTCCTCCTCTCTGGCCACAAGACTGTCACAGTCCCACGACTTTGACCCGTGCGCATCCGCATGCAGCTCCCCAATCCCTTGAATGAGTCGGAGCAGCTGTGAAATCAAACCAACTGCGTGTACACTGGAATGAAAAGTAAACCGGCATTCACAGCAGCTGAATTATTTCAGAGCGACGAGTATATCAGCATAACACAGAGGAATGCAATGACGAGTACACACACAACCACGGTTTGGCTTCTCCTTGCTCTTTCACACACACACACACACACACAGACTTAAAGGAACATACTTACTGATTCCTTCGCAGTGGGAGTATTGTACAGCATGTTCCTCACCGCTGAAGAGCTGCTGTGTGACTGCATCGGGGTGCGAGGCAGCACGGGAAGAAAAAGATCACATGTTGCCTTGACGTCAGGATGTGGGCAGTTTCCCACAAAGGAAGCTGGAGTAGGCGCACTCAGCCGTATGTTTTGAACTTTTAGGACCCAGGCAAATCCAGCTTTTTGCAAGGATGTATTGCTTTTGTTTTGTGATAAGAGAAGCTACGAGACACCATTTGCGGCGTTTCTTCGTCTTTATATATGGAACCAAAATAGAAACCAGTCAGTCTGGTGTGAGCACCATTTGCTTCCATGACAGGTTTTTTTTTTGTCATTTAATTTACAAAGAACTTGGCCAGGTAAGGCAATCCAGAAGCGATTCTCATGTGTTATGCACACCTGGCAGCAGACAAGAGAGTCAATACAAGCAAAAGCTACAGCAGATCCCCCTCCATCCTCAACGCCCGCCACCCTTGTGAGGAGGAGCGGATTAAAAAAAAAATGGATGGATGTTCAAACAGGACAAAATGTACTGTATGTCATGTGATAACATGAATTAATAATAATAATGATAATACATTTCAGCCTTTCAAAACACTCAAGGACATCTTACAATCGAATTGTAACTAAGGAGAGGCATATTTGGAAAGGAGGAAAAGTCTGCATGACAACAAGATAAATGTACATTATAATACTGTATTTTATGTGCAAAGTCTTCGGTACTTTTTATGATTAGACATATTTTTAAAATGCTTTCATTGTCCAATAGGATGCATTTTTGATATGATAATGGTAGACATAACAACTAAGAATGTTTTCTTTTTATTTAAATACGTTTTAATTCTGATGCTTACATATAGCCTATATTGCAGCTCCGAAATAAAGAGAGCTGTCGTGTTGTTTTTTTAAAACATACACTTTATTAATTGGTCAACACGTCTCTGTACGTCTCCGTGCCTTCTCCCGTTCGGCTCGAGAGGCGTTCAAAGTCCGCCTCCGAAAAAGCGTAAATTAACGATTACTTCAAAGACACTAAGAAAAGCGAAAATAATGCACCAAAACAGAAAATGAAACAAGGAAATCACAAAATAAATTATATGGGGAGGGGGGGGGGGGGCTTGTGAACACACAATAAAGGAATAAATAACAATTCTGAGACACTCCAGTCTCCTACATATATGTTCTCAGGTCATAACGCGTATGTTTAAGAACAGTAACAACTAACTAGTACCACTAGTATTCCCACTACCACTACTTATATGAAAAATATATCACATTGAAAATTATTTATTGTTTTACTATGCTTTCTCTGTACGATACTTGTGTATGATTTATCTGTTTAACAAAAAAGACAATAAGCCCCACACAAAAAATCGTTTCGGGAATAGAGGTAGTTGATGACGTCAGTCCCGAAAGCAGCACACACGGGAAGGGAAGGGATCTCCAACAGGAGCAGTTCTGGGAGGTTCTGTGACTTGGCTTGTAGTTAGCTTTAGCTTCGAGAGCACACTCGTCGGTGCCTCCTCAGGCGTTCGGCGGCGACAAGCTGCTCATGGCGTGGACGTGCTTGACTCCTTGCCTCGTCACCTTCTTCGTCTTGGGAATCGCATCGGCCCACGGTAAATCATTTCGCTAACCTGCACACGTCTGTGGGTGTAAAACGGGTCGTTGCGGTTGAGTTTCGGGGCAGTGTTGATTATCGCCATGTTGACGTTTATCCCTGTCCCTGCGTGTAACTAATTATTGTCAATGACATTCATCAGTAATCCATTGACACCGTGTGCGTGAGTGAATGGATGAGAATATTCAGCGCATAGAACGCATGACTGAGCAATTTAACGTTCTCACCGCCATTCTGCTGCAATTATAAATGGTCACGGCTTGTCCTTTGAGCATAGTTTGGGCCTTAGTAGTAATGTATAAAAAATACGCGCCATTTTAAACACCTCGCACAATAATGGTAATTCGTCACGCTTTATCGTGGGACATTGAACGTAACGCTGTTGAGTAAACAAATAACTTCCCCATTGGTGTTTTCAGTCTTACTCAAGACTTCAAATTCAAAGTGGGTGTGTAGGTAAAACCGGAAAAAAGATCAATTGCTACGTTTCTAGTAGGCCATTTTATTCCTGTTTTTTTAACGCAGTGATACTTCGATGCTTGTGGGGTTTCAATGCATTTATGGCAAGCCACTCCATACCAAGACCTTTCTCTGTATCATATTGAAAAGTTTACCATCCTCTTTTTTTCCCCATGTCAACCGCACCCTGCAAATGTGCAAAGCTTGGCGTTTTGCCGTGAATATTTGAAGTCATGTTTCACCCCCCCCCCCAAAAAAAAATCAGCAGTTTGTGAATGCCGTTTTATGATTCGGCAGGGGTTCACTGTACAGTATTACATCTGTGCATGTATTGATTAAAGCAGAAGTGAAAACACAATGTCGGCGTTTTCAACTGCACAGTGAGATTAATGAAACGGTCGAGCATTCCCCTAAATTTTAGACCAAACCGTGAGTCAACATAAACAAAGGGGGGAGGGGGAGGCTTCCCGGGGGTTCCCGGCGAAAAACGGACTACTGTACTTTGACTTTCTTTTTTCTGAGGTGTCTCGTTCCCACCGCCGACTGCGCCGCGGCCCCTCGGCCTGCTACCGCAGACGTCTTCCTCTTCCTATTTCAGAAGCAGACGCCGCCTCGGCGTGTTTTGCAGCGTCTTCGCCGAACCGAAACGCACACGTGACTGATCTCTTACACGTCAAGCCACATCACTGCCATTTAAACCGACGGCAGTGGTTGGAAGCGGAAGTGAAATTGAGAGCAGCGGTTGAAGAGCTTTTTGGGTGCCCCTCACCTCGGTTTGCCTCGTCATGTTGTGACCTGCGTGCTGTCTCTGTTAACAAAAACAAGCGCCGACGCCGTTCGCTCTTCTTGCGTTGTTAACGGAACGCGGCGGTGTTTAACTGCTTGCATGTCGCTTCGGAACCAGGGGCCACACTTGGCAATGTCGCATACACACAAAATGGGACCGGAAAAAAAGACCCTTGTGCAACTTTTTGCACTTATGTGATTACACTGGAAGGGAGGAAATGCCCATCTGTTGTCGCCAATGCTTCAAAGACAGCAAGGCAAAGCGGTTACGAGGTTAACAACTCAACTAATTGAAGTAGATGAACTTTCAGATTCATTCATGAGTTTTTTCCCTTTATTTTCCCCGAACCTATAAGACCAAAGCATTTATGTACGATTAATCTGATATTAGTCATTGTAATAGTCCGACTCACTTATTGCTTGTGGTTTTTTTTTTTGAAGTACATCGGAAGAGGTCCGTCAAAAAATGTTTGCGTGTTAAATTGCAATCAAAATAATGAGGGTGGGGGGAGGGCAATTATCAAACTGGCTCAGCCTTATCAAAATGTCTCTTCAATGTCTTATTTGCTCAGTGGCGCCGCCAAGCGATGTGATTCTTTACTGCGGCAACCTGGTCACCAAGGTGGCGTGGCGCTACGACAACCCGCCCGCGGGACTGCGATACCGGGTGGACATCGGCAAGGTGTTCAACTCCCAGGGGTTTGTGTTTTCCATTCTTCAAGTGAAAAATTGCGATTTGCCTTGTCCCCGTGACGATTGATCACCATCTTGTGCCGTGGTCACGTACGGTGAGGGGGGGGAAAGCAAAACACCAAAGTGTTAAAATGGCGCACTGTCTTCCGGCAGTGACGTCGGTCCGCTGTGGGTGTACCCACCCGACCTCCAGGCGGACTTGTCCTTCCTGTCGGACCAGAGGGAGGACTACTTCCTGGCGGTCATTGCCGTCCTCGGGGAGGAGGAGTCGGAGGCGGCTCCCGCCGATGGCATCACCTTCAGCTACTACCTAGACTCCCCCGCCACTCAGAAATGTGAGAGCATGGACGTTTGCTTGTTATGTTTCCATCTTTTCCAACCAGGCAGATGCTACATCCCAAATGACGTTTTTTTTTTTTTTTAATATTAAACACTCCTTGACAGCAGACGGAAACGAATGAAAAAAAAAACAATAGCAGAAGAAGATAATATTATCTGAGAGGCGAAAAAGCAATAACAACATCCGGAGTGCAGTCAAGGTAGTCCGATAAGATCGGCGATGAAGCATCGCTGTAGAATGGTCGCGCCGAGCGCAGTTGAGACAGAAACAAGGAAGTGCTTCCCGTTTCTCTTCAGGTTCTTTGGACCTCCCCCCTGCAACCGTGTCGGACCAGCAGGATAACTCGGTCCTGATCAGCTTCCAGCATCCGTGGCTCAAGTACTGGCGTGGGAGGATGAGGCACGAGAAGCTCAACAACCCTCTGCCCGTCTTCAAATACGACGTCACCCTCGACAAAGTAAGACTCGGTGGTCCTCATTCAATGTTCCTGATTTGATTATGACATAACATAAAAAAAATCCCTACAAAAAACTCGTGGTTTTTTTTTTTGGGGGGGGTGGTTTAAGAAGAAAAATGTGCACCATTTTGAGAATACAGTTGGCGTTGTTGACAATTCGTTTCCATTTGAAATGCCGCATTGCATTGTTTCACTGTGTTACAGCACCCCCTACTGTCTACCTGGCAGAGGTCTGGGCATGTGCAGTGCGCGCGGCAAAACTTGTTTTGGAAACCTCATAAAAGTCGTGTTTATTAAGTACAAGTCAACAGGCCAATTGCAATTTTTTGGGGGGGAGTCCTTGGAAATAAAATCTCCCCTTTAATTACTTGTTTTGTGTATCTTGCGCCCCCCAGTGGCCACGTCTCCCTTACAACCCGCTTTACTCCCCGCCCTCGCAGAAGCAGTTTGCCGACCTGCGCTGCACGGAGAAGACGTGCGAGCACACGCTGCCCGTGGACGCCGGCCTGGAGAAACACTGCGCCACCATCAGGGGGGAGCTGGAGAGGGTCAGCGTTCACGGCACGCAGGACTACTGCGCGCTGCCCGTGCAGGAAAACAGTTGAGAGCATTCAATTGCAGCAGTTCACCTAAAATTGTTACGTCATTGCACTGTCAGATCAAATGGCCCTTTTTTTTTTTTTTTTTTTAATGCAGAACACATCATCATTGCTGTGGTGGTGTCGCTGTTGGTCCTGGCTCTGGTCTCCATCGTCCTCCTCTTGGTCTGCCTGAAAAAGACCAAATCCTCATCCGATTTGCCGCCCTCACTGGTGCGCTTCATTCACGTCAAAGTCGATCGGACGCCTTTGCCTGACATCTGACCCTTTATTTTTATTTTTAAAATTTTCTTTTGTGCAGTCCTCAAAGCGCTTCGTAAGAACCGTCGAGGAGGAGAGGCCCGACGTGTCCCTGCCGGTTTCTGACTCGTCCGCGCCGCTGATGGTGGCGGGGACGCCGCCCGTGTCACCCGACGAGTCGGAACCACTCGGAGAGCCGGAAACGTCCGAAGCGGGCGACGCGGGCGACACGGCGGAGGAAGAGCAGCAGGGGTACATGGGCGGCGAGCAAATGCAGGAAGACGAGGACACGGCCACCTCGGAGGAACACGCCTATGAGAGACGCCAGGTCGTCGCCAGCCTGTCGCCCGACGAGGACGTTGAGGGCTATCGCGGCTGAAGGTCTGACTTTTCTTCAAAGGGCGCGCGGCTTAGATCTTAGCACCTTAGCATAGCATCGGTTGTTAGCATGAGCAAGTCATCACTGCTTGAACCCCCCCCCCCCCCCAAAAAAAAGATGGCACTACTTATGGGGTTTAGGGTCTTAAGCCGTGACGCCACTAGCAAACATTTTCAATGTCTGCACTTTTGACAATCGCTAACCTGTGGCTTCACTCTCATTTCAAACTGGTCTTACGTCATTGACACCTAAGCTACATTCCAAACACAAATACGGTAGTTTTTAGGTTCCGCAGAAAGATTTGCAAGGCGGCGAGAGGGCACGCGGCGAATCGGCTTGTGTTTATTAGAAACGATGAGGTCGCCTCGGCAAACGTGACTTCCTGCGCCACGTCGTCAATACAAACATAACAGGAAGTCCCACAAGCCACTTCGTACTTGTCATAGATGAAATGAGCCCAGACTGACACGTGAGGGGACCTGCTAGGTGTTAATTCGCTTGTTTGTGGCCGTCGGTGTCTGAGATGTCGGGGGAAAAAAAGTGAGCCTCGCTGATCAAGTCGCAGGCGAAATCAGCTCTGTGAACCAGTTTACTATGATACTTGCTAAATCCAATGATTCCTATTTGCACCTCTGTTGTCTTTGAAGTGGTTAGATGTTGCGCCTAACTGTAGTCAGACGCTGATTAGGCGCCCCCCCCCCCCCCCCAAGACTTGTCTCACACTGGATACCTTTCGAGCCGCCATTGGCCCTCCACTTCCCCGTTCTGTCATTTAACGATGACATTTGCACGTAGACGGTGGGAGTAGCTTTTTTTTTGAAAATCCTTTCCTCAATTCAATGTTTTTATTATGGGGGGGGGGGAAATAGTGCAAATCGGGCCGGCACGTGTGTACCGCAGCCCCGGCGGCTGAAGAAGTGTGACGAGGGCTGACATTTCAGGTCTTCTTCCCCCCGGAAGCAAATGCGACACGCTGGGATGCTCGGCGGTGAGCTTGCCTTCCTCTTTACGGGCGATGTCGCCTGCGGGGTGGAAGTGCGGCCGCGCGCGCTTCCAGTAACCCGCACTCCTCGTCCGCCGTCCATCATTTTTTAGTTTTTATTTATATATTTTTGCCAAGTCGCGATTTCTCACGAATGGAGTCCGTGTCGAAACCCCCCCACAATTCGCATCTGTAAATATTCAAAGATTTGTCGCATGTGTACTTGCAAAAATGGTGAAAGTTGAACATTTGGTGACTGTCATTTGTCGTCCAGATGTTTTCTTGAGATCATTGTGTGAAGTCGTCGACAAAAGTATTTTACGTTTTTGTCTTCCATCCTATTTAAGGATCGAACCTTAACCCCTAAGCCTCAGCCTTATCCTAATCCTAACCCCCCATCCTCAAACCTCTCACTTTTTTTTTTTTTTGTCACTGGAATGCTACTGCTTCTTGTTTACGTCCAAACTTCGTGTGCGAGCGTCAAGCACGCTTTGAGCACGGCGCCTCCGGCGCACCGGTGAAAGGACACTTTCGATTTTTCTCTTCTTCCGTCGATAACTGCTCCAAACAAGGCGTTTGCAGGAATACGCCACGTTCCGATGGCATGACTGTCCGTGTCTTATGTCATATTATCGCATTTTGTTAGTTTATGTTAAGCGTTCTGTAAAGCAGTTTGTGCTATAAAATGTGACTGAATATAAGTCAAGAAAAGCCTACCGGAACAGCTGAAGTTAACACAGCCAATCCTAAATAAAATCACTTTGGCAAGTGTGTGCTGACTCCCATTTCATGCCAGTCTTTGAATGTGATGCATTATTTCATCTTGATTGACCGCCACATCCCCAGTTATAATGGGGGGTGTACACTTATGCAACCACAGTATCTCAGGTGTCGATTTTGAAATCGCCCTTGCTCAAAAGGTTTGAGTTTCAGTTGAGTTGTAGGACACATCGATGGTTGATGACGTTTTCGTCTTGTTCCCTTTTTTTTTTTTTTTTTTTAAACAGCACAAAACCTGACATTTGAACAGGGGTGTGTAGAGACTTTTTTTATGTCCACAATATTTGCTTTGCACGTGCCGGCATGTTGGAAAAGTGCTTAGTCATTGTTCACATGGACTTCTGTAAAAGGATGTGGTCACTGGTCCAGAAGTTTAAAAAAAAAAGATAGGAAGTGGGTGCATGTTAAAGGTCGGAGCCTGCACGGTCCACTGACACAGTCGGCAAAATGAATCGCGTCGTGATCGGAGGCCTGCTGCTGCTGCTGCTGCTCAAGCTGCCCGCCGGCATCGTAGCACCAGGTGAGCCCCCCCGCCCCCCTTCAAGTTTCTTTTTACTTTGTCTCGTCATGATGGACTCTGATGTCATTTTGTGTGTGTGCATGTCCACAGTGGCTCCTCCCGCACGCATCAAGTTTGACTCTGTGGACTTCAAGAATGTCCTTCGCTGGATGCCGCCCGCCAACGGCAGCAACATGCACTATGACGTCCAATGGAAGATGTGAAGAACGCGCACATCAGTCAATTCCCCTCGCGCAAAATCTGAATTTGATAGATTTCTCATCACAGTCTTTGCTGCAGTGCGTTTTTGTTACAAAACACGGGCAAGTCCCGCAAGGCTCCTTTCTCGAGCCCTTGTTGAGTTGCTGACCACAATCATATTTCCAATAGTTGATATATACTTAATCGGGTAAAAAAAAATTATATTCAGCTTATTTTTGCCAAATACGTATTTTAAACAAAGTTTGTCTTTTTCAGATTTTTAAAAAAATCCAATTTGCATACAAATATTCTCAATTCCAAATACGTCATTGTGAAATGCAATGGCTATGTCAAAATGGTCTCAATTTGTGAAGCATCCTCCTGAGAAGCGCGTGTTGTCATAATAAGGTGTCGACTTGACTGTGTGCTTTCTTTGCGCCGCTCAGTTACGGCGATGCCGAGTGGCGGGATGCGGACGACTGCCAGGGCATCCGCCGGCTCCACTGCGACCTGAGCGGGGTCACCTCGGACCTCCGAGAGTGGTACTATGCCAGGCTGAGAGCGTGTTCCTCGTCCGCATCGTCAGCGTGGATCCTCTCCCCGAGATTCAGCCCCCAATGGAACAGTGAGTGTTTCCAATGCACGAAGGTGACATTGAGGCAACCTCGGAGAGGACTTTTGTCTTTGGGGGGAAATCGTAGACGTCCTAAAATGGTCACCTCCAACCAAGAAGGCAGACTTCTTTTGCCTATGCAAGTGTGGCTCCTTGAGACTTTTTTTTGTTGGTCTACTCATGTTGGATATGCCTTGCAAGTGTTATGGTTGCTAAGCGAAACGGCTTTCGGGGGCTGAAGTTTCCAAGTAAGCGTGACTCAGAGTTCAGCAATTGGACACCTGAAAGGAGCCCTGATCCTAAAATGTCTGCATCAAACTAAAATGGCAGAGTTTTTTGTGTCCTTTGGGCATGGGTTCCAAGAGACTTTTTTGGGGGGGATGTTCCCATGATAAACTTACCTGGCAAATTTCATCCTGGGAGCTGGATTTTCCAAACAAGCAATTCAGTTCAAGCATTGCTGCGACACTTCGAAACACTCTAAAATGGTCGCTTCAAACCAAAATGGTGGGCATTTTGGGCATGGCTTCATGAGAATTTTATTTTTATTTTTTGGTGTCCTATCCCCCAAATTTTCTAAGTGTAACCTAAGTGCATTTTTCTCTCTCTCCCTCTGCCACTCAGCTCAAATCAGCGCACCTCAGCTAAGGCTGAACGCCAGCGAGCAAGGCATCGTGGTGCGCGTGAGGACCCCCAAGGCCGTGGCCAAGAAGATGCTAAGCAGTCACCTTCGCGCCACTCTCGTCTACCGCGTCTACGTCATTAACGAAGAGGGCAAGGAGGTACGTCTCAAGCGAAACCGCGTCCTTGTCACAAAATTTCCTCACCCTTCAGCCCAAACCTCTCGCAGTCAACGCAAGTTCTTCGATCACCACCGCCGACATCATCGATCGCGGGTCACTTTTTGTGGTCCGATTGTGTCGTGGATTTTTCTGCCATATCACGGCATTTAGCGGCGATCCCTTTTTCTACGTTGACTGTTATTGTCGTAATATGCTCAAATGGGGAAAGAGTGCGATGCAGTTCTGCTCCTGTCCTCTAGGAGGTGGTGCTCAGTCATTCAATCGCAGCCATTTTTCAAAATGAAAGCCCTGCAGTCGCAGCTCTTTCTAGCCCCCACATATTTTTTGTTGTGCGCAACCTACCAAAGACCCTCTGCTAAGGAGAGGGCGCGGGGGGTTATTTTCCATTGTGTAGCAATCCATGCAGTCATTTTCTGATCCGCTTCTCACAAGGGGCGTGCCGGAGCCGTCCCAGCTGTCTTCGGGCAGTGGCTTGAATTGGTTGCCAGCCAATCGCAGGGCACACAGAGACCAACGACCATCCGCGCTCACACTTAGGGACCATTTCGAGTGTTCCGTTAACCTGCCGTGCACGTTTTGGGAGAAAAGCCAAGCAGGCGCGGGGAGAACACATGCAAACGCCACAAAGGAAGGCCGAGGCCGGAATCAAACAGTGCACCTCTGCACCGTGAGGCCACGGGGCCGCCCTCTGTAGCCATCGTTCAAGTTGCAGAAATATCAAATGTTGGCTCAATTAGCTCATGAATGTATGAAGAAATTAGGGCACCAAAATGCAATCAAAGACACAAACCGTAAAAGTGTCTTTTAGTTCCCGCCGAACGAAAATCCATTGACGACATAGCTCCAATGCGTTTTTTTTTTTCCCCCTTTTGTTGTTGTCCCCCCCAGGAGGTGTTTGAGCTGCTTTGCTGCTCGGGGGAGTTGGTGGTGAGCAAAGTGAAGCACAAGACAAAATATTGCTTCCAAGCGCAGAGTGTCGCAAAACTGCGGGGACGCCACAGCGCTCGCGGGCCCGCCAAGTGCGTCACCGCCCGATGAGCACGGGAACGCTTTGACATGACGCGATGTCCTCTGCCGCCAAGACGGTCGATCTGGGCGGACGCTCCAAGACCAGAGTTAAGATTGGTTTTGGTCTATTCGATGTCGACGCACTCCTCCACTGAAATCGAGCGCCGTTTGTTCAGAATGATGATGTCGTTCCCGAGACTCTTGTTTTGTCACATTAAAATGTCGAAGGGACTCGAGGGTCAGCGTGTCATTCTTTCCACTGGCAACATGTCATAAAACAAGAGAAGGCTCGGGAGCAAGCTTTGCAAATGGGGATTTCGTCATTTTGACGGGTTGAAAATTGGGCCGTAAACCACCGCAGCAGTACGTCCTTAAGAATCTAGCGCGGCACTATATGAGAGAGAAGCAGAGAGACAAAAAAGAATAATGATGGTTGGATCGTTTTTGGATGAAATTTTTAAACAACAAAAATGACCATGTATCGTAAGGTGTTTTTGGGCGAAATTTTTAGCCGAAAAAAACGACCATGTACAGTAAGGCGTTTTTAGCCGAAAAAAAACGACCATGTATAGTAATGCGTTTCTAGCCGAAAAAAACGACCATGGATGGTAAGGCATTTTTGACAGAAAAAACGACCATGTATAGTAAGGCGCTTTTAGCCGAAAAAAACGACCATGTATAGTAAGGCGTTTTTGACCGAAAAAAACGACCATGTATATTAAGGCGTTTCTAGCCGAAAAAAACGACCATGTATAGTAAGGCGTTTTTAGCCGAAAAAACGACCATGTATAGTAAGGCGTTTTTAGCCGAAAAAAACGACCATGTATATTTAGGCGTTTCTAGCCGAAAAAAACGACCATGTATAGTAAGGCGTTTTTAGCCCGTTTTTTTGGAGCTAAAAACGCCTTACTATACATTGTTGTTTTTTTCGGGCTAAAAACGCCTTACTATACATGGTCGTTTTTTTCGGCTAAAAACGCCTTACTATACTTTGTCGTTTTTTTTCGGGCTAAAAACGCCTTACTATACTATGTCGTTTTTTTCGGCTAAAAACGCCTTACTATACTATGTCTTTTTTTTCGGGCTAAAAACGCCTTACTATATATACTATGTCGTTTTTTTTTCGGGCTAAAAACGCCTTACTATATAGTATGTCGTTTTTTTCGGGCTAAAAACGCCTTACAATACTATGTCGTTTTGTTCGGGCTAAAAACGCCTTACTATACTATGTCGTTTTTTTTCGCCTAAAAACGCCTTACTCTACTATGTCGTTTTTTTCGGGCTAAAAACGCCTTACTATACTATGTCGTTTTTTTCGGCTAAAAACGCCTTACAATACTATGTCGTTTTTTTCGGGCTAAAAACGCCTTACTATACTGTCGTTTTTTTCGGCTAAAAACGCCTTACTATATATACTATGTCGTTTTTTTCGGCTAAAAACGCCTTACTATATATACTATGTCGTTTTTTTCGCCTAAAAACGCCTTACTATACTATGTCGTTTTGTTCGGGCTAAAAACGCCTTACTATACTGTCGTTTTTTTTCGCCTAAAAACGCCTTACTATATATACTATGTCGTTTTTTTCGGGCTAAAAACGCCTTACTATACTATGTCTTTTTTTCGGCTAAAAACGCCTTACTATACTATGTCGTTTTTTTCGGGCTAAAAACGCCTTACTATACTATGTCGCTTTTTTCGGCTAAAAACGCCTTACTATACTATTTCGTTTTTTTCGGGCTAAAAACGCCTTACTATACTATGTCTTTTTTTTCGGGCTAAAAACGCCTTACTATACTATGTCGCTTTTTTCGGCCTAAAAACGCCTTACTGTACTATGTCGTTTTTTTAGGCTAAAAACGCCTTACTATACTGTCGTTTTTTTTTCGCCTAAAAACGCCTTACTCTACTATGTCGTTTTTTTTCGGGCTAAAAACGCCTTACTATACTATGTCGTTTTTTTCGGGCTAAAAACGCCTTACTATACTATGTCGCTTTTTTTGGCTAAAAACGCCTTACTATACTGTCATTTTTTTCGGCTAAAAACGCCTTACTATACTATGTCGTTTTTTTCGGGCTAAAAACGCCTTACTATATATACTATGTCGTTTTTTTCGCCTAAAAACGCCTTACTATACTATGTCGTTTTTTTCGGGCTAAAAACGCCTTACAATACTGTCGTTTTGTTCGGGCTAAAAACGCCTTACTATACTATGTCGTTTTTTTCGCCTAAAAACGCCTTACTATACTATGTCGTTTTTTTCGGGCTAAAAACGCCTTACTATACTATGTCGTTTTTTTTCGCCTAAAACGCCTTACTATACTATGTAGTTTTTTTCGGCTAAAAACGCCTTACTATATACTATGTCGTTTTTTTCGGCTAAAAACGCCTTACTATACATGGTCGTTTTTTTCGGGCTAAAAACGCCTTAC
Source organism: Hippocampus guttulatus (assembly GCF_054856545.1). NCBI lineage: Eukaryota > Metazoa > Chordata > Actinopteri > Syngnathiformes > Syngnathidae > Hippocampus > Hippocampus guttulatus. The sequence goes on from NC_141270.1 coordinate 1,813,921, forward strand.
TATACTATGTCGTTTTTTTCGGGCTAAAAACGCCTTACTATACTATGTCGTTTTTTTCGCCTAAAAACGCCTTACTATACTATGTCGTTTTTTTCGGGCTAAAAACGCCTTACTATACTATGTCGTTTTTTTTTCGCCTAAAACGCCTTACTATACTATGTAGTTTTTTTCGGCTAAAAACGCCTTACTATACTATGTCGTTTTTTTCGGCTAAAAACGCCTTACTATACATGGTCGTTTTTTTCGGGCTAAAAACGCCTTACTATACTATGTCGTTTTTTTCGGCTAAAAACGCCTTACCATACTATGTCGTTTTTTTCGATGTGAACAATGCGTTTTCGCAGTACCTTCGCATGCTAGTTAGCTTGTTAGCACTGATTTAGCATTGTCGCTACGTCGTTCGCAATACTCTGAGCTAGCGAGTTTCCAATGACAATTGAGGAAAACGATCTCCGAAACACATTTCTAAATAATGCTAAACACGAACAGACTTACAGCCATTGCTTTCGAAGGTGAAACGACAGGAATATAACTCAGGAGGACCAGTTGCAACGACCACGGTCAGGCTTTATGTAATGACTCGTCTGATGAAACATGGCGTCTGCTACCCACAATGGACCGCGATAACTAAATGAATATTCTAAACAGAATTACTATTAATGAAATGGCGCGAGACTTTTACTGTGGGCAGAACATTTATTGTTTGGAGCCTTTTTAATGTTCAATAAAATAAGTAAAAAGCCATTTCTTTGCTTGATAATTGTTGCTATTTTCAGTCAGTAGGGTGCATTATTGTTCACCAAGTCATTTATCAAAATGTATGCTAAATTTGTCATAAATATTTAAAAGAAACGCTGAAGTTAAGAGCCGACTCTTTTCACTGTGCCCATCCAAATGAGCCGGATCACCGAAAAGACGAAAATCCCATCACTAGTCCGCTGCTCTCTTGTGCATGCTTCAGCGCGAACATCTACGCATGCGCGTTCTTTGATTTCAAACAATCAGCGCTGACGCAACGACGTCACACACGACAACAGCTAAGCAAGCCTAGACGACAACACGTTTTTCTGCTAATCTGTGTGTTTCCCTTTTTGTCCAAATATATATTTTTACGACAACTGTCTTGTCCAGTGTCTTTTATTCGTTCCACTGGAGTTTAGCGAATGTGTTTATAAAGAGACGAAAATATCTTTACTGTTACTAGTGTTAGTGTCTCAACATGGCTACGCTCGTGAAAGCAAAACAACGAACTCGAATGCGTCTTCGTTCAATGTTTTCAACTAATATTCGGATTAATTTTAGGCAAATTTTCCGGAGAGATTTTCATAAAAATGTGAAAAACCCGGAATTCCGGGAAAATACGGAGGACTTTCATCTCTGGGTTTTAAACTCTTTGAAACCCCAACCCGACTTTTAAACCCTACTTTCAAGACTGAGGATTAGGGTTTGAAACGTAGGGTTTAAAACGTGGTCAAGCTCGGGATTGGGACAATAACTGAAAAGGTGTGGCAGGTCATAGGCATTGAGACAAAGCCGAGAGACAGAAAATGATTGTTAATTTATTTCCAAAAACAAAACAAAAAAAGTGACACCGCGGTTTGGGGTTTTCCAAGTTGCCTTCGTGTTTGACATCAAGATTCCATTTCAAAGTGAGTGCCAGTGAGCTCCAGTCCGCACGTGCCATGTTGAACCCCCCCCCCCCCCGCCTTTTTTGAGTCGCTTTAGGGCTTGGAAACTCCGCAACATTCAGCTCTCGGCTCACAAATTGATTTTCAATATGCCGCTGAAAAATTCTATTTGCATTATGCAAAGCGAGCAGTCGGTTGGCTCGTTTGCATCGAGCGCCCCGTGCACAAAACGGACGCCGCTCGCGCTTCCGCTCATGTGACGCAACCTGATTGAGGAGGCGCGTCCAATCGAGCTTTGCGTCCCTCTCCCAAGTTGTCTCCTTTTAGGGTACGGCGTCAGCGCGTTTTCACGCGCTGTGTTCGGCGAGCTCTCGGGCCTCCTTCACCAGCTCCAGGAGGCTGGACAACATGGACACGTCCGCAGGCTCCACGCCCATCCGCTCCATCTGAGGGAAACGCAAAAACGTTTCATTTGGACGGTGCGGATTCGGTTCGATGAAATGACACGGTTTCCTGTAACATTTTGCTCTTTAAATACGCAAGATTGACCGTTTGTATTTTTTATTTTTTGCAGCTCCGTATGTGAACAGCAGCTGTTTGAATGTTCGCATTTAGCATAACATTGATGCAAACTTAGCTCTGTCGTGGGCATTTCGCATCCTGTGTTAGCATGAAGCTAACAGTTTGCAACCCACCTGTTCCGCCAAGTACTCCACATCCAGAGCCAGCTGAAGGCGGATCTTGGTGTCGTCCGACGGGCCGCCGTTAGTGGCGGCCGCACCGCCGCCGCCAACACCAACGGTAGCGGCGGCGGCTCCCTTCCTGGCTTGCTTCAGTCGCTTCAGACTCTCTTCCATCTTTCGCACCGAGCTCAGAACCTCAGAAATGGTCTCGTAGTACCTAGCGCACACACGTTTGTGTACCAAGTCACGGTTAATTAATGAAACCCTGATTGTGCGCGCGCGCGCTCACCTCTGCGTGCATTCTGAAAGCGTGGCCGTCAGCCAATGGCGCGCCGTGGCCGCGTCCACCAGGCCCGACGAGTCGCTCAGCAGCTGATGTAACGGCCGCAAGGCGTTGTCCATGTACGCCGACGCTCTCACGGGCACCTCCTAGTCACACGAAAACAAGAATCGGGCACGCTCAACGGCACACGTCGGGCTGGCGCACGTCGGGCCGGCACACGTCGGGGCGGCGCGCGCCGGGGCGGCGCGCGCCGCAGTTCCACCGACCTTATTGGTCCTGCGGTAGAGTCGGGGCACCTCGGAGGCGCTCTTCAGGAAGCGGCAGCTGCGCTCGCTCAGGTGTTGGGTCATGCGGGAGCTGAGGGCGCAGATGCTACCGGAGAGGCCCGCCTTGGAGTCCGCTAAGGCCTCTTTGGGGAAAACACAAGAGAGGTTCCTTCAAATGGCTCGTCGTCAAAGACGACCGATCGAGAAGTTGAAAGGATACGCTGACAACGGAATGATTGGCACTTGCCTTCCACAACGAGAACGTTTGTGAAGCCGATGGCTTGTAATCGTTGTCTGACCATTTCGGACACTTGCGGGAACTAAACGACAAGAGGGAAACAATTTAACATTTAAAAAAAAAAAAAAAGCACAGTCTGCAGGGTGCTGCAAAGAACGACTTTCCTGTGAGACAGATGTTGACGGCCACGGGACAGTTGATTTCATTTATTTCGAACACTGAATACATTTTACAATTTGATTTATTTTATTGTGATGTCACACACATTTTTTAAAATGAAGACCATATATACTTTTTTGGGGACAATTTTGTTTTGTTTTTTAAACAAAAAAAAATCTGTCGTATGAAAATATGACGGCGTGGTGTGTAATTCTTGTTCCATCTTTCAAAATATATTAAATACATGAATAAATTCCAATTTTTTTTTTAAACCTCACGAATCCAAAATTAAACACATACCTTATTATTCAGAAATTACAACATGAGTCATTTTATGCAACAGTACCGCAAAGGGAGCGTCCATTAAGATAATATAAATTCTCACCATGCGCGTATACAAAATATACATTCATATTATTAAACGCCATAAAAAAAAATGTGCGACTAGCTCAACAGCAACGATAGAAAACTAGTAACGAAACTGCTAGAGGGAGCTTGAATTTGAACACGGCTCCGGTTTTGGGTCTCGTTGGACCACGCGGGTGTCCCTAATGAAGTGGCCGATGCTAACCCCCCTCCTCATCGTCGCGCTTACCTGCTCCTGCAATTTTTGGACGTCGGCTGCGATGTGGACCAGCTGTTTGGTGGACAGCGAGGCGGGACTCCCGCTCTCGCTGCCCGTCTCCTCGACGGACGTCCTGCTGGAGGTGGACGACGCCGAGCTGGGGAGGGGCCTGCTGGGCTCTTTGCTCGCCTCGGGCGGAGTGGTCTTGCTCAGCGCCTGCTCGCAAAGCCAAACCATCAACAAGTCTTGCGATGGCCACTGATGCCCCCCCCCCCCCCCTCCCAACAATCAAACGCCGACCTCGTTCAGGAAGGTGGCGTATCGCGAGTAGAGCTGCAGCGTGAGCTTCCAGAAGCGATGAGCCAGCGGCGGCAGGTAGACTTGGTCGGACCAGCAGCGCACCAGGCAAGACCACAACGACGCCGTCGCCTGCAGGTGGTACGCGCCGCCGGCTGGGGCGGATGCGCACGCAAAACACGTCCGAGTGTTATTTGCCGATACGCAGAAAGAAAATCTCAGGATGTGGCGTCTTCTAAACGGGTTATTTTAAAAGTGCGTTTAAATACTTTTTAAAACATGTGAGAGCTGTAAATGCTAAAAAAAAAAAAAAAAAGGTTTTTAAATCATTGCGAACAAAATCGGCTGATTTGGGGGGTTTTCGATTCTGTTGATCCCAACATGACACACATCCCAAATGAGAGCAAAAAAAATTTTTAAAAAAAGGATGAAAGGGAATCCAAGGCACGCACCCGGCGCCGCCCGTAAGCCGTCACTGAAGGCGTTCTCCAAGCTTCCCGCTATCTCCTTGTACCTGGAAAAGCATTCGAGGAGCAAGCTCAGCAAATGAAAATCTCAGGCTAATTCATTATACTTCTATCTATTTATTTATTTTAAACTGGAGCTCAAAATTCCAATCAGATACATTTTCATAAATATGTAAGAGCTTTGCGCCACGTGGTTACCTGAGCTGAAAGTAGACGGGCAGGTTCCATTTATTGTGGAAGGCCGCGTACGACGGGTGCGCTCGGAGTCGCTTCACGCTGGCCTGCGAGCTGCACTGGCGCTCAAACCGCCGCACGAACTCCGTGCTGGCGCAGTAACGCTAGAAACGAAGAACGGCGAGGTGAGGAGGGGAAAACGGACGCCGTTTGTCCCGTCCGCAGTACCTCGTAGAAAATGTCGGGGTTTCCGGGGTTGAAGAGGTAAGACAGCCGCTCCTCGATGCCTTTCACCATCTCGGGCCACACCGAGTTGACCAGGAAGTCGTAGCCGGGAACAATGTCGGCTTTGTCGCTGGGGAGAAGAAGGAACGTCCGGTCATATCTAGTATTTGTTGAGTGTGATATTTAACCCAATTATTGAGTAAATTAAAAAAACAATTTGCATGTTTAAAGATATACGTATTTGAGGTGCAGATCTTAGTATTTAGTTTGTGAAGTGCTTTTCAAAAGAACTCAATTTTTACACTAGATGATGATATTTTTTGTCCACTTGGGGCCACCATCCTCAAGTTGCACTGCTGTAGCTCAGATTTTGAGTGCGTATGGCTTTCAAAGGCGGGGCCCCGGCCGGGTGAGTGACGTGGGTGTCCCAGAGCAAAAGTGTCGACAGGACCGGCTGCTCTGCATGTTGAGTGACTCAACACGAGTTAGCGGTCGTCGTGTACCAAATGCAGACAAATAAATGTTCCAAAGCACTTCCCGTGCTCGGCGAGTTGCTTGCATGCCCACACGGCTGGCATGTGCATGTTAAGACACAACTTTACGATTGGACGACACATCCTGACTAACCTGGATATGGCTCCTCCGGTCACTTCTCTCAAGAGTCTGCAGTGATGCGGAACAAACTCCAGCAGCCTCGAGTACATCGCCTGAAGACCGTTGGGACTGGATTTGACCACGTCCTCCACAATCACCTGCCAACCGAAGGCGGTAGGGATGACTTGTCACACACGCACACGCACACTTTGGGTACAGCGGTACCTTCCCTTACATGTGGCCAAAGTTACATGTGAGAGTATTGACCTGATCCATGAAGGGCTTGATCAGAACTTGTCCCACCAGCGCCTCGGCGTCTCGCGTCTTGTCGATGGTGGCGTAGGTCCTGAGGCAGTGACGCACCATGTCCACACTGGATGTCCGCAGGCCCTCGATGAGCAGACCCTCCAGCGACTGCTGCAGCATGGACGTGATGCCTGCGATGCGCTGGAGGGGGCCCGCGCAAACGTCGGAGGAGGATCTCGACAACAAGATGTTTTCGGAGGGGCTGGATCAACACTCACGGGTCTGACTTTGTCCAGCAGGGGCATGCCTTTGCTCTGCACGGCGTGGAACTGAAGCTGGTTGAACTCGGTGGCGATTCGCTCCAAGATCTGACCCGCTAACAAGGGACTGAACACGGACGGAAAGGTAAGACATACATATGAGGTCATCAATTTAGGACACGGCCGAAGACGAACGTTACGCAAAAGATACGGAAGGACGTGTGACACCTGTCGCTTTCCAATGAGTTGGACTCTTTGGGGTTTTGTGAGTTGAGGATTTTCTCAATCTTTTCCACCGAGCGCACCACCTGGATCAGCCTCAGGACGCAAACCTGGCGGACGAAACGGAATGCAATGGAAATCAAAAGACGTTGAAAATCACTATCTTGAATGGTTGAACGCATCATCGCATAAGAATGTAAGGCGCCAACCTTTTTTTTCTGCAGGTCTTCCTGTTTGGACAGCTGCAGGTCTATGGCTTGTATCACTTCGCTGACGCACGACCGAAGGCTCTGCGCCGAAGACATTCGTCAACGCTCATTTAATGAGTGGTACTCTGACTACGTATTGAACTAACACACATACCATGACCTCCTCCCGTAGCTGTCCCAGTGGCACAGAGAGCTGATTGAGGACTTTGTCCATCCCCACCTGGGACACGATAATCAAAGACATGTTTGAGGCTGTGGTAGGTTCAGCAGCAACAATTCAATTCAAAGTTAATCTTACACCACAACACAGGAGATCTCGGAGGATTTGACATATTCGCAGCAGGGCCGAAATCACCCAACGGGTTTCACCACCAAATACTACAAAGCCAAAATGACGCAATAAGTGCTCACCAGATTGGTGGAGAGGTTGACAAAGTCAGCATAGTCCTTGTTGATGAGCTCCACCATGGCTGTCTTGAGCAGCTTGTAGTAGAGCTCCAGGTCCTCTCTCATCTCCTCCAGCTGCACCTGCTTCCGACACTCGGCCACGAACTGGTCCACGTCAAAGTCATCCTGAGGACACATTAACAACAACCACTCTCGTGATGACGCCGTTTCTAGAGAAAGAGCGCATCATCACGTTTTGCATCGGCTATCGCTGTAGCCGCTGTCTATTCGCTATTTAGCTAAAGCTAGCTAATCTACGGTCGACTAAAATAATAAAAGACGAACACGTACCTTCATAAAAACGTCCTTGTCGAAGCATAGAGAATCGGGACCCTTTGGTAAATTCATGATAAATTTTACAAACCAGCAAGAACAGAAGCAAGAAAAACAAGACACCTGCTAGTGTTTGCAGTTACTTCCGCCAACATGGCACAAGACCAACGAAGAAGAAACAATCATTTTGGACAACCACAGCGCTTTGGAGAGGGCGCCGGATAACTGCAACGTGGTACTGCAATGACATCGTAAACCGAGAAGGGAAAATGCCTGGATTACAAAATATGATTTAGAGAAAAAACATAATGACAAAAAAACATATTTAAAAACCAAAACAAAGCTTTACTCTTTATGTTTCTCAACTGTCGCACAGTCTGTAACGGCCGTAGACCAGACGTATCCTCTTCTGCATGCTATAAATATACATGTGCCAAATGAATCGTAAATATTGGACTACAGCCTCTTCTCTATGTGACATTATACGAGGGAATAAATCTTACAGGGCTGTAACACTGTCGGGCAATGCAGCAAGAAAAGCCACTGCAGCTCCCAACGGGATACGGGGTTGTAAATGACACGTTCGAGGAACACAGGGTAGCCGGAGAAAAGTGTGTTTCATATTTTTATGAGAAGCAACAAAAGTCAAATATACAAGTAGACCATTCACGACTTGGCTTCTTTGTGTTGTTGTTGTTTATCCTAAAATAATTTCACGGTATCATCATTTTTAACGCTTCATCCGTGTCACTATATGTCGCTGTACATAAATTGGCCAATTTCTTTCTGGCAGGCTGGTTGGGAATAATTGACCAAAAAGCGAGATTTTAAAAATGCATAGCTGATATTACATTCTGTCTTTGGACAAACAATAAGGGTATGTTTCTGTGGTTTGTGCCTGGACTATTTTGAATTTCACGTGGGCTGGGCCGTGGGGGCAGAAAATGTCAGTTGTATGCGTTGAGGTGGGGTCGTTTTCACATTTCCCAGATGATTTGACCGCACCATTAGTTTGTGCTCACCAGGGGGCGTAAACGTTCCAGAATCTTGAAGGCGGGCCAGCCCCGGCTCCTCGAGGCAGGTGCTCCCGATCCATCCCCGAAGAGTGAAAGGTGGCGCCTTGCGCTTTCCTGCGAGATCGTGACGACTTCCGCGTAGGAGGGCGAGAGGGAGGAGGGAGCGAGTGGATCATCCCAGCACCAGCGCCGCCGCAGAGGGAGCGAGATGGCAGAGTGCGGCCGGAAGGCGCTGTCCCTCCTGGAGGCGGCCCGCTCCCGCTACGAGAGCCTGCAGATATCCGACGACGTCTTCGGCGAGTCGGGAGACGACAGCAGCGACAACCCGTTCTACAGCACCTCCGGAGACTCGGACTCGGACAACTACATAGCCGAGGCGGGCGATGAGGAACACCTCCACCACCACCATCACCACCACCACCACCACCATCAGCATCATCATGCGCACCACTTCCACCCCCATCGCCAGAGACGCGCCGACAGAGAGAGCTCCCACGGCGGGGGAGCGGGGGGAGGCAGTCCCGGCCCGCCCGGCGCTCTGTCCCGGAGCCAAGCCGAGGAGGAGGGCTGGACGGAGAGCCTGCAGGATGTCACCGTGCCGCCGTTTAAAGGCTCTTACGGTGAGGAGGGATGAGAAAGGTCACTTGTCACTCGCACCGCTATCACGTTTTATGACGGCAACTGGAGCTCGTTTGACATTACGCGGGCGCGCGTGTGTGTGTTGGAAGGGTGGGGAAGATGACATTGCATCATTAATTTCTCCTTTGATGCTGTGATACTTATGTTGTTGCATGCCCGCTGTGTGGTCCCCCCCCCCCTTTCTGGCATAAGCAATCATACATTGCATGAAATAGAAATAAATAGAACATGGGGTGGTGTAGTGCAGCGGTGTAAAATAATGAGAGGCCATGCGAATATTTTGGCATCTGTTGTAGAACTTCACCACACTGATGATTTAATGCAGATCTGACATTTTTAATAAGGCGCGTTCCATTTTGTCTTCATCCAATTTATCTTTTGTCATTGTACATTTGCGGGTGGGCCTCATGGTGCTGACATTCAGGTTTCAAATCTCCCAATTGCTCGTGGTTTTCCCTGGGGACTCCGGCTTCCTCCCGTATAATAAAAATACGCATGCAGGTTCATTGAAGACTATAAAGTTACTCTATCTGGGAATTTGCTTGCCTCTATGTGCCGTGGGATTGTCCGGCGACCATTCTAGGATTAGCGCAAAAAAAAAAAATTGCGCTATAGCAAGGGTTGACTGGAACATTCAAAGTATGCGATGGACTGGCAACCAGTCCTTAAGTCAGCCACGACGGGTTCCAGCTCACCTGATAGCGACCCGAAGGGGGACAAATCGCTCAAGACAAGGCGTGTACGGCTGGCTGGATATTCAAAGTTTTCCAGGGCGCTTTGCATCCTGCTCCTGTTTGCCCGACGGAGACGCGGCAGGTGCGTGTGCCGTTTTGCGCCGCCTCGGTTGTGTATTTGCACAACGAGGCGGACATCCACCCGGATGCTTAGTTGGATGCAGCCAACACCGTAGTGCAAAAACCTCAAGTGAACAAGGCGTGTGCTTATCGCGCTTCGGAGCGACCGTTTTTTTTTTTTTTTTTTTCTCCATGAATTTCTCCTGCAGCTAAAGTGAGCCCGGAGCAGGTTGGCACTCATCTTTTTCATCAGCCGACTGGCATCGATGTGACAGCCCGCCGCCACAGGAGGTTTCGCGCCGTGTACATAAATCATCAGCCGCCGTCAAATAGCCAGAAATCAAGTCGGCCTCTTTTTTAAAAACTCCATGCGGTTCCCACTTGGCATGGAAGCGGCAGTTTGAAAGCATCCCAGGTTTTCTTGTGGTTTTTACAATTAGTCCAGCTGTTGTTGTTTTTTTTCCTTATCTGGATCTCAGGCATGTGCGAGAGTGAGAAAGGAGGTCCAAGATTATAAAGGGACGTAACCGCTGGATGGTGGTGATGTAGGGCATTTCAAACCCGGAGTATTCATTTGCTTTTAAGAGATTACGGCCGGCCTCCGTATGGCATCTTTTGACGGTCGTCTGTCGGTTATGCAACGTGTTGCGACGAGTAATGCCATATATATATATATTTTTTTTTTGCTCAGCCTCACGTAAAATCATTTCATTATCTTCCTCCGCTTCTACTGCTCTCGACTCGTTCAAGCCAGGAGGAAGAAAATGCTTCGGTGAGTCACAATTCTCTTTTGGCTGAATCCGACTCGCAGCCTTCAAGTCGAATGGATTGCAAATGCAGAAGGATCGGAAGCCATCGCCCACGCCGCTGCGCTACTTCGTTCGTTGCACCCGTGCTGCTCCCTTACACGTGATCTTCAAGTGGGCAGCCTCTTATTAGTTTTCCTAGCCGACGCCACTGAAGGCCAACTCGTGGCGTGTTGGTGTGCGGAGGCATTCGGCGCATCGGAAATGCGTGGGACAAATCCTAATATGAAGTTCGATGCCGCCGAACCTCCTTCCCCTGGAAATTGCTCATCATTGCGCTGCATTATTGTCGGGCTCGTCACCGAGATGTTACGGTCCAAAGTTCTTCTCTTCAATGGGGGTTTCACTTATTTGCAGATTAGTTTTTGGTGCTTATGCTCTGTTGTTTGCTGGCAAAGTCACACATTAGAGGTGCACTCGGTCCTTCCCCAAGCGGATCCAGGAAGGCCCCCCCGTCGCTGACCTGTGCTTCTTCCCAACGTGTCGTTTGCAGGCCCCGCCCAGAAGATGCCGACAAGCGCCAGCGCCGTGGACTTCTTCCAGCTCTTCGTCCCGGACAACTGCATCCAAAACATGGTGACGCAGACCAACATGTACGCCAAGAAGTTCCAGGAGCGCTTCGGCTCGGACGAGGGCTGGCGTCCCGTCACGGCCCGGGAGATGAAGGCCTTCCTGGGCTTCGTCACCTCCACCAGCGTGCACCACTGCGAGTCGGTGCTGAGCATCTGGAGCTCGGGCTTTTTCGGCAACCGCAGCATCGCGCTCAAGATGAGCCAGGCGCGCTTCGAGAAGATCCTCAAGTACTTCCACATCGTGGCCTTCAGGCCCTCACAGGGAAGCAACCAGGGCCTGTACAAGATCCAGCCCTTCCTGGACTCGCTGCAGCAGGCTTTCAGCTGCACCTTCAAGCCTTCGCAGACCCAGGTGGGTGCGCACCAGTCGTTCCCGTACGACTTTATTCAGCCTACGGAGTGTCTCGCATTCACATCGAAGTCGACGATTCGGGGTCTTCACCGAAACGAACACAAATGTTTTCGATTGTGGGCGATGACGGAGAGCTGAATTCTGAAGCTCAGAACTGCGCCGCCCGCTACGAAGTTACTGCGAATCAAATTCCTCACGCGCATTTTGGTGTCATTCGCACGAGTATTTGTTGCGTGGCAGAATTCAAAAGCGACTGCAAAAAAAGTTGCTGCAACAATTTTGCGCTTGTTCCTCGGCACCTTGGGGCAGAGCGCTCACTGCCCCGCAGAGGGACGACAAAGGACAAGGAGAGGCGGCGGGAGCACGTCGGGCAGATTCCGTCACTTGAAAAACGAAACCGAAATTGGATTTACACGACACAAATTTTTTTGGGGGGCCACAGCGCCATCTGCTGGATGTGGTGACCAAGGTCAGAGTATAAATGAGCCTCAAGTCACACAATTTGGAACATCCCTGGATAAGAACGTCTCACAAAATTGATATCAGAGACTCCAGCAGGTCTCGCGAGATTTTGGGTCAAATAATTATTCTTCAAAAAAATATATAAACTATTTTCAGGCTTTTTTTGGCCACCAAACATGGTGAACCATTGTGGGCAAAGATTAACTAAAAAAAAAAAAAAAAAAAGGAATGATGAAGAATCGCAGGTGAGAAGCAAACGAAAGCCGTCTTCTTCGGAGCAAAGCAGTTATGTTTAAAGAACGTTTATGTCTCGCTCGTCTTATTTCTACACATTAGCTGAGAAAATGAAATTGCCCTTTGCACTTCCTTTTAAGAGATAACGTAAAGAAACGTGCTCTTGATTGAGGTCGGCCCAAGCGAGTCCCCCGCAAGCAAGGAACGTCCAATCTGAGCACAGTCTGCATGCACATCGTGCTCTGATGGGAAACTGTGTGTGTGCGTGTGAGACGAGAAGAATCGCGTATCTAGGCCATCCTATTTTATCTGTAAGACGTCCATGGCAACGGGTGTCAGGGCTGTCCAAACATCTCTCTCCGTTTCCCTCAGTTTGACCCAGAAAGCTCAAGATTGAAGCTTCCCCATTATTAAGTTGACATTTTGCTCAGATCCGATTGATGCTGTCAGAAACACGGGTATTGATTTCAGAATATGTCGATGATCGGTGTGGCTCCAGATTGCAGCACTCCACTGAGGTGAGAGCTGTTGCTAAAATCCCGTTGGATCCAATTCCCTTGAGATGCTGTACCTAATCTAGTGACTGGCGAATGTCATTTTGCGCTCTCTCTCTCTCTCTCTCTCTCAATCGGTACTCACTCCTTAGTGGAGTAATTGGCAGGGAAGGTCTTAATGGAAGTGGAGAAGGCAACTTAAGATCCACAGGAAGGATGAAGCTCATGCAGATGATGGTACGATATTGTCAACGTAGTTTTTTGGGGGGGGGTTTTTTGTTTTTTTTTTGCTAAAGCATTAGCATGCTGATTATTAGCGGCGTCTAATCGGAGCGAACAACGTTCAGCAAACCAGCTCGGACACTTTTGTCTTGGACAAAAGAGGCGGCCGACCCGAGCGGTTGCCATGGTAACCGTCACGGCAGCCCACCACCGTCAGGACAAACATGCAGGACAGGGGGGGGGGGAATTACATAACGCTCCATGTTTAGACTTTAAAATTCATCCTTTGGATGCAGCGGTGCAAGCGAGGGGATGAGCGGAAGTCGTTTCATCCGATGCATGAAGTGGGATTTTGCTTTTCCAGGTTCTTCACGAACCCTTAATAGACGAGGACCCGGTTTTCATCAGCACCTGCACAGAACGCGAGCAGCGCAAGAGGAAGAAGAGGAAGTTCAGTCTTTGGGTTCGACAGTGCACCTCCACCGGATTCATCTGTCAGGTAGGTGCAGATGTGTGTCCGCTACAGATTAAAAAGCAACGTGCAGGTTTATTTGAAAATACTAAAAAAAAATTAAGAAATAAACTCCAGCCCACTGATTCTTGAGAAACATCAGCGTAAACCACGTGTCACCTGGCCCGGGGGCCAAATCTGGAACTTAAAATACAACTGCACTGTACTGAAAAATCAGGATTAAAGAGGATGTGACAAGCTTCAGCAAAAACTCGGCCGGCTGATGGTACAGTACGTCCCGTTTTCATTATTTGGCTTTCAGATTTACTGTCAAGCTAGTGTGCCGCCCTCTAGTGGTCGAGAGTGCGACCAAACACAAGGCAGAGCAAAATAGTTGCAACTGTACAAAAGTAAATACAATACAATAAATCAATCCGCAAAATATACCGGGGACTGCGAACCCAGACCATGCGACGACGTCATTCGGCAAACACATTAAAATTCGAACTGATTATTACCAGTCGGCTGATGTGTCTGCTTTGACTTGTGCCGATGACGAGACACAGGGAAGTAAGATGAGTTAATGGAGCCAATCGATCGGATTCCATTACCCACCACACACACACACACCCACACCCGCCACTTAGCAAGATAGCCACAGGCAGACTACCAGGTTGGCTCGTCAGCCTAATGCAGCGTATTTCCTCGAGAAAAGCCAAGAAGGTGGGACGCCTCTTCCTTTGTGTGTGCACAGATCTCGGTTCATCTGAAAGAAGGCCAAGGTGCGGACGGCCTGGCCGCCCTGAAGAACAAGCCTCAGCTGCACAGTCTGGTGGCCAAGCAGCTGTGCCAGAACATCTCTGGCAAGAACACCATCGTCTTCACGGGGCCGTCCATCACGAGTCTTGGCCTCTTCAGCGAGTTCAGCAAGCAAGGTGCGTCACTCGGCGCTCTAATGGCGTCGTTCTGCGACTGCGCTACGACATTCTAATGTAGCCCATCCAATGGGATACATGGAAACGGTGTAGGAGAGAAATCGAGTTTCATTCAGACATCAAGGAAAGGAACCAACAAAAGTTCAGATAAATCAGATATTAAAAGAAGCATTCAATTGATGCAATACCTAATAAATATCCATTTTCCGATCCGCTTTATCCTCACACGGGTCGCGGGGGGTGCCAGAGCCTATCCCAGCCGTCTTCGGGCAGTAGCCGAGGACACCCTGAACCGGTTGCCGGCCAATTGCAGGGCACACAAAGACAAACAACCATCCGCGCTCACACTCACACTTTGGGACAATTTGGAGTGTTCAACCGGGCTGCCATGCAGGTTTTTGGAATGTGGGAGGAAAGCGCAGTACCCGGATAAAACCCACATAGGCCCGGGGAGAACATGCAAACTCCACACATAATCCCAGTTTCCACAAAATGGCAAGAAATGGAAGAGTCAAGCAGAAAACAGGATCGATGACGGCAAGAAATTCCCCCGTCAGTATCGTCCGTTTTAAAAAAACCAACAAATCAACGCGTCTTCAGCGATTTGAACAATTCTACAAGGAATTTCTAACCCACAGTTAAAAAATATTTGGCAACACATGTCTGCGATGTTCACCGTCACGATAGCGAAATCTATTTTGGTGCGCAACAGCAGATGTGGGTCAGTGTGCCGCTCAGATAAGATTAGAATCAAGCGATTCGGCACAAAGGAAGAACACCCCTTCAGTGAGCTCCGTGGCCATTTTTTGCTTCGCACACAAAAAAAAAACAACAACAACTCAATTTGGCTGAGCTGCGGACTCGAGACAAATCAAAGCCGCAAGACTATTCTGTCATCGTAAAGAGAGCCGACAAAAGCTCAACTTCAATGCTCGTTTGGCCGTTACACCGCGACTCGATCAGGCCGGATGAACGAGGCCGACACACAGAAACGAAGGGAGGGGAAGCAAAGCGGAACGACGGCGACAAGAACGCCAACCGGCGCGCTTTTCCGGCCGCGTCAGTGTTCTTGTGTCCCCGTGCAGACATTTTTTGCTGCGGTCTGCTGAGCACCAGGAAGAGCGACTGCACGGGCCTGCCTCAGAGCATGCTGGTGTGCAGCTCCACGCCGGCGCAGCGCGGCCAGTGGCGGGTGATGATGCAAGGCAGCATGTCGCTCATCAGCTGGTACAACAAGGGCCACTTCAGGTTCCTCACCAACGCCTACTCGCCCACTAAACAAGGTAGGCTTCTTCTCCACTTGGGAAGACAGCGGCGGTATCCGCGACTTACGGAAACTCCTTTGATTTGTGCAAACCCCAATTGCGGTGATGTTGGGAAAATTCGCGCAACCCTTGTCAGTTAACACATTTTGTCTATGGACGTGACTTGACCCCCTAACTCCTCAGAGGTGGATTGAGGCCAAGTGGGAAAGGGTGCTGTGGTCTGACGAGTCCGCATCATGAGCATCGTGTGTCCTCTGAGGAAACAGACCATCCAGAGTTTTGTGAACATCGAGGTCAAAAGTCAGCATCTGTGATGGTTATCGGGGTGCGTTAGAGCCCGTGGCAAGGGTCATTTGCGCAACTGTGAAGGCACCATTCATGCTGAAAGGTGGATGAGATGATGAAGGTTTTGGGGCAACAATGTTTTACAGGGGACACCCCTCCTTGTTTTAGCGAGACGATACCAAGCCACATTCTGAATGTGTTACAATAAGACTGCTTCAGAGTGAAAGAGTACTCGACTTGCCTGCCAGCAGTCCAGACCTGTCGACCATTGAAAATGTGCGGCGCATTGTGAAGCGTAAAATGCAACGAGGGAGATGCTAAATTATTGTACTGCGTTTTTATTTGCTGTACACACCGTCCCAACTTGATCGGAATTAGCATTTGGACAGTCTATCGATTTTCCTCATTGCCGGGGCCACCGCTCATCACAAAAACGTGATTTTGTTGCACGCGTATTTGTGTCAGGTTTGATCATCAAGAGAAAAAGCGGCGAGGTTCCGTGTCCCTTGGCGGTGGAGGCCTTCGCCGCGCATCTCAGCTACATCTGCAAATACGACGACAAGTTCAGCAAGTATGCGAGCCCGGTTGCAAAATAACGTCCTTTGCGCGTTGGATAATATTCCTTCGGAGCATCGCGGCTCACGTCGATTAACTTTGGGCTGCGTGTGTGTCCATGCGTGCCGCCAGGTACTTCATCTTCCACAAGCCCAACAAAACGTGGCAGCAGGTCTTCTGGCTGAGCATCAGCATCGCCATCAACAACGCCTACGTCCTCTACAAGATGTCCGACGCTTACGCCGCCAAGCGCTACAGCCGAGCGCAGTTCGGAGAGAGACTGGTGAAGGAGCTGCTGGACGTGGACGACGACTCGCCCACGCCGTGAGGAAATCGGAGGGGGGGGGGGGGGCGCGAAACACACTCTTCATTCGCCGACACCCACAATCGCATTTACATTGCCACACTTCCTCCCGCCTGTACACTGTGCGTGTGTCACCATGCTCAAGCAGTGCCAACTCGTACCCAGGTCCTTATCCGTTGTACTGTAAATAGAATGCGCAACATCACTTCAGAAGTGGGGGGGCAAGGGGGTCGCGGGATGGGGCGGAAGGTCGGACACCAGTAAGGTTTGTCTGAACATGAGATCAAGGGCGTGTTCAGGCCCCCGGTACAAGCTTCGGAGACGAACGCAGAGTACTTTCCCATTTTTGATCATTAAATGCGGACGACACTAAAAATCATCGTTTCTCATTTTTATTCAAACCATTCGAACTTCAAAAGATTCACAAAAATCAGGACATTTCGGGAACCTTTTTTTTTTTTTTCACTTTCCCACAATTCCACATTTTCCAACTTCAAAAAAACAACAACAACATTCTTACCTATTGGCTTGGGGGGGGATGTTGTTGTTTCTGTGTGGCTCCATTGCTTGAAGGTGGCTCTGGATCTTCACCCAGCTTAGAAGATCTTGTCATGAGCTGGAGAAAGTGCAGAACCGGGTTACTTACAGACACCAGTTTGAGAAATGGGCAGGTAAAAACATATATTCCTTGTTTAATTTCACACACTGTTTGTGGGCAGACAGCGTTACATTTAAAAATGACATTTTCCATAACACGTCACCGTTTAAATATGATCATGTGTTGTTAAAATGGTTCCAGGAAAGGTTGTAACTAATTTTTTGCACTCACGCTTCCAAAAACAACGAAGTGGATGCTATCGTTGACAATGAAAGATTGTGTACATATAGATGTAAGAAATTCAGCCAATCAATTAGCTGCAATCAATTAGTCACAGTACTTTACGTGTGTTTCTATTTTGTTTACGCAGACTCAAGAATGTCATTTTTATTTTTGAATCACTATTGCAAGGCAACATTGTCGTCACTTGTGTGTGTGTGAATGTGTGTGTGAGAACTATGAAAATGTCCCGTACTCACTTTCAGTAACCTTCACGTCAATGTTAAGACACCGGCCACATACACAAAAGTTCAGATTCAACAAACTGTGTGTAATAACATGTCTGTTGACTAACACGCCGTTGCGGTTTCACTGGGCTGAAATCTCCACGGTCACACTCGGAATCGGCAACACATTAATATCAATGCGCTTGTGTTAGCATTAGCATTTGCACTAACATAAATCTTTGCGACCCGATACTTGGCGTATTTTGTCCCTGTCGTTTACCGTGTGTAAGTTTACCATTCACTGTGGCTCAACAGAAACAAACATTTTGTTGAGGCCAAGAGCTAAAGTTAAACTTTTTTTTTAATAACCTGTCAAAAACCTAAACCATTCAAAACAAATACATTCTAAATATCAAGATATTTTAATGTGGGGAGAAATGTCTTGAGAGTCTAACTTGCCGACATCATCAAGGGCCAGTTTACTGGTTCTGTGAGGATAAATGTCATCGGGTTGAAGAAGCATGACATTATTGAGTTGAAAGCTGCCAGCACAGTACGGCCGATTCAAGTTATGCAGCCAAGAGAAACGCTCGCAAATGAATAGGAATAGACTTGTGGGAATAAAATGACACCATTTCATGGAACAAAAGTTACAATTTAGGTTGTAAATGGAGGTCAGTGCTTCCGACTGCTCCTTATGAGAACCCATATCATCCCATTTTTGAAATCATCTACCGTGTTTGAGTTCCGAACGGTCCATCTAGTGGCTGAAAAAAAAATGGACTCATTCCTTTCCCATAGCACCTCTTCTTTTTGATTTGCGCCCCATTCAAACTCAATGAATGCGTGGGACGAAATGTGCTTGGCGCCCGCAGTTTAATATCCTTAAAGAGTCACAAAATGATGACGAAATAACTCGCCCTCGTCGTGCGGCATGAGATGCTGTCCACGTGATGTGAATATGTGTGTGCGTTTATCTGTGCAGTGCTTTATCTTACGGGTCCGCCGAGTCAGTGGAGATGTGTAATAATCGGATCCGACGATGAAATAAGAGTGAGCTCAGGGCGCCGTGGCTAACTAACCGCACTCTACATGTGACATTATTAAGAGACTAACACACATACACTTGATGGACTTATTTATCTCCTAAACGGGTGCTATCGGTATCAAGTAGACTTCAATGTTATGACATCTTAGCAGCCACATAAGAGAGGTGAAAAAAAGTAACATGGTAAAAGATGGTTCAAAGGGAAAAAAACAAAAACATTTTTTTCCCTCATGCAACTGATGAGCCCCACTGACGTGTGTGTGTGTGTGTGTGTGTGTGTGTGTGTGCGCGCGCATGTATTGTTGACACTGGGTTGAAATGTGTACAATAACTGGACCAAATAAATTTCAGAAATGTGTGTGGTGATGAGTTGTACGAGGCTCTTGTGTCGCCGTCTTCTTTTTTTTTTTTTTTAAGTATTACGTATTTACATTTCAACAAGCTCAAATTGCACTTGGTGAAGATCTGAAATCTATCGATCATAGGAAAAACATTTTGAAGGAGTTTTACCCCCTCCTGATTTATTTAATTAGAATTAAACATAGAAGCGTACAACTAAATCATGTAATATAATCTAATTAAAGTCCGCTAGCTTAATGCAAACACCCAACGGCTAGCAGAAATTAGTTTGGACGTGAGAGTAAATATAAACCTTCAAACAACTGCTACCTTAACACGGAACAAAACAAATTCAAACAAAGCATACGGCAAAGGAGAATTTGAACAATTATACTGTATTAACACCAAAAAATTCAAACAAATCATAAAAGTGAGTAGCAAAAGTCCACTAGCTCGATGCTAACATATAAAGTGAACACACGAACATTTAGTCTTCGGCATTCGGAAATTCGTTTATTTAAAGTTTTTCTTTCTTTTTTTTCATTTATACACTGGTGGATGACAATGAATGAACCGTTCAAGTTCAATTTATAGTTATACTAAACTCAAATGAATGAAATGTATTTCAGAGCTGTACATTTTACAAATGAGAGCAAATATATTGCACAACATGACCAGCAGATGGCAGAAGGTTACAGGCCATATGACTAGGTCCACCTGCACGTTCAAGGAAGGAGCTTCAACGCAATAGCTGCTCAACGCAACATGGCTACAGGGGCGGGAAGTCACAAATGAAATGTTGATCGTGCCTTCAAATGCCGAGTCATTTTATTTGACTTTTATTCGTTTTCATCATAGAGCGGTCAACTTGTGTGAACACTAAAATATCCCTTCGAGCATTGCAGTTAAAAAAAAGGTTTTACGAAGGCCACTGTTGGACTGGCATGCATGCGTGAATCATTAAACTTGATGTCGTAGCTTAGCTAAAAGATGAAAACTGAGCTTAGTTTAATATCGTTTAGCTTTGCATGCGCAATATTAATTAATACTCCTGAATATGAGCACACTGGCCCAGTGGCCTAAGTTTGCACCTCCACAAAAACAAGGATGCTAGGCCCATTGAAGACTCAAAGTTGTCCGTAGGTGTAAATAGTTTGAGGACAGATGGGCAAACTGTGCCTAATGTTACAATGGCTTCTAATATTATTAAATATACTTTTTAATGAATAAAACATTGTTTTGTACCAACACTCGGGCCAACTATGTTGCTGTACTTTAATGCTGTTGAATTATGGTCGTTTGGGCGTAAATAGTTCAAGTGTCTCAATACTTCCCTTTGTATCGTGTACATTAAAAAGCAAAGGGGAAAGACATTCGTCATAACAGGTTTCCTCTTTAAGAGATGAATCCTGCCAAATCACCTTTAATGGCTGACGGCAACAGAATTGGGCGTTGCCCCCCCCCCCTTCTTTCCTTTTTGTTCTTTTTCAAACGATATCATAAAAGATTAGTCATCGAGCTGAATGAAAAGCGCGCCGGTGTTTTCATGAGACTTTCCCAACTTTACAACCGACGTCTCCACGATGTCTGGGGCCCTCCACCCAATGCGACGAACAAGTACACGAGGTTAGCACAAGGTTAGCCGGCTGCCTATTGCAGCGCCGACTCCATATTTGTTGCGTCACAAACAATCTGAAAGCCTTATATGGTATTCCAAAAGAATACAGCGAGGATTACGACCGAGACGCTTATTGTTGTCGCTCGTGTTTAAAATGACACATCGCAAGTTACGTAACAGGGCAGTCATTTTGCTAAGTGCGATGGCAAATTATATCTTGCTCAATCGTGTGCAAAGGCCTTCATTTACTTTTTGTGACACGCAAGGATTTTTTTGTTTAATGTTACATTTAATGTCCATGCCAACACAAGAAAAGGAGGACGAGTGTCTGAATGTTTTTATATGTAAGAGTAACAATATCGTTCATGCGCTACTGTGTATTACAGGAATATACGAAGGGTAACATCCAATTGTGTTTTTATTTTTAACGCTCTCGTGGCATCGAAGGACACAAGTATGCAGTTTTTGAAAAGTTCTTTCCACTCAAATGTCAAATATCCAAGTCAACCCTAATCATACATATTTATCGTAACATTAGTTGTGCAGTTCACGTTTCATATTTTCCAAGGAATTTCTTGTCTTTTTTTTTCTTTTACATTTCCAAATATGTTCAAATGGATGCTCATGATCATTAAAAAAAAAAAAATTACAGGCTACGTTTTGGAGCGTGAGAAAGGACATTTCCGAAGGAAAAAAAAAAACGTATCCAAACGACTAGAACACGTTAAAAATACAAACAAGACAACAACGACCCTTATTTTTCTTCAATTTGTGTTTTTCACAGCACGCTTGTAAGACCCTGACCGCCAAATATAAAGTCGGATCTGGTTTCTCCTTTTTGTCCCCGTGTTGTCCAAGAAAAGCCGCCAATTGTTGATGGCGTTCAATGATTAACCCCAATCAACATCTCCGTGTTTACCCTCCCCTCTTGCGACACGGGCGCACGTGGCCGCCGCACGATTGTTTTTAAAATCTCGGACGCCCTTTTTGACATGAAATATGATTCACGATAAGATTTTTTATTTATTTTTTTAGCTTCCAAGATAAGGCTCGTTTGGACCTTTGACACCGACAAGGATGCTCGTTAGACTCCTCGTCGCTTGTTGGACTGCACGTTTTGAGGCAGGCGCTTGTGTGTTTGTGTGTGCGAGCTTTTCCCTCAAGAACATTTATGAAACATTTTAATCGCACAACTCTCGAAAAACAATTGGGACAGAAATAACCCAATTTTAGTCACTTTGAACCAGTTGCCGGGGTCAAAACAAGACTGAGCGTCACTTGAGTTAATTCGACCCAAAATTGGGTTATTCAGTTGACTGAACTTTCGGGCTTTAAATAGCAACCCAAAAAGTGCAGCGCAGTATGTGTCATGTACTCAACAATGGGTTAATTTGACCCAACAATTTGGTTACTACCAACTCAAAGATTCTACAACTTGAGTTGACGAAATAACCCAACCGTTTTTAGAGTGATTCTTTTTCTGAAGTGCTTTGTCTTCATTAGGCTCACGGAGGTGCGTGAGCTGGAAGCCATCCCAGTTGCCAGCCACTCACACGAATCATTCAAACACACATCCTCACCTACACGCTTACAACTGCAGGGTCAAAAATAACCCAATTTTGGTCCAAACTTGGATCAACCTGCTACTTGGGGTCAATTAGACCCAACTTTTTTGTACAAAATGTTTTTTAAAAAGCTGTGTCAAATTGACCCAAGTAGTGGGCCGGTCCATTTTTACTTGAGAGCTGCAGCAAACAAAACACACTGCCCACTGGTCCAATTAATTAATACAACTTGAATAAGGGGTCAGCCCTCCCCACCCTCAATAAAACTAAACAAACAGCACTTCTATGGACAATTTGGCAGAGGTCTGCGTTTGAAATAAGAATAGCAACGTGTGGGGAGGATGTGGTGCGTGCGTGTGCGCGTATTGGCTGCAGATGGAGCGTTTTGTCTCCCACTCAGGTCGCGTCCCCACAAGGGGAGCGGGGTCAGAAGCGTAGCCATTAGCCTATTAGCATGATGATGTTAGAGGGACTCGGGGGTGGAATGAGCGGCGTACTTCCAATTGCATGCAGCTGCCAAAGAAGAAAGGAAAGGGTGGTCACATGCATGTGCGTGTGTGTGTGTGCGCAGCACCACATGTGGAGCAAGTGTGTAGGTGTGAAGGGATCAGGCATCGGGGGGATTCAGGCATGACATCGTCATAACAGAATAATGTTTTATGTCATCGGAAGGAAGGGGCGGCTTTTGAGGGGGCTGAATATTTTCATAAAGTATGCACACACACATGCACGCACACATAATTGAAAGCCATCCGAGCTTGGATTCAATATCAAGGTCCATTTACTTTCTACGACAAAAAGTAGTACGCTTTGCGGTCCAGACGGGTAAAACATTTCTACACACACGTGGGACAAGTTTGGCACAGTAGCGTGACAACTACATGTAAGCAGCGTGCTAGGGTTACGAGCCTTCGCGGTGACGTCGGTGGCACAAGTGCAGGGCCCAAGAAATGTTTTTTTCCAAAAACAAAAGAGGCACTGGGAAGAATCCAAATACTCAATGAACACAGTCGGAAAAAGCAAAGACACAAAAAGGAACAAACCCAGGACAAAAGCAAACATCACAAAACTGGATTAACGTGACAGTAACAACAAAACAACACAGACTGAAAGAAAGCAAAGCGACGAGACAATGAGGCACGCCTGGACAAGACACAAGTGGCTGGAGGGAGATGAGTGGTTGACGAGAACGGAAGTGAAAAAAACTCAAACAGGAAACGCAACTGAATTTAATTAAAACGCTTTCAACAAAAACACCACCTTGATGTCACAGCAAGTGCAGCGCTAGATATTAACCAGTAGAATTTGATGTTACTAGTAGCACGCATTTCGCGGCACTAATAGAACGGTGTTTTACGAGAACGTTTGTTGCCACGGGCACTGCCTTCCATTACTGTGGGACTATTCTGCACACTAGTAGGACGTCTTTGGCATACAAGTAGGACACTTAGATGATACTAGTGAGACAAAGTTGTGCGCTGGTTAGCTGCATCCTGCTAGCAGTAGTAACTAGCAAAATATCATCCTGTCATGACTTGTGGCATTCTGAAATTCCATTAGTTAGCAAGTGTCACTTCATTAGCGGCGCTAGTGGCTCACAGATGTCAACTAGTGCACTACTCTGTCGGGGTAGTAACATGGAGGTGTCCTACTAGTGTCGAAATGTCACACACAGAGGGCTGTACTTTGAAAACGGTTACGGTAAGTCATGCACAGTTGTCGTACTAGTGTGCTGATTTGTGTTACAAGTGAAATTGAAGCGTGTACTAGTACATGGACAATAAACTGGATATTGAGAATATCGCACAACTGTGGCATACTAGTAGGACAGCAAATGTTGCTGGTGAGGCAAAACTGTGTACGCATTGACAATTGTGTGCTACTAGTGACGCTCATAAAATTCCATTTTAGCGCTTGACTGAGAGTACTAGTTCTGCGCAGATGTCCACGAGCGCAGTTTGGACTTACTAGTAGCATGCAGTCATCCGACGAGTAAGACGAAGCAGTTGTACTTGTCCGCTGGATTGTCTTACTCGTGAGGACGAAGAGCATACTAGTACGGGACCCTCGGGCATATCGAAAAGACGCTCTACGGGACGCACACGTGGGCTCGCGTGTGATGCGCGAAAGAAGACAGATGAGGACGAGCAGGAAGACGATTACACGCTCCTCCGCCAGCCGGACAAGAGCGCGCATGCCGGGATGTGTGCGTGCATGCCGCGCCATCATCATTTTCTCGATGCCTCCTCAAATCAAGCTGAGAATCGTCAGCACATTGGAGAGCCTTCCCGTCGAGGCCCGAGGGGTGTGGGGGGGGGGGGGGGGGGGGTACCAGTTCATTCAGCCGCACGAGAGAGTAGGTGGGAAATTGTTCTGCTTTCCTGTCCGTAGTCTGGTGGGGTAGCTTACTTTCGGGCTCCCCCCCGCCCCCCCGCTATCACTGAGGATACATTGCGTTCCGTTCCAGACCCACCCAGCAACAAGTGAAACCCGTGATATAAAGACATATTTTTAAAATAACACAGACACATTTTAACACATTTTTGAGAGCAATTGGGTAGCATTAAAATATTGCACGGTGTTAACAGTCTACCAGTCCCCTCTTATGTGTTTACAGTCAACAGATTCCTGCTCACAGGTTCCATCAATAATCATGCCCAAAGAAGTTTGTTTTTTTCAGATAATCAATTGCTCCAGGGAATAAGTTGAATTCAGAGGTGGAAAATGATTTTACAAAAACCAAGACCAAGTACATCAGAAGTCGGACTTGTCCACCAAAAATCCACGCTCCCTAATCACAGGTGACTTTGGAAATACCCTCCGAGTACGCACTGCTTCATTGCAACCGTTCCGAAAACAAAAGTTCAAATGTGCTGTTCGGTTCTTCAATAAATCCCCAAAAAGGAGTACCGGAGCCGAGGGCGTCAGGCAGTACAGGCAAAGGTAACGTAGGCTACGTTCGGAAATGAAAATTAGCCCCGTGCCGATGGAAGAAAACGAGTTCCGGTTGGACAAAACTTTCACCTGTAACTATGGAAAAGTTTTGCTTTTTAGTTTAAAATGACTTCATTGTGGCCAAAGGCAGAATCTAGGGTGCTTATTGCACCTTTTGGTGCTGTCCATCGTCATTGTGGCAGGAGGAAGCCACGTGCAAAAATAGCAATACGTCACATGTTAGTGGCCATGACGACCACTCGTTTCTTCTTCTTCCATTTCTTCTTTTAGTGGTTGCCAAATACTTTTAGTGTATTACTTCCTGGGGCGGCCCGGTAGTCCAGTGGTTAGCACGTCGGCTTCACAGTGCAGAGGTACCGGGTTCGATTCCAGCTCCGGCCTCCCTGTGTGGAGTTTGCATGTTCTCCCCGGGCCTGCGTGGGTTTTCTCCGGGTGCTCCGGTTTCCTCCCACATTCCAAAAACATGCATGTCAGGCTGATTGGACGCTCTAAATTGTCCCTAGGTGTGAGTGTGGGCGTGGATGGTTGTTCGTCTCTGTGTGCCCTGCGATTGGCTGGCAACTGATTCAGGGTGTCCCCCGCCTACTGCCCGGAGATGGCTGGGATAGGCTCCAGCACCCCCCGCGACCCTAGTGAGGATCAAGCGGTTCGGAAAATGGATGGTATTACTTCCTGGTGGCCACAGGTAATTATGCACCAGAAGTCTTTGCCAACCACCAAAAGAAGGTCAACACGATTAGGCAATGGGGACTTTGTGTGCTAGTCCAAGCTCTAATTTGAACATGTATATGTCACACTAGAGGTGGTTGTTCATCTCTGTGGCCCTGCAATTGGCTGGCAACCGGTTCAGGGTGTCCCCGCCTACTACACGAAGACAGCTGGGATAGGCTCCGGCACGACCCTTGTGAGAAGCGGATTAGAAAACGGATGCATGGATGGATGGATGAAGTCACACCTGAGAGGAAGTCGCAGGACCAGCCAAGTGTGACTTTTATAGTTTGAAAAATGTGCAACATTCTCAAGTGAACCCGCAGCCGTCACTTTATGTGGCCGCAAAAAGCAGGATCGAAGGGGACTGATATTCGATAACCTTTGTGTGCAGCGATGGCTGTTTGAAAGTGCTCTATAAATACAGTTGAGTTGAGCAAAAACCTGAAACGCTTCCTGTTTTCATTCTCCTTTCAAGTCAGTGTCATGCCATCTACTGGCGGACAGTGGAATATCACCCAAAGTAAACAGGAGGCAGAGCAAAATACAGTTACAAACGGTCAACCGCCCCGAAAAAACTGCAAAATACCGGGACCGCGAACACAGAACCTGCAAAAAAAAAAAAAAAAAAAAAAAGAGTTGCGCTGGTGCTTATGCCAGCTGCCTTTGGACTAGAGGCGGGGTACACCCTGGACTGGTCGCCAGTCAGTCTCAGGGCACATGTCGACAGACACTCAGCCGGAGGCCAAAATCTAATTTGGAGAATCAACATTTGAGGCTTTGACTTTTTGATTTCCTTCCCTCCTCCTCCAGCGGCCGGCAAGCCAGCGATAAAACAATCGACTCAAAGGCCACGGGGGGCCACAGGGGCCACAGGCTTAGTTGGCACGCTGCCGTTGGGCTTGGCCGCGTGCCCTCCGTGCGACCACTTAGGCGAGCTTGAAACACCGCCACCGTTTGACTTTTCAGAGGCCGGCGTATACGCGCGCACACACGCCGACATGCAATTCATCGTCTGGGGCGCATCGATTGCATGTTCTGACCGGCCCTCGCGGGGAGTGGAAAGAACCGACACGACTCGGGCGTCTTTGCATCTGGCTGGCGACCAGATGCGCTTCAGGTCGATCGTAAAAAGAAGCAAGACGCAGGTTGAACTCCAAGTGCTTTTCTTTGATAAGCGCACTTGACATTCCTGCTGATGAAATACAGCAAGCGCTCGCCATTTCCAGGCCTTGCAGATTCTCCCCAAAACGCCTCCCCGGTTTTCCCAGACATGTCTCAGTGGTGAACGATTGCCACTAATTCCTGATAACAACAATATGAGAAGCGGGGGAGGGGGGGGGGGTACAAAAAAATCCGGCTGGAACACGATGCTTTGGACTGCGCCGAATCAAATTCTGGACATCGGATGGTTTCGACACCGCTGCGTCTCGCGGGGACCCTAAAACCCGGAATCTGGTTTGTCTTCCAAGGAAAGCAACAAGTCAGAAGGAAAGAAACACAACAATGACATGATTGTTTCTTTTGTTGTTGCAAGACCGAAACTTGCTCCCGGGAGACACGTCGCAGTCGACTAATTGATTCCTGAAACGCGTTAATGACGGTGACAAAGAGCCGCAGCGCCAGCGCCAGTGCCAGCGCCGCTCCGGGACGCCCTCAAGTCAACCAATTTGGAGGTTGGCCAAAATGTTCTGGAAATGTGCCTCAAGAGTCCAACTACCTGGAGTTGAGGCAAAATCGTTTTTGAAAAATGAGACGAATGCGGGAATTTGGGCGGGGAAAAAAATTGGAGGTTCAACAACCAAGATTTACTGGGTGAATAAATACAATTTCTAAACCCGGGTTTTCTGGAAGAATAACCCATCAAAATCAAATAATTTGGAGTTTATCTCCGATTTTCTGGAGAAATATGCCTCGGTTGAGATTTCCTGGAAAACGGTACCTCAGATGTCAAACAATTAAACGTTCAACCGAGAAAAATATTCCTCAAAAGTCAAAGAATTTGGATTTCAATCGAGATTGCCTGGAAAATATGGCAATAAGATGTTCTGGAAAAATATGCCTCACAATTAGGAGTTTGAGCTAAAGTGTCCGGAAAAAAAAAAATGCTTTAAAGGCAGACAATTTGGATTTTCTGGAAAAATACGCCTCGACCAAGATTTTAAGGAAAAGTAAAAAAAAAAAAAAATCCCTGGAAGATTTGCATTAAAAACAACAACAAAAATCTAACAATTTGGAATTCAACAAAGATTTGTGTGAAAATTATTTGTAAACCAATCATTTCTGGAAAATGTTAGCTCAAACCCAAACATTTTGGTGTTCAGCGAAGATTTTCTGGAACGTTTGCCCCACCAAATAATTAGGAGTTTACCGAAGATTTTCAGGAAAAAAAATAACATAAAATTAGGCCTCAAAGTTAGACACCTCCCCGACCCCCGCAAGGCAAAAAATTGGAGCTCAACAAAGCTTTTCTGGACCATTTTGGATTTCAACCCAGATTTTTTAGGGAGGGGTAGGGGTGCGTGGGTGGGATTGAAAACATGGTATCCAACATAATATCTTGTGTTTCATTGTAACAAGACCAAAAATAGGACCTGATACGTACCAGCCAAGATGAATTACGAGGGCATTAGCGTTATCTTTTTCCGATCTTCAAAACCATAAAAAACGGATTTCTTCACCACTGCTTGCCGAGGGCGCTGGTCCCTGCAAACGTGTCGAAGTCAACAGCCAGCAATGGAGTGTTTGTACAGTCTGACTCTTTCTAAATGTATGAATAATATGAGAGCGTCGCCCCCCCCCCTCGCCGCCCCCACACATCCTGATAAGACGTCGCAAGGGTGAAAAGTTTCTTGCTTTCGTGTGGCCATGGAAGTCAGTGGTGCGTGTGTGTGTGTGTGTGTGTGTGCCGTTCTTAATGAGCCTTAATGGCTTTGCTCTTTCGAACTGCGAGGTGGGGACCCAAGCAACACTTTCAACAGGTGACTTTTCAAACTGAGCCGTTCATTTCAGTCCAACTGAAGGCGCCCTGAAACGTAACCGGATTTACGTGAGTTGAAAAAAAAAAAAGTGGAAAATGTCAAGTGGTGACCGATTACAAAAATCCACTAATGAGTCTGTTTGAAAATGATCCAGAAAGCAAAGCAGGCTAGCTTTGTGAGCGGTCATTTCTGGCTAGGTAGAGTTGACGGGGCTCAAGCCTCACGAAAAACAAACAGTTTAGCCCCGCGGGTCGGAATGACCGACCAAGTAGGACAAATTTGAACTCGTGCTCTCTATTAACGACCAAACTCTCCGAAAGTCACATTTTCACACACAAAAATAAAAGCTCCATTTTGATGACAAAACGGCCGCAGCTTTATTGGGAATGTGTGTGGCAGCCGTAAAATTCAAAGTTAATGATTCTTGGCTCCAAACAATCACGTTAATCGGTTTGAACGTGCCTCGTCGTTGTCGTTGCATTAAATGTAGGTTGAACAAATCACGGTGTTCTGCTTTTATTGAGGTTGAACGCAACGTCGCAACTTCATTGGAATTAGGATTGAAAATAGAAAGCTCCTTTTTTTGTTTTGTTTTGTTTTTGGGGTTGTTGCTGTTTGTGTCTTGTGACCACAAAAGACCTTTTGATAGTATTTTACATTCTGTCTTTTCCTCGTCTGGCTATTTTTACGGCCTGATTCTTTCCGATTGGCTGCGGCGTTTGTTTAGTCCGTTTCACGGGCCACCTTTGCTCCTTATTATTCCACCCCTTTGTTACATTTTGTGCTTCCGTAATTACTGTCACGACTTACTGTATTGTTCAGATGTTAATTAGTTTCTGTTGAACTTTCCCAAGTTGTTTGGAAGTAATTATTCCGGGAACACATTTAACAGTCTCGTTTGTCAGGTTGATCCAAAAAGTCACGGCGTGATTTAGTGTGAGACAAAATGTAGCCACGTTTCTTGTGTGCTTCTATGAAATGAAACGACATATTCAAATTACCAAGACTGTTTCGTGTAGGGGATTTCACATGCTGTAGTCCCAAAATTAGCTCATGGCTAAAGATAGACGAATCATTTAAAAATGCTTTGGCCACAGTCAAAAAACAAACAAACAAACAAAAAAAAAACTCAATGCAACCATCCAATAGAATATCTTTAAAGCATTCCTTGGCACCTGTTCTCATTCTTTCGCGGCGAAAACAAAAAGAAGAGTCTCGCTCATACAATTCTCAGGCACATAGTGTCACTCCGAGTTGAAGTGTACTGTAAATTTGACACCTAAAACAAACGAGAATAAAACAGCGCGTTTTTGAACACCAAAACCTTCCACTAAACACAGTACCACCATTTCGTCGAACAAAAGACTAAAGAAATGACTTTGCCCCTAAGATGAGCTTTAACTGTGTGCCGTCGGCTTCTTTTTGTTCTGTAGTGGAATTAATGGAATTTAGTTCTCGAGCTAAGTACTTGGAAGCCATTACTTTCTGAGTGCAGCGATGAGCCTTTTGCATTTCAAGGTTGCAAAACAGACTTTGGTGTCGGTAATGGAAAACCTTTTGTGATATTGTTCATGTTAAACACTCAATATTAAAATCGCACGCCCTGCAAAAACACGGTGAACAATAGTTCTCTCGTGTGGCGGTGCGTGGGTGCGCTTGTGTCGTGGCAGGCGTCGGGGCGCAAAAAGAAACAAAATGACACCGAGCCTGACGTTATCATGATGTGACACGTCTGCTCGATACTCTAGTCTCGAACATTTCTTGGCCTTGGCTGATGCGTTCTTGAGTACAACGCGACTTTACTCTATAATTAACCCAACAACAAAGAGCGCTACACGTTGTGTATTCGAAACAATCCAGCCACGTTGCCGAAAGAATCGCCCGCTAGCTTCATGCTAACACAATGAAAAATGCTATTGACACGTTAGCGGTTAGCATCGACGGTTGCGGTTTTTATAAACTTTTAAGGGTAGACCGAGAATATCACAATAATAACAAGCATATATCTTTCATCTCTATGAAAAATAGTACAATATAGAACTGCTGTTACAGAATTTTATTGGGTCACTTACAGTAGTGGTCGAAGATGACGTCTCTTCTTCTTCGTTGGTGTTTTAATAACTGCATAGTATTATACTGCCTCCCCGGGGCCAAGGAGCAATACAATGACTTGGATTGCAGCATCAGGGCAAATGCTTTACAATCTGTTGAATTATAATACAACTCTACATTTTTATAAAGAACAATATGGCAACAAGCTATTTTTCTCCAGCATCTGTCCCTTTTTTTTTGGAGGGAGGCAAGAACGAATTTACGGCATTTCCATTCATTTCAATGAGGCAAGAGATATCAATGTTCAGAGTGACAAGAATAAATTATAGTTGTTTTTTTTATTTCAATGAGCCAAGAGATATCAACGTTCAGAGTGACAAGAATGAACTAAAGTTGTTTTTCAAGCC
This sequence comes from Hippocampus guttulatus, assembly GCF_054856545.1. Lineage (NCBI taxonomy): Eukaryota > Metazoa > Chordata > Actinopteri > Syngnathiformes > Syngnathidae > Hippocampus > Hippocampus guttulatus. The sequence goes on from NC_141270.1 coordinate 1,845,260, forward strand.
ACTGCTGTACTGTAAATGCAAAAAAAAAAAGACATTACAATGTCACTTGCATCATTCTAATGTGTACTAAAGTCGTCTTGCATTGAATTCTTTACTTTTAGGGTGTCATGGGGTCATAACAAAACCGATAGCAATATGTTCTATTCTGAGAATATCGGACAGGGTTGACTTGGATGGGAATGTGTGTGTGTGCATGGGTGCGTGCGTGTGTGTGCGTGCATGTGTGTGTGTGTGTGTGTGTGTGTGTGTGTGTCTATCCGGGCTCCCCGTGGTCCTTCTATTGGTCTTCTGGGTGGGTGGTCTGTTCCAAGAGAGGAGCATTGGAAATATTACACCTACCTACACACACACACACACAAGCAAACTGGGAATCACACCAACGCAGCACAGCGGCGGGCGGAGCAGGCGGGAGCCGTCTTCCAGATGTGTGACGTTAATTTGCTCCATGCACAAACATGAACCGGTAGCTCCCACTCACTCAGCACCACTGTGTGTGTGTGTGTGTGTGTGTGTGTACAAATGTGTGTGAAACCGTGTTTGTGTTTAACAGAGAGATACATAGCTTTTATAAAAAGGAAGTGGTGGAAAGTACAAACGCTTTGGTACAGTACTAAAGTAGATGAATCCCGGTATCTGTGCAGTTGGTCAGTTAGTGCAGAGGCTAAAGAATACTTTTAATGTGTTGCTGTACAGTTCCAGTCTCCATTGCTCAAAATGATGCTAGTTTTGTTAGCCTGTCTGTGGCATTTCACATGATGTTTTTAGCATTTTAGCATTAAGCTCACATACTTTTGCAAAATAAAGTGATGTTAACTTTTTGAGTCCATGAGTTGAATCGCTACTTTTTCCTTTACCAGTCTTTTTTTTTTTTTTTTTTTACACAATTTTAAAAATATATAAATCTACTGAAGTGTGTGCTCTTGCCATCCACCTGCGAGGCTCCTTCCCACTCACAGGTGATGGCGAAGGTGAGAGGATATGGGAAAAGCGTCCACTCTGACCCGGAGTCCATCACCGGAGGAGGAGGAGGAAGGGGGCATGAAAGACAAAGACGGATCAAGTGAGGAGGAGGACGAGAAAAATGAAATCAGAAGAGCGGAGGAGGAAAAAGACGGAAGAAGTTGATTGGCTCCCCCCTGAGATCCTTTTGTTTAGATTGTTCCTCGCTCCATCTCTTTTTCTCTCTTTTTTTTTTTTGGGACATCTGAGGTACATTACAGCAGCCGGCCCTGAGTCACATCTCGCACTTAAACCAAGAACATATGCGCTCTGTGTGCGAGTGTGTGCGTGTACGTTGGGATGCAGCGGGATTTCCCCCCGCGCTGTTCCCAGAGTGCTGCTGGACTTTTATTTTCTTGTCCATTGTCTCATGCTGTGATATAAAAGGCTTATTGTTTGCAGAGCAGCCAGGGTGCTGCTGCAGGTTAGCGGACGGTCCCCAGCGACAACCATTCATCCTCCCCCACCGCCCTTGACTCCCGAATTGAAGATTTTAAAATGCCATTCATCCAGTCCATCATTGCAAAGTCAATAACTGCATTTATTTATTTTTGGTATGCTTTTAACTCATTCACTGCCACGGACGTTACAAATTGTCAACTGATGTGGATGGCGATGCTGCATCGCGACGTCTCGGGGATGAGCACCGATTTTGAGTCAAAGATGAAGATTTGAGGGTGAATCTCGGCTTGCCACCTCAGTTGAGAAAGGCAAATGTGTGGAAAGTCGGAGATGTCAGCTCGAGCGGCGTATGTAGTATGGTGGGAACAGACCCGCCCCCAGGGGGAGGCCAGAGGGGGCCGTGCCCGCCCACCAAAATACCCGTGCCCCCTTCATAAAAGAAATCACGGGAACCACAAACCCTTTGGACAGCTTTTTCTTTTCCTGCTGTAGAGACGCGGTAAAGCGGGTGGCCTGTTTGAAGCCATGTGTAAGTGCGTCCGCCATATTGGATGTGGCCATCGAATTCGCCTTAAAAGGGGAAAATAATATTCATAAAATGGCGTCGCGATGACATCATAAAATCAAAATCAATAGTTCGATATTCATTCAATGAAGTTGAGGCTTGATGAGGAGCAAGTGAAGGAGGCATCGTGACAAATTGCTTTTACTTTGCCACACCCAGTATGTCTGCGGTGTGTCTTTTGTCATCGTGAGAAAAGATGAGCCAGTTCATGCGGTGAAGAACGATCGGCATGTCAAAAAAAGCCACGGAAGTTCAACTCGAGTCATGCGCTGAGTCGGTGTTGATCACGGCGCGTTTGTTGCCGTACATCTGCAAATACATTTTTTTTATTTTGCCATCAAAAGCTCGAGTTTTTTTTTTTTTTTTGAGAGGTCACAAAGCAAAACATCAGTCACCGTTCGGCTTGAGATGTTTCCTTTCACGCCCCCCCCCAAAAAAAGAAAAAAAAACGATTAGTGTCTCTGCTCAGAAACCAATTGGAAAATGGTCAATCTTTGTGCGAACGTCTGGGCGTGAGCTGTGGTATACAGCAGCTCCTCGTGAGTACCCGCAGAAAACCCACACAGGCATGGGGAGAACTCCAAACTCCACGCAGGAAGGCCGAAGCTGGGATTGAATCCACGACCTCTGCACTGTGAGGTCGACGCGCTAACCATCATCCACCGGGCCAAAAAAGAGTGTGGAAAACATCCGAACTAAAACAGAAAATGTGATTTATTTATCAAGCGCATCTACATGAAAGATTTCAACTCAAGTTTCGCTCTCAAAGCGCTCGGATGACGAATGCGACACCGAACTGGGATGGAATTGAACCTTTGCTGTTGCCGAAAGACGTCAGCCACGCAAGAATGTGGAGATAAAGGGTGACAAAACACTGCGACACAGTTGTCAAAGTGTCAGTTGATTGTTTTTCTTTTATTAGGTTTTCACTCAGTTGAAGAAAAAAAACAACAACTTTGTCTTTGGAACGTTAAACGAACAAAAGAGAGAAGGGTTAAAAAAAACCGTTTGCATGACAGAAATTGACATGAAAACATTTTTGAGTACGGTGGCAAACTCCTCTTTTTTTGCCCCTTTGTTTACAAAAAAAAAAAAAAACAAAGCTAAAAAATAAGGTATTTACAGTGCATCAATATGTATTTACATTAAGGCATTATTTTATTTTTTTTGCTGGGGCAGAAGAAGACGGGCGACGTGATAGCAACCCCACTTGTACACAAATAAATAGTCAGATGTTGCGCGATTTTTGACGTTTACAGTGCTAGTCTCTGGAAGCTACCTGCTGTGAGTCAACACACACACACACGCGCGCACACACACGCGCACGCACGCACTTTGGACTGTTTGCATGTCGGCTGATGAAACGTTTCACCATTCCTTTTGTTGCAACAATAAAAAAAAAAGAAAAGAAAAACAACAACAGCACCGTGATTGTTTGAAAGTCTCAGTGCAACACAGCTCTGCTACCATGAATTCCAACACAAGGCAGACGACATCGAGGCACTTTGAGGAAAGGTTGGAGATACTGACAGGCTTTGGTTTAAAAAAAAAAAAAAAAAAAAGAGAAAAAAAAGAGCTGGGAAGCTGCACGGAAAAAAAATGAAAAGAGGAGACGCGAGAGTGTTTTTCAAGCCGCTCGTGTTTGTGTCTGCTTCGCTAAAAGACAAAATGAATAATTGATCAGCTAATTGCTGCTCTTTAGCAAACTCCCTCGCTGAATTAAGAACCCCCCCCCCCCAAAACAATCCTTCTATAAATCCGCCTCGCCCCCTTTTTCCCTTCCTTCCATCTCCTGACACACCGATCGTCTAGCGGTGTCGTTTTTTATTCTCTCATCGGTCTGCATGATCTTTTTTTGTGTGTCTGTGTGTGTGTGTGCAAACAAAAGGACTTGATTGAAAAACAAACAACAACAACAGAAAGCACAAACGAGATATTCCAGTTCTAGGAAGTAACAAAATAAGATTTGGCAAGACTAGTTTTGCACATTCGTCCATCCATTTGCCACGCCGCGTGTTTGTTTGTTTGTTCGGTCGTGGCGGACTTGGACTGCTCGCCCGCCAATCATACGACTCACAAAAACATTTTCACGATGAACCGAAAATGTAGTTCGCACGAGAACTCCATTCGACCTCAAAATCTCTGAATGCGCACGTCCAACTGTCCAATGTTTTTGTGCATATAAACGCTGTCCTCTAAAAACCAGCTGAAGGGCAAAAAATGACAACGGCTGCGGAGGTGCATCCGTCACCCGATAACTCTATGATCATCAAATGAATGACTGATCATTGAAGCCTAAAATTCTCCCAATCGTCAGAATTTCAGCCTATCGACCGTCGATCTTCTCATTGTCTTGAGTCAAAATAACTTACAAAAATCGGGACTTTGGAAAACAATTTTTGCCTATTTTCTGACTTTTTACGGACCAAACCGGTCGCAGAAGCAAAATCCATTCATCGTGATCGTTTCCAATGGACCATCCTATCATCTCACTGCACGCGAATCAGGAAGACTATCACCCCCCCCCCCCCACCCACCCGCCCGCCATTTTTTTTTTTCAAATCAAAACCACCTCAACCCGTTTCATAACAACACCAAAATGTGCGTACAACCGACAATAGCAAGAGCCGCTCGCTCGTCGCAGGAACATTTGGGAGAATCGAGATGATATCGTGCGGCCGAACCTTCAGAAGCGAACCGCGACGGCGAGAGCGGTCGGCGCCTTCGCATCGCATCGTTTCGCCAAGCGTGAAAATGGCGAAGGGACAACGGCCCTCACGTTTGTTTGCATTGCTGCCGTCATCTGATTTACGACTTCGTGCCTTCTGCTCACGCCGCGCGCTCGCGTGACAGAATTTCGGGGAAGCCGTCACGGCGAGCGACGCGTCCCGCTGTCGAGCAAGTTCGCAACCGAAGGAGATAAAAGTGTCGTTCCGATGAATTAAGGCTGCGTTTGCCTTTCGCCTCACTTCTTAAGACCGGAACATTTCCGTAGAGTAAAGCGGACATTTATTGTCATGACGGGTCGACTTATTGCTTGCGTTTGTTCAGAGGACATTGGAAGAGCAACTCGGGAAGAAGAAGAAGAAAAAAAAAGTCGCAATATCAAAGGGCGGGAGTGATTATTTTTCAAAATCATTCGGTGTCACCGTTGATCACGTGTCAGGACTCATTCTGGTCTCACGATGTCCAAATGTGACTAGCGCGATGGCGAGGATTCAATTAGGAATTTATTGGCCCCGACAGCCAGTTGTGCAGAAAAAAACAAACAAACAAAACCTCACAAGCATTTTAGGTTCATCCGGAAAAGTCACCCTGTTGCGAACAGGCCAGTCACACTCCCATTCACGCCCGTGGACAATTTAGAGTCTTCAATGCACCTCGCGTGCATGTTTTTCGGAATGTGGGAGGAACCCGGAGAACACGCCGACGCCGCACTTGTCCAACGGAGCCGAGACTCCAATCCCGAATCTCACAGGCGCGCGTGGGGCGCGCGCTCGCCGTTCGTCCGCAGGGGTTAAGTGCCATCGTTCCACTCGTCAACGGACTGCCGGACCTTTTTTCGGGGCCGGTCTGGACCGAGTGCATCTGAAGCTTCCAGTTGTTCCCGCTCCACCGAGAGGAGTCGGTGTGGAAAAAAAAAAAAAAAAAAAAAAAAAAGTATTATAACCCCCCCCCCCCCCCTCCGCCCCAAAATGAAGAAAACAACACCACCAACAACAAAATGGCACGAGCGAGCGCGTCGGGCGTGGTCAAAGTGTTAGTTCTGGTGCCTCTTCATGTGCAGGGCCAGGTGGTCCGAGCGGGAGAAGGAGCGCGAGCACACGGCGCACTGGAAGGGCTTCGCGCCCGTGTGCTTGCGGTAATGGCGCGTCAGCTCGTCCGAGCGGGCGAAGCGCCAGTCGCAGCTGTCCCACGTGCATCTGTAAGGCTTCTCACCTGCGGCGGGAGGGGGCGGGTGGCGGGAGGGGGGGGGGCACAAATGAGAGACAGCGTCAGAAAAGAACCACGCGCTCAAGTATGCAGCGGCACCTTCATGCTCAGTTTTGCAATCAGATGCCACCGTGTCCATTTTTGCTTTTTGTTTTGCTTTCTGAAGCGAGCTGAAAAATGGAGGACAATCGAGGTACTTTTTGGCCTATATATATTTTTTTTTCTCCAGAAACTATCGGGATAAAAGTTTTTTTTTTCTTTAAATACGATTGACGTCATATTGGAGCATAGATCAAGCATGTTCTTCTTAACTCCTGCACTCAAGTAAAAAAGTACAGACTCTAAAATGTAATCGGTGTCATGTCTCGAGAAGAACACAATTTGATGCAAAAAAAAAAAAAATTCTAATTGATTATTTTAATCATCCATGAATCGGTCAATTTTTTTGTCAATTAATAAATCACTCAGATTTTAAAAAAAAATCAATTTCTTTATTCAAAAGGAGGACATGATTTCAAATTGACAGTGTAGAAATTGCACAAGCATTCATGATTATACAGTTCCGGCTTTGTTCCAGAACCGGTCGGAGAATTGGCAAAAATGTTTTTTTTGTTTGTGTTTTTTTTTTTCTTTTTGGAGAGGACGACAGAAAACTTCAAGCATTTGGATATTTTTCAATTGAAAAAGCCATTTCAATGATTTGCTGACATCATTTCGAGATGGCACCGGCTCACCTTTTTAGAAAGGAAAAGAAAAACCTTCCCAAAGCTAACATTGTGAAGTGACTCCCCCCCTCTACCCCCCAAAAAATTAACAATTAGGTAAATTAGCTCATGTTAGAAAAAAAAAACACCTCACTTATACGCATTTTTTTTTCCAGATGCAATGGAGATTTTTTTTGAAAAGCAGAATTTTTAATTAGATTTTTTTCTTCACAACACATCACATTGGCCACGAATCAAAGGCAAATCTGCAAATGTGTCGCGTCGCGTCGTCGCGTCGTCGTTCATGCTCCGCGTTTTCATCAGCGGTCCCGTTGATCCGCTCATCGCAACCCGACTGCGCGGTTCTCTCTATTCGTCTTTTGGACATTGTGCCGACGCACGGTAGAGTAAATCGTCTCTGTGAGCATTGACGAGGACATCCAGGTGACAAAGTCATTCACGCCGAATCGTAGTGAGTGACGGATTAGCCGCAACTGGAAAGACGGGTTGGTTTGGCTTCATCGGCATGTGTGCTCGCTGCTCTTATAGTACGTGGTGTGCCAGAGACATTCAGGCTTATTATTGTTATTTGTGTACTCTAATTTACTTTAAAAAAAAAAAAGGGGGGGGCAGGAAACGGTGCCGGCCAGGACATTGTCTGAATCTTAATAAAAAACAAAACAAAAAACGTCTGGCGGAAGGCGACCACATTGGTGGGTGAGCAGAAAAACGCAAAGGACGTTTAGCATTAGCAACGATGCTTGTGCCAACGCAACGCGGGAGTGGGGGGGGGGGGGGGGGTGTCCCGGGCTGGTTCGCCGACATTGCGGACGACTAAAGGAGGCCATTTTGGGAGGCCATTCGAGTTAACAGAAATGCTATCGCGCTTTTGACAAGCCAGTGTCGGATCCGCGATGATTCCAAAGCCATTATCTTGCATCAAATGATTGCAAATAGTGATTTTGACACATCATTGGGCACTCGCTGAAATGATTTTTCTTTTTTTTTTGGGGGGGGGGGGTCTAATTATACTTTCTCCATTTGTTTTTACAGTTTCCCCTGTTATTATCATCACTTTCCTTCGCCAATTGAACGGAGGGGGGGGGGGGGGTGGGGGGGAGTAGTACACGCTCCGGCTGCCTTATAGCGACTCAAATTTCCACTTCGCCAAATAGTGTTCCTTCACTCGCAAAGGGCACACAATTTGGCCGGCGCCCACCTCGGTCTGCGAGATGTACCTCATTGTCATTTGGCTAGAAAAAAAAAAGATCTCTATGCTTTATTATTTAGAACCGTTTTTAAAACGGAGGAGAGAGCGTGCAGAGGAAACGGGCAGGGAGTTCATCTCTTGCAACACACGCACACAAACAATCAGGATAATGGATGTTGATGGAGATTAGAGGGCAACTCCCGTGGGGACCCAAACGCATTAGGAATCATCTCATACAGATTAGTGGCAGGTGGATGTGTGCGGCCGCGCGCGAGTGTGCGCGCAGTCAAGCGTCTGAATAAGAGTGGCGCATCGAGTAACAAAAAGACAGGCGACGAGGGAACGCGGGGGGGGGGGGCATCCTGAGAGGGTTTTGAAGATGGAAGGAAAAAAAAAAACCCCGGCGAGATGGAGTGAAAGCTACAAAGAACAGACAATACAAAAAAATTGGTTGCGTGTCTCTTTGTGCATCCAAGCAATGTTTAAATGTCGTGTTCCAGCCCCCCCCCCCCCCCCACCTCGACTCCATCCGACTCGACTAAGGTGTGTGTTGTTGGCCTGTGTGTGTGCAAGACGTGGAATGTGTAGATATCAACAGAAGCTTTGTTTAGTTAGCTGCTCCAAGGTGGGGCCCCTGCCACCCCAAAAAAAAAAAAAAAAAAGCCTCCCAGGCCCCGCTTGTTGCTTCTGCTCGTCCAAACTAACAATGGGGACCACGGGACGGACCAACAAGAGAGGAAGCGTGGAAGCAAAAGCAACCCCAAGAGCGCTTCGTTGAGGCCGAGACCTCCCCCAAGGCCAAATGGAAAGCTAATTGGGATCTCGAAAGGTGTTGATAGCGAGCTTGCGACGACGCTCGGGGGGGTCATTTCAAACCCTTGAAATGTTTTCCTTTTAGCGTGAGGAAAAGTTTCCATCTATCATCCCAACCGCGAATAAAATTCAGTGCATGAGGTCTATTTTTCCATCGTTTCTTCGTACTCGATTTTCATTCGTTCCATCCCGTCTCGCGAGGATTCTGACTCGAGGTACCAAATGTGGCTCCCTGCCTGACGTAGTGCGACGAAATAACGAGGCCGAGTGTGATTTTTGAACTCACTCGATCAGGTTTGCATGTTGCGCATTCACGCCATGATTGCCTACGTCCAAAAGAAGTCCCGGATTCGCACCTTCAAGCGGGGTGCTCACGCACCAATTTTCACCGAAAACAACAAATTTTTACGACATTTTTAAAAAATCTGATTTGCACTGACTCCAAATCCGCTCTCATTTTTTTTTCTTGAGCACATCAGTTTATCGTTATTATTATTATTAGTAGTATTATAAGTGATACAGTCCTACATTTTGTGATATTTAGGAATTGCTACGTGAGGTTGAGCAACAGGTGGAATTTTATTTATTTTTTAAACACCATCGCAATAAATGACAACGCATTGTCAAATCCGTATTGTGCAAGCTTTTAAAGGGCAAACTTAACCCCCCCCCCCAAAACCTACTCTGCCAGAAAAAAAACGTAAGCCATTTTTGAAATTAGCATCAAAAATACGCTGTGATTCAAATTTGCTGTTGACCAACCTTGATGACCCTGAAATGGCGTGCGCGCCATCTTACGGATAATAACCAAGTGCGGTAATTCTTCAATAGCCCGGAGACCATCGGACCGCTGCCTACTTCTATCAAAAATGAGGGGGGGGGGGGCGGAAATGCTCCGACGAATGCGGTACGTATGACCGGAGCATTTCTCGGTAAGCAAGCGGACATACTCTGAGTGTCACCCCCCCCCCCCCCCTCCACCCACCAATCCTGTCACACTTCCACCTGTTTTGATGGAATAGTATATTGGGCAGATGATGCAAAATGGTGCGGCGGGCTACATTTACACATGCACAAATGCGTGCCAGGAGCGCAACATTCTGCCCGGCAACCCGGTGCCGGGGGGCGGCCGCCGAAACGTGAGTCGGGCGATTCTTATTATTATCGGAGAGAGAGGGACGGAAGACGGTCTTACCCGTGTGGGTCCTGAGGTGGGCTTTCAGATGGGACGACTTGGTGTAGACCTTCTTGCAGCCTGTCGGGACAGAAATCAAGGGGCAAATCAGTCACCATCATGCGGCAAACTTGGTCACTTGGAGTGAAATGGGGGTCCTTTGAGTGGAAACGATTGTTCTGCCGTATGAATGGCGACAGCCGGACACACGTGGTGATCGGGGGGGGGGGGGGGGGGGGAAATGGCTTAGGTCCTGAATACATAAGGTCAATTCGCGGAGCCCAGAAGTCAAAGCAAATACGGTGCGTCGGCATTTCGCTGTTATGCTGCACGCAAATGGAATGAGTGGCCAACAGAATTTTAGTTGCTTTGAAATCCAGGTCAAAATGACACCCCCCTTACCTCTGATTAAGGTCTTTTAGAGCATTTGTAGAACTGATTTTTTCCCCCCAAATCATGTTCTGACACCTTTTTTGGGTTGTCATTTTAAATTCTCCATTAAAAAAAAAAAATTCCTCAATTATTTTTCCGACAAATGTTTTGTCAAGCAGATTGAGTGACCTTGTGAATGAAATGCGCTCTATCAATAAAGCAACTTTGCCTTGCCATGAGTACGCTCGTTGGCCTTGTGATGAAAAAAAAACCCAGATAAATTAAAAATATATATATAAGAAAGGTGCACAAGCAGAATAACTTGAGTGTCTTCCATTCTTCCACTTTCAGTTCCTCTTTTGGCCTACTCGCGTGCAATCATCATGACAAAATAAACGCTGAAAGAGATTTCCATAAAGCGTTTGGCTATGCGGCTGGAGCACCAGTACACTCTTTTGTTCTCACCAGTAAGCGCACGCCGACCAGTTGGACCTTGTCGTCGGGCTGGTGCGGGACAGTTTGATACGAAGATTGAATTCCATTCCAGTCGGCTAAAAGTGGCACGAGTGTTGGGGGGGAATAAACTCGCTAAACCATTTCCCGGCCTATTTTGTGAAATTTTTCCACGGCACGTCTCTCCCAGCGGCCGAATGTCTCAAAAAGTCGTGTTCTGCGATTTAAAAAACAACAAGCGACAGAGGAACAAACAGGTCCAACCACACGTGCTCGTTATTATCGCAATTGAGACAATTAACATTCGCGGCTGCGTTTTTTTCAGCGGGTGCGCACTTTGAAAGGCAATGTGAGGTTTTAGAGGTTTTGGAGACTCTCTTCCTTGACGCGCGGGAGCACTCCGCATCATTTGAATTTGAAGACGTGCGCAAACACGCCGACGGGGAGGTTAAGTCTCCTTTTTTTTTTTTAACACACTGACGCCACTCGGCCTGCAAGTAGCTGCACATCGAGGAGCTCCCGTGAGAGCATCAGATGATTTTTTTTTTCTTGGGGGGGGGGGGGGGGGGGGGAGAATCAAAAGATTCCAATGAACCAACGCAGCTCGTTAACCGTTTGAGCCGAGAGCCTTTCGCACTGGCAAAACAGGCTCGCGTAATTAACACAAACACGCCCACAGGTTCATTCCATCATCATAGCAGTCATGTCTTGAAAGCGGCAGCCATCTGTGAGAAACCGACTCCCGAGAGGGCTCCGGCCATAAATCGTGTGACGCTAACACAAAGAGAAGAAGATCGAGTTTTGAAAACAACCAAACAAAAGGAACTCTAGTAACACGTTGTAATCACTCATCAGTCTGCTCACGGCGCAAACAATTCCTCATTTGGAGGCGCGCCAAATTGTGCAACTTCGACCGCGCGGGTATTCCTCAATTGTGTCGTTAATACTCTGGGGCGTTAAGTCAAGAGAGATATGAAGGAATGGCTTCAGCGACACCAGCTGTTGCTCCGGTTGGGTCCGTAAACAAAGCGCGATTTGCCATCCGAGCAGGTTGGACGTTTTGAGGGTTGTGAGGCCGTTTTAGGAGATGAGAAAAATCAGCCCGCACCGAAGATCATCTTTGAGAGACGTCCCGTAACTCGGCTTTTGCTGACTTTTATCAGAAGGGAGAGGGGAAAAAACGCTGACATTTGTAAGATTGTCGGTTGAGTGCGTTTTTCCTACGTTGAACAAACTGTAACGGAGCTCGGTGGATATTCCATCGCAGGCCACGATAATCCCCAAGATCATCTTTGGTTCTTTGTCTTATGTGTTATGTTGTATTATTTTGTTATTTTGACGTCAAGCTGGCGCCGCGAGAGTGGCTGCCTTTCGTAACTTTGCGGCTGTGAATTGGGAATTTCTCCATTGCGAGACGAATAAAGCTTTTCTTATCTTTCCGAGCGGTCCCATCAATGATTTTTATCAAAAGGGCGAGGAAATGTTGCCATTTCTCTGACGGTGCGTATTTATGCTCATTGAACAAATTATAACCTTGCCCATTAGATAATCGTCCCTCACCGCAGGATAATGGCTCACGAGAACCTTTTTAGACATCCGGCATTCTGGGCTTTGGCGACGGATCAGAAAGGAAGGCTCGCTAGTTGACATCTGCGTGCTAAGTAGGGAAGGTCAAGTGACCGACGTTCACTAGTAGAACTTGATGAGAGCGCGACGAGTCGCAAAAGCACACGTTTGACTCACTCGTAACGTGGGATTGTCCAGTTCGTAAATTTGCTCATTTGTTGTCGTTAGCTGTCGTGTTAGGAAATGCCTTCGGGCGTTGCGCCTTTGCTTGCGTGAAGCACATCGACTTGTCTTGCGTAAATGAAACGCGCCATAGAAATAAAGCTGCCTCGCACGAATAAACGCTCAGATTGGCAATCGCTACACAAGCAACGACGACAAGCGTGTGATTTTTATTTTTTTTTTCTTTCCCAACCTGGATAGTCACAGTGGTGGATCCGTCGCTTCTCCAAGTCAGGGTTGTTCCTGCGGTTGTAGCGGGCGGCGGTGAGGGACTGCGTGGCCGCGGGGGCGTGGGGCAGCGGCGCGGCTTGCCCCGGCACGGCGGGCGCGGAAACCAAGGTTTCGGGCGCCAGTCCGGGGGCGCCGCCGCCGCCGCCGCCCGCCAGCTTGGAGGCGATGGTGGCCGCGTACGAGGGCGGCGGCGACATGGTGTGCAGTAGCTCCTTCTGCCTGTCGGGGCTGCCCGGCTCGGAGCTGGGCGGCGAGGGCGGCAGGTAGGCCGCCTGCTGCTGCTGCTGCTGGAAGAAGTGGGCATGCGGGCGTGAATACGGAGGGCCGCCGCAGAAGGAAGACTTAGCAGTCTGATCCGGTTGGGTGCTACGGAAGGGCGCGTGGACGGCGGCGGAGGAGTGCGGAAGGTGCTGCTGCTGCTGGGGGTTGGGATGATGGTGAGCATCCATGCCGTCGCCATGGTGATGCTCCAAGCCCGAGATCAGGAGCTGGAAGAGCGAAGCGCCGCCGTCGTGCTGGTGAAGCTGCGGCTCGAACGGCGACGACATCTCCTGTTTGATGAACACCTCCGGCAGGGCCTCGCCGCCCGGCTGATTGAAAGCGCTGGTGAAGTCGGGCAAGCCCGCCATGTTGGCCTCCAGGGCGCCGCCGCCGCCGCAGCTACTCGTGGCCACCTGGAGGTTCTGAGAGAAGCACGGCTCCGCCGTTTCCGTCTTGATCTGGACCAGGTCCCCGTGGGGCTGGGGGGGCCGTGGCGGCTGGGCCAAGCCCGGTCTCGGGTAAGCCACGTCGGGCAGGAAGAGATTCATGTTGAGGGTGTAGGGCGCCTCCCCGAAAAAGTGATCCACCCCTGCGGCGCTGTCTCTTTGGGCCTTGAGAGCGTCTGCGAGTGGCTCCGGGGAGAGATAGCGGTCCATCTCACACTTTGCCTGAAGGAAGGAAGGACACACACACACGCACAAAAAAAATAAGCATTTCACTCAGCTTCTGATGAGGTGACACAGAACCGTTCGAGATTTGATTGGCGTGTCACCACACAGACATTTATCAAGTAGTCATCGATAGGTGGCTGCCACATTCCCACTCTGCCTGCAAGGCTGAACTCAGAAACCTGCCTGCACTCCACTCGAATGCGATGACTTTGCACATTCGCTGGCAAATCTAACCAGGATCGAGCTTGCAGAAAGGGAGAAGGGCAACAGCCCCGGCATGCTTCCGTGCAGGAGTCGTCGTCCGGCGGGGGGGTGGGCTCCTGCTACTTCGAAGCCCGCGCCGAAGCGGTGCTTCTCGCCTTAGTACGCTCTCTGCGGCTGCAGGCCGGTCAAGAGTTAGCGGGACCTTTCAGACCTGGGTCAGTTGTTGCCAACCGACAACTGCTCGCCAAGTGGCTGCGCTTGCACAACGCGAAAAAATGCAGGGGGGGGGGGGGTGCCTAGCGCGTTCCCCGCAAATGGTTCGCGATGTCTTCAAAAAAAAATCCGAGAGCGTGCGCGTTTGAAACGGTGTGGCAGGCCGGTTAGGAAAAACAGCCGCCACGCCCATTGAACCCCAAACACAATCGATCACAATCCGACCACGAGTGCGAGCTGTGTGTGTGTTGTTGTTTTTTAATACCTGCGTGTAGACGCCGTGTCCGACTCTGTCCGACTCGCTCATCTTGAACTCCATGCCGAAGTCCTCCAGGTGGAATCCTGCGGGCAAGGACGCCTTGTGCAACGGGTAGAAGGGCTCCTCGTGCCCGCCACCGCCTCCGCTCATCGCCAATGTCGCAGCCATTGAGCTCCCAGAAGGGGGGGAAAAAAAACAAAACAAGAACCACTCGAACCGAGCCCCGTTTCAAAACGCCGAAAAGAGAAGGAAGAGGAGGAGGATGCTACAATCGAGCCGGGGGAGGGAGTGGAACCGGACGATCTTGCTCACATCCCCGTTTGCACTTGTCTCGCCTCCTCCAGCGGCCCACCATCAGTTTTCTAAGCGCGGCGTGCAGGGCGGAGCGGGCCTGGTGTAAATAGAGCACTCGCACCGCCCACCAGACCTTTAAAAGGCTGCACATCACTCATTCAACGCGGCCACCGCCCTGAACTCGCTGTCGAAACACATTAACGACGCGCAGCCGCAAGGGTGAATCAAGGTGGAACGAACCTTTCCGCGTTCGAATTACAAATCATTTTTTACACGAGGGAATTGAAGTGCAACGCGTTTCAATTGGGGAGAAATGACATCTAAGACGTTCGCAGCGGTGCCTCGAGTCCGTAAAAAAGTTTTTTGGTTGTTGTTGAAAGTCATCGGTGTACGCCGGAGTTTCGTTTCTACCGAAAACACGTACCCTGATTTTGAATGGACAGTATGACGATGACGCAATCAATCAACAATCAATGGAAAACCTGAAGTACGGCGGTAACTGAGCCTGCCTCCTGGTGACAGCGTATTCTTAAGCTACTGGCAAACTGTTTTTTTTTTTTTTTACACTCGTAACCTCGAACCGGCAAACATTTTACGAGAGGTACGATGGCAATTGTATTCACATGAATGGCTACGGACCATTGGTATGGTATTGTGTAAACAAACACAGTGCGGCTCAACCGCTAGCAGCTGCCAGAGGTTGAGCGAGAAGCAATAAATAAGCATTTGGCACTTATCTATCATCAATCTATCCATCAGAGGTGTTCAGTGTTTGGCCAGTGATAAAGCGAGTGCGGAGATGTGCCAATCCCGCCTCACATTTATTGTTTTGCTTAAGTTTGGAAAGAGCCACGATGACACACAGTTACAATATTTTTCCCTCAGAAGAAACAGAACAAACGAATGCCCGTCTGTCAGCGTTGATGCAAAATCCAGGAGGATGCCAGCCAATTCTTAGGTTTAGCTAGAAGATTAGCGCAGGCATGACCGAGTAAGAGTCAAAAGCGGACGAGAATGTAAAATTAAAAAAAAAAAAAAAAGGACTGCAAACTGGCGGGGAACCAAGGAAGGAATTCCGGCACTGTTGTTCAGCAACGTACCGTGCAGAATAATCAATGTGCAACAGCAGCTGCACTGAACTCCTAACTACCAGGTGGCTTTCCCTTTTATACTATGAGGTCATGTAAAATATGCCAATCATCCAATTCAAGAATAATGTGGAAGGCAAGCGATGAGAAGATGGATGAGCACAATAACAGCGACGTGTGCCAGGAAAAAAGAATACTTGGGCACTTTTACGAGCAATGTGTTACCTGAGGAGAATCTGACTGTGTGGGAGAACAACCAGTCGCGACTATTCCAAATCCCATAAAATGTTTATAGATTAGAAAAATTATGACAAAACATTTTAATGTGATTAAGAAACAAAAGAACAACAACAACAAAAAAACCTCCACAAATGAGTCATTTTGGGGGCTTCTGCTTGACTTTTTGGAACCAATCAGGAGCTTCTCTTTTTGTCTGCAAATAAAACGGAGGACATTTTGATTAAGAACATGACATTTTTTTTGTGTGTGGTTACCTAAAAAAGTTGAATGACAGTTTTTTGGGTGGTTATCCAAAAAGTTTCAAATAATTAGGTGATGGTACAGGTATCTTGTTTCAAACGGTAGATAAACAGGTATGTGGCAAAAAAAGAAAAAAAAAATCCACATTTTTTTTATCTAGCTAGCTGGCTGGCTAGCTAGCTAGCTACCGACCTGTCTTTATATAAATTCAATTGATACAATTTCTTCTTACATTATACTGTACTCACATTTCACACACATCGCAATAAATTAGAAAAGCGAGGAGAAATGGGAGTTTATTTTAGTAGTTCAATTTGAAAAGTGAAACAGTGAAATGATTTCACGATTCTCTTTGGGAATTTTGACGATTCTACATTAAAACCAAAAAGTCACCATAAAACATGTTAAAAACATGTCTTACGATCGAGCTTGACTAGAAACTGGCCTCCTGACAGCATTTTCTTGTTTCTCGTCATCTGTATGGATTTACAGCGTTGAGTTTCACATTTTGTATTGACTGGAAGGAGTGACATTTTCTACAGTATTCTAATTTGTTCGGATGCACCAGTATGTCAACCACAAATCAACACAATCATAAAGCCGGATAAGTGATGAATGTCTCACCTCCACTTTTCTGCAACAGGAGGGATAATTTGACTATAAATTTGGGACTCTCTCACAACTGTTGCTCGAATGAGACCCAACCGACAACCCCCCCCCCCCTTCTCCCTGCCAACCGAGTGTCTCTCTCTTGCCTCGGTTGAGGAGATGAGACTCACACCTCGTCCGACACTTACAAAAACGGTAGGTTTCGGTTTGCCGGGCGACTCGTCCTTGGCGGGCTCGCTGTCCGACTTCTTGCCTGATCCGGCGGTCCCTGGCTTGGCTTTGTCCGCCTCCAAGGGGCTGAGGGCGTTTTCTTGTTGGGAGCGCATGCTGATCAGCACCTGTTTCATCATGGCTAACTCCTGCGGGATCACATGCGGGCGACGTGTTTGACCTCATATTGTGTCTTTTTATGGATCGGAACTATTTGCCTAAAGCAGTGTATCCCAACCTTTATTAAGTCAAGGCGCATATTTTACACTGGGGGGGGAAACATGGCACATCATCTAAAAAATGTTTTAAAAAACTTACAGTACATACAGTAGTGTTTTTAAATGAGTTTTTACACGTTTAGCCGGAATTTTAGAGTTGCACACGTTTCGTGTCGTAACACGTTGTGGTGCAACAAGGCGCACAGCACAGAGGTCACAGCAAGAGATGCAGCGTAACGGACGGCAACAAGAGGAGGCAGAGAAGGTCCCCAACTAACTTCCAGTCATGTTCGTTGACTTCAAAAAGCAGAGAGAATTGACTTTGTGTATTGTTGAGGGCTTTGTTTGTCTGTTTTGTGTTGCTCAAGTAGCAGTTTGCTCAAATGCATGTGAATACCAAAATGTCAGTCAGTCTGTGGCATCTCCACATTGCATGTTAGCATTAGAATAAGTTACATGGTTTTCATGAACATTTTGATTTTGAAATGTTTCATGTGCCCGTTTTACAGTAAAACTTCAACTGGGAGTGACAAACAAACAACATGACGCAAGCATATTTTGTGTGAGCAAGAGAGTGAGAACAGCTGCTGAGGAAGACTTTAAAAAAACATAAATGTCTCAAACTATTTTAGTATTTTTTTTCTCCATGTGGTCTCTGTATGGCAGATTTGTATCCATTTCAGATGGGCCTAGAAGGTCCCCTGCCCACGGCGATAAACAAACCGTTTCTATTCAAATAAGGATGTCTCAATTTACGCACAAATGTTCTCATTCATTGTAAATCGCGGGCCTATTTATTTGTGTTATCCGGTTGTATGAATGGCAACAGGCAGGTGGATTGTACCTTCTGCCATCAACTGAAAGAGCACTTAATTGCTCCGCCTGTCACTATAAAGCACCGACATACCTGAACAAGAAACATTGTCGCGAGTAAAGAATAATTTTCGGACCTATTATTGAAAATGGGATCATTTCCCACAGCGCGCCCGATGATCTCTCATGGCGCACTTATGTGGTTGCCAATCAGTGGTCGAGAAAGAGCACTTCAAGGCGACCCCGGGGCTCGAACGAGCTTCAAGGATCGTGTTTGGTGCAGGAGGGTGGACTCTGATCCATTTTGCTGTTCTATTTATCACCCCTGAGGACATGAGCCCTGGCATGTCACACACACACGCAGCAACGGGGCGCGCGCGCACACGCACGCTGCGGTGGCATCTCAAACAGGCAGGCGGACGAACAGCTGTCCGTGACAGGGCACATACTTCATACAGCAAGCACTGGGTGGGGGTGGCGGGGAGACCTGTTTTCACGCGCGCGCGCACGCACGCGCACATAATCGTAAAGGAATTGTTGCAACACAGTGAGAGAACTCGTCTGGTGTGAAAACCTCAACGTTTGTTTTAAATGTGACTCCCGCAGAGTGAAAAGAGGCAAACAGGCACGACAGGCTTAATCAGTGCTTTGTTGTTTTGAGGCCTTTGATGGAAATGTGAAGCTTTTTGGCCCGTTGACATTTGTCAGAAAAACACAGCAATGGGGAAGAAATTCACGATACTCCCAAGGCTGATTCGCTTCTCACCGTTCACCTGCTTGCGCCTTTTTTTTCTACCCCCCGTGAAAAAATAACTATCTGACGAAAAATACTAATTGGGGCGTAGCCGCAGATTTTTGTACTGCTGATGTAGCGCCTCATAAGCCACCAGGCTCGGTGAGGAGTAGCTAGCCGTAGAGTCACGAGCTGTCGTGGCGGCGAACAGCGGCGTGACAAAAGGTATCAGTAGACGTTTGACAGGCAGGCGAGCTCCTCCGCCGAAATTTGCATTTTACGAGCGAGCTTCATATATGCTGCCGCTTCAGGGAAGTGTGCGTGTGCGTGTGCGTTGGGGTGAAACGCAATAGCGAGTGACAGTTGCCGATGCACTTTGAGCCGTTAATTGTACGGAACAGTCAATTTTCTCTAAGGCAGTGGCTCTCAAACTTTTAACGGCGAGTTCTAACATCAAAAAAAGAGTTAGCTCTTGAAGTACCATCATCATAACCAACATTAGCCTCCAGTCGCATGGCAGGCCTAAATATGTCTCAAAAACAAAGAGAGGTTTTATTCCAAAAGTTATAATTATATATAAAGTTATATTATCAGAAAAAATATGTATTGTTCTAAGAATATAGTTTACAAGAAAAAGTGAAGTCATAATATTATGTGGCAGCATTATAAAATGATATGAGAACAAAGTTGTGATATGGGGAAAAACAGCCTCCAGGTTTATCGGAAATAAAGTCGAGGGCGAAAAAACAAATCAACATTATCGGAGACTCGTATCAGAAAAATCGCCGTGCTTTGTGGGTGTATTTAGGGTTGAAATGGTGAATACGGGCAATTTTAAACTCGGCGTCTATGATTGTGTTTTTTTTGAAGGAAGGGACATCATCACAAGTACCTCCCGATGGTTGAGGAGCCGCTCCAAATCGGCGGCCATGTTGTTCTTCACCTGCAGAAGAGCCGTCCGCTCTTTCCTCAGAGAACTGCTGACACAAGGGCGCGAACGTTAAAAAGATAACATGACAGCGGTCAATTTATGAAACGAGTCAGACAGTGTGAGGATGACTAAGAGTGAGTCAGGGCAAACTGCAATTGTGCGCCATTCACTTCATCCGGAGGTGGCTTTTTTTTTTTTGTTTTGGTATCAGGGTGGGGTCTGATTAGGAACGGTGCAGAAAAAGTCTGCTCACAAACTACGCTGCATGCGTCATCATTCTAATGACACAGGTAGGATGAACGTTTAGGAAGACGTGAATGGACTACGACCCCCGCATAAATGTCAAACATGCTCCCAAGGCAACTGTCGAACATGTACAGGTTGAAAAATAAGAATAACACGAAAGAGTTGATTTATTTCAGTCATTCGATTCAAAACGTGTGCAACGGACACATTCAATAGCCCACGGATTTTCTCTGGGCGTTAAGGTCAGGGGAGTTTTCTGGCCCGTCAAGAACAGGAAGACCATATGGTCCTTACACCAGGTACTGATAGCTTTGGTGCTGTGTGCAGGCGCCAAGTCCTGCTGGAAAATGAAATCTGCATCTCCACAGAACAGGTCAGCAGCAGGAAACATCAAGTGCTCTAAAATTTCCTGGTCGACGGCTGCGTTGACCTCGGACTTCAGGAACGACAAAGGACCAACAGCAGCAGATGCCACGGCACCCCAAAGCACGACGGACTGTGGAAATTGGACACTGGACCTCAAGCGACGTGGATTCTGTGACCCCCACCCCCCCGCTTCCTGAGAATTTGGCATTGGTGCTGGCAGCCACAACGTAGGCGCAATAAAAGTAGAGCATTCAAATGATGCCACTGTAATACAGTCATGTGACATTCCACGACGCGCAATCAACAGTGAACCGACGTGCTAACTAGTTCGCCTTCCGTTCTGCCACGTCACCCGAAAGCGACTTGAGAGTAGTGCAGCCTCGAGGCCTGCTTATGTAACAGATGTCACCAAATACCTCCTCTTTTTTTTTTTTTTTTTTAAAAGATGGGAAGTGACCCCCTGGACTGGTTATTGCCCAATTAGAGGGGACAAATAAACAAAGGAGCATTTCCACCCAAGGGATGGGAGAGATGGACTACTCCCAATCGGAGTCTTTTCAAGTGGAACAAATGAAATCGAGCTAATTGCCACAAATGAAAAGGTGCGCCAATATATGGTGGAGGGTGCGCGTATGCATGAGAGAGTGCGCGCGTACGTGACGTCGTCCTCCAGCGAAGCCACGCGTTGCTTGAGGGTGTTGATCTGTCCGTCCTTGTGTCTCACCGTCTCGATCAGGTAGCTGTAGGGCTGCTGCGTCTGCTCCAGCAGCTGGTTGGCCGCGCACAACTGCACAGAAATCAGTCAGCTCCAGCGCGGCATATCACAGTCGGAATTATTTGGCTCGAGCTGCGCCGGCGTTGTAATGCGTGCTGTCCACTGTTAACTAGCGCAGTGGGTGTAAGGGGGAAAAAAAACCCCCCAAAACAAAACGGGATTTAAGTGTGTACTTAGCTTTATTTCAAGGGGCCTTGTATAAATATCACACAAGGCCCCTTTAAAGTGATTGATAAGGTGAGCAGTCTGGACTGGATTTTCATGTTTTGCTTCCCATTCTGCCAAACGCTGCATAATTCTGGGCCACGGCCGAGCCGTTAGGAATCCCCCTTCCCTAAATTGCCTCCATCCGGGGACAGTTTTTGGGGGGGGGGACTATGGAACGGAGACTATGAGCGAAGGGTTCCCAGACGCAACTCTCCATGAATGCATTATGCTAGAAATGATGTCACAGTTCCCAGTCGGATGGCTCCAACTTGATGAACCAACATCATGTCCACAGTTACTTTGGTTTCCCGAGGCACGATCGGCTTTGCTGAGCCTTCGTGCACAGCTTCGTGCAAGACTAATGTCCAGATATTTGTAGCTCAGCTGACTTGTGATATGAACCAGCAGTAGATGAGGAAGCCGAAACGGATTGAATTGACGAGGCGGCGAATGGCAAGAGCGGCGTCGCGGTGCTCTTGTGTTCATTTGCTATCTGGCCTAAAATCTGGGGAGGGGAAACAGATAAAGTCTGTTTGTTACACATTAAACCACTTTTACAGCCCACAAGAGGGCGAGCAAAAGAGGGTGGGAGGGCATGGTGAAGTGGGTGGGAGGTTGAGGACAATAGCAAAGCTCATCAGGGCGTATGTGTGGGTGACGAGGTGGCTTACACCCTTTGCTTTTCTGAGAAGAGAAACTGTAATTTTTCACGCGCTGCTTTCACAGTCAGTGAATCATAAGGTATTCCTGATGAATGCCAGTCAGTCTTTGCTGACAGGTGAATGGCTGGTTTATTTAGCCTCAAGTGGGGCCCCGCCTAGTTACTCTCAACCCTCATGCGACTCGAAAAGCTTTCCAAATAATTTACTCGACAAAGGAAAAAAAAAAAAAAAAAAAATTCAGCCTGACATTGACTTTCAAATTGCAGCACGAGCATGGGACGTGCGAGCATGGACACACCCCTGAATTCAAGTCTCCACTTTGCACATCTACACAATCAACACAACAAAACATTATAAGCCTCCGTGATTGGTGCGTCGACATGCTGAGAGAGGATAAGACCGCCGCAGTCACGGTTTGCGGCCCTGCTTTCCCTCTGAGTCAACAATTGTGACAGACAGGCACTACCACTCCCGGCTTCTCACACTTTCTCGCCTTCGCTGTTGTGTTTGCCGCCAAACAAAATCTTGGCATTTTCGTGACAGGCCCCATTACGGTGTGCCAGACTAATTTCAATACCAGTGGCGGCGGGCCACTGCGATGCCACGAGGGCGAGTGGGAAGATGACGGGAGAGGAGACCGCGTGCATGGCAGTGTGAGAACTGTTATGCCATCAAAACATTCGTAGAAAACCATTTAGGCTCTGGGGAATCTCCGTGATGCCCGCGTGGGGGTTGGAAGACCAAGTTAGGAAAGTGGAGGTGTGGACACAAAGGCGCGAAAGTTGCGAACCAACATGCAGCTCAATGTAGTGAACTCCGTAAGCGCCTCGCTCGGTGTTTACCTCCTCGGATATCTGGCCTGTTTGGGACTGGTGTCTCTCCAAGTCTTTCCTCAGTGATGTGTTCTGCCTCTCCAGCTGGAGCACCCTGCGGGCCAGGTGAACACTGCGAGCGCGCGCACACACACACACACACACACACACACACATACAAAGAGTGAGGAAAAAATTCCAAAACACTGCAAGTTACCACTAGTGTTACTTCAGTATTTCCCTCATGGGTTATGTAACCATGACAGATGAGATCAATATGAACTTTTTTCGCCACTTGTGTTGACTACCAAAAAAGTGCGCACGGACTATCAAAACACATTCAGGACACACACATGCAATACAAGTCGCAACACAGTGAGTAGTAGAAGGCGAGGCGGGGGCGGGACCGAGGGGGGGAGTCACGGTGCCTATGTGCAGATGATGGCAGTATATCACACAGCCAGACGTCGACATTTGGCAATGAGAAGAGAAAAAGTCAAGAGGAATTTGTGCTGGTATGAAGGCTGTCATCCACCCGGGCAGGTTTAATGCCACTGCAAACACGAGGGCTAGAGGAAGCACTTTGTCACCTGGCACACAAAGGAGCAACTCACTCTGCTTGAATAAAGTCATGTTTTCAGTGAGAAACGATGCAAAGATAAATAGACACGTGTGTGTGTGTGTGTGTGTGTGTGTGTGTGTGAGTGTGTGTGTGTGGCTGTTCTCAGGGTGATGCAAGCCGACACGAGTTGCTAAGACGACACGAGGTCACGGATTTGATTTGTACCGATCGCGGTGTTATTGAGTTATTTGGAGTTTTGCATGAGAAAAGGAAAACCTCATACCTCAAGGGATTCGAGCATAACACGTGTGGCCTGGGACTCACTGGGCTAACATGTTTGATGGATGAACTTGCATCTTGAAAAGTGTTCTTTTGCACTACCGCGGTGCCTTGAGGTATCAGTTTAATTCTTTCCGTAACTTCAAACAAACTGATCTCAAATCATCTCCCTCCAGTGAAATGTAAGGAAATGCCATCAATCTGTTCCAGCCTTTGCCAAAGTAAAACACAAATCTGCTTTATAGTATTCGATAATATTGCACTTCATTAAAAAATAAAATAAAATAAAATAAACAATTTAAAGAGGATGTACGAATTCAAGTTCGATGAATTCATTGGGGCTCCCTCTGGTGTTTGCAACTTAGACACCAGGGGCAGTGTAAGAGCTTCACGACAACTGTTAATCGTTTTTTTTTCCCACAGGTGATGAAGAATACACGCATGCAGGTATTTTTCGATTGCATGTCTACGTTCTGGCGATGTGCCATTTGGGTTCAAATATCAATTGCTAGAAGCATAAATCTAGGACCTGACATATGTTTTTTGAGGCCGATGTGGATACGCGGCAGAAGAAAAATCTGATAACTAATTAAATTTTAAAAAGATACCATAAAAAAGAACCCTTTTTTTGTTCCCTTGACACTTAGACCAATGAACAGATGAATTACAAGCAGCACATTTGAATGTATAACAACACCTTGTCCTATATTATTAGTTGAGCAACAGGTAGAAAAATCTTCAAAACGGCCCAACCGTGGCACTTTGAAATAAGCCAAAGCTGTCTTTTATGAATAGTCTGAAAGTAAACTGCACCTGGGAGTGGCTTGAAACAGCTTGATGCCTCTTTTGAAGACTTGCTCACTATCCGCCATCATGCTGTTTGTTGTGAATTGAGTTGTGTACGCCTTTTCAAGTCAGAGAAGAAAACACAAAACCGGAAGGTTCGAACTGCCCTTATGCTATGCGAAGACTTTAGCACGCAAATATGCATTTGCTGATGTCATTTATTCCAGGTGAGGAAACTGTCTAAACAAGGAGAAGAAGTTCCACTGTCGCAGCAATGCGCAGTGTGTTATTGTGCACGTTTCTGTTTTCTTTGTGTGGATATTCCCAGCTGTGTGCGGTGTGCCTCAGGGTCCGTACCTCTGCTGAAGTCTCCTTCTTGCCGTGGTGGGAACGTTGGCTCCGTAGCCGTATGAGAAGAGGACCCTCTCTGCTTCCTCCTCGTTCTCGACTGGACAGACACCAAAGCAAACACGAGCTCGTCAGCAAAGATTGTTGAACGTACGGTCGATATAGAAAATCTACACACCCCTGTTCACACGCCAGGTTTTTGCGATATACAAATGAAGCCAAGATAAATCCTTTGAATTTCTTTTCCCCTCCACCACTGACGTGACCGGGCATTACTCATAAAAAAAAAAAAAAAGACATCTTTCAGAAATGAGAAGCAAAAATAAACAACTGAGAGCATGTGGTTGTATAAGTGTGCACACCCTCTAAAACTGAGGACGTGTCTGTGTTCAGTAGTCACCAATCACCCTCTCCTCGTGTTAAGTCGGAGTCAGAACACAGCTAACACCATTCAACGTGCCTCAGATTAACCCCGAATCTAACGAGTGTGCCTGTCCGGCAACCGATGACAACCAGTGAGCGGCCTCACTTTCAGCAGCCTGCATGGTGACCTGGTCCAGCTCCTGCTCCAGTTTCTCGTACGTCTCCAGTCGGGACGCCTGCTCGGCATTCTGAGCGTGAAGCTCCGTCGTGCGTTTCTCTGATGACGTCTGCAGCCTGTAAAACTCCTGCGTCAAAACCTGCCGCAGAGGTGGAAACAAAGAAGAAACTGATACTCTGCTTCCATTGTGCATTTCGGTTCAGTGGTCACCAAATGTTAGGGTATTATGTTGTTGTTGTTTTTAATTGTAATTTATGTTCAAAATTCAACTAAATTCTCACGAAAATACAGAAACAGAAAGTTGGAAATCTTTATAAGAATGTAGAACTTGTGCACAAGAGGTGCACTATATCGCACTTGATGCACTAAAAATGGGACTTAATTTGACCAACAAAATATGTTGGATTACAGTGCATAGCGTACCCCCAATAATTCTAATATCATTGACGAGTTCATTTATTTCACTTTTCAATAGTCACAGGAAAATAATTTTCAGGAGGACTACCACCTATTTTCAATCGTAACCATTTGTTTTAGTGTACCGTAATTTGTTGAGATGGCGGATTTGGTGTTTTTGTGATTGGACTACGGAAATAAACTTTCCACAATATTCCAATTTATTGAGATGGCGGATGTAGAACACAGCCCGTGCAATAGAAGGAAAAACTGTTTCCGAGCAACCCCTCAAATGTTATTTAGTCCCCATACTTGATGTACAAAAATGGTCACTAGCGCCGCGCGATTTGTGTTTGAAAACAACAAGAAAACCCAGCGAGCTAGTCGCCAGCCGTCTCACATCAAAAGATGATCTATGACTTTCTTTTCAGTTTTCTTGGCTCTTCTTAATTACTTTTTCCTGAGAACCGCTGGGAGGCAAGCGCGCAAGGCAAAAAAAAAACCAAGGAGCTATCGTGAGTGCTGTCTGATGACTAAAACGAAAAGTGTTGCGAGAGTGTTGAAAGAATTGTGTCTTGATGACGAAGCCCCGCTGACAGGTTGGCAGAAAAAAAAAAAAAACATAGCAACGGTGGATGAGGGAGAATAACTTTCAGACAAAAATGGGGCGGCTGCTCATCTGTGTAACGTTACAGCCCGGACGGCGAATACCTGACTTTGAGTCCTACTGAATGGACCAAAAGTTACAGTCTCCGCTGAGGGGACTCTGTGATGTTTTTTGGGAGTACCTCCAGTTTTTTGCGCAGCTTCTCACACTCCACCTGGCACTGGGCCAGAGCCTTGTCCGTCTCTTCCTTCATCAGCTGAGCGCGCTCGGCTTCGAAGGAGTGCAGCTTGGTCTGGTTGGATAACTGCGCGACCCTG
This sequence comes from Hippocampus guttulatus, assembly GCF_054856545.1. Classification (NCBI taxonomy): domain Eukaryota; kingdom Metazoa; phylum Chordata; class Actinopteri; order Syngnathiformes; family Syngnathidae; genus Hippocampus; species Hippocampus guttulatus. The sequence continues at coordinate 1,871,792 of NC_141270.1, forward strand.
CTGTCGGTGCCGAGCTGCAGCTGGCGAAACCTGCCGGGCGGGAAAGGGGGACCGCAAAAGAACTTGCATGACTTTTGCGCACTGAAGCATTTGGATGTTCGAAATTGAAGCGTGACGTCATGGGGGCCGCGCACTAGTTCAAACATTTTGAACAACAGTTTTTCAAAATCAGGGAATGGCACGAAAACGGGTTTTTACAGGCAGTGTAAAAACACGCTCCTCTCCACCTATCGCCAACACTTTTCGATGTTGCAATCGACGAGCTATAAAGTGAAAACAACTACTACGGATCTGTCTGTCTGGTAGACACAATAAAATACGGTGATTCACAAGATAGCATCTTCAATCATTAAAAGCCATGAGGGGAGTAATCATCCGCTTCTCTTTCAAAAACACACCACTTGGCAAGTGCGCTGTTGCTCAACAGGACTGCCGAGTCTTCAAATGTCAGAATGAAGAGAAGCGCCCACAGCGATGCTTGGCCTCTTTTGATGTTCGGTGATTGCGTTTGGCAGTCGGCACAGGCAACCTAATGAGAGCGAAATGGCGGGACCTTGTGTTCTCAGATCACACAATTTGGAGTGAAAAGTGCCGTAGCCCGTGAACTTGCAAGTTGGCACGCAAAGCCTTAAATCTTGCGTACCATCTAAAAAATTAAAAAAAAGATGAGCTCGTATTGCTTCCTAAGTTCATTCATGTACAGCAGGGGTGTTAAACACATTTTTGTCACGGGCCACACTGTAGTTGCCATTTCCCTTGCAGGGCCGTTATGACTGTGAAACCAAATAAAAGAAGTCAAGAATCATAATTTCTTCACCTATTTATTTTAAATTTTGGTACAGATTTTAGGAAGCATCATGGAAGTTGACATGCTTGATTGGCTTTCACGGGCAGCATAAAACGATGTGGCGGGCCAGATTTGGCCCCCGGGCCTCGAGTTTGACACCTATGATCTACGGTAATTGAATTAAGTTGTCAGGGAAAAATGTTTTTGGATTCGAGCGCACCGGAGATGTAAAAGCGAAGCGACGTAAACGACTCGTTCTGGATACTCGGGCTTCAGGTTACATGAAGCCAGAATGAAGGTGAACCTCTCGACCCGATGCACGCGTCCAGCCGTCCTCCCACAAGGAGCTGAATGGCAACATTCACAACAGGTGTTGGAGCCACGAACAAACCGATACGTTACTCAAGTCATCCAACTCTATGCCTCTCTGAGTCCTCCAGTTCCTACTGCAATCGGCTGGCACTCTGCAACACTACGAGCTCGGCGGCCACTTCTTTCTGAGAACAGAAGCCTCACAATTGCCAGTGGCTTTCGATCGGTCGTCTAAGTGTTGTTACGTGAACCGCATAACACCTTAATTGGTCCTAAACACCAATTTTAATGGAGGCAGAAATGTCTCGGTCGAGTCACATGGCTCAAACGCCTTTGGTGAATTTTGTGGTTTGGCTCCTCGTTAGGCAACAGCAATGTGAAAAAAGTCATTTGCACAGTTGGGCCATCTGTATTTTCAACAAAAAGTTCATGTTAAATTTAGCATTTTAAGGGTTTACTCTTTAAATATCACCAAAGAGCCCCAACTTGTTGAGTAGCGTGTGCGCTACGCCTCCGATAAAAATAACAAAGCAGCTCTTCAAGTGAAAGGCGGACGGGGGTGGGGGGAGATGCGCGCGTTTGCTTCCTCGAGCCGCAGAGGTTGCTTTGGACAATATTAATAACTCCCGATTACAGCTGACCTGATAGGATTTCATCATCCGCGCAGCGCTCTCGGCCCGAGCCGTGCACGCGCGACGTGACGGACAAGTGCACATGGTCGACGTTTTATGTCCTCCTTTATTGATGCCGGCCTGCAATCGAGATGCGAGGAATGACTTCATGCGAATGTTCTCGCGTGTGTCGGGTTATTCCTTCATCCCTTCAAACGAGATTTTGGCGCGCGCCTCGACGCGGAGAATCCCGGACTTTCCGACAGTCTTACGGGCTGGAAACGGCGTTTTTGAACCCGAATGAGCCGGTGACCGAAACTACTCTGCGGTGTGGCGAAGCGGCCCGCCCGCGCTACGCTCATCTGACGCCATTTCAAGCTCGTCCGCCTCATTCTTTGCCCCAAAAATAGGGGCATGCGTGGGGTTAGGGGTTAAGGGCTTGTGGCTAGCATCTGTCGTTGCTGGCTTGCGATGCGTGGCGGGAATGCAATCGTGGCAAAGAGAGAGAGCGTAAGGGAGAGTGAGTCTGTCTGTGTCGATGTACATTTGTGTGTGTGTGTATGGAAAGTAAGACCAACAGCTGGTGGTTTGGATCTGGAGAAATGACAAGCATGTAGTAGTAGCCTGGAGACAGGGACACTACTGCTGCTGCTGCTGCTGTGTGTGTGTGTGTGTGTGTGTGACATTTATAGCCTATTTTACAGACTATAGTTCAAGTCAAATATGAAATAAAGATTGGACATACTTTAAATTGTTGACATACTCTGGACCACATTTTCTTGTTCTACATACGTATGTACACATACACAAAGGGTGTGAACCTTCCTTTGATTGTGAGACAAAGGGTGGAAAATGTGAGCGGAAAAAAAAAAGAAGTCTAATGTGTTTTCCAAAATAAACTATGCATTCGTTTGGTCGACACATCAGAGCAACGCGGTGTTAATGATACTTAATTTTCTACAATGTATATTTTTGTTCATTTATCTGTGCCGGTGAAAGGCACAATTAAATGCTCTTACTTGAAATGATAAATGAGCCATAATTAACCTGCATTTCCACTTCATTTATATTTATTTTTAGTGTTGGGCTGTGACTTGTTTTGGGGGGGGGGGGGGGTTACATAAAATACCTGCCTTGCCACCTTGGTTAGAAAACACTGGAATAGTTGACATCTACAGTCAATCTAATGTGGCTACTTTCTCTTTACTTGCACTGTAAGTATTTCCTTCCCCGAGGAGAGCCCGGCGACTGCCTGCAGTCACCTGAAGTGACTTTGGTGTGACTTTTGACCCCGCTGCTTCGTCTTACGTCAGAAACGGCAAAATCAAAGCACTAGCACGCACTAATGATAGCCTTCAGACATGACACAGGGCAGGCTGGCATCAAGCAGGCACTGCGTGCATGTCAGCCGCTCCTTATAGTCATGTTCTCTATGTTTGCATTGTGGAACTCAGGAAGGCTGCCTGGCTAATTACGCAACGTGAGAATAATTAGACATTTAAAATGAATGTGAAATATGTCGCAGCCTGTGAGACAACAACATTAAAAAAACTGCACTGACTGGCTCAGAGTTTTTTTTGACACTAAGTGTCGTCCTCAGGCAAATCTTCTCATAGGTTTTCTGATGTTTCAACCACAAGCAGGAAGTGACCTTCACACTGACTTTTACCGTCAGCAGCGAAAGTGGGCCCGCTGATATTTGCCAACATGCTTGCGTGAGTGATTTAACGAGGCAATGCATAAGAGGCATCAAAAATCCTACTTTTAATTTTCATTGACCCTGAGAGGTATGAAAAATGACTGAGCTGTCATCATATTGTAGCTTGTTGGTAAAAACAAAAAAAAAAGCAAAAAAAGGCTTTATTAATTTCTCATCAGGTTTACAGTCAGGTGGGAAATAGTCACAGAATTAGGCGGACATTTTTTTTTTCATGAAATGAGGTGTTTTTGAAAATCTATGAACTAGTGAGGCGGCATGGTGTAGTAGTGGTTGACGCGTCTGCCTCACTGTCAGGAGATCTGGGTTTGTATCTACAGTGGAAGCCATCACAAGTTAGTTTTGACTAACACTTAAATGGAAACAGCCTGTTATAATAAATGCTTCCTATTAAAAACATAAATATAAATTAAAAACAAACAAACAAACAAAAAAAAAAACAGGCAACGCCAACCGTGATCAGATATTTTGTGACAAAGCATTGTCAAAGCATGGCGTGCTGGTGGTTGGCACACCTGCATCACTGACAGGGGAGCTCGGTTCAAATCTCGCTTGTGTGGGTTCTCCCCAGCTACTTTGCTTTGCTGCCATATTCCCAAAACATGCACTTCAGGTTCATCCGAGATATGAGTTTGAATGGTCGTTTGCCTATTTGTGCCCTGCGAGTGGTGCGGACCGCGCCTCTCGCCCCGTGTCAGTCTCCCGCCAATAGGAAACCGAGAAATGCATGGAGCAGTCAATAAAGGCTTTGAATGAATGAAAAGCTCCGGTTCGAACAATAGATCACATTGTCACATTAATAACAGCACAGGTGCAGTACACGTTGCCGTCCAAACTTCCTCTTATGTTGTTTTGTAATGTATTGGCACACCTACGTCTCACTATGTACTGTATATAGTATATACAGCATGAGCCTTCGTTAATTGCTGGGTAAGACATCCCGGTGCTTGCGCAGAAAGCAAATACACGTGGTACCTCTGTGGAAGAGTAGCAAATTGACTCGTGATTTCAGATTTACACCCAAGTGAGCATCCATTTTCTTTGTTTTGTTTGCTTAAGCACCAAAGGCAGCTATTTGTTTCCTTTCCCCTTCATGAAGAACGAATAAGTGAAGGTGAGCATTTATAATTGTGGACAATTTGGTGCCGATTCAAACTGGGACGGTTCAGTCAACTGTAGCAGCGGAGAACTGCAACGCGTGATCTCCGAAGGCGTCTCCGTGCAGCTTTTTCATCTTGTTCAATGGATGATGGAATGGAATTTGAGTCAACATCCATCCATCCATCCATTTTCTGATCCGCTTTATCCTCACAAGGCTCGCGGCGCATGCTGGAGCCTATCCCAGCTGTCTTCGGGCAGTAGGCGGAGGACACTCCAGCCAATCGCGGCGTCAATATTTGTTTTGATTGATTGTATTATCTAGCTCATTGTGCCCCATTCGAAACGTCAAAACCTGATATGTCGGGACCGCCGTGATGCAAGGACCCCCTGTGCAGTGTAACGATGGTAGAAAGCAGCAATTTTCCGGACACGGTGCGGTCAAACGTACTGTTCCAGAAGCTGGTCGTATCGCGACTGAGTATCCTTCTCGGCAGCAAACGCCCGCTCCTTCTCCAGCACGGCGTTGTCTCTGGCCTCGCGCAGGTTTCTACCCAACGAAGACCAGTTACGACTCTTGGAGCACGGGGAGTGAACCAATGACGCTTGAGGATGCCGCACCTGTTCTCCCTCTCGTACATCTCCCTGGATGTTCTCTGCAGGTTATCGATTTCCTGACCGGTCTTCAGTCGGATGTTCTCCAGCTCATCTCTCAGCTTCCGCTCATACTCGGACTTGTGGTGATCGCTGCAACGGAAAGTAAAAAGAAGGCCATGACATGAAGTGTTTGTGCGGCTACTTGAGGCTGAAAAGCAGCAGATGCTCAACCTGGATGTGACATATTTCTCATAGGCATCTTCTCGGGCCTTCTTGGTGTCCTCCAGTTGCACCTGGAGCAGGTACACCAGCAGTTAGACGTGGCTCGGCGATTGATTACGTAAGGCGCCGACATGGTCCGAGACGGTAAAAACCTGCAGGCGCTCCAGGCGGTCTTCCTCGTGTGCGCAGCGAATGCTCAGCTCCATGTTCTGCCTGTGCAGGTACTCCTTGTCCTTCTGCAGCAGCGTCACTGACTGCTGCAACGTCGCCATCTGTAGGGCAAAAACAACAACGCAGGGAGGCGAGAGTCAACTACAGCAGGGGCTCACAAACTTTTTGGGGATACCTCACAGGAGAGAAACTGTTCCAAGGGCCCTTCATAATCTGAATGCCAATTCAACGTAACTATCTGTATGCTTAAGTGTCGTAGGAATTAAAAAATTGCCTGCTTTCAAGGAGAAACCCCCCTGAAATACATTTACATTTGTTAGAGAAAAAAGTGGTGCATTTGGTTAAACTACATTAAGTATAAAACAAGTCCTTTGGCCTGGTTTATCCTCGAACATCTGGATTTTGGCCTGTTTTATGACAGCTTCTCCTCTTTCCTCCCCCCTCCTCTCCTGATTCGTAAGAGCTTTACAGTCAAGATTTTGCATCGACCAACCAAGACAACCAAACAGGAGGTGCAAGATTGGGTTGGTGTTCGGCTTAGGGCGACGCACCTCTTTGCTGAGTGTCTCTCGCTCCCTGCCGAGGGCCGCGTGAGTCAAGTTCAGGGTCTCGAATCTTCTCTTCACGTCCTTCAGTTCCACCTCCAAGATGTCACGCTCGCTAACATACGCAATGATGATAAAGCAGGGGGGTCAAATTCATTTTTTGTCGCGGGGCCACTTCAGAGTTACGTCTTCCCTCGGCGGGCCGATGGCTCAGGCACATTTTCAGAAATAGATAGCAAGCAACTTGGTTGTTTCACTTGCTACTTGATGGACAGGCACTCAAGAGACCCCCACGATTTGCACACAAGCAATTTCAAAGCTGTCAGTCACCGTTTGATGTTGGGGTAGTTTTCGCGCCGGTAGTCCCCATCTTGGATGTGCTGTTTGGTGTCAGCCAGCTCCAACGTCAGTCGCTGGCTCCTTAGCTCCAGCTCCGTGCGGAGACGGCGTTCCTCCTCGTAGCTCTGAGCGCACGCAGAATACATATCAGAGGATAAAAATATCTCATCCGGAAACGTCAACAAGTTGTGATCAGCAGTCTGATTGAAAGGGGACATCGTATCATTTTAATTTGATATTTAAAGACCATGAAGACGTTATCGGTGCTTAAACAGCAGGGAGAAGAAACGCTTAGCATTCTGTTGTTTTCACACACACACATTTAAGAAACCAAACCTTTTGAATTCGCATTCATCGAATTATGCGACTCACTTCAGGGGGAATTTGTTTGCTGTATTTTAGCTCATGTGTTCACATGCCCATTATATCGCGGATGGTTTTATGGTTTTTACAGTATACGAGCAAGTCTGAATTTAGAAATGCGAGCTTTCAGTGTAGTACAACATTGTGCCGCAACATGCTGGGCAGCACTGAGTTCTACAGGAAGACATGCAGTGTAATTTTCAGCAAGAAGAGGCAGAGAAGGTCCCCACTAAGCTTCAATAATCGTCATTGTCACTTAATGAAGATGGCGCCCGAGTAGGCAGCCTTCGGCAAGTGCTCTTCAACAGCCTTGCTTTTTTGTTCTTTTTGTCTTTTGTTTTGTCGCATGTTGTTTGTTGTGTATTAAAGCAGCATTTGTTTGAAGGTTTATAGTTACTGTAACATGCATGCTGATTTCTGTTAGCCCATCTATGGCATTTCAAATACAAGCTAGCTAGCTATATAGCCATCCATCCATATCACTGTGCAGTACCTCCATCAGAGCCTTCATTTGCGTCCGCTGCGTCTCCAGGTCTTCGCTCAAAGTGTCTTTCTTCACACTCAGCTCAGCCACCTGAGCCCGTAACGGAGTCAGTGCTTCATAAAAGCGCACCTGCAAACAGCATGAAAGTGGTCAACGACACGTCGGAAATGTCGATAAAAGGAATACAAAGCAACTCACAGCAACAAATTCCTGAATGGACACGGTCTCTTCGGGGAGGTCGCGAAGCTCCAGGTAGCGCTCGTGCGACATGTCCAAGTCCCGGAGAGAGCGGCGCAGCTCTCCGGCCTTCTCTCGCATCTGCAGGTTGGCCTCCTCCAGCTGCTGCTGCCGCAGCAGGATTTCGTCCATTTCCTTCTTGCGCAGAGCCTGCTGCTTTCTGAAGACACACACGTTTCATATTCAATACGATGATAGCATAGCGCTGTGTTCCGGGTGTACAGACGCCCACCTGTTGTCCTCCTGAGCGAGCTTCAGCTCACTGTCCAGCCTCAGCGCCAACACTTGTTTCTGATGGAGAGCGTCATTCAGTCTCTCGTCCAGCTCCTCCACCTAGCGGACAGCAACAGAGCACTACTCAAACCCACGAAGAATCTCAAGAATAAACAACTTGATTATTGTAAGATTATGATTCTAATTTAAAATAAATGAACGTTATTCAGAGCCGTCCATAACTTTGCGCACAACTGGTTAAGATGTAGGGGCCACGGTGATCGACTGCTTAGCATGTCAGCCTCACAGTGCAGAGGTACAGGGTTCGATTCCGGCTCTGGCCTTCTTGTATGGAGTTTGCATGTTCTCCCCGTACCTGTGTGGCTTTTCTCTGGGTACTGCGGTTTCCTCCCACATTCCAAAAACACGCATGGCAGGTTGATGTAACACAATGGAAAGCTTGAGTTACCTTGGACATGTAGTCGGCCTTCATGTTATCTATGGCGAGGTTTTTCTGGGAAAGCTCGATTTTCAGCAGCTGGACGTTCTGAAGCAGCTCCTTCCTCTCGATCAGCTGTCGGATGAGCTTCTGCGACCCCGGCCGCACCTCGTCCGACGAGGAGACATCCTCGGCGGTGGGCACGGTGGTCTCCAGGCTGACATCCTCCGACTCCAGGTCCAGAGAGCTGGAGACGTTGGCAGCCCTCGACTTTGGCTTCTTTGGGGGCATGTTCTTTTTCCACCCCGACTGGCTAGCTAATGCTAAAAAGCTAAGCGTCAATATGTCCAGAGCTAGGTTGTGGAACGACAAAGTTAACTGGCCGAAACGAGCTCGAGTGGCGCGCCATGTTAATTGGATTTACATACCTTCTTTCAAATATTATGTAAGCACCAAACGAGACGCAATAAAGAGGAAAGCTGTCAGAAACACACTTTGTTATTTTCAAAGTCCCGCTTCGTCCCACAAAAGTCCCGGGGCACATCTTATTTGCCGGTATCTATATCCTCGTTATTAGTAAACTCCCGTTGAAACAGAGGAAGTACGACCGAGGCTAATAAGTTCATTATACACTGAGATGAAACGTACCCTTACGTTGACTTTATACTTGAAGTGCCCCCTGTTGTAATATACGCGCAGTACAACTCTTTTTGTCTATCCGTTTGGAAAGCCGAGCGTTTACTCATTAGAAATATGCAATTAGAGGTCGTACTATTAGGCCAAATGCTGTGCTACTATTAGTTAATAGTAACACAGCGTCGTTCTGCTAACTTGTGCGTTCTAGCGCTTCACAACAAATACACTACTATCTCCAATCGACGTAGGCGCTGTGTGATTCGATACTACCTGCTACCAGCCGTGTTTGCGCTTCGTCGGCTTTCTTGAGATGGCCGACCAAAACTATCTCCTTAGTACTTTGTTCTCATCCACCGTGTAATATGTTGGTTTGTTATGCATACTAAATTCAACTGTCATATGTTACAGTTTATACGCGAACGTCATCAAAACAGATCAAAGTCAACGTGAATACCGTTCGTTACGTGTGTAAAGAACGCTTCTTGTCAAGGCCTGTGGTTTGTTTTAGTCGGCCCACAGAACGGCGAAACGCATCCTCACATGGGACGTTCAGTTTTTACTTTGAATCAAATGATAGCCGAAACGCCCAAGTTTTACTCTTTTTAAATACCCACGTCGTCATCATGTTGAAATCTAAAACCTTCGTTAAGAAGACTCGGGGCGGCCGGGTGATGAAAATAGTGCGCGAGCATTATCTGCGAGACGACATTTGGTGCGGAAGCGAGGCGTGCGACCAGTGCCGCCAGGAGTCCACTGTGCTGCAGAGAGAAGCATGCATCGAGAGCAACTTGTGCTCGTTTTCGCATTACCTCGTCCCCGACACCAATGTAGTGTTGCATCAGGTAAGAGAGCGGCAAAGACAGCAAAACATTCTGGTGTTGTATCAGGCTGTCAATCGAGCTTGCAAACCAAACAAGGCAGAATTTGTAAGCATTACCATTGTTTCGCTCTGCTTCTGTGATGATATGCTGCAAAATTAAGTCTAATTTGTAGTTAAACCTGAATTGCCAAGTGTATGATATACAATCCTGTGCCCCCTCTCCCCTTCTCGAACTTTATTTCACCAAGTGGGCTTCCACCTAAAAAACAAACAAAACAAAAACACTAAGAAAAGTAGAGTGCACTGAATATGAATTTCTCTTAAAAGTTCAACGAAAAAACTTATCGAGATGTGTTTTCAAAGAAACTATTTTAAAAACTGCAATGCAAATGTACTTTAAACCCCCCTCCCCATGTTAAATACAACTAAATTGAGGTTAGCCAGTAAAAACTGTACTCCCCATTTGACTAAAGAAAAGCATTTGAAACAAAAGATAATTAAACTAATTGTATATTTAAACACCAAACAATTCAACAGAACCGTATTATTTCGTCTCACAGAAGTCTACTTGTTCAATGCTGTCTCGCAATGCCAAACTCCGTAGACAGGCTAACAGAAATTAGCACAGATATAAGATAAGATAAGATAAGAAAACCTTTATTAGTCTCGCAATGGAGAAATTCCCAATTCACAGCAGCAAAGTTACGAAAGGAAGAAGTAGAACAACAAAATATAGGAGCTGCTGGAAAGGCAGCCACTCTCGCGGCTCATATTACGCTCATAATGAATTTTCCAACAACCGCACATTATTTTGGTATCTCACAGATCGATGTTTTGGAGCACCCTGTGATTTGCAACGTGGTGATCCTCCAGACCGTTCTGCAGGAAGTACGCCACCGCAGCGCGCCGGTCTACAAACGTCTCAAGGATCTCATCCACGAGGAGGAAAGACACTTCTACACATTTACCAACGAGCACCACAGGTAGCAAAGTGCATCACCACATCTCTCTTTTGGCTTCTCCTTAGGACAGGATTATTAGTTTCCTTTTATTCCTACAGTGAGACATTCATCGAACGCGAACCGGGGGAGAGCGCCAATGACCGCAATGACCGAGCTATCCGTGTGGCGGCCAAGTGGTATAGCGAGCACCTGGCAAAGCCCGATGACCCCAAGCTGGTGCTACTAACGAATGATATCGCTAATAAGCAGAAGGCACAAGAGAGCGGTCTGTTGGTGTACAAATGTAAGCTTTTTTGTCGAGCCTTTTAGAATTGCCAGATTGCGGTGATAATCGCATACCAATGCGTCCTTTGTTCTCACGCCAGTCGAGGAGTACGTGAAGGGCCTGATCGCAAATCCCGAACTCGTGGATCGCCTCGCCTTGTCAAATGATGACAAGGTAAGCAAATGAGTTCCTCATGGATTTCTCAGGAGTTTTCATGGTGGTTGTTGCAGCCTAAAATCACAACAGATGTTGCGGCATTCTTGCGAACGTTACATGGCCAAACTCTGAAAGCAGGTGAGCTGTGATTGGCCGTTACCTGAACCCTGAGGTGCCCGTACTACACTTTGATAATCACTGCTTAGAGAAGGAATGACTTATTTTTATACGAGTGGCAAACATGCCTCTGTCACTTTTATTTCTCGGTAGTAAAGCGTTTCGCAGCGAATGATTAAAATTGCAAAGTCGCGCATAATTCTTAGGAATGAGTTCAAACAGCTTGAATTGTGGCAATTGCGACATTGCAAATGGCCTCTTTCCCGACCTCAGAACGACATCGCCAGCAGTAGGGTGTTATTTCCCGAGCATCTCCCGCTGTCCAGGATCCAGGCTGGCATCAAAAGCGGCTCCTTCCTCCAGGGGACCTTCAAGGCCAGCAGGGACAACTATCTGGAGGCCAAAGTTTTTATTCAAAAAGATGAGGAAGACGGCACAGAGGTATGTCGCCCAAGCGCTTTTACATATCCATAGCAACATGTGCACAGCATCTTACCTTTAAGTATATTTCTGTGTTACGCTCACTTTTTCACAACTCTCCAGGTTCTGATCCAGGGCCTTCAGCACCTCAACAGAGCCGTGCACCAAGATGTGGTCGCCGTGCAGTTGTTGCCGCGCAGTCAATGGGTGGCACCGTCTTCCATCATGCTGCAGGATGTGGGCTCGGCCAAAGACGACACCGCTACCGAAGAAGAGGAGCAGGAGCAGGAGGAGGATGCTGTAAGTTGCTGTTGGGCGCAGTCCGGTTATGAGTCTACTTCTCTGCTTGATGACGGTCTCTCTGTTCGTGAGCAGCTGAGAAGTTGCGCAGGGGATGTCGACAGGAAGCCGACAGGCAAGATAGTGGGGATCATCAAGAGGAACTGGAGGCCCTTCTGTGGCATGCTCAATATCTCTCAAATCAAAGAGGTAATGTCAGACTACGGCGGGGCAATATCGCCTTCAAATATATATTTTTCTTCTCCCAAAAAGCAGCTACCCAACAATTATGAAATGGACCCAACAGCTGTTGCCTTCTGTAGGCATAAAAAGCAGGACTGAAGAGGAGTTGACATTCAGTCATCTTCAGCAAAAACTGGGCTGGTCTTGAAATACGTCCTGTTTTTTGCTCTTCATTCAAGCCCGTTGTGCTGCCATCTAGTAACAGACTGTGGAATTACACCAAAAGTAAACGGGATAGTGGTTTCTTGTCGCTAAGGGAAATATGTCGAAGTAAGGGGAGGAGCTTCTATTAGCCATGTCTAATAGATCGGTAGTGCTCTGTCAAAATAGCTTCAAAGCTTACTCCTTTGGCCACGATGTGTATGGTAGCGTTAAGCACAGTGGATTCTGTGAAAATCTGTGATAGAGACCATACGAAGTGGGTTCTTCTTTTTCCTTTTCCTTTAGTCGACACGCCACCTTTTCACGCCGGCCGACCGCTGCATTCCACGCATCCGCATCGAAACCCGCCAAGCGTCCACATTAGCAGGCCAGAGGATCATGGTGGCCATCGACGGCTGGCCCAAAGACTCCAGATATCCAAATGTGCGTCGGTGCCATCGCCGTTGACCTTATTTAAGTCCTGGATGTGATCTGGATGGACAATTACAATTGACGTTTCCTTTTCATTAGGGTCACTTTGTCCGTACTTTGGGCGCGGCGGGGGAAAAGGAGACGGAAGAAGAAGTCCTGCTGCTGGAGCACGACGTTCCCCATCAGGCCTTCTCCCAGGCCGTGCTTAGTTTTCTTCCCAAAACGCCATGGAGCATCAAACCAGAGGTAAATGACATCTTTCCAATCTTTGTTCCTGTAAATAAATTACGATATATATATATATATATATATATGTTGTGTCTCGATCCTTTTGCTTACGTGTGCCTGCAGGACATCGTGGGCAGGGAGGACCTGAGGCATCTGACAGTGTGCAGCGTGGATCCTCCCGGATGCACAGACATCGACGACGCGCTCCACTGTAGAGAGCTGGCCAACGGCAACTTTGAGGTAGAGGTCTCGTACGCACGCTCCCACGTATTTGTCACGCGCCCCGTCTGCGATCTCAGGTGTGTGTTTTTGCTCCAGGTGGGAGTCCACATCGCCGATGTCACTCACTTCATCAGACCCGGGAACGCTCTGGACAAAGAGGCCGCCAACCGAGGCACGACGGTTTACCTCTGTGGGAAAGTGAGGACAATCCCAAGTGCTGACTGACCAAAGCACGCGTGCGCAAATTCCGTCAGTCGTCATGCCTTAGCGGAGCAATTTACATGCGTGTGTTGCGTCCCACAGAGGATCGACATGGTTCCCGAGCTGCTCAGCTCCAATCTGTGTTCGCTCCGCTCCAACGTGGACAGGTTTGGCTTTCCACGCCGCCGTCTCTCCAATTATTTCCGACCGACTGACTTGTGTATGTTTTTGTTTTGTTTTTTCCCCAAGGCTGTCTTTCTCGTCAATCTGGGAAATGAATCAAAAGGCTGAAGTTGTGAAAACGCGCTTCACGAAAAGTGTCATCAACTCCAAGGTATGTCATGAAGTAAACATGCAAATGAGCACGGCCTCGTACGGACCTCTTTTGATTTTTTTCTGGTGCAAATGGATGGAATAGTCCATTGAGTCTAGTGGTCTGTAAGCCACCCCGACCGACTAAATAGAAAAATCTGAACTTTTTTCGCACTGTCAGACAACTGAGAGAAAAGCAAAACGGCTCATCAAAAACTTCATGAACGGTCAACGTGATTTTGGCTAGCTAAATCGAAACTAAGACTCAATGACAACCTGACACTCATGCGATCAGGAATATCCATAAATAAGCCTTCACTTGGGGTTTGAAAACTAAACTAAACTAAAATTTCCCGTCTTGTCCGAATTTTATGGTACTTGATCGTAACTCCGTCTCCTGATTCAATTTCAGGCGTCTCTGACGTATGCCGAGGCCCAGATGAGGATCGACGATACAGGCAAGAATGACGACATCACCGAAAGCCTGCGCGGCCTCAACAAGCTCGCCAAGATCCTGAAGAAGCGCAGGATCGAGAAAGGGTGAGGTCTGCCGAAAAAGCGGGATGTTTTGTACTCGGTTAATGACAAAAATGTCATTCATCATCTCCATCAGGGCGCTGACGTTGTCCTCCCTGGAGGTTCGCTTTCACATGGACAGCGAAACCCACGACCCCATTGAGCTCCAGACCAAAGAGCTCATGTAAGTCCTTCCAAAAACCGCAGGGGAGCCATGGTGGCTTTCTGCCCTTCACCGAGCGGGTTAGTCAGCCACAAATGCAAAACGAATACACTCGCAAGGAAGAGGGGATAACTGATTGGGAAAGCAAGTCAATGGAATTGATTGTCATACTCACTGAACTGGAATTTCTTTGTCACATCAGGGAGACTAACTCCATGGTGGAGGAGTTCATGTTGCTGGCCAACATTTCAGTCGCCCAGAAGATCTACGACGAGTTTGCCGAGTGCGCCCTGTTGAGGAAACATCCGGCACCACCGCCTTCCAACTACGACATTCTCCTGAAGGCAGCAAAGTCCAAGGTGGGTCAAGAACTTGTTCATGGGCTGCACAACATTAACAACCAATAAAATGAAGACACAGATAACGACAGGGTGTCTCATCATTGGTTGCGAAAATGTAAATGCATAAAAAATAGTTTATTTCTTTTTTTTTTTACCCCGGGAATGTTTTTGACCACACACACGTCAGAAAAAAAGTGTAATAGAAAAGCTGAACTTTATTTGGTTTAAAATCAGTTGCACTTTATTTCTTACGGGTAGAATTATGGCAAAAACTGAAAAGAAATCGATCGAACAGATGGCGTGCAATTTGGAGGGTCGACTTTTTTTTTTGTTTTGGTGATTTAGGATGTGCTGCTCCGTACGGATTCGGCCAAGGCGCTGGCCGACTCGCTGGAAGCAGCCAACGTGGACGGCTTTGCGTATTTCAACACGTTGCTGCGCATCCTGGCCACTCGCTGCATGATGCAGGCCGTCTATTTCTGCTCGGGCATGGACAGCGACTTCCACCACTACGGTCTCGCCTCGCCCATTTACACACACTTCACGTCGCCCATTCGAAGGTATAACGCAATTGAATTGAAAACAAAGGAAAAAAAATCCATTGCCAAAAATGTCCCCCCCCCCCCTCTGCTCAACCCCCCCCCCCCCCCAAAAAAAACAATTTTGCCACCTGGATGTCAACAAAAAAAAAACAAGTGCTGTATTCCAACCTCTTCCCGACTGAATGTCGGTGCGCAGGTACGCCGACATCATCGTGCACCGCCTTCTGGCCGTGGCCATTGGAGCGGACAGCACCTACCCGGAATTGACGGACAAACACAAACAATCGGCGCTGTGCAACAACCTCAACTACAGACACAAAATGTCCCAGTACGCTCAGAGGGCATCTGTGGCCTTCCATACACAGGTAAGCATCAATGGAGACGCGCTCAGTTCGTCCCTGTGCAAATGAGGTCCGGTTTGGGTTAAAATAAGAATCCCCCAAGAGTCGTGCACGTTTAAATACAAGTACATTAAAATAAATAAAAATGTTGTGCAGTCACATGTCCTGCATAGTACTTATAGCAGCCTGCTTTGTTCCCTTGCTAGTTGTTCTTTAAGAGCCGAGGCGTCCTGAGCGAGGAAGGATTCGTCCTATTCGTGAGGAAGAACGCCATCATCGTCCTCATTCCCAAGTTCGGCCTGGAGGGGACGGTCTTCTTCGACGGCAAGGACAAGAGCGGCCTGAACCTCGTATTTGATGAGGAGGTAATAAAGGCGCAACGCGTGTTACGAGGGTCTGCCGTTTAACCGCCACCGCGCTCTGTGTTCAGTATCCGTCTCTGACTGTGGAGCGGCACACCTTCCGTATATTTGACCGGGTGAAGGTCACCGTCACCCTGGACGACTCCAACATTCAGCACCAGAAGATACGCATGGCCTTGACCGAGCCTGTGGTAAGAGTTGCGCAAATACAGACGCCATCTTCCGCAAGTGACATTCTCTCCCTTCTCCCTTCAGATCCCGGGTGTAAGTGTTTTGGCCACGGCCGGTGAAACGCAAAACAAGAAGCCCAGGCTGCATAGTTAATCGCCATGTTGCATCAAGAACCGGACTCGACAATTTAATAAAATTGTATCATACAAACGTTTTATTTTATTTTTTTTACATTTCAAAGGAGCTTCATATTTTTATTTAGTTTTTAGAGTGAAAATTATGAATTAAGAATACGTCCTATGCCACTATTGTAAGTCATTTTAACACACCGACCCGGTACTGTAAATACCATTCGATAGAGCAGAACCCTATGCAGCGCCTTTCAAGTGACACAAGGATGCTGAATAACTCATAAGGGTCCAGAAAAATGCCATCATGGATTTCAGTCGGCGGCATTTAAAATTTCTGCTGCATCATGTACGTGGCCTCGAGTTTCTCTTATTTGTGAATGAAAAACGGATGTGCATTTTCAGTCCATTGCTCACACTGCGTCACAGAAAGAGGTGCGAACCACCAACATACGTACAAAGTAAGATTGTCATGTTGACATTCGTTAAAGTGACAAGTATTACTCAGCCTTGATTCTTGTGACTTAAATCATGAAACACATCAGAAATAATACATTGAAGCGCAAACACATCAGTCATTCTGTTAAGTTCAGTATTCATGCATGCCACCTGATGAACCTTACTGGAGAGTTAAAAAAAAAATCGATGTAAAAGTCACGGTCATAGGTTTCCTTAAAAAATACAGCACATTTGATATTGCCTGCATGATTATGGCAGCACCTCAGAAAACTGCGGCCAGCTACTTTTCCTCAGATTTGCCAGCACCGCTGTGTGATAACTCGCTGTACAACCTCATTTAATGCCTCCAATAACATTTGTGGAGAACTAAAGTACTGTTAAAAAAAAAAAAAAAAAACCCTGCAAGAAGTGGGTGTCCCTCTTGATGCGTGCGTGAAACAGTTCAGTGATGAGGATACCACACCTTGAAAAGGACAAAAAGTTAAGAATTTTAATTTCCTACAATGACAGTTGATTGCAGGGAGTGAATTACAGGCCCACCTGCAAGAAATCAAAAAGCTGATACATCAGAGCATATATAAGAATGTGCTTTTTTTTTTTCAACCCAACCCGCAGGCTTTAAACACATTTAAACCTTTTAAAAGACTTTGTTCTCCAAGTAAGTGGCAAAGCGTGACTGCTTCAACTTATGTCACTCCCGGGTGAAGTTTCCAAAAAAAAAAAACGGAAACTTTGAACATTTACACACCAAAACGTTTACGCAACTTCATGTGAAACGCTACCGACACGGTAATGAAAATTTGTGTCAATGTTACGGTAATTATGAACCTTCAAACAATTGCTGCTTTAACAAACGGTATATGACAATACTCCCAGGTGCGTATTCTGTCTGCTCTGATCTTACAGTAGTTGAGGACCTTCTCTGCCTCTTGTTCTAATTATGCTGCATCTCATCCAGAAAACCTCAATGAGGGCTGGCACATTACGCCACAACGAGACACGACACCCAAAGTGCTCAACTCAAAATTCCAACTTGCAGGTGTAGCAAAATGTAAAAATCCACAAAAATGATTTTGCCAAACGATTTGGCGAGTGTATTCGTGTAGCATGCAGAGTATGTTCAGTAGAGTGTGTCAGAGCAGTTCTGGTGATACCGGTACCTTGACTTTAGAGGTTTTGGTGAGGTGGGAGGTCTCTTCGGCGAGGTTGGCGCTGAAGGACTCTTTGCCGTGATAGTCCGAGGCGAGGCCGTCGATCAGACTGCCGGCCGTCGTCGAGGTCGTTTGGTAGCCGCTGTCCACCTACACGAGGCCAAGCACGCAAATGTCTGGTTGTTAGACTGACGGAACATTTTCATTTCCTTCATTTTTTTAATAGCCAAAGGCACTGGTGAGCTGGAGCCTATGTTATCTGAAGAGATGAAAAAGTCTTCACGCCCCCGTGAATGTCATTTGCGCTCACGTTCAAATGTCAGGTTTTAGGAATATTTATTTGAAGAAAAAAAAAAAACGTGAAATTGAATTTCGACAACAAAACTGTAGTTGAGTAAATAAAAAAAACACAAACCTGCATACTGGAATCATAGCGTATACTGCTGCGCTCCGTCAAAAGAGAGAGACACATTTGGGAGTTTTCCGTGGCCGACACGTTGCCCATCCGAGAGCTGGTCAGCCGTCCAGAGAGACCCCCGTTTCCCCCCTCCTCATCCTCTTCTTCCAGTTTCTCCTCCATCCTGAACTCCTGCTCGTTCTCCATCTTCACAGTGTCACTGAATCCCAAGTTCTCCACATCGGGAGCACTATTGCCCCGAGCCAGAGGGGAGGATAAATCAGAATCCATCGAGAGTTCGGCCGGTGGGTCCTCGGCCTCCTGGGCGTCTGGTAGTTTGGGATTGAGGACGGGGGCAATTCGGGGCGGGGTGGTGCAGCAACGGAATCGAGGCCTGGGATTCGCTCGGGGATGGCGCTGGTGTGGAGAACAGCTCCGGATGGGAGAGCAGCCCTCCACGTCCGGACTCATGGCAAAGGAGGGGACGTTCACATCCAGGGGGATGCTGTGGGGAGTCAAACTACAAGGTCGCTTCCACTCGGCTGAAGAGGATCACAAAAATAAGAAACCCCCCCCCCAAAAACATCACACATGAGTTTTAGAGCAGGGTGGGAGAGCTTTTGTGCTTCAGGGCCAAATTTGATTCTCTTTTTATTAGTTGTAAAATATTTCCATTCACTATTTTTAGCCGTCGTGTTGCTTTAGTTTCCTCTCCCAAAAGCGCAATAGAAAATGAAGGGACAGTTCTTGGATAAAATCCACTCTCATACCTGGGCCTGTGGGTGTGCGCTGGGTATGTGCGACGATGGGTGAAACAATGGGCGAGGCCGCGTCCGCAGGGCATGACCTATCAGGGAAGAGCGGGCTGGCGCTGCTGCAGTCCCGGAAGCAGCCAGTCTGGATGGGACTGGATGAGAACTGACTCTGTCAAGCAGCGTCGAAAAAGAAATGAATGTTTAACTTGGTTCTTTGATGTACGAGTTTCATTTGTTCCGTCATCAAGCCAATTCACTCGTATATAATAATAATAATAATAATAGATTTTATTTATAAGCGCCTTTCAAGACACCCAAGGACACTTTACAATAACAAAAAACACAAAACAATACGGGTTGAGCAGCGGCAGCCAAAACGCGCCAGCGTTCACTCAACCCAAAAGTCAGAAACAAGGGAGGGACAGGGGGAGAAAAAAAAACCACGCTCGAACTACCCTCATTTGAGGATAATTTGAGTGAGGCAAAAAACTCCTGCACAAGCATATGACAGTTACAACAGGTCACAAGACATAAACAATGAAGACGGTGAAACAAGGGAATGTATGAGGGAGGGGGTGATGGTGGGGGACTAAGACATGTTATACAACAGTCTCCCTTTTTTGAGCGCGAGACAGTAAGAACAGGAATACTTTCAAGCAGGGGTCTGCA
Organism: Hippocampus guttulatus; assembly: GCF_054856545.1. Classification (NCBI taxonomy): domain Eukaryota; kingdom Metazoa; phylum Chordata; class Actinopteri; order Syngnathiformes; family Syngnathidae; genus Hippocampus; species Hippocampus guttulatus. The sequence continues at coordinate 1,891,356 of NC_141270.1, forward strand.
ACAGGTAGCCTCCGAAGAGCACATGTATAACCTCAAAGGCTATTCTTAAAAAGAGTGGTCATTTAAAAATGTGAACATTTTTAAAATCTTTTAAAAAATCTTTAAAAAAATCTCTTTTAAAATCTCTCTTTACACTCACATTTGACAAATTTAAAAAAAATATATATAAAATGGACCAAGCGCGGGCTTGTAACTCGAGGTACCATTTTTATATGTGGGTTTTTTTCCCCCCTACTCACCGTAGAGGGCGTTGAAGCAGACACACCGCAGGATACAGGGGATGAAAACATGGCAGCTTGACTCACAAAATCTTCTTCCTGGGTCAACGGCCTCACTTCCCGAGAATGCCCTCTGTCTGGGCTCGGTGGACTGGAGCTGTCGGAGCCGCTGCAGCTGCTCTGGCCATCCAGGAAAAGTTTACGCCTCAAGGAGGACTGGCTCAGGCTCTCCTGAGAGCCATCGCTCGCCGCTTCCTCGGTGCGGTAATATTCCCCTAGGAGATGAACACCGTGACATCACGGCGCAATCACCCGCCGCCCGGACTTCAGCTATTATCGGCTTACCGAGAAGTCTCTCCAAATCAAAGGCCACCGGTAACGAGAGAATTGTCTGAGAGGCAACTGCAACACAAACTTAAAAGTTAATTAACGGCGAGGGGAAAAGACAAGCTCCGACCTTCATGAAAAAGTACTGACCTGATTTTTTTTCTGACTCCTCCTCCAGCATCGGAGACAGAGACCCTGAGGATGCACAACAATATGATATGAAGAAAACTAAACTTTTGAATGCAGATAATGTCAAAAAAGATATTGGGAGAGGAAGCATACCGGTCTTAGATGCGTGAGGTATTCTCCGGGGGTCTGACGTAGACCATGGCGAAGGCACAATTGGTCCTTTGGTAAAAAACTGGATCGGTATACAGACAAGAAATTGATATGATATGTGGCATGACAACAGTGATGCAAAAATGTATCAATTGTCTAGTCTTGCATCGTAACATACCTGCTCGATAGCATTCTGACGTTTTTCTTCAATGTCAGAGTCCATCCTTCAAATTCCAAAAAGAAAAAGATACTTTTAAGCCAACTTGCTACCCTTCCTGAAGGCATTTCATGCACTTTGATTGCAGCACTTCAATAAAATACCTTGTTTGGCTGAGGTAAAATGACTGTCGCTGAATCTCCTCTGGATCGATGTGCACTGGAAGCAGACTGGCCATATCCTCGATTGACCAATTGAACCCGGAGGGAGCCTGTGCAAAAGTGACAATTTCAGACACAGCATAGACAATAAGACAGAACATTAAATGCGGACAGGATGAATAGACGCAACTCACAGCTTGGGATAACTTGAAAACAGACGGACTGGGAACCAGGGGCTCGCGGAGGTGGTGGTAGTCATTGGGACTTTCAAATGGATTTCTTATTGAGGTTCTCCCTGGTGTTTCTGGAGTGACATGTGGCTCCGGGTGGTCCCCCATCTTTGATAATAAAGATAACCAAAACAAATTGTTTACCGAGGTTAATTCTGTAATCCCACTTTGATGGTCCGAACCACTATTAATCCATGACAAATGTATCTTTACTCATCTATCGAAGCGAGTAAAGTAAGTAAAAGGGTGGACAACGAAATGTCCTTCCACAAGCACACCACTCGGGCATTAAGTCAATTTTACATTTTTTTTCAAATGACATTTTGTTTGGTGGTGTGCCGTGATATTTTCATCAGGTCAAATATCAGACTTGGATCAATAAATGTTTGAGGGAAATTTGCTAGAAGACATATTTTTCGACCTTACCTTGGTTTCCTTATTTCGTTCGAAAGTTACCTTTTGTCTAACGCGATGTTCTTTTGAGATAAAACCAAATGGTAGATTAGATATGTATATATTTTGTGATACTCACATCATCGAAGAATCAAACACTTTAATACCGCAATCACTACTGAATGGAGGAAGTGTCTTTAGGCGTTTTTGGACGCTATTTCAATTTCGTCCTCGCAACCCGGCAGCCAATAGAAACGTTCTAGGAAATCCGTAACAACCAATCAGGACTATTGGCGTCACATCCGCTTCCGGCTTCTCAACATTCACTCCATCAGGCTCAATATCTGTTGCGAGTTTATTGCTTGGTGATCTAATTTTCAAGAGACACGTTTGTTTGTAACCATCATAAAATGATCGGAAAATATTCAAATCATTTATATTCGCTTGGTTAAATTATTTATATCCTCCCGCGGGGTCTTTATAGCGCTTCGATAGCTTCCATCTAGCAAGTTGGCTAACTGTCCATTCAGAACCATGGCAAGTGCATCCAGTGCTAACCTGAATGCAGTCCGAGAGACTATGGACGGTAATAGAGACATTTCACTAACACGTTGTCTAGTCGCTTGCTTTTGCCTGGGTTATAACGTCTGTTTTTCGTGTATCTTTCCACCAGTATTACTGGAGATCTCAAGGCTGCTCAATACAGGCCTGGACATGGAGTCTCTGTCGATCTGTGTGAGATTGTGCGAGCAGGGCATCAACCCAGAAGCTCTGTCTTCGGTTATCAAGGAGCTGAGGAAAGCCTCCGAGACCCTCAAGGTACACGGGCTTGAGTCGAGCACTGTTCTGTCAATATCTTCACATTTACTTAAATTATGTGTGATTGAATGGGAACTGAAAAAAAGGCTCACTGTGGTGAACCGACATTGTCTTTATTTTGTGTTACAGGCTCCTGAAAACTGCACGAACTAAAGATGAAACGTTGCCTTTGGTGTCCTAAAAGGGACTGCTGCCGTCTCTTGTCCCTGCACCATGGAAGCTACAGCCATTATGGCCTCACTATTGTCCCTCGTGTCCTCTCCTGCCCTTGGGTGCAGATGACAGTCAATTTGAATCCCGAAAAAAATATCACTCAGCATCAGCTAGTTATGAATTGTAAGTGAAAACTTGTCATCTATAATAAATCTATTTTTAATGGTGTTTAATTTCCAACGTTCTCCAAGCGTCATTTAAAAGTTTATATGTTTGTAAACATCCATATTGTGTATGAATGTCGAAATCAAAACAATACAGTTAAAGGCCACTAGGTGGTGCCGTGACACCCTTATTCCTATCTATTTACTTCAGCTTTCAAAAAGTACAAGGACTGTACGGAAAGAGTGATATAAATGTCTATTTACAAGTCATATTTTCTGTATCACACAAGATGAAAACTACAGAGTTTTTGTTTTCATGCCGCAACATCAATAGCTCGATGCCTTTTTTTTTGTTATAAAACAAACCCGAATGGAAAGCCTTGAGTAAAAAAAATTAGACTACAGTGGAACGAGTTTGGTGCTGTCTCTATCCTATACGCGACGTGATTACAGCTCCTGTTGTGATGATGTTATTCTAGCAACTGACAATTTGGACAACAAAATGACAATTTGATAGCCGTCTGTTTTCATTGCACCGCCCTTTAGAAAAGCCAGCCTAACATGGATTGGGCTTTGTTTTTGTCGCAAAACTTTTCAGAAATGTGGAGTGGTCATCCAACAGGGGATTTCAAAACGCAGCAGAAAATATTCTCACTTCAGGGTCACTTCATTGTGTACAGTAAACCCCATTTAACCTCAGAGGGGCCATTTGAACCTTTATGAGGTACTCAGAGGGAACATACTAAACCGTATGAAAAAGAAGCATCCCTATATGTATTATGAGCATTTTAATGAATTTTTATGACAGTTCCTCTCTCTCTCCCTCTCTCTGAGGCTGATGCAGCCTCCCCACTGGTGCACGCCGGGGAGAATCAATACAAGAGCTGTACCGTAAAGTATCAGTTACACATACTGCCCATCTGGCTGAATTTGAGCATTTCCCCCCTTCGATGTTCATGTTCACGTTCTGCATGTCTTTCAGGGCTGCACATTCCCCATACAAACGCCACTGATCTACAAGTGGAAAAGAAAAAAACCTTTCACATAAAATGTACTGTATGTATTTTTTTTATGGCCATGTTGCATGTCCTATTTGAAATGCCATCCATATTGTACATACCAGAAACCGATTATCCAGATGTATGTTGAAGGGGATCAACCTTACAACTTGTATGCAAGCGCACCGTGCATTGTTTTCTTTTCTCCACTGTCTGCAAAACAGCTCTCTTCATCTTCCAGGGGGAAAAAAAATGCTGAAAGCACACAACTTTCCTCCACAGGCCAACGTGCAGGCTTGAAGCAAAGCTCTCATCTTCGAGGGCTTGTATTAGGGCCTCATTGTGTAGGTGGGGGTCCACTTCCATGCGAGCAACTTTATTTGCTACTGCTGCTTTAAGATGTCTACAAATAAGGGGTCCCCCCCCCAACCCCCCTCTACTCTTCCCACCCTTAAGCCTTCTGACAATAACAGCCCTCAGAGGAAGTCAGCGTGTGAGCGCATGGGTGTCGGCGTAAGCATTTTCGGCTTTGACTGACAGGCCGGCAGTTCAAACCCTCGTGCTCCTTTTTTTTTTTTTTTTGATCTGCTAACACACTTTTCTCCGTGTTCCACATAAAGAAGAATCATGTCGGACTCGTATGAAGTGCAGGGGGTTGAAGTCTTCACACTCAAGTTGAAGTATCGATACTTAAAAGTACTGATTCGGTTCTTTAAGTTCAAGTAAAGAAGTACAATCTGAAATGTACTAAAGTATAGTAAATGAGTCAATTATTTACAATACTCCTTTTGAGGAAAAAAAACCCTTGCTAAAAAAAAATCTGCACTTGCGTTTTTCAGATTAGAGAGAGTTTTGGAATGCCAGAAACTGGCGTTTTGTGTCCTGCCAGTGGCACAAAACGGCTTCGCCTCAGATCATTCTCAGAGCCGACTGCAAGCCGTGCAGGGGGAATATGTCACTTCTCCAAATCTGTCCCGTCATGTTTGTTCACGTGGCCTGGTTCACGTTACTCCACGTCACGGCTGCCCAAGGTATCACTCAAGTGATCAAAATCTCAATCGCCGATGACTTTACCTCTTTAACCTTTATTTACTTCTTTTTTTTTCCCCACAATGTGTCGTGAGGCTAGACAGAAAGTGAGCCTATTGGCAGAAGGACGATGAGGATGGAGCTCGAGGAGGACAAGCAAAGAAAAACAACAAAAAAAGTAATTACCGTAAACTGGACAAACCGAGTCGTATGCAAGTGTGCTTGCGAGGGGCGTGGCCTCATGAGTGACTTCAGGAATATGTTCGCTTGGACTTGGAGTTTGGCTTATTGTGACAGCTCTCATTTTGTATTTGTGTGTTTGACATTATTGAGTCACAGCACGAAGCAAAAAAAAAAAAAAACAACCAAAGTGAGGAGCACATAACTTGAAAACTGGAAAGTCGGGACACACGTCAATTAAGGTTCCACCGGACCTGCAAAATCTACTTACGTCCAACATTTTGTACATAGTTTCTTCCCACCACAGAGTTTGAGTGAGGCATGAAGATGCGATCATCCAAAGTTCGCAACACGGCTCGACCTCGACACAGGGTGGGTGGGGGGTGGGGCGGAGTGCAGATGGAGAAAGGCCCCACAGTGTGAATCCTTTTCTTTTTCTTTCCACAAAGCAAAACAGTTGCTTGATTGGCGAGTGTGGGCGTGGGAGTCTTCCGTGTTTGATGTGTTCCTCCTGATCCCCGCCAGACACTTTGATCTGGCGTAAAACAAAAATATTCCCAAATCCCACAGTCCTGACTGGGTAGATTAGCGGCCATATATGCATAAACATCTAAGGGGGGGGCTGCTCAACTAGGGCAGTGGTCAGGTCACATGACTGCGCCAACTTCAAGCGGGCGCTGGCAACCAAAACTTCTAAAGGTGTTTATGTTTGTATGTCTGATAATTACCCATGGCCCGTATGTTGTTATTATTATTTTTTCTGAATAAACGAGGGCATTCACATATAAAAGCGCAGGACCCTCGTGGTGCCGTAATGGTCCTGGTGCGGGAAATGGAAGGTACAAGAAATAATTAGACTGATTAGTGGCTCCTTGTATGCGAAAAGCCAAATTATGGACAGTGCGTCGAGGTGGGAAAACAACTGCTGTTTATGCTCAACTTCTGAGTGAGAAATAAAGAAGAAAGCGGTGGGCTGACCAATTTCGAATAGCATATGAACAATAATAACGTAGCCTTTGTACAACGTTGTTTTGATGAGATGGAAGTCCAGTTTTTGGTGCTCATTAGATGATCAATTAAAGAGGAAGACTTCCTTTTCGCATGAGCATTCGTATGCTTGTCTTGTTAAATGGCTGCACTCTCGCGGTGTTGTAAATGTGACAATTCCGTGTTACCCATGGATCGTTTGTCCGTTGCATTTTTTATTGATCAATTTTCAATCAATGCCCCCCCCCCCCCCCCGCGAGTAACGAATTCATCTTTTTTATAATCCAACACAAAAAAAAAGCGTCCCATTTTTAACTTTGATTTTCAATTTGCATTCAAGAAACTGAAAAAGTGAGGCGTTAGTTTGTTGTTTGATTTTAAATGTAACATCCACAACAACAAAATTTGGCAGATTTTTCACAGTTCAAGTTTTGGCCCTGATCAAAAATACACGCTTGAAAAAATGGACCAGAGGACATTTTTTTGCCTGACCTGAAAGTTTGATAATGAGCATTACTGAAGCTATGCTAGCTTGTTAGCCATCCATAAGTGATCATTTTCGAACTTTTGAGTGAGAAATGTTATTAAACTCCAAAATGTAATTGATCTGTTTGATATGTACTCTTTCCTATCGGAAAACTCAGAATGTCCCAGAATGAATTTAGTTTGACCTTTGATGTTCCACTGTTAATATTTTATTCTTAAGGAGAACACACAGTACTCTGGATTTGTCATGCGCAGCTGGTTTCAATGATTTTTTTTTTCTGTGCGGATATATTAGCAAAGCAAAATGACATAATGCAAGGCTAAGAGACACCACAACTACGACATCTAATTTAATCCGTCACAAGGACGTCGACTCCACAATCCAGCTCACTGAGACCTGCTCGTACTTTAAGCTTCATGTCGCTTTTGCGTTTATTTGAGAAGACAAGTAAAAGTACATTGGGACTTGACTGACTTACCGATTTTATTCTCCTCAGTAATGAAGATTTGCTTGAAATTTGAGGGTTAGGACTTGAGACCTCCCGCCTGTATGATGAACAGCGTACCTGAAATACACCAATGTGATGTAATTAAAAAAAAAAAAACCCTGAGTAGGCGGAACAAATCTGGTTGACCTTTCTCGTCAGTCGCTTTTGTAATATTTAATTGTAAAGAGACTTTTGTTCACAGCCACCTCTAAATGCCACTCCACGCATGAGACTGAAAGACTGCACGAACAAGAAGCAAAGAGGGGAAACGTACGCCTGACTGCGAGGGGACTTCAATAATTGATTTATTCACATTTCTGTAACCCTTATTGCTTAATCTGAGCGCCTCGTGTTTGCCCTCCGAGGAGTTGTGTGACCTTGTTACCAGCGCGCGCCGATATACCACCCTTGATTAAATACGGGACACACTTCTAAACGTTTAATATTAAACTATTTAGCTCCCAATTAAATTCACGGCGAGGAAATTGGATCATAAACTCTTTTAGGGATCGTTAGCAGCCATTAGACGGGATAATGCCGTGGCAATCAAAATCTGTTGGACAAAAAAATAAAAAATAAAACAACTTCCAAAGTCTTTTGGTGACTTTGTTGTTTTTGGATCTTTTCCAAGCCGATTAATGTCGGATTGATTGATTTACAGTTGTAATTAGCCGTCTTCTGCTCAGACGCATAGTAATCATATATTTGCCTGCTTGTTTTAAACTATTAATTGGTTTCATTAACACAATCGCTTAATTGAATAACAATTAGCAACCTTGGCTGCACCCCCCTCCCCCTCTCGTGTTTCCCTCCCGCAATGATAATGAAAGCAGCTTTCTTATCTGATTGCAATTTGGAGTGTTGGACTACACAATGACGAGTATGATATTGGGCTTGTTAGTTTATTCGAGGGGGGCTCACTGAGGCGTTGAGATGGCATTGAGCGCTTTGTGTTTAACAGGTAGGCACCATATGCCGCCGTAATCAGCAGCCGGAATCACATTTGGTTGTAAAATTGTCTTCTAATAAAAGCGGCTAGTAAAACAACACGGCCTAATTCAATTTCGGTTCAGGCTCAAAGTGAACAGCTGCTCGGGTTGGTTGGATTGTTGAACATTCTCGCAAACGCGTGCAGTTAGTGGACAATGACAAAGTTTTTACGATTTGGCCGTCATTGCGATGGACTTGGAATAAAACAATCAATGTGGCAATCAAGGGAGACGGTAGGCTTTGACTTCAGAAATTGCACTAAAATGTTGCATTTTAACTTAAGATGCCGGACAAAAATATGTCATTTAATATTTAAACGAGCAAAATCATCGCTCGGCCTTCGCCTCTTCCTCGAGGCTCGATGGTCTGAAGTTTGCCGGCAAATGTTGATCGCTCATCTTTTAACAGGTGGGCTCTGGCACTGTCGCCCGTGAGTGCGCTGTGGCCGGCTTTTGCTGGAGACCAGAGTGAGGAGACTAAATAAATGGTTGGATGGTGGGAGGAGATAGCTAGCTAGCTGATATAGATTTGATAGCTAGCTAGCTGATATAGATTTGATAGCTAGCTAGCTAGCTAGCTGATAGATAGATAGATAGATAGATAGATAGATAGATAGATAGATAGATAGATAGATAGATAGATGGATGGATTCGATAGCTAGCTAGCTAACTGATAGATTTGATAGCTAGCTGATAGATCGAGAGAAAGATCGAGAGATAGAGATTCGATAGCTTGCTCGCTAGATAGATAGATAAACTGACAGACAGATAGCAGTTCTGTGCATACTGTAAATTGACACATCACCATTTATTTCAATTCCATTGTGTTCGCATATAAAGGCAGAAGCAAAAAAAAAACATCATGAAAAAAACTCAGCCATTGTCTAAATACAAGTGGATCAAATTGTATGTATGTTGTTGTTTTTTTTTTTAAACCCCACTTGAATCCCACCATAGACTGTTTTTTTTCCCATCAAGTTTTCTGGCAGAAAATAAAGACAGGGGGGTGGACGAGCTGTCCACTCCACTTTAAAGAAGACAAGAGCAGGCACATTGTAGTGACAGCTCGCATTATGTGTGTGTGTGTGTGTGTGTGTGTGTGTGTGTGTGTGCGTGTATGTGTGTGTGTGTGTGCGTGCGTGCGTGTGTGCGTGCGTGTATGTCAGAGAGACCGAGACAGTGGACAAGGCAAAGAATGTGTGTGCTGGTGAAACAGAGAGAACGTGTGTGTGTGTGTGTGTGTGTGTGTGTGTGACAACGACAGCTTGTATTCTTCATGATTAATGATGTGCTGTGTGACTTGATAAGTGCTTCGGAGGACCAACGCTTGTTTCAATTAGACCTTGTGAAGGTCGCGACGCTGGGCTGGCCTCTCATTATCATATCCATAATCAATCCACATTATCATAGGGCAGCATGCAATGGATGTGTGTTATATCTTGGTCTCTCACACACACACACACACACACAAACACACACACACACCCCCAATAAGACATCTAATCACATATCAAAACACAATGACATCCTCTCTCATTCAAAAGAGCGCGAACACACACACAGACACACACACACACAGCCTTCACTCCAAGTTGATTTGAATCATAACGGTGGCTGCCGAGACGGATTGTCTGTTCAGATTAAAAGTGTGTATCAGAGAATTAGGCGGCGTTGATGGTGGTGGCATTTCACATCCCCTCTGCAGACACAAATGCCAAAGCATCATTCTGTCTCCCCCTCCTTTACTTTCATGGAATGACACACACACACACACACACACACATGCACACACACACACACACACACACTTATCCAAGACCCTGGGGCTTTTTTTAATAGAGGCAAAGCCATTCGTATGGTTTTGCCCCTCTAATGAGAACAGATTGAGTGGTATTTACACTTCATCGGCTGATCTAGCCACCTACACATGCCCCCCCCCCCCCGCCTCATCTTACTGCACATTGGCCAAAAGAGACGTGTGGAGAAGAGCAGAAGTTTGGATAAATAATTGTTCAAAGTGCAGCCTGGAAAGGATGAAATTGCTGCGGGTGATAGGAGAGGCGTCAAAAGCAAGCAAGCAAGAAGTGCCTTCGGTGTCCTCTTGAGAGTCACTCCGTCATCACGATACTCTGACATCTTATTGTGAGTGGCGAAACAGATGCAATTTTGCACACATACCAGTGCCATGTTATGTCTCTTAAATGTGTTTCCTTCATTTTATGTCATATTCTGTCTTTGGATGTACGTGATGTTACTGCTGTGCTAACAATGATGTGTGCAGGGTGGTGAAGTGATACTAAATAATTTTTGGAACACGCTTTTACCGTTCACAGCAAGTTATTTGTTGTGTTCTATTTTTACTTGTTTTGCTCCTGCCTTGGATTACCCAACAATGACAATCTGTTAAAATGCAAACATCACACGAAATGTACATTTGTTTTTGGATGAACACTTAGGCCTCCTCCGCTACTGTATTTCAAAGTTGGTTATGTCAGTGGCCATTCTTTTGTTTTGTTTGGGTGGCCCTTGCTGTGAAACATTTGAAAAACCGCTGCACGACACGGCCCAAGTTCTGGATGAAGAAAAAAGAAGTTTTGCAGGTCCTGAAGCCAGCAGATATGTTTGCGCTAATCAGTGCATTGTTTGATTTCAGGGGCCCTTAACGACAATAGCGGCTGTGCAAATGAAACCCGTGACCTTCCTGTTGTGAGACACAGCCGTTTCCCCCACCAGGGTGTCCTGACTGCACGGATGGAAAACGTGCACTAAGAGCACCAAAGGTGAGTACGCAATCAGTTGACGGGCGCGAGTGACGATTGACCTATAGATGGGATGATTTTCGAATGTGGCGGGAGGTTAAACGGCACGTTTAAGGTGGGACTTGAATAATTAGCGCCGACGGCTGCGCGCGCCTCTCTCCTACAGATGGAGAGCGCCAGAGTCGTGACATTTCTATTTGGCAAAGAAAAGGCCATACTCAGCAGGAGTTATCAAAGGCAAAAAGTAAAAAGTTGGAGTTTGCTATCTCCCCCCCCTCGCGCCCCTCTTCCCTCTGGAGATACTCATGTTAAGCATAATTAAGCAGATTTGATTAGCATCAAGCCTGGCTTCCTCTCTTGACTTTTAATGAATGTAAATCTACCATCTACATCCTAAAGATTAATTTCTGCCAATTAAAAAACACAAGAGGGCTTATTGGAGAGGGTTAGGTGGGGTGGGGCGGGAGTCTTGTCGGAGTGGGATGAAAAAAAAAGAGAGCGTTGGAGTCCTTTGAGTTGGGAGTGCAGTCTGAGTTTTACCCCCCCCCCCCCCCCACACACACACACAAGTTGTCGTACGGCGAGATGGTCTCTGGAGATCTGCGGCACTCCCTCGCCGCCGAGATCATTATCAGCACAATGTTCCGTGAAAGCCACTTTGAAAGGACTGTAAGCTCCATATGTAAATGACAGCAGTGTGTGCGTGCGTGCGCCGGAACAGGTAAAAGGGTCAGTTTGTCAAGACAAGGTTATTGCTGCCTGATTATGAGCTTTGGACATCTTTTCATGCCGCCTTTTCTGAGCTACCTTTTTATTGGTTTCAAGATCAAATGGGGGGGGGGGTGATTGAAATTCATTCCCGTGTAGTAGGAGTGACGACCAACCTCATTTGCTTGAAGAAGGCACCTGCTTGTGCTTTGGGATTCACTGTTTGTAATTTTCTGTGTGTATTTTCTTTCTCCTGGAGGAAAAAAAACCCCAAAATCAATCTATTGGGTAGTGAGCTTTGCTGATTCAAAAACAAAAATGGCTGTCATTTGTGCAAAGTATTGCCAAATTGGTAAATTGACCTTTTACAATAGAAAATAATAAGGAGGCACTTTTCAGTTCAGGGTGAGATTTGAATTGTTGCAATAAACAAACAAAATGTCAAAATATATAAATACTTGATATTGAACCATTTCCTTTTTAATAATCATTGTAAGAAATTAGTCTTAATTAATCTGACCAGTATCTTCAGATGGATGACCGTCGTTAATGATTAAAAACTAAAGGTAGTTTGAGCAAATGTGTTTGAATTCAGACGTATTTATCCAACCGGTAGCCTTTCAGGAAATTCTGTTTGTTTTCAAGTAAGTTTAGGATTGAGAGCATGTTTGTTTTCAAAAATATCAACTTGCATCAATTTTATTTTCAAGCATAACACGGGCTCCAAAATGTTCGGGGAAGATTACAGTGATACCTCCATGATATTAATGTGTTTATTAAGAAAGGCTTTGGGTGCCACATTTCGACTCATCATCAGTATTAATCGGAATGATGTGTATTGGGCGTTCGTAAATAGGCTTATCTGAAGTTTATGTAGGCTAATCTCTCCCTCTCTCTCTCTCTCTCTCTCTCTTTCTCTCTCTCTCTCTCAGAGTGTTCGTGTGAGAATATGTCCAGACTCCTCCTCTTTATGATAATGTGACAGGAGCATCTCCTTGTGTGAGACAAGCCTCCATTCGCAATCAACTATGTGATCTCTTTTCTCCCTCAAATCTGCTCTCTGCGGTTCTTCCATCCTCTGGTCGTCGCTCCTTTCCCTCCCGCAAAGCAGTCAAAGCGACAAAGTTACTTTGTTCGACTCAAAAGTTTACTTTTTGCTCCGTTTTTTGGGGTGTTGTTTCACCGCCACCGGTTCGCTGACTCGCGCGACCAACATGGCAACTCCCGCCGCTCCGACTCTTCTCCCCGTGGCTCCGCTCGGCCATCACCCGGCGGCGAGTTCCGCATCCCCGGCCACTCATTCACCTCCACCTGCGGCCACCTCCGCCACTTCCTCGCCGGCTCCTCCGGCGGCGCGTCCGACACTGCTCCACCAATTCCGGGCGGACCTCTTACTCCCGAACGGCACCCAGTTGAAGAGCGGCGGCGTCGGTGTGGTCCCGATGTCCGGGATCGGGAACAAGCCCGTGTACGCCACGCCGTCCCCGGTGGAGAGCACCCCGCAGAACAACGAGTGCCGGCTTGTGGAGGTGAAGGGAGCCAAGCTGGCGTCGTTCACCGTCAAAAACACGGAGCTCATTTGCCTCCCGCAGGCCTTCGACGTGTTCCTCAAGCACCTGGTCGGCGGGCTTCACACCGTCTACACCAAGCTGAAGCGGCTCGACATCACGCCGGTGGTGTGTAACGTGGAGCAGGTCCGCGTGCTCCGGGGACTGGGGGCCATCCAGCCCGGCGTGAACCGATGCAAGCTCATCTCCAGGCAGGACTTCGAGACGCTCTACAGCGACTGTACCAACGCGAGGTGAGGCCGGTCGCGAGGGGGTTCTGGGGCGGGGATGACTCGATGTGTGTGACCCCGGTGGTGTGAGTGGGGATTTTGGGTGAGCAATCCTCGGTTTGTCTGTAATGGACGACAGCAATCTACGATGGAGTCAGAAAATCCCAGGTGATTGAACGTATCACCGTTTTTCACCAAACTCCACGACGATACAGTACAGTGTTCCCCCGCCCATTCGCGATTTTTTGCCGTAAATACAACACTGGGCGGGATAAGATTAAAAAATAGCACATAAAACTGTTTTATGTTTTGATTAGCTTTCCTTTTCTGCATATAAATTCTATAAATGATAATACAGCCTCACATATTCATGGTTCAGTTGCGATTTCATGCGCTGTATTCACACAGTTGTTCAAGACTGAATTTCCAGAAAATTCACTCTTCATTTAACAAATCCCAACTTTTTAACATTATTTTTGTGGCAAAATACTGTCTACAGTTTGTTTGGGAGCGTTTGAAATGCTACAAGCATCTTTGCAAGTGATTTGAGATTGTTTGTGTATATTTATGGTCAAATTCATTCATATTGGCGATTTAAAGCACTTTTGGGGCAGTGTCTGCTATTCACATATTTTCGCCGTTCTTGGTTCACTGTGACTGAATTTTAAATTTAGGAGTTACTTGTACTTTATGCATCACTTTATTAATTAAACCAAAAAATGTTCACTTGACTTAAGGGTATCTGTCCAGATCAATATCAGAGAAACGGATCATTTTCCAGTGACCTCTTCAATTTTTTTTCTGAGCCGTATACTGAAACAATGATGATCTGGTCTCAGTCTGCTGACAATTTACTTACTCGGTGTGAAATTGGGCCCTGTTTTGACGAACACAAAACCATCATTCTGTTGTATTACTGGCAACAAGTTAGTTGTCCCTTCTGCCATTTTTTGTAGGAGGATTTAAACCTTCTGCCTATCACTACACATCACTAGCATAGATATATGAAAAAAGATATTTTAGAAAATGAATTGAAAACAAGAAACAAAAATTAGATAATTTCGTGAGGCACATCTGATGTTTTCTCAAGGCACAGAGTTTGGGAATTATTGATTTAAGGTAAGCGTAACCTCCTCTTGTGTCAGTCAAGTCAGGCTGTGAACATTAACATTAAATCCCAGGTGCCATGAATGCATCATTGCCCCCACACCCCCTCCTCAAAACTGCACTCAAGTACAGTACATTCCAAATTAAGTGCTACTGATGGTGGCAAATTAATCCTGTAATAGCCCAGGATATGTCATCTCCGACCGAGTGGAGACGGTTAACTTTCTCTTTTTTGACTTGCCACATTTAATTTCTTGCTCTGTTGCTAATCATAATTTTAACGCATGATAAGAGCGCTGACGGCGGAGATAATGGACTCGAGTAATCCTCATCGGGGAAAAAAACAACACGCAAACTTCGTGGTGTTATCGTAGGCTGTGATCTCTCGCTCTGGATGACACACACACACACACACACACACGCACACACACAGACGCACACACATACACGAGCGGACGTGCACATGGTGAATCTGACACTGTCATTCTTAGAAATTGATTCTTCACAGAAATTAATTAATTTTCATTTAGCCCCAAGCGGCAGCTCAAATCAGGACAAGCTCTCTCTGTGATCCCTTCACTCTCACTCTCTCTCCTCCCTTAATAACTCACTGTCTTATCATATCAACACTCTTTAGCCCAGAGCCTCAGAACAGAGGAGATGATTAAATGAATTCTCGGTATTTATGATGCGATTATGCAAATGAGCTACATTTTTTATTTTATTTATAAAAAAAAAATCCCCTCACAACTCCAGTGGTGACCAACTTGCGTGGGTCATCAGTGCAGTGTACCGCAGAGATGTTGTGATGAATGGGGCTAAATTGACCAGGATTTGATTCGGCGGCGGCGACCACATGCTCATAACTGCACGAGTTTGCCAGCAGAAGTTTGTGTAATAGCCCCCCCCCGCCCCCACTCCAGCCCCTCCCGCTTTGGGGAATTGCTATTGTCTGATAGTTAATCCCCGCTCCCTGGCGCGTGAATGATCCAATTTACACCTGCCGCTAAATGTAGATGAGGACGTGTCAACAAGGATGGGGATTGAAAAACCGTGATCAGCCCAACTGTAAATCAAGCCATCATACTGTACGTGGCCACTTGCACAATATAATCAGAGCCAATGCCGACGTTGCTTGCATATTTGTACCTTTAAAAAAAAAATCATCCGGTTGTGATGGAGTTAGTCCAATATGTCATAGAGGAATGCGATCTACACGTTTCCACCGCTATAAGGTTCACATCTCAAAGCTTCACGTCATTCATTTTCCATTTGCTGATTTTGCTTCCAACGGACACCTTTATCAAGTAAACTTCATTACAACGACTAGATTGAAGGCCAGCAGATTAAAAGATGATCGTAAACGGCTTCGGGGTGCGGCACATTCCCTGAACTGGAGAAGAGGCAAACATTTTAAAATATTTTCAAAGAGCCAACAATAGCGGAACAATTGATCAGGCCTTAATTAAAAGACAATAAAACAAAAGTCGCAAATGTGTTTGGAGTGGTTCCCTTTAAGGGGTGTGGCTTATTGGGTGCCATCAGCACCTTTCAGTCAGTCAGGTTGGCCGCTTATCACGCGGTTCAGTCATTGTGGGCCGCTGCCCCATGCTCCTTGTGAGTGTTTTCATTTTGTATTTGCGTGTTTGTCTGTTTCACTCACGGCCTGAAAGTGCACTGGCAACCTTTGCTCTCCTTGAGGTCGTTACAGTCCTTTGATTTCTCTCGCTTCACGGCAGCATCATGTATCTGAAGCTTGCACGTGACGTAAACTTTGCCTCGCAACTCGAAGCATAAAATTGACTCGGGATGGGTGAGTATTAATGCCAGGTATCTGTATTGGGACGACACTGGCCTTATCTTAAGGTATCAGCTCTTTGTAGAGGCTGCCGATACCAGCCACCTATACTTAAAATACATTTTACCCCAAAAAATCATCCACCTCTACATTCGTTTTGCGTTATACTTGGGCGAATTATCATCCGCAGTTTTGTCATTGTGTTAAATGAAATGACCTTTTATATATCAAAAGTACTACAAGTTACTAAAGTAGGCCTGTACATGTGATCAGTGTATCAAGTTTACTTTTTTTTTTTTTTTTTTTGGTCCTGTAATCTGTTGTCGATGATCGCGCAGTTGCTTTCGCGCGATAATATCGTATCACTCAGCGACTCCTCCCCCTCTTACCAGTGGACTGAACAGTGTGTTTACTGTTGACATTGTACTTTTCGATGGAGTGGGACTGCGTCGCATGGTTTCACCAGAGCTATTGCCCATCTCTTGTCGGCGAATCAACCAAAACCCGGTATCACTCTCTTATGACCTTTTGATACCGATCTCATTAGATTGTGCAGGTGTGCCTAATACTATGGCCTGTTTCATTATCAAATTTGACCTAGTAGATTGAAAAAAAAAGGAATACGTATTAAAAGCCAAAGCAATTACACAAAACTCCCCTTTCCAGTTCCGCCACCCACACGTGAGACCCTGCAGCTAAAAAAAAAAAAAAAAGACAAAATCCAGATCTGTCTCAGGCTGTCTCTGGGGGATTTCTTCCATGTCAGGTGTTAATGGGAACGCTGTTAGACACACGGCAGAAAAGTGCGCAGCCTCCGCCGTGTCTCAATTATCCACACAACTCCCTAACAGTCTTAAGTTAATGAGATCTGAGCAGATCACTCGTTAGAAGTCTTCAAACGACTTTGCCGGGCCGTATTTGTGCTCTTGTGTCAGCTTCCTGCTGCGGTGGTCCGAACCGGCGAGGAAACAAAGCAAAACAAAAAAACAAAAAAAAACCCCAACCTGTTCCAAGAACCTCTCTCTCACAGCGGGTTACTGATTAAGACGGGCCGTCACTTATTACGTGTCAGAGCGGAATGGTCGCCTAAGCTGCCGGGACAAACAACAGCCTGCTCTGGTTTCCATAATGACGCTAATGACGGAACGAGTAAACATCGATTTTCGAGGCCTAAATGAAAGCGTTTGAAGGAGCGGTCACGGAAGTGTCCTGTTTATCTAGCTTTGTCCCTTGCTCTCACCTCTTGCTGTGATCGCGCACAAGCACACGCAAGCGCGTACACTGACTCAACCGTGAAGAAGAATGCCCAACTTTTCTCACTGCCAAAGCCGAGTTATAATTCATGGAAAGGTGGAACAACACACACACACACACACACGGTCACGGCTGCGTGTTTGCTTGGCCTCGCTTGCTAAATGACATTAGTTCCACCGAGGGAACACGGCGGTGGAGGAGGCAACCCGATCCCTCGTCCTTTTCTTTGTGGCTCTCACAAAGGAACAGTTTCATTCTCTTTTCCAAGCACACATCAGGTCAAGCTGTGTAAGTGTGTGTGTGTGAGTGTGTGCTTGTGTGTGTCGTCTCTGTACGCTGACACATAAAAGAAGTCTAATGTGACAAACTGGAGCTCTTGTTACTGTTAAAAAAAAAGGGGGGTGGGTGGGTGGGAGCATGTGTCATAGGCAAGACATGGTTTCGACTTTTCGTCACACAATGGTGTGAAACTTAAGTGGCGGTGCCACTTCTGACAAATTACACTGAGTTAAAAAAAATAATAATAATTTTAATCCAAGGTGTCACACTTGAACCAATTCATCAAAGTAATTCAGACATATGAGCCCAAATTGGAATCAGGTGTTGTGGACAGATGGTTCGTGATCAAGTGGGAGGGACTGGAACACTCACTCGTGTCTTTTTTCGGGGAACCGGTTCAGGTTTAAAATGGTTTTAAAAGCATAGCAGTGGCGTGCATTCACCTCTTGTGTCCTTTTTTATCATCAAATGTGCCCGTGGAAAGTGGTTCCTCACTTCTGCGGTGATTTTACTGTTTATTGTATATGTTAAATTGCTCCATGTACAGCACGTCCAATTTGACTTGATTTGCTAATGCGGGGCCTGGTGGGGATACACGTTGCCCGAAATATGGAGTACAGCGAGTCTCAAAGTGCACTAGCGCCGCTCTGACGTGCCAGAGCCCCCAAGGACCACTTGAGTAGCCTGCGTAAAATATAGCTCAACAGTGATAGGACATTGCGATTTTCTGGGAATGTTGTAGAAATGATCATTGGAAAATTAGGACTCATTCGCATGATCAGTCAACGAATATTATTGATTAATATACTATCTTAATCAGTGTCCAAGGAGTAACTCAGTTTCAGAAAGTTCGGTTGACCTCTGCAGTGCCATCTCAATTAAATCCAAATGAAATTTCCATTTACAGCATAAAATTAAATCAAACATTACAATGAAGTTGGTCGCTATGCATACAGCCTGTTCAAATGTTTTGACAAAATGAATTACAGTTGTTTATTTTTAAACTTGAAATATATTGGGGTTTTTTTTGCCCAGATCAGTTGTATTTAACTTTTAAGTACAGTACATTTGGAGTTGAGTGTTGTACACAAATGTATTTAAATACAATATTGATTGAGCTTTTATGTGTAATACAATTTGGAGTTGACTCACGTATGTATTTTCTATTTCCTCACATTTGAGCATAGTGTTAATCGAGTTGCATGTGCCCTACAATGAGAGCAAAAATACTTTTTAGGACTAAAACCACTCAATTTTCATGTTGTTCATGATGGTGGCACTTGGAGACTATAATATATATATATATTTTTTACATGATAACTGATGTCAAAAGCTAAGAAAACGCTCGAAATTACATTCACACCGACAGAAATTGTACAACTTTGCCTAAAAGTGTGCCACTTAGCCTCCACGGTGGAAGAAAGTTTTTTCGCTGTGAGGCGAACCGGCCCTTTAAGAGACCGAAACAAAATCAGCACTTTGTAACCATGTTTCATGTGTCTGTGTGTGTGTGTGTGTGTGCGCGCGCACGTCTTTGAAGCGGGTCATTTATAAAAGAGCCAAATGTGAAGCAGGTGGAGAATAAACATGAGAGCGAAGAATCTGTTATGATGATAAATGATAAATGAGATGAGGCCGCCTGCAGAGCGCAAAAAAACAAAAAACCCCCCCAAAACACTCTGTGTGTGTTTGTGTGTGGCGTGGGAGCGTGCGCGTCTATCAGTGTGCGCACGCTGATCGTTCCCGGCGTTGTGCTGCTCAGCCCTCAACAACTCGCCAACCTTTTATTGTGGGGGACATTTGTCTTTGGTGGGGGATATTTTGGCTGGTCCAAATGAGGAAAAAAAAATGCTCGGGATGAGCTCCATTCACCCCATTAGACTCTTGTGCGTGTGTGATGGTGGACGCTTCAAAGCCGAGCCCCATTGCTATATCATAAGTCACTGTCAAAGTGAACTGCATTAGAGTGAGGGTTCCTAAAAGGGGGGCACTGTGTGTGTGCGCGCGCTTTTGGGTGCCGCGTTTAGCTCAACTTTAACCCTCGCACTCTTTTGATGTTGTCTTGAGAAGAGTAGGCTGACATGGGGGACCTCCACATCATCTCCGACAGGCTGTAATGGAGTGACACGTGCACACGCACACACACACACACACACACACACACACACACACACACACACACACACACACACACACACACACACACACACACAAAGTCTTGACATCGTCTTGACCCTGGAATGTATCAGAGGAATGCAAGGCGCTATCAGTCTTGGAAATCGGATTCTTGCCATGATCAAACGTTGTGTGTGTGTGCGTGTGTGTGTGAGTTGTCCTTCCTGCTCCTCTCATGACATCATCTCTCAGGCCTCCCTAATAACAATAGCACATCTCGCTTTTTATTTTATTTTATTTTTTTCATCGCAGTTCCCGATCCGTCTTTGTTTTAAGAGGCGGAACGCGGCGATCAATCTTACTCGGTCCTCCTTCACGCGGCGGCGGCCATGATGACGTGCTGATGGCGATGGTTATGATTTATCAAAGCCGACCGTGACGGCGAATACAAACGCGCGGTGATAAACGCAGATTGCAGGGATGGGGATCGTGGGAGTTGTAAACGGGCGGCTAATGTATTCCAAACCGAATCTCGTTTGGGCGAGTTGTGTCTTTTCCTTCTCCTGCCTACCGTATTCCCACAACTAGCGGCGTCCGTTCATGAATCGTTCTCTTGAAACAAATTCGCACACTCCTGTGACTTCAATTTGCAGAACAAGCCGTTGGTCGTCGTCTCTCTGACTTTTTCTTCTGGCTTGGCATCTTCCCGTCTATTCGCACCCTTTTGAAACCACTTCAGGCTGTGGAGTCCCACATTGTCACATGGGGGCGGGCAAAGCCGGTTCAGGGAGGATAAGAAGTAGGAAGAAGAATTTTGGACAGATAAACACGTCTTGCGCATCTGGAAAAAAAGTGCTGCATGTCCTTGTCTTCAGGTATTTAATGCTAGTTTCATATTGCAAGCAAACGGACACGAAAACGAGCACCACCAGAACAAAACATGAGTGGCGGAGAGGACTCGGGGACAAACGGGACTAGGACGACGAGGACAGGTGGACACAAAAACCCAACGTGACAAACAGTGCATGAAAAGGGACACAGAGAAAACTTTTGTGGGAATTGCTGCTTTGGTTTTTGTTCGATTCAGACTCTCTGGAACAGAAGCTGCACTCTGCGGTTTCCTCTCGATATCAGAGTTCATTGCCGCGACAGGATGTCACCGATTTTGAAGCAATCAGTTTCATAGGGTTTTTACAAGCAAGTTGTGCGCCTGCGTCGGTGCAGTGTCACGTTGTGCCGGACAGCGCTGCGCTCTACTTATTAAGAGCTAGCGTCAGCTAATAGTCATTCCCACAAAGCAGAGAGAAAATATGAGCGTTCTGTCACGGTTTGTGCGTGTTCCTGCTCGTTGTGTGTTTAAGTAACAGTCAAAGGCATTTCTGTTAGCCCATCTATGGCATTTCTCAGGAATTATTACTCTCGGGCTTGTGGCTTTTCCTTACACAAAGCGATATAGTTTGACGTTTAAAGATACAGTGTTGAGTTCTCGTTGGCTTCATGGGTCAGTTTTAGAGTCAACTTCAACCGAGAGTGACAAAACAGTTTGAAGCAAGCGCACTCGGTTTCTTGTTAGGAGAACAGGACGGCCGATGAGCGTGAGAACGGCCGCCAAGGAATACTCGCAAAAGTTGTGTTTTGGTAAATAGATCAGGCATATCCCAGTGGGCATCTGATGTCAATTCGACATCAATACGACACCAAAATCCAATCGGCAACGTCAAATTGATCCCAACTTGATGTCACATGCCCGCTGGGGTTCTTCTTTCTCGATTGCGTTGGTTTTCACCTTCTGTTTCTGGAACACATCCGCTTGTCAGAAACAGAGGTCTGCTTATTTATACCAATGAAGACCTTCGCCTTTAAAAAAGATGCCGGGTCCTCTCTGCAGTTGAGTGAAGAAACACTTCCGGCCATTTTGACAAACACACACACACACACACAGACACCGTGGGCCACATTTGTACATGCAGCTGCTCCCTATCAGCACCTCCAGTGAGCCTGTAGCTCTTCCACTGTTTTGACTCTGGCACTTCCTCCTGGCCAATGTGTTTTCGGCCAGATCTGTCATCTTTGTTATGTTTCCTTTTCTCTTCCACCTGCGTTCAGCTCCAGCTGCCGTGTTTGCCGTTTCACGTTACACACAGGTAAGACACTCACACTCGCTAAGCACGGAAGGCAGAACTCAATGTAAACCGTCATGCCTTTCTGCCTGTGTTTTGATGAAACCTGTGTGTGTGTGTGTGTGTGTGTGTGTGTGTGTGTGTGTGTGTGTGTGTGTGTGTGTGTGTGTGTGTGTGTGTGTGTGTGTGTGTGTGTGGCCAGTGCTGGCATGAGCAAGGACGTCTGGGTGAGATTTTAATTAAAGTTTGAGACAAAGAGGTCATAAGCCATACACCCCCTCCTCTGTGCACACCTTATACACACACACACAATGCACTGTTTTTTCTCCCCCCCCCCCCCTTCCCCCTCTCCCCTCTCTCTCATTCCATCCCCTCAGCTTGATGACTTTTCCATGAAAGGCTTTTTCATTAATCCTACCTCAGGGAACCCAGCGCTCTTCAACCTCACACACACACACACACACGCACACACACACACACACACATGCACACACACACACACACACACACACACACACACACATATAGACCTCCCTCTGCGGGTCACTTTGATGTATCAACACACTTGAAGACTAAACACAAAATTAGGTTCCAATTCGTTTTTTTTTTGTTGTTTTTTTCCTTTCCTTTCCAGTGTCTCCTTGATTCTCCCCCGTTCTAAACGCGCAAAGGTGCACCGAGCCATCAGCACGCACAGGCCATTAATTAGTGTGTGCAAATAAACAGTTGTGAGGGAAAGGGAAGCGGCTGCAGTAAAAGAGAAAAAAGAAAAAAAAAAAGGAACCACACTCTTTGGTTGTCTGATTTCCCCCCAGTGGTGCTTTTTACCTCTCATTTGAAGTGTGCGTTGTCAATTGAAGGCGCTTTAGCTTCAAACCAGCCGCCTAAAAATATGTATCCTGCTTTTGTGCGGCACAGTTGACACACTTGATACACTGTAAAAAAAAAAATGGAGTAACTCCCAATGTTGAATGCTTTTGAAATACCAGAAGTCAAAAACTGGGTACTCGTTGACATATGGGAGCTACTGGGACTCGGTGACAGTTTATGAACTATACATATTGCTTGTTATGAAGTCAACTTTCAATATAAACAGTAAAAGGGCCCGTTTCAGTACAGCGGTGCCCTTTGTTCCGAGTTTAATTTGTTCCATGAGCAACTCCAGCTGAAATACCGAGAGACAAAGGTGGCATCAGACGAGTGACGCTCGCAAAAGTGCAATCTGCCATTTGGCAAAACACCATTTGGAATTTCATTGGATAAAGTGCAACGAAAGCTGCAGATAAACTTCAGGGGACGATTGAATGATCTGAATTTCGAGAGATACTGTTGACCGGTGGGCGGCTCCCTGCACTTTTCATTTTTGTTTGAACCAAAAACCAAGACATGTGAAAGACCAAGATTTCTGTTATATTGACATATTTGACAGTATTCTTTTTTTTTGCGGGGGGGGGGGGGCTGTGGAAGAAACATAATCTTAAAGGTTGTATTATGATGCCAAATCCAACATCGGCTCCAAATCTCGGTTCTCTGCATCCCCGATAACTAATGATCGATATCGCCCCCACCGTTTCCTCCCCACGTTTGCCAACAAATGCCTTTTTGCGCGCGCGGTCCTGTGTGAAAACCTCAATGTGTCTCTGCGCCCGCGTGCGTGCGTGCGTGCGTGTGTGTAGGAGTGCGTGTGTGTGATATCTGATGTCAGCTGTCACATCCCAGTCGGTCTGGGCCCATAATAAGAGACAATAATAACAACTCATTAAAACCGAGGGCAGGAACTGTGGAGCTCATCGGCTCATCAAATTAACCTTTGAACACTTCATATGCGGTACACACATATTGCTTTGAGCTCACGCGCACGCACACACACACACACACACACACACACACACACACGCACGCACACACGTGATGGAGCTACCTGTTTTTGTCTCAGTTAGTGGCTACATAATCCGTCTGTTTTTGGCGCGCACACACACACACACACACTCGCAGCCAGTGGGTGTGTCAACAGGGGATTGGTCCTTTCTGTTGGGTAATTGATGAATTATATGCAATATGCAAATGAGGCGCCATTAATCTCCTGACTGACAGCTTCGTTTATGGGCCCTTAATGACGGCTGGATTAGATTCTAATTAAAATCTGCTGAAAGACACCCCACGCTAGGAAGCGGCTGCCGCTCGTCTATCGCCCTCTCTTCGTTCTTTTTAATCTCTCGGACACCCTCCTTCCGTGTATTCCATCTCTCCCTCCACCTTTCCTCCTCCTCTGCACACTTTCTTTCGCCTCGCCTCCCGTCTTTTAATATCCTTCCTCGCGGGCATACGCGCGCCCACATTTCTGACGATATGAAGTGTGTAGTACGAGAGGAGATGAGGCGCCGTGCTTGTCATTAAGCCTGATGTGGCCCGTGTCATTCCCCCTGTCAGGACATTCACACCGTTTAGTCAGAGCCCAAGTGATGTCTGACAGCTTTTCACCATCGCCGCACCCCCCTCGCGGAACTCCCTCCCCAAGCCCGCAAATGGGATTGATTGAGCATGTCCGGCCCAATCGCGGCATAGAAGGCCGCAGTCGACACCACAAGACCTGACCGCGCCAACGAATGGACGACACGTGACGTCTGGATGGCCGGGCTAGCGCGAGTCGAGCTCTGACACAGTCGGTAGCGGTGGCGCGCAACCTTTTGACATCAAGTTAGAACTGCTAGCAAGATTGGAACACAGCCTCAGTTCACTCAAAGCTGCCCCCCTCGCTGATGTGCACGAGTGGAGTTTTCAAAGCTGGCCGTTCGTAGTTCTTCAGCGTCGGAGCGACTTGCAAGAAGCCACAAAGTCAAGAAAGTAGTCAAGCCGTCTTCTATCGCAAAGCGATGGACACGCATGAACGTGCTTGAGCATGGTGGAGTGCGGGGCCGGGCGGGGGACAATGTAGGAAGAGCGCAACTGTGTTCCCGCCCCGTTCACGACAATTGGCCCAGTGTGAGTCTGCTTGAAGTGAGAAGAAAATCTCGCAACAAATGGCCAAGTGAGACAACAAGGAGCAAGTGGGCGAGCGCGCGCATTTAATAAGCACACAAATGAATAAGTAAGCTGAACAGTAATGAGGCGCTTTATTGATGCCATAGGGGGAAACTCGCCTTTTTTTGGTGTTTTTTATTTTTATTTTTTGCTTTGCTCGTATCTACGGGGGCGGGAGGGCAGATTTGCTGTGCAGCAGTCTTCCAGGAAATCACTCACATTTCACTTGTTATCCCGCAACGTCCGTCCTCGTTGAATTTTATAGACTCGAAGGCCGGTTTTGTTCGGCACGGGGCCACCCGTCTCAGAACTCAGCGTGACTCAAAAGACAGCGAAAAGTACCAAAGTGAATAATAACCGATGTTGTTGTGCTCCCGCAGTTCGAGGCCCGGCCGACCGCCCAAGAGGCTGCAGACGGTGACTGACGGCGGCGCTCACCACATGCTCTCCCACGGCGGTCTGATGCACGCCGGGATCATGCCTCCCGCAGGTGACCGCCCAGCACTCACCGTACGCACGCTGTTTATTACCTGCACACGAGGAAAACATACGGCAACTGCAAAATGTCACACACACACACACGTTTGGAGACACACGGCACCACTTGAGCATGTTCGTACATACTCTACCTCGTAATACATTTTTTTTCCCCTTTATTCAAGGGGTGGGTAAAATTGTGTTCTCAAGGTCCACATTTCATAATCAAAACGATAAAATGGGCAAGGTTATTGTATGTTAGGTCAACGGAAGAAAAAAAAATAGAATGCAAAATATTTCTTTCATGATTTGACAGCTGTCAGTTTCTCAAATGGCAGCGCGTTGCAGTCGTGGTTTCAATATGTGCCCTGCAATTGCCCGGCAACCGCTCAGGGTGTACAGCGCCTGCGCCCAAAGTGGGACGAGAAATGCTCCAGCTCGCCCGCGAGCCTAATGAGAACACGCCCCCATAGAAGATGAAAGGTCGGAGGTCACCTAAATGCAGAGCAGATTGAGGATGAGGTGACTTTTGTGTCTTTGTTGCAACGACACTTTGCGCCCACGCAAGTGTTGGCAGGAGGAGGGCGGAGTGGAACGAGGTGACTGATTAATAAGATTAACACGCACTGCTGCCACCTCAGATAAAGACCTGCAAACTTTTTTTTTTTTTTCTCCTGGTTGAACTATAAAGTTCACAAAAAGTCCTTTGTAATCTTCAAACCTGCAAAACTTGCGAGCTATTAATTATCTCCGGATGGGTTTAAGCATAATTTGAGTTTTGAAACTAGGGCTATGAAAGCATTTTCTGTTACACAACCTTTTTGTGTAACAGAAAATGCTGCGACATTTTTCCCACTGCTCTGAATGTGATTGTGTCTGGTAAACAGCTGCTGGATAATGAATTTTTTTTTCCCCCCCAAAATTTAAAATGTGCATAATAGCAAACTGTGTTTCCTTCTCTGGAAACATTAGTGAGATTTGAATTTGACAGAAGAACTGTAACTGCGTCAGGTTGTCACCACCAACATTTTCGACACTCCATATGGGGCACTTTGTTTAGGGGCTATATGCTAGCCACTTGTCGCTAACACAGAAAGCAGACGGCACATTCTCCAATGTCAGCATGATTAGATTTTTTTAAGCTAATTTTGGAATGGCATTGAGTTGAACTTAAACTGGGTTTCAACATCGATTCAGGAAAACGGGTCGAACCAACCGCCAGGCTACCGCAAGCTGCCATGAACCACTTCAAAATAAAAGTGCAGTTTATATTTGGGAATATTTCATGATGAGGTTGGCCTGCTCACCATGTCGGCAGTGTTATACCATTATGTTAAGCATTGCTACAGCTGGTTTGACTGTCTTCCCGACCATGCACACCAAATTAACGGGTGCTGGAAGGCAGAAAAAAAATCCTTGAGCAATCAAGGTACTTGATTTACATAAGGACTCGCTTCACCACTCCTCTGTTGTAAAGTTAAACAAATACTGAAGGACAAATACATTTAATTTATGATGCAATTCATATCTTTACACTGAAATAATCGCTCATTGTCTTAATTACGCTGTCACTGTATTGTACGGGGGGGCCTGTTACCAGCGTCCAGCTTTGGCGGCGCTAGCGGCGTCGGCGAGAGCTGTCGGCTTTACTTTTCAAAGGCGTGACTCGGCACACGTGGATGCTGACAGCGTGACGCAGTTGCCATCCCTCCTGTGCTCTTTTCGTCAGCAAAATCGCTCCTGTGTTTGTGATGTCACTTTGCGATTAAGTGGTGCGTTTGCGGGCTCGTACATTTCAGTACTTGGCTTGGCATGCTCATTACAGCCCCTCAACAGCAATACTCAACACAAGGATTTTTATTTTCTGTCCCCGCACACACTCCTGGTGCTCTCTTCAAAACAGAGGAGGACCTTCCAAACAGCGAAAAAGACAGCAACTTTCAACCACCAAGTTTGGCAAAAAAAAAAAAAAAGAGGGCACTTTTCAAGCATCCTTTTATAGTGTCTTGTGAGACTGCGTTATGGGAGCATTAAAATTGTGCACTTGCATAAATGCAACAGGATGATCAGAGTGGACCCCCCCCCCCCAAAAAAATATTTTTTTATTGCTTTGGGGGGGGGTGCACATGTTATACCTGGGTACGAATCATACATGGGATTTTACGATTGCATTGGCCTCAAAATCCATATTGGTTGGGCCCGAGAAATTGGTTTTTAATTACTCAAAAGCCTACTAAAGGTCAGAGCACCTTGTTATTAAGCTTGTCTGTGAGTCCTTTTTGTTTTTTTCGCCCTTGTGCATGTGTGTGTGAGTGTGTGTGTGTGTGTCTAAAACGAGAGGAAAAAAGTCATTGTTGGCACCTGACCGATCTCAAAGTTGCCCTTGTCTTTGTGGTCGTCTCTGCGTACTGATCTTTTTATTCTGCTCCTCAAAAGATTTTCTATTAGCCGCCGCTTTCGTTCCTGTTGTTCAAAGGTGCTTCGCTGCGCGTGTGTGTGTGTGTGTGTGTGTGTGTGTGTGTGTGTGTGTTGTGTGATTTTTGCTCGAGAGTGTCCGTTTCTGGGGGTGGGGGGGGGCATTCTCTTTCCCACCTCAAGGAGAGGGCGCGGCGGCAATGTCAGCGCTCCTGATTGGAGGCAGGCCTACATGAGAGAGAGGGAGAGAAAGTATGAGAGAGAGAGAGAGAGAGAGAGAGCGTTCCGGTGAGGACATTTGAGCGTTAAAAAAAAAAAAAAAAGGGCGGTGGGAATCGTTTGATGTGATCCCCTCCTCAGTGTCTCCCCCACACACACACAAACCCAACATGGCGGCCAGACGTCCCGCTGTGATGCTGACATTTTGAAAAGGTAAAAGTGAGGCGAGGAAAAAGGGCAGTGGAGAAGATGAGAAGAAGAAAAGGGGACAATTTGTTGTGGTTGTCGACGTTTTTGCTCGCACAGACAGAATCCCGTCCGTCGTTTGTGTGAAGAGCAGAAGGCGAAGGAGGAGAGAAGAAAAAAAAAAAAAGAACAAAAACAGAGCAGTTGAGCTTGGCGCTAATGTTTCGATGTAGCCAAGATCAGGAAATTAAGACTTAAGGCCTTGTTTGTATTTCCTCCCTGGTGTTTGCACAGTTGTCCAGTTTTAATAATTCGCCGTGTTTGTCCGCATTAGCGCAAGACATATTTAATTGTATGAATTTGAAAGGTTGCCCTCGCCGGGTCAGAGTCGTCGCAGAGGTTCTCGGAAGAAATGAAAATGGGCCTCGCTATTCTCCTCACTCTTGAAAGGCAAAATGAGCGCAGATTTAATCCAAAAAAATAAAATAAAATAAACAAAATAAAATCGAAGTTGCTTGCTTCCTTTCAAATACTGGACGGCAAAAATGTTGCGTGTTGACCGCAGTGCTCCGTGCGGGAGAGATGAATGTCTCTCTTGATTCACCTGCCACACTAAATGAACGGTGCACCGGAGCGGCTGGAATGAATGTCTTCCAGTGACAACCTTCCGTAGAGCTTAATCTTCCACCGGGGCCATTGATCCAACTGCTATTGATCGCCTTTCCCTTCGCTCTGTCTCTCACCCCACCTTAAGGAGGTTATGTTTAGTTACATCAGTGTGGCTCTCACTGCACGCGTGAGAGCCAACATCCTCTCCTTCGTTTTTTCTATACAAGGGATAGAAAAAGTCGGGCCAATTATGTTGAACCCCCCCCCCCCCCCCCCACCCCAAGAAAAATGATTCTAGGCAGGAGTTTTGCCGATTAAGCGTCAATATCATTTTATCTGTCAATATCAATTTTTGATCTGTTCTCGCAGATCTGTCCGCCCTGGCCAAGAAGATCAAACTGGAGATGGGCGGTTACCACAGCAACCAACATCATGGCGGCCACAACGGAGAGAACGGCGACCACAGTCCCGGATTGAGTCGGTGTCATTTCTTTTTCTACACACACACACACACACACACACACACACACACACACACACACACACACACACACTCATGCGTGTATACACATAAACGTTGTTGATTGCCCCACAATTGTTACATCTATGCACTGTCGGTGCGAATCATGCAGCTGATTGGACTCCGGATGTGACGTCGTCCGTGTTGTGAGCTGTAACCCGGTTTGCTAGATGAAGTGAGAAAAATGTCAACGTTCGGCGATTTTCCATCATGCGCGTCCTCATGAGGATGGTGTGTGAGACGCAGCCTATCCCGGAATGTTTTGGGCGAGAGGTGGGGGGGTGCGGGGGGGCACACCCTGGATTGGTCGCCAGCCAATGGCAGGGCAAATGAGGACAAACAACAAAAATCTTCAAACTTCAATAAGCCTTATCGGACACTTCATGTAAATGTGGACCGCATCAAAGAACAGAGCGGGCCGCGGGTGGCCACGCGTGTCGTGCTTTGCTCACCTCCTGCGCCGGGATGGACAGAGCGCCAGACCGAGAGATGACCAAGATGAGAGGTCGGAGACCAATCAATAGCCTTCTCTCTAATTCACTACCTTGAATGCAAACGACGAACGGGGGGGGGGGGGGGGGGGGGGACAATCGATGGCTCAACACACACACACACACACACACACACACAAGCCGGATGCTCCAACCCCCTTACGCTCCCACTCCTCACCCCCCCCCCCCGCCGTTATCGACAGGTTAAAGCGACATCAGTGTGTTTAGACAGATGACAGGGCTTATACGGAGGCCTGTGTGGAATACACTTATCAATCTGGCGTGCGCGCGCGCACACACACACACACACACACGTAGCAGTTTAAATTATGCATCTCTTTATATGTCGCTACCATTACTATTATTAGTTTCTATTGTACGTGTTTGCCGTGGTCCTCGCGGCCGCTCGTAACCTTTGTTTACCAGCGGCGATAACATCTGTGTGGAGTTAGGTGGCATGGTTACCACCAGCCATTACGAACCCGTAAAGCTTAATCACTCTTAAAGCCGGAGTCAAGTGGAAACACACGTACGCACACACATAAGCATACGACACAGGCTTTTTTTTTTTTTTTTAAGCGCCACCCACTGCCTTATGGAAAGTGCAGGGCCCCTACTAGGTCTGGAAGCACCACAAAGGCGGAACTCGCACGCATGCACGCAAATGCTGAGTGCAACACCTTTCTGAGCGTGAGCCATTTGTGCGTTTAACAAGATCTTCTGGGAAATTTACAGCCACGGTTTGTTTACAGTAATGGCTTGTTTGGATAAACAGAAGAGAGCCACTTTGACCTTTGATGTTTTTTAATGAAACATAAGAGAGAGCGATGGGAGGGCCAAAGAGAACAAGGAGGGCGGGTTGGGGCCAGGGGGGGGTTGGGGGGGTGCGAAGGAAATGATAGCAGGAGGTGGTGGCAGAGGAGAAGTCAAATGCACGCAGCGGCTGCCGCTTGATTGTGGCAGCCGCTGTTTGTTTACATCCACTCGCGTTTTCTTCTTTTGTTTGGAAGCATCCAGCGGGCCCAAAACAAGAAAACATATGTCCGCTCCAGGGCCTGACCAATTACTCAGCCTATATAAGCTAGCTAAATATGCATCGCTTGGTGTACTTCTTTATTTATTTCTCTCTCTCTCTATCGGAATCGGCCTCAAAAAAATCCGTATCAGTGCGACCCTCACGCAATCACTTCCGTCCTGCTTATTTTGCTGTTTGTCTTTCCGTTCTGCGATACTTCCTCCATTCCTTCCTTCTTCCGTTCTCCTTTCTCGCCTTCCAGCCTCCATTTCCTTTCCTACTTTCTTACCTTCTGTCAGAATTTGAATCGGATTCATTAGCCGTGCGTGCAAGAAACAAGGAGTTTACTTCCCAGTTACTTTCTTACCTTCTGTCCTGCCTGTCCTCGTACCTTTTCCTGTCTACTTTCCTTCTTTTGCTTTCCATTCATACTGACCCCTTTAATTTCTTCTCTCCATCCTTAGATTTTCCTTTCCGTCCTTCCTTTTATCCTCTATTCCATCTTCTATTTACTTTCCTTCCTTCCTGCCTGCCTGCCTGCCTGCCTGCCTTCCTTCCTTCCTTCCTTCATATCTTCCCTCCTTCCTTTGTTTCTATTTCTATTCTTCCTTCCTTCCTTCCTTCCATCCTCCTTTGTTTCCATCCAATATTTACCGTCAATCGTATCTTCCTTCAGTCCCCGTTTGCATCCCTTTCCTCCTTTCCTCCTTTTACTCTTCCCCTCTCTGTCTTCTTTCATCTCTTTCCTTCGCTGTCCTTCCTTCATCCCCCGTCCCCAACTCCCTTTCATCTTATTTATGACAATTGTGTAGAAAGGCGACCAACATTGTGTTGTTTGGGGTGGGGGGGTTTCTCCTCCCCTCCTTTGTGTGCATAATTACCCATCATGCGTTGCTGGCCCAGCACCAGCACTGCCATCAGCTTCTTTTGTTCCACTTCCTCGCCGTGTGTGTCTTTTGTTTTTGCTTGTGCCTTTATTAAATGATAAATATTTATGTCAAACCTCTACCCCCCCCCCCCCCCCCAAATGGGATTGTTTGTGTCCTGACCAGAGAGAGGGATGTCAACAAGCCACAGGGGTGCCGTTGAGGGAAGGGATTTCCCTTTAAAGCGAGTCGTTTCTTGATTTAAAGAGAGCCGTGTGAACAATAGATTGGCCGAGATGAGATGAGCTGCGCTTGGAAGTGGCGAAAGTGCATCGGAATATCAAAAGGGACACGTGTTTGTTTGTTTGTCGCCATGAGGCGGACAGTGGAAACTTTGTCCCGGTGCGGTCGTGAGCGCAACTGGAATATCACGAAATGCCATTCGGGAAAGCTGGGGGGGAAACAATAAATATCCCACTTGGGGCTGTCGAGGGCCCCAAAGTGTTCATACGATAACGTTTTCGTCCACTTGATTGGGAGGCCGACTCTTGTTTGCTTTCCGCCTCGGTGCCGTTCACTTGGTCAGGTGGCAACGCTCCCGTAAGTACGTTGTGGTTTTTGTGGTGGCTCATTCCTAAAACCATACACATATACAGTTTGTTCAATGTATTTATTTGGAATATTATGTTGCCAGATTGTTTTTCCTCCGCTACGTTTAACGACTTGTAATTATCAGTCAAGTTCTTCTGGCTTGTGACGATTTTCTTATGTGACCCGTGCTGAACTTCTTGAGTGCACTCTATGACTCGGAGTGCCGTTCCTTGACATTTTGAGTTTTTCGGAGTCCTTCAATGGGTTAACAATCAAACATTTCAGCTGATGTCGGACCTCCTCCTTGGAGATTAACGGAAGGATCCCCTTATAAGGTATGTCGAGCAAAAATCCAACCTCACTCATCTTATTCTTTTCTCCATCTCAAGTTCTGGACCAGCTGCCCTTCATGATGATGTCACATCCCCTGATCCCGGCCAGTCTGGCACCGGCCTCCGTTTCCATGGCGATGGGCCAGATGAACCGCTTGAGCACGCTGGCCAGCATCGCCAACATGGCGCAGCTCCACCACGCCAACCCGGCCGCCCGGCCCCCCGCCTCCGTCATTAAGGTGAACGCCCACCGAAAAACGAGGATCCCGTCGCACTGCAGCCGTGTTATTTCGCAGCTTCCGGCCCGTTTCAGACCACAGACCCAAAACGTTGTCCGCCGTGTGGTATATTTGAACGGGACTATTTTGTTTCACCTCCAAATAGATGCATCAACTTACATGCCGCACCCCAAAAGGTTCTATTTGTCCATGAACAAAATACGTATTGTTCTCCTGTTTATTGGGAGGACTTGCCCTCCCCTAAAGATTCATCAAACGAAACTTTTCAAAGTAAGCCAAACGATGTCAGTTTTCTTGATACGATATGAAAATGGTTGTGAGAACATCTCTCTTCGTTGCCAATCTCCTGCTCATTCTCCCTGTAATAACACATTATCAGTACTGCATGTGACTAGACATGATGATGTCATGTTTTAAGACCCCCCCCCCCCCCCCCAAAAAGTTTCCTCCTGATTGCAAGGAGGAAGATTTTGTTTTTGAAGGGCTCCCCGTTTCCAAGACTAACAGCAACGATCCCAATTGTTCTGGGAAAAACTTTCGGGCGTTTTCCATCTTTTGATAGGTGGCCTGCATTCGCCGGCCTCTTCATTAGGTACCCCCCTCCCCCGATGGCGTGGGTGGTCTTGCCAAATGAGAATGGATTCTGAATAGGGTCAAATTGTGTTGTTTTGTGACATTGTCAGTTTTCGTGAAGAACCGTTCTGTCGTTTGCCAGCAGGAGCGCATGCACGACGACAGCCCCTCCCCTTCCCCCTCGCTGGAGGAAGCTCCGATGTCGTCCAATCACAGCAGCGTGTCCAGTTCTCCCTCTCGCACAGAACGAACCGCAGAAAACCCGCGTATGTACCCCCCGAACATCAAGCGAACGTAACGAGCGACAAATGACGGTATTAACTCGTTACACGTTTTGACTTCAGACCAGCTCCCCGATGGCGTCACTTTAAGTCCCTGCGTGTTGGCACAGCCGGGTGTCAGAGAGTCAGACTCGATGGAATACAGCAAGGAAAGCAAAAGGGGGCGCGCTGACAAAGGTAAACTTGTGTCATTTCGGACATATACCGTACACAAAAATAGGAATTCAACTGTCTAGAAAAGCGGGTCAGGGTTCAGGTTCAGAGGGTCAGGGTTAAAGGGAAGGGGTCTGGTTCTGGTTACCAAGGTTTGGGGTCCGGGTACAGTAGTGTGCGGGGTTCTGCAACTCATTTTTTGTGTGTGGGTGACCGTCACTGATTTTTCTGTGATTCAAAATTTGAATTATAGATGCACTGCGTCGCAGTGTCGCACAGACACCATTGCTCTATAACGGGGCTGAAAAGCAAAGTGTGGAGAGTCTCTGTTGCTGAAATGCACAAGACGAAACAACTTTCAGATGTTTTAGGACACAAACAACTCCGGCATCCGCTTTGGGTCATCGTGTCTTGTTTAGTTTTTTTTTTTTTTTTTTTTTTACAAGTTCTTGTCACAGCGATTAATCATTTGCAGATTCTTAATCAGTAATGATTATTCCACGGGCAAATCAATAGGCAGGGAACAGAGCTGCCAATAGGATGTTTGGATACTTTGAATAATCCATGCAAACGCGACGTCCTTTGCAGGCTTCTCAAACGCAGCCGCTATTTAAGGAACCGACTCTTTCATTCATTTTTATTTTTATTTTGTTCCTTCCACGAACGTTTACTTTTCGCGATTGGAAGCGCGGTGACCAAATGACAACAAGTACATTTCCCAAGAAAGCATTTGTCTCCCTTTATACATTTTCTTCACTATCTAAAATATCTGTACAACGGGACTGAGAGTTCCAAAACTGTACTCTGACGACTGCAGAAACGCACACTTGTTTTAAGGTGCAGCGAGCAACGCCATCATCATTTCCCAACAACAGGTCGATGACGGCCTTGCGCGTCCCCCGCCGAGAGCGAAGGCCAACCATTCCGTCGGACGGCGTGGCATTAGCCAGCCGTTTGCCGGGCCGCGGCCTTAACGAGCCGCCTCCCTGTCGTTAGGGCCCCGGCGTCGACGCGGCGCTGCAACGTCAGTTTGTTTGCTTCTCTCTGCCCGTGAGCTTTGCATTAGCTTAATGAGGACTGCTCAAGGACAAACAGTCAGCAGAAAAATCAAGCGAGGAGCGCCTCGTGCAAATGTATTCTAATGCCGAATCGCATTATTCCCTAAATCAAATCTCCCAAATCACAAAGGCATCCCCAGGTAAGGTTGTTTTATTTTTTTTCGTGGTGAGGGCCGGGGCGGGGGGGGGGGATGGGGCTGCTGTCAGGTCGCCGTGAACATATTGACAAAGGCGGTGCCGGTGACGCGCAAAGGCCTCCTTGGGGTGGACGCCGCATTTATGCAATTGACTTTGAATTGATTTTCCCGCATGCAAATGAAGCCTGCGTACATTTGCCGGATTACATGCTTCTTCTGCGGATCGGGCAGGAGTGGGGGAGGGGGGCGGGGCAAAGTTTTCAGAGGGCACGTCGGCGCTGTCATTCTGTCAATCCATTGTGCTTAAATCTGCGCGTGCGCGTGCGTGTGAGATAGAATCAGATTTGGCTGTGTGTGCTGTTTCGTGCGCTCTTTGAACAACGTCTCCATGCAACAAAGATCAGAGGCCATCCCTGACACCTCACTCCCATTAACCAAACATCAGCAGAATTTTATTCCGGCTCTGTCTCCCCCCCGCCCCCCTCTTCCCCCC
Organism: Hippocampus guttulatus; assembly: GCF_054856545.1. NCBI lineage: Eukaryota > Metazoa > Chordata > Actinopteri > Syngnathiformes > Syngnathidae > Hippocampus > Hippocampus guttulatus. Next base: position 1,927,007 of record NC_141270.1, read on the forward strand.
TTTACTCACCTCTCCTCCATCCCTCCCTCTATCCTCCCATCTCTCGCTCTCTCGCTCTCTCTTCCGCTGACTGGCAGTCTTCACGTGGTGATGCTCGCTGCCCCCCGGGGACGGCCGGGAGAGGAATAAGAGCGCAAAGACAGAGCAATGAAGTTTAAGAGGAGGAGGGGGGGGGGGGGGGAGAAAACAGACAGTGACCTTGGTTAGGGAGATGGGTAAATGATCAAACGGGCCCGCAGATGTGTGGGTGTGTGTGGGTGTGTGCGTGAGAGAGAGTGAGGTAAAGTAGGCGTAAAACAGTAACTCAATAAAGGATCAGTCACATCCAAGGAGCCTGGGGAGCCCACGCTGCTGACTGCGCACTTCAGCGGGCTATCAGTATGTGCGTGTGTGTGTGTGTGTGTGTGCGCGCATGTGTTTGTGTGGGCCACAGGAGTGTCGTTGGATGCCCTCCGCTGAGCTCGCCAGCACCTGCTAATTACCTTTCTCTGCAGAGCAATGCTCTTAGCTAGAAAGTAATAGACGAAGGTGTGCGTGCGTGCGTGTGTGTGTGTGTATGTGGTTGGAGCGGGTGAGTGGGTGGGGTGGGCAATGTTTCTCATCTGTGAAACACCTTGAATGTGACAGTTGCCAAGATGTGAGGCCAAGTCAACGTTTTTTTTTTTTTGGGGGGGGGAGGGATTGAAAGATGCTGCGGTCAGCTAAGTGGAGAAAACACTGTCATTTGTCACATAGAGATGAGACAGAGGAGAGGAATATGAAACTGCATGTTTAAGCTTTGCTAGGCCTCCACGGACACTTTTGACCAAAAACAAAACAAAAAAAAAGTGTCCAACATAGATTTTAAAAATGGCTCATCTTTTTAGATGGCAAAGTACTCTCATTCGGAACTTTATAAGTACACACCCTTACTGGAAAACGACACTTGTAAAAGTGTAATTACTGATTGGATTCATTAAGTCAAAGTAAAAAAAATTACTGACTAAATGAAATGCACTTAAAGATGCTGTAAAGTCGAATCGTATTTTAGTTTTTAATGTAGTTTGTGAAAACAGGAGATAAGGTCAAATAGTTTTTCACCATTTCAGATTTCTTTTTTTTTTGTTTTGTTTTGTTTTTTTTTTAGACGTGGCGACAATGGGGCCCATTGATGCACTTGCGCATCATGCACGAGCCACTCCTCACCAACTATATAAAAACATGAGCACCTTCATTTCCATCAGTGGTTATCTGGCCTAATGTGCGCGTAAAAATTACTTAATTATTATTCCTAAACTCGTTTCTACCACTATACGTTACAATTAGCTAGCTAGCTATGTCAAGTGGAGCCACATAGAATGGCTCGTAGAGTACTGATACCAGGTATCGGATACTCATGGAGGCTTCCGATACTAGCCATTGTAGACATGATGCAAAAAGGGTTCTCCTTGGCAATAGTTGGCGTGATACGATGAGAGTTTGACACATCGGCGAGTCAGCATCTGTATTAGAAAGAAAGGTCTTAGTTGACATTTTTTTTCCGCATTGTGTTCAATGAAATTTTATGTAGGAGGAAAAAAAAAAGTGGTATCAAACGTCTCTAATTGCGAGCTAGCTGGTGGCTAGCACCTCTCATTGGGGGAATAGAAAGTAGCATCCCTGTTTTTCAGTGGCGTGTGATTTGACGCATTTAGGGGACATGGCCAAAATGTTTGCGAGCGGCTTGATTTTGATTTTGTCTTCTATCTGTGGCGATTTTTCTGAACGCTGATTTATTAGCACCTTGAGTCTCTGCGCTCTTTGTTACTCCGCGCCACTAGCGTGCGGCGGGCGTGCGCACGCGTGCTTCTCACGTGTACAAACAGATGGTCATCCATAATGCAGCTTCTTCTTCTTTGCTGCTTTTTATGGGCCACGTCAAGCTGTGATGCATTATCAATCGGCGTGCTGCCATGTCATAAAAAGAGAAATCCTAAACCGGGACAAAGATTAGTGTAAACACCCATTTAATATGTGTTTTTTATGTGTTTACAAGAAATTCACTCAACAAATTAGAAAGCTGTAAATTATTCAAATGTGTTGCGGAGACCCAAAATAGCATCTGGCCGGATTTGTTCAAGAGTGTGCTGCAAGTGCAGCCTGCTCGCGTTGGTCACAAGAACAAGACTTTAATTCAGAAGGTACTTTAAGCAGCAGCTGTCAAAATGCGGCACGTCGTCATAAAAATGCTTTACGGGCAGAATGAGAAAATGTCTTTGTGATTTATTTTTGCAGCGCCTTTATCTTTTTTTTTTTCGTGTTGAGGCTGGAGCGCGTTTGTTGAATTTAATTGCAGGTAAAATATAAATTGGAAAGCGGTGCATAATAGTGCACTTTTGCGGAAGCGAAGACCATTGTGGGGGTGGGGGGGGGGTGCTGACGGTTCAACATTAGCAATGGCCTGTGACCATTTCAGCCCACTTATGTACATTCCGACAGCGGACTGACCAGGCCACGACAAATTCATAATTCCCACACTGTAAATCTGCGCGACCCTGGATAAGCGGTAGAGAACGAATAGCTGGATGGACATTATAAATCGGCTCACTCATTTTTTTAACAACTGGAAATATTTACACTGTCAGGAAAAGGAGCACTGTAGGGGTCCATCTTTGTTCTCCGAGTTCCAACGTTTTGTGACGTTCAGAGGTCGTAATTTAGACCTGCGATAAGTGATACAGTGCATTTTCAACGAAATGACAACGGTTCTTGTGATGAAAACAAATTGCTGTTGTTTGTGTACCTTTCGTCCGCCGTTCCGAACTTTTTCCGTTCGAAATCTGTCAATAATCATGATTGATTCAACATGTTTGCATTACTTCTCTGTTCATGACTCTGACTGGCGTGCGAGACCGTAACAGTCGAGGAACAAAAGAGACGTAATCCACACTACATCAGGTTTTGGCACGACGCGCGGGGATCATGTCTTTTGTTGATTTGTTCTTTTTCAAGGGAGTGAAAGTGTCTCCATATTAGGGCCTGAGAAATGTTCTCCTCAATGTCTGGCAGAATCCAACCCGCTGGCCGGTGATAGACAAGTGTACCAACACCCCCCGGCGAGCAGGGACGGCTGCGAGAAGGCGACGTACCCCGCGGGACACAAGCTCGCAGCGGGTCTCCACCACGCTCCCTTCATCTTCCCGGAAGGCTTGTCCTCTATAGAGACGCTGCTCACCAACATCCAGGTGAGGCTCTGCCGGGGCTTTGTTGCCATTCTTATCATGGCGGCTATTATACTCCGAGATGAATAGAAGGGCGACGGCGACGCGCTCTTTAGAGAGCCACGCAATGGTAAATAGCTGAGGAGGCGTAGACATTTAGGATCCGGTTCAATTGCGATGGGCGTGCGGTGGCCTGCTTCTCACGTCTTTGTTGTGGAGGAGTCAGCGCCAGCTTGGTTTTCACTCTGTGAAAATAAAAAAACAAAACAAGAACTTGGTTTGTCACCTAAACTGACCCCTTTGAGATCTGAGCTACACACAAGATGGGAATGACATCAGAAGACCTACCCATCGTTTTATAAGAATAAAAAAAATGACTGAGCGTGTTTTTTCAATAAATTAAAAATGAAGAAAAAAAAGAAAAAATATATTAAAATATAAATAAAATGCATTAAACCCACCGTGGTTTTAAAAAGTTCTTCCTTTTCAGGGCATAATATATGGAGAAAAAATACATCATAAATGTATGATAATTATTGTATAAAATAAATACAATATTAAAACATTTTGAATAAATTCAATCCATTTAAATGTGAAATAAACATCTTAAATATTTTATGCTAAATTAGAATTAATTAAGTTGTGCATTTTTAAAGTTCTGGCTTACTTAAATATTTACTGCTAAAATTTGGTTTTAAGTCAAACATTTGCTTAGTCATTTATCAATGGCCCAAAAAATTTCCATTCCAAGATTTTTTTTTTGTGTGGGTGCTGTTTTTGGGAAAACTAATATCTTATACTCTTAATATATGAAAGTCAAAGTAAGTAAGTAAAAGTGCTCCCTTAGGATTTGATTGAATTGTGACACCTTCGATCCAAACAACAGAAATTCTTTGTAGTTATTGAATGGTGCAAAAATTCTCACCCGAGATTGTTTATCACGATTCCCCCCCTACGTTCATATGCAAATTCCATTTTTGCGTGGCCGCCGTCAAATGTTTGCTGCAGCTGTTGGGCGTTCCGGCGTGTAACCTGTTGTTGATGTGCGCCCGTGTGTGTCTCCAAGCAGGGTCTCCTGAGGGTTGCCATAGAGAACGCCCGGGCGCAGGAGAAGCAGGACCACCTGGAGAGGACCGAGCTGAAGATGGAGCTGGTGCGCGAGCGAGAGCTGCGAGAGACGCTGGAGAGGCAGCTCAGCATGGAGCAGAAAAACCGAGGTAAACCCTTTATTTGTGACAGAAAGCACAGCTGCTGCTGTCGACCACAGCTCACATCCGGACACTCGCACACAGACCCCATGATGTCAACACCACCGAATGCAGCCCCGCCTCCTATAGGCACACACAGAAACTACAATGCATCCTGTTTTTTTTTCATACAAATATGTCTGCAATGTGTTTAAAAAGTGTTTTGACAAGTTTAAATGTACAAAATAAAAAGCTAACTCAAGAGAGTTTGCATTCGAAGCTAATCTCCCAAACAGTGAGTGCAACAACGCTGACCTCATGCCTGATGATCTCACCTGAGCTTTCTCGATATGATGTCAGTCTACAGACGAGCCAAAACTAATAGATGGCATCATCACTTTTTCCTCCTCCTGTTAATTCTTTCAGTTCTCATTCAGAAGCGACTGAAGAAGGAAAAGAGGAATAAGAGGAGACTTCAGGAAGCCTTGGAAGAGGAGGTGAAACTTCGAGATCAGGCGGAGCACGGCTTCCTGCAGCACGCCGCCGGCGCGCTCTCGGGTTAGCCGAAAACACAAAGCATTGTTTTTTTTTTTTGTACATAAATGTCAACAAGCGTTAACTGCCGGCAGCCCCGACTGTTCATTAGCTTTATAATTGACTTCCTTTATTCATTAATGACCAAAGCGCAGCACATCAATCATCAGCCGCCTCTCTCTTGACAGACTCTGTGACCCAGGACGCGGACGTCGTCAAGCTGGAGGACGACAGGCTGGACGTTAAGGCAACAGTGCAAGGTGCCCAACAAAAGAGCCGTCGAGCCGCGACTCACAGCGGCTTGTGTCCTTGTTAGTCCGCTTGAACTCCGCTGGGCTGTGGTGTAGAGGAATGTAGACAAAAAAAAAAAAAGAAATGATAATTTAACACGGCTCGCAACAACTATTTTTGGAGTTGCGGCCCACATCTCCCTACCATCTAATAACAATAATAAGCACAAATTGGTGTTGCACAGAGCACATCTAGCGTTCAGAGGAAAAAGTTTGGCCACCAAACGAATTAAAATCCCATCAAAATGCCAACAAATGTGAGGAAAATTGGGACAGTACTGCACTTTATTAAAACATACTGTAAAAAACAAATCAAATATAATTTAAAGAATTTAATATTTTTTGTCCTTTTTTTTCCCCCTCCAATTTAATGGGCATCGTGCTACTCCTTGTTGCATGCGTGCGTTGGCCACAAAGGGGCAGTATAATACATAAATATAATACATACCGACGTGAGTCATGTTCCTTGCGTTATCGAACCGTTTGAATTCGACAGTAAATTTCAAAAGCTAACCAATGAGACAAATACGAACTCGCAACACAAAGCAAAAAAAATAAAAAATCGATCGAACGACTGTACCTCCAAAACAAAAAGTTAACTTTTTGTAGCGCATTCGTTTTACAAACTCGCTCAGTTTGCTTCACACAATTAACCCTTTCAGGGACAATTTATCATTTTATCAGGTTACAGGGGGCATGGAGGGATTAAAAAGACAACATTCAAAAGCATCTACAGTTAAAGGAGCTAAAGCTATTTCAAAGCAAAATCAAGAAATAAAAATAACAAGTAGTGGAGCCACTTGCTTACAACCAAGCCACTAGCGCTCCCGCACAACACCCTTGGCCAGGGGTAGTAATTGATCACGTTTTCTCACTTGATGCCTCGCTGCTCAGTCTACTGGAAGGACTTTTCAGTGATTTTTTTTCTTCCCACCTCGCAGGGAGTTCGAGCACTTCTGAGAAACGCCGCTGAGTACGATACGCTTGACTGCAACTTCTGTTTTAATGCACTGCGACGTTTAATATATTTATTATTTATCTCCACGACCATTGGATTAACGAGGAAAATGTGTTAGGCAGACGGAGAGAGAAGGAAGGACAGCGTTCCTGGCAAGAGACCCCCCTCTACTCTAACCCCCACTCCCCCAAGCCCCTCTCCAACTACCCAATAGACCGGACCTCGGGCCGGCCGCAGCAGACAGCGAGCTTATTCCAAGACCCTTTTTTTTTTTAATTGAATGCCAGTGAAGCAGGAAGAGAACTGGCCACTAATTAACGGCTGTCTTAATTGTTCTCGTGATGAGTTTGTTTGGACATCATTTGCATAATTAACACCCAGCAATAAATCATTTAAAGGGGAATTGTCTGTCAGACAGCGGGGGCAGGATGCGCTTCCTTTGTGCCAGGAAGTTTAATCGCGCAGAAAAGGGGAACAAACGCCTTGAAAAAAACAACAATAAAAAAAGGCCTTGTGCTGAACCTTTTTTACGAAGTGCTTTTTATGAATGGCCTTTGGCCAAAGCAATGTACGATATTTATCATACTGATGAAGTGATTACATAAAACACATTCCTCCAGAAATAATTCACTTTTTTTGGCCGGGGAGGTTTCACTCGTGTGCTCAGATCTCAGGTACTCGGGCTGTCGTCATGCATGGCAAAAACATGCATGTGCGCTTCACTGAATTACCTATTTTTATCGACAGAATCTTGTCTATCGGCGTCAAGCCTCCAGTTGCCGCTTTAACGAGACCGAGCCACCCCAAGCGCCGGTCCACACACACCGGCTGCCAAGTCCAATTGAACGATAATATAGAGAATAATTTCCTGCTTCCTCTTCCGCTTTCCTCCCTGTGTCATGTGTACCTTCATGGCAGACAACAAGGCACTCTACAGCGACTATACGAGCCACAATCACCTGTCTGCACTCTGGCTGTCAAGTCGAACTTTTAAAATACATTTGCTCCTTCCCCGCTCTTCCTTCTTCCCTCATCGTGTCGCGCTCACACTCATGGCAGACAATGAGGCACTCTATAGCAACCACCTCCCCTTTTTTCCCTTGGTGTAATCATATGTGCGAACTGCTCGTCGCATTTTCACCAGATGACCAAAAAAAACAAGCTCGTGACACCAGTTTTAGGTATGGACACAAAGTTGGGTGCTCGTCAGAATGCACGAACACGTCTCAAGGACCCATTGAGCAAGTCGAACAGGAAGTCAACCATTTTGATGTCGCGCGTGAGTTTCGGACAAATTCCAGGGCTGGTACTTTGATAAGCTCCAACAGGGGAATTTCTCCAAACGAGCCCCTATCGCATAGGTGTCAAACTCCGGCCCCGAAGGACCGCCGTCCCGCATGTTTTCCATCTCTCCCTGCTGCAACACCGCTGATTCAAATGACCAGCTCATCAGGAAGCTCCGCAGAAGCCTGCTATCGATCCTCTTCGTTTGAATCAGGTGTTTTGCAACAGCGAGAAATGGAAAACATGTGGGACCGGAGTTTGACACCTATGCCCTTTCCCAAGCAGACATCCTCGACAGATGGGCGCCGTTATAGCGTGAATATGTTCTGCTGACGTGGTCTCACGCGGGCAGACGCATTGGCATCAAATTTGACGATCGTTTGGAGGATTCGCCATAAAAGCGCTCAAATCGTTCATCTTGTGTTTGCGTCTCTTTCAGAGGGCCGAGTATTCCTGCAGACGGCCGGGATGTATTGAAGGATGAAGGCGGACGCGTTTGAACTTTTCCACTGTTCTCTACCTTTAATTTATTGCATCTATCACTCGATCCTGGACAGTAGTAACGGAAAATTCCTTTATTCTGATGACGTGTTTGTTTGTGTTTCTTTCAACGGAGACCCCGTGGCCCAGGGGCGGAGTTGTTGTTTGTTTGTTTTTTTTCGGGCCCAAAGATCAGTCCAACTTGTAACCCAGCTGTGTACATATATTGTCATTTCTTTTTGTTGTTATAATCCAGAAAAGGCATGTTGTATAGTCAGTACATGTATGGTGTATGTTATGCAGTAGGGCAGTTTGACAAGACAATACAAATACTTTTTAATATGAAAATGTGTCTTTGCCTCGCTCGTTTCGCACCCCCCCCCCCCCCGACCCCCCACCACATTTCCCACAAAGCTTTTTTGTTCATTTATTGGGTTGACTTTTTTCACATGAGAAGAAATGACAGAGTTTTTTTGACGATTAAAAATATTGATGAATGAAGGGAAACTTTTATGCTTGAATCCACAGGTGTCAAACTCAAGGCCCAGCGGCCAGATCCGGCCCACCACTTAATTTTGTGTGCCCTGCAGAAGCAAATATTGTGCGTCGACTGCCATGATTCCTGTTCAAATGTCTCCCCGCATTTTCTAAATGTCAAAGGTAGAAATAATAACAGCGATATTGCAAGCATTTTCTGTTGCTCCTTTAAAAGGTCTTCAAATTCTATCCATCCCTTTCCTTTTGCACTTGTCCTCATTGGAGTTGCGGGTTTGCGTCACATGACCCAAAAAACAGGTGAGCTGTGACGTTTGCTTGGTGAGCCCGTGTGGGATGTCGATTTCAGTTGACACCAGGTGCCACTTCAGGACAAAATGGCTGCCCCTTGATGTGCATTAAAACAGATGGATTTTTCTGATTAATTCATATTCTACGATTTCAGAACTAATTAGAATACTTTTTTTTTTACTCGACTAGACCCCAGAACATATTGCAGAGGAATTTTTTTTTACCTCACCTCCACTTAAGTATTTGTACTTCTCAATACCGGATCTGATGTGGTATGGGGTTTTTGTTGTTTCTTTGTTAAATGTCATTTACTGGACGATTTGACCCACTATGTGTCACTGGACTTTTTGTCCTCCTTAAATACGCAGTGTGACTCACAAATGCAATAACGGATGACTCATCACCTTTTTTGGATGACCACCTCAGAGTCGGGCGGTGAATAGGAGAGCTTTAGCGTGTCTTCATTGGGCACACTTCTACTGTTTCACACTCCCTTGTCTTTCACACACACACACACACACAAAGTAACACTGTCCTGCCGAGAGATGTGTAATGGAAAAGATAAATGGAGGATGAAGCTAAGGTGACAGGCTTGAATGTGTGCGCGCGCGGGCGCGGAACACAGCAGAGCAGCAAACCATCTGCTCATCTCCTCTTAATGAACAAAGCAAACAGCAGGAGTCAAGGCTGTCTCCAAATCTGCTCTCTCTTTATTGGCACACTCACACACACATGCAAACACACACACACACACACGTACACATCTTTGTGCAGTTTAATCTGATTACATTTGATGGAGAGCAGGGGCAAAGCAACCTTTTTAGACCCGACTCCTACGCTGGTGACAGAGAAGGTCTGAAACACAATTAGCAAGCTGTTCCTCGCACTCAACGTCTGACCACCGGCAAGCAAATGGAGCTAATGGGCAGGAACTAACCAATGGGAACTAACGGGCCGCCGTGTCCCCGTGCACGCAACACTATTAGACAGCTGTTGGACTTGGACATAAGACGTAGGCCCCGGAGCTGCACGTGATGAAGGCCCCGTCTGCCGCGTTTGATGCCGAGTGACGCAAAGCAGCAGGGCCGACTCGGAAGGAACCTGCACCGTGGCAAACTATGACACCGGCGTGTGCGTTTGAGGTGACATGAAACAGATGGCTGCTCGTCAGCCGATGTAAAGGTGCAACGATGTTTGACTGTGACATGAAACACAGCCACGATGGCAATGGGAGACAGCTCACCTGGCTAACAATTTTGAGACAGTGAATCCCAATTTCCTTTCTCATTTCATCCTAAATTTAACCTGCATTATTTAGCTAAATGGGCGACCCGGTAGGCCAGTGGTTAGCACGTCGACTTCACAGTGCAGAGGTACCGGGTTCAATTCCAGCTCCGGCCTCCCTGTGTGGAGTTTGCATGTTCTCCCCGGGCCTGCGTGGGTTTTCTCCGGGTACTCCGGTTTCCTCCCACATTCCAAAAACATGCATGGCAGGCTGACTTGAACGCTCTAAATTGTCCCTAGGTGTGAATGTGAGCGTGGATGGTTGTTTGTCTCTGTGTGCCCTGCGATTGGCTGGCAACCGATTCAGGGTGTCCCCCGCCTACTGCCCGAAGACAGCTGGGATAGGCTCCAGCACCCCCCGCGACCCTAGTGAGAATCAAGCGGTTCGGAAAATGGATGGATGGATATTTAGCTAAATGTATGAAATAAGTGAACCAAAAGTGGGAACAGTGCCCTAATTATCTTAATTTTGCATGTAAAAAGGTGGATGATTCCAACTCCCAATACTCTTGAAGACTACTACTTTATTTTAATTTCAGTCTATCATACGATTCTTATTAACAACAATGGTAGTATATGGAAAAGTAGGGGATAATAATTTAGACATAAATAAAAGTCTTGATATTTGTCATTGTTTTAAATTTATATCGTTTATTAAAAATCCTAAAATATTAATTGGAAAAAATGGAAACTTGATATTTGCAATTGTTTTAAATGTAAATGTTAACAATTTTACAAACTTTAATAGAAATAATAATATGTAAAATTCTTCATGCTACTGCTGATAGTACTACTACTAGTAATAATAATGAAAAATAATACTAACAATTACAATAATAAAAATAATACTGACAAAATGATTTCTTTTTTTCCATAAAATAATATATGCTAGCTTTTATTTGTAGATCCAGGTTAAGCGTGTTTTTTTTTCAGATTTACGGTTTTTATAAATATTATTATTTTTGTTTTACAAAATCATGTTCCTAAATTCCTCAGTTTTTGCCTTTAAATGTTGCCTTATTTTATTTTAACTATTTGAGGCACAGTTACCAATGAAATGCGCCATATAAAATAAAATGTCTTGCCTTGCCTTGCCGTTTTCGGTTTAAAACCCAATATAACACTGCCCTCTAGTGACCAAATTGGAGGAATTACGTGGCTTTTTATTTAGGTAAATCAAAAAAAAAACAGAAAAGCATTCATATCTGTTTCGGTCTAGTCGAGCTTCCGTAGTGTCGTTGGCGAGTTACTTCCGCTTCCCGTCCTGCTCCGCTGCACTCCTCATCCCAGCCAGCATGGACTGCTGCTTCAAACCCACCTTGTTGTTTCAGTCTTAGTTTGTTTTGAAACCTCACCGTGTGTCCCCCGGTGTGTTCTCAAGCTCCTCGACGTCATGTTCACCACCACCGGTTCCCACGGCCTGTGTGAGTATTCCCCCTCTTTGGCAGTTGAGAGCGACTCGGCTAGCTTAGCGAAGTAGATTCGCATGTTACAGTAGTTGTCATTCGTTTTTTCAGGCAGCGCCACCACTTGAATCTACTTTCTTATTTCGAGCGAGCTTGGACGAGACAGCCTATGATGGACTTGCAAAAATCGCTCAATTAATATTGATAATAAATGTTAAGTCAAAGTTGCATCTTTTGTCCTTAAAAAAAAGGCTTTTCTCAAACCAAAGGTGTCAACTACAGGGTTCACGACACAGCCTAATCGCACATCGGCATAATTTCCACATATATCCTCCCAAAATACCTAAACTCGCATACCACGCATAAACACTTGAACATACAGGTCGACATCGACGGCCCCGTTTGACCACATGGTTTGGTTTGTATTTTCCAGACAAGGCTCCTCTGTCCAAAGGCCTCCTGCTGGTGCTGAGCGGCTTGACGGTGATGCTCAGCCTGCTGCCGCAGTACCAGCACATGTTTGAGTACAACCTGCAAGCGGTCAGCCACCAACTGCAGGTACCTGACACGACACATGCCGTAATTCAGCATCGAAAGTATTTTTCCGATATCTTATCATCGCTCCTTCACCAGTCACACAAAACTATATCCAACTTGAAAGATTATTCGGGGGGACAAGATGAACCTTGGAAAGCTGCCCTAAAAATCTGGATGTGGTGCGGTAGGTGTGGCGGTTGCTGTGCGGCAGGCTGGTGTGTCTGGACGTGAAAGACTCCTTCTGCAGCGGCATGCTCATCTACAACTTCCGAATCTTTGAGAGGAGGTTCGGCTCCAGGAAGTTTGCCGTGAGTACCAATGATGATCAGACTTTGGGCGGCATGTTGCATTCGCGTTAGATAACTTTGGAGACCGGTTACTGGTTAGAGCTCATTTGGGCCAATTTCCCTGTTTGGAGTTTGCCAAATTTTGCCCAGAATGGCTGCTACAAGCCAAAATGGCTGACTTAACCCTTTGGGCATAGTTGCTGTTGAAAATGACAATATTGACATGGCTGTTTGGGTCTTGAACGAAGATGGGGGTACCACTAACGCGGTGGATCAGAGACGCCATGCTCAAAACGTACATGACATTCTACTTGTCTGCTTTCAAGTCAACAAGAAGATGTAGCACCCATTGACCCCCCCGAAAAAAGGTTCACTTATCCTGTCAAATTTAGATCAATCAAAATTCTTATTTCAATTAATCAAAAATTGTCATTTATGTAATAAAACCAAATCAAAACACTCCGCTTCCATCCTTCACTCTAGTGGTTGGGTTGTCCAAAACGTTAAATGCCAAACGGCGAGCCACTGTAGGCCACAACTCATGCCGAGACATTCAAAAGCAGACGAACCCGCCAAGCCAAATGGAGCTCCCGACGCTGCGTTTTGCGTGTCTTGTTGTTCAGTCCTTCCTGTTGGGTACCTGGTGCGTCTCCGCCCTGCTGGACTTGCTGCTGGCTCAGTCTGTCTCTTTCCTGTTCGACGACAAAGTGGAGGAGTTGCCCGCAGGGCTGTGAGTAGCGTTGATGATGACGATCCTGTTAAAAAAAAGTTTTCTCAAATTTGATTGTTGACTTCCACAGGCTGGCCCCGGTCTTCGCCCTCTTTGTGCCTTTCTATTCGTCCATTCCCAGGGTGCCCGTCACCAAGGTGCTGGGCCTCATCAGTATCACCAACAAAACCTTGGTCTACATCGTCGGACTGCAGGTATGGTTCTGTTGGTCTCCCTCGGCTTTTTGGCGCGCAGAATGATGACTCCCGCACCCTCTTTCCCGGTGTGTCCACATAGTTGTTGACGTCCAGTCCCTTCATGTGGCTCCTGGCGCTCAGCGGGCTGGTGAGTCACGTCACGAGGAAAGACAGTTGGACCCTCAGAAATCAAGTGGCGCAGCCATTGAACGGCTGAAAATCAGGTCCCAAGAGTCCGGAATCGTTACACTTTTGACCGTTACACGTTACAAATTTCAGCAAAAGTCTCTCAATGTGTCCGCGGGTTTTCACGAAAATACTCCAAAGAATTATAGAACACCGTGGTCGGCCTGTTTCTCGATCCTGAGGGTCCACTGGTTGAAACTGAACCGTGCAAGAAAATGTCAACACACCATCGTATGACCCAAAAGTTTTGATTTATATCCTGTATGTATTTTAGGTCTCGGGCGGTTTGTATCACTCCAACGTCCTGTGGCTGCAGAACTTTCTCTTTGTGCCCGCCCGACTGTGTGCCGTCGCACGCTACTTCCTGGAGCCCCTCTTCTCCAGTGAGTCCGATCCAGCGCCCTCACGGTTTTCCACTGCGGCGCTGTACAAACATGGCCGCGTTTTTGTCGATGTGACCCTCAAAGGTTCTCAAGCGAGCGGCGAGGCGCCTCTGGGGATGGGGGCCACGCTGGACATCCAGAGGCAACAGCGGATGGACCAGCTGGATCAACAGCTGCTGCTGGCCCAGTTCAACGAGGCCCGCGCAAACTCCAGACATCGAGCACAAGTACGGCCACTTCCTCTGTAGCCTCACTAAGGTCGAGGGTGAGCCGCGGCAAAATTCCAGGAACTGTCAAAGTTGGAGGAAATTGGAATATGCCAGGAATTTCGAAGACTGAAGGTTGGCGCTTCACAGGGAACTTAAAAGGAGTTCATATCTTCGCGTCGGCCTGTCGGGGAGGCGGGACTAACAGCTGTCAAAGTCATGTCAACCGAGGCATTATTTTCACGTGTGTTTGTTGTCCTCTCACTTGAGAGTCTTCAATGAACCAAAATTGCATGTTTTGGGGGGGGGGGGGGGGGGGGGAATGGAAGGAAGCCGGCGGAGCTTGCCCTCATTTATTGAAAGTTGAAAATGATATCTAAATGTTTTCCTTCTTGTCTCTTGCTGCAGTGGAGCAGGTTGTTCCCGTCGCTGAGACGCAGGAGACCGGCGCCGCCGCCGCAGCCTCAGTCTCAGACGCAGCCCTCGGCTCCCCCGCTGCCATCCGACAACTCGATCGGCGAGGAGCAGGTGCAGCCGCGTTTGCTCGTCCTTCATACCAAAAACCTCTCGCAAGGGAAAAGAATTTGCTTTTCTCGTCTGCGACAGAACTCGATCATAAAGCATGATGCGCTATATGTAAATATTCAAATTAGGACGTGACAAATTGTAACGTCTATGCAGTACGCCGCCATGATATTTCTCTCAATGCATCCGCCGCATGCGTTGTCTCCGGCAGGTCGCCAGGTTAGTGGAAATGGGCTTCTCCCGGCTGGACGCCCTCGAGGCCCTCCGAGTGTCCAACAATGACATCAACATGGCCACCAACTTCCTCCTGCAGCACTGAGAGCCCCGAGCGCGAGAGCGGGGATGAGAACCAAACCGAAGCGGCGCAGCCCAAAACAAAAAGGCAGAGACAAGTTTGGGGAGGAAGATGTATTGTGTATTGTGCTTTTGCAGGTAACGTGAAGGCTACGTACGGCTGATCGCCCCTCGAAGGGAACAGTTGCAACCGACCGGGAAGGTTTGGAGCATAAAGTTGGACATCATGGGGACAAATATACAAACGACAAGCCTCGTGTTACGAGGGACAAAAAAAAAAAATCACTGGACAATGTGATCAAACTAGCCTAAAATGTCCATCATTTTTACAGGGGGTCCTCAGTTCACGACAGTCCCGACACACAAGCTTAGGAGCTGACGCACAACGCGCAGGGAACAAATCTTTGCAGCGTCACATCGATGTTTGAGGGGGGACAGGGACCAAGCCCTGCCGCAAAAAAGTTTTTGTCGCCTTCCGTAATCGCCTGTGGAAGTCAAAGCACTTTGACGCTCCTCAGGTCATTTCAACATAGTTCCTTGGCACCAAGATACCACAAAGCACGACTCATTTGTTAGGCCCGAGCACAGAAGAAACCAAATTTGTTTTTCGAGGCATAACGGAGCACGAAAATAGGCCGAAAAGCTTGAACCTTACGTTTTTTGGCAAACAACTTTGCCCGCTGCAATTCTGTTTATCATTTCATAATGTTGTTTTGATGGCCAAGAGTGTTATTCATCCAAATCTTGTATTCCTGACATAACTACTGCATTAGTGGAGCTTCGTCGAGGATCGGCCCGTTGCATCGTCGTTACTGAAGGAGTGAAGCTCAGTCCCAAAACGATGACCCCCCCCCCCCCTGGCCCCCGTGCACTCCAATGTAACCAGTGACCTTCATGACTCTGCTGACCGTATGCAAAATATCACATCCTCCAGGCAGATGCGATGCACTGTCTATTTTTTTTTTTTTTACAGTTTTCATCTCACGCCGGATTAAAAAAAAAAAAGCTTTGTTTTAATATGCACTTGCTCATGTGACGTGTCTATAAAATGATTGTTTTGTTTTTGTTTTGTCTTTGAACAAGTCAGCGAGTGCAACAGAAGGCGGCGGAGCTTTGCGAGGACGCATGTTCATTCCGTTTTACAGGTTAGGTGGGTCATCTCAGGTGAGACCCCCCCCCCCCCGCCCCCACCTCTACTCCCACCCCACTGGTCACAATTTTAGCTACACTTGCACAAAAGATTCTGTCTTCATGATGAAAAAAAAAGTTCTGTGGTTGTTTATTTTATCACGTTTTGTACTGCATCATTGTAAGAAAATATATTTTTCAAAAAACTTCCTACTATGATGCAGTGCAATTCAAAAACCACCGCAAACAACCGCATTATTCAACAAAGTTTCCCCTTCCCATTTTTTTTTTATCAATCTTTTCTCCTGTAAAGGCAGCTCTTGTATCGCATTTAATTGCAGGTGTCCCTCAAGTTGTGGCCAGTTGGTCTTGATGAACTTGGTGTATTCATTTGCATATGTTCCAAAGCCCACTTTGAAACAGAACAAATCCGAAATGTTTATTTATCATGCGGTAAATACGACAGAGGCTATACGCACATACTGCAATGTGTGGATCCTGTAAATGTTCAAAAAAGTGGCGGCCGTTAGGTGCTGTATTCAGTCATGGGTACCAGTTCTGTGCTTTTCAGCAAAAAAAACAAAAATAAAAATCTATTGCTTCTACAGTATGTGACCACACTGAGCGGCGCCGATGATTTGCTGTCAGAGTGACGAAAAGTTATGTGGAGTAGTTGCGTGGATTGACAATGTAACAGATCTAATTTTTATTTATGAAATAAATCAACTTGATGATTCAACTACTCTTGGCGTGACTTTCACCAAGTTACACGGACATTCCTGCTCTAGGCAAAAAAGCACGCGCATGATTGTAAAATGTCATACCTTTAAGCTTTTTTTTTTTTGCGGGCTGAATCAGCGGTACTCAAATTGGTTTGCAGAATACTTATAGTACTGTAAAAATACTTTCCAATTGGCAGCATAGTGAATATTGGTTTGTACAAGTACTGTACATCATAGAAGACTCAGGTCCACGCCTTAAAAATATGTTCTTAACTCCCCTAATTCCTGCATTCACCAATATAATGACTTCTCTCTTATACCCCTGACCCCCTCCCCACCCCCACCCCCTGGTACCTCAAAACAAACTAACGTGTTCACGACAGTGCAATGTCTTCTTTATTTGGACACCAGATGGCGCTCTTTGCTCACAAAGTAATCCCATTCACCCCATAACATAAGCGTACACACAAATTGAGTTTAGCTTGTTCTAGTTTTAAAAAGAAAAGGTTACATTTGAGTCAGCACTGGTTCCTGGACTCTTGATCAAAGTTATATTAGAAACACAATAATAATAAACCTAGTGTGAAGGCAACTTGATTTATCTCGAACACAAGGTAACTCATAAAGTGCTTCGCACAGCCAAAAGCACAATAACATCAAAACATGAACACATAGAACTGAAGACATTCACAAAGCGAAGACGACAAAAGTAGCTTATTAAAATTACGAGAAGAGTGTACATTCACACTATTTAAGCACATATAAAACGAGAAGCTTTTAAAAGATTTAAAAGCAGAGGAAATAAATAAAAAGTGGCTTTCCAAAATTTACAAAAAAGCCAATAGATGTCGCTATCGAGTCAGCTATTGTTGCCAGGTTACTGTGTGCCACTCCCATCGACTCCAGCGATGACACTGAGCAGACATTTCCATCCATTCTTCCACGGAGGTTCAACCGTGTAACATTTAGTGGGGAGGGAAACGCCATTGTTGGTATGTGTGCGCGGTGTTCCGCGCCGCCGACTTTTTGACCGTTTTTCACGGCAGCCATTTTGACATGGGACGGATACGTTTTTGAGCCTCCATTCAACTTTTGGGCAGGCCACAGTTCATGTTTGGTGCTTCTGACCAATTTCTCCCAGACTAGTATTGAAGTTTGTTCAATTGTAATTAAATATGTGGTCCATGTACAAACCAAAATGCAATGAAGCACAGCCCCACCCCATCACAGATGCTGGATTTTCAGCTTTGCTTCCATAACAATCCGAATGGTTCTTTTGCCCCGAGGACACGACGTCCACAATTTCTCAAAACATTTTGAAATGTGGACTCGTCAGACCACAGAACACGATTCCATTTTGCATCAGTCCATCTTGGATGAGCTCAGGCCCAGAGAAGCCGGCGTCTGCATGTGTGTGAGTTACCTTTGAGAACACAAGCTTCCAAAGGCTTTCAAATTAGTGTCACTTCTCATTTTAATTAAAAAAATGATGATAATTTGCGTCTTTTGTGTTCAAAGGGTTTTTAATTAAATGACAATGAAAGCAAACATATCCAAAGAAGGCCCACCTCTTCTGTGAAATGAAATACCGTGTTTAATTTCAGATTTTGATGTTAACCAGAGCAACATGAAACATGGATGGAAGTCTTAGATGATTGACCAGTATTTCAAAGATTATGTCATCATTTAAGAAGGAAGTATGTGAATCACAGCTTTGACGTTTTTTTCCACTCAACTTAGTACCTTGGACCTGTAAAAAAAAACAAACAAAAAAACGCTCCTCCGACATTCCATACACGCACCCGACTGTATGTATGTCTCAATCTGAGCAGCCACAGTGGGCCAGACGGCGACAACGCCGCCGCTCTCGTCCCTCTGTTGCCATGGTGAGCGTGCGCCATGGCAACGGCGTAAGCGAGAGCCGGTCCGTCCTCACTCTCGTCCTGTTTGTGTGATCGTTTTGTACGACTTGCGGCAAATCGGCGGATGAGGCCCACACTACGAGGCTTGAATTGTCACAAGCATGAGCGGAATGGCGAACAATGTCACATCTGTTCTCCCGCCTCGCATGAAGCCGTAGTTACATAAGAGGGGAATGCAAAATGCCTCCCTCCGTTATGCTAATGCTCATAACTAGTGGCCACACGTCCCGAAGAACATATAGGAATGTTGCCGTCCCGTTTAAGCGAGCCGCATGCCTTCAGGTGGTGTGCATGCTTGTGGTTCGTTGTAATTAGGACTAAGCTCGCTTCACTTGAGTAATTGTGGCTTTAATTTTACGCTCAACTTGTTTTTATTTTAGTTCTTCATGAAAGTTTGCTGGGGCTCTAATTGTTTTTTGTTTTTTTTCTCCAATCTGATAGGAGGTCCGTGCCCGGACCTGCTGCGGGAAACCGAAACCATAAGCTGCTTTATGGAAAGCAGGGGAGTGCACTACCGTGGTAGAAAAAGAACATGACAAGTAAGACACCATCACTCGACTAGTGTGCCCTCGTTGTTGGTTTCGTGAGGTGAATTGTCCTTGCTAATGAGGGCAAAGAATGCACGAGAACAGGACCAGTTAATGGGCCCGCTGGATGATGTGGAATCGATGCTTGACTGGCTTGGAAAGACTTTAATAAGTTGGAATACATCCACTTGTGTACATTCAAAAGTGAAAACTCATCACTTTCACTTGTGTGTGTTACCTCAGGTCATCACATTAATACGCACAAGAACGTGTGCATAAAAATAAACACGCCCACACACACAAGCTTGCTATGGTGTGTGTGAAGTTAGAACAGAAACGAACCTCCGCAAAAGGTCAGGCATCCCTGGGAGATTCTTGAGAGGGTGGCCCTGGGTAGCGCATTGAGACACCAAGCAGAGGTTTAATGGCAGGTGGTGGGAAGGAGGGGGTCCCGGTTCTGGCTCCAGTCTGGTCATCGAAGCATGTTTCAAGAGTCTGCGGCGTGTTTGTGCGCAAAGGACAGCACCTCAGATTTGGTTTGCTCTTTAAAAGCACCCCCCCCCCCCGAACAAAAAACAAAAAAAATGTTTTACTGGAATGCTTCAAGGACTACGAACAGGGTTAATCCCGCCACGAGGTCAGCATCCATCATTTGTGTCTGAGCTGTATTATTTATTGATTTATTTTTTTAGGAACTTTTTTTTAAATGGGTTTTAGGCAAAAGACACAAAAACTGTCTCGTCGTATCCGTGACTTTCAGGGCCGTGGCCTCGTAAGTCGTCATGTGAATACGTCGGCGCCCTGTGAGTGTTCTCATTTTGAATTGTGTGTTTGTTTTTCCCACATAAAAGTGCATCCGCAAGTGTCCCCCCCCCCCCCCCCCACTTTATTCGAGCTCTAACTCAAAGTTTGGCTCCCAACACCAGGCATAAATAAACTTTATTAAATGGCCCGAGCGACAGCTCAGAACGCGGTTCTTACTGTCATGCAGTGGTCCCTTGGACATTCACCTGAGGGGGGGGGGGGCAGCCACAGCTGCCCGTCAGCATCCCTTTGATGAAAAAAAAAACAGAAATCAAATGAAGAGCTAAATGTCTTTTGCCATGCAATACACCAGACGCACGTCATCTGGAAAAATCTTCCAGGCCTCATGTTGCAAAACACAAAGACATCGTCTGCCCCTCCTTTTTGGTGGCTGCTGATTCACAACGGTCAGGAACCTGCCAGCTCTGGTTGCTCGTCTCCATGGAGACAAGGGTGGGAAAAGCCAGTGATGATGTTGCCGGGAGAAAAGCGCTCCCGCGTGTCATCCGCGTGTCTGCACGTGCGTGCGTGCACGCTATGTAACAAGGAGGGAGCTCGCGAGAGAGAGAAAGACACAGCGCTCATTCGGTTGTCCGTGGCAACGCTTGACCAGATTATTCCTGGCCAGAGATCATTACGTTGTTCAATCTTTAAAGAGAAATCGGACGGTATTGATATGCAACGCTTTCTTTGTCATTCATGGGCACTTGCGGCTTCTGACTTACATGTTCATCATTATTATTATTATTAATTATTTTTTGCTCACGTCACATTTGCAAAGCATGTTGGTCTAGCATGTCTGACAGTTTTGAGTCTTGAAGCCCTGGTACTTGCGTGGATTTTTTTTTCGAGCCACCCATTCACTCACTCACTGCCACTGACGGCGATAGACGTCGAAAATCAATTTTAACTGGGCTGGCAGGAAAAAATACATTTTTACCGAGCTGCGTCAATGAAACGACAGCTTTTTTATTTTTTTTGCTATCCGCCTCTTAATGCAAATGTCTGTGAGTGACGACCCCCTTCTGCATTTCTGCTCCATTGTGATGCTGCAATTGTAACTTTCCAGCCTTTCTCCGAACCATGACAAGACCATCTACGCCAGACCGAGATCCAGAGCGACTTTCAAGCAACGGCTTGACGACACTTTCTCAAGCCGTCTCCTGCCGAAACATCTCCATCTCCTTCAGGGGCAACTACCTCGCTATCATGTTTAAGGGCCCAAGGTAAGCAGAGCTGCATCGTGTTTTTGATGGGTGTTTGCATCATGTTTAAAATTGCAGCATTCATGAGTGAAAATACTTTGGGTTTTTTTTTTTTGCCCACGTCGGGCCACTTTAGTCTCCGCCCCCGATTGTCATGGTAACGAAAGCCAGACTCGCCATTGGCCGAATAGTTTCTGTTGGCGAGTTGCTTCATTGATTCTTGTTTCCAGTTGACGATCGGCCCCACCTGCACGTGTGTCTGACCTTTACTTCCTTAACTGCCGCAACTTGTTCATCTTCGCGGGTCCACTTTTCTCCCCACTTGAGTTATGTCCTGTCCGACGTCCGTTTTCTGTCACCGTGACTTAAACTCGATCACATGCAAACGAAATGATCATGTCACGACAGTTTTGCCGATCGCTTTTCCACTCGCTTGAAATCCATCAACAAGAAGCCGCCGATGTCGCTTCCCCCCCCCCCCCCCCCCCCCCCCAAGCAGGCCGATCATCAATCACGTCGCTCCTCGGAGTCGTGTTGTCTACTTTTCAGCTTCACATTTTAGCATGTTGAAAAGAAATGATGATTTTTTTTTTTTTTTTACACTTTACGGTCTGATTTGTAAGCAAGCCCAGTCGCGATTTCCTTTTGATTCTGCACACGCTCGAGCTTGTTGAGTCCAAATGCCATCTTGGGTGTTTCTGCGAGCTTTCTAGCTGTCATTACTTTGTTTAGGGAGTTTTCCCTTCACTGCAAAGTAGCAATTTGGGGAAATAAAAAGTCTTGATGCATATTTACACATCCAAGATGAGGGCGATTTAAAAGGCTTTTGCATCAACACCGGTTTCTCCGTAAAACCGTCATGATGGTTCTCCTGGTGAAAATAGGATGAGTATGTGTGTAAATGGGTCCCTGGAATATTGGGACCGAGGTAAAAATGGCGCCCCTTTGTCCCCGCAGCTCTTTATCAGTCAGGGTGCACCTGTCTGGACTTGACCTGGTTGCAGCACAAAGTAGGGCTCAGTTGGAGCACCTGGAAGGATTCTTCTCAATGTCACACTCTTCAAATGAAAGGTTCTCGCCTGTACGCGACGTGCATGCACGTCATATTTCTAATCATCGGTTTCGTAAGTCATTTTCGTCCTCTCGAAAAATGATCGCTTTGACACCTTGGTTGCAGTTGCTATGAGGGAATTGCCAATGCGGATGAAATGTTTTGTAACTCTGTGAAGCACGTTGAGTTATCTCGTGTGTGAAATGTGCCACGCAAATAAATTGACTTGTAGGTTAGAAATTGCAATGCAATTTTTTTTGAAAAAATGGAATGAATTAAAAAAAAAAATGTTGCACTACATAAAGGAACAGAGGATGACAAACGTGTGCATGCACATCGTCTGGAGTGTATTCATCCCGCGAATGTGGGAATTCCGTTGACGCGCTTCTTTCGACATGCCCGACAAAATAACAGAGAATTGAGTTCCCACACCCCGAACGCGTGCACAGGCACATCCCACGACGTGACATTTGACTTCAAAGACTGGGATTACTACGGGAGCGGTTACGCGGCTCGCGGGCCTTTTGAGAGGTTTCGGCGCCTTGCCGGAGGGCACCTCGGCAACTTATAGAGAGCAGCGCCCCGATCTGAAGCCTTGGCTGAAAATCTCAGGCCCGTTTTGTCCCCATGGTAAGCCAAGGCCACCCCCCGTCAAGAAAACTGCCTCCCGATATGAGAAATGACCGGCCGAACATTTTGAGTTTTGGTTCATAGATTGTGTTGACAAGATTTTGCACCGTTTCCAAATATCACACCAGAGCGCAAATCCCAAATCTGATTGCGGTCGTCGGAACTTCCCCTTGGTATTGATTCCCGATGAAACGCACGGGCCAGTCGTCACGCGGAGACCGCATCTGCTGTTATTTTGCGCCTTGCTCGGTCGGGGTATGATTCAGGGGACGGTGCGGTGGATGTGATGATTGATTTCCGGTGAAGGGCTGAGCACGTGATCGCTCTGAGACGCCACCCGGCCAGCGCTGGCTGAGCTTTACGTCGGGGCTAGATCAGGCCTCGGCACACCGCATCGATTGCGCGGCTTCGATCCACTCCCTGATGGATGTGGGGAGACATTCGCAGGCTGGTGGCTTCTGTCACGGCCTGCTCGAAAAGGGACCTTTCTTTACAGCTGTAAAATAAAGGGACAGACGTATTTACTTTCTGGAATAGTGACAGAACTATAAAAAAAAAACAAACAAACAATAAAAATCTGGACCTTTGGGTTTCAGATTGACGGAATTCTTTCAGGAGTTGTTGATTTTCCCCAAGGTTCAAGAAATTGACTTTATAGGTCTGCGATGTGATTTTGGAGCAAAGTCTGTAAAAAATTCTCACCTCTCCCCAAGCTTTACATGTATTTGTTACATATTTTGATGCATTTTTACGTTTCATAAAACATTTATGTCTGAATTTTTTGGGGGGGGGGGTGTCTTGGAACGGATTAGGGCATTTGCATGGAAAACGCGCCTCAATTTACAAAGTTTTCTCGTTAAGAAATTTCTTCCAGAACCAATTCATTTTGTAAGTAAGAGGTACCACTGTACAGTATTTCTGAAAATGTCTGTGGTAGGAGAGTCCTTCCTCCAAGATAAGACGTTGCAGTTGCTCCGTGAGGTCAAGCGCTTGAAAGGGAGACCCAACACCGGCCGTGGGACCGAAATAGATGTGGCGCAAATCCAGACATAGTCGACATGATCATTGAGGGTAAATCGTTGGGTCGATGGCAAGAAAGAAAAAGAGTGGACCAGCTCGACATCCTTCGCAGGGTCCTCGAGGGTGCGTGGGAGTTCGCCCAACCGGTCTTACATGTGCTTTGTAGACTTGGAGAAGGCATTCGACCGTCTCCCCCTCGGGGAGTTCTGTGGGGCGAGCTTCGCGAGTCTGAACTCACGATCGGTCCTCATTTGAAAAAGAAACCTTTTCTCTTTTAAGTTCAGCACCTCTTTAAAAATGACCGCAATGGAGTTAGCCGACTCCAGTTCCCGGTGGCGGAATTGTGCATGTTTTTAATGTTTTTGTGACCAAAAGAAAAAGCTAAAGATCAGATTTTTGTAGATTGACCTTGGGGTCTTCTCAAGGCTAGCGAGTGTCCGTTTCCATACGCGCTCCTCCTCTCTCGCCGAAGCGCTTTTCATCCCTTTGAGAAAAAGCCAAATTAGGTTTCTGCGCGTGACGCCGCGTGTCTGCGTTTCGCATGATCAAAGTCACATTCATGGCGAACACGGAAGGGGGGGGAAGAGCCTTTCTCCGTCTTTCTCGCGTCCTTGATGCAAGGGCACGACCGAAATCATCGACCAATTCGATTTGACCCCATGAATGGGTCTTGAGTATTTGGAAAACGGCTCTCGGCACCAATGTAGTGAACTTCAACCAGAGTACCCGGAGAAAACCCACGCGGGCCCGGGTAGAACATGCAAACACAGGGAGGCTGGAGAATCGAACCGCGTGAGGACTAACAAGGCCACGGCCCTTAAAGTCACGGATACGACGCTACAGTTGTTGTGTCTTTTGCCTGTGTGTGTGTGTGTGTGTGTGTGTGTGTGTGTTCCATTGTAAAAGAGCTGGCGGCCGCCAAGTCCCCGATTAATAACAACCGGCACCGAGCGACAGCAGCCACACCCTCCGCGTCCATCGGGAGTGCGGCCCTGAACTCTCACGTCCGCAATCAAGTGTCGGCTCAGAGGTGCCGCCGCCATCAATGGGGGGGGTAATGATGGAGGAAGATGACGGCGTCGAGCGGACTGCCGTGCGACGCGCGTCACTCCATCTGGCCGCCGAGGTTGAGCGCCGTCAAGGTTGTCCGTTGTTGATTGCGCAATCGGTCACCCTTCAAAATGCTTCCTTCCCTCGTGTGAAAGGCGATTCCGCAGCCGGGATACAGAACGGCATTGTTTCCAAGTGGCAATACGAAGGCATTTATAAAAAAAAAAAAAAAAAAAATCATCCGGCAAAGTTTTCTTGCATATCTGATTAAAGAGAAAAAAAACAAGAGTCAAAAATTGTTGTTAAGTGAGATGACTAATGGTGGCAGCCCTCTTCGCGATGAATCGACCGATTCATCGCTGATCCTAATTTTATTCCGCCAAATATCGGAATGGACATCGGCCTCAAAAACTCCATGTGGCTTTTGCCCCTAGCGGTGCTGCAACGAGGCACTCTCTGGTCACGTTGGAGTTCTGCTTTTGTTGAGCTTACATTTGTTTTTGTGGCCTTTTTGAGCGCACCCGTTCTCGTCACCCGTGTCCCTCGCGTTCAACCAATCGGCTCCCTCAAGCCTTCGCGTCTTGTCCAGCTGTTTGTCGTTGTCTCATCACTTTGCTTGGACTTTGTGCCCCGGCTTCTGTCAGTCTGGGTTGGCTCATCGTGAGATGTGAGACGTGAGTGTCTGTGTGCTCTTGTCACGTTTTGTTTTCCGTCCTAGGTTGTTTTTTTTTTTTTTTTTTGCTACTTTGGTTTCGTGTGATTTTTCAGGACTTGGTTTTTGAGTTTTTTCCAGTGTGCTCATATTTGTGTTTCTGTTCAATACATTTTGGTCCGTCCACCCTGCTCCTCGCTGCTTTTTTTGAGGTCCTTCCAACTACCCCCCCCCCCCCACACCCCCCCTCGGAAGTGTGGCTTTTTTCCTTCCCATTCCCCGGCCGCTTTCTCCTCATTCCGAGCGTTTGCCTCGTTAGCCGCAGCACTGACTTAAGTGCGGGATGAGTGGGCAAGGCCTGCTTGGTCTCCAGCCCCGCCCACCCCGTGAGTCGATGCCATCTTTTCCCATCCTGACCTTTGCCCCCTTACCCGCGTCTCAAAGCCCCTTCATTCAACCACATCTCACTTTTTTTTTTTTTTTTTGAAGCTGATCCTGCGTGTGTGCAGAGAGTGGAGTTCCTTTTCTGGAAGGACCCCCGCCGCTTCTCCACCCCTCCCTGCCTCGAACACGCGCTCGCCTGTCGGAGATGTGGAAAGCCTCACTTCATGTCACGCCTGCGAGAGACGCGCACGGGGGAAAAGGTGGGAGGGAGTGGATCTGTTTTTTTTTTTCTCCCCCCCTACCCCCTCCCTCTCCGCCACTTTCTCCACCTTTCCCTTTTGGATCCCATCTCCTCTTTTCCTGAGCTTTTCGACTCGGGTAGCTTCAGGTAGACAGCCTTCCTTCAACACATCTCTCTCTCTCTCGCTGTCTTTTTTTTTTCTCTCAGCGCCGCTCTCGAGCGTCTAACCCCCCCCCCCCCCCCCTCTCCCCTACCCCCACCCGGCCAGAGCGCGCCGCTAATTGCGAAGGCAGCCGATGTGGGTGTGGACCTCAGCGGGGAAAGAGGAGGAGAGCATCATCGGCTCTCAATCACGGCGGGCCATGGAGGAGCTCCACTGACGACGCGCTCCCGCACGGCGGATTAAAACAAGGCGCAACAACAACAACAACAACAAGAAGAGGGAAGAAGAAGAAGTGACGACTCTCGACATGAGTGAGGAGGCAAAGGAGAAAACGGCGGCGGCAGCCGGAGGAGGAAAAGCGGCTCATCGCAAGAAGAAAGGCAAAAAGGTGAGTTTTGTTTTGCTTTGAGTGGGAAGCGGGAAGGATGAATGGCGACATTTGCAAGCGCGCGACAGCTGATTTTTAATTTTTTTTCCGTCGCTGCCACCGGTCTGGCTGGTTGTCTTCTCGCCCCGGG
Organism: Hippocampus guttulatus; assembly: GCF_054856545.1. Lineage (NCBI taxonomy): Eukaryota > Metazoa > Chordata > Actinopteri > Syngnathiformes > Syngnathidae > Hippocampus > Hippocampus guttulatus. The sequence continues at coordinate 1,953,736 of NC_141270.1, forward strand.
TGATAGACAGGAGCGGAGCTATCTCAAAGTAGAGGTGGGGGGGGGGGGGGGGTTGAACAGGCATCAGTTGTCCTGTCAAACTCCTCCACATAGTTGTGCGTCTGCGCTTATGTAATAAGCGCTGCCAGCCTGTTTGTCTGGCGACTTGTTATCGGTCCCTTTCAAAGCGAGCCGCGCAAACACGTTTTGACTCATGACTTGGAATGTCGACGTGCGTGCCGGCCTGCGCTCACATTTTTTTCTTTTTAACTGAACGCAAACCCGGCGTGTCTTCTTGCAGTATAAACAAAAAAACAAAACAAAACTGCGCTTTATCTCCTCTCTCTTTATGCGCGCCCTCGAGATGTCGAATTTAGTAGACAGGAGGGAAAGAGCAGACGGGAGCGCGCTGTTCCACGAGATTGCCGCCATACATTTTATCGAGGGGTGTGTGTTGCTGACAAGCGGCGCATTTTTTTTTTCTTCTTTGGTTTCCAATTCGATTTATGAGCGCCCTTCACGTGCTGCAAAAACCTCTCGATTGTCAACGCCGGTGGCCGCAAATTCCACCCAAAACGCGAGGGCGGAGGATCACTTGCACAAGTCAAAATGGGGCTGAACAATTCATCAAAATCAAATCGTCACAATGGAGGAGAAGGCCATTTTCAAATGGCAAAGGCTGCAAAAAAAAACAACTCTGCTTCATATCAGTAGGAGTGTAGAACAAAATAATTTGAATGGGAAAATCCGTTTAATGATGCAAGTGCTTGTGTTTGTTAAAAAAAAAAAAAGAGAACTTTGTTCATCCGCTGCCTTCCCCTCCCAGTTTGATACTTTGGGCATGTGCAGCCCGTCAACGGCAGTGAAATGAGTTCATGTTCCATTTCTGGACAAACGCTGCTGAACTTGTTGGCGACTGGTTTGCTCCTTTTTTTTTTTTCCTACCAGTGTGACGCTATGCAAAATGAAATTCGGCGTCGGCATTGGAATCTCTTCCATTTCAACCGTTTTCCAGCATGGGCATCATCTCCCAGCGGGTAGTTGCGGCGCAGGTTGGTTGAAATGAACCAAGAGGATTATCATCGCTACGGCCCAAAGTTCCCCACAGACGAATCTTCTTCTTCCTCGGCAGGCCCGCGTTCCGTTATCTCCCCCACGCAGGCAGCCGACAGCTCTGGAAATCATGCATATTGATGATTTTCTTCTTTTTTTTTTTTTTTTTTTTTCATCCACTCCGGTTTGCTTCTATTTCTCGGTTGTTTGTTGTCGGGTCAGCGTGTGCGCATGTGCGTACGCCACATCATAACTACGCCAGATGTGTTCGCGATTGTAACCATGGCAACTAGGCTCTCTTTGGAGCGAAAGATGTCGAGGGTGAACGAATGGAGGAGGGAGTGGAATTAAAGAGAGGAAGACGATGAGGAAGGGGAGAGTGGGAAGCTTGAACTTGTTGGCCAGGAGAGAAATATTCCATTTTTCATGAAGCAGCCGCTCGGATGGACCCGATAGCTCGCATGTCCGATGAGATGTCCGTCTGTTTGTCCAATGTGTCGGGGAAAGCCGTCGAATAGAAAAAGGGGCAGGCACATTTAGACTGGGTGGAAACGGGTCTAAGTTGTGGCGCGGGTGCTGCCCCGGGTTTGATCGAGGCGTAGGCCGACAGATTCTGCGCTCTGCTGAAATGTGTCGTGGCTGTCTTCGTATTTCATGGATGGATGTGACAATAGCATGCATCGAGCAATCTGAATCATTGTTGAAATCGATTCATTCATTCAACGCATTATTATCATCATCTTTGTATTAGTAATTTAAAAAAAAAAAAAACGTGGCCGGAGCACAGCTACTCCCGTCACTCACAGGTATGAACGATCTGGCCAAATTTACATCATCCACCTGCGGAAGTCTGCTTGCAGCCCCTTAGAAACGTACTTTGTGTGCTTCGATCCTCTGCATTTTCTGCTCCTGCAATGTCGAAGACTGCGCGCGCCTCTCCCCTACTGAATTTAAAGGGAATGAGCGGAGTCACTTTCTCTGGCCAGCAATTGAATTGGCTGTGTTCACTCCCACCTTGGCGCAGACTCCCCTTTTTATAGCTGCGCCCATCCACAAAAATAACAAAAGAGAGAAAATGCCGCCCAGGCTCACAATTTGACTGCACTTTGCGCCGGACACAAAATTAGCGCTCTGAGGGGGATCATGAAAAGTCTTACAATTGGAAAATTGTTTTGGATTTACAAAACGGGAGCAAATTGGTGCACAAACTAATGAATTGATCTCGATAGAGCTTGCAGCGGTCTCGTTGAAAGAAATGCCACCTTTACTGTACCAGACAAGTTCCTTCCCAGTGTAAATTGATTTTCGACTAGCATCAGAAGCTCTTGAACCGTAGCGAATCGGAATCCAAGTCAAATCGCGGCCCTCGAAAATGCACCATCCTTGAAGCATATCGAGATTCATATCCAGTTGTCCTTTATTGGCGAGATGCACGCCCCCTAATGGTCACTCGGAGCATAACTTGCTGCTCTTTCGTTCATCACGAAATCCAGTGCGTGCGGTATCTTTTCCCCCCTGGCATGTCTTCCTCTTTCTGCCGCTGTCCTTGTGTTGCGCCTCACGAGACGGCCTGGCCCCCCTCCCGCATCCTGAGACGCGCGGCTTCCGGAAAGAAGCCTTCAAAGCGCGATCGACACAAGCCGCGGAGCCCAGACGGCCGCCAGGATGGAGGGCGTGCTGATGCGCGTCCGCCTGCGCTGCTTTTTCATATTCGCATTAGGCTTAATGGACTTAGATCACCTCCTTAAGAGCGGCATTATAGGCGATTGCAAAGAGACTTTATGGCCAGATTATATTTGCCCGGTAGTCAAATACGCTAAACGTATCGTTAAATTTATGCCGTCGTTCCGTCACGCAGATGTTGAAAAGGGAGACGACGGCTAAACTGAACATTTGCGTGATTTTTCTAAATGTTTTCTCCCCCCCCCCCCCCCCCCCTTCCCATCAAGCCGCGCATGCGCCCGATCCAGATGGCGAGTGCGCGTGCGCGGGCTTCCCCCCTCTTCTCGACGGCGGCATTAAAATGAATGCGGGCGTGCGTTAGGCGGGTTATCCCCCCCGCCTTTGCCTCGCGCATGCTGGAAGGCAGATCGAGGCAGGCCTGGGGAGACCACGCCAGGGTCAGCCTGGTGAAGCGCCTTCATTCCCTGAAGGAATAAGAGCGAGAACGTGGATAATAGGTGTGAGGGTAGACTTGATTGGTGAGTGAGGGGGGTGCGAAGTGCGAGTCTTTTCATGGTGACCGTCATATGCAGTCTTGCGCTTGTAGATTTTCGACATGGGGCTGGAGTGTGTCGTATGGCTACTTCACGAGAGTGAATTTTCGAAAATAGTTTTATATCTATATTTTTAAGAATAACGCAATGTTTTATTCTACCGTCGCTTATCTGTTTTCAGTATTGACGTGAAGTGTCCAGGGTGGTTGATTGTGCTTTTGGGAGAAGTCTGGCTCCCATTTTAGCTAATTAGGAGACTCATCCACTTTTGAAAGATGTTTTCCGAGCGCACGGAACATTGGAGGGCCCAAAATGAACCCCTTCTTTGCGGCGCTTGAACTGATGTCACTGATTTATTTCCTAAGACGGTCCGAGGCGGCCCTGAAGGTCCCAAATGAAGTGCGCGTCCACACAAGGGTGAAGAGTGTCCAGCTAATCAAGGAAAAAGACCAAAGTCGAGGCTCGCCACTCTCCTCCACTCTTTCTCTGCAAATCTGGCCGCCCCGCCCGCCGTGCCATCAACGAGCACCTTTTTTTTTTCTTCTTCATTGTCCTCTTGGCAAGAATGAATCGATAACAAAAAGCGCTCGGCACGTTCTAAATGGCTTTCTCTCGCCGCCGATGAGATGGCGTTCGCCGCTAGATGCTTCGATCCACGTGAAACCCCCGACGGGCCGAGGCCTGGCGACTGAGTGTCGTCAAGTGGCCACTTTTTTTTTTTTTTTTTTTTAATCCGTTCTCAACCCTCGCGTCCTTTCTACTTCGTCTCAAAGGTTTGGATGGCTTCCTTTTGACATCAAAGTCCTTTGCCTTTGTTTCATCCTGGCCCTTACCTCAAAGATCACAACACTTACGTATGAATAATTCTACAGTATTTTTTTTTTATTTTTTTTTTGGTGATACTAATGAAATTTATTGCTTGTGTTCATTAAAAAATATATGTGAGAAGAAGACCTTGAAAAAAAAATCACATATTAAATAGCAATATTGAGGGGGAACCCCCCCCCCCCTAAAACAATTAGGTGATTTTTTTTCCAAGTCGTTCAGTATTTTGTATAGTGGCAACGAGTGGAACATTGTCAAGTATTTTCCTGGATGCACTCGACTGGTTATTTTCTGTGCAAGCATCTGCGACAGCCTCATTATGGCAGCCTCTTCCTCTTCTCCTCTTGTTCCTACTCTTGATTCCACTCCTATCTCCCCCCCCCCACCCCCCACCCCCTTCAAAGACTCAAAAGTGCGAGGCAGAACGAGGGGAGGCGAGGGACAAGAACGAGAGTTGCACTGTTGGATTTGCTCCAACCCCCCAAAAACATTTTTTTTTCAAGCATTTGGGATCCTCTTTGGGCTTCCTCTGGCTCGACGTTGCCATGGCAACTGCTAAAAACGCAAGCAAGCGGGACGACAAAAGCTTTTTATATACAGCGACAAAAGGAAAGTGCTTTATGGCCGACGTTTTGTCTGCCGACCCCGTTGTGACTGGAGGAGCCCCCAAAAATGATTTGGTGGTGTACTCGCTCTGCTTCTGTTCGTTTTTTTTTTTTTGTTGTTGTTTTTTTTTCTCTGTGTCTTATGATTGACTCATGACCAGTCCAGTCCAGTGCCAAGGAAGTTTGTTGAAGTGACACTTTTAGATAAACATATGTCGGAGAGGAGCACGGTTTAGCCTGGGTAGAGAACTTTCCAAGTCCAAAAACTGATGAAGTTCTTCTTTCTGACTTCCGGGTTGAGTGAACGCTGGCGCGTTTGGCTGCTGCTGCTCAACCCGTATTGTATTGTTTTGTGTTTTTTGTTATTGTAAAGTGTCCTTGGGTGTCTTGAAAGGCGCTTACAAGTAAAATGTATTATTATTATAATTTAGCTCTCGATTTAGCCCGCAAATGTATGCAACCGCAAGCGACATGAGCGAAGGTACTGCCAAACATAATATATGAATGATGACAACATGCCAGGATCCTATATGACGATCCTTTCGGTTTTTTTATGCTTTGCTGTTGTGACTTTGGCAAGTATCCCAAAAACCTGCCACTTTGTGCTCGTGTGTCTGAACTGTCATCAACTGGCTAGCGTGCGAAAGTAGCATGGCTCCCGGCTCCCGGGCGTGTCGCACATGACAGTGTGTGTGTGTGTGTGTGTGGACGTGTGTGTTTGTTCTGTCGACTAGCCTGCGCGCGTGCAGCGGGCGCGGTTAGTTCACGGCGGCACAATGTGACCACCTCCAGCTGTGAGGGTGTGAGGCCGCTAATGAGACGCGCCCCTGGATGTGCACGCGTGCTCATCCGTGTATAGAAAAATGTCCGAGACGCCGCCTTGAACCGAGCTGCCGTGAAGTCAGCCAAAGCGGACTCTTCCCTCACTGGACTCATGAATAAATCACTGCCGGGATCTCAAGCGGAATGTCGTCCCCGGGAGAGGACTCCAAACATATTTACGGCGCTACCGTAACTTCTTAGACGCTTACTTCTTTCCGTGTATCTCAAATCATCTTTCCCCTGTGAAATGAGTGGAAATGCCATCGATCCGTTCCGTCAACCCCAAAAGACTCGTCGCCTCAGCGTTCGTGATCTTCGCACCCATGGTTAGATAAGAGCTCACGTGTCACAAATTTCTGCTCATTTTTACCTCGGACATTTAACGGGTTGGGTCAGGGCGCCACTGTCGAAGAAAAATATCAGCAGAGGAACCGAGTGATGGCAAATGAATTGTATGACGTGTGTTCCATATGTATGCGAGTCCTTCAAAGCACACTCGTGAGCAGGAAGGTGTGATGTAAAAGTGGGGGGAGAGGGCGGATGAACAAATTCAAACTGCGTCAACATGCAAAAAGTTACCCGAAGCGTCCTCATAAAAGCACCCGCGTGAGGCTCTCCTGCCAGCCAAAGAGCATTTGGGAGACGTCGTCGTCTGCTAAGTGAAAGTGGCAGCGAATTGTCTGTTTAGCCCGCGCGGTCGCAGTCGCAAGCGGATGAAAAGCGTATTAGCATTGACCCCTCCGAGCCGCCGGGGGGGGGGGCGCGTAATCCTGCGGGACTCCGCGCAACAGCCTGGGCGAGGGCACGCGCGGGGCTGCTCAAGCCGACGTGACTTGTGATCCGACGGTCAAATTAACACCTGCTGGCAAAAAAAAAAAGGGGGTGGGGAGGGGGAGGTAGGAAATTATATCGAATGAGAGATTAAACATCTTTCATCCGAAGTGTGGAATGGGAGATTTGGAGGGAATGAGATCGGAGAGCACGGATGATCCTTGCTCATCTTATTATTCCATCGTCAAGGGCGGCTAATTGGAGCTGTCGAGATGCTGCTAATCTGCACGGCTGGAACGTTTAAAAAAAAAAAAAAAAAAGCGCCGTTACCACCTCAGTCAGAAGCGCGACTATCGGAGGGATGACTGAATAGTGCTTGGATTGACGGAAAATGCATTCAAGCTAATTTGGTCAGAAGGGAAATTATCCATTGCGATACTCGGGCTTAATTTCCGAGTTGATACTGTCAACTCTCCGCTTGAGTGTAGATTCCGAGTTCGCAGTCTTGCTACTTTGCAGAAATTTATTTTATTTTGGGTACCGTTTTGGTACCGTAAGCTATTTTGGGCCATCTCTCACCTATTTTAGGTGTAATTCCACTCTGGGCCACTAGAGTAGTTGACAGTGTACATTGGGAAGTTAGCCACTGTATTATTATTGTTATTATTACGCGCAGTCCGAACATTTAATTCAGTGATTCTTTCGTGTACCACTAGAGGGAGCACAAGTACAACACATTAGAAAATGCAGGTCGGAAAAAAAAAAGAGTGGTCACAATTTTATGAAATGTCCAAACTTGGACATGATCTATTCCAGGATTTTTCATGTGTTCAATTATTAACTGTACAGACAATATTTGAATATTGTACAACGGTCATAAAAGTATAAAAGAAAATAGCCGAGATTTAACCACTGTAAAGCGCAAAAACAACAAAACGATCGACATGAACTTGGATGAAAAGTGATCGGCGTGTGTACGGTGACGGTGCAAGTTTGTGTCTCTTCGCTTGTCAAATTTGTCTTCTCGAAAAGAGACTTCTGGGGCGCTCAATTATACTTTATGCTCAAAAAAATACATTTGAAAATTTTTTTCTTATCTCCGCGCAGCCCGCTTTCAAATGTATGAGCTCCAGCTGTCGCCCCCCCCCCCCCCCCCCCTTCGGCCTTCGAGTCAAGCCCGCACCAACACCGAGCAAATCTGGCCATATTTTATTTAGCTCAGGCAACCGCGCTGCCATCCTCACTTTTGGATCCGCGTGTGAATAATAATTAAAAAATGATATATATCCGCCATCTGACCTCCTTTTTTTTTGTCAGTCGTCTTGCTGCATCAGCCCCGCTCGCTCGCTCGCTCGCTTGGCTGTGGGAAGGGAAAAAAGAAAAAAACGGAAGGAGTGGGGGGGAACCATTTTCAAGGTAGATGGAGCAGACGCGAGCGCCGACGTGCACTTTGTAGCTGCCGACCGTAGCGGAATGGTGGCAATGATGTAATGCTGTCGACTCTTACGTTTCACTACTTTGCCTGAGACGGGTGGGGGCACATTACAAAAAATGTCACGGCATGCCACCGGAGAGAAAAATGTCATCCGAAAAAGTGGAAACAGTTGAATTATAGGAGCGCTATTTGTGCTCGTACCGACAATCTTCATACTCATCACGGTGGTCTGATACTATACATCGATACCATTGTGCCTCCCTTGCGTCTACTTTCCAAGCCGTGTCAGCCTTGTGGGAGATACTTTGAGGTCCACAATTGTCTTGTGCTCTTCTCCAGGAGCAGTTTGGTGTCCAATTTGTTTTGACTTTATTTTGGAGTGAATGCAAAGAGGTCACATGGCATCCATATTCCTGCTCGTTTATATCCACCGGGCGCCGTTTGCCTTTGTCTCTTCTCCGTGCGTTTCGGCGTGCGGCTGTAAACCCGATCCGTGCTTTTAATCCGAATTAACCCTTCATGGCCGCCCCCCCCCCCCCCCCCCGTTGTTCTGCCGCATAATGACGCCGGGCCCGCTCTGTTGTCTATGAGCTTGTGGCCTCCCTTTCAGCTCTTGAGAGGCTAGTTTGTTGATCTCCTAACCAGATTAGCACTTGTCTGATTAACCGCCCGCAAGCGCCGCTGTCATTCCGGGCCTGGAAAAAGGAAAGCGCGGCGGCGGCGGCGGCTTCATCGCGCAGTCTCGTCGTTGTCATTGTCGGCGGGCTTCGTGTCGTCGTCGATGCGCTCTCGCTCTGTCCGAGTCGCGAGTGGTCACAGATGGCGGCGGTGAAGTGAAGATGCAAAGAGTTGAGGAGGTGAGATATGAAAGCCTCGCCACGTGGACATGTGACGCAAGAAAGTGGCGTTATCTTCAGCGGGTTAAAGAACTAGAATGAATTGGAATATTATTGAAATGTTCCTTTGGGTATTTAATTTTTTTCCAGCTGTATATTTCTAAATGTGAGAAATGGCTGAAACAAACAGCTTATTTGTAACTCCCAAAAAAAAAAATAAAAAAAATCGACCAGGCAGCCTGTCACTTGAAAATCGCACAAGTTGGGGCGCTCTCAAGTGAAGGTCCCCTTGTATTAATGACATATGTGCAAAGTAATTGTCATAGGCAGGCCGATTCTACGAGAGAGCCGATATCGCGGTTATGTAATTCCATTTCACTCGACAAGGTGGTCCACTGTTGCCATGGAAACACCCGAAATGTTATTTTTCTTCTCACAAGCCGCGATCAACAGAATTTCTCTTCTGCGTTAAAACGGGTCATTGGGCTGCTGCTAATTTAAACCCGATATAAATCACCACCGAGGCCCCGAGGCCCCCGCAGGTTTGCTTTTCACCCCTTGACCGCGTCCCCTTTTCAATGCGCCTCCCGCCTGAGTGGCCATGACGGCGTGAGCTCCGGGGACGGGAAGGCGGGGACACACTTTTAACGCTGAAGAGAGATCCACGCACGGCCGGCCGAATGTGCCCGCGGGTGCCGAAAATTGGGGACCGGCACTCCGGCAGGGGGCCGAGACGCCAGGCGCATCTGTGGCCTCGGCCGCGACGCTCCCCGACGCCATCCGACCGGTGGCACCGTCAATCATATCTGCAAATGCACACGGTTGTGAGACTCAGCTGTCAACGGCGGCTGTGGGGAAAATGTGTGTGTGGGGGGGGCTGTAGCATTAGCTTCTCAACGTTGGCAAGATCTCCCAGCTTTTGAGACTTACGGGGTTTGATAAGTCGCTGCTTTCCTTCTGTGTGTCTCAGTGATGGAGCGCATGATTGCCTCATTGGGAGAAGCGGCCTTATCGCTGCTGACTGACATCGGTGTTGATTTCCGAGCTGGCCGAAGGTGACGTGAACCGCGTAGCCGTCAAACCGCCCCGAACGGCGTTCTGGGCAGAAGGGTAGTTTTGTAGTTCCTGGACCATAAGTGCTTGAAGCCACACTCTGGTGCTTATTGTTTGTGTGCTATGCACGTTTTGCACTGCTTTGTTTTGCAGTAGGTACCTGGTGGTGTCTTGACAAAGAAGTTCAATTTGTGTTTAAAACATGCTTGAATTGAAATGCCAGTTATATATTCCCCTCAAAATGTTCTCGTGTGTTTTTTTTTCGTGTCGTATAGGAGAGGCATCATATTTTGAATAGATTGTACTGGAAACGCAGCTCTTCTCTCGGCTTCTCAGTACGGCATTAATATGCGTCATTCTTATCATTCGATAAATGATACATATACAACGAGAATAGGAATAAGGATGAAAAATATCTTCTTGTTAGATTGTTCTAAATTGTACATCTTAACCGAGGAACTCCAACCTTTCTATGACAGGGAGGAGTTCTGGGTTGTCAGTGGAAGTAACGGAACATTTTGGACGTGAGCTAACATATATGACATAAGATCTCGCTTTACAGGCTGCAAAGTGGTGATTTAGATTAATTTATTTTTGGGGGGTGGGGTTGGGGGGAGTAAAAGAGTCAAATTTTGACTATTGCTGCCTCTCCTTTCTCTGCTGGGTGGGGCAGTGCAGCCTTCTGCCCCAAATGGTCGAGCAAATGGAAGACCGAGTGTCATGAATTCTGCCTAGCAACAAGTGACTGAGGCAGTCATTCCGTCGCTCCGCTGTACATTGCTGTGTGAAATGTGTACTTAAAAATCACATTGCATTTGTCGCTAAGTACTTTGGTCGAGCAAGGTGAAACAAGGCGTGCTTGAGCGTCACAAGTTGATGTTGCGTTCAAACAGTTCGCCTTGGTGAAGAAAAACCGCGAAGTTGAGTGGCGCGTGAGCCAAAAGGCCGCAAGCGCGTTGGCAGCGCTTTGATTTATTTCTTTATTTTTACAGTCACAAATATTGAATACTTTGCACTGGCGGCTGCGAATTGTAGTTTGGTGTAAATAGATCCATGCATATCGAAGAATATACAAACTATAAATGCTGGGCCGCAGCCTGACCTTTGCTCTGGAATAGATGCGGAAGTGTGTGATGTACACTGATGGCGGGCGAGTGCGGTGGCCCAATGCCAGGGCTCCTCAGGCGTAGCCATTCTTGGCACGTCTCAGCCATCCATCATGGCGGGGGGGGGGAGGGGGGGTAACACGACACTGGGAGAGGATGTTCCACGAGCTCGCAGCTGCGACACGCTTCCTGGCGCGAGCTCACGTGGCTTTTTGTAGCCATTAGGCTCAAGAAAATGAAATCTTTTAACACTTCAAGTCTAAGTCAATTTGTGTCGTTCATAAATTTTATTGCTGAAATTGGCGACTCGAGTCCCTCGCTGAATGAGTTGCCACCAAAGTCACGAAATAACGAACGCTCAAATATTCCCGAATGAAGTAAAAACAAAAGAAGCTAGCTAGCTAGATTGCTAGCTAGCATCTGATCTGTACTGTAGCGTACACCCAACGGACGGGCACGCGCACGCATATGCTGCCGCTGGTGTCCGCCGCCTCTCATGGGAGGAAAGCACCGCGCTCGGCGCCTTTTGGTCCGACTCCAAATCGCAGAGCTCGCACGGACCGCAGCCTCATTTGGAAAGGTGGAAACAAAAGAAAAAATACAGCAAGGCTCTCCCCCTTTTTTCACTTGCATCATTTTGTCTTTTGGTGTGGCGCTTTCTCCGCTACCGACGTCTGTCGACTGACATTTTGGGTTGAATTTCAATATGGATTTGGCCGCGCTGTGGGCCATCAACATGTATTTGAGATGAATGCAGAACTCTCAAATTGTCCCTCGGCGTCAGTGTGTAAAGCGTGAGCGGCCATTAGTCTGGTGGTGCTTGAGATTCACGCCATCGACGTGACAAAAGTGAATACTTGTGCTGAATCCGGGAGGAATAAACCAGAAAGAAAGTGTTTGGAAAAGGGCATAAATGTCGTTAAAGGTCGTGAAGTGAAACGGTCTCGGTTTTATTTCTGCTCCTCTTTGCACGCGCTTAGGCGGTGAGATTGTTGTTGCTTTGGGCGGCCATTTTGTATTTGTGTCATGCTTTTGTCACCGCATATGAAGTTTTTCTTTTCTGTCAACGTCTGAGCCGTCATCTTGGCAGATTGAAGGTGATCGAGTAATTATCACATAGCTGATATTAGCCCATCGTTGTAATTCAGAAAACGCAAATACGATTCGGTCCAAGAGTTTTTTTTTTCTTTTCAAGCCTCTTTATCTCCCCCTCCAACATGGCCAACAAACGTGTGTGTGTGTGTGTGTGTGTGTTTATGTGTATAATATATAATTAAGCCTACTCACATTATAATTTTTTGCACTTAATGTTGGTTTCTTGTTCAGCAGATTTGTGTCATCCTTGAATGGGCAAGTAAGCCCTTTGCACTGGGGGGGGGCAGTCTGTGATTATTTTATCGTTTGCTTCAAAGTCTTTTTTTTTAGGTAGTAGATCTTTTATTCATGCATTGAAAAATGCATGAGCAAAAACAAGAGAATGACTTTTGCACACGTGCACCAAGTTTGTCCATATTTCAAGTGTCGTTTTTGTCGTACGTCTGGTGAGGAAGTGGCTCACCCTATGTAGCACCGATGAAAAGTTGTGCCCCCCCCCCCTCCCTCTCCCTGCTGCGTTGAAGTTGCCCATCTCTGCTCCAGATATCGACCTGACTGCCATGTGACATTAATTCTTCTCCAAAGAGGACAATGATTGAAAAATGCTTCTCAAAATAACTCAACATATCGCCCACGGAGGGTTTCTTCCGAGTCGGAATTAGCAATGGACTCGCCCACGCCGGTGCGGAGCCACTTCTTGTTCATCTGTAGGCGACATTTCCGCAACGAGGCGAGCATGACATCACCACAGAATGACATCCTCGGACCCGCGTCCTAATTTAGTTGTTAATTACCGTGAATGACTGTGAAGGCCCGCCCGTCTTTGGAATCAACCCGTAGTCTCATTCTGGCGTTCTTCTCTTCTATTTTAGCAGCGGAAGTCAAATGTATGCAACGTTCACTATCTATTTGCAATTAAAAACCACTCAGGCCTCCTGGAAATGGCTGGAATCGGAAAACGATGTTTTATTAATGCCCAAATTGATCTTACCTCCCGCCGCAGGTCGTCCATCATTTTGTCCGCAACACATTTCTGGGAAACTCCTAATGTGATTGGACTTCCTGCGAGTCCTCGGCAACATGTCTTGTGCTTTGATGGATGCGTTTCATTGAAAAGGGGTTTCTCTCGTTTGTTGTTTTTTTTTTTTTTTTTTTAAAGAAATGATGGAGCTTTTTTCATCAGTGTAATAGGAGCGGCTGCTTTTCAGGGGCGGGAGGGTGCTTGGGTGGTCGTTTCCCCAATCCAGACATTGCGACCATGTCGAAGTGTCCTTGTCCAAGATACTGAACCCCCAGTTGCTGCGTCATCAGTCGGTGAATGAGGTAACGGTGTCAAGTGCTTTGAGTACCCGAGGTAGAAACGCGCGATATAAGGGACAGCCCGTTTAGCTGCCTTATACTTTGCGGGGAGGACTTATGGCGCCACATCCAAGCAGCTCGTGATGACAGGCCGACATCGGCCGTGATTGCGCAAGGCCTCCTCGTTTTTTTTGCGCTTGCCAACAGACCGTGAAATTGTTGATTCTTCTTCAGCCTTTTTCCCACCTCGAAGCGTTTGCCGTGTAAATGTCGGCTTCCTTCCGTTTACCAATCCTGATGTCACCTGCTGTCTTCACCTCCTCGCTTACTTTTTTTGGGGGGGAAGAGCTCCAGCTCAGGCATGCTTGGCATAACTCGTTATGTCTTGTGACAGCAGCGGCACGCGTGTTGTGCATTCATAGCTTTTGTTTTGAAAAACACAGGTCACCCAAGGAAGGTAATTGTAATCCCCCCCTCCCCAAAGGAGAAAAAAAAAACCATTCACATGTGCTTTTGTGACCCACATTTTGATTCCCACGTCATTAACGAGGTCGGTGGTGTTGGCGGTGGTGGACTCACTATTGCATGAGAAAATGACAAAGACCAATCAGTTTACGATTTATCCTCACACAGAATGACAAAAAGAAAAGGAAAAAAAAACGCTCCCCGGTGACAAATCATTCGGCGCCTTGGAGATGCTTCAACAGAGCCGGTGCTCTCCTCTTCCGCCTCCTCTGCAAATGTGTGGCTGCCTCCTCGTGGGCAAAGTGCGCAAGGACACTTTGCTCTTGTTTTTTGCCGGTGACACATTTTGTCAGGTTCGGGGGAGCTAAAGTGGGTTACGTCTCATTGTTTGAGCTATCCGGAGGGAAGACGAAATGAATGAAATGATGGCGGCACGGATGAAGGGCTCGTGTGAGGAAGTGTGTGCGTCGACGGGGGGGGGGGGGTCTAACTAGGGGACCTTTTCGTTTTTGCTATAGTGGGAAGAATATAGAGCAGAAGAGAGAAATACACAACTGTGAGGCTGAAACTGGCTGTTTTGCTTTCAAACTCTATTGCACATTTTATCAAAGGGAATCCGTCTTTGCAATACGTCCAGTTATTTTCATAGCAGCCCGCCCCCCTTTAGGGTATATGTAGGCGTTGTACTGGTGGATCTATTATGATCCCCCTTCAGTCAATATTGCCGCTTGGCCTTCCACCTTTCACTTTCGTCCTGTCGTCTATCTGATTTTGCTGGAGGCTTTTTGCTAGCCCAGTCTGAGCTCCAGCAGTCATCTCCTGGGAATGTTCACGCCTCGTCAAAATGATCTTTTCGCTCTGTGCAATCTCAGTGAGGTCAAATTAAAAGATATCTCGGTGATTTCGAAATTGGTGTATCCTTTTCTTTCCTTTCATCTTTGTTTCGGTGAAGCACGTCCATCTCGAGCACATTTTCGGCATTATCAAGTTCAACACTAGGGGGCAGCAGAGTACAAAATTAGCCAAGTGCATTCACTACATAGACGACGCTGACTAGATGCCCTTTTAGTTCTTTTTTTTCTGAAAAAGTGCTATCTTAAAAACATTCCTGGATATTATTACTGATATTATTATTCTTCACTATTTTCCTTTTATGTTGTCACAAAATGTAATATCCAAACTTTTTAATGCTACATTTAAACTCACCTAAATTCTTGAAATACATCCCACCATTTTCAGAAGCAGACACCTCCAAACTACCACAAAATATGAAGGGGGTATGAATAATTTAAGCCTTAAGTGTAATAATGTGCTTCGGGGAACCAATGATGCTTCAAAAGCATCGTGAAGCCAAGCTACAATATCATTAAAGCTATTAGCATAATTACTCTTTGTGCGCCCTCTGCGTGACCTGTCGAACTCAACCCCCCAAAACACCCACCCACACACACACACTATCTCCCCCCAATCCGTTGTTTTCCCAACCGGGATGGCTCTTGGGGCTGCAAAGGTCAAAGGGTCAATGAGATTGTTGCTCTCTGGGGAATTTCCCGAGTGAAAAAGGAAAGGAACTCACTGGCATTAAAAAGAAACAAGGTTGTGAAGTGTGCCGCAATTGTTGCAGAAATACAATAAGTTTCACTGCTTGAATTTAGGAAGCGCGTTGGAATAGTGATGAGCGTGTCTGCCTCATAGTCGAGATGTTCTGGGTTTGAATGAGGACAGATAATTAGATGAATGACATTTTTTGTTTTATTTTGTGCTGCCAGTAAACATAACAGTGACACAATGAACAGTGATTCTTAGCAAGGCGGCGTCACTGCCGCGTTTGGATTAGAGAGGACATTTTTGGGAGGATATTGTGCCAGAACATTTGTCATTTTGTGTCCCGTGGCTGTGATATTTTGGCATCTGGGATCATAAGCGGGTGGCCTTATGTCTGCCTGGCAATGCGCCGGGAAACAGGTGGAAAAGGTCCAAAAGGTGCCAACTCCTTCACGGCCACCTGCCAACTCTGGAGCTGAGATTTTTTTTTTTTTTTGTCTCTCTGTAAATGTAGTGCTGTGAAGTGACGTCCACCTGCCAGCTGTTAGGCTCTGAATGGACTTTTATCAATGAAAGACTTTCCAACTGGCATCTTTTGAAATGTCGTCACCCATTGTGAAATCCTAGAAGATGTTTTGATACCACCACTGCCATCCACGTGCACATGTACCCAACCCACCTTCCTTACCCCCCCATCCCAATCCTTTTTTTTTCACCTCTCCTCTCTCCTTATCCATCTATCCTGTCCCCCCCGGCGGCCGCCCCATTGGTCCTCGCCTAGCAACGGCACCATCATTTGGCATAATGTGACACCCCCGATATAGGATGGGGGGGCTGCGAGTAAGCATCCCCCTCGGTGACATCACCACTTTCCAACGCTGGTGGCTGCTTTTGAAAAGAAAGAAAGCAAGGGAAGGGGGAGAGAGGCGAATTTAACGGGACTCCACTGGGCTCTGTGTCCCTGGAGGTTTTTCCCCACCCCCCTTTTCTCCCCTCCCACCAGCAATTTGCTCATATGGTCCCTAACACTCCATCTGCAGGTTCAAGACATGTGCATTCATTGTACTGAGGCAGGCTCACGGTGGCGTCGGGTGTGCACGCACAGACAACAAAGATGGCTGCCACGCGCTCCGCTAAATCTGCTTTGTCTGACGTGAGCACGGCGGCTCAATAGGACCTCTTTTTTTTTTTTTTTTCTTTTACTTTATTCTCTGGCGAAACAAATGCCGCCCTGGTCCTCTTGGACAACATTGGATAACATTTCTTCACAATCCGAAATGTTGTATTGACGTATCATTGATAGTTGAGCTACTCGGTAATGATATAACCACACATCGCATCATAGGAGGGCCTATTACTTGACACCCAGTACGTAGAATGATCGGGTCAACACCCATAGAACACGAAAACCAGTAAGCCTTACATTATCTGTAAATGAAAAGAGCAATCGTGAATTTGCCTATTTGCAGATTTTTTTAAAATTTTTTGATTGGGACGTAGCCTCTGTTATTTGCTGAAATGTCACCCAAACTCACTGTTTTTGTGCTCAGGCCAAAGCCAAATATACAGTATGCAAAACATTCATCCTGGGGCCAAGAATTTCATTGATGTGGAGGGAGGAGCTTCATTTAGTTTGGCCCACCGCCTTGTGGCATCTATAGGCCAGTAGAAATCTTTTTGGGTGGGATACAATTACTCGCATATTTTTCCATGTACTCCGTAGGAAAGATGAATGAATAATAACAACAACAGTTATACAACAAAAAACAATTGTCAACAAACAAGCAAAATAGCCATTATTTATATCTATCTATCTATCTATCTATATTTATTTATGTATTTATTTTTAATTATGAAGAGATCTCGTACATATATTTGGTGGTTCTCGCTGGTGACATTTATAAATGTGGTCCCCACAGAGCATGACAATGTGTTCATGCGCGCGTGTGTGTGTGTGTGTGTGTGTGTGTGTGTGTGTGTGTGTGTGTGTGTGTGTGTGTGTGCGCCTGCTGCCGTGCTTTCATTTCATTCATCCACGCCCACACACGCTTTAATGGAGACACGTGTGTAAGGTGGAGCCGTAAGGACCGTTTAGGAGGATGGAGTGAAACCGAAGGTGGTTGCCAAGGCAACCGCTCCCCTCAGACCCGCCCTGCATTCTCTCTCCTTCCCTCCCTCCCTCCTTCGTTCCGTCCACCTCTGTGCTGGCGATGCTCACGCCGCACTTCCCTCCAACCCAGTTTGTCCTCACCTCTCCACTCACGCTGCCACCCCGCGAGGAGGAGGAGGAGGAAGAGGAGAAGACTACTCTCCATCACTTTGAAGTCAAGAAGAAGAGCGCGAGCGGACCTTAGCCAGGGCAGCAAACACAAGGACAGACCGGGTACTCGCAGCAACCAGCCAAATAGCGAGAACCTGCGCTTCTCCGTTGTCCTTTTCAAAGGAGGGCATTTTTCTTCCCTTTCCCCCCCTTTCCTTTTCTACCCCGATTTTTCCCTCTGGGGTCCCGGGTGTGTGTCCTCCCCACCACCCGCGGCCACCGTCATCTAACTTCTCCGGGACCTCAGGTGAGGCGCGCGTGTTGCAAGCGCCGTCGGCCATCATGGCTCACGCGGCCTCTCAGCTGAAGAAGAATCGGGGGGAAGTGGATGTGAATGCGTTGGAGGACGAGAAGGAGAAGCGGAGGAAGAGCAGGAGAGCCACGTCCCGGGAGCAGAAGAGAAAGGTAAAGCGGCAGGAGCGGGCCGCCGCTGCCGGATGGCTGCTCGGAAGGCGGCGGCGGCGGCGACGGCGGCGGCATCGCTGGAGCGTGACTCTCTCGCTCTGCTCTGTGTGTGTGTGTGTGTGTGTGTGCGTTGGAGTCTTGATATCAGGTGCGCTTGGAGGTCACCTCAGCACACGCGTGGACATCTCAACACGTCTTTGCCAATTATATAATGTGAATGCCACGCTGCCCGTTTCAAGTCATTGCTGACCTTGAGTGTATGCGCGGGTGGCTGGCTGGCGCGCTCTTCTCTTCTGATTGTGACTGTTCTCATGCGGTCATCAAAGTAGGGTTTCCCAAACTTTTGCCAAAATAGGTCGCGCGCCATCAAAAATGAGCGAGACACCCTTATGGCGCAATTGATTATTTTTTGCTGAGATTCGTCTGTGGTCGCAATCAAATTAGAAGTCTATCTTTTCCAGACTAGCATTTTGGTGTTTTTTTTTGCGGCTGCATGCAACTTGCCGGCGTTTAAAATGGGCCTTTTGCGCCGTTGTGGGTGTGCACAGAGCCAAGTTGATTTGCCGCGAATTGAAGTGACCCCCCTCACAAATCCTTTCAAATTAGCATGCGTTGATAAGAAGAACCTGATTTGCTCAAGTCCAAGTCAAAGCGCACCGAGCACGTTTATAATAAGTTGAAAACTTCTTATCAGGCTGGAACGCTGTCCTTCGATAGACATGGAGCGTCCACAAATATTTGTACAATTGTCATTTGAAAGCATTGTTGTACTGTTGCTATGGGTGTCCTCTCAGGGGCTGAGACATGACTTCTTGGCTAGAACGCACTTCAATCACCGGGGGGGTAAAAAAACCGGCACAGATGTAGTTGAATGGGATAATAATAGCAGCAAAATCCTCTCCCGCTGCACGTGATTTTGTGAGCGAGAGTGCTGAGTGGATTTGTTTTTGCAGGTTCGTTCTGTGTCGATACGTGTGCGCGAGCGCGCTTGTGATGCACAGACAGCCATGTATAATGCATCCGCGGCTGATTTATTGATGAGCGCGCTTTTCGTAGCATGGAGAGGAAGCACGTGGGGGCCTCCTCTCGTACACAATACGGAAAGCCGCTCCGGCGCCTATTTGACGTCCTTTAATGACCAGCTGACGGTCAAAGCGCTAGTCCGCGCTCTTTGTCTTTGCTAGTCAAACATTTCAGCATACGAGTAGAACGACTGTCATACAAATGATGTTTTTTTTGCCATGACTGTACGACATATCCGCTCAGTCGAAGAAGACTTTTGCGAAAGGGACAACCAAATATTACTCGTGATGCAAGACTACGAGTGCTGCTGAGGGTCCGCGATTCTCCTAGTGTGTGACACACGTTGCCTACTAGATGGGACTAGTTGGATCAAATTGCAGACTAGTAGGCCAAAAGTAGCATTACATTAGTAGCGAGGCCCGTTTGATGGGTGATGTACTCGTAGACTAAATCTTCTTACGTGTTCAGACTCACTGGTAGCTTATAAGTTTGCCAAAGAATGTACATTGGAAAAATAAAATGACGTGTGGACAAAAATAAAATTGTGTAAATTCAACAAAAACCTTGTTTCGATGGATGTCAAGAATCCTTATTATTATCGCCATCATCATCATCATCATCATCAAGTCCGATTGCGCATGCATCCAATGTCTTTGATATTGAGTCCGTCGGAGCGTTTATTTTTCAAAACAAAAAAAATTTCACACAGCTTTCCAAACACACAAAGATTTTGTTGACAAGGCATGACCGATGCTTACCCGTAAAGATCGCTTGACGCAGTTGTCACTACTACCGAGTCGCATGGAGTCACCGCGAGGGATCCTGTTGGTGACATTTACTGTACTCTTCTGTGCCCGGGGTGGTGGTGGTGGAGTGAGGGTGGGGGGGGGGGGGGTCGGTTTTAAATTATGCTGCTGGCAATGTTATTTGACCTCAGCATAGACAACAAGGGAACAAGTCATCAGGGCCCACATCATTGTCACCGGCCACTACATTAGGGACAGCGGCACCCTGATATTGCCCTGGTATTAAGAAGTGAGCATTGTTATCTTAATACGGGGCACCAATCGGGCACAGCTTATTATATTGATGCCGATGTTGTGACTGGGTCGCTTATCCCAGCTGAACACGAGACAGAGGTCAAAAATAAATCGACAAAAATGACATCGGTGTCCTAAAAACAACTGCCTACCTTCGCCTTTCAGTCCGCTAGCTTCAAAGTAACGCTGTAACCCTTGAAGCGGTGCATTGAATACAAGCGATGTAGCAACACACGTAGACAGTTTGTAGACGCATTGTAACGGTTAGATATGCTTTCACCTTTGCGTTTTGGGGAAAGGCTGGAATGGATGAATGGCATTTCCATTCATTCCAATGGAAAAAGATGATTTGGAGAAAAGTGTTTTGAGAACAAGTAAAAATCACATTGACAAAATTCCCCCGGAATAAAAATTTACTGGAAAGTTTCTGGAAATTTTGCTGTCCAGGTCAAGACCAGTGTGGAGTTCCTATTTTTTTTTTCCATGCCGCTGTGATGCGCACGTGTACATTAGACCTTTCATTTGAAGTCAAATGACGGATCCACATCCTCCCCTATTCATCGCTGCCTGTCCTCTAAATTAGGGCCTCTAACGACTTTCAAATCTGCAAAATCGGCAAATTTTTAGCTGACATATGATTTTATTATCATTCCCTCCTCGTCAAAAAAGCCCAGCTGATTTGAAACATTGGAATTGGCATCTGACGACCCCCCCTCCCCCAAAGAAAAGAAGAAAAAACACGTCAGTCAGGTCCTACTTGAAAGCATTTGGTCCATTATGTCACCTTGACTTGGCTTATTATTAGCTCCGAATGTTCCGCGGCTGATGCTGCTCCAGAGCAAAGTCGTCCGTCGGCTGAGGAGCAGAGTGAGTGAGTGAGTGAATTTGTCAGTTGTCGTTGGGGAAAAAGAAAAAAATAAGTTTTAATTTTATACGTAGTTTTCTGCTTCCAACTCTTTCTGTGTCCTTAATGAAGGCTGAGGAAAAATGCGAGCACAAGCGCAGTGGAAAAGGCCCATGTGAGACGAATGGAGGCCTGGATGGCAGAGGCCAGATATTGAGCACTTTAGTGTGTGTGTGTGTGTGTGTGTGTGTGTGTGTTTGTAAGAGGTATGGAATATCCAACTTGAAATACAATTGGTCCAAAATCCTACCGAACACAATTTTTTTGCATGTTGCCTTCACTTAGCTTGCATTTTTTTTTTTTGATGGCTAGCTTGTAAAAATGCTCATGAGAACGGGAAAGCCCTCGTGTGCCGTTACAAAAACTCTCCAAGCAGCTTTTTTTTTTTTCTTCCCTTGTAATGACATTTACTCGAGCCAGGAGTCCCAGAGAGCGCCCTAAGCGGAAGGATAAATGCTAAGCTTACTCCCCCCCCCCCTCGTCGTGCCCAACTTTTGCACAGAAAGAACACGAGCCAATGGGAAAATTACATTTCGGGGGCCAAGTTATTTAATTTGTTACAGCTTAATTGATCTGGTCTGAAAATAGGTTTAAGATTGAGTTCAAACTTTGAATTTTGATTTGATCCCAATCAAAGGCCTTCGTCAAAAATGCACAAAGTAAACTTTGTCGAGTTAAACTGTGTGTGTGTGTGTGTGTGTGCGTCTATGTGAATATTCATTCTTTTTTTTTTTTTTAACTCCATTGCAGGCTACTATTGTTCACATGTTCTCTAGGGAGAGGGGGGGGGGACCACATCTTGTTCAAAGGATTGTTGTAATTATTGATCCCTGTCTTTTGGGGTCCCTTGGCATCTGTGCGAGTCTTCCAGTTGCAGTGGCGTGAGTGCATTGAAGAGTCAGTCACAAGGAAAAGGACCAGAGAAGAAGAGAGTAGATGAGCACGAATACAGAGCGAGAGAGAGAGAGAGAGAGGGTAAGCCTAAAGGTCGTTTGAAGGTGAGAGGTGTCTTTTCTTGCGTCTCCTCCTCCTCGGCGCCACGTGCGAGTGCTCAGTCCGCGTGCTCGCTCCGATGCTTGCCCTGATTTCGGAACCGGTGGATGTTAAAAGAAAAGGTGATGTAACACAGTGACCCGTCTTTTGGGGAACGAGCGTGTTGCAGCCCCCCCCCCCAAAAAAATTCAAAGTTTATGATTTATTTGCTAAAACCAATAACGCTTTTCCACTTTGAACATTCAATATCTCGTGTAGCTTCCTTTTCGTCCTTTCACACGCTAAGGAATTACAGGGGGCCCGACGGGGGCGAGGTAACCCAAATTTGTACTGAAGGTGTGGAAACAAAATGTTCACGACATTCCTTCCTCGTTGTTGCTACGTAGATTTCACCTTGACATGATTAACACATGCTAATGAGGACGACGGCTGTACTTTGTAACGATGTCATGATGGCGACGAGATGTGGGGAGGGAGGGAGGGAGGGGGGCCCAAGATGGAGCGAAAAGACGAGCATATCAGGCAAGCGCAAGACCCAATGAGGCGCGCAAGAGATGCCAGTCGGGTAGGAATCGGAACCTCAGTCGCTCCGTTGACTGTACAGGTGCACCTCAATCGATTAAGAATATGGCGGACATTTTCATTTAGTTCAAAAGTGAAACTCGGGCTCTATGGATTCGATGAAAACGGGGAAAATGGCCAATTCCAGCATGGGTTCCATATTTGAAATGCATTTTGCTTGCTTCTTTTGTCATATTCTAAATTCTTGAGGTAGGTAAATTGGGGATTTGTTGGCTGCAAGCTACTCCCGTCAAAAGTGTGAAAAGTAAAATTATAACGTGTCACAGATTGTGTGATGAATCTGCGGGCTCGCTTTTTATAGACGGTCCTTATAAAGCTTCGACTCCGGCATGCGCTGAATTTAAAGCGATTGAGTGGAGCCGTTTTCAGTGGAGTGTTCACTCCCACAACGGTGCAGACGCCTCCCTATGGCTGCAACCGTCTACGAAAACACCAAAAGCAAAAAAATTCCACCACCGCGCACGGTTAGAGTGCACGAAAATGGAGCCCTTTTAAGTTTGGCTTTTCGAACTGAACAACTGAAATACGGCAAAGGACATTTTCCACATGGAAAATGTCATTTATTTTCCATGTGGAAAATAAATGACTTCTCATTTATTTCGCTGCACGTGCACATGGAGGCAAATCTGTTCCTGCGGGGAAGGTCATTCGCTCCAACGGGCTATTTCAAACCCCACGATGGCTTACTACTCTATATCTATTTTCAAATTTCAGATACGATACAGTAATATGATCTTTTCTCCATTTTTTTGAAGTCTGCCACCGTGGCATGTTTGCGCACGCATGAATGGGCGGTGATGCGTCGAGATAAAGCTCATTTTACGCACACGCCCTCGCGCACCCCTGGGTCTGCCCCCTCGGGACTCGCGCCTGCTGGGCTTGATAATTACAATTTTCTTTCTCTTTTTTTTTTTTTTTTGCTCCCCCGTCACCACGCTGCCGTGTCCCGGCACCTCGTCCCACTTAACCACCTGCCACTCTGATGTCGCAGGCACAGATAATAACCATAATGCAGCCCGCCACTCTGTAACTGAACTGCAAATTCAGTCAAGCCAGTCGGCGGTCACATTCATGTTGTAATTTCACCACCATTTTTATTTTTTTAATGTACAGTATGTCTGATTTTAGCGGCACTTCAGCCATCCGGGGAAGGGCCTAGTGGTGGCCCCCCTCGATTAGCCGGTGGTGCAGAGGAAAATATTCTGCGTTAGGACAGATCGATGGTACTCACACCTCTTCACAGTCGGTGCTCGCGCGTGGCCGTGGCGTTGTTGTCGGCTTGGGGGAGGATTGAGAAAGTCGGCGTGGGTGTGTGTTATGGGGTGTCGAGAGGGAGAAAATATTCATCATCCTGCGCCTTGCTCTCAAATGAAATTCCAAGCACAGACACTCCCCAGACCAAATGGAAAGTACCTCGTTTGAACCCCGCATGACCTTTTTTTTTCTGTATTAAAACAAATATTATCAAAATGTGAAGCGCTATAGCCCTAATGTGCAGCTTTCTCATAACACATTGGGTGTACAGTATATGTGCTTCTTATGTTAAAGGCAACAACAAAAAAAAAAAAACTAACAATCCCCCCCCAAAAAATCCATTGCACCGTAAAAAGGGCAATTTAGCACGAAAAGCTACCCTTCATATTTGTATTGAATTATTTTCACCTTCACAGCGTGGCCGTGGTGTTTTGTGTGCGCCGTCGCAAGAAGTAATCAGATTTGTCATCTGCTGGCCGGCACAGTATTCGAGTTGCGCGTCCTTAAAAGCACGCACAGGCCTCGTGCAACAGGAACTAATCCAGCAAAATGGCATCTGGCGGGGAAAAGGTTGATCGTAGCTGTGAGGTGGGATTGGTATTTTTCGTTTTAGCACCAGCTATGTGATCACGAGGGATGAAAACAGGCCTTTGCGCAGATCGTTTGGCGATATTTTTTTGCGGGTGCGCTGAATAAATGCCGTGCCGTCAGTGGAATTATTCACAAAGCGCTTCAATTGCCAAACGTGTTGTCAGAGAACATAACATACTGAAGGACGGAAGAGTAGGGTGTTATCAGTACATCGCGTGACATTGATTGAAATGATCAACACTCTTTTCCTCCCAGATGTCAAATTTATGCTAGCATGAAAACGAGTGTCGCTGAAATAAATCTGCAGTGACCAAAAGGTATTCTTGGACTTGACTCGCTAACCGTTGGAGAGTGAGCCTAGTTGTGGTTTAATGACGCTACGCTATGTGCTCTGCTTGAACACGTCGTTAATGTTGACCCCTCAAGGCAAGAACATTAATTCAGGGAGGGGCTAGCCCGCGTTTGACGCTGCAGCAGCTTAGCGCCGAGCTTGTTGGCCTCGCCAGGACTTCACAAACTTCGCATGGAAATCCTATGTGAAGAAATGCTAACTTCTGTAGCCCGTGTTAGCTTGGGTTTTAGCTTACCCTTTGAGAGCCCGAATATCATTTGATTTTCGCTAATCGTCCAGCACAGATAGAGAGTTGTTTCAAAGTTGTGTCCTAAGCGTGTCACTTTTGTTAACGGTCAG
This sequence comes from Hippocampus guttulatus, assembly GCF_054856545.1. NCBI lineage: Eukaryota > Metazoa > Chordata > Actinopteri > Syngnathiformes > Syngnathidae > Hippocampus > Hippocampus guttulatus. Next base: position 1,978,644 of record NC_141270.1, read on the forward strand.
CACGTCGTTTGAATGTGACGCACGGAGACAAAACAATTTAGAGTTTGACGAGTTGGTGGTGGCGTTGCTGCTGACAAGGTGGCTGTCATGGAGTCCGTGTTTGTATAAGAGTGTGTGTGTGTGTGTGTGTGTGTGTTGCTGACGGGCATGCTGTCAGCTGTGCGTCAGCTGCGTTGACACTCATAGCGGACTTTTGGTGGGACCTTGCGAGCAAAAGCTTAAATGCGCTACGGGGGAAAACAAACGCGTACAAAATGAAGAGGTGCTTTTGTCATTGACCAATTTCATTAGACGCTCATTATCAGAATCAGAATCATCTTTATTGGCCAAGTATGTAGAACACACAAGGAATTTGTCTCCGGTATAACACGCTGCATTAGTATCATCGTAAACAACAAATCATGGAACCATTTTAGAGTAACCGGTAGCAGTATTTGTAGTACAAGAAGAGTGACTACGTCAGTGACTGTTTAAGGAGTTAATGGCTAGAGGGAAGAAGCTGTTTAAGTGTCTACTGGATTTGGTGCGCATGGATCTGTAGCGTCTGCTTGAGGGGAGTAGCTGGAAAAGGTGGTGGGCAGGGTGCGGGGGATCCAGGAGGATTTTCCGTGCCCTTGTCTTGATTCTTGCAGTGTGCAAGTCCTCAAGAGTGGGTAGGGCGGTGCCAACGATTTTTTCCGCCGTCCTAACTGTCCGTTGAAGTCGGATTTTGTCCTTTTTTGTGGCGGCCCCAAACCAAACCGTGATGGAAGAACACAGGATTGATTCGATGACTGCCGTGTAGAACTGTCGTAGCACCTCCTGTGGCAGGCCATGCTTCCTCAGCAGCCTCAGGAAGTACATCCTCTGCCGGGCCCTTTTCAGGATGGAGATGGTGTTGACTTCCCACTTGATGTCCTGGGAGACTGTGATTCCCAGGAACTTGAAGGTCTCGACGGTTGACACGGGGCAGTTGGATAGTGTGAGGGGCAACTGTGGAGAAGAATGTTTCCTGAAGTCCACGATCATCTCTACAGTCTTGAGCGTGTTCAGCCCGAGGTTGTGTCGGCTGCACCAGAGCTCCAGCCAATACTCCACTTGTTGGCGGTACGCAGACTCGTCGCCGTCTTTGATGAGACCGATGACCGTGGTGTCGTCTGCGAACTGGATCTGTATTATTCGAACATTATTTAAAAGCCTCTTCTTTGTTCTGTCATTCTTTCGTTGTTTCTGTTGTTTATTTATTCAGTTGGTTGTTCATTCGACCTCACGGTAGTTTTGGAATTTGAATCTTTGTCACCCTGTCGTTTTGTTGTTCTCTCAATCTGTCCGCCGTTCTGTTGTCGATTGTGTTGTTTAACATCGATTGTCTGTTTTATGATTCGACAGTATCGTCTTATGCTTTATTGTGTCTATCGGTCAATACCGCCTTCGTTTCTAGCTAGCTATCATCCGTATCATCCGATAGCGACCGTTAGCGGTTTTCGCTGAGTTTATCCCACAAAGTTTATCGCTCTCTTTGCTATCATTTGATTGTATTTTCATTCATCTTTCGTATCATTTGAAAATATGGGCCAGAAGCGTTCGTGTGATGGATGGTTAGACACGCGGTGTCGGAGAGGGTCAGCCAACACGTCCTCACGCAGGGCGGGCAGCGGCGGGGTGGACTCACAATCGTGTCACTCGGAGATTTTAAAGTGCGGTGCGGTCATCGCTCTTTTAAAGTAAAAGTGCTGCCGCTCGCAATATAAATTGTCTGTTGTGCATGAACGCGATGTCCACCTGCCACAAGCTATTAGCTTGACTTTTAACACCCAAAAACGAAAAAGAGGATCATGTTAACGCTCACACACAGGCACAACATTTGGCGCACGAAAGGCGAGCCAAAAGGAGAGCTGTATTCAAAAAATAGGCCTTTGCAAAGATAAAACAATGAACTGACAGGAATAAGATGAGGGGAACACCCGGTGAAAATCTGTTGTGTGAAGCAAAATTCCGTCATTACAACACAAGGCAATTACAATGACATTGTAAAAAGAACATTTTTGATGATCATTACTGTTGGGGACCTTCTCTGCCTCTTTCTCAGTGCGCAATTCTAAATTCGGATATTACCAAAACCCATTCAAAAAGAATCCGTTAAAAATCTGCAACATAATGGCTGTGCGAAGCGCAAACGATGAAACGCAATGTGAGGTCGGCGCTGACGACGATGCTCATTTGAGGTATTTATTGAAAGCGATTTGCGGTTGCATTTCGCCAAGATATTGCCGTTATTGATCAAGTCGTGCTCCCGAGCGCCTTCACTTCTCCCCAATGCCGTCATTCTGTCCTTGGCCTGGCGTCAGATGGATGAGAGCACGTTCCCAAAATTGAACATGTTGACCCGCCACGTGTATGTTTGCTTTGCGCACTGGCGAGTGTGTGCGCGTGTTTTTTTTTTTATGTGTGCATGTTTGTGTGTAGTGGGATGTCCGGGAGGGGTGGTGTGAGGGGGGGGGGGTTGACAGATGGCCCCAGTCTGGTGCTCCATACCTGCCAAAGGTCCATTGAATGTGGTCAGCGCACTTCTTCCCTCAGCTCGCTTCAGTCCAAAGCAATTTTTTTGTGTGTGTGTGTTTCGGGAAGATTTCGCGAGACACTGCAATGTTACCGCAGAAAGTGCGTGGCCATGGCTGCCGTTTGTTTCAGTGATTCTCAAAGGCGACGTTCACACTGCAGGGCATGATGCCCAATTCCGATTTTTTTTTTTTTTTTTGGAATCGACATCTTGAATATATCGTGTTAATATAGTGGCGCTCGTGGGATGTGGGCTCCCACTGGTGGTCAGAGATGGAATCACAGCCGAGTACCGTTCAGTTGTGTTGAACGTTTCACCATAAAGACAGTTGTCATTTCATTGGTTAACCTTGAAGAACTATTGAATAGTTACGATGATCCAATTTCCATGCAACTTCTATGGGCAATACAATTATTTGAATTATTACACCGGTGCGCTCATTTCAGAGAAGCAAGGCAACGTTTCTAGATTCGTTTTTTATTTTGCCTTGATTCTAAATCCATCCTCGTTTGTCTGCACACATCCATGTCTGATTAAAGTTTGCTGTTGACCGGCGTTAGTTAAGTACAATTTTTTTTTTCAATTTTCCGATATTTAAGATAACCGTTAATTCTCAAATTTGTGTATAAAATCACAGTTGCTCCCAACAGAATAACTTTTAGGAGTAAAACATCTGTCTCGTTTTTGATGAACACTTACACCTACTATGCCGCCGTATTATTGTGTTGGTATTAATGGTGGAACTTTGAGAGCTTCGTCAATTTTGTAAGTGGTACTTGGTGTAAAAAAATATATATTATGAGGAAAAATGTATCGCTTGCATCGGCTTTCCCCACAATATGAAAATGACATCTGCCCACTTGGCTTTTCTTCTGTTTTTGTGTCTCGAGAGGAGGCTCCCCTGTGTGGAGAGGCATCACACACACACACTTGCACACACACACGCACAACTATAAATACCTGCAGAGATCACGTGGGGTTACCCTTCCGTGAAGCCACCAAACATGATTACGTTGCAAATGATGACATTAGAAGATCATTGAGCGGTTTCATTCCCCCCTTCCCCCCTGCCCCCCCCCCTGTCTCAACGCTAATAAAATTACGGGCAAAAAGGACGATATTCATTTAAAGGATGTTCGAATGGCGCTCATTGGATGTCGAGGAGTGAATGTCTCCTTTTCTGAAGAGAGTCTCCAATCATGCGTCAAAGTTGAGAGTTTTGGTGCTTTCCTTTTAGTTGCGCGTGTATCGTTCCAAACTGAGGACAAAGAATATATGCGTGCGCAGCATCCAGACTGCAGATGAACGGCCTTGCCCGAGGCCGCCGCTGGCTAATATGACCGCATACACGCTCCATCATTTCACACTTGATTTGATCAACCGATATTTGCTCCTTTAAAATCGGCAAAAATCGCTCAGTTTTGTTGAACTAACACATTGCACCATAGGACAAAGATAATGACATTTAAACATTGCCCCTCCCCCCCAAAAAACATCGCCTTCCTCCAACCTCCTCCCAAAACAAAAAAAAGTCAAATTTTGGCAGATGTTTTTTTTCTCCGTCGTCAAATGAAATGAATACTAAAGGACAAAATATTGTAAAACGATGACAATTCTTGACTGTTGTAAGCATGAAGGGACCAAAAAGAAATGATTTTATTCAATATGTATTTGTTTTTAACAGGAGAAGCTCATTCGCACCTCTTGCAAAGATTTGGCTCGGTCTCCGTCCCTACGATGCGTGTTCGACGTAGATCAGTTGATTTGGTTTGCTGCATTTTTGGGTCTGTCCTCGATTAAGTGAAGTTGAGTGAAGAAAAAAAAAAAAAAAGCCAAGGTGGCTGAGCATGGCCTTTGCCGGTCAGCGGCCTGTGATGTCCAAAGTGACCACCAGAGTCCAGTGTTTGACTGTCGAATGCTCTCAGAGGAGTCATCACTTTGACTTGAAGCCAGATCAACCTCATCAACCCCTCAAAAAAGAAAAGAAAAAAAACCCCCTCCTCAACTCTCCCAACTCAGCAATTTCTCTGAGCTCATTTATTTCACTGCTACTTTCTCCCCGCCGTCTTATCCATGCTTCATTTATTTTACTTCCAAGGGGTAATTATTCCGCGGGGCGGTTGTGTCGAATGGCTGCCTTTAAGGGGCGTGGCCTAGTGGGTAACATCTGCGGCTGGAGTCGAATTAGCCGCCGAATTTAGTGTGATGCGCTTGCATTTGGAGTTCCTCGGGTACTCTGGCTCCCTTCTGCATTTCGGAAGCCCCCCAAAAGTTTGAGCGGCCGTTTGGCCCCCTCCCTGCATGTTTTCCATGTTTCCCTCCTTCATCCCACCTGTCAAGTGGGATGTTGCCCAGCTCAACGTCAACCTTCAACAGGATAATTGGGATTGGAAAATGGCTGCATGGATGAAACGCAATCCAGGAAACTGAACGTTGTCCAACTTCAACAGGGGTGGCGCTAGGCCGGGGCAAGTTGGGGCTATAGCCCCCAGTTGAGCCCCTCTAGCATTTTATTGGATAAAGTATGTTGATAAATGATTTGTCTCCCATAAAAATTGCTCTAAATTATTTTTACACGTCAACAAATCTGAGGTCAACCAGCATGTACATGCCGGCACGTGTCTGCGCGCCTTCCCTCAGCGGCTTCCACGCCTCGTCCTCCTCTTGTCCCCCCCCCCACCCCTCTGATGGTTTGGAGTCCCAGGTGACGGGAGGGAAGCCATGTCCTTGAGCGAGCGCCGTGCAGCAGAAGCAGTAAATCTTTGTGTGTGTCTGTGTGCGTGCGTGTGCAGCGCACACGCACTCATTCTGATAGCCTGCATGCAGATTGAGCAGGGCGAGATGCTTTAGCGCCCCCCCCCCCCCCCCACCCCCATCTCCACCCGAGATGGTCGAGCTTGTCTTTTGTTATGGTGAGAGCGAGCGGATTAGCGCAGGCGGACACAGCCGTTGGATTTAGAGGCAGGTTGTGACAAGCTGCGAAGAGTCCTGCAGCAAAACGCTCCTTCCAAGAAATATTTGTGCGCCATCTGATTGCATTGCCGTGGTGGAATTCGGTGCACGTGGATCACGTTTTTGATCTAATGATATACTTTGTAAAGACATTTTTGGAGGGCGTGTACATTTTCATGCCAGAACTTTACCACAAAAAATAGAAAATGAATGTATCTATTTTGATTCAATTTTATTGACTTGAGCAACACTTTTTTTTTTTTTTAATGGAAGGAACACAATTTGCCAGTAAATGACACCAACATAGAGCGCAAAACGCATCTTAAAAAAAGTGCCAACTACAGCCGAGGAGGACCGAGCTGACGTCAGATTTTGATCGCCTGAAGTATTGGTATCGGCTGTTTCCACGATTACCCGATACATTCGAATAAGACAAACTTCTACTGGCCTGATGCTCATAACTGGTAATGTACTCGCCCATTCCTAATAGATTGAGCACAACTGTTTATAATTGTCGTTCAATTAGATTAACAACCCAAAAAAAAAAGAGAGCAAACAATTATAGGACAGCAAAAAAACAAACAAACAACAAAAAAACATGGGTAAAGTTTCGGCATAAAACCGTTCAAATCTCCCGAAAATAATGCATTCTCATCTCATTTAAAATGCTTTTTGGACAAAAACAGCAATGAAATTGTTTCCCCAAATCGTTCAGCCCAACTAACCACCAGCATAAATCTCACAAAATGCTCTCGACAGCCGCCTCAGAAGGAGTCAAAGGTCTAAGCAGGAGTGTCCGAGCACGGAGTCAAAACACATCGTTTTCCTCAGAAGTCGTCCTTTTTCTGCTGTGGCCTTCCCCCGTCGCCATGGCAACCCTGCATTCTTTTTCCTTTTTTATTTATTTTTTTCCAAATACAAGCAAGGCTGCTCACTGCAGCGCTAGCATGAAGGGTGTTGGGGGGGGGGGGCTGCCAACCACCAATCACGCGCCCCAAAACGCCTCCTCGGGAGTCCGGAGCATCTGCGTCTCCCTCGGTCAGCTCGCAGTCTCCTTCCAAATGTCTCACACTCGCGCTGACTAAGAGCGCTGAAATGTACCCGTGATGCAAGCGGCGCCTTTCCGCTGGAACACGGGAGTGGATGAGTGATGGGCCCAACAGATAACGCGGCACGTACAAGCGAAAAGGTCAAGAACCATTGAGCGATGGTGCGTTTCGTTACGATTTGAAGCAGATTGGGTTACTTTGACCCAAGGTTGGGTTCATTCTTTCGAGTTGGCAGACGTGTAGGCTTGATAATTGCATTTGGAGGTTTTTTTTTCTTCTTCTTCTTTCTGTCAGTATTCAAGTAAATGTAATGTAAAATTTCTTTACCTTTGTACTTTTACTTGAGGTAAAGCGAGTCACATCATGACATGGGAGCCTTGAGATAGCGGTAACCTGATTTTTTTTCGAGCTCCAAGCTGTCCTTGGTTCTGTTTTTGAGAGCCATTTGGTGGTAGTGAACTCGACAATAAACAGCAGGGCGTGACCACTTCTTGGAAAAAGAGGCTTCAAGCTCTTCACCGCCACTCTCGCTGTCAAACAAAACAGACGAGAAGTCAATTACAGTACATGTTGCGTATTTAAAACAACCACGGAACCTAGCTTTAAAATCAGCGCTAGCATCAGGCTAACACTGGCTCATCAATCGCATTCGCGTCAAGTTGTTATAACCCGTTAAGCGTTTCATATTTGAACACCAATGGTGCAGCAACACATGCAGACAGATCATGCAAAAAAAAAAAAACCCCACGGGTCTTTATCAGCTGTGAAGAAAAACGAATATGACTTTTTCTTTGAAATCAGCCTCAAAAATATGTTGAGGCAAACTTAAAGCCACCTCTGATTAAAATCTGCTGCTGTCCAGTGTCATCGATAGAATAATCTCACCTAAAAAAGTTGGATAAGTGACAGTTTTAAGAAGCGGTTATATTTTTTGCAATCTACGTGAATCTGAGTGCCTTTTACTACGGGGTGAGCCGATTGTCGGCGTCTCTGTGGGGATGAGAGGTGGGAGGACAGTACGGGTGTGTGTGTGGGGGGGGGGGTGTCCCCAATACCACAGAGCGAGCCCTCCTAATCCTCCTGTTAAAGTGTCCCCATTGACTGTTTTTCGGGTGGGGTAGGGGGAGGGTAGACACCCCACATGAAAGCGTCTACCGTTACTGTAATTTTTCTCTGTGAGACAACATCACCCCCCCCCCCCCCCCGAAAAAAATCGCTCGGCTTGCTCCCACTTGCTGAGTCCAGGTAGCGCTAGCGTACCGGACACACAGATGCACGCGTGGTCTTTGTTGGGGGAGAAAAGGGCTGATCAGCGGGATGACAAAGAGGCGCATGCTGAGGGAGGCAGCGAGAGTGGGAGGGAACGAGGGAGAGTGGGTGGGATCATAAAATTACGGCTGGGAGGGATGGACGTGGGTGGGTGGAGTGACACATCCCGCCGTAGTCATTTTGCCTTACGGATTTTTTGCACCGGGGTCTATTTCCAGCTCGTCTCGCGAGCCTCGCTTATCCGGGACCACAAAGACCCGTCGTCTTCCTCCTCCTCCTCCTCCTGCTCCTGCTGCTGCAGAGTCAATGAAGGTGAGGAAGAAAGGCAAGGAGGCGGAAAAGGAGGGGGAATCCGTCGCTGTCATGGTAAGTCATGGGGGGGAGGGAGGGTGTTCCCTCCACGCTTGAAAGGTGCGGGGATGGAGGAGGAGGGGGGGGGGATTTTATTTTTATTTTTTTGCAGAAGGGAGACTGCTTTGGTGCTTTGTTTACTCACCAGTGAGACCCTCTCGGCATCCTCCTCGTGTGTACTGTACCTCCTCCGCTCTCCCCACACCTCACTCGGCCGCGATGCAAAAAGCACCTTTTCTTTGTGTTCTGACGGCACTCGTGGCCGCTCGAGTGGGATGGATGCCCGCGAGAGGTTTTATGGATGAGTGTCCGACCGGTGACGGGCCGGTGGGCCGGCTGGTCTGCTCTTGGGTGGCGGGGCGGGATATAGTTCAGGTTTCACTTCTCTTCAGAGAGGAGAGAAAGCGACAGAGTGTAAAGAGTGAGAGACGATGGCTGTAGAGGAAGGTGCTGGCTTTGCAACGCGTGTGAGTAAACGCCGCTCGTTTGTCTTTCCCAAACTTGCGACGACCTTGAAAATGCAACACGGCACTCGGTGCGGCTCTCGGAGTCGGTTGCAGTCCAGCCGGCGGGTGTACCTAATGTTGTGGTGCTTGGTTGTGATATTTTGTTGTTGTTTTTTTTAAACTGCTGGGTTACAAGTGACGCCGATTGGGTGAAAGAGCTAAGCCAGCGCTGGGTCAAAAAGAGACTGAGCCAATGCTGCTTTTGTTTTGGGTTTTTTTTGTTTTTTTTTAATACCAAGCGCATTGGTCTGAGGATTGACAATGGGTCAAGATTTTGATCCAAAAGGGGGCAAAGCGACCCAGGATTGGGTTACCAGGCTACCAGTACGGCTGTGCTCAAAAATTAAACTCATTTTATTCTCAACATTCTCAAGGAAAGCAACATTCACGCACAATACGTTCAACACAACTCATCGATTTTTATCCCGCAAGGACCGGCAGTCGCTTGCAATCAGCTCCTTGCGTAAAAGTTCTTGCCCAGGGACCCAATCCCATCGTCCAAATTGTGAGAACCCGAAACGGTACCCGTTTGTTACATTTTATTTCATGACACAACGGGGCGGTCTAAAATGGTGAGCAGCTTCAGTGACCAATCTTTCACTAAATCTGCCTGGTCAAAATAATAAACCCAAGATCATGGCTAAAAGAAACCCAATCTGCTCAAAATCCACAGCTGCCCAACGAGTGAGTTTGGAAAATGTTGATGTTGTTGCCCTTTCCTAAAAAGAAACAACTAAGCCGACGCCGCTTCCTTTGAAGTTTGCTTCGTGTTTTGTTCCCTTCCTGTGCAGCGTGTGAACCGAGCGGTGAACTTTAAAACCCAAACTTTTGCTGAGTTCTTTCATCGCAAATTGTGATATGAGAAGAAATAACAGTGTGAGCTTTGCAAAGTTAGCGTTTGGCGCCAGACACCTTTTGGGGCCTGCCGCTGGGCGCCCCGGGCTTTTTTGGAGCTCTGCTCTGTGGTTTCTGTTTAGTCAGGACGGCGAGGGATCAAGTGAAACAATACAAGCGCTGCGGCCGGTCCGCTGCTTGTTCGGAACGCTCTCCGCTCAACCAGAATCGTCAGCACATGACATCGACCCTGTTTGTGCGCGTGTTGTTTGCACGCACGTTTGGCGGTTTCGCGCCTTTGTCATGCCACATACCAGCCTCAAAACAAGAAGAGATCTTTTTTTTTAACTCATTCACTCCCAAAGACGTTCTTAAACGTCTTTTCAGACTTGGTCTAGATTTGGCTGGTACTGAATGAGTTAAATATATGCCTGTACAAACATGGTTTATTCAATATGATTAAATGAAGTGGTCCTTCAGTGCAATTTTAAAAGAATAAATATAACATTTAAATACTTTTATTGAGCGAGAGCAAGAACAATGGATAACGCAAAAAATATTGTTCAAACAGTGTACAGAGCTCTCTGTGTTTACAATAAGCAAAAGCCTTTTTTTTTTCATCTCACACTATACATCAATGATCATCCCCAACGATTTACAGCTGTCGCTTTCTGTCGGCGTAACAAGCAGGATTGAAGGGGATTGGCGTTTAAAGATTCTTTAGCACAAACTAAAGTGACGGCTGTCCTTCCTGTTTTCAGTATTCTTCTTTAGGCAAATTTACACAGTGTCACTCCTAAACAAAGTGCCGCCATCTAGTGGTCGGCAGTGCAATTGCATCCGGAATAATGGCAGGCCGAACACAGCAGTTATGACTTGTACAAAAAAAAAACAAGGGCCAAGTATTAAAAATCCATCCCTCCATCCATGATCTGAAAGGTTTATCCCCACAAGGCTTGCAGCCATGTCAGAGCCTATTTTGGATATTAAAATACCATGAATAATCAAAGCTACCCCCCCCCACCCAATAAAAAAGTGTAGAATTGTGTATAGATGCCACAAGACAGCAGTTAAGCACTGAAATTGACACACTGAAGCATAGTAAGTCACAGTGTCCCATCACTGCTAAGCTATTTTTCGAACAGGCCCGCGGGCTACTCATGTTGTCCCAAGGGCTAGCAAGTACCCGCTAGCACCATTTTTCCTTCTTTTTTTAGTACAATGCACATTAATGAACAGAGCAATTCCATATTGCATCTGTTTACAGTGTCTCTTTCATCTTGCTCCCTCCCTCTTCCTCCTCCAGATGTAACTGCTCGCCCCTCCCCTCTCTGCTCACTGAGAAGTAGAGTAAAAAAAAAAAAAAAAGAGCGACTGGCACTAATTAACTTCAAAGAGGTGGCGCCTTCACTCAACTCTGTAAACTGCCAATCACACTGTTGGCCTGCTTGGAAGTCCCCTCAGCTCATTACCGGTGACAGACGTGTGTCTGTTCGCGCTCATTGAAACCTTGACTTTTGACAATCCCGGTAAACCTTCAAACTTGTATCGGTCCATACCTAGACATTTGCAATGGTTGTCCTCTGTTGTTTTCCCAAGTAGATCCAGGAAATAGAATCACTCTTAACAGCCCACATCTCAGGATGATCATTCACGATAACCTTTTCGCGACGTCTGCCAGTCGGGCCTTTTCTGACCCGCTGTCGGTTTCCTGCATGGCACTCGATCATGTTTACGCTCAAGCATATCACAAATGACATCATCATTAGAACATCCCAGAATATCCTTTGTCATGACACTCATCATCCACTTGGTATTAGTAGTTGTCGTGCTCGAGCAATAGTTGACATGTCAATGTAAAAAGTCCACTTTGCTTGTGCTTCCATTAAAAAAAAACAAAATTCTTATTTGAGACAAAGAAGTTGCAGTAATCTTATGAAGATGACATGGCCGCTGTTTAATCGGACGTGGGATGGTAAGGTCTCACATTTTCTGTCATTTATTTCCCCACAAATGAGTGACTCCCCCCCCCCCCCCAAACTCACCAAGCTCTATTAAAAATAAATCTACGCCGCTCATCTCTTCACGTCCTCCCCTCGTGTGTTATATTTCTCCCGCCGCCGTCTGAGGCTTAACCTATACTCTCTCGCGCCGCCATTTTCTTTCAATATCTGATCCTGCGAGGGGGGGGGGGGGGGCTTAGCGATATTTCGCTTATAAATCTGCCGCCCCCTGTCCTGTGTGAATCACCTCCATCTTGGATGGGCACATTTCCCGAGGGCGGCGCCATGTTGGTCACTCAGCATTAAGGGATAACGCCGCCGGATCCGCGACTTAAAACTATTTAATCCGCCACTTAAGCCGGTCACATAAAGAAGAAGAGAATAGAATATCATGTCGTCGCAGATCGGTCGCATGACGTTCTCCCCCCGTAAGCTAAGTGAGCTAACTGTATAAGCGGCTACGCGGCTTTCGACGCGTTTGGCCGACATCATCGCGGTGGGCGGCGCAAATGGCGACCCCCCCCCCCCCCCCCCCCCGCATTCTCACCTGCTTGCATACTTTATACTTCGGGGGCATGTTGTTGATCATGCGGGCAAGCTACGGCATAGCGCCTTCTTTCAGGCATCAGGACTGCTTATGTAAGAAGGACGACAACTGTTTGGATTTGTACCAGCAGATACACACACACACACACACACACACACACACACACACACACACACACACACACACACGCTCTGCGCAGATGTTATCCTGCATGGGAAACTTTGGCTTTAATAAGCAATGAATGAGGACAGAATAGCGCGAGGTCACCAGAGAGGCAATAGTTAAGGCTACAGTTAAGTATTTGGACAATATCTTGGACACTTTTGTCACAATCGATGTGAAAATGAAAAAAAAAATCTAACAATTTAGCTTCCATGAAAGATGTTTGACAAATACAAAGGAACTACCATGAAGCAATTACAGCTATTTTAGGCAGAGGACCTCCATTTTTAGGAAATGCTCCATTGGGTTGAGATGGAGTGACTGAGCTGGCCGTAAAAGAATCTTTTTTTTTTTTCCTGTGAGTACATCTGACGGTATCGAAGTCCAGGGTTTGAAAAGTAGTTGATGCTTTGCCAGGCCACCTTCACTTGTTGTTCGCATCATCGCTATTTGCAAATGTCACCGATCAAAAGACGACACGATGGCTTGCCGCTTTCATCTGTTGGCTGTCGACGAGTTCTCGGCGCCGAAACTGCAAATGTTGTTCAAATGACTCAACGGGGTTCTTTGCATCGCCTTGTTTTTTGATGTCATTAGCACGCACAACGGCTTCCTACGTCTGCTCACTGCTCCGTCTCTCTTTGCGGCCCAAATGGGATCGAGGCACGGTACGGGTCCGCGGACCGCTGGTTGGGGACCGGCTAAACTCAGGTGAACGACTTGGGGCCTTTTGAACTATCTTTCTGTCCATTTTTTGGGGGGGGGGGATTTAAACATAGCAGATGCTTTTACCAGACCTTAATTGCAGCCGCCTTGACCCGCTGCTTGTTGTTGGCTTTCGACCAGAGCGACATTCTCAGCTCTCCGTGTCAATCAAAACAAAGCAGTATTATCTTTGAACAAGCAGATTCCGCAGCTGGTCGTCTGGTGTTGCAAAGGCCATGAGATCCGACATGTCCCCTGGGATGGGATGTTGGGGTGGGGGGGGGGGGGCAATTTTTCTCGTTAGTGGCTGAGAGTGAGCTTCGGTTAAAAGGTCTCAGTAATCAGGAAATGACTCGGGGACAAATATTTTCCATTCGCAAACGAGCGCGATGCTCCGTTTCTTTTGTTGACTCGTTCTGTTTGTGGATCGGGCTCTTGCCGTCGGTCGTCGAGCAGGTTCTGGTGCCGAATAAGATTCTGGAATTCGGCCCCCTATTTGGTTTGGCGGGTCTCTGTGATGAAGCCGCGCCTCTCTCGCTCTCTCCTGCCGCGCGCAAAAAGGTGCGCGGCAAATGCAAGCGTGGCGCAAGCGCAGAGCGCCATCTTCAGTTTTTCAGCTGTTCCTTTTGGCTGCTCTTGTCGCACCCCCCCCCCCCCCCCTTCCCCACCATCCTCCCTCTTTCCCGCGCTTACATTTTCTGACAGGGGGGCAAAAATAAGCTTGCCTCATCATTTTATTTGAGTGTACAAGCCTCATTTTAGGAGGCAGTCCGGCACATTCGGGGGGAAGCTGCGGCCGAGAACTCTCGGCGTCAGGCGCGCGCCTCCGGGAATCAAAACACGCTTTGGATTTGAAGGAAGCCGAGTGTCCTTTGGGACGTGGCGGCGGACGCGCACGCTTGGGATGAAGCGACATGCCGGCGGAGCTCTGCCGGCTTCCATATGGCTTCGGTCTACAGGATGTTTTGCTTTTTAAATCTTCATCTGGCCAAGGCGGAAGAGGGAGCGCGTAGAGCAAACGCACGGACGCTAGCGTTGCTCTTCTTCTCATGCCCTTCGCATTGAGTAACGATGGCCGAGTTCGAGCGGGTACATGCAAATGCATATTTTTCTGTCCGCTGTTCTCTATTTTCGGTTTGAACTCACGATTTGCTTCTCTCTCTCTCTCTCTCGCTTGCCTCTCCGCAGTCTGACAGTAATGCCAGTTACTTGAGAGCCGCCCGGGCCGGGAACCTCGAAAAGGTCCTTGACTACCTCAAGTCTGGGGTCGAGATTAACATTTGCAATCAGGTGAGTTGAGCACACTTTACGATGATCGTTTTAATACACGGATGGGCCAAGCTGGTGGATTTTCTACGCGTATTCAACTTCCTCCTACATTCTAAAATCCAATTTCTTACGTTCATCGAAGCCTCTGAACCGGGGCTGTCCAAACTTTTTGGTTTGAGGGCTGCATACAGAAAAATGGAAGGATGAAAGGGCCACTTGAAAATCGTTCAACGTTTTGAAACACGCTAAAGTCGGTAAAGAAAGCAACTATATATTGTTTGTATTGTCGACTTCACAGGTATCAAACTCAAGGCCCGGGGGCCAGATCAGGCCCGCCACATCATTTTATGTGGCCCGCAAAAGCAAATCATGTGCGCCAACTTCCATGATCCTTGCTAAAATCTGCGGCAAAATGTCGAATTGTCACGTGCAATAAATAACGTTGAGACTTTGCAATAATTTTGTTCCGTGCGAACACTCACTGAAACAATAATTGTACAAACGATTGCAGTTGATGCGACTGATTTCAAAACCGGTAATCCATCAATTTGTTGTGTACAAGTAATAATTTCTAAACATTTATTTGGTTCCGCTGTCGCAACAGGACCTCCGATGGGAGACATCACCCCAAAGTGGCCCGCGACAAAAACGAGTTTGACAACCCTGGTCTAGTTGATGTCAAAGTGCAAGAAACTATGTTTGCCCCTAAAAGTGAATTAGTTATTCACTACAGTGTTTTGCTCTACGACGATTAAAAAAGATACTGCATACATGTATAATCGATGTTATGCTAATTTGCTTAGCAGTTGCCTTACGGGGATTACGTTTATTATTATTCTGCATAACGTAGGCGCTCTTGGGTAAACATCGACGTAAGCAGTGACGTAAGTAGCTCCTCCTACTTGGCTCTTTGCCGGTGGAAAACCAAACGGGTTCTTCGTAAGAACTTGTTAAGCACAAACTAAGCGCAGCACCACCACGAACGAGCACCAATTTTTTGTGAAGGGCGGGGGTGGGGGGTGGGCGGGTGGAAAAAGGGTCTAACAAGTTTTTTGTTGCCTTTCTCAGAATGGCCTGAATGCGCTCCATCTGGCCTCGAAAGAGGGCCATGTGGAGGTTGTGGCTGAGCTGCTGAAACTCGGTGCCGCCGTGGATGCGGCGACCAAGGTAAGCCGCGCTCTGCTCCAATCACCTCACGCGGCTCTGATGATTTAGAGCGCGACGTTTGCATCAGCGCACGGGCTGCGAGGCGTGAAAGAGTGCCGAGCTGCTGCAAGTGTGCAGCCTCTGCAACTTCATAGGCGGCGATGAAGATGATTTTTATTTATTTTTTAATGACTGGAACAGCAAATCCAAATGGTATGCATTATGGGAGGGGGTCTGCTCTTCTGAAGCCACTTTCATCTGATGCTAATAAACATTTTTGAGGGGGAAATATTATCCCCCATTAATGTCTGGCAGCCGCTTGCGTCGCTCCGCCTCTCTGCCGCAGGCTACAAGCATTCTGCTGACAAACACATCATGTGATGAAATATTCAAGAAGAAGGTGAGCGTCTCCCCAATTAAAGCCTCGCAATTGTGACCGTACCCCCCCCCCCCCCCCCGAGCGGTCCGATGGATTAGTGGAAGGTCTTGGGGATTCGTTGTGTGTGCTGTCAACACTTTTTTTTTAACTTAAGGCAGTCTTTGAGGAGGAGGTTGAAGCTATAGAGTTGTTTCTCGTTCCCTAATATTTTTATACGCTTCTGTGTTCGTGGTGATGTTCATCAAGCGCAACGTGTGCGACACCAACGATGCCAAATGCTCACTTTCCAGTTTGGGTATCGGCCCGAGACCGATATCGGGTGATATCGGTATCGGCTCAATACCGATATCGGGTATCGACACTTCCCCCATCCGTAATTGATATCAAGCCATCGTTAGGCTTTGAAGGACAATCTTCTCCCAAGGAAGTGGCCACTCAACTCAGAGATTTTGATCCCCCCCCCCCCCCTTCAGTATTGCGATTGTGATTTAATTTAAGTATTTTTTTTTCAAGCTGACAGCGGGATTTGCCTCCGTTTACCAGACACGTTTTCAGACCATGGCCGCGTCTTCGTGAGTTACGGCAGGAAGTCCCACAATGAACCGAGTCAATCAGGAGTGTTGCCAAGCAACGGAGGAGAGTCCCGCGCTGTACAGTTAATTCATAGGTAGCGGCGGGGGTTAGCTTCCCACGGTTCGTCGTAACGAAGGCCTATTCCCTATTTTGTGAGAAAAATCTAGTCGTTGTCATGAGGTGGACGTTATAAAGGTGTTCGTTGTCAGAAAAATCGCCAAATGAAAAATGTATGAGGTGAAATCGGGATTTTGAAATGTGAACGTTACAGCGGTGAAAACGTAAGCGGCGTACCTTGAAACAAGGTTTGACTGTATTTTGTGCCGTATACTGTACGTTTTGGGCCTTTGTAGATATTCAGTGCGCTAGAATCTATGCTAATGGTTCAACTGGTCTATAAAATGGATGGATGTTTGTGTACGCAAGTTAGACGTAAAGAACAAACCATTCCTTGGCAGTCATGGTGATCTCATTTCCTCGCGAAAGAACAAGGCCCACGTGTCACCTTCGTGCGACGTTGCACTCCATCACGTGGCTGGCGGGGGCAATCCACAGGGGTCGATTTTGCCATCACGGGGACGGCGCAGGTTCATAAAAACCTCGCGCGAGCATATTTACGGCCGTGGCTCGACAAGTGCTCGTTTCTGCGCGGGACGCGTGGCATCGGAAGTGACACGTTGTTGGCAGTACGAGCAGGCCGGGAGAGCTTTGAACGCCTTTGGCACTTCAGTGTGACTGGCGTGTCACCGGGATACTTGGATGCCGACGTGGATATAAACAGAATTGGCCGCGCGCACGCACAGACGCACGCACGCGCGCGGAACAGGTGTGTGAGAGCTTTAACAGCATTCCCGTGGTGGTTCCGTGTAATCCAGAAAGGAAACGCTGCCCTGCACATCGCCTCGCTGGCGGGCCAAACGGAAGTCGTCAAAGAGCTGGTCACCAACAGAGCCAATGTCAACGCACAATCTCAGGTAAGTTGTTCACCGCACACAAGTCACGGAAGCAAACAAAAAAACAAAAACCAAAAAAAAAACGGATGAGCAAAAAGCCCCGACGTGGCTTCCCTTTCACTCGCTCATCACGGGCCGGGAATCACTCAGCTGGTCGGCTCCTCGCTCAGTCTGGCTTGGTGCCCAGTAGGCTTCAACCTTTCACAGAGCCTGCGGCGTTAGATTTTACTGCCTGCTCTGTCACGTCAAGGTGAAGTCAAGGTTTTCATACTTTTTTTTTTTTTTTGGTAGTTGTTATTATTATACTGTACATATTCCTTGAGACATTTTCAAAACATTCGCTTTTACAATGACTCAAACAAGGACCGAACCCAGTAACTGAATCCGTTTCAACAAGAGCAGATTCCGAAAGGCTTTTGCTTCTCTTGCGTGTGCTTCGTTTGCGCTGCAGAATGGCTTCACGCCTCTGTACATGGCAGCCCAGGAGAATCACCTGGAGGTGGTCCGCTTCCTTCTGGAGAACAGCGCCAGCCAGAGTATGGCCACCGAGGTACTGCACGCACTTCTCAAACAGTCCGCTTGAGGCCGGCATACAAAAAAAACAAAAAAAAACGAAGTGAATAAAATCCCAAACATGCTAAAGCTAGTCCGTCATTCATTCTACCTGCTAATCGTTTAAACTATTTAGGAAAATCCGGGAAAAATATAATTTGCATAATCATTTGGAAGGCGGTGTATATTTTCCCCGATATCGTCAATTAGATACAGCGACTTCATACTTTAACGATATGGCATTATATACTCTCATTTTTTCAAATATACTCTTACGTTGCGTTGCGCAGCTAGCTGTGAGCAACTAGTCGGATGCTAGCTCACGCTACTGCCAATAGCGATTCAGATCTTTGTCTGCATCAAATTGAGCAGCTTGCTCTTGGTCTTGGCCCCTGTGCGCAGGATGGCTTCACCCCTCTGGCGGTGGCCCTCCAGCAGGGCCACGACCAAGTGGTCTCCTTGCTTCTGGAGAACGACACCAAGGGCAAAGTGCGTCTGCCGGCCCTGCACATCGCCGCCCGCAAGGACGACACCAAAGCCGCCGCTCTGCTCCTCCAGAACGACCACAACGCAGACGTGGAGTCCAAGGTGAGGCAGCCTGGCCGTGCTCGGGCGGGACATTTTTTTTTTGTTTTGTTTTTTTCCATTTCTTGCCGCCACTTTTGAGGATCTCCTCAGCTCCTCCGCTCACAATGGAGACACTTTTGCTTGTCGTTTTCCTCACTAACGCCACGTTCTCTCCTCTCTTGGCTGACTTTGTAGATGATGAATAGAACAACAGAGGTACACCTCAACTCTGTACATGACTTAGTCTTTCCATCTCAGCTCATAAGCAGTCTGGGGGGAAAACAAAACCCTCCCCCACCAAAATGGTTCCCTTGAACTACTGCAGTTTTGAAGCCCCTTTGTGCCACCCTTACCCCTTGTTTCCATTTAACGCCATCCTTCTCGTCCATGTCTTCACTCGTATAACTTGGAAATAGACGATAACCGATTAATGGCGCATGTTTGGCTGCCTTCTTGGCTGGACTCCGGGGGGGGGGGGGGGGGAGCCCAAGCTCTTCTTGATTTTAATGGTTTCATGGTGCCTAAAATGTAAGCTTCGGCTGTTATTTTTGGCAAACGACTTGAGTCTCAAAAGCGACTTTGAATGTCGTAATTGTGTGATCCATGAAACTGATTAATATGATAACCAGTGTGTGGAGCATGTCGAGCGGTTATCAGCAGTGGCTTGCCCTTAAACCCGCATGGCAACAGATTCCCCATGATGCTAAGTGATGCTAGCTCGTTTGCCGGGCGGGGGGGGGGGGGGGGGGGCGGTCAATAGTCCAGTGGTTAGCGCGTCGACTTCACAGTGCGGAGGTACCGGGTTCGATTCCAGCTCCGGCCTCCCTGTGTGGAGTTTGCAAGGTTCTCCCTGCGCCTGTGCGGGTTTTCTCCGGGTACTCTCCGCCTATTGCCCGAAGACAGCTGGGATAGGCTCCAGCACACCCGCAACCCCCTCCAATGCCAATGCTGTCATTGAAGAGAATGCGCAGCTTGTTCAGAGCAAAGGATCGATCCCCCAACCCGCACACTGATCTGTTGCTAATTACTGGAATCCAGCAAGAGGTTCTTGTTTGCATGGGCACTGACAATTCCTTTGACATGCTGTGAATTCTTTTGCGTCTCGGGCATTTTTGGCTTTGGTGACTCTCAGCCTTCACATGCAATTTCCAAGGGAATTGTAAACTGTAGTTGCCGAAAGCATTTTTGCATTGTACAAGAGTAGCTTTGCTGCTGCGATGTCTTTAGGAGTAAACGTATCCCCCTCCTCCCAAAAAACGAAAATAAGATAATAAGAATAATAGTCATGTTTTGATATTTCGTATCTTTCGTTGCCTTGGTTGTTTGAGACATTAGATATCTGTCAGCAAACACCTCTTTTGCCCTGGATTATCAGTAATGTGGAATGATTACACAGCTTAATTTGGAACGGTTGTGTCATTTGGACAGCTGTCGCTCACTAAGCCAGGAAATGTCTCTGATTCGGGATGTCGTGTTCATTTGCGGGGGCCATTTCCGCCCAAAATTTGTTTTAGTCTAATTAATCATATACAGTATGATGTTCAATGCTGCACGGATATGCGCATGTGTGCGGATCGCTACAGATGTGTTTTGCAAGTCAAAATTTTGCTTCTAACCAACCAATCGCTGACATCATCAAAGGCCAGTGCTGTGGCTCGGCGAGGACTCATTTGAAATCGAATTAGTTCAAGAAACTGTTTCATTGCTCATATTGTTAATCCGACAGCACTTTTTGTTCTGAGGGCCCTGGGCAGATGACAATGACATGGCAACAGGGACATCCTGAAATCTGATTGGACAGGAAAAAAAGAACAATCTAACATCCGGAAGCAGTGAAGCCTTGCAAAATGCTTTGAAATGAAGAAAATATGCTGCGAGGTTATAAACGTAGGTCAGTGCTTCTGATGGTGTTTAGACCCGCGCCCACCGCTGAATAAAGCACGTCCATAACCAGATGTGTGTTGGGGGGGGGGACAATGGGGAAAAAAAGTTGAGTGCGTCCTTGTGTGAGTGGACTTAAGTGTTGGCATGGATTTGAGTGTGTGCATTTTTTAAAAATGATTTTAATACAATGTGCTTGCCCTTGTGTCTGTGTGTTCCAATCAGAGTGGCTTCACCCCACTTCATATTGCAGCCCACTACGGCAACATTAACGTGGCCACGCTGCTTCTGAACCGAGGGGCTGCTGTGGACTTCATGGCCAGGGTGAGTTGAGTGCAGCCTCCGCTGTCTGCAATCGTCCGCCTCCGCCAATCAGGATGCCGTGCTGCGTCACATGATCACGGCTGAATCAAATTGTTTCGAGCTTCAAATGTCTATGACGAACACTGAAAACGAGATAATAAAATAATAAATAATACAACGAACATAAAAAAGTAGACGCAGGGCTCCGCACTGCTAAATGGTGGCATTTTGCTCCTGAAATTTGGTTGTGAGTAATGCTTGGTAGAACATTGAGGGAGATAGCTAGGTAGGTAGTTAGCAAGCTACTGTTGCTGGCTAGCTAGCTCGGTATTTGTTTCGTATACGTAGGTGACAGTGATATGTAAAGACATAATGATGAGTTATAATACACACAGTATGTTCTATGTATGATATACGGGCACAGAATATCATAGAAAACATCATTTGATTCAACAATTTAAAAAGTCAAAAGCCAGAACAAGGTTTTGTTCCAATGGTATTTGCTTGCGGGCTTTAAATTTGTTTCCACATTTCACTTAAGTGAACCAGAGTCAGCACACAGTCCATAATTGCATCAGCTAATGTCTGGAGGAGCGTTTGAGCGGCTTTCTGGCTTTAATCACATGTTGCCACACGCACGCCGCTATCATAGTACCGGTAATTAAACGCCATACGATGTTTGTTTTGGTGACTCGCTAATAACCAACCACTGCTTGTAGTAATTTGCCATTGTCGCTTTCTCCGCCTTCAGAATGACATCACACCGCTCCACGTGGCCTCCAAAAGAGGCAACAGTAACATGGTCAAGCTGCTACTGGATCGAGGCTCCAAAATAGATGCCAAGACCAAGGTGACAACATGATTCTTTTCATAATGGAAATGCCATAGATGGGCTAATGCACTGAATCGATATGGTGGGGTCATAATGCTCTTAGCAACTGAACTTCAACAGTGCAGCAACACATGTAGACAGACATAACAGTCCTCACATGCGTGTATTGTTTATCTCACACGAAAAACAAGTATGTTAATGCGGAAGACTTACATTCAATTATTGTCTGTATGATGATGATGATGATGATGATGATTGGATTACACTGCCATCTGGCGGCTAGCTCACGCACATCATAATGCGCAAACAGTTTAATACTTCATATTGTGTTGAATAATTTCTTATATTTTGTTTTTTACACACAAGGCAACCGATCAAATGATGGGCAGAGAAAAATCTCCCAAATTTGGCAGATTTTTTGGGCAGATTTTCCTCTCTGTTCTAAAGTTAAAGAAATACTCAAGAACAGAGTAGTGTAAAACAGTCAAATGTTGTGCCTGTAATTTATATTTTTATTGATTTTATTCTGCCAAACAACGGTATCTGTATTGGCCGAAGAAAAAAAAACCCACTATGAGTTGGGCCCTACTAAAAACCTCCTTTGTTCTCCTGGCAGGATGGTCTGACTCCCCTCCACTGCGGGGCGAGAAGCGGTCATGCACAGGTGGTGGAAATTCTGCTGGACAGAGGCGCTCCCATCCTCTCCAAGACCAAGGTAGTTCCTGGGCAGCAGCGGTTCAGGAAAGGTCCTAAACATGCTTAAAAGTAAAGTTTGTTTTTCAACTCGTGGGCAGCGACATACTAGAGTCCAATGTTACCTTGACTTATGAGTTTTTCCAGTATCTCGGTTGATTTGTTGGTTAGGGTTGCAAACAGAAATTTCACTTACGGAGCCACCTCATAAAATTTGACTGCTCGATAGCAGCAGTGAACTTCACATCACCAGGCCATCATTAGTTCACACATCGGTAAAATTACAGATAGACAGATATATTTAAATACAGATGATACACACTAGCCATGTTTTTACAGAATTTACGGCATTTTATTGTTAAAAGCTTTTTAAACACTTTTAAAAATAACACACTTTAACACATATTGAGAGAGAGAGAGAGAGAGCAACAGCAGTGGCTAATGCAAAAATATTGTGACACTGGACTGAGCCCTCAAATTAAATAGTGTGCCGCCATCGAGTGGTCGGCCGTGGAATTACATCCAATATCAACAACTGTTTGACCGCAATAGTTATTAACCGTAGAAAGCAAATCTGTGAAAGAGCATGACCACAGACCTGGAATCCATGATGATTTCCAAAAATGCCAACATTTTGTTGTTTGCGTGATCTTGAAACGAAATAAACTCGTAATTCAAGGTAGCGGTGTAGATGATTTTTTTTTTAGAGTTTTCACATTGTCAGTGAGGCTCTGAATAAGTATCAGCACAAGTGAATGAATTAGCTCTTCCTCATACTTCTCCAGTCACATGGCAGCGCTTTTATTGTTGCCGTGGCGACGTGGTGCGGCACTGTCGCCGCAACGTCCGTGCGAGCCACACAGAACGCGGCCGCTTTGACCTGGCGGGACCACCGATGTAACCACGTAGACATTGTTGTAATACCCTCATTATAACAATGCTCCCACAGCCCCCTCCCCATAAACTTCCTTCACAGTCTTTCTCCGCGGCGCCTGATCTCCACCTGACTGACTTGTTGTCCGCCTGTCTGTCCATCCATCCGTCTATGTGTCCGTCTGCGTGTTTCTCTCTCTTTCTCTTCCCCCCCCCCCCTACTTGCGTCCTCTCCATCCCACCCCAGAACGGCCTGTCGCCGCTGCACATGGCCACTCAGGGGGACCACCTGAACTGCGTGCAGCTGTTGCTGCAGCACGACGTGCCGGTGGACGACGTCACCAACGACTACCTGACGGCGCTGCACGTGGCCGCTCACTGCGGACACTACAAGGTGGCCAAGCTCATCGTGGACAAGAAGGCCAACCCCAACGCCAAGGCCCTGGTAAGACGGGGGGGGGGCGGGGGGGGGGGCATTGAATTTCATATTTTATGTACTTCAAGTACAATCTCCTGAATCTCTACGACAGGAGTGTCAAACTAATGTTTGTCCCGGGCGTTTCTCTTGGAGGGCCGTTATGAATTTTGGGAAACCATATAAATGTTTAATGCCCTCCACAAATTACATACAAAGCACACAACAAAATGATGAATAACTTGTTTTAAAATCAGAAGTCAAGAAAAATAACTCTTATTGTGGATTACATGTGACAATTTGAAATTTTGGTTCAAGCATCCTGGAACTTGACATGCTGGATTTGCTTTCGCGGGCCACATAAAATGATGTAGCGGGCCAGATCTGGCCCCTGGGCCTTGACTTTGACACCTCTGCTCTACAACTTTGCAAAGGTAGAATTCTTCAGACGGTCGTTGTACTCGGTCTCGTTCGATTTGGGAGGTCTACCTCATGTCAGCATGGGAACTATATGGGAAGGGAAGAATAAAAAGAATTGAAAGATGAATCAGAGGCGTGCAAGCTGATGGGAAAAAAAATTCTCATTTCGCTCTGGTCTGCAGTCACAGATGTTTTCCAGTTGTGGAAAGTCCCCTTGTTGCATATCCGCTCAGACTTTTGATTCCTCCGCAGAATGGGTTCACCCCGCTTCACATCGCCTGCAAGAAGAACCGAGTGAAAGTGATGGAGTTGCTGCTGAAGCACGGAGCGTCCATCCAGGCTGTAACCGAGGTGCTCCTGACACAATCTTGATTCGCTTCCATCAGACATCAAAGTCAAAAGTGGTTAAAGGTTGCGCTTCTCCGCAGTCCGGCCTGACGCCAATCCACGTGGCGGCCTTCATGGGCCACGAGAACATCGTCCACGCACTCACCCATCACGGAGCTTCGCCCAACACCGCCAACGTGGTGAGGGCGTCATCGCCGCATTGTCGCATGTTGAAATTGGCCGACTTTCTTGGCGGAAAGCAACAAAGCTCACCGGCGCCGGCGCGGCCGCGTGTCCCCTCCAGCGGGGCGAGACGGCCCTCCACATGGCAGCCAGGGCGGGCCAGGCCGACGTGGTTCGATACCTGCTCAAGAACGGAGCCAAAGTGGAGACCAAGTCCAAGGTGGGCGGTCTGAAGATAGAATGCGTAAAAAAAAAGTCAACGCGCCCTTTTTCAAATGCTGTTGGATTGTTAAATCAATACATGAGACCAGTATAAATCATTTCAAAGCTTTTTTTTTTTTTTTTTTTAAGAACCAATAATGTGACCTACAACCTGAACAACTCAATTAAAAAAACAAGTAATGTGGTTGCACAAGTGTGCAACCACTCTATGGACACGTCAGTAAATCATCATCTGCGTCAGAAAAAAAGGGCTTTGTATTTTTCTTTTTGGGGGGGGGGTCATTCTGTCAAATGAAAACGAATGTATCACAGTTTCTAGTGGTATCGGTACTTGGTATCAGCGAGAACACAAAAAGTGAATACTCCTACTGGTACCGATCTGGAAAAAAAAAATGTGATTGAAACAAAACTAATAATTTGGTCAACCGAAGCCAGGTGGCGCCAGCCAACACGGTGCAGTTTTCTTTTTTTTTCTTAGTTGCAACTGAGGTCTAGAGCGAATTATCAACTGTTCGACGGCACAGAAAATGTCACAAAAAGCTTACTACAACATATGAAATTATTATTATTTTTAAAATGTATATATATATATATACTGTATATATATATTTTTTTAAAGAAGAGCAATGTGTAGCCGGCATTAAACTAGAGCATTGAAATCATATGACCTGACAGGATGACCAAACGGCGCTGCACATCTCCAGTCGTCTGGGGAAGGTGGACATCGTGCAGCAGCTGCTGCAGTGCGGCGCCTCGGCCAACGCGGCCACCACCTCGGGCTACACGCCCCTCCACCTGGCCGCCCGCGAAGGCCACCAGGATGTCGCCGCCATGCTCCTGGAGAACGGAGCCTCGCTGTCCTCCTCCACGAAGGTACCAAAAAAAAACACACGCACACACACAAAAAAAAAAAAAATCAGGTTACGAGAAAAATGTAAGTTGGTCATTTTGACTCAGTTTGGGGTCTTTCCATCAGCGCAGTTGATGATGGGTGGTCACATACTTTCACCAAATGACTCATTTTTATTGAGGGCGGCCATAAGCTGTGAAGGACATTTATAATGGAAGTGGTGTAAGCATGTGCGCTATGTTGCCTTTTGGGGGGGGGGGTGTGAAGGTGACCTCTGTCGGTGGAACAGATTAATGGAGGGTAAACCCCTTGGTGTGCACGCCCTCAATTACACTGACACACATGCGCACACAGCATCTTTTGGGACGTCGCCCCAGTCAACTACCCAAGGAAATGATCCCGCCATCAAATTCCCCAGTTTGTATTATTCATGAAGAGTGAGTGATCCTTTGCAAAAGTGGATAGAGGATTCATATCCAGCTGAATAAAATAATAAAATGTATCATTTTTAATGACAGTACAAGTGGGGGGGGGGGAAAACCCTATAAAATTAAAAATAGGGCAAGTGCTTCAGAACATGCTGGAGTCCCACGTTCCTCTGGGAAATGTGACGTCATGTCTCCCAGTTGCACACAAGAACCGTTGGGTTCGGCGTGCGGCACCGTGATCAGGTGTACGTTCGATGAGCGCGACGAAGGACAGCTTGTCAGAAAAAAAATTCGGTTAAGGTGCTCTGTTTGTGTCTCGTTTTTATTTTTATTTTGAGGTGTTCAACGGCACAAAAAGTGTCAGGAAAAGCCTACTAGAACAAATGGAATTCACCCAGACACTGTACACGTTATGCATAGGGAGGGCTAAAATGATATTTTTTCAAGCAGGATTCTCGAGCACTCGCCACCGACATGTCAAAAGTCACTTTCCACCCTAAAAGCTTCAATTTTCTCGGGTTGGACGTTCCAACAGAAAGGCTTCAGTCCGCTCCACGTGGCCGCGAAATACGGCAAGATGGAGGTGGCCAGTCTGCTCCTGCAGAAGAGGGCTGCGCCTGACGCTGCTGGAAAGGTGAGGAGTCCATTAAGAAGAAAAAAGAAAAAAAACAACAACTAGCGAAGGGTCTCTTCAGGGAGCCGACTTCATGCCTGATATGTTCCCATGGGAGCGCCTTGAAATGAATCTTTTTTTTTAAACTCATTCAGCGCCAGCCATCTTCAGACCCTTCTTTACGCTAGCACGTGATTTAAATGCATTTCTTTTTTGAAAATACAAATCAACTTTTATTTTACAAAAGTACGATTCGGGCAAGCGTGCCAATTTGCTGACAATACGGAAAATAAACAAAAATAAGGCCAGCTGAAATTTTTATTCCGAATTAATTTTTTACCGCTCCATTTGATCTGCAATATAAAAAAAAAGAGCAGTGACAACACATAAAAAAATAAAATAAAATAAAACAACCCTGTGGTGAATATTTTTATTTTCTGAGTACGAGATGAACGCTACAAAATGTTGTTTTATGGGATTCCGCGTCTAAAAAGGGAGTGATCGGACATTGATGCAACGTGTCACGCTGTCGATGATGCGCCCACGCAAAGAATGAGCTCAACTCTTGAACCCGAACGCTTTGACCTGAAATTCCATTTTTTAACCGTCCAGTTCACTCGGTTCCTTCACGGGACTCCAGAAATGTTGCGCATTCCTCAAGTCGACGTGATGCTGACACTTTTATTTGGCGATGGCTAAGCGCCATCCCGTCCGATAGCATTTAGCTCGACTGATACCCTTAATATCAGTCCAGTCTGATCCCGCCGCTTCGATCAGACCGACTGCGCAACTTTTCGGGTTGATGAGAATTGACTCCCACATTTGAACTCGAGTCGCAAATACCACCAAATATTTTTCCACTCTTGTCGTTGCAATATGCACACGAGGGTGAGTCGCGCGTGCGGTTGACTGCGTGGAATGTTGCGTGGGAGCGGTCCCAAAATGTGGGGAAGCCTCATTGAACTGCGGCCCATCGTTCGGGCAACATGATCAAAACATGAGGACCTTTTTAACCTCACCCATCCCGCTTTAGAACATTATCTTATTTCTTCTAAATGTTTGCATGAACACACACACACTCAACTCTCTCTGGTGCGTTTCAACTTGCGTTTGCCGTTGCCGTGGCTCAACTGAGCGCCGTGCGTGCGTGTCTCCGTTCCGTCAGTGACCTTCTAACCTGCTGCTGGTTGTGTTGCGTGCGCGTGTGTGGGTGTGTGGG
This sequence comes from Hippocampus guttulatus, assembly GCF_054856545.1. Lineage (NCBI taxonomy): Eukaryota > Metazoa > Chordata > Actinopteri > Syngnathiformes > Syngnathidae > Hippocampus > Hippocampus guttulatus. Next base: position 2,006,259 of record NC_141270.1, read on the forward strand.
TGTGCGTGTGGGGTGTTTCAGAGCGGGCTAACTCCACTGCATGTCGCCGCTCACTACGATAATCAGAGAGTAGCCCTGCTGTTGCTGGATCAGGGAGCTTCCCCGCACGCCGCCGCCAAGGTACGGGCAACACGCAAGTGTGACGGGCGCGAGCCTGCAAATGACATCAGAGCTCCCTTTTGTTCCACTCCGGATGTCCATTCGTTCGCTCACGTCTGTGCTCTTTGGTGATGTGTCGTGGAGTCGTTTTCTTTCTTTTCCATCTCTCGCTTTTGCTCGTCCAAGTCTACCTCCACACATTCACTCCATGGAAAATGTTTTGCGTATAAAATCCGTTTTTGGGATGTAAAACAGGTTTTAGAAAAAAAATAATGCATCAATGGGCGAAGTGATTCGGACCGCTAGGAAAGTTTTAATCCGGTGGTGCCTCCATTTGCAAGTTTATTTTGTTTCCTGACCGTGCTCGCTCTAAAAATAGTTTGGTAAAAAAACCCAACACCAAAAAAATAACAATTTGGGTCAAAAAGTGACTGAGCTACTCCTTGGGCCAATTTGGCCCAATTTACAAAATGGTGTCGTTTGGTACAAAACAAGCCAGAAAATTGGGTAAAATTAACCCAAGCAGCGGATCAATCCCTTTTTGACCCAAGCTGGGCTATTTTTGGTGCATCGCAATAAGTTCCGCACAGTCGGTATGAAGTGATCCCACATCTGAGAGCTCATCAGGCCAACGCTCGGCTTCTCCCCGTCTCAGAACGGCTACACGCCGCTGCACATCGCCGCCAAGAAGAACCAAATGGACATCGGCACCACGCTGCTGGAGTACGGCGCCGACACCAACGCGGTGACGCGGCAGGGCATCGGCCCCATCCACCTGGCGGCGCAGGAGGGCAGCGTGGACCTGGTCTCGCTGCTGCTGGCCAAGTGCGCCGCCGTCAACATTTGCAACAAGGTAACATTGCTCACCACCCGCTGATGCTGCCGTCATCCGCAGCTCACACCCAGACGCATGCACGCATGGTTGCCGACGTCGCCCCCTCTTGGCCCCGCCTCTTAAATGCACACGCTCGTACACATAGATGACAATATCGAGTTTTCCTCTCAATTCTACGCTTGCGATGAGTGTATCGACTGTTTCCGCATGTGCGTCTTTGTTTTCCTGCTCAGAGCGGACTTACGCCACTCCACCTCGCGGCTCAGGAGGATAAGGTCAACGTTGCCGAAGTTCTTCTCAACCACGGCGCCGACATCAACGCGCAAACAAAGGTACGGACTTCCTGTCAGCGCGCACACGCGGCAGTTGCACGGGGACGAGAAGCGTATCGCCGGCGCCGGGCGGGGATCCTCGCGTCGCCAGAGACGTCACATTTCAGGAAAACGGACAAAAGCCGTTAACGTTGCGTCATCAGAGGCAGCAAGCCATTTTCAGGAATCATTTTTGTAGTATTTTCTGAATGAAGGGTTACGTTCAGCAACAAGTGGACTTTTTTTTTTTTCTGATCTCATCGCAGTAAATTAAATCGCATGGTAAAATCTGTATCGTGCGATTTCATTTGTTTTTATTCAAAGGTAAAACTTGAAAACCAAAAGTGAAAATATCTATTAAAAAAAAGTGAAGACTTTTTTTTTTTTAATCTGTCAAAAATACGTTTAGTAACTGAGTCAACAGTCGCTCTCACTTTCTCCCAGATGGACTACACGCCGCTGCATGTGGCCTGTCACTACGGCAACGCGAAGATGGCCAACTTCCTGCTGCAGAATCAGGCCAAAGTCAACGGCAAAACCAAGGTTGGGGGGGGGGTAACAGATAAATCAATGAAAAAAAGCTCACAAAGTTGCGTGTTGTCCGCGTATTCATCTCTCGTCTCTTCTCCCACCTGCGGGCGTCCAGAATGGTTACACGCCTCTGCACCAGGCGGCTCAGCAGGGCCACACGCACGTCATCAACCTCCTCCTGCAGTACGGCGCCGGGGCCAACGAGCTCACAGCGGTCGGTGGAAGCGCCCGGTCGCCGGGCCGTTTTTTTTCTTTTCGGTGCGCCGTTGTGTGACCGACTTCCTGTGTGTCTCGCTCGCTCTCAGAACGGGAACACGGCGCTCGCCGTCGCCCGTCGCCTCGGTTACATCTCGGTGGTGGACACGCTGAGGCCCGTGACGGACGAAAACCTGAATACTGTGGTGAGACGCCGCACAAACGTCAATTCTGTTCTCTTGACACGGAGTGAAATAAATGTGGTTGGAAATCACATTTGGGTCACTTAAATCCTACAAAGTCTTTCTGGGTCCTGGATTCCATTCCGGGCTTCCTTTATGGAGTTTGCATGTTTCCTCCCATATTCCCAAAACATCTAGTGGTTGAGAGTGGAATTGCACCAACAAACTAGACTAGCACCAAAAAAAAACCAAAACATTTTTTTTAAATTGTCAAATTGCAGAACCGTGAAAGTATAAATGGAAAGGAGGATTTCCTGTTGTGTAAGCGGCGTGCTGGTCGCTCGCACCGCCTCACGTGTGCCATCAGGAGGGCTTAGATGGGCGCTTATGTTTTCGCCTCAAGTAGCCTGCTGTTTGAACACTGATCTCACACACACACACACACACATACGTGAGATGGGGAAGACTGGAGCTGGTAGTAAGGTCATTAAGACAAGACGAACTTGTGTAAGCATTAGAATAACTGTGTGTGTGTGTGTGTGCGTGCGTGTGTGTCCATCTGCTGGGAGATGTAATTTAACGATCAAGGTTGTTTGGTTGCCTCACACTGGGATTAGCTATTCACTACGCGCAGGCATTTATTGTCGTTTGTTTAGTTTTTTTTTAACCCTTAAGCGCATTTATTTATATTTGTCAATTGGAATCCAACGAATATTTTCATCACATAAATTTCGGTCGGTGTGGAAGGGGGTCTCGTCTTTGAAATTCAGGTTTGTAAAACACCGTAATGACTAACAGATCCCTGTAGATGGCGGCGCCGAGTCACTTTGGATTTGAGATCAACACTGCTTTTGAGATAAAGACGAGGCAATGAATCTCAGTTAGTCATGGGGTTGGGGGGAATGACTCGAGCCACGCATCGAGTCAGCAATCGTAACTACCTGCAAATTATTTATTTTTGGCCTTCAAAATCCCTTCTACAGTCTTTTGTTGTTGTCATTTTATAGGTTGACAAATAATCATGTATTTCGCAACATTTCGTTGACTGTTCGGATTACTCACTGTCTTACCTTCCCCCTCATGTTGACAGAGTGCAACGGAAAAACACAAAATCAACGTCCCAGAAACCATGAATGAGTTCCTAGACATGTCAGATGACGAAGGTAAGCTCACATCACCCTACTTTGCACCCCCCCTCATTTCTTTTGTTTGTTTCTGCACTGCACGATTGTACCGTAGTTAAGAGTGTGCTCTTGTGATGCCCTAACGTGTCTGCACGTGTCACCGCGTATGCATTCAAATCACACAGTTTGGGCCAATGTGCCTGAAAGTCTGGAGGCGGAGTCTATGTCAGATGACGATGAAGGTATCGGCTCATTAGCTCGCCGTCGAAGTTGTGGATTTGCTTTGTTGCGTGCGGCTCGACTTCTTCTTGTTTCTAAACTTTTTCTCTTGGCGGTACTCACACCCGAGCCAAAAACAGCTTTGCGAACGAGTACTTTAAAATTGAAAAGTGAGTGGCAAGTGTTCACATTTGTATTTGCGTCATTCCAATATTCCACTCCATAAACAGAAATACATCTCCTTTTGCAGTACAATAAACTTACTTGCACCTCTGAGACTCCCAAATTATAGTGAATTTTTGAATGAAGTAATGAAGAAGAGATTTAGGTATTTGTTCGAAACATTATTTGCATAATTTGAGAATGCTATCGGTCTTTTCCCTTCAAAATGATGATTTGATTTTTCTTGCTCGTATGCACGGTCAAATGGTGCTGCCCAAACTGCTCCCACAAAGCTGCGCTGGCTGGTTTATTCCGTTGCCCTCCTTGCAGACTAACAGCACTGATGGTATTTTCCACAAAAATCTCAGTTGTTGTTTTTAACTCCGTCACGCCATCGTCCACTTTGGGAGATTTTTTTTTTTCCAGAGGCCTACACATGCTGCGCATCTGTTGCATTTGACATGTTTGAAAGTGCCGCAAAGCCCTCCCCAAGTAACGACAACAACAACAAGCTGCTTCGGTCTCGTGAGCTTTGATTACAACCACAAGCGGCTTGTAAAATGGATGAGCTGCGTCGCATATGTGTTGCCCAGACAACAGTTGCGTGCGTGGAAGTGTACTTTGCATGTCAACTGATAGTGGACTCAACAGGTCTGGTCCGGCACTGGATGGACGTAAGTTCCCTCGTAGGGATGTTGCAGGCACGAATCGCGATTGGTGTGCTTGTGAAAAGGAGGAGAGAGTGGATGTAAAGAGTCCCTTTAATGCTATCGAGGTGGCCGAGCTTGTTATGTTGCTGGGTGGTCACCATGGGGGCTCGGGGGGAATCGCGCACAAGTGAATGCACCATTACAACTACTACAGCGCACTATTAGCTATCTGGATAAAGCTCGGGAAAGGTTTATAATTGCCGATAAATGCCACAGGAGTGCAACAAAGCACTCGTTTTGTCCAAATTAAAGTCCTCGAGTCACATTAGCCTAAACAGCAAATATACACGTGTTCATTGTACAGTGGTGTCTTGATTTATGTGTTTAATCCATTCTGTGACCGTGCTCACAATTCAAAACACTCTTAATCCGCTTTGCAAGTTTGACACTTCACCCTCTATAAATGCTTCTAAATACTTGATGTTCACCACGCGTTGTACAATTCCACTCTTGTATAAAGTTTGCGACAAGTTCACTTCCTCACATCGCTTGAAGTTGGTTTCCTCCTCTTCGACCATAACGTTGCATGTGTGGCCACTGGCCAGACCTTCCTCCGCATCGAAGAAGGAGAGATGACAGTTCGTGCTTGTTGATGGCGGACACTTTCTCCTTCTTGGTGCGTCAGAAAAGATGTTTGCGGAGAGCAGTGTCGACTCCTTAAAGCCAACGAGATGAGCTTTCTTAAGGGAATTAACTTTGGACTTTGCATACGTCAGATGTCACCGGACTTTACGCTTTCTCCTTTCTGGTAGCGCACCGTGAGACCAACTATTTTAGGAAGACTTCAACGCGTAAAGGCGGCTTCCCTTGAGATTACAAATGACTGGGAACATTTAAATAATAAAAATAGGAGTTATGGCTGGGTCAGAGAACGGTAAGTCACCTTGAAATTGAATGACGAATTCAACGGAAGCGTCCCGTAAGACTATTCCATCGTTAGTTGAATGCGGCGTGTAAATTTGGCGCATTATTGTCGCATATGAAAAGAAGAAACTGATCGATGAGGCCGGAAAAGTCGTTTCTGTGGCGGCCAGGAACAACAGGAAGTGAAAGCCCCGAAAATAAAACAATGACGTTCGTGTTGGAATGCCATATAAAGTACTGTAATACGAACACTGACACACACGCGCACACAGACGCACACACACGCACGCACGTACACAAAATAAATGTTCGTCTCGTGTACATGTATTTCTCGTGGCGAAAATGGTGTCTTAAGTGTTCGCTTTGTCATCCATAAGGTCCTAACAACTACACGAGTGTCGACTCAAACGGCGAAAAATAACCCTGCAGTCACTTAAATTAACTTCATTTGCTTTCCGTTCTAAAACGACGGCAAATCGAGGGTCTGAGCAAACGGTTAAATAAGTACTCCTGCCTGGTTTTGTTGTGAAACGTTAAACCGGAAACGCAACGGCTGCCGCTTTTGTCGGACTCGAGTGCGATTGTAGTGCGGCACCGGCTAAGGCGAGACGGGAGGGGCTGCGGTGAACCAGCGCAGTGTTTGCAAGGGCTGCGAGGTGAGCAACCACCTTCCAGCCATGAGGGAGAAAGCCAAGCACGGTGGCCGCTCCGCCCGCTTCGTGGAGCGGCGCGTCATCGTCCACCGGTCCGCCGATCGAGGTGCGGTGCGGTGCGGTGTTGCTGCACTTTTCTGCCCATTCTGTCATTTGTGCCTTCGCGCTTTTGGGGGCTCTGCTGTCAGGGAGTGACTAAGGCTATATATGGATGCATTTATATCTAAATATATGTTTTTATGTTGTCATGTCTACTGTCTATCGCATGGTCGTAGGTGCTTTCATGTCACACGAGGAAAAAAAAAGTTGCAGTGGTCTCTGCTGGTGCATTCAGTGCTAAATGGAGCAGATGAATCTCCCGAGGCCTCCAATATGATTCAATTCTGATAAGGGACGACCTTTCTCTTGTAAATATTTTACAATGCTATCTCTCCGTCAGGTGAGGATGCTATGACCTGCGACACGGACAAGTACCTGCGGCCCCAGGACCTCAAAGAGCTGGGGGATGACTCTCTCCCACAGGAGGGCTACCTGGGCTTCAGCATCGGAGCCCGCTCGGCCAGGTAGGCATCCGTCTGTCATTCGTGAAGATGAAGATGCAGAAAAAAGAAGAAAAATACATCACTGTTTGATGTATCCGATCGGATCGGAGACATCACTGTTTGGTATACACACAGATGTGTGATACCAGGTGGAACAATGTCCACTGCTACATTGTTGGAAAGTTGCCATTTAACGATTGGAGCCGATAAAATGATTCAGCATTTTTTTGCGTGGCCTCGTTCAAATGCGGGTTTATAAAGTTGCCCCAATTAGAGCAATTAATGAGCCGCATACTTGACCTGGTGTATGCCCAGTGGACTGCTACGCGGACCGAAATCCAGAGGAAGCGCTACAGTGAAAAACACCAGCGACTGTCAATACATTGACACACTGTGGAAGGTCAGAGTGACAAAAACAAAAATAGCAACAGGAAGTGGATCATGTTTTTTTTTTTTTGGTTTTTTTTCGTGGAAACGAGGTTTGAGTCTCTCACTGTACAAGTGGAAATCGTTCTGGGACGGGCCAGAGCATTAGGTACCCCTGCGCAGTCTAATGAGATCCAGCGCCTTGGCTCTATGTTCACGATTGTGATTTTTGTCGTCGGCCAGACTTGATATTGACAATCACAAATCCTGATGAGAATTTGTGATTGTAAATATCGGACGGGTTTAACAATAGTCGGCTGCGACATTTTTCAAAGGAGGTTCGGCAAAGAAAAGTCACTCTTTGCAAGACAGCTCGGCATAGTCAGTCAGAGGCATCCGATAATCGGACTTTTGCTGACTTTGATTGGTCGGTGGGTAAATAGTTAAATATGGCCCGATTTTCGATGTGTATGTTCGCCATTTGAATGACTAGCGTTGTGTTTCCGCACACATCAGGATTTGTGATTGTAAATGTTGGAACGGTTTAACACTTACGATAATCTGCTCCAAATGTTTTCCGAGCAAGCTCTGGATAATTTATTCGAGACATCCGATAATCGGGTCTTTGCTGACTGATCAGAAGAAATAAAAAGAATTCTCAAATGCGCCCTAATTATCGCTGTGTTTGTGCTTTGCTTGAAGGTAACTACAATTTTGGATACCAGTGAGATTTTGCAGGCATACCTCCATTTCATTTTATTAAAATGAAAAATTCCTGAAATGATCTGTGCTTGAATCGATTGACTTAAGTTGTAAAAACTTCTTTTCCTCTCTGTGCCTTTTGTGTTTTTGCCTTCTGCCTCGCAAACACACAAATTTGAGTTTCTGGAGACTTCTAAAGGTCCGACTTTGCTTGACGCTTTCCTATCTTTTCTTTTCCCTGCATCTGAACTCTCCCTCTAGCCCTAGAATCAGGTAAGACAAGAGCAGTGTTGTAGGAGTCTTTAGTTGTGAATGGCGCCCCGTGTCAACCCTCCCCCCAAAATCCCTTCACGCCCACCGAGAGCGTCCCTCTGCGTCCTGTGCCACCCGGTGTTTGTTCATGGAAGTTTTGTCCCCGTGTTGCAGTGTTGTGATCACCTTCTTTCCGCTCACCCGTTCACCCGAGTCATCATACATGCTGGAAAAAAAAGTTTGCGGTGCAGTCTCTGCTGCGATAACTGTTGAGCCGAGCCGTCTTCACTTTTGAGTTTTGTGCACTAATCTCGTAACGTTCACGTGGCTTTCTTTTCAGCGGCAACTTCCAGGGATTAGATGCGCATGTTCAGGACAGGAATCGTTAGTTTCTCACTTAACAGAGCCGCATCGTGCTTTTTTTTTTTTTTAATCTCCAGATGTTTCAATACTATAAAAATAAAATACAAAATCAAGAATAAAGAATTTATAGTCCACTTTGCACCCTAGATGTTGTCTTGTTGAAATGAGGCCTGTCCTTGTGTGTCATTGGCTGCATACCCCGTCTCAAATACTGTTGGGCCAGTGGCTCGTCCGGCTTCTGTTACCATGATGACGATTGGGGGGGCGTTAGCATTTTGTGCAGACTTTATACTGTGGCAAAAAAGAGACTTCTGTGCGTCCAACAAATCTCACTGCAGCTGTGCTTATTGTTTGGTTTTGACATAATAGCGGGCGGGGTATTGCAATCAAGAGGCTGGACTCAGGCTGTGGCTAGAAACTGACTGTGGATCTTCGCCCCAATTGGTCGTGTGATGGGCAGAGAAAGTTGATGTGGGAGTTTTTTTTTTTTTTTTTTTTGGTGTGTTTGTTGGATCCCATTAGCTCTAGCAATATACAAAAGCTAATCTTCCTTTGTTATTATGTGAATTAGGGCCATTGTTACCTAACGGTGGGGCAGAAGTGCAGAATGGCTCGCCGATAGACATGTTTTCATAAACTGGCAGATAAAAATATTACCGAGTTGTTTATTTTTATACTCATGGCCCTCTCGAGACCCAGTTGTTACATAACGATGGCCAAACTCCAAACCTCCTATCTGAAACTCGACTTAAAAAAAGAATATTGTTTGTCAAGGACTTGCCAGCGAATCAGAAAATACTGCATTTTGGGCGTTGATATTATACTGGCAATGGAAAAAAAAAACAGGTTTCTGTAATACGTCCAATTTAAACTGCCTTTGCGACATATGTGCCCCTGGTTTACTACCATCTTTTAGCAGTTTAGCGGCAGTGTCACAAGCTAGCCGTAGCCCTTTTCCAATCCCATTAACTTTCCCTTTCGCCCCCTGAGAGCCGGATTACAATTGTCATAGTGTGGAAATTGACGGCGTTTCTTTGCCCTTTCTTTTTCGACTTTGGCAGTGCTCTGCTTGACATACTCTAATGTAGTGTAGCGGCCGGTGAAATAGTGTCCGTGAGAGAAACAGCGGGGACCTTGTGAAAGACGGCCAAGCTGTAAACAAAGTCGTGAGTTGCACGGTGCTCGTAAATCGGTGACGATGCCTCGGATGATTGATCAATATCCGGCAGCGATGTTCACGCAACTCATACTATTGCCATTGTTGTACACAAGTAGCTTCATAAAGAATCACTTGTTATTGGCAGATTGCGGGTGGGAAAAGTGTTGGGAAAGGTGGTTGAATGAAAGCGCCGTCATTCTGTAGATGGAAAGGGATGGAGGAGAGAGCGAGAGAGGCAGGTGATGTGACGCTCTGGATACAGATTGAAACGTTGCGTAACCAACACCAAGAGGAAGCCACTAGAAAGGAAAGGCGACCATTTAAACGGATGTTAGCTTGGGACACTTCCAACTGGGAATTGCCACCGAGTCCATTTAGGCAGCTCAGAGTTGCCGAGTAACACGGCAGTGAATAAAAGCGCTTGTCTTTGTGCCCAACTGCCCCCCCCCCCCCCCCCGCTCAACATGCTGAGCTCTGTATTTTCCCTGGACCCCCCTTCACAAACGGCCAGCTTAGTGGTTTGTCTTTTAGGGCACATGGAACTCTCTGTAGTCTTTGTGACCCCTCTTATTTATGAGCCAAAAAGCACAAATTGGTGCTGCAGACGGAACCGAAAAGATGTTTGTTTCAGTTTTCGCTTGAGATACTCCACAAAATTGCAGCGGACTGTATGGAATCAAATGATGTAAAGGAACCAAATCTGACATCCACCGATACCTCTAAAAATGAACATCTTTGAAAATATCTAAATCGGAGTAAAAAAGAAGAGAAAATAAATACACTTCCTTTTGAAAAATTAAAGATTTGTTGATTAAAATTCCAACAACACACTCAAATGGATCTAGATTTTATGACTCGATTTCACCGTTTCACAAAATGTCCAATATGTATCCAACACGCAAATGCTACGGTTCACACTGTAATTAACCTCAACAAAAACAGTTTGTACAACAAAAACCCAAATTCAAGAGTATTGGCTTTAGATAAAACGCTAGTGGGCCCAGACAGGACAAAAGTGGCCTGAGGAAAAAGCATCCTTTTTGCTTCGTGGGACATCCATCTGACTGTCATCCGTATCGCACTGAGAGGAAATACCATGCATCCTTAAGATGGAACCCAAAGACATCAAATGCAATGAAAACAACAAGGGTCCCAAAATTGAACCCTGTGGAACATCCTGTGACAGTGGGGCAGAGAGGGACTTAGTGTTTTTCCAATATTGTGCTGCGCTAGTAGTAGTAGTAGTAGTAGTAGTTGTGTAGTATTTCCATTCCTTAATAAGCTGCTTATCCAGACTCGCATCCACCTTTCCGCCTAATTTTCCACTCTGGACACTCTCTGTCCACTTATAAAAAAAAACAAGAAAATGTTCCCTGGAGGTTGCATGAAATAACGTAATTCCTCGCTTTTTGTCCTGTGTTGTGTTTCCCTTCCACCTGTCGCTTGTTGTTGCCGCGCGGCGCTGGCTTGCGTGGTAACATTTAGCCTCCGCTCCTTCAGTTCGGATAGGTCCAACACCCTCAACCGGAGCTCCTTCGCCCGGGACAGCATGATGATCGAGGAGATCTTGGCCCCCACCAAGGACACGGTAAAGCACAACGCTGTCCTAAAGTCCTTCTTTCCCACCCACACACCTGAAAAGTGTCAATATTATGCTTGTTTTTGTTAATTGCTCGCCTTGCAGAATGTACTGTATGTAGCACCTGGAATGTGCGGTTGACTCAAACCTTGCAGGAGCACACCCCCTTCTCCTGTCTCTTGTTTTGTTTTGGAAAAATCTCAGGGCATACTGCAGGGCTCCCCCCGCCTGTTCTACTCTTGTTTTGGTGGTCAGGAGCTAAACCAGAAACCATCACCTCTCATATTATAAACAGCAGTTGCGATGTGGCCCGCGAGCTGAGTGACGACATCGCCCAAGACCCCAAACAGCCAAAATATAAACTCCACACGATTTACCACCTTTACAAGCGAAGCCAGACAGTCAAAGGGACTCACTTTCATGAGTTCAAATTTTATCCATTCACATCGGGTGCATTTTGTGTGGTAGAATTCGAACTATGTCTCATTTTCACTGCAAACCAATCATTAATGAATTGGGATGAAGTGCAACTCTTGACTCTTTCCTCTTTCTGAAGCTTCAGAGCGTCTGTAAAGACATTTCCTACCTGGTCGACCCACTAAATAAGGTATATTTATTTATTTAAAAAAAAAAAAGGTTAGCATTATTTCAGGTCACCATCATCTCTCTTGTACAATCTCCATTCATCAGTTGTTGTTTTTTTGTGGCTCACACCCATTATGTGCTTTTGCGTCTGAGTGAATTTGAAAATAGTTGCAAATATTTGTCAGGAGTTCAATTAAAAAAGTGAAGCCCATATTGTATGGATTCACTGTACACAAAATGAAATATTTTAGGATTTTAAAAAAAAAATGCTAATCAACACCCACCATATCAAGAAAGTAGAACACATTACAGTATTACATAAGAAACAATCCAAATGATTATTTAATGTACCGTAGGCCTTCCTCGCCTCTTGGTTTCATGTATCTTGATGACGCATGCCCTACACTTTTTGAATTGAACTCCCGAAAAGAACTTTCCAGCGATATTCTTCTTCTTCCTCACATCCTTCACCTTCCCACCTCCGTCCCCGTCGTCGCCTCTGCTCACGCGCCTCCTTCTGCTTGCAGCATTTGGCCGTGACCCCCGACTACAACTCGGAATGTATGCGGCGCTACAGCTGGACCCCGGACACCGTGGACCACGGCCACAACGTTGCATCCAGCCCCATCCACTCTGGGTAAGAGTTCCGGTGAGCGCCTGCATGTTTAGGAGTGTACGCAAACATGGCCCGTGATTGTTGATGCAGCTGCGCGCACACAGCAAGCATGGCCGCCAAGCCGCTCGTCAGCAGGGCCTTCCGTGCTGATGCGGGTTTTTCGTGCTGAGCTACTCCAGGACAGCGCTTAACGTTCTCATGTCATAAATCGAAGGACACCATGCGGAGTTCACTTCCGTGCTCACCGTTACTGATGGTGACAAAGCTGGCTGGGAAGCCGCAGCAAACGAGAAAAAAAACATATTTTGGCTCTTCTGCCTGCAAAACAAGCGCCGCATCATTTCTCTTAATGTGATCCTCCATCATTTGGCGAAGACTTGTCGTCGGCGCGTTTCTGCTTTCCGTCCCGGTGGAGTGTGTGATGTTTGTCTTTGGTCGCCATAGAGCCCGACAGCGGGTGTCAACCTTGATACTAAAACGAGGTTTCGGGGCTTTTTGCCTCTCCCTGCATTGTCTCCGTGTGTTTATTTTACAGCTTCTCGTCCCCGCTCCCTCAGTATGACTCCAGGTGAAGACTGAGCTCGCTGCTCTGTAACCCGTGACTCCCCCCCCCCCCCCCCCCAACCCCACCCGCCCCCTCAGTGATGTCACTCACTCATTCACCGCTGCCTTTCCCGACGTTCCTTTTTTTTTTTTTTTCCTCCCACTCATCAGTGTGCTCTGGTGTTTCATTCGCATTGCCTAGAGATAGTCCAAGCGTGTCATCTTGGTGTTATTGATTTTCTCTTCCAGAATACACGAATAACCTCATACTGCATTTACAGAGGAAAAGCACAACACTCACAAGAAGAATATACGCAGTGATCCCCCCGTTCCAGATCCATTTGGGAATCGCGCTAAATCCGTGATTTATTCAAGTCACCTATTTGAACGCGCCCCAAAAAAATGCCACGCATGAAATGTATGGAAAATACTTTACGAATGTAATAATACTGGGAAAGGTATTTATTTGATAGGTTCGTGTACTGTGTTTGTGAAGACAAGAAGATACATTTGCGGCGCAGCAAAAAGTGAATTGCGACAAAGCCGGGGGATTACTGTCCTCACTTTTTCACGCGGCAGTCATTTTGCCGACGGGACAAAGTACTCACAAAAAGTTTGGGATGTCGGGATTTCGGCTGAAATATCCGGTTGAGTCTTACTATGCTCAACTGCAAATATGCGGCGGTTGACTCGTTTCAAATGGTAAAATCACCAATCACCACTAGATGGCAGACACTGGATCTTATACTGCTCCCGACTACAACATGAGTCAGCCCAAATTTTATTTTATTTTTTTCAGATTTGGAATGATTATGGAGGACAGACATAGTACCTCAATAATATTAGTATTCATGAATATTATTTTCTAGGGTTGGGATGTGCAAAATGAGGTGTTGCGTTTAATGTTGGTTTCTTGTAATTTGAATACAAGAGATCCCTTTGCACTGGATCTTTTATACATGCGTTAAAAAATGTCTTCAGAGAACGTCTTTTGCATGCGTGTCCGTATTTCATCCGGATTTAAAAGAACATTTTTGTCATTCAGAAGTATGTGGCCCCACCCAGTAGCACTGACGAAAAATTGTGGCCCCCCACCACCACCCCCTCTCTCATTTACCGTCCCTTCACTGTACACTGTCCCTTACAAATGACTTTAATTTGACCTTCCCTAATCGTTTGAATGCAAATGTGCATTTCATCATCGCTTCAGTACCTTTTGCACGCCGTGCTGTTCTCCAACAAGAAGCAGAACGGTGCATTCACGTCAAATTAAGATCTCACATGTAAAGGTTATTATGCAGTTTCGGTTCATCCTGTTCACCATCAAGACAAATATCCCAAACTTTTTTCTTTTTTTTTTTGTGAGTCGTGTGTCACCTTTAAATCACATTAACCTTGTCGGTGAAACATCTGTGCAGGTGTGTAATATTTGATCACTGACGGCTGCTTTGGAGGATCTGAAACGCTGGCAGAAACCTCACTTTTTGCCTCCAAACCGAACTAAACGGCATCACTGTTTAGTTCCCCCTCAAATTGAGGCATTTCTTGTCCGCCAGTTCTCGGAACTCAAAGCAACTTTCTTTGTGGTGTCTTCTGCCGCTTTGGCTATGATTTCCTTTTCTCTTTTCCGTTCCGTGTTTGGGTGTCCAGTGATCACAGCATGGGGATCGTCCCGCTCACTTTTTTTTTGTGTCCGTGCCTTCCGTCCGTCTCGGCCCGGGCCTCTTCTTCCTCACCCTCTCACGGCTCTTCTCTGTTCTCACGCAGATTCCTGGTCAGCTTCATGGTGGACGCCCGCGGCGGGTCCATGAGGGGCAGTCGCCATAACGGCATGCGCATCATCATCCCGCCCAGGAAGTGCACGGCGCCCACGCGTATCACCTGCCGCCTGGCCAAGAGGCACAAGCTCGCCTACCCGCCGCCCATGGTGGAAGGGGAGGGCCTGGTCAGCAGACTCGTGGAGGTCGGCCCGGCTGGGGCGCAATTTCTTGGGTGGGTTTATTAACATTATACATGCTTAACTCATTCAGTACCAGCCAATTCTAGACCAAGTCTGAAAAGACGTTTAAAAACGTCATTGGGAGTGAATGAGTTAAGTTAGGACCGGTGTTCCCTCGATGCTGTGGGTGCGAGCAATCTAAGAAAGAAGTGCCATCGCCGGCTCTGTTGACCGACCTCCATCGATCCTGTGCTCTCTTTCAGTCCCGTGATTGTGGAGATCCCTCATTTCGGCTCCATGCGGGGGAAGGAGAGGGAGCTGATTGTGTTGAGGAGCGACAACGGCGACACCTGGCGCGAGCACCAGTTCGAGTCCACTCCAGAGGAACTCACGGAGCTGCTGACCGGGATGGATGAAGGTAAAGGAGCAGCTGTATAAAAATGAATGACTGTTCAATAAACCAAAGACCCCCCGCGATCGTCGTTGCCTCATCTCCTCTCCCGACGGTCCCGTTGCAGAGTTGGACAGCCCCGCCGAGTTGGAGAAGAAGCGCATTTGCCGCATCGTGAGCAGAGACTTCCCGCAGTATTTCGCTGTGGTGTCGAGAATCAAGCAGGAATCCAACCACATGGGTCCCGATGGCGGCGTCCTGTCCAGTAGCACTGTGACCATGGTCCAAGCCTCCTTCCCGCAGGGGGCGCTGACCAAGAAGATTCGCGTCGGCCTGCAGGTTCATATGACATCGACTCGCGCACGGCCACTTGGGGCGGAAGGCCGTCTACGCGGATACCCCCCCCCCCCCCCCCCACCTCCCTTGCCAACTTTATATCGGCCGCCCATGGAGCTCTGCTTGCAGTTTCTTTTAAAATCTCGACATGACAATCCCCTGCCCCGCCCCTTTTAGGCTCAACCTGTTCCTGATGACTTGGTGAGGGCGGTCCTGGGGAACAGAGCCACCTTCAGCCCCATCGTCACCGTGGAGCCCAGGAGGAGGAAATTCCACAAGCCGATCACGATGACCATCCCTGTCCCGCCCCGCCAGGCGGAAGGCCACCCCATCGGCCACCGGGGCGACGCGGCGCCTTGCCTGCGTTTGCTCTGCAGCATCACAGGCGCGCGGGCACCTCCTGAAATGATGCGAGCACGCCCGACGGAATGGCGACGCTCATCATTTGTCCTTTGCCCCTGCACAGGAGGAACGTCCCCGGCCCAGTGGGAAGACATCACGGGGACCACGCCGCTTTCCTTTGTGACCGATTGCGTCTCCTTTACCACAAATGTTTCGGCCAGGTACGCCCGCCGTTCATTTGAATAGCCCTTCGAGTGAGCGCCTGCGCATTCACGGTTCGGCAGTCGCAAAATCACATACTGGCAGATTTTTGCGGGGGTGTTTGTGGGCCATCTTGCGGCATCTTGCTGCCGAGGAACTATGTTAAAGTGAGTTGAGGAGCTCCATTTGAACCGAAAGTAGTGCTTCGCAGCAGGTCTTACTAATGGGAGAGAGCACTGTACTGCATTTTAAGAGGTCAGTGATCCTCAGATGATTGCGTGAGTTAAGTTCCAGAAAATCTGCGATTTAGGGCCACCATCCACAAAGCACGTGCATTTTTATAAAAAAAAAAAAGTATCCGGTGACGCCAAAAACGATACTGAAAATTCCTGAACAAAATCTCTCCGGGCAGGTTCTGGCTCGCAGACTGTCACCAGATTCCTGAGACGGTGGGTCTGGCGTCTCAGTTATACCGGGAGCTGATCTGCGTGCCGTACCTGGCCAAGTTTGTGGTGTTCGCCAAGATGAACGACCCGGTGGAGGCGCGCCTCCGCTGCTTCTGCATGACGGACGACAAAGTGGACAAGACCCTCGAGCAGCAGGAGAACTTCGAGGAAGTGGCCCGGAGTAAAGACATCGAGGTGAGCTCGTGTTGGACGCGGAATTCCCACAAACTTTGCCCAACTTGTGTGAAATGATGGCCCAAAACCCGATTCATCGTTTCATTGATTAAGCGGTGCCTCAACCCTTTGTCAATTTTTTTCTTTTTTGTCAACGGCCTCATTCAGGTTCTGGAGGGCAAGCCCATCCATGTGGACTGCTATGGCAACTTGTCTCCACTGACCAAAAGTGGACAGCAGCTTGTATTTAATTTCTACTCCTTCAAGGAAAACAGACTTCCTTTCACCGTGAAGGTACAGGATTTTTTTTTTTTTTTTTTGGGGTGATAAATTTCCGATGAACCTTCTTTGAGGGTCGTCTGGTCCGCGTGGAAGTGAACATGCTACCTGTGTATTGTCTGTGTTGCGGATTTAAAATGCCTCCATTTTGCTTCCGTTGCTTTGACTTCACTGATGTGTTTCCTCGTCTTTTTTTTTTTTTTTTTTTTTTTTTGTCTCCATTTTTTGGAACAGATGAGAGATATGGGCCAAGAGCCCTGTGGCCGCCTGTCATTCCTGAAGGAAGCAAAAACCTTGAAAGGTCTTCCGCAGACCGCCATATGCAATCTGAACATCACGCTGCCCACACACAGGAAGGTAGGCGTCCCGTTTTCCAGAGTCCTGCGTTCTTTTTTTTTTTTTTTTGCCTCATGTCATATCACCTACATGGTATTCAAATCACGACGAGGAGACACTCATTGGCTTTCGGAGAGGACTGCCTATTGGTGTGTTATTCTCGCACATTTGAAGCCAGCCAGCCATAAGACCCCACAACGTATCGATGTCCACTTTTTGTGATTTGCTCCGCTGCTGCCTGGCTTTGATTAAAGAGCGGCCGACATGCATCTGTTGCGAGAAAATGGTGCTTTTGCTTCTTATGTTTTGCTCGAATGATGACGATGATGATGATGATGATGATGCCACTAGTTTTTTTTCCCCCACCACCTTGATGTTTTCTTATTTTTTGTGTTGCTGCTCCATTTTTCATCCCCCCCACGACACACTGTCCCCGCTCTGCATTGTGTCATCTTCCTCCCTCCTCCTGCTGCAATGCATCTTGGGAATCCCACAGGATATGGAGTCTGACCCTGACGATGAGGTAAATAATCTCTTCATCATCACACTAACAGCTGCTTCTGTGTTTATTTATTTTTTTCTCGTTGTCCCTCTGTTGGCTTGTACTGAGTCAAAAGGCTTTGTGCATGAATGTTTACGGGACCGTACGTGTTTCTATCCAATTCTTTCTTCATCTTTAAAGTGACGTGAAATGCGTCACACCTCTCCCCACTTGTCCCCTTTTGCATGTATGTGCTCAAGTGCTAATCTTCAACAATAAGATGATCCCTTTTTTTTTTTTTTTGGTCCCATAACTGTAGGAAAGTGCAAAATACATAAAGATTTATTGTACTGCATAATATTTGTAAAGTAGAATAATCGTAACTGTTGCCACGTTTGTTTTCTGTTGAACACGACGACTGCATGCGATACGCTCTTAAAGCACAAGTAGGACTGAATCATTTTAAGATGGGACCATGTCACCCTAGGAAATTAACTGAAACCCCCCCCCCCCGTGGTATTTAGACTGGCTCGTACACCAACTTCCGAGATTTGGAGTGACAAATCATCATTTATATGTCGTTATTTTTTTCTTGGTGTAAGCTCGCTAAAATGTCAGTTCCACGCGAGCTTCACGTTTGCCGCCCCCTCGACTTGAGGCAGTCACACTCCAAAATACAAAATGAACGCATTTGCAAGGAGCATGGAATCATAGCTTAGATACTGAAGTCACTGTAGTAAGCAGCGACTGTGAGAGACCTTTAAAAAAAAAAAAAGGAAAAAAATAATTTATTTTTATTGTTATTATTTTATTATTTTTATTTTACAAAAAAGGTGTTGGTTTTACCGTTTCCTGGCATTGAAATTAATTCCAATCTAAAAAATGGATTTGATAAATACGGTCGTCAGGACTTGCCGTTAAAACAGCCCAAAAAAACAAAGTTCTTCTCATCTGTGGTTGCGACTCGCCCGAAACGAGGCACTTTCCTCCCAAATTACCAAATGAACATTTTTATTGATTTATTTTTTTTAGGTAAACATAACTATCTGACCATATTTTTTATGTTCAAGCATCTTTTTTGTTTGTTTCAGAATGACAGGCCAGAACGACGCCATACCTTTGCCTCCTTAGCTTTGCGTAAGCGCTACAGCTATTTGACCGACCCTGCGGCGAGTGAGTTCCCCTTTTTTTTTTTTTTATAACACGCATGGGAAAAAAAAGAACATTGAGATTTTCTACATAAATAACACAATCAGTTGAACTGTCTGAAGGTCCCTTTATATACTGCAGTACTGCTGTTGCTTACATGGTCCAGAAGGAGTTTTGTTTTTTGTTTGTTTGTTTATTTCGAATCGAAAGTGCTCATGACTCATTTCTTCTCCCAGCCCAGCAACCATTGTCATCCGTCCTTGCATGATTTTTACTGTGTGTCAAGCTTGGCTAAGCCTACCGCATTACGTGCCATTGTTTCAACTCTCGTGTTACACTTTTGACAATATCAGCAGGTCAGCATCATTCATGTCATTCGTTGATTTATTTGGACCCAATGTTTTTGGTTTTTGGTTTGGTTTTTTTTTGCATTGTATGAAAATGTTGATTTCATTTTGTTCAATTTCATTCCGTGGCCATTGTTCTCTTCTTGGCTTTGTGACTCTGTGTGGCTGAGTAGAAAAACAGGTTGCACTTTACAGCTCGGTGTTGATATTATTTAGGGGCAGATTAAATTGCTAATCTCATAGGTGCAATGTTATTCTTGTTATTTTGCCCTGGCTCATCTGAAACATTCCAAAATTTTAAAAGTCGTTACCCGGTGTGACAAAACTGGACATTAACAAAATCTTGGTGCTCATTTAACACTTGATTTTTTTTTTTTTTTTTTTTTTTTGTAAAGTGCAACCTCATTCTTTATCCTAAATTCCGGCCAAATACATAAAAAATGTAATACGCTTTTCCAAATGCTCTTAACTTGTGGGGTCATCTCTGGCATTAAAAAAAAGAACCAAACGTAAAGCACTGCATGTCAAGAAAACACGGGCAGTAAAAGGCACTCTCGTCTCTCAACAAGTCAAACAAGCACACGAAGCGCATCAAAAGGCAACGGAATTGTACTTTTCACTTATCATGTTTTCTTACTTTGATCACGTCATGCATTTTTGTTCCCACCACACACAAACACGCACACATACGGTGTCTTTTGTCATGTACCTTTGCTGCGATCCGTATACTTCTCATGTCATCCTGAGTGTGTAAAAGGGACCTTCTGTAATCTACAAGTGTACATTTTTGTCTTGCTGCTTGTAAGTGATGCTGTTTCTGACTGAATTTCTCTTTCTTTTATGTTTTCTTTTTCAATTATTTTACCTTCTACTTTCTGTTGCCTCCTTTTCTTTTTTTGTTTGAATTACTGTCGAAGAAACACCCGATCGAAGTCCGCAAAGAGCACAGCCTTCTGGCTACCCTCACAAATCTGTCTTTTCAACGAGATCTTATCAGGCGTGGCCGCCTGTTCCTGTCGCCGTCCCTGGCCAAGCCAAGTCTGGGTTTGGCTCCCTCTCCAGCTCATCGTCCAACACACCTTCTGCCTCTCCACTGAAGTCTGTCTGGTCCATCAACTCTGGCTCCCCCATAAAGACAAATATTCCCGGATCCCCTGCCTCTTCCGTTAAGTCAGTTAGCGACATGGTCTCTCCCATCCGATCGTACAGAACCATCTCCTCTCCTATCAAAACAGTAGTCCAGCATGCTCAGTACCCAGGCCAGGTTTCCCATAGTCCTCTGGCATCGCCTGTAAAAAGTGCTTCAGACAGTACATCTATGAAAGGACTTGCGGCGTTGTCAGCCAGGACTATAACTGCTCCGACAGGAGGAAGTCCTCTCCTTGAGAGGACATCAAAAGCCACGACGCCTCCAACATCTCCCAAATCTTCCCTTAGTATGTTCAGTTCCCCTCTGTCATACAAGACCGTTGTGGGTGGGTCCACTGTTACGGGATCGTCTTCCTCCCCTATCAAAACTGTCCCCGGCCTCTCCTCTGTCCGTTCCTTTTCCTCAGACGTGTCAGGCCCCGCAAGGAACCTCTTCTCCTCACTGTCCTCGCCCCTCAAATCCAACACCCCACAAAGTGCTGCGGCGCTGATCAATGGAACAGTGTCGCCAGCACAGTACCGCTCCTCCTCTCCAACCTCCCTCCTTGCCAGCAGTCTCCAAGAAAGAATACAAGCAACCACCAACGCTGCGACGACAAGCGTCAATGCGGCGTTTGATGAGGTTGAAAAAACATTCAATTCTTGCTCGGCTGGCTATGGCACTTTAAAGTCATTGTCCTCCTCTGCGTCCTCATCATATCAGTCCATTCGGTCCTCAGCATCTAGTTCCCT
This sequence comes from Hippocampus guttulatus, assembly GCF_054856545.1. Taxonomy (NCBI): domain Eukaryota; kingdom Metazoa; phylum Chordata; class Actinopteri; order Syngnathiformes; family Syngnathidae; genus Hippocampus; species Hippocampus guttulatus. Next base: position 2,027,153 of record NC_141270.1, read on the forward strand.
TTACAACTCACTAAGGTCTTCTCCTAATGCCACCACTGCTGGAACGTCCAGCACCGTGACGGTCCCTGTGTATTCTGTTATCAATGTATTGCCAGAGCCCCAGTTTAAAAAGTTACCCGATGTGTCCAAGTCAACTGCTGCTATTCTTTCTCCACGTAACACCTCGCCACCTGAGATGAATCCTCAATTGCAGTCGTCCTTTGCCAGAAATCTTTCCCCTACCAAGCCTCCACTTCTCTCATCCGGTTTAAAGTCAAACGTGACATCCGCGTTGTCATCCAGCCAAGAAATTCTGAAAGACGTCGCTGATATGAAAGAGGACTTAATACGAATGTCAGCCATTTTGCAGACGGATCCAAATTCTAATACAAGTAAAGGATTTCAGTCTGGTTCCGCAGCCAAGGTTGAGGACGAAGAGCCGTACCGGATTGTGGAGAAAGTAAAACAAGATCTGGTAAAAGTGAGTGAAATCCTGACTAAAGATGCGGGCAAAGAGTCACTGGCAAGGGGGACCTTGGATGACATACGCTTCTCAAAAGTACCTGTTGAACAGCCACCCAGCAACTGGAGCTATCCCCCAAGATACGAGACGGTGGTCCCTCAAGCGAAAGCAAAAACAATTCAAGATCGAGATTTCAATCTTTCTAAAGTTGCCGACTATTTAGCTAATGATGTCGGGAGCAGTTCTTTCTCCAAAACGCAAGACACTAAACATACAACAAATGAGGGCAAGAGAGAAGCGGATGGCAGGGAAAAGCAAAAACGCGTTCTGAAACCCACCATTGCAGTTCAAGAGCAAAAACTCAAAATGCCTCCAACGAGCATGCGATCATCCCCTTCAGACCGAGAGCTAGGTAAAGTGGCCGATGCTCTTTTTGGAGCCGACACTGTGCTGGAATCCCCTGATGATGTATATCATGAACAGGATAAGAGTCCCCTCTCAGACAGTGGTTTTGAGACCAGAAGTGAAAGGACCCCTTCTGCCCCGCAGAGTGCTGAAGGCACGGGCCCAAAGGCGCCTTTCCAGGACATCCCCGTTCCCCCCGTCATCACTGAGACGAGGACTGAAGTTGTTCACGTCATCAGGAGCTACGAGCCCCCTGAGGATAACAAACAACCCGCAATGCTGGAGGGAAATCACATCCGATACATTGGCACTGAGTCGAAAGGACAGGCTAATCATGCTCCATCAATTAAAGTTGCCCCTGATGAGGATCCGATGGGTAAAGGCATACGGTTGAAGGAGGAAACTCACATCACTACTACCACCAGGATGGTGTACCACAAACCATCTGGCAATGAAGCTTTATCAGAGAGGTGTGAGGAAACCATGTCTGTTCATGACATCATGAAGGCCTTTCAATCAGGAAAGGACCCATCGAGGGAGCTTGCTGGACTCTTTGAGCACAAATCTGAGGAAGTACCACAGAGACTCTCTGACGACGTCAAACCAAAGGTTGAAAGAATAATTGAAGTGCACATTGAAAAGGGCAGTAAAGCAGAACCAACCGAAGTCATCATCAGAGAGACTAAAAACCATTCAGACAATGACATGTATTACTACCCGGGAAACAGACAAGAGGACAGGGAAACTGAGGAACTTCCCGCCTATTTTGACTCCTCCAAATTTAACGCTACCATGGCGCCCGAGGACAGTCGCCCTAGTTCAGCCCAATTAATGGCAGATGAGTCTTATAAGACCTTGAAATTGCTTAGCCAGCAGTCTGTGGAATACCACGAGGATGAATCGTCAGAGTTAAGGGGAGAATCTTATAATTTTGCTGAGAAAATGTTATTGTCAGAGAATTTTGACCAATCCCATCCTGACTCCGAGGAACGTGGTCGAGAAAAGTCTCACTTCCACTCACCAGACAGAGGTCGAAATGAGAGTAGGTCAGTAGGGCCAAAAACAGGATACATCTTTCGGTCGTCACGAAATTTGTTGGATACATCAGGGAGAATGGCCGGTACTGATGATAACTATGACACAATGACACTTGTGCAGCATTCCTCTGAGCCCGGTAGTCCAAAGCAATCCGTTTGGATGCGTGTCTCATCAGATGACACAGAGAGAAAGGAAAGAGATCAACTAATGTATGAGGAAAGAGTGGACAGAACCGTAAAAGAGGCAGAGGAAAAACTCTGCGAGGTATCTCAGTTCTTTAGAGATAAAACGGAGCAGCTCAATGATGAGCTCTCCTCTCCAGAGAAAAAATCTCGCAGGCCAGACTTTAGGGAATCACGATCCGGACCTAGTTCCACACAAAGCAGTCCAGAGCGATCGATTTATAGAAATGGTGCAAGTGGGGAAGAGTGGAGCAGAGAAAGACTCAGAGACAAGTTCAGCTCTAATGATCGGAAATGTGCCAGTTTACCCAGTAGTCCGGAGAGGCGAGTACTGCTGCAGCATAATGATTCAGACTCTAGAAGGCAGGGAGACGGGAAAGTTGAAGGCCCAAAGCCTTTTCAGATGTCTTCTTCCAAAGTAAGCGCAGTGAGACTTAAGTTTGAACAAGAGGCTCAAAAACAAGACGGGGGTTCTCAGGGTGGCCAAAGTTCCAATCCTCCCATAAGGAAACTCCATGAAAGTAAACTCCCTGTGTACCAGGTATTTGCTGGTCCTAATGTTCCAAAAGCACCAGACAGTCCAGTCAGCCAGAGAAGAGGGCAAGAAAGCGAGTCCAAGTTTTCACCCTTGCATCAGTCCTATGGGAAAAATCAGGACGATAAGAAGTTATTCAAAACATGGGAAAACCAAGGGTATGGCAACTACAAGCCCCAATCCCCCAAATTATCTCACACATTAGTCCATAATTCTCCAAAAGATGACAGCAATAGCGATTCACAAAGACAAGAAACTACCAAGAAAGTTATTTACACTGAATTCGTTGTACGAGAGAGTCCAAATTGCAATGACGGTCTAAAAAAAAACTCGGAATCTCAAATTCCTGTAAGAAAGTCGTCTAATTTTTCAGATAATCGCAGATCCCCATCTTTAAAATTAGACACCTCTGTTGAAGCACATGAAAAGGAAGGCTCTCGCACGCCCATCCTAGTTCGAAACCCCGTACATAGTAGCTTTGAATCCAACAAATCTACTTGCGGATCGTCAGGGAAATCCACAGACTCCGACTGTAGCCAGTCAAATATCACTTGTAACGGTGTTGACAGTGACCAAATAGAATATTTGGATCATGGAACTCCTGCACTTATCACAGAAGGTTTCAAAGATATCAAACCATTACCTGTGTATGTTAGCATTCAAGTAGGCAAGCAGTATGAGAAAGAAACAGCGACCGGGCAGCTTGGAACTTACAAAAAAATAGTAAGCCATGAGAGCAGGACAGTACATGAGACCAGGGGAACATTTTACACTGTCAAACAAAAGGAGTCGCCATCTTCTCGAGGTAGTCCAGAAGACGACACTCTAGAACAAGTAACATTCATAGACAGCTCTGGGAAGAGTCCTGTTACTCCCGAGACGCCAAGCCCGGAGGACGTTAGCCTGACCTCGAGAATGCCTGATTCTGTGATTGGCTCCATGGCTGGCATGCCTAGTCCAATCCCAGAGGAGTCAGAAGAGGAAGATGGTAAGACCTTCATCTACAAGGAGGCTACAAAGGAAAAACCCAAGCAAGCAGCTTCAGAGAATCACAGCAAAAAACAGGAAGCAGAGAAACAGAAGCCCAAAGGGGAGAAGAAAGTTCCTTATATCGAGTTTCCACCGCCTCCTCCTTTGGACACAGAGCAGTCAGACCCTGAGAAAAGAAAATCTTGCGCATCCTCTGAAACGGAGACGGAAATGATGGAAGTAAACCTCCAGGAGGAGCATGACAAGCACTTTTTAGCCGAGCCAGTCATCAGGGTCCAGCCTCCGTCACCCGTTCCTCCCGGAGCTAATAACAGTGACTCCAGTGATGACGAGTCTGTGTTCCATCCCATCCCTGTCAAAAAGTATACCTTCAAAATGAAAGAGGAGGGGGAGAAACACTCTAAACACCGAAAAACGGAGAAGAATGGAAATAAAGAGTCTGGGATCAATGGTGTCGTGAAGGGGGAGGAAGCTGACTTGGAACAAAATGGGAATGACCAGTCGATCACCGACTGCTCCATAGCAACCACTGCTGAATTTTCCCATGACACAGATGCCACTGAGATTGACTCACTGGATGGTTACGATTTTCAGGACGAGGACGATGGACTGAGCGAAGACCCAAAAACATCCAGTCTATCCAATGATGGGAAAACAGCTGATCGCCTCTTTGGTCAGTCTAAGCTCGAAGTCATTGAGGAAGAGAAGTGTGAGGATGGGAAAACCAATCCGTCTTCTACGAAAAGCAGCGGGGAAGAAATAGATTACACCCTAGAAGGAAGACATCCAGAAAGGTTCACAGACCATTACTTCCGCTACCAACTTGAAGAGGAGCTAAACTCAACCTTTAAAACCGTAGCCACAAAAGGCCTCGACTTTGACCCCTGGTCCACCAAAGGGAGTGATCATGAAGGAGTTTATGACTCCAAAACCAAAGATGAAGATCCCAAGCCCTTTGGTTTATCCGTGGAGGACAAATCACAGGCTACAACACCTGACACAACCCCTGCTCGAACACCAACTGATGAGAGTACACCAACTAGTGAGCCTAACCCCTTCCCTTTCCACGAAGGGAAGATGTTTGAGATGACCCGCAGTGGTGCTATTGACATGAGCAAACGGGACTTTGTTGAAGAGAGGCTTCAGTTTTTTCAGATTGGTGAGCATTCCTCTGACCCTCTAATAGGGGAAAGGGGGAGAGGGGGCAAGATCCCGGGTGTAATTTCCTCTCAATCAAAAACAGGGGAGAGGGCCACGGTCGAGGGCAAAGTGAAAGTTTTAGATACAGCCACAGGCGGCAGCACAGCACCAGCAGCAGGAGCGAAATGCAGCCCCGTGCACCCTGGCAGTGACACCGGCTATGCTGGTACTGAGCTACCCACCCGTGAAGCCGTAGCTGAGACCGCCTCCTCATGCACAATCACGGCCTCCAAGGTTGATCCCAAATTGCGCACCCCTATTAAGATGGGCATAGCTGCCTCTATAACTGTGAAAAAAGACTCAGGGGATCTCACTGATTTTAAAGCTGAGATGTCAGAGGGCCAAATGGTGCCCGAATATATCAGCATAGAGGGTCAGAGTACAGAAGGCCAATCGAGCAAAGACACAGAAGCCAAGTCAGAGAGAAGAGATTACCCATCTGAAAACTGCAACAACAATAATAACCTCGAATCCTCCAGTATTCAGGCCAACTACATTCAGTGTGGCAGTGTGGTGTTCAATCTGCAGTCCTCCTCTGAGCCCACACTTCAGAAAGCCAGCAGGATAGAAACATTGTGTTGTAGGGATGTAGAAGAAAAAGTAGAAAGAGGTCAGAGCAGTCAGGTGCAGCAGCAGCAGCAAAGCGTACCGGTTAAAGACAGTGAGGTGAAGCTGCCCAGGTCCAGGCTTCCAGTAAAAGCATCAGGGCGATCAAATCACACCCAGGGAACAGCCATAGGCAAGCAGAAGCCCAAGCAAACGGTGAAAATCGAGACCAGAAAAAGAGGAGAGCCAGCCATTGCCAAAGTAGAACCAAGGTCTAGAATACCAGTCAAGGATATTAAGAAGGGAAACTCCACAACCGCAGCTAACTCACCACATTCGGTTAGGGTTACCTCACGGCCAACGAGGCCATTAGCTAGTGAAAGAGCAGCCATCAAGTTGCCCTCGAGGTTACCACTCAAGGACAGACATCAGGTCAGTAAGGCATCAGGTGAGGGAACGTCAAGGCAGGAGAGACACGAGAACCCGAGCGATGTTTGTAAGCGCACTATTGAATACTTTAAAGAGATTAGCGGAGAGACGATAAAGTTGGTGGACCGCCTGTCAGACGAGGAGAAAAAGAAGCAAACAGAGCAGTCGGAGGAAGACAGCACCTCCCGGAGCACCTCCCTGTCAGACACCTCGCAGCCGTCCCAACCTTCCCAGCCCTCCCGCTCGTCCAGGTCTGGTCGAGGTTCGAGGGCTGAGGCCGGGGCCGCGTCCATAGGGGCAAAGGTGGCGACGACGGACAGGGCCTCTGGCAGTCAGAGGAGCAGAAGGAGTAGGCGGACTGGTGGGAAGGAGGGCAGTCAGGGACTCGCAGGGTCTCGAACACCTCCCATCGCAGAGATCAAGCCTAGTTTGTAAAACTTTCACACTATCAAATACATTTATATATATATATATACTGTATATAGACCTATTTCACTTCTAGTTGCATGACTTGTGGTCATTGAATTGATTGACTGGTATGCCTGTGGCGTGTTTCTATATTTATAAATATATCTATACTTATATGTGTATGTACTCCCTTAAGAACAGTAGCTGTCATTGACCCATCATCATTGATGTACTTTGTCCTGCATTGTCTCTGTTTCAAGTTTCCTTTCCTTCTGTGCCCCCACACTTTCTCAAACCTTGTGTGCCCTGTGCAGTAGAGTAGCAAGCCAGTCGCAGTGACTGCTACACTCGCACAATCCCTGGTTTGTTTGTCTCTGTTCAGGGCGAAGTTGTCATTGTTATACTTGTAGTGTCGTCGGAACTTTTCATATACTCGACTGTCGCAGTCGTTTTGTTTTTGTTTTTTGCAAAGAACACCGAGTAGCGCATGTTGACCACTGCGATTCTAACCGAGTCCAATCCATCCTAGATTTTTCGAACTGAGTCTGCTTCGTAGAGTTGTGGTATGCTTTGTTTTGTATGGTTCTCATGACACTTAATGCCTGCCAAAAAAGTTACACAGCACAAATAGCCATAGATCGCCACGTGTAGTGTGAAATGCCTTTTCTTGCCATCACAAAAAGGAACAATTCAACAAATTTCCAAGAATTACTGGATTCCAGTGAAGAAGAATTGGAGTTGCAAGCCAGCTGTCTTGAATTGTAAACTGGAGAAGTGGCCAGAAAAGGAAACGTCTATGTAGCTTTTTTTTCTCTTAATACTGGAGAGAAGAAGAATGATCAAAATGTTAACTAGCGATTGTCCTCTGTCTCACCAGGTCCCCAAAGTCCTTGTGAGCGCACAGATTTGCGTATGGCCATTGTAGCAGATCACCTGGGACTCAGCTGGACAGGTAAGGAAACGCTGGACCGGCGGCGATCAAATATCCTGGCCGATTTTGTGTACGCACTACGGCGGTTATGTACTGCTTCTTTGAGACTCCGTTGATGTGTCTCGTCACAGAGCTGGCTCGGGAGATGAACTTCACGGTAGATGAGATTAACCACATTAGATTGGAGAATCCGAACTCTCTGACAGCACAGAGCTTCATGCTATTAAAGAAGTGGGTCAGCCGGGAAGGGAAAAATGCCACAAGTAAGTGAAGTCTTACCTTGTGTCTGTGTTTCAATGACTTTTCACAACCCTCCATGTAATGCTACCGTTTGTTGGCATCTTGTTGACTTCCAACCGGAGTTGATGCTGTATTCTTTTCCACAGCGGATGCCTTGACTGCAGTGCTGACCAAAGTCAGTCGGATGGATATTGTGACTTTACTGGAGGGCCCAATTTTTGACTATGGTAACATTTCCGGCACGAGATGTTTTGCCGATGATCATGCGGTTTTCCGGGATCAGGCTGATGGTAAAGTTTAGCTCTGATTAGCTGACCTATTACCTCTTCCTGCTGCCATGTTGTTGTTATTTTTGTTTTTGCATGCACCACATTGCATGGATCATGTCTAGTGCCAATTCCTAATTGTGTCTTGTTGTGGAGATGCTGTTTTCGTAGCGGTTTAGAGTTGTGTCTGGACAACTGGCTCCTACCGTTCTCCAAAAATGTTTTAATAACACTTGATATCTCACGGGACTATTTCTTGCCTGAATTAAGATTACGTGGCTACAGTGTGCCAGTTGTCACGAATCTTTTCAGGATTGCATGCATGAAGATACAAAGATAATATTTTTCACCTAACCTGAGTTAAATGTGGATCACGTGACTGCGTGGTCTATTTTACTGTTGTACAGTTTAGTTCTCCTAGTGCTCCTCCAGTTCCTCTGAGCCTTCCTCGGATAGATGAGAGTACGGCTTCTTCCTGTTCCTCCTGCCTTGTATCACCTCCCGCTCAGCAGCACCCCCTGCTGATAACAGCACATAACAGCTCTTAACTGTTTAAGAGCCACGTATTGCTGATAGCCATCCCTCTGTCGAAGTCACACTATTTATTCATTTTCCTTTTGAAATTCAACACTGACCTTCATTTTCCATTTTCTCCTGTTTTTTTTGTTTTTTTTGTCAATCTATGCCTGCCCCTTAGTGTGTGTGATTATTCCATTGATTCCGAGCAGTCCCGCCTTCATCCTCCACACAAAGCGATCCATCCCTTCCCCGCCCCTGACACCGAGAGCCCTGACCCCACGCCGCTCTCCTAGTTACGAATTCTCTATTTCGCTCAAAGACTTGGCACCCCCTTTGCAACCGGAAAAACACTTCACCTTTGTTCCCCCACCTCTTCACGACCTCAACCCTCAGTGCCACCCTGCTGACGCGCGTCAGTTCCCTTCCTTTCCTTTCTCACCGCACCCATCCTCCCCGATCCCACTCATCACTTCGCCATCACCTTCATTGGTGCCGTCCCCTCCCCCAACCTCCTCCGCTCCAACAGAACGAGCAGCCATAGAAATATCCCAAAGCACCTCTGAACTCACCTGTGATCCACCTACCCTCACAGGACCCCCAACCACACCCGCCGTCCTCACCATTGCACCCTACCCTGCCACCCACAACCTACCGGAACATGCTACAAGTCCCATTTCTTCACCCTCTGTCGCACCCTTGCCAAGTGATTTGACCGCTTCTTCCCGCCCTGTCTCCCCTCTCGCTTTCCCCCCTCTGACCCCCTGTGAGTCCCGCTGTGCAAGCCCAAATCCCCCATCCCCGCCTCTGCGCTCACTGTCTCCTTGCCACACGTGCCCTTGCGCTTGTCCACCTTCCGCTCGCACCCGCATTGACCCTACCTCATTGGAAAGATTTATGTAGGTTTATATTAGTGAACTCCAACTGGGGTACCTTTAAAACAAATTATTCTAATAGATATTGCTGCTTTTTTTGCTTGAAAATAACAATTTTTGTGTGACCGTGTCGAGTGACATACCCAACGATTGGTCGTCTAGCATCTGGTATGCTTCACGACGGAAAAAAGGTCGGACATGCCAGAAGTTTTGTTCATATTGGTACAGAGTGTGAGATGTCCTACGTCGTCCTTTGATTGGTTCTTCGGCATTGACCAATAGGAAGACAGCGCCTACTTGTGACAAGAAACTGGACATGCCGTTTATAAATTAACAAACAACAGGAATGGACAATTTTGGAATGTATTGGAAAACATCCGTTAGCATTTCAACTCAAGCTATGTTTACTAACTGCAAAGCTAGTAGGTGGTTAACAAACGGTGGACTGAATCTTGACGGAAGCATGTGACAATTGTCAGGATCTGGTCACTGATGGACTTGTATTTTGACGTCTCGACTGGTCCAAGACAGAACGATATTTATCTGGTAGTCTGACATTTATCTAGTTATTTTAATATTGACGTTAGGATATAGTGGAGTGGGGGGGGGGGGGGGGGGGCTACTGGAACAATTCTGCATTGTAAGGGGTCCCTGAAACCAAAACCTTTGAGAATCCCTGCTTGATATTTCACCTCTCATCTGTCTATGCATGTAAAATCTTCCATATTGCTCCTTGGGAAAAAAAATTCCTTGTGAGATCATATTCAACTTACCGACTTAAAACATATCCAGTACAATTGATGTCATACATTGTATTGCATATGTCTGCCGTGAAGCGACCTACTTCCCACTTAAGTCTCAGTGCCATTGTCCTTGCCGTAGGATGTTTGTGTGTGTTATGCTGTATTTTCAGTTCTTAGCATGCTTCGGTGTACATTTATCATCATGTCACCCACAGATTACCAGAACATTCTAGCCGAGTTGCATTCCCCCGCCGCACTGCACTCCGACCCACATTTCCTGGTGCCCGAACTTCCTGTCACACCCGACCCTTCCCCTGTCCACCACCAGCATCACCATTACCCACAACCCGACTCCCGGCCGCAGCCCCTGCTCTGGAGCCCTGAGATCAAATCTGGAAGCTCAGCCGAGAGTCCCCTTAGAACCTGTCAGCTTCCCCTGTCCCTTTTGGCTTTTGACCTCCCTGATCCTGTTCCATCCAAGGTGCAGAAGCCCCACATCGCCCTGAACGACCAGCTGCTCTTAAGCGAGGAGGAGGAGGACAGATCTTACAGAGAAATGGAACCGAGCCGCACGCACAAGTCTGTCCCCGCTCTGTGCGAGTTAGACATCAGCACGGCCTGCTCCACATCGTCCTGTTCAGTTTCATCTGTATCATCGATAACCCCTTTAACACCTGACAGAGCACAAATAGGAGATGGAGCTGTGCTACAAGTGGACATTAAAAGGTGTGAGAAGGAAGAGTCAAAAGAAAAGGGTATGGGTGATCAGAGGGTTGCAGTAGAGGGGAACTTTTTTGTGGAAAAGTGGGCAGAGGAGGACTGGATTAAAAACCTAGAGAGAAAATGTGAGATCGTGACAAAAGATGTCAAGAGTCAGCTGAAAGCGGACAAAAACATTTTCGCCGGACAAAAGGGAGCGGCAGGAGTGCGGATTAAAATGCTGGGAGCTGGGTCTGCTGGAGATGAAATAGAGACTGACAAAGAGAGTATTGATGAAACACCACAGGTAGAAGGGAACAGTGAAGAAGTGGTCCGCCGTGGGGACAGAAGAAAAGTTGCTGATGATGGTCGAGGCACTTGCCAGCCAAGTGACTTGACCGTTCAGGAATGGGCTGAAGCCCTTTGGGAACGTCAGTCTACTGAGTGTGGATCTAATGAGGAGGAATATGGAGGAGGAAATAAAGAGAGCCAAGAGAAGGCAGAGGTGAAGACTGAAGAAGGCTCAGAGGAGAAGGAGGAGGACAAGGAGATGACCACCGAGGCAGACAGAGAACTGGAGATTGTCAATCGCGTTGAACCGCCAGAAAAAGACATGTGCTCGCTTTCAGGTTGGCAGAGCGACTCATCCAGCGTCAACGCGGAGCCACCGACGCCAGGCCGCAGCTCGGATCTGCTGGACATGCGGGAAAGGTGTGATTTATCCGCTCCTTGAAATCCATGAAACACTCAAAAAAACACAGACCGGTTCCAATTCCGACTGTCTCAGCAGCCACGAGAACTCGAGCGATTCCGTCACTTCCTCGTCCAGAGGCGAATCGGGGAGGTCCCGGCAGAACGGCGACAAGTCAAAAAACTCACCTCAGGGAGGCTCGTCAGAGTCGATGAATGGCAGAAAGGAAGAGGGAAGGCTGGTGTCCGAGAAGAAAGTTCAGGTAGTTCTGACTAATCTATCTGAAGTACAGTTTCTCGGATGTGAGTTTTGGCCTGAATTTTACACTGCAAGTCCCAAGTGCCCATTTACGATTCAATGCCTGGATCCGAAAGTCCATTTCCATGTACTGTACATTTCGAGGGACACCAAAATGGCTCTCTGCAGCTATTTCAGTATCAACGTACCTCTAATCTAGCCTCTGCAGACAATGTGTGTGTGTATGTTTACTCTGAACTCACCTTGATCCAGATAACCGTTTTCGCCACATTTGGAAGGGTCTTGATTCCAATCTGAAAATATGCGGTGACTCAAATTGTAATCGCAACACTTGAACCAGGCAGTGTAAATCCAAGTCTTTCCCTTAGATTCTGTGAATCCAAGATCCGTTCCATCATTGTGAAAGTCGCACCGACACATGGCTAACTCACCACTTTTTCTCCTCCTGGCTTCTCTCTTTGGAGTTTGTGTCATGATATTTGGATTATGCCTTCTCCAGCAGCGGGTTAGTGTAGATTCCGGTTCGGAGGAAGAACAGACCGTAACCACCAGAATCTTCCGACGCCGGCTCATTTTGAAGGTACCCTGCGAGCCTGGGAAAGTGGCTCGGGTTGGATGGAGTCTGGAGTGTGTTTTTTTTGTTTTTATGTGTGGGTGTGCCCCGAATGAGTACCTCTTTGGATATGGCTGCATTGCTGAGCCTGTCCTGGTTTTTCCTCTTTGCATGGACGATGCGAAAGTGTCAAGCATTTGCACCGTTGCTTCAGCAGCACTTAACTTATTCAGTACCAGCCAATTCTGGACCAAGTCTGAAAAGACGTTTAAAAACGTCTTTGGGAGTGAATGAGTTAACAGTGTTGTCATTTCACAACTGATCCTACTTGATCAAACAAGAAATTGAGGTCAGGTGAGCATCTGGGAATTGCTGTGAGTTTGCCGTCAGAACTTTCTAGGCTGTCACGCTGGTGCCGTATTCGCTCTCGCTCTCCGTTTGGTGTGGTGATGGTTTGTTGCCCTGTGTAGGCATGAACTGCGTCCTATTTTACGGCACTAATGACCAAACGTTCGCAGGGCGAGGAAGCAAAAAACATATCCGGCGAGTCTGTGACCGAGGAACACTACTTGGACCAAGACGGTAACCTCGTCAGTAGAAAAGTAACTTATTATTCCATGTCCCTGATCCATTCAGCTACAGGGAGAGAAGTGGCGTGTGAAACCATCGGTTTTTATTTCTCTCTCGGTTGACGTGCCGAGTAGGTCATCAGGAAGGTCATCCGACGGCTCTCTAGCTCCTCGACAGACAACCGCGGGTGCCACAGGGACCTTCAGAAAAGTCCCACCCTGCAGGAGGACGGACCTGAGGTTGGCGAAGAGGCATTTCTGGGGTTCAACGTCTTTGGTGGCATGCCGATCTTTTGGGTCAAAGTTTCGATTCTCCGTATGATGCAGTCAAGTTGTGCAACATTGTGAACTACAACCACAGTCTCCCTCCATTTTCTACAGGGCTTATTTGGTTCAGGGTTGTAGCTCAGCTGACATTGGGCAAGAGATGGGGTACACCCTGGACTGCTCATCAGACAATCCCAGAACACACAAAGATTGACAAAACACGAAGACTAAAACCACACCAATCGTAGTAAATGAATGACTGATTCCAATGTATTGAATCCCGTGACGTTTTTCAGGCCCAGCTAATGTGACTGAGTGGTTTCGGTGGTGCAGGCGCCTTGATTGCATTTTCAGACATGTGACTAACGAGTGCCGTGACTCTATTTTAACAATTCGTTCTTTCCCTCTCCTCTCTTCCATAATTACACTTTTTTCGTCATCCAGGCGTGGGGTCGGTGTGTAACTGTCGACGACTACCACTTGCTGGTTTCGTATTAAACATGGTTTGGCTTGGCGTTGCCCGTGATGTGGTTTAATGAAACAAAATCCCTTGTCTCAACTTTCTTTTGGCGTTTTTCTTGCATTTTGCAGAAAGATGGCCCGTCGAGGAATAGCAGGCGAGTGGACGAGAGGAAGCCCGGAGACAAAAAGTTTCACTCGTAGGGATGGATTGATTGTTCTCTCGACCAGGTACAGTCGCATTCCAATATCTGTCACTTTTAGGAAGTCGAGTCTTTTTAGATGCTTTGGACGAACTTTAGATGATCCGATGTATTATATAAAAAATATAAAAACATGCATTCGTCTTTAAATTATGTTGACCCAACTTTCTAATTTGTTGCCGCAGTATAGCGCCAACTACTGCTGTGGAGGGCTTACTCGATGTCAGATTTTTTTTTTCTCCTAAGTATCGGTGGTTGGTATCGACAGACTCCATGATACCTTAAAATAAGTCTGGTATCGGCCCAATACCGAAAACTGCTACTGTCACACGCTCATCTCTCCTAATTTATTCAAGAGAGGCACTTATTCAAGTGGATGATGCACCTTGGTGCTTCATTTAGTCACAGTTAATTAATTTGAGGTGATGTGTTTGTGATTATTTGAGTCATGGTTAATTTATTTCAGGTGAGGAATTGGTTCAAGCCACTGACACGTTTGTTAATTCAGTCGCAGTTCATTTGTCTGAAACGAGGTGTTGGTTCAAGTGCTAGATGCAACCCGCGATTAACTGAGACGCTATTAAAGTGGAGGCAAATATTTGAGGAAATACAGAGTGAGCATTTTTGTTCCCCCAAACGGCAACGCATCCCCAGCCCACATAGTTGCTCTTGTAGGTGAAAAAAGGCTCAGTGATATCTGAGCCTGCTCATTCTACAGCAACATTTTTTTCCACGGGGGTGTTTTGTTTTGTTTAGTTTTTGTCGCGCGCGGGTGTCAATGGACATGGATGACGAAGCGCTGACGAGCAATATTTAACTGTAACACCTGCGCTTCTGTCTTTTCTGTGGACCAAATCCCTGACTCGGAGCAGTGTGTCCCTTCCAAAATAGAGAGCGTTATCCCAGCGGGCTCACTGTTCAGCCCCACTGCTGTTCGGCCGTATGCTACACCATCGAGGCGCGGCTCCCTCTGAACATTTATTGGCAGTGCCGTCAAGTCAAGCAGCATACCCACTGAGCATCGGGTGCTTGCATGATCCTGTCAAAAAGGTCAAGGCCTGTAATTCATGTCTGAAAATAGAAAACCCGGGGCTCCAACTAAAAGTGTGCAGCTTCAAGTAGATGTACTTTGCCATTTCTTTTTTTTTTTTTTCACAATTTAAAAGTTCCCAGATGTCTTAATAAAAGGTCTATGAAATCATCAGCCACTGCACATTCTGCTTAATCAATGCAATTTTAATTGTGTTCACAATTTTGGCACCACAATTAAATTTGAAATATAAAACAGTAGTCAGCCAGCCACCAGGGGGCGAAACTGCCACGGAAGCCTAAAGTCATTGTCTGGACTTGTTTTAAATTCAGGGCAAGTACCGTTAAAAAAACTTAACATGATGAGTTAAACATCATGAAAGATCTGGATTGAAATATTGATCAACTTAATAGTGATTATCATTTGGCTCATAAGTGTGCAGGCCTAATCAGAGTAACTGTAATGACCTGGGAGGAGCTTGGGCTTTGCGATGAAGCAAATACTTCTCAGGGTTGTCAATTTGCTGAAATTGACACAATATTTTAGCTCCTTTTCCCACCACCAAAAGCAAACGTTTTTCAAAAACTGCATATAGCGACGCAGCTAAACCCACGGCTCGTATTGCGAACATCACGCCTCCCCCGTTTTCTGGGTTTGGTCACATGACGTACGTAACGCGAGCCCGAGGGCACTCTCATGTCATTTCCAGTCGACAACAGAGGGCGGTAGGATGTAAAAATGGCTGCAGCCTTTCGTGAAGGTTGAAACATGACTTGGGCAATTATGCAGTTAGGCTAATGATACATCGGCTTTCGGCAGACTGTATGTAACACAATGTACTGTTTTGTGTCCCACAGTCATACAAGATCATATTCCACGTTCCAGGGAACAGGGGTTACTTGAGGGCTGAGGTGTTCCAGTTTCAGGACTTTAGCGTCCGCATCCACCAAATGGGTTGGCTTCACGTGATGAGCGGAGTCCAGCGCCCCTCCTGAACCGCCAACGCATGAGCATGAACAAACTCCTCCGCATCCACCCTGTCAATCAAAAGGCCTGAGAGGGGCGAACGCTCGGTCCGCGGGACCCGCCATCGAGGATTCTGCTTCCTGTTCGGGCTTTCAGGGGAAGGCCACTTAGGTGGTCGGGGTAGGAGGGGGGGGGGGGTACTCCTTTGCTCACCTCCACAAATGTAGGCGCAACCGTTGACCAAAGACGGTACAATCGGCGACGGAGGAAATATGAAGAATACACAATACAACACGACAGCGATCTAATGGAACACGTCGGACAACTTCAACACGTTCAACACTGGCCTTAAAAGTTTTTCTTCTTGAACCCGCTGTTGTCAGGATGGCAACTGTTCCTTTTTTTTTTTTAACTAAAAAAAACAACAGATTTTCCGTTTTTGTATATACAGTCAGAATGTGTACGGATTCTTCATATGTAATACGCTACTGGTTGGGCGGAGTTTGGTCACCTTAGGGTGTGGGATCTTTTCAAGTGCTTTGGGAAACCCCTGAAGCAATTCCACTTTTCAAAGTTGTGCGCGGTAACACAGGTTCTTCTAAAAAAAAGAGAAAAAAATAGTAAGGCTATTAGAGCAGGTATAATATTTGTACACGGCCTGGTTTGGTTTTAACGTTAGGAAAGAAGAAAAAAAAACATTACCGTTGGGTCATTCTCAAAGTGGGATCCAATCCCGCAGCCTTTCAAGAGTATTTTCAAGCATGCCGTTCACATGATTTGGAGTACAATTTTTACAAGTTTCCAAAAGCTCTGTATTTAGAGAAAAAGGCCATTTTATCTGTGTGTACACACGTGTAGCCCTAATGTTTGTCACTGGTTTTATATTTTAACACGGACTAGCATAGCATTGGCACTTTGCAGTTTTTTTTTGGGAGGGGGGGGGTGATGTGTGTGTGTGTGTGTGTAAAACTGGAGGGGCAGCTTGAGAGCATAATAATGGCGAATATAAGTGCTTGTAGGCTGGTTCGCCGTCCAACACTGTAACCGTGTATCGTGCATTATTGGCTGTAAGACGTAAGAGCCTCCGCGCACTGTTTTAGAGTGTCGTCTCACAAATGCTGTGTGGTCTCAAATGACACCCAAAAAAAGGGCATTTATTTTTCCATTATTCATCTTTTGGGGTGACTTTGTCTCTATACTTCATTTAAAATCTACTCACAAGCGGAGATTAATTCGGACTGTAGCCCTTCATAGCATCTTAAAAAAACAACAACACTGGATGATCGACAGACGCCGTTTAAGCATCGAATAAATTGTATTTGAGTCTTGACGCCGTGCGGTATTTATTTAGGCGAGAGAGCCTGTATATGCAGTGTCCATTAGAATCGTTTACATCACTTGTGTGTTGGTTTTCATTCCATCGATCAAGTGTGTTCACTATCAGTATGCTGATGCCAACGCCGTGGACGTTAAAACTACTGTGTGACTTTTTTTTTCTGGTGGGCGTGGGGGTGGTACGCATTCCCTTGCTCCTCTCAAAATCGATCAGGGGCTCGATGATCCTTTGATATGGTTGAAATATCAAATTTGTTTCGTATGTGTTTTCACCCAGGCGGACTTTTTGATGTACAATTTACTAACAGAGTGAAGCCATTGCAATGTAATAATAATTCTAGCACTTTGATTATCCGAGGTCTTTTAGAGGCGATTAGCAGCAGCGAGGACACCGCAAGTGTTTCAGATGTCTTTCGAGAGAATGGGAAAAAAAAACAAATGCAAAATTGACCTAAAAAGGACAAAAAAATAAAAATGCATTGGTTTTCCAATACACTTTCTCTTGTGCTCTCTGTGTGTGTCCCAATATTGACAAAAGTGCATACCTGTCAACTCATACGGTTTAGCCATAGTTCATACGGATTTTGTGGTGAATCTTACGTATATGGCCGTATCGCACAAATCATACGGATTCTGAAAATTTGGTGAAAAAAGTAAAGCTGTAATACAACTCTGAACACAGTAATGCCACTAAGTAGAATGATGATTAGACATTAACCAGACATTGTATTATGGAGATCTACAATAAATATCATTGAAAATTTCGTGGGGTTTTTTCTGCCGTTATTTTGACATATAAAATCCTTTGGTATGTTCTAAGGATTTTTTGCTCTTTATAAGGATTTTTTTGGTAGTTTATACAGGTTGGCGCTCCGAAAAGTTGACAGGTATGAAAGTGTATGTGACAAAGTGTCACTTTTGGCTGCACGCTCACTAGGCCCACGTTTGCCCCAGTATTTCATACTTGCTCTGCTGTCTGACAGCGGAAACGAAATATATGCAAATGAGAGAACTTTATGAGGAATTCAGCTGTAATAAAATACTGTGTGTGTGGGCAGAACAGAGCTGACTTTTCATGCAGTTTTAGCTAGTGACACGCCCCTGGGCTGTCAACCTGGTTGAGGCCATGCTATAGTGCTAGCATGGGCTTTGGCCTCTCTCTGACCCATCAGCAGATCTCATTGATTTACTTAACAATGAAAGCAATTTGGATGTCAACATCCAAGCGAGATCTTATGTCAAGTGTAGGGACGTTTGTGAAAGAGTCGCTCTTTTGGAAGGCTATTTGGGGTGAACGATGAGAATCTAATCATAGCTCTGAGAAACGTCGTTTTGTTTTTAGCCAATTGCAATGGAACTTGGCAACATTTAAACAATGTGGTAAAGCGAAATAATTAATTGGAGAAAAAAAACATTTCGCCAAAAGCTTTGGAGTGGAGTTTATTAGTGTATGTTGTGATAACTTAAATCATACCGCCGCCGCAGTGGAGAAAGTCAGAGAAAATTCCAGGAGGAGTCCTGGAGATCCGTAAAGTAACTTCTGAGCAAGCTGTTCTAATTTTGAATTAAAGATGAAACGTCTTCAGCCCCCCTGAAATGTCTAGTTGCCTCAATTCAACATTTGCAGATCGCCACGTATTGGACGACTGAGATTTAAACAGACCGTGATTATTTACGAGAGTCCGCGATGATCAAGTGGGAATATACTTGAGTGGCATTCTTGCAGACCTACATTTGGTTCCCTCGCTTTGTCTTTATGACGTACTAAAGTGGAGCACTTCCACCGAGTCGCCGCGCTAATGGAAACGTCCACATCGGGGCGCTGTCACCGCGGCGCCCCGGCAAGGGTGACACAACGCTGGGGCAGAACTGCGTGGAAGCTCCGCTCGTCTTCTTCTGCGTCGACGCTCTCCTCCTCCTCCTCCTCACATTCGCCATGGCGGACAGTGCGAGCGAGAGCGACACCGACGGCGCGGGCAGCAGCTCGGCCACCCCGATGACGACCTGCGCCTCCAACTCGGGCAAGCCGAGCATCGTGATCTCGCAGTTTCGCCTGGAGGAGCTCACCAACCGACTGGCCTCGCTGCAGCAGGAGAACAAAGTTCTGAAAATCGAGCTGGAGACGTTCAAACTCAAGTGCAAAGCGTTGCAGGAGGAGAATCGGGACCTGCGCAAAGCTAGCGTCACTATTGTGAGTAGCGTTAGCTAATTAGCTCGCAGGCTAACACACATGATCGATACGCAGCCTTTTTTTGTCATGTAGCTAGCCATACGCGGCGTCTTTTAATCGCATCTTAAGTCAACAATTTCACCGCGTAATGCGTGTCACGCGTGTGTTTGAATTCCCAACACGCCCCTGTCGTGATGTATTAGCGATTTGGCCATGTTGCTATGCTAACATAGCGTGCGTGCTATCGTCTACGTTGGGGTTGGCCGGCCAGCGGTTAGCCAGACAGCTAGTTTGGCTTTGTTTTGTTTCTTTATTTCAGATCATCTCCGGTACCCAAAGTCGCGTTGACATCTCATGAAGTCATTAATTAAGTCGGCGTGAGACGTTGTGTGTGTGGTCTTAAGACCGAAATGGGCGACACGCTCAAAACGTGTCGATAAAAGCATCGACACTGAGCTGTAACATAAAATATATTCGGCAGTAGCCCTGCCGAAGCGTGTAACTGATGCCGTGTCGAGACGGGAAGTATGTAGGCCGAGCTAAGCCGAGAGCAAGGCTCATATGTCTGCGCAACACCCACTGCACTCTCCCGGGGTCGAGGTGAGGTTCATCCCGGGTGTCTCCTCCGCTTTGACGCCCCTCACTGAGTCATTCCAGCTATCGTAAAGGCATTGCCCAGATGATTAATTTGTGCGTGTGCTGCCTCCTGTTTCACCCCCTCCTTTTTTTGAGGCTTCCATTACTGTAATAACTTAAGAGCCATTAAGGAAAATTCAGTTTCCGTTTGGGATGCCAGTGGAGGGGAAAAAACCCCAATAGTGAATCATCATCTTACCATTCCAGCTTTTTGGACAACTTTTGGCTACACAACTCCACCCTGTAAAAGCAACAATCATGGGCAGGTTTGGCACAGTGCAAGCGCGGTGGTGCCCTAGTGGCTAACACATCTGACTCACGGGTCTGAGCATTTGGTTCGAGTCTCTGTTTCAGACCTTTGTGTGGCGTTTGTAACTCTCCCAGTGCTTGCATTGGTTATATTTCAACTCCTTTCCAAATTCCCAAACCATGAATGTTTGGTTTGCTGGAGACTAAACTGTCCAGGTATGCAATCACCAAATCCAGCCACAAATATCAGGATTTAACATAGAACCCAAACGATGATCACAAACATTTTGGATATCATTTCCAACTCATAATCCTTAGCATGTGCAGTTCTCACACTGCGACATCACGTTTTCCTTTTTTTTGAGCATATCCCGGAGCAGCATTCTCTTCTTTTGGCACCTAGGATGTTTGCCAGAAGCTGTAAGACGGAGCTGATGGCATCTTTGGGCGAGACAGAAAAAGCACAAATATATTTGGATAGGCATGATGAGGTGCGTTTGTTCAGCTCAAAGTTTTAGTTTTGTTCTTCTGATAAATTTGCAGAGAGGATTCACACATCAGCCATAGTTGACTCTACACTATGACACAAACATTTTGACCAAAAGCCTTTCATTTTGATGCGGATGGTTCAGCCATGTCAAACCGCCACAGTACAGCCTAATTTAAAATCGATTTTGGGGGCGTGGTTGGGGGGGGGTCCAGCCAGACTAACTAAGTATTGAACTTTTGTAATCGGTACTCTATTGTTATGACTGATTCGTGTTGACGCAATTGGAGTTACTTCAATGCCGTTTGGTGCGTCAATGTAAACGGAGAATGTCGGGTTATCTGTCGCTTGAAAATAGACATGAATGAAAAAAATGGGGCGGGAAGTGGATGGCGTTAGATCTAAATTGGACACAACGGCTTGCGGCGTAAATCCAGCCTTTGTGAAACTCGCTATCATTTGTGTCCCGCAGCAAGCGCGAGCGGAGCAGGAAGAGGAGTTCATCAGCAACACCTTGTTCAAGAAGATCCAAGCCCTCCAGAAGGAAAAGGAGACCCTGGCCGTCAACTATGAGAAGGAGGAGGAGTTTCTCACCAACGAGCTCTCCAGGAAGCTCATGCAGGTGAGTCCGTCTACAACGGCGACCGTTTTGCTCGCTTTTGTTGACGTTAAGGTCCAAACGAAATGGGGCAAAAGGGGAAAGTAAGATGAACTTGCGTGGCTGATGAAGTTTGGCATTGGCAGCATCCCAGTTCCGATTTCCCCGTAACCGCAAACCAGTCCCAAAGCGAAGAGTTTTCTCCACTGGCATGATCATCCTTGACACTTGCATTAATGCTTTATTTTAGTTTCGGTCTATTATCGACTAGAAGAGAAGTAGGTGCAACCAGGAATTCCCAATGAGATTCGCTTGCAACGCAGTTTTCTCCAATGTAAAACTTTTCCTTTTGAAATGAAGTGAAATACTGTTAACCTGTTTCAGCCCTTAAAAAAAAAATACTTTTTTTGGTGGGGGGGGGGGGCTTTTAATGATTGAAAATACGACAATGGTTAAAAAAAAAAAAGTCAAACGCATTGACATCATATCACCCTGCTGACATTGGTGTTGGGCTATTTGCCAGAACCTTGCGGCGGCCATCTTGAGCTCAATCGGCTCTGCTGTGCCATCCTCGGACTCACCTTGAGCCATTGCGGGCTGGAGCTGAGCGCCTCAGGATACCGGATTTTCGTGCGCCGGCGGCGTCCGGCTGGACTGAACACTGCGAGCGCCTAATTCTGACTTCATGCCACAGACGCAAGGCACCAAACAACATGCAATACATAATACGAATATTAAAATGTTGTTAGAGCAGATGGGTGTGTTGTTAAATTGACGACGTGTATTGGCTCAGATTCTTTTTTTTTTTGCCCCGTTTGGAAGGGGCCTGATGACCATCTGAAGATCTCAAATTCCCTGCGTTTTCTATTTCGGCTGCAGTGACGCATGCTATCCAAATTGTGTCACGTGTGTAAAGCGTTTGACATCATCCGTCCGTCTGGGTCGTCCTGGCGTTTTTGCGACAAGCTCACATCAGCGAGCGTACGCTCATCAGCTGTCGTTTGAATGTGCTCAAAGGGCTCCCGATGACATCACCGTGGCTTTGAAACAACTCTCCGGTGACTCTCCTCCCATGCGTCGCTTATTCGGTCGCTTCCGTGTGCAAGTCGCTTCTGGTCGTCCTCGCCAGTCGTTTCCCATTAAATTTATTTTATTTTATTATTATTATTTTTTTTTTGCAGTTTTCCTAGGGATGAGTAACCGTTGCTCATATAATTCCTGTTTGTCTGGTTGATCTGCCAAATGTGGTTACCGTGGTTGCCGCGTTGGGTCATTTCTCGCATCTTGTCTTTGCAAACTGCTCCGTGCTAACACGGGGATCTTTTACACTCTCCTGTCTAGTTGACGAGTGACTCATCGACTGTCGCCCTCTTGCGCTTCTCGCTCCCCCCCCCACCCCCAATTTTAGCTCCAGCACGAGAAGGCCGAACTGGAGCAGCACCTGGAGCAGGAGCAGGAGTTCCAGGTCAACAAGCTCATGAAGAAGATCAAGAAGATGGAGAACGAGACCATCTCCAAGCAGCTGACTTTGGAGCAGGTCGGATTTAGTTTTTTCCGCGAAAGATGCTTCCTGGGCAGGAAGTCTTTGAATCATCTCCAAATCCCCACCACCCGCTTATGACTCTTAGGTCTGGGTGATGCTTGTGTAATAAGCTTGCATATTTACCAAAAATGAAAGTTCATGTCACTCGAAAAAGATAACACTGATGTTACCAACTTTTTTTTCTTGATTAGTTCAATCAAGATTTTTTCCTGGTGCCCTGTTGATTAATTGCGTAGTGGTTTTTTTTTGTTTTGTTTTTTAAGGCCATTCCACTAAACATTTCGACAGAGGAAGATACTGTAAAGAATCTTTATATTTTTATATCATAAGTTTAAAAAATGGAGAGAGAGATTTTTTTTAAACATTTCGTAAGCGTGTTCTGGGTCATCCCTCCGGCCTCCTACCAGTAGGAGGCGCACCGATCACCTCACCGGGGAGGCATCCAGGAGGCATCTCGATCAGATGCCCGAGCCACCTCATCGAGCGCCTCTCGATGCGAACGAGTGGCAACGCGGTGCCGCTAACCTCGACTCCTGATTTTGAGAGTCGCAATCGAAGGCACGATATTCAAATTTGGCCTCGCTAGGCGTGTGTCATTCTTTGCGGATGTGCTCCCGTTCCGGGTACACTTCAATGTTCTAGTGAGAAGTGACACATTGAGGAAGTGAGTAAAATGATAACAATTTCCTGCAAAACCCCCCCTGCCCCTCCACCCAAACCGAATGGGTGAGTCAACGAGTTGGCAAAAGTTGTCTGTCCTCGCTCCAGTGTCCTTTATTTTTATTTTATTTTATTTTGACTAACGGTGTCCTCAAGTGACACAAACAGGACTTATCTGTGCCAAGACCTTGAATGTGCCGTAAACATTCTCTGAATGTTTTTCTTTTCGACGTCCCCCCCCTCACATCGCGCTTCCAGTTGAGGCGGGAAAAGATCGACCTCGAAAACACATTAGAGCAGGAACAAGAAGCCCTTGTCAACCGACTGTGGAAGCGGATGGACAAGCTGGAAGCGGAGAAAAGGTACATCCTGTCCGATCAAAATGAGAACCGTCTCCAGTGGCATTGCGGCAATCCTGTTCTTTATGCCTTTGTGGTCTGATTGAATTTCACTCCCCAGGATTCTGCAGGAGAAGTTGGACCAGCCCGTGTCGGCCCCTCCGTCCCCGCGCGACGTGTCCATGGAGATCGACTCGCCGGAGAACATGATGCGGCATATCCGCTTCCTGAAGAACGAGGTGGAGAGGCTTAAGAAAAGCCTGCGCACCACCGAGCTGCAGCGTAAGTGCGCTTTTCCGACTCGGGCGCTCCCATTTGACGGGTGTCGTCAAATGTGACCTGGGCCGTTTAGACCGCGGTGCTGGGCACGTTTGAAAACGGGTGCGCCTTCAACCGAAATGAAGCTGTTGAGCCCGCTGCGTAGGGATGAAACACTTTTTTTCATTTTGTTTCCATTTGAAATTCCGCCCCAGCAACCCCCCAGTCATGCTGTAAATCAGCGCAGTACATTCTGGAGCGCAAAACATTCACAAATGAATGATTACTTTGAGGCACAAAGTTTCCAGCCCCAGAGTTCCGTCCTAATTCCTTGAATTCTTTCCATTTTGGGGAGGGGTTGTTTTTGTCTTTTAAGTGGAGGTTAAATAGCCTGACCCGGAGTTCCTCTCCTGTCATTCTTCTTTTTCACGTCGACCACTAGGGGGCGTGCGTAGCTCAACCCTAAGCAGGCGGAAGTCCCATTTTGTTTGCTCTATGATGGCGGAAACGGGCATTGACCCCGCCGTTTTGTTTCATGGCCGCGAGCGTATCCCGCCATCAGCAGCGTCGTTTGTCTCCCGCGCAGACACGGAGAAGCGCGCGCAGTACATCGAGGAGGAGCGACACATGAGGGAGGAGAACGTCAGGCTGCAGAGAAAGCTCCAGAGGGAGATGGAGCGTCGGGAGGCCCTCTGCAGACAGTTGTCGGAGAGCGAGTCCAGCCTGGAGATGGACGACGAGCGGTACGAGACGCACGGAGGCGGCGGTCGGTGGTACAAAGCAAAGGCATCGGGCGTGCACGGCGGCGACTCTTCACAAGACGCGAGCTCTTTTGAGTGGGGCCTTCGACTCTTTAGGTGGCTTAGTGGGCACAAAAATAAGAAGTGAGGCTGGCAATACCTCGGTCCTATTCAATACCTACCTGAGAGTTGACTAATTTCAGTTGCATTTCCCCGAAACGACTCGCGTGGATGCAAATTGCACGCCAGTGATGTCACAGGCAGGGTTTTTCCTGGCTCCAATTGTTTTCATGGCATAGCCCCAAATGAGGCGTAGGTAGCTGCCTCCAAATTTGAAAAGCAGGAAGAAACATGACAAGCATCTCCGCTTGCCAGTGACTCCGATCTGTCGTTTCTTCGTGGAGCGTCAAACTGCTCGGCGCACGGAGGACATCGCCAGAGCTATTTGAGCAGTCTCAAAAATGTCCATATTTTCACCGTAAAATCCCCAACTAGATGTTACCTACTTACAGTATGTGCCCCACATTTCTTTAGTTTCAAACCATTCCAGCTTCTCCCGTTCTTCATTTCAGAAGTGCCCTTCAATCCACGGCTTTTTAGTTTCGCTTCAGCTTTTCAGCATTCGTACGCAGTTTCTGCATCAAGATCGCGTATCTGAATTGCGTCACTTCGGCCCGTTAATCCAGCCGCCGTGTGGTTGCGCTTTGTAGCCAAACTCTTGTGTTGCGTAACATAATGCCCCCAATAAAACACTACGATGTGACCTAATCACTGGGAACAGATAATCCTTACAGCAGTCAAAACAGGGATGCCCAACATACAGCGCTGGGGCCATTTGCGGCCCGCCATCTATTTTCTAGTGACCCGCGGCATAATGACATTTGACACGGCCCACAAAGCTCCGGTTCAGTGCGTGGCAGGGGTGGATCTAGTCGAGTGGGACACAGGGGCCGTTGGCCACCTTAAAATCTTGAACAATTTGCCTTATCATCTTGATCAGAAAGCTGCTCTGTCGTGACTCCAAAATGCTCACAAAAGATCATTGCTTGCTTGCTTGCTTGATTGACTGATTTTTGTGTGTTTTAATGAATGAAAGTTGAAGAATGTTGAAGTGTCCCTCACATCCTTCCATTTTCATGAATGCGGCCCTCGAGCTAAAAAAAAAAAAGTGGACATCCCCGAGTTGATGCATGGCGTTAGCCACCAACATTCCCCTTTTAATGTTTTAAAACTCATTTTAAAAACGTCGTCTTGCCTCCTCAGGTACTTCAACGAGATGTCGGCGCAGGGCCTCCGAGCGAGGACGGTGTCCAGCCCCATCCCGTACACGCCCTCCCCCAGCTCCAGCCGCCCCATATCCCCTGGTAAGATGGCCACTGGTCAAGCGGTAACGGCGCAGCGAACAAGTGACATGTTTTCAAGAGAGAGAAAAAGGGAGAGCCCTGGCATGAAGGCACTTTATTATAAGGTGTCATAAGACTCTTGGCAATAGCAGATAAAAGTAAATATCATAAAGCGACCTTACGTAACAGCCCCATTTTATGATTATTGTCATTTCTTCACATTAGCATCACGTTGACCTGCGGCTTGATGTTGGATCTAATCTTTGCACCGGAAGCAAGAAATGAAAATATTTTATTTCTCCGCAATTGGGGTTGAGTAATTGTGTCAGGGGTTTCCCAGCATCTATTTCGCGCACAAACAGGTCTGTTGAGCTTCTTGAAAACCGAATGCTCCCTCGCCGCATTGCGATTCCTTGCTCACGCCGTTAAAAATCGATCATTTATTTCATGTGGCTTTCGGCTCGCAACTGCCGCCCATCCCGCAAAGCTCCTCAATTTACTCCAACCGAATTCCTTGGCACCGGGATGACGGAACTCTACATTCAGCCCCCTCAACTCATTTCAATATAGTTTCTTGGGGCCAAAACACTACTTCTATATTGTATGCGTACATAGAGTCCTGAAATGTACAGTATGTGTTCACATTTTTTTCAGTATTTGAAAACTGCTTCACTCATTTAAAATTTGATGGATATGATGTGTGTAAAACTATTTTAGGTTTTTTTTTTGGGGGGGGGGGTACTCCCTATTGCAAGGTGGTCTGGAACATATGCCCGAGAGTGAACTGGGGTTCACAGCGTGAATTATTTTGAGCCACGCAACCAAATGGCTGACATGCAAATGCGTCACCGCACCAGCGTGCGTCTGAGTGAGCAACTTTCACTTCCCGTCCGCGCAGGTCTTTCGTATGGCAGCCACACGGTCGGCTTCACCCCGCCAGCCACTCTGTCCAGAGCCGCCATCTCGCACTACAACACCCCTGCCCTGCACGTCCACGGAAGCTCCTCCCACTCTGTAGCGGTGAGCCGCGGGCGCCCGCGCACGTCCGGGCAGCTGTCTTTTCTTTTTCATTCAAATTTCGAAGTCGCTTGCTTCAGCTCTGCGTTTTTTTTCATATCGGTGATTTGTTTTCTTTCCCTCCCGCAGAGGCCCTCGCCAAGGAGAAGCACCAGCCCCGACAAATTCAAACGTCCGACCCCCCCGCCGTCCCCCAACACACACTCAGGAGCCCTGCAGCCTCAGCCTCCGCTGCCCCCGCCGGCCCAGCCCATGGTCCAGTCCATGTCCTCCCCGGCGGCCATGTCTCAGCAAGCCGCCGGGGCGCAGGCGCCTCCCTCCCAGCCTTAACGCCACACGCTCGCTAGCTAGCTCGCACGCACGCACACACCCACACCCGTCTCCGTCTCCGTCTTGGGGCGCACGACGGCGCCCGCCGGATGCCGCGACGTCAAAACACCGCAGCAGCTTCCATCTTTAGCAAGCTCTGGAAGAAGCGCTCAGAAGCAGCTTAGAAAATTTTTAAAGAGGAGAGAAGCGACGCCGCCGCGACGCCGGCCGGCCGAAATGCACGCGTCGGCATTTTCCCAATTGCTCTTAAATGGAATGGATGTACTGAAAAATAATCGCTTCTGGGACTCCGTAGGCCAATTATCAGTTCCACCCGCCCGTCGTGTGTGTTTTGGGTTTGTCTTTAGTTTTTTTTCTTTGCTTTGGTCGGATCTCGAGCCGGTTGGAATTGTTGTGACGCTTTTCAGATAGCTCAAACAGCACAGAGCTTCAAGGCGGCTTCTTTTTGCTGTTGTTTTGCGATGGATGGATGTTTGGGTCAGCAGATGGATGTATGGCTGTCTCTGTGGATGTGGTCGATTGTTTTTACGCCTTACAATGTGGCACTCGATTGCAGTCATGTTTATTACCCCCCACCACGTCACACAGACACTACCACCGGCCCTCTTCATCCGTTCGACAATTACGCGGTTCGCTCACGTTTATTAGCAAGTTCAGCCGAGATGTGTCATAGAAGACCCACCGGGCGGTCTTCGTCGTGGCGTGTTCAACACGTAGCTCGCATCGCCGCTATTTTTGTTCCTGCAGAGGTCTCGTTCATGTAAATTCGGGGGGAGGGAAAGCTGCGGACGTGCGGGTTCTCCCTGAGGATGCGCGCTGGTACATCAACCACGGATAAATGTCGCCTTTAAGTTGTTCAATAACAATGTAGTCTAAGGTGTTACTTAGTCATGTACTCTTGGCTCTTCTCTCTCTGGTGTATTTCTCAATGCTTTATCGTCATCGGATAATGGCAAAAAAGATAAAAAAATGCACATTGTGCTCTTTACACTAAATATACATACTGCTCAAACATTCGCAATGAATGGTACTGTCAAACTAAATTTCTATGTATGATTAAAATCTCTTGAGATGAAAACTTTGGGTTTTCGTTTGTGGGAAGCATCCGGCTTTTTATTAACGGCGCCACTTGTCGCCTTCTCAGCAAATGTGGTTTTGTAACCCAACATTGTGCAGGTTTGCTTTGGTTTGAGCTTCATAGTGGTGGAATCCGATTTCATCTTAGTGGATTTTGAAAGAAAAGAAACTGAAAGTTAGTGACTGTGAATGCCCTGCGCAGATAAGATGAGTCCAAAAAGACTGCTGTTTGGCTTCGACTCCCCCAAAAGACACTTTGGTTCTCACGATCAATCCTCTGCTCATCTTACCATGATGCACAGGAACCTTTAGGGGGGGGCGGCTCCTTCGAGCCCTCCCGTCGGCTCCTACGAAACCACCTCAAGTTGCCTTTTGTAATGCGCGCGCGAGTCTCACAGATTTATATTTCTGCATTTCCCTACTGGAGCGTGTGATCTGTGTTTCTCTTCCAGTGCCTGTAGCAGTTGGGCTCTCCCTGCCC
Organism: Hippocampus guttulatus; assembly: GCF_054856545.1. Classification (NCBI taxonomy): domain Eukaryota; kingdom Metazoa; phylum Chordata; class Actinopteri; order Syngnathiformes; family Syngnathidae; genus Hippocampus; species Hippocampus guttulatus. The sequence continues at coordinate 2,055,856 of NC_141270.1, forward strand.
CCCCCCCCCCCCCCACCCCAATGGGAAAGAACAGCAGGCTGCAGTGGCTCCTGTGTTGCTCTCAGAGAGGTGAAGGCCAATCTCATGTAACAATCTGCAGGAGACCGCTGACGTTTGTGCTCTAGATTTTAGTCGGCCCGTGCTGTGAGCTTGCCGCAGATCCAAGTGGAACAATAGACTTTGTATGTCATATCAACTTAAACTATTACATATGATTTTGGGGGGGCGGGGGGGGGGGAAAGTATTTTGGTTGAAGTCGAAGAGTTACGAGATGTCAGACTAACAGCTATTTGCCTTGTCGATTATGACGCAGAGCCACTTTTCGTTTGATGGGACACGGGTCACAATACGTAGCACGTAGGCATGAACTAATCTTCAAAAAGAAGTTTCAAGCTCTTTATTGCCACTCCCGCTTGTGTTTACTGTCAACTAAACCTAAAACAAAGAGTCACACCTTCCGTATTGAAGACGACCATTGTCTGCTAGCTTAATGCTAACGCTAAACTACGTTGTGGTGCTATAACTGTCTCTTTTTACACTAAGTACCATCTGAAGAAAAACTTGTCTCCCCAAGTACCACCAAAATAGCCAACATCGCAAAGCACCCCCAAAATAACCAACTTAAAAATACAGTTTCTAGCAGGCCCAAAGTTTTCATCTCCCACAAAAGCCCGGTTGCACTGTAATCACATTTACCCCCCCCAAAATCCACAATGTAGCAGCAGATGACTGAACTCTACTTTTGGACACGCATAGGTTTCAATCCCTCAAGTGGAAGTCCCCAACCTGAGACTGCGTAACGGAATAATTGGCATTAGCGAATTGTTTCAAGTGAAATGATTTCATGGTTCAAGTTGCGGCATGGTTGAAAAATAATTCACAACGTCGCCACAACCTTCATGAGGTCACATATCGTTGGGTTGCATAGGAACTCAACCTAATGAAGGAAAGCCAACAAAGCCCCTCTTGGGTACATTGGGGGTGGTGGAAGATAAAATTCCTCTGGACTTTTGCCACTCCCACGGCGGCGCTTTGCTCTATTTTCCAGAAAAGAATTAGGCCCTGTAATCCCCCTCCTGCCAGGAAAAGTGACAGGAACAAGAGGCATTTGCGCAGCGCTCACACTGGCTTTAAAGTGACATGTTGCCTCGGACCAGTTCGAACCAGATGGAGAGCATGTGCACAAGCGGGGTGGGTGGTCATGTCCAGGAAGTTGAAGGAGGCGCTTCAAACATTGGACGCACCCATGAATCATCAACAAAACATCAAAGGTTATGCTCTTATGGCTTTATTCAACAACAACAGCAAGGTTAGAAATAACCGTCCGTCCAATAGGAAGGAAGAGAAAAATATGACAGCGTATAAAGATCCGGATGATATCACAATAACCATTGTCATCCAAAACACGTCATCTCAAGTATCAAACTGGGATGTGATTTCAGGTCAACAATTGGCTTCTTTCTTTGACCGAGATCATAAAGACGATAAGCTGCTTGGATCATGACGCCCTTTTGAAAATTGGCCTTGACTGTGGCAACTTCATCCAACATGAAAACTGTCGTCAGGGTTACAGTTTAAACTCATTAACATGCAACACCCATTTTTTTCCCCTGAAATGTAGTTATTACAAAATTCCCTGTAAAATTTGATGCCTCCTCAAATTTTTACCCTTAACTCGTAATGGTTGTACAGCTTGGACGATAGTGTAAATTTGTCTTCTTTATAACTCAACAGAGCCATCGTCGAAACTGAGTACAATTTTTTATTATGACAATATAAAGTGTACCGTCCCCTCCAAAAACTCAACACACAGCCATTAATTCAGCTCGGGTCCAGAGTTCAGAGTAAATATGGTGAAGCAGCACTTTGCTGTTACGCCGCAAGCAAATGGAAGAATAAGCTGCCAACACAAGTCACCACCAACTGTAAAGGTTTTCCCACACCTGCTATTCAGGTCTTTGAAAAAAAAACATTTTAAATCCCAAATCATCTTACACTGTACGTTCGGATGGTAATTTTAATAAGCAACTTTTTTTTACTTCTTTAGTCTGCTTTTAAATGTCTTTAACTCTTTTGTTTGTAAATGCTTTTAAATGTACCTATGTGAAGTTTATGTGAGGCACATTGTGTCTGAACTATATCACTATATCAATAAAGCTGCAAAAGTGAGTACACCCCTGCGTGAGAAAGTCAAACGTTTTTGCTACAATTTGGTCACCTTAGAGAACGGCTTATATAACACTATAAAAACTATCTCTTTTCACCACGCAGGCAACAAAAAGGAGTACACCCCTACACGAGACTGCATAAATTACCTGTAGAAGATCTGTAAGTACAGACTTTTAGCTGTGTGGAGAGTTCTCCCCTTCCACAAAAACAAACTCGTGCTTCTATTCCCACTGCACGTGTACAAGTGAACTTCATGTCCTCATATCATTGCCGTCTTTTTTTTTTCTTTTTCTTTTTTGCCCACCCCTTTTAACATTTTCGGTCGCCTATCAGGTCGATATTAATCATTCATTATTTGTAAAAGCAGGTGTGTCATGCCTGACTAATTAAAAAAAAAAACAGCATCCGCGTGCTTACGGTTAGCCGCGCTCCTGCCGGCCGGCGAGAACAGCTTCGAACCGGTTTGCTCGCCGGCCACACAGCGGCCACAAAACGAGAAAAAAGAAGGAGGGAGGAGAAGGCGGAGGCGCAGTGCGCTGATGCTCGGCCTCCAGTTGACACCTCCTCTACTAGACGTCACCAAAATAACGGCGAGGTGGTTTGTCCCCCCCCCCCCCCTACTACAAAAGCGCAGGTCGTTTTCCCCATCCAGGAGGCTCCATCCTACATGGAAAGTTGCCGCGAACGAGCGCGTATCGCCACCGCGAGCAGCGGCCGTTGTTGAGGTGAGTGCCGACGTGGATTCTTCAAAACAAAACAAAGACACAAAGGGGGGGTGGGGGGGGGAAACATCTTTCTATTCTTGTGCCCGGAAGTCTCTCGTGCGTTGTCTTTCGCTGTAATCTGACGAACCGTGACAAATGACAAGAGAGCCTGGCGCTGTTTTGTCTTTGCGTTGTCAACAAAGCGCGCCTGAAGGCTGAACGCTAATGTTGCTGCAGTGGTGCGTTCGCAAAACGGGCTGGGACCAAAAGCAGGCCGACGCTTTTTCAAAACAATTGATTTGGAGGAAGGATGGAAGCACGCTGCGACTTCAAGTTCCTTACACTGCTTTTGAAACCTTCACTCTTGAATCAAAGCACCAAGCCTATTTTGAAAATCAAAATCTGTCTTCAAACCTTAACCCTTATCCGAAATCCCCACACCCGGTTCTGACAACCCTCATTTGAAACCCTGACCCGGCCTATTAACCCTATTTTGCAATCCTATCCCTGGCTTGAAACCATAATTCAAAACCCAAACTATAAAACCAGAACTTATTCCGGTATGAGTAACGACACCTGTCGTACTTTTGATAGCTAAAATTAAATTCAACACAATGGTGAAAATTTGTTGCATCATTAAAAACGTTCCTTTCTGACGCAGATGGTAATTCTTCAACTGTTGCAGTATAGTGCCAACTACTGAAAAGGAGTCCGATTTTGATTTTTTTTTTTGCCTTAAGTATCAGTGGCTAGTATCGGGAGCCTCCATAAGTACACAACATCTTAAAATAATTCTGGTTTTGGCCCGATAGTGATACCTAATTTTGGTGCTCGCCCATCCCTACTTGAAACCCTAATCCTGCCTTCAAAACATGCTCTTAAACATTCCAGGAGGACCTGATATTTGCCTTGAAAGCTTTACCTTGCTTGAAACAACTGCAACTGAAAGAGTTCATCTCGAAACCTTGCAATTTGTGTGTGGCCATTTTCAGCAACGTTTTGAAAACTGTTGAAGGACATGTGGAGAAAATGAGAATGTGTTTCGTAAATGTAACTGAGTAATTGTTGCGAGTCAAGATAAAGATGCTGGCCGCACACAGCAGCAAGACTACCCCCCCCCCCCCAACTTTCCCCTCCTCCAAGGTGTGGTTTACAAGCACAAAAAGTGCACCGGTTTTGTCCTCAGAGACACATTGAGGTGGTGGCCTCCGAGTGTTGTGCTTTGCAAAATATGCCGACTAATTCATTTGCCCACCCCGCGCACACACACAGGTAGCCACTTCCTCACCCGGCGGGCACCGGCGACGTCGCCGACATGGCTTCCAGAGCGCTGGACGGCGGCTGGGGGTGGGCGATCGTGGTGGCCTCCTTCCTGGCCCAGCTGCTGGCTTACGGCTCCCCGCAGTCGGTGGGCGTCCTCTACCCGGAGTGGCTGCACGCCTTCCAGGAGGGCAAGGGCCTGACGGCCTGGGTGGGCTCCCTGGTGGCCGGAGTGGGCCTCATTGCTAGTGAGTACCGCACAGTCGATCCAATGCGAAGTCCGCTAACTTTGTCGGAAATAGATTCCCTGAACAATTTTGTGCTTGTGATTGCTGTTTCTTATACATTGTTTGCATTCTTTTGCAACACAACTGGCAAAAAAAAAAAAAAAAAAAGCTATAATGATCTAGCGGTCAGTACATCACTATCATAAAGCTCGGGAAATGAGGAACAAACAAAAAAACAGTCGTAAAGGACAATCAAAGAATTTTCAATCGTGGCAGCAGCACTTCATTCAGTCGTTACTGTAAGGCAAGGATCAGCAATCTTTTCCAAACTGAGAGCAACTTCCTGGCACTGAATAATTGACGAACTAAAACCGCATCATACATGTATAAAATGGACTAAATGTAATTAAAGTGAAAATGTTATTTGCGTTTGACTTTCTAAAGAACATTCAGCAAACGTGAGCTTCCAGGGTTGATTTTAAATGAACTCGAATTAAGGTCAAACCGTTGTTCGGAAATTGTTGTTGACTTTGTTGTATGCTGCTCCTCGTGACCTTTTTTCTATCCTTAACTCAACAAATAAAACCTGTTTTTAAAAAAACATCTAATTATAGCAATAAAGCCTAAACTAAAACAAAGCACTTTTGAAAAATAAACACATGTCTCTAAACACTCATTAAAACAAACCGAATTTAGTGGGGGAGGCAAAATTTAAGCACTGGAGCTTTGTCTCTGACAGTAGATCTTCTTTCAGATTGTGCATCTCTATTTGTGCGTGAATGCCAGTTATGGCCGACAAGTCGATTACGAAAGAGCGGCTGCTCCCTCACAGTAACCAATGGATGTTTTGTCCTGGCCTTTTATGATTTGGCACCATCATCTGCTGACATGGCGCGATGATGCCAATCGCGCTCCTAAAAAGTAGCGCACTAAAGCTTTACACCCGACCTTGTTTCCTTCCGCTTGTTGATAAAGCAGACGACGGACGCTTGGGGGGCATTAAAAATGATGGCGCTGAGCCACGGGTATTTTCTGTCGCGTTTGCATGCGCAAGGGAAAACGAGACGTCACTTTGATGAGCACTTAGTGGCTCCCTGGCTCGAGCTGAGCCGCCGCCATTGAGATTGACATGGAAAAGCAAACAAGGAGGAGTGAGAAGATTGCTTTTGAACCACATGGAAGTGGGGGGGGGGGGGGGGGGAACAGCGGGTCAAAAGGAGAAGCACTGATGCAAATACATATTTGGAACCAAAATGTCAACGCGGGGTCAAACAGTCAGCAAGTCGCAGCCAAAGATGAAACTGACAAGGAAAATAAATGCAAAACGACTGCACGATGGAAAAAAAAAACTGTCACCTCCCTTCCAGGATTAACATTTGTAGAATGCCAAGTGTGCAAAATTTTGATAGTTTGATAGGTTTGATATTTTCTTGATAAATGCAAGCACTTTTAGAGCAGTCTCTCGATGCAGAGGATAAAGAGTATGACCGTGTACGTATGTACGTGTGTGTGAGTGTGTGTGTGGATATATTAAAAAATACAGAGGAAAAATCCATTTGATCCATCTCTGGATCTGTGGGTTGCAGTATGAATCAAGGACAGAACGTCTCCAAGCGTAACCATTGCAAGGCGCTTTACCTTCATCCAAAACAATTTTTTGATTCAAATTGGCTTTCGATGACAGAGTAGAAGGGGCCCGCCTAACGTCTCGCGGTCTGCTGCCAAGAGGACTGACGCAGGTGATTCAGACCAGGCAGACCTGGCAACGGGCCTGGTCGGGTTCTGGGCCAACGTGACCCAGCTGCAGCACTTGCTGCACGTAAATGATGTGCAGCACACAAAAAACTTTGGGGAGTGCCAAGATCTTTTGGTCCTCGGGGGGGGCTTTTTCTTTGGCTTCTTCAGAAAGATTTGTCAGCACTTCTGTAAGGTTCCTTTTGCCTCCAAAATGAAACGACATAACCCCCCCCCCCCCCCCCCTCCTCTCCCCCGTCTCTCTGCGTAGGTCCCGTGTGCAGCGCCTGCGTGGACAACTTCGGCGCTCGCCCCGTCACCATCTTCAGCGGCGTCATGGTGGCCGGCGGCCTGATGCTCAGTGCCTTCGCTCCCAACGTCCAGTTCCTCATCTTCTCCTACGGCATTGTCGTCGGTAAGCCTTTGATGTCAAGGCGCTCACATGCGTGGCCTAAGCTTCTTCTTCTTCTCCTTTTCAAACGCCCGGGAGTATTAACGAGTCGGATAATCGCTGGAAACGGCTTCGATGATGTCATGCAGGAGCTGATTACAGCTCGTGACAGGCACTCTGGAAGCGCTTGTTTGACATCACATCGGCAACTGAAAAAAGAACATTTGCGGCTTGATTTTTCGGCCGGGTGGACGACACCATGCGTATTTCAGGACGCTCGTTTATTTATAGAAATGCCTCCTCGCGCGCGCATTGCGGCGTTTTTGCAGCTCGCCGCCGTGTGTCGTATAAGCGCCTCATGCGTATGGATTTCGCACAGCAATGCCGTATATCGTAAACATGATCGGAAAGTATACCATTTACGTATATTTTGTTGACCTATAATGTGCTGTACCCTCCTTTTTGGTGTGCATAATCTTTCCACATAATTCACCCGATTTCACATTATTCCGATCGCAACGTATTGCCCCAAAAATCTTGTCATGCGGGGTATTAAATGACTCATTCCAAACATTCTCGAGTTTTGCCCAAATTGTACATTTTCAACCAAAGATTGCACATTCATTTGCAATGGGTCACCAAAAACAAAAAACACAGCGCATTCAATTCGACTTGGGAATCATTTTGAACACACCAAAAATTCCCACGCACCAAAAAGTCACCAAAAACGTGACCGCTATTATCCAAAATCTCTCTTCATTCATGATGACACACTCAACAAAACCGATTCACATCATTCCTATTCCCAAAATGTTCAGTTCAGCCCGGGAATGATTGCAAACATGCCAAAATTTCTGCGCCCCACAAAAAAAAAAAAAGAAAGGACAAATTCTTTCCCAATGACACATTAAAAAACAAAAAACATCAATTTCATTCCAGATCTTTCTAAATCATTCCACATGCTTCCATATTTTTTTTTCTCCATTCAGCCTTTTAGCCGCCACACGCCAATTTCTCCAGAAATGGCGCATGTCTAGCTTGTAATAAACATGTCTTGTGTGTTTTTTGACTAAGAGAAATTGCTCTCACGTCTCTGCCTGCCTTTTCGTCTCCACCTCACATAGGTCTGGGTTGCGGTCTGGTCTACGCAGCCACCTTGACAATCACCTGTCAGTATTTTGACAAGAGACGCGGCCTCGCCCTCGGCATCGTCACCACAGGTACCGCTCGCGCCTCCCCCCCTGCCGCTCTTGAGTTCTGCATGCTTACTGCTTGATTGCCGCACTTGGATGAGGGCGATAAGCATTTGTCAGTTATCTCTAAACTGACCACAAACAACCGAAATTTGGACGGCTGCCAAATAGCCGAGAATCGCGCGATGGGTGACGCCACCCGAGCTCCAGTCACTTCCCGCGTAAAGTCCGCGTGCACACCCATCGAACGCAGGACGTTATGGAAGCTGCTGTGCCTTTCACATTTTTCTTTTTTTATATTCGTTCCTCATTATTTTTCGAGGTACTCGAGCTATAGAAATGAGCGAGATGGTCACAACGGTTTGAGCTTCAGCAGAGCCAAATTAATTCGGGTCACTCTCTGTTGTCATGAGCCGACCTCGGGTCAGTTGACTTCAGGGTTACAATAGTTGAGGATTTTTCATTAGAGTTCATTTTTGTTTCAGTTTGACTTTCTGGGGGGGGTTAAGCAAATTTGGTCATTTTTAGTAGTTTTTATTTTTGGAAAATGCTTAGTTTTAGTATTAGTTTTTTAATATATCTGGAGTATTTGTCATGTGCAAAAAGAAATCACTAAATATTGTGTAATAATTTAAATAAACTAAGTTTGTCTTTTCTTTTTCTGTACAGAACGACAGCAAGAGCGAAATAAATAAATGTATTTATTGATTATTAGAAATATAATAGTATAATATTTATTATTCCACTTGCCCAAACGCGGCCGACGAGGACAAACGCGATCGAATCGTCGTCTCTCGTCTTGAACTTATAAGATTGCGGATGCCTCTCGTCCAGGCACCAGCGTCGGAGCCTTCATCTACGCCACGGCTCAGAACGAGCTGATCGTGCTGTACGGCCTGGACGGCTGCCTCCTGATCATCGGCGCGCTGGCGCTCAACCTCATGGCCTGCGCCGGCTTCATGAGGCCCCTCGACATGCCGGGCTACTACCTCAAACGGCGGGCGGCCCTGGAACGCAACACGGAGCGGCAGCTCCTGGAAAAGCCCCGGCCGGACGAGCTGAAGATGGCGCCGGGTTCCGCAACGTCCCCTCAGGAAAAAAGCCTGATGGGGAAGGAGCTCCTCATCGCCATCGACGGCATGGATGCCGGCGAGAAGAAGCGCAGCGGCTTCCTGGCTCGGCTGGACCTCATGAAAGTCATCAAGAAAAAGAGGCAGGCCTACTCCTCGTACATGAGCTCCATGTACGAGCTGCTGCAAAACCAAGCCATGGTGGCCTTCTGCATCGGCGTCTTCCTGTTCAGCCTGGGAGCGTTCCCTCCGGTGCTCTTAATCGAGGACGTGGCGCAGAGCCAGGGGCTCGTCGAAGAGGTCGCCGTCATCCCCCTGGTCTCCATCGGCGCCATCGCCACCTGCGTGGGCAAGCTGGCGCTGGGGATCCTGGTGGACATCAGCTGGATCAACAGCATCTACCTGTACGCCTTCACCATGTTCGCCGGAGGCGTCGCGCTCTTGCTCATCCCCGTCGTTCAAAGCTACTTGGGGCTGCAGATCCTCTCCGCCGTCCTGGGCTTCTTCTCGGGAAACTGGTCCATCACGTCCTACGTGACCACGAAGACCGTCGGCTTGGACAAGCTCACGCAAGCCCACGGGATCGTCATGTTCTTTGGCGGATTTGGCATCATGCTGGGACCGCCCGTTGTCGGTAAGTCGTGTTAAAAAAAAAAAAACGATCAACATGACGTCAAAATAAGAACCGGGTTCCGTTGGGATCAGGTCTCCGAGCTCCCCAAAGAATTAAGACCCGCTTTCGCAGTGACAGGCCTACCTGAAAAAGGAGGCGCTTCCCGCAAAGTGTTCTAACCACCGAAGAACCGGGCCACTTTGCACAAAGTCCTGGTCCTTTTCGCATTGAATAAAATCGACCCAGAACGGGTCGACTGTGCACGTGGCAGAATTCGCGAAGAAACTCGACCCGCAAAAGTAACGGAACGATCAAAAATAAAGAGGCCTGCTTTGGGCCAAGTGACAGAAATCCCAAAGAACTCGTCCACTGTGCATGAGACAGAAGCGCCCCCAAAGTGGCTTTGTTTCATGAAACCGGACAGAATTGCCACACAACTGGACCCGCTTCCTGCAAAGTGACGGAACAACCGCTGACCTAAACCCGCTTTGCTTGTGACCAAATTCTAGGTCCATTTTGAGCTGCGACAAAAAGAGAGTCGATGCCCAAACTACGGCATGTGGGTCATTTGCGGCACGTCGTCCATTTTGTAGCGGCCCGCGACATCGCCAAAAAATAAATAAAAAAACGCAACTGAAAATAACTTTTCGCATCGGCCGCAAAGTTTGTTAAAAAAGGCGAACGTGTGGGCAGAGTGGCTTTTATCCTTCCATTTTCCCCTGACCTAAGAACTAACTACGCCCAGCTTGCTCAGAGTGACAAATCTACATGGGAAGTGTGCCTGCTTTTTTTTTTTTTTTTTTTTTTTAATGATACACCATAGATAACTCAGACCAATTCTTTTGGTTCCATGTTCCAGAAATCCTCACCGGCTATTTGCCCTTTGATCACTTTTCAGGCTGGTTCTTTGACTGGACGCAGTCTTACGACCTGGCGTTCTACTTCAGTGGCGGCTGCGTGTTGCTGGGCGCGCTGGTTCTCTCCCTGCTCACGCTGCCTTGCCGCAGCAGGAAACCCTCGCCCGACGACGACGGCGACGACCGGCCGGACGTCCAGTACACCGGCAACTGCGACAAGGTGGCCTCTGTAGCATGAAGACGGACCACCCTCGGGGGGGGGCGGGGCCACCCTCCCGCAGCGCTCAGCAACCGTTCTGTGTTAAGAGCACGGTTTGCCCTGGCAACCGCTGCCAGGTTTCCGACCGCCAAAAACCCTCGCCAGGGGGTGGGGAGACACTGGCCTTTCCTCCCAAAAACCACGCCTGCATTTCTCAGGTTCATGCCAAACACACATTGCACATCAGCTGATGGAACAACACCGACGTAGGTGGCGGTCTCTTTATTTTATAGCCTCATTTTACGAGGCGGTCCAAATCGATGATCTCGTCAAACGGCTCCGTGGGAAAAAAAACAAACAAAAAACTTGAAACCACTGAAAACGCACAACCAGACCTTCAAGAATTGAGACGACTGAGCTTCTTTCCTACTCTTAAACAGCAACAGGTTTTGTGTTTGTATGTATTGAATTCCACCTCGTACGCGACAAAAGCATCGCTGATCGTTAATGCCTGTCAACACGTACTGCCTGTGTGAACAATGCACACGCCTTGCTTTGTTTGTCTGTTTTTTTTTTTGTCACTTTTCGAACCCGAATACCACAACATGAGCTACACTTGCACAATCCATTGAGGTCCAATACAAGAGCCCTGCCAAAAAGATGACGCTCAGTATTGATTGACACAGTCAGAGGCATTCATTTTACAATGTGTATTTTTCCATGTTGTTGAACTTTTGTTTCTTTTGTCTTTTTTTTTTAAACACTTGCCCGGAGTGTGCAAGTGTACCTAATGCATCCTTTTTTCAGGATCAGCAAGCAAAATGTCTATTTCTTTTTTTTCCATCTCTTTTTGAGATTATTTTGACCAGGCTGGTCCTTCATCATGCATTTTTTTGTATATGTTGTGTATGTTAGTATATGCGCAGATTTATGTTTTGTTTTATATACTTTTTGTATTAGCACTAGTTTAAGTCCGATGTACTAGTGACTTATATATATCCACCTGCCTGTAGATCTGTAAATCATGTCTTAAGTTAGAACTGTGTACATGCAATCACACGTAGGCTTTGAGAACATTCACTTGAATGTTGTTCAGGAGACCACTGAAAATAGTTCCAGTAGCAGGTAAAGTTTATTTGTTTTTTTTCTTGGGGCGGTTGGAGGGTGTGTTTGTGAACACAGTATAGGGTGCAGATGCGATGCAACGGACAGTGACTTTGCATAGACAGTTATGCCTGTTTTCTTACACTTATATGTGTGTAATTTATTTCAGTTCCGTTATTTTCTATGTATTGTGCCAATTAAAGATGTTTTGAAGTCTTGACAACTGTGCGCTTATTTTATGCAGTGTACGGATGGAGACTAGTCAGTGAGTTGGGCTATTTGATTATTGTATGAACGTTTACGATGGATTAGTTCTAAATTGTAAGCATGTTTACCTCACAGTTGACAGGTTGTGGGGTTTGAATTGAATGGGCTTTTCTCCTGGTACACCTGCTTCCTTCCTTCCACATCTCCCAAACATTCTTGTTAATATTTTGGTTACGTTATTTCGGCACAGGGGGGTAAGTTATCGGTGCAGATTGAATGTATGTGATTGTGGTTTAAAAAGAGTTTATTTTTTTTTAGATACAATCGTTTATACCCCCCCCCCCCCCCACCAAGTAACATGGTTTATTCTTATTTACATGCCAAATTATGCTAATCAGGCTGCTGTGACAGGCATTGTGGGCGTGGCTTCCTACGTCGACAGCCACGGAAGAAGATTGACCTCGATAACGCGAGTATTGATCAAAGAAAGCGTCGACATGACGCCAGTTTTAAAATAAGTTGATCACGCAACGCTATTCATTACGTGTAGATGAACCGAGAACACAAAAAACCCGACGATAGGTCATTATTTACGTTTCATCTTAAACCCGGAAGTTGTAAGCGTTCATAACGTCGCGCCGGTATTTCCGTCCGACGTCTCGCGGACCCGTGATACAAAGAAAGCACAACACAAGCACGCTCTGTTCAAACTCAGTTTAGTATTTGCCTTCTTTTAAAACCTTCAAGTGTCTTACTTAGTTCTTTAGCGATAGTAACGTCAAGTCAGGATGTTGCTTCGTCTTTTTTCGATAGTTTTTTGTGGGCGGCGCAGGGGAGGCGTACAGCCAAAACTGCCCTCATTAATTAGTCCCTAATCGAAACCAAATGGCTGTCTCGCGCTATAATTAATTGAAGAACGCATTCAAAATAGAATGGAAAAGTCGGGCTTTTCCTACATTAGGCAACCCTTTCTGAGAGCAAATGGCAGCAAACGAAGGGAAAGAACCCAAATAGCCAGAGAGTCGAGTGCTTGACGTGCCAGTGGATGTGGCCGCAACATGGGAGGAAAACTTTCATTATTCTACGTAAGTAAAACTCCAGTTCGCTTATGTCCACATTCGTCTACATTTGGAGGTATCTAAACGGTCAGTCATTTCAAAATGACCAGCTGTAATTTTGATTGAAAGACAAATGCTTGCAGTTCTTTTGTGAAGGTCCAGTTCAGTCATCTTAGGTCGCATCGCTCGGTGTGCCAGCGGGCATAGTGTCAAGTGTCGGCCAGTCAAGTTTGGGCAGCCCCGACCGCAAGCCATTCACGTTGTTGCATCTTCTCCCCATGACAGCGTGAAAGGTCTTCGGCAATAAGACTGTGGTTCAGTCTTCATTTCAACCCGGATCTCACCGCTCCTGTCCGGGTCTCGAAGTCTGGAGTGGCGCCCACGTGTGTGTTTGGCATTTCCCTACAGACGCTGAGACAAAACGGGAAGATGATCCACGGCGTACCGCTCGTTCTACGAGATATGGTCGAGTTCTTGGAGAAAAACGGTAACCGCTGGGCACAACCTATGGACGCGTCTTACTCTGTGTGAGTAATTGTCCCGCCAATTTGTGACTCCATTTTCTTTCGTCGTCAGCGATGGATTACAAAGATCTTTTTCGCGTGGGCGGCTCAGTGGCGAAGATCCACCAATTGAGACGGCGGCTGGATCATGGCGAGAAAGTCAATCTGGAGCTGGAGCAAGTGCCCACTGTGGCTTCGCTCCTCAAGCTCTTCTTTCAACAGCTGCCTGACCCCATCGTCCCCGAGTACCAACGCAGAAATCTCGTGCAGAGCTTCAGAGGTAATCTCGAACCGACACGGCCTTGGCAAAAAAAAAAAAAAATTGCCAGTTACAGCCAGTTGTTGATTTTTAAGCCAGTTCAACTATACCAACCATTGTGAGTCTCCTCCCCAAAGTAGATATTTGTCCTATGCCAAGACCAACCTGTAGGAGGCGCTGTGGTGCCAGAGGGGCATCCACAAAACAAAAAAAAAAATCCCATTCATTTGCACCTTGGTTTGCTTCGGTTGACTTTTGGTGCAATTCGGGAACGTGATGCTAAATAAATCCCGCTTTTGTACAAAGAAGAAGAGAAGAACCATGATGTCTGCTTGGCAGAAGCTGAGCTGCACTGTGTTGGATTCCGTACTCATTTTCTCACCTCAGCTTTTGCCTTCCCTAAAACATCCTGAGAATGCTGAAAAGCATTCCAACATATTGACGTCATTCCACCTGCTCCACTATTTGTGTCTGGCAACAGCGCCATCTTCAGGTCGCTTCCTTATTGACTCCCATTCCCTTGTTGGTATGTGGGTGTGCATATCCTGCTTTAGCCAATTCTCCCAGAGACTTTTACAGAATGTCTCAGTCGGGGACCACCGGTGGTGTTTTCATGAGGAATGGGCCGAATAGTCGATTATGAATTCACATCCCCGAGAGTAAATCACATGATTGTGAAGACTTGATGAAGACGCATTCTTGTCCCGTTTCATGTTTACTCTGTAGCCAATCCAGACGAGGCCCAGTTGAACCTGGCCTTGAAAAAACACCTCTGCCGCATCCCGGACGACAACCTCGCCGTCCTGTTGTACTTTGCCGACTTCCTTTCCAAGGTGGCGGCTTGCAGCCAATTGAATCACATGACCGTGGACACCCTCGCCACCGTTTTTGGACCTTGCATCTTTCAGTAAGTTGTTGGAGGGGACATGTAACGCTTGCGCGTGAGCACGGGGCTCCCTCACTTGAGGCATCCTGAGGGTCCCTCAACCGCCTGGTGCTGTCGGGTTCATGGACCGCCATGTCGTGAGGGCCCACAACAACATTTGAACTTTACTTTGGGTTAATCCGAGGCACTTAAAATGGTGGCAGGCGTAATTTGTGTCACAAAAACTTCAATTTAAACTGTTACGTAAGCCATCCTGACCTGTCTTGCCGACCGGCCGTGGTTCACGTTCCCCCACCATGCTGGTCTTGTCTGCACCTCGTGTACCCATTGCGAAGGTCAACACGTGAAGCCGCTCTATTTTTACACGCCACATTGGAGATTTTGATGACTTCAAGCCGAACGTGTCGCCTCGACTCATTTGAATTCACATACTGATGATGTGAAAGCAATTACAACAAAATAGCAGCCACTTGGACGTCGGGGGGGGGGCTGCCTTGTTGCTATGGCGACCTCCTCTCGCACCATTGAACGTTCTCGAATACTGGCAGCCGCAATAAATGGAGCCCAGTAGCAATGGAATTAAATCCTAATGTGTCCATACTTTGAATTTAATAGCGGCGCAATGATCTGATGTTTAACACGTCTGCCCAGCCGTTCTGAGGATGAAGCCGTGTTGCGTGCAGCCTTGAAACTGCTCCCGAGATTTGAATTTTCCATTGATTTAATGTTTCGTTAACCCGGCAGGTCAGTTGCGAGTCGTTTCTCGATCTCGCCGAGGCTGCTACATTGCTAGCATGACTTATTCATGATGGCGTTTCGCCAAAAACGAAGTGCTGCCGCTTTGATGTTCATTTCAAACGATTCTGTTCGATTTTAGCCTGCATGAAAAAAAAAGCCGATAACATCTCCAAAAAAGTAACTTTGCAAAAATATTTTCTTGAAGGCAACGGTCACATCCGGATCTCGAGACGCCGCTGGACAATCAAATGATGTTTCTGCTGTGCACGACCCCCTCCGCTAGATGGCAGTGTTTCGCAATTCATTTTGTTTCCCTTTGCAGCGTTCCCGCCGGCTCCAAGATGCTGGAGGAGCAGAACGTGTGCAACACCGTGATGGTCCATCTTCTCCGGAAGCACAAGATCCTCCCTTTGCCCCCCGGCATCTCCCGCCCACCTTCCCCGGCGTCCTCCAACCCTCAACACTTCTGAGGTAACTTTTTGAAGTTCTTGCCAATGTCAAAAAAAAGCTGAGTAATTATATCTATATAAAAAAGATCTCATATTCGTCTCTGACAAACCATTAATTGATTAGTTTTTAGTATGAAAGATCCTGATAGGGATTTTAATTTTGCGTCACAATGTGATCTTCTAGGCCAAAACAATCCCACTTTTTATTATTCTGAATCTTTTCAGCGCGATGAGCTTGTGCTTAGCATGTTCTGACACAGGAATTAATTTACACCTTCTGAGTCACGATGGATTTTGTAATCCTCCGCAAGCAGCCACCGACCAAATTTTGTGACTGTTGAGTGTGAACTGTGACTGTTGCTTGGCTGTTAAGTGTCCTCCAACGAAATGCTACCGGTCCAGGATGTACCCCCACGCCGCTTGCCAAATGTCCGCTGGGATGAGCTCCAGCTCCAAAATGGATTTTCACTCCTTTTCATAGTTTGGCCTTGGTGGAGGCCTGCGCTCAACTTGGTGATGTTGCAGTCCAGATGTTGCAGAGTTGCTCATCTGGACGTTCTGATGAATTCACGACCCGCCGATCCGTTTTAAATGTAGTGTGTCCACAACACTTGAAGCCAAACTTCAGCTTGTCGCACAAATCTATCGACGACGCCTGAGGCAGCTCATGATGTGATCTCTGGAACTGAAGGCCTCCCTTTGTCACGAGGCTTTACTAAACGACGAGAAACAACAACACTGGAACTAGATTCCACCCTGTCTGCTCAGCACTGCACCGGAAATGCTGTGAATAGCTTTCAAAATAAAAGCTCAAACAGGAAGTGCTGCGTTAAATGCCTTAACCTTGCTGTCTTAACAGCGTTCGGTAAATCTGCCTTTGTTCAGTGTCAAATGTTTTGGATGCTTCTCATACTTGTTCAGCTCAACACTGACGGCGATCTTGTACGAACATTCCCATGTAAATTTCATTGCTCGTGATTTTCAATCATGTGGCTCAAAGTAGCCGGCATCTGATTTGCGTGACAAAACAAGTCATGTCACTTTGGTAAAGTTGGCTCGGAAGTTGTCCATTCAAGCCCCCCCCCCCCCCCCCAAAAAAAGCCTGGCTGACATTGCTGTTCTCATCTCCACTGACGTGATGTGATTTCTTGGGACGCTGCGGCCGTTCTTGTCCTCCTTTGAGCCAGCTTGACTCGCCTTGGCTCGGCTCGCCCTGCGCTCGTTGTGACAAGTGGGTTATTGGAGCAGTGCGATGCCCACAGACGCGCTTTTGATATGATTCCAGTCCAAATAACACGGAGCCGCCGTGGGGGTGTCACATGACCGCTAACCGGCTACTTTGCGCTGACCTAGTAGGGGTGGCACACTGCTTCCAGAGAGCAGAGCTGCAGGACAGGTTGTCTCATTTGTGCCTCGCTGATGTCACGCATGACTAAAGCAGAACCTTAATGGACTTGCCAGATGGCCTCCGAGCAACATGGAGCCACAACACACACACACACACACACACACGAATACACAAACTTTGGGACAGATTTGATACAATATTGATTCCAAATTTAGACATCATTTGTCTCATAATTGTATTCACTAAATTTTCTGAGGGTCGCGAAATGAACTTTGTGTCCTCGCAACACGTACATTTTTATTGCGGTTGCAGTCGCGTAAAACTCCTTTTCCCAATATCTTTTCTCAGAATGAGGCCACTTCGTAAACAGACGAATCCTACACGCAAGGGAGATCTTTACAAAGGCAGAAACATCCGTCAGCACTCTCGCAATGTCCCTAATCATGCACGTTGGCATCCAAAGCGCACAAACTTGTCGCAAGATCGGATTTGTTTGTCATGTGGCTTCTGTCGCCGTTCCTTGTGTGTATGTGCCGCGCTTGATGGGTCGCAGCACAATGACGCACCATCACTGTGTTTGTCCCCCTTCAGGCAAAAGGAGGAGGAGGAGGTGGTGACGCTTCTCCTGATGCGCGCACACACACACACACACACACACACCCACTGACAATTCCACTGGCTATGACGTCCAACGGATGCCTTCATCCTCGCTGCCATTTTTCGACTCCTAATCTGTGACAACGGGGCACCTTGGATGCTCGTGTAAGTATTTATTTTATTTTTAGACTTGGCGTCTTGAAGCGCGCTTGGTTGTGGCCTCCTCCTGTGCCGATGCCCTCTCCCGAAATCCTCCCCCGCCTTCCTCCCTTTCCTGCCCTTGTGACGCACTATGCTGTGTTTTTAAAAAATTTTTTATGAATGAACAGCGCAGGAGCGTGAGAAAGCAGCGCCGGAAGCCATGATGATGATGATGTCAGAGCTACTTATATGCCCCCCCCCCTCTCCCCCGCCCTTTCGCCTCCTTACCCAAAATGCCTCAAAGCAAAACTGCTTTTCATTGCAGCCTCCGACGTTGGTTCACGAGAGCGACGCGACTCCCGCAGCGCCGTCATCGCGTAGCCGCCCCGGCTGGCTCCGACAACGTTGCCGTGGTGACCCCCGCCCAACATCATCATCATCCTCCTTTTCTCTTCGCCCTCCCTCCCCGAGCACGCACGCACACACCCACGCCGCACGCAACGA
Organism: Hippocampus guttulatus; assembly: GCF_054856545.1. Lineage (NCBI taxonomy): Eukaryota > Metazoa > Chordata > Actinopteri > Syngnathiformes > Syngnathidae > Hippocampus > Hippocampus guttulatus. The sequence continues at coordinate 2,074,067 of NC_141270.1, forward strand.
CACGAGCGGTATTCCCGCCGCGCCCCTTCGTGCAGCGTCTGATGAATAATCCATGTGGAGGCAGCTGAGCGGGGGATGCCGGCCGGGGAGAGCGACGCCATGTGCGTCCCTCGTCCTTTTTCCGCTCGCCGTGGATTCCCGCATGATGGGCTCCGGTCGCGAATCCTCCGCTTGGACGCCGATGGGATTGGCCGGCGGTCCCTCTGACTTTTTGGATTGAGCGCGACTACGAAACGAGGGCATGTCGGAGACGTGAGGAAGGACGCCATTGGTGACGACTCAACGCGGCGCGACACCTTTTCCCGGGAGGGACTCTCGCCTCATTCCTCTGGAGGACTTTTCAAGCTCAGGGAAGTGGCCATGTTCTGCTTCTGCTTCCAGAGCCCCTCCCTCAAGCTCCAAGCCCTGGAGGCTGATTTTAGCCCCCCCGGCTTGGAGCAAGAAGACCCCCCAGAGCAGAAGAACCTGCCAGCCCACCAGCAGCCTCTCTTGAGCGGGCTGCAGCCGAGTCCGCTTTTCCATCACGAGCCGCTCCTCCACTCGCCTCCGACAACCATCGACTCATCGCAGCGCAGTGAGTGCACGCACACACGCAATAGCACGTTGATGCGTGGAGATGGTGAGTGGAAATTAATTCAGGCCATGTTACATAATGAATCAAAGACATTCTTTTTCTGGCCCCTTAACTCATTCACTCCCAATGACGTTTTTAAACGTCTTTTCAGACTTGATCTAGAATTGGCTGGTACTGAATGAGTTCATGCGTTCGACAATAAGTAAGACAATTTGTCCCTTAGTATTTGTTTCTCTTTACAAAGGAAGGGGAAAATTGTCCCAAAAATTTTTGACATCTTGTGCATGCATACAAAAAAAAAAATGTTACTTCCCAAAATAGAGTCCAAATTTTGTTGTCGTGTCGTCGTCTGTCCGTCAGCCCCGTCCCAGGATTCTTGGCGCACTCCCGCTGCGTCCGGCGCTTCCCCTCCCGAGGGAGCCCCGGGAAGCGGCGACCCCCCAGCCAGCTCGCCGGGCGGCCCTCCCCTGCTCTCCCTCTCCGCTTTCACCACCGGCGAGTGCCCCGTCCCGTCGCCTCGCTGCCCCAACCTGAGCGGCAGCCTTCGCTACAACCTGGACCCCGACGCTGCCCCGTCGCCGCCGTGCTCGCAGCCTCTCCGCATGTGAGAGACACTCTCATATTTTGTCACGCGTCTCACGGCCGCTTTGCTCACTGATCGCAGGCGTCATTTGGAGATTCCGAATATGAACGTTCATCGTCTTCGGCCAAAAAGTGAAATAACAACAAACGTTTCCCCTTTTCTTGGTGACCACTTTTTTTATTTCAAAGTTAGTCTTGTTTTGTTTTTTGGGGGATTTCTTTTTTTTTTTTTAGAGTTCTTCATGTCCTCTTTTACACTTTGACTCTTTTATTACCGTAATTTGTTTGTTTGTCTGTTTGGATGCGCAGGGCGCGCTGCAGCGCCCGCACCGAGGCAGCCGACTGCTCCCTGTCCGTGTCCATATTGAAAAAACACGTTCAGACTTTGAGGAGGAGGATCAGACAGCTGGAGGAGCATTTTGAGCAGGAGCGGCTCAAGGTGAGCGCCAAAGTCGAAGCGAGCGGCTTACTCACGCTTCGCCTGCCGTGGGCTCTCGTCTCACCAGCGCATCACGAACGGCACCGTCACGACTTGGGATGATGCTTTTGTTTTTGTTGCTTTGGTTTCTTTCAGCCTTCCTGTTATGACAAGACCGCACATCCTGAAGTTGCCCGACTGATCAAGGAGCTTCTGAAGAGCCGCAAGCAGCTCAAAGGTCACTTGGCTTACACTTTGCTTTCAGGCAAAAATTAACAAAAACTCTTTTCGTTGTTCATCAAAGTCAAAGTTTTTTGTTGAACGAATGAAAACAGGGTTTGGTGAAGGAGAAACCACATTTTCGAACCTTCATTTGGTAGTTTTTTATGCAAAGCACAACAGAAATACTGTAGTTTTCTTCGTTGCTCATCAAAAGAGACACTATTTTTTTGTTGTTGTTGTTGAAGAATTTTAATATTTTATTCTCATTTTATATAAAAATAAATACAGCTGTTGGGGTTTATTTTGTCATATTTTTTTGTGTTGCTACTTGTTTTCATGTGAAACAAACGTTTTAATGATTTGGATGAAAACTAACAGCTTTTTTTGTTTGTATGGGAAACGTAATGTGAAAAGGAGAACTTATATTTGGAGGCACAGTACGTTTTGTTTTTTAATGTGAAATGCAAAAAAAAAAAAGCACACTTTATTTGTGCTTTGGCAACTTTAATAAAATAAATGGTGAAATTTAAAGATGCTATTTTTTTTTTGTTTTAGTTTGAATGCAAAACAAGGAATTCTTTGCATTTATTTTTTTACGTGAAACCCAACGAAATGACACGCGTTCCTCATCTTTTGGACAGAAAGTCAATGTGATCCCGTGTCCTTTGCGGTGGTCTGTGTGGTCGCGCAGAGCTGAAGCTGTGTCAAGCGGCGGAAGGAGTCTCCAAGGCCGCTTTCGACCCGGCGGCGCTCGAGAGGGGCCGTCCGCCCGGCGAGGCGGCGCAGCTCCGGCAAGTCAACAACAACAGCAACGCCAAACCCAGCGTGGAGGAAACGCTGCACGTCATCGGCACCACGCTGACCGAGAGGCGGCGGGAACTCCGCCTGCCCGACGCCATCCAGGTTCTCTTTACCTTCTCTCAATTCGATGGCGGAAAGCAAAGTCCAATGTTGACCGTGACGCGCCTCGATGTGCAGGAGATGAACCGGTCCCAGATGAGCTTGGAGAAGTCCAGCTTGCAAAAGTCGTTGCTCTACTTTGAGAGTCTGCACGGACGCCCGGTAGGAACTCATTTTTGATTTGGCCGTCTTTATCTCTCGACGCGGGGGGGATACTCCAATGCGTGCCATTTGTCGGTAAGAGTCGGCTCTCCGTTCGTGTCTTTAGAGTAGCGTGAGCGAGCGGTCGCTGGTCAGACCTTTGTACGAGCGCTACCGCCTCCTCAAAGAGCTGCTGCTTTCCTCCGCCACCCCCACGCTCATCACCACCATTGTGAGTAGAGAGATCGCCTCAACCGGTCACTCATCGCGAAAGAAAGTTTACAACAAAATCGTGTTTCCTTAGTTGTTCAACAAAAGAAATACGCACAAAACTTGCAAAATTTCAAGATACGCGTTTTCGATCGCTTGTCTGAAAAATCCTGTTTCCTTTACTGCAATGCAAATCTAATAACAGCACATTTGGAAATTGTCTTTTTATGCAAACCAATAAAAAAATAATGTTTGTTTGTTTGTTATGCAAAAGAAATGACTCACAAAATTTGGAGGAAGATGATTTTTCAAATGGACATGCTTTGGCACAAAGTTCTCCCTTTTTTAACATATTTGGTGTACTTTGCTGTCCTCTAGTGGCAATACGGGCACACTACACGAAACCTTCCCCATGTGCATTATTGAAGCTCTTTTTGAACTGCGTTTTGTTATTGTGCTAGCAATAAGTGGCGTGTGCGCGCGTGCGTGTCCGCGTGTCCGTGTGCCATCGCAGGAGGAAGAGGAGGGCTCCGACGACGACCACCCCAAAGAGCAAAACCTGAGGCAGCAGCACGTGCCATCTGAGGGGCCGCTGCCCCCTCCCACCTTGGAAGCGTCCGACACGCCGCTGGTGTCGCCTTTGGAGGAAGTCGAGTGTCTCCAGCCGCAGATCGTCACCATGGCAACACTCCATGAGGCCTCCAGGTATGGATTGTGTGCACTCAATATTTTTTTATTTTTTTTTTTCCGTCTCCGATCATTTCAATTCTTGGCCAAGCAAAAGGGCTCGCCAGGGCCCGTTCATCCTGACTTTTATTCATCACGCAGATCGGAATTACTGGATCATCTGCGGGTCACCCGCTTGGAAAAACGGAGGCTCCACCGAGCACTGCGGGAGTTTGAGGAGCTTTTCTATACCCTGAGTGGCAGGTACGCACACCCCCACAAAGAAATGGCCCTTTCTTTGCTTTTGGTTTTTATTTTTCTTTAAACAAACTGGGCGGCAATTGCTTACAACAAAAACAAGCAAACATAATTCAGTAAATGTAATGAAATCCAGTGGTGCCTCGACTTTAGGAGTGACCTGGCTTAAGTTTTTGGGATCTTGAGTTGCATATAAAAACTTGACTGCTGCCAACTTCAGTTTAACTGATGGGGATTTTTTTTTCCAAAAGGTGCTTGCTTCAAGACATTGATATGTAAACTAAACAAACCAAAAAAAACCAAAGTCCACTAGCTTAATGCTAACACACAATGCAAAATGCCATTGACATGCCATTCATCCACAAATGAAATTCCACTTAAACACGGCATGGAAAAAAAAAACCTACACACACTTTTTCTGCTCTGTACGCATCCTGTGGAAATAGACTTTTTTTTTTTTTCAATAGACACTGTACATAATGATGTGAGTAAGGCAACATAGGGAGCGTCGAGCGGTTAAGGAAGTTGCTGCGATCCCCTTAGCCCCCCAAATTGCTAATGAGCAAAGTGTGGTCTCTCCTGCCACAGGGTCTGTCAGAAGGAAGACCGTGGGCCCATGGCGGAGGAGTACTGCCAGTACAAGAACCTCAAAGCCAAACTGCGCCTGCTGGAGGCCCTGCTCAGCAAAAAACAGGACACGGCCAAAAGCAACTGAGCTTCGCAGTGGAGCGTTTGGTCCAAAGCCAACAGGACTTGGTCACCACGATGACAAAGGTAATGATGATGCACTTTACAGGAGGACAGTGGCGTTGGAAGTTATTTATTTTTCCTCCAAAAAGCACAAGATGAAGCAAGTGGATGTTGTCAATGAGCTTTAGGACCCTGAATGCAACGATGATGTTTTTGTACATTGGGAATTATGTAAATATTCATGTTGGCGTGTTATGGCACTGACTTTTTTTTAATCTTATTGTGGAATATGCATTTTCAAAAAAAAAAAAAAGCATCAACTGCATGAGGGAGTAATAGGGCCACACTGAAGGGAGATGAGAAAAAGTCTCAGTGATGAGGACTGCTGGCCATATTCAAGAAAAAACTCAATCCTCCAAACTGATTTTCAGGAAAAGAAACATGTTCATGTTCGGGTGGTGTAAAGTTACAACCTGTTTTTTTCTCTCTCCAAAATACAACTTTCTTGAAAAAAAAAAAAGCTGCCAAATTTTGATTTTCTCGTCTGAGTTTGTTTTTTTTTCCCCTCCCCTTGTCAGTGTGACCCACTCGTTTGTATCAAATGCAAGCAGTGAAACAGTGTCAGGGTTTAGTCCTTCATTGTGCTGTCATGTGTAGATAGATATTTAGGTCGATCTATATATCTATATCTCTACAGAGAGATCCATAGAAATACAGGTATATATAGATAGAGAGCAAGAGATCTATATATCGCTATAGATCTCTCTCTCGAGATATCTGAAGCGCAATGGATAGCTCTCTCTGGAGAGAGAGAGAGAGCTATCTAGATCTATATAGCGCAACCTAGTTGCCGTTTGCAGTACATCACAGTTCCACTTTGACTCGTCATCTTCGCATGTCGGCTTGCTGAACATTCCACTTCAAATCAGTGACGCGAATCAAGAGCTCTGCACACTTCTGCTTGATGTCAACATTCTACACACTCTTCCCGAAATGTACATATGAATGCGTCAATAGAAAATAAATATTTTTTCACATTTACCCCGGCGGGAGATTTTTGGCTTTATTTTTTTTTTTTGCCTTTCCACCAAACTTTGCACGACGACGACAACAGTGTTGCAGAAAGGGTTGTCATGGCGACGACACAGTACACCCGTGCTGCAAAAGGACTGCCTCATGCTTTTTTTTTTATTTTTTTTAAAGGTGGTCACGCTTGTCCATCACAGTACACGCTTTCAAGGCCTGTTGCACGAGCTAGTCCGATTCCGCAGCTTTTTTTTTTTTTTTTTTTTTAAGTCTTAGTTGTTTTTAGTACCTTTGGTTTTGAGAAATGACAGGAAGCTGGGCCCTCGCAAAGTCAGAAATATCAGTCCATGCCATAGTTGGGAGGTAGCGAGAATGTGTCCCCCGCTGGAACGGCAAACAAAAGGGATCAAAATCAATTGAGAAAGATGAACGACACTTGAGTAGAACATGAACAAAACAGGAAAAAGTAAATCAAGCCGAGAAGCAGTCGTGTTTGTGAGCTTGGGTTGAAACGGGAGCCTTTTCTTGGATGAAAATTGGGTTGACGGGGCATTGCGTCACTCCAGTCTCAGACGCTTGACCAAATGAAAAATAGTCATTTTAGTCTACATTTTTTTAGATATTATTTTATACTATATATTAATGTTTATATTTGTTATAGATTTTTTTTTTTAAAAGACAACATTTCTGTATCCCTATTTCACTTTTTGCGGTTTACGTCATGTTATGTGGAGGGGATCCTCAACTTTATTTACGAGAATTTTTTTCCCTTTTTTTTACAAAACATTTTTTCAACTTCCTCTCAAATATTCGGAATTAGTTTGAGTACGAGAACAGAATGTGAACTTTCGGCGAGGAAAATGTAACGGTACCGAAAAAAACAAACTTGGACTTAGCATGTCAGTGTAGCTGGCTGTAAGTGTGGCTGTACTGAAACACACCGCTTCATGCAAGTATTGCACCGCTGCAGTGCACGCCCAAAAAGTCCCGCCCCCCCCCCCCCCCAAAAAGTCCCGCCCCCTGCCGCTAGCGTCCCACACTGATGTTACAGGTCTTGCAGCTGGGGTCCTTCTTGGCGTTGACGGTGGACAGACTCATGAGCTGGTGGCCGCTGATCTCGGCCACCGTGCCCAGCGCCAGGTCCACGGGCTCCGTGTAGATCACCTCCAGGATCACGTCCTGGGCGTGACGGAAGACCAGGCCGTCGCCGTCGCCCCCGCCTTCCTCCCGCTGGCACGTGAGGAAGCGGTTGTCGGCGATGTCGAGAGCGGGCAGCCTCTGCTTGCAGAAGTCGTCCCCGCGCGAGCCTTTGGGCGCCAGCACCAGGATGACGTAGTGGTAGGCCGTGTACATGCAGTAGAAGTCCCCAAAGTAAAGGTTGGTGTCGGGGTTGAACAGGGCGTCGGCTCGCACCTCGAAGCGATGGCGGCCGTACGGGGAGTCCTGCGGGGTCTTGCCCGTGTTGAACTCCGTGTTGCAGCTGAAGAAAAGGCCCTCCAGCTTGCCGCTGATGGGAGAACCGTGGCTGCCGCTGTTGTCCTTCACCGACGGGAGCATCCGGTTGCCCTGCTCCTCCCTGGAATAGCAGAGACACCCAAAAATAAATCATAAATCAAGACACTTGACTGATGATGAACCCATAAAAGTCAAAAGCAAGGCGTGGTGATGCCTTGTGAAGATATTAGCTCTTGAATAACTTCGGAAAATGAAAACACTTGACAGCCGCGGAGTCGCTTTGAGTTGTAATAACTGTGTTCACCACTAGATGGCAGACGTCGCTCACGCTGCGGCGCAAAAATTAATTTTTAATGAAAGAAAGCGGTTTGCCGCTCGTGCCGCCGCCATTTCTTCGCGTAGAGAGCACATCAACATTGAACAGCGCATTGCGAAGAACTAACAATGCGTCTTTGGCGTGGGCTTTTTAAATTTGCCGTCGTTAGGATGTCGGACGGTCGGTTAGCACACCTGCCTCACTGTCCTGAGGTTCTGAGATTAAATCTCAGCTGTAAAATGTGTGTATGTAAAATAATAAGGAAACGTGTCTTTTGTTACCCACCGAATGGCACAAATTTCAGTCCAAAAAAATAGTGTCAAACAGTTTATGTCGTCATCATCAACGGGTTACCTGGCGTGGTCAAAGTATTCCTTATTCTGGTTGCGGTAGAAGACGGAGAAGCGCAGCATCCGTCCGGAGATGGCCTCGGCTTTCGCCATGAGCTGGTTGAGATGCACTGTGGAATAGTCTGCAAAGAAGGGGCAAACGTCATTTTGTGCTAGCAAAGAAGAACACTTGCGCGTACTTGAAAGGGCATGAGTTGGGGGATGAATGCAAACGAGCCTGCTGTCACGCTAAAAGGAAGTGGCAAACTTTTTTATTTTTAACTAACGCTTCACAATATTGTCAGTGTTGCTTTTTGCGCTGTTGAACACGTACGTGTCGCTCCTCCGCCTCGCATCACATGACCTGCTGCCTCCCCTCCCCCGACATCAACTTCTGCTAACATTAAATGCCCTGACCTCCACGTTGCCAGATAAACCGCATGCGCTCGCCTCGCTGCTTTATTTAATCCCAACCGTCCTTCCCTCACCGGAACGCCCTCCCCATCTGGATGAATCTCGTTACCGTTCGCTCGCATACTTAATGTGGGAGAAAAGCGCTTCGTCACATCCGCTGCGAGGATGGAGCATCTTTCAGGGTGCAGTGACTTATTCAAGGATACCTCCAACGTAAAGTCACGACAATGAAGAGTTTCAGATACCTTTTGTGTCAAAGAAAACATCAAACAAAGAGAGAACAGAACAGCGCTGCCTTCAGCACGCCCCGCCAGCTTAATCCTAGCATGTCATGGCTCATGCCATTGACATGCTAAGGCTTAACATTAACAGTGGTGGTTTTCGAAGCCTTTAAACACACAGCTGCCTTGAAAAGAAAACCTGCTAGCTGAATGCTAACATAGAAGGGAAAATGCCATTGACAAGCTAATGGTTAGCCAGGAGACAGAATATAGAACAATACTCAGATATTCTATCGATTCTGCAACCCAAGGATGACCAATGTGGTGACCGCGGTCCTGTTCTTAAAAATCGCTCGCCGCCGATGTGACATTGTCATTTTCCCATCATGTTGTCATTTCAGGAAATTAAAAGTGCGAGGAAATCATCGTCACAAACTTGCCCGTGACTCACCTGCGGTGCAGAACTCGACGATTTCGCTCCACTCCGAGACGGCGTAGTCCCCGTCCGTCTGTTTGGACGCCGTCTGGACCGCCACCGTGTACTCGGTGCGCGGGCTGAGGAACCAGTGGCCGCGCACCGTCATGGGGAGGGGCACCGCCTTGGCCACCAGCTTGGTCGGCACGTCCTGGAGGGAGACCGCATCAACCGGACTTCAATCGCATATGCAGTGGTACTTGAAACACTCGAAATGTCATGCCTGTTGGTACTGGAGTACTTGTGTGTGGGTTGTGTGCCTTTAAGGGGCGTGGCCTAATGACTACAGTAGGATCTCGTTGGCCGCTTAGTGTACTACGCTCCATTTATTTTTTCCGTAACAAGTTGCCACTGTAATTCACAAACGCCACATCACAGTGACCCCCTTTCATCGAGGACGGACCCCGCCACTCCCCCCTCCAACACATGAGCCTCGAGGGACAACTGCACCAATATTTCATGCTCCGCCCAGCAACGACGTGGCGCAGTTCATCTCCCGACACTCCTGCTGCTGTACACTTCATCCAAACAGCGGCGTGCCGTTGCTCGCCATGAAGTCAAAACGAGCTTTTGATCTTCACATACCCCCCCCCCCCCCTCGCCCCAATGATGCTCCTGCTAGTGATGAGGGAAGAAGCCACTTTAAAGAACACATTATGGCAAATGGACGTTTTGATGACAACATCCAATATTACAAACAACTACGATCCTGCGCAGGACTCTCAAGCGTGCACAAAAAAAATGCTTCCTGGGGCGCGTTGGCGTTACCTTGTGCTTGAACTTGTTGGAGTTTTTGTTCTCCTTCTTGTTCAGGTCAATGAAGTAATGCGTGATGCGCTCCTTGCCGCGCTGCTCCATGTCCCAGCAGATCTTGAAAGAGTCACAGGTGATGTTGCTGATCTTGATGCCCTGCGGGACGGGCAGCTCCTCCATGTCAGAGATGGCGCCATCCTGGGATTTACTTCCTGCGCAGAACGAAGGTCACGCTTAGTCCATAATGTTGATCTTTGGCCTTTAAATCCTGCCTGTGCATTCATTACACTCACAGCTCTCATTCTTTTATCACTGCGAGTGATTATTCTGCCTCCCCGTTGGCCACTTACAGTCGAACCAGTGCATGTTGCCATGGAAACACCTGATTTCCCCCCCCCCTTTCCAAAACATACCTATGTGCTTCCCCAAGCAGAAGGCGCATTAAATATTTCAAAACGGTGCTGATTGAACATGCACTCTCCACTGAGGAGGCTCCATCACTAATCGGCAAAATTGACATTTGGTGGTCGATATGCTCCAATCCGTCACGTATTTCTTTCTCAGTTGTGATGGCACATGTCAACGTGCCCCCCCCACCCCCCCAGGTGCAACGCAAGGTCAAAGGAAATGTCAAAACACGGCTCAGTGGCTCCTTTGTGCAATCGCGGATGAATATAGACTTTGCGCGTCACACTCAACAATGCGACGTGTGTGTTTGAGTGTGGTGGTGTGTGTGTGGGGGGCGCTGCAAAGAATGCACATCTAAACAATGGCGGACGCAGCAGAGCGTGGTCAAGCCATCACCATTCATGCGCCGAGAGGGGCCGAGATTAAAAGTGCAATTCCATAATTGGACTGTCTCGCAACCACACACACACACACACAAACACACCTTTACTCACGCGCGCACTCATTTTGAAACAAGAATGCAGACCGTGTAGATTCCCGTTTAGAAATGGCCAATCAGAAGGCAGCTCGTCATAATTACGCTCGCTTCAGGGTTAGCAGGTGAGCTTTGGGGTGCACCCTGGACTTGTCAAGAGCTAAATCAATTGTAGAACTAAATCTTTATTTATACCAGCAAGGTGCCTCAAATGCTTGTCGAGCCGCAGGTTGCCGACCCCCGCCTCGGGCAGATTAGCTTGACGTGGCAACACAGAGGGCCTGAAATCTGATTGGACAAAAACAATCTCACGTCCATATGAAGTGGAGACGGTGCAGCTCAGAGAAGCGCAGCAAAACGAAGAGAACAGACTGTTTGTGAATACAACTTAACAGGACAAAGCTCCCAAGTTTAGGTTGTACTGAAAGCTCATCGACATCGGAGGCAGAGCACAGACGACCCACATTCGTTACGGGGCACGGCGTCCACCTGAAAAGTACATTTTGGACCGCGCCGTTCCGCCATTTGTTGCCGACCTTTGATTCAGGCGAAGGCCCGCCGTCACCCAGAACGAATGCAAATGGAACACTTGAGAGACTCGCTCCATCACCAAAGTAATCTTGGCGCACAGCGCGTGTCCAGACTGGCCTTTGATATTTGAATTTAGTGACATCCGACGGCAAGCCAGCACGGCCGCTTAAGTTTTGATCATGACTCCGACAGTGGATAGTTCTTTCAAATGAGGCCATTATTTCTTTTGTGGCGTATCATTCACCCCCCCCCCACCCGCCAACAGTCATTTATCACAATCCACAAGGGGTCGTTACATTAGGGCGAGCTAGATCATCTGCATTGTTATTAACACCGTCCATCACCGTAACGACAAAGATTCGTGGCATTGTGTCCTTGTAAAAACTCGCTCGATGGATCAAGGGATTGGAGAGAAGAAAGAAATAGAGGAGCGGGAGATGTGGCGAGCTAGCTAGCTAGCAAGAGAGATGAAGCGAGCAGGCTAGCAAGAGAGATGTAGCGAGCAGGCTAGCAAGAGAGATGAAGCAAGCTAGCTAGCAAGAGAGATGTAGCGAGCTAGCTAGCAAGAGAGATGATGCTGTGTCACCATTTTTACCCTCAAAGCCACTGAATGGCGACGACTTGCCATCTGAGCACATTTGCTACTTCACGATGAGCATTTGCAGAGAGGCCAACATCGGCGTTTGTCTGCATTTCCCTTTTCATTGAGTGCCATTAAAGAGCACCACAATGCAAACACAAACCCTCCTAATGGATCCGCGTGTTCAGCTCTGCTCCAGATTTACCTGGACTGAAGTACTGACTTACTTGGCAGTGCGTTATTAGTGACAAGCTAGGAGATCGACAAAAATCAAGGCATCTTGTGTTTGGGACCTCGTCACATCAAGGCGAGGGCCGTCTCATTGACAATCGCTGCGCTATCAATTGCTTTACAGACCGAATGGTAACAAATTAAAGACTTAACAAGCACATTCAGGCATGAGCTCAAGGCCGCAGCTGGTAGCCGAAGCCCATCAACTTGCAGGCGAGCTAAATGTTAGCCAGTTCACAGCCAGCTGCTATCCTGCGCACGACGATCGCTACTCGCATTCGTTGACTCCGGGTTGTAATTCACTTCATTTAAAAATTGAATTGGCTGGCCGTGTAATACAACAAAATGAAACATCCTTTGTCTTGGGAGCAGCCTCCCAAGCTTTTTTTGGTGGTGGTGGGGGGGGGGGGGGGGGTTAGCAGTGTCGCAGCGGGGCCGGACGGATGTGGACGGACTCTTTTGAAAAGCGCGTCTTTGTTGGGTTTCGCTACGCGGGCTACTAGACTGACACGGGCGTCATGCTGAGAGCGCCCGGAAAAAACAAGAGCATCTCTCTCAAAAGCGAGCCACGCAAACAATGTGGCCCTTCATCGCCGTGTTTACACAACCGGCAAGCTTCTCGGGCCGCAAATGCAGACACGGTCAAAGCAACACACACACACAAAAACTTTCAGGGAGTTGTTGGGATTCCATCCATCCATTTTGCCGCTATAATTTCATTTGGAACTCTCATCGCTGAACAGATCACGGAGCGGCGTGCCTCGTGTTTTTAACTGATTGTACATCCCAAAATAATAACATCAAACCGGTAACATTTCGTTTTTGGTCATACTTCATCGTCAATATGTCATGCACTACCTTAGCGTGGTGCAGTAAATGCGCATTAGTGAGCTGGGGGCGCTTTTTGGGGTGGAGATGCGAGGGGAGTCAAGGGGGTGGGGCTTAAGTGAGGCTACATTCAGATCTTGCTCGCAGCTTCAAGACTGCCTCAGAAAGTTTTCAACCGCGGATGCATCACAGACGCATGTTGATCCGGCTTGCGCCGCCATGTTGTCCGAGACACGCCGACAATTGCAATTGACACAATTCCAATTTTACCGCGTCAAGCGCTTGCGCCGCACGTCGACACAACGCCGACGCTAATTTGCTCATCTGCGTCGTTAGCACTAAGCGCACGTCTGAGGCCCGACATCATTAATTTGCATTTGATTAAAACTCAACTCTTCAGAGAACCGCGCGGGGCTAATTAATTTACTGGTTCGACTTCCATAATGGATCAAGACAATCTACTTGGAATGCTGAGAATGACGCTCGGGGAAATTGTTCTTAGTCTGAGGGTGTAGAAGTAGCACGTCCTCCATTTTGAGTTACGAGTCCTGCATTTTGACTGGAGAACTTTTGTCATTCACCACTGCACACTGACACAACTGTCCTGCCACGTGTTTGGTGCATTGAAATGCCCGGACAGCGCTCTGTCTGTGTGTGTGTGTGTGTGTGTGTGTGTGTGTGTGCGCGCGCGCGTGTGTGTGTGTGTGTGTTCCATTCCCGCAAACAGGAAGAAGCCCGGCGATGCCGCATGCGCTCCCATTTGCTGGCTCAGCATGGCCACATGCAGCCCTCTCATGCTGCCAATTAAATATTGATGGCCGTGAGAGGTAAATTTAGAAAGCAAACGAATACGGTCCTGAGAAAGAAAAAGACACAAGGTGACACTGGCTATTTCCAGGAAATTCAATGCGGCTACTTTACATGCGGGTGCTGGGTCTTCCATCATTTTATTTTATTTTTCCAGACCACTTTGTCATGTTCAGGGTCAAGGTCAACCGCAAAGCGTTTGTGCTTCGGGCATCAAAACGGCGAGCGCCGGCCCCGCTTTCGCTTTTGACTTGATACCAGACGGGCTAGCTAGTCAACAACAAAGTTAGCCGACCAGCGATGGCGAGTCTGAACAAAACTGTTCGATCGGCGGAATCGTTAGACAAGCCAAACAAATCTGGAGTTTGGTTGCAACTGATACAACTGCTCCTTGAATCAATTTCACCGATTTCCTAATTGGAGACTCATCCGGCTGACACAATCACCTCGGCGATTTTTGCTCACGATTGATTGATGACTAAAATATTTTGTAATCAGCAGTTCGCAAGAGTTTGTTGTATTTTCTTTGAATGCAGGTTTCGAATAAGAATAGGAAAACCTTTAATCGTCTCGCAATGGAGAAATTTCCCAATTGACAGCAGCAAAGTTATGAAAGGAAGAAAGTAGAAGAACAAAAAGTATTGGAGCTGCTGTAAAGGCAGCCACTCTCGCGGCGCCATCTTGAAGTCAGAATAACATAAAAGCAAAATAATACAACACAACACATGAGAGACACAGACAGTCATTCAATCTTCACCACTTTTCTGCATACTCTTTGTTGTTTGAAGCGGGCGTTAGCTAAATATTGATCCCGAACTGTTCCAAATGACGTACGCGGCATAGTTGCGTGCTGTTACCTTGCGTTTTTTTTTTTTTTTTGTATTTGGGACCATATTGGCGGTTTCTGTAATCGCGACTCGATAGCGATGCTACGAAGAGGTGGATTAAGTCGGGTAAGCCCCCATGTGACCCAATCCTCGGCCGATTTTTCACACGGCCCCGCAGCTAAACTGGTCTCCGCCGCTTCTTCGACAAGCGTCGTCGTTGGGCACCGCGGCGGCCCGAGGGTGCGTTTGTTGCGCCATAAACAAAACGCCATGTGGGTGTCTCAAGGACACGCGGGCGATATTTATTCAGACGACTCAGCCAGAAGTGTCTGCAAATGTTTTGAGAAGGGCTCCCCGCTTCCACCTGCGGCCTATGAGATCCCCCCCCCCCAAAAAAAAAAATCTGGCAGCAAGTCCACTCCTGACCATTAGCAAAATGAAAGCTTTTGAATCCAGCCAGCAAAGCATTAAGAAGGATAGAAAGCGCGCCGGCGTGCTGCGTCTTGCATGCTGAGGAGCGGCGCCTGATGCGCAATGATGAACACGTGCGTCGGAACAAATGAAAAGCGAACGTTTTGGGGGGCTTTCGGGTTGTTGCAGAGCCTCTGCGCTCACTCACATGTGGCTGCGGCCATGTTGGGAGTCTCACCTGATGATGACTTGCGTTTTTTTTTTTTTGCACCACCACTTAAGGGTTCAACAGAGGTGTTGACTCATTATGGGATGGTGTAAGGCACCCCCCAAGGCCACCTTATTTCGCAAATCCACTCTTGATAATGACAACTATTCCCCGAGACTATGTTTCCGGTTGCGAATGATGCATTAAGAGAAAGCAGTTAGGTGCGGTGATGCCTGCACTGTTGTGATAAGAGCCTTTTTTTTTTTTTTTTAGTAACACAAAAAGGCTTTGTTACTACCTCTGTTGCAATTCCACACACGCAGCAGCCATTCAAAGGAACCCCTGTGAGTCCCTTACAAAAGGCAATCAAAGGCAGACTCTGCACGTTGCGGGGATGGGGGGGAGGGGGGTTGGGGTGGGGGTCACCCGTAATGCACAAATGCACTCCGATAATATGCGAATAAGTTAATCTCGAGCTCACCGTCTCGCTCACAAAGCTGTATGGCGTCCAGGCTCAGGTCCTTGATCATCCCCTCGCAGGGGCTCAGCGGGCTGCTGCTGATGTTGCGCGCTATGCCTGCTCCCTCCATCTCGGCCCGGGTGGATGTCACAGACGACGATGATGCTGCGCTGCCTTGCGCTCCGAATGGCCGGCCGTCAGCTCCACTTGCTGCTCCACTGGCGGCGAAGGAGGAGAAGGAGGAGGCGGGGTGAGGACAACCAAATGGAGTTTTCTCTCTCTCTCTCTCTCTCTCTCTCTCTCTCTCTCTCTCTCTCTCTCTCTCTCTCTCTCTCTCTCTCTCTCTCTCTCTCTCTCTCTCTCTCTCTCTCTCTCTCTCTCTCTCTCTCTCTCTCTCTCTCTCTCTCCTCTCTCTCTCTCTCTCTCTCTCTCTCTCTCTCTCTCTCTCTCTCTCTCTCTCTCTCTCTCTCTCTCTCTCTCTCTCTCTCTCTCTCTCTCTCTCTCTCTCTCTCTCTCTCTCTCTCTCTCTCTCTCTCTCTCTCTCTCTCTCTCTCTCTCTCTCTCTCTCTCTCTCTCTCTCTCTCTCTCTCTCTCTCTCTCTCTCTCTCTCTCTCTCTCTCTCTCTCTCTCTCTCTCTCTCTCTCTCTCTCTCTCTCTCTCTTCTTCTCTCTCTCTCTCTCTCTCTCTCTCTCTCTCTCTCTCTCTCTCTCTCTCTCTCTCTCTCTCTCTCTCTCTCTCTCTCTCTCTCTCTCTCTGTCTCTGTCTCTGTCTCTGTCTCTGTCTCTGTCTCTGTCTCTGTCTCTGTCTCTGTCTCTGTCTCTGACGCGTCACGTGCCGGGAGGGAAAACGCCCCGTTGCACACTATTCCACGGACGCAAATATGATTTGAAATCGCTTCATTGGCTGCTCGTATTTGTTCGGCGGTTTCTCGCGGTGCCTCCGCGCAGAGCCACAAGTGTGAGCGCGTCGCGCGAGCGCTCGGCGGATTAGGGCGCGCGCGCGTGCACGCGAGCGAGCGTTCCGTCAAGTGTAGTGATGGGATTTTCGGCTCTTTCGGTGATCCGGTTCATTTGGATCGGCTCAGTGAAAAGAGCCGGCTCTTTTTGGCTCTCAAACGGCTCTTAACTTTAGCCTTTCTTTTAAATATTTATGACAAATTTAGCATACATTTTGATAAATGACTTGGTGAACAATAATGCACCCTACTTACTGAAAATAGCAACAATTATCAAGCAAAGAAATGCTTTTTACTTATTTTATTGAACATTAAAAAGACTCAAACAATAAACAAGCAACAAAATTAAACTTCAACCAACAACAATAACTTGCTGCATCATAACAAAAATAGTGAGTATTAACTGCAACAGCAGCAGTGAACAAAACATACAAACACCCTTGTTTTATTTTGAATTTGCAGTCAACAAAACGAAACACTTCAACTTGGAACACTTCAATTTGTCCAGTCCTTGAGAACACCCTCTCTGACGGGACAGATGTTGTTGCTACAATGCACAATCTACTCTCCATTACTTTGATCAAACGGGGGGAGACGGAAGCTCAGTATTTCCACCAGCTCAGTGGATCAGCTGCCCTTGAAATCTGTGGTTCTTCAAGATATGCCCTAATTTAGTGTTTTGTGTTTTTGCACGCTTGGCTAATACTGTAAATTAAATTCAGATTGCTTGCCAAACGCCTTTGTGGTTTCCCGGACAGTAGGGGGCGATATGAACTAAAGACATCCAATTCACCAAGAAGAAGAATAAGTACAAGCACAAGAACGGTACCACATCCGGTTTAATGAGCAAGTTTTTCCGCTGTCCACAAGCCCTGTTCTCAGTGAGTAATTTTAACATTTTAAAGTGACTTCGCAGTTTATCTCTGAGTGTATAAACGTAGACAATTGGGGAGAGTTATTACGACACGTTGCTCCTTTAATTTTGTTGTTGTGACTCAACGTAAAAACAACGTCAGCAAAGGGGGCAGTGAGCGAACACGCCGCCGACAAGTAGACCTCAGCTGTCAATCAAGAAAAATCGCGAACAGCGTTTGACTTGAATAGTATTCTGTATGTTTTCCAAAGCTGCTATCAGCAGTGGTAGTGTGATGGCTTCACATCGGGGGGAGGGGATTTGTTTCAAAACTATTCCCACAAATGCACCCGTGACTTAGTTCATTTGTTTTTCGAAAGGAGGTTGCTCATTGTACTTTAGGTGTGGGGAGTTGGCCGCGAGTGGATCGCTCAAACAGATGTATTGCGAGTGCGGGCACGTTTGGAAATGGACGTGTTGAAAGTAAAAGTCTGCCACTTTTCGAATAATGGCTCAAATTAAAAAGAAACAACTTTTTTTATGGGCTGCAGTGTGTGATTTTCCACTTTTGTTTTGTTTTCCTGCCTGACCAGATTAGTTAGATTACTGGGCCAAAGGCACAGCTGCCAGACTCGGAGGACATGCGGAAGGGACGCCAACCTGCATTTGGACACTCGTGAGTACTCAGCTATGTGTTGTGCTTGAAGAGTTGATGTCTGATGTCACGTTGCACCACAAGGTGGAGGTGAGTGCGCCCGCCCGCCTGTCTGTCTCACACTCAACTTAAACTTCTGCTTCGCGTACCGCACAACAGTGCCAACTCCACATAGACAACCCGAGCATCATCAAGCACTTCTGGAATATGTTTTTAAACCTTGAAGTGGACCAAGTTAGCTCAAAAATGTGTCTATGTATGCATATATATCTATATAATATACAGTATACATACATATGACTAACTTGGCCCACTTCAATGTCATTTAAAAACTTGATCCGAAAAGTGTGATCATGTTGTTGTGGATTACACAACAACATGATAGTTTTTGTCTCAGTGAGAGAAGTCGGACGTGCACATGTCCCCCTTGGTGTGTCATGAGATGTCAGTGACATCACGCATGAGCTGGTCAAGCACATGCTCCCATCTCAGGCCTGTCGTCAGTGTTTGTGTGCGTACAACTTGAACTGGCCCACACAAAGATTGACTGGTCAAATGCTTTCACATTGCAATGCCCGTCCCAAAACGCACCCAATTTGACATCCACCAATCGCGGTGAGGCCCTCAAACCCCTAACCTCAATTTGCATAACCACACCCACTTTCCAAGTTCTGACCAATCAGCTTGCTCCAAATATGCATAACCACACCCCAAAGAGCCCACCAATCAGAGAACACATACTTTGCAATACCCACTCCCCTTTCCACCAATCACAGCATGTTATCGTCATGCTCCACCCACTTTCACAGCTATCAGTGAATCATCAGCCATCATTCCAGCCAGGCCACACCCACTTTCCTGGATTTTTCTGCCTGTAAAAAACCTCCAGGACAACAAATTTTTGGAAAAATTGTTTTTAGAAAGAAACAAAATAATTTTGTTTAATTTTTTTTTTAAAGTTCGATTGTGGTGATGTGTTTAAAAATGAAGTTGAGTTGAAGTGTTTTTTTGGAATCAAGCTTTATTTCAGAGTAGACAATCACAAAAGCAGAGGAAAAAGTTGCAAGTTGGATGGCAGTCTGCTTGTTGCTGGGTGGCGAAGTGGTCAGCTCTTGAGAAGAACATGGGACAGGTGTGTTGACCTGAGAGGAAAGGCATCCGTGAGTTACACGTAAGTCAATTCCTTGTGCAGACAAAGATGTGTTGGGCATGAAACTTACCAGGGAGATAGACTGTTGGGTTTTTCGAGAGCAGGAACCCGATCATGTTTACTGCTGCCTGGGGGGAGAAAAAAACAAGTCAAAAAAGTAGTTATGATGGTGCATTGAACGAATGTAAATGTCTCCTTCTTTATAGGCTGGCCCAAAGTTTGACTTCAGCACCTTGCGAATAACGGGAAGAAGAGCAAAAAGTGTTGCCTGCAGGTTTGTGCTCGTAGGTGGACTCTGGCGGTGAGCAGGTGACTCCCTCTTGTGGCACGGAGGACCCAAGAACAATCTTCTTTCAACTCTGAAAAATTAAATGAGGCTTGTTGTGTTGGGTCGGTCTCAGTGACAGACTGAGGCTGCTGCTGTCTTCTTCTCTGATCAAAACAATGTTGTCTTTTCCTCTGTTCAGAACAGTGTATCCCCCAAGCGGATATTCCACGAATTGCACCCTATTAAAAATATTCATTCCGTGTCTTTTTTGCATTTTTTTCACTTTTAAATTATCCTGCGGGCCTGATCAAACCTCCTTGCGGGTCGGTTCCGGCCGTATGCTAGCAACCCTGATGAATAGTAAGGCGTTTTTAGCTGAAAAAAAACGATGTATATTTAGGCGTTTTCAGCCGAAAAAAACGACCATGAATCGTAAGGCGTTTTTGGACGAAATTTTTAGCCGAAAAAAACGACCATGAATCGTAAGGCGTTTTTGACCGAAAAAAAAGACCATGTACAGTAAGGCGTTTTTAACCGAAAAAAACGACCATGTACAGTAAGACGTTTTTAGCCGAAAAAAACAATATAGTATAGTAAGGCGTTTTTGACCGAAAAAAACGACCATGTACAGTAAGGCATTTTTAGCCGAAAAAAACAACATGGTATATATAGTAAGGCGTTTTTAGCCGAAAAAAACGACAGTATAGTAAGGCGTTTTTAGCCGGAAAAAAACATGGTATAGTAAGGCGTTTTCAGCCCGAAAATAACGACATAGTATATATAGTAAGGCGTTTTTAGCCGGAAAAAAACGATATAGTATAGTAAGGCGTTTTTAGCCAAAAAAAAACGACATAGTAAAGTAAGGCGTTTTTAGCCGAAAGAAACGACATAGTATAGTAAGGCGTTTTTAGCCGAAAAAAACGACAGTATAGTAAGGCGTTTTTAGCCGGAAAAAAACATGGTATAGTAAGGCGTTTTCAGCCCGAAAATAACGACATAGTATATATAGTAAGGCGTTTTTAGCCGGAAAAAAACGACATAGTATATATAGTAAGGCGTTTTTAGCCAAAAAAAACCGACATAGTAAAGTAAGGCGTTTTTAGCCGAAAAAAACGACATAGTACAGTAAGTCGTTTTTAGCCCGAAAAAAACGACCATGTACAGTAAGGCATTTTTAGCCGAAAAAAACGACAGGATAGTAAGGCGTTTTTAGCCGGAAAAAAACGACAGGATAGTAAGGCGTTTTTAGCCGGAAAAAAACGACATAGTATAGTAAGGCGTTTTAGCTGAAAAAAAACGATATAGTATAGTAAGGCGTTTTTAGCCCGAAAAAAACGACATAGTATAGTAAGGCGTTTTTAGCCGAAAAAAACGACCATGTATAGTAAGGCGTTTTTAGATAAAAATAACGACCATGTATAGTAACGCGTTTTTAGCCCAAAGAAACAACATAGTATAGTAAGGCGTTTTCAGCCCGAAAATAACGACATAGTATATATAGTGAGGCGTTTTTAGCCGGAAAAAAACGATATAGTATAGTAAGGCGTTTTTAGCCAAAAAAAAACGACATAGTAAAGTAAGGCGTTTTTAGCCGAAAGAAACGACATAGTATAGTAAGGCGTTTTTAGCCGAAAAAAACGACATAGTATAGTAAGGCGTTTTTAGCCGAAAAAAACGACATAGTATAGTAAGGCGTTTTTAGCCGAAAAAAACGACATAGTATAGTAAGGCGTTTTTAGCCCGAAAAAAAACAACATAGTATAGTAAGGCGTTTTTAGCCCAAAAAAACGACCATGTATGTCGTTTTTTTTCGGGCTAAAAACGCCTTATTATAGTATGTCGTTTTTTCCGCTAAAAACGCCTTACTATACTATGTCGTTTTTTTTCATCTAAAAACGCCTTACTATACATGGTCGTTTTTTTCGGGCTAAAAACGCCTTACTATACTATGTCGTTTTTTTTCGCCTAAAACGCCTTACTATACTATGTCGTTTTTTTCGGGCTAAAAACGCCTTACGATACTGTCGTTTTTTTCAGGCTAAAAACGCCTTACTATACATGGTCGTTTTTTTTCGGGGTAAAAACGCCTTACTTGGTCGTTTTTTTCGGGCTAAAAACGCCTTACTATACATGGTCTTTTTTTTCAGGCTAAAAACGCCTTACTATACATGGTCGTTTTTTTCGGGCTAAAAACGCCTTACTAATATACTATGTCGTTTTTTTCGGGCTAAAAACGCCCTACTATACTATGTCGTTTTTTACTATGTCGTTTTTTTCGGCTAAAAATTTCATCCAAAAACGCCTTACTATATATATATATACATGGTCGTTTTTTTTCGGCTAAAAACGCCTTACTATACCTGGTCGTTTTTTTTCGGCTAAAAACGCGTTACTATACATGGTTGTTTTTTTTCGGCTAAAAACGCCTTACTATACATGGTTGTTTTTTTCGGCTAAAAACGCCTTACTATCCATGGTCATTTTTTTCAGCTAAAATCGCCTTACTGTACATGGTCGTTTTTTTCGGTCAAAAACGCCATGTATATATATGGTCGTACAAAAACGACCATGTTTCGTAAGGCGTTTTTAGATCAAAAAAACGACCATGTATATTCAGGCGAGAGAGCGACAGAGAGAGAGAGAGAAGGAAAATGACAGAGCCGGCTCTCAAGGGAGGGTCCCGGCTCTCATCGTTCACTTCAAAGTGCTCTTTGCACTGGCTCGTTCGCAACCGACACATCACTAGTCAACTGAATGGGCGCTTACATAAGAAGATTAGCCCGCGGGTTCTTCTCCTCCTGCGGGTTGCGTCCAAAACACACCGAGGCGCACTAAACGTCAGCCAGTGCCCCCCACACACCCTCTCAAAGGGCCACGACATTTGTCAGTCTCTGTCGGTCTGCATGCGAGTGGACTAATGAGAAGGTGGCGAGGAAAACGGGGACCCCCTTGACATATTGCGCGGCATCATGAGTGCACATCTGCACCCTTTAAGCTTGAATGACGCTTCAATAAAAGGACAAATGAGCAAATCTTCAAGGAGGCTCGAAATCAGCATTTCCCACAATGAATGGTCACAATTGCAGCTGCGTTTGAAAAGGAGACATATTGTGCTGGAAAAAAATGAAGGCGGCTTAATCGCGTCTGCTTTTGTCAAACCACACGGAGCATCTTGCCAAACTCACTCAGCCTGTTTTGAGGGAGCGGCCCAATCCACCCCGTAGCCAAGCGTCACTTTCATGAATATGAGGAACTCGCAGCGAGCGACGCGCTATTCAACGAATTCTACATACAATCCGCAAAAACAATGACACCAGCGTACAGTACAGTTATTTCTCATTTAACAACCCCACCATGTCGAATTGCACCGCATGATACGACAAAGGTTTTCAAGAATGTTTCAATTCCATCTGAATCTCATTCGATTGAGAAGTTGTACCTAATGGAGTGTTAGGAGTGTTGGTGACAAAAGCTGCATAGCTACGCACGTGTGTGTGAGATGGTGATTACACGCGCGAAGGATGTCGCCCAGAGGTCAAGCGTATGATAAACGGAAGGCAAAGCGATGATTCGCAGGCCTCGGGCGCCTCCTAACACCATTTGCCCGAGTTGGAGTCAGGACTCATTTCCAAGAGCGAGGCTCCCAAAGCATCCGCTGTCACTTTGGATTTCGTTTTGTCTTCCTCCCTTTTACACAAAACACCTCGAGGAGAGGCGACGCGGGGCTGCTTCTCTATTCAGAGGACTGGTGGTGAGGGGGGGGAACGTGATTTCAAAATTGCCCAACAACTGACTTGGGAGCTATTATCATTGTTTTGGTTCTTGTAGTGTCTGTTTCCATGCCTTTAAAGAATTGTATTGCTACCCCCCCCCCCCCCCCCCCCTCCTCCCATCTTCTAGGGTCGGACATGTCATTTTCTCAGTACTTTATGCGGGGAGGTATACAATCACTCACTTGCATGAGCCATCTAAAACGGAACTCCTTTCAGCTAGACAACAAACAAGGCTGTGCAAAGTATACTATAAATTTGCATCCTTGGAGTATTTTGACTTTGAGAGGTTATTAAAACATGGATTGAGGGGGGCGGGGAATTAAGTCTCATTTCAAGACAGTAGTTAATTAAGATCGTTTTCTATTTGTATACTTTTCCAAATGTTTCCATTTTTAACTACCGGGATCCAAATAAGCTTTACACACACTGCGGTGATTGCCCGACAAAGAGCACTTTATAATATTTACGATTTTTAAAGGGCAGTGGAGCGATTCGGTTTCTCCTCCCAAAGAAAAATGACACGCATTGTTGTCATTTTACGAAGAGTCTTGGCAAGGTTGCGCAAGGCTCAGAACATTGCGCGACTTCTCGCGCCGCCGAAACATCACCGCCACCGTGCTTCCGGGATTCTTCCGGTATCCTAAAATGGCCGCCGCATCCCACAATGCAACGTAAAAAGCCGGCCAACGGTGGCAGTGGCGAGCGTCTCACAAGCGGTGACCAAAGCTCGACCTACATGTGGATTGGACGTAATTGCGGCGAAAACAAGCTGCTTTTCCAACGCCCCGTTGCGGGATCAGCCCACAAGGCTTACGGATGCGGCGGCCCCCCTGTCGCGTTGAAACGCATTTATCGCGGGAATAGAGCTCAGTCCCCTGATGGCCGCAGATGAGCACAGAAGCATTTTTAACTTCATAAGAAACAAGCGTTACATCATCAGAAGGCCTCAAAGAGCTCAAACAGCGAGCGCTAAAAAAAAAAAAAAGCTCATTATGTAGGCCTGGCATCGCCTCGTTCTCTTTGTCGCTCTCCTCTTGCTGGTTACAGAAGAAGGCCGGAGGCTGGCACATTCAGGAGGCTTCCTTCCTCCATCCATCAGCCGAGCCACAGTCATTATGTGTTAAGATCAGTGCTGGGGAGGGAAGGCAGCCCCTGACATAGCATCTCATCGCGCAAGCCCCCCCCCCCCCCCCCCCCCCCCCCCACACCGCAATCAGATTCTACTACATTGATTTGAATTGGATTCCTATTTGCCCCCAAACACAACACGCATCATTCTCCTCCACCAACCTGCTCTTCTCTTCCGCATCATCACGTTCCTAAATCCCTTCCATGCTGCCAATCACCTCCCATGCTTTCTGTTCAAGCTGCAATTATGACCCGTGCGCGCGCGCGCGCGTGTGTGTGTGTGTGACATTGGCTCACCTCGAGTGCGAGTTGACAGGGCACACGGCAACAGATGGGGGAAGTGCAGGGAAGGATGCAGGAGGGATCCCGTCCAGAGAGGATGAGCTTG
Source organism: Hippocampus guttulatus (assembly GCF_054856545.1). Taxonomy (NCBI): domain Eukaryota; kingdom Metazoa; phylum Chordata; class Actinopteri; order Syngnathiformes; family Syngnathidae; genus Hippocampus; species Hippocampus guttulatus. The sequence continues at coordinate 2,098,653 of NC_141270.1, forward strand.
TACGTGGAGGAGCAACATTTTAAATGAGAGCTGAAAAACAAATCCTGAGAATACGCCTGCACATTTGAATTAGAGCCGGCCGCGTATTCAAGTCCACTTTAGTTATAGGGCACATTTCATAGGAATAAAAGAAAACAAAAAAAAAAATACTGGAAGGATTAAAACAAAACCAAAAAAAATAATCACGGAAGGATCATGCAATAACAAAATAATTGAAGTGACAAAAACACAGACGTCAATTTACCAAATATCCACCCCTTCCCATACCAAATTTCTTCGACAGGGGGACACCAAGTCATGATATGAAGGTAAGCTGGGCGAAGATCCAAATCTATTTTCAAACGACGGCTGGAGTCGCAGGATTTTTTTTTGGGTGGCATGGCCATCCGCCACATACACACAGTATAGAGGAACGATCGTCCCAAGTGCGGTGCGGGTACCGTTAGCGCTACGTGGGCTCGACCTCAGATGTTTTCAAAATAATGACGTGCAACTTTGCATTTAATCTTGAAGAAATATTTATTCTTCAATCTCGATTTCGGTCCGTTCACATCTATAAGAAAGCAGGAAGACGTGCATTCCGTAAACGTGTTGTGGAAGCAAATCACACCGCATCTCGCGGACGCTTTTCCTGCCGCGGCAATCTGTCGACGTGCGTGAACAATATTGCCGGATCGTCAGGTGGGAAGCTTGCGTACATGTTAACGCATGCTCGGTGGTCAACTTTATTTTCACTCTGCGATTCACAGGAGCTGCCTGCCCTCACATCTCTGCGATAGAATGGGGGGGGGGGGGAGAATTATCTCGTATTTGCCCTCGATTGGCAGCTTTTCTCAACAAATCTGATGTTGGACTTAATGAGGATTTGTTATATCGCTTTTTTTTGGGGGGGGGGGGGGGGCTTTAAAATCACTCCAATCCCTGCATGTGTTCAGCCGGCAGCGTAATGAATGTTTTCCCACTGCAGCCTCCTACATACTAACCCAGAGAAGGCCGTATTTACACGCTCGTCAGTGCGGCGGTGTTACACAACAAACAAAGGCGGGAAAGTTTGTGTGGTGGACAGAAAAAAACCAAAACAAACAAACGGCGATGGAGGGGGAAAAAAAGCAAATGAGTCACACGATGATGATGATGAACAGATGCTTCATCGGGGCCACCTGTTTGGAGGAGGGTGCCCCCCCACATGCCAACGCCACTCTGCGTGGGACGTTTGCGTGACATCATACGTCAATCAGGATTAAATCAATGGAAATTTAATTCATAAAAATTAGTCTGGTGGAAATTTCCATCCGAGATTTTGAATTGCTCAGCGATGTGCCAGCATTGATACTGCAACACGAGACCAAAATGATTTCGATTTTATATCTTGTGTACATCTCGTTTTGTGCTCTATTATATTCTTTTTTTTTTAAATGTTATATATTCTGGGAAGCTCTTTATTTCAGCTGCAGTCAAAGTGCGATCTCAACAAATAACAGACGCGTTGGTTTGCGTTGCATCTTCAGACGGTCTGTTTTGAAGGAACGACACTGCCCCCTAGAGGCTGGACAGAAACGCCATTGTCCTTTGGCCCACAAGACCGTTGGACCGTTTTCTAGTTTTCATTCACACAATCCATCATTCGCACGAAGAACCCGAAGGCTCCGTAAATTCCACCCATTTTTCTGCCACACTTTCCTTCATCAGATGGGAAGAAAATGTGCACATACGACAGAAGCCTTTTTTTTTTTTTTTTTTGCTGGCTTCATTACGCCTAAAATGACAGCAGAGACAGTACGGAATCATTTTGCAAATCAAATGCGCCGGAATGTTCTGGAAGCCGAAAGGAAAAGAAAAGAAAACTGTTTCGATAAGGTCAGAGGGAACATCCGTTTGGGGCCTGCCTGCCTGGAACTTTTGGAGGAGAAACGCACACCCAGACGGAAGATTTCCCCAGACGAAACCACAAGAATAGAAAAGAGCAATTTTGGCATACACTTCTTTATTACCTTCAAAATATCAATGTTTGAACATATTTTTTTTGCCTGACTTATCAAAAAAAAAAAAAAAAAAACAATCTTTAAGATACAAGTGGAGTAAAGTGTGAACAAGAGTTGTTTTTTTGGCCACGATGCACATATCCATCGGTGCAGAATTTTTCCTAACACGCACACGTATAAAAAAAAAAATCACTTTCGAAATATTGCAAAAATGTTGCAGAATTCTCTTAGTGGTTTTAGAATTCCTTACAAATGTACCATGGAACTGCAGTACAAAGACGTTTTCCAATAAAACCCTTTTGGCATCAAACAATTAAGGCTGTGCGACTTCTTCAGAGGAGCGGCAACTTATTATTATTAATACTATTATTATTATTATTTTTTATTCCTTTCACACGATTCGGCAAAACGGGCAAAATTCAGATCAAGCGCTTCTTTTTCAACAACATTCCCCAGTTAAGACGAGAAGCGGAGTCAAAACAATTGCCAGGTAGTGTCTCAGGATAAAAGTTGCATCTTCTACTTTGTATTTTTCAAGACTTCAATACAGGGGGGGGGGGGCTGGTTAGCATAGGCAACCTTGTCAGAAAATGAATCACCGTTGTGTTCTGAACAAGAAAAACAGGCCAAAGTGTTGAGAAAGTTGAATTGAAGGAAAGTAACCCCGTGCAAGGCACCTCATTTGTTTTGATGCTTTTAATGCATCTGGACTCAACAGGCACTCCATTTTTTAAGGCACTTTTAACGCACTCTCACGCCCCCTCAAAAAAAAAAAAAAAAAAAAAAAATTGATTCTTCACTTGTAATACTGTCAAATATTTTAACCCGACGATCATAATTGTACTTTTGTTTCAAATCGAGCCTCGAGATCCTCAAGGTTCCATCTGGAAAACTCGACAATTCTGACGTCAAAACCCCTCGCTTCATGAAATGCGTCTCAGGCAGGTTTGCAACTGTGTTGAAGACGACCCCCAAACGATCACCGTGGAACGTTGGAGCCGTTCTTCGCATTCCTTCAAATGATTTTTCGTGTTCCTCGCGGGATGCGGTCAGAGCAAAATGTCCCTTCTTGAAACAAAATGTAAAAAAATAAAATCAAATCAGGTTAACTGGCACTTGAGGATACAAAAAGTTCCCGAACGAGGTCCTGGCCCCGCGGAGAAGGCAGAGGAGTGCATTGTGGGATTTCGAGGCCACCGAAAGGCCGACGCCACTGACCAATAACGGACGGGGGAGCCCGTGCTATAAACAACCGGATGAAAATCCGCTGCGGTCATCTAAGCGCTCCGCAAACTGACAAACGTGAACATAAAATGACAATAACGATACCAAATAATCATGTTAAGTCATTCGTAACATATATAAAAAAAAAAATACACATGTAAACGGATTACCATTATATATCCTGCCCCTTTCCCCTAACATGGCAGTTTAAAAAAAAAATCATTAAAGAGTACAAAATTTGGTCTTGGAAATACACGGACGCAAACAATGGCGACATGTCGGAACAGCTGCTGAACATAAACACGCACGCTCCCAATCAAAACACTTCCCTTTTTTGGTACACTTTTGGTGCGCTGACCTACTTTGCACTTTGTTTGGCCCAACTAAGTGCTGACAAACATTGGCCTTGATAAAAAAAAAAAAAAAGAAAAAAAAAAGACAATAATAAAATAAAATAATGCATCTGCGCTTTTTAAGTCCAATGCATAGTTATTGTTCTTATTCTTCCAATCTAAGCAACGGAGGCGTTCACAGGCAAAAGTCTAGTAACAGTAAAGTGCATGTCACCAACAACGGCCGCGGCGGCGTCGGTGGGTAAAATGATTGTACTAATCATTCTGCCTGGTCCCTTGAAATAGCGGAGTCGCTTTTGTTGGAAGTGCACAAACGCTTCGGATCGATTCAATGGCTCGGACGGGAGTGAAGGCTGAACCTCAGGAATCCCTTTTAGCCCGGGGTGGTGGGCAAACTATGGCTTCCAACTGGATGTTTATACAAGATGGCGCTGTCAACAGTCTGAGCCCAAAAGAGGGAGAGCCGACCCCCCCCCCCCCCAAAAAAATGGTGGTGCTGCGCCATGGAAAAAATATAAAAGGGGGCCGCCGCCGGCAGGGTGGGGGCTTACCACCGTCCACTGACGCTGGCCATGTCGGCGTGGAACTGTCGGGAGAGGCGACCGCTGGCGCCACCTTCCAGGAAGGACGAGCGGATGGGGGGCTCGAATAAATTGCGCCGGTTCTTGTTCAGTTCTGAAACGGCACAGAGATAGCAAAACTGATTATCTACTGCCCCAGACTCTCCCAAACGGCTTCGCTTGGGCTGGATGCACGTGCCACGTCACGCGGGTCATCGGAGGTCGAGGCAAACTGGGTGTTTTACTTCCGCCGCGCTAGCTAGCTAGCAATGATCTTCGGCTGCCTACTTGTGTGGCGACACACGTTGCGGAGTCGCTCCCAAATCGGCAACCGTCACCTCCGCGGCGGCTAATCGAGCTACCACTTCTCACCGAGTGATGTTGAGGAAAGACCAAGAAGCCACGCTAATTGCTAAGCTAACGCAAGACGCTTCTGTCTTGTCGCCGTCAAAAGTCACTTCAGCCATAGAACCGCATGGTCCAAAAACATGACATCACTGGCGAAGAACGCCACCCAAACATAAGCGTTGGAGCCCGTGTCTCAACAGAATCAAAGTGGAAACATACAAAAACACCGACACGCTCATCTGTAAAGAATGTAAATAAATCCCTCTTGATCCGACGTCCTTTATTTTCCACTTACTGAGAGAGTTCGGCCATCTTACTACCTTGGCCTACAAGCGCCCCATTTGACACGTTGTTCAAGATACGAGTCATTAATTGGTCGATTGTTTTGGTTTGTGTAGCAAGCTAAAATTTAAGGTACGTGGCAAGACTGAAGTCGGGGGGGGGGGGGGGGGTGGGAGGGGGTGGAGCAAGCAAGCTACCCTCATGCCCAAATAGAAGAGTCATAATCACCCAAGAACAAAATCAGAAAACTTGCAAGGGGCTACTGCGGGCCACAACCCACGCTCGCTCACATGTGGGCCTAACCCGGCCGCACTTCCTCACGTCATTGATGAGGCCACGCCCCTTAAAGGCACACATCTGAACATTCTCTTGTATTTTGTTTTTAGCCAAAACAGTGCTATTCGGCTTCAATTACAAGATAAAATATGATGACTGAGCTCGAACGTAGCGTTCGGACAGAATTCGCCGGTCGCTCTTGAAGTACCTGAGATGGCCAGTAGCATTTTCCTGCGGGCGCCAAAGGTGGTGATGCCCAATTCCTTCAGGTCCTGGTCGGTCAGAGTCAGGAACGTCTGGAGATCGATCTGGAAGTTGCAACAGAACACTTTCACGACTACGCTCGCACGTCAGCAAACTTTAAGAGAAGCATCGCAAAGCCATGAAGAAGCACGATGCACACGAAACAAACACGACACAGCGGACGTAGCACTGAAAATAGTCATTTCCAAGAAATGTTCAGAGAATAAAAGCCTTCACTTCTGTGTTTTGTTTTTTTTTTTTTTTTTTGCATTTGCGAAACAACACAAAAGGGCACTTTGATTGTAAAATAACGGTTGATAGTATGAAAAACACTGGACCGATGCATGAACTTTGCATTAACGTTATCCATGTTCTCACCACACACACACACGCACATTCAGATCGCCCTACTGGATCGACAGACTCACACAATGCGTGGGCCAAGATCTGATCAAATCCGCTACTGCCATCTAGTGGTGATTTATCATACTGAAATCATTCCCAAAGCTGCGAAGCCCTTAATTAAATTAGAACCCCGCTCATAATTTTATGTTTTGGCACCCAGTGATAGGATACATTCTAGCATTAAATGAGTTGAAATTTCCCCCCCCCCCCCCCAAACAGTGGAAACGGTTATAGCTGCAAAGGAAGACAAATTCTTCTTCCATGTTTTGATGCAATCGTCCACATGATGAGCAAAATGCATCTTGTCGTTCGCCGCTTACCTCCTGCTGTTGAAAGACGTCGGTGTACTTTCCCAGGCCAAGCTTGCTAAAGAGCTCGGGCAGGTCAGAACCTTTGAGGGAGGAATTGAGGCTGCAGCCGTTGCTGCCCGTCACTGACGAGATGCAGTCCATGTAGTTGCTGCTGCTCAGGTAATGTTCGGCCGCTGGCCGTCAAAATAAATAAAAAAGGGGCAATCGTTATAATAATAATAATAATAATAACAACAACAAAAAAAAAGAATATGAAGTCAGCCTGCAGTTGGCCGTGCGCCACGGCACGCAACGTCAACACGCGACTGACCCGATTTGTTCTGCTTCCTCTTGGGGCTGCTCACAGCGGCGGGGAAGTCGGCGTGGGCCTGCAGGCCGTTGGAGGCGCCGTTCCTCTCCCGCCAATTGTCCGAGTCGCTGCCGTTGGCCACGCCCTCACGGCTGCCGGCACGGGACAGGGACAGCGCGGAACCCTGAGGGGAAGAAGTTGGGCCAAATATTAGGGCAAAGCCATCCAAAGCCAATGTCAGCTCGAGAAGGTCCCAAACGGGGGGGGGGGGGGGGGGGGGGGGGGTCAAACCTCATAGGTGGTGCTCATGCTGGGCTTGTAGGGCACGTGATTGGCTCTCCTCAGTTCCTTGATGGTCTCAGCCGGCATGGACTTGGAGAAACCGAGACCGCTCCAGGTGTTCGTCGGGGTCCGCACCTCCGTCACCACGGGTTTCTTCAACATGGCTGTGCGAGGACATATTTGTTACTCAAGAAAGAACTCCATCATTCTTTGTAAGCACGGTATTTATTTATTGAAGGGGAATATGCAGTGAAAAACACAGACGAGGAGGCGCGCATAAATTCCTTTCATTTGGCCAAAATATTCCAATCTCGTGTGCCGAGTGACCTCGGGACGATTTTTATGTGGTACGAGGCGCTCAAAAATGTGTCAAATATGTTTTAGCGTGTGGGGGAATCCACAAGCGAAGGGCCAAGCACGGGGGTGTTGGCTTTTCAGTTTGTCGTCTTTTCATCCAAATTCCTTCCATTTTCCTTTTGACTTTCTCTTTCACAGGACGACTTCCTGCTTTGGGCGACTAAGAATCATGGGAAACGCAGTCCGACTTGCACAAACTGTTTATTTGTGCTCCACTAGAATAATTGTAGTTGACAATCGACTGTTTGGCGTACATTTAGCAATTTTAATGTATTATTATTTTACGAAAAGGTAAATTCCCGAAGAGTATTTCGGTTTAGTTTGTCCTAAGACGCGTCTGCCGTTGTAGCGGCAACTTAGTATCCTTTTGTCGCTACGTCAGCAGGGCATGTAGGTTTTTGACTCGTGCTTTTCGTTTCCACGACGACGACAAGGAATACACGAGGCCGCCATCGTTGATCCAAAAAAAAAAAAAAAAAAGATTCGCTTTATTTTCTTGAACACAAATGAAGGCTTTATCAAAATGAAAAAATAAAACTTCTACAATACACTTAAACGAAATACGAAATCAGTTCACATGAAGTACGAAATAAGCAAACACAAAGTACGGTCAAAAAAAGGTGTTGCTCTACTGTCTTCCTAATGATGCTTACATAAATCAAGCCTCTTAACAGACTAAAAACAGGACAACCAATGGAGCCCAGATACTTCGATATTCTTAATAAATGTGTCCTAAATAAAATATCAAATATAAACCAAACTGCTTGCATCTATTAAATTCTAATTATTCAAAAAGCTACATCTATAATTTAACCAAATTTTCCTTATGGCTCTAACAGCCGTAAAGCGACCGTACCTGCTGAAAAGCGGCAACTTTTTTGGGCCGCACGCACGCCCACTACTGCTTGGTCCATTTGCCGTTTTTGTAACGTCGTCGTCATCATTTGGATGAGGAAAAAAGGGACTTAAATCGAACGCACGTTTCGCATTTCATTTGGCGAGAGTTTTGACCGAGAGGGAGAGTGACAGTATTCAAGGATTAACAACTGACATTAGGATGACAAGATGTGAGCTCACCTTTGGTTGCCAGCAGCTTTTTCTGTTCATAGTCAAATGCCTGGAAACAGAAAAAAAAAAAGCATTTGCTAAAGAATTGTGTGTTTGTTTGGGGGGGGGGGGGTTGGCAGGCACCTGCATGTTGGCAAAGGGGGTCTGCGGGGCCAATCTGATGCGCTCCCTCTCGTTCTGCTGCGCCGCCCTCTCAGCCGCCCGCTCGCTGCCCGGCGCCCGCTTGTCAGCCACGGGACTGTCTGACGAACTGGACTCGGCGTCCGACAGGAGGCAATCGGAACTGCGCAGAAAAGAGACAAAAGTTTAATTCCATGAGGTTGAAATAGCTCAAAATGAGAGGCAATTAGGGGGGGAAAAAAAAACATAAAATTCCAGCGACACTGAATATTGTTGAAGCTTTCTTGGCACCAAAATCTTTTCATATATTTCTTCTTTTTTTTTTTTTTTCACCCATCACACTTTTAGTTGTAATGAACAATCGCAATGTGCAATTAACCTTTTATTTTCATGATTTATCTGATCTTTTTTTAACATATACCAAATGGAAATCGAGCAGCGGAACAGTCCGGAACGTTTTCCAGCAAAAGTGCAAGTTTTTCAAATCGCGAAGCTCAATGGAAAATTTCCAAAGAGGACCTCTTCCGTGATGGGCGCGCGAAGACACTCGGACATACTGTAGGTGGGAATTCTTGGTGCCTTGCAGCAGTTCCACGGCTTGCCGTTTTCCCGACGACTTCTTGCACGAGGCCAGCATCTGCTTCAGCTCACTGCCGCTGGCCGAGTGCGAGGGGCTCCTCGGCATGCCCACCTCCACAAACGTGTCCGAGCCTGCCACGCATCAACAAAGACCGCGGCTTGAAAAGACTTCACGTGCGGATACTGAACGCGACATTCATATGCGTGGTGGAAGTTCTGAGCGGCCAAGAAAAGTACCGATGATGTCACGCCATCTAATGGAGATCTCGGGGGGGGGGGGGGTTTACGTTGGAGTGCCCCCCCCCCCGACCCCTAAAAAGTGAGCGGAGCCAGTTGGTGGGCAAGTACACTGTGAGACACAGATGGAGGTGATGGAGGGAAACCTGCCCGTGACTCACCGCATCAGAGGGGAGGGCGTCGGTAAACACGCGAGAAAAACGAGACGCGTGAGAGAGAACCATTTGAGAGGGGGAAAACCGCCGCGCGCACCGCCAGGAGGGCAGAAGTTAAACTGTCTCCTCTCGTGTGTAATAAACAGAGACTGGGAGGTGAAGAACCGCACGGGAGGAAAAGCGCTTCATTTGAAGTATTCTTCACGGGGCTTAAAAAAAAAAAAAAAAAATTCGGAACTTGAGTTGAGGTGAAAAGGACGCCGGATCAGGAGACGACAGGGTGAAAGCTTCTGTGCTAAATTTTGTATTTCGGGATGATCCTTTTGGTGTTGAAAAGTCGACATAATATGCATTTTTTTCCAACACGATTTAAAAAGGTTTCCTGGTGTCTTGGAGGAGACTTTCGCTCCCCTCCCAGGGTGTCTTACGACTCAACATGAAATTACCGATTGTCCCATTCAACGAAAATTGATTTTGCCTCACTCAACAACAAAATGTTCCTACAAAGTGCCGGTATTATTATTATTATTATTATTATTGTCCCCTCTGGTTTGCCATCTTTACTTTTTAAACTGATATTGAGTGTGTATGGCTTTAAAAGGCGGAGCGTGACCTGGTGAGTGACGTGGGCGTCAGTCAATGAAAGTAGGGCTGGGCACTGCGAACTCAGGCTCGCGGCAGTCGTGTACGAATGTTTAGTTTGTTGCCGTTTGCCGTTGACGGAATGACGCGAAAATATCAATTAAGCACCGGCTGCGTTGATGTCAAGAAGTGCAACTTAGCCACTCATGACAAATGTGAGCCGCATTATACCCTGCTTGTCGACTGACAGGTAAGTTTTGCATTGTGAGCATATTTTCAGTCAATCATGTGCTCATTTGAACAACAGACAAACGGGCGGATCATTTTTGACTGCTGAAATCGCTCGATTTGGCACGGCTGAACGATCGCGCCGACGCCCGAGTGAACCTCCCGAGCACTGCGATGCGCATGTGTTCGAATGCCAGGGGGTACCTTCATCGGTGCTGGACTTGCTGGACAGCGGTTCTGATGGATTGTGTCCGCTGGCCTCTTGGACCGAGTCGCACGGCGCCGGACTCAGAACCGTTTCAGCAAGTGAGGCGGTGGATATCCTCCCGTAGACGGAAGCCGGATGCTGCCAAGTCAATATGTTCAACGAAAACGTTCGAAGGTGTGGGGGGGGGGGAATAAGAGAATATGGGCTGACCTTAATGTGGCCGTTGAGAGCGCAGGTTGCCTTGGCGCAGTCGGGGACGCCGTTGGACTGCTTGTCGATGGGCGCCAGGCCCGGTGGAGGGGAGGGCGTGCTCTGCGTGTAACCCTGCACGCCAGACAGCAAGATGCTGCTCAGCGTGGCGTGGGTGGCCGGATGCAGCATCAGCTGGGACGAGAAGGCTGGGGAAACACAATGCAACATGTCGGGAGTCTGTTTGGTGGGTGGGGGGGCTGCCCCCCCCCGCCCCCCTCCTTCATCCATCCAGCTTCAATTGCGCTTGTCCTCATAAGAGTTGGCGAGTTGGGAGTGAGCCTTGCCCAAAGTTATTACTGTTAAATAAATCCTCCCCCAAAAAATCTGTCAATAAAATATAAAAATGCTTTTAATACAATCAAAACTGAAACAAAATCTTGGTTCATAGTGCAAATATGTTTTAGTCTTATTCAATGCATATCATACATGAGCTCAAAGTTAGTGACTTTTTTTTTTTTAAATCTTACACTCAACAAATAAAATCCAAACAAAAAACTAAAACTAATAAAAACTAGATAAATCTGCTCTCATAATTAAACGATATTAATTTGAGCATTTGGACCATTTCCAAGTCGGCAAATTTATTATTTCAGAAGCGTGTATCAAATTGGTAGCCCTTCGCATTAATCAGTACTTTCTGGCTCTCAGTTTCCAACAGGTTGGTGACACGTGCAGCTGCACCCTACAAACTTCCTCGAACGTGATACGCAAGAACAAAAAAAAAAAAAAGACATTAAAATATCGGCTATCTCGTCACCTTGGGTACTGGTGAGCGAGCTGGGCCAGAGCGAGGGCGCGGGCGCGCCGGGGCTGGGGGCCTGCAGGGGGCTCATGGAGGAGTTGAGGGTGTTCAGGACGGCATTGGGGGCGGCCGAGTTGGCCAGCGAGTGGGACGCCGCCGCACCCAGGAAGCCTGCGGACAAAACCCACAAAATCGCCGTTTTGGGGAATACCGTCTTGCTGCTCTTACGATCGAACGAGAATTCCATCAAGGCATCTTAAGGAATTTCTCGCATCGGCGCAGGGCCCCGGCACGGCACCTATCCGACGAGTCTCGGTTAGCCAAGGCAAGCTTGTTATTGAGACAATGTGCCGCAGAGTGCTTTGACCCAAACGCGGTGTATGAAAACACAAAGGAGCGTCTCTGTGGCTTTCGCAAGGGGCTACACTTTGGCTCCGGGAGGAAGGCACGGGACTCTCCTGGCAGGCTGCTCTGTAATCTGAGCACGAAAAGCATGTAGCAATTACTAACGGCCAGGATGTGGGCCCGTCCACCAAACTTTGAACCGTTTCTGCAGCACCGGGCCTGCAGGGAACGGTATTATTATTTTTTTGGCGGCTGATTATTTACATTTGAAATCTACTTTCCCGTCCACTTTCATTTGGCAGGAAAAGCGAGCTCATAAAATTCATTGAGTTTAAACAGGGAACGCGCCGCCCATATGGAACGCGCATAGGACTGCGAAGGACTGAGAATTAAGGAGAGAAAAATAAAAGGACTCAAGAATGATGAGGTGGACAGTATAGTGCAACTTTTCTGGGGGATTAAAAAAAAAAAATGATGCGGAGATATTAGAAATGTTGTTGCTTTGCCAAAGTTTTGTGCATTTTTAAAATTCATGGTCGCCTCGACGTACAAGTGGCTCGCAACTTCGGTTTTTCCGGACACGAGCAGTCGGTCACTCGAGATAGGGGTGCTGGACTCGACCCGCTCCGCAACGAGCAGCAATTGGGCAGAAGAGATGCTTTTCATTGAAACGTTCAAGTTCCTCTCAGCTCAACAGTACGGCACTAAGATTAGTCTTTCTTGGCGGAGGATCAAGAAGATACATCTACTGTGAGTACAGTTTGCGTTCAAACCGTTGCTTAAAAGGGTTATAGCCACACAACACGGATGCAATTTTGTGTCCGCGCAGCGCTCGTGGACGGAACGGCGACGCACTGCGTTTTTATTCTTCCTACCCAGGTTGCTGAGCCCCAGACCAGCTGAGGCCAAGATGTCCAGGCCAACGGGACAGACGAGGGACGGCGAGGGCCCGTTGGGGGCCGGGTTGACGGCCACCGATGGCGAGTAGCAAGATACGCCGTTGTTTTCCAGGCCCAGCAGAAACCTCCGGGCTTCGTACATGTTCACGGCGTTCCTCTCCACGCTCTTGACGATTACGGACTGGAAAAGGGAGAGAGACAGAAAACGGTTGCGCAACAAAAGTGAGAGCCAAGAAAATGCTCAAATGTGTTTGTGTGTGTGTCTAACACGTGAGGAGCATGGGAGGGGGATCAGATTTGGGAATGTTGGACTCGGACGTAGGGAGTGAAAGGGAGGATGGGGGGGGGGAGACAAACATGATGGAAAGGAAGGAAGAGGAGAATTAAGGAGAGATTAGAATGACAAACAGCGTCGGTGTGGGAGTAACATTTGACGGATGACTTTTTTTTTTTTTTTCCCCCCCAACACATCACGCTCGCTCAGACACACGATGGAAATATGAGGTATCGCTCCTGACTTTGACGTCACATTCCAAGGCATGAGACTCACCAATAAAAAGTTGTGAGGAGGAATTCCTGAGAGAAACACGTGGCGACAATTATCGGACCCGCTTGAAAAGTATGTAATAATGACGGCTTCAATTGCGAACAATGGCGCTTGGCTTTTCCAAACTATTCAGCGACACCGCCAAAGGTTAGCCGTCATTTGACAGCGACGGCAGCAAGCGCGCACGCGCTCGCAAAAGCTGCGAGAGATGATGCTGACAGGATTGGAAAATGTAATAGGATGGGGGGGATATCACAAAAAGCATTCGGCGCGCCGGATGTCAATAACTTAAAGGGGGGGGGGGGGATTTCTGCAACAGGACGAATTACAAGCTGAAGAGAAATGGCAAAGACGAACCGAACCGTAAGCGTATATGTGGAATCCGTTCAATGGGGCGATGGCTGCCAAAAGCGCAAATCTGGATCAGATCCGAAAGACTTTGACATCTCATCTTATGAACACATTCGGAGCCAATCATGTTTGGTGAACATATGCACAGCTTACATTTTACCATTGGACTTCCCCACACATCGGCGCTTTGAGACTTCTTTATTTTGCATCGCGATGCGTCGATTTAAACTTTTTTTTTTTCCCCGTCCTGAATGTTGGCATCCATGCGGATAACCAAGTACAAATGTCACCGTCCAGAGGAAACATGCTTGCCTGCTCGTCATATGTAAACAAACCACTTTGAATTTTACACGCCTATCAACTAAGAATGCAAGCAACAGACAAAAAAAAAAAACGGAGTCAGCCGGTCGTCTTTCCTTTGCGTGCAGCTTGAGGACAGACTGTGGCTCTCCAACGGCGGCAGACGCTGAGTGTACATGGCACCAGTCCCTTTGATTTCCCTTCCTGTTTTTTTTTTTTTCCATTTTAACTTGCTCACATACTGAAATGTGACCAGCCAATATGTTAGTTGAATCCGGACAGCGTCCTCGCTCGCCTTTGAGGACGCGAGGCGCTTTTCTTCAGATGGAATGCTGTCGTTTTCCCCTTTGAAGCACGCAAGGAAGGGCCGCCGAAGGCGACGATCATACCTTGCTGGGCTGCTTGGGCTTGGGCTTAATACTGATGAAGACATCCAGTTGCTCCATGAGGGCCGTGATACACTGAGGCTCCACCTCCACGTCCTCTTTAATGTCGAACATGAGCACCAGCGGCAGGCAGCCCTGAGAGCAAAAAAGAAGAAGAAAAGTTTTTAAAAAAAAATCAAGGTTCAGAACTGGAGGCAACACACACGCGCTTGTCCAGGGGTGTGTACACTTTTGTGCTCAAGGATTACATTTGAATTGTGGAATGGACAGATGTGCCATGAAAATTGTTTGTTTTCCAATCACTTACTGTATATCAATAAATAACATGTTCAGATGTGCACTGATTATTATTTTTTTGTACCAATAACATAATATTTCACCATATCGGTAACATTGTTTATTTTACCTCATTGTTTATCAAAAAAATGTGCCAATTATTTAATAAAACAATACGATTTAATGAATTTAGATCAAGCGCCACAACAGTGAATTGAGGAAAGGCAGAAAGTTAGGAAGGAATGGAACTGCAGGAATGAGAACGAACACTGGGAAAAAAAAGGACGAGGCAAGCAATCGTTTTCTGAATTGGATTCGGAAATGTTACAAAAGACAAAAAGGAGGGAAGATAGGAAGAGACGAAAAGAAAACTGATGGAAAAAGAAAGTTAGGAAGGGAGGAAGAAGTGAAGGAAGGAAGGAGAGAGGAAACAGAAAAGGAAGGAAAGAAGAGAGGAATAAGAAAATGAAGGATGTAAGGAAGGAAAGCAACAAGATGGAAACCAAACTGAGAAAGGAAGGAACAAAGCAAGGAAGGAAGGCAAACGGAATGAAGGAGGGAAAAGAGGAAGGAAAGTAAATTGAGGGAGGAGGAAAGGACGCTAGAAAGGACGGAGAGAGGAAGGAAGGGAAGAGACGAATGAAAGCCAGTTGGGGAAAGAAAGAAAAAAAATAAAGAAATCTTGGGGGGGGGGGGGCTTGATGACCACTTTGTAATGTGCATTACTGCCACCTACAGGACTGAAAGGGGCAGTATCAGCTGACACATAGCTAGCTAGCTAGCCTGTATGTATGGCTAGCTAGCTAGCCGTACAGACAGACAGCTAGCTAGCTAGCCAGCCATCCATCCGGCTGGACAGCCAGCCAGCTCGATAGATCGGTCAATGTTATTAGACCAAAGTGGGAAGTTTGTTGCCCACGTTATATCGACCGGTATATCTTCATAGTAAAACCCGCTCCCGGAAGCAACGGCATAAATCTTCAATTTTATTATCACTTGTAGAGTACCAGTAGTAGGTAAAAGCAACCCAATAAATACCCAGACTCCCCGGTGGACTTTTTTTTTTTTTTTTTTTTTTTTGAGTTTGGGGAAATTCCGCCAAGTGCAATATGCTTCACATTATCACCACCACAGGACCACAGACATCTATATTTTTGGGGCCGAGCGCTGCACGGCCGGCGCTCCTCTTGTGAGTGGGTGTAATTAGCAGCAGAGTAGCGCTGCTGCTGACGGGCTCCAGATCGGAGCTGTAATCAGCAGTGTGCCTGCGAGGGGGCCAAATCACAAAGTACGCTCCGACAGGCAGGACTCCCCATCCCGTACGTCCACTTGATGCTTTATTTTAGGCCTTTCTGTCTTTCTTCGAGGCTTTTTGTTTTTGGTTCCTTTGGCCTCCCCTGCCCTCCTTTGCCGCACTCGCGAAGCTGTTTTTCTTGCTGCTTCTCCAGTTTCCAAAGCATGAGAAAGGCATGTCCAGTCACCACAACTGCTCTGGTATTTGTTAACCGTTGGAGGCTACAAGAACAAAGACGGGAAGGAATTTCTGTCCTATGCGATGCTGACGGGCCTTCAGCGCCAGTGCAGCATTATTTCCCATTTTTTAATTGTTTTTATTAAACTTCTACTCATCCTGGTAAGGCATCAGAATACAGAGTCTCATTAGCGATGCCGAACTAGCAGCAGACAACAAAGTAAAACTCTACTTTTGCATTATTTAAAATTGTATATGCATTATTGTATGCAATTTAACTAATAAAAAATATATACAGTACATATATATATCAGTAGATTCTCTGATAAAAAAAGACTGAAATATTTCATGACTAAAATGTAAAACATATTTTAGATACCGTACACATTCACAACTGATTGAACACAAATGCGGCTTTTCAGCCCCAGTTTGATGACTGGATGACCCCTCCAGTCATCGGCAAAAATGACTTGGATAAGCGGTTTGGAAAAATGGATGGATGGACTCGTGATGATGGGCCAAAACGGAGTCGTCTCAGGCTCAAGGGCACCCCTAAAAAAATATCAACTATAACGCACTTCCGAAAAGCCAAACCAAATTGTCTCGAGATTGCAGTACGAAATTCGAGCAAACCATCATCATTAGCGGCAGTCAAGATAATGCGTCTAACTAGCGGCTATGTGGCAGCTTAATAGTTGCTGCTGAACTGCGCAAGCACGCTTCAGCCGCAGCGACAGCAGAGCCGGCCAAGGTTCTTCCCAAACCCCAAAAGGTCACGGTGGTTGACGTCCCGCAGCCCGCGCATCCCTCGCATACCAAGCCGATGCTCGTCCGACATCCATTATAGCTACCACACGGACTGGGGAAGGGGCACATGGTCGGAATCGATTCCCGCGTGCCAACGCGTGACCACGAAAACAAACGCTGGCGGTTTGAAGTCATTCCCCCGTTAAGCGGCGCAAAATACGCACCATGAGGTACTGGCGGGCGAGGCACACCGACTCGATGGTGCCTTGGATGTAGACGGTGGACTTCTTCTGGGGGCCGTTGGGGTCGGGGAAGTGGATTTGGGCGCCGGTCCTCTGGGTGATGTGCTTGATGTTGCTGCCGTTGCGGCCTTTCATGAAGAGGTGGTGCTGGGGGGCGATGTCCAGGTGGGTGCTGACCGAGATAGTGCTCACCAGGCTGCCTGCCAAGTGCTCCAGCAGCAGAGCTGTGCCACGCTAGGCAAAAGTAAAAAGAAAAAAAAAAATATATATATATATATATAATACAGGTTTGTCAAAACTGTACAGTGAACGCACATTCATGGTTCCAACTGTTTTGCCAATTTTTACCCAGTTTGCAATTATTTTTTTCCTTCCGCCTTACTTTGGATGTAATCCCACTGTAGACCACTAGATGGCAGCAGACTGTGTTTGTTTATTTGAAAGAAGAATGAAAACAATTTATTTGAGATCAGCCTGTTTTTTGCTGGAGGTTATTGGAAGTCAAATATTCTTCAGGCCTTCTTGTTTCCTTTGGGAGCTTTGCTGAAATTCACGGAATATCCAACGCCAGGTAGCAACAAAAGGGGAAAAAAAACTAATTAGGAATTAGATGCTGAAACAAAACAACAGAGGAGCTCGAAGAACTCAATCTTTCTTTTTATGTGGTTCTTGGTGTCAAAGGTTTGACTACGACGGTCTTATAGGATTTAGAATTGACGCACCAATCCTGCTGGATGTGTCCAATTTATTTAAACTTTTTTATTGAATGTTAAAATGTGTGGCTGGTTATGTTTTGATTAAATTCCGAAATCCAGAGTGCCAACGAGTGGCCAGGGATGCCTACTTGTGTTCAACCTAATTGGCTCCACAGGAGAGCTAGCGTGCTAACGTTGCTGCTCAGAGGTGAGTGCAGAAGCTCACCAAAAAGCTTTTCTTGACTGCTTAACCACATACATAAATATTGTCTCTAAAATGATTATTTCTGGCGATAAAATTAACAATAAAAGCACATTTAGAATCAATCAATTCATTTCGATCTGCGTCCTCACACCACACTACAAAACAGTCCATATCCTTGAGAAAATACGCGTTTGCAAAAGGGCGAGACGCATCCGTCAACGAGTTGAGGAGACCGACTCGGGGTTGTCTCCCTGCTCTACAAGCGCTCACTTGGCCTTGTAAAGCACGTCTTTGCCATCGTGCAAAAGGGGGGAACCCATCCCCGCACGCCGCGGCGGGTTTGGCAACCCGCCAAGATCTTCCCAGGGTCTCGCAGCGCCGCATAAATAGCGCTCGCACATTCCACTAATCATGTCGGCCTTCGTCTGGCCTCCTCACCCGCTCTGACCTACCCGCAAACACGCCGAGACGCTTTTGGAAGGCATTTAACTCAACACGCACACTTGATTTAGCGCACGCAAGACTGCGAAGCGCAGATGAATAAATATACATATACACGGAGGCTTGGAAACGCACTCGCTGGCGAGGCCCCGCGTAGTCGGTGGGCACGATTTATTGGCAAGAGAGATGGGAAAACTCCCTGCCAGTTGAAGAAGTGCGCCTGTTTCGGAAGAACGCACGCGAGAGCCGGAGAGACGCTTTTTCTCGCTCAAGTACGAGTGGGCTAAGCTAAAAAGTTGAAGAGTTGCGCCGCCCAAACATCTCTCAGCACTCTCTTGGCTGCGGGGCGCCGCCAAGTCATGAGGCGGTTTGTGCGGCGAGGAAAAAAAAAATAAAAAGGCAGCAATGCCGACAGCGTTGGTGGGCTCAGTAACGGAGCTAGCTTCCTTCGCATTGCGGCCTCACCATGGAAACGGGCGCGGAGGAGCCGATACGGCTGCGCACAGGAAATGAGAAGATCGCTTCGGCCGCCGCTTCTCAATCTGTGGTCCCCGCACCCCGATGGGGGGGGGGGGGGGTGACAGTTGGAGTGAGCAAAATCGTTTGCAACAGCTATTTGATTGTTCTTTTTCATCAAGATTTTTTTTTTTCCCCTTGACCCAAAAAGTTTGAAAAGTCCCGATTGACGGAATCGACTGAAATGAGAAAGCGAGCCCATGGCGCCCAGTCACCCCTCACCTTGACGGCGTTGGCGTTGTTTTGGGAGCCGCGCACCACGCCGGTGGCCCTGTACAGACGCGTCGGGGGCTTGAAGGACACGGCCAGGTTGTACGTCTGCGAGATGGCCTGCACGCTCGGCGAGCTCGGGTCCGACTGCATGATGGCGGGGAGCTCGAAAGACAGCACGAGAGGGAGCAGCTCCTGCCAACGAGTACGGACAGACGCACGTTGGGACGGGCCAAAACTGGGTCAAATGAAAATGCGCAGCTCATGTTTTTACTTCATCTCAATTTTCTCTCCGACTACTGCTGCTGCTCGCCTAGTCGCAACACCCTAGCTCGACGCGCATTCGGAACAAAGTTGTCCTCAAACGCATTTGACCGGTTTGTTTCGCTTACAAGACTTTCTCATCGCCGATTGTAACCTCAGCGGCGGAGGCAGATTATCAGCGGCCCAACAAATAACACAGACGGACGGTACGACCTCACTCCGTGGTAACTATGCGTGCGGTTAAACGCGCAGACAGTGCAGGCAATGGACGCACGCACACACACACACACACACACACACACACACACACACACACACACACACACACACACACACACACATGTTCTCCAAACATTGCAATGGCTGTCGGGCAGAGCGCCTCGATGGGTTTGGCTTCCAGTGAAGGGCAAGCGGCATGAATCGCCGCGACCAAACAAATGCCTCCACTGATCAGTCCCATATGCGCTCGGCCTTAGTTTTGGATCAGGCTTCCACACTTGCGCTCCGAGGGAATCGAGACGTTTAGGTCGGAACAGAAGAAACGACAGCCGGACCGATGCAATCAATGACGAAAAAGCCCACTTTTATATTTGGAGCCGACCTCAGCGTTCCTCCAAAACCGGTACCTGGAGTCCTGTTACAAGTTGAAAGCATGGCTGGAAAACCTCAGTGAGGTCTAAAAGAGGGTGGAAAATGTAAAGATCTCGGAGGTAAAGCCAGCTTTCATCACTTGTCTGTTCAGGTTGAGCGTGCAAAGCTTCTGGGAAGCCCCCCGACAATTCACCATCTCAACAACCCATTAAAAAAAAAAAAAAAGATGGAACACAGAAGTCCATACAATCCAATGTGTGTCAGTCTGAATGCATACTTGAATGATAAAAAAAATTGGCCGAGTACTAAAACAAAACAAAAATAAAAATAAAGAAATTGTGGAAAATCAAGCCTTTCTCTCCGCTCTCAAATGGTGTGTGGAAAATGGGGGAGGTTGAATGAACCAATCAACAGGTAACTGTCAATCAAACACCAAGTGTACGACATTGCAAAAATGGATGAGACGTTGTCGAGCAAATAACTACATGATAATTACAGGACAGTAACTTTGCCAAGCCTGCGGGGGCTGGAATAAATTTGCGGCAACAACGAAGCAATGCCACACGCTGACTGTCAATAAATAAAATAAATCAGCCTTCCTCACTCTTCCACCTCTCTCATGTTCAATGAGGCGCTCTAAAGTGGCCTGAGGGGAAAATTTATTTTTCAGGCGGAAACATCTGTACATACACTCAAATTACTCACAAAAAGCAGAACGTAGAACTCGAAACATCATTTTAAATGGCAATGAAAAAGCCTTTCGAATCGTTCTCCACCCAATAAAAACTGACCAGGACCCAGCGTTTGGCTTCAGACGCCAAGTTTGGGTGTAAGTGAGCTTTCAAGTGTCTTGAAAAATGTTTTTTCAAGGCTTCAACTGAGGCCAAATAACTATTTCCTGGAAAATAATTGGCTGTACACACAACGAGTGAAAGGCAGAATCAATTTGTGGCCGGCTGTCATGCCAGATAAAAGTTTTGTTGGACGCGCAGATTAGCTTTAGCTAACATCATTAGCTTCCAGTGCGATATTGCTGATTGGGAAAGCACCCACCTTCACCATGACAAGGATTTTTTTTTTTTTTTAATGTGTAACTATTATTATTAACCCTCGTTGAAAAGCATTTACACTAACGTCACTAACTTCTGTTGGCAGTTTATTCAACGTGCATGCAGCACAAGAACAAAATGCTCATTTATTATGCTTGCTTTGAATTCTGAGCACCACGAAATGACTCAAGTTGGCTAACCTATGAGCCGAACTGGCTTTATATTAAGAAACTTACTACTCCCCCACCCTCCACCCACACACACACACACACACACACACACACACACTTGGGTCTTGGTGATCATGGTAACGAAAGCCGAACTCGTGGCAGGATGACTTGAATGGCACTGAAATGATTGCTTCCTCTGGGTATTTTGACACAAAGCATGTCACAAAAACGTTATTAAGACACCTGGGAACTGTTTTAAATTATGGAAAAAAAAAAAGGAAAAAAAGACCCCATATGTCTCCTTTCAAAACAAAAAGGAGCCGAGTCAGAATAGCGTGCAATTTGAGTGAAGACGGAGTGCTGAGCTGTGCGAATAGGAAACTGGAAGGCGTGAAACCAAAAACGAGCACTTGGGTCCAAAAATGATCTCAGAACTCTCTGACCTAAGTGAGTTGAAAGAAAATCTATAGGGACGTCCTCCAATCAAATGTCTGCAAGCGTTCCCACAGCGAACAAGTGCAGCGAGTTTCGGAAGTGTTGTGGTGCGAGTATCCCAACTTACCCGGATTTTAACTCGAGCCGCCTCCACCCCTCCTGGCTGCCCCGCGATAGACACCTGTTGACCATGACAAAAAGCAACACGTTAGGAAAGGAGGCCAAGACCGATACGAGCTCAGATCATCGCATGTAGTCAGACTTGATTTCGATGTTGAGTGCTCTTGGGAGGGGGAAAAAAAAAAACAACCTGGCCTTTATTTCCACTTAGTATTTGCCAAACGCCGCATACGCGAATGCTGCCCCCTTTGGGAGTCATTCAACATTTAACAGCTGCGACTGCATGTGAAAAGGCATCGGCGTGCGCATCGCGCTCACGCAACCGCCAAATCCCTGAGCAGCGACTAAACTCGCAGGTCGCATTTGAAGCGCTTCCTGTTCGGTGTGGTAAATCAGCGAGCGGACCCGAAGAGCCGCGCAGCTGCGCGCACGTCGGGCATATAAGATAAGAAAACCTTTATTAGTCTCGCAATGGAGAAATTCCCAATTCACAGCAGCAAAGTTATGAAAGGAAGAAGTAGAAAACAAAATATAGGAGCTGCTGGAAAGGCAGCCACTCTCGCGGCGCCATTTTGAAGTCAAAATAACATATGCGGTGCGATGCGTTGAACGTCCGCGAGGCTCCTATTACGCGCCGGAGTAATAGGCGCGTAATAGGGACTCCCCCCCCCCCCCCCCCAAAAAAAAATCCTAAATAAAAAAATGTATTTCAGCGGATGTGCCGGCCGTCCGTCAGAGGCGTTGGCGCGGACATACGCACCTGGTTGCTTTTCTCTGCCTGGTTGTTCCTGTTGGAGTCGGGGAAATGGATGTGGCAGCCCGTCTCCTCCATCACCCGCTTGATGTTGTTGCCGCCCTTGCCGATCACGTGCGAGTGCTCCGTGTGCGACACGTCCATTTTCAGCGTTACCCTGTTGCTCTGCGGACATCCGGGACGGAGGCCGCCAATTAGCAAAGCGCATGAAACTGCCGCAGCCGTTGTTGGAAGGTTTCTCATGAGCGTTAACATCGATGTTACGTCACATGATATGTCAGCATTAAGCTAGCAGAATTTCATTAGCACGAAATTATATTGTTTATCTATATAGAATATTTGCAAGAATATTGTCTTCCTGAAGAAAACAAACAAACAAACAAAAACCAACAAATACAAAATAATGATGTAATTTCAGATATTACAGGAAAAACAGGAAGTGATTTTGTTCAAATGAAATGGAAATATGACAACAAACATGACAACATTAGCAGCTTCCAGAATTGACGTGAAATGTTTATTTTGGGATTATATACTTTTTTTTTTTCCAAACTTGGCTTCTAGTGTTCCTCATTGTTTAATGTGAGCGTGGCCTTAGCACTCCATCGTAGTTAAGCAAAAATCGTGCAAGAGGCCGATTGCCGTAGCTCATATTGGAAGGCAACAGATGGGACTGGCGTAGCGTTGTCCTATTTGGCCTTTCAAAGTGCACGGATGAGTGGCTGCCCCCAGGGGGTGCCACCGCACGGTCGCCCAGGTGATGCAATAGTGCTGTGCTGTTGCCATGGCAATGAAGCCTCCCACCGCCCCCCCCACATATCACTGAAGACCTGCACGTCTGATTGTCCCTATGTGGGGAAATTGTACCCAGAGGCAGTGGCGGGCGCTCTTTTTCGGTACAAGGGGCTTTTTCAGTGGAGATTTACACACTTGTGACATCAAGCTGAAGCAGCAAAAACATCACTTAAAAAAAAAAAAAAGATATACATTCGACTCACCAGCTGTGCTGATGATTAAATGCTTAATAGATTTGTTTAGCTAATTGATGTTGACTGGAACACATTTTGCTCTGTCCAAATCATCAGAGAACGGAAAAATGATGACGTCATCAAAGACCCCATGAGGGCCAATTTGAACTCTGATTGAGGGGAAAAAAAAATTAAGTTACACCAACCAATGTGAATGATTCTGAAAGCCCTGGGCAGATTAGATTGGCATGGCAACAGACAGGCTGAAATGTGATTGGACAAAAAAAAAAACCAACAACAATAATTAAAAAAAAAAATATATATATATATATATATGCAGCTCGATATTTACCTTTGTATCGAGCACTGACATAATTCTCTCTTTGGCGTCCCTGACATGTTCCCTCTTGCCGCACACCTTGATGTGAGGATCTGCACAGCACAGAGAGACAGCGAGAGAGAAAGACAGAAACAGAAATAAACAGAGAGCGAGACAGACAGACAGAAAGAAAGGGCGGGTCAGGACAATGGGTGACAACATAAACACAACATGGCCGCTCGTCCTCGCAGTCTGCCACCATCGACAAATTGCAGCGGGGCCGAAAAGCCCAGCCACGATAATTGCAGCTTTTGATAAGAGCACGCTGGCATTCTGAGTCTGCTTGCAACCGCGGCGGCATGTGAGAAAGTGTGTGTGTGTGTGGGGGGCGGGGGGGGGTGCGGCGGGGTGTCCGCCATCACTCTGCAGATTTATACTCGGCCGATCGGTCTGTCATTCAGTGACGTCTGAGCTGAAATTATTGCTCCGCGCGTCGCATTTGACCTTAAATAGACGACACAAAACATCACGTGGCGCATATCGCGCTGCTCAACCTCGTATTGCCACTGCAAGACACAAAGCACGGAAAGCTTTTTTTTGCTGCACATGTGGTTTGCTTTTTCTTTGGCTTTGATGCAAAACTTAGTCAAAAGAAGAAGCGGCATCAACAAGTAGTCTGGTCGGCTGGCGTTCAGACTTTTTTTTTTGAGCAAAAAGTTGGGATACGCTGTATTGGTGGCCGTGAACTCAACTCAGCGGACTTCACAACAAGCAGCAATTTGGTAGAAATTCAACAAATCTTCAAAAAATAGAATTCAGGAGGGTCACCGCCATTCATCTGGCCATCCTAGTGAGTATTTTTCAAAAAAGAAAAAAGTTGCTGCTGCTATGAAACAGACAACACCTGCCGAATCGTTGTGACAAGAAAGGAGCCCAGTGCAAGGCAATCACCCAGTCAATCGCACTCAACGCCGCTGCCATAAGATCCGCACGTTGCATTGCAGTGATTTGCTGGAAACTTTTGACCCGACGTACGTAGTTTGCCGAGGTCACCTGCTCAACTCTACACAAGTTCAAACCGAGAGAGGGCTGGCAATGAGAACCTCCAAGTATGGCGCCGTGACACTTCGACGCAAACTAGTTTATTGTGTAACCCCCAAAGCCTCCAAAGTCATTGTAAAGCGAGGACCCCCTTGGACTCACGACCGCTTTCTTCTCAGATATCCACACAAAGCAACGGCGGCTAATGCTTCTAATGCTTACATCTCGAGGGGCCCCTGTGGAATCAAACACACACAGTGACACACAATCGCGCACTAAATACACTCGAGGAAGTCCTCTAAGACCCCTTTCCAAGAATCGCCGCTCCCTCCCTTATACATACACACACAGCACTCGCAGTATCTCAGATTTACAGTCTGGCCTTCAGAGAAGCCGCACTGAATCCCATTTATTGTTTCGACGTCGCTTCTGCATTCTGTGGATCTCTCGAAGCGCATGTTTACACTTTGGGGGGGGTCTGGGCGGGGCAGAACAATTTGTGATGACGACGGAATTCCGAAGGGTATGGAAACAGAGAGACAGAAAACATGACCAAAAAAAAAGAAAAGCCTTTCACATTCCTGCATGACAAAGCTTTGAATGGCCGCCAGTAATACCCCATTTGGGCGTTAGAGGGCGCTCCTCCAGTGTCCCCACTCTAACCTGCAAGAGCACATCTGGCAAACATTATCCGGCCTGCCCTGCAGTTGTGATGTACAACACCCCCGCATTTTTGAAGCAAAGTGTGGCGTAGGCTTTTTTTTTGGGGGGGGGGGGGAGTAAAAAAATGTGCACCTAACAGCTTAATTTGGCACACGCAACAGCTAGAAAAACAAACAAAAATAAGAGCAGGCGTTCAGGCTGCAGAAGGTGAGAGCTTTCAGTCACACAAAGGGGGAAGCTTTTGACCCGCAGCTCACTCCTGGAAACAGCTAGTATGCAAAGCGCCCTCAAAAATCTTGTCTTTTCATACTTGAACAGATTTGTCTTCATATTTTTCTGACATTTAATAAGGAGCAAGTAGAGGATGTTACGGGAATTTCCATTTAATTTATTTATTTGAAAGCATTTGGTAGTCGGCCAATTCTCAACTCAAGTGATCTGAAATTTTGACAAAACGAATTCGGTTTGATGTTAAGCTTAAATTGAAGTTTAATGTCAGTTTGATGAAAAGGCTTTTTTTGGGGGCGGGGGGGGGGGGGGGGGGTTTGAATATGCTGGAATAACAAAGTCGAACAAGAATGTGGCGTGTGCACTTTTGAGGAAATTTAATTCAAATACGTTGAAAGCAGTTTTGGACATGGCACTAAAAAACTAATTTACAAAAAAATTAAGAGGTGGAAAGAAGGGGTGTGTCTGGGCGTGAGCTGTGGTCTACAGCAGCTCTTTGCAAGTGTCCTCATTTTTTAGTTTGTCCCTTTACAGTACCTTCCTAATTCTATTTTTAAAAAATGTGAGCCTCATTTAGTCAAAGTCAGACTGCATTTATATTTTTTGCAACACCTGCAGAGAGCAGACTTCATGTGTGTAATTTGCTTCCTTGGAGCATTAAAATCACTGGGGGCTCACACGCACGCACACGATGAGGTGAACGTCTGGCCTTATCGCGGCCCTGCAGGTGGCAGAGACGCACGTAGGTAATAATTGGAACAGGCAAGCTCACATTTTGATCGGGCGCAATCCTCGCTTGGGGGAAGGTGACAAACATCTGCCGCTCGCCTGCCGACTTTGAAACCGTTTCCAGACTCGCCGTGAAAGGCGACCCCGGCGCAAACTTACGGAAAAATGCCTCGCAGAAATAACACGCAGTCCCGCGCATCACATCATCAGTGAGTCGTAGCTGAGTCATTCACAGACTGGTGGGAACTTTGGGTAACAGCCTTTTGTAAAATGTGCCTTTCGACAAAGATAAAACATTTTTTTTAATGCTCCAAGAATTAAGATTTACAACAGCGAAAACAAAAGCAAAATTCACATTCTGGCATTTAATTCAACTACACGTGGTCCTGTTTTACCGAGATTCATGGGCGAATTAAATTAAATCCTACTCCCACATTGGCGCAGCCCTCCCTCTCGCAGGTCCGCCTGCGCTCATCTGTGAAATGACCCGCATCGGTTTTCCGGCCACGTGCTGTGCACGATTTGGTCACAAAAATGGAGCCCGTGGTCAAGTGCTATGCGATGTTAACAAGACTTTTTTTTAATGTAATTCATTATTTAAGAAATGCTTTCTGCCATAAATGTTTCCAGAGCCCTGTTCAACACATGACCCAATACACTAATGGACAGAAAAAGATACAATTGCATTTCTGGTGCAAAATCACATGACGGCTGTATTTATTTTATATATATTTTTAAGAATACTTGTTTTCATTGGACAGCGCTGATATTTTAAATTTTTCTACTTTTGCCGCTGGTCTTTTTTAACCACCAGATGATGCATCACGCCGCTTTTATTTTGCCCTTAGACCAGTTTGTTCACGTGCGGTCACTCTGTTTCTCACGTCTTCTTCCAAGAACACGTGCTCATAACCGGAAGGCGCCGTCCAACATGTTTAAGGGAAGAGGGATGATGACGCCACTCCGGAAAACACTGGACGCTTGACGCGAAGGTTAAAACGTCAATTTAGCACACCGTACACGCGTGCCAGGTGGTGACGGCGAACTCCTTTGTGTGAGACGACTTCTTATGTCATTTTGTCAAACATCTATTGCGAGTGAGTCAGGAAGTTACATAATGCCGTTGGACTGCACATCTGGCCTGAGGGCTCGAATTGGCAGTTCTCCTGTGGACAACAAAGTGGGCGTGGCCACAACGCTGTGTGGAAGCTCGCCGATCGGCACGCCCACTGGACGAGCTCCAAATGAGAGCCATCATGTTTTATGAGGAACAGAGCACTGGAACAACTGACTAATGAACACCGGGGCTCTTGTTGGAAATGACGCCCACCGGCCCGGATCTTTTTTTTTTTTTTTTTTTTTTTAATAACTGCTGTGCTTACGAGAGTCGCAGGTTTTCTGGAGTCTAAGACACCCTGAATCCATCGCGAGCCACTCACATGGCACATCCGGTCAAACAACCGTTCATCATATTCATTCTCAAAATCAATTCAAAGTCTTCAAAGGACATTTGGTACCTGGGCCTTCAGTTGGGACTTGCCTGACTTAAACCAATTTTGAGTAACACTAGTATCACGTGGCAACTATTAAAAACAAAACAAAACGACAACCAAAAAAAAACAATACTTCGCAAAAACACAATACGAATTAATCAGCTGAGGGGAAAATAAAGATGTCATTGAGGATGAATTTGAAATCTCATTATTTAAAGAAAGAATTCCATTGCTAAAATAGTTACATTAGCAGAGTGGAAGCTAGCTACCGGCTAGCAACGGCTATCTTTTCCTATCCAATTAGTGTGACCAGCTAGCTACAGCTAACAACCGGCTAACTACAGCATGAATTTGAAATCTGATTAGTGAAAGAAAGCGTTCCATTGCCAAAACAGTTACATCATCAGAGTAGCAGCGATCTAGCAGCTAGCTACGGCTATCTTTTCCTATCCATTAGTGTGACTGGGCGAGCTACAGCTGGAAACCGGCTAGCTACGGCTAGCCTAGCTTCTTCTTCCACCACGCTTGTCTGAATGCCCTGTAGAAATCATTGCGTGTGTGTTGTGCTCTGTTGGCGACATAAACCACGCACCATTAAAACAGTTAGTACACACTTGCTATGTTTTTCCCTTCACCATGGGAGGGGTCTCTCACAAAAAATTGGTTAAGATGTTAAGAGGCGGTAACCCCCTACGGGAATGCAGTCGCTTTGACCTTTTTCCCCGAACACTGTGTTTTTACGTCAAAAATGAATTATAGTTACTCTGACGCGGTCTTAAACGGCATGGAATTGGATTCAACTTGCATAGTCATGAATGAAATACCTCTCTTCTCATCGTTTGATCCCTCTGTTTTCCCCCGAGAAAAACGCAGTGCTTAGAACCACGCCGGCTAATTAAGGTATTTCGGGCGAGGAAACGCAAGGACAACATGTGGATTTTAGTAAGCGGTTATTGCCGCTACCACAAGATGTTGTTGGGGTTAAGCAAAAACAAGACTCAGAGCCATGTGTTACTGTTGCATACACTTCGTTAAATTGCGTGAAAAAAAATTGCCTCGACGATCGTAAATCATTCAGCGAGGTGTTTAGTGTTGTGAGTGTCATTCGCAATGGTGCAGAACTCCACAATCTCGGCGTTATTATATTGCGGGTGCCTTCATTTGACGCATGGGAGGGGTACAATTGAAGAATCAAGTCTCAGTGGGGTATAATACAGTGCGCCACAGCCAGAATAATGAGCATTATCATTCACTTAAAATCTCTCTGACAGCGCCGATCCAAATTCAGTTTAAAGCAAATTCTACATCAACCTGTGTATTGTTTCAGCAGTTACCCCCCCCCCCCAAAAAAAATAAAATAATTCAGACGTCCATTCAAGTGGCACACAATGCAAGAGGTAGAGAAGGAGGGGCCAGGCTCACCTTTTTTCGACTTGGCTCCGATCTTCAGCTTGGAAGGCCACGCTATCTGCGTTTGTGTTTCATCCATAATCTGCAACACAATTAACATTAACAAAGGTCATACGGTGCTCACCATCAGGGCCAAACAAACTCGTCTTGAAAGGTTTGTTATTCTTTTTGAAAAGCTCATAACGCATCTCAGTAGTGCTTGATTGTCCAGTATTAGGCCTTTTCAAAATAAAAATAATCACCTGGAGTTTTGCAGATTAAATATCTTACGAACAGAAGAGAACAAACAAAAATCCAACAATCAATTAAATGGATGATTTAATTAAAAAAATATTGAATAAAATAACTTATTGGGGGGCATCATAACAAAGACATGAAGGCAGAACATTTGACTCTTCACAAGAGAGAAAAATCTGAACATTTTTTGCCAATTTGGGTGCCGAGGAAATGTTTGCATGTCTTATGTGTTATGTGATGTGTTAAAGTGTAAAAACAAAAGCGCTCAGCATAAAATCTGCCAATTTGGACTGATTTTAAAAGAGCGATTTTTTTGGGTCAATTCAATCGGCCTGCCAATAAATTGGTCAGACCTTATACTTTAAAAAAAATGCTAAAACAAATCAAAGGACGTCCACTTCGGGATCGCTAACATATAAAACATCATTGATGTCCAGGGGGTTGCAAAACTTCAAACTGCTACCTAAACACACACCGAGTCGCAACACATAAACGGAGCTAGCAATTGAAGACGCAAAAGTCAACTGCGACCAAATCCAGTTCCAACAAGTAGATTGATGCGAGGCAGTGGAGAAAAAAAAAAAAAAAAAAGAAGAGCCCCCAAACTTTGGCTTGTCTACATGTGAAAAAACACCAAGGCCAATCTGCCTTTTGACACGTCCAGTCGTCGTAAGCGCGAGCACATGCGCCGACGTTGAGAAAGCAAACCTCCAACCGACCGCTTCTGCCTTCCAACCACAGGAAAGCTCGCCTTGCCGGGCTCTCTCGCTACAAATCCACAGACAAATCTCTCGAGAGTTTGCTCACCAGAAGTCAGCGGATGGCGGGGAGGAAGGAGAGAAGAATAAAAAAAAAAAAATCGAAACTTAAAATTGGGGAGGAAAAAAAGAAAAGGCTGCTGTATTCTCTCTCCTTGTTTTCATACTTTCTGGCAACTTTGGGGTGAAAAAGGCAAGAATTTCTCTAAAGTGCTCCCATGTCTGACACTCGAGCACGGTGTAAAACGACTTCATATTCCTCAGCGGTCGTGGCAAGAAGAAATGAGCGCGGTGTTGTCGTTTAAAAGTGCGCCCTGTCAAGATTAGCGGGAGAGATTAGCAACAATGCTACAATAATGATAATAATTCACCCCCCACCCCCGGATGAGGAAGAATTAAGCAGATTCAACAACAGGTGAGCTGTGAAGTTAGCAATGCGAACCCGAAGGCACTTTGACGTCAATTTCAGAGGGGGGGAACAAAAAAAACACCAGCCACCTAAAAAAACTCAATCTGCTTAGTTTTTATTGCACAAACGCCAAATGAATCAGAATTCAAATGAAAAATGAAAACGGGAAGTGCTTCAACGCCTGCCGCTTGCTCTTGAGTGAGCGGCCCGGCCTGGCAGGCGTCAAGTTTTAGACATACTGACGGCGTGTCCTTCCCGAGGGCGGCGCCCGAGCGCCACTTTGCGTGACGGTCAAGGTCGCAAAACGCTCTGCGGTCAGTCGTGTGAAAAGTGGACACAACAGAGCGGGCCCACTCAGAAGGCATCGGCGATATGAATTCATAGCAGACTTTCTGCTTTGCTCTGAAATCACATCGAACGTGGCCCGAGTTGCTCTTTTGGAAGCGATTGGCATCTGCGGATGTTACAGTTGTCTTCTGGTAACGCTCAAAATGAAAATAGAACGTAACCTCAACAATATTATGGAATGATTAGAGAGCAGAATTGGATCCCATTTGGCCGTGCTGCCGATTCCAAAATGGAACAGACGAGGGCGTCGCGTCGAAAACAAACGTTTCCCGGTTAATTCCCCGGCAACAAAGTCTCCCGGCGGCAACAAGCGTCAGTGGCGGCACCGAGGTCGGCCTTTCCGAGCGTTTGTGTGTGAAAACAAAACGCTGATCATTCCCGTCATGGCCCGAGGCCCGGTCCGCTAATCTCCAACGTCGCCGTTGTGCGCCGCATGTCAAGCAGGATAAGAGATAAATACCTCTGTGGCTAAATAAAGCTTTTCATCATTAAAAACGAAGCCAGCGGCCACGAGGTGGAATGTACTGGCATATTTGCTTCGCTCTTGCGCATCGCTGTTTTTCGCCGGCCCTCTGTAACCATGACAGATGGCGCGTGTCCTAAAGTGTGGAATTTAAAACCAAAACCAAAGAGAGACTCCCATGGCAATTTGCAAGACAACCTAAAGAAGAGCAACACTGTCCGAGCCAAGGAAGGCATTCATCGCAGGTGCTTGATGATGTTTCGAGGCTGCGTGTTCATAGATCGCACTTTTTGATTGACATCAGGGAAGATAATCGATACCGGGCTTATTCCAATGGATCGAGTGTTGGCGGTGGCTGTCGATACCGACAACGGATACAATATGACAGAGTCGGTTGTTTGAGGCATTGGTGAATCAGGAAATTTAAAAAAAAAAAAGGTCTTTGCTAACAATGATCGGTCAATTTATTAAGTTCTGGTTTCGAATCTCGACTTCCTGTGTGGACTTTGCACTTTTCCCCCCACTTTGTTTGTGTGGGTTTCCTCTGGGGACGTCCTCAGACATTCCATAAGGCATGCAAGTTAGGTTCGCTGAAGACTCTCAATTGTCCTTAACTGAGAAAGTGAGTGGCTGTTGGTCAACGTCCGGATGCGCCCTGCGATTGGCTGGCGGGACGTCACGTCAACGTCACGTTTCTATTGAGGACAATAGAAAAATGGACGAATGGAGGCCAAAGCGTCCCACGATGAAAAGTGCATTTCAAAAGGCCGCCGCGGCGCCGATGACTTTCCGCAAAGTCTCCCCGCGCTTTGCTTCGTCAAGGGACGTCTTTCAAAAAGGTCCTTGTTCAGAAAGCGGGAGAGACATTTCCTGCTCGGCGCTGCTGTTCTTGGCGGCGGCGTGCAGATGGGACTGATTTCGGACAAGACCACACACTGCTTGAATGGGCGGACTCCGTTTATTTTCGATGAAAGGACTCGCGGACAACTCGCCCGACGTGCAAATTCCTTTACCTATGCCTCGAACGCCTTACTCTGCCCACGCCCCTTTGCGGAATGCAGAAATAGAAAACGTCGCCGCTGATCGGTTCCATCGCGCGGCCTTGACGTGATGATTGGCTCCGAGACGTTTCCAGCTGCTGTGCGAGCAAAATCAAACGTCCACCCGGACCCCCGCCTCACACGCGCACAAAAAAAAAAAAAAAAAAAAAGTCCCAGACTGGAAGGCAGCACATGTGTTGGACACACGTGGTCGTGCACGACCGTCGGCTTGCACGTAATATATCGCTGTAACAATCGACATGGCAGAGGCATGTTTCCTCCTGGCCCGCGCGGCGATGGTGCAGCTGTTGTTTCAGCTGCAATGTGTGTGTGTGTGTGTGTGTGAGACAGCGGGACGCGGAGGAGTGTTGGGGGGCGGGGGGGTTGTTAAGATGTGGTGAGCAGACCTCGAGGCGGCATCACCAGAAACGATGCAGTTGACGGTTTGGGTTCGAGACAACAAGCGTTTCTGACCTCGTCTTCGCTCCTTCGGATAACGTCGTGGTTGCGCGACCAAGTCAATTCCGATAAAATCTTATTCACACATGAAACACTAAACACAGTAGGAGTGGGGGGGGGGGGGCGTAACGGAGATGCAGTACTGATAGAACGGAATTCTGTGAAAATGACATCATACTCCATCCTCTCACATGCCCCTTATTACGCCATGTCACTAAGGACAGGGCATATATAGAAATAATCAATTTAAATCTACTAAAACATGCATCAATGTTAAAAAATATATTCTATAAATTTTTTTCTATTCTATAAAAATAGAATCAATGCTGAAATGTTGATCACAAAAGGAGTTGTAATGACAACGGTCAAATCTCGGCTACATCACGGAGATTAACAGTCAAAATGATGAGTTCATTTTCCAGTTTTTGTTTTTCATGTCACGGTGTGTAACAAGGACAAAAATGCGGATGTTGAAAGAAAAATAACTGTCGGTTATAAAATGATTTTTTTGCAAAATGATTCTTGAAAATGTAATCAATCGGGAATTGAGTAAATCGTTACATCCCTTATATATATATATATATATGTATATATATAAAATAAAACGAAATATCAGTGTGTCCTTAATATGACTTACAAGTTTAATTCCTTCTGTGACCAAGCCTGTAACCCAATTTGCCCGTGGATCCAATCGATTTTCCCCACTGGAATGAATTGAAATGGCACTCCAGTAATCCGTTCCAGTCACCCCCCCCAAAAAAATAAACCTCTGAGAGGATGCTAAGCTGCCAGCATGTCACTTGCCAAAGGTGTTGTCGATTCCCTCTGAACGAGTCTACAGAAGAAAACTTGAAGTCGGCTTCGAAAGGTTTGAGGTTCATCCGTATAAATCCACGTCGACCCCCAGGCAGGATGCGTGTTTCAAGACCACAATGGCACCGCAAGCCATTCGGCGACAGATTCTCTCGTTCCATTAAAATTGCTGCTCAAGGGCACCTCGAGAGTGATCAAGGCGCACACTAGCATCTCACCAAGCACAAGTTCCATAGTGCTGACATTTGAGCTGTATGACGAGGGCGTTAGCTAGCCAACCTTGACTGAACCAAGGTGCAACAGGAAAACCTCACAGCCTGCCACCAAATTAAAATACTCTCTCACACTCTCAAGCAGATTTTAAAATAATGTAAAACAAAGAGAATTACCCATTCAGTATTTAACCAAATCACAAAACTGCCACACGAAGATCCGCTAGCTTAATGCTAACATGATGGCTAACCAACCGGCGCGGCAAGGCTACACCTGCCAATCATTCGACTGCAAAGGGCTACCGAGGGATGTGGCTGGCGTGCGCACGCTTGTCTTTCGGCCTCGACGAGAATAACTTGCTCGTGATTTGGCACTTCAACATCAGGCCCGGCCTTCTTTACAGAACCAAAGTGTCGGGACGGAGAAGCGCGAAAGGGTTCCGGGGCCAAGCTTGTTTTGTGTTGACAGCATGAGGTTTTCTGCCGCTTTGGACTCAAAGGAAGTCTAGTAGACGGTGAGTAAGAGCGAGCAACTGGGCCTGGGGACAAAGTGCGGGGGTGGATTTTTATTTTTTTTTGGGGGGGGGG
This sequence comes from Hippocampus guttulatus, assembly GCF_054856545.1. Lineage (NCBI taxonomy): Eukaryota > Metazoa > Chordata > Actinopteri > Syngnathiformes > Syngnathidae > Hippocampus > Hippocampus guttulatus. The sequence goes on from NC_141270.1 coordinate 2,132,928, forward strand.
GGTGCAGCTCTCATCGGTTTCCACCTCCGACTCTTCCGGCAACTGCGGTACCTTGACAAAAAGTCCAGCGTGCGGAGTAAGTCGCATGCCATTCATTAGCCGAGCCCAGCAAGGGCGGCAGGAAGCGGTCAAACTAACACTTTCCATTTTTTTTCCCCCCATCAACTTCAGAGTATCGCGCACACATGCACCTCGTTCCTTTCGGCTCAACAAAAGCGTCGCGCGGTCCAAAGCCGTGTTTATTTTGCAGCCTTGAACGGGCCACGGCCGCGGATCACGCGATCCGAGGGGCAATTGCACGCAAATGGAAATGGTGCACTTGAATGAAAACCTGCTCTTCTGCGGTCTTCCGAGTCAAACAGCCCGTCGCTAATTTCAAACTGACGATTTAACCTTGAGCCCCGGCTACCATGTTGAGGTCTTGAGAATTTGAGAGGTGGGGGGGCAAAGTTGACCCAACTCCAAGCAGATTATCTCCGAAGGGCTCTGCGGCTCACGTACGATACTTCAACTTGGAAATAAAAGGTGGGAAGATGCCAAGAGTGCCGAGTGCGAGTCAAAAATGCCATTCAGAGGCTTGATTTGCCTTCAGAAATGCGCATCGGGGAACGGTTAAACTTCCTTCTCCGTTCTGCATCAATCCGTAGCAAATACTTAAAGCGGAGAAGACTGCTAAGACACTGAAAACGATTGTCCAAAAAGCCCCGAGAGGTTTTTTGACACCTATGACATAACATTGGGCTGACCAAATTCCTCCGTTTTGAACAAAATTGTTTCAACACGACAGGATTAAGCAGTCCTTTCGTCCTGCCTGGAAATGTGAGATTTGGCCGTCAGCTCTCCCATGTCCAAAGCAGTTCTTGCCCGTACCGGTAATTCTACCGCCCGACGTTTATCCAATTTTCAGAGATTATTTCTCCATGTCAAGTCAAGGTCCCGATTCAAGTACTGCAGTCACAAAAATCAACCCCGAAAAAGCCAACGAACCAGCAAAAACGCAAAGTTAATCCTTTGAGGTCCGGGATTTCAACCCCCAAAGTTTTTGCGCCACATTTGAGCACGTACCAGGAGCGAAATTTTTCAACCAAACTTGCGCCGGTGCGGCGCAACGTGTACCAACTCGCAAGCTTGCCCAAATCTCTCATTTTTTTTGGACCCACCTCATCTGAACCTTCAAGTGCTCTCTCAGTCATTGGCAGTCAGAACAAGAACCTTGTGAATTGCAAACGGGATCCAATCCGAGACATTTGAAGTAATAATGCCAAGCAACACTGGTTGCAATTTCCAACCAGTGGCCGTGACTGCTAATCTTTTGAAATGACCTCCAACTACTTGGCAAGGTTTCGCAACAGTGCCCCGTTTTGCAGCAGCTGAAAAAGTACTGTCGGGCAAGCACAGTTTTGAAGACTGGAGGTGCGACTGTGACCGTTGGGGCTCATGTTTCCGTGGCCTTCAATAAAATGAGAAAGAAAACTCAAGTCTTGTGATTGATGAACACTTTGGATGCTGGTGATTTTCTTTCCAAGTGTTTTTTTTTTTTGTGGTGGTCCTTCGTTCAATAAATCAGTGCACACTGTTTAACCGATAAAAGATTGGAGGGAGTCGTACAATGATAAGGGAGTTGCTGGCTTCAAAATATTCATGCCCTCAAAAGTTTCAGAACATTACCCAAATCACCGATGAAGTCAATGAGGCAGAGCGGGCGCGCTCGTCAAGCCTCGATCTTCAAAATCGATGCACGTGTCGGCAATGTTCACAACGCATACGTGTGTACTGAAGTGTTCTGTTACATAAGTAAGAAAAAGTCCCGTCTGTTGTGTCAGCTGCGTGACGGGGAAAGAAAATAATAAATCAGAGCGCGGCGGCCTGCGGCGGTCGGCGTCGGTGCCGTCGCTTTGTGTTTTGTTTGGATTTGGAATCAGGAACAACAGGACATGGCACCTGACATTTGTACGTCGGCCCCCAGTGCCCCCCCCCCCCCGCTCGACAGAAAAGACACTCAGCAGGCAACAACAAAACCCAAAGATAATCAAGCAAACAACCACGTGTGGACAACACTCACCTTCTGGAAGAAATCCTCCCCGCCGTTGACTCTCCCCTCTGAGGCAGCTAGAGTGAGACAGAGAAGAGGAACAATCAACTCAACTGGATTTCTGGAGCTCGTTAAAACCGCCAACGCTGTATACAAAGTGCTGCACGTGGAGCAAAAATTATTCATCCAAATAAATAAATAAATAAAAAGCAATAAAGATAGCAGAAAGGATCAAATCCGTCAAACTAAAAATCAAGTCTCGCGCCGAGTCAAAAGCCAAAGAATAAAAATGAGTTTGAAAGATGGGCAGCGAGGGGGCCTGCATTCCAAAGAGAGGGACCGGCAACGGCTTGATCACCTCTGAGAGTCCACTTAGTTCTCGGAACCTCGAATAGTGTCTGCTCCGCAGACCTGAGAGGTAAGGTGGGGCAAAACCATTCTAAGATTTGACAACATAGAATCTTAAAAAAAAAAGAAATGTATCGGGAGCCAGAGTGGCAGTGATGTGCTCCCTCTTACGAGTACCAGTCAAGAGGCGAGCAGCGGCATTTTGGACCAACTGGTGACGCTTCGTGATCCTGTCAGGCATGGCCGGAGTGAGCTCTCTCTCTCAAAGATTGTCTCTTCACATGGCAGCGTTTAGAGTGGATCTGACTTTAGTGCTCATGTTATGCTTGGCGAGCGGATTGGTATCGCTCATTTCCAGGAATGGGATTCAAGTCATGCTATGTAATCCAAACGACTGAAAACCAATCCCGTGTGACTAATTGATGGATATCGGGCAATCGCCGGTATTGCAGTGTACAGGAGCCCGGAATGGTGTCATTAATACAATGTTTGGGTCAAGTGTCGCCAAATTTCACTATGTGCCAGATTCCGCGGCACAATTCTGGGAATACTTTGGAAAGTGCAGTTTTCGCAAAGAACATGAACCACATCGGAAGGGTCCCAGTGCAAACAAAAATCAACATTTACAAGAGCCGGGCGCTTGCAAGTCTTTTTCCGAGCACGGAATAGAATAGGGAGGAACTCCCTCGGCCGTAAGTTGAACTGCAGCTGGTTGCTAATAAATGTGAACCGCACAACCTGATTGTAAAATAAGACTGAAGAAATAAAACCGAGGTCAGTATATTATGAGATGGCTGGTTTCAGGCGTTACACGCAATCACGCTGTCCAATCAAAGCATTGTAAAGGAGGATTCCTTTCAATATGTACAGAAGCCATGTCGAATACATTCAGAATCGCCTTTATTGTCATTGTATAGCATACAATCGGTAAACATAATGACAACATAAGCAATCCTGTCTTGAGGTTAGTTACCTAGCTACAGCCATTTTCTACCTCGCTAGCGAGAGGAATTTACATTAGCGGAAGTAAGATAACACGCTTTGATAATAGCAAGCTGAATTGGAATGAATTTTCATTTGTCATTTACATGAAGTGGACAAAAAATGTTGAGCTTCACTTACATGTCCGGGCACGCCCGCGCAAACAGTTAGCTTGCAAGCTAGCTTAAAGAATTCATTTAATGATATCAGAAGGGTGACTTGAGGAATTACATGCAAGTACAGGATTATTCATTTTCTGTAGTAGAAAAGTTACAATGGCAAATAAAAGCTCAATAAACGTACACAAAATGCCAAAATCGATGGGAGAGAATTTAATGATGTTTTTTCTTAACAATTTCTAGCTGCACCAACAAAGTTTACATGAATTGTCCACCGGACAAAAAAAAAAAAATCACGTTTCCATTTGGGATGCTTAAGCTAGCAGTGAGTTAGCTTGTAAGCTAGCACAGAGAACTTGAGAATTGCGGTGCCACATCTTCGCTCGCCCCGTTGGCAACGATTGAGATGAACCGCTAACTGACCGAAAACAACAGACCGTGCTTCAAAACGGATACTAGCGCACCCTCCAAACAACTGACATCCATCCGGCATCAAATTTCTCCTTCCTACGATTTTAACGCGAGCCACAGCTGATGCAACAAGGAGCAACGCGGCGCAATTATTCCGTCGACGCATGCAGTTTGAGTTGGATAACGTGCGGCTTTGATACGTCGATACGCGCTGGGTGGAAGACGGAGGGGCCAAACACCAAAAGCTTGTCGTCACTCCAGGACATCTGCAAGTCTTCCAGATTATGGCAGCTCTGTTAATGTAAAATACATATCTGTCCTCTGAGGAGAATTCTCATGTTTCGCTATCATCCGAGCAGGAAGTCTTAATGATGTCTCTTCACCAACGTTGCCTGAGATGGATCTGTTACCGTCTGTCGGAATCTGGGTCAGGAGCATCTGCGGATCGAGATTTGGGTAGATGTACAGTACCTCCCCCACCCAAAAAATAATAATCCAGATATTTCCTTATGAACACTGATATTTTCAATGCATCTGCAGAATAAGAGAGGCTTACTTAGATAAAAAAAAAAAAAGAGGGAGCTTTATTGCCATTCGGAGCAGACATTGTGGCCTTTGGCGATGCGCGCCGACATCATCAAGGAGGCGTGTCAACAACAATCCAAGCATTTTATGATCACGCCGAGACCATTTTGCTGTAGTTAGTAGTTACATTTGAGAGCCGATTGTGGCCAAGCTAATTCTCAGTCCCCTATTGCGTTGAGAACAGATGGTGTCTGGATATTTTGCTGGATCATTAGCGAAAAACAATACAAAGCGGAAAAAACTATTGACTGTTGTGAGGTCAGACCCTTAAACAGAAGTTTTCAGAAGCTGACATCATAGACTTCATCTGCTTTTCTGAAATAAATAAATCGGTATATTGATGATGAGGCAACCGGGTTGGTTGAACGGCTCTGGCTCAGCGGCAGATTGACTAATAAGTGGGCATCAAGTATAGCGCAACAAATGTCGTAGACGGACAGATCACAGAGACATCGGGGCTGCAGATTCACCACAACTTTGGAGAAAACATGAGCAAAAACCTCCAACTCACCCAAAGGGAAACATCCCGTCGACAGATGTGTGGCACGCAAACCAGCCATGGGAGAAACCAGACCTGAGACGGGAAGATTACGAGACCCGGGGGGGGGGGTTGCTTATCATGACAGCAACCCTATCGGCGCACCGTTTACGACACCGACTCCAAACCTGGCCCTGCTCACATGCTTTTGCTTCAAAACGGGAATAATATTGCAGTTGGGCGCAATTTTGTTGGGTCACGTCGGGAAAAAATGCTAAGAGGCTTAAAATGCGATTAATAAAGAGAAACATAGTTGAGCAGCCTTTCAGTTCACCTCAAGGATTTGTACATGCTGAGTCAAAAGACAAAGAATAAAAATGAGTTTGAGGACGAGTTTCAAAGAAGGGCAGCGATGGGGCTTGCCGAACGTCCATTCCAAAGAGAGGGAGCAGCAACGGAAAAAGCTTAATCGGAGCCCCTCTCTGCTTAGTTCTCCGTACCGCTAAGCGTGTCTGGTTTGCAAACCTGAGGCAACGGGCAGGGGCGGAAGAGCTCAGAGAGGTAAGGTGGGGCGAGGCCCTTACAAGATTTGAAAACGAATAATAGAATCTTTAAAAGAGTGTAATGGGAGCCAGTGAAGGGATGCCAGAGTAGGAGTGATGCGCTCCCTCTTACGAGTACCAGTCAAGAGGCGAGCAGCGGCATTTTGGACCAACTGGAGACGCTTCATGGAGGACTGGCTGACTCCAAAGTCAAGGGCATTACAGTCATCCAGCCGAGATGTGACCAAGGCATGAAGGACTCTTTCAACGTGAAACCCACAATGTTCTCTTCGAAAGGCCAACAACAATCTCCTGTCGAGTTTCGCAAAATCTTCTTCAGGCCTACAATACACTCTTGGATAGGCTATGCTTTATAAAGACCTGCCAGATCCTCCTGCACAGGCCGACGATCATCTACGTACAGGCACCCCTGAAATCATATCCGGATAAAGACCCACACACTATTAACTCATTCAGTACCAGCCAATTCTGGACCAAGTCTGAAAAGACGTTAAAAAACGTCTTTGGGAGTGAATGAATTAAGGGCTAGGCCTTCAAACAAATCCGTTTAAAAATACCAAGGAAAGTTCTACAATGATTTCCAGGATAGGCCGACAACAATGTCTTAAATAGACTTCCAGAATCTCCTCATATATATTTGTCTGAAACCATTTCTTGTGCAGACTTTTGCCCATCTCTTGTCCAGGCCTCCAACAATCTACTGTTAAAATCACACACACACACACACACACAAAAAAAATAATCCCGTCCATACTGAATCTTCATATTTCTGAAATCTGAATCCAGGCCCACCGCATTCCAAAATGGAGTTCCGACAACGTCTGTTCTCAAATTCCAACGATATTCCGCGTCGACTCACGAACAGTATCCGAGAGGAAAAACGGCAGCAACCGATTTCTGTTGCGATCTGCCGACGCGGCGTCGACGCCGATCGGTTTGATGTCATCGAGGGCGTAATAACGAGTTTGTTTTTGTCACCGCACTTGCCATGCGACGTTGCTCCCCTTTCAGCCCGCCAACCAAAATCACAGGCCTCTGCCGAGACACGCCGGCTGACTTCTTCTTCTTCTTCTTCTTCAAAAAAGGGCTGCAGAGCACATCCTTTGTTTGAGTTTATTTTGGGCATTCTGTTGGAGAGATTGTTACTTCTGCAAAGACGTTAAAATAGAGCATCGTAGCTCTGGTTAAACTGGGCTGACAACAACAATTGTCTCGGTCCAGCAACAGGTGTGTCGCTTCCGAGTTGATTTTCACCAATTGTAGTCAAAGTCTGGAACCCCCACCCCCCACCCCATAAACGTCGATTCTCTGACCTGTTAAAAAAAAAAAAAAAAGAAGTTTTTTTTTTCTAAATGCCAGCATCTTATACGTTTTAAAGTCGCCTTGTCGTTTTTGCGGCAGCGACGCCAATGACCGAATGTATCCACTCGTCCCATCCGTCACGACGCGTAAAAGAAAGCGATGAGCTGCGGAGGAAAGCACGAAGGCCTAAACACTGACAGATGATACCCGAATCTGTTCTCCATTATTTCACGGGCAGACACGAAATCCGGGAGATTCCACCGTTGTGACACTGACGGAATGCAAACAGCGTTGATTTCTACAGTTGTGGCTCCGATCCACGCGCAACAATCAAGCAAACAATATCTTCTAACTCCGACCAGAAGCCTCGGATATTTTTGGCTTTTTTTTTTTCACTGGTGGATTCTTGCACTCGCGTATGAGTTCAGCTTTAATGCAAGGGTGAAATGATGCAGGTTGAGAGAAGGCCAAACGGAGCAAAAAATATCCGCATTCCGAAAAGAACATCCGTCACAGTTGGGATGTAAATAAATGTCGGTTCATTCAGCCTCACTTTACACGATTCAATCGGTTAGCAAGTGCAGAGTTTGCCCGGGATGTATTCGGATATGATGACTACTTTGGCTTCAATAACAATCACCTGGTGTTCATTTTGAACCAAAAGATGCCTATGGTCAACGATCGCTATTGATTCATTGTCAACATAATGGGGACCACGGTCTGCGGGTGCTTCGCTTGTCTGCCTCGGTCATGGGGATCTGGGTTCAAATCTTGACTCCATGTGGAGTTTGCACGTTCTCCGGTGGTTACGTTTTCTCCCGGTACTCTGGCTTCCTTTCCCAAAACATCAACGCTGATATTCACCGACCACCGATCACCGGCGACCAGTCCAGGGTGTGCACATCCAGCCGGCGTCGCTCACAGAGGCTTGTCGGGACAAGCAAGGAGGCTATTACAGTTCCTTGGCCGATTATTTGACTCCAGTTTGAATAATGTTCCCACAAGTCATCTGATAAATTGACCAACTTCCACAAAATACCACATCAAACCGCTAACATTTCATTTTTTGGAAATCTTCCATCATGAACAGATCATGCTAGACATGTAGCTGCCTTGGCGTGCCTCCATGCGCGCGCGTTAGTGAGCTCAGGGCCTTTTCCGAAAGCCGTCACGAAGGAATCGATTATCCCCCGCCATTATTTCATCCGTTACTCGCGCGATCGCCCCTTTATTTATTTTCTTTTCACATTTCCGACAATAATCACGTCACTTAACACGCACACTCGATCACTGCTTAGCGATGTGTTGATAAAGCACGCTATGCTAAGCTAAGTTAGCCGGAGAAGCTTTCACACGCACTGAGACAAGTTACGACAATTGAATTGAAGATGCGGAGTTCCCCGTTAAGGAGTGAGGGGATGTATGGAGTCAAGGCTTCAGTTTGCTCGGTGCTACTTTACTGAAAAAAGCAGCAACGCTGGGTTGCGATTACTTCTAGTCGTAGTTTCCCGGCGACTGGCCGGTCGGCTCGTCATCACACGTCGACACTCTAAGCTTCGCCTCCGTCCTTATTCATATAATAATCGTACCTGTTAAAGCGTTTCCATTCCTGTCTGCCCCAATGGCACGAAACCGCATTTACGTGACATATACAAAGACGCCATGTTGGATGTGGCAAAGTGAAGCAAATTGTGAACACGATTGCTCCTGATTGCTTTTGATCGTACGATGTGATCCTCGCTCAATTTTACCATATTGTCTGCCGAATTTATGTCTAATACGAAAGCCACATACAATATGACGGATGGGCTGACAACAACTGAACCTCGTGCGCAAGAATCTGCGAGAGACGTCCAGATATCAAGCCGATTTCCTTCCCGCATCATCCTTCCAATAAATGATGCCAAGCGATTACACAAAGCAGCGCATTCCTGGTACCTGGTATCTCCAGCCCAGTATCGGGTCCCCTGCCGAGCAAAGGGAGGGAGCCTCGCTTGTAGACTGTTGCTATGTAAACATGACATTGTTGGGAAATCGCCGTTAATCATATTAAAAGCACCGCCGCACTATTTTATATATTTTTTTCTCAAGTCTACTTGGCTCACTCAAGTATGTCGACTGATACTGCAAAGTATGTCCAAATCGGAGGCTCCCCGTGCATAACGGAACAGGACATTACAATCAAAGTTCGAGCAAATCATGTTTCCTTTTCCTGGATGGAGAGAAAGAGATGCAAAAGAATAAAACAAAAACAAACAAAAAAAAATTGATACAATCACGCAAGGAAATAAAATGCAGCTAGCAGTCGGTGCCGAGTGATCCGAGCGAGAACAACAAAGCAAAAGCGGAGCTTCTCCAAAAAGGCAAACACTGAAAGCCCTTGATGGGGAGCGGTTCAAGTGCCGAGTGGCATGCGTGTGTACGTAAGTCCGGGGTGCCCGCTGCCCACCTCTGCCCCCCCCCCCCCCCTCCATCCCCACACCCTCAAAGAAACATTTCTAAAATAGCAACCGCAAACCAGACAGAATGTAAATCTGCACTCTGACAAGGGCAGAAGAAAAAGATGTTGGAGGGCCGTGGAATAACAGAGATTCATTTACAGCTCCGGCAGCGCAAAAATGGGTCAGAGAGCTGAAAGAAGACTCCCCCAGGCTGCTCCCACCGCCCCCCCTTTTTTTCCCCTTTTTTTAAAGTAATGAATTACAGGTTTTTCCACCGAGTGGAGCCCAATTATATTACTTCTGCTCGGAGCTTCATCATCGCTCCGCGATGGAGGAATGCGGCGCGCGGGCAAATTTTGAATAGAATCGTTTAATTGTCGCAGCATGTTGTTGTGGCGACGGCGGAAGAAGAAGCTCGACTGCAACCTCCAATGCGGACAAGCCCGATCGAAAATGAACGGACGGACACATTGCGGTTGCGCTGCATATTGCTGACATTAAAAGTTGGTGCAAAAAAAAATGGATACGTACTGTCGCTCCATGCGCACGCCAGTCATAAGACCCGGATCAAATTTCGCAAGATTTATAAATCGTTAGCAGAGTAGCATAATTGCCCAGGTCATTTTTAACTTCCTATCACAATACCCGAACCTACGAAAAGGTTGTTTGTGTAGATCTGGGGTATCCAAACTACGGCCCGGGGCCCATTTGTGAATTGCAATCCATTTACCGTATTTTCCACACTAAAAGGCGCATTGGATGATGAGGCGCACGTTCAATGAATGGCCTATTTTGGAATTTGTTTCATACATTGGGCGCACCGCATTATAAGACGCAATCTACAATGCATCCACTAGATGGAGCTACGCTCAAGGAAAGGCCAACAGAACGATCAGATGTCAGTAAAACATATTTAATAAAGCAGCAACACAGTTCACTTAACCAACAGCAAGTTATAACTTATAACTCGTTAACGTTGAATTCTCTTGCCGCTGCTCTATTTCCGTGTTCAAGTGCGAAACCGATCGCCTTAAGTTTGAACTTTGCGTTGTTAGCACGTCTCGAGCAAGGAGCCATTCAGGGGTCGACATATTACCGTAATAACCATACACAAGGCGCATCGGATTTTAAGGCGCGCTGTGAGCTTTTAAGAAAATGGAAAGCTTTTAGGTGCGCCTTTTAGTGCGGAAAGTACAGCCAGTGAGAATTTTGTCCTTGCGCGCAAATAAAAAGTGAGGACAAGAGAGCACGCCGGAGGAAGCAAGATGAGGTCAAAGACCGCGCCGCATTCTCCCTCAAGATGCACACTTCCTGTCCAACGGCCTTACTCAGCACCCGGGAGGAAGACGAGGATGACGCCTCAAAAGAAGGACGTTCTTTTGTTGTTGTTGTTGTTTTTTCTTTTCATGGCATGACAGCTCAATAAAAGAGGCTGACGACTGTGGAGGTTCACTGCCACGTTTTTTTCCTGTGGAGCCTACTTTCTATTGCGTCGGCAAGGTTATTAGAGTTCGTGAAAACCAAATGAAAGGTGGGAAAGCCAATACTCAATCTACAAATTAAGTTCAATCAAGAAAAAAAAAAAAGCTGCTCCTCAAATGAAGTCAATGATTGGCAAAACTGCTGCCCGTAGTTAAAAAAAATAAAATAAAAATATTGTGAGCCCAAGCTTGTTTAATAAATACAGCATTTCATACAAATATCTCCTGCAATCATAACTTCACGACAGCAACTTTACAAACGACTTCAGTTCATATTCCGGGTACGTCACCACCGTCGTAAACATCCGACTCCTGCTTTAATATCATGAAAATGCATTTTGAACGTTAAAGAGGCAAGACCTGAAACCGAATGCCAGACAAAGTGGATCACTGGACCGGTAGTAAATGTTAATGCTTTCCCACCACAGTGTCTTGTCTATAAAAAGAAAAAAAAAAGTGACCACACAGGGTTTTTTTTTCTTGTCCACAAATAGCCATCTTTCAGGCTTTCATGCCACTGTGAAGCTCTCCAAGGTGTTACAACTTGCGAGTTCTCGGACGGGCTGCCAAAAAGACGACAGTAAACTTCAATGGCTACCAGGGTGAGATTTCCCGTAACCTCCCCCTCCCTGAAAAAAAAAAATCTATTTACTAATTCGACCATCCTGGTCCAAAGACACGGCTGGAATTGCTGGCATCACAGTTTCCATTTTCTCCTGGTGAAAGTGGGCCAAAAAAAAAAAAAAAAAAGAGAGAGAGATGACTGCAGGGCTTCCGAGTCACTATGAAGTCACGCCAGCTAATCATCTCTTAATGCTCGTTTGGATTTCCCAAAAGTCACACAACCCGTGACGACATGCCCGTGCGCCGTCAATTTGAAACTCCTCTTCCCATTTTAGCTTCGTGCTCGGAGCGCTTCTTGAAATTCTTGACTAATGGCTCATGTAATTGCAGACTTGCATTTCGTTCTTTTCCATATTATTTAAAAAAAAAAAAAAAGTATGTCAATCCGTTTTCAGTAACCAACGCTGCATTCTGCGAGGGTGGTAAAATGCGATTAAAGGCGGCACTATCTACTAAAAATACACTTTTGTCCTTGATCCTCTGCAGGATGTGTTGTGCTGCAGGCCACCATTGGGATGCAGCTTTGTTGGCAGGACGGGTGGACACCACACGGTGCAAACACTCTTTTCGGGCACTTCCGTGTGGCCCGGGTCCCATTTTGCCTACATGCAGTGTTTGGAGTGAAAGTCGCGAAAAAGACTTCTGACTTGCTCCGGGGCTCAATTAATGGAAGCCAGAGCTCGGAGCAAACATGGTGCATCAGCATTTAGCCGTTATGCTGCACACAAACGGAATTAAGCTGCCAACAGAAGTGAATCTCTACGAGTGGAGTCGTATGATCATCAGTGCAGAGAGGACGCCGAGGACTGCCGACTGGGAAACAAGCACGACAACATGAGCGGACGCCCCGCATTATTCCTCGAGGCAGGATGAGGTCAGAGGTTAAAGAGGTTTTACAGTTCGGATAACGTGGCCTCCGGAGGCTGAACTAATAAATAAAGCAGAGGCTAGCGGCGGACGGAGGAACGCACATTCTGTGCTCCGTCCCGGCCAGAGCCACACCAACAAACCGGGACCATCCAATCAACTCGCTCCGTTTACACATACACACACACACACACACACACAGCGTGACGTGGCGCGCGGTATGTCCGGGACACTTTGGATCTTGGGCTGCTCTTAGGCTAAGTTGTTTTCCTGGAAGAGTTTGAGATGACATGGAGCTTTGAGGAATGCACTTGAGCAAGCGCAGCAGCGCCAGACATGGAGGACGACATGTGCGCCGAGATCTAAACATCAACTTGGGCAGGGGACAGTGAAGTCGAGTTTATAGCGGGGGATAGAGTCCAAACACACCGGCAACAGGTCAACGGCTGCAATATTGCTTGAGGCTATTTAAAGAGGGGGAAAGAAATGACTGGTTTTACTCCTCCAACTCACTTTTGAACAGAACTAAACTTACAATGCCAGATGATGCCTTTAAGAGGCGGGGCCTGGTGGAGATACATGTGTCATCAAGTCTGCGTGCGTCTGGGCATGAGCGGTGGCCGACAGCAGTCTGCTCAGTTTCTGTTTTACCGTTTTCCGAGCACTCAAAATACATCTGAAATGTGTGGCCTTTCCCACATGCGAGGGCATTCCAGGAAGTCAACTGGCCCTGCCAAAAAATGCATTCATGCCAATTGCAGAATCACTAGCTCGGCTTGTCATCGATAAAATAAGATTGAGATACGATCGAACTTTTACAGATGTAAGGGACCGAATAAACTAAAAATAACGCACAACACCACAAGCTAATCTCCTCTGGATCATTTTTCAGAGACATCCGATAGAAAAATGTGACCGTAAAAATCATTCAAAAACATGACCTGTTCAATCGTCACATTAATTAGGAGAAATGTCACCCCTCGGTCCATATCGGCTTATTCTCGCTATTCTATATTTTAAGACCGATATAACTCGTCTTCAAATCGAGTCTTAAACACTTCGATGACGAGAATAAAAAAAAAAATACAGTTCACAATCCAAGCATTGATTCCACCAACAACCAAAAACGTTTAACAACACCCAACAGTGTCACGTCAGTTTAAGGAGTTAACACTCAAACGACAAAAACATGAACAAACGGCTACAAATGAGTTTAGCTCGTCGAAGTTTGCCGACACGAGCCTTGCTCTGATCAACCAATCAGAGGACAGCAAAATTGTGACGTTTGGCGCCACAACGAGCGGGCCCGACGAAGCCGATTCGAAACGGTGCTTTTCCGATTCAGTCACTTTGCCGATCGGCAAGCACCGGAAAGCACGAGTAAGTTTTGACGGCCCCGGTTGGATGAAATTGACATAACAGCTCCTAGTGGCCGAAATCGGATTTTTTTTTTACGTCCGGCGCACAAGAACGCAGCATTTGCACCACGTGCGAACGTATTTGAAGTCAACTGCTCTAATTGCCTCGTAGCAAATCACCCACGTGATTAGCAGATGATCACATGCCAATCAAAACAAATGCCGCGTGTTCACGTGGAACTTGGCTACAACGCAAACTGAGCGAAACTTTTGGATGTAAATTAAACTAAAGGCCCATTAAGGAGGCTCGAAAACATTCCACAACAACATATGTGCGAGTGTTTTAAAAACGGAATACCTAGCAACATGAATTCCAGCTTCTTTCGGTCCACTCGGAAGCGCTCCTCCGTCCACTCCGGATCGGCCAGCTGGTGGGGTCCGCTCAGGTCCTCCTCGGAGCCCGGCAAAGGCGAGTCTGTGCTGCGCTCGCTGTTGGAGCCCTGGTCCGACTGCTGCTGCTGCAAGTATCCGCTCAAAGCGTCGCACTGGGCGGCCATGGCGGTGCTACTCGTCGGCGTCGGTGGAGGAGGACTGAAAAAAAGTTAGCGAGTACTGCTGCTGCTGCTGGACCGCGTGGTGCGTCACTCGGGAGCTGGGCCTCGCGAAACCTTCACGCAGCGTCATTTCCCCCCATTTGAGTGCCGATTTCGGGGGACTAAAAATAGGCGGGCTCCGCTCTCTCCGCGGGCAGGCTGTGCGCTCAAGTGCGGCGAGAAAGTCTTCCAAGTAAAGTTTCGCGTGACGTCCAGATCTCAAGACTCCTCCCAGGAACACCCCCTCTTCAACCCCCCCCCCCCTTTTTTTTTTACGACCAAAGCATGGAGCTGTTAGAACATCGATTACATATCCTCACTACTAGACAACTTGTCCTCACGAGTTCAACCATTTTCTACAAATGTGACATTTCTGCACAACTACATGTTACTAGTATGGGAAAAAAATCGGCACCAGTGGACATTTGCGCGCTATTAGTACTACTAGCGGTGTGATGTGAGGTGTCAAAGCGCGTCCAGTAGTTTCACCTCACCATAACATGTACTAGCACACCGACACTCCAGCTAGCAAGACAACTGACCACACTAGACCCAGTCTTAAGTCATAATTAAGACCTCACTTGTCTTATGTTGTTGTCTCGTATGTCAAAGTTGCCCTACAAATGTACACTAGTGGAGAGAAACATGAGCAGATGCAGTCATTCCACGAGTACAATTGGAATTGTCTTGCAAGTGAGGAGATTTTTCCAAAGTACTGCAACCAAGTACAAAAAAAAAAAAAGCGGAAAGCTACAAATGTTCTCAAACGGCAAAGTGTTGCGTTGCGGCCACGTTATCATCTGGAAAGGCGCATTCTTCCCGCAAAGCCACCAGGCAACGGTTTTATTGGCCTGCAGAGGAAACAATCCGCATCCTGTCAAGTCGGGGGAAGCGGAAGCAATACTGCAAAGTTCAAGCAAAACAAAACAAACAAAAAAAAACGGGCCGAGAGGGAGTGAAACACACGCGCACCTTGAGTGTTGTCATTTCATATTCATCTGCTTTATAAGCGTGTTTGAATCCATTTGGGATATTTTGTCATGCCTGGTCTAGGCACTATGGCTTGAAAGTTTTATTTAAAAATAAAAATTAATCCCCTTTTGCCCCCCCCTCCTTTTTTTGTATGCTGAAAGAACACATTTTGCCTTATGTTTTATTTCCAACTAAAGAGTTCCGACAGCTTCAGCCAAGTTTAATTTAAGAGCAACTTTCCAACACTCCTAATGTCCATGTTGTCCAAAGCTGCTCGAGTCCCTACAAGACAAACGTCTGCTCTTAATAATTCATACAACCCCCCCCAAAAAAAAAAAGAATAGAAAAAGCGACACACTTTTGTTGTTTCCGCTATCATGATTGTTTGATGTTATGAGTCATTCCATAAATACATTTTTAATACATTTTAAATGATTGCCAGCTTGCTCACGCTCTTTTTCTCATGTAGAGTTGCACTGGGGATGCAAAATTTTGGGCCTTGGAAGCGCATAAAATCACAGATTCTAAAATTTAACAGGTTCCAATGGAGGCTCGGGGGGCAATCGCACATTTTGTCTGTTTCATAATTACCCGAGTCGTTTTGGGGAGCTGAAAAAGTCACTAAACAGTGATCAGTTTGGATTCATAATCGTGCATTTTTTTTCTGTGCATAAAAATGTGCCACCACTTCCAAAACGGTGACTTTTCACCATCAAATGAATTTGTCCCATCTCGACTAGCAGGGAAAAGAAAGCCAAAACAGCTCCACGTTTAATAGACAAAACATTCTATACGGCGAAAGCAAAACCATTCAATAACCACCTGAAAAATTAATTTCGGGCATTAATGTTTCATAAAGGCTATTTTGCTCTGTGACGCCGAGTTTGCAAGGGTCTCAGGCCTGTGCAGAAAAAGTCAAGGCCGCCCTCTAGTGGTCATCAAAGTTATCACCGGCATGCGTGAAGTCACGTGGGTGGGAAAAATCAAATGCGACTCAAATCGTGTGGTGTGTCAAGTAAAATGAGCAGTTTTATTCCATATAAATCTCTCCAAAGTAAAATAATGTGAGGTATCGTCACCATTGCTCATATCATCATCATCATCATCATAAAACAATAATAATTCCAATTGAATTCAAGCAGAAGAAACGGAACGGTGGAGACAAATGGCGAGGGCGTGCGGGTGGGGTAGGGGGGGGGGGTGTACTGGCTTTTTTTTTTCTTTAAACTTGATCTGTCATTTGGAATGTTGATGCTGAAACTTGCCTTGCCTTCACATCGCAAACTTCCTCGTCCATTCTTTGGCCATGTCGTTGTACCTGGACGTAACAGTAAAAAAAAAAAAAAAAATTGTTGAGAGAAAGAAAAAAAAAAAGAAAAGAAAAAGATTTGACCAGGCTTACTTTTGTCGGTCCGATTTGTACGTGTGCGCTATGTCGGGGACTAAAGGGTCGTCGGGGTTGGGATCGCACAGCAAAGAGCAGATGGATAACAAGACTGCAACAGGACACAACAGGACACAACAGGCACACGCGTTTACGTCAGTCAACGAGCGGGCTGATTCACATTTCAGGCATCAATTCAAGTGAAAATATAGTTCCGCAAAAATGTCGAGGAAAAAAAAAAAATATCGGTTGTTATATTTGGCCTCCGGAAAGTGAGGCGCGACAGCATGGGTCCAAGAAGGGTCCCAAAGTGCTCCAAGATGGAAGCTGAAATGGAAAACTGAAGGTTGGCTCTTAATAGGGACCTTCAAATCATTAGGCAAAGTTTATTCAGACTAAATCAACCACATTTCCTGGAAGCGCAGTGAAATATTTACACTACTCCTCAATCTTTTTGGGCCACGCCTCCCAACCCCCAGCACGCGGATCATTTCGAGAACCCTGGACTGCGCTTCCGAGCTCCGATCACGCGACTATTCTGCACGATATGAGAACATCATTGCGAGACTAATAAAGGTTTTCTTATCTTAACAATATCGATATTGTGACATTAAAAAACAAACAAACTTTTTTTCCTCTCATGCTGACAACTAAGCAAGCGCAATGCGATTCTTAGCAAATTTATTGTAATACTTTGAGATACTTTTCACCTATTAAATGGCGATGCACATTTAAGGTTGCATTCAAATTCCGATCAAAGCATCTCGATGCATATGAAATTTATACTGCGCGTCTTGGCAACATACAAAATGCATTGGCCCATTCTGTTGGTATGTCATGCCTTCAAACGGCATTCTCATGCATGGGTGTGTGCTCGGTGAAATGACCCTCAAAGTGGAATGAACCTCGCGTTACTTCATGCTGTAAACGCAGCCGCCTTGTACCGAAATGATAAACAATTGAATTAGAACTGGGCAATTGAATCTGCAGCATCAACCCAGCCTGAATTCACGTCTTATAAAAAAAAAAAAAATCAACATACCTTTTGATACGGTAAGGGCAGGCGACCACTGCGACCTCAGTATGTCCAGGCAGATGCTACCGTTGCTGTTTATATTTGGATGATAGATTTTTGTGGTAAACGCCACCTTGTGGGGGAGGCACAAATGAAGAGAAACACAACGCAACGGTTAAATGGCTTCATGTTTAGCATGCAAGTGTGACACTGGATCCTCCCGTCAAACGGTTGATACGGTGCGCGTCGGGAGGAATTGACTTTGCTGACGCGAGCGTAGCTCGGCAGCTTGGTTGGGGATAACGATGAAGCGCCGCTTCCACGAGGGAAAACAGAAACCATGCCGTCTCCCTTGGGGCTCGTGCGTATGCTTTCACAGTTTGCGGTTGCCTTTTCAGAAACGGGGGGGGGCTCTGAATGACGCTGCCCCCAGTTGTCGAGGTAACAAAAGCCGGCCTTCGCCATTGGCCCGGCAGCATATGGGGCGGGCTTGCTTGCTTTTTGCAAGGCGCACTCTCAGAAAATAATCATGAGGAATCAGCAAGACAAAAACAGGGCAACGTTAAAGCGCTCCATTTCTTTGATATTGTACCTGGGAAGTGTTTTGAATTGTGAATAAAAAGCAGCGGGAGTGGAATGTTCCAACTGTCAAACGGACCAACATTTTCACAACAGCATCCATCAAACAAGTGCAGAAACTCGTGAGATCAAAATAACTTAAAACGGTGCCAGTGAATTTAAGGCGGGATTTATCGAGGTGACATTTTGACCTTCGCGCAGATTCATCCGGTTTCCATTTTTTTCCTGGGGAGAAAAATAGCTTTGAAATCCAGTACGTGATTGTGTTAAGACATTTGAGGTTTCACGGTGCCTGCACTCGATTCCCAACATCATAAAGACTGGTTGGAAGCTCGCGGCGAAATCTGCGAGATGGGAAAACATACCTTGGGGGGTTTGAAGGGATAGTCGGTGGGGAAATGCACAGAAAGGAAGAAAACCCCTCCATTGTACGGGCTGTCATTCTAAGATGGAGAGAGAAAACAACCATGGTAGACTGAACAAAGACGGCATGGAGATAGACATAAAAAAAAATAAAAAATATCTCAACAATGTCACATGTTCGACTGCCCCAGAGTGTGACAGGCTAAACTTTTTAAAACAGGAAATAAGGGTGTGCTGCAAACTAGTCAACATAATGCTCTATTGTCGACACATCCAGAAGCAGCACGCCAAAAAGAAATGCAGGAAACACAAAGGAAAAAATAAATAAATCTAGAAAAAGCTCACCGGTCCTGTGATGCTGGCTTGCCAATGGAACACTACAAAAAAAAAAAACACAAAAAAACCCCCCAAAAGGTTATTAACATTGCAAGTCAAGTTCTTTCTGAAACGGTGTATATGAATGCCCAGAGGTTCTGCTACAGTTGGAAAAAGGTCCGGAATTTACAGAAGACATCAAAAGACACCATATCAATATGCAAATCCGCTCGAGAGGAACTGCAGCCTTGTAGCAATTCCAGTCAACCCCGCCTACTTGCACTTTTGATTCTCTAGGACCTAACCATCAAAGTATTTGCCAGAAAACTATTTGATATTTTTTGCTGCATTGTGAAACGCCACACCGCGTTGGCCACTTGCTGATCGCCAAGTGGCTTGACCTCATACAACAGCAGCATGGAAGATTCTAGTTGAGCTCCAAACAAGAAGTCGAGGTATCTCGTCGGGTTTCTGCCCGAGACAGCGATCTCGTCTTCGTCACGAACGCCAGCGAAGGGCGAGACCTCACTGTTGCATGTTTCCAGGATTCTATGTCAATAGGATCATGGGAAGAATTCCATCGGATTTGGACGATCAATGATATCTAGGAGCTTTTCGGTGGTGCCCATGACAAATCATTTGACAAAAACAACCAGGGTTGTTTATCTTTAAGGGTTTGACACTCATCGTATTCTTTTAGGGTTCCTAATTCCAACACACTTAAGACGTCTGCCATGCAGCAACGATGACAATGAAAATGAAAATGAAAATAAGATGACGGCGCCGTCCACTCACTGTCATCTCCGACCGGTCCCGCCGAACACGATGCAGGAGGGTCCCGCTTCAAGTCAAACAATTCCTACACCAAAACACAATTAAAGAAGCATTTCTGGTATCAGTTTCGGGATTGAGTTTGTGCTTGTTGCGTATGCGGGTAAGCAACGATGAAAAGCAAACATGTTCAAGTGAACACGCCTTAAACCTTTTTTGCTAGGCCAACTTTGAGCTAGCCGCGAAGTTAGCTTACTCGCGTTGAAATGAAACCACTTAGTATAAATCGTTCCGATTGTAACGTCAGCACCATTCGCGTCGACTTTGGCTCTCATTTTTTTTAAAATAAAAGCTGAATCCATCCACTTGAATGTTTATATTAAACTAGTTTGCAAACAAGGCGTTAAGACCGGCCGGCGCGATGGCTGTTTTCGATACATCACAAGTGATACGGCCAAACTCACCTTCTTTATTCTTTTCAAAGCCATGACAAGTCTAAAGTGTAGCTTACGGGAGAGTGTGGTGGCAAACGGCAAACGGACAACGAGCAAACAAGATTACTCGGCACCAGATGTTTAGTATTTAAAGAGCAAACTGGTTCTCTATTGTTTCCGCGTTTACTTTTTTTTGTGTTGAGCTCGGTGCATTGTGGGAATTGTAGTTGCTGCGAAAGCCCCTCTTAAAGGGACCACACTCGAAAGACTTCTTCGCCATGACGTCACACGTACTTTCGGGTAACAAGGCAAAAAGTAAGAAGTATGTTGCAATAAAACTACTCTTACAATTTATCCCCAAAGTTACTTACGTAAATGTAACGGAATAAACGGAGCTTCTTACGACCCATCTTAGGTAAGTGAAAGCTATTTCTGCCAAAAGTATTACCCTGGCAGCGGATTGTTTACAATGGTCCAAACATTCAAACCATGAGAAAAATGACCCTGACTCACATGTAAAGGGCGGGTGAGGTAGACATTTTTATGATGTACAAGCTGAAGTGGCGAGGTGCTCCGTCGCTTTCTGGCTTTGCGCTTGGTCATGCACTGAAACAGCCACGACAGCCCGAGGTGCTCTTTAAAATTTGATGCTTTGGCCTAAAATACCCGTCGTGATGAATGCTTGACCTTTGAATACAGATCTCTGATAACGCTTTAAAAACAAACGCGCTTTCACAGGATTGCATTCAACTTTCAAGACTAAAACGACTTGCACAATCTCACCAA
Source organism: Hippocampus guttulatus (assembly GCF_054856545.1). NCBI lineage: Eukaryota > Metazoa > Chordata > Actinopteri > Syngnathiformes > Syngnathidae > Hippocampus > Hippocampus guttulatus. The sequence goes on from NC_141270.1 coordinate 2,153,730, forward strand.
ATCAAATGTTTATGGACAATTCTATATTTACAAAGATAACAATGAGGACAAAGGGGTCGATTTGACCCGGCTATGCTCAATGTGTCCAAAGCATCCCGAGAAACATTGTTGGAGCTCATTACTAACCGTTTTCATTGCAAATGTGTCAAAATGAATCGTTTCTTACTGTCTGTTGCCAAGTTTCATAAGCGGAAAGGCTTGTTGCTCTTCAACTTGAAAGTGGGTCATTTTGACCCACAACATAACAGGAGGGTTAAGTCAATGAAGTCCCCACTGAAGGTCCCGGTACCACCTATGGCCCATTTTGACCAACAATGTACTGCCAACTCCTCGTCTGTGTGCCCATCCGTGATAAAATAAATAAATCACAGGGTGAGCTGAATATTCAGGTCCACCTGCCCTAAATCGCAAATCCAAAGAGAGCAAAGGGGACGAGAGGACAGGAAACAAACACGAGCGCTAGCTACGAAGAGGAGGTCACATCTGCAATGTTTCATGCTTCAACTGCGCTGCTGAGCCCGAACGGAATGACATCCTTACCGTTTGTTACCACCGCATTCATTCACACGGAATCAAAACGGTGCATAGGCAAATTCCTAATATCTTCTCAACATAACCAGGGTCTGTCACTGCTTTGAGTATTAGTCGAAAAAAAAGTGGTATGGCACATCCCCAGAACTAAACTAAAGTCCACGAGCTTAATACTAACAAATGGGAAATTCTTTATCCATCCATCCATCCATTTTCGGATCTGTTTTATCTTCACAAGGGTCGCGGGGCATGCTGGAGCCCATCCCGGCTGTCTTCGGGCAGTAGGCGGGGGACACTCCGAACCGGTTGCCAGCCAATCGCAGGGTGGAAATTTGATTTTGTATATATATATGGAGAGAGAGAGAGAGAGAGAGAGAGAGAGAAATCAATAAAACAAAACAAAAAACGTTATTTGTAGGCTTAGTAAATCATTTTGGAATGAGAGAAATTTGATCATTTCATATGGTCCACCTAAATCTTTGATACCTAATATTTCGAAGCACACTGATTGAGATTTTTTTTTTTTTCATTTTTAAGGTCCAACCTACTGTTGTTTGCGTGACGAGCAATTTGTAGTTCAAACGAACACGTCGACGACTTTCTATAAACGCGCTGGAGGTCGATTCTATTCGGGAACTCAGCGTTCCTCAAAACGGGCCTCAACTTATTCCGCGCACGCGATTGGTCCCGGATCGATGCGCGTCCACGGCGCGGCGAGGGTGCGCGCCTGCTTGCTTGCTCGGCAGCATAGGGAGGAAGGAGCGCGGCGAGTGTCGGCGAGCAAAAGAGCGAGACGGGGAGCGAGTCGCCCGCCGAATGTCCGCCTCCCGGAGCCACCGATGAGCCCGCCTCGCCTTCCTCGGCGCGCCGCTTGACAACGCTCGAGGCCAGCTGGGTCCACGGCGTCCGCGCACGTCCCGATCCACGGGTCCCACCAGCCTTGGGGGTGGGGGGTGGTGGCTGCGCTTTTTTTCAGGTGAACAACCCCCCCCCTCCCCGCTCGCACTCCCCATACACACCGCCGACTGTCCTCGTCTTTCTCCTCGCTTGCTTTTATTTGTTGTTGTCTTGTCTTGTTGTGTGTTTACGCGCGGACGAGGGGCGTTGTTGATCGCTGTCCAAGGTGCTGCCCGAGACACACAAGGCGGCCTCGTGCACGAGCAGCTCGCATGCATGCGCCACTTCGTGCTTTCTTGCATTCTTTCTTTTCGGGTTTTTTTTTTCATGCAAGCATGTATTTATGCATGCACGCGACGTAAGTGGAGGAGAAGGGAGGAGGGGGCTATTTCATGTTGTGTGCGGGGGGGATAAATAACGGCAATGACGACGGAACGCTCCATTTGGCTGCGTGAGCCCCCGAGTGGCTGCTGTGTCTTAGCTGCATTGTGGAGGACCTCCTCCAGGGACGGTGTGCTGTTCCGACTGCATCTGCCTACAGTCGGTTGCTCTCATCTTCGGCCGAGACATTTTGACGGTGCGTCCCCAACATCGGGCAAAAATACCAAATGACTGTTCATCGGTGTGTCACAATGTGGCGCATTCGTCCGACCTCCGCGCAGGCCGCCGGGGCTCACATCACACTCGGCGACGGTGTGAATGTCAGTGGGAATGTTTGTCTCTTTACGTCCCGTATGACTGACAAGCGACCAATCCGGGGCGTCGTCGGCTTTTCGCCCGATGTCGGCTACAGCTCCCCTGTGACCCCCCCAACACGATAAGCGGTGCGGAATATGGCCCAGTTGCGGATTATTTTTGAATTTCCGCTTTATTTGTCATTTCTGGGCTGCTATGTTCCGGCAAAACCCCGTCGAAATTGGAATTGGTGTCAAGGAAGTAAGATGACGTGATGCATCTCTCCGGAGAGACACGCTTGGCGCTTGTCGTGTCGAAGCCAAGTTTAGCCTGGGTTGTTCGAGGCGGCTTGTACACATGCACCAACTTTTTCTAAATCAAATCATCGGCGAGCCTTTTATTTTTTTTTAGATGAGTTTGAACTTAGTTTGAAGTTGTAATATCACCATCTACCACTAGATGGCACACGTGGCTTTTTTTGCACTTTACACTCCAACCTGTTTGACCGATTTGGAATGACATAGAACGTAGAACCTGAATAATATAAATATTTTGAGTTGATTTTTGGGGAAAAATGCACAAGATTAGTTGCACCAAATGTTTTGTTGAGCATTCTTGTGCGATCCCTGAATGGTAATTTTTATGCTTTTATGCAGCGTATACTATTTACGTTTTTCTCAAAAAGGCATGTGCATTGGTTGCTCACCTTAAGCAGGGGGCGGGGGGGGGGGGTAAAGTGATAGTTTCTCAAGTATTCCTGGCAACGCCTCTGTTGCCGGGTTGAATGAAGAAAGCTGATTCCACAGGCAGAAGCTGAGCTCGGGAGGAAAAACAAAACAAAAAACAAACGACCTGAAAGACAAAAGCATTTTCGCTTGCGGCGACAGCACTTTAGCACACAAAACTCAACGCAGCTCTGCTTACCTCTTGGCTTTGATGTGGCGGCATCCTGCAAAGTAGCTTATTTCATCTTGAGTCACAAGACGGTCATTTTCGACACTCGCATCCGGAACGGGGTCACAGCGGGGGTGCTGGAGCCTCTCCCAGATGACGGACGACACCTTGAATTGGTCGGGCGCTTCAATGGAAGAGTCCTTTTTGGCATATGACGTGTACAACCATACATGTCCTGGTTTAAGAATTTAGAACCTCGGGTGCTGACCTGCATGCTGGGAATGTAAACAAAGCAGGAAGAACGCTCTGCAAGAAGGACCCCGTGGGAAGACTTCTCGTGCTAGATTACATTTCCTCCCTGAAATTTGGCCTCCTCCTCCAAAAATGGACCTGACAATTTTTGGGTTAAAAAAAAAAAAAAAGAATCACCATCCTTGTCAAGACCATGCGGGATGTGAACAGGTGCACAAGCAGCAAAGAGAGCAGCACATTTGTTCGGCGAGTAAATGTCAAATATGTTTAAACAGGATCCGGTAAGAGCAAGACGGGCCTTTTGGCACCATTGTCCCGCCGACAGACTCCAATATCCGTTCTGTCCGTCGCAGGAGCACCTGACATTTCCTGCGGAAGAGCGGCTTATACCGGACCATGGCGCAGACCAACAGCGGCGGGCAGGGGACCAACGGGGTAGCGGACGAGTCCCCCAACATGATCGTTTACAGAAAGGTACGTTCAGCGATCCCATCTGCGCTTTCGACGTCTGCCCGACGCTTGTGTGCCGTGCGTGTGCCGTTTGCCCTCCCCCGACCGAGCGTGCTCAAAGCCGCCCAACTGCAAAACGAATCACACAGCGAAAAGAATGACAGACATTGTGTATTTAAATGCAAAGACAAACTTTGTTCTAGAAAGATCGCCAGCGCTAATGCTAACGTCAACGTATAATCCCACTGACAGGCTAAAAAAAAAGTTAGCATGGCATTCCGGGAGTGATATATATATACTCGACAATACTCAAAAGGCATATTTTCATCATAATCTGTGAAAATAGATTTTTGCTAATCAAGCTCGAGCACAAATTTCTTCTACTCTTCTTACTATTGATGTTAGTGTGTAGGAGTTGAGATGGGATCAACATCATTTCAGGAAATAGATATTTTTTGCGAGTACTTTTTCTTGGTTGTTGGTGTGTCGAGAGCTTCTTTTAATGTAAAATGTGTGCTTTGGCTGATGAGAGAATAATGTAAAAAAAAAAATCCAATAAATTGGGGGGGGGGGACACCCTGTATATGTATGTCCTGATCTTATCTCTTGTTATATATTATTGATACAGCAGCATCCAATATTGGTGCCTTGGATTCCTATTCGTCCATCTGCTGCAGATGTGTTTTGTTTTTGTTTTTATCCCCGCCCCCCGTCATTTTGTGCGATTGCAACAGTACTCTGCTTTTTCCAAAAGAGTGCTCCTAATTTTGGGGGGGGGGGGGGGGTACAGCGTATGGCGATATCATCTGATGAGGTGTGCAGCGACTGTTTGGACAGGAGCTGGCATCGTTAACAATATCGGTTGAAGGCATTTTTGTCTGCATTCATGGAGGGGAAGTGGCACCGGCAGAATGTGAGCACGTTAGTGGAGTATATTTGGAGGATGGACAAAAAAAAAAAAAAGGGGAGGGAGTAACAAGACAACTTAATCCAACCCTGCTTCACACATCAAACACATCCATGAACCCATTAAGGTCTGATGCAACATTCACACAGTGCACTTGATTGCATTTATTCATTTGTTTTTTTTTTAAACATGTTCCTGAACACGAAGGCAAATGGCACGCCGTGAAATCCCGTTTTAAATTCTGCATGCGTATATGTCCGGTTGGCAAAGAAAGAGGATTTTGGGTGGAGCCTTAATTGGAAGATAAAATGTTTAAAACTCGAGGCGGGATTCTAATTTTAACACCTGTAATGTGACATAAAGATGGACGAGCGTGCGCACGCTGCTCATTTGATCGCAATCTTTTGATGCGTTGACGATGAAACCATTTGTGGAAATTGCTTCCCTGCCAACAGGAGAGGCTTCTGTTCCCCAGTGGCCCAGACTTTATTAGCCACAAAAAGATAACAAAAAAAAAGGAAAAAGGGGGGTGGGGGCTGATCCATTTTAGTCTCCTACTCGCTGGCGTGTAAAAGCATGAAGCCAAATTCACTTAGCCTTGATGCTAGGCTCCCATAATCAAGTGCGAGCCGCAGTATTACAGCCTTCGCTCTGCGCGAGAACATGTAGCGCTGCCCGATGGGCCGTTTGACGATTTGCTTCACGTTCAGGTGCAGCCATAAAGTGAACATTTTCTCATTTTACTTGCGCACGAGTCAGGCGTGCAGTCAATTTTCGCCATTTCGCCCGCTTCACCGTTCGGTGAGCGCCACCGTTCCATCCGCTCCCGCGCGGAGGGAAGCGGATGCGCTTAGCATGATACCGTAGTTTGCCGCTTTTTTTTCCCCCCACTAATAGCACTTGCGTGCCAGTGCGATATCATTGCCGGGGTGGGACAGGATTTGGTGGGCTAGTGGCACACAAAAAAGCATTTGCTGCCTTGAGTCATCATCTTCAAGAAGTAACCAAAGAAAAGTGACAGGCTCAGGTTGGTTCACATCCTGAGCCAACAGTAAATTTGGCACGAAACTGGATGGATTTGACTCGAGAAGATGTTTACTGTGGTCCATCCATGATCTGAAGCGCTTTCTCTTCACGAGTGTGGGGCTCCCCCTAGTGGTACGTCAGAGTAAGCACGTCCTCGATGCCGACTGGCTGTCGCCGAAGACGGACGGCTGACCGGGCCGGCCTGGAATAATGATAAATATGATGACCGACGGGTTAACGTGCCCATCTAAGTAGACGTACAGACATTTTCACTCACGGAAAGCAGCACTTCAAATAATCAGCGTGCCATACAGGTGCAAATATCCCAGCAACCACTGCATCAACTTCAGCTTACTGCCTTCAGCGGGCGCCGATCTGTGCGTTTTCAGCAAAGTCATTGCAGCTCTGCTTACCTTTTGGCTTGGGTTTTTCCAGACTGCGTGGTCCGTGTGGCCACGTCTTGAAATTGTCAGATTTTCGCAGGCCTGGCTGCCAAGTGGGCGGTCGATTGCCGAGGATTGAGAACGGCTCGTTCACTGGCACACGTTCAGAAAGAATGACAGATAACAAAAGAATTGCTTGGCTGTTAAATTATAAGCAATCACTCCTCAAACGGAAAGCTCAGCCGAAACAAAAGCATCCTCTCGTCCGCTTTTTTTTGGGGGGGGGGGGGGGGGGGGGTCCTCAAAAAAAGCGTCATGCTTTCACACACAACCTGCCTCTTTGCTTCGAGCAGACCTTTGTTCTGGCGCGCACTTTCCTGACCTACATACACGGCCCCGCGAAAGGGAAAAGGCCCGTGACGGCAGCCAGGATGAAAACGCCGCTTCTGGAATGACTTTGGGTCAAACTTCAATGGGAAGGGGTCTCGGGTCAGGCGGATGACGGGTGCTTTTCGAATGCAGGTCGAGGCGGCGACCCGCTACGACTGGGCCGTGCCATCTGCGAAAAAAAAAAAAAAAAAAAGCATTTTTAAGTGGAGAGAGAGAGAGCGCGAGATCCTTTGATCGGCGACGTCTCTTCTGCGTTCTTGTCATAAACTCGCTGTGTAAACACCGCGGTCAATGTTGATATTAGCACGCTCTCGTCTCCTCAATAGTTACCGTTGGGAGTTGCGTAACAAGAGCACAGGGAGTTCTCTGGTTCAGGACAGTACATGCCAGTTAAAAGAAGTGCTTCAAACTGAGCCCCCGTAAGCTGCATCCACGGGATGGACGGACAAGGGGCCAAGTTGACCTGCTGACCTTGGAGACCAGTACCGTAGCCAAGAGTCCCAACACCGTCCACAATACAGGACCTGTTTTGCACAATTAGAGAAAAAAAAATAATAAAACACCTCAACACAATAGTGTGCATGGTTCTCATACTGAGAGGAAAAAATAAACTCACAGCTTTGCAACAAAAAAAAAATCGCTAAATTAGCTAATGAGAACTGATGACTGCACTTCACCTCCAGTAAACGCGTCGTTTCAGACGCGCCCCCTGTTGTGTCCCCGTTTTGTTTTTCTTCTGCCTTGCCGTCTGAGTCCCCACGTTCGCAATCCCAATCGCCTCCATTTCTTTCTCTTCAAGACCCGCCGCACACCGAGCAACATGGCCCAACGCGGCCAAAATGGGCAACAGTAAACAAAATTACAGTCGGTGACTCATAACCCTCACCCTGGCAATTGACCTTTGCAAATGCCAACTCGCCGCGATGGAAAATCTGTGACACCACCGCCCCGCCCCCTTTGGTCTTCTAATAGCTAAACACTGAGGCACCACATGTACTGTAGTGTATTGTTTTTAACAAACCACGAACATTGCGAGACGATTAAGTAAGAAGCAGACTGCCCCGACTGCTGTAGCTACAGTATACCATCAAAATACAAAGAGAGGAAATGAGTGAGAGCGCAAGAGAGAGTGTGTGTGTGTGTGTGTGAATATTTGAGAGGCTACTTGCAATGATTGCCCCGTTCAATCATTCACAAAGACTCTCCACGCTTCACTTTTTAGCCATAGGGGCATGATTGTAAAACACGCTTCATAGATAAATGAATGGCTTGGCGGCAGGACAGCCAAACTCTCCAGGATACCCCCCCCCTCCTGCCACCCCAAAGAAATCTAGAGAGATGTAAACCCCCCCACCCCCCCAGCCCCTAGCGCATGTGTGTGTCCAATCTCGTGTGCGTGGCATGAATAATATGGCGACGCATGCATGAACATGGCGGCGCGTAGCGTGATGTCGGGCCAACGCTGCCAAGAGAGCGAGCTGAATTTTTCATGCAAGCCTAAAAACACAAGTTCACCGCCACTACACGAGAGGTGGGGGGGGGACAGGACATCGGAGCTCGCCGGCCGGGGCCTTTTTGTGTGCCGCGCGACACGCAGCGTCAACTATAGATCTTTTTTAATACGGCGTTACTTGCCAGTGTCTTGCGACGACGCGGCAGCACAAAGGCTGAAAGAGCAGAACGGCGCCGCCCTTTGCGGCCGTTCGCACTTGACGCTTTTCATGTCCAATCGTGACAAGTGAGGATCGGTGCAGTTGTGAATCAAAATGTATTGCGCAAATGCGAAGAGCATTTGTTGTGCTGCAAAAAAATAGGAATCCTTTGTTGTGCGGTATTGTTATTTTTATTCTGCTTCTGCTGTTATTTTGAACCCGGACTTCAAAACACAATTTCTTCCGATTTATTTCTGTTGTTGCGACCTTCGACTTTTCCCCGTCAGTGGCCGCCTTCCGCCGAAATCCACCCGCGAGTTGACGTCCCCCGCGCATTAACAAGCGCGGGGGGACGTCTTCCATTTCCTTTCTATTGTTTTTAATCTTTCAATTTTTGTCAACAGCGTCTCCGAAGATGGCCATTTTCCCCAGGGGAATGGCAATCCGGCGCCGCGCTGAAACGCACCATTATCCCGTCAAGTGTCTGACTGCCGAGCCGCCGGTCCACTCATATTTACATCTCGGCTGCCACTAAAATGTTCTCCCGGCAGCCACTTTGGCTATTGTCTCGGTTGCGGATCCATTAATCCGCAACTGTACCGACGCTGCTTTTTGTTCCAAGCGCCGGTATTTCGCGCCGCTATTATTCTCTCCGATCCGTGGAGGAAAGTGTCCTGTTTTGCATAGCGGGGCTTACACGCGTGTCAATATGGATCGCTTTTTGACGTAAGCGCTCCCCCGGTGACACGCTGGCTTTGCAGCAAATGAGGTAAAAAGGGAGTGCGCGGCTCTGTGATTTCTCTTGTTTCTCTTCTCCCTCGGAGCGCTTGAGAAGACGCAGTCACGTCGGCAGCATGTAACCTTGCATTCAATAGAATTACTGTTGTTATTATTATTATTATTTTTTTTTTAACGGGTGGCAAAGGCCCGATTCGAATCAACACACCTTCCATCCGGACGCCTCGTCGTAAAAGCTAGCGCCGTCATCAGCGAACGTGATCGGGTTTGAATGTATCGCATGACCTGAACGTTGGTCTTACGTTTTCGATAGCGCATATTCGAAGTCAATGGTGGGCGGTCTGAAATGCTTCACGTAAGCGTTGGAATAAAAAAAAAAAAAAAAGCTTCATTGTCGCATAACATCAGATCACTCGTCACCAAGATTCGCATGGACATTTTGACTGATGCCCACTTCAACCTCTGTAGAAAGATGAGAAGGATCGCCTTTATGCATAGGTGTCAAACTCAAGGCCCGGGGGGGGGGGGGGGGGCTTGAGTTTGTCCACAATCATTTTGCAGAACAGCGATCGTAGTTTTCTGATATATGAAGCGACGTTGAAGTTTTTCGATAAAAAGGAAAACACCTCCCGGCCATTAAATCCAAAACATCACGTGGCTGATGGTTGGACTATTTCCAGAGGACGAAGTGGGCATCGGTAGAAAATTCCGCATACATTTTGGTGATGATTGATCGCAAATGTTTTCAAACTTTACGTTTTTCAGAAACGTCCAAAACACCGGAGGCAGCTGTTTGGATATTTTCGGAGGGCTCCCTTTTTAATATTTTTCGTCCAGATGGGCAAACTATCAGATTCGATAATAATAACCGTGATGGTAAAACAGAACAAAGCCTAGGTATGTATGATTTGACACGCTGGTGACGATCGACCGATCCAAAATCTCGGAGATAAAAAAAAAAAAAAAAAGAAAAGACTTGAGCCGCCGTGAACATTGAAGGAACCAGACAAGAGTGCAAATAGTAATAAAATGAAGAAGGCCTCGCAGTGAAATCACATACGATGTCATCAGCGCCGCCCGCCTTAAGTGATTGTCTGATGGGAGCGCCTCTTCCTGCCGGTGAACTGGATTATTACATTATTTATTCGATGCCGCCTTGCTCATACCCCCCCCCCCAAAAAAGTCATCTTGTATTCTCTCTGGCGAGATCAGAACCAGCATAAAGACGCCACGGGTCATGCGACGCGTCTTCATGGAGAAGGCAGCCGCATACAGCCAAACTTCCTTTATGTTCGACAAAGATGGCGGTTGATGCTTTTGGAGTGACTGTGTAGCAACCCCCCCCCCCCCCCCCCCACTGGTGAGACTCACTAATGAAGCAAGAAATAAACGGAATTAACAAGCGAGGCAAAAAGGTATTAGTGCGTGCTATTGATCTGACGATTGACTTGGCGGTCAACCGGTGTAAAGTTTGTTCCGTCGAGATTTTGCCTCACCCCTGCATTGCTTGCAACACAGCCGAGATCCGGCATCGATGGATCGCGCGCGACTCCAGCCCTTCGTCGATGCATAAATTCAGCGCGCGGCTTCTCGATAGGACGCCTCGCCGTCATCCGCATCTGTCGTAGCTACGCTGCGTTTCCCTATAACGTCGCTTTTTAACCACCCTCGATTGTGCACAAGGCATGAAAGTGGAGATTGGCGAGATTGACGGGGGTTTTTTTTGCCCGTCTCCCTCAATCTATAACCAGAAGATTAGGAAACGGAGAAAGATGGAGGGCGGGTGAGGTGGGCTGACCTATAATTACAAGATTAGAGAGAAATCTTTTGTACATCTGCTCCCCGTGTGGGCAAACACGCATGTTACCGCGGCTGCGAGTGCAAATTATCGAAGCGCGCGTCGCCATGGCCCCCGCGTGGACGATTGGCTCTCGACTTTGTAATCCATCGTGTCCATATTTGCGGCGGTCAATACCTAAATACCAATTAGAGGGGCGGGCGTCGCACGTGCCCGCCACAGTCAATAGTGGCCACAGTAGGAGATCATCCACTGGTCGGCCCAGCGTCGGCGGCTATATGTCGTTTTCGAGGCGTTCAACTGTGAACTCTCTGAAGATGAAGCAACGAAAATAATGAACAACCGGCGAGACAAAAGATTCACACTTTGCGCCGTGTGAAGTGGCGATCAAAGTGAGTTAATTAACAGTTGGAACATTCGGCAGTCGCGTTAGTGTCGACTCAAGCTAACCACGATTAGTATTAAGATGAAAAAAAAAAAAAAAACAATCCTGAAGTGGGTACGATCTAATTTATATGCTTGTAGAGGAGTACTTCTACTATCGGTGCAAATAGCGAACATCCGCATGCAACTGATGCCTAATTTTATTTTATTTTTGGGGGGGGGGGTGGATGTTGACCACTCCCCCCCACCCCCGCCCCCCCCCATTCCACTGCCCCAAAATATTTGAAAAATATATTGACAGTCTGAATAACAGCCTCACATCAAAGCCAAAAGGTAAGCAGAGCTGCAGTGCGTTGTTCGATGCAAGGATTAGCCTTCGCGAGCGGTGTTAGCTTCCGTTCCGCGGCACATACTTGCTCAGTGAAGTTGGCGACACTTGGAGGGCTGCTTGAGTTGAGTGAATTCCATCTGCCACATACACACAGTATAGTGTAAGAACTGTGTGTGTGTGTGTGTAAAATACAAAAAAAAATTGTCTTGAAAGGTGTCCACAGTTTGTACACTGTGGCTCACATTCACCTTCATTCCGTGATTCTAAAATGATTCTAATTGCGATTTTTGCAACTGCTGTCGTGATCAACCGAGAGAGAGAAAAAAGAAGAAAAAAAGGGACTTATTGGATCGGTGCCTGCGTCACAAGGCACTCGAAAAGTGCACCAGGGTTAACGGCACTGGACGTGATGAAAGGAGCTATTGAACCATCCCTGGAAGAGAGTGCTATTGATTGCTCCATCTTCCCATCTGCAAAAAAAAAAAAAAATTCAAATACAGAAAACAATGACGACTTTCCCACCTTGTCTAAATTATTCCTTGACATTTCCTTCTGGGCCCGACGGCTCGAGCTGCAAGTAATGTTTACGATTCGACGTGATCAAATATAAAGTTTGGCCTCTCGACAGAGGATCGCCACCAAGCGAGAAATCCCATCAGCGCACCACCTTTGCTTGGCGATCGATGATCGCGTAAGGACGGATGAAGCGGATTGTCTTGGTGAAAATACGGGAATTTTTCTAATGGCGATATCTCAGTTTGAGCTGCCACGTGTCAAGGCAGCGAAGACACGGGCGCTCTGTCTGCTTCTAAGGTCCCCCCCCCACACACACACACACATCCTCGCCCCCGCACCTGCCAATCGGTGTACGGCTGCCCCGGCTGGAGCCTTTTAGTCCCGTCACTTTGGATTATGTAAGGGTCGAAGTCAGCCTGGGCATTAAGATAGCGGCCGACTTGGGTCTCGCCTTTGTCTGGACATTTCATTCCGGCTCAACATTTAGGCAATGATTACAGGAAAAAAAAAAAAAAAAAACTTGTCGGCAGCTGGGAAACAAGACTCAGCTTCTTGTGTGATGATATGTACGAGGACCCAAAAAACAAAAAAAGAAGAAGAGCCACAAGTGGGGAGGACGGGGGTGGCGCGGCGCCACATCCTTAACATGTGCTCTGAAAACATGTCTGGTCAAGGGAAAGCGAAGGATGAAATTGTCTCTCACTTTCGACGTTGGCGGCACTGGCCGTTGCCTATGCCGGGCTAACATTTGCTGACTCAACGTTTTCGGAGATGAAGTAGCAATGCTGCAGTTGTTCATTTCACGTCAAATGGAAGCATTTCGTAGTAATTGGGATGTTTACACCGTCTGGCATGTTTTTTTTTTTTTTTTTTACATCGGCAAATGTTCATACTGCGTCACACGTTGTAGTTGGCGGCCATTTTATCGGAAATTGTCACGATGAACGACCGACCGTTGGAAGGCGCAGATTCGTCGTGTCCTTCGCGGGACGTGGCGACGAGGTTTGACTGCAGTTTGGAGTTTACGATCGAAAGGTATCTTTTGCGTGGAGCGGTCGTGGAAGGGACGGACACTGCAATCCAGGCCGAAGTCGGCAAAACGCCGCGACCGCCCGCGTCCGAATGAAGCAAAACGAGCTTCTCCCGCATTGCCCACGATGAAAATGTTCAGCCAAGGAACAGCGAGCATTAACCGGAGGAAAGCGCTGCTTCTCCACTCCTGCGCCTCCGCGTACATTTCCCCGCCGCCTCACTCCATTACCAAATCCCAAATCGTATTTGCAAGCCTTCAAAAGTCAACAGCAATAAGAAATCTTGTCATCGTCTCGCCGCGCTTCATCGCCTCGCCGCCGTTTATTTTGTCAGCCGGAATCCAGGATGTCGTTTTCTTCCCACCGAGCATCCTTCTCGCGATTCTCACACGTCGGCCTGCCTCGTTCCCTCTTCCGCTGCCTTTATGCGACCCCCCCCCCCCCCCCCCCCCCCGCCGACCACACTCGTGTCCCCTTTTGGTTCATCTTCAACTCTTTGATGCCTTTGATGGTGAACTTTGTCTGCTCTTTTCACCTGTGCGCCGAAGATATGCACCTCTTGCTTTGGTGACATCCCTTCTCGTAACACCCCCCCCCCCCCCAGCCCCTCCTCACCCCACTTCGCTCTAAAACCCCGAACGCCCGCCGGTTCCGTCCTCTCACATCCCTCTCGTATCTCTTTGAAGTTGTCAGAGCCCGATTCGGAGGAGCGTGCCACTCCACTCCGCTTTTATCCTCACAAAGAGATGGCGGACGCGGTGGGGTGGGGGTTGGAGGGGGGGGGGGGGGGTGTTCAACATATTCAGACCCTGCTGCAGTACAGTCATCCCATCTCCTGTGTGAAATGATTCAACTCGTGACTCATAGCTTTATTGGGGACTTAAGTTCAACAACAACAACAACTCTGGATGTGTTATCTTTTTTTTTTTCCATTCTGCAACTGTTACCCAGAGTGGCCAACCGATTGTCTCCCCTGCAGCTTTGCACGACTCAATAAGTCGATATCCCCCCCCCCTCCCCCAAAAGAAGGAGGATTCCACTTCAGATTTGTTACATGTTAAATATTTTCTTTTTATCTTAAAACGGCTTACCTTAACCAGGCACACAAATCCACCGGGAAGGTAACTTAATTAATCGCAATTAACGCGATAATTTGACACCTCTACTCGATTGATTTTTTTTTTTTTTAAACGCTTGCTAGAGCTGAGCACTCTTAAGTGGTAGTAACAGCGTTCTGCACTCGATGGCAGACATTGCTCACTGGCGCGTCCAATCCCCAATTTTGTATTTGTGCATCAGAAAAGAAAATGGCATCTCTCCCGGTAAAAAATTGGAAGCAGATGATATTTGAGCCAAATTCAAAACGCTTGTACACCACTCGGGGGGGAAAACGTTAGCAAGGGAGCAAATATTTCACTCTCGTCAATGTTTGTTGCGGGCCGCAAACGGTTTTGACAAGAACCGTTGACACTTCGTTTGAAGTACATGATGAGTCACTAAATGTGTGTTGTCCAAAATCAAGGATACTGCATTTTTGTCAAACATCTGCTTAGGAAGTACTGAGAGTAGCACTGACCAAAAATTTTTGACCCCTCCCCCCCCCACCCCTCGAATAAATGATACGAGGCTTTTCTGCTAATGCATGCGGTATATAATTCTAGAGTCTTTTATTTAGACTCATATGCCATAAGTAAAACCTGCCTCTGTGATCTGCAATCTCTTTGATCTGCGCGGACATTATGAACGGTGACTGGCATCTCCTAATGAACCAGTTCTCCTGGATATGAACGCCGGATGGACTGATCGCATCTTTTATTGCCACCGTGCCGAAATCATTCTTATCGGAGTTTGCACAAACAAAAGGCAAGGTCAAAGTTACGATATTTGCTGTTGGAATAATTTCACAAGGTATTAATTTCCCTTGTCTGCATCGCAGCCTTATATGCGCGTGTGGATGACGACGACTGGCCGGATATTTACCGGCTGATTCCAGCTAGGCAAGGCCGACGGGGGAAGAAAAAAAAAAATCGAGCTGATTAAATTCTGGGCTCAGTCGCTTGAAATTTGATGGTATGAGAGACAAATAACAGTTTGGTCTATTTCTGTGCCGGTGCAGGCGGTTCTGCGGATGACGTGCTTTAACACATAACTGCCGTTGTCGTTAATGGCCGCTCGCACGTGGTTGTTGTTGGTGCAGTTTTTGGCAAATAGAGCGCACAATCGTGCATTGACAGCCATCTTGTGCAATGCCGGCAGGCTTGTTGCTTTTGTACAATGTTGGCAGGCTCGCATCGCGTTGCTCTTCTTGCACTTAGCGATGTTCTTGGTCACATTGCTTGTTGGCAATAATAATTGTATACACACACACACACACACACATACATACATATTCCCTACATATGGGTGAACCCGTCCTCTGCTAACTGCAGCAAATCTTAATCGATTTTCTGCTTTGCAGTGAAACCCCAGTAAATGATAAAAGCATAGCTTTGGCACCATCCTGGCATCAAGAAACAATGTTATGTGAGGGGCGAAGGACCATTTACTCAGGCCATAGCCCTGTCTAATAGTTTCAAGTTTCAGCTGACAAACATTTTTACTCACCGTGCTGCAGGATATGGATATTTTTTTAATTGAGTATCGATTGCCTTGTCAATTCTAACACCACTTTAACAACTCTACCTGAAGTCGACAGTGTTATATTAACCCTTTCATGCCCCCTCATAACATGGTACGCTGTCCCTCAAAGGGTTAATTCAGGTACAAAAGCCCTTTTTTTAAGCATAAGCTTATAAGAGCAAAACATTATTATATGTATTTATTGTAAGACTAAACAAATCTGATTTATATCCACATCGGACAGAGGCCCAGAGAGATTAGAGGGAAAAAAGCATTGTTCTTATTCACACTGCATGAAGGGAAAAGAAAAAAAAAAATCAAATGTTGAACAATGGCAAAAAAAAAAAAAAAGCAGTATAAACACAGCCTTAGATTATTTCCATTTTGCCCCAGACTTTCATCATTAGTTGGAAAAAAAAGAAGAGACATTCCAGTGCATCCATCACTTTTGTGAACTTTCAAAGCGCCGGCACGCTAGCAAGGCAGAACCCACTCCGGGAGTGACTGACATTGCCAGGTGTCCATCATCGTACAAATGTCAAAGTGGCAACATGTCCTTCTTATGCGGGTGAGCGCGCCCGAGCGGACGCCTCTCCCGTCCCGTCCCGTCCTTGTCGGGTTGCTCCAGACGAGAAACGGCAGAATGTCAGCCTGCCAGCATCCAGCTGCTTCTTTCTGATTGCTATCCAGGACACTCGCGTCTGCCGCACGTGCCAAGGAGGAATGTGGGAAATGAAGGAGGAGCTGAGGAGTACGCCCCCCCCCCACCCCCCACTCCCTCTCCGCACCTCTCGTGTCTAAAAATAGAGCGCATCGTTGCTTCTTTACTATTCCCAAGGCACCTCCGTGGACCGTTTCCAACCTCGCCCCAGTTCCCCTCCCTTCTCTGCTTTGCACTCACTCGCTTCCTTGTCATGCTCAACTCTGTTTGGGGTAAATTTGCTCCCCGGTGCCCAATGAGGAGGCTCCTCAAATGCGCAGCCAGAAACGTTGGACACTGGTAACAAGCTGACCTTGATGACGGATTCACTCGGTTTACAAGCGAATCCAGTTCCATCATCTCTGCACTTTCCTCAATAAAAATAACGACCTTAAAGGCTCCCGTGTGCAAAAATAAAACATTTGAGCGTAGATTGGCAATTGAGTGAGCGACGGGAGTCTGCAGTAGATTCACAACTCAATACAAGTGCAAAAAGAAGTTCATCGGTTTTAGTCTCCAGCTTTGAATGATAGTTTTTTCTTCCTTTTTTTTTTTTGTTCATGACTCGATTAAGCCATGACAAATGCCTCCACATTTCATTTTCCCCACCCTTCTAAACCGTTGTTACACTTTATAAATTGAAACCTTAAAAATGCCAAATGAAGAATAAATACCAAGCTGCCGATTATAGACTGTATTCAGAAATTAATGTGAGGGCGGCACGCTCTGCGTCCGACGGCGCACCAAAATGTCCACTCACTAACTGCGTTGAATTTATTTATTTTTTTTAGTTCAAAGTGGCTTACCTTGACCACAATCCCATGTCATATTGAATCCAAACGTACAATCATGGTGCATTAGTGTGTCTGGTTAAGGTAAACCATTTTAAGATTAAAAAGAATTAATTTCTTTTTACAGGTGAAATGTAAAAAAAATTAATTTCAGGACCCAGAAGTAAACCGACACATTAGGACTGACTAGAAAGAAGAATAATAGCAAGAAAACCCGCAAAATAGCCGCGATGGAGTAAAGCTGCAACGGACGAATCACAACGTAGCGAACGAACACTTCACTCACAATTATGACCGTTTTGCATTCAAAACAGCTGAAGTACATCGGCGACTGTGGCTCTCCTTTCCCACATGTGAGGGCATGACAGTAATTACACTGTGCCAAGTTCTTCCAAATGCCTGCAATAAATGCTAAATATCAGGGGGGGGAGGTGAAATATTCCGTGCAGTTTGATATTTTTGGTGCCTCCACAACACAAGCAACAGTTTCTTCTGTTTCGGGAGGGGGAACTTTTAACACTTTAGCGCCAAGTCTGAAGAAGCATCAGCGCTTCCTTTCTCTGCTAATTTCTGATGGCATGCTGTTTGAGCGATGAAATCATGGTGGGCGAGCAGGCGGGATATTGGCTTTCAGTGGATTATGTTCCCGCACATGGCCAACCTTGGCTTAGTCATCGCGCCCACTGCCCGCCCACCAAGAAGATGAGTGTGTGTGTGTTGTGTGCATGTGAATTACACAAAGGTCCTGCCCCATGAACGCTATTGCGCCACCTGCCCAGCACCATCGCAGCGTTTGTTTCAAAAAAAAAAAAAAAAAATTGGAAAAATTGAGAAAGGCGATCGTGATGTGACATCCAACACGCAGATACTACACCAGTTTATTACTTTTCATCAACTTCAACCGCAATAAAGCAAGTCCAGTCAATGAGCGGCCACTCTGACGGCGCTAATCAAAACGGAGCTTTATGAGCTTGGCAAGGGCGGAATCGTCGGCCCATCTTGTGCGCTGGATGGCGTCGGCATGTGCCGGCCTCCGTAATGAAGTGACACGCTGGGGGCATGCTGTGATGACGTGGATGTTAGTCACACATTGCTATAGGACGATGGGGGTGGTGGGGGGGGGGGGTCACTTTTCACCAGCTGTTGTCTGCGTGAGGACAGGCTTTGATTACAAAGGACAGCAGCCTCAGTGTGAAAAAGATACTCATCACGTAGAATCTAACGGTAAAACGGGCATTTCAGTTGGGCTCAAAGCATCGATTTGGTACACACGAGACTAATCATCAGGCCCGATTCCGCCATTTCCTAAGTCACGAAAGGTTTGATTATCGGATGTCATTGAGAAATAATCCTGACCGATTATCCTGTGATGTGGGGTGTGTTAGAATTATTTTTCCCCTTCCTGATATGCTGAGTCCAAAAAAAAATGTTGATCTGTTTATTATCGCAGTGGTTGTAAACCAGACTTCTGGTTTGGGGAAGGAGACTGTAACGTGTGGTGTGCCATCTCGGTCATCTCAAGTACACCACCCACGATAGGAGCAGAATGCACACATTTGGATTTTTTTGGGGTGTTTTTTGTTGTTGTTCTTGTTGTGATGTATGAGGTCGTTGAGTTTTTTTTTAAAAAGTCGAGTTAACAATGCATAGGTGAGGACCCCGCTTAAAATGTCACAGCAAAAATTTGGCTTGGTTCAAGATGTTAACGTGGGTAGACTCTGTCCGACTCCAATTAAGAATCGTAGATTCGTTCTTTCCCGCCGTTGGTACAACGCGGCCATTTAAAGTACGCTTCGTCAGAACAAAAACGGACCCCTTTTGGAACCGACGCTTGGGAAAAGCTACCAAGTGGCCTTTGTCTCTTGGCCTGCCAATTTGGATCATTCATCAAATCCGTGTCAAACGAGGATACATTGTCACGGTTAAGCAGCTAGCGGCCAAACCATCCCCCGCTTATGATTCAACGCATGCCTCTGTCTCTCCAGCGTGGGGATCGCTCCTTGGGGAGGGACAGTCAGACTTTGGCAGTCGGGGACATATTGCACGTCCTCCTGCTGCTGCTCTATGCCAGAGATGTGGGGGAGGGGGGGGGGGCTCTGGGGGAATAGCGAGAGCAGGTCCGCACGGTCGATGACAAGGAAATTTAGCGCATTGGCACGAATCCAACGCGGCAACTCGTGCGGCGTTTTCAAATCCTGCGCAAAGGCGTCGGAAATATCGGCTTGGTTGTCGTCGGCGCATCTCAGTCATTCGGGTCTCAGGTCAGAGGTCAAGTTCTGTTCACAGAGTCGTTGCCTTGCGGTGAGTAGCGAAACTTTTGAGCGACGCCATGCTGAGATGAATCAGCGATTCGAATATATTGCAGGTTTTCAAGAAAAATGCGGTCACACTTACATACAAGAGATTTTTTTGACGGCATTGGAGAGTTGGGGTTAGAATGCGCACATAAAAGTGGACCTGGACGGTGAGCCACAATGATATTATAATCTCGAGTCCATTTTTGGATTTGATCGAGTCAAAACTCGATTACCGCAGCATTCATCTGTGCGTGATTGTCATCATTGTCCGGCGGGGCTCACAACACAAGTAGACGGCTGCAGCGCATTTAAGTGCACACGTAGCGGCACAACACGCACCTCGGGAACACCCCGACAAGCCGCTGCTGCGAAAAAAAAAAGAGAAATAATAAAATAAAATCACTCCAGCTTTTATCCATTAACGAATAAGATCAAGCCATTAAAAGGCTTTCAGTCACACCTCAGAGGGTTTTGGGTTTTTTTTTTGCGAGCTGTCGGGGGCATCGTGGCTGACAACATCCATTTGCAGGCGTCCGAAGAAAGCCTGTCGCTGTCCGTCAGACGTGTTTACGATAATGCTACTGCTATCAAGAGTGTTTAACGAGTGGCATTAGCCTTGTCTTATCACTCGCCGCCATTACCGACCGAACATGTGGCACACCGACAATTTTCAAACAATCATGTTGCTTGGTGGGATGCCAGCGGTTAGATATCGGAAAGATTCTTCCATGGGTGCAGGAAGAATGAAGTGGTGTAGCGCCCCCCCCCCCCCCCCCCAGGAAAAAAAACCCCGCCACGCCAGAGATGCACTTTGTCTCCAGGCTGTTCGAATGATACGCGGTGATGAATAAAGACAGCGAGGGGAACACATTCGGAGCAGCAGATGCTCCGTGTGACTAATTGTGTACACAGAGGGGAAACTATGCTGATGAAGACAAGTGACGGCGGGGCTCATCGAGCACCAAACCGCAGATGCCGTTAAATGGCCGACGGCCCGGCGGCGGAGTGTGCCCGTCCAAATCAACTTTCACGTCGGGTGGCGCAATCGCCGCCTGACGCCTGCGGGCGTTGCCGTCACCCCGGCATCTGTTCCTCAAGTCTGTGGTCTTGTCATACGGCCAAGGCGTCATCCTAGCTTTGCACCCAGGTGTCGCCTGAAATGACTTCGATGTTCCCGTTATGAGGAACTTGCCGCGGAGAGTGTGAATTGTATATTGCGTGTCGGACTGGCTTGGATATGGATCTGCCATTCGGGTAACTCCCCAAATTCCCGACGGCCACCGCGCCCCTGGTGCTAGTGATACACTATGACATCCATTCATCCATTTTCTAGCGCTTATCCGGGGTCGGGTCGGAGGGGCAGCAGCTTTAGCAGGAAAGCCCAAACTTCCCTCTCCCCAGCCACTTCTTCCAGCTCTTCCCGGGGGGATCCCCGAGGCGTTCCCAGGCCAGCTGCGAGACAAAGTCTCTCCAGCGTGTCCCGGGTCGTCCTCGGTGGGACGTGCCCGGAACACCTCGCCAGGGAGGCGTCCAGGAGGCATCCTAATCAGATGCCCGAGCCACCTCATCTGGCTCCACTCGATACGGAGGGGAAGCCGCTCGACTCTGACATGGATATGACATGTTCAACCTTAACGTACAAATTCAGGTGACAACAAAGTCTTCGGGAGCCCCTGCATAAATGTTCCATCTTGAGAGCTTCCCTGGCTATCGTTGTTGAATCCCTTGTGTGAAAAGTGTGTCAGGAAGTCTGACCAGGAGAGAAAATCCTGCTGGGATTCTACAGATTAGACCAAATCCAAGTCTTAGGACTCCAATAAGCGATACGACTGAAACAGGAGAGATAAATATTGGTACCCGACGACATACATTCGTTTTGAAAGGAGCTGTTCTAAAGTCGAGTTTTTCCCTTTGGCTCCTCCTAAAGTAAGGACTGAAAGAATCCCCCCCCACCCCCCAAGAAAGAAAAGGCTGCAGAGTTCACAGACGTGCACTCTGTCAAAGTATTGAAAGAATACTAAAATATGCCTCTCAAATTTTTCGGCTAAAATATCCAAGTGCAAAGTTGCACATTCTCTTAGCCCCTATGCCCCCCCACCCCCACCACCACCCCCCACTATCGGAGAGCCGCCTTCTTTCTTCCTCTCTGGTGAATGAGCCACCGGGAAGTTGGCAGAGATGTCCTTGTGATTGTGGTCGGACACGGCGTTGCTGTGGTAACTCACAAGTGGAAGGCAACCTCGGAGAGACTCGAGATTCACGTCATCGGCTCGACAGCTTCGTCAGCATGAGCTCACTAAAACGCCCCCATGCCGGCCGGCCGGCCGCCCCCCCACCCCCCCCTTGCTCTGAGCGGCATGGTCGATTCATTGTGAGGGTGCACTGTCCTTGAAACTTTATATAACGGGAACTTGTTGTCCTACATTATGCGAGCGATGAGTTTCATTCAGAACGCCAAAGCTGAGTGCATAGATTTCAGTTCTGCCTTTTTTTCTTTTTTTTTTTGTCTGTGACGTGCTTTGGTTCAATTCCCCGACGATCAAGAATCATGAGACAAGCTCTTTGGTGTCTTGCTGAAAGTAACCTTGTGGAGCCAACTGTGCCCTGTCGTGCAAGTGAGTCAGTGGACGCCCCTCTTACACACTGCCGGCCAACGGCGAGAGCCAGAGTGCGGACCGAGTGGCTACAAAGGCAATAAAAAAACAAACATTTTCACTCATGGAAGCAGCACTTCATCGACTATACGGTGTGTATGGAACACAAATATGACCTCCACTCGCAACTGGTAAGCGCGTGACGTTGAGAAGAAGTAAAACCCTTCCAGCTCAGGCTTATCTGTGCATCGAGCAGAGCATCATTGCAGCTCTGCTTACCTTCCGGCTTTGATATGATGAACAAGGGCCATCACACCCTTATGGGGCATGACGAGGTTTTGGCGCGGCTCTCGACGATGGAGATTCAGAAATCGACTACTATTGCCACGAGTTGCAAAAAATGACCAACTTTTTCTCTGCATATTGATCAATTAAGCTTTGACAACTCGAATGAGTCGTGAGCAGAAGAATCGCTCGGTCGGAGTCAACGGACGCCGTCGCGTGCGCAAACACCTTCAGTCAGCACATGCGGCGTTTTTTTATTGGTCAGTGGATGCGCGGAAAGGGACATCGATCATGAGAAAATGGGCCACTCTATGACGCCGCAATCTCGGCCGCCACTTGAGAAAACGCCATGCAGGCAACTCTGCGATGCAACCCGATGCCCAAAGGATGCCATCGAGCACATCGTGTCTTCAGGATTGCCCAAATGGCCGTTCCAGAGGAGACGCGTGATTCATAGAGTATATGGTGACATTGATCGCAGCTCGCCGTAATGCACCTTCAAATGATTTCGCTCGGGTAAAGCAAAAATAAAATAAAAATAAAAAACTAATCGGGTGAGCGCCTGCGACGAAGTTGCGTTCGTCTGCGTTTATGAGAGCGATCGGGCTGACGTCAGGTCTTGACGATAGACAGTTTGTAATTTTTTTTTTTCTTCAAACCGCTGCTGGTTTTGGAGCGGGCATAAAATATGAATGATCTTTCCTCTCCGCTATAGATGCCGACTTATTTATTGGACAGCTTAAGGGGGAATTACGTCAATCAATTGCAAGATGCGGTTGCCCGTTGAGGTATTTTACTGCCTGAGGGCTTCCGGATGGCCTTCGGCAGGCAAGACTGAAACCTTTTTTTTTTTTTTTCCCTTACAAATGCTCATTTGGTGCTCAGTTTTCCAAGTGATCATGAATTTCTTCGAAAAAATCAAGTCGCAGTTGTCATCTTGATTCCGCGGTGGGATAAAAACAAAAAAGTGACCGACCAAGGTCACAAGTGATTCCGCGAACCTCCTCGAGACGGCCCCTTTTGCATGCCGCGACGTGAAATTTGCCGGACGGAACAGAGGACAGAAAGACGCTTTCACTCCGACAGACCGCTCCGGTCTTCATCTCGACACAACGTGAAGCCGCGCTGGCTCCTTCAAGAGCTCGGCGTGGTGAATATTCACGCCGGTGACATTTTAGCGTGTGTGGGCGGATGAAAGCTTAGAGAGCGGGCGAGAGAGAGAGAGAGGTGAGGGTATTGATCAACGTCCCCGTTTGGTCTGAGGCTCTCGAGCCAACGGGGAGCAAAGACAAGGAGGCAGAGGGACGCTCGGCGTCATGCGGCTTCAAGTCTTCCAAAAAAAAGCGATGAGATGAAACCAATTTGGATTAATTAACGGAGATATGAAGGCGCTGATGTTCTGCCAGACATAAAAGAAGCCTCGATAGCACATCTCACCGAAACGAAGCAAACATCTTGAATTCCCTCGGTCGGCATTAAAGGGGTAAAAGAAAAGAAAAAAAATCCCCTCGCGTGATTTGGTGATGAGCTGCTGTCACAATTTTCTGGGGGCCTTTCATTATCGCAGCGCCTGTCTGCATGTTCCTATTAGCCGGAGACCTTCTTCACCGCAATAAATAACCAAGTGAGGAGCGTGTCACCTCGTTAAAAATGAACGCCGTCTCGCGACTGCGCCGCCGTGCCGCTCCATTAAGGGCCGCCGCCGCGGCGATGCGATTCAATGCGATGCGATGCTGGCCTTGCACGTATCGAGAAGCGACCGTGAACAAGCAACAGAACGGAGGCACACACACACAAACTGACCATCGGCTTTATCTTCGACTCGAACGTCCGACCGAGTTTCCAAATCAAGTGCGACGCTCCCGCTACACGGGTCGCTCAATCCAAAAAGAGTCCAATCACATTTTGGAACATAATAGGAACTCCGCTCGCAACAACGTGTCCACAGAAATTCATTTTCGGGGCACAAAACATTCATTTAGGCGATGCAATTGCTTTCCCTTCGCCGAATAAGCTCCGCCGCCGACGAGTTGTTTGCCTCTTTTGAGGACGGAGCGGTAGCACAATACTTTTGCGAGTTACAATCGGACATCTCCGAGTAACAGCCACGCCGCCCCGTCGCCCGCGACAAAAAAAAAAAAAGATTCGTGGTTGGGCACGCAGGCGGCATTTCCAAGAAGCCGCTTCGCACACCGCAAGACAGTAACACGGATGGCAAAATAAACAATCAATCGGATGCTGGACGTTGTTTGTTGACACATTTCAAATCAAATCTGAGTGGAGTTTATTTTGGTCTCTGCTTGGCTGACAAGGTTGCTTCAGCTCAGCACTGTGGGACAAAGTGCCCATTCGGGACTCATTCGTCTCGTTTAAATCGGCTCGGATCATTTCGAAAGGGTCCACCTGGGGCTAGATCTCTCTTACTCGATGATGACTCTTGCGGTGTGCTCCAGGGACACGTATTGAGTCCCATATTCCTTTCATGTCGCCCTCGGGGGCAACGAACTCTACAGATAGCCGGTGAGGCAGGCTATGAACATCTCACGAAAATGGCCATTTTCTTGACACAAAAAGTTCAATGTCAAGTATTTCACATTGGCAAACCTTTTCACTTGTTCATCGTCAGAGTAATCCTTCAACAAGCCACATTCTCTTGAGTCCGGATACGAACCACTTCCATTTACAATTTCAAACTCATCGCAGGGAATAAATACAAACCGCTCTCTGGAGTGCCTGGCCACCCACCTCTCATGAAATTATACAACCAAGGAAATATTTACCTGCCAAGATCTGAAAATGTATGTGAGCCACTCACAAGAGTATCTGCTCCCACGATTGGGCAGCAAAGTAGCGACAGCATGAATCAAAAGATTAATCGCAAACTGTGGTTCAATTAGCCCTGGCGTGTGAAACTCATTTTTGTCGCGGGCCACATTGTAGTTACGTAGAAACCGGAGTACCCGGAGAAAAGCCACATAAGCCCAGGGGGAACATGCAAACTCCACGACCTCTGCACTGTGAGGTCGACGCGCGAACCACTCGTCCACCAGGCCGTCACCCTTGATTCAGTAATTCCCCTTTTTTTATGCGCCGTGGTATGTATTCATCATTTCAGTTTCTTGGCACTCAATTCAGGGCCACGCACCCTTCACAAGACTCCCATAACGTTTCGGTCACCTTGACCCTTGACGCGTGCAAATTCTTTCATGTCATTTGTTTTCCCCCCTTTCACTCTGCGGTTTGAATTTGTCACTCAGTCAAGCACACCGAAGAACTCCAATCTGCTGGAAATGCTGCGCCAGGGCCTCTTACGAGACACAGAATATACTGTGATGGGAAAATGAAAGGAATGTCCACCGGAAAGCACCAAAGTGCACCTTTTGTTGGGGGGGGGTTGCAACAATTGTTGGGAACAGACATCGTCCGCCCCAGCCTGTGACCTGCGGACATGATTGAGCCGCGTTGTGGGGCTCAGGTGGGGAAGTGGGTGGCCGCAATCACACAAGGCGGCGCTTGAACCCAAGACGGTGCCAAGCATTCGATTTCAAGTGGGCTTCGATGCGGGACACTCAGCCAGCAATTGCTCCTGATGAGGGCGGGGCTACCCGCGGCTGTGAAACCTTGGACTTGATCGTGCTCTTCTCTGAAAGTGAAAAGGAATTTGCTTTTCAAATGACACTCATTTTTTCGGGGGCGCAAGATGGTTGTTACTACAGTGGACAGCTTATCATGTTAGCAGGTTGCATGAAAGGGTTCAAGTGCTCGAGAAATACAGTTGAATTGTTTCGGTGAATCGTTTCATGAAAGCGTTTTTGTTTTGTTTTTTTAATTTCCTGAACGATTTTCCTTCTTTGACCGAAGTCCACAGCATCCTCTCACATTTCTCCGCAGATGGAGGAAGTCATAGCCCGCATGCAGGAGGAGAAAAACGGCATCCCGATCCGAACAGTCAAAAGTTTCCTCACCAAGATCCCCAGCGTTTTTTCAGGTGAGGCTCCCATCGCAACCTTTGTGGTCCGATTGCTTGCAGTGTGTGTGTGTGTGTGTGTTAACGCATCGTAACCACTGTGAAATTGATAGGTTGAAATAACGAAACACCATATAATGAAATTTGGGGAATAATATTTGTGGCTGTTATTGCAATCCGGCAACAACAACGACAGGCTCTCAGTCACTCCTTCAAAAGAAAACAAATAAAGCGTATTATCATCTCAGCGCACAGTCAAGTCACACAAAACATCTTGTATCTAATGGCTTCTTTTTTTGGTTGCCATTTATTCGCGCGGCAGCTATTGCCCTTGCTTTTATTAATGAGGCAAAGTTAATTCCCATCCACCTGCTTCTAAAATTGTGGGTTGCGCCCGGCGCACGCACGCACACGCGCACACACACACACACGCAACTCCCAACCAAATTATGCAATATATTAATCAGGGCTCGTTTGAAGATTAGCTTACACATCCCATCGCTCTCTCTTGGGTCATGTGTGACGCTGTGGAAACAAGGTTGGAGCTAATAATGGTAATCCACAGAAAAGCTCCTCTGGTTTCATTGGGGGGGGTCGGGACGCCAGAGAGGAAATGGCTACCAAACGCACGTTCATAAACAGCCTAAAACGCGTAATGGCGGACGGACGGACGGACAGACAGACAGACCGCCGCGGGGAGCGTATGACATTTCACACTCCTGTCCTCTCACCTGACAGCTCGGTCGACAGCAATAACCGCTCAGAGGATATATTTATTATCAGATATATTTAGCCCAAAATGACACAAGTCGCAGGTTTTGATGGGATGTGAGGGTGGGAGGGAGCAGAAGGTGCTGCTGTGCGCTGCTCCGATGTGAAATGACTCTAAATCAGGTGTGAGAATTCCTCCATTGTGCACAAATCGTGTTCCGCCCTTTCGATTGTCAATACTCCCGTCCTCTCCTGTCTAACCTTCTACTCGTTTCCCTTCTTCACACCGCGTATCATTGTCTTGCTTACGCCCACTGTCCTGTCCTCTCCTATTTGCTACTCATGTCACCACTTCCTCAAAAAGGTGTAGCACTGCTTGGCTCACTCCCTCTGTCCTGTGCCGCCACATTTGCTACTTGTCTCGTACCCTCATGGTCGACTACTGCCTCAAACCTGTGTCCTGCCTTATTTATGGCTGGTCATGTCCCTTCGTGACAGGGTGTAACTAGCAATCCCAGTCCTCTCTATCTTGTCAAATCACTGCCCCTGTCCTGTCATGCCCTGTTCTATTTGTAAGTCGGCGCAACCCTGTCACCCTGCCCTATTTGCTATCTCCTCTCCCTTCCTTATAGTGTGTAGTACTACCTGGCTTACTACTGTTCTCCTGTCCTATTGTGTGTATCTAATTCATTGCATCCTGGCTGACTACCACGATTCTGTCCTGTCCTATCCTATTTGCCCCTCGTCACATCCCTGCCTCACAGATTGTAACGCTGTTTTGATGATTCTACCCATGCCCTGTCCTGATTATTATTCAGTATACCCCTTCCTCACACAATGTAGTGCTGCCTGTCTCACTATCTCCGTCCTGTCTTGTCCTGTCCTATTGCTGCTCGTCACATCACCATAGGCTCAAGAAATACCTGGCTCTCTTTCTCCGTCCTGTCCTGTCCGATTTGCTCTTCCTTATGTCACTCCCTCACAGGGTCAAGAAGTGTCTAGCTCTCTCTCCTGTTCTGTCCTGTCTCGTCACTTCCTGTCCTAGTTGTTCATCGCTTCATCTCATGGTGCAGCACTCTTTGGCTCATGACCCTGTCCTGCATTGTCCCGTGCTTAGTATCCCATTTGCTACTCAGCACATCCCTTTCATCCCGTCCTATTTTCTATTTGTCTCGTCCCTTTCTTACAAGGTCTAACATTGGTAGGCTTACTACCATTGCCTGTCCTCTTCTGACCTATTTGTCCTATTCGTCACATCCCTTTCTCATTGGTTGTCATACTGCCTGCCGACTGACTCTTGTCCTGCAACATCCTGCCCATTTGCTAATACAAACAACAATGGCAATGGATATCAAACTCTCCCAACGCACAGTAAAACAGATCCAGCATGAAAAACTGTAGAGATCCACGATACCGCTTGACGAAGCAACTGAACAGCACAAGCTTACAAAACCGGAAACATAACACTTGAGCAATAAATAGTAACAACAAGCCTCCCTTAAAACTAAATGGAATGGGACCGCAATTCAAGTGTGTTCTATTATTTACCATTATCAATATGACTGTCGGTGGTAAAGTTCATTAAAGCAACGAAAAGTTAATTTCGTTCAAAACCCACTCCATAATAAAGCTAAGCTCCCGTAAGAATTCATTGCTGCGAGTCACCCTCAATCGTGTTGTTACTCTATTTGGTAAGCGCTCCATCATGCCGCCCCTACCTGCGGTCATTTCAATTAACGGGATGTGGCTTTGAAGAAAAATAATCGCTGCGATGTCATCCGCCCACGCCGCCAAAGGCGAGAGGCATTGCTATGCACTGTGATGATGACGGACAGCGGGAAGGGTTAAGAGCGCCGTCGCTAGCATTTCCATGAAAACTGTCGAGGTGACGTCCGCCCGCATATTGATGAAGCGCTGTCGTCTCCCCTTTCAGGTTCCGACATTGTACAGTGGATGATCAAGAATCTAGACATCGAAGACCAAGGTATGAGAAGATTATTCCGCCGTCGAGCAATCCCGTACCGAGGGTAGCGCCGAGTTAGCACCACGCTAAAAACGGAGTTGGGCGGTCACAAAGCAATCTTTTTAGAATCAATTATTCCATGGATGGCTCCAGTAATCGCCACCTGCCTCTCTGGTTTTGTCATAATCGATAAAAAAAAGAAAAAGCTCTTGTCTTCGACAGAATGAAGTTGCTACAACTCCTCCGCATGCCATTTGGCGGAGCTCCAGTCAGTTTGTATTTTGGCAAACAACGAGGTAATGTTGAATTAGATCGCCAAAGGCAACTTGGCAACTTAACTGCAAGCCCAACATTTCATCAACCGTAACTACAAGTTGTTATTTTACGTCTATTAAAATAAAAAAATTTAAAAAACAATAAAAATGCACACTTTAAGCGCTACTCATATCGAGCGGGATCGCCATCGTGTTCGTCCTTATTGGCCTATGCCCCCTGACTTTTGGTAAGAAGCAGGACACGTCTCGAGCAACACCCTCACATTCACCCCGCCGGACAATTTAGAGGCTCCTTTCATGTTTTCATTGCCCACACTAGAAGATCCCGAGACCCCATGACGCTGACCTCAGAACTGTGACGCAAGACATGCTCACCACTGCGTGACTATTGGAGGGGAAAAAAAAAACAATGCAAACACCAAAGAGCTAAAAATGTACGTGTGTGTGTGCGCGCGCCAGAGGGGCGATTATATAATCTAATCCTTCAGGTTACACCACAGAGGGGAAGTGTTTGTACGTAAACGGCTTTGAATAAATTATGAGTCATCACTTATTGATAAACGGAGCCCCGTTACACACACACCGATGCGCGCACACGCCGGCTGCAGCGACATCTGCGTGCGCGCCGACAAAAGAATTCGACGCAAATTGTAAAATCGGGACAGAGTCAAATATTTCAACTTTCAGTTGAATAGCTGCTCCCCCTTTTTCTTTTGTCACCGCACATGAGCAAATACCGCACGACATGAAAACCTCTCGACCTGACGGCGTTGATGATCGTGACGATGTCGTGTTTTCATGACGTGATGGTGTGTTCGGTTCCAATTGACAAACTGACAGTCCCCGGCCTAGAAGTCAAACGGCAATCACGGACATATTATGAAATGAATACCCCGTAGCCTCTGTGAGATGCTTCCAAGTGGAAAACAACGGAAAGGAAAAGACAAACGTTTTTTTTTTGGGGGGTTTTTTGGTGGCGGGTTTTCTCTTTTCCAGTTGAGGCTCTTCACCTCGGAACGCTGATGGCCGCGCATGGTTACTTCTTCCCCATCTCGGACCACGTCCTCACCCTGAAAGATGACGGCACTTTCTACAGGTTTCAGGTGTGAGCCAACCTCGCGTCATCATTCTCCACCTTGTCAGTTTTTTTTCTGTCACACGCCTTTGTTCCCAAACGCAGTTTGCGCGGAACTATTCGGAAGCCCTCGCAGTGTCATCCCAACTTTCGCCGATCCTTTATCTTTAAGGCTTGCGGCACTGCAAGTAACTGCAAGTCGACACGGAAATTGTCCGAAATTGTCTTCTTACAGAATCCGCAGGTTGCTTTTTTTTTTTTTCCATGTTTGGTAGAACCGAATTTCATAATGCCGCTGCTGGCTGACATTAATGAAAAATAGAAGAAGAAAAAAAGACAGGTTAGGTTAACCAATCAGATGACTAGTATGATCATCTGAATTATTTATTTTTATTTTTTTGAAGGAGGACATTTGTAAACATAATTGGATGCTGTCGAGTCGGTAAGAATATTTTGCGAGTACCAGAGTCAAATGCCAAGGAAAAAAAAACAAAACTGTCGAGTCCGGACAAGGAGTCCGAATCAAGTCCAAGTCCAAGACAAAAAAAAAAAAAAAAAGAAAAGAAAAAAGTGTGCTGCAGCCCGAAGCTGGTTCAGGCCCTGGGGCCTTGAGTTTTACACCCTATTTAATGCAGGGTTAGTTCCTTATCCCTCACTCGGGGCTTAGTGCACTTTCTGGAACAGGTGGAAATGTTTCTTGTAATCAAATATTTACTCGCTACAGGAACATCTTTTATTAAAAACAAAGACATCTTTCGGCTATCATTGCACATCTGCGGTTGGTGTAGATGGGGCATGCGGCATTCACACTCTTCACGGACTGAAAGTACCGCAGAGGCCAATGTCGCGAGGTCGGTGTTGGATGTATGGCCAATCATTCGGAGAGTCTTATATAAACAGATTACAAAAACATGTTTAAAAAGGCACCGGCAGCGCAGCGCATCACTTGCAGGATTGACGGTTTTAGCGGTTTGCGCCCAACGCGCTGCCTCATCTAATCAATGGAAATGAACACTCGTGGGTGTTTGTGTTCCATCCTCGCGCAATTCGTTCGCCTTTCTCATCGCGAGCCGGGCGGCGTGTCGCCCCAAGACGCGCAAGACGCATGGGCGCGCCGAAAAGGAGCCGATGCGCTTTCGACCATGCGAGGAGCCGACGAGAGGGCAAACTGTTTTATTGTGACAGATGCCATGATGATGCTATGCGAGCACCCCCCCCCCCCCCCATCACGTGACAACGCACCATATGGTCCTCCATCAGAGATGCTTGGCCTTTTTTTTTTTTCCACGTGCATTGGGTTTCTTGTCATATTTGTGTTTCCAGACGCCGTACTTTTGGCCATCAAACTGCTGGGAACCGGAAAACACAGACTATGGTGAGCAACTACTCAAAATTGCAATTCGCTTGCACATTGATAGATTTGAAAAAAAGAATTTTAACTTAACCCTTAATTGATAAATATTAGTCCATCTGTCCATCCAATTTTTTTGGAATGATTATCCTCAGGAGGACCTGCTGGAGCCTCTCCCAGCTGTCTTCGGGCAGTCGGCGGGGGACAACCTGAACCGGTCGCCAGCCAATCGCAGGGCACAAATAGATGAACGGCCATTCGCACTCACAATCACACCAAGAGACAATTTCGAGTGTTCGATCAGTCTGCCATGCATGTTTTTGGAATGTGGGAGGATAAACCGGAGTACCCGGAGAAAACCCACCGTGCCGCCTCAATGACTACATATATTAATTGTGAGTGATTAGCATGTCGACCTCACAGGGCATAGGTCATGTGTTCGATCTCGGTTGCGGCCTTCCTGTGGGGAGTGTGCATGTTCTCCTCATGCCTGCGTGGGTTTTCTCCGGGTACTCCGGTTTCTTCCCACACTCCCAAAACATGCATGGCAGGGTGATTGAACACTCCAAACTGTGTGAGTGTGAGCACAGATGGTTGCTCGTCTCTGCGTGCCCTGCGATTGGCTGGCAACCGGTTCAGGGTGTCCCCCGCCTACTGCCCGAAGACAGCTGGGATAGGCACCAGCAACCCCCCGCGACCCTTGTGAGGATAAAGTGCATCAGAAAATAGATGGATGGATGTGCTAGGAATAAAATGAGAGCCGATTCAGCCGATAATAATTAAAAAGAATAAAAATCTCCTGTTTTTTATAGTTCCTCTGCTCTGCAGGCTATTTGAGAGTCGGAGCATTTTTCTGCAGTGGCTTTGTAATAGAGTCGCAGCGCTGAAGCACAAGTGACTTAACTGTAGCAGAAACGAAATTGGAACGCAGCCCTCCTCTAATTTCATCAGACAGACTGATTACAGGGACTGAAAGCTGAGCCGCGGCTCGTGTGGGCATGCACCTGCTGAGCACGTCACCCGGCAACATTTTCATGGTGACGCGCAGATGCGCTTTGGCCACGCGTCTTCATTCCGACGGCAGCTTTTTTTTTTTTTTCTAAATAACTCCGGCTTGTTTTGAGTCATCGAGGCGCAGATGAAGTAGGTCACGGCGACGTTAGCGATTCGCTGCCAGACTGATGAATTAAGTCTTTTGAATTTAAAAAAAAAAAAAACGGTACAAGGGCTTAATGACCACCTAATGGTCAGTTCACAATAGGATGAAGGGAGGATGATAATGCGCAGAGACATCAAAAGTCAGGCGCACACACACACACACACACACACACAGTCAATGACCTTTGCGATTTACGGGCCATTTTAAATGTGCAGTTGAGAGGATTAAAACGAGTCAAACGCAGGGCCACTTAAGGCCGAGCTGAGATCCTGTTGTCTAACCCGCCTCCGTGTGCAACCCCCCCACCACCGCTGCCTCTTTCTTTCTCTCTTTCAGCCGTTTACCTCTGCAAAAGAACAATGCAAAACAAAGCACGTCTGGAGCTTGCAGACTACGAGGCGGTAAGCCCAAAAAAAAAGCCTTTCGCCTTGGCGTCACTTTCCGCTCTTCTCTCCCACACCGACAGCAAAGCAAAGTACATTTGTTTTTCCTCGCGTCTGTGCGAGCAAGGATCATTAGTACACGGGCATGTGCGGCAAACGTAAACAGTCCAATCAGCTCAAAACCTTGTTTTTTGTTCTTGTTTGTTTGACTTGCAGGAGAGCTTAGCAAGGCTACAGCGAGCTTTCGCCAGGAAATGGGAGTTCATTTTTATGCAAGCAGAAGCACAAGCAAAGTAGGTTTCGAGACGGTTTTCACATCATCGAGTTTCAACCAAGTGGTACGGTTCAGTTCACCTGAGCGTCATTCGGAACTTCCGGTGGCTGCATTCTGGCGTGAAAATAATATCGCGGCAACGCCACACGCAGAGAAAACAAAGGCCGCATTTATAAACTTAGGAGAACTCGAACGGCACTTTGTGGAGAGCAGACTTCAGCCAAGGTCGGAAAATCTGACATTTCGGAGCATGCAAACTGGGGCGGAATGGATGTACCGTGACAAATTATCCCAAACACGATTTGTTGCCGTTTGTTTTCAGTGTCATCCACTATAACGTACCTGCGAATGAGGAAAAGTAACTTTTTTCCATTCTAGAGCAGGGGTGCCACATAGAGCGAAATGGAAGGATGAAAGGGGCCACTTTAAATTCGTCAGCTTTTTCAAACACGCTCAAATCAGTAAACAAAGCGGTTCGCTAGTGTTAGCATTCTCTCGTTCGTTTCATCTGCGTTCTCTTAAAGGGGTGAAGGAAAATAGTCGTTGTCTTTGGGGTGGCCAACGGCCCTCTAGACCATAGGATAGATCCGGCTCTGCGCTGAACAACAGCCGAATCCCATCTCCACATTCAGAACCAAAACAAGAACACGCCAGAGTCAGGTGACCATTTTTCAGTTACTTGACAATCATTCCTGCAATGTGCACAAAGTGGAAGAAAAATTTTTTGCCTCTCATATTGAATCATCTTTTGTCACGAAGATAAATTGCGTTCTAAAGTTCGTACCCTCCCCTCCTCCCTCTGGTCACCGTCACCTTTTTTAGCTAACCTTGAGGCTCGTCAAATGTCATTTTTTAGTATTATGTCTTTTTTTTTTATGTCGTGGGCTGCCGAAAAATGGACAGCTGGGACACAAATGGCCCCCGGGCCGTAGTTTGGAGACCCTGTTTTTGCCAATATTTCCCGCCCCTCGCTGTAGCCGCTGGCCCAAACGGAAGCCACCCAAAATGTGCCGCGGGGGCTCTTTGGTTGCGCGGCACCCGAATGAAGTGAACACCGGCGCTTGGTGGGAAACGGGCTTGCGGCTCCTCGTTCGGACATGCCCCGCCATCAGCTCAAGTTTGTCTTCTTGTTCTCTTCAGAGTGGATAAGAAAAGGGACAAAATCGAGAGGAAAATTCTCGACAGTCAGGAAAGAGCCTTTTGGGACGTGCACAGACCGGTGGTGAGTGCTCCAACTTAAAACCTCCACTCGTACGCGACGTTCCGATTCTCAATGTTTTCTATATCGAGCAATACATGGTACCTAAATGTGGCATACGAATGGTGTGGGGGGTGACGTTACCACCCCCCCCCCCCTTCGCTGCACCTCTTCGTACACACACAAAATACCAAATCGATAAGTGTCACTCCACATCAGCATCACCGCTGCTCTTTAACTACACGCTCGTTTAGCATGAGCCTTTCACCCCCCCCCCCCCCGACACAGGTTAACGACACGCCGCCGCGGCCGTCCTCAAATAGCATCAGCCTCTTGCTTAATTGGCAAATAACGCTTTCAATTTATGCGTCCTTGGGGCCGTTTAATCAATATTAATTCCGATTTCACACCGCCGCCGTCCCGCAGAGCGGCTCCGCGCGGTTGTTCCTGAAGAGATCTGAGCTACTTGCTCCAATCCGAGCGGCTTTGCACTCTTGAAGCGCCCTCCGGGTCATTCTCGCTCGGCGAGAATTGGCACATTCAAAAGTTGCGTGACCTGACGTCAGATGAGACGTCTCGGAATCCCGCGCATCTGGCTAATTAGACAAACAGTCGGAGAACGAGGACGCACGCCTTTTCAACCGGCGTTCTCGGGAGCTAAGCAGCAACACAGACGGGATCAGAAGAAATGCTGGACAAAAAAAAAAAAAAACAATAATAATTCCCTTTTTTCTCCATTCTTTCTTCCAGCCTGGATGTGTCAATACAACAGAGGTCGACATTAAGAAGTCCTCCAGAATGAAAAATCCACACAAAACCCGAAAGGTGCACCGTTGGATTTTATTATTTATTTTTTTTCTAGTCGGGGCAAGATGACGTTCTGCACAGACGCCTTCCGGAGTTGAATGCCGCGCCGCTGATTTGATTTCGTGTTGATCTTGTCCCAGTCGGTGTACGGGCTGCAGAACGACGTCCGCGCGCACAGCCCCACCCACGCTCCGGCCCCGGAGGCCAAGCAGCCGACGGAAGAGGAGCTGCAGGAGCAGGTGGACCTAACGTCGCGCGCTCGGGTCTCTGCTTGAGCGATGGCGGCTAACTTTTGCCCGCTTTGCTTTTCAGATCACATTTTGGCAATTCCAATTAGACCGACATCGGCTGAAAATGTCCAAAGTGGCGGAGAGGTGAGCGAGGCCGAGCCAACGACTCCACTCAGTCGGGCCATCAAAAGTCTTTCGTGAGCCATCGAGCGGCCCGACGTCTCGCGTGATGAAGACCTGCAGGGGGCGATCGGGGCCAAAGGGGCGGTGCCAATCGCGCCGCAATGCATCTTGGCGCATAAAAAAGTCTATCGGTCGTCGTCTTGCCGAACGGAGACGAGCGGTCAGGTCTTGTCTAACTTTGTACGCGTTTACACGGGGTTTTGTCAGACGAGTCACGTCGTTTTCTTGACCACACGATCTATGCGGTCCCACGAGTCTGAACACGGTTTTTTGATTCCTATCCTGTCGAGGAAATTGAAAATGGCATTATAGTGCCAAAGGGCCCCGCTTGTGAATGTCACATGACCAAACCCAGAAAACACGGTGAGCCGTGACGGCCGTTCCGGGAGCCCTTCGGCGCTGTGATGTCATCTTCAGTCGACAGCGAGTGGCAAAATGGCCGACCCTCGGAGATGGACAAAAACGAAGGGATTTTTCTGCTGCTCATCCACAGATGCGGTATTCATCGGAATGCTACGTTTAGGCCAGTGAAGACGTAGATATTGTCTAGAAAATGCTTGACTTGACCTCCCCTTTAAATAGAACTCAAACGAACAACCACAGAATAGCAACTTCTACCACGAACGCATGTGTACAATGCTCAACATAAGGTAGCGTATCGATCTTGAGCTCATTTCTCGGTAGCCTCCCCTTGCTTGTGATGCCCCCGCAAGTGTTCACCAAGGTTAGCGTGCCCTTTCAATCCCTTCCCTGAACAAAAACGGTAAGAAAACAAACGAGCAATACCCGCTACCGAGTTAGCTACCCAACAGCTACTCCCCACTACACTCCCCGACACCCACGCCATTCACCAGGCCGGACCCCGCCTTTTAAAGACATACACACTCAACGTCACAGATACGACAGTAGAACGTGTGGATGATGACCCCAAGCGGCTCTATCCCAGTTTCCAGGCCGCGCATTTTATATCCCGCTTGTCCTTATTTTGGTCATGGGTGAGGCGGAGCCTATCCCAGGCGAACTTTGGGCAAGCGGCGGGGAAAACCCTCGGACTGCTAGCCAGACAAAATCCCGAGTACCACGTGATTCGAACCGCCACCGATCTTCCCTGACCTAAGCTTTAGAAAATACAACAACGAAAGCCGCACAATGCACTCGTTCCACACGCCGTCGTCTGTGTCTGCTCTAGTTTGTTGGGCTACACGGAGCAGTACATCGAATACGACCCCTTCCTCACGCCCCCGGACCCCTCCAACCCCTGGATCTCAGATGACACCACGCTGTGGGAGCTGGAAGCCAGGTGGGCACAGAACCGAAGGACCGATTCTATTTGCAAGTCCCTTTCATCCCATTTCCGATGGCACTCTCTCTTCATATTCAGTCTTCGAGAGGGAAAATGTATAACGTGTGTGCATGTGCGTGTCCCGCCTCCGTCCAGTAAGGAGCCCGGCCAGCAGAGGGTGAAGAGATGGGCTTTCGGCATCAACGAGGTTCTCAAAGACCCGGTGGGGAGGGAACAGTTCCTCAAGTTCCTCGAGTCTGAGTTCAGCTCGGAGAATCTCAGGTGGGATATTTGCTGAATTTGCTTCGGTTGGGTTTGTGCTACAGCGATTGGAACACTAGCAGTGCAACAGCACATGTAGACAGACACGTTAACAATACTCACAGGCATATAGTGGATATCATGTGTGGAAATTTACATAAGAACATTCAAACATCTCCACAGCCACCCAATATATATATATATATACATATTGAATAAAAGTTATCCAAATACTTAAGGGCAAAGTATTATAAAACTGTTAAATAGTCTACCAGTCATTCATATATTTATGTGTCAGCATTAAAGGATCAAAAAATGAGTGATTTATTTTTCAATTGATCGACCCATTGAACACTTGTAAGAATTTAACTCTACCAATATTGAATCTGTATTTAAACGTTTTGCGAATGTTGTCGTTCAGACGCTGTCAAGTTCTATAGCGCCTGTTGTCTAATTTACAAACGTTCTACATGTGAAAGGTTCTGGCTAGCGGTCCAGGAACTCAAGAAACGCCCAATCCGAGAAGTCCCAACTCGGGTTCAGGAGATCTGGCAGGAGTTTTTGGCGCCGGGCGCACCCAGCGCCATCAACGTGGACTCCAAGAGCTACGACAAAACCACTCAGAATGTCAAAGACCCGGGTCGCTACGCCTTTGAAGACGCACAGGTGGGTAACTCCGTCGCGTCTCCCTGTGCACTCGCGTGGTCCCCTAATGAATATCTGACTCATTGCCAGAGCTCTGCCCCCGCGTCTTCATTCCAAACGAGTCACAACTCTGTGGTGAAGCTATTCGGCGAAAATACCATTTGACAGCCATGTCTGATTATTATTATTATTTTTTGCGATGCATAAGATAAGATAAGATATCCTTTATTTGTCCCGCAATGGGGAAATTACAATCAGAATTCAGAAAGGAAAAACGCTGGGTAGGGAGAGGGAAAAATGACTGTCATTCGTTACAGGAGCACATCTACAAGTTGATGAAGAGCGATTCCTACAGCCGCTTCATTCGGTCCAGTGCCTACCAGGAGTTATTGCAGGCCAAGAAGAAGGTAACAAAATTCTCAACTGGATTGGGAATTTTAAAACTTTCAAAGAGCACCCCGCCCTCTCAGCGACCACTGAATCGGCCTGACAATTTTTTCCAGCCAATATGAGCGCAGAGGGGAGGGGGCGGGCCTCATTTTTGGTCAATGCTGTGTTTTCTTAATGTCTACTTTTTAATATGCTTGCTCTGGTAACAGCACGACATTTTCTAAAATGCAAAATGTTATTTTCAATGCCAAAAATTGATGGTAGTCTTGGTCTGGCTCCAAGGGAGGTCATAGGTCATCGGATTTACAGTAATTGGCTGATATTAGCTCTTCCAAAAATAAAATAAAACGCCTGTTTTTTGCAAATTTATTTAGACAACGCATTACAATAATCTAAAGACACCTCCAACCCCCAAAAAATCTGTTCAAAATCTATCAATTATGTTGATTTTAGTCTTTGTTGTAGAGTTAAATACTAAAGGACACATTTTTGAAAACGGACAAATGTTCTGCCTTTAATTTCTCTTAATTGTAGCAAACATTAAGAGACCAAAACTAAAGTAATTTTACTCATTAGATACATTCTTTTCAATTAATTGGAACAATGCGTTCGGAATTTTACTCTACCAAATGTTGGAATCAGCCTTGGCCTAAAAGAAAAAATTATAATAATAAAATTTAATTAAATCATATCGGTGGGTCCCTACTTTTACAAACCAACACATTTAAACACTTACAAGCCTCTATTTTTTTTCCCCTGGTGCTCTCACAAGCACAGTACAGTTCATTCAATTTATCACTATATTGACTCAGCCTCACTTAAACATAACCATAAACATGCAGATGCGAGTTAGTGCCGCATTGTTTGGCTGCATTTTCATTCCTCCTCATTGCGAGATATGCTGAAAGCTGCCCTCCCTCCCCCTGTATGCACATTCGCGCTTTTTCAAAGTGCGTTAGCTGACACGTTAAACCCGCTCCCGCTAATCCCTCCACACAGAGCCAGTTTAAACCCGGAGGTGCTGTTGCTCGCACCTGCACGGGTGCAAGGTCATTGTACATTGTTCCCAATACCAGATTTTTATAAAGCAGAAATTTTGGGTCAGCACAAACATTTCAGATCAAGTCACCGATATCTGCCGTTTTGGAAACAAAACCAGCCAGGGATGCAGCGAAGGCGATCAAAAAGCATTTGCGTGATTTCAGCAACAATTCCAAAAATGCTTAGTATGTATTGTAAAATTGCTGAATAATGTCCATTCTGTGTCTTCTTGATGGTTCAACATGCATTTTTTAAATTATTTTAAAAAACAGCCCCAAGACGAAGAAATTTAGAAGGAAATTCCCAAAAGTCAACAATCAAAGCAAACCCATCACGATCGGTGTTAATAGTTTTGCTCGACAGCATGGCAGATGATGAAAAAGAGGCAAATTGAGATGTCACAAATCTGTAAAAATTCAGAATGATCCACTTGCAGACATTTTCCCCCTACGTTGGCGGCTGACAAAATAAGAACGTGTTTTTGTAGTTACACACATTAAGAGCCGGCACAGACCAGAGACTCAACTCCTACAAATACTGTAGTTTCACTACTATTTAGCAACAATGTTGAAGTATCCATACACACAACAGCATTTCAGTGAAATAGATAACTTCCAAACATGAGCAATAATCATACATGCAACCGAATAAGATCACAAAATGAAAGCTCTGCGTCATGATATTTGAGAGACACGTTGATACAGTTAACTTACGTTGATTGTACGTTTACACAGCAAGGACACAGCAGGAGTACCTTTAGAGGTGCTAACAGGCTAATGTGCATTAAGCGGCAGTGGATGAAAAAAAAAATGACTTACCACCTTGTGCTAATGACGCCAAAGGTCTGCGTGAGCTTGCTGGAAGAGTCTGTCGTTGAGGCCGGTCCTAATTTGTTCACCTTTTAGACGCACCAGCTAGTTTCTTCCGAACGAGGTGATGCTAATGCTAGTGACAGTTTGAGCCTCATCACAGCTGTTTTGACTGGGTTTTTTTTTGTCATTAAAAAAAAAGGGGGGGGGGGAATTATATTCAGTTCTGCTCCTGGTGTGCGTGTAAAACTATTTTGCATAGCGATCATATCATCGCACGTAGCGGAGGGACGTAAGGGGAGTCCAAGGCTCACTGTTAGTGTGGTCGTTGGTTCGATCCCCGGTGAACCCTCAGTTGCTCCTGATGCTGCGTCATTAGTAGGTGACTTTGAGAAAAATGCCAAGCGGTATATAACTGACAGCTCATTTACCACAAATATCTTATTTGAGGGGGGGGGGGGGTCGAAAATGGATCATTTTTAAAAAATTCCACAAATGTTAAGTGTAAGTAAGTTAAGTAAGTCATTTCAATGTCCCCAGTAACCAGTGGGTCTTTTAATTAGGTGACTTTTTTTGCTTTTGGATTGGCGAAAGTGACTTTGGGTTTTGGGGTTCTAGCGCCACCTGGAGCATGGGGCGTTTGAAAATGCATTCTGCTTTGTCAGTCTGCTGCCAGTGATGACCAAGTGATTTTTCGTTCGGGTTTGGTTCCCTCTGCTTTCCGCATCAAAAGCAGAGCCAGGGTGTTGTTTCTCCGTGGAATCCTTTCCAGCCCCCCCCCCCCCCCCCACCGCAATCAGGAATAAAACTCATGCAGGTTCATGGGGAGTTCAGTGCGAGGCGGCGGCGTGAAGTAGACATCTCTGTGAGCGCAGAAATGATATCTGTGCTTGCATACAACAATGGCGGAGGAGAACCGCCAACGATTCCGAGTTGCCGAAAACGTGCGACGCGCTGGTCAAAACGAAGGACGTCGCAAACAAAAGAGACGCCCGCGCGCCCGTCATACCAATAATGTGCTCAGGGAATTTCAAAGCCGCTTCTTTAATAGACTGCTTACAGGTGGGGATGACGGGCCACTTCATCAGGCCTTCTGTCTGGCATGTAGGCCAAAATGAAGAATAGAATAGAATTGAATTGTGAAGCTGTCGTCGTTACATGAATCACTGACTGCTTCTAATTAGTCTGAGAAACTCCTACCTGATATCCCGCCAAAGAGAATGTTGACAGTGAGCTTAACAAGATATTTTGAACTCTAATTTCACTTGACAGACTTTTCACTGAAAGTTATATTATTTTAATCAAGCATGATCATTTTCAATGTATTATACTCAAACATACCGGCACTGTCTAAATAAAGGTCTCTCTGCCCGAACTAAACACCTTTAGCCTTCTGGAAGTAAAACCTCCAACAACTGTTTATGAGGACACTTCACGCGTGACATTGTACAGTAAAATTTCTCACATGATGAGTTTGTTGACATTTAAATGTGTTCATGAAAACATCTAATAAAATCTTTTTCCCCCTTACAGAAGAGCAAGAACCTCTTCTGAAAGCTGTTTTTTTTTTTGCAGGTAAGGCGACATATTTACGGATTGAAGCGTGGAACTGCCAATGTGGAGTAAAGAATTTTGACTGGCAAATATTAATACATGTTGGCTAAATGTAATTTTCCCATAATGCCTTGGGGTATTGACCTGCACAAACGCGAGTCAATTCCTGTAGCATTACGTTAGCATGTAGCATTTAGCCAACAAGAACGTTTGAACGTATTTTATTTGTATTTCATTCAGAGATTCTTTCGTATTCCACTAGAAGGAGCTCATGAGCCACACTTTGAGACTCGTTGCTGTCAAGGAATGAAATGTGATTTTTATTCCCCCTCCCACGTCTTTGTCTCTTTCCACCATAGGGGAGGACCGCCAGGATCCAAGCGACGGACCAGTCGTGTGCCATCATGCTTAAACAAAAAGAATGAAAAAAAAATCAATGCAATCTCTCTCCCTCTCTGGGACATGGAGAGCAGCCATGTCATCTTTCCATCATCGTCGTCGTCTCTCGGCCCAGCCCGGGCGACGAGCGAGCCAGGACCGATCTGTTCGTCTGTCGTCCTCCAGCCGTTGAATCGGAATGCTCCTCCCGTTCTCTCCTCCTCTTACAGTCACTGACATTAGAAAGGAAAAAGAAAAAAAAGAGGCATCGCGGGACTGGGGAGAATATTGACAAACTTAGTGAGATGCAAAAATAAATAAATAAATAAAACAAACAAAAAAAAAGGCCAATTCCGGTTTTGTTCCGGTGCTTTCAGTCCTCCCTGCTGGATCGGAAGCCTTTTTCACTTCCGGCGAAAACAAATGATGTCAGAGCGAGGAAAAAGGGAAAATAAAGTCAAATTAACACACACATAGAAAATAAATCAGTTTCAAATGATAAGTCTAGCCAATGTCATTGCTTGACATGACGATGACGTCAGAGACTTTGTCACGCTATGGAAAAATTGTTGTGCAGAATGAATATATAATATATATCTATACACACACACACACACACCTATATTACTATGATTGTTTATTGTGAATTTATTTATTTATTCCTTGCATTCTTTTATTGCACTCCAATAATCGGCACATAATTGGTTTCCACTGCACTTGTAAAAGTTTACATCCAAAACTAGAGGAGGATACTTTGTCTGCTGTCTTGTGTAAAACATAACTACATTTTCTTCCCCTCTCTGCGTTTATTTTTATACCATATTTAAAGACACTTTGACTTACTTGTATGATTAAAGTTGGCCCTCTGTCTGTTCCTGTGGCTCGTGTGTGTGTGGGGGGGGGGGGCAGGGGGGGTGCTCCTCAATCGGCCATCGTGCAGGATGGGCTTTTAACCACTAGAGGGGGCTAGGTTATTTCCTACAGAAGTGAAGAAAAAATGGAAGGATGAAAGGAAGAAGAGGGCTTCTCAAGGCACGACAGTGGAATGTCTGAGCAAGATTAGTCATGCAAATATTTTCACTCAGTATTGTTTTAGTATCATTTTTAGTCTGTTTTTTTCTTTTTAATTTGACTCTAAAAAATCCAGATCTGGTTCATGTTTTTTCCTCCATTTTTTAAGGAAAGTGGTGGGGGGGGGGGGGGGTCTTTTTCCATTTCCAGAGTGGCTTGTTTTTTTTCTCTTTTTCACATTTTGCCCATAATTTATTTCTTTTTGTTTTTCTCAATTTTTTTGAGCATTAAAAAAAATCCCCTTTTCCGTTTTTTTTTTGTTTCTAGTTTCTTCATTGTATTTTTTCAAAGCAAGTTATATTTGAACTATAGTTTGTATTTTGTTTACATGTTTTACTCCTTTTGTATTTAGTTCTTGGTTTCCTGGTTTGCCTTTATTCACTTTTCTTTTATTCACATTTTTTAGTGTCTCCAGTTGGTCCAGACTGCTGCTGCTCGCCTCTTGACTGGTACTCGTAAGAGGGAGCACATCACTCCTACTCTGGCATCCCGTCACTCGTTCCCTGTACATTTCATCTGAACACTCATTTTGATTCATTGGCTTTTGACTCAGCATGAGACTTGTTTTTTAGCTTTACTGTTTTTGACATTTCTACGGTCTTCATTAATAATTTGTTTGTTGTTGTATTCATTATTTTTGCTCCATGTACAGTGCTCTGTGGTTTTACAGTGCGGTGGTTATTCTTAAGTGCTCTATAAATACAGCTGAGTACTTCACACACAATTTAACATTTAAGCTCCGTATAATATCTTCCGGCGACAAGAGTCAAACTATGACGCATCATCTAGACGACATATACACAACTAAAGCGTGGCTCAAGAAAAAAAAAAAAGATTATGATTAAAAGCTGTCATCCTTTATCAGGGGCAAGTACCATGAGTCACCCGCACACACAAATAAAAGAAGGAGTGAAGGCTGCCTGAATCACACAATGAGCAGGGCCAATAGGAAAAAAGCCTCCCATTCGTGAGGAGGGAAGGGGCTGGTGGTGATTCAAAGTAAGTCGAAAGGATTTACAGTCAGTGGAACACTCTCACAGTCTCACGACACACACACACACAAACACACACACCCTCACACTGAGATCCGTGAGATGGTTTGACTGCAAGAGCTGGAGCCGCTCTCTTGAACCTTCATCCGGGAGACATCAGCACACCGACCCAAGAGATGACCACAATATGACTGACTCCTCATCGTTTTCAAGAATTTGACCCTCCAAGAAGAGGGTGTGTGTGTGTGTGTGTGTGTGTGTTTGCCTTGGGGATCCTTACGGACTTTGTCGTCATGGAAACCGGAGTCTGGAAGCGGACACGAGGACCACTGAAGGTGGAATGACCTGCGCAGACCGCATCCTTTGACACCTT
The DNA here is from genome assembly GCF_054856545.1 of Hippocampus guttulatus. NCBI lineage: Eukaryota > Metazoa > Chordata > Actinopteri > Syngnathiformes > Syngnathidae > Hippocampus > Hippocampus guttulatus. Next base: position 2,198,243 of record NC_141270.1, read on the forward strand.
CCTGCGACGCCGAGAGGTACCGCTCACTTTACACACGCTTCAGCGCTTGAACGCATCACAGGCAGCCACCAATCGTGATTTCGATTAAATTAGAGTTGAAATAATACGCACACGGATCCATTCAGCGGTCGTCAAATTCGAGTCTGTGATGTTAACTTGAGATTTGATGCAGAAAATGGCCGTTTTTAATGGGAAAAATCAGGTTGAGATTCTGAAATGGAATGATAAAGAAAAGTCATTTATTTAGAAAAAACCCCCCAAACAAAACTGATTTTTTTTTTAAAACTTTGATGGAAAAAGACATTTCCAGAGTCCAGATTTCTGTATTTCTTTGAGAGTAAACTGATTTCAGAATCCGAATAAGGAAGCTGGAGTACTTTTCTGTTTGTTTGCATCGGGGTGGTGGGGGAGTGTTGTGAATGCCCCCCCCCCCACCCACTCGGGTGGATGCCTGGGGCTCCCTCCGGGCTCCCCTTCCGCCCCGTTGCCCCCCCCCCCCCACCCCCTCCATTTGGACGCCACTGCAATTAGACAAAAACAAAAAACAAGAAATGGATTAGTCCATTTCTTACAAACTAGTCACTTCAACAATTTTTCGACAGAAATGGATTTTCTGTAAGGCGAAACATTTTACAGATGACTTTTAGAAGCGAACAGCGTTGCAGAGGTCGTGAAATTTTAGCCCTAAACTGTGGGGGGATCCAATCTGAAATTCAATGTCAGACCTGCTTCCAGTGAGCAGGACATAACTCCAAAAGCAGCGTGTAATCGGAGCATCTGTACTTCTTGAGGAAGCCAACGTGGGCCGTTTGACTCCCACTGGCGGCCCACCCAGAGTCCAAATCTCCCAACTTGAAGGTACCTTGCATAAAAGCGTCCCGTAAAATAACAGTCATTAGTGGCCGCAGATCGCTGGGAATTAGCGTTGCCGGGTTGCGATGACAGTACGCCTCGGTGAGATTAGGAGCGAAACGCGGAACGGCTCGCGCCGTGTTTTCCGCTCGCGTCTTGCTCCAATTCGTGCGTGCGGCGAACGCTCGGAGCGTTGCGCCTTCTGATCCGTCTTACCGCCGCGGCGACTGCACCACCTTGTACGGTCTGCGCCGACGTTGAAAGAGGATTTAGCCGCCGCGCTGACACATTACGCTTTCTTAGGCGGCACACGAGTCCTTTTACGAAACGATAAAGACTTTCAAACTGCCGTTTGATGGAAGCTTTGACACGCATGAGGTGAAGGGAGGCCCTCAAAGATCTTCAAATTGCTGCGTTTTGGGAAAATTCAGCTCCTGAAGCCTGTTTCGCGGCGCAACGTGAAATTTGGTAGGCGTGTCAATCATGGGTAGAGCCACCAAAAAGTTGGAAGAAGTCTACCATTTTGGTTTAAAAGCAAACATTATAGGACCCAAAAAGTGGGCTTGGTGCTTCCCGGTGGGGATGGTTTTTGGAAAACTCAGTCCCTGTTGCTAGTTTAAATTAGCCATTAGCAGGTCCATCAAGAAGGCATAACTGAAAAGACACAGCAAGTCTGCCATTTTGGTTGAAAAGCAGACCTCAAAAAATGGGGTTGGTGGTGCCCCGGTGGAATTTGTTTTTGGAAAAGGCAACCCCTGAAGCTAGCCCTTAAATTAGCCACATGAAATCAGTAGCCCCACTGAAAAACTCAAGAATGCATCACTGAAAAGACACAGAGAGTGTGCCATTTTGGTTTAAAGCAAAACATTTTAGGGTTATTTTTGCCATTTCCAGGTGTCCACAAAAATCACTTTGAAAATTTGAAGCACTGGATAGGTGAGCAAAGATAAATTGCGAAATATTTTAGTTTTTGTCGTTGCGCTCATTTCATGCCCCAAACTAGCTATTTTCGCCCTTGCGCGTAGAGAGAGTATTCGATTCAAATTTAATGTGAACCGGATACGAAACTGATAGGCGCACACTCGTGCCAACATTCATCGTACAGGTTCAAGGTGAGTGCCGGCAAATTCTTCCACATCGATCTCATCCAAGCGTCCGTTTTTCACGCGCGCGCATCGGGCTGCAAACTGTTCCGAGCGAGCCAGACGCCGGCGTCCAAACTGTCCGAATGAATCAAGCAGGCATTGATTGAGTAATTAGCTTCATCAATGAAATGACATTAAACGCAATCAAATCGGGAAACGTTTACGTTTGTGGCTTTTGGACAAGCGCCAACGTAAAGCGAGCTTCAAAAGCGTCATTTAAGTGGCCCCGTCTTGATTGAACACTCGAAACCGAGAAGTATCTCTAATTGGCCCGTCATTCACTCGTAAAGCGTTCCATTTGGCCGCCGAGGCGGAGGCGTTTTCTCGCTAGCTCGAGTCGGTACTTTACAGGGGGGGAAAAAGCTCAATATCTGCGAGTCATTATCAAGATGGATTGTGGTGACAAACGGGCTGCCCAAACGGCGTGGAGCAACCTCCCGGCGACGCGAGCGTTTTGACACATTGACGCAGCCGAGCGGACCCCACCTCTCTCTTCCTCGGACAAAAAAAACAAAAAACAAAAACATTCATCCATCCATCCCAAACGTTTATGGGCCGACAGCCGAGGGAAGTTTGGCTAAATCCACCAAACGCAGATCGTGACACGCTTCCTCTTTGTCGAAGTGAAAGAAGAACATCGGTTTCTCCGCGCGCGAGCGCGGTCATGCGCGTGAGCGCGAGTTCAACGTGGCTCTCCGATAATTGAACGCACTTTGCGGCGCGTGTGTTGGAGGCGCTGCGATAATTGAGACATCGGGTTCTGTTTGTTTTAGGTTTCCTTTGCGAACGGGTCGCGACAATGTCGTTTATGACAGCGCCTTTTGAAAAGATCTCGCCCGGGCTTTTGAAAAGGGGAGCCATTAGCGCACGCCGATGCTATTTCAAGTGCCGCGGTGGAAAATAAAACGCAGCAAAGCCTAATGGCTGTTCTTTCTCTGGTATTTGGTTCTGGTATTTGTAATTTCATTAGAGGCCTGAATTTTGGAAGCAAGGTCTGCCACACTTCAGTGAAGCATGTCCCCCAAAGAATTTGCGGTCGCGCTTGCAGTCGCGGAGATGTTTACGTGGGCGATATTAGTCTGAAGCAGACGGAGAGTTCGGCTACGCTCGGGTTTTTCGACCACAGTCTCCTTCCGCCGGCGGGATCCTGGAATGATTAGTGCGAGCGTCAGGCGGAGTGACAGAGTGGGGAATGTCACGGGGTTGGGGGGGGGGGGCAAAAATTAAAAACACAAAGTTGTGGGGAGAGACCCCAAACCTCAAGACCTCTCCGTCCCCCTTCCTACTGTCTCCATACTCAGACCACTAATCGCCACACCTCAGCAGCCCCCCTCCCTCTGCAAAGCCTCAAATCCCTCAAGTGAAGCCTCAGACTGTCCAACCGCAGGATTGATGAGGAGCGCTTGTCAGGACTGGCACTATCAGACCCATTTTTTTTTTTGGGGGGGGCGGAGACAGGAAGCTGGGCTGCAGACTCCAGGGGCCATCTGTCATCTCCTGCATACACGGTCGGCCCGATCATCGCTTTGGCAACTCCGAGGCTTTTGGGGAGTTGGACTTTGAAGGGCGGGGAACACGGTGGTTGAGCGGTTAGCATCGCTAAATAGCGGTTAGCATTGCTAAATAGCAGCAAGAAGCTTCTGGTTTGGAACCTGCGACGTTTTACATGCCATTCCGACAGCTCACTCCTGCTAACGGGGTTTCCTCTTACTAAGTCCAACAAACACAGTTCACCGAAAAGGTTAAGCGCGGGCCGGATAACGGCTAAAAAGCTGCACGGATGAGAGTCGGAAGGTCCTCGATGTTTTAGATATCTCCCTCCTCCAGCATACCTGATTTGAATGATCAGATCACCCGCAAGCTCTGGGAAGCCAGATAGCGATCCTGATCGTTTGAATGATCAGGTGCGTTGGAGGAGGGAGACAGACTGACGCGCTCGGTGTTGGAAGCACGGATCACAAGCTTTGGTTTGAGCTCTAACTACCTTTGCAGGCTCACACGGTACCGTAGAAACATCAGATTTTAAACTCGAAATGCCTGACCTGAATGTTCATTCATTCATCCATTTTCCGATCCGCTTTATACTCACAAGGGTCGCGGGGGGTGCTGGAGTCTCTTCCAGCCTTCGGGCAGGAGGCGAGGGACACCCTGAACCGGTTGCCAGCCAATTGCACGGCGCACAGAGATGAACAACCATCTGCGCTCACACTCGCACCTCGGGACAATTTCGAGTGTTCGATCGGCCTGCCGTGCATGTTTTTGGAAAACAGAATACCCGGAGAAAACCCACGCAGGCCCGGGGAGAACATGCAAACTGCACACAGGGAGGCCAGTACTGGGATTGAACCCGGTACCTCTGCATTGTGAGGTCCATGTGCTAACCACTAGACCACCGGGGACGCCCTGACCTGAATGTTTCCCTCCAAATTGCTTATGATACGATACCGCAAACTAGAGCCCCTAAACGCTTTCATTTCAACCTCACCTTACATTACCCTGAAAAATAACTAGCAAGTACTTTTATTACCATTATGACCACTGTACTATAAAGGCCAAAACAATAGCGCAAAAATCGAAGCAGAAGGGAGAAATGGCTGCCGACATTGAACACGACAACAAATGTCGCCGAGAAGCGGTCGCTCGACGACACGGCCGCCTCGATATCGGGATCACAAAGCAGCACCACAAAGAGTGGAAACCCAAAGCGGATTACCGTCAAGTCGTTTGTTCCGGGTCAGGGTGAGTCGCGGGTCGCAGAGAGGAAGTCGGAGACGTTTGCCGAGCAAAAGAAGGAAGACTCAATCGAAGCGCACGATGGCCTTGAGGCGCTTTGGTTCTTTGTTGGTCCTTTTCAGGAACATCTGCTCAAAAGATGCTTGAGTGATGGTCAAAAATGTGCTGGCGCAAAACACTGACAGCGTGCACGCTGGCAGACGAGGGATCAATTCTCCCTTTATGACGTGAGGACGATACAGAAGACAATCGCAGAGGCGGCAGGTCATTCTCAGTGCAGATTTCAAACAAGAGTATATCAGCAAAGAGAATAAAATGAGAACGGGGTACTTGCCTGGGAGGGTTTGGGGTGGTGGTGGGGGCGGGGGTGCAACGGGGGTCCAGTCTTCCTCCCCTAATGGCATGCAGATGGGCCTGTCCAATGCCGGTTTACATATTTGCGGCATAGTTCATGACTAAAGCAAACAAATTATTACCAATTATTTTGCCCGGCGACTCGACCAAAAATCAACTTCCCCTTCTCGTTATGCGTGTCTAAGTGCATCATTTGATTGGAGGGTTTTGTTTATTTTGTGAAGGGTTGCATAACAGAGGAAAAACTCAATACAGGGAACCCCAACTATTTGCGGGAGATTGGGATCAAGTCCTGCTGCAAAAAGCAAAAACACAAGAAACTGAGGTCTCCCACAAAAATCTTTCGAATTGCCTGTATTGCCACAGAATGAACAATGAACCCCCCCTACAAAAAAAAGCTTTGACATACTTGTTTTTTTTTCATAATATGGCTGGTACTGCAAGCTCAAACTCGAACTTCCGCTTCTAAGTAGGAAAAATGTTTTTCTTTTTAGTTTAAAATGACTTACCTTCAGTAGAACCCCATGTCACATTGTGGTCAAAGGTACAATCCTGGTTGGTATTTGCGCCTTTTGGTGCTGTAAACAGTCTTGCTTCGCCAGATGCTGCACGCTAAACTAGCAAGCTAGCTGTGTCTCCTTGTCGCCGCGTGAGGCAGCAGCAGTATGTATAAATGTGTGCGTTTTATCAGTGAGCGATAGCTGCGTCACAGCGTGGTCGGGTATAACAACGGAACTGATTCTCTTGCGTTAACTGCAATGTGACAATCAATCGGATTATCTGCTCATATTCCGCCCAAATGCTTCCAAACTCTTTGGCTGGCGCTTCGCAGTGCAGATGGACATGCTACGAAAAACAAGTTTTTTGAAGGCGAAGAAACGTACGGTTATGCGATGGCCGATTCAATCGCCCGACCCGCGTTTGTATTTTACTTGCTGAAAGCAAAGCGGAAGGGAAAATTTTATGGACAGAAAAGATTTATGGACCTGACTGTATCGAGGATTGATGGGGTATACAAGTGGAGATACACACATACAAGGTGTGTGAGAAAGGTTCCTGGACTGGTGTCACAAAGACATATTTCAAATCCAAAGTACAAACCAAGCCTTTCCCGTCAAAATAATATTCCTGATGTCCACTTCTGGAAGGATTCTTCAAGCATCCACTGTCGTATCGGCCAAGGTGAAGTCATCCACATATTCCAAACGGTTCCCCCTGATAACTCCCTTGAGGTGAGGGGGTCGGGGGGATGCATCACATAAAGCCCAGCTGGGTGAGGAGTGACAGCCAGGAAGTGTCAGATGCTCAGGCCATCGCGCTCGCACAACTTGCCGCTTGTCACACAGTGAACCAATCAAAACACGCTGGGTCTTGTCGCTTGGCGGTCTGGCCCACACCGAAGGGGAAACTCATCGCTTGGATTTTAGCATGTGGTGAGACGAATAGCCGACTTTGTGATTAGCGGGCCACAAATAGGCGCCGATTGACTGCAGAAGTAACGACAAGCCAATGCTGACAAATTCATTTCAGCAAGGCCAGAACGTAAAAGGTGGTTAAGCGTGAGCGGGTGGGATGAATCTTTTCCGATCACGCGATAACAGATGTTTTGCATTTTCTTCCTAACGCACCATCGCTCGTCTCTGTCCGATTTTAGAATGCTGTGGAGAATAACCATCGCGGTCATATTGGCTGGAGCGCTCTGCATCACGGCAGAAAGCAAAAAGTCCCGGCCGCAGGGCTACATCCCGTCGCCGTACAAGACCAAAGCCAACCTGTCCTCCGAGCGTCACCAGCAGCTCCTGCAGCCCAAGCCCGAGGTGCTGTCGTCCAGCCGCGAGGCCTTGGTGGTGACCGAGCGCCGCTACCTGCGCAGGGACTGGTGCAAGACCCAACCCCTGCGCCAGACCATCAGCGAGGAAGGTTGCCGGAGCCGCACGGTGGTCAACCGCTTCTGCTACGGCCAGTGCAACTCCTTCTACATCCCCCGGCACATGGGGCCCAGCCACAATCGAGGACAAGGAAGGAAAGGCCACAATAAGGCCCAGGAGCCCTTTCAGTCGTGCTCCTTCTGCCGGCCGCACCGCGTCACGCAGCTCACCGTGCAGCTGGATTGCCCCGACCTGCAGCCCCCCTTCCGGCACCGCAAAGTGCAGAGGGTCAAACAGTGTCGCTGCATGTCGGTGGACGTGAGCGGCCACGGAAAGCTGTGAAGACCCTTGGCGAAAACTCGCAAATGATGCGCCCCCCCCCCCCCTCCAAAAAAAAAGCGCCCGTCTCTTTGCTTGGAACTCAATGAAACGCAGAAGAAGACACTGATTCAGTCACAGACTCGAGGACGTGTTAAGAGACTGTTACGTTTTGATGTGGGCCTGATATTTTCCTTTGTTGCCAGGGGGAAAGAGTCCAAAAGCTAAATGACTTACTGGACCCAAACTGTGAAAGGGTGTTTACCGGTAGGAGATGATCAGAATCCGTCTCGTTCTCTTAAATCCATTCGGTGTTCTTAGCGATGCACAATCGGTTGTCTAAAGGCAACGCAATAAAGACTTTGGCCTGTTTGGACACACGCACACACATATACAGTATCCTACAAAAAGAACAATAAAAACCCACAATACTGCTCAACATGTTCTCACAAGAATTTAGGAGGAAATCATACAAAAACTACAAATGGACTACAAATATGGTGGACATGCTACGATGCATCACCCACTCTTTGGTAAAGTTCTGCATTAACATCGATGAAAATGTTTCAAAGTCAACCCCCCCCCCCCCCCACCCGAAAAATCCCCAAATGGCCATTTTCTATCGAGAAAAGCGCATTTGTTCTTGTACAAAATTCATGTGAGAACAGGCTGTACTGCTGCATGTGTATTTCAAATGCGATGCAATATATCATACAATATAAACATGTTAAGTGTGCATATGTGAAAATATATTAAATCTATTTCATATAAATCCTATTTGATTATTTCGCTGCACGGCCGCTGACAAACAGGAAAGCAGGAAAGACCCACCAAAATGTAAAATGAATGTAAATTATTTTATTCAATAAATATAGATCTATACATCGATATCTTTTTCAAGGGTCAAAAGGTATCCCATCCAAAACATGTCATGTGATCTTGTTGCTCCGTGAGCACATTTGAGTGGATGAGAGGAAGATGACAAAACAACAAAATGGCCTCCATAAGAATTAAAAGAAAAGCGAACGATTTTAGCTCGATGACATCACATCACGATCACTTTTATAAGAGGTGGGGGGGGGGGGGGGTGACCTTTCGAGGATGAGCGAATGCCGCAAAGGAGGGGCTAAACATGTGGCTACCAAAAAAGTAAAGACACATTTTTTGCCCTTTTTCTTTTAAATGCAAATATCGAATTACGAATGGCACGTTTTTTAAAATCCACGTTGTCCAGCACTCATTTGTCAACTCTCGTGTGCGATAAGGCACTTTGTCAGGGTTATCTATCTTGTAAAACGCTTTGTCCGGAAAGTAGACGGAGATATTGCACGCGGGGAAAAACAAAGACCCTCTACATATGCCTTCAAAAATAAAAAATAAAAAATCCAACGCACGGATACAGTGTTGCTATGAATTTGCGCCGAGCATTTTCTGGCATCCAGGCTCAAATCCCCGAGGGTCGAGTTTGTCTTTTGCAAGCAATAACTCAATAAGTGCTGCCAGAAGCGGGCTGAGCATTCCACGCCTGATACGCTTAAAATGGGCCAACTTGCGATGGTATTAAATAGATTTCTTAAAAAAAAGAAAAAAAATGAATACTTTGGAGTAAAAATGACTGATGCGTCACGTCCGATTGTACTTTCGCAGTAGCCTCGGAAATTACCCTTCTCTGCTTTACATCTTCTGGCCCAGCTTTGCTTTCTGCGGAACAGAGAAAAGATGTTTTTATTTGGGGGCGGGGGGCGGGGGGGCGGGGCGTTGTTTTTCATGAGACTACTTGAGATAAAACAGAGTAGACCGGCAGAACTCAGATGAAGAAAAAGGACGACGTACTATTCCAGTCGCGTGTTTGGGTTTGACGTTGTAGGATGCTTTCTCCTTGGCCTGTTTGAAACACTCCTCCGCCATCTTCAGCCTAAAACGCAAAGCACAAAATAGAAACTGAAGCATTATTCTTGCCACACGCTTTGGAATTTGTTACGTGTAAAAATATGTAATACGGAGCGGAAACCTCCTTCTGCATTATTTCTTAACTTGGTTTGGGTGTCTGTGAATTACGAAATCGGAATGTGTTGTTGGGTCACAAAAAAAAATAATAATATTATCGGGGAAAACTTACATTTTTTTTCTTCATATTTTGCCAAAATTAAGACGGAATTTTCTGAGGGGAAAAAAAATTTGCCTTTGAAATCCAGTCTGAATTTTCCCCAAACAAAGTCAGTAATTCTAAGAGGAAAAAAAAGTACATAATAAAGAATCCATGGCTTTATTTTCCAAGAATAAAGTCATCGCGATCCAATTTAGCAAATAAAGTTCCGTATTAAAAGATTTGAAAATCAGCCACGATGTACCCTGTTGTTCAACAAAATAGAAAAAAAAATTGCCTTAATCAAAAGTCAAGAAAATGATTGTCAGAACATGATCACATTTTTGTCCATTCCTGACATCTCAGCCCTAGTTTCGATCGCCAAAAACTTACACGATCCTCATAAAACTGTGACCTGTGTTCTGTTCACAAAAACAAACAAACAAAAAAAAAAAACATGACCATGACCTGTTGAGCGATGATCACTTCAACCCTAATAAAAAAATTCAGGTTCGGAAGTGGTTGAGCATTTTGGCGAGTTGTCTTGTTCGCTTAAAGAAGAGGGCAGCGATAACTTGACCCGTCAGTGCCAGCGCCGCGTGAGGGAAGATTACAATCTTTAACTGCACGACCGCCGTCGCACGGCGAAAGCCGCACGATAGCTCGGGGCCAAAGGTCAAAGGGTTAACGCTTTCCCATTCTGTTTGTATGCTTTGCTGCCAGCTTCTCACTCGGGGCCTTTGGACGAGTATCACGATGTGATCTTCATGCGGCGTAATGGACCAATTTGCTTTCTGTTGTCCTGCATTGTAATCGGTGTATCCATCACAGCACTGGAAGCCAAGTGGATGCCGGGTGCGTTCTTTTCATTACAGGGGCCGAGGAAGCCGAACGACCGCGATAGGATCTACGGCGTGAGCGCGACACACTTGAACTTGTTCAAGAGTTGGGAACAATTGTTGAATTCCCCAAGCTAGCTAGCAAACAAGCAGTCTATTCATCAACATTCTAGCGCTCTAATCCAGGGCCTGTGTAACTCACCGTTCCTTTAGCATCAGCTTGTTCTGCTTCTTCCACTGTTCTTTAAAATCCGTGGAAAACTCGTGCCAAAGGCCGAAAAGAGTGTTGGGCGACGCCTCCTTTTCTCCCGGTTTGGGTTTGACTGAGAAGGATGTGCTCAGCTCCAAGAAGCTAAAGGAGCAGGAGGACAAAAAAAAAAAAAAAACCTATTACAGCACGAGATAAAACAAGTCAGTTATTGCGAAAAAAAATAAAATTGGTGTAGTCAAAGCAATCTTATCTTGGGATTTGATGCTTTTTCGAAACAAAACAGTGAATTCAGACAACAGACTTGAGAAATTTGAATTTAAGCCACAACGCGATGTGGTGTATCGCTTAGCTATGCTAACCCGGTAGTAAAGTCAACAATCTATGCATCCATTATTTCGTGGTGCCTCTCCTAGCCGACTTTGGGCGAGATGCAGGGGACACCCTCGCCGGAAACAACCATTCGAACCAAGAACCTCCCGACTGTGACGAAGGCACGCTAACCGGCAGTCCTTCATTCTGCTTTCGTTCCATTAGCCAGTGTGTGTGTGTGTGTGTAAAAATGAAGAGTGAAAATATCAATGGCATCCAAATCGCGGGGGGGGAAAAAAAAAAAATTGAAGCTGATTTAGTATCAAATAAAGAGAAACCTTAAAACCTTGAACCTTGGCGGACACGTGTTTAGGGCGTAAAAGGCGGGAGGGCCGCGCGCCAACGATCCATCAGAATCGCCGGTGCCGCGCGACGACGCGCGTCAAGGTGTTGAACGGGGAGCCCGTTTGCAGTGGATCAATACAGTGGACAGGTTGGGCTCTCTTTGTTTGGAGTGCGCCGTAGGAACGCATTCCTCAGCAGCCGTAACAGAAACCTGGAGCCAAGGCTGTCTACTCTCGCTTCGCTTAGATAAACAACGCAGACACCGCACGTGGGGGTGTGCGTGGGGTAGGCTCCCGTCTACTGAGCCCCCGCCCCCCGGAACCATGGCCTGCACCTTCCTCATAACCGAAGGAACCAGAAGCCCTAAATATTGACAAAGCGCCAAGATTAGATTCCTCTGTGAATATGGCATTGAAGGCTTTGCCGGATTTATCTTTCCGTGTTGCCATTTACTTCCAAACTCACAAATCAGGGCTTTGACGCACAAGAGCACGCCTTATGTAACCCACGAAATGGAATAAGAGGAATCACCGACCGGAGAGAAGGTGAAGAAGCCTCCGGACTAATCCTGAAAGAAAGATCAAAGGGCTTACGTGTTTTGCGTGTCTGCCAGTTGTTTCTCCCGCGTTTCCAGCTCAGTTTGGGCTGAAAAAGAGAAAGAAGAGAAAAAAAAAAGGGGCATTTTGTGGAAAAAACGAGAGCCGCGCGAGGAATGCGCGGCAGGGGGATGAGATCGCTGGCAGGCGGACTTGTATGTACACGAGCCGTCCCGCCCGCCATCGTCGCTTAAACCAACAGTTGTTTTCGCGGTCGCTGGTGTGCCACCGAGCGGCTGCAGCGCCGGCTCGCTTCGCCGTTGCGCAACTGACAAATGATTCCGAGCGAGCGCAAGCACAAGTGCCTCTTTGTGCTGTTGTCTCTGGATGGAGACGGATGGCTGTGCGGTGCGAAAGGTGCGAGGTGGAAGGCGAGGGTGAGGAGGTTAAGATGAGCAAAAAAATGTTTGTGGATTCATTTGATAACATTTGGTTTAAAAAAGGCCGAGAATGGAAAATTGTGTGCTGCTCTGCAGTTTTAATGCAAGTATAAAATGTTGATTAATTTTAAAAAAGGAACACCAGTTGGTCATTCATGATGAAGTGGAATTTTTGCATCTTCTTGAGCAAAAAAAAAAAAAAAAAGATCTAATCTTCGGGCAGTAGGCGGGGGACACCCTGAACCGGTCGCCAGCCAATCGCAAGGCACACACAGATGAACAACCATCCATGCTCACACTCACACCTACGGACAATTTGGAGTGTTCAATCAGCCTGCCGTGCAATTTTGGGGAATGTGGGAGGAAACTGGAGTACCCGGGGAAAACCCACGCAGGCAAAGGGAGAACATGCAAACTCCAAACAGGAAGGCCGGAGCCGGGATCGAACCCACGACCTCTGCACTGTGAGGTCGACACGCTAACCACTCGACCACCGACACCCCCCCCCCTCTTTTTAATCCGAATACCCAATTATTCGACAGTATTTTTCAGCAGGATATCCGAATACCAAAATAGTCGATAGCTGCAGCCCTTGACATTACAATATCTTAACTCCCCCCATTTTTTCCCACTCCACTCTGAAACTTGCTCTTAACTTAAAGCTCGTAAAGGGAGAAAAGCCGACGGATGAGACGAGTTCCAAGAAAAAAAAAAAAAAAAAAAGCTACATTTACGAGACTAAAATCATCAGTCTTACAGTTTTAACGCGACGGGTGATTCTCACTCGGCAAGTCTGCTCCGAGTAATATTTCGGCCACCAACTCGCACAAAAGCGGCCTTCAAAACCGCTCCCCGCAAACACATCTCGGTGTCGTGACGAAGACCAAAACAAAAATCACAGAGCAGCGTGGCCGTGATGGTCAGGTCAATATTTCAATCATATTTCGGTTTCTTTGCTAGTCCGTCAAAATATTACTTTGCATCGAAAACAGGTCCCTGGTGCAAAAAAAAAAAAACTGCGGCACTCGTGGACATTTCGAGCAGGCTACAGAGCGCTAATCTCAGCGAGCATCCGGCTCACTTGGAGTCGCGGTGGAGTGCGACAGCCTGGCTCGATGGCGGTTAACTTATCTTATTTCTGATCCGCAGGCTCCCTATTTTCAAATAGAATAAGAGCAACAGCGGATTCGATTCAGCCGTATGTCCACCCCCCCTTGGGTCGCGCCGTCAACTGTACTGCCGTATAATAGTCAAAGAGGGAGCCGGTTGTCTTCGCGGTCAATAAACGTACGCTAAAGCCGCATTAAACTGTCAATGGTTGACCATGTCCTCGAGTCAATTCTCCTCATGGGTTCGTTTTGGGAGGCAGACACGACTGCGGATAGAACAGATAATCTTTCCTGGCGCAAATCAATGTTCAGCTCTTATCCCGGGAATATCTGGTTGCGATGTGTAATTGAAGCCAGAGCAGCATCTTAAGATCTCGGAGAAACCCGTTGGGACCGATGCGATTGCACGGCGCTAAATCACCCATCGAGCCAACAGTCCAATTCCTGCGGGATGACAGCTCGTCAATATCTTATGATAAATATTAACGAGGCTTCATATCGAGCTTTGTTCCTTGAGAAAAGTAAGTAGCGTATTTTCACGATCATACGGTGCGCCGGATTAAAAGGCGCCGTGTGGGTTATGGTGATAATGCACTTGAGCGTATTAAAAAAAAAAAAAAAAAAAAAAGGCAACGGGAGCAAAACTGAGTTTGGTGGTATTTATGCATTTAACTTTATACACATATCATTTATGGATCAATCCTCATCCAGGCGTGGGAAAAACCCCCCCAAAAAAACCCATCCGGTCTCTTCACGTTCGCCTCACCGAGCCACTCTCTCATTTTCTCCCCGTCCGCCCAGCCTTTTCCATTTGCCTTAACGCAAACTCCAGCCGGAAAGCTTTCTTTCGGCACAGTCTTTCTCTTCAAAATCACCATGGGGGGGTGAGGGGGGGTCAGTTTCTGCCCATTGCTATGGCAACCAAGCACAACAGCAAACTTGTGCCCCGTTGCGCATATCGCTACCGAGCTGGTCCCCTTTCTTTTCCACAACGCGATTCACCGGGATGTTGAAAGTGAGCGGCACCTCGTCCGCGTTGGTGACGTGTTTGTCGGCAATCTTTTGACACGGTGACCGAGTGGTTGGCATGACTGTCTGTCGAATCTTAGCTACGGAACTTTCGCTTGTGCAGTTGACACGTTTGGGCTGTGCTTATGTGCGTTTTCTCCAAGTACTTCAAAAAGGAAAAAAAAAAAAAAGTAGTGGGTTAATCGTCTCTACGCGCTCTCGGTCAGCTGGGAAGGCTTCAACTCAACTGTGACCTTATTCGGGACAAGTGCAATAAAAACTGCACGGTTGATGGATAAGCAGTCACCTTCTGATGAAAAACATTTTCCCTCAAAATTTTGTGATTTTATTGTTTGACAGAAAGCAAGCAGAAGGATTTTCTCTGCGTTCCAGGCGTAGTTTGGCAAAGCCCGGGGGGGGGGGGGGGGGGGATACCTGCGCTATCATCGGACAGTGACGATAGAAAAGTAACAGTCATTACTTAGCTTGGCAATTATATGGTGAGCAAAAGATGAAAAACGTCTCACGGCGGTTTTGAGAAGATTTGGGGTGAATGGATGCAATCCTGCCCTCATAATTTGGAGGTCCATCAGAAACAGATTATCCAACCGGGCCCAAAGAACGGCGAAAGACTTTGTGAAGCGAGCGGCAAAAAAAAAAATTTTAAAAAGCAGCGAGACCAAACAACGGATTCCCAACATGTCCGGTTCCACTGTGATCCTGTGGTTAGTTTCATGGCCAGAAAACAAACTAAGGCGGTTCAAAACTATGGAGCCAGAAACAGTTAAAACCGCGGGCCTTTTTGGAGATTAGCGAAATAACAAAAAAAATATGACATTTGGATGTTTTCTTGTTTTGTTTTGAGTGTTCTCCACCCCCCTCCTCCTCCTCTTTTCTAACGCCACAGTGGCGGAACCCCAAGAATCCCGTCTGGAGCCAAGCGAGTGAAACTTCCACGCTCGCATTCGTCTCTCCGAGGAAAAACCTTGTCATGTGAATCAAAGCGGGAGCTTCCATATTTCTCTCTCCCAACCCAGAAAGGGAGCGCATGAGAGAGGGGACCGAGGGGAGCGAGGGGAGTAACGCGGGGCGCCAGGAGCTTTTCATCTGCAGACTTCCTTTAAAAAAAAAAAGAAAAAAAAAATGGACAGCGAGCTTTACCGCCGAGCCACATATGCTCCGCGTTAGACTTCCTCATTTGAATACAAAAGCAGTCGGCGCGAAGCCTGTGGCATGTTCCTTCAGAGAGATTGGTCACAGACAGTTAAATGTCGCCTGGGTCAAAGCCAACAGAAGACAAATGCATTTATTGTTATATAAAAACACCCGGCAAACAATGTTGCTGGCTACGGTTGTGCAACAAAAGCGACACAATAGCGCTTTCCTAATTCTGAAGCTTCCCTATTTAACGTCAGCGTAATGGCTTTTTATTTATTTTATTTTATTTCTTTTTTTGCAGGACGCGTGTCAACTATCCTTCGCGGCCCGTAAAAGTTCTTCACGATAGTCAAACACGGCAACATAAATGCGAGTATTGCTTCATTGGCGCTCAACGGCCTGAATATGAAATGGAGCCACGGCTCACCCCGCCCGCTTAACTCCTCGGTAAGGCTTTCGTTACCATGACGACCATAAACTTAGCATCATGACGCTGCTAAGTTAGCTTTATTTTATTTTTTTTTTCAAAATCATTACACACAACAATCCTGTACTGTCGAATGAAACCAAAGATCAAAACCTGTTTTTGTTGCAAACGTAAATTTGGCGAGCTGTAGGCGAAGCGCGGAGACTGTTGACATTGGTCGACAGTCCCTTAGCCAATCGGGATGCGGAACGCGACGCACTGTAAAAAAAATAAAGACATAAATAAACATCGTTTTGTTTTACGGCTAAACCACCGAAGATGTGGTTGTTGTCACCGTTCCGAAATATCAACGAGATCAAGATTTCCGTGTCGATCTGGTGACGAGCTCTCACGTCTCAGTTCGCGTTTATGGTTCCCTTGCACAAAAACATCAAGACTTTTAAACTTAAAGATGCACTGTCGTGAATTAACGGCAATGTCGAATGCATACTAAGTCTCCGGTAAAGATTTGAGTCGATTCTTGTCGTTTGGCCAGCCTGACAACACTTTTTCCTCTCATCTTTGATTCCTCCGGGAGATATTGGGTAATGTGAATATTTATGGAAGCAAAACCATGCGAGACCGAGGCGAGGGAAAGCCACTCTCAGTGGGGCTTGTTGACATGTGAAATGCGACGTCTACAAGTCTACAAGCCGCGATTTGGAAGATGGATTCTACTGCTTATAAAACCCACTTGGATAAAATGAAGCCGTACGTGGATTAGAAGTGTGAAAGGGCATAAATGAAAGCACTTTTCCTATACGGTTGTGGTCGGGTAATGGCATTCTGAAACATAAGCGGTGAAAGAGGAGGTGCACCTCAATTTATCATCATCATTTGAGCAGCCCTATTGGTAAACATCTGATAGCAAAGGTTTGTTTGATTTTGATCAGGTAGACGGAGGCGCGTTCAACAAGGTGAGCGGCTTTTGCGGGGCGTACACCCTGGACTGGTGATCGGCCCAATTACATTGCGGGTCGCACGTCGAAGCCTGATGACGATTCTGATCATTTGAATCCGTTGTGGTGGAGCAGGGAGACTAAAACGAACCGGACAGGGGCTCTCGAGGACCTGACTTGGGCACCCCTGATTTCGAGCCTTCATTCAACCTAGCGTGTTTTTGAAGTTGCGGTAGGCGCCGAGAGAAAACCCACGCGAGCACAGAGGTCTGAGACTCAAACCCAAAACCACAGAAGCGTGAAGCAGACGTGCTGACCGCGACGGCAACAATGCGCCTGACTGACATAAGTAAGGTCAATTTGAAGCGGAAGGGAAGCAAAGTACAATTTTAAATAGGAAAAAGGATAAAGCCGGACGATGTACCGCATCCTGTATCCTGCCGGAATTCCGTACATTCTGTGTCAAACTGTGGATGTATGTCCGAAAAGTGACAAAGTGAGAGTAACTCACCCTGGCGAACAAACTCATCCATTTTGTCCTTGAAGGGCTGCAGGTTGTCTTCTGAGGACAGCTTGCATACTTTTTCTGTCTCTCTGGAGCACGCTGAAAGAAAAGGATGCGAATGCTGCGTGAGTAGACGTCGTGTCGGGGTCACGAATCACCGCCTGTATATTTTCCTCGCTCCGTCTCCAATACATTTGCAATGTCGATGAGGCCCACGAGGAGCGAAGGATATGCGTTTGTGTTTGAAATTCAGAAACCATATGTCGCCTCTCCTAGTGGGACCCAACGACCCCCGCTCGTATTCTCTGCCTTAGCCGATGTCATGTTTGGTGCTTATCGGAACACCCCAGCCTCCCATTCGGGAAGCCCGCGTCTGTCGGGGACCTCGCTCGGTAATGACGAGTTCCGCGGATTGAGCCAGGGGGGGATGAGATTTTTACGTGCGGGCAGTTTGCGACAACGCCGTCATACAAGTCCATTCTCCTACCCTGCGTGAGTGATTAAATGTTCACAAGTTACAAATTACGCCGGGGGGGGGGGGGGGGGAGGCTATCTGGCAAAAGCGTAGGGCACAAACTGATTGGTTTAGCAGCAAAGGCGCATAAAACATCCCAGCGACCAGACCTCGTTTGAGGAATTGACCATGGGGACAAAATGGCGCTTTATTATTTGCACAAAAAGAACATTTGTAAGCGCCCGTGCACAAGTCGGGACTTGGAAAGTGCTGCCGAATGCTTCAAGAAAGAGAAATGAGCCATTTCCCAACAGCCGCGTTCGTTCGGTCTTCACTTGGTGTCCAAGTGGAAGCCAAGCAGCACGCAGAGATCTTGATCGATCAATCAAATTATTTTTCCGTGTGTTTTCAGGAGGGAACGTTTAACCAGATTGAGCTCGCTTCTTTTTTTTTCAAATAACAATTGCCTCAGACACGAGGAGAGATTCTGCTGCCAAAAATCTAACGAATTTCGAGTTCTAGATGATGGAGACGTGACAGCATATGGTAGATTTCCGTAGATGCCATGAAAATGTGGGCCACCGCAGTGAGCAGGACAGAAAAGCGCACCCCCCCCCCCCCCCCCCGCAATGCATTCACGTTTGTTGTTTTTGCCTCCATTGCTGATGATGATTGCATCTCAAACCTTTCCATGACGGAGGTCAATCAAAATCCCGGATTATCCATCCATTCAATTTCTATACGGGTTTTCCAATATTAGAGATGAGTGTTATGGAGGGGGGGGGCGGGGGGGGGGGTTCAATAACAGGGTGATCGTGAATGGGGCATCTGGTTCAGTTACAGGAGACAACAATGTACACTCCTGATACTTTGTTCTGAAACCGCGAGATTCAGGGGGGGGGGGGGGGCACGTCCTGTCCAGCCTGTTTTGGGACATCTCCCTCCTCCAACACACCTCATTCAAATGATCAGTATTGATCAGTATGATCATATATTGTTGGGTTTCAGATGACTGGTACTTTTGTACCGTGTCAACTATGTGAAGCACTATATTACAAACTGCCCTGGGGGGGGGGGGGGTTGTAACATTTCCGTTTTAGCGACATTAATGATCATTCTTCCTGTACATCCTGCTTGGTGGGTCTCAGATTAAAAAAAAAAAAAAAGTAGCGTGCGCATCAAAGATGAGTTGACAAAAATGTGACGTAATACCGCAAAATTTCTGGATTTTCCGCGGACGTCGTTGCAAACGGGACGCAATGAACATCATGCTTAAATCTCCAAATTTTCCAGCCATTTCTTCAAGGGTTTACTCTGGCTGAAAGTAAAAGCAGCACCTCCATTCTATACGCTGATCTCAATTTCATGAGGAGCTCTCTGCCGAACCCACGGGGGTCTCGTCCCCGAACCATTCGCATCTGTTTCTGCTTGTCGTCTCGACAACAACCAGATGTTATCTGGCAAGTTGACACACCTCCGCCGATCCGACCGCGGCCGTAGCATGCTCGGCTTTTGGGGAAAATTAGTTTCCGTTTCCGCGCGTGAAGTTAAAGGCCTCATGCATAATTCAGGGCTTCGCCTTTCCTCACGCGTTGCCCATAAACAAATAACACCTCGGGGTCACACTTAAAAGCAGCCGAAGGGAAAGGCGGGCGGGCGGGCAGCAAGCGAGCGTCCAGGCTCGGCGGTGACCTTACCGGTCAGATCTCTCCGTAGCTTGCGCAGGTCCTTTTGAAAGTCCTCGAACTTCATCTGGGAGGCCTGGAAGAGGTCGTGCGGCTCGGGCAGGGGGTAGGCGCACGTCTCTCTTCCAGCGTGCTGGTGAAACACAACACGCGCATTCATGCAGAGAAACACCGGAGGCTCCCCGACTTGAGCAAGGCCTCGCGCTTGTGTACATTATCGACGGCGGGGGCCGGATTGATAGAAATGTTTTAAATGGCCCTCGCGCACTTACGAACAATTCAAACGAGTCGGAGAAGATCTGTTTGGTTTTGCAACACATTAAGGACCAATTAAGCGGGGCAAACAGGAAAAAAAAATCATCACACTCCTCTCCATCACTGTCGCTCCAAGGCCATTATGGGTTCGGCCAGCACGTAAGGCAGGTTGATCTTGGCAAGCGGCACTCGGGGCCGAGTTCATCTCATCTGGCGAAAACTAATTATTTACACCGGCGCCTCTTCAGATGCCGTGCCAGCGAACGGACGGCCCGTTTGAACGAACCCAGGCCGAGAGATGAAGAGTGAAACGCAGACAGAAAAATCACGAGCCAAACGGAGGAGGAGCGAGATTTCGGTTTGCCGAATATATACCGTAAAGAAAAATAAATCATTTGATAACGGATAAAGTCATCGTGTCCTCTGGCGGGAGAGGAGATGAAAAGAGGGCTCTGGAAGGATTTCTGAGGCAATCGGACCCGAACGGAAAAGTGATCCAAATAAACAGAAATGAAAACATACCTCATCAAAGTGCCTCAGATAGTAAGCAACCACGTAGGACAAAAGACTCTGGGAGTTATCCTGAAAGAAAGGAAAAGACCGAAATAAATAAACCCAAATCCTTTATTTATTAATCTAATCAACTCGGCGCAGGACGTTTCAATTTGTGCGCGGGCACACCAAAATAGAAACAGCGGACTGAGGAGGAGGGGGGTCGGGGGGGGGGGGCATCAATCATGACATGAGGGGGAACAATGTAACAACACGCTCGGACCGGCTGTCATAATTCAGAGCGGGATGTTCTTTATGGATGCAACGCTCGGTCCACCTCCACCGCAGCGCAAAAGCAGCATCATGGCCTTATATGGCGGCGCCAAGGGCAGACTGGGACCTGTGTGAGATTGAGCGAGAAGAGTAAACACGATGGCCTCCCCTCCAAAGCTCCGCGGCTTCATGCCGACCACGACTTCCAAGACTGGACTCTTAATTCCAGGTTTGGGGGGGAGCCACGGGAGGTCAAGATTTTCCGATAACTTCCCTCCCCGACTATTTTTATATCCAGCGGAGCCTTCAAAGGTCAACGCAATCCCTTGCTCTCATTTTGAAACCGTTTTGTTCGATGGGATGTCATGTCAAGTGAACGGATTCATTCCAGGCACAAAGAGCATTCCAAAAAAAAAAAAAAAAAAAAATTGCAGGTAAAGTAACCGTCACACCCAGAGTTCAAGAAGCTAACACAAAATTGATGATTCATTTCGTCTAACACCAGCACACAATACTCATCGTATGATGACATTTGACATATACGTAATAGAAAAGGAGCAGGAGACATTTTGCTCTCAAGCTAATCTTTGTCACTCCCATGCTAATCATTAGCATGCTACGTTACGTTGGTCATCACGCTCTAAACATGAGCAAATTGTACAACCTTTGATTTGGTTTTTCCTTCCCATGAAAATTTCCCCTCCTTATTGCAACGTGAACATTTCTTTTTCTCGGAAGCACTTACGCCGCTCTTCACGTCCTTCAGTTTGGGCAGAATGTCCAGAGTGAAGCCATCAGCCTGCCCGCGGGTTCGATTACCTCCATTCATGAAGTTACCAAAAGCCAGAACCAGACCCAGAACCTGCAATACGCACTTTCCGCTCTGAAGAGACTGAGACACGCACAAACAGAAGTCAACGACACGAATGCTAATAAAAAAGAAAATAAAAAAGGGGGGGGGGGGGGAGAAGAGCTCAGTGTTACGGTGGCTCACCTTGCAGGTTCTTTGTAGTATTTCCATTTTGCGGACAATTGAAGTTATGCATTCATAGAACGTGGACTGGAAAAGGATGCAGAAGACCCTTTCGGAGAAGTTGGGGATCTCGGATAACTGCAAGAGGAACCTGAAGGAGGAGTGTTGACCGATGTTCAATTTCATTCACTGAGACGACTCGAGTCGCAAGTAGTGCACTGCAGACTCACTGCTCGGGCTTGTCCAGCGGCTTTGCGCCCTCCTTGTCTTGCGTGGACTTCATGTGTTTCCCAATGCTCTCCATCTCATCATTTTGGGCTCTCTGGGAAAGGTGGATTTATTATCATTATTATTTTTTTAATTTTCAAATGTCTTCAAGCAAACACAAACTTGGATGGTTACTTGAAGGTGGTTGCGGAGCTTCTCCCGGTGCGCGGGCATGCCTTTCGACAGTAAATTCGCCAAATTTGTGACTTGGTAAAATTCCAAACAGCTTGCAGCTATTCACTAACAGGCAGATGACCAACGATTCGCGTGGTTGTTTAATTGATGACATAATGGGTGGGCGGGTACATAGACGCCAAATTTTTGTTGCATAATATTTCAAGATAGATTGGCTAGCAACCAGTTCAGGGTTTTCCCCCGCCTGCTGCCCGAAGATAGCTGGGATAGACTCCAGCGACGCCCGCAATTTTAAAAAAACGCTTCATCATGTCAGTTGCATATCCTGCCAAAGCAGGAAGATGAAGGAAGAACGTAAAGTTGCCGCTCCCCCAGTTGTCCTGTCCAAAAAAAAAAAAACCCCCGAGCAGGCCGGCCTTCGCGGGGATCCTCGGCGGACATCAATAGCGTGCATCAAACGCTCCGAGGGTCCCATTAGTATTCCGCACACCGCCACCTTCTTCGGGCAAAGGGCGAGCTCCCTTTCGCCCTCCTCTCGAGACGTTTTTCAAGTGTAAATATATTTAACGCAAAGCAGATCCGTTTCAAAGGGCGGCAGCGCGGCTCAGCGGTGTTTGGCGTAATTGGGGACAAGTAGGCACGGGCGTGTGATCTTTGAATTGCAAGGGCATGTTGCAACGGTTGTTAGCATGGGAAATGCAGTCCCCATGTGGAATATCAAATGCAAAGGAATGTAGGATGATATTCGGTGATGGCGGATTTCGAGCAGTCGTTGGCCAAGTGGTATTCATTATCCGCTTTTCCGCTTCTGGGCAAAGGGAGCCGACTACGGCTAATTCTCTCATTTATGTCACTCAGTGCGCCGTTTATGAGCGTCTCTGTGCACTGAGGTGCAAAGAATACTTTCCGAATGGGCGAGGGTATAAGGCAATAAACATAGAAAGGCATCAGGAGCCGCACGCCATGAAGAAAATCAAGAGGGCGATCATTAAAAGATCGTACGAGAGGGACGGTGGTTCGGACTGACCCGCGTGACATTTCGCTACCGTCAGCAGTCTGAGCTTCAGACAGCCAGTCTGGGCCCAGATTATGGCTTGTGATATTGCAAGGGAGGGAGCCGTTTCCCCACTATCACTGCGACCCGCTTTTAATGGCTTATTGTTCAAAGCGCAGGAGTGACTATAATCCGCAAGATCGCAGACTGAGCGACTCTACGCCCGCAGAAAGAGAGAAAGAGAGAGAGAGAGAGAAAAAAAAAATCAGAGCTCGCTCGGTTTCGGTTTGTTTGCGAGCGTATTTGTGCCGAGGCGCGGCGAGGAAAGTGAGGGAGAGCAGCCCTGTCCTTTTGCGCCGCCGGAGAGCGAGCGAGGGCGTAGCCATTAGAAGCCCCCTCGCATTCCTCAAGACAGGCTGACTGTGCTGCCAACTGTGGTTTAGGGGTCTGGAGACCCACAGACAGGATGGAGTCTCGCAATACAAAAGGGAAACAATTTGGCTCCTCCACTCAATAACACAGCCCGAGGCGGCGAAGGGGCGGAGGGGGAGAAAGGAGAAGGGGCGAGAGGCCTTTCCAAATCGCGGGGTGAGCGGTTGAGAGGTTAGGAGAGGCTCTTGACATGTTGGTTCGGAAGCGGCAGCTTGTCCCGTTCCCAGGATCGACATCGGCGATGTACAGATTTTGCTGTCGAACCTGATCCTCCGTTGAGTTGTGAAAATGATCCTCCGTTGAGTTCTGAAAACTTCACCAAGGTTTCGTTCTCTTTCCGTTACACCTTGAAGCCCTTTTCACACTGCACTTAGCGGGGTATGGCCAGATCGCCGGGCACTAGCGCCAGGTTGAATTTCCAAACGCACCCGAAATCTGCAAAGGATGCACCCATGCCCCGACGGCTTTGTTTTACAACAATGAAAGATGGAGCAGGCTACATCTCGTGTAAACCAGCGCCAAATGTCACCACGTTTACTTCCTAGCCGGTTGCTATGTTAGCATTTCCAAATATGGGCGCGCTGGCAACCTGGCCACCGGTGTCTTTTGCATTTTGAGAGTGCAGATGAAAATGGTTTAATATGCCACATGATGGCGCCAGAGTGCTGGCTAAAGAGGAAAATAGTTGTTGGTGTCAAGGAAGTACGTAAAAGTGAACCAACGTACGGTACGAGTTTTTGCTTTCTGTCGCGAGGAAGCAGCGATAGACCGTGAGATTTTTGAAAGGGCTTGGGGTCAAGGTTTGTGGTATAATTATGGTTCACACTATTGATATAGACAATTCCAAACATTTTTAGAAGGGGTATTCATTACTTGCTGCCTTTGAATAGCTCTTTTTTTTCTTCTTCTTTTCATGCGGCCTTGGCCAAAAAGGAATTCAGAGTTTTCACAGCATCTTCAAACTGGAACGCACGCTGATTTTTATAGGCTGTTCTTTACTGTGTGCGCTCCCGGTGGTTTCCTACCGCCCCTTCGGAATACGAGATGCGCTTTTATTGTCGGAGCGTTGAAACATGCCGACGACAGGCATTGATGCAAATATTATGAAGGCACAATGCGCTTGCAAGTGTCCTTGTCAAACATGTTGATGATGGAGGAGGAGGAGGAGGAGGAGCGCTCGCCCAGAGCAAAATTGGAGTCGATTAGATCCAGCGTGACAAAAACATATTTACCGTGTTAAATCACCGCTCCCCTATTCAGGCCCACTACGAACATCACACGCTTTGCGGCTAGCCGCTTTGCTTTGGTGCCTAATGCCCATGTCCTTTGGTTCAACCCTTTAACAGGGAGGCAGGAAACTCCACATCTGAAGTGAAAAATCTCTTCACAGTAGAGTGGCGTCGAGTGGAAAAACATGTCGCTTGATTCTGGAAACACAACAGCCTAATTGAATTGATTTGGTGTTTTTCTGCAAAAAGTTGAGCTTTTTGCTTTTGAAGGAAAAGCCAATCGTGTGAATTGTGGTTTCCACACAAAAACAATGCTAACAGTGGACGCTCAGCTGCTTGGAATGGCGATGAATCACATCTCGCCCAATCCTTCTTTGGTCGCCTTCTGCCATTAAATAGCAGACGGTGTGAAATGTGCAAGGGTGTCTTTCTGTTTGCCGCGAGCGACGGCTTCAAAATAAAAGCTAAATGGAAAGAAGAAGGGCAAAACTGTTTCGTTGTGTTGCTGTGCGCCTTTTGTTGCCCCACTTTGCGTGATTATGTATTTTGTAAAGCGCCGTAATGTTTACGGCTCAAGATTGATGACACAAAGCCGCCGTGTGTGTGTGTGTGTGTGTGCGCGTGTGTGCGAGACTCACTCGTCTTTCCCTTCAAGATAAAAAAAAAATAAATGCGGTTTCGGAGCGACTGTGACACCGCCCCGTTGTTTTTGATACTCACATTCTCGTAAAGGGCTTGTAGGGTCTCCAGATCCACGACTGTGTTGTCCATATTGAGGACGGCTGAGGGACGGAGGAGAGGGCATTAAAAGCAGGCAAGCACAATCGAGTCTCGAAAGTTGACATCACAACATTTTGGTGGAGGAAGCACGACTGACACGTGTCCATTACGACACACCAACAACTTCACCGAGAACCCCAGCATATTCATGACTTTCGATTTTAGACAAAAGTAGCCCTTTGCTCTGTTGTGGCAGGCCGGCGAACTACGTTGAAGTGAGGTGGCGTGCTTCATTTCGACAAACGTGGTCGCTGGCACCATCTTGTTCCCAAAGAACTCTGTTGAAGTGAGCAAAGGCGCTGCGTTAAGACAAAAGTAGTGGCTCGCCGCCATCTCGTTGCATCTTAGTGACGAGGAGCTATGTTGAAGTTAGTCGAGGAGCTCCCATAAGAGAAAAGTCGCACTTTGCAGCTACCTTGCAGCATCTCTGTCCCAGGCAACTATGTTGGAGTGAGTTGAGGAGCTTCCTAAAGTTATAAGTAGTGCCCTGACACCATCTTGTGGTATCTATCAGCAGTTATAAATACCTTTTGAAAGATTTGCCTTCTATTTGGGCAAAGAGCTGGGATTTCGCCGTGTTGCTTCGCAACAATAACTGTTCACCAACGTTGATGTTCCCGTCTCAAAAGAGTCGCAGCTCAGGTTGAAAGCGGCGCGAGATCTTCACCCGACATAACCGGCGTGAGGAAGTTATTATGTAAAAATTAATCTTACATCAGGGTGGAAGTGGGGAACAGCTCCCTTTTTCAGAAGTAGGCAGACAAAAGATTGACTGGGTTGTGTAATTTCACACTTGATGCCTGGAAAGGCACTCCGGAGACGCAAAACTATTTGCACACAAGCAATAAAATGGCAATTTCCCATAACCTGTCTCCCCTTTATGATAGCTGAGAGCTGGGCTGCGGTTTGAAGCTGGATGGAAACACGACTCGCATTTTCCCCGCACAGCCCAGCGCGTCATATGAGGCCACGTTCAGATTTATCAGCTCCGGTCGCGATCGGGGACGAACAAGGGGCCGCAAAGTCCAACCTAAATACGGAGGTCTTCGAAATGCGCCGGCGCTACGCCGACGTGCGTTTGAACTCGCGTGTTTGAATTCCTGCCGTCGCCTTTTTGTCTCGGCGCGAGGACCCAGGCGCCCGCGAGCATTAATCCTTTGAAAGTAAACGTTTCAAGACAAACACGGCCCCGGGGGTCTGAGGCGTTGACGCCGATGTGTTGTCGCTACGGGTGTGTAATTGCCCGGCAAAACACTCAACGCCGAGACACTTCTGTGTTTAGGATTTCATCGGGCCACCTTCGACTCCCCTTGTTCTCTTGTGCAAGGTGTCAGGAGTGTACAAAGAAAAATGGAACAAGGTGGAACAGACGTTCCCGCTTTGTCTCGTGGTTCGGGTGTGAAACGGCACTGAGCTTCATTATCAGTTGAAAGCAAAGATGGAACACGCGTCGGTGCGATATCTAGGTTCGATTTTATTTTATTGTTTTTTGGTTTTTTTTACACGAATAGGGACTTTGTGTTTTTGGGACAACCCATTACCGTAAACATTGATGTGCTTCGTCGCCTACTCTGGCCTGGCAGACTCGGGTCAGTTCGTGAAGCTTAGAATACAAAGCGAACATGGTGAAGCAGCATTTACCCGTGATGCTGCACGCAAATGGAATAAGCCGCCTGCTCAGGTCAACCCCCCCGGCTAGGTGGAAGTGCTTTTGAATTCAACGCGAGCGAGGGTTTCAGTTCGGGCTGAACAATTTTGGAAAATAATCTCACTGCATTTTGCAATAATTAGATTACAACAAATCTGTTCCTTTATCATTTCTACTTTGAAAAAATAATGCCGACCAGATGACCAAAATGAAGTAGTTTGGTCCCCCGGCCCCAAATTGTAGCCTTTGTTATTTTAAAATTGTGTTCTATTACATTGCAAGGCTGATTTTGAATTTGATTTTCTACTTCTTTTTTTTTTTTTGTTCAACTGACAAGACTGTCAGTATCGAATATCTTCGATACTGACAGATACCTGACTTGGATCCCCCCCCACTGGTGTTTGAATCTATTGTCATCGAGTGAAAAGTGTCGACGACAACGTTAGCGTCTTGCGCTCATCATTTGCTAGCTGAGCATTGAGTGGCTAAATGAACAGAAATGAAACTGCGGCACATGTCATCACAAACATTACTGAGACAGATTTTGAGGGGTGGCCTGGAACGGATTAATGACATATTAATCCTTTTCAATGAGGAAAAGTCAAGCGCGTGTTATTGAGTTGCCTTTGGCAGGAAATGTCTTGGTACAAGCTGTCTCGAATGCAAAATGTGCCCCCTTGAAGAAGCAAATTTTACGAGGGACACAGTCTGAACTCTGGAATGAATTATTCCAAATATTATTGATCTCAGTGGGCAAGTTTGTTTTGAAACGGACGACTAAAAGAGAAGCGCTTCAAGCCATCGGATCTGCCATCTCGTTCACCTGAAGCCTCGGAGGAATTCCGAAACCGCAGTTGTTCTTGTCACTCAAAAATAAGTTGCTTGGTTGCCCCCGGGTCCTCATTTGCTTCTCCGCAAACCGTTTGCTTTTCATTCAAACGGAATCAGAATCTGGCAAGCTGTTTTTATAAGATTGCAACACCAATCGAGCGGCTCGTTGAAATCTGGCGCATCAGACACCGTGTCACGGGCCGGGTGGACACGGGACAACAAACAACAACAGCAATGTGTTGACTGGTCACTGAGCAACCGCGCCGACGTACACAAGGGAGCGTCTGTACGTGTCAACCGGGAGTGGTTTTCCCCTTGGAGATGTCGAAACCATGACAGCCGGCGCCGTCTTTATCACCGGCAAATAAAACGCATGATTCACGCCATCAAAAGTGATAGTTAATCAAGCGTGTGAAGCAGGGTTCGTTCCACCCCCCCCCCCCCCATCTCTCAAAGATCAGGATGAAGTCCCCCTTTCCCTGTCTCTGGGGAACATTGTCTAATGATGCCGCGTTTCCGCCAAATACAATGGCAGACATCCAATGACCACTGCTGACGCTATCAGTAGGTTGAGCTTCTTTCTGTCTTTTTTTTTTTTTTTTAATGGCTGGAGGAGTGACACTTTTATTTGCAGACTCCGATTCAAATCTTTTTGGGGGACCATCATTGATCAATGGTTCACAAGTCAATGGCATGGCACAAAAGTCCAGACCTTCACCTGTTCCTTCACTCAGTCGTGACGTCGGATCTGAGTGACATGCATGCATAGATCCATTAAACCGGGGGTCGGCAACCTGCGGCTCTGGAGGCGCATGCGGCTCTTTAGCGCCGCCCTTCAAAAATTATTGAAAAAGGAAAAAGATGGGGGATGGAATTTTTCATTTTAATACAGTTTCTGTCGGAGGACAAACAAGATACAAACATTCTTAACGTTTTCCAATGCTGTAAAAATGTGTCGAATAAATATTAAAATTCAACATTTCTGTCAATGAAAATTTGCATCATGGCCTGCGACACACGCTTCTATTAACAAGACGGGATGCCAGGCAGGTGGCTGTTTAAAAAAAAAAAAAGGTGTTTTATGTACAATTCACCCAGGGTACTGGCAAAGAATGGGAATCCGCAGGGCCGAGAGAAGCATTTTTAAACGGTACATGTTAGCGACGATAGTTAACATGCTCGTTCATCTTAGGGGCCATTATGGCTTTTGCTCATTTTGGCATGCGTGCGTATGCGTGGGTGTGCAGTAACGGGTCGATGGCGGGAGGTTGAGTGATCGAAAAAAGGTAATTTAGTCCTTTTGATAGTAGGCTAATATAGCGAATATAAAGTAGATACATACAGTCTTCATTATTAGGCTTTTAATTTTTTGCGGCTCCAGACATATTTGTTTTTTTGATATTTTGTTTTTTCTTTTGGTCCAATATGGCTCTTTCAACATTTTGGGTTGCCAAACCCTTCATCCATCCATCCATCAATTCCATCATGGACATGCGAGCAGCTCAGAGGTCATTGGAATCCCAAACATGAAAACATGCGTTCGGACTTGAACTCGCATAAGCGTCCTGAAGAGGTTTGGACCCAAGCGCAAAGTGCACTGGTTCAGTGGTGCGCGTACGTCACTGACTAATGTACGCATCTGTCCATCCGTTCGATATTCTATTACGGTTTCACGATGCTGATCCATCGGAAATTTTAATGAGAAGCAGTTCTCATCGAATGGAACAAGCACCGAAGACTTGTTCTGTCATAGGATCAAACAATTATTTACAACACGCATTTTTGGTCGTTATCAAGCTAGTGCTGCATAAGGCTCACTGTTGGGCTTCGACGAACGTGTACTTGGCCCAAGCTCTTGTATCTGCTCTCTCATCTTGCGCTCTGTGACACGCCGACGTTTCCAATCAGCGCTAATGGGGCACTACGGTAAAAGTTGTCCTAACATTTGAGATGAACGACGGTGCTGACGAGCGTGGCCCTCGCGTGCCCTCCGGCACTGACCTCTGATGGATGTGCAAACGTTCCAAACCAAATTACGAAACAGTGGAAATGCTTCGAGGGCATCAACAGTGAATTACGGTCACCAAAAAAAAAAAAAATGTAAGCATCACAGTGAAGATTTTTCCCCACCCCAAAGCGAGTCTTCTTTGACGAGAGCGAGTGTTTAGACATGTCGATGAGTGACGGCGACGGAGCAATCAGAGACAAACTAAAACAGGAAGACATTCCGTTATCATCATCATCATCATCATCATCTCCCGAGTGACATCACTTTGACAAAAGACCGCTCGACAACATGGTGACAAGTCGGATGCGGTTGTTAGAGGGGCTGAAACCAAAACAAAAGCGCAAAATGGTGGGAGGATGGAGGCAGGGACGCTTTACACATGTTGCAATATTTTGTATTTCGATACAAAGTGGCGTGGTCGAGTGCAGAGATGGGCAACTGGCCCGCACTCGGAATTGCCTTTGATTCATTTTTAAAGATTGAAAATGTTGACTGTGGCTGATGAGTTTTTAGTTGAAATAGCAGGGTTCACCACTAGGCGGCAGACGTTACTCAAAAGCACAGGGACTGTGCTTTATTAGAGTAGAAGAGCGAGCAAATCCTGGTCAGAAGCCAAGGCCAAATTAGGGCAAGGAAATGATTTTTGTTCAAGTAAAAGAGGAAGCAGATGACAAGTTCCCCAAATGTAAACACAATCCAATCTGCCTCGTTTGCTCAGAAACACTCTCGGTTTATGGAAGACACATTCTCCAAAAAGTTCAATTCCGATGAAACTTTGACTTGACCCTCCGCTGAGATTTAACCATTTCTTCTTTTTTTTGGACTTCGGGATACTTGGATAATGTCCCATATCCTCACGAGACTCATTAGAAACTCACCATTTTGGATGTCCTTCATGTCAAGATGGATGCTGGACATCAGGATACCGACGGCCTGAGAACGCTTGTTGCTCAAAAGCTTCACCACCTAAAAATCAATGTGGACAACAACAAAAAAGATAACTATGTGAGAGCAACTGTAAAGAAAAAAAAACTCTTGAAAGCATTTAATAATTGACATGTTACAAAAGACAGGCTCATTCCAGCCCCCCCCCCCCCGCCCCCATCCCACCCTTCAAGCCCCTTTGACATTTTCCTTGTGTGGGAGTGCAACACAAGCCGACTAACCACAAACATTTATATGAAATTATAATGCTGTCTCGTTGATTTATGATGTCCCAATACACTTTACCGCCACCGTCATCTCCAAGTCATGACGAACAACGTCTATGGCTGGTAGAAAAAGAAAACGTTTCATGTTATTATTTGCCAACCAAGGCAAATGTTGTAAGGTCAAACTGAAGAGAAAAGAAAAATGATAGTGCCTGAATACACTAACATTAAATCATTGTTTTGGGGGGGTGGGGGGGGGGGGGGTGCGGTAAAAATACAACGACGACTATGCTGCACTCCATGATTGTGATGTGTGTAGTTTGGCAGAGAGCGAACAATTTTTGAGTCCAACTGCGTTTGCACCGAATTGTTTGTTGTCACTCAGTTTAAGTTGAACGCACATTTAACACACACACGTCTAACAAACGTCCACTAGCTTAATGCTAACACTATATACGAAACACCAGAAGGACGCTCGCGAAATTAGCATAGATTCAAATGATTAAGCCTGTGGTTAACGCATACCTTAACCAGTCTATCCTTCATTGAACTTGAAAGTAAAGGACTAGCTTCTGTCTGTATCTCGTTTGAGGGTAAAAAAAAAAAAAATGCCTTCTAGAGTCGCTGAAGTGTAAAGAGGATTCACAGGTTCTCGTGGGGACGTCGCAAATGCTTCTGTAGTACATTTCGCATCACTCTTAGCCAAAACATCACTCCGCTACGAACAACCATCGAAAAGTTCCTCCATCTGGACCATTCAAATTTACACGTCATAGATGCGTAGAACTGTTTGGAAATTCGTTTTTGCATATTTCTGAGCCCATTGACAATGTATTTCCTCATGAAATTGGTTCGGGGTGGCTAAATTGTTGAGCTTTTGCTCTTATGAAATATCAGGGGGAGGGGGGCGGGGTCCTCCAATCTAAATTTAAAATGACAGTCCATTTTGGAAATTTTATATGAAACAAGCATTACGTTCTAATTATTCTGTTTAGATCATTACAAAAGAAATGGGCTCAGGCACGATTTTCTTTTTTTGGCGGTCATTTTCTCATTTGCGTTGTGTTTTGAGAACATCCGAAAGCAATGCCGTGCTGCCATGACCACTGGCATCGAACCGAACCACATCCATCAATTTGTCTCTCCTAATTTGTCACTTGTCTTTCCTAATAGTGGAACGGACGCCAGAAAAGAGTTGCTTGGTGATGTGGTCACCGGCTCTCCACGGAGGGCTGGGAAGATTGGCAAACGGGACATCCTGGATCATGCATCTCGAAGGTAAAGCAACGCTTACTTGCATAGGAAAACGTCCTTTGCGGTCCGTTACATTGAACAAAAGAAATATAGCCGGAGAATCAGTGGTCAGTGATTTGAGGCGTTAAGGCTAAAAGCATTATGCCTGTGAAAGCCAAGAGCATCGGATGGCAAATCACATTCAGACACAATCTGGTTGAAAATGTTCAAATGGAAGAAAAGAGAGTCCAACGCTTTGAGCTCCATGCTTGCAAATGTTTGGCTGCATGGCGGCCACATTCTGTCCTCACTATGTTCACAGGGAGTGATGAAATGAAGATTAAAGTGATTTAAAGTCCACTTAACTGTTCTCAGAACTCCTTGATTCATTGAAATGAAAAAGAACAGAGGCCGGATACAAAAAGAATTCAAAGCTTTTGATATGAGATGGCCCCCGAAAAGAAGTCAATTGGACTTTATTGGAGGGTTTTTTTTTGTTGTTTTTTTGCGAGTATCTAACTTTCACTTCAACAGAAAGTTTTTGGTCGATGTTCGCATGTCAGTTGGAAGTCACCCACTCTCATGAAATCATTTTCATTCCTAAAAACCACATTTCCTCTTCGTAAACTGTCAGATGATTCCGCACGGACTTCCCGGGAACAATATTATTTGTGCTATTCACAATTGAAACACACAATTTTGCTTTTATCACAAATAATACAAATCATGACAAGAACATGTTTGAATTGCAGATCAAACATTTTGTCGCTGGCTGATTGATGGCGTAGCATGAAGCGTGCTGGCAAAGAGAGACGCTCTGGCACAGAAACGTGAATCACACAGCGAGCACAATGGGAGGAACCACATCATGAAATACGGCTCCCAGGCTTCGATCCCCCAAACCTCACTTCTTTTTTCTTTTTTTCTCCTCCCCCTGCTCTCGATGAGGAGTCATCGCCACCGCGAGGTTTCTTTTCACCGCACGCGAAATACTGGCCGGCTGCCATCATATGGTCAACCGGGAGTCTGACGGGAGCCAGAGCTCACACCACATAACTGCCTCCCTGTAAGCATTCCTCAGTGGGACAAGAAAAGAGCCCAGAGGTATCCCCAATCATCCAAGTACATATTTATATTAAAGTTTTTAAAACATCATACCTGCTTGGCTTTGGATTTGCTGATCGTGTCAGAAATGGGCTTTTTCTTTTCCTTGACGGCACTCTTGGAGAAGAGGTCCACAAATTCTTCAAAGTCCACGGTTGGTTCTTGAATTTTCTCCCAAACCAATGAACCGCTCTGCCTGCAGAAAGACAGAAATAATGTTCAGTGAAAACATACAAACACGTAGAACGAGTACAATACTGCACAAAAGCTATCCACGTGTTCAGTTTTAAACCTTTTCCACTGCAGTCTTGGCTCATAAACATTTTTGAGTGTCACCAGGACCAAGAAAGAATCCAAAATTTTGGGGATATATCTGAAGGAAGGCTGAATTCGATCGAACCCAAACCTCAGAACTGGGAGGCAGACATGCTAACCACGATGTTAACCATGCTGATTTATGAATTGGCAGTTATGGGGCAAATTAGGCAGCCTGTTTCAAGTTCTCAGTATGATGTGCCTAACTTAATTTAGGAAGCAAAATGTGTTGCATTACAATTCATTTGCAGTCACAGTGCCTGGACTGCATCGCATTCATTTTCCGCAAGGTTTAGCATCCCCATCGCCTCACAGTATGCGGCAGATCTTTATCTTAAGTGGACAAGTTTCCTCTCTCCTACGTGGGGAATAGCTCGGTGCCAGCGATGCCTATCTCTCTTCGTGTTCTTACTTCTTGGCGTGCAGCTGAATGCGCGTCCAGTAAAGGGGCTTCATTGGCTTGGGGGGCTCAATCACAGCCTTGGCAGGGGCGGCTTCCTGGACCATCTTGGAGAACCCAGGGCCCGGCGGTGGTGGCAGTGGGGGGCCTAAGCCTGGGGGTGGTGGTGGAGGAGGGGGGCCCATTCCGGGAGGTGGGGGCGGCCCCATACCTGGGGGGGGAGGAGGAGGCGGGGGTGGCGCTCCAAAACCGGATGGTGGAGGTGGAGGCGGCGGACAGGATCCTAGTCCAGGTAAAGGCGGTGGAGGAGGAGGTGGGCAAGATCCAAGTCCAGGTAATGGTGGTGGAGGAGGGGGTGGACAAGATCCAAGTCCAGGTAAAGGTGGGGGAGGAGGTGGCATCGTCTTGTTTTGCTGCCTCTGTTGGCACGCGCAGACAAAGCCCTCAGGTTTGAGGAGGCCGCCGGTCCCATCCCTCTGAAGTCCATCTCCAAGCGGCGAGGTCTGGACAAACGCCTCCTGGCTCCTGCCAACATCCCCGCTGGCTTTCGTGGAGGAAACCTGCTGACTCTGCAGCACGGCTATCTTCACGCGAAGGTCGAGGATGGTCTTCTCAAGCTGGGATA
Organism: Hippocampus guttulatus; assembly: GCF_054856545.1. Classification (NCBI taxonomy): domain Eukaryota; kingdom Metazoa; phylum Chordata; class Actinopteri; order Syngnathiformes; family Syngnathidae; genus Hippocampus; species Hippocampus guttulatus. The sequence continues at coordinate 2,232,708 of NC_141270.1, forward strand.
TGACGCCACCGTCGTCCTCGGAGGAAGACTGCGCTGACCTCAACCTGTTGGGTTCTGTCTGTCAGCGCACAAGAAACCATGACCAAGTCAAATATACAGTGCTTAACAGATTCATTGGAACATTGTAACCTAACCTTTCCTGAGCCAAGGCGCAACATATTTTACATACATACAAAAATCTCACCTCACACCAGCCCAAAAAAATAACAATTCATAAAAGTTCACTGAAATAATAATGATCTTGTCTCACTTTACGAACAAATTGACTTGGTTTGATACGTTGGTCTGTTTAGTTGAACGGGGGGAAAAAAATAATAAACCAAGTGACAGATCGCAACTTGGAAAAAACAAAAAACAAATCGGGTCCCCATCAACACTTCTAATACACTCGGTCATGCAAATGAGAAAGAATAACACATCCAAGCGTGTATGTTGGCAGACTTTTCTCGACATATCATCTATTATCTTATATATATATATATATATATATATATATCAGTCCCAAATACCCAAATCAAAAAAAGAGCCAGATGTAAGCTACATGCGGGTCAACAAAGTCTACAATGTCTAGACTCCATCAGACCTCATGGCTCCAGACTGGATGAGTGGGATAGCGAGAGATTTGACCCCAGAGACAGTGAGTCTCATTGGGCCTCAGATGAGGCGAGGGGGCAGGGTGGACCACTACTACCACAACACATTTGCAACTTGTGGTCGCATAGTTGAACGGAAAGAGAATGTTCAGCCATTCTCTTATTTATTACTTGTTGTACGAAACAAGGGACCCCTGTGCTTGGTCAAATGAGACAAGCCTGACCTCTGGTGGCAACTTTTAGATTTTGATATTGTTTCCATATACAGGATTAGTGGTCATGCTATAAGGAGGGGGTCACTTAGGCTCATAATGTTTCCCAGGGTCCTTACGTTTTTCCCCCTTGCAGTACCCACAGATGCTACCAACCTGAGGTTGAGATGGTACTGCTGACTGGGTCTTCAAGGGTAATCTGGAACGCTGCGGTCTGGTCGGTGTTCTCTCACCGTAGAGCTCCCATAGGTGCGAGGACACCGGCAGCCCCACAGTCGCCCATGTGTACAGCTGCTCCCCCTGCATGCAGGTAAGACATAGTGGCAAATACATTCCTATGACAAAGAACCAAACTGTACTTTCGATTCATCTATCCATTTATTCATTTTGTGTCGTGCTTGTCCTCATTAACGTCGCCATTAGGTGAGCTGGAGCTTATCTTTGCTAGCTTGAGGGGAGAGGCGGGGTACACCATGGACTCGTAGCTTGTCAATTACTGGGCACTGTTCAGGATCACAAGAAAAACTGGAGCCTGTCTCAGTTGACTTTGATTAAGAGCCACAATATAAATCAAGCTTGTCAAACTATTTCTTTTTTTTTTTCTTTTGTCAGCACTAACCTGTGAACTTGTGAGGACGCAATTTAGGGCCGGCTAGTTCATGCCTATACGCATAGCCACTTGGGTGTTCAGTGGCTGTGTTATTTGAGGTGTTGGTTAATGTGCTTGTGTTAACTGTGTTTTGTTATTGTTTGTTTAATAAAGTCATTGGAAGAGTCCCAATGGTCGTTTCTGTCTTAACTACCTGTCCTGGATTACAATTCGCTCCCATTAGCCGTGTTGCGATATATTTAATTAGCTAGAAAACATTTTTTAATTCATGATGCTCTGAACCCACAATAAGTCTCAAACGTTATTTAGCGAGTGCTAACTGTATGTCACTTCATACAGTATTGACCCTAAATTTGATATTATTAACAACAAATTGATTATAAAAACAAAATTATGACAAATTCAATTAGCGTGTTAGAAGCAACATTCACTACGTTTAGGTTCCAAATGTACGATTGTTTTTTTTTTAATTAAATCACGACCGCACCTATTTGCTTTGGCTAATTAGATAAATTGAGGACAGGCATAAATAACATCAAAACAACCCCATAAAATAAAATGCGTTTCCTTTCAGGCATATATAAGCTGTAAATAAGATAGTTTTTTTTTCTTTCAGTGAACACTCTGTGCTTTGATTATGCTTAACAAAAAGCGCAGCTCATGTTTAATGTCTCCCCAAAGCTAATTAATTTCAGCCACTTATGCTTCATGTCCCCTAAAGGCAATTAAATGTTCCATCCCCCCCCCCCCCCTTTTCTTTTTACCGCCTTCACATGATGCTAAAGCCTTTGCATCTCTCAGTTTTAAAAGAGAAAAAGTGAATGCACAATTACCCTAGTTAGTTTTGGCAAGACTGACTAATTGAATAATGAACCTCTGACTGAATATATATATATATTTTTTCTGCCTGGGATGAGCAGGATGGCTAAACTGGATGGAGTCACGTGGAGCGGTTACATAACATGGTCAGCAGATGGTCTACACGAGCATCGGCGATTGTGACCGTGTGAGTGGGTGTCAGAGGCGTTTTAATCCAGTCATGCGCGGAAAGGCCATGAACGTGGATGCGTGTGTTTCAGGATGGCCTTTTGTATCAAACAATGCCTTTCCTTAAGACGCACGCACCGCCGGAAGCGATGACATTGAAAAGCCACGGAACTACAGTGTGCTTGGAACCACAAGACTAAAAACTTAAACAGGGCATTTAAATATAATGACTGTCACGAGCGAAATCAAGACTTTTCACCCGGACAACTGAGTTTGCAACATGCCGACATACTGCTCAATAAATAATATGAATTATGGACAATTGTAGACAGTACAGTAGTGTCGAATATCCACCATTAGGAGGAAATAATTGCCCATATTTCTTTTGCTAAGTATTGGGTACATAACTAGCAAACAGAAGACGCGCGAGAAGACTACAGGTAGCTGGAAGAATTCAGAAGCGTCAATTAGCAACATTTGTACTCGACAGGTACCTTTAGCTCTTTTGTTTTCAGAGTGTTAACTCACTGCATTCCCCCCAAATTATAGAAAAATTCAAATAGCATTCAATGAAATTTGTTTGACTAACACTATTATGAACACAATATGCTACTAGCGGCGGCCCGGTGGTCGACTTGTGATATGGAATACGGATGGATGGATGAATATGAATGTGCTACCAGCGTAGCAGCCGTGGCTAATGTTAGCTTGTTTACAGACGAATGGTTAGCTTAGTATTTCTAGCTGCTGTTTTTTGTTGAAGCTGGGCAGCGTCCTTGGTGACTATTTACTAAAACTACACTCTTGCACTATCGCACGCCATGTTTGAAAATACTGTAGTTTTTTTTACACCAATAAAAGCTTGCAAAATAGAGTTTTCCCATATGATGTAATCTCTAGGTATGAAGTTTCAGTAAGAATATTCATAAATGTTTCCTAGATTATGTCACATTGCTGCATTCTTATTATTATGCATTCTAAACCTGATGTGCTAGAAAAAAAAGGTCAGATCAAGGATTAACGCAAAAAAATCATCTAGAAAAGTGTACTTGCATCTCCGATTCAAACAGCGAGTTCATTTGTTGACCAGTGCAAGATTTATCTTCAACTTGACACATTTCAATGTCTGCACTTTTTTTTTCCTTCTACTACCCAATTACTTACTAAAGTGCAGACAGAGTGCGATTTGCCACCTCGGCCCATGAAAAGCATGTCTGGATAGATGAGAGCGATGGCATCGTGCACCTTTCCCCTCAATGCTTGCATTTTAATCAGCCTTCCTAATTGTGGGGCGTGGTCTTACGTTAAAAGCGGGCTTGGCGTCGCCGCGGCGGGCCCCTCCGTTGTCGCTGAAGGGGTGCAGCAGGCCCCGAGTCAACATTCGCCGACACATTTCCTCGGCCTGCTCCTCCGACGAGCCGTCCTCCTGGTTCATGCACAGCCTGTCCAGCAGAGCGCGGCCTGAAGACACACTTCCAATTAGTGCCAACGTTTTGCGGAATGGGAAGAACTTCATCCTTCAGACACACAACGCAGACTCGTCTGAGGAGTTGACGGAAGCAGTTTGTTTAAAATAGACAACAGACTTTGGGAGGTGATAATTAAACGCTTGCAAATTTCTGCCACGTGATGTTAAGGTGTTAACGATGCAGCTCCACCTGATTTTGTGATGCGGCGCAAAGTCCCCCCCAACTAAACTGCAGTTGGTTAAAAAAAGTCCACACACCTGCAGGATTTAACAAGATTTTCAATGTGAATCTAAGCACACCCACATCCTCAGTTATCAGAGGCTACACGCACTTCTGCAAACGCGTGATCTCAGTGATTTAATTGTATTGCTAATTTTCATTTGCCCGCTTAGGGTGTTTTTGCAAGAGTTTTCATGAAGGTAGCAGACTTTCTTTTGATGGAATGAAGGTTAATAATTATGCGTTGGTTGACCATTTTAGTTGGTTTTTAATTCAATATTACTTTCTATCTGCCAGCTTTACTATAAACTTCAACTGGGAGTGACACAGCGCTTGAAGCAAGCACGCTGGGCTTCTGTATGAATGAGAGCAAGAATAGGTGAAACGTTTTTAATGCATGTGGCAGTGTTTTGTTGTTGTTGTTGTTTTTTTAATATATGATTTTGCTATATTTTCACCCGTACTGGAAACAAAGGATGCTGACGTGGAATTTCACAGTTACATTTTTCACTGGGTACACCAGCGTGTGTATAACTTTTAATATCTGTAGAACTGCATTGTATCATATTATGTATAAATTGACCCATCTGACAGCGTCTTTCCAAACCGAGCGCTCGTAATTTTGTAGCGGCCAAATTTATCTTCCAGCTCCTGAACCGGCTGTCGTGAAATTGCACGAGTGTAATTTTAAGAGACTTTTGGGGACAGCTGCGCACACAGGATGCTGTATCGTAATGCAACCAAAGTCTAAAACGATATTCCAGTCGCCGAAGAAATCGAGTTCAATAAAACGAAAAGGGAATAATGTCAATTTTTCCGCATGGCTGGCTCTTGCAAATCCTTGTGGCTCTGCTTCCTCCCCCCCCCCCCCCCCCCCACCCCCCTTCGACGTCTTCCCTCCTCAGGGCTGCGTGTGACCTGGAAAGCTCCACAAAATTCCGCAGCATCACATGCGGTGCTGACGGAGTGCACGGCGAGACCGAGCGCACACCCTCGCACACTGTCGGAGTCTGTCTTGAGATTTGCAACAGCGAAAGGACACTAATGCAACTTGTTTGTGAAAAGAATGCACCTCTCTGTTGGATTGGCTCTGATGAAATTTGAAATGACGTCACGTCATGACTCGTATTTGCCACGCAGATAAAGTGCCACTTTGGCTTAGCATCCATCTCCACTGATGCATTGTGGGTAAATGCGTGTATCGCCGTGTCATCAGTTGTTGTAGGGCACGCAAACACGCGCGCACATGCACACACACACACACACGCATCGGAAAGCAGCTGAGCTCATTTAATGCGTCAGAAGAGGAACAAGGTAGCGTTGTTTTTGGGCCTTATAATGACGCACATTCAATAGCTCAGATTTTCGAGCAAAAGTTATTTTGTGAACGGGATTAAATTTGCGATGCAAATTAGGATGATTTTTTAATTTTTTTAAACAGTTCCATAATAACTTTTTGGTCAAATGCTGATTGAACTTTGTGGTTTACAAATGATGAAAAACCAGCATGACACCATTTATACATTTTGTGTGCAAAAAAAAAAAAAAAGTAGTATGACAATATTTCACAATTTCAAATTGCAAAAGCAAGCCGGTGTACTCAATGACAATCACCGCCGCAACCCACTTCATTGAAAATGTGTGAGCGCCCACCACTTTCACTCGTGACTACGTAGTTACATCCCTCTCGGAAAGCCCAACGACCTAAAGCATCCCAATAATCGAAAATCAGATTTAAGATGTCATTTGTTCAATGAAAATGTCATTTCTCATGTCTGTGTCCAGACACCCTGTCGAGTTATATTTTGTTTTTGTTTTTTTTGTTTTTTTTCTTCATTAAAGACGAATGATAATCCAAACCCTAATGTTTCTTTTCATGAGATTTTTTTTTTTTTGTCCGTTTTTTTCGGAGACCATTTTGCAAAGTAGATGTCTTGTTTTCTGCTCTACTTTCTACAGAAGGCGCCATCGAGCACTTCTTCATTCATCCTTGATTTACAAAGTACTGATAGGAAGCATGCGATCGTACATCGGTGAGTCACTAAACTGATCTTGTGCTAACTAGTCAACATGTTAGCTGATCAGAATTGCCCAGATTGAGACTGAATTTGGTCATTTGGTCTGTTTTTCTGCCGCATGCTCCTGGAATGCGGCACACCCTCGGGTCAACACAATTGTCCCAAGATTCTGATTAAGGACTATTTGGCTTTGGATTGTACGCATTTTTTTTAGTTTTGTGCCCTGTTGTAATTTCTGTACGATGTCCTCATTGAAAATTTTGAGATTTAAAGGTCCGAAATATTCTACGACGCATGCGTCAAGCTGCTCCAGAAGGCCCCACAAAAAAAAAAAAAAATCGCAAAGCTGCAGCTGAAACTTGACCTTTGAGCCGGCAGAGAATGACAAACAACGTACGCTTCATCGCAACTCACCAGAGAAGATGTCCAGGTAGGAAGCGGCCCCCCTGGAAGACCTGGAGTGTCCATACTGGGCTCTCCTGGAGCCCACCGTCCAGTAAGCGCCGCCGCCCGTCGCTCCCTTCTCCGCTTGCTCCGGTTCCGAGAAGACGGCGCCATCCCCCCCGTCGGGCTCTCCGCACCAGTCGGCCGATGCGCCGAGCGGCCCCGCGATGGAGCTGGACCTCTGCTTGCGGCCCCCGACTCCCTGGAAGACTCGGGGTTCCCCCGAGTCTGTTCTCCTGGGGACACGGGGGCTGGTGAGCGGAGAGCCGACGGGGGAGGTGAGTTGCCTGGTGGTGGTCTTGATATACGAGGGGAACACCGGGGGGTGGAGTTTGACAGCGGATGGGGGCGCGGCCGAAGCGGGCGCGGTCGGGTTCTCGGTCGTCAGCGGGCCGTTGGACAGGCTACCGTTCTTCCTCAGAGACGGGAAGTCGCGTCCGGTCTTGTGGTATTCCTTCCCTCGCCGCGAAGACAAGTCCGTGCTGCTCGCGCTCTTGTGAGCGACCGCGGGGCCTGGACCTCCGGGTCGGACCGGGTCACACGGCGCGGCAGGTAATTCGCCTTGAGCGGTCCGGGGCGGGAACGGGCTCTCCAGGTCATCCTCGGCACTCTCATAAGAGGAGGGGGTGGTGGTCAACGTGTCCGGGAAGCTGTAGGTGCTGTTGGTCTTTGGGAAAAGGCTCCCGCTGCTCTTCTCCGTGTCCGGCGCGGAGGACGCCGGTCCGCTCTCGCTCGGCGACGCGGGCGCAGACGGATCTCGAGACGCGAGCGGACTTTCGTTCTCGGCTTCGTCGTTCCGACGGGGAGGGGCGACGTCCTCGTCCAAGCTCGAAGCTCGACGGGACGAGAGCTCGTCGGCGGCGCCGCTCCCCCGGAAGGCGGAGTCTTCGAGCTGGACCCCCACGGCTTGTTGGATGTCGGACAGAAGATCCTCGGCGTCGCCGGCCGCCGAGTGGAAACTGTAGTCGTCCGCGTCGGATCCCCAGCGGCACCATTCGTCGGCCGCGGATCGCCGGCTGCCCGCCGTCAAGCGGCTTAGATCGCCCTCGAAATCCGACAGCATCGCCGCCTCGTCGGCGGATAGGCTGGCCCCCGTTGCGGGTTTAAGGCCCGCTTTTACCGACCTTTCGTCGTCCGGCAAGTCATCCTTGGACCATCCCTTGGCCTTGGAGGTCCTCCTGAGCTTCATCCCGGAGAAGACCGAAACCTTGGAATCCGACTTGGATTTCCTCTTCTGGTTTTGTTCCCCTTTGCCGGTCCTGTTGGACTTTTTGGATTTCTTCTCGGCTTCCCTCTCGCCGGCCTGGCACGCGCCGTCGCCTCCTTTCTTCTGCTTGGCCTCCTGGTTGCCCATGCTGCGGAGCAGGCGCACCCCCCTGGCTAAGAGGCCGTGCTGCTGGGGTCGAGGGTGGGCGTGCGGCCGGCGGTCCTCGCGGGCTCCTGGGCCGAATCCCGCCGTCGGAGGCGGCCGCGAGGATGCCTCTGCCGGTGACGACGAGAGGAGGCGGAGACTGGCGGTGACAGCCGACGTGGGCTCGCCGCCGCCGCCGACGCTCATCCCCCGCACGCCGCCCCTCCCGGTCGGGGCTTCTCCGGCGCTCTGATCCTCCCCCTCCCTTTGCCCCTCCTTCCCGGCCCCATCCGCTCCCCTCCATTCAGATCTGTTGCATAACGGGCTGCTGTTGGAGCGAAAGCGCCGATGCTCGGGAAGACCGGAAATGTACGGCGCTGGCGGCTGTGCCCCCGGAGAGGGCCGCTGCTGCCGCTGCTGCTGCTGCTGTTGCCGGCGCGGGACGCCGGCGGCGCTGCTCTTCCGCTTGTTTTTGAAGGTGCTGGTGAAGAAACTCTCTTTGAGAAAAGGCACTTGGGTCTCCACGGTCTGGATCGTTTGCATCGTGGCCACTGCGGCGTCACTCTCGGCGGACGACCGGCGAGTTTGGCTGGCGCGAAGAGATGAAAAACGCACGTTTAGCCGATTCATTTGGTTTTGAGGCCTCTCGGGCAAAACAAAAAAATGTGATTGGAGTCTTCAGTGGTTAAAAATGATTCCTTTTACAGTTTAAAAGCTCAACTAACGACTGTTACCAAAATTAACAGACGAATACATTTGAATAATTCTGATCATGATCGATCTGTCTGCCTTTTTATGCCACAACTGTTTATTATTTTTTTTTCGTTTTGGGGACTTCTATTCTTCCTCCGTGTTTTTGACAGATATTTATTGGAAATGCAGTCAGACAGGATGAGGGTTTGGCGCGGTCAGACTGAGAGACAAAACTGAACCCCCCCCCCTGAAAAAGAACAGGATAAGAAAGTATAGGACGCATGAAAGTGTTTCTGTCCGTTTTATGAGGACTGGGAAGACAGTGCTGCACCCTGCGGTGGAAGGGGATGCGACGAGTCGCAAAATAAGCCAGGACGGGGGGCGCGACGGGAAACGATAAAAACCGGACTCATCTGATTGTCAACAAATAAAAAATATATTCACAGCGGATACTGATCAAATTCCAGTGAAAGGTAAACCTACACGAAAAGGAATAGATGATTACAAATATCATCTCTAAGTATGCTGCTGATTATATCCGACACGACCACTGAGTTGATCCAACGTTGACAAACATTTCTGTTTTTTTGCACACAATTCCACCACTCCCCCCCCCCCCTCCCTCTCCCTGACTAAGCCAGAGAGTGTCCTTTGGTCCTCTGAAAGGCATTATGTAACTCAAAGCCATTATTGGGATTCAAAATGAGAAACTACAACTGTGTTAAGTAACTTCTGTGAATGAAGCTACTGTATTTTTTTGAAGCGTAATTAGGTCAGCTTTAGATTTTTGTAGTTAAGATAACACACATTTTTTTTCCGTGCGCATGAACAAAAAATATCTACACTTTTTTTTTGTGTGTGTACCCATAAGACTCATGTAGAATCAAACAAACTGAAGCAGATGGTGAATCGTTCATGGAATTTGGATGTCAGCCGACATGTACAAAAAGAAGCCAGTCACTACATAACGGTGACAAATTCTTGTTTTCATAAATAATTACTGGGTACAATTTTGATCGAGACGTCAGCTGACGTGTCAAAACAGAAGCCAAATGTTCAATTCCTAACTTTAATTTTAAAAATTCTTATTTTCCCATCATTTGGTCTTTTTTTTTTTTGTGTGTCTGTGAGCCACGGTCATCAAAAAAACAGCACAGTACAACTCTAATAATCAAGATGCACGTTGTCTTTTTTCCAAGTATGACTCAAGTGTGCCGAGAAGACGACAGAACATAACAAATCTCCCCGTTAGAATGTTTAAAAGGCCCACTGAAGCCCGCAACTATGGCAAAGTCAAGTTCCTCCTGAACACATCTTCCAAACCAGCTCGCCTTCTGTCAAACCGTCTCTTAAAAAAAAGTTGAATATGAAACATGGTGAAATGAGAAGAGATGAGGAGAGTCGACTTGCCTGAATGCGGTGCGAGCAGACCGACTGAAGAAAACAACACAGGCGGGGTGTTTGTCCTCTTCTACAAGCCTCTCCTCAGCCGTGGGTCACATGAAGTTGCCGTTTGCCTCATCACATGTCTGCTTTGCTCGGCCATCTCCCATTAGAACCCCCCCCCCCCCCCCCCCACGCCCGCTGCCACCACCGCCCCCAGTAACTTTATCAGCGGTCTTAGCTAGAACAACGCGACACTAGTGGGAGAAATACATTACGGGACCATATTTGTTGAGGTGCTGTGTCACATTGTGGAGAAAGATGAACAACGTTCGGAAGACACAAGAGTGACGAGTGATGAGTGACGCAGGTGACACAGGTGAAGGCATTCAACCAATCAGCTGTGAGTGACTTCGGCCAATGTCTCCCAACCTTTGATTGAGCCCAGCCACGTATTTTGCATCCGGAAAAACTCGCACCACACAAAAATGTCACAAAAGTAGAGAAATATTTAGTGCCGCAACTAATGATTATTTTCATTCATCGATGACATTCAGTCATCTAGTGCAGTGGTTCGTATTTTTCTTTGATTTATTTTGAACATACACCACCTCCTCCAAAAAATAAAATTGATTGAACATAGATATGTTTCATAAAAATGTTACCTATATTAATATTTGAAAACAAACATTTCATGGAAATATATACAGTATATATAATTTTTTTTTAAGTTGAAGCCGCATGTGCAGTTTGAGCATCTATTTACAGTGCTGTACATCAATTCCACGATAATACCACTAGAGGGAGCTAGCGTAGCTCTCACTTGACATTCAGCCTGGCAAGTGACAGTTCAAGGGGACTAGAGCCCCAGTAGAAATAAAATAACTGCTGGAAATAACACAATATTAGTTTGTGCCACAATCATTTTGCACCATTTATTGACTTTAATGACGAGTATGATTGGCATACCGGAAACGTAACAAAAAAGACAATTGTGTTCACCATGTTTACATTCCCGATATCGGAGAACAAACGTTCCCCACCGATGTAAAAAGTCTCCGTGTTGAATGCATATCAAATACCGAGTGCTGAAAGAACAACTTTTTTTTTCTCTATACGGTACATAAAAGTAGAATGGCAGCTGCCCGTCCACGCTTTTCTACAATATGACACGTGACACATTAGGCTGCTGCAAGCAGACACTGTACGTAAAGATGGATACAACAACAGCAGCTGTCAATCATCACGTCACATTCCCCCCTTTTTTTATGGTAACAAATCCATCTATATCTTTTTCATCCTCCCAACTGACTGACTGGTCGCTAGTCGATCTCATGGCAAATAGACAAACAACCATTCAACACACTCATGATGTACGGCATTAGAGCTGCAGCTAACGAGTATTTGAATAATCAATGAAACTTTTGGTGATTCATTAAAAAAAAGGACATAATTTCCAATTTAATAGTGCAGAAAATGCACAAACATAAATTATTGACCCTTCAGTTACTGCTTTGCGTTGAAACACGTCAGAAATTAAGCAAAGATACTGCTGTTGTTTTCCAAAGTAAAAGTAAATGTTTGCAATTGATTAATTTTGATTACACACATTCTACTTTCTCTTCTTACTTTCTGAAAAAGTATTAATCAATTAGCTCTCAATTGATCGTACTTTATACTGATGTCTAGGGGTGTGCATCTCTCAATAAGACAATTCGATACATATATCGCCAGACGGGGTGCAACACGAGTCAAGGATGTTAAAGTGTTTCAATTCGGTTTGGTCAAGTCAAAACCGAGTTCCGATACAAATCGGAAATTAATTTACTTTTTTTTTTAATCGGACATGTAGGATTTGGGGGAATTTTGAGCGGGGAAAAGTATTTTTGAAAAGCGTGGGAATTAAAGTTTACACGGATGACCAAAGGTTACTCAGCAGTTTAAAATCATTAGTTTGTCCACATTTTATACACAGTCAATAGATTTGAACACGTTCTTATGTGGATTAAAATCAATAAATACAATACATATGATAGAAATAGCATACACGGTATCATCAAGTTGCCGAGGTAAATTTGAATCGGTTACAGGAACACAATCTGAATTAAAATGTCACTTACTTCCCCCCCCCCCCCCCCCCCCCAACAAACTGCGTCTTGGGTTGTGATTGAAACTGCGCGACAGACAAGCGAAAATGTCAGTGAGCATGTTATGTCCTCCTCTTACCACTAGAGGCTGCCCAAGCTCCGCAGCTAAACAGAAAAAAAAAAGGGCTCCATCGCAAACTGACGAAAGCATTACAGTCGCGTGAAAGAAAATCGACATTTGTTTGTGTGTGTGTGTGTGTGGTGGGTGGGGGGGGGGGGTCTGTAAAAGTACACTAACAGAATATCATCACCAGTATCAGAATCATCATCATCACAATGACGTCAAGTACATGAACACAACCGGATGTACTCGTCGTGGCCATTGTTTTCCAAAGCACAACAATCACATTGTATCACAACAGCGGCTCACTGACTGCGGTGCCACACACAATACTCAAAAGAAGAAGAGTCATTTTCCGACGGGCTCAAAAGTTCCAGATGAGCAGCACAAAAATAAAAGCTCTGGTGGACGCCATTTTATATGCCATCTAACACAAGTTATATTTAGGTAGGAAGGCAATGCACAGAAGATTTGATTCCAAAACAAACAAACAAACAAAGAGAAAATAACATGCCAGTCAAAAAGTCCAGGCCCAACACACGCTATGTCTTGGCTTTTGGTGAAAAACTACAGATGCAAAGTTTCGTTTGCTGACAAAGGCAAAAGCACTTGACCCTGCACGTTACAAATCTAGCTAAAGACAAAGAGAAAACGGTCGGAACCGACGAGCCCTCGCCGTGTGACAAAGCTTTCTTTTTAACCTTGAGTCAATTGCACTTTAATGCTCCGGCCCACAACAAAAGATGTTCAGTTCTGTTTAAAGCCCTTTTTTTTTCCAAGCACGTCCCGCTCGCTTACTCGAAGATCAACAAACCTACATGAATCGGTAGAGTTCTTCCAGAAGAGATAGCAGTCTTGCGTTTCTGGATCCCCGCCTTGTACAGCCCCTTCTTACATGCACACGGACACGAGCACATACATCGAAACCGCTGCGAAGGATCGCTCTGGCTCAAGTGCCTCAGACAAAACTCCCAAAAGAAGCCCGGGGATGCTTCTTTTTATTCATTTTATGCATCAAGCCGCTCTCCTGTCCTTTACGTGGACTCTCTGGGAAGCCTCCTGTGGAAGACCACGGACTGCCTCTGCTGGAACTGCAGCTTCCTCCGTTTTGTCTGGTCCCAGCGGCACAGCAGGATCATCTTAAAGGTGGTGCGGAAGGTCTTGTTGCACAGGGCGTAGCACATGGGGTTGACGGTGCTGTTGACGTAGCAGAGCCAGTAGCCCACAGCCCACAGGGTTTTTGGAATGGCCGCTTCAGAGAAGGCATTGATCAGGACCATGATGTTGTACGGCGTCCACGTGATGATGAACGCAAAGAGGATGGCGCTGAGAGTTTGAGCGGCCTTCTTCTCTTTCACCAAAGACATACGCTTCCTCTTGGAGATCTGAGTCCGAGCTCGGGTCGCAAAGCGCTTGGCGAGAGCCGCCTCTTTGAAAGACATCGGAACGGAGGAGGATTTGGCGGATGTGCCAGTGGCGGTCGAGTCGGGGAGCGCGGCCGTCGCATCGTCCGGAGATCCGCAGTTGGAGGTCACCCGCATGGTCGGCAAGGACTGTATTTTGCGCGAACAGAAGCGTTGGTGGTAGTTGTCGTCGCCGTCGTTGGCGCCATCGGGGTCGGCGGCCACACTGGTGTTTGTAGCGACGGCGGCGAGGCCGTCTCTGTTGTATTCCGCCCCCCTTAGAGGGTCCTGTTCTGAGGCTTCGTCCAGGTCTTCGCAGGAAGTGAGCTGGGAGTTGACAGCCGCTTTTATGCCCGGTAGGCTGAGAACGATGGAGAAAATAGTGTGGCTCTCTCGCCCCCCGCAGTCTTCGTCATCCGACGAGCCCGACTGGTCCAGTGAGACCGCGTTGTCGTTGTTGTTCCAACTGTCACTGCTGCTTTGGTCGGGATCCCGCTCTCCTTGCCGGATACTGCCAGGCCTCCAGGATTGAACCCCGGGCCAGCAGTGCAGGCGGCTGACCAACTCCCGACACGCGCTCTTTCGTTGGGACAACCTGGTCAGCTCGTAGCTGTTGCAGCTTCTGGAACTCCCGGTTTGACGCGCAAAACGGGCCCGATCAACCCCGCCGTTGCCGTTTCTTGCCGCGACCCTGCCGCCGCCGCCGCGGGCCCCGGAACCCTGCAGTCCGGCTAACTCTTTGGAGCGGTTTTCCGTCTCCTTGTAAATCCGCCAGTAAAGCACACTCATGATGCTGACGGGCAGGTAGAAAGCCGCCATGGCTGTGCAGAAGGTTATAATGGGCTGCTGGAGGAACTGAATGTAGCACTTATTCGGAGGCACTGTCCTTTGACCCTCAAAGTACTGCCACAGAAGGATGGCGGGGGCCCATAGAACCAGAGAAACAAACCAGGCCAGGCCGATCATCATCCCGGCTCGCTTTGTCGTCCGTTTGGCCCGGTACGTCAGAGGCCTGGTTACCGAAAAGTAGCGATCAAAGCTGATGACCAGCAGGTTCATCACTGAAGCGTTGCTGGCCACGTAGTCAATAGCGAGCCACAGGTCGCAGGCCCAGTTGCCCAAGGCCCAGTAATCCATCACCAGGTAGGCTGTGTAGAGGTTCATAGAGATGACCCCGATGATGAGATCGGCCACCGCCAAGCTCAACAGGAAGTAGTTGTTGACCGTCTTTAACTGGCGATTGACCTTGAAGGACACCACCACCAGGATGTTCCCGATGATGGTGACCAGCGAGAGCGTTCCCGTCAGCAGGACGATGAGGACCACCTGCCACACGGTGTGCCCGCCCAAGGGATCCGGGCCCGACGTCACATTCCCATCTTGTGATGGGCTGGAGTTAAAGAGGGAATTCGCAGAAGAGGAATTGGCGCCCGGGGCGGTCATGTGAAAAACCAACCATGGTCCCGTCCCTGCTTGATGGAAAGAAGTGGTTTGTGGGGACAGTCCGACTGCTGCTCCTGCTGCCGGGAAGGTGTTGGAAATCAGGAAGAGACCAGAAGAGTCTGTGCTGTTGGAGCTCATCGTTATGTCCTGGCATGTTCTGATGAAAAGAAACAGTGACGAGGGAGAGACACGTAAGACACAAGGAAGTCGTGCGCGAACAAGTGCACACTAAATTATTTTCAAAATGCAGTTGCGTTAAGTGTCCGCCGGGTGGCGGTAGAAAGCCACTTCATCTTTGATACCGTTCACTTGCATAACGTGTCAGATAAATACTTCTGGAGACTGTGCAACAAGGTTGGACATCATACATACAGTATTGGGAATCAATATTATGCAAATTACTGCACAAGGCTTATTATATCATACACATTCCGACCTCTCAATCTACACTTATTGTTCAGATGTGACTACACAAGTAGCACATTTACATTTCATTATTTTGCTGTACAAAGTTTCAACAATGGAACATCCCTGTCAGCGGTTTCATAGACTTTCGGCTGTCCACTTTTGTAATTGATCATTAATATTGTGCCACTTCACACCAATTGTGGACCATGTGGATTATTTATCTTCTTATTTTGTAATCTATGTTTTTGTGTTTCCATTAGATTTAAAATTTGTAAAAAAAAAAAACAAAAAAATTGCCCCTCAACGCTGCTTTACAGTAGTAGTAAAGTACCATAGTACCAGCATGCGCCACTGTCATGAAGAATTTTGAAATAGGTAGCGCAGAAGGTCTGAAACAGCAATTTTATTCATCAAAAGTACATTTAATATTATTGTAAATCACCGGGCAACGTTTAAAGAAAGGAAAGGAAAAGAATGATCCAATGAAAATATATTGCCCATCACACTGAAATAAATGATCTCAAATGATCCCATATTTATGTCTTCTGAGACTCCACATATTCAATCCCATGTATTTATTTATATATTTCCCCCCTTTTTTCCCCAAGACTTAGGGTAAAAAAAAAAATGGTCAGAAAAGCGCTGGTACTGATTAAAAATGAAATTCAAATGCATTTTAAATACAAGTGAACTGCACTCAGGCAGGTATTCTTTTGTCTGCCACTAGAGGGAGCCTGCGCACCAGTGGTGGTACCCATCACTGAGCTTCATCCATGCATCCATCAATCTATCGATCCATCTTGTCAAAATGTAGCTCAGCTTGTCTACATCCGTTCACTCCGGAAGGGCCCACGAGGACAGACTGGGTCGGGGTTTTTTTTTTTTTTTTACTCTCCAATTAGAGCACGATATGCTGGGCACGTTTCTCTGGATTTGAGTTCAAAACAAAACCAGCGTTTGTCTATGATTTCGAGAAACCGGCGAGCTCTGTAGAAACTAAAACGCACCCAGTGAAAGACTGGATTGCTAATGGCTCGTAAGTGGTGTTTGCAATTCAGTTTGAAGGTCACTTAAGGAAGCCCGGGCCAATAACAAACGTTGCTTTTTCTGTCCAAAGCAGTTTGTTGATAATTGGATTATGCATTGTAGAGTGGCACCAGGTTTCGCCTTGTAATTACCATCTGCATTCAAATGTCTGTGCCTTTCAAGCAAAATGTTCGACGGCAAATTTTGCTTCGTGTGTTTTGCATCCGTTGCCGAGCAGTTATAGCGAAACCTGCTTTCACTTCGCTTTGTTCTCGCAAAGGTTAAACGCAAAGGAGAATTGGAGCACAGTGACAATAAATTTGAATACGCTGAAGATGGCTGCATGTGTGTCCATCAGGTACAATAGCAGCAAATGCCATATTAGAATATGTGTGAAGATAATACAGGTAATGCATTGAACTGAAGACACGTTTGAAAGACGTGAATACAATGCTAGATCT
Organism: Hippocampus guttulatus; assembly: GCF_054856545.1. Lineage (NCBI taxonomy): Eukaryota > Metazoa > Chordata > Actinopteri > Syngnathiformes > Syngnathidae > Hippocampus > Hippocampus guttulatus. The sequence continues at coordinate 2,249,636 of NC_141270.1, forward strand.
GTGACCGAGTCAGGCCAATGCTAATCGGCCAGTAATTCCCACAATTCTCCGCACACGACATGATCATTGAGGCCGGTTGAAGATCCACGGCCACTTTCAAGCATCAACGGCAATCGGTAAGCAGAGCTGCATTTGATGTGGTTGGCTGCACCGATTAACATCCGCTATCAGGTGTAGCGTCTGATATGTGGCACATACAGTGGCTGATTGCTCATTCAAATTATCCATCCATCCATCCATCCATTTTCCGATCTGCTTCATCCTCACAAGGCTCGCGGGGGCGTGCTGGAGCCTATCCCAGCTGTCTTCGTGCAGTAGGCGGGGGACACCCTGAACCGGTTGCCAGCCAATCGCAGGGCACACACAGACAAATACCATCCGCGATCACACTCACACTTAGGGACAATTTCGAGTGCATTCAAATTATAAGGGAAAAAACATGATCGCCACACGCAATTGAGCACAATCAGTCACACGATGCGGCTTGTGTAAACACACACACACACATGCATGAGGCAAGTCATCCCACTGGGAAAGGCATTTGGAGCTGAGGGCGCTCCCACTGAGCAGGTAAAGAACCCAAATAGCCCAAAGGCAACCTTGCAGCTCAGGTAGCTCAGTTGTGGTGACTTCTTGTTGGTCATGCTGAACTCCGCGTGAACCCTGATATTTTATATATTATACACACACACACACACACAGTATATAAATATAAATAAAACACTTTCATGGTGGCCACTCGTGTGACAGCAACAAATGGTTGTCTAAATCAAATAGAAGCAGGGAGCTTAGTGTGACGGCGGTGCCAAAAGCTGAGAAAAAATGATGTGAAAAAAGAACACATTGATAAATCAAATTAATATTATAAGTATGATGGAGTGTAGGGGTCCATAAGAATAAACGTTCCGCTCATTACCTGTCAGCTTGAAAATGGTAAATGATCTTTTTTTTTTTTTTTTTTAAATGGCAAGCATTATTAATCTCATCCAGTGTGCAGGTGCACCTAAAATTGTGGCCAGCGAGTGAACAGTTGGCCTACAGTGAAAGAAATGTTGTCAAGGGGCTGCACACCACAAAATTATCTGGATTGACATGACTTTTTTTTAAGTCCATGTAGAGTCGAATATAAAAAAAAAAAGCATCTGGATTCACATGATTTGATTTCATCAAACCACTTGATGAAATAAAATGGACTAAATTCAACAAACCATTTTGTTCTATCTAGCGGTCAACCCCCCACCCCCTCAATAAAATCCAACTTGAATTGTAAGAATAATTACAGCTAATTGCAAAGCAGTTTTTATTTTCAGCATCAGGAATCCATAAACAGTGACCATGCCGTATGATAGCCAGTTTTAGTGGTGTTTCCCCCCCTCAGGTAAAAATTCTTCTGAAAGACTTCATGGTGTTGTTGCTGGGTTGAAAATAAGCACTTGAATGACTCGAGACTCATGAAAAGAAAAAGAAAGTTCATTCTAAAATGGGACAGGTTGCATAAGCTAATTCAGAGTTAACTGCGCAGAACTGCCGTCGTACAGGATGCAAATTATCGCCGAGTGACCGCAGCACAGGAAGTGCACACTGATTAATCACTCGTTGACAAGGCACACATCACATTTGTGGATGCGAGCACCATGACAACCATGACACCATGAGAGATTCCAAACAACTTTGCTTTGACAGGCTATCAGGCGGAACGTGGAAATGATCCGCTTTTTCCTCATTGGACCAAAATATTTATTTACGATAAATAAGGTACACTGAAAAAAGCGGTGTGTTGAGTTTACTCCATTTTACTTCATTGACGAAATAAATGGGGTAAGATCAATTTTTTGGGGGGTGTATCTTGAACCTCTCCTGCTGTAGAAGAATTTCTAAACACAAAATGTCGCTAGATTTGTTGCTAGTCGCCTGTTATTTTTTTTTTCTAATAGTCACGAGGGACAAGGTTGCTAACACTGAGTTAGAGATAGCTTTCTGTGTCCGTAAACGTATTTTTGATGCTGGTCTTTTTTTTTTCTAGCACAACATATATTCAAGATTAATTAATTAACTAATTAATTCATTAATTAGTTAATTAATTAATGTAAGTTTCACCGATAAAAGCTTGCGCAATAGGGACTAGTATTATTACTATTATTGTTGTTGTTATGATGTTATGAAAACCTGGTGTGCTAGAGAAAAAAAAAAGGGGAGATTAGGAATCCGGAAAAAAATTAAGGTAAAAAAATGTACTTGCGTCGCAGATTTAAAAAAAAAAAAGTGAAAAGTTGTTGATCGGGGTAATCAACGAATTTATTGGGTCATTTGATGAAGCAGAAATGATCACCCAATATCTCTGAAGAAAATGCTTAGCAGTAAGGCACGACGAATGGAAGGTAAATATGTACATGCGTGTAGCATACTTGAGCGGAATATGAAATGCCGCAAACTATTTACCAGCAACATGAGCAGCGAGCAAGGAGCGTTAAACGTGCGCTTGAGCGTCACGGCTCCACGAACGAGACGAATTTCTCAAAGATTGCTGTAGATGAATGGATTCACGTTGGGGTGAAAGACACGTCGGGCGCGCCGCCGCACAACTAAACAAAAGACGGGAGAGTCCTGAACTTCCACGTGAACTTCCCGTTTTAGCGCTTTCACATAAAACTCCGCTCGCACGGATAGAAAAGGTGAAAGCTTGTTGCTGCAAACTCAGCGTACGCGACATCCAGCGAGGGCCATCCCAACCACTCCGCCAAGACATTTGCAGCCTCATAAATGTCTTTAAATGTCGCCTTATGGTCAAGAGTGCAGCGGAAGCTTTGCTAAGTGTAAATACTTTCGGCTAACTTACTGTAGTCATCTGCTTCGACCATTATCGGTGTCATGAACCGCCTGAAACATGCGCCGACATGCTGTGCATTGTTCAAGCCCCCCCCCAAAAAAAATCATCAAGTCAATGTTTCTACCGGTAGCTAAGAAAAAACAAAACAGAGACAAAATAAAACCATAGCTTGCTGTCTTCAAGCTGTTTGGTCATCACTCTGACTTCTTGTTAACCTGATACACATATTATTTTTTCATATGAAAAGGAGCTAGCTTAATGCTAACATATGATGTGAAATGCCATAGACAGGGTCATGGAAATTAGCACGCGGCATCTCTTCCGATGTGGCCTGTCATATTGCGGCAACGCATAGCGGGCGGAGTCCTCCGGTAAATCACAGAAATCCTCAGCTAATTGACACCCCGCCTCCTAAAAGGGTTTTTAAAACGCAATTAGAGCACTTCAAACTGATCACAAAGCATTAACACCATGCATTTAGCATGTACACAATCATAAACCCGTCATGGCACCGACCAAGTGTATTCAAGTCGTTAAATGATTCACCACCGACGAAGCACTTTTACATGAGGCTCATCAGCAGCAGCACTCATGAGGACGAAGTGCCGTGACAGCACACGGCAAAACAAATTTCACTTTCCACAAAATGGTATTACATGAAGCCACGGGTGCCAAACTCGAGGCCCCGGGGACCAAATCTGGCCCGCCACATCATTTCATGTGGCCCGCAAAAGCAAATAAAAACCCGTCAATGTCCATGATGATTGATAAAATCTCTACCAAAATTCTCATACATAAGAAATATGAGCGATATTGGAAGCATTTTATTGTTACCAAACGCCTCCTTATGGTCACTTAAACAACAGTTGATGAAATCGTTAATTCATGACTCCTTGATACGGTTTCAGGCATAACGGCCCTCCAAAGGAAACGATAACTAAAACGTGGCCCGTGGCAAAAAATGAGTTTGACTCCGCTGCATTAAGCTCACCTTTTGACATCACGCACAATAATAATTTGTTAGGTAAATTGTGACGGTGGAGCAGGGACATTAGAATGCCCAACAAGGACGTGGCTTTTTCAGAAATAAATAAATACCGGTAAATAAATAACATCTGCGCAGGATGACGTCCGTCTCTATTGCACAAGGTTGGGTGTCAGGTTCCCCCCCCCCCCCCCCACTGACAAGAAGCAGCCAAGGCGGAAGAAGATGAATTTGCCGCAACCGAGCGCAGTCGGCTCTTGAAGTTGACACTTTTTCATTGAGGCAGATTTAAGGGAGGACGTTCGAAAGCGAAGCTTTTGCTCCACGGCAGTGGCCGCAAACCAAGAGCTATGCTGACATACAGAACTGGAAGCGGGGGCGAGGCCGGGGAATAACCGGGACCACAAATATGGACTTCAAAAGCAGGTTGACCGCAAGCCTGCAGGGGAAACCATCCGCTTTCTCCGTCCCTCCGGCTGTCTCTAATCGAGATGGGAATTGACCAACGGGTAAACCGTCGGCCCACGAGATCTTTGACTGAGTCCTCGTTGAGAACTAGTCTAACATTTGCGGCTTCAGCAGATTTGGGATCTGTAACATCCATGCGAAAATGAAAGCCGAGAGGCTCCGTCCGTGTGCCAAAAAATCCCCGCGGCCGCCCGATTGGCCTGCTTTGCTTTGCTCCGTCTCGTCAGGCGCACGTCTTGGCCCACGTGTCGCCTGTTCAATCGCGGATTGTGCGAGTGCTGATGGAGCATTCTGGGTTTTGCCTGTTAAGGAGGACGGAAGAGCGAGGTCGCAAAACTCGGACGCTTCCATCTTCCATTCCGGCATTATACTGTAAATTGCCGCCATTTTACTCTGAGCACCGGAAGAGATATTGGCGTGCAGATAAAGGGCGAGGGGGACGATGGAAGTCTTGCGGGTCTTCCTGGGAGCGCGAATGTCGGTCCGGCTCTTGTGCAAAGGCTCTCCGCAAGGTCTGAAAGTTGCGCTTGTTGGAATTTTCCACCATCTCCCAGAGGCACATTTGTGTTGTCGGAGGAGACAAGCCCAGCCCGGCTCTCCGGTCATCAAACTCGCTCATCTGTGTCTTGATTGATTTTGCTTGGTGCGCCGGTGCACGTTGGGGGCGGGGTCACGCCCAAACGACTTGCTGAAGCATTCGGCGTATCTTTCACCGGAACAATTTTGTTTGCCGAATTGGTGCGGTTCAAATCAAACGGAGAAATTGTCCCCCCCCGTTTTTTCTACGATCTGGTGCCTCGGGGAGAAATGACTCTCGAGTGGTGAACGGGAGACATTTATCACTTAGCAATTACCACCTGGAAACGTTAGCCTCCGAGACAAGTGGCACGCTTCGCCTCGATGGCCCCGTTAAGGAGACTCTTATCGCAGCACGTTTTGGAGCGCTCGGCAAACGCCGCGCACCGAAGGCGCAATGTTTATGGTGTGAAACCGGGAGGGAAAACCAAGGTCGGGAGTTCAGGAGTGGAAATATTCCACATGATGTTTTGTTTGTTTTCTTTTTGCAGTCATTAGGCTTTGTTGTGTTGTTTTAATTCCTTTTTTTTAAACTCAACTCGACATGATGAAACGGTAAATAGTAGAAGGCATCCGAGCATGAGCGATGCCGTTAACTCATTCACTCCCAAAGACGTTTTTAAACGTCTTTTCAGACTTGGTCCAGAATTGGCTGCTACTGAATGAGTTAATGGGTTTTGATGTCACTTTGCATTGTTGTGCGATTTACGCTTTGCCTTCATTTTGTTTTGTATTTCTTGATGAAAATGAGCCTCGCGAATCAGCTCGGGCACATCCCACCGCCGGCCAGACGAGTCAACATTTGGATGCGACAGATACAATTGCAATTCTCTCCCTTTTTTTGTCCCGTTGTCTCCGCGCGCTTCAATGAACAAATATTGTGCCTATTTCTCATGACTGCTAAAATGGGAGAAAAAAAAAAAAAGAAAAGAATCAAATGATGGAACAAGACTTTAACATTGGTGTATATTATTTTGCACGAATTTTGCATGGCCAATGAGGAATCAAATGAAGTCTGCCCACATCCAAGATGGCTGCTTCAAAGCAACGTTCTGCTCCGTTTCGCGCTCATGTGGCTCCTGGAGACTTTTGAAAGCGCCTTGTTATGATCGACGCATCCACCCGAGTTCATGCCAATCACTCAAACTGCTGTGCGGGTGCTGGTTTGTGTTTCAAATTTTCACAGAGCACACCTGAGGGAGTTTTTAGTGGTCCTGTTGGGGAATTTGAAAATAGATCCATTTTTTTTTTGTTTTGTTTTGTTTTTGTTACCATGACATATGCACTGAGGAAAGTTGATTAGTTTTCTGGCCCAGAAAATTTGAGTTGTTAATTTGAATAATAACAAGAAAGACATCCAAGAAGGTCTTTGCACCCTTTTGTCCTTGGTCTCAAATATAAAAAATAACGGGAAACTAATTCCTGTCATGAATCGGATACGCCCACAAAATACGTCGTGTGAGTATTTCACCGCCGAATCACTCGGTCGACCAATGCGCCCGTGAAACGCTGTCGTGACGCGAGCTCGGCCAAGAACAAAATGGCAGAGTGAAGTTTGTTATTTATTTATTTGTTGTTCACACGTTTGGTTTCCACGCCGACCTGCGGGGAGCGCGCGCCGAGCGGTTGCGTAACGCATCATTTATTTAACACCGCGTTTGCAAGTTTTCACATATTTCGGTCTTTACGCCTAGCCGCGCTTCACCTCCAATTTTTGTAAAATACATGAAAATGTTGCTCGCGGGAAGCCGCTGTCGTGCAAAGCAACCCTTTTGGAGTCAGACGGAAGTTATTAGGTGCAAGACGTGACTTCTAACGGATTGCTTTGTGTCTCGGACTGACAAAGTCATGTCAGTCCCTTAATACCAGGAAGCGGCTCAGCATAATTATTCTGCCTAACCTTGTTTATTCTCCTTTATGATCCCGGGCAGCCAGGAGTTGCTCTTTTATTGAGGTGACTCGCTGCTGCTGCTGCTGCTGCTGCTTCTGCAATCCAGATTAGTGGAGCCGAGAGGCTTCTTGCTCTGGCACCGACAGCTCCGGGAACAGACGGCAGCTCGACGGGGGGGGTGGGGCTGGCTGCGCTACCGACACAATGCGGGGAACTGGAATCATAAGAATATTCATGAGAGTGAGAGGTTATGCCGAGTACCAGGGATGTCCGCCAGTGGAATGCCGCCAACAGCAGTTAGCTAGCTGCAAAGACTGTTTGCGCAAAAAACCCCCAAAAAAACAAAAACAAGATGCATGACATGAGTCATTTAGACGGCACGGTATAATTTAGGTTCAGCTCAAATAATTGCTCTATATATATATATAAATACATCCACACACACGCCTAATTGAATGAATCCTTACACTTGTTCTTCAAACAGTCCTCTTCATCACGCTCTTCACACAACATGAGACCAAGACAACACCGGATAAACTGATCAAACAGTACCTCGCCATTACAGGGTTTTCAAACGGGAGCTTCGACTGTCACAGCAGGTTGGCAACAGGCGTAGGGACGCGGCAACGGGATGGGAAAATCGGGCAATTCAAGCCGGGCCTTTCAACGAAACGGGGTCCTGCGTCAATGACAAAACTGCTTTTGGCACCGCAACGACAGCACGTTTGGCGACCCTTGCATGGGGCCCTTGACTAACCGTTGCTAGCTAGCGGCTTGGGTTGTGTACGGTGACTTTGGTCCATATCGAACAACAAATCTGGACACCATTCGACACGACGACACATTGAGATTCAGAAATGTCCCTTATGGGGACCTCTACTAGCAGGCTAGTTTTTTTTTTTTCCAAGCAGGATGTGCTTAGAACAACTCATTTGTATTTCCTAAAATTGATCCATTGTCCTGTTTTTTGTTTTGTTTATGGTCTTTCTTGCCCTGTGTGATTTTGACTTAAACTAGCAGGTGACAAGCGTAATGCACACGCGGATGTGCTTTGGGCAGCATTGGAGGCTCCTGGGATTTGGCACACATCCTCACCTCTGCGGTGGGTCTCGGCTGCTGGAACTCTTTAGGCATGGCGCCCAACGACATTGAGGCACGCCTGTGCAACGTATGCGTCACAGGAAGAGAAATCTCGAGCGCTTGGGAAAAAAACGGGGGCGCGTCAAACCGGAATGCTTGAAGATGACTCTGCTCCCAACGCTGCCTTCTTTCTTTCTTCCTCTTCCAGTAAATCTGCCGTTTCGGATGAGGGCCAGCACATACCTGCACGTCCGCTTCAAAAACAAAAGCGGCCGCATGATAAATTAGGCTAAAGTTTATTTTACGGCCACGCGTCAACGTGGAACGCTAAACTTTGAAAAAGCAACCTGCCAGCGTCTGCGCTTTATTTTCGCGTGAGGGCTAATTCCGCCACGTGACCCTTTGCGCCTGGCGGGTCGGGGGGCCTTCGGGTGAACACACGACTGTTTGCGCAGATGCGACACGCATGTCGTTAACGGGCAATAGCCGATGAATCCTTAAAAGGAAGTGCAAACGTGCGGCTATCGGAGGCACACTGGAGAGGCGAGGGGGGGTGATGGGGTGGGGGGGGGGGGTGCGCGCACGCTCGCCGGAGTGTAAACATGCTTGAGCTTGAGGAGAGGGCTCTTGAAATGAGACGCAAGGGTTCACACAAAGCGATCATCGGGCCGGATTTGTGCATCCCGCAGCGAAAGGCCTGTCTGATGGATGTCTTAAATGTTTGGGGGGGAAAGAACGAAGGGGAGGGATATTTTCCACGGGACCCCCCCCCCCCAAATGCCAATGAAGTACGACCATAAAATTGTTTATTTTAAGGGGTAAAAAAAATTGTAAACATTCCACTTCTATGATACAGTGCTCATGTTTTTATGTATATTTTTTTTGTGTGGCCCTTCGACACTCCAGTGAGAAGATGTTCAACATGCATCCAGTGGACACGAACCTCCACAACCTCATCCATTCAAACTGCTCCTCACGCCTCTCCTTGCTCGCTGTCACGCACGCAACAACCCCGCAGGACCCCACCTCCCCCATACATCGCATTGGCAAGCGGTTCCGGCCCATTTCAACCAATAACGTCAAACTTGACGCGACCGTACCTGACACGGCTGCCGAAAATAGCTTTGAAATTCGATCCCCCAAATCTCGGGAGGGGAAGTCGTTGGCGGTCTCATCTCATCTCTGAAGCTCATTCACCCCGTGAAGCCCATCGCCGCAGCCGCGGGCTAAATGTGCGATGGCAGCTCCCAAAAAGAAAAAGGGATGTCATAAACAGACAGACGGGCATCAGTTGGCTGCTGTTGCAACAAGGAAGGCCGCAGAAAGCCACATTCAATTAAAGACGTAATGTATGATCTTTTCATTCATACAGAAATGAAAATGAAATCTAACCGACAGTGTTGCCACCTTGAAAAAGTCATTTTGTCACTTTCACGATTACTTTCAAAGTAACCGAAGTTAGTCGATTTAATTTGAAAAGGAAGTTTACAAGTTGCTTTATGAGTTCCATTCGACAGATGTCACGGGCATTATTGACCATTTGTATTGATTCATCTGTGGGCCGCACAGAGAGAAAGTACTCAAAAGTATAATCATGTGGAATAAATCAGCAGGAGCGCCGGCCCGATGGACGACTTCTCACCTGAGGTGATCAATACTCAACGTCCTTGCCAACGCCGCATCTTCAGCGCACTATTTTGGACCGCGGCTTTATTCCTGCTTAGCGCCGTGCTGTTATGACTCGCAGCCGCTCTGACCTTCAACTATAAACCAGCCGATACCGAAACCGCTGAACGTTCCGCACGTAAAACTGGTCCATAACACATCCCGGTGGAGGTAATGAACTTTTTTTTTTACTGGTGTGTAAAAAAAAATCAACAACAACAATGCTTGGTTGTAATTTTTTTCTTTTCTCTTTCCGATAGGACAAGAAAAACACTCGAAATGAGCATGCGCCTTTAACACAGGTTATTACATTCCCATTTCCGTAAGCAGCATTTTTATGACGCGTAAAAGTAATTTTCCGATGCACACGCTGCCCCGGTTGATATTTAGTGTTACATTTAAAAACTCGGGTATTAAAAGACAATTCGGAGATATGCATGCATAAATGTGCAATACAATTAGCGAGAGTGGCCGCATTCAACGGGTTAGCAGTGCTCCGGTGGTCTCGCAAGGTTTATAGCCTATAATTATATTTCATATATGATGTGCTGGCCGGTTTAACGAGGCTTGAATGGCCAAGTCGATGGATCTGCAGGCAGAAAAGACTGAAAGAAAAGCATCCAGGCCAGCAGGGGGGGATGAAGAGTAAAGGCGGTGAAGAGACAAAAATGGGAACACTATGACGACGGCCGTCCATCCACTCAGGCCTGAAGGCGACGGCAAAGCACGACAGGCGCCGGCACCCAAGCGAGGGGAGAGACGCCCCAAAAAAAAAAAAAAAACAAGTTAAATCACCGCCGGGCTAATACGCGGCATCATAAAAGCGGCAATATTTACGTGGGCGCCGGACTGATGATTTGTGACGTGTAATCGTCACCCTCCGCCGCAACCGGCAGGGACATTAGCGTGATGGAGAATGATGAGAGCGCTCGCTGATAATGGACGTATGGATGTGGCTAATATGAGCGGGAAGGTACAGCATCCAACAAGACGACGTGGGCGGCCGAGACATCAAAATCATTCTGATAGAAGCAAATCGCAGCTCCTCGCAACTCATCCGATGCGGAAAGAAATCTTTCCTTCTGGGGTGATTAACTTCGGGCTTTGCAAACGTTTTCAAAATTTGGACGGGAAATTCATGGAGAGACGAAAAACGATTCACACCGACACCCATGCGCAGTTTAGTTTTCGGTTAGCCTCCACTTTCTTGATTACGCGCAACGATTTGCGATAAGAGAACCAGACGTGCGGCAAACAATTTACAGTAAGTTGACTGATCTTTCAAGGCTGACAGAAAATTGTGTTTTATGACAATACGAACACACCAACGAGCATTTTTTTTTTTGTAATCAGCAATAGAATATGGGTTTGTCCCCCCCCCCAATCAACTATTACGGCGAAAAAGAAACGTAATTTTTGCTTGAGTGATGCCTCAAACACCTAAAAGTCTTTTTCCTCTCTAAAATACTAGCACCAGCATCTTCATTTGACAAAGAATGTACTTACTTGATTATTAATCACCAGTGTATCAATTGTACATTTCACAAACAATTTGCACATTATTTAGTAGTAGTATTTAGTCGCGTGTGTGCATGCAAGCCACGCATGTGTGCATATGCACGTGTCTGTACGTACACGATGTCATTGCCTCTACTTCCAAAATTTAATTGAATTCCAGAGATCCACCGTGTTTTAGGAGCTTCTCATTGGCGAGTACGTCCAAAAAAAATCAAAGAGAAGAGAGCAGATCACGCCTCACAACAACATTTTGGGACACTTTTCGTGGAAATTGCAGCTGCGCTTGAGGCTAAATACGGGCACGTTTTAAGTGGAAGCCTCCTTGCACCTATTTGGAAATTTGGTTCGTCTCTGTGCCATGCTGGTCCATTTTCAAAGGAAATTGTTGGGTAAAGATGTTTCAAAAGTGGTGGACTAAATCAAAAAGAGTCTCGTAAATGACACTCGCTATTTTGTGCTGCATATTTGCGCTATCATTTATATAAGCGGTGTAATTACCAAAGGATTTCCTCCTATATTGTGGAAAGACATGAATTTCTTCACAAAGCAGAATTTCTTTTTTGCATAGCCATTATTCATGATATTTTGTCTTCATTAGTCTGTCGCGATCTTACAGTTTATTTTGTCACCTTCTTTGGATGATGTCCGACAAAATTATGATGAAGAGATGAAAAGCGCGGACACGCAGGTGCTCCCCTTAACCGCGCTCAACACCAAGTTGCACATCAAATCTAATTGTATTCACTGCAATGACAAGAGCCATTCTTCCCGTTTTCTCCCCCTTGACGGTCCCCCCCGGCTTGCCTCGCTTTTTGGGACGTCACCGGCAAGCGAGGGAGGCTTTGGAGGCCCTTCATCTTATTTAAACAGCGTTGAGAGCGATTATATTCATCCAAACGTGAGGTCAGTGCTCAGAGATAAACAGTGACGATGAGCACCGCGCGCGCTCCTTCTCGAGGACCGAGAGCACATCGCGCGGTTGAAAAATCCAAACTAAAAAGTCACCTCAAGCAGGGATCTATAACTTTGACGGCTTCATCTCCAAATAATCTGATTTCAATGTCTCGATGAAGGCGGCGAGGAAAGTGCGGTGAAACTGCTTCGACGGAGAAAGAGCAGTAAGAGTCGACTCCGTCGTAAACTCTGTGCCTCATTAACTTACTTAATGATCCCCCCCCCGCCCCCCCCCCCCCCGTGTGGTGTGAGCCACTTCTTTCGACGCCAGCCACGTGCACTTTTACGACGTCAATCAGATTTATCCGGTTTATACAGCGCACACAAAGAGTTTGAACCAGGAAATTAAGGAGGAATCCACATCCGGGATGTGAGCGATTAATAGATGCGTGCGAGTCTGTCTGGCCATTTTGTTTGTCTAGGTGATGTCATTTGCCGTCCTCGAGCATCGCGGGCGGTCCGCTCGGTAAACAGCAGACAAGTCAAACAACTGATGTTCATCATCATGTTATTGACGGCGCGACTGACAGTATTTTCACATGCCATTGTTAGCGAAACAATGACTTTGCAATAAGAAGAAGGAAAAAAAATGCAAACATGCTAGCAAACAACCCAAAGTGGTTGAGCATTTTGCCGCTCAGAGATGCGGGCTTGGAAAAATGACGGGCAGCGAATGAGATGACCATTCGCACCTCGGAACGTCTCAAAAGTATTTGTTGAATCTAAACGCGAGATTAGAACCCCGAACCGCTGTGACTCACAAGCTAACTGTGAGCTAGCATATCTCCCAAAGAGGGCGATTTCAGCTCGAATGTCTCTTGTTGCCTCGGACTGCAAACAGGCTGCCTCACTGATGGGCTGGTGTGAAACTCTCGTCTCCTCGTGTTATTCTTGTAAGTTTCTCGCTTCTCTCCGTTGAACAAGGCGATTCAAGACAGATCGTCATCGACTGTCCATGCAGTTTCTCACGTTCACACCATGCAGCTTCAGTGCAACAGCACAGATGTCCCGGAGTTTAAAATAAGCGCCGTGTGCGTCGAGAATATCGTCATTGCCATGGCAACCAACTTTTTCCGGCTGTATCACAATCATAAAGAAAAATCTGAAATGCTTATGCCGCCACACCGTCTTCTGCTTAAAAACAATTGGACCTCGAGGTCAAAATAATATTTCGCTTAAAAGATGTCTAGCAGAGATAGAATCAAGTCACGGGATATTAATTAACATTCCGTGACCCGATCAGAAGACGAAAAGAGATTATAGGACATAAAATGGAACACGGACGGACCGAACCTGGAATTAGCATGTTCAAGCACGCTCATCGTCATCCTGTTTATCTGCCCGATCAAGTTTGACACTAAGTGACAGGTCCCCGCGCTATTTATCTCTTAAAATCATCCTCATGTGGATGAAGCTGAAGACGCTCGCTCCGAATCCAATCAAGCGCATCTTTAATTCCAGTTGTAGCATTGTGACGATGCACATTGTAGCATCGGACCACTGCTGGAATTTGCTAAAAGTATATGCGACGGTTCTGGTTCTGCCGGATCTCAGTGCGCCGTTTGATATCGTGGACCACAACAACCTGTTGGATAGGCTGGAAAACTGAGTTGTAATTCTAGAACAGTCTTTAACTGTCTTATTTAGAAGGCCGGCGTTCTTTTGTTACGATCGACAGTGGAACGATTCTGACCAATGTCCTGTGGGGTGCCCCAGGGGTCAGTCCCCGGTCCTCTTCTGTTCGACTCGTACATGCTACATGAAGACAAAACCGTTATTCTGTTTGGCACTAAAGAGAAGTTAGCTTGAGCTTTTAAACCCATTGGCCAAGCGCGTAACCTTGAAGTGCAAGTCGACTCCGATTTGACTCTCAAAGCAGCTTTTGACCAACTCCAAAACATCCGAATTAAAAGTTTAGAAGTTTGCATCCACGGAAATATTTAGCAGGATACATGCAGACATCAGCGAGTTTTCCGGCATGGTGAGCTCCCTCTAAAGGTAATTCATTCATCGAAATAATAGTAGTTTGGATATGAATTTCAAAAGGGCCTGGTGTTCATGTGATAATAATAATGTGGCTGCATTTTCACGTTATTGCCAACGGTTGAAAAATTTAATCAATATTAACTCTTTTTCGCCCCCCCCCCCCCAGTTTTATTGACTTATTTCATTAAGGCGCTTGGCAGTTTTCTAAACAGTTTGCGTCTCCTCTCCGAGTTTGAGTCGTCAATGACGCTCCCATGCGTAGCCAACCGACAGGCCCGTCAGCTTAGGGGCTGTTCACACTTCATTTCAAATCATTTACAGTTCATTGTCACGGGAGACTTGCAAATGAGTCGGCAGCCGTTCTGCACCGCGCGCTCCGCTTCGGCTTTGCCGAGCGACCTGCTCCAATAACAACGGTGTTCTTCTCGCAACCACCTTTGATTGCACAGAGACGCGCTGTTAACCTTCGCATCAATATTTTTTGGACAGCGGTGGCTCATTTTCAGCCCACCAAACTCATTGGTGTTCACAGCCTTTTTTTGTTTGTTTGTTTTGTTTCGGCGGCTCAATAAACCGCATTCAATTTTGTGATGTCGCCCGTTGCATGTCAAGTGTCAGGGACACAACAAATAATTTGTCTGGTTTTTGACAGCTAAAAACTTTTTTTTTTTTTAATCCCCATATCAGAGTTGATTAAATTGAAGGCCAACAAAACTTTTGAGATAGTGATCCGCAAATTGAATTAACACTACCGCTGTGGAGGCAAAAGTGAAGTTTGGAGTGGAATCACCAAATAGTTTTCTCCCCAAACTAATTTGATGATGGCGTGGAAATGATGCAATGTGCACGCAATGCATAATAAGGGTTTCGTAAACCAGAAAAAGGCTCGCAGAGAAAAAGCTGGACCTGTTATTTTCTTTCATCCTGGCTCAATTCAATTGCAATCAAGGACATGACATCATCTTTGGTAATTGTCAAGCATTTGTTTGTTGTTTTCGGGAACCAAACGGCGACATTGACAACCCATTTCCACAGAGTTACAAATAAATCACCGCTTCCTTTTCGAACAGAGAAATTTGAGGCGGTGTGAGATGTCGCTCACCAAGCCCAGTGCCTCCAAGCCCCCCCGAGATTCGTGACAAAAAAGGACTTTACAAAGAAAGCACCCCGTCGGGGCGGAAATGCAAAAAACCCCATCTAAATTTAGATCATACTCATCTCCTGTACCGGCCTGAACTTTATCACAACCGTTCATGCATTATTCCCAAAAATTGACGTAAAATGAAGTGAAATACTGCGATCCGCAAAGAAACACTGACTCACACATTGATAATCACCCATGAAAATATCCTGAACTTGGTAAAATGACACCTTTCTGTGACTCCTCCTGTCTCTCCGGTGCAGCCTGTTGATCCGCACTCACACTCACACCTAAGGACAATTTAGAGTGTTCCATTAACCTGCCATGCATGTTTTTGGAAAGTGGGAGGAAACCGGAGTACCCGGAGAAAACCCACTCGTCCACTAGGCCGCCCTACATACACACAGGTACATATAAACGAGAAGCAGAAACAAAAAGTTGCAAATGGTCTGATAACGAGAGAAACACGACTGGAGATGTGGTTGAGGCGCCCAGTGAGCCGTCGGCCAATAATGTGAGGTGAAAGCAGGTCAAGGTAAAAAAATAAAAATAAAAATGTCGGCAAAATATCAGCGCATTAAACAACCCAACAGCGGTGACATCCTCTAATGGAGTCAGCCGATGATGCGCCGCCCGATGCCGCGTTGTGCCACTCTGGGCTAAATGGCGCGCGGCCGCCTTGTGCGTCCATCATCGGATCTCTCCGGTTAATTATCAGGCAGTTCCAGCTCACGACGCCACCGCGTCCTCCTCCGTGCTCCTCAACAACAAGTCTGAAGCAAGTTCCGATGGCCACATTTGCGCGCGGCTCCAATTGCACTTCAGAATTATTAATGGGGCGTCCTTGCGGAGAGACGGGAAGAATAAGTCTTATTCAAAAAGCCAGTTTTTCGGGGAGCGTCGAACAAAGCTGTCTTTCTGAGAAGTCCCCGCCTCGCCTTTCTCATAAAAGGATGCCCTTTTGTTCCCCGAGAAACACAATGGCGGGAGATAATACGAATAATACGACCGCGAGGCTCCCTTTATCCACTCGCGCACTTTCCATCAAGCCCTTTTATTTATTTTGTATTACACCGCTGACATTCATTTTGGGCGCTGTCATTCAGAGTCACCGGGAAAGGAAATGGAACGAACACATTGACAATTACTGCAGTCGTGCTGGGAAATAATCAACTCTTCAAAGAGCTTGTCGTTTGCCCCGCTAATTGCACAACAGGGGAATGATGCTTCATCTTTTGTGGGCTCATTAGGTGGCGCAGGTATTCATTTTAAGCCCGACTCCTGGCTGGAATGATAATGGATCCCCTTCAAAATATGTAATGCCGCATTGCTTTGACATTACCGAGGCATTTACCACTCCCCCCCCCGCGCTAATGGCGAGCTGATTTTGAATGTGGGCAATCGCGGGCGATTAAAATGCAGAATTAATCAGACAAGTGTGGCCCTTGACGGGAAATCGTTTCGCTATATCACGTTTATGGCGGTCATTTGAGGCCTAAAGTGGCTTTCGTAGCGCTGGGAAAAACAGTACGGGAGGCCAAAGGCCGTGAAAAGAGCAGCGGGAATCAAAGCTGAAGGATGAACGGGCCCCTTTTCCAGAAGGTCATCAAACTAGCGGCAATTCACGTTGTTCAAAAAAAAAAGCAGAGCCAGACGCTTGTCTGTGTTCTGCCTTGCGTCACTCGAGTGCACGTTAGCCCGAGCGCTAGAGCTAACACACCGCAGGAGGTATTCACCAGTCGTGCTGGACAAATAAATGCCACACCTCAAAAAGTCGCGTGACTCAAACAGCTGGTCCCGCTACGTGTCTTTACCACAACACAAAGTGCCTGCGGAGCGGCGGTGGCATCTGTAAAGCCGAGTTTAGGAATTAATTAGCGTGATTCTTTTGACAACAAAAACATCACCCATTTCTCACTTTGTTGCCGATTCATTAAAAACAGTGTGAGGCATGGAGACGTATTTTCAAGTGTGGAAAGGCTGGGCGAACATTTTAGCAGAATAGTGAAATAGGGTTCTAAATGCGGGAGGGGAGACAACACAAAAGCCGCACTCCTCGGCCCAAATGAAATGTGAGACATTGATAAAGCTCAGATGACCGCTTGGGTCACGTCAATATTGGAAGCGCCCACGGCAGGGAACGCGCGACCGGCGTTACGATCGGGAGCAAACACAAGACCGGCTATTTCTGTCTATCGCTGTCAGGTGTCAGTTACGCCCGCTGCGAGCGCATCTTTGCTGATCTGCAGCACGTGCTCTGCTTTTCTCTGTTCGGTCATCATCTGAACAACTTGAAGGAAAGCAGAGGTTGCGGTGTATTTCAAGAGCCGGGAAGTTGGGAGCTCCATGCGGTCTTGTGATGATTTTGGCGCATCCTGGATAGTGAGAGTCACTGTGCGCGGCTGACGGCGCAAAAGTATTTTGTTTCCTCACATGCTGCGACTTCTGATTAAAAGCGCAGATGGTTCCGAACTGTTTGGGAAGACGCTCGATATTAGTCTCGGTTCTCAGTGCAGCTGCGTACAAATCCATATCGGAACACATCGTCACGGGCCCCAGCTTGGCGGAGTGAATAGTATTTATCTTTCAGCCTTGCATCTTGGGCACAAGGACAAATTCATCAGCGGCGCCGGCGGCCGCCACCGCCGTCGACTTTCCCATTATGTCGTTTACAAAAAACAAAGAAAGAAAGGCCGCCGCGCAAGTCGGACTGACTCGCATTGTGACAGCCCACGTTGGGTGCTATAATACGTTCTTCTTGCTGTTCCTTGCTTTGTTTTCGAATGTCTTCAGCTGGAAATGCTTTTAAGTGTTGGGCTTTTGTGAAGCACATTGAGTTGTCTTGTGTATGTAAGGTGGGGGAAATTCTAGACTGAAATCAAGGCTAAAAAAACGTGCGCATCCGTTGCCGAGCCCCTCAGGACCGGCTAAGAAATATTGAATTCTGGAAGAGCCGCGCTCTTAAGCTCTTCACAGACAAGCTTGAAGTCAACTCAGTCCTAATGATGAGGACCTCAAGGATAATGACACCCTTGGTTCTTAATTGCACGTTTAATTATCTGCGATACTTCTTCCCCCACATCGGTTTCCCATTCAACGAGCCTGCTCGGGGAAACCTTTGGAAAAGTCAACGCTGACCATTGGGATAAATCTTCACCAAGGACGTCAGGATGTGAAAGGAAATACGCAAGAGGCCGATTCAAGGTCAATCGTTACGCTCCCTGTGAGGAGATGAATACTGAACTGCTTGCTTATCACAATCGAACTCCATATGTACGTCCACCCCCCCCCGCAAATGCTCTTCATTCTCCAGGATGCCGTCCCTTCGTACTGGAAGCTTACCAAAAGCAAAGTCGCTGGTCTTAAAATGCTGACTGAAGGATTTTGGTGCCATCTGGCCGCCATCGGGAATGTGAAAGTGCATTCGCATTGACAAGCACGCTGGTCAATGCGAAAACACCTGACCGACCGTGTAGGTTCAGTTAAGGTTCACATTTGCTGCTTGGTGAACATCTTCAGAAAGCACTCAAGTGCATTTGGCCCTCTGACAAAAATCCCCCCCCCAGGGGGGGGACAAGAGAATCTTTCAAGAAAGGGTTTTTCCCTCCTTGCCGGATTGACGGAACGCGGTGTCATTGCTAGAGGCGGGCGGCACCTTTTGCCCGTGCGATAACTCACGGAGGGAACGGCCGTGAGCTTTAATGCGGCGCTCTAATCACACAAGCAGTTATCTCAGTTGATGGACAAGGTGCAGCCAGCCTTGAATGTTCCGCCGGAATTAACCAGAAAAAGGGAAGACATTCGAGTCTAAGCCTCATGAAATCACTTAGAATAAGAGCTCGATGCTTAACTAATCAATAAGAATCCTAGATTATGAAGATACTAAATGGAGACAAATTAGGAGTTCTTTCATAAATGTTCAACGGTTCACGTGTCTTAACAGAACATTGGTGTCAAACATACGGCCCGCGGGCCGGAACCGGCCCCCCGAGGAGGATCGATCAGGCCTGCAGGACAATTTAAATGTGGGGAAAAAATGCATAAAAGACACGGAATGAATAATTTAAATAGAATGCAATTCATGGATTATCCGCTAGGGGGAAGACTGTTTTCTCTTTAGTTTGTAAAGTGCAGGCAGGGATTACATTTAGATTTTATTTGCACATGTGTAAATGGTTCAAAAATTCCTTTCTTTAGGAAAATTCCTTTCTTGTTTCATCTTAAAATGCATGACTATATTTTTCAATAGCAATTACTTGTTAAAAGTTTTGTGCCTTTGTACAATCAGTGGGATCAGTCGCAATGCATAAATGATCAAAGTAAATTGCACATTTGTCGAAGGAAATTCAAGGTGTTTCGTGAAATGTTTTATAAAAGATAATGTTCAGGAAATTTCAACATTTTCCAAACGTGTTTGCGCTTCACAAAACCAAAACAAAGGAAAGACATGATATTTTCTGGCAGAGTATTGTATAATTTTAACGGCCGAGGTCGTATGCGGCCCACAATGTCAAATGAGTTTGACACCCCTGCTTGAGAAGATTATTATTATTTTTTTTAATTTTGAGCTTGCTCTCCTCCTTGTTCCGCAAACAACCTCCTTATCATGTGATCTCATCCCGATTCGCTCCAAAACCAAGCACAGCATTTTAAGGTTGCAGGTTTCTTTGGTCGATTTCCTGCACGTTAATCGGCAATTTTGTTATCACTGCTCAGAGAGGCACCGCGACAGATCGGTGACGGCTGGTGCGGCTGCTGCCTCGTAAAAAAAAAAAGCAGCTTCGGCGAAAGCGGGGCGGGGGCCAGGGGGCCGGTAACGAGTGGAATTAGTTTGCTTAATGGAGGGGCACGCCTGCTCCGAGGAGAGTCCACCTCGGAAGTCGACGAAGTTCTCGCCGTCCCCGCTGACGGGCGACGTTCACGCGGCATTTTTTATTCGCCGGGTTAAATTGGACCAATTGCTGCAAGTCAAAACGCTTACAAATTAATTTTGAGTCTAATTTATAGTTCACGTAAAAAAAAAGAAAGACCTCCAGCAAGAACTGCATGACATTTAAGGACACATGAACACTCATTTCCACAGTCCTCAGCTGGCCCCTGCTCCAAACCCTCCAGAATTTAATTTTTTTTTCCCATCATCGTTTGGGAATGAAAAACTCCCTTTTTAGCTCCCCCGCTAAGGTAATATCCTTTCCATGGGAAATTTAAAGATATTCCAAGTGAGCACTTGGAAGGACAAGTCGTACCAATTATTCATGCTTCTCGCCGATTGCGGTAACAGAATTAGCCGGGACATGATCTCCTTTGATGAAATGACTGATAAGCTGACACAGAGACCGACTTGGCGGGGGTGGGGGGGGGATCAATCATTTAGAGAGACCTTGATTGGACGTGAGATAATGCTCGCCGGGCTAAGTCGTGCAATCATTGGCGATCTGGAAAGTGCAATGCTGCGCGGGGTCACCCGGCAGAGGCGTGCGCTCAGGACATTCAAGACCTTCTATGCCGACCCGAACACGATCGCAAGCGCCGACCTGCTTTTACAACTTTAGTCAAGTTCCCCAAATTCCCAAATCAATCACTTTGAGTGCAAAGGATTAAGTGAACATCTCTGAGTACTAAAAACAGTCGACGCTGGTTTCACCGTGCTCCATTTCCCCATTTACTCGCTTACATGTTCAGCTTTTTACATCTATAAATATTTCATACTGCGTTATATGTAGTAGTTGGCGGCCATTTTGTTGGAAATGGTGACAACGAACGACCGCGATAACGTGCAGATGTCCCTCGATGTACGTTGTAACGAGGTTCGACCGTACCGTATTTTCCACACTAAAAGGCGCATCTTTGGCCTATTTTGTCATTTAATTCATACTTTGGGCCTTATAAGACGCAATCCTCAATGCATCCACTAGATGGAGCGACGCTCAAGGAAATACCAACAGAACACTACACTACACTACAGCCTGATTTATTTAGCGACAATCAGATGTCAGTAAAACGTATTTAATAAAGCAGCGACACAGTTCACGTAACCAATAGCAAGTTATAACTCGTTAACGTTGAACGCTCTATTTCCGTGTTCAACTGCGTAACCCGATCGCCTTTAGTTTGAACTCTCCGTTGTCAGCATGTCTCGAGCAAGGAGCCATTTTGGGGGTCGACATATTACCGTAATAACCATACGCTTCGGATTTTAAGAAAATGGATGGCTTTTAAGTGTGCCCTTTAATGCGGAAAATACGGTAATGGCAAATTTGAAAATCATCCCAAGAGCCCCCCCCCCCCCACCCCCACCCCCCAAGAGTGAATATTTCCTCTCAAAGTGAAGCAAGCAGGTGGAAATTCCAGCTCGGAGGCAAAACAAAGCGGGGACGAGTGCAGCGGAATAAGCGGGAGGCCCGGATGGATTGGAACATCCGCCCGCGTTTATCCGCGCGTCGGCATTTGCTATCAGGCCTCCAGACGCCGCTGCCATTTGCTCCCCTGCCAATCAAATGCCGCTGAGAATGCCAGTCCCTCAGTGGGTTGCTTTACAGGCAGCTCACCTGTACGCCATCACATCCCCCTCGCCTGCCGTTCATTAGTCGCCGGGAAGGCGCGTCGCGTATCGCTAAGGTGAATTTTGGAACACAAATGCGGAAAGACGGCGTTGCGGCACCCTCTGGGTGGATTTCACGGCATTTTGTGCAAAATAGATGCAGTCGGCGGACATGTTTGACCGCAACTATCTTTTGATCACATATCGACCCCGAATTTGTGAAAAAAAACCCCATCTGACCTCATGATGTGCAAGGAACCAAAAGACTTGAATGTCATGACAAGAGGGAAGCATTCTTCACAAGCGCGTAGATAAATATATTTGAGTTCATCGTTCTTTCCATCATTCACCTTTTGAATGATTATCGACAAAGAGAAGAGACAAAGCCGAGACGACGAATCTGCGATGAGCGCCAAAGGCAAGCGCAACGAGGTGGCGCCTTTGCAACGATCATCCGTCTGCTTCGCTGTCATTGGCCTTGATCTTGCAACTGATAATGTGCTCGCTTTCACAAGCGGCAAAGGATTGCCCGTTGATTGAACCGAAGCGTGAACGAGAATTTGCTCTGCTCGTATTTGCTTGCCAAACTTGTCCGACTCATCTCGTAGACATTTATCCATAGGAGAGAGGAACGAGACCAAGACGAGACCAGGACTTTTGGAGGTCGAGACTGAGACATGACCAAGACTCAAAATAAACAGAACAAAATGGCCAACAAAAAATTATACTCTGTTGTTTTTGAAGAAATGGCCAAAAAAGACCCAGAATAATGCTTCCGTCTTTTTGCTTGCACGTTGCTTTGGAAAGCAAACTTAATGGCTGGTGAGTCTACTGACATTTTTCCAAATTTTTCAAGAGTGCTGCATCCTCGGGCTTTTTCTACTTTCTGTGTGCAGAGCGGGGGTGGGGGGTGGGGGCGGGGCACTTCACCGGGTAGGCGGTGCAGCACCTGCACTCACCACAGCAGTAGTGGCCCGGTTTCCGCCGGTCTTGATAAAAAATTCACAAGGCTGTCCGAGATCGGGACAAGGCCGAGTAAAAATGCCTGAAAAAAAACCCGAGACCCTGAAAAAAGCGCATCGGAGTACTCGGACGTTAAGAATATCAAATAAATAAAAGTTAGTCAGAAAGTATTAGCGGTTGCCTTTAGACGAGAAATCGGAGCTTCGCGCATCTATCATGGCAGAGGTCGACCAAGTGGCTGCGGGTGAACGGCTGCGTTTCAAGTGTCTTCAGGTTAGGCGGCTCTGGGATTCATGGAAGCGCATCGACAAATCGCGGCGGCAATTGGAGGCGGTGTTGCTCATGTCCTGACACGCTGAAAAAGTCCCCCCCCCCCCCCCCACGCCCTGCCCCTGCCACTTGTCCCGTTTAAAAAAAAAAAAAAGGTGAAACAAGGAGAACGGATGATGGATGGGCATCATCTGACACTTGCATTCATCAAGGGTCAGCCAGCCCGCACTCGTTTTCGGGAGGACACTGAGGGAAGATGAGTCATTGTAACTTTGGAGAACGCTAAGCTTGAATGGCAATCGGATTGGAAGACTTCCAGATCACGGACACGGATGAGGAACTCTGTATAGGGGGGTGTGGTTGTGACGTAAACGACTCGACTGTTACGCAGCAACGGGCGGAGGTGAAATAAAGGCTTGCTCACAGACATATATTCAGAAACAGGTTGACCCCCCCCCCCCCCCCCAAAAATAAAGGATTTATTTGGTTGATGGCTGGGCAGGCACTTCAGAACTTTGTATCCAAGCCGTTAAAAAGTCAATCGTCCAAGACATGACCCCGTTTCCAACAAGAAAAGGCTTTCAGGTGCATCGTTGGGGAGGGGGGGGGGGGGGGGGGGGTGTCCGTCACAATTGCATTGCTGATTCTGGCACAGATTAGCATAGCCTGTAAAGAATTGCTGATATCACTAAAACAGGCTATACTAATTAAAGCCGGAATCATCAATCAGCGGTCTTCAGACCCCCCCCGTCATCCGCGGAACGTGGAGGATAGCTTTTGTGTTGCGGGCTGAAGCTGAAGTTGGAAGTCAATCAAACATTAGCGTCAAGAGAGCGGCGGGGCGGGCGGCGGAGAAACGAGGATGGCTCGGCTGCACGCCGGGTAGAAGGAAAACTTATCCGGGGGTTGGATGAGTTTTTCACGGCTTGCTCGAGGCTTCGAGGAGGCCGACGCTTTCTTTGGCCGTCAACATGTACCGTTTGGGAAGCGGCGAGGCGAGTCCCGAGGACGGATCGACCGTCTTCCGCGGTTCTCCCAGCTGTTCGCCAGGTCCTGCTTCGTCATGACACCGCGTGTATCACGTACGGTCGAGGTCAGCACAGCGTACGAATGCGCAAAGCAGGTCATGGGAAATTAATCAGCAAAACGACTTGGGATCTGGGACGCAGCCTTGGAGGACTTCCTCAGTTTTGGGGGGGGGGGTTTCTTACATCGTGCATCAGCCCGTCGATTATAAAAGGTCTCACGTCGTCACTGCCCTCATGAGATTTTTATCTTACTTTGAAGAGAGAAGAATCCCGGGGGGGGGGGGTATTTTGTCACCCAAATAAGCAAACTGGCATGTTCGAAAGTGTAAAAGATAGAAGGGGCAGACATTAGCCTCCTATGTGATGCATTGCCACACCGACGCGACCTTTATGTGGATTCATCGTGATAAAAATGGGTAATGAGACCCCATGACTCAAAGACTTGCAAAGGTCGATCGTTCCTTCGACGCTTTACGGTTCGATGCGAGATAAAATCGGATCCACGTCGTTACCGAGGTCGCAAAAGTCTGTAGAGCGCGCGGTTCTCACCCCTGCCGCGTATTTCGGAGTTACGCCGTTCGAATTTTGGCCGCCCGCGGCTTTCCTGTGCGGCCTTTTGCACGTCGTCTCCGAGCCGACGTGGGTTTTCTCAAGCCTCTTCCCGCATTCTTAAGACGATCGCGTTTGGTTCAATCAAGACGAAAAATCACGTGAAGGTCAATGTGAGGCCTTGTTTATCGATAAGCATCCCTGTGACGGGTGGGAGACCAGTCACGGGTTCGAGAGCCCCAACTGAAAAGTCCCGCGGCAGTTCTCTCATCTCGACAAACATCAAACTCCCAGATCACCATTGGCCGATGCCAAAAAGATCGAGACAGTGCCGTGGAGTTTTTTCTGCCACATGTCGAAAGTCTCGCCTCTCCAAAACGGTCCCTGCTACCATCTTAGCTGTGCCCGTGTAACAATGCGCGACTCCACGCTCTTCACTGGATTCAACGAGACAGTGTGCCAAAGGTGCCATAGCGAGAGCGTGAAGGTCAAAGCGAGACCGCGGCCGAGCCAACGAGGCCTAATCTAACCGATCATGAGCAGGGATAGTCTGCGGCCGCCTGAATAAGGACCAGTGAGATAGAAAACAGTCAGATGGCGAGTTTGAAACCCACACATGACATTGAGGGTAAAAAAAAAAAAATGGAAATTTCCAAATAACTCAAAACCATTGAAAGTATCGCCACAAGCGTCTTCGGAAATTCGTCCTCTGGGCTAACAACTGGACTGCATTGCGTGTTCGCGGCGTCTTGTTTTGTGGTTGCGCCAGCAGTTTTGGAAGAGATTTCGCAGTTGACGCAGATGCCGCTTGACAGGATTAAAAAAAAAAGCAAAAAAGCGCCGAGGGCAGTTTATCTTGCACACCTTTGAATTTGTTTCGCCAACTTGTAGGAGCAAATGGGGCCTGAAAATGTGGATTGGAGAATGCTCAATGGACGTGGCTGGGCATTAGAAATACAGGGCGGTAAAATCTTGAGTAGGAACCGTTGGGATTCGGGGAAGGGGGGGGGGGGGAATCCATGTCCGCGCTCACGTCGCTTTCGAGAAAACGGAGATCGCCGGTGGACACAAAGCCAGCATGAACGTCTCGCCATTTTTATGGCTTGAAATGAAAAATCGATACTTTGGATCTCATCTGTGCCTCGGTAGAAGTGTGGGGAAATCCATTTAAACCCCAGTTGATCGAGTCAACTGGCTTTTCTCAAGGCGTCCACTTACAGAAAATGAAATTTAAAAAAAATAATAACAATAATAATAATGCCGTGAGGTATAATAACTGAAAACACAAGAAATGAGAAAGGCGGCCAACAATTTGTAAAAAAAAAAAAAAAAAAAAAAGGTCACCGGGTGAGTTGCGAAGGTGCAGGGGTGACATTTTGCTTTCGGGCTGCGCCATCTGGTCGGCGTTCCAATTGGACTCGTTACATGCTACCTCACCGTGTGCAAGCCTGCCCGGAAGGAAAAAAAAAAAATCTCCTGCACTGAAAAAGTCCCAAATTGAGAAGAGACTGAAAGATATGAAATGTTCCTTCGCCCAACGAAAAACCAAATTTGTCGAGAGGTCCTCAAACGTTTGGGCTTTGAAGGGATTTCTGTATCACCCCCGCCCTCATGTATCCCCCACCCCCACCCCCAAAAACATAAAAGTTGGCCGAACGTGACCGAGCTGCTCCGCTGCTTGCGGCGGCTAATTACAGTGGAAGAAATGAAGTGACACAAGTGGTTCATCTTAGCCCACCCAAATGCGCTTGTTGGTGTCTGTTGTAATACGCCCCCCCCCCCGCCCAGTTAAATGAAGTGCACAGTGAATTCTATCCAACGCTCCACTGCTCGTAAAGCATGACTCACACACACACACACGATACACAGCCGTATATAAACACACGCCGGGGCGCCGGGGCGCCGCGTCGTAAAGTCACTGAACTCCAATCACACGAAAGGCGTTTACACTCCACTCGCTTCAATTACAAATCGGCCTTGTGGCCCATGAATGAAAATGATGGCTTTCATTTTTTCCCGCCGCGAGTTTCCCCTTGCGGAGGGGGGGGAGACGCGGCGTCGACGGCAACCCCCCCCCGAGCTGAGCCGGCGACGGAATACGTGAACGCAAAATGGAGCATATCGCTTGATTTCCTCACGCCGAAAAAAAGCGATTTATTTTCTTTGGGAGATGAAGCCGTTCGATATGTCAACGGACTCATTGATGAGCAATACAAACGTGATCGATTGTTTGTTTTTTTTCGGTGAAAGAGACTCTAAACAGGCTCAACTTACCAAACATTTCGAGGGGGAGGTCAAGTGTCGGGAGGTCACCTTGGAGCCGGATGTGTCACCGTTGTCTGCCGGAGGGGGCGGGATGATCCTCCTGGCGGTGGATCATGGCGTCTACGTGGCGGGCAGGGGAGAGAGGGTACAAAATGAAGAGAAAACAATTCAACATGACTAAATTTGGAAATGTGTCGATAGCACACTTAAAAAAAAAAAAAAAAAAAAAACAAGGAGTGAAACAACATCACGTCCCAGAGTCTCATGTCCGAGTACATCGCTCCCCAAACAGCTCCGATTGCACCGAAAGCATCTTTTTATTTATGCGATGCGATTTCATGGAGGTTGTTCTCGAGTGAAGTCACGAGCGCTGCTGCGGGCCGGATAATATGTGGCAAAGGGAAAGAATGGCACGTCTTTATGTCTCGTGAAGCCTTCGAGCCTTATATAGTCTCGGCCGAGCCTCGCGTACTCTGCCGGAGGAAGCGCAAAGCAAAATGACAGACACCTCATTTGGCTCCAGTCTTGCCAAGGACAAAGACAGAACATAATGCAGTACTTCCTCACGCTCAAAACACAATTTTTTTTTTTTAAATACACACACACACACACGTAGATATGTCTGTGTATTATACATCAAGTGAGCACAAGGGTCTCATTTTCAAAATGAGCCACAAAAGGTCAATGAGGCAGACATTCATTCATCTTTGTCACCCAATTAATTTTTATCGTTCCAACTATATTCTACCCCCCCCGCCCCACCCATTTGAAGCTCACAAAACCTTTCATTAACGCCGCGGTATTTCGCCGTGTAGCCGCTGTTCCGTCTTGACCATTTTGTGTCTCCTTTCTGTTCCTAGAATACCGGAGGTGGGGGTGGGGGTGTGGGGGGGGGGGGCGGCAATTACCCTCGGAAGCTATCCAGATGGTGTACGGTTGCTCGTTAGTCATCAGAAATAGAAATAACTTGCGTACAGGTGAAGAAGAGGAAAGGTCATGTCATGAGACGACGTGTCGCTACTTTGTCTCGAAGCAAATTACTTAATAGGGAGAAAATCTTCCTTTTTTTTTTTTGAGAGGCATGTGCTTCAATTACTCGTACACAGCTTCGATTACGCATGCAGTAAATATTAATATATGCTACGTTCGATAGACTCCACAAGTAAAAAGGTGATAAAATTGGATGGTTAGACGGTAGATTTTTTTTTTCATACATAAATCCAAGATGTTCATTGATATCAACAAACTTGTGATGTGCATTTTAAACTTGTGGGAAAGCCAACCAGATGCTGGTGGCTGATTAAGAAACTACATCATAATATTTCTACTTTTTAAGCGCATCAAGAAACGGCCCGGCCCATCTGTCCGATTTTAAAGATCTAACAAAAGGTTTGCCCGCTTTTAAACGGTAGATGAAATGACAAAAGAATCGATCCATCATCAGTTTAACATGGAGTACATGTATTGGAAAATTCTTCCAATAGCTAATTAAGTTACTGTGTACACAGAAAAAAAAATATTGTTAAATATCTTCCATTATGTTGCACAAAATAAACTGGATTAGTTTTATTTTGTGCAGCCGCTTGACAAAATAAAACAAAGTAAATTCAACATGCCATTTTTTTTATCCTGTGTCCAAAACCAGCAAAATGGGGTCTGTTGATACGTTAAGCTGTCGTAATTGCTGGTGAGTACATTCTGTTGTTCTGTTGCGGCCCATTTGCACCGCTTGAAATATTTTCATGAGCGGGAAGGCTCTTTTTTTTTGCCGCGCTCTCGCAGCTCCTGAAGGAATTTGCAGGCACCTCTACATGCATTATGCAACACGGACCGATGTGAACAATGCAGACTTGCTGACGTGACGCATATTAAAGCGGGCCCACGGCTTCCTTTCGTCAACAGAGTGGAGGGCACCCGAGCAGCGCCCGCCATCATCCCTCCTCCTTTTTGCCCATCTCGGTCTCATTGGGCGGATTTAACAAAAATACTCCTCTGATTTATTTCTGAAATTACATTGATATGTCTCTCAGTGCTGTGCCTTCCAAAGTTCAACACAAGTTGCAAGAGCACACGAAGAGACAATGTGGAAAAGGAAGTGGACCGCTGCGGCGAAATGGACACTCTGGAGCATAACGCTGCAGGAACGACACTGCGTTCGACGCATCAGTTGGAATTGAATGCGCTAACACACAAAAATGGAGAACGGAGGTCTCCTGTATTTAATGGAGGATACATCCCCCGCCCCCAAGAGGAGACTGCGGACTCGGCCAAAACAGGGCACGGCAGTTAAATAGAGACTGTGGTATATAATATATTCAACAGTCCGGAAGCACCACCGCATTGAAAACATGAGTCTGAAAAAGTCAACCCCCTCCCCCCCCAAAAAAACCCAATAGAGTAGATAAAGGGTCTCCTTTTTTATTTTTACTTTAACATAGGAGACAAATGTTAGGAAGAGACTGAGAGTGGCGAGACAACAGACGGCTGCAGCAAATTGGAGAATGTGGCGCATCGATCACAACAAGACAGTGGAAGGTGAATGGCGGTCTCCTGCATTTACTTTTCCATATGGGAGATACATTTGATATGAAAAATGGCTGACAGTTGCCAGAAAACAGACCACTGCAGCCAAGTGGAGACTGCGGAGCGTCAGCTTTAGTTTTATCCTTTGCAGGATCTCTTGTCAAATGTTTTTACCTACGTGTAGGGATCGGCGAGTACCGATACCAGGTGTCAGTATCGGTCCAATACCGGCCTGATTTTACAGTATTGGGTTTTAGCAGAGGCCGCCGATACCAGCCACTGATACTTAAGGCAATAGAAATCTGGCATCAAGTCCTCCTCTGCAGTAGTTGGCGCTATACTGCAGCAGTTTGACACATTGGGAATCATTACCTGCATCATCCAGAGAGTTTTGTTTTGTTTTTTTGTCACTGTGTTTCATGAAATCAAAAGTAGTAGGGGTGCTCAATCTGTAAATAAATTTGCCGAGCCAAATGAAAGCGGGCGACCTTGTTGTCAGCCGTGTAAAAGCATCAATGGAGCGTGGCAACATGTTAAGAGGACAGAAAGATCTTAACGCGACAAACGTAAACTTAATTAGCCCAGTTCAGACGCCGAGACTGCCGGTGACATTAAGCGACGCAAATGACGAGCGCTGCGGTTCTGAATCGACGCTGCAGCCAATGCCAATACTCCCGGTGAGACCATCCACATTTGGAATTATTTATGAGGGGATTAAAAATGAATAAATAAATATATCGCAAGCACGATATTTCATTTTCTCTCCGCACGCCTCTCCTTTGCCTTGCTCTGCTTGGAACTCAAAAGGATGAGCCCGCAGATGCAAAAAGACAAGGGGGGGGGGGGGGGGGATATAATAATAAAACAAAGACATGAGACAGACAGGCAGATTAGAAAGGCGCCAATCTCAAAAGATGGCGTCAGTTGCAACACTCACGAAGGAGCAATAAAAGCACCAATGGTGTTTGCCCAAGTGGGAGGACCGTTTGTTCTTCTTGCAAACGATAGCACGCAACGGTGCAGTTAACGCCGGGCGCTGTTTGCGCGTGTGACATGAGACAACTGCTCAGCCACACGATTCATTTAAATTTCACTCCCCCCCCCCCCCCCCCCCCCCCCGAGGTCAGGTGGAGCTTTTGGCTTGTGGGCAGCGCAAGTCCAGCCGAGCATCTCATCGTGCGCCGCTTGCTACCGAATGAGCTGTCGTCGACGAAGGTGGAGCACCTTGGCAGGAAATGAAAGCAAACTGAGCAGGAAGCAGATGTGACACATCGCGACGCCATCAAGCGAGCGACGCATGAGACCACCAGTAGGCTCTACGCTGGTCACAAATTGTGACAAAAAAAACCTTCTCTTTACTTTTTTTTTTTTTTTTAATCGCCAAAAATGGGATACACTTTCAAAAAGCATTTTCCATGGATAAATGGGGTTGGCACCCCTCCACCCTAAAAAACAAAAAATATGTGCATAGATGTTAATTTGCGTTGACGTTTCGTGACGTTGCGTGACGTTTCTATGGACACTATGTAGAGTACGAAGTGCCGCTTCAATGAAGGAAAATTCATGTCACTTTTTTTCCCACACTCTTGCTCAAGCTCCACCCAGCGTCGTCGTGGTTACGCAATCGAGGATGCGAGGATAATCAAGTCGCTCAAGACCCCCCTGCCATAACAAGTTCGGGGGATATTTTACAAGACACATACGAACCATTTCGAATGGAAAAAAAAAACCCATGAGCACCATGAGCATAAATAACTTGATTTCGC
Organism: Hippocampus guttulatus; assembly: GCF_054856545.1. Lineage (NCBI taxonomy): Eukaryota > Metazoa > Chordata > Actinopteri > Syngnathiformes > Syngnathidae > Hippocampus > Hippocampus guttulatus. The sequence goes on from NC_141270.1 coordinate 2,280,632, forward strand.
TGTTGTATTGGCTCTCAATCCATCAGACGGGTCTTCATAATGTGTGTAAGTGACAGATACAAACGGGGGGGGGGGGGGGGGGGCATGTGTTGGGGATGTGGGAGGAAGCCGGAGCACCGCTGCACTGCAAATGAATTTCTGTCCCACACGTAAATAGCTTGAATTGGATCAGGTGTGCCGAATAAAGTGAAAAGTCTGTGCAGTCAGAGACTTGCTCTCACAGCAAAAGCAAAAGATGAAAAGGAAGCAACAGAAGCGTCGTGAAATGATCTCCGGAATGTTCCCGACACTCCGGATCCGCGCTCACTTTTTGTTGGCAAATGCGTATCCTCATCACGTCAGCGACCGCTTTGATGCTTGGCGTCAATGCTCGACTGAGCCGCAGTCAGATGAATGCGCTCGAAATATACGGAAAAGTGCAAAACATCTGGGATCTTGAAATGGAAATCATCCGGAAACGACAGCGTTCTCTTCCCGTCATTAACCTCGGGGTAACACGCCGACCCCACCGTGCCAGCCCGATTCTGATCGCGTTCAGCCGAGTGAAGGGAGCGAGGGTGGGTTAGGATTGGGATGGTGGCCCGTTTTGATGTCTTGACACCCGATGTCCTTCATCACGGGCAGAGTGAAGGACGCTGAGCCGAGCTGTCCAAAAGGACAATTAGTGGAGCTCTGAAAGTGAGTGGACAGCCTAAGAGGAGGCGTGAGGCGCGGGGGTGTGATCTGCGGCGGAAGTAACAAATGGGACGAGCAGGACCGCCATAAAGAGGTTTCAAGGACGAGAGCGGCTGTCGTGAACAAACGGGAAGCTAATTCTCGGTCTTAATGTGTCATCATGCGCAAATAAGCACCTTGTCCCCTGATGACTGCAACATTCCGTTCACAATTAAAAGCAGCCTTGTCCACAAATGCAGTGCACACCCAAACCTAAGATTCTAACCCCCACCGAAATTGGGGGATAAAAAACTTGAATGGCAGAGCTCCACCAAGGCCAGACAATTATCCTGGATTCGCCTCATTGACAGTTAGCAAGGCACTAACACAGTATCTCTGATTTGCTTTTGCTTTTTTTCCTTTAATGACACTATTTTCCAAATATTAATAAATTCGATACTAACTAACTAGCGAGAGAGAGAACTCAAAAACCTATATGAGAACTTGCTAACTACGTAACTAACAAGGTAGCTGAAGATGTAGCTAGCTAGGTAGTTAACAAAGCTAGCCAGCTAACTTGAATTAGTTGGTGAGCTAACTAATAGACTGCGTCAGACTGAATTTCCAAATGCGCCCCATAAAAAACAAACAGCTAGCTAACGAACTGGCAAGCCCACGACACTGATAACTATCGAGACATCTACCCACCAAGCTAACAAACTCGACCGCTAGCAAACTAGATCTGTAACTAACTCGACAGCTAGCTGACAGACTAGCTCCCGTCATAACTAGTTTCACGCCCATGCACACAACAATGAGTTAGTTTGTCTAGTTAGATAGAAAACTAACAAAGTTCCAAGCTAGCCAGATGGCTAACTAACTCGGGAACCAACTACTTGGTAGACAGCCAGCTGACTAACTTTTTCCGTTCTGTTTTAGAACTTATTATTTATACATGTGACATTTAACGATGTGCCAGTTTGACCCCGAAAAAGATGTTCCTTTATTTCCTGTGGGTGGAAAAACAATAACGCGAGTAATAGTTTATCGATATCGTTTGGGGATCCAGATAGCTTTGATAGAAGTGGCTCAAGAGACTGACTTTAAAAGCCAGCTGTGATGAGCTGTGCTGTGAGAGTAGACACAGACAACTGATGGCCTGAGGCAAAAAGATGCTCGCCTAAATTGCAGAGCGTCTTTTCAGCGGACAGCGCAAACGCACGCATGCACAACAAAATCTTGAGCTTGCTCATCTTTCTGCAAGATTTTGTCCATTCATCCAGAACACCATCTGTGCGGTCAGATGTCACTGATGCTAAACCTGTGAGAAGATCTGAGGGCTCACAATTTCTGTTCTCGTTCACCCCAAAGGCGCTCGATCAATTCCGTCTGCAATAAACTCCTCCAAAAATGCCATTACACACCTCGCTTTGTGCACTTGAACAGAAACGGGTCTCACTCGGCTCAAAGGGTTTCCTTACAGGTTCAGTTAAGAGACGTTGAGGAACCAAATGTTGAGGCTCTTATCTGCACACATTCGCTAGTGTGGGCAAAACGTGTCGACTGATGAAAGTGGTCCTGGGGACTCTTTTTTTTTTTTTTTTTTTTTCTCCTCTCCTAATTTTCCAGGGGGCACAAACGACGGGCTTTTTGGTGGATAGGTTTTGGACCCGTAGAATTTCTACAACATCAAGCCTGGAGTCTTCACTTTCAAAACCGGGTCCAAACAGCTGAGCTCCTGTTGCCCATTACTGCAGCCACGCTGGCGTGAATGAACAGCTGAAACTGACACACACACACAGAACACACACACCACTGGAGGACTTTCGCTCCTTCACAACAACCTGACTGTCTGGTCTGCACAATTTAATAACAACAGTGCAATAGAGAAAACGACATTGAACTCCAATTGCATTGCAATCGACAACCCCTTCCTCAACCACGTCGCTGTCCGTTTTATGTGAAAACATATCCATATAACCACTGAGGATGACAACCCGGCAGGAAACGGTCGAATACTGTAGTGCATTTCCATGATCAACTGATGTTCGGAATCCCCCCCAAACCTTTCTTACTTATGCATCCGTCTCCTTGTCGCTAGGCAGAGTTCATAAAGCTGCATGTGAAACTATCCACGGGCAAAGGACAATATCAAAATATTTTAGAAGCAAACAAATCAAATCCTGAAAATGAACACGGATTTACTGGATAGTAACATTGCGCCAGTCGTGCCAACACGAAGCTGTTGGAAGGACAAACAAGGGGCTAAATGATTCTTGCTTCTATGTCATAAATACAAACGGCGCGAAGACAAAAGGACAAAAACAAACTCAATCCGTCCAATTGGTCATAAAGGCAACTCTGGAGTATAAGAAATGTGTATAAATGGCAGCCACTTCTCTCCTTTGGGGAATTGTGATGTAAAGTGGACTTTTTAATGGCCTGGTAGACAAATAGTTGCTTCTCTGGGGCGGCGGTGAGCCCCATTAAGTGAAACAACCAAGTAAATCTGCAAATGTCTCCGGTCAACGAGAACTTTTGCACTTCTTGACAAAAGTTGGACTCTCCTCACTGACCTGGCAGTTTGTGGGGCTCGGGATACGGTTGCTCACTCGCAAACTGGCCCGACTCGAAACCGCATGCCTATAGTGTCTTCTAATTCTTGATTCAATTTGACAAAAAAAAAAGAAAATGTTAAGACCATTATAATATCTACGTATCATATGTCTAATTTCCACGGTAGGGTTTTCATGGCAGTGTTGGCTGTTGCCCAACTCGACTGAGAAGTGACTTCGAGTCGATGTAAACATGTTGGGAGAGGAGGCGATGTGAAATAAATAAAGTTGAAAAATCAATATCGAGTTGTAGTTTAAACGTCTGCGCGGCCAGACGCGCCCTTTCTCTTCCCGAAAAACGCTGCTGCTTTGCCGTCACACTCAAGTTTGACCTTTCTCAGGCGAAAGGGGACGTCAAGTGCACTGGAATAGGACACCGGCGGTGAGACAAAACCGGCGTGTCACATTGTTGTGTTGCATTGTTGTCGCTGTCAAAAGAGGGAAACGGTGGGAAAAAAATATATAATAAAAATGAGCGTGATTTCGAGATGGGCGAGGAAAGTATCTCAAATGTTCAGTCAGTAAAACCACAACAACAACAACAACAACATGCACCAGCGGGTGTGGCCTAATTCGAAAGCCCGCTCAGCCGCTCCAATTTGCTCGCTGCTCCGAGTGAAACAAACACAGAAAAGCTTCTGCTGGTGTGAGCCTTTGGATGGAGTCTTAATTCTGCGGCGAGCGACGAGTGACAGCTGCCAATGAATGATTCATGACGCCCATTGTGGCCGCGCAGTCGGGAAATGGATTTGACACAGCTAATGCCGGTCAATCCACATTTTTTTCCCGTATGACTAAAAATAAATAATTTAAATTACAAAAATGCACATTTTAAAAAAAAAAAACAAACAAACAAAAAAACCACCATGTACTTCTAAAATGCCATGTTCGGGTTTTGCGGGAAATGATAACTCCATCTGACAGGAAAGAAGCTCCCTCGTTGTCCATTATAAATGTGAGCGATGCCCTGCAGCTTCACACACGCTTCCCTTTGGATTTTTAAAGGAGGTATATGCACCGCCCATCCATCTATTTTATAAAGATGAGGTGGCTCGGGCATCTCGTTAAGAATGCTCCCTGGTGAGGTATTCTAGGGACATCCCACTGGGAGGAGACCCTAGGATTGACCCAGGACACGCTGGAGAGACTGTGGAAAATTGGAGCATCTGGATTTCTGATGCCTTCTTTGGTATGTTGGGGAATTTGGCACACCCCACTGCACCGTGCTGGGCCTTCCAGTGGACACTCCTGGTGCACCTGACAATTTGGTGGCAGACAGTAGACTCATCTTGAGACCATCTAAAAGCAGGTCCGAGTTGCGGCGCAGGTCGTGGAATGCTCTTCTTGATGGATATGATCCCAAGTGCAGGCTGGATAGGGGCCCTTGAGGACCAGAGTTGGACACCCTTGCTTTAAATCATTGTAAGAATCAATTCATACATCGTCAGACATGGTCACATGATCGCAGGATCCAGGCGGTCTACGAGTGCCCACTTCACAGCGGCCAACTTTAAATCATCCGCAAGGGGAAATCTTGCTGTCCGTTTATGCGCGTACATCTGCATCAAGTTTGTTTATGCCGTTGCCGGTAGACCGTGCGGCTTTCCTGCACAGAGTTTTGCTGCTTCCATAGGTAGGGAAGGAAGTTGGCTGTGTTCACCCCCACAACGGCGCAAATGCCTGTGCACGAAAATAGGGCCCTGTATCTCCAGACTGGCCTGGAAAAGCCCGGCAAAACCCGGAGAAGCTCGATGGAGTGATGGACGACGTCTGGGCTTCCCTGCTTCAGATGCTGCCACCGCAACTGCGGTCGTGTTACCTCGGTAATGCCCACTTGCGTCTGTTCGTGCTTGCGGCAAGTCACGCGACCAACTGACAGACTGACCACCATCTCAGGCGTGACTAGAGTATTCCATATCAGAAATACTCTGCCGTGTTTTGACGGACAGCGCGCTCTCAGACAGATCCTGGCCGCTTCTGAATTCGCGGCACGTGGTCAGAACACAAAACCTCTTTGGAGATTGGCGCGCATCTGCTAAACCTCTTCATCTCCCGTGTCCACAGATCACCGTCGGGCTGTAAACTCAGCCGAGCGTCAAAGATCGCAATCGCGCTTCCCCGGCTTCTATTTTAGGGCGGATTGTGTTTCACGCTGGCAAATGTTACATCATGCCCCCCCCCCTCCCCATGCAACCTTTTGTCGCCACGAAAAGATGGGATTTTATGATTCGACACGGGAGCATTTGAGGTAAAGCTAAGAAGTAATTAAAGGGGCTGCAAAGTAAGGATGGGCAAACCAATCTATTCATTGATTAAATGACCTTTTCGAATTTCGGTTGACGGTGCGAAATGGCCCCTTGAAGCAATTGAGAGGCAAAATGGAGGCAAGCTTCTTGCCGCATAATAGGTTCTCTCTTAATCCACTCTCGACTCGTTTGCCGGCTAAAAAAAGTCCAACATGACGGTCAGCTACTGGAAGTTGAACGTTGCTCGGCGGTCTTCGGTGCAATACAACATCGGGAATGTTTCCAACAAACATTTCACTCGACCCCGATCCGCCGTTGCCAATTACTACACATGCATTTCGTGCTTTTGTTTTTTTTCCCTCCAAAATTCTGGGCTGGTAGTCGCCTTCCGCCTCATCGCAACCCACTCGCTCTGCTCCCAGTCAACATAGTAACAAAAGATCTACCTGAACAGAGGCTCATTTGCCCGGAGCACCGCCTCCTCAAGACAGGTTGAGTTCAGCAATAGCTCCTTTAATTTGACAAATTGACTATAGCGGTAGTTTGAACTATAAATATACTGCAAACTATGATCCAAAAACACTTTCAAACATGTGCTTTGTAACTTCCACTAACAACCCAGGCTAAACTTTGTCCCCCGCCCAACACAAAAAGATGACAGACAGTCTCTCAGTTAAGATTTGTCACATGTTTTCTCCCACCAATTTCTTGTCAGTCAGAGCTTTGGTGTCACTTGACCACATTTTAGACATAGCACAATTTTATTTTATTTTTTTAAAGAATTCGGAGGTCCATGCAGATTTCGATATTGGGCAGAGTAAAATTCAGATAACCGATTAACTGGCCAAGTAATTGAAGAAAAAAAAAAAGATGTCTTCTTTGGTCACTTTCAATAAAGATACGAATTAGCGGCCAAACATTTAACTGATTGACAAAAAAGAGAATGAAGTCGGCGAAAATTGCCAGATTTTTTTTTTTTGGGCAGATTTTTTTCCAGGGGGGAGGGACATTTGACCGTCATCGTCTTTTGAAATGTGTTTAAAAAAATAGTAACAATTTGCAAAAAAAAAACAAAAAAACCCCCACAATATCATCCGATGAATCAGCCACGCCCGTCAGGTCGCCTGTCGTTTGGTGCGATTGTACAAACTCTTCGGGAATGTCTCTGTCACTGGCCAATCTGGAGCGGCATGGCAATTATCTTCACGTCGCTCTGATGGATGAGGCGGGAGCCGAGATCAACGCACCCGACTGTTCGGATGAGCCGAGCGTCAGCGTGAGCCGCGCCAGGTCGCCGTTGCTCGCTGACGAATGGGCGCAGGAAACGCAAGAGGCGACTAACCTCCACAGGGAATTTTGTTGCTCTTTTTGTCTTTTCCTAAAGGCGGATTGAAAGCTAATCAAGGTGAAATGAGGATTCGTGCGTCACTCCATCAATCGGGGGGGGGGGGGGGGGGGATAGAGGACAAGTGCAAACCAGTGTTGGCGTTTGAGCCAAATAGAGAAACCGCGGCCCACCGGCATGTCGGAAAACGTACGAAGCAAATATTCCGGGCCTGCTCGCCGGTAAGACACGCAGACCTCCAAAGAATGCCCAAGTAACACTCGCCGTAAATCAAAAAGGGCATTCGGGCTCCGGCGGGTCGCACGACAATGTGACATAATTGCAGCTGCTCCTCTTTCTTTGATTATATAACAAACAAGGAGCGAGCAGCGTTTTTGGCCGAGCGTGATTATATTAGGGGTTGAATTGTCACCGCTAAAACCAGGACGCTATGATAACAAAGTTACATAACCCGACGGCAAATGTTTACCTTGCTATAATGGAGATGGGTGCCATTTTGCCAAGAAAATGAAAATAGTAACAACAACAACAAAATGGCTTCCGGTTGAGGTGATGCTGAGGTATGACGCTGCTTGAGAGAGCAATTCCTCTCTGGAGGTCAGGGGACTCCAAACAAACAGCTGCGTCTGAAACATCCGTCCACACACTTTGTTCTGATTGAATAACTCGATTAGAACACACTCGCTCCCAGCGGGCTTCATTCTTCAAAGGTATTTGTGTGTGTGTCGGGCAAAGAGACAAACGGTCATTTGTTTTCAAGAAAGCTCCTTTTTTGATTCATACCCCCCCCCCCCCCCCCCCAAGTTAAACTTAGTTTAACGCAATTTACAATGTCAGCTTGTCACTTTGGCTAACCAATGCGCCATCGTACTTGCTCATTCTCCCAAAATGATGCTCCATTCACACAGAAACATTTTTGACAGGTGCAATAAATGCGTATTTAACGGATCGTTTTTCTGTCAGCAAGTCTGACGACAAACCTAACCATTCCGAAAGCCTTTTTAAAAAAAAAAATTCATCAGGCGGAATACCTTCACCCAGGCGATGCTCGAGCTCGGGGGTCGGCAAACCGCGCCTCGAGAGCCGCATGCAGCTCTTTAGCGCCGCCCTAGTGGTTTCTAATATGGTTTCTATTTTTTACGGCTCCAGACATATTTGTTTTGGGGGGGTTTTTTTTTTTTTTTGGTCCAATATGGCTCTTTCAGCATTTTGGGTTGCCGACCTCTGCTCGAGCTGTCGACAGACCTTTCCTTTAGATTTCCGCATCGCCTTGAGAAAACGACTTCACTGACAACCTGATTACCTGCGATCATCTCCCACGTTAAAGGACAGAAGTGAATGGCTTCAGAAGAAGATCTTTGCAATGAGGACTGGCCCAAAATTCCTCCTGACGGTCGCGCAGGCTTCAACGGCAACTATGGCAATTTTGATCCAAAGAGAGAGATGGGATGTGAGGAGTGAAGGCCGGGATGCTTCAAAACATAACTTTTGGCATGACCGACGTGATGACTTTAGAAAGATTAATGTAGGCAAAGTTCTGCTAAATATCCCGGGCCCGAATACGCACACACCCAACGTCCAATAAATGGAGCTTAACGAAGGATCGGATAAAGAGCTGGGCGGGATTTTAAAAAGGAAGCCAAACAGTGGCTTGTGGACAGTGTAAATAACCTCCGCCACATCCTGATTATGTCCTATGGAAAGCAAGCATTCATATTTGCGGCTATTAAAAAGGTACAGCGAGCGGGCAAACAAGGAAAACGCCTCGCCTCCGTTGACCCTGTGAGGAAGTGGATCTGTTTGTTGACTGGTGAGGTCACCTTCTGTTCTCAGATCAAATGCAGGAATAACAAAGCGAGAGCGCAACGCACGTCACACACACGGTTACTCCCGTTTTTTTGCCGGTGGTTCTCAACGGGATTAAACGCACAACTGTGATGTGATGTGATGGGATTAAGGAAGGGGAAGAAACAAAGGCGAGACTAATATGATCCAATCTGCTTTTCGAGTGTTTGAGCACTTAAGGGACTCATCGAGACGAAGTCGTTAAGTAGTTAAAATAACAAACGGAAGACAGGCTCCTGCAAATCCGGCATCATGTTTTGGTTTGTACAGAAAAAAAAATTAAAAGGCTGAATAAGCAGATGATAAAGGTTTGCTATCAAAATTCCTCTTCCTTTGTTGTATTGTTCCTGTTGGGTTTCTTTCATGATAAATATTCTGACTGTACTTTGAAATCGATGCTGCGCCTAAATCTGTCTGACACATTTTCCTTATGAGGTATTGATTACGTCTCGCAGTGGACGATGGACCCCACCGATACTGCCACCTGTCAACCCAGATCCCCGGCGTGTGAGCGAAGCGGACATGCTAACCATTATCCCGAAATGCTGCCCTGTTCGTTATCGGGACGGATATCATTTCTAACCACAACCAAGGCCAAGTCTGAGTCTGTTCCCATGGAATCGCATCTTTGGTGTTTGTGGAGGACGTGGTCATGGCGGGTGACGGTTCTCCGTCAATAGAGGAAGAATCGCAACCTTGGTTGGAGTCGTTCTTGTCTCTCAGGGTCTTCTGAAGAATGGGTGAGGAGCTTCTCCAGATCGAGATACACTCGGGCGACTGTTTCAGATGCCGCCTGGAATGGATTTTATGTTCAAGCAGGATCAGGCCTCGGGGCAATTCTAGAACACACTGGCAGGACTAGAATATGTCCTTTGCTTGGGAAGATTTCGGTATTAACCCAGTGGAAGTCGAGGTGGCCAGAGACGGGCAATGGCCGGCCATCCCTGCTTGAGCTGCTGTTCCCGCTACCAATGACGCAATGTATCAATTTAGCGATGGACTGATTGAAACTTAGGTTCGACCGAGAGCAAGAATAGTTCCTTCAGCCCGGTCTAGTAAGAGACAGCAGGACGAGCATACTGAAGCTTTCTTATGTGCCGCAGGCTTCGCTATTTGGATCCAGGCTTCATAAATCGAGCTGCTGTCATTGTGCTATCATGTTTACATGACTTGGCGGACTCAAATATTGATGAAGAGAACTCCAATGTATTGTCTGTAGATGCCATAAATATGTCCAACTTGGGCTGCGGTAACATTTCGGAGAAAAGACAGCGGAGAGGGAGCCAATAAACACGTATGCGTTTTGATGCCAACATAACCCTGCCAAAAAAATTTGAGTACGGAGGCGTGCCAAGACTTCATGCTCGAGTCCGTCTTGTGTAAGCACCAAAAACAGGCTGTGTGCTCTTGTGAACCACTTCGCTAATGGAAAAGCATCATCTTAAATTACAGATAAAATGAAAATCAATCAGAACAATAATAAAAATTTACCAAAATTCCATAATAATAATAAGAGGAAGAAGCTGCACGCAACTCGGTAACATTAGCCTTTATGCTAACTGTTAGCGCAACACAACAAGTGGATGTCAACAAGATGTTTTGCTCCTCCATGCAAGCTACAAAATACCCTTTTGCAAAAGGCCAGCAAGCTCAGTCACGAGTAAATGGCAAGGTCCTGAATTCTTAATTGTCATTGTTGCTGCAATCAAACTCCAACCAAGAACTTCTGCACACCACCGTGGAGTGGAGCGGTTCTCTTAAAGTACTCTTTATTGCATGGCCGCCGTGGCGCACACTTGCATGTAAATGTCAGCAGACATTTCATTTCCTCGGCCCCGCGGGTGATTGGGGCGCTCATTCATTTTCCTCACTCTTGGTCTCGTTGTGACTGCTACAAGTTGTACGATTGCTCCACTACGTCAATCAATGTCAAGCAAAGAGACGAACTGACATGTGATGGCTACACTAAAACCGAGAGATGGTACTTTGCTGCACAGTGAACCACAGCCGTTGCGAGGATTTTTTTGGGGGGGGGTTAGCTCCCTGAAATTAAAACCCTTCAGTGTAGTATGTGCTGGGTGGGTGTTAGCAGTTTAGAACTACCATAACATCCATGCTAATTTCTGTTCGCCCGACTGTGGTGTTTCACATTATTAGCGGTAAGCTAATGGCCATTCATTAGATGATATGGTTTCGGTGTTTAAATATGCAATGTCTACTTCTTCCTTTGTTTTGTGTCACTTTTACAGCAAACTTCAACTGTCGGCGAGCAATAAACAGGTTGAAGACCACCCGTTTTCCCTCTTTGGAAAACGATGCGAGCGAGAGGTCCTCGTTACCACGCAGTACGGCTCATAATTATGCCATATAATAGTTTCTCCATTTCTGGAGCGAAACGAATTGTTTCCTTCGTGGCTGAGCACAGAGGGGAGGGGTGAGCAGTTCCACACATCACAAAGGGAGGGAGGGAAGGGGAAGAGAGACGATAGAGAGCGAATTCGCCTACTCCAGCATATTTAAACGGTGCCTTTTTGGTATGTAGATTCATGGTTTTGAAATGATTGACTTTCATTTTACACGCTACATTTTTTTCCTCTCTTCATGTCACACATGTTCTATATTTTGTATAAAAAATTAAATTGTGTTCTGTCGGGAAAAAAAAACACCCAAATATTTAAAAACTAACCCCAAAAAAAGTTTTTAGAGCTATAATTTTAATTCCATGTTTGTTAACAGTTATCATACAGTCAAAATCTAATATCAGACCGTGCCTATGTGGAAAATATTGAACTGTGATACTTGGGGTCTCATTGTGCTTTCTGCCCAAAATTCATTTAACCATTCAGGTGGCACTTTAAGTCACTCGTGCAATCTGTGATGATGTCCTCCCCAAAAGGGAGCGCAGGTGCAGAATTCCCAAACACGTCACAAACTCTTTGCAGCCACCTGTAGTGAAGCAGTCATGTCGCAAGGCATTTGAAGATGTTCAACTGAAAAATGCTGATTACTTCCCAAAATCACTTTGTGTAAAATGGGGGCGTACGCATATCAAATAAATCGGGCCAAATTGGAACAAAAGCCCGCCTGCATCAATAACACTTCGAGGTTTAAATGAGATCGTCTGAGGCCCGCGAGAACCGTGATCATGTTTATACGAACGATGACTCAACACACACGGAGTTTAACATCCCCCCCCCTGACAGACGTCATGACGCGGCGTAACCCCTTAATAGGGGCCGCTGCGTGCATGTCAGACGGTATCCTCCGTGACTGGAGGCAGATTGCTTGTCTGGAAAAGTTTCTCTCTCTCTCTCTCTCTCTCTCACCCCCCCACACACACACACCCCCGCGAAGGCTTGTGTCATGATAAAATATTTTGTGGAGATAGCTCAAGATGAGCGTTGCATTCAGGGCCACTGCGGAACCTTGAATTTGGGAGGACGTGGAAAGGCAGATAAAAGAAAAAAAAAAAAAAAAGCAGTGTTCCAGGACAGCATTTGACAAAAGTAGCGTCAAAGTTGACAAATGGAACTACTCTCAATTGGGAAAAAAAAACGTTAATTCGGGTGCAGTGTCAATTAGTGGGATTCAGCCAACAACCCGATTCGCTATTCACCTGGTCCTTTATCAAATGGCTTGTTTAGAACACTTGTAAATTGTCATTTACGAAGTCTCCGGGTGACTTAACTGGGACCAAATGCTGCTTCCATGTTGTTTTATCGCCAGCTTCTGTGAGTCCCCCCCCCCCCTCCCCGATGCAATTATGATGATATACGCAATGTCAAACAAGGGAAGTACAAGAAACGTTGATGCGGTTAAAAGTGACGCAGGCCGGTGGCCGGGAGCGACGACTTGCTCTGCTCCAGTTCACGGTGGCCGTTTATGGAAAATGCGGCCAAGTCACCGGCCTAATCAAGGATGTCCAATTATTAAAATTTTCGGGTAGCAGTTTTATATCGATACCCGTATGACATCGACGACAACGGCAAGCTAAGGAGTGATTGTTTTTGCTCTATTCAGAGATGATTGCTGACTTCTTGGTTCCAAAAGGGCATTTTGGAACCACTTCATGATGTGGCCGCCACATCATCCTGATGGACAATCCGAGGTACAAATGATGCAGCACCAGAAAAGAAAAGTAGGAGATTCCAGATGCCGCATTTTGAACCGGTGTGACTTGTTCTTGGTCCAGAATGTTTTGCCTTTGGGCTAATTCTATTAAGCGGAACATAAAGCCCACATAAGTGGCATCGGCGCTAACGTTAAGAACAGATTTATTTTGTGTTACTGCCTTCTCTTTTTATGATTCTCCGCCGTGAGCTCCTTCCATCTGTCTTGTTTTTCACAGCGCAAGTCGTCAACTCGCGTTTGCGGGCATTTACGCCGCCGCCGCCTTACGCGACCTCTTGAGAAAGCGTTCAGCTGTCACGGGCGGCAAAAGCCAAGATTAAAAGACGGCAACGGCGGAGGACGGACGATCATGGCGGTCATTCTCTTGAATTTCTCGGTTGTTCGCACTTTATTAAGCCAATGCACGTGTTCTTTACACCATCTGGTGATTGGACACACATGATGAACAAATTGTCACATGTGAGGACCGGTGGCAGCGATCCGCTTATCAGTGTCACTCGTGAAGAAACGGGCTCGGCGAACTAATTTGAGGCTCCGCAGTAATTTCTAAACGAAAATCAAAAAAAAAAACAGTTTAGTGCTAATTTAATTCACCATTATGCTGTGGGGGGGGGGGGGGGGGTGTTCACAAATCAATGTGTAATATGATCAATACCACATTATTCAATCATAAATAAGACGTCAACATGGTTGTGGATGCGCCCATCGCCTTAATTGATCCCTCGCCGACAGTTCTATCATTGACAAATCGAGGCCGACTTATTTACTAGGTGCAGACAGAGCACGCCCAAGAGAGCAGTCGCATATTGGACATGAATCAGAAATTCCAGAGCAAGGGAAGGCGAAAAAAGATGACAGGGGAGAGAAAAAAAAAAAAAAGGTGGGGGGCGCTGAAAGAAAAACTGTTTGAAGCTCTGTCATGCGTGCAGCTCGCGAAGGGTTTGTATGGAAATGTGGGGAGTGAGTGGCGGCCCTGCAGGCTGTCTCTCAACTCCTCCACCTATCAAGCAGCGTGCACGCTTCCATGTTATGGGTCATGTGTCATGGCATCGGAAACATTTTTGGGGATTGGTAAACAAAAGTGGACGTTTGGTGGCAATCTTGGATCAATGAGTCAATCGGACATCTCTTATATGGCGATAATCGGACGTCATTTGTGTTTTTTATTTATTTATTAAATTTTTTAACTTCTTGAATCACCCTTCCTGGTCCTTGCCCGTGCCGTGATCTTTGCACACACGCGCTTGTATTATCTGGCGCGGTGCGTGCACCGCTGTGTGCCGAACATACACGATATCTCAAGACAAACATGGCGTGGCACCGCTAACGGCCCTAAAGTGAGCGCCTTATTGCCGCCGTGCGTGTGACAGCTTGATAAAAGGTCAAACGCCGTCAGTGTGGCACGCATGATTAGTTTGCAATTTAAAAAAAAAAAAAAAAAAAAAAAGTTTCTTTGGTAATATACTGTACCATGTGACGACAGTTAGCGATTACAATGTTAACAATCCGATAATTGTGTGGAATATTCAGAGGATTATGAGAGAACACCATCTGTGGTGTAGCTAAATTAATGACCATCGAGGACCCGCACGATGAAGAATTGAACTTTTCAATTTGCTTGTATGCATATAATTGTGTCTCTGGAGGGGTGGGGGGGGGGGGGGCTGCCCAGCCCAGCCCAGCCATCAAGTGGGAAGTAACTACGTATATCTTGAGTGAGCTCCTCATTTCCGAAAATGTGTCAGTGAGCGAGACGTTTAGAATTTTGCCCGATTGTGACAGCGTGTGGGAGTGGTGTGATGTAAATGAGCCGAATAATGACATCACTGGTCAGCAAATAATACACCCCCCCCCACACACCCGCACAGCAATTCCTGCGCCACGCTGTCTGAAAGCCTGTCATGTCTCAGCCAAAAGGTAAGCAGAGCTGCATTGAGGGAAAATGCAACCCCGCTAGGTGGCAAGGAACTATGTTAAAGTGAGGAAAAGAGCTTCATTCGGTCAAGCAATAGCCATGTCCAATTGGAAATAGGGGTTTGGCGCCATCTGGAGGCACCCTGGTGTCAAGAAAGTATTTTTAACTGAGTTGGGGAGTTTCATTTAGACATCAGTGCTGCTTGGTCATCATCTTATGGCATCTATTGGCAATTAACAAACGTTTCACTTCTCGTGGCACGGCCGAGTCTCGATTTCCCGCAAATAGCGGAGGTTCACAACAGCGTAAAAAGTTTTCGCGTTCCTGCTATATGAAATCAAATGAGAGAGAGAGAGCGACATCCGGGTTAAAGGTCGTCATTAGCGTGGATCAGCAGACGTTGGCCGGCCTCTTTCACTGAAGACATTGACTGGAGAGTTTCATGCCATTGTTTTAATGATGGAAGCCAAAGGTCTGCGCTTGTGCGTGGTCTAAAGATAGCCGCCACAGCTCGCTCCATTGCGGTCGGCGAAAGTGGATTAGGCGGGCTTCAACATCAAGACCAGCTCTAATGAAACCCAATGGGGGGATGTCAGCCCGTCTGTCGGACCAGCTGACTCCTGTAAAATAGCAATCAGCGGCTCCTGCAAGCTCTAGACGAGAAAAGTGCTCGAGTGGTGCCAGGCGGTGGCCGCGTGGCCTTGATGAAGGGGGCATGGGGGGGGGGGGGGGGGTAAATCCTTGATGTTGTTTGGGACGCACAGCGGCTGAAGACAGCAACCCGGACAGCGCGTCTCTCAATCCGTCATAAAGTGAAGCGATGCCGACGTGTGACAACACCGCCAAAATCCGTTTGCTGCACTGTATCGCCCACTTGCGAATCAAGTCAAAAGGTAAGCAGAGCTGCATTGAGTTTAGTTGGATGCCCAAATTAGCTTCTGGTAAGCGGCAGATACTCGAATGCTCAGTGAAGTTTTCGCATGGCCGTGGAAGGGGAAGAGAGGAGAGCTTGTTTGGGAAGGCGACTATGCGCCACATACACACAGTGTACACTAGCGAATGAAGTGCTGCGCCCAAGAGTGAAAATAAAGCTTTTTTTTTTTTTGGGAACCGCCCACACCAGCAGTATACGGGCATGAGTGTCAAGATGCTCACGAGCATAAGACAGGAGAGCTGTGTCAAACATGCTAACGCTACTGTAATTCTTGATTCTCTGGGTTTTTTGACAAAAGCATATCGTAGACATTTTACAAAAACACAGGAAGAACTGTGTCCGACTGGGAGGGGGGAAAAGCACAATATTGTTTGTCTAATACAAACACATTTCTTAAACCAATAAATTGCCTTTGTGTGCGCAGTAAAATGCTGAGCGATCGCTCAATAAACAGGCAATGTTAGCAAGGTCCTCAGCCTGTCGCAACCACAATTAAAAAACAAAAACTCACACATGGCAGCAAGCGGGGCCATTTCTATGTGGCAGCAAAGTGGACAAGTCAGTGCTCGATATCACTGACAGCGAAAATGAAAAAAAGCACCTTTCTTCATTGAGCTATGCTATGCTAGCGATGTAAACTGACCGGCAAAACAATTCAAAGCAGCTTCCACCAGCACCGGGAATGCAAGAACAATGTTGAAGTGTCGAAGCGCGTTTACTTTTGTGACATTTTGGTTTGCCGGTGTGCAGTGGTGGCGATTCCTCTCATGTCCAGTAAGCGGACCCCTATTTAGCCCCCCCATTCAGCTTGAATTTGGAGTTGGAATGTCAAAATGAGGAGCAATGCCAAAGTGTCGCTAAGTGCGACAAGACGCATCTATCAAGCCCGGAACAGTTTGCCTTCTTGTCCTTCGCAGCCGAGTCTGCGGCGAGAAGGTCCAAATAAACACATTCCTGCACCACGTCCAACATAACAGACACACACACACGCACAGACACACACACACTTCACTCACATTAATAAAATGAGGTATCATACAGTTGCATATATATTTTTTTCAAACACTGTGGGTCTAAACTGTATTTAAATTGTGTGCAGTACAGTTTTAAAATGTAATTCATTCATTAGTATTTTTTTCTTCATAAATGTAAAATCTGTGTTAATGCCTAAACCGCGCTTAACGTTGTAGAGCCTTTGCCTCGTTTCTGATAACACTTAGGCTGACTACACAACAGTATTTTGGTCATGATGGTGGTGCCATTTTATTGATTCATTTTTAGATTTTAAGCAGTACTCTAAATGACGATTTGGGAGGCGTGTGTGTGTGTAAAACGCTTTATGTCAACCCCCCAACTGGTGAGTAACTGCGGCAATTGTCAGGGGGAAATATTTGCACCGGGATACACACCGACACACACACACACGCGGATGCCATTGCTTCTGCTCTTCGTCATCACCATCGTCCTCATCCTCATCACCACACACCGTACTACAAGGTAAAACAAGCCCAGGGCCACTAGCAAAGGAAAAGGAGCGATCAATTCCCGCAACAAGCGCGTGGCCATGTACGGACATCACAAGCAAACAAGATTGCAAATCTATGGAATGATTTGCCATGTAAGGAGGCTTGTCGTTTTCCTCCTTGTTCTTATATTTTATCTCTTTCCGATCGAATAATAATAAAATTATCACGAGTTTGCGAAACTTTTACAAAACAACGACTGCATCGAGCATCGCCTGCCATTTTTCTCTCCCCCGCAACTTCATTGCACATCACGTATAACTTTTCCTGAGTCCATCCACTTACCTTGCAGACATCGGCTGTTGCGCACACAAATGGCACGGGAGCGACAATCCAAAAGAAAGCAAGCCGGGTTCGGCAGAGGGGGCCGCGGTCCAAGTCCGCTGGCGCGGTCCCGAGAAGGATGAGGAGGATGAGGAGGCTGGGCGCCTTCCGTCGAATCTCTGAGGCAGGCGGCGAGTAAGTTGCGAGCGTGAGCGCGCGCGCGGGGCGTGTGGAGACAGCACAGGCAGGAGGGATGTCCAAAAAAGACGCACGCACGCACGCACGGGGAGGAGGCGCGCCAGGATTGGATAGCGAGGCGCCGACGTGCCGGCAGGTGACTCCTCCGCCGGATAAATAGTCCCCTCGGTGGTACGTACTCCATTGAGAACACTTTCAAGACGCGTCCTACCAAACGTCCTTTGAGGGGAGAACTAAAAAGAAGTGATGTCGGTTCAGCGCCAGGAAATTGAGGCAGCCATGACAGCCGCGGTGGGCGATTCCGGTCCTGGAAGGCCGCTAGCCTGCATGTTTCCCCATCTCTCCCTGTTGCAACACACCTGATTCAAATGATCAGATCATCAGCAAGCTCTACTGAAGCCGGATCTTGAACCTGTTCGTTTGAATCAGGTGTGTTGCAACAGGGAGAAATAGAAAACACGCAGGCTAGCGGCCTTCCAGGACTGGAATCGCGCGTTCCGGCATTACATGCCGGACTTACCATTAGGAACACTTTTGATCAGTCCACGTCTGTTTGGGGCTTTTTTTCTCACCGGTTGTGGTTTTTGCTTGACCTTGAACTCGGTTTTAGTTCTCGATGGCAGTGGCAGAAATGCGATTCATCATATTCTATCCTCCCAATTACCCCGTAGTAGGTGAAAACTGCTTATAAAAAACAAACAAATAAAATAAACTATCTAGAACTTGTTCAAGATGAACTCGGATAATACGTGCATTCAAAAAATATTGCTCGACTGTTTTGACACTTGCCCGGGATGTAATTCAGGTCCCAAGGCCAATGTTTGAACACTTTTTTTTTTTTTTAATAAACAAATATGGGACCGGGGCTAATCCTGACAGGAATGTATGTAAGCCAATTACAGCTGCTTCTTGTGCAGGGACCTGAGGAATGGAGCCTCACAGTTTCCTGTTCAGCCTCACTGCGTGCTTCCTGTTTTACACACACACACACACATTCAGTGTGAGAATGATGTCCCATTCTTGCGTGCGTGTGTGTGTGTGTTTTATGGCTATGCATGTTTATAAGATTACATAAAGCGGTGTCAGCGAGGTGAGAAAGGGGTCAAACAATCGTGGATCTGGTGAGTTGCTGCTATTGACAATGATGCCGGTAAGACGTTACTCAGTAGCAAAGCACGCGTTAACGACTCAACTGCCAATGTAAAAACTCAAATCGACAAGAGCGAGTTTTGCCAGATCGATGAGAGTCAGGAAGTGCCGACCAACAGGCGGCGGAGGCGGACACGGTCCGATTGAGACAAACTCACCTTCGTTCTCCAAACGCGCTCCCATGGGTCCGAGCTCGGCGTTGGCTTTCCTGCAATTTCACACCGTCTGACTCCGGCGAAAGCCGCGTGAACACACTGATAACCGAGGCGCCCGCGCCACGCTCACCTTGATGGCGTCCCTCCTGCTCTGCCGCCTTCGCCCGAGTCACCAATCTCTGGAGTGTCAACAGAATATCAGATAACCGGCAAATAAAGTGGCGGAAACTCGGCAAGAAGTTTCGGTCTGAGTGATACTTAACCTCAAGAAAAGAAAAGAAAAAACCATGGAGGAGGATTTTGTCATGTTTATTCAATAGGATTATGGGCCAAATGTATCGCGCCCGCCAACCCGCTTCCTCCCAAATCCCAAAACGTGCGTCTCAGGTTGACTCAAGACTGCGTGTTGTCAATTTGTGTGAATGTGAACTGTTGTTTGTCTATACTGTATGTGCATTGCGATGGACCGGCGACCAGTTAACGACTGAGATGGGAATAAGTCAAATATGTGCAAGTCCCAAGTGACCAAATCAAGTAGAGTCAACATTGAATTTTAAATAAGTTGTCACTTGGGCTAATCAAGACTTCAAAAACAAAAACAAGGAGACTTGTGGTCTTTTAGTCATAAAATTAAAAAAAAAAACGACTTCTTTCTTTACTTTAAATGTCTGAAATTCTTCATCCCTCTCTGCTTTCAGATATCATAAATTATTTTGCTTACAAATGCCTTTGAATTTTGTATTTTCAACTGTGTGAAGCACATTGAGCTAGCTTGTGTAAGAAATATGCTACTGTATATATAAAGCTGCCTTGCCTACTTTGGGGGCACAAAACAAAATCCCATTAAATTGTGATCGCAATTTTGAGAAACAATCATCACTAGATTTTCAAAATTGTTCAGCCCAATTTTTTGGGGGTGACATTGATGAGTTCCAAGCGCCATCATTCACGTCACACAGACGACGCAAGACCTCAGTTGCCCGGTTCAAAGCGCGCACTTTGAAGAAGTAGCTTCAACAAAGGGCGATGAGAGAAGAAAAGAAAAATAATATCCCAAGAAATAATACTGTACTCTAGATGAAGTGACCCACATTCAAAGCTATTGATACTCCAGCCTGGAAGTCCAAGAGCGCATAGAAACCGCTTAGTGTATATAAGCAATTTTTTTCCCTTTGCACAGCATCAACTAAGATTACTCAGGGCAACAATCACAATTGTGCATTAGCGCTCGGCGATGTGGTCTGTTCTGTGTCCAAGCATGAAGTGATTCATAGATTCATTCATTCGTGTTGAAGGCGAGCTGAGGTTGAACACGGACGGCCTCCTTCAACCTGAATTTATTAAGGCTGATTTCTGCAAGTGAATACATATCTTTCCTAGAATCCTCAACGGCGTGTGGAATATATTGTCACTGTTGAAAAGCGCTTGTTTTTTTTTTCTCAATTAATTTGTTTCTGGGAAAATAATGAGACGTGCCCCTGAGATGTTTTTTTCCTACAAGTGATTCGAGTGCTCCATGCGTGCGTCAAGTATGTGAACAAAATCATGCGTTCAATTCGCTCCCTCTCCATCACCGTCGGCGTTTGCGCCCCACCTCCTTCGCCTTGTATAGGCATCTCTTCATCCACCCTCGTCCATGTGAATAAAAGGCTTAATCCTCGCACTTATCAAGTGTTCATACCAGTGTGCATTTTGGGACCTGGATCAAAGGCCGACGCATTTATCTGGCAGTTGAGGGAATGCGCAGGTTCTCGGCGTTAAACTACACCGTGAGCTTTGGGGGCGGAAATTAATTGCGTGCGCTCAAAATGCTAATTTGTACCCGGGAAGTAATAATTGGTGGTCAGGAAGTAGCTGCGGCTTCATGCCAGACGGGTGGGTCAGCAAATCGAGCGCACCTTCGCATGATTTCAAGACAAAGGCAGCGAGCGGTGAGCAACATTTTTGAATCTGAGAACTGCTTCTTGGTTACCGATGAATGTGAATCGCGATTCGTTGGATGCACACTCTGGAAATGAGCCATTTGCTCAAATGACCAAATTCAGCAAACGGGTTCTTTGAAACCGGGAACCCGAAAAAGCTGTCGTTTCTGCTCGTTTCGTCGCCGAAGTATGTTTGGAAACGTAGGAAGCATCGACTGCCCCCAGCTTTGGATTCGATTCGATTGTCCGCTTGGACTTCCGTTCTCAGCACGTAGCCCAAGTAGCACGCACACAATCAGTTTTCCGCCTAGCGATGTGAAAAATATCAGACGTGTTCCGTGTTCGTCTCAGAAAAGTCACGGGAAATCACGCAGACGCAGCGATATGACGAGCAGACTCCACTGAGCTTTTTTGGATGAGCAGATAGCTCCGGTGTGCGGCAGTCTTATGCGAAAGGTAGCGGCTGAAGCTACGCAACAAACACGGGGAGTATAATTCCGTTTTCATGACAGGTTACTGACAAGAACAGAAAAAGAAAAGACATTTACCGGAAGGACATCACAAATTGGAGGTTCCGGTTGGAGATCAATGTCTGGGGAAACCACTGGGAGAGCAATCAGCCGGTAATGGGATGGAGGCCAACAATCTGCGGCCGCCTTGTGCTGCCGAGAGCAATCACAATCAAAGAGACTTGAGGATATCGGAATTGTTCACTTCCCATGTGAATGGAAAGCTGAGGCAAGCCTGAAGTCCACCCGTGCGCCTCTGAAAGTGGAAAAGGAACAGCGGAAAGCCTCTGCGAATTTAGTCGAGTCGGGACACAAATGAAAGAAACGCATCACAGCATACATATGCGTCTGAGGCCTTCGCTAAGTGCAGTGTGAAAAGGGCTACAATGCAAATATGTGGGTGGGATCATACACACTGATTTTTAATATCTTGACCTATTTTTTTTTTTTTTTAGTACAAGAAATTCCACACAGGAAAAGGATCCCCCCCCCCCCCCAAATCCAATAATCTTTAAAACATTTGATGAAAAGAAGTGTTTTGGCTTCATGGCATGGAATACATTTAATGTGTAAATTATTAACTTTTTTTTTTAATTCCAGCAACCATAAAAGTTTGCTATTCATGTCAGAATTGGTAGGGGCTTACTGCATATGTACAAAAAAAAAAACCCACAAAGAAACACTCAAGTCCTTCGGCCTTGGCCATTTCAGTCCATCAAAACATCGCTCAGCATCCAAATGCAATTTCCATCTCGGCTTTTCCCCCCCATCAAGCCACTTTTGGACCTCGGCAAGATGTCAAATTCCTCTTCATTAAATCCGATAAAAATCCGAGCAGCTGCACGAGCCCATTGAGGAGCACCCGGACCGCCGGGCCCCACTGCTCCACCGGACCATCTGCCGCCAGTCGGCATGTCGGTACAAAAGGCCACATTAGCCAGAGTTTCTCATGATGGTGATGATGATGATGCTGATGGAGGAGCCATGAGCTAATTAATAAACATCATCAGATCACGCCTTTTCAAAACAACCAGCTTGTAATTATCTGGTGCGCTCTCTTGATTCGCACAAGATGCACGTGATCCTCAGAGTCAAACATGGCCAAACCAAGAAGGCAGCCCTTAGCTGTGTGCAAACAAATGCAAACACACATACAGGAACACACTGAAGCATCAACGCAAACACACAAACAAGCAAAACAAAATGGAAAATCACAAATATGCACATACAGTAGCAACACAATCAGCCACACAGTCACATACCAAAAAAACTCACACAAGGACAAAAACACACTCAAACACACACAACAAGGATGGACCAAAGCCTTTGTGGGGACCCAAAAGGGTGTTTTCCTCATGGAGGCGCAATAATTCGGGCTCACCCAATCTGACTTGCCAGTGAGCGACTTGGGGATTTGCATTATGCCCGTCTCAAATGTTTCAGTCAATAAGTCGCCCAAAATGCCGCTCCACTGTCATGGAAAGCTCGGCCCGGTGTCCTCCCGGGGGCACGAGTGCGCACGCTTGATAAACAACGAGAGTGCCGCAGTGAGAAAAACAAAAGCAACCCCCCCCCCCATAAAAAAAAAAACATGAGGGCAAGGATGAATGGCATGCACAAGGCCCATTTTCTGTATTGCGTGTCCCCAGGAGTGTTCGCGGCTGAGCTGGAGCTGATCCCAGCTGATGTGGAGCTCGGCCTGGAGTGCTTGCCAGTCGTTCACAGGAGCCATATAGACAATCAACCCATTCATCCAATCTTTTTTAAAGCAGAACTTCACATTTGTGAGGTAAACGTGCAAACCACAAGTCCACCATACTGCCTGGGGGTAAAATCATACCAATACAAAATTAGCCTCAAATATGGTGCGCACCATATTTCTTGGACTCTATTTGGGGACACCCCGTGATGATGGCAGTAAATAAGTTGTGGTTGGACAAAACATCTGATTGAAACTCTGGAAATGTTTTTCTTTTTGGTTTAAAATGGCTTCCCTTAACTTGAATCCCGTATTGCATGGGAGAATCCTGGTCAGTCATTGCAATTCGTGGTGCTGTAAGTCCTTGTTGTAGCATAAGGAAACCACATGCTAAGCTAGCAATATATCACACATCTGTTGCCATGTTCCAAAGGCAGGCAACATGGTTCGGTGATGGGGATTTGAGTGACAGTCTAATTTGAATAAACAGTATACAAATTGCAGGACCGGCCAAACGATGAAAAAAGTGGAATTTTCATTCAGGGAAATACGGAACTCAGGAACCGGAGCCGAGCCGCCCTGGCGTGCTCCCTCCTGTCTCGCACACGTCTACCTTGATCTCTTTGCACTTAGACAATGAGTTTAAGCGCTGATGAATTTCCCCTTTGCTCCGCACATTTGATCCCGGTCATTCAGATCTTATTCGCTTGGCGTGCGGGAGTAATCAGAAGCATCGCAGTCGAGCTTACGCTGGACGAGCGCCGCATGGCCGGCGGATCACTGCAGCTTTGATGGGCCGAGAGCCAGAACTCGGCTCAGCGTTCTTCGAAAAGGCACCTGGATGAGTGATGGACGGAAAAGGTTTGGACAAACAAAAAGCCCAAATCTGCCTGAAGATGTCTGAACTTCGCAAATCAAGCTACAGTTCAAACTATGGCACAGAAGTCCAAAATAGACTCTCGCGCATGAGTGCCCACTTTTCTTTTATTACTGATGCAACGTCGAATACGATGATTTGAAAGAGAACTACGGAGGGCACTTGACAGTGCTCGGCCCGCCGATAGAGTTTGACTCAGCCCCCCCAAACGGAGACGCCTTCATGAATTTTTAATGCTGGGATAGCTTTTGAGTCTTGCAAGCTGGCAGACGCGCAGCCCCAAAAAGGCTTATGATGCTCAGCGGCTTCCTCCCACTCACTCCAAAAAAAAAAAACAAAAAAAAAAGTGGTCCACTACAATAATCTTACTTGGACACTGACAAAAAAAAAAAAAAAGAAGACATGTTAAAGGTTGCCGACTAGTCACTATCAGCCTTGCCACTTCCATAACATGCATAACCTCGCAGAGTTGAAAGGGGAAGTTTCAGAATCTTTGAAATGATCAAACTTTGCGCCGACATTAGATGCGCCTACAAAACGTTTGCCAGTCTAGATCTGATTCCATGAGGTTATTTTCCTAAATTGATCAAAGCCACGGCATTGGCCCAAAAATATTTGCCTCACCCTAAAATGGCTGACATCCTGTTACGTGCATCCAATTTTACAGCAACTATGTTGAGATCCCCCGAAAGGCGATTTGATTACCAGAAGAAAAATGGCGCGGATGCCACCTGCAGACAAAAGTCTGACGTTGGATTTGCCCCTCAAAAAATGTCGCCGGAAATCTTTCCGAGTCTGGCGTTGCACCGGCGCAACTAAGTCAAGCGCAACAATAAAAACTCACAAAAATGTTTGCAAAGGTGTTAATTGATGTGCTTCCTGTCTTGTTTTCTTAATTGCATTCCATTTGTTTGTTTATCCCAACTCATTACGTTTAAAATCTCAACTTCCTTGAGAAACAACATGTTTGCTCGCAATCATCGCTGAACCGTGCTTAGAGAGAAAAAAAAACGTCTTTTTTTTTTTTTTTAGGATTCTAAAGTGGCATCCTGAGCAAACAAACATGCCACAAACAGTCCCGGGCGCAATGTTTGGGTTCCCTTATTAGGAGGACAAAAAGATATGATGCGCTCTCTGCAATTTGGGACGTGCGAGCGGCCCAATTAGCGCAACGTCGGGTGCTTGGCATTCTCATCTCCTCCTGTGCCAATCATCATAACGCAATCTCAGCAGACGCATTAAGCCCAATTTACCGCCACGCACAAAGGAAGTCGCATGACGCGCGGGGGCTTCAACGTTGACAGGCGGTTATCGTTGACAATGTATTTTTTAATTTTATGTTTTAAAAATGTTTCACTTCAACTTTCTCATGAACTAGCGATTAGCTCGAATACGCACGCTGATAATCGGGTTGAGTTTCAGGAGTCGAACCCCCTCTCACTCGCTATTTACGTCAAAGTCAGTCAAATCTTGATAATCAGATGTCGCATCACTGATATGCGAAGTGATTACCCCGAGGTGTGCGGTGCGTCAAGAGTGATTTTCCTCCCTGATGTGCTTGTAAAACAATCCGGCCAATAATTGTAAATGTTAAACCCGTTTGTTTTTTTACGATCCGATTCAAAGTCGCTTAGGAGCACTTGTTATGCAAGGAAATTTGTTGGGTTTTTATGGTTTTTTTTGTTAAATCCTGCAAATAAAATGGCCCCAAAAAACACATCGATTTTTCAAATCGTGAGTGATTTTTAAAATGTGAGATATCCGAGAAAAAACATCATTGAGTGTTTAACTGTGCAAGCCATTTTCGGCCCCTTCTTTACCCGACCATGTGGAAAAATACACCAAGAAGTACCTGGACTAGCTGGATTCATTAAAAAAATAAAAATAATTAAAATAAAACATCCTTGGCATTGAACGACTTAAATGCGAGGTTGCACACATACCCACAAATTGACAATCTTGCGGCCGACCTCGAGAGAGCGGATTGGCGACGAGTCACGGGGTCCCGCTAACCGACTTAGGCAACAGGTTTGCATTCTTATCACGACCTATGACGGTTCTTGACAAAGCTCAACATCCAAGCGCATTGCAATATGTTGGAAGAAGCTCTGTGTAACGAAAGCCGGACTCCACTCGGACAATGAGGCAGTGGTGGGCCTTTGCTCATTTTTATGAGACGGGACCGCCGCTCCAAAACAGGCCGAGCTTAAATCACGAGTGCGCTATCATTCTTGATCCATTTTCAACACAAGGAGGCTATCAAGACAACTACAAGCATTTTAAATAAAATTACACAATAAATCATTGAAGTCGATCGATTTTGGATGATCTCGTGGCCATTTCTTACTAGTCACCTCCCATAAAAGGCTTTTAATTTTCCCTGTATTGCCTCTACTGATTAAACGGTAGACATTCTTCTGGGAGGGGTTTTCTTCCCCCCCAGAATAGTCGGAATGAAAATGTTCCCTTGACGGAGTCATTGATAAACAAGGCACATAGCATATAATCAACTTGCAACGGGATGAAGACGCCAGCCTGGTGCATTAGCAGCCTGGGGGCCTACGTTCAATGCAAAGAAGCAAAGAAAAAAAGAAAAAAAATCCAATCAAATGAAATAAAAAGTGCGGATGAGCATCATGCAAAGATGACAAATGTAAAATAAAAAAACAGGGTACGAATGGACTACAAAGTAAAAAAAAAAAAAGATGGATAAATCTCAGCGGCCTCGCAACACACACACACACACACACACACACACACACACACACACACACACACACACACACACACACAATCCTAATCAGGAATTGATTGCTAAACTAAAAAGGATGCCACACACACACACACACACACGCACACATCTTCACCAGGTTGTGATGTGATGAGACTTTTGTTGTGGTGTCCCCCCGAGTGGGCAAAAAAAAAGAAAAAAAAGTGAATGCACTTGATGACAAATTTCTCTCTGAATGCAGTCAATCAGATAAATTGCAGCACACAGCCGTCCGCAGCGACACTGCAAAATAATCAGCCGGATGGCTGAATTAAAGTATTGGTCAAACATGGTCAGGAAATGACTAGCACATGAGATGGGGTGGGGGGTGTGGGGCAAAAAGCTTTTTGTGGTCTGATAGTATAACTATATATCAGGAAAATGACCTCAAAGTCAAGACAAGATCAAAAGTAGCCGAGTTTAATGTTCAAGTCTTGCCAATTTTTCCAGAGTGCAAAATGACATTCGCTCACAGTGACGAGGAATTTTGTGTGCAGCCTGCAATTTCCATCAAATACAAATAAGTGCACCAACTGGAAAGCACAATTGGACTTGGGGGGAAAAAAAAAAATCAAGAGGAAGCCGCCAAAATCACCCTTCAAACGTAGCTCCCTCTCCATACTTGTGAATAAAACGCTCCCCAGAATCGTTGCTGTCCTTTATTCATCCATCCATCCATTTTCCGAACCGCTTGATCCTCACTAGGGTCGCGGGGGGTGCTGGAGCCTATCCCAGCCATCTCCGGGCAGTAGGCGGGGGACACCCTGAATCAGTTGCCAGCCAATCGCAGGGCACACAGAGACAAACAACCATCCACGCCCACACTCACACCTAGGGACAATTTAGAGCGTCCATGCATGTTTTTGGAATGTGGGAGGAAACCGGAGCACCCGGAGAAAACCCACGCAGGCCCGGGGAGAACATGCAAACTCCACACAGGGAGGCCGGAGCTGGAATCGAACCCGGTACCTCTGCACTGTGAAGCCGACGTGCTAACCACTGGACTACCGGGCCGCCCGCTGTCCTTTATTATCAGAGTGAATAATCGGAATGAGTAAGGACTCAAAAAGGTGTTCATGCTTTGAAATTCAAATGTGTCTCTTTCCCCATACCGACGAGCAAGGTCTTTCAAATCCTGTTTGCGAAAATCTTGTTCTTGCACTCGAATTTCTTTCGTGACTTTGCTTTTAAATCTCTTTAACCCTGTAACTGCTTTTAAACGTTGCACTTTCACAGCAAATTTCGACTTTAGGACCAAAGCCTCTCTGGTTCGTGATAAACACTTTGGCCTACTATGCTCCCCTCTCCTAATGATGGCCATGATAGAAAGCCTTTGGAGAGCTAATGACTTTTTAGCTTGCAAAATAAATAAATAAAATCAGAACCACTGCTATAGATCACAAGAAAGAAAATGCCGAGACAAACGTGGAGCAAGATAGAAGATATGAAAGGCAAATTAGGAATATTTATAAAGTGGATTTGAGGATGTCAGCGGCAAGCGCTGATCAGATGCGCTTCCCGCGCGTCGAGTGTGAATTTGGATCCGCATTCCCTTCAAGGAAATCGGGAGATTAGCGTCAAATCATGAGCCGAGTCGAGCTGTGACGTGCGATAACATCGGCACGATAACCTTGCCTCACTCAACAGCCCCTCCGTGACCTTGAAAAAGGGGGGTTGCCAGCGAAGGCCCGCCAAACGCGGCTACCTCCCTTCACCGCCACACGCACTCGGTACGAGATGATCGTTGATTCACAGAAGCTCCATTTTTTTCCCCCGCAGACCATTTGGCGCTGATGCACTGCGCCCGGCGAACAGATTTTAATGAGACACTTTGAAAAAGAGGCTAATTTTGTGAAAGGCTTGGGAGAGGCACAAATCGGAGCTCGGGACTTGCCGACAAGAAGGTATCAAAATGTTCTTATTTTCCTCCTCCAGTTCCGCCCGACGATCAGACATTATGGATGGAACATGAAGAGCTTGAAAAGAATTCATTACCCCCCCCCAAAAAAGTCTTTTTCCAAATTATGAGGGACCATTAATGTCTTCTTATCGTGTTTCCTCCAAGAATTGCAGCACGGGGGCTAAACCGATACGAGAATTGACTGCCTGGTGAATGGGATGAAATGGGGCCCCATTAAAATGAAGTCGTTTCCCATTTCAAATTGAGTCATTACTTATCTGGGGGGGCCGTCATCTATTGGCGGTGGGAGGCGGCAGGAGAAGTGAAACTCCATCTTGGTCGACCACTGAACTCAGCAGATTCAGCTGCACTGATGCTACGTACAAGCGTGTGGAAATATTTGAACAGAAAAATAAAGAAATAACTTGACAAGTGAAATGGAAACAACAAAACAAAAAAACCTGCTGATTTTAAATCCTTTCTGGATCGGTCTGTCAGGATATGTCTTTTCGTGAAACCCGTCCAGGGTGCAAAAAATGTTGGGGGCCACTGTACTGGGACGAAAAATAGCAAAGATGTTATTGACTTCAAGCCTATTGATTAGTGTATAGTAGACCCCCCCCCCCATACTTATGGTTTGCATATTATCCGGCTTTTATATTGACATTTTTCCCCCCAATATGTTTAATACGTGTTTTTCTTGTTTTCCCCTGTTTATATGTATACATATTTATTTATTTCTCTTCAGGGGGTGTTCCCCCCCCCCCCCCAAATGCATATCAATGGACAACAATTGAGTGGATTTTCACTCTTTGCAAGCCCGCCCAAATAGTGGGAGTCCATTGTACTACTACTACAACAACAACAACAAAAAAAACAAAAATCTTCGGTCGTTTTGCCCCGACTTCACACATGCTCTTTTTGAGCCAGCCATAATTCCGCACGGCTGGGGGTGGGGATAAAAAATGTGTCACTTCCCAAACCGCAATGGCCTAAACCTCGAGTGAGCCAATTTGCCATCCTCAATTATTTAAGGCGGCACCTGTCTCCTTTCGCATTTCAGCGAGTCAGATCGTCGAGCATCAAGTCCTGCACATGAACTCAGCTGCAGGCAACCACCAAAAAAAAAAAAAAAAAAAAGGTGCAGCACTGGACGAGCGATGACGCTGTCACTCCAAGTATCTCCTCACTGGTCTGCAGCCCTGCGCCATTGCTCTTACTTAGTGAACCTCGTCCAGCCATTTCTTGGCATGGTGTTACCCAATCTAAATGATAATTTGGAAGGGCTCTTCACTCATCACTGCTGCTGATTTGTTTTTACTGGAAGACAGATACTCCATACAAAAATTAAAGCTGTAATGAGAACGCATCGGTCAGTCCGACTGTCATGAAGCGATACACGTAGCAGCAAGATAAGGGCGAAACCAGCTTCGCTAAGGCGGAAGATTTCCATCTCCGCCGATGTTTCCTGCATTGTTTTACGCAGCAGCTTGGCCTATCCTATTTATTGCCCGCATACATATGTCATGCTGTTTGCATCGGATAGATGGGACCTGTCACTGCTGCTTCCAATGAAGAGGGAAAAAAATGCACATTAAAAAGCATGGTGGACTAGGATTCGCGGTGTTAGGATTCGCGGTGTCTGCACGCTGCCTACCACAGGTCAGTCTCAGTACTACGACAGACACTCGGTTGAGGGGAGGAAACTCGTTTTTGTTCCGACCGCGGCGAACTTAAGAGCGACGAGGAACCGATACGAATGTACTTTCGTATTATGAAATGCACGAGCAAGACTTCGCTCGTGCTGAAAAAAAAAAGCGTTCACATTTCTCCGCGTCCCCGGCGGCTTGGGTTCGAGTTGATTTCCTTCATCAGAAGGGATGGGGAAAAACAAAAAGCAGCAGCCTCCGTCTGGAGCTTAATCTGAAAGGCACAAGCGGCCGCGAGGTCCCGCAGAGTATCAAACCAGGTGGCGTGCGATCTCATGGGCCGGGCAGACATGAGCTGACAAAAAGTGGAATCAGAGAAAGCGCGGCTCATATTTGATTCAAGGCTCTCAGCCTCAGGTATGAGTGCCATCGGGGCTGACACTTCCCCCTCCTCCAGTCATCTCGCATTGATTTACAGAGCGGATTACGTTTCCATGATAGATTGGGAGGGGCGCAGAGGCGACATCTTCAGAATGACGGAGACTATTTGAGGCGCTATTCACGGCCATGTGTAATCATTCCGCGGGGTCCCGTCCATGCATATCCATCTGTCATGTGGCTAACCTAAAGCCCTCGGTCTCAATTGCTTATTAAGCCTCCACATACGTTTTCAGAAAGGCTGAATAATGCAGAGTTGCCTGGCATGATCCATATATTATTGATGTCGCATAGAGTGACATGATAAATATACGGCCGCATTCATTTATCACCGCATACCCCGGTCACATCAGTTCATATTTGTGGGTCTGGTGGAGTCACAAAATAAGTCATCAATGGTACAAAAGTCTTTAAAGGCTGCTGCTCGCTCACATGTCCGCTTTCTTTGCTGTTGTACAACATGAGAAAACAACAATTCCGTTTCATATTCACAGAGGGAGGAGAATCAAAGAAATCTAATTGCAAGCTTGGTATTCTTTTCCAACAACAACTAGTCTACGCGATAGCTATCCGATAAAGAAATGGGTCGAATTTAATGGGGGTTTATGAATTTTAAATCAAATATTTCAAACCTTAAGAAGTCCAACATTAAAATGTAAGCAGCTTCCTTTATTTTAAGCCTGCATTAGTTATTTTTAACTGGAGGTTGTGTTGTGGCAGTACGGCTCTACAAGACTGATCAAGGGTCGGGTCATCTTTTAAGGCCACAACCCCCCCCCCCCCCCCACCCACCCCCTTCAGCGTTGCGGTTTCACAACGTGATACAGAACGCCGGGCGGACGTCAGCCAGATTTTCACTTGCGCGCGTCAAAACAAATGTCATCTGCGTATGTTGGAAGTGTTTAACAGCAGTGTTTCTGCCAGCCGGTCGTTCATGGAAGAGTGTGACTGAGACACGGACAGCTTGCGTGGTTCAAGGGACCTGTCGTCAGTATGCCTGCCAACATGTGTCGCATATTGTTACCGTTGTACGGTTCTACTGATCACATTTTGGGTAGCCGGTGTCAACTGAGAAAATGTGACCAAACCTCATCTGCAGCTCGATCTATTTGGCTTGAGCGCGCGAATGGCAAGAGCACTGAGAGCAACAGGGAAGCATTGGCACAAGAAATCCATCTTGTTCATAAATTGAGTGAACACAAGTAGAGATGGGCATTCAATTTACACAGCCAGCCATAAAATTAAGGAACTGGAGCCGAGTGATTGTTATTGAGGAAAAGGAGCATGTAAGCATGGAAGGGGCAGAAAACATATACCCAACTAAGCTGTCCAAAATTTAATCTCATTTGGGTGAGCTGGCATGTGTTCCGAAGACCAAATTGTAGCAATGCGTAATTACTGCGACCGCTATGGAGGGTACTGACAAGTAGGGCGGATATTTTGGGCAACCTTTATACACAATACATGTAATGAAGCACCCACCGCAAATAACTCATCAAATATCACAATTGTAACGTGGCTGTGTGAGTGTGTTCGAAGTTGTCGTCATGGTGATGATGGGTGGTGGTCTGTAGTTGGCGCTCACGTGATGCTCAAATGTGTTGAAATAGAAATTGCGTAGCCCAGGGCTGTGCGGTACTTGCAACAAGTTATTGAATGAAGAAGAAATGGTCAACCAAAGTTTTCAATCTGGACTCTGGGCAGCTGCCAGATGAATCTGTACACCCGGCATGCTTTCAAAGTTGTGATGTGCTAAAATGTTTGTCCTCCTTTGTCGATAAAGTGCCACAAAGTCATTCTATAAATTTGAGTTTCATACGACTGAGGCAAGAGGAATTATTCAAAATGACCATGCTAATTGGAGCTATTAATCAAGGGGAACAAGCAATCACCAGAAGCCTCGACTTGAAGCTAGCCGCTTCAATCGTGGAAGGAGAAACTGGGGTGCAAGGGTGGCTATGATGTAAATTCGACTCAGTTATAAAAGTGCACAAAGTCTCGCTCATTTCACACTTGATGGCTGGACAAAGCAAACTATTTGTAAACAAGCTATTAAAAAGTTCATGTTCAATCATATTTAAAGCTCTGAAAGTCTATTTCCGTGGACACATTGCGACCTGAGCTGTCAGCGCGCTACACGATCGTTTATAATGAGGCCGCAAAACACGAAGATGAGGGATGGGAGCTGAAGGCGGGGAGGGGGGGGGGGCAATGAGAAGGACAAGGAGGATCCTGGAGAGATTGTCATGACAAGCAAGAAGTATCCTTCAAAAGTATGCTGGGGAACAAATGCCACAGGGAGAGTGTGTATCTGCATGTCACGCTGGGAGAAGGGTTGGGAGGCTGCGATTAGCAAGACAAATGACTTCAGTCACAAAACACGAGCGCACGTGGCTGCGAGCTTTAATTTGGTTTGCAGGTCTTTGTAACTTTGTTTTGACAGCTATTTTGATGAAAGGTCCCCCCCCACCCCGCCCCCTCCCAAATGCTAATTTCCCTTTTATTTCTCCAATGATACATTATGGCACTGAATTTTTGGGTGCGCAAATACATCTAATGTGTGAGGGAAAATGACATCAAAGTCCAAAATGGATCGGGTGCACACCGAGTTGCAGTTAATCCACACAGCAACAACGCAGATGGCTTTCTAAAGTATGTGATGACATTACCGAGGAATGGATTCCTTTCATCCCAGCTGATCTTCATATTGCTTACGGAAACAGTCTCCCACGGGAAAGAATTCCCAGCAACGTTCCTGGTACATTTTCCACACATAGGATTCCTATGTCAACACAAGCGATAATGCGTCAATATTTACTGTTTGTTCACAATAACCAACTTAATTGTGAGAAGCAACAAGCTTTTTTAGAGACGAGGGAATAAGTATGTGTTTGTATTTTCTGACTTATACTTAGCACAATAACATACCACAGCTATGAACCGTTCATTAAATTGCACGATGAGAATGCACAATTTAGACCTATAATTGCACAAATGACCAGTGTACTGACATGGATACGGCTCAGGTTTTTGAACGGAGGAGAAAACAATTATACCTGTCCTGTGTGTTCAGTTTCGTCTTTGTTAATGAGGTACATCAAGAAAAACCTGCGAAGACACACGGGAACAAATGACTCTGCTACTCACAGTACCTGTGCGAGTTATTGTGCTAGTTAGGAAAACCGTTATTGAGATCTTGGGAATTGGTTAGTGTGTGTCCACTCACGCCTTCATTTCAGAGGTCGATTTACGAGACCAATGAGCTAACAAGTGACGACGGAGACACCAGAGATCAGTCCAAGCATGCAAACACGTTAGATTACATCTAACATGTAACACTCACCGGTGTAGAAATCGTGCAAATCTGCTATTTTAAAGCTACTTTTGAGAATATTTTTGAAGTGGGGAGCCTGTTAATGCATCAACTATATCATCAACTCATAGGGCTCTATTTTCTTGACCACCATGTAAAGCCCGCGTGACGGGTGCGCCGCTGTGGGAGTGGACACACCCGACATCAATCTTGAGCAATGAAAGCGGCTCCCTTTCATTACCTCAAAATGAAAGCACATCTGCGCCGTGAAGTGGACGTACAGATCGCCAGTCTCACTCCCCCACCCTCGGTCGTCGGTGTGCCTCAACCACAGTTGTTCCGCTCAATGAGATTATTTTAGAATTTTGATAAAATAATCTCCAAAACACCCATTTTGGCGGAGTCAGGTCTGCCAAATTGGCAAGAGCCCATAAAATCCAAGCAGGTCATTTGCACTACAAAATATACATTACATTGTTAGGAGTCCAAGAAAGAGTTATTGCCAATGGTGGCACACATGAGGACAAAGTGTCGTTTGAGTATTTTTCAGTAAAGTGCAACTGACTCACAGATAGTTGGCCAAGTTGTGCTCCTGCAGAGTGTGGGTCTCAAAACCGTGAGGAACTTTATCAAAGTACTCGTTCCCTATTCCACAAATAAAACACTTTGTCTGCGGGGAGGGAGAGAGAAATGAATGTAAAAACTTGATGTGTTATGGGATTTGGTCACGGTTTTTAGTCTGCTGGCACCACACTGTAACAAAGTTGTTCCTTCTCTTCAAAGCCACTGTCACGCTCCAAGTGAAAGGCAAAAAAGCCTGAATAGCAAAATGATTTGAATTGGGGGAGAAGCTGCCAGGTTCATGCACAAAATTTGTATTCTCTGCTCAAATGCACCAATCACATGCCGCGAAATGCTTTCGAGTGCGGTTTGAGGTGAAGGCACTGCACAATCGGGAGCATTTCTATTATAGAAGCTTGGCAATTTACAGAAAAAAAAAAAGAAACAGCAACACAATTATGAAACCACACTATCAGAAGCTACTTATCACTTGCTCATATGACTGTAATTGAAAAAATCATCAGGACATGACAAATTTCAATTTATTTCTCTTAGACTGCAAAGCCAGACAACTATTTGTTGTGAAAGCCATATTTGAGGATTGAAAGCACTTGCGAGAACCCCCGAATGTCAGTTTGTGTGTGTGTTCCCGTCACGCCTCACCTCCATATCCTCTTTCACCTGCTCCTGCTGGTCACGCAGCTCCCCAAAGGCATCAATTATCAAGCCTGTCGAAAAAAAGCAACTTGTGGTTCGTTTGTATTCGTTGACTCCGATGAAGCAAACGTTTATTTTTTTTTGTTTATTTGTTTGTTGAAGTACAACATGAATTTAGTAGCTTTTTGTCACAAAGGACGCTGAGCCAGCTAGCATTTTACTTTTCGGCTAGCTGGGTAGTTATTTAACGTTTCTTAAAATGTGAGAAATGCTCCAATTTGTGCACATCGATTTAGTCTTTTTTTGGGGGGGGGGGGGGGGGGGTTCTACCATGGCTGATGCAAAGCAAGACAGCATTTCCCCTCTTGCTGCCCTGCTACTACGCTGAAGCGTAAAGTGCCGGTGCGATCAAAACCCATTCACCGTCCGACTCACCTTGAATGATAGCCAGCAGGATGACGACGACGAAGAAGAAAAATGTGATGTCAAAGACAATACGTTCCACCTCAGAGTCATCACCGGCGGGGTCCTCGATCTCGTCCCCGATGCCCCCTCCCGCTCGCACTCCCACATACATGTGGAACATGTAGCACTGACCAAAAAAAAATATATATATATATAAAAACGCAGAGGAAAGTCAAGAATAACTCATGTCCTCAAAATACACTGCCATCATTATTCAGGGCCAGTCCTGCATGTTTTTTTTCATAGAGGAGCAGAGAACTGTGTAATCAATATTCTTTGCCTTTTGACTACAAATCCCCAAAAGGATTTTGTAGAAGTGTGCGAGGCAGGACAAATTGAGAGTCTGGTTGCCTAGCAGGGATGATACCTCGCTCCCACGAGCCAAGGACATTACTTTGAGGAAACAAGTGCAAAATAGCTTTTAATGGTGGCTACCAAACACTGAAGGAACATGACAAACCTTCAAAGAAAAGGGCAGTGGAGGCCGGGGGATTTTCTGACACACCTTTTATGGTTGTGTATTTTTTGTCTCATATGGCAAGGCCTCACATACTGAAGAAACACGTACATGAATGCAAAAATATGTGCTGCACTTAGGATATTCTAAGAACCGTGGTTGCTCAAGTGCTGCTCAACGTCAAGCATACACAATAAGACAGGAACAGGGACTGAAGATTTCATGTAGGAGCTCTCCTGCTTCTTAAAATAGAAGGGATTTATTCAAATGCTTATCTCCATGCGTGTCCATCCCTGAGTGACAAGGGACTGTGCATCGGAATTGAGGAGGCGGCAGGGGGGGGGTTGCGAATGGCCAAACAAAGAGATATTATATCTGGCGCAGATGCTGCTTTTTTTTTTTTAATCCAGCTGTCCATTATTTGCCGGAATAATGGTGGGAGGAATAAGAAGAGGATCACTGACAGAGTCTTCTTGCCATGACTCGAGGCCGAGCCGTGCGGCTTTCCAGATATATGGAAAATAGACCCGGCTGGGATCCAGAGTTGGATTCAAAATTCTTCTCCAACCAAAGCAGTGTCAATCAAAACTGATCGCCACCATCTTGGTAAAAAAAGAATTTGGGGCGACGCTATATTGGATTTCATTAGATTGTGCAGCTGCACCTAATGAAGTAGATTCAGGACAGCGAGGACATACTGAATCTGAAAACAGCGTGTGCAAGTCTGTCGCAAAGCGAGGACCCCCCCTGCACACAAACGTTGCGCTGGCTCATTTAAACTCACAGTAAGCATGTCGTTGCACTTCATGTCTCGGGCGCCCTGGTCGTCGCTCTTGTCATAAAATTTGCGGAAGAAGTTGAAGGCCACCACCGTGTACAGATAGACCACCACAGCCAGGAGACCCAGAGTCAGGACCAACTAGCAGACACACACAAGCACAGCATCAGCATTTGGGATAATTATCATAAACTTCAACCACCATGTGAACTTTCTTTGGAGGAAAACCAATCATCATGAAACAAAATCCCGGTTCATACATCAACAAAAGTTGACAGCATAGAAAGCAACACAAACATACAAATTGGACCCACTCACAAACACACAAAGACACACACACACACACCTGTTTTCCATTGTGTGTGACAGAAGAGAGGATGGTGCGAAGAGTCTTAATGCCCATGGCGATGTCCAAAAGATGCGCCGCGAAGAAAAAGTTGTTATAGTGGCCCAAAACTGACATGGCCATGTAGCAGGCCAAATAGAGGAAGGACTGCGGCCACACATCAAAGACACAAACGAAATGAACAGATGGCACGGAAACCAATACGTCGTCTAGATAAGGCAAAAATCACAGGATATTGCGCTCATCACTTGGGCACCGCATAGATTTGCATCAAAATCACAATCAGCAGCTCATGACGTCAAAACAAATGAGGACTCAGCCGTGAATGTTGTTGATGAAACATCGAAACGTGATTTATGCTCCACTCATGTTATCTGGTAACGTACAATGCAGGAAGTGACCGTCGGATAGCGAGCGAGAGTCATGAAACGTCCGGGCATTATGCCGACTCCACTTACATTGTCAGTGAGAACAACTCCGAGTTTCCAGACCTGGTACTTGACGTCAATGGAGTTCAATCTGAAATAATATGGGAAATAGTAAAATAGTCATCTCAAAACCTGTATTATAAAATATAATGCTCT
Organism: Hippocampus guttulatus; assembly: GCF_054856545.1. Lineage (NCBI taxonomy): Eukaryota > Metazoa > Chordata > Actinopteri > Syngnathiformes > Syngnathidae > Hippocampus > Hippocampus guttulatus. Next base: position 2,318,531 of record NC_141270.1, read on the forward strand.
ACGTTCAAGTCAGTCCAAGGAAAATGCCATCAATGTTCAAAAATATGTCATTTTCGTACTCACAGAGTGACCCAGGCAGCATCTTTTCGGAGCCTGTTCCTCTCGGTTCCCTCGGAGCTGAAGTCTAAAGACGCCTGGTCCAGACCGAGAAGTTCACTGATCTTATCGCGGCCGTAAAAGCCCCCATACTTGTCCATCACCTGGAGGGGAAAGGTGAGTGAAAAGAGTTAATTGGGAGATATCTGTGTTACAAAAATACTGATGGGACTTCACCAATTCACTCATGGGAATAACAGTTAAGTGCCACACAATTGGAGCGCCTGTCTTCTGTGTTGCTGCGGCTTAAGTGGTTGATTTATTAACTTTCAAACAAGAGCCAGCACCGAACAGCTCAACAGAATGTAAGTCTCCACGACCTCCACGCTGGACCAGAAGTGAATTACCCAAAGCACTTATGGACATCACATCATCCGTTATGCCGAAAGACTCTTAAAACGATGCCAGTGGCTTGAATGCAGTAAATAACGAAAGAGAACAAACAAAACATCCGCCATTGTCTCCAAAAGTGCCAAGCAGATTTAATCTTAATGTTCATGTCTATCACACCTTATCAGCGCTCCCGGTTTTCGTGAGCGAGTGAAAATATGTTTGTCTTGAAGTACAAAGGAGCACGCTTTCCTGGCAGGGGTCCCATTTCATCACAATCCTTCAGGCCGCGCGCCTCTTCTCTGAACTTGTCCTGACCGGGTAAACGCTGACGTTGCAGAAGAGTGAACCAGGAGCCGTTCAAGGTACCAACTTTTTATACGGTGACCCAAGGGATTGTCGCTGGGTAAATAAGTCACTTCTGATGATTATATATTAAGACGACGCAAGTTGATGAACAGATGGAGTCAAAGTCTCTGTCAGATGATGACAGTGCTTCATTATTAGATGCCTCAGTTGGGTGTAGTGGAGACTTTCAAGGGCGATAGGATTTTATTGGCATTATGATTCAGCGATAGGAGCAGCGGTCAGAAAAACTCCATTGAAGCAACTAAGAGGCATCAAAAAGAAACAAAATTGAAGGTATTTTGTTCAATTACATAAGAGGACCACGCTTACTTAGTTTCTGCCCAACAGAGAGAAAGACTTTACCTTTCGCTTCACAAACTTATCCCAGTAGTTACCCGGAAACGATCTGAAACAACAAACGGCGCGCAAACGTTAACATTATACATTCAACCAAACGCGTGCCAGCCGAATGTGAACGTACGCCGTGTTAATGACCAGCCGATCCCACTGGCCTTTGATGTCCTCCTCCGGGGGCTGGCGTGCCACGTACAGGCCGTCAAATTCAAGTCGTCGGGCCACTTCCTTCTCCCGTTTGAAGATCACCAGCGGTACCTGCCGAGCACATGCTTTGAAACAACGCAGCCGTTTTGTAAATAAATAAATAAAAACCCAAAAAGCTCTTAGCAGGCCCATATGACGAAGTGATTTGAGCGGGCGTACCTTGAGGCAGTAGTAACCTATGATGCAACAGAAGGAGATGACCGTGTGCGCCATGGCCAGGAGGTGAAGTGATGGCTCCATGTAACCACTGCTCTCTTCCAAAACATAATAAACACCGCCCTCATCTCCCTCATCCACGGATTCAAGTGATGTGCCCGCTTCTTTTTCGGGTGACGTTGGCAAAGATACCACCTGGTGAGAAGTTGGCAAGACCGGAGTCAATATGCACATGGAGCCGAAATATGTTTTGTCATGAGGGAGTTGTTATGCGTCAACAAATAAAAGGTTACACTTCAATTTTTATGATGAGAAAAAAAAACAGTGTGCTAAGGACCAGGTTGGGCTGAGCCCGGGGCTCTGTGGTCATGACGTGAAATGTAACGATAGCCACTTTGGAAGCAGCCTGAAGCTCATGTTGACGTGAGTTGGTGGCGTCAGTTGAACACACCACAAATAAATAAAAGAGCTCGCGAGCACAATCGAGTTACCAGTTATGATCACGGTTAGGCTGGCTTCTTGTATTTTGTCTTCGACTACCACGCTTCCTTCTTGCGGGTATTTTCTGTGGTTGATCGCGTGGCAATGTGGGGTTTTGATGAGAACACACACTCGCCAGTGTTTTCCTTGTCACGCGCGGGGGGGGGGGGGGGGGGGGGTCTCACACACATGTAAAAATCTGTGCGGAAGTTCAAAATTCGTATTCGCCTTTCCGCGGCATAGTTCAACTGAGGTCAGCCCGATATCGTGATTTTCATTTTAAATTTGCTAATGGGAGCTGCATTCGCACAAACCTTATAGAAGAGGAGGATGAAGTTGATTGCAAAGGTGACAAAAAGGGACAGCAAGCGCAGGTTATAAAATGTCCTGGCAAAGTAATTCTGCAGGGAAAATGTAAGAACATTACAGTTTGCTCAACTATATAACATCTAGGCATTTCTATATGATTATTCTTCTTATTATTATTATTTGTTTTTGAATCTGACCAGCAAGCTCTTGTGATGAGCCCTTATCATCTCTCCCAAAGCGGAATGCCGGCTTCCTGCTTCCTCTGATTTATTAGCGAGTCTCTTGGCTTTCCGTTCCTCCCCCTTCGCCATCGTCTCCTCACACCTCTCCCATCTGCAACGAGATAAATCAAGAGGAGGGAAAAAAGGGAACACTTGTACCAATCAGCCAGACGGCAACACGGTTGTAACAAGTCACTTTTAAAAACACAGCATGGTGAAAAAAATTGGTGAGCACATGATTTCGTTTGGTTTTGTTTTTCCCCATTTGATTGCGTCAACAATAGAGTCCTCGATATAAAATTTCCGATATGGTGATTCAGGAGTTGGGAATGAGTGACTGATTCTGAACAAAGCCTACAGTCTGTTTTCATGAAGAAATGACTCACTTTTCGGATTCAGGCATCATCTCTTTCTCAGATTTTTCCTCTTCAGCCACATCAGCCTTGAGCTGGTCACCCAAAAAAAAAAAGAAGTTATTTAAATCGACGGTGAATTCACTGACTCAATACTTTGCAAGTGATACAATTCATAGAAGCAAATACCAGCCCCTGATGTCCATCAGAAAACGTAGCGTCAGTGCGGATGAACACATCTGTGAGATGGCTGGTCACATCTTGTGCCACCAGGCTGTATTGTCCCCCGTCTCTTTTCACTTTGAGCCCAAATATGTCAGAAAGTACGTCGGTCCCCATGGCGGAGGTCACGGCTTCTATCTGCGTGCTCTCCCGCCGAGGGGAGAAAGCGGCCGAGCGCCGCCTTAGCCGGTCCGCGCCACTTGTTACCTCCGTGACCTCATCAAGCGTCGGGTCGAGAATACCGCCGAGCAGGTCCGACACGGTCATCCTTTTGGCCCCCTCGATGAGTCCGCCATTGACAAAAGTGACGTACAGCACGTGGCTAGTGCCACTCACTACAAAAGAAACGAACCGGAGCAAAGTAACGAGAAGGACTCTGAGGAGCGCAACAGATGACAAGAGGACATCCTTCAGGGTCATTTTTGTGAGAGCTCGAAGCTTTTTGACAGATATGAGACACGTCGGTGAACACATGAAAAACATTCCGTTCTTATCCAGGCCTCTATCTTTGTTCTCCTCTTCTTCTTCTTCTTCTCCGCCATGTCGCTCTCCACTTTCAGAGCCAGAGATCTGAGCCGCCAGCTGCATCTCGAAGATTGTGTCTTCGCAGAAGTTGACAAACATCTCCATTTTCTCCTTCTCGCCACCTTCGTTCACCACGTCGAAAATGAACTGCCGCTTCGACTCCTTCACCTGCGGCTTCTCCCATTGCGTGCGGCTAGATTGGCTGATCTCAAAGTAGACGCGTTCCATGCGCTTGCCGCCGCCGAGGATCTCGATGCGGCCTAAATAGGGTTGGAAGTAAGTCAGGACGCACTCGGCGAGTTCCAAGAAGGCACTCAGCCTTAAGTCGTTGGGCATGTGCTCGGACAAATTGGTGAGCAGCACGGCGATGCTGAAGCCGATGTCTTTGGCCGGCTCATGGAAGCGATCCACGAAAGCCTCGTAATCCAAGATTTCCCGATTGTCCGATTCAACGCAGGAGAGGAGGAAAAGCGTTTCAACTTGTGAAAACTGCTTGGAGAGCTCCATGGCCTTCTGGAAGTCCTTCCTGGAGACGCAGCCCTTGCGATCAGGGTCGAACTGGTGAAAGACGTCCGAAGCGGTGAGGTCTTTCAGTTTGAGGAACGTGTCGAAAAACTTGAGGATCATCTCCACGTTGCTTGCCGATTCCACCAACATATCCACCATCTGCTTTCCGATGGTTCCGTTTACAATGTTACCTGCAGGGATTGAGGGGGGGGGCATTGTCCAACATGATTTTCAAAGTAAAGCTGAAGAGTGTACCCGCACTATTCGCTGAGAATCGGGACCAAGCCCTGATGCAAATAGGAAAAAAAATTCACAAATAACAAGAGTCGGTAATTGCTACTACTATCCCAAAATACTATAACCACATTTCAAACTCATCACAGAGTTACCCTTAAACCTGAATGCAGATTAGAATGAAAAAGAAAAAAAATGCACAGAAAAGCGAGGATGCTGTGGTATGTCGCCGTTTTGCGGGTTGTATCAACATTTACTACTTTCCTATGGGGCATTTGATTACATTTTTGGTTCAATGATTCTCTCATTTTGAAACACATACAAGTATACCGCGACAAAACTTTTTAGTTTGACACACAAGCGCTGCCAGGGAACGAGCCAGAGCCTTCCTCTGCATCGTCATGAGGAGTTGACGTACCTTCTAACATGGACAGCAAGAAGACAACCATGTCCTTTTGCAAGTCCATGAGCTCTTTTAGGAGCTCTATTTGCCTTGAATCCTGCACAAAAACACCCATTAAAGGCCATAAATTATGAATTGACACGGCTGTAAAAGTGTTTCAGCATCATTTCAGAAGGTGACAATTCATGACCGGACATACCCGGGAGAGCTTCATCTGCATATGAGCAAAGACATGGAGGAATCCAACCACGGCATCCCACAGACGACTGTGAGCGAGGCTTTGCTGGTTTCCGTTACACGGCCCCTGCGGGTAAAGCCGACGAGCGGGAGACGATGAATTATAAATGAGAACATACAGTCGATGCCGTTAATCTTTTGCAGAAATGGAAACCGGCCCACCTGTATGTATTCGGTGAGTGTATTGAAGACCTGCTTGGCCACTTTGATAGCCTTGGAAAAATTGCAGCGGCCTTGCGCATCAATCGCATTCTTTCCAGAGTAGTACCAGTAGAAGTCACTGATGGACTCCTTGAGAAGTCGTATGAAGAAAGATTGAGTCTGTCTACAACCAAAAGGACTAGAGCGGCTCTGTGGTATGATTTATTCATGCTTACCTGTATTCTTAGTAGGTAATCCACAGTGGAAATGATCATGTTGACGGTCGTATTGTTGCCCGTCTGTGTTCTCAAGTAATTCTGGAAATCTAAGGGATGAAATTAAAAGTGAGAGTGAAGGCGAAGGAAAAAAAAAAGAAGAGCATTTTTCCCTTTTATAGCAGACATGTCCTGTAATCTCACCACTTGTACAGCAATTATAAATCCGTGCAGAGTTAATTAAAATGCATCCAAAAAAAAAAAGGGGGAGAAAGAAGCAATAACCAGAGTTGTGTCCTTCACAAAGCAGCTGCAGAAAACGGAACAGGTCGCAGGTTAGCTCTTCATCAGGCATCACCTTCTCTAATGGGAAAAGGGGACGAGAGGTCATGAAATGTCAAGGACAATCCAATGAGTCCGGGTTCATACGAGAGATAAGGCAACATTGTATTGAAAGGGCCACCGCCGCTTTCCATATGAATGCGCTACCTGAGCGCTCATCCGTGGGCATGCCTAATCCTTCAGCTTTGTTCTGTCGCTCAAATGCGTTCAGATCCAGCACACTGGGCAAACAGACGCACGTTATCATGAGCACAAATTTGGGACCATGACCATTTTCTATTTTTTGCGTAACGACTTTCACCCACCTGCATGACTGCATGAGTCCGGCCATGCTCTGGAAGAAGCCGACGTCTCGTTTTGCTCTCAAATAATCCAGCATTTTCTAATTTAAAAGAAGGCAAGGGGTGATTAGATCGGGGAAATAGTCTTGGAATTTGGCAAAAGAAACTAAATGCACAAGCGGTCAAACAGGAGCAATATCTGTAAGTATAAGCAATAATATACAGTAAGTATAACCCAAGAAAGTAAAGTCTGAGGGTGCAATTTTGAGGCGAAATCAGCGCAACAAGACACCTGCTGAACAGCGGCGTTTCCTCCGCTGAGAATGGCAATACCCAGCTTGAGTGTTGGAGCAATCATGGAGCCCATGGTCCCTGATTAGATGTCACATCATCACAATCAGAAAATGGAGCGCTCACTCGAAAAACACTTCATGACTACAATACAGCCAAATGCAACCGCGAGGGAAGACGTTCATATGATTGGTCTCAGGAAACAAAAACTTTCTCAAATGCTTCCCTTTCGGCCCGCTGGCTCCTCAGCTCGTACCTTTGCTGGCACTAATACTTTGCAAGACCATCTCGGAAACTCCACGAAGATGCAACCTGGCCTGCTGGTACAGCAGCTTTTGCTTGTCCATCTCTTTCTCCTGACATACAAGTAGGACTATTTTAGTCGGCTTTTGATACCATACTAGTGAAAGCTGTTCAGGATATGTGTGCGCCGATCAAAATGGACTCACTTCAAAACTTTGCAGCTCCTGTCGCTCCTCGTCGTCATCTTCCCGATGGCAGCTCTGCGGCGATGCGAAGCAGAAAAAAAACCGCATAAATACTGAGATGGTAAGGATGGACAAAATGAATGATGATCCCCCGCGCCCCCTCTCCCCAACAAGCCAAATCTGCATATATAAAGTCGATTTTAAAAGCCCACATAAATCCCCCGAGGGCCTGTGCAACATTTAAGAATCCCTCTTGTTTGGCTCACGCTCTTTTCTATTACCTTGGCCATTATCTCCACGTAGGAAACATAGAGCCAGTCGATTTCAAGATCACTTTGAAGGGAAGACACATGAGCTCAGATCAGTTGAGAGATATGCTGAGCAAGAATTGGGGGGGGTGAGAAAGGAAATATTGCGAGCTCTTGTATCAGGACAACACCTCCTTTCTGTCAAGGCACTGCAACTGAAGAGCGTGATGAGCTGTAGGAGGGGATCCATCAGTTTGCCGCCATCTCTTTTCTCCTCTCGTCTTCCTCCTGTCAACTCCGTCATGTGGAGTTTCTGTAAAAATAATGGGGAGGAGAAAAAATATATGCATGATTCTCCTTTCTGGAAAACCTCACAGTGTCATCCAATTACTTCTACAGCATACAGAAACAAAAAAAAAGGATGAAAAATCAATCAAGAAAAATAATATTTGTAAAAGATACTCCGAGGTTTTCTACCGCTTACAGCTAAATCCTCCACGACCTTCTCCTCAAAAGTGTGCTCCTCAGCTAATATCCAGGATTTATTGTAGCCTTGGAGGAACAGGTTGACGGCTCTGTGCCTGGGAAGTGAGACGGACGTTTGAGGGGACAGCAAACTCAACACTGGCAAGTGTTCCCGTTTGCATTCGCCGCATGCAAATAGCAGATGCAAAAGCAGGCGGCATAGAAATAAGCTGTTAAACCACCGTTTGTACATGTTGTAAGATGTTTAGTTATCGTTGGCGATAACCAAAGGCCACTAGAATTATTTTTTTTTTGCGCATATGTTGTTCCATAAGTGGATCTAGATGAAGTGCAGTTTCGAGTGTAAGACAAAAGTGTGAACCACTTTTTCCCCGTGCTGTAAAATAACGTTTTTTTTTCTTCTTCCAAGCAGAAAATTTGCAGAAGCAGACAAAAGCCGTGAAAATGCTCCCCAAGATTACAAAGCAAAAGCAATTTTAGTACCTGGGAAGGTTGTAAAGGGGAGCCATCCTCAGACAGGCCACCACCGCTTGCTTCCTCTGCTTGGACAAGACTTGGTGCCATGTTGCTCTTTTATGCTTGTGCGGATGTTCCACCTAAACAGAAAAATCAAAGACAGAAGAGGGAAACAATAAAGCAGCGCCTTGAATGATTTTATTAATAGCATTACATTCGTTCATTTGCCCTTGGGTGCTTTCTTCAATGTCATATTAGAATTCAAATGGGGGTTAGGAATCCGAGGCACGTTTCTTTTGTTGTTGAAATTCAAGATCAATTCAAGTAAATACTGTACGTAGGTTAAAGATAAGTAGCAGCACTGAAATAACAATTATTTCAAGACCTCGGGCTGTCACTTCTCTCTGAGCATCCATCTAAAACAAAATGTGCTTTTTCCTGTTTTAGCGCTCACCTGATCAAGGTAATGGAGGACTCGAGCGAGTGCCACAATCTTGTCCACAGTCGTCTCCACGTCAGTGGCGGAGAATGAATTAAAGATGTCTCGGTGCAAGCATGTTGATGACTTCTCACAGAGGGGGGTAAAAAATAAAAATAAAAATGTCACATTTATTTATTCAGTTGCAAAGTTCTGGAATCGCAATCACTGGAAAGTATTTATTGCTGCTGGAGTGAATGAAATAACGCTGCATGCAGTGCGTCTTTGGTATTGTGCGACAAATTCGAGTCACGGCGCGATGGAGGAACGGGTTTTACAGGCTACAAGACCACTCCAAAATCTAATTAACGGCATTCTTGTTGCTTGAATTAAAAGTCTAACGGCATTCTTGTTGCTTGAATTGAAAAATAAATAAATATATAAATATCGGGGCTAGTCGGGCGTGTCGCCGTGCATACCGGATGTCAGCAGAAAGTACATGCACGTCATTCAAGAGGGAGAACCCTGGAGGGCAAGTGGGGGCATTTTGGGGAGGGGTGTGGGGGCATGCAGTGTGATCCAGACAGAGTAGCAGCAATATGGTGAAAACAAAATGACAGCCATTACCTGACCATGAGAACGTAAAAGGTATTTACACACACGGTCACGAATCTCATCTTCAGTGTTCTTCTGTGGAAAACAAAGCGGTCAAATGTTAATTAACATGTCACACATAAAAACAAAACAGTCGTGTTGACTTTTATATTAATTACTCAACGACACATAAGTATGTTTTTCAATCGAACAGTTCTTCGGCAGTTGTTTTCTTTCGAAAGTGATCCACGATGGAACACATTGATAATCATTCCCCATCCAGCAATCACTTGGCATGACGCCCACATTTCCAACCAACCTGAGCGAAGGCGCTCTTTGCAGACATGATGAGAGTCTCATTGCTGGAAAAACAAACCCTCTGTCCCACCGGGAGAAGTCGCTTCACGGAAGCCACAATGAGGGAAGTGTGTACGGAATAACGATCGCCCTTCCTCTTCATCCGCCTTTTCTCGCAGTCAAGCTATAAAGGGAACGAAACGACATTAGTGGACTGTTTCATTTATGAGGCCCACTTGTGACGAACAGCGAACCTTTGATGTGTTGTCGTTGACCAAGAATGCCAAATTGTTGATTTCGTTTTGGACCACGTAGTTCTGTTCCTCCCACTTGAAATTCTGCAGTGCAACAGCAAATGAGATAAGCAAGACAAGACGTCTATCCGAAAAAAAAAAAAGCAGCGACAAAAGACAACCGTGCTTGACAAACTCACATGAGATTTGGCCCAGAAAATAAAGACCTCTGCCACCATGCTGAACAGCTGCTCAGCATCAGGGTTTGGCTCTTGTTGCCAACGGGCCCTGAGAGGGATTAACCAAAAATGCGCAAAGGAAGCAAGCAACATGGCTGAACCACTCTTGAAATAACACAGTAGAGATATTTTGCACCTAGAAATTTTCCCGAATTGGTGCTACTGTCCAACATGTTTTCCTTGCAGGCCATAATGTAGTTTTAGTTGCATGTGGGGGGCCGGTTATAACGGGGCAAGCACATAAATGTTTCACAGCTGGGGGTGTAACAGTACGCCATAAAATCTTCATCCAGTAAGTATGTTTTTAAATTCACTATTTTGCTCAAATCGGGCACAGTCAGGAAACAAAATGAGGGAGGGGGAGGCTCGGGAATACCCTGCTTATCTTTTGTGTCAACAGAAACATATTTAACAATATTTAAAGTGAAACATCAGCTGAAATATTTTATTTTTAGGAAAGTATAACACCAATAGCTAAAAAATAAACAAATAAATAAAACGCTTACTTTGAGACACTTGTGATCATGTTCTTATAAACCCCATCAAATGACATTATTGAGATATTTAGCACAATTGTGACAAGCATTCACTGACCACAAAAACGATGCGGAGAGCCTAATTTGGCCTACGGGCCTCGAGTTTGACACTTGCGCTTTTGGCCATTTCCAACCGCCGGAGTTGCCCATCTTACCGATTGGAGTCCACAAAGGGGATGAGGAGAGGATAGAATGCGTAGAGGTCTCGCACGAGAACACTGAACTTCTCCTGTATCTGCAATTCTGCTTCCGATGTAGCGCAGCCTCCTACTTTCATTCGCTCCTCCTCGAGCAACACACTTTCCGCCCTCTTCCTCAACTTGTCCATCAGGGGAAGGAAGTGGCTCTTCAGCAGCTCAACGCGGGCTTTGGAGATGAGCGGCTGGGAATGGACTGAGATACACACCACTCACCGTCGAGTTCTAAAATTCAGTGGAACATCGGGAGGGAGCATGTGAATTACCTGCCAGCTGCTTCATCCAGTCACCCTGGCTCGCACCGACGTGGTTGTGGATGATGCGGAGAATGTGCCCCAGCAGGTCGCTAGCGTGTTGCGGAGTTACAGACGTGAGGACCGGGCTGTCTCGCCACCAGCGGGACACATAAGCGCACAGCATTGGCAACGTGACGTCCGTGACATGGACATATTGGGCCTGCCCAGCGGCGGCGCCGGCGTCCGTCAACTGCTGCGCTTCCGCCATCGCTTGCTCCAGAGATGGCAGAAAGGGGCATATTTCTTCCGCATCAACTGGCAAGCCCAGGTCTAGGAGAGGGAGAAAACAGCAAAGCAATATTTTAAACAAAAACAAATGGTGTCGACGACAAGTAAACACGTTACCTTCTCTTTCAGGTGTACTCGTTGTGTTGTAGATGGAGTGAGGGTTGTTTCGATTGATGGATGGCTCGAGGAAGCAAACAGGTAAAGCAGCAGTCAGCGCTGCCAAACAAGCACCTGCGGCTGACCTCTGCCTACATGGAAAACATGCTGTGACACAAGTTCATCCATCCGGTATGTTCTCATTCTGGTTGCGGGCGAGCTGGAGGGCATTTTCGAACGTCCAAGATGTCACTCAAGTACACGACTGACTTATAGCAATCACCTTCCAAGATTGAAATTCAGCTCGCAGATGTCGAACCTGATGTACGTTCATGTAAGCCGAGGTGTCCAAACTACAGCCCGCGGGCCATTTGCGGCCTGCTGTCCTTTTTTCTGCGACCCCCGACATAACAAAAATGACATTTGACTTGAACTGCAAGGTTAGTTAAAAAAAGGTGAAGGTCGGAAGAGTGAGAAGCGTGTACTGTAGAGCTTGTCTCAATATTCAAAGATACAAATGAACCATTTAAAAGGCGAAAATAATTTCCTCCACTTTGCGCTCTATGGCTGATTCATGAAAACATCGCAATAATGCTCCTCAAGTAACTGAAATTTTTTCTTGTTTTGCATAAACAGAAACTACACTGTCCAAAGCTGTAAATGTGTGTGAAAAGTTGATTGTCTATGTGAACTGCGATTAGCTGGTCACCAGTCGAGGGTGCACCTTGCCTCTTGCCCAGTCAGCTGCGATAGGCTCCAGCTCACCCAGAACCGTAATAAAAATATTGATGGATGGGTTACGAATGAGGAAATGTCCTCAAATAGCCATGCAAGGATCCAAGAGTTAAAAGTAGCCTGCGAGCATTTTTTTGCAATACTGTAAAGTTAGTGAATTTGTTGCAATGTGTTACATAACAAGGCAGTACCCCTCCATGTAGATGTCGCTGCTGGTGCCAAGCGAGTAGAGGCTGTTAACGATCCTGTAACAGGACGCCTGCACTCTTCCCACTGGAAAAGACGAGGTGACACTTAAATCGCTTAAATCCTCATAAGAGACATACTCCAAGGACGGTGAGAGAGGGAAAGGTGAAGCCACACAATCGCAGAGAAATGGACTGGCGAGACGAGTGCTGATGCAGGAAATGGATTATCCCTGCGAAAGGTCATCATATTAGCAAAGGAGACAAGAGGCTCCGGCTGCTCTGCGACCCTGACTGAGCCGCTTCATGTGAGCTGACTTCAAAGGTATGCATATTGGCTGCTAATCTCAGTGTATTATCTTTTTTTTTGGGGGGGGGGGGGGGGGGGGTTGATAAAAAAGGAATATGAAGGGCCAAACAAGAGCAGGCAGTTCGCAGATTTCATAAACGTCCATGAAATTCATTTAATTCCATGAAAACACACCAACAGGAAAACTGATTTGTACATGCCACAAAAAGGCACAGGTGGTGCGCATATTGATCATTTGTGATGCGTTGTGCAGTTGGTTTTAATATCTATATCCGTTTCATTTATTTATCAATAAGTATTTTAGTTTTCATTTCCTTTGACATGTTGTGTCTCACAATCCTATTTCAAATTCTCTCAAATCTCTGTTCACCCTCTGGACAGGCTTCCCTTTCCAAACAGAACTGCTGAAATAAATTCATTTTTCAACAACAGTCTAGCCAATTGAGATGAACCTGTATAGACATAGATATAGATATTAAAATGCATAGAAACGTACAGGCAGTGGTTTTTTTCCCTCTCACCTAGAAGGTCAACACCATAGTTCTGGCTGCCAAGATGCTGGAAGAGGGACGTGAGCATTGGGAAGAGCACGGAGGTTGTGTAGCTGAACACCTTGCCGAGGCCTTTCGCCTGTTGACTGCGACACTGAGGCAACGAGACAGAGGTCGCCGAGAGGTTTTCCACGGTCGTCTCTAGGTCTGACGCGGCCGCTTCAAAGAATGAATACAGAGAGTCCTGGATGCTCTCTGGCGCCGACTTTGCCAACATCCTATGGCGAAAAGACATCCACAAAATAATTGGATTGCCTTTTGATGTCATGCTTAACCATGAAATGGAAACAAATGCTGTTGCCATCCTCGTAATGCGAGTGAGGAAAATGTGTGACTCGTGCTTAAAATGGATACATTGACAAAGTCAAGGAGTTGTTACTATTCCAGTGTCATGTTTTTGCCTTTTGGCATGAGTTCGATCGATTTTCTTCTTCTTCCTCTCGCCTTCCAACAAAATACAGTTAGGTTCACCGAAGACCCCAAATTGTGCGCAAGGTGTGCATTGTTGTTTGTTTGGATGTGCCCTGTGATTGAATACCGACCGGTCCTGCCTCTTCCCCAAAGTCAGCTGAGATTGGCGTCAGTGTGACAAGTAATATTGAAAATGGACGGATGGATTAGATGGTGACAGTGACGTGAAGTGCTACCTGGCATCCAGCGCCCGGGTCAAAACACAGAGGCAGCTTGTGACCGCTGAAGTTTCATTTCCTGAAGTTTAAAAAAAAAAAAAAAGATATTAGATGATAGCATTACACATATGCAGGGAAAATATGTATCCCAGATAGGCTGGTATTGACTGGAAAGCACAAAAGTGAAAGGCAAGGTAGCAACAATGAGATGATATCAGGCTAAAAGCTTATTTCCACGCGGTTCTTACCAAAAAGAAAGAGCCTGCATCTGACTAGGCCTGCAAGCTTACAAAAGAGGCTGAATGTGAGAGGAAAGAAAATGAAGCGAAAGAAGTCAAACTCAAGCACAAAAGAACAGAAAATAAAATATAACATCTGCAAGCAGTGTGAATATGAAATAAAAATGTGATTTCATCGGGTTGACACATGCCTTGCAATCATTTCTTTTTCCCTTTTGGAGGCATGGCTTCTGTTCAAGTCTGAGGAGCGCGACACAGACAAGAAATACAGCCGGTGGCCTCTCACATATTCTTCCAAAAGTGGAATTACAACCTGTCAAAGGGGTCCAGAAATGAAAACGTGTCATATTCTTGCCACAATCTTCAGTATTTCCCTTGACGTGCATACCTTAAATATTCACAAACATTTGCGCTTCATTACGTGAGAAAGACCGTTCTATAACTAGTGAAAAACAAATGCTTCTCATTCAACAAATCACTGACCAAGACCCATTTACGGCTGTGTGCGCGCGCATGTGTCTGTTTGTAGTGGAGATGCGAGGCATGAATGTTCAAATATCTCTTTCCGTTTGCCGCTTTGGAGGCAGAACGGTGTGGGAAGCTTTAATCGATGTCATGATGGGAATCGACATGCCTGCACGGATTTCTGAGCTGGCTAAATAAATTAAAAAGCCACAAAGGATTTTTCATGGTGTGTGTGTGTGTGTGTGTGTGAGTGTGTGTTTGTGTAGGGGGGGATGCATAGCAACCATTTAACAAAACTAATTAGATGACCGAATTGCAAATCTTAACTAGCACGTCTGCATCAAAATGGTAAAGATCCCCTGAGAAACGGTCGGTCTTCATATGCAGATGAGCACACGCAAACCTTGAGGAAGAAATGAACAGGGTGCTGGCGTGACGCTCTCTCGCCTTTAGAGGTCTGTCCTCTGGCTTGCGTCACCTCTGGAAAAAAAAAAAAGACAAATGAAATACAAAATGACAAAGGAAGTGACATTTCTACATCAGAAACACATTGGCTGTCCTATTCTGAACAGCGGAAGGAGGCATCAAATTTAAATGAGCCCAGGGCGGATCACAGACTGCGAAAATGTTAATGTTCACATCTCGGTAGCACACGTAGAAAAAAAACATTTACATCAGGTAGATGCTGTGGTGTCATCATACTTTACCAATACAACCGGAATTTGAGTTGAAACGTTACTAATTTAAGGTCACTAATCCGGTCGAGATATTCGGATGATAAACACTCCTAGGCCATTATTATAAGGCCTTCTTGTGCCGCGAGACCACATAGTCCTACGTTGTGTGTCGATGGGATCACCAAAATGTTGTGTGTCGGGCTCCTCCACGTCTAGTCAATAACACTCTTTCATATTGTATTCGGCAAACTAAAAGTGTTACCAAGTTCCGACATGTGCTCCTGAGCTTCCTCTGTGTAAGACAGCAAACGCTGGAGTAAAGTGTGGCCGAAACACTGGGCTGTGGCTGGAAACTCCAGATCCGCATTCTTGCGATCCCTGCCGAGAGAAATGAAAACGGATTCAAGCGGCAAGCTGTGGAGAACGAACGGTCTCTTGCACTGATTATTTTTTTGGGGCATGGATCCTAAAGACTTTTTCAAAATACGTGCTGTTGATGAAGATGACTGATGTGTGGAACTTTCCAGGGGGCGCTATTGATATTTTTGTTAACTTTTCTTTTGATGGCGGCGCGGACACCCGCAGCGGCTCCTCTTGTTTTGTGTGAGGGAAGAAATTTCTGTGCTGTATGTTTCACATGCAGTACATTTGACAATAAAGTTTAATTCAATCCAATCCAATCCAATGAGTTCCTTTTGGGAACACTAAAATCAAGTGAATGCCCGCATGTTCGACATTTGTTGATTGTTGGTGGGATCCTATCCGCCAGTATTCACTGAAAAAAAACAACATTTCCTGTTCTTGTGGTCAGGACAAAGCCGCGTCTAACATAAAAATATGTGTCAAATATTTTTGGACCCATCGAGTCAGTAGCTAATGATGAACCATGGGAAGGAGCTTCATTTAATCAGGCCATACCCTTGTCTAATATAAATAACTGCTTTGCCGCCATCTGGTGGCATCTACAGGCATGTACAAACCTTTTTGGGTGGGTTTTCTAATTGTCACCATCCACATCCTTGTTAAAATGATGAGTTTGTGTGCACATACAGGCAACTCATGCTCTATTCTATCTTTAGTTTCAGAAAATGTGAATGCCGCGAGATGCTGTCACCACCATGCTGAAAAAAATTCATAAGGACCACCGCATTCACATTCCATTCTAAATGCCGGAATTTGCTCTGGCAGCCAGGAGCCGATGCTGCCCTCACCTCCACACCGTGTAGCCGTTGAGGTGAAGGAACTTGAGCACATCCTGGGCCCTATGCCGGAATTTGCTCTTTTCCTTTGCAGTCAGGTTGTCAAAAGGCACGAGCACAGCATGCCCACGTGCCCCTGAGGAGACACAAGGGTTGTCCTTCGTTCATTTTGACTGCCCTTTTTCGGACAATCTTCTAAATTGTGAAGACAACAAGAACAAATAAGAGCTCTCTTGCCAATCTTCAAAAGTAGTTAGCAATCAATTTTTGAAGAACTGCATCTGGAAAGCTTTGTGTTAAGAAAAAAAAAACACCAGATACACGACTTTCAGCGACATGGTGTTTTTTGTCAAAAGATGGCCGTGGTTGAGGGAAATAAACAGATGGCCGGTATTGTGTGCATTTGGTAACGTGGAAATGCATCTGCAACCTGGAATTGCTGATAAACTAAGATTTCTAAACATTGTTCCACCAGCGATGCTATCGAAGAGGGATACATTTATGCAGTCTGCTCACTATTAGGTCGTAGCTGTCAATCAAATTCAATCAATGTTTGAAAACAGGTTTTCATTGCCGTTTTATACGTGCAGGCATTGTCCACAGACATATCTAGAATATCTGCTGTTATTCAACTTTAACAGAAGAAAAAGTTTTATAGGAAACGAAAGGTACAAATGAATGAGAAACTCTTGGGCAAAAAAAGAAAAAAAAAGTGAGCCTTTGAACAAACTTCTTCCATGGACTTATTAAAAGGAAAAATTTTGATGTTGGATGTTTGATTTCAGTGCATTGAACTCGGATCGCCCGCTGTTCCTCTGCCGTACGGAGATAACTTTATCTTTCAAGTTGTACCATTGGAGAACAAGAGCTCGCCTTGAGGGCAACGCTAAAATGATTCAGAGAAACTGCCCATGTATCCCAGGGGAACTCCACCCAGCGACCAAACTGAGTCCCGTGTTCTTGTAACATTTAACACTATCAAAGGTAATTTAGCATTTTAGCAGCACGGTGTTCGTGGTTAGCTCTCTTAATTCTGAGATTAGGGCTTCTAAACTTCCAACCGTAGCTTCCTGTGTCTTGCTTGTCGCCCACACGTTTATCTGGACTAAACTCTCTGAAAAAGGAATGTTCGTTTGTCTCCATGTGTCTTGTGATGATGGATCCGTGGACTGATTCATATCATTAGTTGTACCTTTACTCTCTTGTTCAAGTTTCTTCCTCTTAGCCCAGGAATTGTGGTAGTTCTCGGCCAACTTTTCAGCCATAGCCTAAGGTAAAAAGGGACAAATGAAATCACAGCACAGATGTCGGCAAGGCAGTTTGAGAGAAATCAGTATTACTCACACACTGATCCCATGATAAGGTAATGCTGCCGGTGTCAAAGGGTTTAGGGCTGAAGGTCGACGCCCCTTCAAAAGACAACTGAGAGCAAGTAGAAAATGTGTGAATAACCTCGATTATTTGCTGAAGAATGGGACTGAACCCCTGCCATGAACAACTAAAATTAATGAGTGATTGAAAAAGATTTGGAATTGCCAATTGATAGCCATCAAAGCCATTGACCGTACCTGCAAAATGACATGGGCGGGTGCCGTCTTGTTGACATAACGTCACTACGCAATGTCACTTAAAAGGGCAAAATCTGACCGAGGTTAACGCAAGTCAATGCCAGAAAGAGAAACAACATGGCGTCCATAAATGACGTCAAATGGATTAAATCAATGCAGTGCGTTCAAACTTTTTTTTTCCCAATAGCTTTGAACGCCACAAAATGGCAGCAAGCATTGTTTTTATCCTCTTCAACAAGGCTATGGCTTGACTGGGTGACGCTCCGCCACTCACTTCAACATAGTTCCGCTGTCCCAACATTTCGTTTTTACCTGAGCACGAGCAAAAGTGAGATCTTCGGAGGCAAATTCACAAATATGTCAATGGCATACTCAAGTACAAATATGTCAATGGCGTACTCAAGTACACTCACCTGACCGGACTGCGAGATTCTTCTCATGCAAGCGTGCAAGCCGAACGCGTCTCCTTCCCTGGAGCGCTCTATGGTCCATCCGAAGGCCAGCATACTTTTTATCGTCTCCTTAATGGCCCAGCGATATGCTTCTTTGTCCTGTTATGCCGAGGAAAGACCAACGAGGCTTGTGTGAAATTTAAATTCGTCAGCAGAGAAATCACAAAATCTCAACCAACAGAACGGCGGCGATTCAAATAAGCAATAATACAAGAACAGAGGCTACGAGCTACCTTTTCAGCCAAAGCCCTGTAGGGCTTGAGGAGGGGATGAACCTTGCTGTTCTCACATAGCTGCTCCCCATGAACCCAGCCGTTGGCAAACTGGCCGACAAAACAGATATGAATTATTACAAGCGCATGCGGACAATAGCACGAATGCATTCCCAGCACGCGCAGTCTAATTTCTCAGCCGGGGGAGAATGAAGGTTGAAGCTTCCCACCTTATCCAGCGACCACTTCTCATGCGTGTGCTCGGCGTACTTGTTCACCACAAACTCCAGTCTCTCCGGCACGGACACGCTAAGGAAATTAATCATATTAACATATCTGAAGTGAGTCTTAGTCAACAACTTTGCACTGCTAATGCACTTTTATTCTCTTGATGTAAAAAATAAATAAATAAAGGGTTCTTGCGTACTTTGAGGTTTCTACAGGTTGAGGTTCAAAGTTCCCGTCCGTGTTTTTGTCCATTTGGTACAGAGGGTGTGGGCCCAAATGGTCAGGGGGCAAGGCCTCAGCCATGGCGCCAAGGCATTGGACACAGAGTTTGGATAAGTCAGGTTCATATTGCTGTCGGAAACACATTTTATGAAGACATAACAGATACAAACAATGTTGAATTGAAAATGGTCCATTGAACCATCTATACAATTTTTTTTATCTGGGTATTTTCAAAAAACAAATAGTTTAAATTATTCAGGCAAAGTTTATGGACCAAAAAAACAAAACACATAATGGGTCACATTTTTCATCATGTGTCAGATTCACGGCAAGCAAGCAACCAAGCTGGTGTTCCCTCATTAAAGCCCACGCATGTAAACACAAAGCTAAAAATGATCAGTCCGTGCAGAAAGAGAGAAGCAGAGACCAAACTGTGTACGGATTCGATTCATAACTGACAGATTATAAAGAGAAACCAGTGTTGACGGTTGTGTTTCAATCAATTTTAATGTCCTGGGAAAACTTGACTTGTTTCAATCTGGTCAATTCAAAAGGTAAGAAAGTCAAATTATTCTGACTTACTACAAACAGGGAAATATTGATATAGTAACTTTTTAATATATATTTGAGGTGGAACCATGTTGTGAGTTGTCAGCAGTCAAATACCAGGGAATGCTCTCAAGTAGAAATCAGTAGTTCTCTCAAGATACTTCGACACATTTTCTTGAAGCTGTTTGAAGCGAGGCAGATTTGGGACAGGAACGTGCTCATGGGAGTCATTCTTTGATGTTTCCATGTTCTGACTGAGACAGCTCAGACAAATTTTCGAGGGTCTGGGGAGCTCTCAAGTCAAATATCATTTGGATGAATGTTGAATTGCCTTTACCTTCTTCGCCAAAGCCTTAAACACGCCCCAGAACAGCTTCAGAGATAAGTGCAGCTCCTCTTCAGAGGCCAGGCTGTGGTTTCCCTGCCTACCAGTTAAAGAGTAGTACTTCCATCTCTGCTCGAAATGACTGGTCAAAAGCTGGGGGTACGGATGTGATCGTGAGTAATACATTTTCACATAAAATCAAAACCTGCGCTTGGTGCACTTACCTTGATTGGGATCTTGCTCTGCTCTGTGAGAGTGGGAACATCAAAGACAAGACGCTGCAGAAGAGGCTGCATCACAGCCGGCTGGAGTTTACTGAGAAGATGCAAGTAAACTAGCCTTAAATAAACGTATTCTTAGAAGAATTTCACGTTGAAAAAAATGCATGAAAATGCTTGCTGCTTGGATTAAATAACGGAGCAGTATGTGGCCCGCTGGCCGTACTTTGTTTGCCCAAACCTCAGAGAAACACACTATGAATAAATAGAACATAAATGCATTAAAATAAAAACAAGAAAATCTATTATGTCATACTTATCATTTACAGTGCCATATCTGAACAAAGTT
The DNA here is from genome assembly GCF_054856545.1 of Hippocampus guttulatus. Taxonomy (NCBI): domain Eukaryota; kingdom Metazoa; phylum Chordata; class Actinopteri; order Syngnathiformes; family Syngnathidae; genus Hippocampus; species Hippocampus guttulatus. The sequence goes on from NC_141270.1 coordinate 2,338,648, forward strand.
CTAAAGAAGATCTAATGTACAGTACATTAGAGTTACTGTAGCACATCCACTAGGGATGATGAATCACCATTCACCAACTGATCATATCGTTAGGGAATGAGGAATCTAATTAAGAATTGCCATTAGCAAAATGTTGATCAAATGTATGATTTGGTAATTAGAAAATGATATCCGAATCATAGCAAAACATTGTTAATGTACGACATGAAAGCAGGAAAAAAAAACAGTGCAGGCAGAGAGGGACAGCTGTTTGTTGTCATTTAGCTTTTCCTTCTTGCATTAATGTAGAGTTCCTTCTCCCCCTCAAAATAAATACATAAATAAATAAAGTGTGTGCGTGTGTGTGTGTGTGCGTGCGCGTGTGTGTGTGTGTATTGTACCCGCACACAGCCAACAAACAATCCTCAGTTGTGTCCCTCTGGGCCTTTGTCAAGCTTGAAGCCCTGGAGAGGCTGTAGATGGCCTGGATGAGAGAATCCAGAAGGGCGGCGTGGTCCTCCAAACCGCGGAGGAGGGCGGAACGCTTGGTGAGCAGCGGAAGCACAGCCGAGCACAAATATCTGTTGAGGGCCAAGGCCATGTCGGTGGATCCAAAGTCATCCTGCGATGAGAAAAAAAGCAGAGTTAGCCACCGTGCTGTGAAGTCAGGAAATGAGATCAGTAAACACCCATCCATCCATTTTTGATTGCGCCTGTCCTCATAAGTGTCTCGGGGGAGCTGGAGCCTGGCGCATTTTGGTGCACACCCTTCTGTCCCTATTTATTCACTAATATAGTTAAAAATTACTATTATTCGAAATCTTATTTGCATATTTTGATGCCATTTGTTTTTCCCCAATGTCATCATCACCCGCCCCAGCCATCTATGTTGATTAGTATGATTTGTCTGTCTCCTGTTGGCTGTTGTTTCTTGTGATCCACCAATACCAGGCCGCTACTGTACGCCTGTATTCATATTCATAAAAATGCTTCGATAGTATATCACCAGCCTGACGTACCGTCCAGATAAGGAGCCGTATGGATATACTTTCATGTTAACACAGAAAACATTTGTAGCAGACTGCAAATTATGCTCTGCAAAATGTTACTTTGATATAACTGTAGCAATTCTACAAGCAATACATTCCACGTTTCGTAAAAAAATAATAATAATAAGATGTTACTCTAAAAAGTCTTATACTTTAGCGAAATTGATGCCATGTCTAGAAAAGTTAATGTTTGAATTTGATGAAATAATACAAATGATCACCCCCAACTAAAAGACATTGTGCAATCATCAAATATCAGTAATTGGTGACTACGCCAACCTGTACTCGGAACAGCAAAAGTCGCAGAGCTCACCGTGTCGAGAGAGACGGCCATCTGAAGGTCGGACAGAAAACCGTTTTGAAGTAGGCGGAGGAGAAAACTCTGCTCGTCTACGCCATAGACTCGGTCCACAAACAGAACCATCGCGGCCTTGTGGTCTGGGCAAAACACTGTCGATAAGTTTGGCTCAACCACGGAACCATCTGCAAAAGAAAATGACAGCTTCATTAATGGTGAGACCCAATCAGACTAAGATTGTCAAATTGAGTGATCCTACTCAACCTTTTGACAGCGATGGGGCTTGAAACGAGATGCTAATGACTCCCTGGAGATCTTGAATGGGTACCAGTGACCTCAGAATGGCCCGCATGCGGACGGCTTCTCCTTTGCCTCTTTGAATCAACTGCAACATTTCAGTGAGATTGTGTCGGAAAGACAATATTTTTCAACTGCGGCGCCAAATACAAGTAGACAAGCCGTCAACGTCAGAATGCCTCAGCGGAGGGAAACTGACTCCAGGTGGACTTCCATCCTTCAGTAAATTAGGTAAAAGCATGTCAATCTTCCTTTCGAAGCAGTAGCGACTTTCTCCGCAATGTCCAGTCGGCATCATTACTGGCAGCATCAGCGGATATCGATGGCAGCGGAAGGAATGGCACCTCAAGTCTGAGGGGAAAAACACTCACTTGCATCTCCGGAGCGCAGCGCCCCAGCAGGTCAATAAGGGCCGAGTAAAAGGTCATGATGGCATGCCCCATATGGATAAGGTCATTCTCGCCAACCTGGACAGTATTTCTGTATCGGGAAACAATTAGTTAACTGCCAGCTTGTCATTAATTGGATAACTGCAGATTTTGAGGAGGATTAAAGGCTTATCTCTAAATGTAGCCTTATTAATGATAATCAGGGATGCAGCTGCAGCATTCAAGGAGGGCATTTAGTAACCAGATTTTGTTACGGTTTTAAAATACATGAAGGTGGCAACCATTTCAGGGTGTACAATTTTCTTCCTGCTAAAAGTAAATTGAGATTTGACAATGGATGATGGCACCAAGGTGCCACTAGATGGCAACGAAGCACCAAAACAGCAAATAATTGAGTTTTCAACAGCGCCCCCCCCCCCCCCCCCCGAAAAAAAAAAGATCATAGGTGAGTGGCAAATCTCAACAATGCAAAGGAACATTGCCCAAGCTCAGCTGCGGTAGGCTCCAATTTACCCACAATCCTAATGAGCACAAACAATACAGAAACAAACAGTGACCAACATGGTTGCATTGGATTGGTAGGCCATGCAAGGTCCATCGATAGAGGAGTCCTCTGATATGTTTATGGCCTCTTTCATGGCCGCTAGGAGACCATGTCCACCGTCACCTCGCAGGGCAGGACCAAAACACTCGGGCCGACGAATCAGCAACCTCAACACCAAGTAAGCGTTCTCCTCGACACTTTCACCTGCGGTCCAAGAGCACACAGACAGACACATGATTGTACACAATGCTGCTTGAGCATGTATCCGCTATCAGATAAGTTCACTGCAGATGACACAAAGTCGAAAAATATGTGTTCAATGCTACTTGCCGATACAAGAACAACATGACACGGAGAGCTTAATAGCAACAGTACAAAGTGTATCGGAAATACCATTGCAGAATACAGCAAAACGTAGAAAATCCAGGTAACGCTCGCCCTCCACGGGGTTCCATCCAATATCAGGGTAGCCTTGGGCCACGAGCAGTGAGCAGCTTTTCAGACCACAGCCGGCAAGGTAGTGCACCACCTGTAATGAGAAAACTGGCTGCATTTCAAGTTTTGAGTGAGGTACAGGATTGGCTCATCCACTGTCAACATCCAGCGGCGACGTACCTGAGGCTCGCTCGCAAACGAAATTAAAATAGTAATAATAATAATAGAGCAAGTGGCAGCGAGTAACTCGGCAAACTTGTAAATTAATCAAGGTAGCACCTTGTTCCAAAAGCAAACATGTATTCATGCCCTCAACTCACCTTCTCCAGTTCAGGCTCCCTCAAAGCGAGGGCCAGCTCGTTATTGTCCATGACTGAGGCTGCTGCCACATCCAGAGGAGTGGCCCCGCGCATTGAAGGTGAAGCTAAGGAGGGCGGGAAGACAGCATCAACAACAACAACAAAAATCACAGACTCGTGAATATGATGTCTGGTCATTAAAATTTCATGAGAACACTCCGAGGGACTGAAATTCATGCATACAAAGGACGAATAACCGAGAGACTATTAAATTGAAACCCCTCCCCCAGAGGGAAGTGTTGACATAGGACATTACCGAGTCCAACGCTGCTGTTTTCTAGTAGGTAGCAGAGGTGGTCAAAAAGGGCTCTCTGATTGAGTCGGCTTATGCGGCAAAAATAACAAAGGAATCGACAGCAGCTGGCCACCATCTTCGGAAAGGAAATCTCCTTGCAGAACCAAACCGTTGCATGAAATACACAAGCATGGCGTCAATTCAAAGTGGAGTCCGAGTGTAATCTAAAAACACAAATTGCCCGTCGGCTTCACAAGACTGACCTTGGATTCTCTCTCCCCAAGAACATTGACCATCACCTCCATGACTGTCTCATGCATGCCCAACGTCCTCATTAGGTTGGGGTGCTGGTAGAAAACCTTATTGTTCATGATGTCTCTGTTCCAGAGACACAGAAAAAGAATAAAAAAATCACAGTCCGGAATTGTGTTTGAAATCCACAAACGAAAACCATAATCTACCCTTACCCTAGTCTTCTGATCATCAGTTTTTCCTCTTCATACCCCATACGAACGCTAAGTAAGGAGCGGATTTGGCCCAGAGAGGACAGCAGTGTCATGGTGTCCTCCACGGAAGCTTGGCTAATTGTGTAGGCTTTGGAAAGAGGGGAGGCCATTTGGCCACCGAGGCCCTGATACTGGCGGTGCAGCAACGAGAAGATTGCACTGACCAGGCTGGGATCCTCCATCTCGGTCTCTTGTGTCCAGCGCAGCATTGTTTCCGAGATCAACAACTTGAGGGACTCTGAAGGGTAGAAAGCGGGGATAGGAAATCAAACCCCTCTGTTCTTTGCTCAAAGTACTGGTTTGGTGTTATCTGGTGCCAAGGGAATAATTTGAGGTAAGTTGAGGAACTTCCATTTAGTAGCACTTTGCCACCTTCTTGTGGCATCTATAGGCAATGACAAATCCCTTTTTGGGGGGCATCAATAAGGATTTTGCATAATTGCGGCAGGGCTGGGATCCTCATGCCCCGCAAATTGCAAGTTTGTTCGTGCAGTTCCAAAATATGCAATGTATCCCACAGGAAAACCACAGCGATCACGATTTTCCTCTTGATTACTTGTTCTACTGAAGGGTGACATATTATGGAAAATTAACTTTTTTATTTCTTGTCTTAGAATTGTTGTGTCTGTGGAGTGCCTGTTTGCCCATCAAGTGTGAAATGAAACAACCATGTAAGTCTTTTTTTTCTGTTTTCTGCCAATTTCTGAAAATATGTCTGCACTTCTGCTCCACTATTGACAGTACTGCTAACTTCCACACCCAAACTAAGTTTCTCAGCCCATCACATGATCAACTCGGCTGGGTGAAGATCCACAGCCACTTTCAAAGTGACCCCTCTCTTAATGTTACGTGTTGGGCCTACATTTGTAACAATAAATAACAACCATTGTCCTGTACATGTTTTTGTACTTACTGGGACTCAGTGGTCCATTATCCTCCCGTTGTGTGGTTGTCCACTTTAGTCCGAGAACTCTCGCTCCTAGGCTCAAAAGTTGATCCTTTACCAACATCTCACCGGGATCGCCCTCTTCCGAGGCAGCGTCCAATTCAATGCCTGCTCAAAAGCAGTAAAATAAAATGAAGCTCACCGGCAGATAATCACAGTAAGCGCCTTCTCGGAGCTTCTTCCCGGCTCACTGAGTTTCACGGACTCAGTGAGGATGAACAATAATGCGGCGGAGTGGTAACAGAGAACTGACCGCAGTGGGCAGCGAGCAGCTGGTGAAAGTCTTTCAGGAGCTGTTGGGTTTCCGCTGGACACGGACTGTTCTCCTGCCGGTCGCCATCTCTGAAGCTCAGAAGCACGTTGATCTGAGGCAACAGGAGAAAAGGTTACAAGGAGAAAGAAGCACAGTGTGATTAATTTGTCAAAACATTGTGTAAATTAAAAAAAAAAAAATCAAAAAGTTACATTTTGAGGATTTATTACACTTTCATTTTTAATGAAGAAAAATAGAATAACAAATGGGGACAAATCTCAAAGTGGACAGTACGGGCAACAATAAACCAGCAATTAAATGACAACTAGTAAGAGTAATGATCTTAAAAAAAATTAAGAGTCATCAGATCAAATGAGCAAGGAAAAGCTTTTCGATAAAGGAAGCTTTTCAATATATAATGTGCTAACTTTCAACATTTTAACTTTTTGAAGGGGACCTTGTTTAATTTGTTTATTACAAGATCTAATGGGCCAATAAAAACATACAGTGGGCCACAAATGGACCAACAGCCTGAATTTGGACACCCTAGTTGAATCTATAATGTAGGCAACTATAAACATCTTTCGAGGTAGCGTCCATTACTTGCAAAGGGGTCATTTTAATCCGACTGGTGAGTTCAAACAACTGAATGGAACCTGCTCTTGCGGAGGTGAGCGGAACTCTTTGGTCTTGCGGGCTGTGAGGGCGGCGGACATGTTGAGCGCCTGCATGACTTGCTTGTAGCGAAAGTGCTGGTTCTCCTGCAGTTGACCAACAAATTTTTCCGAGAAGGCGACCACAGCTTCGACCCTGTGGCGCGCCTGCATGTCGCACAGGTAGGTCAGCACGTTGCACAGCTGAAAAACATCGAGAGAGAAATATACTGCTTGGCTTGTTTGTCCTAATGCATAATGAAATGTTGTATTTACATCACACACTCATGGAAAAAAATTTCCCAAATGCACAAAAAAAAAGCTTAATCACCAAAAACAAAACAAAAACGTAAATATTTTTTTTCTATACGAGCCATTCCACTCTGTGCGTTCACCTCAAGTTTGACCGGTTCTGGAAGTTTCATTTGCAGCAGTCCTTGTTTGGGTTCATTTAAGTGATCTCCCGTCTCTCGGCCATTTTCTTTCTCCTCCTCCTCCATTTCTACCTCTGTAGAGAAGACTCCAGGTTCTATTAGTTTGAGAATTTTAGCCAGATCCTCATCAGTCAGTACCCCCACCACCAAAAGAGTGTGGAACAACTTAAGAAGGGGAACCAGCAGAAGCTCCATACTGCCACCTACAGGGTCCCTGACACCCCGATGCACAGCCCACACGGCTGCAGTAAGCATCTCCACGGTCAGGCTCTTCAGGATATCCAGAGGGATTTCAGGACTGTCACCGCTAGTTACTTCCCGTCCCATCACATCAGTGTTGACGAAACAAGGCCTGGAGAACCGCATTTGTGGTTTCAGGGAAGTGCTCCCGCTCATACTCGGGATGCATAGAGGAAGTGGACATTTTCTCCCATTGTCGCCATTTATTGGATAAAGGGTGATGTCTCTGGTTTGGTCTGACATAGGGACGATGTATTCATGGTTCATCATGAGACGTGCTGCGGCATGGCTGCTGAGGTGAACCTTTCAAAAGAAAATTAAAATCCATCTGAGAAACCATGGGTTCCATATTGAAAGATGAGATGAAGCATGAGATCACCTGAACGAGAAGCTGATAAAAGGCAGAGCGGAGTGGGCCAGGCAAGTGGTGATTCTGAATGGCGTGAAGGAACTGGGACTGATCAACGTGGCTGCAGATGGCGTGGCACACTCTTGCATTGCCCAGGGCACATAAAGCACAGTAAAGGAGGAGGGTGTGGTACTCAAAGGTCAAGATGTCATCCAGCTCGGACAGCTCCAAAATGTCGATGCACCTGTGTTAGAAAAAGAAAGCATGAACTTGTGAACTAGTCCGTTTCATAAGCTGGACTAGTTATGAGGACCGACTCCCTTTGGTTGCAAAAGTCTTTGAACATACTTTGGAGCAGACTGTTTTTTTTTTTTGTTCATTGTCCGACGCCGGAAGGATGAAACCAATTTCAAAAGACTAATAGGAAAAAAAAGCTGTGACTTTTTGGATAACGTGCAAGCAGAGACGCTCTTTGAACAAGAGACGCCGCTAGCTAAGACGATTAAAAAATAGGGAACAGTCCTGACTCAAAACCCAAATAAACCAATTATCAAGACATTGATTAATCGTTTGGTCCAACAGCAGTCAAATAGAATTGTGTGTTTTCCAGAGCTCGGCCAGACCTGCTTTCGTCAGGGATTTGGAGGGCCATGACTTGACGCGGCTCAAGGCAATGGACTCTCCAGCCGTGACGCTCATCAGGACGGTCCACCATCACCTTCAGAGATCTGTCAGGCACTCGTGTCCACGAGACCGGGCACAGATGCTGTACTTGAAACCTGGGCGGGCATTGAGGTGCCGAAGTCGTTCTCAGGCTGCGAATCAAGCCAGCTGACAACGGCATCACGTTCTAGGTGGCCAGTCAGAAAATAAAAAAAATTGCAATGATTTTGTGGCAAAACATGAAAGTAAATTATAGCTGTGACAATGGCAGCATGATAGGATGGAATGTAATATCTTCATTGGCGAATCGGGGCCGTTTTTTTATTTTTTACAGAATTTCTGACAAGCAAATAAGTGGTTTACCTTAATGCGTCCCAGTTCAAATTGAAACATGTTGCTGGTGGTGGGCTTGACGAAAACAGCGGGATACAGCTTTGTGTTGGCCTCCACCTGATTCATCCACAAAATGAAACAACATTTTGCTCACGATGATTATTTGAAATATGCAGCAACGACATATCCGAATATAACTCCAAATACATCTTAGGAGTCCCAAAACTGTTTTGCTGTGCGGCGTACTTGGTAGAAGGTGGACATCTCCACACCACTGGAGGTAAACGTTAGCAGCCCAGCGGCTGTGTCAATCAAGCAGCCAATTTCCAAGCCGGCACTCCTTCGGCTCCGAGACAAACCTGTCGCCTCTCCGGCGCAGACCATGTAACAGTTACTCCTCTTCACGCTGTGGGTGACGAGAGCGCTGTTATTTACAAGGCAGCCGCTTGCTAAGTTTGACTGAAAGGGGAAAACGGTGAAAATGGCAGCCCACTGATTAAAAGTTACCGCATTTTGAAAGTTGGCCGCAAAACACTAACCTCTCTTGGACTTTGCCACTATCGTCTCCGAGGGTGACCGTCACTGTGAGGTTATCGTCGCTGTCAAAGGGCATGTCATTTTGATGGAAATCAGGGGTGACCCAGCCCACCCACACATTGAAAGGCTCCTGGTTTGGAAGAATTCTCACCGAGTAGTAATACTGAAGGAGAAAATCACTTGGTTTAATTGTCGGAAAAAAAGTCAAAGGCAGTTTCAAAAATGATCACAACTGCTTGAATAAGCATCCCACGTAGATTTGGATCCAAGATTGCAAATTGCTAATGTGTAGAAATGTGTCATTTCCCTGCAAGAATAGTAATCCTACTGATTGTTGCGAGAGGAGACGATTGAGGTCTTACTCGGGTGGTCTGAGTGAGGTGATCAGCATTATCTTTGTCAACTAGGACGTCCTCGAGGAGCCGAGCGGAGGAGTTGCTGCTGACCAGGTCTGGTTTGGTTCGCTTCAGCATAAACCTTCAAAGAACAGCTTCAACTGTATCATGCTTTTTTTTTTTCGGGGTTGTAAACACGTCACCAATGATTCGTGTTTTCTCCAGAGCCTACCGTTGCTTCAGTCGTGACGTTTTGTCTTGACCGTGATCCTTGTACTCAAGCTCATCTCTTGAGCTAGCGAAGCCGCGGGCTGACTTCATCAGTACTTCAAAGTCAGAGTCCATCTCCTCCTGCTCTTTCCTTCCTAAGAAGACCACATGAATTAATTGCGGCAGGGCCCCCAGGGAGCATAAGCAGAGAGGTTCTTCCAAGGTTGTGAGGTAATGAAGAGCAAATAATCAAATGCGGGTATCTGGAATAAGTCAAAGAACACTTTCACGAACTGTCCGTGTTTTTTTTTTCTTCTTTCTTCTTTCTACCCACAATCTTGCTGCTGTAGACTGTAAATTTCCCCAGTGTGGGACAAATAAAGGATATCTTAATCTTAATCTTTCTATGCTGTTGATCCTCTACGGGTAATTTGTTTCTAATTTGAGAATTCTATTTTATGATACGATCATGTGACACCAAACCTGGAGAAAAAGAGCTGGACGCCACGGGCAGTGCGCCCCCCACTGGGCTGCTGAGGACAGCGGCGCACTGGATGGACATGCTGAGACGGTAAAAGCTCATTTCGCTGCTTCCCCCGTGGCGTGCCGACAACCGTCGTGCGACCCTCAGGCTTGATAAGGAATCATTTGAGCCAATGACTCTACTGACCTTGAATGAGATTCAAACAGCATAAAGAGGGTCAGTCTTGTCAATATACCAGTGCCGAGAACAACACAGGCTCCTGCGGAGGCCTGTCGACTGCCCATCCATCAAGTATGAAATGAAACAACCAAGTAAATCGGTTGTTGCTATCTGCCTATTGTCCAAAATTCTGCTATTTTATACAAGTGCCCCTAACAGAGTTTTTCCACCCGTGCGTGGTATTAGGCTTTGCATGCACAATAATTTTTTTTTTTAAAAACAACAACAGTCTAGAAGCTGTACATACAAACCTGAGAGATGGGATCGTCGCACAGTATGGATTTAAACTGAGCCTGTTTCCAACTCATCCAAAGGGAAGGATCTCGAGCCATATTAAGAGCAAAAGGCTCATAACCCTCCTGTAGACCGCACGCACTCAAGTACTGCAGGGAGCCCTCCCGGCGGCCGAGGTTCAGCCTCACCACCTGGTTCACGCCCACACTGACCACGGGGAGCAGGCCTAAAATGTCAGCAAGAAAAACAAATAGAATCACACATTTCCAAGCCCGATGGGTAATAACAATTCGGCGCAAATTGAAAAAACACCATCTCTGATGTCAAAGTTCTTCGCAGCCAGCTCCGATCCCTGGTCATTAAACAGCAACTCTCCATTGAGCGTGACCATCATGGTGCTTTCAGTCATGTCCAGCAAGCAACCCACCACATCCGCCTGCTGCCAGGAACGTCCCAGAGGTTCCCCACCCTGATGGTACCACCGAGCCTGTAAGAATCAGGAAAGATGGGGGCGGCCGTGCGTTAGTCACGTCAAGAAACAACATGAGTCATTGATATTTTTATGACTGAGTGATCACGAAAAAAAATACCCTCCCCTAACCCCCAAGAAGCCACACGGCACTTTAAGACCTCAAAAGAATGATCACCTCAAATCCATCAAACACAAACGCCTGGTCGTCTGAGCCCAGCTCTTTCTCAGGGGTGTAGCCAGGTCTGGCCCAGCCAACTCTCATTTTCCCGGCAGTGACGAGTTCGCATTCAAAGTACCACTTCCCCCGAGTCACAGCGAAAGATTTATCTACTCGGAACACTCTGCACTTTTCACTAGAGAAGAAGCAGCCGTTTGATAACATGACTGCAAGAAGTCAAGACAAAAGGAAAAGTGAGATACAGGGCATTTGGCGAGAGAATCGTGACAATGTCAAAAAAAAGTGTTGTTAGTTTATTTGTGCAGACATTTGGGAACAATTTGCTTATTGCTGTAACATCGATAAACTATGATCTAATCTGCGAACAATAGCTTTGAGACCTACTATTTTCTTGGTGGAAGGTTTCCAAGCTGTAACCGTAAGCCAGCAGGGTGCAAACTGCCTCCTTGACTCGCTTTTGTCCCATCTTTCTACTCCTCTCATCAAGCAGGCTGTAGGGCACAAGTTCTGGGCTCCGCTTTGATTTCCCATCCTAAATTTAAAGGTATTGCCAGAGAACACCGGTGCTGTGAAAATGTGATTATGAATGCACACAGATGTTCAAATGTGATTCTCTCTTTCTCAATCCGAGGCACAACGCAAACCTGTTGAGCGCCGTAAGTCCATCCCTGTTTGATACGCTCTCTGGCCCAAACGTTGTGCTCATTCTCTGCCAACAAGTTGACCGCTTCCTCATGGGCGGCGCTGAGAAAAACATGGCTCATATCTATCGGAGCCGGTCTGTAACCACCTGGCTGCTCATACCTGACACGTTGGAGACCACAGATTACGAAAAAGCAGTGCTGTCCGCTTTTATAGAGTCAATACATATTTTACATGAGTGGTGGGGAATAACTGCTTTGGAGAAGAAAAAAAAAAGGAGTAACATTAAAACCTCAGAGCTTGAATGAACCGTACCTGTTGGAGAGTCTCATGAAGTGGACGCCCTCCTCTGTACATTCATCTTTTAAGTCAATGCGGAAACCGAAAGCAAGAAGAGTCCTTCGGAAAATGAAGGAAAATGTGTATATAGATTGATGTTTGCATATTTCTATGAATCAAGAATGCATATGAACATGACTAGGGGGTGAGGGAACCCACCTTAATATGTCCTGGGCCGTTTGGACGGTCTGGTGCCTCTCCTGATCGGGCAGCTTGGAGAACTCCACCAGACAGGGATCCAGTAGCTTCCCTTCGTCTCGCTCCTGTTTGATGAAAAATCGTGTCATCATTTCACACTGAAAGCAAAACTAATGCGAGTAAGGCATTATTTCCTTTTGATGAATGCAATGTAGTTCAAGGAATATTAGTTGTGTGCTTCCTTCTTACATTTCCTTGAGACCATCCAAGACCAACCCTTTCCATTACCCAGAGTTCATGGATGTTCTCAGCGATTTTATCTCGGATATCCTCAAATTGCAGAGGTAATTCCACCTTTTAAGGCAACACACAGATGGGTGAAAAAAAGATCATTCTGTAGTAGTATATTGTGTCATTTCATACGAAATGTGTATTAAAAAAAACAAAAAAAAACTCAATTGAATGTTAAACTTTAATTTAAGTTTGATGTAAGCTGTACATTACCGATTACTTTTTAAAAGGTGAAGAAAGAACTGTACCAGCAACAAAAGGGCATTTTGTGTATTAGATTATGCAGCGTGCGCGGTTGGAAGGAACTAAATAAAAATGCACCAACTGGAGAGCTGATTAGGGCGTGAAAGGAAAACATGTCGCGGCACAGGCAGTGTGCATATTGAAATCTGTGAGGCTTTGTGAAATCACTTGTAAAATCTCGATCCAAGTGAATTGCTTGCTGGAATTTTGGTGTATAAATATTTTCTTTTTCAACGTTTTCTGGAACACATTGTACGGTACATTGTAAAATAGCTATAAATGCCTCTGCACAACTTTACCTTGCTGATGTCTACTGTTGAGGGAGTGAAGGTAAGTGGACCGCTGGGCTCAAACGGGCCAATAAGCTCCCGTTTCCCATCTTCATGATCCAAGAGGTACTTATGGCACCGTTCTACCTCCAGCTTAACATTCGGGAGGAGAGCCTCAGAACACGGCACAAAACCGTGCGGGGGAAGGAATCTAAACTCTCCTTGTTCCCCTCCAAACAAAAACCGAACCCTTGTTGACAAAAAGAAAATGATTTAAATGTCATATTGGGAAAGTCTCAATGAAAAGATGCACAACAATACTAACTTGACGCCAGGTGAGAAGCTGACAACGGGATGAAGAAGTCCATCGACGCAGAAGTTCTCTAGCATGCCCTGCACAGGAAGACCGTTGACCCGAAATGAGATGCAGGGAGCGCTGAGGTCCAGGCAGCAGCTGACCACGTCTTCGTCGGTCAACAGGTGAGAGAAGGGAGAGCGCACTCTGCGGCCCACGCAACCTGAATGCAGAGGAGACAGCGTTGGCATTATTCATCGGACGCAGTAGAGCAAAGCTTGGGGCAGAGTCCTACCACGATAAGTCAAGTGTTTGATGCGCCTAAAATGTCAATAATTGCATTTCGTAATAGTATTGACTTGTAGCGAAACCACTGAAATTGGGATCCCAAAACTATTTTAATCTAATTCCAAATTCATCGTAAAATGTTGCGCTGAAAAATAAAAGGCTTAGAGATGATTTGATCGAGATGGACTGTTAACTATGAAATTGCTTGTATGGGATTAGTTTGATCTCGAGGGTGCATCATAGTGTGGCGTTAAACCACCAATTAAATTCATGTTTTAAATGATGAACAAAACGCACAACTTGTAATCTCTCATGTGATCCCACCTGACCATAAGTGAAGCCCGTCAAAGCCAAAGGAGCAGAGGTCATCTCCCACGCCATTGCCCCCCCAGCCGTCCCCTCCGGTGGGCCTGGGTTGGTAGCCGTCGTTGAGAGCCCAGCCGACTCGCAGGTGCGTGGGCTCCGCCGTGAGGAAGGGATCGATGTGATCCACGACCAGCTCGTAGTACCACCGACGGGGCTGCGCCGAATCTTCCCCCAGAGATAGGAAGACGTTGGGCCTCACACTTGGTGGTTCATGAGCAGATGATAGTGATTGGATGAGAATAATCGCTCACATTTCTTCAGCATGCTTTCTATTATATTAAAGCCTATCCTTTCTCAAGAGGACTTTGAAAGACTAATACATGCTTTCGTCAAGTCTTGCCTGGATTACTGTTCATGCACTTTACTTTACGGAGTCAACCAATCCTCCATTAAGCATCTCCAGTTGGTCCAGAATGCTGCTGCTGGCCTCTTGACTGGTACTCGTATGAGGGAGCGCCTAACTCCTACTCTGGCATCCCATCACTGGCTCCCGAAACATTTTAGTTGTTTTTAAGATCCAATTATTTGTTTTCAAATCTTTAAATGTGGGTCCTTGACATTCATTATACAGTATATGAACGCGTCCATTCAACTGCAAACTCCGAAACACAGTGAATGCCCATCACATACCCCAACTTGAGAACAAATGTCAGTTCTCGTAAGGGATACCGCTCAAAGGATTTCAGGGCATAGGAGAAAAGATTCAGTTGTGGAATGAATGGACAAGAAGCCAAAAAGGTACGTTTACGCAAACATACCAATGAGGTGTTTTGCTCAAGCTGAAGTGGAGGTGACAGAAAGCAAAATGGCTTTAGGAGGGATAAAACAGGTTTGGGCGGGCGACGTTGCGGGGGCTTGGGAAGCAGCAGGTGGGGAAAATTTTGAGACAAAATAAACAATAAAGCCTGAAGGGCGGTGGGAGGTTGCTTGCAAGAGAGAAGCGTGATAAAAAGGTGGCAGCTAGGAAGGAAGAAATAGGCAGACGGCTGTGGTCCTCCTCTAACCATTTTGTCTGTGCGAGAAGGCATGATGGAGAAGGTCTTGCGTGACCAAAATGCATTCAAGTCTCAAGAAAAGTGCCTTTTCATTAAAAGGTAAAAGGTGAAAATTATCACGTGAAAGCCCGATTTGTTTGACTTCCAGTCCAGCACATTCGGTTGATGGACTCTTAAATTGTACTTGTCTGTATGAATGATTGGCGGCCATTAATGGATGCACCCCGCCACACCCATAATCCTAATGAAGAGAAAGGCGGTAGGAAATGGATGGATGGATGTTTAATGAATATCACGCCGACTGTATCTCTGCATCATTAACTACTAATCAAGTCTTCGTTTGGCTCCAAACGAATGTTCCGAATTTGACGACATTTCCTTCAGGCGCTGCCGGGGAAAAAAAAAAAATGGGAGGACAGATGGAACGACAACCCAAAAATAAAATGCCCGCGGGAAAGAAAAAAGGGGGAAAGGAAACGTCTAAAAAGATGACAGTGCCACAATCAGTCATACCATAGAAAGAAAAAGAGCATGTAAAACCGGGATAAGGCAATGATTAGTATTCACTCTGCTGAGCAACTTCTCCCCAAAAGTGTCATCGGAGGAGACATGTGCGTGGGAACGATTCTAAATTTAAAACAAGAGACCAAGACACTGACGGAGACAAGTAATTAATCATTAACTGAAGAGCAAGCAGAGAAAAGAGAAGTGCCGCAGTGCCGAGAATGCTCGAGCATCACACGCAAATAGAAAACTTCAAGGATAATAAGGCGGGCGCAGCGTCGAGATGAGAGGCGCAGGCGAAAAATGCACTCCACGCGACAGACTTAAATGTGGTATTTTGTTATCGTCGTCAGGGCGACCGGTGGCGTAGCGTTCAAAGGGAGGACCAACGACGTACTACACGACACTGATGTGCTGTGAAAGAGGCGGCGCGTTGATGCTGTGATGAATTACTTATGATATGCCTCACTCACTGACAAAAACATTCGGATCATCCATTAAGTATAGCGGGATTCTTTTCATATGAATCAAAAGACTCAACACGATGAAATGTGTGAGCCAGGTTTAGGAAAACAGTTTGTTGGTTATAAGGAGAACAAGGAGGTGGATTTCCCTCATTGGCAGCAACATGCAGCAATTTAGAAAAAGACCAGGCTAACAAGTTTTGAGCCCTCTGAACTGAAAAAGAAACGTTGCTGCAAATGCATTATATTATTATGCGTGAGATATCAATAAGGAGACGAAATAAAATGATTTTCAATTAATAATCAGTTGAGTTTTGGTTTTGCTTTTTGGCAAATCTGGTTTTGGAAAATTTTGGAGAAAAAAAAAAAAGTATGAGGGAGGTGGTCCTCATGGTATGACCGAAGGTTAGAGAACCACTGATGGAGAGTATAAAAGCTGCAAGTGAAAATGTTTTTTTGCTCAGGCCCACCCATTCAAAACATAAACATTTTCCTTAAAAAAAAGTCCTACATTCCTACAAAATGAAATGAATGACATTAACAGATCATTCACAGAGTTATCCCATTTAGCGAGAACATTGACGCGAGTACCTGGTGACCTGATTAACCAGACGAGTTTGCAGCAGCAAGTCTCTTTCGGGCAGCAGATTTTCACAGATGAGGTTCTGATTGGCGCGCACCGCAACGCCGTGGCACACGCACAAAGAACAAAGCACCTCCAGCACCTGCAAGGCAACCTGTTAGCACTTGACCCAGCAACAGCATCATCTAATCAACTCATCATCACACCCCCCCCCGCCCCACCCTTCACCTCAAAATTATGAAAGTTTTTCAATCCTATGGTTTGAGTGGTACACATGGTTATTAAATTGGATGGCCGTTCGGATTATAAAGGGTGCAGAAAAAGTTGGAGAACCCCTGCCACATCAATTGCATCAACATTTTTCAAGCAAAACACAAACGAGTCAGCCATACCTTGTGGTTGCGCCCGTGCTTGTCTAGAAAAGCGATGATAGATTGGATGTGTCCCTCTTTGATGGCATTGAGTGCTTGAGGGCTTTCCACCAAAACGCAGTGCAGAACCTCCAAAACTCCTACGCATGCCATGGGCAGTAAATATGAGCTATGAATTATTGAGTATGCGTTCTGTCCGGCATATCAAAAGTTTGTGGACAAATAAGTTAAGTTTTGTAAATGAGAGATTTTATTCCTGGAACGCACCAGAAGAGGCCTCCAGTCGGTCCAGTCTGCTAATGAGCCAATCGAGCGAACCAGAGAAATGCGCGCAGTTTGCACGGTTTCTCCTAATAAGCGAGGCTGAACTCCCCCGCCACCCAAAAAAAAAAGGAAAAAAAAGGAATATAGATGTATAAAACCTGAGAAACAGACCCTGAATATCGGAAACATTTAGAGAATTCCAATAGCACTTGGAGTGAAGGATTTATTTATATGAGGCACCTACCCAGAAGCTCGTATAAATGCCCCAGGATGACCTCCCAGTTTTCTCCAGCATCGTTTGGTGGAGCCTCAGGAAGAAGTGAAGTGTGACTATACTGGTGTAGATGGTCAATACACTCCACTACCAACTCAATCACTCCCTGAGAGAAGCACAAACATACATAAAAAAATGCATATGACATTACATTGCACCAATTTATTCCGTCTCACGACCTCTTCTTGAAACATGTTCTGCCGATTCGTTAACGCAGTTCGGCTGTTTTGTGGAGCTTCGTGGCTCTGCTCCTCCGGTGGCGGCTGGAAGAAGCGTATTAGGTCTTGGAGGCTGTGTGTCACATCGGCCACTGGTAAAACGATGGAATGGAGGTTTCCTTGCCCAAGACAAGAATCAAGTTTCCTAGATGTCAAGGGGAGAAGTCAGCGCAAGATTTCAGGAAGAAAAGAGGGCACAGGATGAGGTCCCCTTGGGTGCGCGCCCAGTACCTGACGAAAGTCGTGAAGAGGAGCGTTGCGCTCCGTATGAGGCTGGCAGTGTGAGATTCTTCCCTCTGAGACCGAGACAACGTCAAGCCATCGTCCATGTGACCTTCACTGTGCAAGATAGCCTAAAATTTTTTTTTAAAAATCATATATTTGGATTCTTCGAGTATGTTTTTCTCCTTGAAACGGGAGTCAGTTTCAAAACATTTGGCAAAACACCAAAGAGAATTGAGCTCATTTTACAGGCAATTTGAAAAATGTCGCTTTACCTTTCGCTGGGCTCCTCCCATGCATGCAGACTTGCTATCAGTCGCTTGGTAGGTGAGCCACAGGCCAGAGTCGACATGCTGAAGGTAACAGACAGAGTCTCCGTATTTGATCTCCGGGGATCCCATGCCATCCGCACGAGTCTTTGGTCCACAGTCCAGCTTTTCCTAAAGACAGTTACATATGTCTGTTTACAATTAGGGCCATTTAATTAGCCGATCAGTTAAAAAAATCGAACCTCGTTACAACATACCTCGAGCACCATAATGAATCTGTACGTTATAACGGTCATTCGTTGTAACCATTTCCAATAAAATGGCCGCCAATTATGTCATCACATAATACAGTATGATCCTTAATCGATGTAAAAAAATGTAATACAGTACAAAAAAAGTCTATTACAAATGTGTGTACGGGAAGACAAAATGATTATAAAACATGAAAAAAACAACAGTCGCCTTCCAACTTCATCACTGAAAACATTCAGCCAGCAAATGTTACTCGCATGAAACATGAATTCCCGTCTGAGGATTCGACTGTTTTGCATTATTGCGTCCGATAGTATTTGTTTCACAATTTTAAGAGCTAATAGTTGAGGTTTAGTCAACCGGTCAATTCCATCGTTTGAGCATCACACAAAATGTCATTCCAAAAAAAAAAACTTGGAAGTTGAGTCATTCCTAAGTCAAGGTACAACTAAACTTTTATGTCATCGAAGCTTATTAAATTCATCCGCACCTTAGCAGAACGGAAGCAAAAGGAGGTTGCAATAATGTCTGCCTTGTCCCGATCCACCAAGTGGAGGCCTCGTTCGTCCGTCAGGCCCAGATAGCGTCCAGTTGTCACATGACAGAGTCGGAAGGGCTCCCCCCAGCTTGTATGTCTGCCACTCCACCTTGACAAATATTTGTCAAATCATTAGAACATTCAAAGACTTTCCAAGGACTTTGCAGCTTTCTCTGTGGTAAATTTGATTTTTATTCGGAAAACGAAATAAGAACCAAAACAACCGTTACAAATGCCGCACAGTGAACTAGTTTGTGCAGTCACCAAAAAACATGCTGTCACGCATCACAATAAAGTACTGATTACAACTGTACTTGCTGATTTGGCCTCCAGCAATTTCCATACTCGTATTTACACTAACTAGGATTTCACTCATGTTTGAATGCAGGTTCTAGATAATGTTTATAGACTGTGAGACTCCATCTTGTAATTTTTGTACTCATCCAGGTTACCACTGTAGAAAAGTACCTCAGCTTCCCTATTGAGTTTTCAATCGGTAAAATGACAGGACGCATCA
The DNA here is from genome assembly GCF_054856545.1 of Hippocampus guttulatus. Classification (NCBI taxonomy): domain Eukaryota; kingdom Metazoa; phylum Chordata; class Actinopteri; order Syngnathiformes; family Syngnathidae; genus Hippocampus; species Hippocampus guttulatus. The sequence continues at coordinate 2,357,621 of NC_141270.1, forward strand.
GTCAGCAATCCCAGTCGGGAACAGAGATGAACACAATTTGATACCTGAGGGCCCGTTTCTACTTACGCCACACGCAGGATCTCCAGCCTCCAGAGAGAGCGGGCCTGTCTGCACACTGATCCAATCTCATACTGCATTATCCTAGATTAAGAAAAACACAATCTGAGACGGCGGGGAGGAGAGTTTTGTTGGGATGACATGTGAAGGTAGATGAGCCCTCGCGACTGACCTTTGCAGCTCTTCATCTTGTTCTGTTGTCGGAATAGTCAGACATGCGTCGGTGTGGCTGTGGAGAAGCCTGAGCGTGTCGCCGCCCCTCAGGTATCCTAGAAGCGGAGCAGCAAGCAGAAGATATTATCCCCCGCTCAAATGGGATGCACTCGAACGAATCATGCGTCTTTCAGTGTTTTCAGAGAAAAAGTTTGCCTTGCGCAAGTCCACTTGCGGAGCAGACGGGGGCAACGCTCCACAGTGAGTGCCGGAAGGCTGCATCCGCAATCAGACTGTCACCCAAGCCTCTGTTGTCACAGGACGTGCCAAAGGACAAGTGCTGGGAAGCCACAAAAGACGCCTCATCACAAGGTGACCCAGCCGCTTTATTTTTTTTTTTCCCTACGAGAATGCGGCTTGGAGCCTTTTGCTGAGGATACCTCAGGTTGAAGGTGATTCTTCAAACTGGAACAGCTAAAAGCTCAATTCCATTTATAATAATGAAAAACAAAATAAAAAGCTCCACAAATTCAGAATTGACTAAAATGAGTCCCACGAGCCAAAACGACCCTAATCGGGATCAGAACCAAACGCTACCTGTCAAAATACTCATCTTCAGCAGATGCCTGGATTGCATCTGTCATATTCTTAATACGTGCGTGTGGGGGGGGGGGGTGCGTATGTGAGAATATTGCTGCTGTAACAACTTGATTTCCCTCACAGGATGAATGAATCATTCAAACTCCCCACAGGAAGAGCCTGAAACCCAAACCTCTAAACTGTGAGTCACACGCGCTAACCGCGAGTCCACTGTGCCGCTCGAAAATCCGATAATCCTCACTGGGACGTTGAGGAAAATCCCCTCATTTACCAGATATCTCTCTGAGGACACATTGACCAGGATGAGGTCGTCACCAGCGCGCACTTTCTCTCCCTCTGACCTCTGTCGGGAAGCGGGATGCACAGTCCACCAACAGGCCTCGCCTGTGATACAAAGACAAGAGAACAGTCCAATTGTATCCAAGATGGAACGTGACCGGCCTCCCTAAAATCATCTGCAAGTACCCGCTTTATCCTCCTGCAGGCCCACATCGAAAGCTAGCTTGTCGGTGGAGGACTGCGACGCGGACAAGCAGCTGAGATACTGCGAGTGGAGTGAACAGCAGGTGGAAAGATGTCACAAGACGACCAAAATTAACGGTGGCCGTGTTGTTTATCCTTGCAGGGAAACCTTGATGACTCACCATGCCGCTATACGAATGCTGGAAAAGTAAAGCCTGGCCGTACAGAAGGGTGCGATGGTTGCCCCCGGCTGCCTGTAAAAAGCACATTGAAAAATGGACATATGGCCCTGATATCAAATAAAAGGTAGAAAACATTTTTAACCCGCGGCAGTTGTATTACGGCATTGGCAGTGTGCGGAAATGAAATGATCAGCGGGAGTATGAGATAACCTCTGCAGCCAGGCTTTTGCTGTGTGCCAGCATCTCCTGCAGAGCTCGGACAGACAGACACTGCACCAGGATGAAGCCACATACAGACAAGTCTGGTGGAACATTCTATTGGGGTAGGGAAAAGAAAAGAAAAAAAAAGACGTCAAATATTTGTAGTTTTTCCACAGGCTAACAATGGCCGACGTCGACTGGAAACAACCTTAAAGGAGTTGTATCATTCATTTAAAGCACTACCGGTTACCTTGAAAAAGTTACGCAGTTACTTTACTGGTTACTGTAACTGTACTTTATTTACCGCGCTGTATTCCATCCATCTCGCTTGGTTCATGGTGACCTGAAACGGGGCCGCCGTGGCCTCCGGGAACACATGTAACATTTGCGTTAAAATACCCAAAGGATCAATAATTATCCAGGAGTTGAAAGCCTCAGCTTTGCTGTTTGTTACCATGGCAACAAGGGGCTGCCCTCAAGGTAAGAATGGCGAAAAGCATGCAAAGGTACTAAATCTGAGTACACTATACAAATAATTAATCATCGTTACTGACGAAGGTCCACACGATGAGACAGAGAAGCAAGGGGGATGGGAGGGGGGGAGATATATCGCCGTTTGTCATGAGGCGGAGAATGTTACCTTTACCTTACAGTTGGAGGTGGCCTCCAGCCTGCACAGCCTGCTGCCAAAGCCCTCGGCAGCCAGGCAGACTTTCACATGCTCCTCCTGAGAGGTGAAGATGCTCTGCAGGACCACTTCATCACCCTGACGTGAACACCCGCAGGGAACAAAATACAGTCCTGAATGAGAGTGAAAATCTATTTTGCACAGAGTTCAAAGCAGCATCTGTGACTGAGCTTTTGCGTATGTTACCTCCTAACTGCGTAAGTGATATAGCGGCAGCTGGATGGGTGGAATATTTCTCTTTTGAGGGAATAATACTTCCTTAGAATGATCATACAACTTTGACGGCATGCTACTCCCATATTAGATGGCCCAAAAAAAAAGTGCAATTTATTAATGTTGCGTATCTGTCTTGGATTACTCCTTCCGTTTCCACGAAAATAAAAACAAGACCCTAAATAATTACTGCGGGAATGACAAGCGTCTCCGGTCGATCTCTGCCACCTCTGTCAAACTTATCTTCATTCAAATACCAAAATGGACAGCATGAAAGCCATCAGGCCTCCGTATCTATTTCAGGAACATTAGAGTGAGACTGCAGATGACTGCAGTCCAGCCAGGACCACCAACACCTCGTGGTAGCCTGGCTGTGTCGCTCCATATTGGGAAGATACCCTCATTCCACTTGTCCATATCAGCAGCACTCTGGAAGCAGTCAAACACACTGTACTAGGTTGAGATACTGCTGAGATCATTAACAAGCACAACTGTTTTTGTTTGTTTGTTCGTTTTAAATTAAAAATGCTGCCATAAATTGCTTTTCATGTTAAACGTCTTGTTTAAGATGCTCAGACTCTCATTTTTGTGCTCTTCTGGATCTCTTCAGGTTTATCCTTGAGTTGACATTGCAGTTTCTTAGCATTGCAGAGGGATCAAAAGATCTCGTCAAATCTATTAAGGGCAGTCACTTTATGCTTACGTAGGACTTTCTTCTTTTATTTTGTTTGCTTGCAACCAGACCGTAGCTGCTGATGTTATATCTGCTGATCTCCCATCCATAACACATTCTGTGCTCCGTATCAGACAGATCATACGTTTACAACTGGGCAACTGTGATAACATCGTGCTGTTAAATTGAGATACCGAGACCGTTTGTGGTCTCCCTTGCCTGTGCCTGAGTAATCCAAGCAAAAATAAGGCTGGGAACTGCATCTTCAGCCAGAACCTGTGGATTCAGTGCACCCAATTGGCTCTGTGGAAATGAAATACAGTACTGGATTCTACATTTAAACCAAGTGTGAGATTCAACAATAAAGGTTGTTCGCATTCATGGAATGTTATATTTGTGAGACAAACGTATGTGAGGAGGCCCAGTTGACTGTCACTTTAAGGAATTTGAGAAATTACATTTTATGACTTTTCCAATATTAAAAGTACCAGATGACAACTACAACGAAAAAAAAAGTGACGTTTAGTCTTTCATCACGGTTATGGTCTTGCTACATGTCACTCGTTTTTTTGGCCATTGACTTTCAATGCTAGGCTATGTTAACATTTATCATTCATTACTCACAGTTCGTAGAAATTGGACTTCGTCTTCGCCCTCGCCTGGGTCGGACATTATTTCCAAACTTGCTGGCAGTTGTAAGAGGAGCGAGAAGAAGTGAAGAAGTACAGACAGCAAGCATGAGCTGTTTGGATACACTGTTCGTCCATTGAAAGTGGGCGCGGCCATCACACAAGTCCCAGATACGAAGGAAAAGATGGCCGCCGCTCACGTTAGCGGGAACTTTTCTTTTTTTTAATAATTAAAAGAACAAATACACACCACACGTGCATTTAACGTTCCAAACGATAAATTAATTCTCTTCAGCACTGAAAGCAGCTAAATAGCTATCTTATTTTTCACAAATTACAAATACATGTGTAAAGTAATTCATCCAATGGTTCAGACAGGCTTTACATTGGCGGGGACTGTGCTGCGTTTAATTTTACTGATGAACTTGGAAATACGTACTGCACATTCATCTTCGATCCCAGTTTTCCTTTACTTTCTAATTTGAGCAGTGTTGGTTGAAAGTCCTGTTTCTCAAAGGTTTTATGAATGCAACATTAGGGAAGAAATACAGTAAATTACTTCACAGTGGTGCCTTGAATAATCGCGGCGCGGAACCCGCGGATTCATCAATTTTTAGATTTTTTTTTTCTTTAAAAATGTGTAAATTGCGTTCAGTTAAGCTGTTAATAGTGTCTATCAATCTATCCATCCATGTAAATGTCTATATATCTAGTGGATCTAAAATGTCCACACAACCCTCTTCAAATGTTCGTGTTTGAGAAGTAAAAAACTGAACCAAATTTCATATTCACAGTATGGGAGTCGGCAACACCTTCCAACATTTAAAGTGCCTCTGATTAACCCCTAATAAACTCCAGCTGTTTGTAGTAGGTTTTCCCGAATATTCTTTTGCTTTCTTGCAGAAGCCTTAAGATTTTGTGCCCAAGGAGTGTTGGGCCGCCAGTAGACGTCTCGCTCAACAGAAAGAGACCACACAGAGATTGTCTGAATACAATTACTGTATTTCATTTTGTTTTATAGGCACAATGAAAAGTTACAGAAGACCAATCCGGCCGGCTGTTGTTGTTGTCCAAATTAGAGTTAATGAGTGTATATCTAAAACGAAAAATAAGTTGAAACATGCATGCGCAAAGGAAATATGAGTAATAATTAAACACAGCAGTAAAGATATTTAATCAGCACATACATTAAAAGCATAAAACCACACAGAAGTTTAAGAAATTATTCATCTCAATATTCTTTTGTGTCTTGTGTGTAGGTGTATGCCTTTAAAGCACAAGTGATTTTTTATATTTTACTTCTGCGTTCATGTGTTTTTGCAGGCCGTCCATTTGGGTAATATATTTTTCGGGTGTAATTTGGGAATTAATTTATTGAATAGGTCTTCACTTGTTTTTCCATTTAACTTAAAGAGGACATATTATGGAAAACTGACTGTCTGAGATACTACCAAGCAAACACACTCATAAACCCCTGTTATCACGTTGAGGCTAAAAGGTAAGCAGAGCTGCATTGCGTTGTGCCACATACATAAAATGTATGACATTTTCCTCCACAAGACAGAATGCGTTCAACGGTATATTATACACGCTGGACTCTTCACCCACAAATATGAAACCAAAAGCCTGAGTCGCCATTTGCCCAGCAGTAAAAGGGGCGGGGTCACGGCGGTCACTTGCATGACATGTCCAGCCACTTGTTTCAACAAGGTGAGAAATAAGTGTGCAATAATTCTTGATCCCTCGAATATTTTTTCTGAAAGCATGTCACAGACATGTTATTAGAACTGGGGAGTTTTTAAATGTTTTTCAAAATGCATAATATGTCTCCTTTAAAGCATCTGGAAATGCCTTTTGATGTGGTATTCCCAAAGAGTAACTGCAAGGTCTCACTTTATTAAAACAATGCATTTCATTTTGTATATGAATATTTCTGTGTATCAAGCAGGCATTTTCTAGGTAACAGGCGGGGGCTGCCATGTGAGGGGTTAGAGGTCACTCTCCCCATAGAGGGCGGTGGAGAAGGCCGTGTAGTCCAGAGCCCCCGGTGGCGCTCCTGGGATTCTGTAGGGCGGCATCCTCATGATGCAATATTCGGCTTGCTCGGGAGGAAGTTCTCTCCTCAGCTCCTCCACCAGGATGTACGGCTGTGATGCAACGCAAAGGCAAGGATTTGACAAATACGATCATAAACTGCAGGAATGGCAAATACGCGACAGTGGTACCTTGGCTTTTAGAGTTTGAGTCTTTCAGTGCCAATTTCTTGGCATCAAGAAGCCAAAAGATGGCGGCAAAGCAATATGTTTGTGTGAATAAAGTTCCTCGACTTCCATCAACATATTTCCTTGGTGCCGAGATGCCACAAGATGGCGGCAAAACACTACTTTTATTGCCTTGGCGTGAGCACAAAAAACGGCAAATAGCTGAGTATTGTGGCAAATAATTAAGGATATATATATATTTTTTTTAATCTACAAATAGGCAACGCAAAGATTCAAATCAGACGAGGTGCATCCGTACAGGGAAGCACTTCCAATTTCGCCAGTGGCAACTCAGAACTGTAAAAGCTTGTAGGTCGGGGCAGGTCAAGGTCCCACTTCACTGAAGCGCTAATAACTCAGAATGTGTTTTTATCTGTGGTGCTGTCATTCTTTTTCTTCAAACACAAACCTTGTCGCCTGCCAAAATCCGGAAGGACGCTACAACCTGCTCGGCAGTGTCGGTGTCAGCAGTTTCTCTGGTCATAAAGTCAATGAAAGACTGGAAGGAGACGATTCCAGTGCCATTGGGGTCGACAAGGATCATTATCCGGGTGAACTCCACCTCGCCCTAAATGGGGTAGAAAAAGAGCAGTTCTAAATAGCATGTACACGCAAGCTAGCATGTACCCACAGGCTAGCTGGCCCTGATTGAACCTCGACCGCGTGCACTTATAGCACCTCACCAGATCGTAGCCCATCGAGATGAGGCAGGCTCGGAAGTCATCCGTCTCCATGGCACCATTCTTCTTCTGTGGTTGGAGGGCTCGTCGTTATGAACGGGAAAGGAAGGCTGGATTTACACCGTGGGCCCACGTGCCCGCTTCTAATTGAATGTTTATATCGGATTGTTTTGACCGGGCGCCTAAATAACTCCACAAGACCGAGCAGCGAGAACGCCGTAGAGCAAACAATAATACATAAATAATAAATATGAAATATATTAAACATTTAGTTGGCCTCATTTTAAATTGCATATTTAAAGATTTTTTTTAATTGGCCATGCTTTAATTGAAGTTTAAAATTAAAGCAGGGTTTGGTTTTTTTGTGTGTGTGTTGTTTGGTCACACACGTGTGCGTTTAGATGTCTGCAATGTCTGCTTTTGATAACATTAAATCGGCATTGACCGAGCATAACCAAACTGAACTCACACTGGCACATACGCAATATTTATCGGACTTGTCTCCACATTCAGAAGAAGCCCGATTTCCATCTGAACGTATCCGAAACTATGTGCTTTTTTTTTCCTATCAAAAAGTTCAATTATGTCACTGGAACCATTTGGTGTAAGCCCGGCAGAATAGTCAGCGCAGACGCCAGATGAAGAAAGACGAAACGAACACACACTTGTGTTGCAAACGGTCTCGCGCGGGGCAATCCATCGCAATCGTTACCCGATCAAAGTGGTTGAAAGATGATCTGAATTCATTCATCTGCTGCTGGCTGATGCCCTTGGCGTCGCGGGTCAGGATCTGGGTTTCGATCTCGTTGATGGTGCGGGCGACTGTCGTGAGGAGCAGCTCCCAGCCAACGCGGATGTGCTACGCATGCGGATGTGATGACAGCATGGGAGACAATCCGTCAGTAAGCGTACGGTGACAAGGGAGATTCATTTTTTTCTGAAATTGTGGCCCTTTGGGCAACGCGGGGGTTCGGGGTGTCCCCCGCCTACTGCCCAAAGACAGCTGGGATAGGCTCCAGCACACCCGCGATCCCGCTGAGGATAAGCGGATCAGACAATGGATGGATGTTTTTCGACATAAAGACCTCTCTTCAATAATTATTGAACAAGTTGGGACATGAATAAACATCAACATGCTACAACATTTCCTTGGAAATCACAATGCCCCATCACTGGTGAGCTTTGCAGACAGACATCAGCAGACGTGGCACCTGTAAAGATGACATTTACGATGGAGCTAAAAAAAATAAAAAATAAAGGAGACAACAAAATGTCTTTTCCACAAAGAAATGTCGCCCAACATTGTACCTCCATGGTGTAGTTGGTGTGTTTGTTGTCAAACACCAGCGACTCCTGGATGAGCTGGTGGTCTCCCTCCAGCTTGTCCACGTTGGGCTTGTAGGCGACGATGACGTGCTCGCACTGCTTCAGTTGGGTCATCTGGTCCTCCAGGGTGCCGCCAATCTCCAGGGAGCAGCGTCCAATCTCCTGTTCCACAAGGTCAATTACATTCGGTTGTATCGGACCAATTTCTTTACAAGCGCCGCAGAGTCCGCTGCCGCTCTTGTGTCACCCTCCAGTTATGGCGACGTCGGCTCCTCGCCGGCCTGCTCTCCAATGCGTTTCAATATTATTAGCCTTCCATTAGATGGCCATAACCGTATGAAAGCGTCATGTCATGTCTGACCTCCATCCTGGCCTGGATCCAGGGTCCGATTAAGTTAGCCTGTGCGGCAAACTGGCGCCTCAACCGTTCATGGCCATGCTGGCGTGCCAGCTCTTCCTGCATGGCGCTGTCTCGCTGCGGAACCAACTTCTTGACCTGAAGTGACACACGCGGAGCTGACGGCGTATTGCCCACGGGCGAGGCTTAAAAATGTCTTTGAAAGCGGTGGGCTAACCTTGTCCCATTTGACAAGGAGCTCGTCGGTGGTGATGGTGCTGTAAGGGTTGATGATGTTGGCCTTGATCCCGTAGCTCTGGGAGATTTTCTGCACCTCATTGTGGATTCCCAGGATGGCCTGTCGCTCAGCGTCTGCCTCCGGGAGAGTCGCTTTGAACTGCTCGTGAGCCGCAATTAGACTCTGGAGGGCGGGCGAAAGGGAAGGGGGAAGTGGTGAAATGCTGTTAAAATGCCAACGTTTTGTCAGGTGCGATCAATTTCTTCAGCGGACGTGTTCCCGCGCGGCGAATCATCAATCGGTTTCAATTCCGATCAGATGAAACTAAGTTGGAGAAAGGTAAAAGTAGATTACTTTTACCATTGACTTAACTTCCGCGGCTGTCAAACTGCTGCTCAAGTGAACAGACGCTCTACGATGGCCACAGTTTTGAGCGTGGAAAACATTTCAAATGGTTTATGGCGGATTTGACATAAATCAAAAAGACCGAAGCCATCCCGCGATTTCTTCTCATAGTTTCATTGGATAAATGAAAGGCAAACTTGAATGTTACCTGAAGCCCCATGTTGTATCTATTTTCATACTTTGCACTTCACCGGACGACCACTTATTTGGAACGGCGTTTCGCAATTGACGTAACATTCACCAACCAGCTGATTTTCACACGAAGCGGAACTCCAGTACAGCGAGCCGACGGGGTTGCGTCTTGCTCAATCTGTCGCATCGCCCGTTGTTTCCGCGCGCCTACCTGGACTTCGTCTACGGTGTGCACCATAAACATGTCCTGCAGGTCTTCCATGGCTCCATCCATCCAGTTGTTGAAAGGAGCCGAGCGTTTGGCAAACTCCAGGAACAGCTGGTCGATGGTCTCCAGCAGCTTATCTGTGCGCTGCAGAGATGACGACACCACATAAATCCTAAAAAAAAAATACAGGCTTCGAATGTCCAAGCTGACCTCTTCCAGACAAATCCCAGCGCGAATTACCAACCCCCGCCCGCGCCCGGCCCCCGACCCTCACGGACGCACCTGTTCTAACGACTAACCCCAGAGAGAACAACATTAGCATGGCCTTGTTAACCGCAACTTTGGCTCGGGTCGGAGGGGGATTGTGTTGAGTGGGACGTGGACAGACAACGGGCCTCTGTTGCTGTCATTCACGCTTAATCCTCAGACCTTTTCCTGGGCCCTCACTCATGCAGTTGCGGGTCAGGAACGGTCCGCACGGACGAGAGGAAGTGGCCAGTGGGACCGGTGCCGGTCAGCGGCCACACGATGACAGCCATGTCTCCGTCCAATCCCATATGAAACGCTTCTGGATATTTTGGTTTGAAAGCCGTCAGAGTCGACCGATGTGGATCATTAGCGCACTCTGGTGGAGACTCGCCACACGTGCCAGTGCGTCCAGAGGACGTGAAGGCAGGCGCGATCCAGGTTCGTCTTGCTCACGTTCTTTCATCGCCCTCACCTCCAAGGCTTCCCTCCTTTTCTGGGTCAGGGTTCCCAGTCGGTCCCACAAGTCGCAGATGCTCTGGCAGCGCTGGTTTACAGCTGCCACGTCGTGGTAGTCCAGCTCACTGGAAAAGAAAACATGGACTCTTATGAGAGAAGATATGTTGTTTTCATCCAACCCCCCTGCCCGTAAAAAGGATGGAAATGCTGAATTATTTTCTGTGCAAATGTAATTGTTTCTTCTAATGGGTCGTAAATATTATAGATAAATATAACAAAGAACCAAAACAAAAGAAGGAAATATACAAGTACATTCTGGTCATGTCTACTCCAACGCAGATAGTGTTGGAGATGTTGTACAATACTAAAAAAAAAAAAAAATCGATAGTGTTGTAGATATTGTACAATACTAAAAAAAAAATAATAATACACACAAAAGTAGCTTTTGTAAACCTCTGCCCAAATTATCAATTTTCAATTATCAATTATATTTTCCAAATTATCAATTTTCACTTTTTCAAACTTGTGATCGCCCCAAATTTTTTTTTTTAATTTGTGATTTATTTTTAAAATGTATTTATTGAATGTGATTTATGTGGAGAGTGAGCCTCAGTCATTCGCGCCCGCCAGAAACCGCGCAGTGACTTCACACTCCTGATACGCGGACTCGGACAACGACTGCAAATAATGTGGAGTGGGACTGCGTACTTGAGCTCCTGCGCAATGGCGGCAATCTGCTCCACTCTGTCTTGGTGGGCTGCCAAGTCGCTTTCAAAGGCCTCGTGTTTTCGAAGCATCGCCTTGATCTGTGTCAAGGTGGCAGTTTCGTAATCCTTCAGGGAGAGTAACATTTCTTTGCCTGAGAGCACACATTAAGAGAAGAAAGATTCAAAGTTCGGACTTTCTCACGGCGGTAATGAACACTGTGGAGACTGTGGACTGACTCGAGCTGAGCTCAAGCTAAAAAAAATAAAAAATAAAAAATAAAAAAAAAAGAAGATATCGGAAGAGAAAGAACTCGTAAAGACATGGGGGACAGAAGTCTACACACATCTGTTCAGGCTTTTGTGATGTATAAAAAAATAAAATAAAAAAAAGAGACCATGATAAGTCATTTCAAAACTTTTTCCGTGTGACTTCTAACCTGTATCGGCTTAACTTTATTTGGGGTTCATCAGGGGCACTTGAAATGGTGGCACTTGTGTGCTGGCTGCAGTTGTTCCCAATTTGAACACAGCCACATTCCCAATCGTGACTTTCTCTCTCTGAAAGGTTTCTTTTTAGTTGCGATTATTATTCAGTAGTACGGCTTCGAAGTCTCTCCATCTCTGGCTCGTTTCTTTTTTTTTTCTTTTTTTTTTTAGATGACAAAAATCCTGCATTTGAACAGGTGTGTGTGGATTTTTGAGATGGACCAAGTGTGTACAACTGCTCACCGCTGGCCCAATTTTCATGATTGGTGGCCTTTTGGCGAAACTTTTCGGCCAGGTGGTCCAGTCTCTCCAACCTGCGAATCTCCGTGAGGAGCCAATCCTCGTAGCCTTTCTCCGCATGCTCCAAGCCCTGCCATGCTGCGGCAATATCCTGAAGGCACAATCACCAGAGAGGGGGTCACCACACGCTTCTGTGTCTCTCTCCTGGCCTGGCAACGAGTGATGCCAAGTTCAGTGAATGAAGGATTTGGAGTCACTTACAGACACCAGCTTGCCCTCGGAGGGCATGAAAGCAGGCCGGTTGCTGATGCGCAACTTGGTCTGCAGGGTGTTGAAGTTGATTTCCAGCTGGCACTTCTCCTGCACCTTGGGAGGCTTGTGCTGGCGTCTGTAGTCCCGGAAGTCCTCCAGCTTCCTCTGCATCTCTGCCATGGTCTTCTCCGGGGTCCGGTTCTCCAGCCAGGGAGTGGTGCGGCGGATCCACTCCAGCAGCTGGAGAGGGCCACGCCGAGATAATTAATATCACAACATGTTGCCAGTTGGGAATACTGTGAAAAAGCTTTGCGGGATTCATTGAAATGTGTCGTCTGACCGGTTCATTGATTCTGGCAGCGTTAGGATTCTTAGGTTGCTTCGAATGTCAGTTTTGAGGAGGGAAAACCGACAGCTCAAAGAATGAGGATTATAAATTGCGTACTGTATTCTAATCCATTTTTAATCTGTATATTTGTGGCTCACTGTCAAGTATATTAGATTACAGTACAATTACTTTTGGATACTGACACTATATCTGTTTATCATTGAACTGCCCACAAACTGCTTTTTTTTTTTTTCTCTTCTGAGACCTTGAGAGCGACAAAGTCCCGCTTCATTCATCATGTAAATTGAACTATTTAGCAGCTACCCTTAGTGCAAAGTAAACTGCGGCAGTTTTCATGGTTACCTGGCTGGCCAGCCTCTCGTACTCCTCCATCAGCTTCTCGTTCTCCTGGTTTACACCCAACACTTTACAGATTCTGTTGGCAGCCGTTTCAGCCTGAGGGAAGAAAAAAAAAAATCTCATTACAGTGAGCGAAGGTGGGCCATTCTCTCAATAATTCCAATATTATTCTCAAAGTATCCATTTTGGTTTCACTGTTAGTGCAAATGTGCTAAGGGAATGAAAACTGAACTCATTAGCCCATTGGTCGTCAAATGTTGACACCAAGTACTGCCTAAAAAAGAAACATACCGCTACTTGGCTGCCCACGTACCACCGAAATGACCGAAATTAAAATACAGTAGCCTAGTAGGCCTAAACGTTCATTAAAAAATGAGGCAGATTTTACTCCTATAAAGTGTAGTTAAGTATATTATTTTAATCCGCAAGAACATTACGTACCATGACCACGTCACGGCACTGAAACATTATGATTTCAGGATTTGAGGATATACTCATATTAGCATGTGAGGTTGGAAAAGCTAATCGTGTGATGGGATAAAATGATTTTGCCAACCTGCTCGGCGCCAGCAAAAGCATGATAGAAGCAGGACACATACGTCATGATGGCTCTTTCGTCGGGCTTGGGGGTGTTGATGATATCTGCAGGGGAGGTGAGGTCAAAATGAAAAGAAGGGGGAAATTATTGTAGGGGACTAGCAAAAGAATAAAAACATGAATCATAAAAACTGTCTTGCAACTGAAACTACAATTACAGCTACAAGTAGTGATTTATGGCCCCCTTTTTTTACGTCCAAATGCTCAAAATTACAATCCCTGAACTTTGCCATTGACTTATAAATCAATTTGAAGCATGGGTCCATCAGACTTTTCCGTGCCTCCAAAGAAATTGTGAAGAAAAAAAAAATTTTTCCTAAACGAGTACCTTCGGCATCAAGCATTTTGGGAATGTCCAGGTGTTTCTCCGCTATGTCAAAAGCCAGGTTCAGGTTCCCCAGAGGATCATCCTAAATAAAGAAATACAATTCCACGTGACGAAACAGCAATGCCGGACTTCGAATGCCAGCGGGGCCTGACCTTCATGCAACGGCGGACACGTTATACTTCCTCATCACTTGCATGCAATGCTCGTTTCTCAGAAGATCTGTCGCCGAAAACGCTCACGTGGGGAGCTTTTATTAGACTGAAGTGCAGCGTTTCACCAGCGAGGCCGCTCGTGGAAATCGATAACGTTTTGGCCTAACAATTGCGGAATGCACTTAATGACTCCCTCTGTCGTTAATTGCGGTTTCCGATCAAGTAATTTATCTTGCGTGTCGCAGTGGGGTGTTCGAAGATGACAAGGGCTGAGCAATCTGGAGATGGTTCGGATTTAAATCAACACACACACTGTATGCACCGGTGAATCCATCACAATTGGCCAAATATGATTTGGGTGTTTTGAAGAATTTCAATCGGAAATAGGAGGATAACGTCTTAGTGTTAGAAAAATAAAGCTGATATATTACAGGGGGAATGAAATAATGTTCTTGGAATTAGGTTGCCAGACTAGAAGAAAAAAAGTCATTTATTGCCTTTTGTTACAACCCATGAACACAATTGTACTATTTCATTGTGACAACTTCATTCAGGTTGTATTCCAAAATACTTTATCTCATGATAAGAAATCGGATTTGCCATCATAGTTTCTCCTGTTCAGGGTAGCGGGTAGCCAGAGGCATTCACAGCTGACTTTGGGCAAAAGGCCGACTACACCCAGGACTGGTCGCCGGTCAATCACAGGCCACATCAAGCGAAAAACAACTATTTACACTCTGTCACTGAGTGGGAACTGGATTGGATCGCAATTGAAGTCACACGGCCTACCATATGAGTAAAGTCGCTTCTGCTAAAAACCCGGCCTAAAACACAGCCCCCCCCCCCCTTCAATGTAGCTACTTCTTTTACACCAATTTCTACTTTCCTATTAACCACGACTCTGGCAGCATCTTGAAAGGTGAGTTTTTACACCATGTCGCAGACAACACGTGACACTAAAATAGAAACGGCGAACCATAAACAGGCCTGGGGTTCACTGTATTTTGAGTACCTTTACTCATACATTTGAGTCTTGTCACAGTACATGTGGCTGAGCGGCGTATGGGACCAAGCTAAGTGCGTTCCTGCTAAACTGGCCAGTCGGTCGATGGGGGTAAAGGGATCATACGGAAGTTCCGCCGCCATTGTTCTCTGCACCCCAAAGGCGGCTGCTGCCTACATAACAGGCAAGGCCAGCTGCTCCTCCATCCAGCAGAGGATGAGATGGAGGGATCAGATGACGCCAGGATGGATGCTTGGACAGACAGGAGGACACCCCTAGCCAGTCTATGCTTCAACAATGCGAGCCCGACAGGAACGCTCACCTGGAGCCAAGCTCAACAGCTGCACAGTGACACTGTCTGTAATCTCCAAAGTCCATGGGTGACTGAACGTGTGTGTGAGGGGAAAAAAAAGGGGGGGGGGGCAGTGGGAAGTGCCGGAAAAGTTGTGATGCGCCTCGTTGTGATACTCCACTGAGCTCGTGTGATCTTCTTAACTCTCATGAGGACAAGCGGTCTCTTGCGGCATACGCGAGGTACGCGAGGTGACTGTAATAGCCCGGGGGCGAAGCTCATGTTTCCACGACCGTTCCAGCCAGTGTTGAAAAGCGAGGGCTTCTGCTTGTAAGACTGACGACGGATGAGTTACTCCTGCTGAACGGCCGCAGCGGCCACACTCGGAATATAAATGTGCAATTGTGATTCTCCCCTGGATACATTTCAATCGAAAACTCTCCCATCGATAGCGTTTCCCTTTGTGTGTTGGCATCAAGCTAGCGGACTTCAAGGCGGCAATGCGGTTGCTTTAAATACACCACATGTCCTCATTTAAATGACAGTAGACGTCAGCCCACAGTCAGCCAACCCCAACTGTAACTTGAATGAGGAAAAAGTGGCATAGGAAGTGCATGGATGGAACTCTCTGCCTTCATTTTATTGCATGCGATCCTACGCAAGCCATGAGTGTATAAAGCGATTATTAGTTTGAACTTAATTCAAAGTGCACACTTTCATGTGTGTGTGTTGTTGTTTTTTTTCTAATCGGCTCACACCGTGAAACGTTATGACTGCGTGTGCATGTCAGTGACACGGCATCGCAGGTTACAGGTGACACACATGCACACGCACGACACCTTGCTGAGCTTAGAGTAGTCGAGCAGGTCGGGTCTGTGTCTGTGAATCAGGGCGCAGAAGGCCAGGCCGTCCTTCCAGCTTCACCGGACGATGAGCAGAGAGAGCCAACATGTCAGTTCACAGAGGCACCTTTTTTTTTGTTGTTTGTTTATCTTCGAAGGCCATTCAAACCGCGAGTTTTAGGGTTGCCAAAATTGGGAGCTGAATTCTTCATTTTGTAGATACGCTCTAAAAGTTGCATTTGCTTGTGTTATGCTAACTATGACGTGATTAAACAGTGTGTTGAGAAAGGGAAAGATTCTGTCGTTAGCTGTGAAATGTCTCGCTTCCATTACTTTGGAAGGTCAAATGCTGACTTACCTCACATGGAAGTTCTGAACATTGACATTCCTGTAGGGGGCAGTCTTTCTTTGACACCACAAGAGGAGGCCCTCTTTGGCAGATGTTTCTGCGCAGATGTTAGCGGTACAATAGTATATATATTTTTTTTTACATTGCGACAGTCACGGGCGCTTCTGTGGAATACAATAATAGATTTTTTTGTGTTTTTCATCAACACACCTTCGACAGATATGTCCTGAATGGCAAAGCGGAGAATTATTGTCCAGATCATTCCAAGCGTCATCTTCACATTCCCGTCCACAATCTCTGAAACGCAAACACAAATCCCATTAGCGAACGCGAGCGTAATATTTTCTGTTCTGTATGTTTTGCCGAGGCTTCTGGTACCTTCAGCTCCAATGGAGACCAGTTTTACCCCTTTGCTCGTGATGAAGTCCAGTGCTTTGTTGACATTAGCAATCTTGTGAAAGCGCATCTTCCCTCTGTCCGGCTTAGGTAACCTCTCACCTGCCAACATGCCATTGTGGGAAGGTCATGTGAGTAAATACTGTACACGGGGAGGGTGACACGACAGAAACCCGTTCAGACAAATGTAGATCAGTACATTCAGAAATGAACTAGCACCACAGCATTCTGAAATCTGACCTGAGATCACTTCCAGAAGCAGCATGAGTTTCAGTCCGTTTCTTAGGTCATCTTCAATGTTTTCAATTTGAGTGCCAGCTTTCCTCAGGTGGGAGTTACACCAGGCAGTGAAGGTCTACCGGAACAGAGACAGCAAGTCAATCAAGCTTGATGACAGAATAAAATGAAACATTATATTCTGCAGCAGCATTGTGCAGACCACTACAAAGTTCTAGAATAACCAGGCGCTATATTTGGTAGGATTTTTTTTAAAAAACAAGAATAATGCAGAGGTTACAGACTTTGTATTCTGGTGAAATAGGTAACCGTGCCTCAGAATAAATGGCTATGAGCTATGGTGATCCCCAGGGGTCAATCCTGGGACCCCTATTGTTAAATCTGTACATGCTTCCATTAGGCTAGTTAATACGTCCCTTCCAAGTGTCCGACCACAACTTTCCAGATGACACTCAGATATTCGTGTCACGGATGGCAGGTCAACTTAGGCCTCTAGATTTACTCTGTCAATTGCGCGGTCCTTTGGTCTGCAAATTTGTACATCTAGATTGCTGCTACTTACTGGAACCAAGAAACCTAAAGGGAAGATTATTATTTTAGGTTTCATACTGTCAGTGGCATTTTTTTTAGGTGGTGTGCCGCCAGCTTTCCTAATAATTATGTGTGCCTTTTCTCAAATTAAGTTTGGCCTGCACTGACTCCGAAGTGTCAAATATCACCTCTTTTCATCCGTAGCATTGGAACAAATGTGCTTTCTGAGAGATACTGTAAATCCAGTTAAGATGGGATTATTGTCCTTCTCCTCCTATTTTTGTCGGATCGCTCACTCGCCAGAAATGGCTGAAGAGCCGGTCGCCGACCGCAGAGCTCAGCATTCCGTCTGATATAAGGTGTTAAATATAGAGGGCTCTGTTGTGCGTCACGATAAGGGACCCGATGGGGGAGAATAACGTCACAATGTGTCGTCGTGTCAGCGACAGTGAAAATGTCATGTGGACGGAGAAATTGTTCCCTGTTGTCCGTCACTGTATGGGCATGTGATTGGTTACAGGCTCTCTTATCTCAATCATTCTTCCAGGTCACCCTCATTACAGTTCGAGAGATAGTGGAATACCTTGAAAGAAGTGCCAGAGAGGCAGGCGCATGACTGTATCAGGATTATAAAATGAAATCCGACTTTTGGCGTTTGAATGAATGGGTCAAATCCAGAGTCCGAACAGTCAGAACAATGCCATAGTCTGATTATAATGGACACCGTCATACACAAGACACCTGTTGTGACCTTGAGAGGCTTAAAAAAAAAAAAAAAAAAAAAACATTATCGCACACTCCATAGCAGATGAAAAATTGATCTTCAATCTGTCAAAAGATGATATTTGGGCAACAGCCTTCATCAGATCTTTTTTTTTCTTTCTTTCTGAATTCATGCGGCACGGAAGCTAAATAATGAGGGAAGTTAAAGGCAAAACATTATTTATGCAGATTGCCCTTAAACACCGAATCACATTTAATTATTTTCTTGTCCATGAAGAGTTGAGTTCAAAATAAACACCAGGGACACATTCCTCACGTAACAACATGTCAGCTTTGACAGAGTTGCATTTGAACTCTGCTACCTTTTGTGCAGGGAAATGTGAACACTGTTTCATGAGAAAATAAGTATTATATTGCCGTATAATCTGCAAAATTCCGTCTGATAATGAAGCGATATTTCTTAAATAATTTGTGGGCTCTGAACCAGTCGTCAGCCAACCGCCAGGGAGCGAGGGCATGGTTAAGGCTTCGTGAAGATGTTCAAGTGACCTGCTGAGTCATGGCGAGAGAAAAAAAAATACAGCAAAAATTGGAGCATCCTCGTGAGTTGGTAAATTGTAAATTTGTGCGTAAAACTTGGTTTGTGACTATCATTGACTCTAAAATGATAATCCATCCATTTTAAAGTTTCACTTTGCACCGAAAACTATTTTCATATGGTTTGTTGAAAAGTACAACAAAAAATACAGATGTTGTCCTTGACATGATGAACAAATGGGATTCATAATCGTGTTTACAAAATTCCTCAAAATACTGTCATTATGATTTGCCCCTTGTGTTGCCAAAAATAAACCGTTGCCTCATCCTGACATTGGGAGGGGCTCTGTGTGACTGTGTTGGAGGAGAGACATTTGAGGTGGAAGCACTGGTGCCTCCAGCTGTGCAAAGAAGCCAGATCCTAAAGCCCTAAAATCAACTGCGAGTATGGGGGGGGGCTAAATTCAGCCAGGCTGGTGCAATATTTTCTGCGTGCCGTCGCTATAAACAAAAGCATTCCGCACCAAGGACAGCGGGCTTAGCCCTACTACAATGCCTGCCAGTGGCGGTGGTTAAAATTAGAAGGCAACGGCCATTCTAAATCCCGAGAGCGTCATCATGTGTTTGGGAGCATCTGTTGACAGCTCGCATTCCGAGCGTATCGCCGGAGAGAAAGAGAGAGAGAGAAGAGCCGCTGGAAAGTAGGGCTATTGTTAGCCTTGCTGGGACCCGTCCGTCAAAGAGCCAGCGGAAGACTGCTGGAGTCCATGACTGGAAGTTTGGCAACAGTTCACTTCGTTTTGATTAAATTTCAAGTGTATGCATTCTCCATTTTAAACGTAACGGATCACTAAATAATGTTCATGCTCACCATCGACAGTGACAGGCAGAGCAATTGAATGCTCATCCACTAGATGGCAGAAGATGCAATTAACCCGTGTAGACACCTGTTGCCATTTGAATAATTTGCCCTCACGAGTTGAGCAACCACTGTACACCCTACTAGTGAGGCAAAACCGTGCACTAGTTGACAATTGTGGGCTACTAGTAGTAATGTTATAAAATTCTACTAATTGACATCTAGCGCATCACTAGCGGTACTCGTGGCATGCAAATGCCAACTAGTTGCTCGACGAGTATGCCAGGGTTGTCCTATGAGTGCGCAGAAACGTCATACGTTCATGGAAAAATGTTACGAGTAAGACACAGTTGTTCTACTAGTGCACTGAATTGTTTGATACTGTTGTCCGACTATTTTAAGGTCCATGTACTAGTACGCTCTTTGTCCTCACTGGACCCCAGAGGTCAAAGCGAACATGGTGAAGCGGCATTTTGCGGTTATGCTGCATGCAAATGGTAAAAAAAATTCCAACAGAAGTCAATCCATAGTGTAAATGCATTTAAATGCAGATTATAAAAAAATGTTTATTTTCCCCTGTCCGGCCGGCTTTTTAGTAATTTTAGAAATCTACATTTAATTTCTTTAATTTGGTCTTAAATGTCTGCATCTAGGCTGTGTAAACGTTGTCAATCTTCTTTCTTTTAGAATTTTTTGTAAACTAGTTTTGTTTTCTCTGTCTTTGAATGTGTTGAGCTGTTTTGTTTGTAAACTCTTCTCGGTGCTGTGCCTTTGGTTGTGTGAAGCACATTGAGTTGCCTTGTGTATGAAATGTGCTATATACTGTCAATAAACCAGCCTTGTTTTGCTTCACTAGTGGGATAACTACATGCTACTAGTGAGGCAAAACTGCACTAGTTGACAACTGTGTGCTGTGCTTAGTAACCTATGACATTATAACAGTCTAGGAGTTAACATTTAATGCTGAACGAAATGTCAATTAGTGCAGTTTTGCTGCACTAGTAGCTGCCCTTACTATACTGTACGGGAATCTCGGACAAGCAGTGGAAAAAACGTTACTAGTAAGGCAAACTGAATTGTCTAACTACTAAGAGCAAAGAGCTGACTAGTACATGGATCTTAACCTGGAAAAAAAAAAACAAAGCACACCAAACGTTGGAAGTGTCTTGGTCGATTGTTTTTGATGCGTTCCAGGGCCAATTTTGGTCTTACTTTCCTCTGCTGTTGCTCCCAGGCCGGGTCGAGCAGCATGTCCCGGTCCCACTCGTCCTCCTGGAGCATGTACTCATCCTCGTAGCCGTTGTCGTAGCGCACCGTGCTCTCCATATGGGTCATGGTCATCATCTTTTCGGTGGGTTATCGAAACTTGACTTCAAGTGGAGTAAAAGAAATTCGAAACAAGTAGTTGAAAAGAAACTGATGCTTGTCCGACTTGTGGCTGGGTCATACACACGCACGGTTTGCCCTTGTCCCCCCGACCTGACAGACGTCTGGCCCCGGTTGCCGCGTGCGGGACGGGAGCGGCCGGTTATTGTTCGTAGGGGCGTGGTCACGTGAGCCACGCGTTCCTTCACGTCGAGGTCGCGCGCGCGCTCTAGTATGCACGCGCACGTCAAGAAAAAGACATGAACAAACTTCATACAAACAACTTTTAATGTCTTACAAACTATAATTAATGAGGACTGCCATAACATCAACACAAAAAATGGTTTGGGTCGTATAAATAAAATGATTGTTTCCTCGCAAAACCCAATATTTAAAAAAAGGCTAACCACCGGGAGCGTGTTTGAATTGGACATCAAACGCTTGATTTTATGTTGGATGTGTGTTCAAGTGGCTATGTTCATCCATCTCCATTTTTCATCGACATGGGTGTGCCAGAAAAGTTCCAGGACTGGTATCACAAAGTTATACAGTGGACCTTCATGGGACCAGGACGGCACGCGAATTGCGAACATCGGATAATTGTCATTATAGCTGCATTGAAAAACATGAAAACCCCACTGTCAAAACTACCAATAATAAATCTCCACAAAAAAGGGACTTTGATCCAAAATTGAAAAAAAAAAATCCACGACGAGGTGAACCCCAGCTGCTGAACTATGCGGGGTTCCACTGGAATAGGGTGCCTTGAGACATGAGTTCAAATCGTTACATGACCACGCTTGTATCTCAAACCACCTTTCCCCACCCCAGCACCCCGAACAATGTCCTTGTACTGTATTAAAACACACAGTGGCAACACTTGCTCTTCACATAATCTGCAAACGGACAATGTGAGCTCAAAACAACTGGACCGAATCGATTGACCTTCCTTGTTATTCTGTGGGGGAGTTTGCAAACCAGTTTAGTGCGCTGCCGCCATTTAGCAGCGGTGGTCTGAAGTGGACTTTGTATCTCAGAAAAACAAAATTGTCGACATGCTGGTTGATTGTAGTTAACCTGTAGTTTGTTTGAAACACAAGTCCTAAAACCTTTCTGACACACATAATAGATAATCAACCATTCACACCTTTGGTCAATTTAGAATCTTCAATGCGTGTTTTTTTTAAATATATTTTTTTATCAGATGTGGAAAGAAGTACCTGGAGAAAACCCGAAAAATGCGCTCGAGAACATGAAAGCTCCACATCACAGATTCAAACCCAAAACCTCAGAACTGTGAGTCAAATGTGCTAACCACATCTTTCAACTGTGCTGATTAAGAGCTATTATTTTAAAACTGCTTTTCATCACTTCGACATCCATGACAAAAATCTATTCTTTTTTTCATGATGTCCCCACGACCTGAAGAGAAGAGCAACTTGCGCATAGCGCGCT
Organism: Hippocampus guttulatus; assembly: GCF_054856545.1. NCBI lineage: Eukaryota > Metazoa > Chordata > Actinopteri > Syngnathiformes > Syngnathidae > Hippocampus > Hippocampus guttulatus. Next base: position 2,379,810 of record NC_141270.1, read on the forward strand.
GTGAGCTAGCGGCGCTCGCTTTGCAAATTGTCGTGCAATAAAATTGTGTAAACTCGCGAGAAGGTGTGTGAAGGAGTGAATGAGTCAGGCTTCTGAAGAATGCCAACTGACAGGAGTGGTGGAGGGGTGAAATGGGGTGGGGGTATAGGGGTTTCCTGCTACAGAAGGATAGCATAGCTGCAGGTCACAGTGTGGCAATCCGGGAGCTATCTATCGCAGCGACGCCGACGCCGTCCTGATTCCAAACAATCTCTTGAGCTGGGAAATAAAGGGAGTGTTGGAGCTTGGGGAATGTGTGCCATATGGACCCCCAAGCATCCATGTAGTGTCATCTGTGATCGGCAGCAGGGTGCTCTGGGCCGAGGAGGGGTGGGAGTTGTTTTTGCTTCAATCAATCAGTCTCATTTAGACCACATGGTCGCCGCCACTCTTGGCCTCGTTCATGAATCCATTTGTTTGATACTAAAGAGCGGGAGGGGAAAGAGGAAACAAACACATTTTTACTCGTATTCATTCACGCGGCTTTGTAGGAATTCACGTTGAGAAACTCACCCCATTTGTTGCCCACCAAAACAGGACAAGCAGCATGTCGCGTGCTGTAGTCGCCCTCCCCATTGGGAAAGAGATTGTACCAGAACACTGCAGAACCCTGGAGACAAAAAATAATAAAATAAAATAAAAACATTGGCCACAAACGACACACATAACTGATAATCGGGCCTAATTTGACCCTAGTCCACCCCATCGAATTTGGCTTTCTCAAACCAACCAATCAGAGGACAGAAAAATAATGACACTATCGTGGGCTGGCTCACTGGCCATTTTGGGGGCAAATGTGTCCCATTATTATTATTGATTAAGTGACATAGGCAAGTACCACTGATTCTAAATGTGAAGGCACTTGGCAGTTTTGCTTCACATGGCAACAGCGAGGCTAAAATCTGATTGGACCGATGAATCGAACATCTATGTCCCGTCACTGGAAGCAGTGCAGTCAAGATGATTTTAAACCTTCGCTTCTTCTTGTAATTTAGCTCATGTATTGATTCTTTGTTATAAAAGTGGACTGAATTGAATTGAAAGAAATGAACTGTTGGCTATAAATGAAAACAATACCGCGGAACAAATCTTACAATTTAGATCGCAACTGAAGCCCAGAGCTCCTGATATTATTAACACCAGCAAGCAGTCAAGGCCTTGCTGCCCTCTGACACTTCAATCTATTTATTCGATTTCACAAAAGGGTAAAACAATAACACACGCTTGCTTATGTGCGCTCGATATTCAGTCAGTCATACGGTAATGGTCACCTTTTGGGGTCGAATCGACGCTCCGACATCAGGGAATACTGTGGCGCCCCCTGCTGCAACATCACTCATCTACAACAAGAAGGGAAGACTCCAATTCAGTTCTCATTTTTTTTCTCCATCACTCCTCAGTTGTTCATAAAAAAATATATGATGCATGAGGCGGGGAATGAGAATCAAGACTCACGTAGAAGAGCCACGTTGCTATGCGGTTGCCCGTTCCGAGCTCTTTGAAGGCATCGGGCTCATCTTTCTGCGGCGAAAACAATGATCGGCAGGTTTAGATTCCCGGAGTTAAAACACATCCTGACGTCCAAGTGAATGCGTGCGTGTGTGGACATACCCTTCCGAAGTCAAAGTGAGGCTCGTACTGACCGCCAACACCATAGTTTGCAACCTGTGAAGTGAAATAGTGCATAAGCATTACTTTTTTTTTTTAATTTGGGAATTTCCACTGCTTAGTAGAAACTCTCCAAAAAAAAAAGCGAATGTTACCTGCAGCTCTTCTGCTGTATCCATTTCCAAGCCGGTGAGATCCTCGATCCTCTGGTTAATTTTTTCAATGACGGGATCTTCATAGCCTGTGAGCCAAGCGCTGGAACAGAGCAGGGCCGGTTGAGAAAGAAGAAGAATTCCCAGCATGGAAGCGATTGCGGGCAGCAGAAAACAAAATTAGGAACAAGCTAGCGGTGAGAGGTGTCATGCTGAAGGAAACGTAAAGCACAATCTAAAAGAAAAAAAATGGGGGCACAGAGAAGGAAGCTCAAGGGGGGGAAAAAAAGGCCCAAGATTCAGAATCTCCAATCAGCTCAGGGTTCGAGGTGGTGGGCGGGGGGGTTGATTTTTGTGAACTGCTCAGTGGAATTTTTGGTTCAGGGCTGAGGCAGGATGTCATCAATCGAAATAATTTCAAAACAAAGGCATTTGTATCTCCTCCATTAGTATTTGCGTCATACTTTGGAAGTCAACACGGGCCGACCAAAAGGTTCCCTCGTGCGTCTTGCACAGTCAAGAGCTCATCAAGAGGTCAGATTTACATTCCGCTCCGCATTCCTTGCGTGTGGAAATAAGACGGGCAAGTTGTGAAACTTTGCACTTGCACATCATTTCCACTCTTTTTTTTTTTTTTTTTTTAAATTGTCAAAATTGGCAGGCTGCTTTGAGTCATTTCCACAACTAAGAGATTTTTCATGTGGAAAAACAGTCACAAGAAATTGTGTCATGAGTCGAAAATCACTCCACATGATTTAGCTTTTTCAATAATGGACACGACGATATACAGGCAGCAAATTTATACCATGTTGAATTGCCTTTGCTTTCGCTATCTATTCATTTATGTCTCTCCAGCCTTTCGATTGCTGATATGGAGGCTGCGGAAGCGTAGCAGAACTGCAGCAGCTGTGACGAGCACATGAAAGAATGCAGCAGAGTAGAGATTCATTGAGCACAAGTACGACAGAGGAAATATTCATTCTGCGCTCGGCCTTGGATATTATCGCCGAAAAAAAAATAAAATAAAATAATCTCATTGGCCAAAACGATTGCAACTCTGCAATGCCACAAATAGGAGCAGCCTGAGAGGAGAGTTGTGACAATGTAATCGTTCCAGATAAGCGACAGTGACATGTTTCCCATTTGGAACCAAACTGCGAAGGGTCCGCAAGAAGAGTTTGCTTGACCCGTTCCCCCCCTTACCTCTTGGAGACTCTGTATTGGGCTGTAGTGAGCTTCCCAGTTTGGGGGTCATGCACCGTGGCTCGCCTTAACTACGGGTGTTCCCGCCGCAAGATGGATAGGAGGGGGGAGGGGGTGGGGGGACAGAAAGAGAAGCAAGACACCAGCGGACAGTCAGAGACGAGGAAGGAGGAAGGAGGGAGAGAAAGAGAAAAGCAGAAACAGTCACTAGATGTGTCAATGTTAACTGCTTAAAAAGAGAGCATGTTTCATGAGGTATGACTTGCAATTTCCACTGAACATCCATTTTGTCTCTGAAACAGCTCCAGGTGCATGAAAAAGCAACTATGTTAATATCAACTATAGCAGGGGGAGCGGGGAATGAGGGGAAGAGGAGGAATGCCGCTTCCTCCATTAGGACTCCCCCGTCTGGTTTGGGCAAACCCTGGATAAAACTTACCTTTTACTGATCCTGTACGACGCAGTCTCCAGCACTCCCGTGGTGGGGTTGGAGATGGTAGCCCTGCGCAGCTGTGAAGCCAGGCAGAGGGTTTACCACACACATGCGCATGTGTGTGTGTGTGTGTGTTTGTGTGTTTGTTTGACGAACTGTGCCCCGCTCTACCAGACACAGGAGAGATATACTTGAGCACAGGCTACTTTGCTTTGGGCCTGGTTTTAAAGGAGCCATGTTATGTAACTCTGGCTTTCTAATTGCGTGTACGCAAATACAGAAGTGCCTCGACAGGTTTTGAGTCACTTTCGTTGAAGGTTTTTAAACACACGTTTTGAAATAAGACAAAACACACAAGAGCAGGAGCAACGGATAACACCAAAATATTCGACAGAGTGTTACAGAGTACCAATGCCTCTGTGTTGAAAGTAAACAAATCCCCCCGCCCCCTTTACCCTCACCCCAACGTGGAAACTTAACATGTCACGATATACTGAGTATAAAAATCACACTCAAAGATGTGCATTTAAAAAGCACCTAGAGCCAATCATTTTTTGTAGGTGTAAAAAGCAGGATGAGAGTGGATGACATTCAATCATTTTCAACAACTGGGCCGTGCCGAAATACTTGCTGTTCTTTCAAATTGACATCATAGCAAACTAAGTAAGTGCTCCGCCATCTAGTGTTCAACAAAGGAATTACATTCAATACAAACAAGGGTGAGACCAAATAGCGTGGTTAACCGGACAAAAAGAGCAAAATCGTGGGACCGTGAATTTTTCGACCCACACACGAGCGGGGGTTACTGCGTTTCATTCTTGGGTGCACACCTTAGCCACTAGGTGGCAGTATAATACAAACATACAGACACAAACAAGGATGAGTTTCACGACTAAGTGACTCAACTAAGTGACTCAACTCAGTGACTTTTTTCCTCCCAAGGTTAATTGCAGTGGCATGCAAATCAAGGTGGGTGGCATCCCAAGCCAACCCCTCACCCCCTCGTTGACAAAAAATATTTCATTCGGCAGTAAAAGGTCTTTTGGTTTTAATTTGGGTCAATTCGCTTTTGAACTGTATACATGATTGCACAGGCCAGAATCTTCAGTTTCAAGTGTGACATTTCGATACAACCAAACCAGTTTTTCGAACTACAATAAAGTTGGATCCGATCCAATCCAAACCAGTATGCGGCATCAAAACACTGACAATAAAACCACCACACTTTCGAGACAAAGATGAGACGACTTACCCTCGGCTTTGCCAGCTCTTTGACCTTGGCAATTTCTTTGTCAGAGATGATGTTGAGGAAGCGGACTAAGTAGGGGCTGTCCCACTCATCCTGCTGCTTGACCGGTCCCAGCACATAGAAGGGGTTGCGATTGTTGTCATAGTAACGGCAGAACAGTCGGCTTTCCCTACGGGGAGTCTAGCGTGATGGAAAACAAACGCAACCGAGGAGTTCAGAACTAAAGATGTCCTTAGAAAACGACGATATTTTTTGTCATCCAAAAGCGCTGCTCACCATTTTGATGCCTTCCCCGCGACACAGCATTTCGTACTTCTTCCTCTCAGGCATCAGAGTGAAGTTTTTCCTGTCCTTCTTCTGCTTCTGCTTCTTGGTGACGGGTGTCTCTTTCTTCTCGGGCTCCTTCTCAGTGGCCGCGTCCTCTTTTTTCGCCTTTCTCTGCTTCTCCAGCTGGAACTCAAAGTACTTCACGTTGCCTTTGGCTCGCTGATGTTCTGGGTCTGAATGTTGTGGGCAAAAAAAAAAAAAGGAAACCAACTGCAACTGCTATCAAACAAAGACATCTTAAACTCTGCTATAATTATACTCTGCGATAAGAACCGAGGAGCATTTTTCTAAAATGAGGCCAACCATCTGGCGTCTGTGACTTTTTGGCGCAGAATATGATAGCATCCTGACAAACAAAAATCTAGTCTGCATCCATTTTTGTTCAACTGACATTTTGGTACAGGGACTAACCGAGTTCAAGGAGTCTCTTGGTGTACCCCAGGGCGCGCTCCAACTCCCCTTGCTGGTAGATGGCATAACTGAGATAGTCCAGCACGGTGACCTTATCCACAGTGGACTCTTCACCGTCGTCGAGCTGTTTCAGGGCCTGCGCCATCCACAGCTCCGTGTGGTAGTAGTCGACATCCGTGTAGGCAATCTTTCCCAGCTCGTGACAGTCCTCTGCCGTCATGAGAGTCTTGTGCTTCGCCCCTGATGTGCACACGGTGATATCAACATCAATATAAAAGAGGGACATACAGTATCGACAAAGAACATGATGTATTTGTATTACAGTCACCTCTTCGGTGTTTTAGTGCTTCGAAAAAGCTGTAAAAATATTGCTTTGTCACTATTTTGTAGCATCTTGTTGCCAAGGAATTATGGTGAGTTGAGGAGCTTCATTTATATTAAAGTAGCACTTTGTTTTTAAACCTTTTTAAGGTGGGCGTTATGTTTTGGTTTTTTTAGGCCGTTGCTGATTCCGATATTTGGCAGAATACAATTTCGGCAACCAAGTAATAAAAACATATAAATAAATACATAATACATAAGGACTAAAATAACATTTTGGGCGGCCCGGTAGTCGAGTGGTTAGCACGTCGACTTCACAGTGCAGAGGTACCAGGTTCGATTCCAGCTGCGGCCTCCCTGTGTGGAGTTTGCATGTTCTCCCCGTGCTTGCGTGGGTTTTCTCCGGGTCCTCCGGTTTCCTCCCACATTCCAAAAACATGCGTGGCAGGCTGATTGAACACTCCAAATTGTCCCTAGGTGTGGGTGTGAGCGCGAATGGTTGTTCGTTTCTGTGTGCCCTGCAATTGGCTGGCAACTGGTTCAGGGTGTCCCCCGCCTACTGCCCGAAGGCGGCTGGGATAGGCTCCAGCATCCCCCGCGACCCTAGTGAGGATAAAAGCGGTTCGGAAAATGAATGAATGAATAAAATAACATTTTTTCATCCCTTTGTTCATCAGCATTTGTTTCCTTTTACGATAGAGAGAAAGCAAAAATCGGCCGATTTTCCCCCCCCCCTGATATTTCTTGTGGGGAAGAAATGTTTGAATGCCTTTATTTTTGTCTTATGTTGTGTTGGTGTGTTTAAAAAAATCTGGAAAAATTACCCCAAAAATACCAAAAAAAAAGGCATTGGACAATTTTTGAAAATCTAAAAAAAGCTAATTTCAACTCATTAATTGGGCAGGCCCTAATTGAGAAGACCTATGAAGGGTTTTAAACTGTGGCGGGGGTAAAAAAAAAAAAGAAAAAAAAAAGCATAATATGTCTCTTTTATGCATGTCGTTTGCCCGCAATACGACTTCACCGATGTGGGTAACGTACCAGGTAGGTTTCCTGTGGAGATGGTGTTGGCATCCAGTTTGTATGTGTCTTGTAATCGGAGGAGAGCTTTGGCCGCGCCAGTCTGGTCGTCATCCGTCGGGAAGTACCGCCTCTGGATGGTCAGGTTGGAAATAAAACCTGATAGGACAGACGGGAAATGATCTTGCACATGAAAGCTAGCTAAGCAGTGAGATCAGTGTTTTTATTTACGAACCATCGGTGGTGTCGCTGAGGACGAGACTCTCCAGATCCCCCCACTCGGTGTTGAGCCTCTTCATCAGCTTAAAGGCATTGACCGGGTGCCCCAGGAAGCCCTCGGGGTCTTGTGTGGCCGTGGCCGACAAAGATTCCAGTTTATCTGCCCACCTGCCAAAGAACGCCAAGTTAGCTTCATGCCAAGACGCTGCGTCGGGGTCGTCGACACACTGACTTTTTGACCCGCTCCAATTTGTTCTCCTCAGCTTGGATGTAGTCCTTGAGGGATGTGACGAGGTCTTTCTCCGTGAACAACAGATCCGTCATTTGGCCTGTGGAACGTGGGTACGAAATCGACACGCGTCATTGTCGTGAGTGGCATGCGATGTTCGAAAAATGAGACCTTTTACCGATTGAGGTGAAAAAGTCGTGCGCTGACAGCGACGGCTGACAGCTCAGCAACAGGAAACACCAACATGGCAGCAGCTTCCTATGGCGAGATGGATTCAAATAAGACATGAACAAAAAGAATCATTCCGGCTGAGGTGTCATCGCTCCCAGCCGAGGGATTCTGCTCTTTCCAAGCTCCCACTAGAACACACGGCACATCTTCTGCAGTCTCCAAAACAAGCACATCATTATGTTATTGGTCATTGGACCAGGCAGGAAGGCCGGGAGTGCGTTTTTTCCCCCCCCGCATCAAGTGTGATACGATGTGTCTTTAAGAATCAGTTCCTCTCTGGGGCAGGTTGTGACGTGCTCAATTTTTCAAATTCCGGATAGATTTCGATGCAAAATGTTCACCGTGACATTCTGAAGGCCTCGGCCTCGCTGTTCCGGCAGGTGCGTCTACCGTGTGTGACGTGAAGAAACAAGTTGTGAATATTACTGTATTTTACCTCTCTCTGAATTTATGATGGATCGTAGGAACACAGTATATCTGAAATAAAACTACAAATGCGGAACAGCTATTTCTGACTTAAGGTTGTGGGGGCGGGGGTACATGAAATGCATATCGGTTCAAACAGGCCACCCGCTTCAACGGGTGTCTGCGGCAGGAATACAAAGAGAAACTATCTTCATTTTAGATGTCCAAACAGTTTGTGGCTCGCGTAGTTTTGTTCATGAAACGAGTTCAAATGGCTCTTTTTTGTTCCCGACCCCACTGTAATATGGATCAACACAGTGTTGACCAGACGCATAACGATTCGCCATTGTCAATATTGAACAGGTTTACAATTTTCAGTCCCAAGTAGATCGGAGAGAAAAAAAATCTCAAACGATAATCCTTATAGCCATGATTTTTTTTTAGAGACATTCGATAATTTGGCCTTTGGTGACTTTGATCGCATGGGAAACAAAACACAGAAGTTGAAGAAGGCCAACTGTCGGTGTACATGTACCCCATTTTTTAAAAATCAGTTGAAAAAAGAATTGAATGTTAAAAAAAAAAAAAAAAGCCTTGTATTCTGCAGCTGAGTGATCAAAGCTGTGTGACTCCGATTTTACTTTGGCCAAGCCTAAACAGGTAGCTGCTTCGAAGAAATCATAAAAGGCCAGGCATGTGGGGTGACTGCCAAATTTCCTGGAGGTGTGAAATTGAATGCCTGACTTGACTCTCAACATGTCGGGTCTGGGATTTCCTGCAGTTGACCACTTGGCCAATGGTAGCCAAGACTGACTGCATGTGACCCACTGCAAAATAAGCATAACCAACGATGAGGAAATGATCTCAACCAGTCACACCTTGCCACTGTTTGTGGAAAAGGGAAAACTGTAGTTAACAGCACATAATTTGGGATCAAAACACATAAATACAGACTTTGGAACTTGATGTAAGGACACTCTCAGAATACTCTGAAGATTATTCTGGAAAGCAAGACAAGATGCAGGTTCAAACAGGTTCTGCCAGATGGACATGCTGCCAGAGAAAATAAAACCTCATGTGGCTTTGCGATTTAGGTCAGCAGCGGGGCAAAAAATCAAAACAGAGCCGCATGCTTTTTATACCTCGAAGGAAACGCACGAAGCAATTTACAACCCGTTTCACCCGTTACCACCGCCGTGACAATAGTTTTGCGTTTTTTTTTTAGAAAAAGCCGTGGCAGAGGTTCAAACCCTAAACCTCAAAACTGTGAGGCAGACACGCGAACCACTGTAATGCACAATAAAGGGAGTGTATTTTGACTGACAATTGTGTACAAATTTGGTGACTATTCTTTCACGTGAGCAAGTAAGCGTGGTTGAGAATCGTCACATCATTTGGGAATAACGATTAGGAATGCGTTTTGATAACTGCCATTGCAAATACGAGAGAGAAGCTTGAGGACAAAAAGCAAGGAAACGTGAATCTCAAAATGATGTACTCGACAGACCAAACGTGAATTTGATTCACTTTCATCTATGTACTTGTATGTATGGTCATCATTCCGTTGTTCAACGTCTCGATCTTTGAATGTTAGCTCCAGAAAAACGAAACAAAGTTCCGATTTTGAGTCTTAGTTTTGTGGCCCCAGCAAGCGGAACGGGGTAATTTCTTATCTTATCTCTGCACTTGTAAAAGTATGCTACACTCTAGTTGGTCTTGACTTTGGAACTGATTCCGTCTTCCTTTGTTCTTGGTTTTCAATTTTCCTTGTTCGTTGGGCAGAGGGACAGCAACAGCATTGAATAATGACTAAAATCAATACATTTTTGGTGTGTTTTCATCATTGAAAAAAAAAGGCACGGTGGAGTACTTGTCTCATCAAATAATGAAATATTATTTCTCCAGATCTTCATGGACTTTGTGACTCTAAGCTAAAGCGAGTTTATTGAGAAGAAAAAAAGTTTTCATCATTGAAAAAAAAAAAGGCACGGTGGAGTACTTGTCTCATCAAATAATGAAATATTATTTCTCCAGATCTTCATGGACTTTGTGACTCTAAGCTAAAGCGAGTTTATTGAGAAGAAAAAAAGTGCCCCCCCCCCCAGCGTCTCTTTGGGCTAACCTCTCATTGAGAGTGAATGGAAGCGGACTGCCACGTCTTCGCCCCTCCCCGCCGGAGAGGCTGGGAGCCTTGTCGGATAAACATGATCGATTGCGAGTGTCACACTTCAACAAAAAAGCATTAAAACCAACGGTTGGCTTTGAAACTGACTACGTACTTTCAGTCCCCACGCCAGTTTTGCTTCCTTTGCGAGGAAGCCGTAATAAGACGAGCGTTAGCTTTTAGCATCAGCTAGCATTCGAGCTCAACATGAGACGAAGATATAAATGACTCGGCTACGTAACTTCAAATGGCAGTTTAAGACGTGCGTACTGACAAAGAAAATGCGTACCGACTTTCTGAATCGTGTTTAGAAAATCTAAAAGTAGCACACAATGTAGCACGAGAAATTCAATGACCGTCGCATTCCACGTTGTCAAGGTTACCACATTATGTATGCACTGACACGCCACAAAATCTTTGTCATTTACCTGCAATGGTTTTGTCTTTCAAAAGCACCTCGTGTATTTAAAAAAAAAAGTAGAACAAGTTTTAACACTTGCTAGCTAGCGTAACCTAGCTTAAAAGCACGTAGAGCTGCACAGTGAAAGTATGCAATTGGCATTGGTCAACAAACTAGTGTGACAGTCGTGTATATTCTCATCAGTGATAGTAGTTACCTGACAAAATGCATCGTGGGTGTAGAAAAAAAGTGTCCCAGTGTTCGGTAGGCTCGTTGATGAAGTGCGTAGGGAGATGGGGTAGGTCGAGCGTGGTGTCGGTGGTCCTCTCTGACGAAATGTCTCGACTCACTTGGACATCTACTGCTGCTTTTTGTGGCTGGACAAGCCAAGACCTAAAAGGACTACGTGCAGACTCTCACATGCTCCCCAGCCTCCTTAGTTTTTGCAAGGGGGGCGTCGTTACGAATTTTCAGGGGAGGTGTCATGCGGCGACAGATGAGTAGTACAGTACTACTTTGGGTTTTTGAAATAGTGGAGGAACTGCACCGTGCCACATGTTCCAAATTTGACTTGGATGTTTTTGCGTACTTTGCAACTCTATATTCTTTTTTGGGGTCGGGCGGGGGGCACCGTTTGGAAATACAGACTTCCTATTTCACCCACATTCCAGAAAATTCCCTGCAAAGTAAAACGTGTCTGGTGGGAGGGAATTCCTTCAAAGGTTCAACAGGGTGGAGTTAAGCGCGTGCGCGTCTGTGCGCACAAGAGAGACTAAACTGTGAGCGTGACTTTGCTGTCTATTTTGGATGCAATAAAACATAGCAGGACTGCCCCACCTAAACATTACAGTAATTTTGGTGAGTTATTCATTAGGCTATTCACAGAAGTCATTTTAGTTCAGTAGCACAGTGGATTTTGTGTTTTGTGGTTAACACCTTTGCCTCAATCACAGTCAAGAAGTTCTGGGTTTGAATCTCACCTCAGGTGCTTCTGTGTTGAGTGGCGTGCTTTTTTTCTCCAGGTACTTGCGGCTTCTTCGCACGGCCCAAAAACATGCATGGTGGCTTCATTAAAGATTCTGGGCTTACGTATGAATGGTTCTTTGTCTAATGAGCCACCGGTGCCTGGCTGGCGACCAGGCCAGGGTGTGCCCAGCCTCTCTCACAAAAATAAAAATGGCCAAACCTCATGTTTGGCCATGTCAGCCTTCCGTTCTTTGAAGACTTTAAGATGGGTGAATCTGAGTGTGAATGCATCTTATGCCATACGTGCTCTCAAAACAGTCGGGGCAAAAATCACCCAAAATTCTAAATTCTAAATTTGACCCGACTTTTTGGGTCAAATGAATAACTCACAAAAAAACACACCCAAAATCGGGGTGTTGTAATCAAAAAAGGTGTTTGTTTTGTACAAGACTACCCTAAAATTGTAGTAATTTTTTTGTACTTTTATTTCATTCTTTTTTTTTTCATTCTGTAATTTATTCATATTTGAGGTCAAATAAATAACCCCAAAAAGTGCATAATGCAACTTAATACCCTTAACTCATTCAGTACCAGCCAAGTCTGAAAAGACGTTTAAAAACGTCTTTCTGAGTGAATGAGTTAAGAAAAAACTGTTAATGCTCTATTGTGGACCCAATTTGGTTTACTTTTGGCGCAAGTGTCTTGAGAGTGTGCCCTGAGATGGACTGGCGACCACTGGGTGTACTGGGTGTAGCCTGTCTCTCTCCAAGTCAGCTGGGATAGGCTCTGGCTCAGCCACGACACGGATTCGGAGGGCAAGGGTTGGATGATTCAAAGGTTGGGTATCATGGTGCCCACCTCTGCACAGGAGTGGTTTTCTACCCTGTTTGCTTTACGTAGATCTTCCTCGGCATCCATTAGCAGGCGCAGGAAGGGGAGGGGCATGTGAATGTCACAAACGGGTGTCCGAAAGCCGAGAGAAACCACCATTTGTTTTACGCTCCCGCATAACTTGTACAACGGTGAAGTCAGAGGGGAAAAAAAAAATCTATAATGGCATTGAGCGAGCGAACAGATTTGCCTTCGCCTTATCTGTGTTTAAAAATGTGTCATTAAACACATACCAGACATAATCCATAGAGGGTCTCACTTTCTCTTTGCCATCACTTTAAAGCGGAAACTTAATGAATGGCTATTCACACGTGTTTATTTAATGAGGGGGGGGGGGACAAACAAAGCTGGACCAAAGTCCATCGGGACAATTCAAACGCACGAGTGACGAGGTGAAAGAAGCAGCAGACCATGTCACAAGGGAGGCACGTTCCGTCCCGTGAAAAGGCCTCATCCCAGCATTTCCTGGTGTATTTGTCATTTCCACTGTCAGCGTCTGCAAGTGAAATGAAATGCGACTTCAGGAGGGCCGCCAGATGGTGAGTCAAACTGCGTTTGTCTCATCTGATTGTTCCATCTTTTTGTGTGCCTCCCGTTTCGAATGGAATAAATAGGACGGTTAAACAACGCCTCGCTTTACATGCCACTAAATCCAAAATGGCTAACTCGGAGAAATGGAGCCTTCTCTTTGCCAGTTTGGGGCATTTCTATACATTCCCGAACTATTAACAGTACTTATACGTACATAGCAAGGGGTTCAATTATGAACCCTGTAGGGGACATCACAAAAAATTTGGACCTTGGAGTACAAAAACGGACTCCTATAGTCCTCCTTTTTCTGAAAGTGTACCAACCCTTCTCATATCTGCTGCGTTCGTTAGTGTGTGTTGCGGAAAATGGAGCAGTTGGCGATCCCTTTCCTCCAACCATGCCCTGAAGCCCCTGGTGCCCACCCTCTACGCGGCGCTCGTCTTCCTGCACGGCTCAGCCGACAAGCTCCGCTGGTTTGTAGCCGGCATCTTCCTCCCCCAGTACCACTACCCGTACGTGGCGGCCATCTGCTTTGGCCAGGTCGGTGACCGGCGCCGTCCTACAAAGTGTTTGTGCGAGGCGGTGTTAACGCGATACTGTACATGTTGATGGCGGCTGTTGAATGAGGGTGAATGATTTGCTGCCCCAATGGGCAAGGTTGGGCCCGCGTGTGTACGGGAATACTTCAAAGTCTTTGCATGCGAGTGAAAGGCCGACCAAGGTTTGATGCAAATGAGTGAGTTCTGTGAAGGACAATCACCGAACCTTGAGCCGTGAAGGCGGGTGAGAAGTAACTGTGGAAGGTATGTAGGCAAACAAACCATGCGGCATTCAGAAGCACGAATGCCGGCCTCAAGGTTGAAGTGTGAACAAGCATGAATACAAATGGTGGTGTGTCATTTTGGAGCGTGTTCGTCTGGCTCTTCATGAAGGAATGCTAAGAATTGATAATAAAGGGAAAATATTATACACATCATATCATGATGCATAACCAATTATTCATATTCTGTTTAATTATCTTATCGCTGTACATTTTGTGAAGTTCAATGTGTACTGTCGAGTGAGACTTTCCAAATGTTTGTTGCTGTACTCGGGTTTGTTAGCCGGTCGTTCGTTTCCATGAAACAGGACTTCGCTTGATTGAGAGTCTACATTTCGATCTGAGATATGTCGTAAATTACATTTCTGTTCCAAACTAAAGTTTCACGGCGACCTTGTAATGCGCTTCACACTCCCGCTGAGATTGTGATTGTTAAAGTTCAAACGTCAGTTTTCGACACGCCATCTGCCTGTTTCCCATATATGCTTTCGGTGCTCCATTAAACAGCCCATCTGTGCAGATCGATTGTGCTCCTTTAATTAAGCTAAAGGGAACCAAAACGTTCTCGGTGTGGTGCTGCGCAGAAATGAGCATGACCATGACACCTTTTTTTTCAGGATGACTTTGGAATTGGACTGTTTTTTTTTTCTTTCCAGGTCCTGGTGTCAGTGTTCTTCTTCAATCTCCTCCACGTCCTGGGGGTGGCGCCACTGAGGCGGTACAGTCGTCCACTGGCGGAGCGTCTCTTGGTGCCTTCCATCTGCAGCAGCGTCCACGCCGTGCTCGTCATGTGGGGCGAGGCCAGCAGCTCCTACGCGGGCCTCTTCCCGCTTGCCCTTCGGCCGCTGTCTCTCGTCACGGTGGGCCTGAGCTTTGCGCTAAAGGTGTCAGCGCCACCCTCTGGCCACACCTGTGTCCTTGTGGCCATTCTGACCGGGTCGTCTCTGGTCTTCACAGGTAATTTCATTGTCTCAACCGTACAGAAAACGAAGAAGATTTTAATGTTCTTAACATTTGAGTAAAGTATCCGACATTTGCTGTATTTAAGTATCAAAATGCATTTTCTGGTATTAACTCATTCACTCCCAAAGACGTTTTTAAACGTCTTTTCAGACTTGGTCCAGAATTGGCTGGTAGTGAATGAGTTAAATGGACTTAAGAGATCAAATTTGCTTTCCGGTGTGTAGATGCCACGTCAGTTTCTGCTGTCGTGCTAATGAAGCTCGTTTGATGGATAGCATGTGAAGGTGGTTTGTTTGTGTTGATTAACTTTGCCGAATACAGCCGCTTATGTAACGTGGGCTCATGACTGTGGACATGTTAGATGCATGGCGTTGATGTTTATCATCCTCTCCATTTTAAGCTTTGCGTATACATAATTCAAAATTCATTTTAAATCGATCAATTATTTATGGAATTTCACTTTTTGCAGCAGGCTGCGTCCGCCCTCAATGTTATCCTCATTCTAACCGCAAAAGGTTCTGGGTTCAAATCGAGGGGATTTTGCTTTCTCTGGGTACTCCCGTCCCACATTCAAAAACACAGATGTACGCTTAACTGAAGATGTGACATCCACGTTTGTCATAATTAATCGACAAGGTGGACTACTTTCTATCACAGTTATTTTCTGTGAAGCTACTTGCACTCAGTCAGGTGCTTAACTCATTCAGTACCAGCCAATTCTAGAACAAGTCTGAAAAGACGTTTAAAAACGTCTTTGGGAGTGAATGAGTTAATACAAGACGGGCTTTTTGGTTCCCTCTTGCAGCCTGGCGCGGTCTATCAGTCGTGGAGCCTCTTGAGTACATGTACGCGCCTCTGGCCGTCATCCTCCTCGGCCTCTCCCTGACTTGGCTGTCTAAAGTGTCCCAGGCTGAACGCCGCCGCCTGCCCGCCGGCGACCAGTCGTCCGCTTTGGACATCTACTACACTTTGCAGGTGAATCAATGCTGGCTGCTGGGCCTGCTGTGGACGCTGCATCCAGACGGCCCCCTGGTGGCGCTGAGCCGGGCCAGCTGGCGCAGCCTGCTCTTCCACGGTTACCTGTTGGCCATCCTGCTGCTGGGGATGCTCCTCGATTTTGCGGCGGTCATGTCGGCGCTGTGCATCTCGCCGCTGGCTGCGGCGCTGTTACATTCGGCCAGGGAACTGGCGCAGCCCTTCGCGCAGCTGCTCTGGCCTTAGACTGGCATGTTTTTCCAAGATTATTTAATATTTATTACATCGGTCAGTGAGGTTATTGTCTGACTCCTTACACGTCTTTGTACGACCACTATCACCGATTGAATGCCAAGGCACTTTTGTTGCAAAAATATTTATTGCGTCACTGCATACCAAATGTATCTACAGTAATTTCAACACATTCTTCAATGAAAAAGTCAACCTCTGAACGGTGTATTGATTCCTACTTGGATGCATTTCACATATTATCGAATCAATGAAGGTGTGGATCGAGAGAGGCTGAAAATCTTGATTCTTCTTTTCACGTTGAGAAAGGACAGTTTCCTCACTGAAGGACTCGCAGCCCGCTACGAGCGGTCCGAGTTTGGGGGGAGGTGTACCCCCAGACTCTGGAGTAGGTTGGAGGCGGGTCCGGCCAGCCCTTCCTGGCAGCTGAGGGATTCCACAAGGTTGGTGACCAGGTGGAGGTCCACGTCTAGAGGCCGGAGCTCCTCCGCATCCTCGGCCGATGCGGCTGAGCTCGGGAGGCCCTCTGTGGCATGCGCTTGGGCGGACGCAGACGTCTGCGGAGAGGACGAGAGGTTTTCATTTGCGTTGCTTTGCGCGGTTACCTCTGCAACTTTCTATCTACTTCTCTTTGGGTTTCTCATTTTACACACTTATATGTCTAATATAGCATCTGTACAATAAGGAGAGATGGGACCTTTGAAAAATACAGTCACTGTACCCATCCATCCTTGTTCTTACCGCCTGATTAAAGCTCTGCCCGATATGCGTGTTCATCAACTCCCGGTCCATCTGGTCCATGTATCCTTTAAGAGTATCCAAAGCTTCCATCCCATCCATCTCCGCATGACCTGAGGGGCCCTCTTCTATGTCTTCATCTTCCTCCTCCTCGTCCTCAACTCCATCCCATTCATCTTCACAAAGATCATCCGAATCGAGCGTTTCTTCCTCACTTGTGACTGGGGGGGAGAAAAAAAAAGAAGATTCAAGTAAAGTGAAGAGGACGTTTCAAAAAAAGCATCAACATACCCAGTATCCGTTCCATTTCTTTTATGAGGGTGGGCATGTCGTAGGCAAAAGGATTATTGCATGAATGGTTCCTGCAAGAAAAGACAATAAGAGAATATCTAATAGCATGCAATGAACTAATGTGAGAAGCTTTATTCAGTTAAATAACTGCTCCAAAATAACTGTGCAAGAACAAACAATTTTGAAAAAGTTCATGCAAAAGTTTTGAACTTAAAAGTACAACGAACTGTTCTTGGGCAGTTATACCTGGTGTACCACTAGAGGGAGCCCATCATTCACAAAGCTTCCAATCAGAGCTGACGGGGGGGGGGGGGGGGGGGGGGTCCTCACCATGGCAATTCGGCCCCCAAGTACGATGACTTGGCATTGAGGAACCGCGTCATCTTCTGGCTGACCCCCACCAGACTGTAACCGGCCTCCTCTTCTTCGTTTCTGTTCTCCGTCTCTGTGCTCCCGGCAGCTTCCGTCTCGGTAGGCTCAGGGCATTTGGCAGTTGTGGGCTTCGGTCCGTACCCGGACCTTTCCTCAAGCATGCGCTCCAAATCCTGGGCGGTGACATTCAACCAGTTGTCACCTAAAGATGACCATGAAGAAACATATTCTTGACATCCGAAGTAGAAGCCACTCGCTTGGTGGCCCCGCCCCAGCTGCGCCATAATAACGACAGCCAGACTGGCCATTGGCTGAGTGGACACCGTTTTGCGTTGCACTTACTGTCCTCTTGTGGGAGCTCTGCCTCTCGCTTCCTCAACTCCTCCACGTCGATGGGACCACAGGAACTCAGCAGTTGAAGAACCTCCTCCCCTGGAGACGTATCACTGCAAGACATGTCACTTCGAGATCAAATTTCGAGCTTTTCTAACACCTGACACTTTAGGTCAATTACAGGAGAAATATTTTTACATGTCGCGTAGCATGTGGATTGAGGGAGCGTTCTTGAGGCCAATCTTGAAACTGTCCGTAAAACTTTGCAGCGGGCCACCCGCATTTAGAAAAACAAAAGCTGTATAATTCATCATCGCCAATCTGTCAGCGGAACTCGTTTCTGATTTGGTCTTATTTAGGAAAATTCCCGAGGACAAGTAGTGGCTCAGTAAAGTTCAGTTATATTTAACTTTTGAGTTCGATACATTGGCATTTTGGGAACATGTATTAGAAAAAAACCCACACATATACACACACACACACACACATTAAAAGTTCTCACCAGGATTTTGAGGCGACCGACTGTTGAAAGAAGTTTTCCGCCGATGTCTTGAGCTGCCTGAAACGTGCCGAACCCTCCATCTCTTCCTGCGTTTTGAACACGAGAGCATCAATATCTTCACGGGCTGATCGCTGCGTCTGTGTAAGGCGTTCAAAAAGCCAGACCGACCCGGAAGTAACCGTTGCTCTTCAGACTTTGCAGGAAGCCTTTCCACTGAGGGTTGCAACTGACCGAGGAGTCGCCGTCCGAAAGTGGCAGCCTGCACTTGGCGCACAAGATCTCAAAGCCATGAGCCTGGGACGCAGAGACGGTAACGCGCACACACAGACACAAAAAACAGGCACAGTGGTTAACAGTTGTCGCCGGTAAAAATCAACGAGCCGTCATACAATATCCACGTGCTGTATTAACGATATTGTCTCACCAGCTTCATGCCAAGCTCGTGCGCTTTGTATCGGGGGTCCGAGCGCGCGGGCATGGTGAAGCCGCTCCGCCTGTCCGGAACAAACTGCTGCTGCAGCAGCTGAGCATACAAGCACCGAGTGAACGTCACCTGAAAGAAGACGCGGCATCTCGATGTCAACGGCCGGCAGGTACCGCTGTGAAATCACGTGGGGGTATTTGCGTTACCGAGGTTAAGACCCGCGTGTCAGGAGGAAAGTTCTTGAAATTGCGGCATGCCTGGAGGTCGACGGGGTCGCGCAGGTAAAAGGCGGACACGGCGGGGGCCACCAAGTCGGGCCGCTGCGCCAAAACCATAGCCACGCCCGCCGGTACGAAGCAGTGGGCACGGTGCTGGCTGGCTCCAATCTTCGCTGGATACCTACACATGAATAAATGGTAAATTTACAATATGAGCTGTCAATTAGTCCCCCCTCCTCCACCCTTTTCTCATCCAAGACAGTATAGGCATGATTATCTTGTGTTGTGGTGTGTGTTAAGTGATTTTGAGATTTAAATTCATGCGATTGTGTGCCTCGAGCGTTTTCCAAGCAGATCAGGGGAGGAGCTAAAATCCCTATTAACACACTCCGCACCACAGGATAATTGCTCAGCACAGACATCCAATAATCGGGCCTTTGACGGCTCAAATTCAGCCCGATTGTTGTATGTGTGTACTCCATTTATCGAGCTGATCCTTCTCTGATGCCTTTATTCATTATCTAAATGATCTCCAAACAACACAGCCAGCTGTGTCTCATTTTGGTGTCTCCTCTGTGAAGGACACAATCTGCTGCTCTTGTATACGAGCATGACGCTTGCGACAATCTAAGCACCTACATCGAGAGGAGCTAAAGTCACCTGACCTGCATGAATTGTTACTAATCCAATATATGTACACTTTTAGCCTGAGCAGATAAAACAAAATAACAGAGGTTGATTTAGAACAGACGAGACGTTTGTGTCCTCTCACCCATCCAGCCGCTTATCCAGGGCCGAAGTAATCTTGGGGCTTGCCCGACAAGTTTCTGGCTGTGCGGAGAGTAGCGCAAGAGCTTGCTGAACACTCGGTACCACATCCTTCGGGATCCCCGTCGGAATGGAACGCGAAGGGCAGGGCAGGAGATGCAACGCGCCACGGTAGATGAATATCTGACAAAAATAAAACAATGAGTGGAAATGTTATATGTTAGGCCGCTTTCGAATGTCGTCGTATCGCAACATTTTTACGAGTCAGAGCATGGGAATCATAGCCGTAAAGTATCTGCACTGGGGTATCTGCATGTGCATTATACCTATTGTTCTTGAATGCACCTCGTCCCAAACACTCACCCTGTTCTCACTGGTGTCCGGATCCAACCATTTAGGGAGATGATCTGCTGCTTCAATTAGAAGAAATTCACCATCGGTGTCCTCAACTCTGCCAGAAAATAAGTATAATAATTCAAAAAGATAAGTAGCTCACTTAAAACAGCACAGGAATAGGCTAAGAGGTAAAATGATAGAAAATGTGTTTCCCCACCGTGCAGCAAGTGCAGGAAAAGCCTCTGTAATTTGTTTCAGAAGGTAAACAATAAACCACTCATCCTCCACGTTGTCGCCGAACTGGGTGACACCACCGATATGAGCCGGAACACCCGCTAAATAGAACAGTGGAGTATATCATTAGCTTGCAGTGTGGACTCGAAGCCATGAGTGGATCACACTTCTACCTTTCTCAGGACAATACTTGATGTTAAAAGGCTCATTCTGCCAGATGTACTGCATGGACAGAGGCGCTATTTTTGCAAGGATCTCCTCCACAAGACGCGAGAGCTGTTCCTCGGTGTGTTGTACCGTAGAACCGGCCGTCTGCGTCAAAAAGAGTTTGTACTGGACTGCGTCCTCCTGTACCACTCTCCTCTGGAGAAAATCCATTGCTTGCTACAGTGTTATTGAATCCCTGTGGGGAAAAAGATGTTGAGGGTAATTAATGAGAGCGATGTGCAAATTTCACCATTCATACAATCGATGACCTTACCTTGACTTATTAACAAGATATTTAATGTAAATATTGTAATTAAAGTTGCTACTTTTATGAACACCACTATGACGCAATTTTCAGTCCCGATTATCATGCGTCCTACCCCTAAATACTCTCGACTCGCCAAATCGAAAAGAGACGTTCCTACACTATGACCAACATCACTTCATAGTTTGTTTACCTAAAAAATAATAATTATTTAAGATGATAATTATAATTTTAATTACAATTAACATTTCTAATGTATTTTAGGAACGTCAATTTCTTTTCCAAATCAAGGAGCGGTAAAAAGCTACCAATACCAGACGGATATATTTTAGAGCGCAACCATTGATTTCGCAATGAATGCCGGGAGTTGTAGTTGAACACAGGTACCATGCCGGGTCAAGCCAGGCAGCGTAACCATGACAGCCGTGTTGTTGGCGGTGCTAAATGCCAGTAGCAAAGGCGCTCACATAACCGCAGATAGCATCGCATTAACCCGTTGAAAGTGCAAGCCGATAAGATGGGTGACCGCCAAACATACTTTTTACACGCATCAGAGTTTTTGAGGAAATAGTGACGCTGCTCGGGACATGTTAGCTAAGCCGCAAAGTGTATCTGCTAGCTAACGTTATCTTCCGCGTATGGAAGCCAGGTTTGCACTTTTGTGCAAATGTTTCGTTTATTTCTACACTTGAGCAGTCCCATTCGGGTTCAAGATGCGGGGGCGAGGAGGTGAGGAGAGGGCGTGAGCCTTTAGACTGGGAGGGTAGGAGAATGATTTCACGTTACAACAGGAAACCGGTATCGCACAAGCTAGAGATGTAAGTACGAAACATGACGAACCCAATAATGATTGTGTCAGCATCACGACAGCTAATAACGTGAACGTAATATCTGTCTCGAAATTCTGCATTATTAAATTTCAAAGGCATTTTCAAATTGTACTCATTTTCAAAACCTTGTACTGTATACGATTAAATTGGACGGGATCCGCACTTTACGATGATTTGAAGTTACGAACGGCGCACAGTGAACTCCAGGTTGCAAGGTGTCACGTGGCCCAGTCATCATGCTTTTAATATGATAATTTCATATTTATGGTTTAAAATTACCCTTTTTGTTCTTGTTTTGACACATCTTTACTGTAATCAAAGCTTTATTATTAACTAGCGTAGGAGGGTGGCACTATGGCTTACGTGACAAGAAAGCACCCTCAGTTATTGCCGAACTGACTTTTTTTTTTTTTACTCGATTGTTTTCTATTTTTATCTTTGAATAGTTTTTCATACATACATTTAATGTAATTATTACATTTTGAAGTTACCAATAGCATGCAATGAACTAATATGAGTGCAGTGTGAGTGCGAATGTGATCAATCCTTTGTCTCTCTGGTTTGCTGGCACACAATCCAGGGTGTACCCCAGTTGTCTCGCCCAAAGTCAGCGTTCTAGAAAAAGGAGGGATTCATGGTACGTGGTACTTCATGGATTTCTTTTTCTGTGCAGCCGTGGCCTGTCTCGCAGCAGCCTCGACCACCACCCTCTCCCGGAGGAGGTAGACAGCCAGACCCCTCACTGCATCCTCGATGACGTGGATGAGGCCGTCTCCGTCCGCATCAGGCGAGCCACTCCTCACTCCCTCTCCAGGCAATCGAGCAAGTCAAGAGAGAGAGCTTGAAAGTTGAAACCGCATAGATTAATTGCTATTGTGTTGCCTCCTTCAGATGTGCAGCCAAAAGAATAACGAATGAAGGCAGCTTGATAGAATATTCCATGAATTTGACATTTGCTCTTTGTTTTCCACTGATTATGTGATTAACCCCAAAAACCCAGACCAGACTAACTGTAAATGAATCCTCTTTTGTGATCTAGTTCTGAGACATCGGGTGCTTCCAGCCCCTCCGACTGTTCCACCGTCATTTCTGTGGACTCCAGCCGGTCTTGGTCGGGCATCCACAGCTCCACAGGCACCGGCGTGTCCACAGAGAGGAGTTCCGTCTTTTCTTGGGGCTACGATGTAAGACCCCCTCAGTTTCCTCGGGTACACTATGTGATGTCATGAGTTTAGTCACGGAAGAACATCCTCAACAAATACACGGGACATTTTGAAAGAGATATTTGATTTGTTTTCACAAGGCCTGCGCCCGCTGCGTGTTGTTTGTAGGCACAGTTGGTCCTATATCCTATATATATATATATATATATATATATATTTTTTTTTTTCAAGGCCTCAATATTTTATTTATTTTAACCGAAGAAGGCAAAAACTCAGTGCAAAGAAATTCTGTGTATTCCAACTCTGCTTGTTCTTTTTTTTGTTCCCATGTGGTACAGTCTGCATTCAAATTCAAAAGGAATGAGATGAGTCAACTAATAATGATGATAATTACGAGCTTCTGACCCAGCATTCACGGGGTTCATTTTTTTGTGCTTGTTTGTTTATTTTTCTCTGTAAACACTTGCATTTTTGAGGAACCGAACATGAATGAGAAAAAACAAAAAAACAAACAAACTGCAGACACATCGAGCCTGGCTAGAAATGTGATATTTTAAAGTCGCCATACACAAGTACAAAAAAAAATAAAAAATGTCTGTAGCACCCCCTAGAGTGGTTTGTCGGAGCCCTGACCTGTACGTTTGACCTACGGCTACAAAAACTGGGAGGCACGTGTAACACCCTTAGACATACCCCCCGCAAAAAAAAGGCTTTGGTCGTCACACCCTAACATGTACAGGAATAGAGTTATGAATATTTGAAAGTACAATTTTGGCCCATTTTTGCCCAAGGGTTATATTTTTGTCCTAAACGGTCAACCCGACTGACTTCAAACTCGGGTTGTTCCATCTCAACACAAAATCACATGAGCCTTTGTGCATACATTAGGCCTGGAAAAAAAAAGGTTTCTATTTTCGAAGCTTATTATGATGTGCCAGTAGCCCGACGTGGCCAAGCTTGCGAGGGCCCTGTATGGCCGAAAAAAGCAACAAATGATCGCTCTTCTTTGTGGAGGAAAACGCTGCCTTCCTCCTCTGCAGGAATTCGACAAGGCGGCTTCCCGCCAAGTGCAGCAAATGTTTGATGAGATCGACAAAGAGCTGTACGAAGGTCGAGGCAGCGGGAGAGGAATACTCCCGGGACTGCAGGAGGAGTGTCAGGAGTGGGCCACGCGCTTCCCTCATCTGCGGTTGGTCTCCAGCCTGGAAAATGGCAGCTAATCCTTTCTTTCATTCAAAGCCAAGTTTCTCTTGTGTTTGTGTGACTCAGGATCCTGGGCACTCAATTGGTGTGTCCCAGTGATGAGGGCTTCCAGTGGTACGCGACCTCAGGGACGGTCGGCAGCAACACCGGTCTTAGCCCGTCCGCGGCCCAAAAGGCCGTTGGGAGGCCAAGTGAGAAAGATGACAACAGTACAGAGTGAGTTTTCGCTTTGCTTCGGCACACGCTCGTTGACAAAACACCCGGTACGCCGCCAGTCCGATTCTGCTCATACCAAAGAGGATCAAAAAAAAATTTTTTTGCATATTTGTATGGACGTAGTTGTGTCTCTCAACATGGTACAATCTTCTTAATGTACCCAACATTCTATATTCTATATGTTGTTGAAAAATAAAATTGTGTTTTTATTTACCCACTTATGAAAAAAAAAACGCGATATTTTGACCATGCTTATTTGGAAACATAATGCCTCGAGATGACAGCAATACACGGCATGAGGCACCTCAACTCACTTCAACCTAGTTCCTTGGCACCGAGATGCCACAAGATGTCAGATGAGCCATAATCTTAGCCTAAGCATAAAACAGCAAATAGGTGAGCTTTTCTGCAGATAGGTTAAAAAAAATGGGGGTTTTGGTGAATCTGCAAATAGTGAGTATGTGGGTGAACACTGTCTTGTATTTTCGCTTCCACAAGTTAAAGCTGTTCGCCGAGTCACCATGCCCGACCGAGCCTTGCTCCTTGTCGACAACGTAACAAAAGTTGTACTCACCAACGGCTGGGCAGGGAACTAACTTGCAAAGTGTAGTGTCGTACTTGATCTCAAGAGTATTTTGCCAAATCCACGTCAAAGACATATTATTGATATACCTGCTAACTGTAGGGGAAAAAAAGTGGGAAAATGCACATCATCTTTTTTCTGGGTTTTAAGGTTGAAGGTGCTCGGCCGGAGCGCGGCGCTGCTCAAGTCCAACTCAGCGGAACAAAATGGGCCGTTAAGCGGCTCCAGACCCAAAGTGATCGAGGTGGAGGGCCACATGGAGGAGTACCTGGCCTTCGACCGCATCAGCCTAGAGGATGAAAAGGAGCGAGCCTGCCCCGAGCCTTGCCCGAGGCGTCGCTGCATGCCTCCCGTCTCGCCCTACAGGTGCCGCCGTCAGGCAGTGCTGGACCATTTGTTCGACGACGTGTGGCGCCAGCTGGTGGGCTGCATGAGCGAGCTGCTCCACCGCCAGTGGGAACATCGCCCCTCCAGTAGGCCCGCCTTCCCTTCTCGTGTCTGATGTTATTCAAACGAATCATCGATTGGTTGAATCGGTTTGATTGGCAGGTGATGAAAAGCCTTTTGGCAGCTTGAGTCCAGCGTCGCGGAATTCCTTGACGTTGTTTTCCGCAGTTCCAAGCATGCTGCCGAAGCTCGGCCAGAGCCGTGCGTTGGCTCCGCCTCCGCTCGCCACCGACTTGCCCTTCCAGGTGAGCGACTGCACTAATGGAACCAGCTTTTAAATAGCAACAGACGAGCTTTACATAAAAACGGGTCACATATGCGTGTATATGAATGCCGATAATCGGTATTCCTTCCACGCCATAGTTTGCCCACCGCTGCACTAACCAGTTAAATAAATTCATGCCCCGTTGCTCCATCGCGCAAATCCATTTACTTGTATCACTGTTTCCTCTCCTCCGACCTTGTCATCGACATCTACCTCTTTTTTTCCTCCCTTTGTCTTTCCCGTTACCTTCTTCATGACTATCCGCTGTCTCTCTCTCCGGCCATTCACTTAAAGAAGTCGAGGGGCTCAAAGCACAAGTCCCGCCAGAAGCCCCCAAAGCAGAAAAGGCCGTCCAGTGTATGTAAAATCCCTCTGCTTGGAGCCAGAATGGCGATGCGCTGCTATTCTGGCTCCCTCGCCTTTTAGTTCTAGACTGAGTGTGCTTGTGCTTCTCCGAGAGCCCCGAAAGCAGTTCATGAATTTACTGCATCTTACCGTCTTCTCGTGTGTCCTGAGAATGCTCTTTTATTTCAAAGTCTTGCCTGTGAATGTTGTTTTGTTGGTGGCCTTGCAGATTCAGGGGGGGGGGGGGGGGGGGGTGCACGATAGTTAACGGAGGAGATGCTGGCTGGATTGTTGACATTAAAACAACTAACCATCGGAGCACCGGGCTCCTTAAAGTAAATTTTAGTGCAGTTGTTGCCTAGAATCTTTATCCCTTGTTTTTGGCTGTCTCACTAGGCGGGCCGGGCCTTGATCGGAGGCGTCCAGAAGAACCTGAATGACCTCATCATGATTCACAGTATTCCGCTGCAACAGAGGAACCTGGCCGCGCTGGACAGAACTCAGTGCGAATTACAGTGATACCCATTGAGAAAGAAGCCTCCCGTGAATAGCAAAAACGGCTCCCCCCAAAAAATGCGAGGAAACCATGATCTCAAAATTTTAATTCATTTTACAAAACATTTTTTGATCCCCCCCACACAAATATGAATCGGCGAATTTGCAAATAGCAAGCTAATCACTTGGCACGCATCTTTTCTTTCATTCACTCCCGGCAGGGAGCCGGAGGAGCGCGGCCCTCTCAGATCGGGTTCGGGCATGGCGCCCGCCGGCAGACCCCGCCCTCGCCGGGTCCTGGAGCAGAGCTCGTCCTCGCTGACCCGCCCGCCTCATTCGGCCCGCCGTAGAAACCTGGCACCCCGCACGCTCCAGCCCCTCGTTCCCAGTCCGAGCCAGCCCAACGCGGTCGGATCTATGGATGAGGTCATCCGTGGTACGCGGCTGTGAGTTGGCCCACTCGCATCCTGAATGTAGATCAGTCGGGCATAGCGGTGACTTTTTTTTTTTTGTCTTCTTTTAAAGCAGACACTGTAAACTAAAAAAAGTGAATGTATTTCTCCAAAGACCAACTGCCAGTGACCGGCTGATGTCTCCATTATTTGCACTGAGCAGAAACACGCTCCTGCCGCCCATTGGCGCCGGAGACACAGAGCAGTCCAAAACCGCTCAGGTAACATCATAACAACTTCATGCTCGACTCTCCACACGATCGACTCCGCATTATTTTATCACATGAGAGAAACTAAGAATTCTGTCTCATTCCTTTCCACCAGCGCCATAAAGGCCCATCCAGCCGGGCCCACAGCGCCCTAAACGATGAGGTCGCCCCTTCAATTCCGAGGGATCGCCTTTTCCCGTTGGACGTCTTCTCCAGGCCCAACACCACACACACATACAGGGTATGTCGTCGCCTGTTGTGGACGCATTCTTCCCCGCTCGCGCTGTTGTCTGAGCCCCAGATGTCCCCCCGCAGTCAGACACCCCTTACCGGCGCTCCTTCACTGTGCTGGACAACATCGGACAGGGGAGGCCTGGCAGAGCCTCGGTTGCCACAGGTGGGACACTTTCCTTTATTGGGGACACACCGAAGACTGGAAAATAGGAACATAAACCTTCTAGTAGGCCACGGAATCCAAATTTAGAGCGGTATCATACTGCACACACTTGTTCTGGTTTCAAGGTGTCAAACAATGACTGTGACAAATATAAAATGCATGTGAACTCAAAAAATGTGACTTGGCAAAATTGAGCACCCAACCAAAGCAGCCCATGCGCATACCGAGAGTGAAGCACGGTGGTGGCAACATTATCCTCCCTGGAACTGGGGCCTTGACAAGATAGAGGCAATTATGAATGGTTCCAAATAGCAGTCAGTGTTCGCACATCACCGCCGGGCTTCTGCTAGAGAGAACCTAATGTCAGGAAAAGCCTCCTAGAACACCTGAACTTCATTTAGCATCAATTCGAGGCACTTGGATGGTGGCAAGTGTGTGCTGACTCCCACCTCAGCTGATTTTGATTGGTCAATTCTGCACGCAGCCGCATAACGGTTCCGACAGAGTGTGCACACTTGCTCAACCATGTCGGAGTAGGTAATAAAGATCCAGGACATTTGTAACGCTCTTACTTTGTTTACCCCCCCCCCCCCCCCCCCCCCCAAGACTCCCTCGGGATCGGCGTGACCGGCATCAGCCTTGGGATCGGCAGCTCCTCTTTCCTGGACTCATTTTCCCACCAGCCGCTGGGCCGCTGGCCAATCAGGGACGAGGACGAGGAGACGGACTTTCAAGCCTCGCACCTAGGTTAGTAGAGACAACAACAAAAAAAAATCACACATCAGGTACCTGGAGGGTTTTCCATCCCCTGAGACTTTCTGTACAGTTTTACAAATAAATGTCAATCACTTACTAATATATCCAAACCAAAGTACTTTTTAACCAAATAATGGCTGAATTTCCTTTCTTGCAGGTCCGCTGGTGCCCGTGTCCGGCACATCTCGTTCTCACAGCCGGGGCGGCATCGCATCCCGACACAGCAGACCAGGAGTGTAAACTGGTGGCTTCAAATTGTCTCCATGCACTTTAGTCTTTCTTCTCCATACTGGACAGATGCAGCGCACAGCTAAGTGCCCACACTTTTTTTTTTGTTCTTTTACAGAAACGTTTCATACTGTTCATGTGCCGCTTTGTTAAAAATCTATTTTTGTATTTCAAATCAGCTTCTGCCAAAAGAAGAACACTCTGAGCTGGTGTTGGAGTGCTTATTTTAATATGACATCTGCTCTCCTCTCTGACTGCAAAACAGCAATCTTTTCTGTGCTGCATTTAAAAACAAAAAAACACTCCCAAAAAGACACGCACAGAACAAATGTTAACATCTGTACAATTTTAAAGAAAAACACATCATATTAACACAGCATATCTCTAACAATCGACTCGCCCATCTAGCAGGTGTCCAATGTAGTACCAAGAATGACCTGTGTGGGGCAGTATAGTGCCACATGGCATCCAGACTCCCCTAAAAAGCAAAAAAAGAAGTTGAATATTCTTTTCAATGTCATGATTATTGAGTCTGTGGCTCAGGAAATAGTGAAAAGGTTCAATATTTATCGATCCGACTTATTACCAGCAGATCGCAGAGGAAATATCACTCTTTTAACACACACCTGACAAGCGGGCCTGAGTTGACTTTGAAAGCAGGGGAAAATGCTAATTATTAATAGCACATGAGTACTATGTTTAAGCTCTAAGTGTGGAAAAAAAACTCAAGGCAAGTGGTGTACAAGAATAGTAATTTTATTGGCAACATAAAATGCACTTTTATTTTATTACATCAACATTAGAATATTCAGATGATGCTGCCGAACTAATGGCAATAAGCAGTAACTCAAAAGAAATGTCCATAACTTAAAGGGTGCGCATGCACTTCACTTCTTGGCCCTCTTTGATGATTTTCCACCTTTTTTTGAGTACTTGGCCTCCAAGTCAGACAGGAAGTTGTTGAAGCTCTGCTCCCTGGATGCATGTTTTTGCTGCACAAAACCCCCCCCAAAAACAAAGCTTAATTAATTCCGGAAAAAGCAAGCAAAGCAAACGTGTACAAAGGCGTTTGCAACCTTGATCATCATCATGAGGCTGTCGTCCTCCTGGCCGAGCCCCATCTCTTTTTGCATCTCTTCTGCTTCTTTTCGCTCTCTGTCCGCCTGGTTTGAAAATCACATTTAGGATACTGGATGTGAATTTCTGGGCATGTGTGTTGAGTCGCGGAGGGATTAGGACAGGAAGCACTCACCCTCTTCCTGCGAGCCCTTTTCTTCTTGTCGCTCTCCTGCGCAAAGGCGGGGAATTCTTCCACTTCCCCATCCTTGATAGCGGCCCGGATGATGTCTCCGAGTCTGGGCTCGTCGTCGTGGGAGCTGCACAGCGCTGAGGCCAGGATGGCGTCCATGTCTCCCTCGTGCTGCGTGTATAACTGCAGTAAGTCCTTCCTCTCCTCGTCGGAGCCCTTGTATTGCTCCTCAAACTCAAGGATGTCCTGCACGGTGATCTAGAGGACAGACAGTGAAAACGGCCATCTCTTGAGAACAGCCTGATGGATCGTGAGCCCACCTTGATGAATTTCAACACTTACTTTGGGGAAGAGCACCCTCCAGTAGTCCTCCCAGCAGCGATCCTGACTCAAAATGTCAGACTCCTCGTCCACCACGCCCTGCTCGTCATAGATGACCCGCTGTTCCTTGTCGCTAAGCACTGCGTACAACTTGCCCAACACCTGTGAGAGAGGGCGTTTTCAAAAAGGAGGTGAGAATAATTTGAAATATCTTTAATGCATCAGTTTCAGTTATTGACCTGGTGATATTGTAAGGCCTCAGAGATGTTTTTCGAACAGATTACTGCAACCACAACTCAACACTGTGATCTAATCATAATTGTAAAGGCCATTTTTTTTTTTAGTTGAGGTGCCAAAATAAAATGTGGAGTGCAAGCATTTTGGGTTCAAACGCCCGCCCTCGTAATCTTGTTTAGCCAACTGATTAAAAATGCATCGAAACGATGCAAAAACCCGACTACTCAATATTACGTTGTATGATAGCACCGATCTTTCATCAGATCATCAGCAAGCTCTGCGGAAGCCGGACATTGAACCTGTTCATTTGAATCGGGTGTGTTGCAACAGGAAGACTTGGAAAACATGCAGGACAGCGGCCCTCCAGGACCGGAGTTTGACACCCCTGAGCTAAAGGCTAGTAACAGTTACCTGGAACTTCTCAGTGGCCAGCGGGTCGTCGGGGGCTCGGTCGGGGTGAACCTTTAGCGACACTTTGTAGTAGCTCCTGCGGATTTCCGCCTCGGTCGCCTCCTTGTTGATGCCCAGCACTTCGTACAGGCTCGCCGTCTTGAACAGCTCCTGGCACCGGTCGAGCAAACCCATTTTGACGTCGCTTCGCTTTGCCCGACGTTTTGAGTTCAGCCAGGCCAGTAGGTAACACTTTGCTTTGGTAGCTGCTTGACAGTTTTGGCGCGCTAGACTGCGACACACATCCGCACAGGCACAAACGCGCTGGCGTCATATTCCAACGTAATGTTCTATTGGTTACAGTGATTTGGCGTCATATGTACGCGACAGACCTTGTTGTTGTGATAGTTTGTTCGATCGAAACAGAAACGTCATAACACATTACTCAAGTTTCATATTTTTGTAATATTTTACAGATATCAGTTATTACTAATTGACAGCTGGTTCTGTTGATGTTTTTGTTACATATCATTGTGGGGCAAGTTTAAGATTTTATAGATAGACGTGTTTCTCAGTCACGAAAATGTATTCAATGACAAAATACTGGATTTTTTCCAGCAAAATGTACCAGTCAAGTGATATCATGGCCAGAAGACGGTTGACGCAGCAATGATCTCATGACATTTCCTGAACGATCTGAGCAGTTATTTGGCATCAAACAAATGTAATCTTAAAAGCCACTTGGGGACATGGTTACATGGTATCTGGGTCTTGCTACTAAGTGTTCATAATACGTTATTGTATTCCTTTCTAGTGTATGTTTCAACAACAAAAAAGTGCATCAAACCAACGTCTAATACTGTTCATGTAGAGTGCACCCGTTTTCTGTTTGTAAAACGTCGGCACCAGTGGAACCTGTTAAGGGTTGTAGTTTAGGTCCAAAAATGCCCCAAAGTTTCAATTCAACATTTAAAATAGTTTACTTTAACCAGAAGCCAAATTGGCACAATCCTGCCGGATTAATGTGCCAGTGATCGTTGTGGAAACAGAAACCAAGTTCTCATGACTATCAATGCTTCTTCTTCTTTCAGTTTATTCACACCTGCAAATAAACACACAAGATAGGTGGCACGTGTTTCTCTCAGGCGTCTGTGAAATGGCCCTCCTGTCAGCACTGACGGAATACCCACCTCGGGTTCAGGCGTTCAGTCTGTTTCACTGTCAAAAGGAGAAGTCTATTGTGACTTGATAGTGAAAAATGTAGCGATACCGCAGAATTTATTGGGGCGTTTGAGACAGCACAAGAATACATCAATGACAATGAGGCTATAGTCACAAGTATTTTTTTTTCTCAACTTCTTCATGCGAAAAGCACAACACAAAGATACACATTTTTGACTTTGAACTAAGCATCTGTAGATTGCACTCTTGCTGCGCTGGTACAATAAGCAGCACCGGAAATATACACTACAAATCCCCCCCAGCCTCCCGCTGCTCCCCTTCCCACCCACATATCTCAGATGTCATCCAATTATTGCCCCATCTGTTTCTGTTGCATATTTGCCACATGGACTCTGTTGTTTTGTATTTTTTATTTTTTTTGTCTGTGTGCTCTGACAACACAAACCTCATCTGTCCTTTGTACTCGATCACAAAACGAGTACTTGGACCGCTGCCACGGTAAAAGCAACGCGAGCATTCTGTTGTAAATATTAAATAGGAATCATCTGAAAATTTGCTGGTGTGCGGATTCTTCTCGTGTCCCGAGAAGAAGACAAGTGGCCAGGCTAACTATTGCTCCTCCAAAAAGGAATATGCCTTCCCCCCCCCCCCCCCCACAACAGTCAACTGGCTTCATTCTCATGGTCAGGCTTTACAGTTTAGTCCACAACCCTCCTGCAGGGGGCGGCATCTCAGCACTCCTTCCTGGTCTTGACTGTTTTGCTGGCATACTTGACAGGAATCCCCCAGCGTCTCATTAAATAGACATCAAACACATAAGTGGTCCCTGGCTCCAGGCTCCCGATCACAGCCGTAGTGACGGCCCGCCTCGGGTTTAGCTCCTGGAAATACTTGCAGAGAACCCTCTCGGTATCCGAGCGGGATTCCGGTCCCAGGCAGGATGCGTCGAGGGTGTCCTCGTCACGTCGGCCCCCCTGCTTTCGCTGGTACACACAGTAGAGGCTCCTCTCTTCGGTGCCCATCCAGGCTAAGGTGACACTGTTGCACCCGCGTAAGCGGTTGAAGGATTTGACTTGCAAGGTGGACGGAAGGGATGGGACGCCCTTGCGGTGGTACGCCGACGAGGTCTGCAATTTGAGCGAAGCTTTCAGACCCCCAGCTAAGGCAGCGGTGGAGCTCTCCTCGCTCAGGGCGGGTCCTTCCCTCTCCAAGTGGATGAGATAAAGCGGACTTCCCTGGAGCCAAATCTGCACCAATTCCTTCCCCACAGCCTGGGTGGTCAGAACACGAGCTTTACCGGACACGGTGATCTTGAATTTGCTGCCCCCTCCGCAGCTCTGCGCGGTGAGGAGACCACTCTGCTGCGAGCCTCGAGGACGGAAGCTGAAGAACGACTCGGATCTCGGGCCGCTGTCCTGGAAGGTGACCCACCTCAACTCGCCTTCCCTCAACACGGTGACAGACGGCCGGGCTTCCCCGTGGGTCCGGGCGACGGTCCCCTCATAGGCCGCGCTGGTGCCGTTCACTCGGTCCCTTGCGAAGACGTCAAAGTAGTACCGCGTGTCAGGTAATAGCTCGGAGACTGTGCAGACGCTCTCTGTCCCCTCGCAGGCGCACCGGAGATCCCCATGAGAAGATGGACTCTTTTCCTCCAAGTCCACCTCCCACTGCTCCCACCACCACTCCTTCAGGATGGGCCATGCCGTCATCGTCCTCTTCTTCTCCGTCTTCTCTCTGTTTTTATTCGTCTCCTCCCTGGTGGTCTCTTGGGCCGCGCAAAGGCTGGGCAAGTTGCGTTTGGAGTTGACCAGGACGCAGTAGTCGTATTTGTCCTGAGCGGGACCAGCCATCGAGGGGCTGGGAGTCCAGCTGAGGGTGACGCTCGTCATCCCCACTCCCAACGTCTGTACTCGGGGGTCAGACGGAATGACTGGGAAAACGCCCGACAGGCCCGGGCCTTGGTGGAGGTACACCGTGGCTCTGCCGCTCTGCAGCTTGGATCGCAACCTCAAGATGTAGATGGACGCACGAGGGGACGTCGGACCACTGTAGGTGTCCACTGTCCTGCCGGAAAAAGTGTGTATTTTCTCCTCCGTCCCAGGACCTCTCCACCACATTTCGGGCATGCTCTTTTTGGAGCTCCCTGTGGGGAAAAAGAATGATATTTAACATGCCGTAGTTCTGCCACCCATCAAGTGTGAAATTAAGCAATCAAGTCAATCTACGACGTTATGAGTGAAGCTAATGAATGCTAAAACTGCAAAACTGTTTCAATGAGTTTCATATAAAGAGTTAAAATGGCTGGTGAACATGTCAAAAAAATAAAAAGTTATTTAAATCCAGTGCCAAAAAAAGTACCTCATAAATTAAACTGTAACCTATATTTAGTGCAACACACAGTCCCCGAGAGCAGTGGAAAACATCACTGTAGTTATCGACACATTTACTGGAACTTTTAGTTGAAATACGAAAATCATTCTCATTGTTTGAGCCCTACATTTGCAGACCGTAGATGAATATTGGATAGCAACCCAATTTTTCAAAAGAGGAAAAAAACCCCCCAGCATATAATAAAACCATAAATGTCAATTCATTGGAAAGTGTGTGAACCTCATTTGAATGATGTCACCGGTAACTGAAAAAAAAAAACAGCCGAGGAGAAATCTCTCTTCAAATGTTACAGAGTCAAAGTGAATAATTCACACGGGCAACGGGGGACCCGCCAACTGAAGGCTCTGAATGTTTCATGCGTCATTTTATCATGTCATTTCTGTTACTTTACCATGTGGAGAAGTTGGTTTGGCTGACAGGTTGGGAACTCTTTGAGCAGAAACAGTTAAATATCTGTTCTTGAGGCATTGTGATTCACTTTTGTGGACTCTCATCTTCTCATGTTACGACGTATCTTTTCAGCACAGGATGGGAACAATGGGTTCCCGCTCCCAGACGACAAATGACACTGACTTAAAGATGCTACAGAGTTCGACAGCACGAGACATCCATTTGTTTTGCTAGTCAACATACGTACATACGAGCGGAAATTATTTGAGTTATGATATGAATACAAGTACTGTCTGGTTTGATTTTAGTGTGCACCAACACTCTAAGCGATACCCTTAGCACTAATGCTAACACCACCCAAAACGTGTTCTCGTTGGTGCGCCAATTGTATGGAAGCAAAACCCAACCCTTCACAGTACCCTTAGCACCAACGCTACTAGTTATGCGAACAGAACGTCGGAGTGTCCTGATTGATCCACAAATGTTTTAGAAGCCAAAAACACGACACACAACTCAAAACAATACACCTAGCACCAATGCTAATTTTAACACAACACCGGGTGTACCTTTGCTGGTCCAACAATAGGCTACTATTGAATTCAAAACACTGCACAACACTGAGAGTACTCTTAGCACCAATGCTATCGCTTATGCTAACAGAACTCTCGATGTCTCCCAGCTGATCCGCCAATATAAAGAACCAAAAACACAGCACACACTTCTATAGCTACACCACGCCTAGCAGTAATGCTAATTTCAGCACAACACAAGATGTGTCCTGGCTTGTCCACCAACCTTATAGAAGCCAAAGCGTGGTACACAACTGATCAGAACACTTAACAATGCTAATGCTAACACAACACAACACAACACGTGTCCTGGGGGGCAAGCGTAAACTCTACCCTTAGCAAGAATGTTAACGCTACCCTTAGCACCAATGTTAATGTTAACTCATTCACTCCCAAAGACGTTTTTAAACGTCTTTTCAGACTTGGTCCAGAATTGGCTGGTCCTGAATGAGTTAATATTCCTTTTTTGGACTTTTCTCATGCTTTTTTTATGATACCCATTTGATTCACTGATGACTCTAAATTGTCCACATGTGTGAATGGTTGTTTGTCTAGACCAGGGGTCCCCCAACGCTCGTTCTCGAGAGCCATATCCTGCCGACACACCTCCCCTCTTTCTAGCTCACCCATGACCCTAATAAGCATAAGCGCGACAGAAAATGGATGGATGAATGTTGCTTTATGTTTGCAGTTCACGCACACTCTTGACTCTTGAGAAGTTTGTCCTTCAGGGTGCGAGCAGCCAGACTCCACTCAATGGGTGAGTCACAAGGACTGACCGTCACTGACATGGCCGCTGCCTTCCTCAGTGTGAAGTACATCCTGCGGAAGAAAGTCATCTTGAGAAACTGATAGTAGCCACCGACAGACAATGCAGTTGTGCTTGTTGTTGCTCGACCTGCGAGTGCGTCCTTTAGGGAGCGTCACAGTGGTGAGCTTCCCTTCCGATAACCATGCGGTGGGCCAGTGGGTCACCTCGTTCTCAGGCGCTGAAGCCGAATGGGCCGGGGGCCACGACGGGTTCCAGAACAGTACCAGAACTGCACCGAGACAGCGGGACAGCAACGCTCGCGACATTATTCCAGTTTCTTCGCTTCGGCCAGTCCCCACATCTGATTGTGTCTTGGTTCTAGAAACACACAGAAGGGAAAGCTGTTCGTCACATCACAGCAGAACTTGTTCTACTATTTTAACGAAGATTTGTGTGTCTGCGTGCATGTTATCTATATCATATATTTTTGTGTTAGTGTATACTGCACCCAAGCACCGCTTCAGTTTCACTTTCACCAAAAATGTATATAAAAAAAAAATCATAATTAAATGAAAAAGCAGGTCATCTTTAACCTACGGTGGCCCATTACCCGCATCACCGGAAGTTGTTCGCCGTCAGCAGTCGGTCGAAGATTGGTTGCTTGAAAAGTAGATCTTCGGTCAAAAAAGGTTCGGCGCCTCTGGTGTAGTGCAGGAAGTTCTGACTTCACAGCTATACCGATATCCTGGTCGGCCATTTTTTTGGTGAGCTTTAATTAATCTGTATTTTGGGTAGTTGGATCCAGATGTTGACTCCATGACCTTAATGACCTAGCATTGGCTCACCCCTTGTTGGACCCAGCGCTGGGTTTGCTATTTCACCCAATTTGGACTACTTTTGACCCAGCACTTTTCAGAGTGCAGAGCGTATTCCCCCCAGGTGGGAAACAAAAGCCTTTTAGAATCGTGCGCTAGTAGAACGACTTCATCAAACCCGTCTGGGCCTCCGATGATCACTCATTTCCATTCTACTCCATCCATCTATTTCTGTGCCGTGCAGGTGCACAGAGCCTCGGTTTACTTGGCTTCCAGACGAGATGATTACAGGTCTGCGTGTACTTTTCTCCTCCCCGGAGAGGCCCGCGTTTGTTCAAAGTGACGGCGTCCCCGCAAACCGACACGAGCGCCTTTCCCTCTAACAAGATGTTAGCGTCGTGCCCCCGCAGATCAGATGACAATCGCGGCAGGGAGAACCACGGAGGCGGCTACGCACACACACACACACACACACATCTGAGTCTTGCGGGACGCTCCCGGATTCCAAACCAAACTCTACTCGCTACAAAGTGGCACAAAATAAGAGACGGTGGCAGCTCATTACTCTTGCATGGCGAAAGGGAGGGAACTGGAGGGATGTTGTGGGATGCTGGAGTAATTAGAGGGGAAGGAAAGTAAAGGGGGGGAAAAAATGGTTGGGAATCAGAAAAAAAAAGAAGAAAAAAAACAAACATTTAAGTCGGTTGACGTTTTAAGGACAAGCTGATTGACTTTTATACAGATTGTGTGTGCGCGTGCGTGTGTGTGTGTTTGGTGCGACTGATGAAATATGCATTTGGCTGCTCGGCAGATGAATTTTCATCAGGCAAAAATGAGAGAGAGGGACTGCAAGAGCGGGAGCTTAGTGAACTTAACCAGCGGCCTCTATAAATACACACGCCGTCCACTTAAAACACTGCAGCTCACCACTTTTGATGGCCCCGCTGGCTTTTCAGATTTAAATATATATTCCGCCCCCCCCCCTCCTCCCCCCTCCCTCCTTTTCCAGAACTCCCCGCTGTTTATTCCACTTCTTCTCAATCATTTGGTACAAACCAGATGATGTCCCTTTGGCTCAGATGGAAGCCAAAGGGGACAGGTTGGATGCCGTGTGGTATCCATTCACACGTCCCGTTGGCTTCCCGGACCATCTGCCTTCTGGCATTTGTACGTTGGGAGGGATTAAGTTGCACGGTGGTACTTGTCTTTCCACAGAGGCGGAGAGGACGGTTGACAAGGTGACGGGCTGGGGGATGTTTAGCACCTGCCGGCGTTGTCTCGCCTTTCAATCCGACTTTTCATTGAGCGATTCAACATGCACGCGCGCATAACGACCCGCAAACAAGTTACAAGGCGTCGTTTCTTACCGTCTTCCGCTGTCGCGCAGGCTCTCCTCCGACACTGGGATGGCATCAAGTGAGGGATGGAAGAGGAGGAGGAGGGGGAGGAGGAGGGGGAGGAGGAGAGGAGGGAAGAGGAGGAGCGACTGGCAGGTTGTTGTTTCTTCTTCACACATGCGGGCTCTCAGGGGGGATTTGGAGCCACGTTGCAAAAAATCGGGATCACAAAACGAGAAAAAAAGTAAAAATTAGGGCTACATATTTACTTTTTTCAACAAAACTATAGAGAACAGTAGAATTTTACTTGGTAAGATTGCTTAAAGTCCCTGCAAATTGACAAGACTTAAAATCCGACAGACCACAAAGGAGGATGTTCACCGCCCTCCAAATTTTGAACGATTACCCGAACACCTGTCAACTTTCAATCAAATCCTACCTCCGCGACCTTGAAAACGGGCTGCTTCATGACCTAGCATCCTTCTTATGTCGACTAGTATCTTTCTTAACTACATGTTGAAGGTAAAAAAAAAAATCCTGTAAACACATTTGGTTGATGGAATTTATCCTACCGGTTCCCCTACAACCATGAGGCGCTCTAAAGTGGCCACGCCAGCCTCAAGCCCCGATCCACGCGTTACCTGTCAAGTCGGATTCTCAAAACAATTACTAAATGCCACATCCTCAACCTTGCACCTTTGTCTGTGTGATGTGCACACACTCACAGCTGACAATGAGGCGCTCTAAAGTGACCACGCCAGCCTAAAGCCGCGAACCAACGCGTTGGCTATCAAGCCAGATTTTTAAAAAAATTACTACATGCGACATCCTCCGTCTTTCGCCTTTGTCTATGTGATGTGCACACACTCACAGCTGACAATGAGGCGCTCTAAAGTGGCCTCACCAATTTAATATCCGAAGATGCATTTTCGGGGCGTCGGCATCGCTAGCTAGTTCACTGCTCATTGCATTTAATGATTTAATGATTTAATAGTACTACATATAAAAAAAACAAACAAACAAACTAAAAGTACCGTAATACTAAAACTAATCAACACTCAATTATACAACAGCATTTTTGAAAATATGAAAACAAAAAATGAATTAAAGAAATAATTTAAAAACGCATCGAAATAAAAATGAACGATGATGAAAACTTCAAAACTACGACAACCGCGATCTCAAGCGATAAACGTTTGGCTCACTGTAAACATAGCTAGCCTCTAAAAACACCATCTATCGAATCACGGGATTTCTCATTTTTAACTCGTGTTGCTCACAAACAGTCAATGACATCGGAATAAGTTACAATACAATGCAGGTCTTAAGATTTGTGGCGATGTCTTATCGCCTTGGTTGTTGATATTGCAGCTTCCATGTGAGTTTTTGCAGTGGCGGTGGCTGGTCTAGTCGGGCAGCTGCATCAATGTCATCCAAGTGCCTCCCTCCTCGTCCTCTTCCGTCGTGCTTCTGCCTCCCGCGGTGGTGAACGCGTGCAATTTGTAAAGGCTCGTTCGTGCGTTGCCGATGAGGTCAGCGGATGCATGCGGGGGGAAAAGAACGAAGACGAGGAGGCCCTATTTGATGTGCAAAGCGGCATTGTTAAAAAAAGTGAATTCTCCCGATAACATCTGGAAGAGGCGGGCTGCGGAGGGCCGTGTTTCTAGAGGTGACGCTGACTTTGGGCCCGTTATCGCCGCGCTTGATCGAGACACCGCTGCTGCCTCTAATTGAATACGTTTAAATGCAAAGAAGAGTCCATCCGTTCCATGCAAATGTGTGTGTGTGGCTTCCGAAACTCATTAGAAGCCACATCGGCTTCATCAACACCGTGTCCATTTTTTTTGCGGATGTTTATCTAGCAGAACAATTATCTAGCAAACAAATTTGACTTCATACCTCCTCTGAAACAGAGTCAAAATGTAGTCTCGTGACTACATGCATGGCGTGTTCAAATTTTACGATAATTTGCCGCGACATTTTATTTCAAGAGCACTCGGCGGTAATGGCCAATCATTTCTACTGGTGTCATTGTGCAGAGAGATGAAGAGGAAGTGCCTCAGACGTCGGAGTGAGCGCTAAGAGGTTTTCTATAGGGGGTGGCGGCCATATTGGGAGCTTTACATTCTGTGCCTGTACATGAAGTGTGACTCTCAGGTTGGGGGGGGGGCTAGAGGGTGTTGTCGGCTCTCCACGCAAAAGGTGAGTGTCACTCACTTGAATCGATATCATCAGGAACATACAAGTCGCAACTCATTGTGTGAGTACCCCTCTCCGGTCCACTCCACTCTCTTATGATGGATCCTCATTGAGCAGGTACTCCAGCAGAGGCCAATTGAGGTCACTCTGAATGGGACCCCCATAAACACCCTTCGGGAATGTTGCCCGTCATCCCTTCCCTCTCCGTCTGTGGCTTTCAAGTGGAATTTTCCAGAATCTATGAGAGATGAATAAACGTGTCCACAACCGCTCTCCTTTTTAATGGAGGGCCCTTTGCGGTGCGGCTGGACTTGCCTTCAAAGTCTTCCACTCTGGATGGCTCGCCGTTAGTTGGCCCGCTTTGAACTGAGAAGTTGTGAAAGTCGACCGGCTGGCGGGGGGAGATATGGCGGGGGAAGCGCGTTTGATGCCTGGCTGGTGATTAACCTTGGAGAGATTAATATGCGCATGCAAAGGATTTGTTATATGGAATGTATAACACCCTTTATGTACATATTTGGTAAGCGAGCAGTTGTTGAATGAACTTTGAATGGGAATAATGATACTTTTAAAAATGATACATCGCAACTGCTCTGATTGTAAGCTGCAATTGCAGACTGCTGATCGCTAACAACTTCTGGTGATGCAGATCGTGCGCCACTGTAGGTTAAACGTGACCCATTTTTTAAAAATTTATGTTTTCGCGATCGACAGGTTGAGCACCCCTGTACTAGGGTGGCAGTATGAGTAGGCGTTGCCCGAGTACTCACTGTTGCCGAGTACAGTGAAACTCCTCTACAACGAAATCATGTTTGCAGCAAGAAATTTTTCACAACAGGGGGGTTTTCACTGTAGCAAATTTGATCTCAGATGTAAACACACACACATACAGTACACCAGTGTGGTGGTTGCTGTTGCCGTTTCCGACCGAAGCAGTAGAGGTCGCTGTTGGATTAGACTTCGTTGAATCTCGTCGCGTGGCAAGAGCAGAGAAAAAGATTTCGTACAACACAACAGGGTTTTTTTTCATTGTATGGGGGGCAGGAAAGTGGGAATGGTGTTAATGCATGAAGATTTTTTCACACTAGGGGGTATTTTTTGCCCATGTGGGTTACGTTGTAGAGGAGTTTCACTGTAGCGATACCTTTAGTACTTTTGATACACAAAATTTCAGTGAACCCAACTCCAAAAAATTGCCAACAGAAGTTTCTTTCTGACGCAGAAAACCCGCGATACATGAACGTGTCCTCCACAACGGGGAAACAAGGGTCCACGTTCAGTTTTTCCCACGTGGTTGGAGCAGGAAGTGATGGACACACTCCCTCTCCCTTTTCACCATCGCCCTGAATATTTTCTTTGATCACCCACTTTTTTCCACCATTGCCTCCCCGTGTGTCCGTTAAATAATTAATGAACATACATACAGTCAGTCGTCTCTCTGCCAGGGCGTTGTTAAATCTCACTTGTCATAATTGTTGCAGCAAAAGCAGTCTTTTCATCTATTATTGATGGGCGCTTACATGCTATATATAATGCAGGGGAAAGTGAGGGTCACCCAATTAAAAGATCACTTTCAAGGGGTTTCTTTTACGCTCACGTTTTTGGATTGACACAGACGTGGGAGTGGAGTGGGGGGGGGGGGGGTGGTGGTTACTCTTTATTTTTAACGCAAGCAGGCGCCCATCTGCTCCTGTGCTGTCATTGGATGTGTGTGTGTGTGTGTGTGTCACAGATCACATCAGCACCCAAAAGGGACAAGGGGGGGGGGGGGGCGCGGAAAAAGTGTGGGCGGCAAGGTTAAAGAGGGTGGCCAGTGGGTGGCGCATACATCATGTCCGTCGTCTCGCGTCCAAACGAGGTGTGACAAGAGGAGCTAAGGGCTCGTTTGGAAGCGTGTGACAAGGAAGACAAGGCGGGATTAGAGGGAAGCAATCTACCGCCGCCCCCTTTTGGAGGGCACTGAGGGAGGTGGGAATCTATTAGCAAAGATGAAGAAGAGGAGGAGGGTGAAGACATGAAGAATAAGAGGTTATAAGGAGGAGGAGGTGTGTGTGTGTGTGTGTGTGTGTGTGTGTGTGTGTGTGTGTGTGTGTGTGTGTGTGTGTGTGTGTGTGTGTGTGTGTAGACCTGAGGGGTGTCTTTGACCTCACACGTTTATTTCTTGCATCAAGAGGCTGCCAGTGGGAATAATGTCGGTGACGATGGAGATTTACAGTATTTGAAGCTGTGTGGAGCGTCACTCATCATTAACAAATTCACGAGCGCCACCAAACGTGAACTCAAAGTTCAACAAAAGTCCACACTGGTTGGGGACCGATTTTGGTAAAAAAATGCACTAAATTTGTCCGTGAATCAGCGAAAAACCCACAGTGGTCACAGAAATAACGAGGGACAGTGTTCTTTTCTCGCTATGGTTCATTTTTGAGCTGATGTGCCTCGTCAAAAAGGTCCAGATTTGTCTTGTCTGTCCCCGGGATAATTTTCCTCGAAGCGAGGTGGCTGGTCAACATGCATTTGTCAGTGGCATTTACAATCCCAACAAAAATTGTAACCTTAGCGGAGGTGTAATCATAACTTGACCGATCCTAGAAGTGAGCGTTATCGCAAACTTTGATGACGTTGGGACTTAATGGACTTGCAATCCAAATGTTTGACCTTAGCAGAGGTCAAGCGTTTCAGCTCCCAGATGCTATTTCAGCTTTTTTTTTTTTTTTTTTTTGTGCGGGATCGAAACCGCCCTCCCCCCCACAACTTTTTGCCTCCTTTCATCAGCCCCCCCTACCCCTCCCCTTCCTCACCATTCTCCATCTCCCCCCCTCATTTCTGATCCATTTTTTATGCATTACGCCATCACTCCCATTTGCCGTCTCCCAAACACACTTTGTACATTTCGCTCCCGCTCTTTCCCCGCTCGGTTTCCTCTCAATCGCCTCCTTTATTATCCGCCTCCTCTTTCTCCCCTCATATACTTTACTATTCTTTCCAAGGTGCCATCAATGTAGCCCTCGCTTTTAATGACATGTTGACAGCATCCCTTATGAAGTTCTTTTGTGGCACCGACGTGCTCAAATGTCAGCGATTTTTATTGAACGAGTCGGGCCGCGTGTCCAGACATTTATTTGTAGCATTTCAATGCATCACTGCG
The DNA here is from genome assembly GCF_054856545.1 of Hippocampus guttulatus. Lineage (NCBI taxonomy): Eukaryota > Metazoa > Chordata > Actinopteri > Syngnathiformes > Syngnathidae > Hippocampus > Hippocampus guttulatus. The sequence goes on from NC_141270.1 coordinate 2,422,869, forward strand.
CCACAAACACCAAGCAGCCGTGCTAAATCAAAGGTATATTGCTAAATAAAAGAGCTGAGTGAGCAGAATTTAATTCCATTGTGTCTGTCACTGTACCTAAAGTGTGTTCGCACTACACTGGTTCGCAATTATAAATAATTACGAATCATTCATGAACTGATGTATTGAAATCTCCCGATTATGAAACGCAATTTTCTCACAAATGAGTGTATGTCGTCCACCCCGCCCCCCTCCCCGGGGATGCTCGGCCTAATGACACCATCAGACTTATTTAATGGAGTCTGTAAAATGTCAGGATCGGCCGAGCTAATAAAGACCAAGCACCGTGTTGAATTTTTAATAAACGAGCATAGTTTATGACATCATCAAGGAGGAGGATGTCACCGTGGCGGTCACGTGACCCACAACCGCGGCACATTCAGGAACAGGCTTGCTTTCTCGCAGTGGAATAATTCACACGTTCAGGACAAAGTACTTTGAATCTTGGGACCGGGGACCCATGTTAAAGTGAGTTGAGGAGCTTCATGGAGACAAAAGTCGCATTTTGCCTGCATCTCGTGGCCTCTATGAGTAATTGTAAGCCTTCGTGGGGTTAGTGGGTCAATAACCCAAACACCCCGGTCACCGCGGTGATGACAGTCAGACTCATTATCGGTCCAACAGAATACAGTTACGAAATTCAACGAGACAAGAGGTTGCAGAACGCATGGTGTAAACGCGCCGTACAATTGAGACGAACTCTTTTCCGTTCACCCTTGTGAAGGGTGCGGCTTCAATCTGCGCTAAGCCATCGGCGCCGAGTAATAAACGTTGCTGGGGAATGACTTGACATTGACACCAAGCGTGTTACTGCTGTGATGTGTGATGATGATGACGATGACGCCGATGGGCGACATGCATGCCATGCTGGAAATTGAAGTGTGAAAGAATCGGTGGAACGTGTAGACTGAAAACGAGGAACATCGAGGAGGTTGAACATTTTTTTGATCATAGCCTTGATAGAGCTCTCATAGGATAATTGGAACAACTGCGTCCAGCTAGTAATGCCCACCCCCCACTACTTTTTTTTACTATTAACAATTATACCCCAAAAAATGTCCTTTTAACCCTTTCAGGGGCAGCGGTTACTACAGTGGACAATTTATCATGTTATCAGGTTACAGGGTGCGTGAAAGGGCTAATGTGCAGAAATGCCACACATAAGCGGGAAATACATTTCTGGTACGAATCGTAAGAAACGGCAGTTTTACGAGTGCGCTGGACTCTTTTACTAATAAGAACAAATAGCGCACTCGTACATGGACCTTAAGATGGGCTTTAAGGTTGTCTGATAAATGCTCAAAGAGCAGCAAGTTTTGCGAACAAGTAACATGTCGTTGTCCAACGAGCTTAAATGTCACCCAGTAGTGGCGAAAAGGTTATTAGGGGACATCTTCGTTTACGAGTGCGGCTTTGTTGCTCTCATAGTGCACTAAATTTTCTTACAAGTTAGGACAAGGAGTGTCCTGGTACACGGACCTTAATCTGGATATCAAGGATATCGTATTTCCATCGTATTTCCGCTTATATTGGAGGAAGGGGGGGGGGGATGCAGGAAACAAGGATGGATGTCATGTCGGGAAGACAGCTTGGTGGGAGGCGCCGTCTGGATTCAGCATGACATTATTAACCCTTGTTCTGTTCGTAATAATGAGGACATATGGCATTGAGCAGGCTTGCTGATATGTAATCCAGCATCAAGCATGTGCGGTAAATACAAACGAGACCAGTCAGGGCCTTATGGACCTGTGCCCAGGATCTCATCAGCTGTCAAACCAAGGAGTGAGCGACTGCAGTGAAAAGCAATAAAATAGAGCCGACTCAGCTCAGGCATCTTTCTTATATTCTCCTCATACAAAACATTTCGCAAAATATCCCGCTTACATGTTAGTTCAGCCTACGAGCACCACACTGTGTTGATTTGTGAGGCCCCCCGTCAAGGTAACTTGATCAGGGTATTTTGCTCTGAGATGATACGCCAAAGACAACAACTAAGATGCTATTTGAATTTGGCTTTGCAAAATATCCAACTTACTTTCGATTTCTCCAACAAGCGTCAAACAAGTAAAACTACCTGTTGTCCGTCTTGACACCTGTGACTCCTCTAAAGGTTATAGGCTGAAGTTATAAACTGGCATGGGAGCTCAATAAAACTGTGTAAAAAAACAAAAAATATATATATACGAAATAATAATATTCCAAAACAGCAAGCTTCTTGCATTACATCATTCAACAGGACTGAAAGGAGGATCTTAAATTACTGTTTTGAATAATTTAGTGCTTATTGACCAAATCCAAGCTGTGTCCAGCATTCCCGAGTGAGCAAGCACAAAAGGGACAAAAACACGCCATTTACAGGAGATCTTTAAAAGCCACTCATGTCGTTTGCGTCTTGTGTTAAGTTTCATCGGGAAAGAAAGAAATCCCTCGCTACATTGTATTTCCGCTGGTCGCTGATCTATCTATCTATCTATCTATCTATCTATCTATCTATCTATCTATCTATCTATCTATCCATCCATCCATCCATCCATCCATCCATCCATCCATCCATCCATCCATCCATCCATCCATCCATCCATCTAGTGACAAAAGTCGAGGAGCCTCTTGAAAAGAAAATTAAAATGCTTCTCTCTGGTGGTGGAAATAGACAATTACAGTTTCGTTTGGTTCGTCTGCATTTCGGCCACCCTCTTGTGGTTACATTAGACAACAGCAGTTTCACCTTTCATCATTTGAGAGTGACGCCATTAAATTTATGACTTACAGCAAAGACCGTTCGGGTAAAATAAGTAATGATTATCAACTTAAAAAAAAACCTCAGCAATTGTCAGAATTAACAATTTTTTGGTGAATATCTAAGGCTTTCAAATTACATTTCCGCAATTCACAGTGACGTCACTTCATTTGGGAATCGGGACGGTCTCGCAAAAACGAAATTGCGAAAATGTCGATTATTAAACATTAACGATGTATCCCCCCTACTCCTACACCCTTCAATGAACAAACGTTCAACATCTTCACAGCTTTCTTCAATGGAAAGAATCGGGTGTTTCCGATGACAGACACGCTCCGCCCCGCCGGAGTCGAGGGAGGATGTTGGGAGTGGGAGTCCTCTGGAGGGGTCGCTAGTGCTGGTGGTCCTGGTCGGCTGTTGACACTGGCAATATCATTTCAAGCTTCTCGCCCTTTCTTTTTTCTTTGTGTATTTATTTTTACTCGATTATGGCTTCTCTCTTCGTTCGAAAGCCCAACATCGCGCACAATCTCAGGCTTTGGAGGAAGAAGTAACGGACGCCGCTGCAGAACATTGTTGACTGGAAGCATCCGTCTGGATCTCGGCTGCTACTTCCCAATATTTATTATTATTTTTTTTGTTCCCACAACGCCCTCCTCTTTTCCTCGGCTATCTCCTCACATTTACCAGATTTATTTGGACGTAGAATATTGTCTATATTGTTTTATTAAACTTGGCTACAAGTTGCTATGGGCTAACCAAGCTAGCATCTTCGAATCACAAGCAACAAGAGGACTCTTTATTGGCATCCTATGTGCTTTTAACCCAGGTAAGTACAACTATGTTGCTTGTTTATTATTCATATTTATTTTATACATTTTATCCATGCTCCCAATACCGCAAAGCCCGCTTTTGTGTCTTTTAAATGAGTAGAAGTACGACGTGATTCGCTGACGTCACTCATAAGACATCTATGGAATTTGCCACATTACCGTGACCACTTTTTTGACATTGGTTTGTTAAATAAGCAAACAGCACATTACGTATTCCCACCCAATACAGCCGACAAAAGAATCATGCAAAAAATAAGGAATACATTTCTTTTCGTCTGTCTGTCTTTTTCAATCTTGTTCAACACTGTTGGAGAGGTCATCAAACCTGTTAAAACCACATTGCATCGAACTAAAAGCCATCTCATGTCACCCAAATATTAGAAACAGCTCGCAGCCGATGTATTTTCCTGTATACATTTTTGCAGCTCTTGTATCAGATTTACCGGCACTGTATTTCATGTTTACTTTAAATTGTAACAGACAACTGGGCCTCATAATGCCATAAAATCAGTAAGTAGGGAGCACGTGGCATGATTAAAGAGTAACCAAAGATGACTCGCATTCCATCTTGTTGCCCTCACACTGTAAATTTAGATCTGGCAGGCAGGAGTTCAACTATAACTCAAGGTTTTTTTACTTTATGTCACCTTTTTATATTTTTATAGCACGACTTAAGCTACTGTCAGTCAAATGCATACGCTTGTATGTGTATTTAAGTATGATCCCCTGCGGTCCAGACGGTGGAAAGAGCCGTGACATCAACGCGTCAGTAGATAGAAATGTGGCATGGCCCTGCTAGAGTGACAAACTGTACACCAAACCCACGTGTGTGTTCTGCACACACATGTCAGCTCGGCTTCTGCAGCGTCACTTTGGCTGGAAATGTTTTTACAATCAGACCCCCCCTGGACTAGCTAACAGCTGAAAATCTCCAGACTGCTCAACAACCCCCAACCTGCTTGCCTGTATTTACTTTTTGGGTCCTCTTGCTTGCTGATCTTTGTACATTTTTTTTGAGTGTGCTTTGTTTGCTCTGAGCTGTGGTCACCCAGTCACTTCCTCCCTTTGTGTGGGAAGAAGCCCAAAGGGCACGGAACAGGTGTCCTTGAGGGTGGCAGATAATGTGGACAAGTAATTTTTTCCAGTCTGGAGGCTAGAAGTGAGAGTTTTATAGCTGCTAAGACTTATTAACCATTTGCTATATAGAAGCTATAAAGGGGGGCCCCAGTAACTCAGTCTCAGTAAGTTGGTCCATAAAGATGGGGAAGTTCCAGGGTTGAGTGCCTTAAGGGGCAGGAAAGTGATGATATTTTTAAGAGCCTATGACTCACTGAGCCATCCATCCATTTTCTGAAACTGCTTATCCTCACGAGGGTTGCGGGCATGCTGGAACCTATCCCGGCTGTCTTCGGGCACTCGGAGGGGGTAACCCTGAACTGGATGCCAGCCAATTGCAGGGCACACATCGAAAAACAACAACCATTCACCTACCGTGCATGTTTTTGGAATGTGGGAGGCAACCCACGCAGGCACGCGGAGAGCAAGCAAACTCCACACATGAAGGCCGGAGCCGGAATCGAACCCTTGACCTCGGGACGTGCTAACCAGTCTCCCACAGCGTCGCCCATGACTCACCCCGAAAAAGTATTTTCAGTTTGAGCCATTGATGGATGGAGATTTGCTCCGTGATCCCACCTTCTGTCTCGCGGCGTCATCGTGCGTCTAAATGACTTTATTGATTCTTTTCTCATCCCTGCCACTGATGGGAAGCAGACGGCACATACTACCACCAACCGGTCGATCTCCAACGTCTTGGGGCGGCCCGTTGGCGACAACCTCGCTGGGCGTCACGGCCGCACCCAACGTCGACGATTATTTTTCAGCAAGTGACGGCCGCCCTCGGCGATTGTTCCCGGGCTAAATTTTGCTCGGGCACATCTCAGGCATGTTGCCGTGTGGGTGAATATCGAATTTGTTCCAACATATCTGGAACAGGGGACCTTTCTGTTGTTGCGTTTTAATTTTTCATCGTTCGCTATTCCCCTCTGATGCAAGGCGAAAACATTTGCTGCTGTTCCAACTTCGGATTGTTTGTCCTCTTTAAAATTTGCGGTTCTGGTTTTGACTGAATCTTTGAGTCTGTCTTTTGAACCTAATCTTTCTAATCTAACCACTCCGGTTCGTCCAGCAGAGAAACAGCAACATTGTGAGGAAGGCCTCTAAAAAGAATGCATCATATGAATCCCCCCCCCATGGGAGGATTACTGAGAAAAGCTTTCATTAGGCCCCCATTCACTGAAATGGGGTGGTCCTCTTTGTAAGCTTAAAAGACGACTGCTCTGTGAGTCGTAAGCAAATCCATCCCAGAGGAGTTAAACTCAGACAAATATCTGCTCAAATGGTCCACATAAATTAGTTAATGTTAAACCAGGCTGCTTCGGTGGCAGTGTGAACTTTCCGATGCAGCGATGTGGCCATCTTATTGACGAGGTCATGCGGGATAACGAACTGCCCGGTTATGCATGTGCCTGCGTGTTGTGTAAGGACCCAAAGCCTTGTGGCTTGCTTTGACTTCTCCTCTGATCCTCCTTGCCCCCCCCCCCCCCGCTTCACTCCATGCGGTCTGTCATTGAAGCTAAACTTAGCCTCGCTGATCACGTCTTATTCATTCCCTCGGTAAGAGCGCAGATGTTAAACTCCTTGGAATAGATCAAATTGCGGAAGGCGCACTTCTCTGCCGGATTTACAAAGTTGCCAGGAGCTCCTCCGGCATCCTTCCTCCCCGCCCCCCCGATCCACTTGAAATGATGAAGCATGGCCGATGCGTGCAGGGATCGACGCTTGCTTACGACAGCTTAACTTCTCCAATCCTCGCGCGGCGGTCAGAATGCGACAATTAAACGTGGCTCCTAAATGCACATTAATCTCATCTGCGGGGCTCAAGTCAAGGTCAAATAGCGGCGCGACAGCCGACGCTTGCTCGTGTGCTGACTTGTCTCCATCATGACTTTTCTATCGCGCTTGTCCTCATGAGGTTCGCGGGTAACCGGAGCCTGTCCCGGCGGACTTTTTGACCGTGGGCCCTGATCGCCTGTCAGTCAAAGGGCAAGTTCACACCGATGGACTATTTAGAGGCAGCGCGGGGGAAACGTGGCCCGCACGTCTGCCTCACAGTTGACACGTAACGTCAACAGGAAGTGTTTGAACGAAATGAGCAGATAGTGAAACTTGTACAAACCAAGACAACTTCCTGTCTGAGAAGGGCTGGGCGGCGTCTACTTTGCTTTTTTTCATTCTCTGGTGAGCGCATGACATCACACGGTCGCATGTACACCGACGGGTTGATGTGGTTTTCATCCCTTCGCCAGATTTATGTTCATGCTTCCTTCTTTTGATTGTCACACGGTCGTGTTTCTGTCACCGTCAAAGAGTTTACGACTTTAACTTGCATTCCAACTCGCCGTCACCTCGCCTTGCTTCCCCTTGAAGCCAAATCTGAAAATTGAATGACTTTGTTTTCATCCCCAAGCAGAAGGCGGGTCCCTCCAGCAGTGTTACCGTAAAACATTTATGTCCCCACAAGACACAATACTGGTACACAAGCACACCCCTTTCAGTCAGTGCACCAGCCTCTTCGATGCTTACTTTCACTTTTGACAATGGTGAAAACAGGATGGCTAACTCTCGACTTCTCAGGGTAAGGTCTTCATTTTTTAAAAAATTGTTTGCAATTGTGGAAATAATTGTTGTGCGCTTTCGTTTTCTGTTCTGGGGTGCCACGCCCTCACCGTCTGCACTTGTACCTGTCGCCTTCCTTGGCGTCTCATTAGATTAGCGGTGGCTTAGCATCAGAAGCCCGCTCAGCTCGGTGTTGTTTTCACTCAATACACATTAGGCAAGCGTCAGTGTTGCTTTCGTCGCCGCCTCGTTCTATTAGCCGGCTATAATGGTGCTCTCTTAATCGCTTCATAGAGAGCACGGCGGCCCAGCCAGCGGCCTTTCTGCATGACCGATCGAGGTTATGAGTCCCCAGAGATGCGGGGGCCTTACAATGAGCGACATGAAACTGCACTTTGGCGTACGTAGAGAGTTGATTTTGGGCCGAGTGGAGTTTTTATCCAGTTATTTTTTGTGGTACCTGTATATTAAGATGTACTTGTTTGCTTTTAATGTTGGAGTGCACATTTAATATTTTGATTGTTATCACGTCACAAGATGATGATGGAAAGGGAACATTTTGTTCAATGGGAAATAGAAATAGGTTTTGTACTTTGACATGAGTGCGCTAACTTACCCCACAGCTAATTGATTATCATATTAATACACAACTATTTTGATAATCGATTAATCAAAATCGATTAATCGCTTCAATACCTTGTTTAACTTAAAATTGTCCAAAACCCTCTGTATATCTAATAAACATAACCAGATTTCTGTAGTTCTTTGTGAATGCAGACTTTTTTTTTTGTGTGTGTGTGTTTTTGTCAAACCAAGGCACTTCCAAACAAACACTTACCTCAGACAAAAAACATTTTTGCAAAATTTCTGTTGGCTGTTGCAAAGCAAACCGGAAACTGAATAGTCATCAATTTATGAGTCAGGAAAATAATGACACGCTTTTGAATGAAGGGAAGTAAATGTAAAAATCCGATGTATCAGTTATTTTAAAAAAAAATCAACAGATTAATTAATAGATTATTAAACTAATCGTTAGTTGCAGCCCTAATAATGGAAGTTAACTGATGCGGCGACAAAACACTTTGCCTTGGCAATTGCTGCTGAATCAAATCAAATGTCCCGTCAGTGAAATTGATGGACAGGACAACCTTTCCATTCCCTTGGCAATATCAAATCATCGAATCTTATCACTCCTCATCGGATCAATTGTGTAGTCCCAGAAGGTGGGGGTGGCCAGGGGTTCGACAGATGGCCGACGCTCTTTCCTGCCCCACCTCCGAATGTGTGTCAACCCGTCAGAATCTCAATACTCGCAGGCGTGATCAGCGAGGTGACCCACATCAACGCAAAAGTGTTAACGTTGCGCTTCCGTGTGATGCCCCGTGCAACTTGAGAGCTTGTATGGTCAAACGCCAATTTGGACCCATGCAGCGCAAAGACGCACGCCCGTTCCTTGGGGGGGGGGGGGGGGGGGAGGGGGGAGGAAAGGCTTTGGCGGCGGCCCTGCCTCGGCATGTTGACCTGATTTCCTGTGTGGGTGGGAGTGTGTCTCTCCGCGCGTTTGCCCATGTGTGTTTATTGATGCGGATTAGGGCGGTCGGACACCTCGACGCCAGCGGCGAGATGCGACTGATTGTAGACGCGCGTGCTTGCGCAGGGGAATGTGGGACAGCACGACATCCACGGTTGACCCCCTTTCTCACCCGGATGCGGCGGAGGCATTAAATATGGATCAGATTTCCCCAATCCGCAGTTTGCCTACCGGCCAACACTGGCGCACCATCGAAACGGGCGCGATTGTGAGTGGATTGTCAATTGATGGCGCGTTAGGTGACTGTCCGCCGTTCTCCTTTGTGAACACACGATCCAACCAGATGGATCCAACATGCTCGTTCATCAACCGACACATCTCCAGCTCTCCCGCCCTTGACTTAGCCCATTCGCAAGTGTTAAAACCGCGCTGGCCTTCTTCCCGGAGTCACATTCATCCCGCAGCCTTTTTTGCCTTTTTTGTTTTTGATCCCGCGTACTGCTGCCGTGTTCGCTCAAAACACGGTAACGGATGCAGGTCAGGATTCGTCGAGTGTTTTCCGTTAGATTTTTTTTTCTCTCTCTTTATTGGGGATGTAATGGAATTGCAAAATTTAAACCTGAGTACCAACCTCCGACATATGTTTGATAGTTTTTTTTTCCATGAAGGTAAATGCATTATTGTTACATGCTGTAAATTGGGGATTTCTCGATTTTGAGACAAATCAAGGTTTTCTTATCTTATTAGCTATTCCAGAGTGAAGGAAATTTTCAATAAACAAGAAAACACAATCTTCGACGTGCGCCTTCGTCCATTGCAATCGTAGTTGCTTTTGTGTCATCCTGCACACCAACGGCAACTCAAAAAACAAAAGTCCTTGTTAGGAGTAATCAAGATCGTGTTAGTTTGTTCCAAAAATACTTATTGTATACGTATACGGTCCAAACGTTGCTCATGAAATGACTTGGCATGAGAGCAGGTGAGGTGAACGTTCTTATCAACTCTCAAGTTACCTTAGAAAGCAATCGCATGAATTCTTAATGCTCTCTCCGCGGCGAGGAGCCTTTCAAGCGCAGACACGCAACCATTCCAGTCGTCCGTCTGTTTTAAGTACGACTATATTTCTGTTTCAAGGATTTTCCTCAACATGGGATCAGCAAAGGAAGCCAGACAGATTTTTGCCAGTTAATGTGTGCTAATTGATTCCTTTTGTTTTTTTTCTTTCTGCTCTCTCCCCAGCGGTGTGTGAGTCCACGCTCCTCCATGCCTCCGTTGGCATCCGATGGAAGATAAAGTATCGACCGGCTCCGCCATGGTTTCAAGACTGCCCAAGTTTGGCGGGCGCTCGACAAGTGGCGGCGCTGGCTCCTTGACCAACGGTTCGTCTTCGCAGGATGCCAAGACGGCTCCTGCTGGCGCATGCCCGAATGGTGCCATTCGAACTTCTCCCTTTTCCTTGAAATGGAGGAGAGATGAAGGGACAGCCCCCTCCAGCCCGAGCACCCTGACCAGCCCTGGGGACGGGGGCAAGGAGAAGACAAGACAACTTCCCCCATCGGCAAAGGAAGGAAAGAGCGCCTCCCCGGGGACGCCGATAATGCGCAGGTCAGGTCCATTGGCGGTGGCGGCCTCGAGCCCCAAAGCCGCCCCGAAGCAACCCCTCAAAGTAGCTCCCAAAGACAGCATCAAGTTGGGCCAAAGCTCTCTCAACGGCGCACCGAAAGCAGACCACGGCGACACAGAGTCCCGCCCAGCACGGCCCAAGTTATCCTCAGGATCGCCGAGAAGCGACTCCCGAGACCGCCTTTCGCAGTCCAGCGAAAGCCTGAAGACCCTGGAACTGGACAAGATGGTGCGCTCAAACAGTTTCACGCACTTCAAGCAGATTCCGTCTCCCAACAGCCAGCCCATGATCCGCTCCTTCTCCTTTAACCGGGCCGTGGAACTGGCCAAACCTCTGGCCAACACTCAGCTTCGACCGCCTCGGAGTAGTTTCCTCAAACCCCCTCAACTTAGCAACGGACGCTTACGTTTAGGACTCGGCGCTCTGCGTGTTGGCCAAGGGGGGTCCGGATCTTCTGCCGGTGGCACCGGAGGCGTTCAGTACAGCCGAACAACTGCGGCTGCTTCCTCGCTACCGACGCCGGCAGCGGCTGCCTCCTCGCTACCGACGCCGGCAGCGCCCTCCGCTCCTCGAGCTCTGAAAAAGCCGCTGCTCTCCACTTGCGGTTTGAACAAGTTATTGGGGAATAGTCGCGCGTCTTTGGGCTTCAAGCAGGCGAAACCCGCACAGGCCAAGCAGCAAAAGACCATCCTTCCGGCTTGGGTTAAAGGAGCCGTCAAACCTTCATCCGTCCCTCCGTGTGGTGATGCCGAACCCGGTGGAAAGGATGAAGAAGCGGACGGTCGCAGTGGCGCTGATCAACGGATCACGGATGGAGGAGAAAAAGACAAAAGCGGCGTGCTGGGGCCAAGCTCAGATGAGGCGGTCGCTGATGGTCAGGAAGACATGTCCCTGTCTTCCGCTTCATCCCTCGGCCAAGGAAACACCAGTGAAGACTTTTTAGATGACTTGGACAGTTTGGGGGATGTTTTCAGTGACGGGGACCCTCACGACAGCAAGAAGATAAATAGCGTTCTCAACGAGACCAATGACTGGGAGCCGGCAGGTAAATCCATCAAATAAATCAGCCGAAATTATCCTTGCGTTGGACTTTGTTGTTGAGTGATATTTTATTTTATTTTTTAACATTTCATCCAGGCCATGATGAAGAAAGCCCTATGCAAGACTCCCAGGGAGCACTTGTGAAGTCGCCGGAGACAGGTGATGTCTGCCAGGCTTCATCTTTGGAGCTGTCACCCTCCAACAGCTCCGGGGGAACCTACATGTGGGACGAAGAAGGTCTCGAACCACTTTCAGGGCCTGGCACGTATCTGTGCGATCCGTACGACGACTCCGAGCTCAACAGCATGGTGAGTCCCGTCGCGCCGTCGCTTACATGAACACGAGCTGCAATCAGCCTTTAAATCGCCTTCCTTTGGCACAGTTACTGTCAGAGCTGAAGACAATAAAAGTAAGAATAAGCATTTCCTGTCACCGGTCCCTAATTCCAATGAGCCGATCACTTTCCTGTTGGCAATGCTCGTGCCAGATTTTATTGCCTACTTAAAAAAAAAAAAAATGCCGCCACCCATTCACCTCCTACCTCATTAGGCAAAGAGGTTATCCCGGATAGGAATGCTGTCCCAGCCGCGGCTTTAATAGCATTTCCAGCCTTTGGGTTCTCTGTGTGTTCACGTACCATGGCACCTGACCGTGGGAACACTTAAAGAGCTTTTCGGAAAAACAGATTAGAAATTGTATAATAAGATATGTCTTTTAAGTGCTTAGAACATGTGATAGGGACATTCAACTTGATCAAAGAGACAAAGAAAAGGAGCGGGGGTGGGGGGGTTGGGTGTCTTTAACACGGGCTGGAGAGCACATCCGTCCGTGAATGAGGCTCGTTGAAAGTACAAATCTGTAATCAAATGATCTTTGGAGTTTTTATTCCGTGCGGTCGTTATTTCAAACTCATTTCCGGATGGATTTCTGGCACTATGTCAATTTAAAAACATTTGGGGGAAGAAATTGGGGCACCTTCAGTTGTTGTACTGTACGCCATTTTTGTTCATGTTCCTGAGAGAATGGAAAAAATAGTTTGGAGGAATGCGCGATACTGCTCTCAGCATAACATCACATGCGGCAACTATGCATATCCGATTAAAAGTCTTTACTTTGTCCTAAGGACATGGTATCGTATCACATTAGTGCCGCTGCTAACATGCGCTTGACTTGGGTTTTCAACATTGCTGTTAGTCGTTTCTTTTAAATGCATTTTCAGAATTTTGGCGTCCCCCTTTAACCGAATAATAATGATAATAATGATATACAGAGCATTGTGGTGTTGCTGATACAGGAATAGAACTTGATAGATGGTACAAAATCGAACGATTTATTACGTATTCGGATGATTTTTTTTTTTGGGAGGGACTGTAATGGGTTAAAAATTTCATACACTGCAGTAATATGCTCAGTCCACTTGGTGGCGATGTGCCTCCATAACACACCTTTAAAAGTGTCTGCCTGCACTTTAAATTGCTCTTTTTTTTTGGTGAGCCAGTCATGTGTTGGCTGTATTTGACTCTCTCTGCATTCAAATGGCGGTGTGCAAAATCACTGTGTGGGCAACCCGGGGCTTGATAACATTTCCATGACACACCATGCGCAGAGGTGCACATTTTAGAATGCATAGATTATTGTTTGCGGATTAAAATGTTTTTTTTCATACTGCAGTTGGCAAAGGTATTTAGTTTTACTGCTGCTTTCGTCACAGCTGTGCATGGTTCTGGACATGTGAAATGTTTTTATCTTTTTGCCTTAACAGCACTGTAAAAGTTACTAAAGGATGAGGATTATTTTCCTTCCCACAAACAACATGACTGATATTTTTCTTTCCATCTATTTCATGTATCAATATCTAAAATTACAATCTCCCAGGAATTGTTTTTTTCTTGGTTGACGATTAATCAATTAATGTTGGCACCTCTACCAATGTTTTGGAAACGAGCTTGATCGACACTTTTGAGGCTTCTTATGACAGCGATCAACAGAGTGGCTGCCTTTCCAGCAGCTCCTATATTTTGTTGTTCTACTTCTTCCTTTCCTAACTTTGCTGCTGTGAATTGGGAATTTCTCCATTGCGAGACTAATAAAGGTTTTCGTATTTTCGTCATTAATTAAACTGATACACGTAGCTCCTCAACTCACTCCAACATAGTTCCTCATCACCAAGATGCCACAAAATGGCGCCACAGCAATATCTACACCGTCAGAAAAAAAAAAATGGAAGTACGTGGGGCAACACCCTTGCAACGTTTTTTATTTCTTTCTGTTTGTGATTCCCAGGATATCCTGAACAATCTGCACAGCCCAGGGGTGGAAGAGGCGGATGACGATGACCTCATGCTGGATGTGGATCTCCCAGAGGATGGTTTGCATGGTGAGCGCACACGCTTCGTTGTCCTGGAACAGAACAACATCCAGTAAAGTCAGTGGCAAACTAGTTACGGGGGTGGCGAAAAAGTTTACTCGCTTTCTATTTCCAGCAATATGCTTTCGCGCCTTATTGCGGGTGGATCAAATCCCTGCGCGGCTGTGCAACATCTGTCGGAATGGTCTCGCCGTCTATTGTGATGGGTACACGCTTGCCGAAGAGTTATTTATAGGTTATTTATCGCGCTGGAAATGACAGCTCGGCAGCAAAACCTGCACTGAAGAGGATGTCGCCAGCTGTCTGGAGCAAACCGATAAAACACGCACATCCAAGCGCCTTAAATATTGAGATGCGGCGGCAGACCGTTTAATTGCCTTGACAGTAGTAATAAAGTGATTAGTTGGACGGCTCATTGTCCCCACTTCCCATTCCCGCTCGACTGCTGTGACATCAGCGCCGTTGTAGCCTTTTGTTGTCGTTTTCTTTATCGCTCATCAAATTCCAGCCTCTTGATCCTGGCGTGAAAAGGCTTAATTGCATGCGCTCGAGGCAATCAGGTCGTGGCGATTGTGCCGGCAGCTGTATTATCGCCTTTATCGGTTGGTGTGTCACGAGAGAATGGAAGTGAGGGGGCGCAGAGACGTTGACCTCGCGCCGTCGTGAATTATAATGACTTCTGCAACGACGATTCACTCCTGTCAGCGGCGACGCAAACTCAGGTCGGGCCACTCCTGCCTGGCTTGTTTATCGCGCGAGCTAATGTCAGATGTCTCCCGCGAAACCAGAATCGAACGCACGGAGGTCATGTATGTGTCTCTGGAATATTACAGGTTTCATACTATAAATGGAAAAATAATTGTTTTACATGATATTGACTGGTAAATGACTAACAATTTGGTCAACAAAGTTCTTTCAAAGTTCAGTTGACTTTATTTGAGGAGCAACTTTCTAATTTTTAAGGAGCATATTTTTTATTTCCAGGGACCTGAAGCAAGGGTTTTATTTAACAATAAAAATAGGAAAATAGTACAAATGAGCAATTGTTTTTCTTTTTGTATAATCCACAGTTTTTATTTTTCAACTTGGCATTGTACGGTATATGCAGCAAACTATTTTGTGAGCAATGCTACATTAATTTAAAAAAATAAAAGGTTGGCTGTAATGTACTTTAATTTGAGAACATTTAATTTATTGTGCCGACCTCAAAAAGTAAAATCAAAAAAATAAATATTTGTTATTAGATATATATATCCTTTTAATATATTTTATATGACCTTACAAAGTATTATTAATATTAATATACTTTTAACCTTCTCGACCACTTCTTGCTGCAATTTTCAGTTTGATTCCATTTTTGTTTTGCCGTTACTGGTCTCGGTTGCATTGCCAAAATGCCCCCAAAAGTGCATCAACCGCAACCCGAACAGGAAGTGAACGGTCTCATGTGCCCGAGTTTTTTTATGGCGCTGCTGCAATTCGGAGACGGCTTCACTCCGCAGTCACACGTCACCGTTAAGATTGTAAACAGTCCAAGGCAGGCCAAGGGAATGTTCACTCCAGAAGAATGTGACTGACGTGCCGTTCCCCCTCCGTGCTCCCTTTTTGGGAAGTGTCCATATTTATAGCCCCCGCGTATCGGGCCAAGTACAAGAAAAGAGGCACAGTGAAAGTGAGATCACAAGGACGGCCCTGAAAGCAGGGGTCGGGAAGGCGGTTTTGTTTTGCCTACAGAGCCTCCGCAGGCCCTCCCCTAGCTCTGGCCTTGGTTTCCTCCCTCCAAGAGACACCCTGACTCTGCCACATAACAGGAAGAAGGCGAAAGGGAAAACTAGGGGGTCAAATCAGAAGCGGATGACCGGCCGGCGCGGGGCAATTTCTTTCAACCCAGCTGTCGGGGCTTGCGGAGGCCCCCGGAGTTTCCCCTAAACCTGGACTCAAAAGCTCCTTGGGAGTTCCCTGAAAAACAAGCCTGACACCACAGACATGGCCAGGCAGGGTGGACTCAGGATTTCTGCCTCAACGACTGGACCAGGTGGACGTTTCTTTCCATGCTCTATTTGAGGCACTCTCCTAGCTGGAATATGTTGTCATTTTTTTTTTTTTAATGACTTTGGACTCTGTCAGGTTCCCGGAATGAACGCTTGAGTATGAAACAGGCTGCCTGCTTCTGTGTTGCGTGGTGACACTTTTGGTAAAGTATTGTCAGCAGCAGCATTTCCACCCTGCCATTATTCTTCTTATTTTTTGTTTGTGTGTGTGTGTGCGCGCGTGGTTGTTTCTCGCTGTCTCCTTCCCTTTGCTGTGGGCCTCGCTTCTCAGGAAAGGGAGGTCAGCCTCTATTATTTGTCAGATTTTCCCTTAGCCGTGGCTCATTTCTTTGCTCTGTTCTTCCGAGAGTCTCCAAAGTCTCACTCTCCTTTTTTACATCCTTGGAAATGAAATTGCTCGTCACAGATTTTTATTTATTTTTTCTATTTGTTTGTTTGCGTGTTTGCATAGCGAAGAGGGAGATGGAAAAGATCAAGATGTGCGTGCCGATATTTTAGAGCGTTTGAAATGTGTACAGGCGCATTCATCGCCAGAAAATATGATAGTTTGTTTTTATGTGTGAGCCCGCCTGAAAAACATTTTCTTACCTTCATGTTTTCCATGTCACACATCTCATCTCTCACGACAAATTCAACTCATTTGCAACAAGCTTTGAAGGCAGACACCATTTTCTGCACAGACCGATAGCCTCGCCGTGCCTCAACATATTCTTACCTTTTGTCGTAGACTTTGACAGGATGTCCAACGGTGTAAGCGGGCCCCGTCGACAGGGACAGCGCCGCCGACACCACCGCTGGAATGGAGCCGACCACTTCCCCAACGACGGCAGGTTCGTGAGCCATTTGCTTCCCTTCACGAAAAGGCAAAGGTTTGTGGTTTGACGTGATGGTTTAACACTGATCTGGATTGCGGTCTTACAACAAGGTGTGGCGGTAGGGCTGCTTGAAACAATCAATTAACTTAAATGATTTGATGACAAGAAAAAAACAATGAAAGCAATATCATTGTGAGTGATCACTTTTCCAACTTTTAAAGACACGCGCACACAACGTCACAGATGTTACAGTGTGGAATGTGAGGATCGCGAAACCAGTTGGACAACGGCTCACATTCATACTGCAAAAATCAATTGGTAATCGACGGTATGCTTTTTGGAATAATTGATTCTCATGATATTTAATAGCTGCAGCGATATGCGTCGGCAACCTTGCATCACAATCGCGAGACAGAGCCAAAATAGCCAATAACAGCAAATTGTGCCTTTTGACGGGATGATTAGTTTTTTTTTTTTTTGGCTATCCGTTTGACAATTAAAAAAAAAATCTAAATATTACCTACTAAGCTGAACCTTTTTGAACTACAACATAACTGCCAAGGTCAACAACAATCAGATCTGGGATGCAGTTCTCATTTTACGATTTCCTCTGATGGAAATGAACGATTGCAAGGTTCAACGGTCATTATTTTCAAATCTTAATTTCAGGACACCTCAAGAGCTTCCATTGTGCTTTACACGAACGGACGGTTTTGTCTCTCAGGGCACCGTTTTTCCATCACTACGACAGCCTCAAGTCTTCAAGGATGTCTTTACCGGCCGCCCCCTCGGAAGCGAGGCGACAGGGCCGCGCGCCCGCCCCCGTGCCCGATGAGCTGTCGCTGGAGCACATGAGCCAAGACTGCACCTTGGTCAAGAACCAGCTGCTCAGGCTGAAAAACCTACTGCAGGTCCGACTCTCATGATTAGATCCTCCCGACCGGTTTGGCTTTCGAACGTGTGCCTCGCACCTTCCTTTTTTTTTGCTGGCAGGCGCTTAAGTCTGAATGTGAGGAAATCAATTACAGAGTCCGTCGGTCTCAGTCGCGGGAATGAGAGGATGGCTGACAGCAGATCAAAGGATGCTGGAAATGAATTCTGTTGTTGCTGAATGAATACTCTCACTGGCCACTTTATTACCCCCACCCTGCTTGGTGGCACGCATTTTATTTTAGTGCTGGAAGGATTTGGTCCATGTTAAAATGAGAGCGTCACTTAGTTATTGCACATTTTTCTGCTGGAATGGAATCTGCTACTGCACTACGTTCCAGTTGTGCTCGATTGGCCTTCACTTTGGTGAATACAGAAGCCGGTGCGGGCGGTGGGGGCGGGGGGGGGGGGGGGAGGGGGAAATCATGCTTTAGGTGGCCATTCGTGTCGTCTTAAAGTCGGTTGCGGTATTCAAAGGATGCTCGGTTGGCAGCAAGCCGCTCAAAGCGTGCCAAGGACATATCGGACGCACCGTTTAGTCCAACGCCGTTGATACAGGATCCATTTTAATGTTCTTCATGCTAAATTCTGACCCTACCGTTTGAATGACTCACCAAATCAGGAATGTTTTTGTCTCCTCTGAGTGTAGCCTCAAGTGGATCGTTTCTCTTTTGCTGAAAATACAAAAACATCATCTGGAACTTTTGTCAAGTATTTAGGTGATTCTAAGGCAGCGTATATGCGAGATGATTTTTAACTCCACGGATTTTTGACAATGTCATAAACAAGGAAAAACACCTTCATCACTTCTCTCAATCAGCCATTTGCTGACTGCAATCAGAAGGGGAGGAAAGAAAAATTCTGCCTCATCATCGGTATGCGTGTCCCCCGTTTCAGATGAATGCATGTTAATAAATTGGCTTGTCGGCGCACACATACAAGACCAACCTCTGAACTACCTTTTGGCAAAAAAGAAAAAAAAATACAAAGGCATGCCTGGATTTTTTCAGGCAGCCGGCTGACATTTATGCTTCCTTATGAAATAAATGTGTTGACTATACTCGGAGATTGCGCCGCAGGTGCGTGCCACCGATGCCTGGCAGTCCAAGGCCGGCAGGGGTGAATGTGTGGAGGAGGAAAATGATTCCACCTCACAACATTGCTCTTGAGGCGTGCCCTACGGCTACTGTCATTGATCGGTCTCACCGTGTACTTTCTGCATTTCTCTGTGTACGTGTGTGTTTTGCAGCTCGAGGATCCGGACTCGCCAGCAGATGTTGCGGGCGAGATTGGAAGCAAGACCAATACTGTATCCCAGGTAAGAAAAACATGATTTTATCTTATTTCCCCTCCTGTAGAAGTGCTATATAACTGCATATGTGCGCGCGTGCGTGTGCGTGCGTGTCTGCAGTTTGAGGAGCTGCTGAAGGAGGTGCACATGCTCCGAGAAGAACTTCGGAGTCGAGACAAGACCATTGTTCAGCTCACTCTGCAGTGTCAGCAGCTGCAGCAGCATCAGCGGGAACAAGTGGTAAAAAAAAAAAAAAAGGCTCTTTGTGGCTGCAACATTCTTTGCCAACATTCATTCCCTGGAAATGCTCACTTTTTTTGCGGGGCTGTTTGTCCATACAAGTGGAAAATGCTCACAAGCCCCCCCCCCCCAAAAAAAACGTTCAATATTAATTTTGGGCCAGGCAAATTTTTTTTGTGCATACCGTCAGAGCACTGAGTTGGAAAGTAGTGCAGTCATTGGTGTCAAGAAAGTTCTTTGAAGTCATAAGAGACAGCCGTTTTTGTTGGGGAGGGGAGGAGCTAAATTTGGCCTGGGTTGTTAGCGGACGTAATGGAGAGTGTCACAGTCAAACTCATCTTATTATTGTAAGATGAGTTTGAAGTGATTTAAGACTGTTTCAGGGTCATAGTTTGTGTTATACTTTAAGGTTTAAATTGTTAACGTTTTGAGGGGGTGTCAAGCGCTCGTAGTTGATCACAGTCTTACCGTCGTTAGATTTCACTTCACGGAAATGATTTTATTTCATTTTGTTTTGTACATTTGTATTTTTTTTTAAAAAAGTTGATATTTAAAAAAAAAAAAAGTTCAAACTTTCAACTTGCACACTGAACTTTAAAGAGAGACTCTCCTCCGTCTGAATGTAATCACGACACGCTGTGAACGATGCAAAAGACAGAGGCGGATGGTGCAAATCTCCACTGATAAAATCAGGAAGCACTGCGCCAGCCTTCATCGCCGGTGGGCGTTCGGGACCGCAAGCACGCCGCCGCGAGTTATCTGGCCCCCACCGCTGGCTACCAATAACCTCTGTTCCGTTTGCTTTTAGCTTACTCCATCTCCATCCTAACGCTCATTAGTGTCTTGAAGAGACTTCCTTGTTAGCCAAACAACAGTATGTCCGCCTGACATATTAAAATCCGCGGCCGCGTTCACAAATACCAAAATGTCAACGCCAGGCCTCCCTCGCCGCCTCATGCGAGCCTTCCCAATTAGAGCGAGCACCTCCCCAGCTGGTTCTCCAGTCCCGCGCAATATTGCTGCGCCCTCACCCTCAACAGAGCAGATAGGAGAGAGAGGAATGGCATTCGCGCATATGGAAGCTGACAGAGTGAGTTAAAAGTCAAATTGGACTGTGCAGAATTCAGATTATTTTGGCGTCTGCATCAGGTGAGAGCCTTGAAATCTATATTTTGGACTGAGCTATTTAAAATTGACTGCCATCCCATTTTGACCGAGTAGCTTGTCATGAGTCCTTGACAGTGCAGTTGGCATAAAGAATCAAAGGACAAAAATGAAACAAATTTGGATTCCAACTGCTCTCCTAGTGTGTGGGGATGACGAAATCGCAAGTGTCCTTGCCTCGAACAAAAATCTCCCGCAGTACCGGGACTAACCTGTGAGAGGCTCCATCCAGACAGTTGGAAAATACACAGAAGAAAGGGTAGTCGTGGCGGAACGAGCACAAGTTACTTCAACTGTTACCTTATCCGATAACCACGTGTACATCGTGGTTACAACCTCTTTTATTCGTCCTTTTTTATTGTGGTGATGTTTGTTGTTCTATTTGCGTCCGGCAATGGCAGGAGCTTCAGCAAGCTTCTTAATTGGCATTTGGTGTTGACCACACACACACACACACACACACACACACACACACACACACACACACACACACACACACACACACACACACACACACACACACACACACACGTCACGATTTGCGATTATAAATATTGAACGGGGTTTTAACATTTACAATTGTCAACTGGAGCAGATCGTCGAGGACAAATCACAACAGCACAGCCCACCCCGCAGGACAGGATAACCTTTCAGAGACGACTCACCATCTGACTTTTGTTGACTCTGATTGGAAATGATGGAAAAGCTCAAATTTGTATCACAAAGTTGCTCTCTTTTTTTTTTCTTTTCCAAAGCAGAGCTGTCGAGTTGGCAGCTTTGCCCCGCAAGCTGTGAGATTTAACACTAAACTCTTTTGAGCCCCCGCTACAAAAAATGATTTGTTAGTCGGAAGTCGATTAATAAGCTGCAGTTGGGCTTTAACAAATAAGAACAACAACTAATAATAAACGGGCATGGGTTGAGGACAAATACTGTATGTGAGCAAACTATTGGCACTCCATGAAACTGATGACAGGGCTCTCATCTTCCTCAAGTTTGTCATTTTTCCTGCTCGTCTGTTCGGCTCCAAGCAGCAGGTTCATGTTTTGACGTCGTAGCTGTGAAGACGTCTTGTCGTGTGCGTATTCGGCCGCTGTGTTTTCACGTCACAATGCATGCATTTGACCTCAGCTTGGCAAGTGAGTGCTTTAGAAAAGTAGCGCACAGCACAGCCAAAAAGGATATCGGATAAAGCCATTTCAAGCTCTACATTATTGAATAGACGAGTTTAGGTCAGCTTCATTGCACACCCGGGTTGTTAAAACACAAAAAGACGCTCGGCTGCTTCCACTAGATTTTCGTTCGTCCTCTTAAAGATGATTGTTTACCTCCTGAGTCGCGCAAGGCAATTATGGCTGAGCTTGTTATTCAATATATTGTATTTCTACACATTCATGTCAGAACCTGGCAAAAGTTCCCATCGTTCACCCTGGCCTTTTTTTCAGCTGGCCCGAGAACGTCAGGTGCGGTGCCGGTGTCAGCAGCAGAGGGCGCCCTCGCTACTTCGACAGCCGGCGGACAAGCTACCGCCACGCCCCTGTGACAAGGCCACCCAGACCCACTGGAGACCCCCCAGTCACGCTGTGAGTCCACATAACCACACTCAGGTGCACACCTTTAATATTATTCTTGATTTCTTTTTTTCTCGTAAATGTGCACCACTTACCGGTACAACGCAAACAGGCACATCATCAGATGCTGGTGGTTATTCTCATCTCGTCACGCTGAGTTAGTCATCAACTTGGTTTTTGGCGCACGCCCAAAACTCTGACCTCCCAGCGGAAGACGCTTTATGAGCTTGTCAGCCGACTCGTCACTCGGCCTCACACTTTAATAGCCGGGGCGAGCTGCGAGGCCGCTGTTTGTGTGGAATAAATATGGAGGAGATGAATGAGCGAAAGAGGCAGACAGGAAGATAAGCAGAGAAACCACCTGGATTGATCGATGAGGATCTTTACATCCTGTGCTGTAGTGATGTACTCGTGATAATTGATGAAAAGCTGACATATATCAAGGGAGCAAGACTAGAACTTGCAGTCTAAAGACAAGATCACTTTGTCTAAAGGGATCTTGTCAAGGAGCAAATGCTAATATGCTAACAGATTGTATGTATGCTAAATAAATTTCAAGATGAGCTACTTTTTTTCCACCAAGAAAAAGGCCTGTGAAAAATCTGAGAGCATGATGAGTCACCCAGAAAAGGCATTTTACCCAACGGAAGGATAACGATGGGGAAAAAAAAAAAGATTCCAAGAGGGTCTTTGCAGTGCCTGCTGCTCGGGCTCGAATAAACTGGAGTGGTTGAGCTCCCTGAGTACACCAAAGGTCCCCCGCCATGCACGACAGCATGTGGTTTTACTGTTGCCGGGGCAACCAGCAAAGCCGGCCCACTTTTTTCTCAATGGGGATCTTGATGATTTTCAGTGGTGTTAACAAAAAAGTTTGGACTTCAAGTCATGGTGGAAGTCCACATGTCCAAAAGAATGTTTCAGATTTTCCACATTGTGTGGATTTTTTGTTGTTGTCGTTTTGGAAGATGGGTAGGATTTGAAATGGATTGCACACATGGCAACGCTTTCAAGTATGTGTCAATGACGCTGTGGTGACAGCCAAGAGCTTTGCAATGCATCTTTTTCGGTGTCCTGAATTGACTCACGCTGAATAATTCTTGACTTTGGGGTACTGGATATCTGAAATTCTTTTTTTTTTTGGACTCAAAAGATGCCAACTTTTTTTTTCAGCCTCACACTTCAAACATAGGGCCAAGTGCACTTTGTGTTGATTTTTCTCTGCTGACATTTAAAGTGCCGCCATATCAAGTTGCTGGAGTGGCCCGGTGCCTTCCGGTGGTGTTCTTGAGTGCTAAGCGGAATTGGATTAGCTAAGGAACATTGTCATGGCAAAGGTCAGCATCTTGTAATGATTTTTTTTACCACCACGATGTTGATGTTTGGCGCTATATTAAAATGCCGGGAGGTTGCATGCTTTCCCTGTGCTTGTGTGAGTTTTCCCATTTTTTCCCTATTTTTACCCCCAAATTAAGCCATTTGAGAGAGAAAAAAAAGTCATTTGAACCATGCAGTGAAAAACTAGCCTCAATTGTCGCTAAGGTGTGAATGTGAGTGTGAAATGTTGTTTGTCTAAATGTGCACTGTGATTGACTGGCTGTCAGTCCAGGGTGTGCCCTGCCTCTTTGCTGAAGTTAGCTGGGATAAACTCCAGGACACCTCCAACCCTAATGATGACTAACGAAAAGAAAAATAAAATACATTCAAGTTATTTATGAGCAATTTCTTTATTTCCTCCAGATTTTACCAACAAATCCGCATAAAAACCATTCCTATCTGCCTACGTTCTAATTTTCCGTCCAAATTTCGGTCGTGTACAAAGACGCGTGACGTTTGCAGGACAAACGACGGTAAGGGTTGTCACAGCGGCATGGGCTCATACGGACGCGCTAACTGCCACTTAAATGTCAATTGTAGAGGGAGGGGGAAAAAATAAAAGCAACCCAATATTCTTGAATGGCTCCCAGAGGCAATCACGAGCGGGGGGGGGGGGGGGGGGGGTGTTCTCTGCTTACTCAGACGCTCAGCAAACAAAACGGGAGTCTGATGTGATTTCAGTAATTTGGGATGCAGCGCATTATGCGTGCGTCTAAATATAGTGTGTACGCCAACGAGACACTTCCAATGAGGTGCACTTTTGTAATGTAATGAGTTCCGATGCAAGAGCTGGATACAAAGATTCCGCCTTTGCAAAGATCTTAATGCAGGATTTTTACTGTCACCGTCGGAGAGGTGTTCGTTCATTCGCCATACGCTCATTATTTCGCTTGTGCAACCACACTGCATCGACGGAGACGTGCTTGTGACATTGTGGCTTCCGTTTTTTAAAAAATCTTTTCCACTGTATTTAATCGCAATGTATAGCTAAATGTACCTAATGTTGTGGCCAGTGAAGCTATAATTTATACAGAACAGCCATCACTATGTCTGATTTAGCAACTTGTGATGCTTACGCGGACCATATCTCCATAGTGGCCTCTGCTCTAGTAGACCCCTCACCTTCATTAAATATGGTATTTGTGTCTGAAAAGGAATGGTTTATAAGTTAAGAAAATTTGTAAAATAAAATAAAGTAAAATTGCCCTTGTTTTGACATTTGACATCAGAGCAATGCTAAGTATTCATTCTGGCCCTTTTGTAATTATAATTATCATACACTAATGTAACAGAGACTACAATGAGTAAATGCAAATGATTAGAATAATATGTAAATGAATACCGCACTGTTATATTTTATATGAATTCACTGCTAAAAAGACAAACTCCAAAAAATGTCCACTACTCTTTGCCCTTAGCTAAATAAAAGCCCCTGATCGACAGTGTTTGACAAACTGTATTGTGTGTGTGTCGCCGTCACTTTCTTTTAGCGATTATACCAAACTCACAATTGAACAAAGGCAACACCGCAGGCGGCCTCGGATTCATCTGAAAACGTCCTCCCCTCACACATCTCTTGCGTTCTTTTCATCCTACTTCTTCACTTCTTCTGATCTCTCAATGAGCTTGATGTCGCGATGACACCCGCGCCCAGAAAATGAGAGTCGGGGTTGGGCGAACGGAGTTGAAACGAGTTAGTGATTAGTGGGAAGCTGAGGAGGAGGATGTTGAAAGAACCCCTCTGAAATCTTTGCCATGACTCATTCGCCAGCACTCACACGGTGACACACACACACACACACACATTCACAGAGGAAGGGGTTGCCGTCCCCCCAAATTCCTGATGTGATGTAAGATCACAGTCGAACTCTCCCCGTCTTTGCTTTTGACTTCCTGCCGCTTCATCAGCTTCCACCATCTGCTGGTGGGACCGTGTGGGCTCGGCAGTGAGATGACATCGAGTGAGTGGGCCGCATCTTGCGGTGTGACTGACCTGTTTTGCGAACGGATACTAAACCAGTCTTGTTTTTCGTTGTAAACTCGCCACCTTTCACATGGGGCCACTGAAGCCACAATCACAAAACCTATCCCATTTTCCCCTTGTGAAAATGTGCATTCCCTTGCTCAAGTCAAGTCTGTTTGATTTATCAAGAGCCAGTTCACACCTCAGCTTATCGCCAGCCACTTGACGTCTGTACATGTGGCTAAAAAGCCAAGTGTAGAGAGTCTCTGTCGCCGAAATGCACAAGCGCGTTCATCACAAGACTTTATGATTCCGGATACGAAACCCCATCCTGCCAGCCATCCATCCGTTAGGCAAGCCATACCAGTACAGTCTAGATTGTTTTCAAGAAATCCTGACCTACATTATATTTATAATTCTATATTTAGCTGTGACAGGAGCAATCGTTGTCCAGAGCCTCTCAAATATCCAGTCACGTCTTTTCCAGGGCGAAAGGCTTCTTCCTTACAATCTTGTTAAATTTAAAAAAAAGTTTTTTTTTTCTTGTGAGTTGAACATACTTGACCTTTTTTTTTTTTCTGAGAATGAGGATGCTTTTGTCTTTCGTCTCTGCCAAAAGAAAAGTCTTACGTGAGATTCCTGCGCAGAGCTTTCTTGCTGCCCGCTTGTTGATGGTGCTGCCGCAAGACAATGCGTGTGCGCGCGCGGGTGTGTAAGCTTGTTACGCTCATTAACTTAAACCTGCACACACACACACACACTCACACACAGTAGACGGACATACACAAAGGCTAAAGTATGTCTCCACTTGCTGCCTGAGGTGGTAAAAGCTGTCACGTCAGCTGTCAGGTTGGCAGGTGTCACACACCTGTGGACGGAAATGCGAATATTTCACTTTGTCAGAGATGTTTTTCGAGACTCGGCGTGACACTTTTATATTTGCCCGTATGTGTCGGTGGGCTTTGTTCATCTTCCTGCCATAGACTTCACACGGGAGCTTCTGTGGGTGTGTGTGTGTGCGTGTGTGTTGCGGTTCGTCATGCCTTTTTGTCCTGTGTATTTTCTCTCTGCGTAGGGTGTGCTGCCCACCCCCTCGCCGCCCCCATGGCAGGCGCCGCCCCAGGCCTTGACCTGTGCCGGCATGCCCCAGCGCAGACAGAGTGAGTCACTAACACGCTTTCCTGCGGTTTTGTCATTTTATTATTTTTGTTTGTTTTTTCATGAGGACTACTTACACCAATTTAAAAGCCCAACGTCATCTCGTGCAATTTCAAGGCTTTTTACTTTGGGGTTGAACCGCACACGGATATTGTTTTGTGTTACACCGCATCCTCTTTTCCCCGAACACACTCCCCCCTGTGGTCCTGCGGTTCTCAGTTATTTTGTTATGGAGCATAATGTCCCTTGTATAGCAGGAATTATCATCAGTTGCTGAACACCTACTGAGCAACGGCGCACTCAGCCGTCAGTGAACCCGAACAAAACAAGCCGTGTATTGTAAGCTGCGATGATGACGCAGTGCTGAAGGAGATCAACAACAAAAAAATAGGTGGCAGGAAATGAACGTGTGAGCAGGTAAAGAAAAAAAAGAAGTGGAAGCAAAGCATCGAACCCACGCCGTGCTCTTTTCAATCAAGAGGGAATCTGAAATAAATGCGGCACATTGTTTAAACACCTTAGCTTATTTCAGCATCGTCGAGTGCTCTTGAGATTTTTTTTTTTCTCACAAATGCACGCTTGCTGCATTCATTCTCCCAACACCGGTGGGAGCGAAATGTGCTCGCAAGTGGGAGACAAGAGGTGGGAAGCAGTGAAACCTCCTGAACTTCAAGTCACGGTTTCCCTGGATTTGAAATCCAAAAATACAAGCGCTCGAAGTGTCTGCTTTCACATGAATATGGCCTTCACCGATGTTAGCATCACAGCCATTTTGTGCCCCGTGACTCCAAATTATTTCAATATCTGACTTGTAAGTGGCTGCCCAAATGTGAGATCTCAATACACGTGGTCGAGGCCGTCCAGAACAACACGGCACCAATCTCAGCAACTATTTTCCAGTTTCTTCAAAGTAACGAAAGCACCGGTGTGCCCAACCGTATCGAAATGAAGATTGTGGCTATATTGTAACGACTGAGCCCATTTGAACTCTGTTGCTAACAAGATGAGCAGTCTCTCAGATTACCGCATGCCGCCAACGAGTTCCCTACGCTGTATCAGAGACGTTTTGCAGAAGCTTCCACCAGATGCCGAGGTGTGATCGCGCGCCGCATTGTTGGGTGCAGTCACGTTTTTCTCCCGCTCCCCGCTACTTCACTGTACTGATCATGATTCACCTCTTTGTGAATCACACGACAAGCTGTCCACTGTCGCAACCGCTGTCCCCGAAAGGGTTAATAATGTGTATAAATCGAATGAATAATAAATAAATAAAGCCCCCCAATAGACGTCTGCATTTTCGGAAACTTGCAGCAGTTCAGAACCCCTAAAAAGGGAGATACTCTGCATGGCATTTAGCTACAGGGCTAAATGCTATCTTTGTGCGAAAGCTCCACTTGTTGATTGATCCGTTGTGTTCACGTAAAAAGGCAAATTCGCGAACACAGCACACTTTTGACCCCCGCTAAAAGCGAAGACCAAACGTTTTTTTTAATCCACTTTATCATCTGGAATAGAATAAGACGCTTCAGACAGTACATTTGCTTGAGCGTGCCTCTTTGTTGATCTTCTCCATACACGTGAAGTAGATCTTGAATTTGTTCCAACCGCAGCAAGTCTCTGCTCCCTTCCTCTCTCTTCTCTCGGGGCTCCTTCATCTTCTAACGCCTCCTCTCCTCATCTTCCCCTCTTAACTCGGCCTGCCCACACATAATGACTGTGGCAAAGGAGTGGAGCACCTAGTGCAGTACTTCACTGACCGGGCATGGTACAGTAGAACCTCTCTCTCGTTCTCTCTCCAACGTCTTAACCGTCGGCCATTATCGTGAAGCATGCCCTCCTTCATCTGCATGCCTTTGGTTGGCTTCCAATGGGAGTGTTTCAGTTCAGGAGCATTTTTTTATTTCTTCTCGTGGTGTGTAAGGACTGCTCTGTACTTTCAATTTATAACCAGGAAAAAGTTTTGGGACACCATCGCGCCTCTAGGAAGTGCAAATGGAAGTCGGAGTTGCAGCTCGTTGAAGCGTGTAATGCGCTTTCTACAAAATGTCGCCGTGTGTGTGGAACATTTGTGTATTTATCCAAAAGTCGTTTGATGAGTGTTTCCACACTAAGGTTTTCCCGAGAATGCTTTCAACTTGGAACAGAGAAGCGCTTTTTTTTCTCCATTGCTTTGGTGAACCAAAATGTGTGTCCCAAAACTTTTGTCCACATAGGGGGTCCTCAGTTTACAACCGAATCAAAATATGGACAAAATGTTGTCTGTTATTAACCTACGCTAACACAAAAGTAAAGTCATAATTACAGTCAATACTTAATGGCATTAAAAAAAAAAAGACTTGAAGCAGAGGACCCCCTGTTACGGTGCTTTAAATTGATTTCTTCCATGTCATTGAATTAAGTTAAACACTATATGCATGCCTTAATGCCCCCCCAGTGGGGTTTGTTCTCCATTTCTGTGTGTTCTCCACTTTGATGATACCGTGCATGATCCGGCATCCAAATCACCATTTTCACAACCACGCAAAGCGACGTGGCGGCCTCACCTGACTCGTAATTAAGAGCGGCGCCATATTAGCTACTTCGTATGATGGTGATGTGCCGCCATGACGCTCCTCCTCTGGCGGTGACGAAACGGGGAATATTGAAATAAAATCCGATCGGCCGTAATTCTGTCAGAAGAGATTCAAAAAGTCAGATGAGAGCGGCCACGATGGGCGCCAGGTGCCTCAAATGATGTCACGTCTTCGGCAAGATGGCCACTCAACTTGTGGCTTTGCGAGCAGGGCAGTTACTCGGGTCGCAAAGGGGTCCAACGCTTTTGTCACGTCGGTGCCACATTTCCACAGGAGGCTCAGCTGGGGAATTCTGGAGAAATTCCAATATACAAGCTTTCCGTGGGAACAACTGGCAATTGAGGGTGATTCAGTTGAACGGCCTGACTGCATATTCAAACGAACATTTAGAAAGTATTTTTTAATTTAGTCCTAAACAGAGTTATCATAGTTTGGGGTTTTTCATTATACTTAGTTTTTGTTTTTAAATTCGGTTTGTTTCGATTTCGTTATATTGGACTCTGATTTTTTTAAAAAGTCCCCCCCCCCCCCTCCAAAAAATGTTGTTTTAATATTAGTTTTAGTTTTTTTTTTAAACAGAAGAATTAAAAAAAAACAAGAAAAGAATATTGTGTCATAGCGTAAACTACAAAAATTCCCAAACAGCTGTTACTGACATACTTACTTTATTGATTCATTCAACATCAAAATATATGATATTAATTAAAAGGACATAAACAAGGATATTTTTTGCTATAATTATACTTAAAGTTAGTTTCATAAGTCTCCTTTAAATTTTATTTTATGAACAAAAATATTTTTTCAATTTTAGCAGACATCCACGCAAGATACTGTGAGACGGACAAAATCGGAGAAACTCTCTTCCTTTGTGATGCAAAGGATGAGAGTTGCCATCACAACATGACAACATACTGCTCGATGAATATCTCCCGGGAGGCTTTCAATCAAAACTGGACATTCTTCTCTTTTTGTACCAGCAGTTATGAACATAGACTCGGCTGCTTTGACCAATCCAAGCAAGTTTTGTTGCTCGCTGCAGAAATGCAATGAAATGCATATGAGCAGAAAGCAGAGGTTTTTTTTTTTTTCAACCGGATGCGTGCCGGTCTACCAGGAGATGGTGCTGTGGTCTCGGACATCCAGAGCCGGCGTGTGAGCCGTGGCGCATAGAAACAGAAGGCAGTAGGATGACCAGCACACCATCTCACATCTTCACACGTCCTAAAAGAAATGACTGTGCTCAAACACACTTCGCGTTGTTAATAGCTCGAGAAAGCTTCAGGCCCAGTCGGACTCATCGTGTAAATAAAGCGTTCAAGCGAATCCCCTCCCCCGAACACAACTAGTAGGCTTTCATCCTCGCGGTGGGGTCACGGGTCATCGGGAAGCTGTATTTTTGCGCGGATGATGCAATGTTGGCTTTTTCTTCTGGCCCGAGCGCCTGCGCCATCGCCTCTTGTTGACTGGATTGATCTAATAAGCGTCCTCGGCTTCCTTCCGGCCTGCCGGAGCACTTGTGGGAAGGTCAGAGTTACCTCATAGCGCCAAGTGTCTGGTGGGAATGCGGTGGGCCGACAGGGTTGCAAGTTCCAGCGTGGCGCTTCACAGGTTAATTATTAGAGGCCACTTGAATTGCGCTCGCGCTGGGCCGTGACGTTGTTGAAGTGAACAAGGGCTTGTTCAACCGGAGTTGCGAAATCATGATCAAATCAAGAAGTCTCCTCAGTGAGCATCATATATCTGTTCTCCATCTTTTTTTTTATAATTATATACAACAACATTATACTGCGTGCGTTACAGCCTACCACGAGCTTTGGCGTTTCCCTAATCATGACCATATTTGGGTGTACAGCACCGATATGTCAGCACGATTTTAATGAAAAGTTGAGGGGGCAGAAGGGGGAGGGACTTGCCCCCTGCCACCAGTTTCACCAATGGACATAACTATTGTAACTGGAAGTCTGCCATTTTGGTTTGAAGCGGCCATTTTGGGCGAATTGCTAAATTGCCAAGCTGCTTTTGCCCAAGTCCGAGCACCGTGTCAAAGTTCAATGGACATTTGAAGGATTCGCTGTAGAAAAAGTTGGTGCGAGAGCCTGCAAATTTTTCATTCTGTCTGTCTTAACAATCACTGAGCATCAAAAAAACAGATGACCAAACATTTCCTTTCGGTCGGTCACGAGCGGAGGTTGATTGACGCAGTCGTTTTGCACAGCACTCCTTACGTCACTGCTTACTAACCGACATCTCGTGTATCTAAAAATGTTGTGCATTTGACTTTGTCCAGTGAATCAGTTCTGAGATACTTGAGAATCATTGGACACGTTTCTTTGCAAAGTTGTGTTCAGCCATATAGCAGATTTCATGCTGGAGCCCATTCAGCCCATTCAAATAGTGTCAAAAAAGTCAGTGGTACTCCCACGGTGCTTTGTGGCTCTCCTGACATGTTCTACCCTGAAAAAGTGTCTTGGCACTTCGTGACACAGGCGCCTTGGCGCTCCTCTGAATTGGTCTGAAGCGGCTCGCCACAAAGCGCCTCAAAAGACGTGAATCCATCCGCTCACCCGGCAAGGTTATTCTCCTCCGAGTGCTGAATCAGGGCTTCCTCTGTGACTTTGTCTCTCCCGTTCCAGGAATAGTTTGGTGACTGGCAGCGCAAACCCACTGCGATGTTTGGAGCAAATAAACAAGTCAAAGAAAAGGGGACTTTTTGATTCCATATTTCCTTTTGCAGCTGTAAAAATATTCAAATAGCTGCGTGACATCAAACAAAACAAAAAAAAAATCATTTCTGGAGCAGCGTCATAAGACATCTCCAAGTCTGCCTCATTAGGCTGTTTCATAACTATTTTATGATCATTTTTTAATCCTTTTGGATTTTTCTTTGCTCTTTCCTGCAGCTTCAAATACCTTTCAACCTCAGCGAGCGCTTCCGCCCGGGAAAGCCGGTAAAAACTCTCCCCACCGAGGACCGCAGTGACCCGACGAAGGACGCGGGGGCCTATTTTGACGCCGCCGCTCCTCTTGACGGCCCCGCGTCAGACGCGTCTGCGCCGGCGGACCCGCCGCAGCTGAGTCACCGCCGCGGCATTCAGTGTCCAAGCTCAGGGTTCCGGCGTGAGCGGAGGGCCCCCGCGGCCACATCGCGTGACCCGGTTGCTGCCGCGTCCGTTCACGGCGAGGGCACGTCACATCCCGCCGTCCGGCCGCTCAGACAGTCGTTGTCCTTAAAGCCGTTGGCCAGCGGGAGCAGGCAGCTGCCCCCTCCGTCCAGAGGCCTCCCTTGCGTTCACTTCGGCCCCCGGCAGCAACTCCCCGGCCCTTGTCGCACCTCGCCACTTCTGCCTTACGGGATCTCGGAACCCCCCGGCCGGTCCTCACGGTGACGCTAACCCGCAGAACGCCAACCGGGGATCGCTCCAGGAGACGGCCAAGATGATCGGCCCTTCGGGGCGCTTGTGTCTCCCCAAGCCAAAGGATCCCTGAGGAGAGCGTCACGCCGCACGCCGAACCAAAAGAGGAGAAGAGGCTCCCCGCTGAATATGTAGAATATGTAGCAAGACAACTCAACTCCACAGCCTGTAAGTCTGTATACATGCCACTTTTACAAACGTCGAGCACAGGTGTGGGCAAAGTAGGACTCTGTTCTTTGATGTATCATCAACGTATTTATTCCGTTTAAAAAAAAAAATCTCATTAAAAAAATAGGTCGTAAGTATTAAAACATTCGGAAAATACGAATGACATATACATGCATGTATTTATTTGATTATATCATTGAAATAATGACAGTATTTGCAGAGATTTGGGACGCAATACAGTGAATAACACAAGTACTTGAGTCTCCCCCCCGCCCCCCTAAAATTTTTGTCATTGCCTCATAGTTCAAGCCATAAGTGTAGCCCAAAGTTTGATCCTGAAACACTTTAAATATCGCTTTCAACTCATTTTACAACATTAGCCGTGACACGATTTCTACTTTCCTATTAGCCTAGGGTTTGGCGCCAACTTGTGTCAGCTTTGAACATGATGGAAAGAGAAACGCATGAGTGACAGGAGCACAAAAGTTCCCTGGTTCAGCAGGTGCCGGTGTCCCATTCGCAAAAGTCACTTTTCGACCCTTCTGCCGTCTTTGTCCCACTTGCTCACTTCACGACGACACAATATTTGCTCACCCTCACACGGCCGCGCCCTGCGGTCCACGGCGGCGCGCACCGTTTCAAAGGTGGCGCAGACGCGACCTTTACAGTGTCGCTGAAGGGCCCCGGGAGGTGGAGTGTGGCGCCTTAAAAACAAGTTGTGCCGCAGAAAGTGAGTCATGGCAGAAAAGGTGGATTAGGTGTGAAAGACAAAGCTGTCTTGCAAAAAGAACTCGTGCGTGTGTGTGTGTGCGTGTGTGTGTGTGTGTGTGTGTGTGTGTGTGTGTGTGTGTGTGTGCGCGCCAAGTGCAAGACAGCAGCACTATAAAGCCACTAATGAGATCCAATACAAGGCCTGTTCTGCTTTACAAAGACATCCATCCATCCATTTTGGATGTCCATTGTCCTCATCTGGGAGGCGAGTGAGCTGGAGTCGATCCAGCTGGTTGCCAGTCAAGCGCAGGGCAGTGGAAAGCATCTTTCAGCTTTTTTTAAAAAAATGTAATTTTTAAATATGATATCCCCTGTGATCTGTTCTAAGGTCTGTGTACTAGACATTCTGTCCAGTGGTTGAAGGCTGCAGTGCAGGGACTCATCAGCCTTTTTGAAACTGAGAGCTACTTCTTGGGTACTAACTAACGTTGAAGGGCGACCAACACATTGGCTCAAATTACTTTTAATAATGTCAGTGTTAGACCCATTATTAGTCATTTTCATATTCAATTACACTGATCATATGATTTCAAACAATAATTAGGAAAAAATATATATAATGTTCATGGGCCGCGGCGGTCAACCGGTTAGCACATTCGCCTCACAGTGAAGAGGTGCGGGGTTCGATTCCGGCTCCGGCCTGTGTAGAATTTGCATGTTCTAGCTGTGCCTGCGTGGCTTTTCTTCGGGTAATCCTGTTTACTCCCACTTTCAAAAAACAGGCATGGCAGGTTAATGGAACACCTCAAAATTGTCCCTTGGTGTGAGTGTCAGCACGAATGGTCTATGTGTGCCTTGCGATTGGCTGGCGACCAGTTCAGGGTGTACCCCAAAGACAGCTGGGATAGGCGCCAGCATGCCCGCGACCCTCGTGAGGAGAAGCGGATTAGAAAATGGATGGATATTAATGTTCAACGCTTGATTTCTGTAAACCTTTGCTGGTGTTTACATGTTTGATCGATCACTTCGAAAGCATTTCTAGACAATCACAATGTCCCATTCTTGACGAGCTATCTTTAGAACAATCCCGTGGGCACCTCGTTTGACACCCCTGCTCCAGTAGGAAAAAAAACCTGAACTCGTAAGACCCAGTTGTTGTACCAGCGTGCTGAATTGTCTAACCAGGATAACGAATAAACACTCAAACGGCTTTCCGGTAGTGCCCCGCCTCTTCCCCACGCGTGCCGAATATTATGGGTTGCTACTAGAGATGTTCAATACCCCTTTTTGTTGAGACAGACACCTGTATTACTCTTGATCTATACAGTTTCATCGAACTCTTACCTGGTTCACTCGGCCATCCCGAGTTGTTGTTGTTGTGACAACCAGCCTACAAAAGATCATTTGCAAACATGCAAATATCAGCTAACGGGCTTCATGAAGGTGTTTGCCTCTCACTCTCTCTTCCATCTGTCGACTCGAATTTGGCACTTTTTTTTTTTTTTAATTGAACTTTGTTTATCTCCCCTTTTTTCTTTTTTTTTTTGGTACTGTCAAACGCTCCCTAGCACGTCCCCGCATGGCGAGCAGCGGTGTGTTAAGAAGAGCCACTGACAGGGACTCTGCTCTCTTCACTGTCGGGGCCGCGTGACCGCTCGCCTCTGTACGCCTCTGGCACGGACCGCTCGACTGCATCCCCTCCACATAGACACACACACAAACACGTCCATGCGCTGTGATACAATGAGAACGGACGTGAAGGGGAACGCGCGTACACGAACACGGACCGCCACAGACACATCGAGTGCAACCTCTGAAAGCCGAACACAATCTGTTTGTCGCTTAATTGCAGGGCACATATTGACAACTAGAGGGAGACCGACAATAGATTTGTATTTATTATTATTTTTTTTGCTGTTCAAGTTGAGTTGACGTCAGCCGATCGATGATGTCTTCGTTATCTTTCCGTTGCTGTCGGCGCAAAACTGCTTGCTTTCCTCCAAAGTAGCGCAAGCTCACTTTCCTTTGGCTCGCTCGTCCAGTCATATTCTGACAGCCTCCCGCCCACACAGCCTGACCTAACTTATAAAAAAAAAAATACTGCAGGGTTGCTAGTCGTTGCCATACTAGAATTTTAAAAACATCACAAGAGGGAGAGAAGACCTTTTAATTCTGTATTGTAGCAATCCCACAATCGTGTTACCGTGATTGTTGTTCGAGGGACAGACAAACCGGGACGGCCTATGTTCCGCGTATCCATCGAACAGCTGCGGAGTCTTTCAGATGTGCGCCAGACCGACCAAACGAATCCAACACGGAAAGCCAAAAACAAATCAAACGGGAGGCTGACGCAACGGGAGAGCCAGAGAGCCAACTTAAAACATCAAAGTGGAAGCGCTTTAGATAGCGAAGGTCGGGTGGGGCCAGTGGGCGAGGAGACGAGCGTGAGGTGGAATATGTTTGTTTGGACACGACGTGCTCCGGGGATGGGAGGGAGTGGGGGGTGCCGCCGCCGCCCCCGCGCACCTCGTCTTCACCCCTCTTGGCCTTGTCGCTCAACGCTCGCGAATGCCAACCCAGAAATCAATGCGGCGCGTTTGTGTGTGTCAAAGATGCGTCTGCCCGCAGAGCGGGAAGGCAAACATGGCGCACGGCAAAAACGCCGGGCCTGTGCCGTCCTTCTCCCCACCGCGTGCCCACTCTCCAGCCCTAATCTCCAAATCAATGCCCTCGCTCAGTAGAAAAGTACGGCCAATCAGTCCGGCTCCCGCCGAAAGCCCCACAGCCCGAAAAACACTGCGGCACCGTCGATCAATTCTCACACAGGCGGGGGGGGGGGGGGGGACTTAAGTTAACTCTTGTTTTGGACTGTTTTGTGTTAGTTGTGTTAGCGGCTTTTGCACAAGGAGGAAAGGCACCAGAGGAAGTTCGTGTCATGATATGATATGTAACCCCGCAATTGAAGCATATTTGCACTTTTCAAGCTTTCCTTTGACCTCAAATTGGCCACGGAAGTCACTGCGGTGTGTGGACTGTGCACGCGTCATTTGATTTCACAGCCAGAAATGTCAGTTGCACCCCAATGCCGACAGATTTGTAATTCAGGTGACTCCAGTGATATAGTGCTGCCTCCATGAGTGAAAATACAAATAATGCTCTTTACTTTGTCTTTATGGGGGCTTGTGATAGACCAAACGATGATTCACCATGTTAACATTTTTGATTCTCAAATTTGATTTATTTTTCTTTTACCTTGGTGATGTTATAGTTCATTTTTTTTTTTTTTGCATCTCATCAAAATCGAAGAGGTGTCAAAAGGTGCCAAAAAGTTACTTGTGTGCCCATTTTGAAGTGAAACGGAAAGCTTGAAATGTTCTCTGCATATTGGTGTGTTCAATTTGCACATCTGCTCATTTTCATCAAAAGCCACGATAATCAGCCAATGAACGGAAACACAGGCCATACCTTAGCCGAGAGCATTAGTGACTGACTTGCATGCGGCCGCTGGCTGTGCAATATCGCGAGAAATTGACTAACCCCATGCACTTTAAACAATATTTGAAATGTTAATTAGAAGGTCTCGCTGCCCTAGTCATATGCTGCCCACCAATGAGAAGTCATACGTGTGTGTGTGGGTGTGTGTGTGAGTCATATTGCGGAAAGAGACTGTGTTAGACTCTTCGGTGCTTCCACACACACTGACTGTAAACGTTACATACGAACTCTGCTGGTTCTACCACTGTGGAAATAAACTATGATTTGGAAACATACGTTCTCTTGTTCATTTGGAAATGGACTTTGCTTGTCTACAAATATTCGGGTCTACGGAGTGCCTGTTCACCCATCCGTCAAGTGTGAAATGAAACAACCGAGTCAATCTGCCTGCGCGCAGTCTATTTTGAATTTTGACAAACTGTGATGTAGCATTAGGACTCATTGACATGTTACTAAAGTTTCTCCGCCCATGATTAGGGAAGCTAGGCGGGTGAAGAGCCAGAGCCACTTTCAAGCTGCACTCCAAAGAAACATGTCCAAGGCAAATGGTAAGCAGAGCTGCAGTGTTTCGCACAGTTGACTGTTCTTTTTATTTTATTTTTTTTTTTAATTCGGCCACAGCCAATCAAGGACCCGATATGGTTGCCTACATGATAAAGTCAAATGATGGATGAGGCTTATGTGATTGCTTAGCGAGAGATTATCATCAGGTGTGCCACAGGAAATTACCCAGTTTCACTTAATTGGTCTGAAAATGATTTATTTGCGACAAATAATGTATCTTTGTTCATTTATCTATGCTGGCGATGCATAATGACAGGCAGAACGATTAAAAGCATGAATCATTTGCGAACCCAAATTCTAAATTGTCATGTTAACACGAAAAAAATCCCTGTTTGGTTTTCACCCGCCCATTAAGAGAAATCCGTGATATATTTAAAAAAAACAACAACTATTTGAATACTACCTATGCATGTTTTTGTCCCATTCATGGCACTTAGTTTTTCCAGGACTTTACAACTTACTTATCAACAATCATGCAGAAAAATATACAAAATACAATTCTGTAGGCATAAAACATAGGATTGAGAGGATTGAGTTTTTCAATCATCTCTATAACTATGTCGGAACAAAATGGAGTCTAAATTTCTTATGCTTTCGCTTCTTGTGCTGTGTGCTGCCAACTATTGGACAAAAGTGGAATTACGCTAAAAAAGTTCAGAAAATTATGTTATGAATAGGCGAAAAAACATCTGCCAAAATAGCTGGCCCACCAACCCACGATGGAGGCGGGGTTTACTGTAAAGTCATTCGCCAAAAACCTTTTGAGACCAGTTTTGCACATCGGTGGCCTGTTGGCAATTTTTGCAGGTAAACAGGGTCTCGACGGTACAAAGTTGTGCCTTGATCTCCACTTTGGAGTGTTTTGTTTTTTTGCGGGCTCCAGCTGCGACTGAGATTCATGTCCTCGGGCGAGGGAGTGTATTAGTAACAGAGCGGCTGCCGGTGAGGCCCTGGCAGGTACCTCCATCACCTCGGACTTGTCTCCCCTCCCACGCATTGATCAAATCCCCGCGAGTGGTTAAGTGCACTGCGGAAACCGATCTGTTGCCAGAGCCTTCCGACAACTGGTCCTGTCGTGCGGGCTTTTTCTTCCATTTGGAAGCTCAGAAACACTTCACACACCGGAGACTTTGCCGTTGAGTGCGCGGTCGTCGACACGCTCGCACACATGCACGCTACGCGCTTGCGGACGCGTAATCCCGACGCAGCTGTGTGGCACGCTAACACTCAACGCACAGCGAACGTGACTCCGGCTGACATTCGACAGCGAAACACGTCAACGTGTTTGAAGGACACGTTCAGTCCTTTTCCAGCTGTTTCCTCGCCAACAACACGGCGACAGACATTCATTCCCCGCTTGTTTGCGCCGCTCGCAGCGGAATGTGCATTGAGATAAGGCGCGATTCATTAGTTCATATACTGTACATATTTCATTGAAGATGTAAAAAAAAAAACAACAACAACAACAAAGCCGGATAATGTAGCTGCAGCTTTCCTGTCATGGTTGTAGAGAGTAATGAATGGAAATGTTGCCGATGGAACATCACTGAGCACGTTTTCCTCTTAATTGGCCGTTACAATAATGTGCAAGGAAAAGCACAACTCGGGATTGTGGAATGAGGTTACCTGAAAAATGGAAACCCCATTAGCCGCCGTTTGTTGCGCATCCACCCGCAATGGGTGAAAATCCGCCTCATCGAGGGATGATATGTTTTTTCGTTTGCGCTTTGTCGTTTATCGTTTTTTTTTTCTTTCTAAATAGCAACATTTGATTTTGATGAGTTGTTCAGTCCTACTTTTCCACAAACGTGGCCAAATATTCCATTTTGACTGAAGCTGTCATGCCGGGTGGCTTTTATATTACAATTACTGAGATTCATCGAACGGCACATTTGATATTGACGTGGTGCACATCAAAATCAAATTAGCATTAATCAAATCTAATGAGTTGTACATGTGGGAGGGAGAGGGGGGGGGCGCTTTTGGCGTCACTAATGACAAACGGGGCCTGAAGACAAAAACAACTTGGAAAGCTTCTCCAGATTAAAAAAAAAAAAAAAAAAGCCTTCATAAAAAGGAGCGTAAAAGGTGAGGCATCGTTTACCGCATGGCCTCAGCCCTCTCACGTGAGGATTGAGACTCGGATGTGCCGGGGCCAAACAGATCGATGAGCGCCTCTTCCTAACATGCTAAACTAGGCTTTGGGCTTTAATGAAATCCTACCTCCCTGGAAGCCAACAGAGACAAATGGAGTGGGGCGCAAATGACTCCCCGCATGAGCCTTCAAAGGCAGCGGCTCTCCCTTCAATAGCCCCGCCCCCTTTTGTCCCCAA
Source organism: Hippocampus guttulatus (assembly GCF_054856545.1). NCBI lineage: Eukaryota > Metazoa > Chordata > Actinopteri > Syngnathiformes > Syngnathidae > Hippocampus > Hippocampus guttulatus. The sequence goes on from NC_141270.1 coordinate 2,462,534, forward strand.
CCCCCACGGCACTAAAAGTAGAACACAAAACATTGTCACACTTTTTGAAAATCCTCAAAAAAAAAAAAAAAAAGCTTGCGGCGAGCGTAGGAAGGAGGACGGAGGCCCCCCGCTTAGCTTTCCGTCAACTGGTGATCGAACGTCGCATCCGGGAACCTTTCAGGCGACTTTACAAGACAAAGAAGTGACGGTCACGCGAAGTAGCCCGCCGCAAGATCAATAGAGATGTCAAACAACTCTTACTGCCTGGGCTCTTTCTTGAGCATTTGTTGTCCGTTCATTTTTCGCTTATCCTGGCGAGGCTTGCGTGTGAGCCGGCCGTGGGCCTATCCGGTTAGGGCGAGAGGCGGGGCTAACGTCAGTCGCCACTCAAGGCGCTGTATTGATTCTGAAAAGTGAGATTGCTTATTCGGCATTGAGCCGGAGTGGAATAAACATTGGCGAGTTCATAAATTTTTGCCTTCCACCAAGAAACCTAGTTGCTGCTCCAGATCGGCCGCGCCGGTGTGTGCTCCTATTTCGAATATTCCACTTCGTCTGCACTGCAAATAGCCTATTTGGACTCGGGAGCAGATTTGCCGAGTTGTCACGTTGGACTCCGGCCTCCCGCGTTTTCGTCAATTACCCGTCGATGTCGCAGAGGCTGAAGTGAGCCCCCCGCCCCCTCGAGAAATCCCTCGGCTCTGATGCAGAGTGACGCTTGGCGTAAAAAGTGCCCTCGCGGAAACTGCACAGAGGTGGAAACATGTCATGTTCATCCGGCGGACGAGCAGACTTGCCATCAAGTATGTTTAGGAGATGTGGACGTCTCGGCCAAGTGCACGTCGACTGACAAGAGGAGTCATTCGCCCGTGACCTTGGGTGTCCAGGTCACGTCGAATCAGCACCCGCGTCATGCTCAAACTTTTCATGCAGTCGGCCTTTCTGTTACCTTGGAAATGAACAATAATAATATCAACATTTGAAGGGATGATCATACCATTCAAGATATCAAGAGCAATTGGTCATCGTAATCCCAAACTCAGCTAAGCGGGCATTTACCAAAATCCAAATTCCAATGATCAGAGCAAAACGGGGAATTGAATCCAAACGGATTGACGAGACAACAAGGGTGAAAGTACCTGACGGAAGAGGTTGGAGGAAGCCGATTGGTAGACGGCAAGAGCAGGGCTGATGAGAACAGGCGGAGGTGACGACATAACCAACAGACTGGGAATGTGATGGTCGACATTTGCATCGCATTTTCATTTGATTTACTTTTATTTCAGGCTAGCCGCTAATGCTAATTTGAACTTTACCAGAACTTTCCCGTAAGCCCCCCCCCCCACACACCCACACCCACATTCAACGCATCATTGGAATACCGATCAAAGATGCCTGTGGCAAAATACAAGCGGTGAAGGGCATAAGAATTTGACAGTTTTTTAAAGTTACATTCCACACAAATACAGAAGTTACCTGCCAGAATCAATGGATATTTTTCTCTTTTTTTAACATCAGGTAAAAAAAAAAAAAACAGTCGACATCTTTGGAATGTGCTCAGCTCTCGTCAAATATTCACCTCACACGCTCTCCGAATTACACACTCAATGACTTCATAGCTTGTCCGCTTCCCTTTCGTCGTCGTTGCCGTCTTCTCCCCCGAGGCGGCTGCCGCGACACGGGCCCGTGCCAAGCGGCCGACGCGTCGGCCGGCGAGGGGGTGGGGCGGGGAAAGGTTACCTGTCGCAGCCCTTTCTCGCTAGCGCTGCCTTCTTGTGTCGCCGACGCTTTTTTAAGTGCGAGCCGGCGAGGGGAAGAGGGACGCCGTGAAGTGATGCAGAGAGACGAGGCGAAGTCCTCCCGCTTAAAATATTTATCGTTGCAGGCCCGCCGACCACATTTGCCGAACTTTCACACTCCCGCGTAGGGCAAAGGGGGCGATGTAGCAGCTGCGAGCGCGTTAAATGATGTCTTCCGATCCAGCTGCTCCTTGCTGCCTCATCTTCACGTTTGCCTTTAAATATTGGTCCTGACAGAGAGTGCAGGGACGGAGCGCTCCGAGGCTGCGCGAGCAGCCGATCGGCCTGACTTGGCTGTCGGGGCTCGGCGGTAATGCGAGCAACTAATGTGGCTTGTGAAGAGTGCAAGGTTGGGATTTGTCGGAACCGTGTTGCAGTTATTCTCACGCCAACAAGGCTTTCAATGCCGCGCGTTGTGGAAAATGGAATTGTTATTTTTTTGTATACAAATGCGAACCCAAACCTTAACCCAAAGCACATTTAGCTAACACCACAGTAGTCATACCACTAGAACCTATCCCAGTTATACCCCCGAGGGAGCCTATCCCAGCGGTCTTCGGGCAGTAGGCGGGGTACACCCCAAACTGGTCGCCAGCCAAGCGCAGGGCACACATAGACCAACAACCATTTGCGCTCACAATCGCACCGAGGGACAATTTAGAGTGTTCCATTAGCTTTCCATGCATGTTTTTGGAATGTGGGAAACCGGAGCACCAGGAGAAAACCAGGTCTGGGTTTTCTCCGGGTACTCTGGTACACGGGGAGAACATGCAAACTCCTCACAGGAAGGCCGGTGCCGGAATCGAACCCACGACCTGTGCACTGTTAGGCCAGCGTGCTAACAAGTCGCTCACCGTGCCGCCCTACACCTCGAACCTTAACCCCTAAATTTTATCTCCCGTAGCTTTGTCAAACTGAACTGAACCTAAACACAAAAGCTAAATGAACTCAACTGTAAATTTGAACAACCAGGTAAGTGTTTGGCCTGCTTCTGAAAATGTGTCACCTTTGCCCCACTGTGACAAAACAGTGGGCCTAATTTACAAAATGTCCTCCCACACAGACCTCCTTTGCCCACATGATCCACGAGGTGAGGTGAAGATCCAGAACCACTTTCAAGCTTCCGAAACAGTCTCAAGCTAAAGCAGCCACACCCCCCCAACAGACGCGATGCCCCTGCTGTCATTTCAAAACCCAAAGGTAAGCAGAGCTGCAGTGTTTGTTGGAAGCGCAGATTAGCATCCGCTAACTGGGTTAGCTTCATAAAAAAAATAAAATAAATAATTATTAATACATGTTGCTGAGTGATGTTGCCGACGGTGGAGGTGCGGTTGCATTTGTGCTCCATCAAATTTGGCAGCGTTGTGATCAAGTGCTGCTTTCTAAAGGGAAAATAGAATCCGTGCTGTTTTTCAGGGCCTTGCATGTGCGTTGCAGTATTTGAATAGCGGGCAACTTCAACACCATCTTTTATACATGCAGTCCACTTGTGAAGCGGACTGTAAGTGCTTACACAGGATTCTGACACACACACACGCATGCACGCGTGCACACACGATAATAAAAAGTCATGAGCTGCTATAGGGACATGAATAATAAATGGGACACATAAATTATCTCTCACCGAGCGACTAAATCCAAAGCGTGCGTTCGTACCATGACGCAGCTCGGCGGACATTGAAAAAGTGAGACGACCATGAAAGTCGAAGATTTGGGCAACTCTTGAGTTACACGATGATTCCTCAGATGTTAAAATAGCTGTCGATTAATTCCACTATTGATTCCTTGTCGATTAATCGATTAATTTTGACACCTCTACCGTAGCCATGGGCCACCATTCGATTCTGAGGGTGACTTAACGGTGTCTTAAATGACCTTTTTGGATCTATTTTTGTTTATTCTGTGGCCACCGGTCCAGAGCCTGTGCCCCCGCTTCTCTGACCAAAAGTCACCCGGGAAAGACTCCAGCTGCCTAATGAGGACAAACATGACAGAAAATAGTTTGTCCTATTCCTAGAGGGGGTTTTCCGCCACGCTGAAGTCGTCCCAACGATAACCGGGCGGGTGCTTCCATCCAAGTCGGCTAATTTCCAGCATTTTTACGGCCCTCGTCAAGAGTGTAATGTGGTGCCAGTTAACTTGGCCGGCCTCCTCATTTAGTCTCTCCTCTCCCGGGCCGCCTAAGTGAGCTCGGAGTCGCGGCGCCGTCTCTGCGGAGACTTGTTGTCGGTCACCCCGACTCCAACGCAAGGGCAGCTGCGGCAATAACTCCGCCATAATGATTTTGAAATTTTTATGTTTTGCGGCAGAGCTTGCAAAAAAAAGAAAAAGAAAAAAAAAGTAATGTGCTGATATATCAGCGCAGCCGGCGAGAGAGCGAGATGTCCACTCTACACCTGATGTGCCTCGAAGCAGCGTGCCGCCGTAATTATAATCCACCTATTGCTTTTAAATTACAGCCGGCTAATGAGCTGCTTGCCGGGGCCAAGTAAGTAAAGACGAATGTACTTTTCTCGCACGATCAGCGTATACTGGAGAACCCGCAAAAGCATCAACGTTCATCCCATCCGTGGTGTTTCAAGACAAAGAGGAGCTAAAGATTCAACTTGATATTTTGAGGAAAAGAGCTTGTTGGCTAGCACGTACATCAATTCTGGGAGATAATCCTCCATGACGCATCTCCAGTTGGTCCAGAATGCTGCTGCTCGCCTCTTGAGGCAGCACATAACTCCTACTCTGGCATCCCTTCACTGGCTCCTTGAACATTTTTAGAGTTTAGAGGGTAAGCCCCCTCGCTGGCCATCTTTAAAAGTCGTCTCAAAACTCATTTGTATTCTTTGGCTTTTGACTCAGACTTGACTTTAATTTGACTTTTTTTTCCACATTTTGGCTCAGCCTCCATCCTGCATAAACTGCAGAGGTCCTCTCAATTTTTCGAGCTTGTTTAAAAAGGACATATCGCCCCAAAAAAAAAAAAAACTCAAATTTGAGGGTTGTGGCGTTTCAATTTAAAATGATGTGTGATGAATCAGGCACTTTTGTCTGAATTCCGTATTTTCCTTTACTTGTGGTCACTGCCTGCTGTTACTTGTGGGAGTTCTTTCCGTGCGATTTGGGCGTCTGGGAAGGCGGGGTCTTTTTCGTGTTTTTTGTCAATGTAGAGGCAGCCATCGGTCTCAGTTAAAATGTGTCAATCGAGCCCAAGTTAGTCTATTCCATTTAAAAAAAACAACCACACATTCAAATCCCAGTTTTGTACTTGACTCAAACAAGCCAAAGTAGAAGCGAGAAGAATGGCTCCCAACTCGCTGCTTGTTTGTTGAAAATATTTGGACGCTGGGTGTGAAAATTGGGTTGATTGTGGGCATGTTTGGCTGGCCAAATGCTCGCATCCATCTGCTCCTCGCAGCTGCTCGCTCACACCAGCTTGAAGCGCCACGTTCAGGTTGTTGCCATGAAAGACTGCAGTGCTATTGAGCTGAGGCTCAACAATGCGCCTTTGCAATTGGTCATTCAAGGTCGTCCTTAATTACCAAGAAAAATCCTAAAATAAGATATTTGCCAATATATTTTGTGTCTACATTACTACAGCATAGAATACAAAAATCGTGTTGTTTATTGAGGCTCTACTTTCCTTTGCATAAATGCCGAAATTCCGTCACCTCCTTCCCTCTAAATAATGAGAAAGAAGAACGATGGACAATAAATGTGATTCAGCCATTTGCTATTCATTTTTCCATGGTGCTAACCTTTGCCGTTTATCAGGCAAAATGTTCCATTTTCATGTCGCCCTTTTGCAACCAAATTTAGTTGTACATTGCAAAATACGGAACATTTTCCTGGATGCTTGAATAATGTTTGTGACTGCAAAATATTTGCACTCGATTTTGAATGACCGCCGTTCAGAAATGACGCAATATGGAGCACATGGAAAACGTCGCTCGTGGAGTTTAAACGCAATGCAGCCCTGCATTTGCTCCATGTAGTCACTAATTGCCTCTTTTTTTTTAAATCTTTTTTTTTTTTAAGCATTTCTGTCCAACATAATATAAGACAGATGGTGTTTTGGGGGCTGTGTGACATACTTGGGAGGAAAACTGATGAAAATTTAAAGAGATGTATTCAATTATTGAAGGAGTGCAACATCGAGGCCGAAGTGTTATTTTTCATCAAACAATATAAAAATACTAATATAAAAAAAAAAGGGGGCATAAAGAATCCCGGAAAAACATCAACCTCCACAAAAAGATGTGGGGAAAAATATTTTCAAAAATACCGCTAACAGCGTCTTGACGGTTATTTTTCAACGAATTTTGGGCTGCCGAATCCAAAACTGAGTTTTTCAATTTTTCTCCTTCACATCAGCTTTTTAAGCTACATCTCCATTTTCATTTAAAAAAATAATAATTATGCATAAAACAAAATAGAACTTGCGATATGCCCATCGTTAGAAGGTTAAGAGAACAGCCATCGCTACTCGTCTTAATTGCGACGATGCTAGCGTTCTGTTTGAAGATTTTGAATCGACGGACCTATTAGGAGCCGCACACACATCTCACCAACTGTCTCATTTGTGACTGCTGCACAAACCGGTCGTCGCGTCGCTGTAGATGAGTCCATTCGTCATCAGCGCTTCCTACCGTGGTTTTACAACAGTGAATCTATGGAATTTTGCTTAGCTGGAGGCTAAGCTATGGAGAGAAAAAAAACGATATGCCACAAATAAAACTGACTGCAACATTAGTTTTAATCGCTATAAAAATCTGACTCGACAACCCCCCCCCCCCCCCCCCAAAAAAAATGTTCCTCTGTGTGTTTTTTTCCCATGTGGGCCACATTAGCACACCGAACCATCTCCGAATCACGCACGTGTGTAACTTCAATCGATATTTTCTATAAAATGGAATGCAATTACAGTCATGGTCACGTTAATTCCAACGTAAGTGTCTCGTTGCGCGGCTGATGGCGGGCTGACGCAGCCCGTCTCTGTCAGAGAACACAGACGCGCTCTGTTTGGGAAAGGCACGCCGCCAAATTGATACGAGATGGCACCGGTGTCGCGTATAAAAACAGCGCTTTTAACAATGCTGCCGCCATGACATCTATTTTGGGCAGATAGCGGCGCATCTGTGTTGTAAGCTGTCAAGCCTGTCACACTCACTCGTCAGTGTGTGTCACCCATTTGGTTTCTCAAACAGCGTGTTTGCCAGCAGAAATGACTTGTGCGCATGCTTCTATCGGGAGCCCATTACTGCTGGCCGACGGGCTATTTTGCAACGAGTCCGAGTGCGTCACTCAATTTGGATTATCGCAAAGCAACAAAAGCCAATCAGGCCTCAATTTATTTTGTATTACTTTGTTGCTTTTCCCCTTTCCACGTGTGCTTCATCTTTTAGCAATCCTGACCTCACTCTCCGGTTATTGCCATTCATTTCCATCTAATTAGCTTGATTAGCCCTTCCATCCATCCATTTTCTCTACCACTTATCCTCATTAGGATAGTGGGTTAGCCGGAGCCTATCCCAGCTGACTCTGGGCAAGAAGCAAAAATGTTCTGCCACTAAAAAATTAATAAATTCATTTTGGATCAAACACCTGCAGAGAGCAGCAAGTTGTGCAAAAAGTACAGAAACGTTGAACGGTTAGCAACGTGCAATCCAATGAAGCTCACCTGTTAATGTTAGAGTGCATTTTAGGTTTATTCCTAAAATGTCAAATGTAAAGCGAGTAGTCCATTATGATGGCTTTTGGTCAGTGGTGTTCCCCAAGGCTCTGTCGTCAGCCCCCTTTTGCTCATCTTTTGTCTGTTGTTGGACACCTTGTTTTTCCCCAAAATTATTGAGTCAAATTTAGATTTGTACAATCACTAAAACACACACACACACACACACACACACACACACACACATGCTTTTATTGTGTTTACAGGCTCTCTCTTTTTAAGTAGAAAGCCTCCCTTGCCTCTCACTCCCGTCAGTCGGAGTGGCCCTTCAACTGACTTTTGAGTCTTCTCTACCACTTCGGTTCTGATTTGTAGTAATGGCAGTTCCCCACTGGATCGCGGACCTTCACAATAGTGCACTTTGGCACCGTATGCACATATTGTGTCCATCTTCACGATGTCATTTTTGTCATACGTCTGGTTAAGAAGCGTGCAATCTTATGGGGCCCCTTGGTAGTGCTGAAAAAAAAAATCCATGGCCCACTTCATCCTTTAAGTTGGCCGCCGCTACCCGAGTTGGTGTGCAAGTCTGTACTCCACATTAGTGCAGTGTTGTCTGTGAAAAGTCACCGCTTGCATGACACATCGCCGTCAACTCAAACAGGCAAATTTTAATGAGACAATAACTAGTGTGGGTAAAATGTAGCATAATTCTTGGTCTTTGGGGTGTTTTGAGGAAAACAAATGTCACAGATAAGTTATGAAGAAAAAAATAAGAAAAAAAGGCCAATATGTCTGCTTCAAGGGCTTTTGCCTTCCATCGTTATGGCTGAACTCCGCCATTTTTGTCTGTGGCAGCCGAAGAGCAAATAAAAAAAGAAGAAAAAGATGAACCTTTGGCCTTTGTTAGTTTTCTGGATAATCAATTGAATGGACTGTATGCTTGATTGCACTGAGCACGTCCTGCATGGCCACAGCGCCGATGAAGTGGGGAGGACAAAGCAGGAGAACAGACAAGGACATGGCCCAGAATCTTCTCTTTTCAAATTTTTTTGCTCTCTTTCTGTCCCTGGGTTCTTTTCATGGCTTTTGAAAGCTTGAATTCCCTCCGGTTTTAAGCATATGGCCGTGTGCGCTGTTCTTCAACATACCCCCCCCCCCCCCCCCCCCCCTTCAGCACTTTGAACGACTTGGAATGATCACAATTTGCTGCCTGTATGTTATCTCATGTTTATTGCTTGATTGTTTCTCGATTTATGATGGAGCGAAAAGCATCTCTGATCTTCCTGGCATTTTGTGACATTTCTGTTCCATTTCATGAAAAACATTCTCCTGCGCCGCAACACAATAAAGACGGTTTATAAGAGTGCAGCCCCTTTACCGTGCTCTGAAAAAAAACCCCACTCATGTTGAAGGGGAAGGCTTGTTGTCATGATGCAAGTTAAATAACTTTGTCGAGACAAACACCATGAATCATCGAATCTTTTTCACATTTGTCCCGTAGGGCAAGAAAAGACCCCGGTGGAAGGCAGTCACCAAGTTGGTCGGGCTGAATATTTCCATAGACACACCACGTCACAAAAGCTGCGATTTGGCCACATGCAAAACCAGGTAACACGCTTCTAAGTGGCAAATATTTTTCCGTGGTCACCTTGCCTCATCTGAATAACTTTGCGGACCTCACAATCCTATTAGCTTTTTTTTTTTTTTTTTTAATTGGCTCAAAGGTTAGGTAAAGAGCAATTACTGTAATATGATTGGGCCGGGCCGAGAATAGCAGAAATCCATGTGTAATTGCTTTGTATGCCTTGAGATGCCACAGTATGGCGCCAGAGCGCTCTTTTTGTATTAAACAGAATTTTGGCGTTTCTGATAGAAACTCCTCCCCTCACTTCACTCGAGTGCCTTCACGCCAACATTGATAGTTTTATATCAGACAGGGCAAGCTTTGGGTGTAACGGAAATTCAAGGCAGTAGCAGTAGAAAGTTACCACAGTAAACAGCTACGAAGCAAGAATCAGGTCTGAAGCCAGTTAGCTCACGTGCCGAAGGAGGCCTACCTTGAGTTATTCAGGAAATAACAGCGGGTAGGTGACAAGACCAACCTGTAAATACAATTGAAAAGAAATCTGATACAAAATGTCCTCTGGATGCCCCTGCAGCCCCAGTTTGAGACACCTTCTTCCCGAGTAGGACGAACCCTGGAACTCACCCAAAATGGATGTTTCAAACCAAAATGGCCGACATCCTGTGGCATTTCAGACATACAGTAGGCCCTTGAGGCTTTATTATGCATCCTGCTAATGATGCAAATGTTCAATTTCTCCTCAGAAGTGAGTTTTTGGGGGCGTATTGATGGCCCCCAAAGCGGATTATTGGTCAGAAGAATCACAATAAACAACAATTGCAAAAGTGCCTCTGCTGGCCCTAATTAATAGAGGTGCACAATTCAAAAGGGCTGCACTGGGAAGACAATTTTGAAAAGAAAAAAAAAGCTCTGTTCATGAAATACAGTACTCAATAAATAGGATTTGCAGAAAAGAGCTAAAACAGGGTGGCTGGTTGCCATGGCAATACTTGGCTCTTACTGAAGAGCCTGTTTGTGTTTCTTGTGGCTTCTTTTTTTTCGATGCTGATAGAGCGGACCGGCGGATAGCCGAGCTCCAGACAGCCAATCCATTCTCCTGATTAGCCCTCCTCGTTAGTCCTCCCTGCCCTTTTCCACTTTTCATTCGTTGGAATTATTTAAGCACACCGGGCAGCTCTGTACTTCTTTCAGCGTCTTTCTTGTAGTTCCCTAACCTTAACTCCGAACCCGAACCTTAACCCTATCCCTAACTACTAACCCAAAACCTAAACCTAACTCCAAACCCTACACCAACCATAACCCCTAACCCTAACCCAAACACCTAACCCTTACCCCTAACCCCTAAACCCAACCCCTAACCTTAACCACTAACCCTAAACCTAACCCTAACTCCAAACCCTACACCAACCATAACCCTTAACCCCCTAACCCAAACCAAACCCCTAACCCCTAACCCCTAACTCCTAACCCTACCCCAACCCTACCCCTAACCCCTAATCCAAACCCCTTACCCAAACCCCTAAACCCTAACCATACCCCTAACCCTAACCCCTAACCTAACCACTAACCCTAAACCTAACCCTAACTCCAAACCCTACGTCAACCCTAACCCCTAACCCTAACTCCTAACCCTAATCCCTAACCCTAATACCCTAACCCCTAACCCAAACCTCTAAACCCCTAAACACTACCCCTACCCCTAACCCTTAACCCAAACTCCTAACCCCTAACCCTAACTCCTAACCCCAATTCCTAACCCTAACCCCGTAGCCTTAACCCTAATGCCATAACCCTAACCCCTAACCCGAACCCCCTAACCCTAACGCCTAACACTCACCCCCCTAGCCCTAACCTCTAACACTAACCCCCTAGCCCTAACCCCCTTTAGGATTGGGGGGTTAGGGTTATCGGGGTTAGGGTTTGGGTTAGGGGGTTAGGATAAGGGTAAATATATACAAAAAGTATATACTTTTTATTCACCACATCAACAACATCACCAATAAACACTTTGCTAACTTTTTGGACATAACTTCATTCACAACGTACATAGTTTGGGCTCTCTTAACCCTATTTTTTAACAAAATATGAACTGTCCTTGGTTGTGAAGCCAATGAGTTGGAAATTCATTCGGACATGATGAAACATCAAGGTGGAGGACGCGGCGCCATCAAACAAGGATGCTGGCACTGTGTTGTACATTAGCTTATTAACATCCGACGCGGTTCACGGCGCAAGCTAATCCAAAATTAAGTTATTACCCAAAGTTGTCGCAGCCCGTGTAAACGCAAACCTAATATTATGCCACGGTGTATTTAATGAACTTTCAAATGCAAAATGTAATTCCATCTGGTGCGCATAATGGCTTTGAGTTTTATGCGCCTCGTGATCGTTGGGCTCAGGCGGGAAAATGCCTCGCGGCCAACGGCCAGACGTCTTCCATAACCCCAATGCAATAATAAGATTTCTGGAGTTAGTTCTGTAACAGCTAATTATTAGGATTCTAATTAAGGAGGAAACGCGAGGAAAAAAATCTTTCCCACGACACACATTTTGCAATTGCAACCTCAGTAGCATTTCATATCACGCCCTCTTGTCTTTGACTTATTCCTCAAAATATCAGAGTCGGCCAACAGAAGTGTATTGTTCTGCTGAAGGTTGTTTGAGTTTCATTAGATTTAAAAAAAAAAAAAGCCATGCAGACAGGACCTTTTCAAAAATATTTTTCAAGCCACACCAAATTTTTGTGCATTACATTTTTGAGTCAAATGCAGCACAGCCGCGCTGTTTGTCTATGGCTGCCCTGCGACTGGGATTGGCTCCAGTATGCCCTCGTGAGGTGAAGCGGCTCAGATAATGAATGGATGGATCGATTCATCTGCCAATTATTTTATGTTTTTAATCAATGATGGTTAATTTACATCCAGAAAATGCACCAACTGTTAAAATTTCAGAGTGGCAATTTGCCAGGAAGGCGGCATGAAACCACCTCATAATCTGCCCCAGCTGACTCTTACTTCAAGTGAATTTTTTTAATGGTTTCTGTTCCTTTCATGTTTCCATGTTTATGGAGCCCCAACTGAAAGGCCCTACATGAAAACAACTCTCAGTTAATGCCCACGTAGTCATTTATTGATGAGTGTGAAATGTGCACGTTCACCGGGCAAAGCCAGGTCGCAATTGTCACAATAATAAGGCCATAACTCAAACGCACAACCTGGATGGAGAGGATGCATCTCCCAACCAAGAAACGGAATGATCCGATGCGTGCCAGGCCTCCCCAGCCAACCCCCGAGGCATCCATTGCACAACAAGCCATTGAAATCTGGACTCAACATTGTATATGAGAGGACAAACGTGAGGCGGCCGCAGAAGCTCCAAGGAAACCTCGGATCCATCCTTTAGCCGGCCGGACCTTGCGGCTCTGCACCACAATGCGGCAAGAGCCAAAGACTTCCAGCAGGGATACGATGGGATCATCTGCATGACTGAGTGCGGTTACGAGTTTCCTAATGACCGCCGCAAAAACAACAACAACAACAACAACAAGTCCTGCTTAAGTGTTATGACTGCCACTCCAGTGGTCGGCCGGTCATCACATTATAGTCGACTTGAAAAATGGTATCAATATATGCCCGTGAATATTTTCATCTGCTCTTTTTGTATGTGTTGCTGCTCCCTGAGTGTTCAAGTAGCAGTTTGGGAAGCACTGAGATCATCAACAGCCAATGAAAACACCACCGTATAACAATAATAGTCAGGTTTAAAAAGTATTGCCCTTTGAACATATGCAAACAAAGGGAAAAGCCACTCACCATTATTATGAAATTTTTTTCATGACCCATGTACCTTTTGATCAGCAGATAATTGCCAATAAAAGTTACATTTGCACTGATTGATGGAGGCAGGTCAAAAAAGGGGCAGGTAAATTAGCCATTTAAAAATGAGTTACGCTCATATTCCTGTAAAATATCAACAAAAAGTTGAGTTTCGTGGGAACGTTCCGTTTTACCTTGTTATAGGCCGAGGGGAACATAAACAACTCATCTTAGGAGGCCTTTATGATCCATTAGCGGACATTCAGGTCCAGGTCCACAAAAACATTTCAAAACATGAAACCTTCATGTGTTCAAACCTTGCCCTCCCTATTAGAAAATCGTCTGTATTGGCTGGGCTCACGTCGTGGCGTGAGACACACCAAATAACCCCTTTCAAGGGTTTGCTTCATCTTCACATTCTCATGAAAAAAAAAAAATCAATAATGCGGTCTCCATGTGTAAGCTAGCAAATTGCGGGAACGATACATGGTGGTGGTGTCCTGAGAAGAGCATAAGAATGTGAATAGGTGACTTTTTTTGAGCAAATGGGTGAGGAAAGTTCCGCAGAAATACCAATTAGAGAGAAACGGGGGAATGTTTCCAGCTGAATTGCAACTACTGAAGCGCCAATGTGTGGGGGATTACTGTAGACGCTACGCTTACTGTTAGCGTATCTGGTAACCACTTTGCATTCGCAAACGCAGATGTCTCAAATCACCGCGCATTCATTTCATGTTGACAGTAGCAGATGTTGTTTATTCTTGTTCCACATGCATTTCTTTAACAACAATAATTGAAGGTCTGCGTTATTGTTTTCGCAGAAGTGTTAGCACAAAGTAGCTCAACGGCTCGGCTCCAAATAACTATTTGTCAAAACGACACGGCAGCCACTTAGAAAGCCAATGAAGTCGACGCTTGATGTGGCCATCGAAGTGACTTTTGTTTACACTCCCTGGGAGAATGCGGCTGACCACGCAAATGTGAAAGCAATTACTTGACTCAAGACGTCTTCTCCGGCCTCTGCTATTTAATGCTGTCGCTTTTGGCTAATTTAAGAATTAATCACACGGACCGGAAACTTTACATTAACAATTTTCGCAAACGTAATTACCAAACTTTTTCTCGCTGGATGTATTAACAACCTAATTACGCTTTCATCATATTTTCTGCCATGAGGAAATGCTCAGTTTGCTGTCACTGACAGTTCAATTATGGATTTGTCCAAACTTTCCAACAATTGTGAACGATTCGAATGTCATTCGATTTCATTGCACCACACCAGGATTCTGAAGGAGCGGAGGGGTCTGCACACATCCGATGTGATGTTTTCCCAGGCGCCACAATTGCAACACACGTGATCAAGGTGATAAACAGGAATGTGCGTTCGAAGACGGCTGCAAAAGAGCTTTGCGAAAAGCTGCGTTGACGCAGTTCATGCATCGGTCACGTGATTGTCTTAAAGCAGTACGCGCACTGACGCGGGGATTGCCATGTGAGATCGGCGCGTGCGTCGACGCATCGAGTCATTTTTAGCCCAAAAAAGACAACCATGTATAGGAAGGCGTTCTTAGACCGAGAAAAACTACCATGTATAGGAAGGCGTTTCTAGCCCAAAAAAACGACCATGTAAACAAAGGCGTTTTTAGCCGAAAAAACGACCATGTATACTCAGGCGTTTTTTGCCCCCAAAAAACGACCATGTACGTATGTATACGAAGGCGTTTTTAGCCGAAAAAAACGACCATATATAGTAAAGCATTCTTAGACCGAAAAAAACGACCATGTATATATAGTAAGGTGTTTTTAGCCGAAAAAAACGGCCATGTATAGTAAGGCGTTTTTGGATGAAATTTCTAGCCGAAAAAAACGACCATGTATATATAGTAAGGCGTTTTTGACCGAAAAAAACGACCAAGTATAGTAAGACGTTTTTGGACGAAATTTCTAGCCGAAAAAAACGACCATGTATATATAGTAAGGCGTTTTTAGCCGAAAAAAACGACCATGTATAGTGGCGTTTTTGACCGAAAAAAACGACCATGTATAGTAAGCCGTTTTTGGACGAAATCTTTAGCCGAAAAAAACGACCATGTATAGTAAGGCGTTTTTAGCCGAAAAAAACGGCCATTTATAGTAAGGCGTTTTTAGCCGAAAAAAACCGACCATGTACAGTATAGTAAGGCGTTTTTAGCCGAAAAAAATGACCATGGATAGTAAGGCGTTTTTGACCGAAAAAAACGACCATGTATAGTAAGGCGTTTTTGGACGAAATTTTTAGCCGAAAAAAACGACCATGTATAGTAAGGCGTTTTTAGCCGAAAAAAACGACCATGTATAGTAAGGCGTTTTTGGATGAAATCTTTAGCCGAAAAAAACGCCCATGTATAATAAGGCGTTTTTAGCCGAAAAAAACGACCATGTGTATTAGTAAGGCGTTTTTGGACAAATTTTTTAGCCGAAAAAAACGACCATGTATAGCAAGGCGTTTTTGGACGAAATTTTTAGCCGAAAAAAACGACCATGTATAGTAAGGCGTTTTTAGCCGAAAAAAACGACCATGTATAGTAAGGCGTTTTTGGATGAAATCTTTAGCCGAAAAAAACGCCCATGTATAATAAGGCGTTTTTAGCCGAAAAAAACGACCATGTGTATTAGTAAGGCGTTTTTGGACGAATTTTTTAGCCGAAAAAAACGACCATGTATAGCAAGGCGTTTTTAGCCGAAAAAAACGACCATGTATAGTAAGGCGTTTTTGGACGAAATTTTTAGCCGAAAAAAACCACCATGTATAGTAAGGCGTTTTTGGCTGAAAAAAACAACCATGTATAGTAAGGCGTTTTTAGCCGAAAAAAGGACCATGTATAGTAAGGCGTTTTTAGCGAGAAAAAAAAAACGACCATGTATAGTGGCGTTTTTGACCGAAAAAAACGACCATGTATAGTAAGGCGTTTTTGGACGAAATTTCTAGCCGAAAAAATGACCATGTATAGTAAGGCGTTTTTAGTCGAAAAAAACGACCATGTATAGTCAGGCGTTTTTGACCGAAAAAAACGACCATGTGTGTATTAGTAAGGCGTTTTTGGACGAAATTTTTAGCCGAGAAAAACGACCATGTATAGTAAGGCGTTATTAGCTGAAAAAAACAACCATGTATAGTAAGGCGTTTTTAGCCGAAAAAAAAAAGACCATGTATAATAGTAAGGCGTTTTTGGACGAAATTTCTAGCCGAAAAAACGACCATGTATAGTAAAGCGTTTTTAGCCGAAAAAAACGACCATGTATAATAGTAAGGCGTTTTTAGCCGAAAAAACGACCATGTATGGTCAGAAGTTTTGAACTAAAAAGAACCAAAAAACAAAAAAAAAAAAAAAACGACCATGTATAGGAAGGAGTTATTAGCCCCAAAAAAAATGAGCATGTATCGTAGTGTAGAGGTACATGCGTCGGCATTCGGTCTCGGCACCCCGTGTTCAAACCCTGCTTGGAGACGTGTGAAAATACAACACCAAACACTTTACTCTTTCCTGCAAACCCTCCAGAGTGCATGCCAAATATGCCTATAGTGCAAGGCATGTCACAGTCACTGGCGGTGTAGAGGTACACATTCCGGTGTTTTGTCCAGGCAACCCTGGTTCAAACCCTGCTCAGTGATGTGTGAAAATACAACACCAAACACTTTACTTTTTCCTGCAAACCCTCCACAGTGCATGTCAAACACGCCAACAGTGAAGAGCAAGTCACAGTCACTGTTAGTGTCGCGGTATACATGCCGGCTTTCGGTCCAGGTCGACTGGTTCGTACGTTGACTGAACAGTGTATGGGTGCAGGTTTCGAATCCAGGTCTCGGCCTTCCTTTGGGGGCGGTTTCCATGTCAAGCTTTTTTTAAACAACCATTTATGTAAGGGCCTTCTTGGGTTCTCAGGCGTTTTTAGCCCCCCCAAAAAACTACCATGTATAGTAAGGCGTTTTTAACTAAAAAGAAAAAAAAATTAAAATCCGACCATGTATAGGAAGGCGTTTTTTGCCCAAAAGAATGACCATGTATCGTAGTGTAGAGGTACATGCGTCGGCATTCGGTCCCGGCAACCCGGGTTCAAATCCCGCTAGGAGATGTGTGAAAATACAACATAAAAAACTTTACTTTTTCCTGCAAACCCTACACAGTGCATGTCAAACACGCCAAAAGTGCAGAACAAGTCTCAGTCACTGGTAGTGTCGCGGTATACATGCCGGCTTTAAGTCCAGGTCGACTGGTTCGTACATCGACTGAACAGTGTATGGGTTCAGGTTTCGAATCCAGGTCTCGGCCTTCCTTTGGGGGGGGTTTCTATGTCAAGCTTTTTTTAAACAACCATTTATGTAAGGGCCTTCTTGGGTTCTCAGGCGTTTTTAGCCCAAAAAAAACCGACCATGTATAGTGAGGCGTTTTTGGCCGAAAAAAACGACCATGTATAGTAAGGCGTTTTTAGACGAAAAAAACGACCATGTATACTAAGGCGTTTTTGGACGAATTTTTAGCCCAAAAAAACCCGACCATGTATATATAGTAAGGCGTTTTTAGCTGAAAAAAAAAAGACCATGTATAGTAAGGCGTTTTTTGCCGAAAAAACGACCATGTATATATAGTAAGGCGTTTTTAGCTGAAAAAAAAAAAGACCATGTATAGTAAGGCGTTTTTTGCCGAAAAAACGACCATGTATATATAGTAAGGCGTTTTTGGCCCGAATAAAAAGACATAATATAGTAAGGCGTTTTTGACCGAAAAAAACGACCATGTATAGTAGGGCGTTTTTAGCTGAAAAAAACGACATAGTAGTAAGGCGTTTTTGGCCCGAAAAAAACGACCATGTATAGTAAGGCGTTTTTAGTCGAAAAAAACGACCATGTATAGTCAGGCGTTTTTGACCGAAAAAAACGACCATGTGTGTATTAGTAAGGCGTTTTTGGACGAAATTTTTAGCCGAGAAAAACGACCATGTATAGTAAGGCGTTATTAGCTGAAAAAAACAACCATGTATAGTAAGGCGTTTTTAGCCGAAAAAACGACCATGTATAGTAAGGCGTTTTTGAGCCGAAAAAAACGACATAGTATAGTAAGGCGTTTTTGGCCCGAAAAAAACGACATAGTATATATAGTAAGGCGTTTTTGGCCCGAAAAAAACGACATAGTATAGTAAGGCGTTTTTGAGCCGAAAAAAACGACATGAGCCGAAAAAAAACACATAGTATAGTAAGGCGTTTTTGAGCCAAAAAAAACGACAGTATAGTAAGGCGTTTTTGGCCCGAAAAAAACGACCATGTATCGGAAGGCATTTTTGGCCCGAAAAAAAAGACAGTATAGTAAGGCGTTTTTGAGCCGAAAAAAACGACATAGTATAGTAAGGCGTTTTTGGCCCGAAAAAAACGACATGGTATAGTAAGGCGTTTTTGAGCCGAATATAACGACATAGTATAGTAAGGCGTTTTTGAGCCGAAAAAAACAACATAGTATAGTAAGCCGTTTTTAGCCGAAAAAAACGATCATGTATAGTAAGGCGTTTTTGAGCGAAAAAAACGACCAAGTATAGTAAGGCGTTTTTGGACGAAATTTTGACATGGTCGTTTTTTTCGGTCAAAAACGCCTTACTATATACATGGTCGTTTTTTTTCGGTCAAAAACGCCTTAGTATACATGGTCGTTTTTTTCGGCTAAAAACGCCTTACTATACATGGTCGTTTTTTTCGGGTAGAAATTTCGTATGAAAAACGCCTTACTATACATGGTCGTTTTTTTCGGTCAAAAACGCCTTACTATACATGGTCGTTTTTTTCGGCTAAAAATTTCGTCCAAAAACGCCTTACTATACATGGTCGTTTTTTTCGGCTAAAAACGCCTTACTATACATGGTCGTTTTTTTCGGGTAGAAATTTCGTATGAAAAACGCCTTACTATACATGGTCGTTTTTTTCGGCTAAAAACGCCTTACTATACATGGTCGTTTTTTTCGGCTAGAAATTTCATCCAAAAACGCCTTACTATACATGGTCGTTTTTTTCGGCTAAAAACGCCTTACTATACATGGTCGTTTTTTTCGGCTAAAAACGCCTTACTATACAAGGTCATTTTTTTCGGCTAAAAATTTCGTCCAAAAACGCCTTCCGATACATGGTCGTTTTTTCGGCTAAAACGCCTTACTATACATGGTCATTTTTTTCGGCTAAAAACGCCTTACTATACTGTACATGGTCGGTTTTTTCGGTCAAAAACACCTTACTATACATGGTCGTTTTTTTGGGGCTAAAAACGCTTTACTGTACATGGTCGTTTTTTCGGCTAAAAACGACTTACTATACATGGTCTTTTTTTTCGGTGAAAAACGCCTTCCTATACATGGTTGTCTTTTTTGGGCTAAAAATGCCTTACTTTACATGGTCGTTTTTTTCGGCGAAAAACGCCTTACTGTACATGGTCGTTTTTTTTTTGGGCTAAAAATGCCTTACTTTACATGGTCGTTTTTTTTCGGCGAAAAACGCCTTACTATACATGGTCGTTTTTTTCGGCTAAAAATTTCGTCCAAAAACGCCTTACTATACATGGTCGTTTTTTTCGTTATATAGTAAGGCATTCTTCGACCGAGAAAAACGACCATGTATAGTCAGGCGTTTTTTTACAGAAAAAAATGACCATGTCTTGTAAGATATTTTCAGCCCAAAAAAGACAACCATGTAGTAAGGCGTTTTTAACTAAAAAAAGACGACCATGTAGAGTAAGGCTTTTTTTACCGAAAAAAAAAAGATCAGGTATGCCGGTTTCCTCCCACATTCCAAAAACATACACGGCAGATTCATGGAACACTTTAAATTGTCGCTGTGTGCTTGTAAGCATGGATGGTTGTTGTCATCTCTTTTGTACCTTGTGATTGGCTGGCGACCGGTTTAGGATGTACCCCGCCTACTGCATGCGAAGACAGTTGGGATGGGCTCCAACACGCCCGCGACCCTCGTGAAGATAAATGGCTTCAAAAATGGGTGGCTGGCATGGATGTGCGCTTTTAAATGTGAAGTGTAGTGTCGAATTGACGTTCGCTAACAGGCTAACCCTTTTGTATTGCTGAATTCCTCCAAGACAACCCGACTAAGGATTTTATAGATACCCTGTGAGAAAATGATGATGATTGTGCATTCATGTAAAATGTACTTCATCCACACAATTGATTTCCCCTCCACAGAAAATTGAACCCCCCCCCCCTCAAACTACTGGAGTTGACATTTTTGTCTATTTTCAGTAGTTGCCAATCGTTTTCCTGCCACCTGAAAGTTGCCAGGCATCTGTTTTTTCAAATATGATTAAGTGGCCTGTTTGCAGCTGTCATTGTCTGAAACACACACACACGCACACACACACACACACACACACAAACAATACCTTCCCTCTTGGAGATGCAACACTAAAATCTTCGAGAGAATCCGCTCCATTCCTCCATCTCCAGTGAGGCACGTTGTTTGATTTGAGACCAGAAGAGACAAGTTTGATTTCTTTATTTTTTTCAACGCAGGTGGCGCAGATTGGAGCTGCCACGGCGACGTTGAAAGGCGGAGGGAAGCCATACTGGCCTTTGATTGGATGCTGAAGATAAACATCTTGAAGCGAGATGACCGTGTCACTCTTTCAGCCTCGCGCTGGCGTTTTGGAATCCGTATTTGATTCTCTGCAAGTTGTGCCGGGTCACAAAGTGTCACCAAATAGCTTCCTATCACTGACTTTCATTTAAGTGCATTTATCGGTAGTCAGTGTGTAACATCTCCAGAGCGTTTAATGGCAGCTTTAAATGAGCAATCTGTCCAGCTGTCACACAAAGAGACACTATCACCCCTGGAAATGGACTCAAACCAATTTTGTGCACCTAATGAGTTGTGATTTGATTGATTTGTTTCACACTTACTATAATGTAAAAGGAATGGTAATTACATACGTAAATGTATTCTATGTACTCAAGTTACTCAAAGGCAGTTGCACCGGTGACTTCTCCCAGCCAGTCAGTGAAACAAATGTAAGAGGATAGATTATAATGGTACCTGATGGTAATAAATAAATACGAAATTATTTGATTCAAATCTTGCAAAAGGAACACACAAGATGACAAAACTTCATCGTGACAGTATGTAAGGGTCTGTTTTGTGGTCTTAGGTTAACACGGGGCTTGATGATAAATAATGTTAATTCTGTGACATTATCGTTCGCATAACAGGAAGTCGGAGTGTGACAGATAGCAAGGACGCTAATATTTTTTGAAAGTGTTGGCCTAGCTGTGAGTGTTATTTATTTCTTTGTTTATTGTTCTGGTATCATAATATGCTTTGCACAATGTTTAGAAGGAAACAAAATTCCTGTAATTCAAAAATTTGTTAAGATAACCATTAGCATTCAGATTCCATTTACTTTTATAGAAACGTTAGCATTAAGCTAGCGGTGCTTTCAAATCATTTTGGCTCGGCAAAATTTGTTTGTGATAAGTGATAAGTGATCCAGATATGATTTTTTATGTTGTTGGAGTCAACGCAATATGATGTCCTCCCAACATGCAGTCAAAAAAGTAAGACAAAGCAAACATCAACACTGTGAACATTCAAGAAGTCAGGCACGTAAAGGAGTCATTCTGCATTTTTCACCATTACATTTTTTAAAATGTTATCATCACGTCTGTGGCACGCTTTTGTCAAAATACTGTACAACAAATTGATCAAGAACAATCCCAATTGTTCTCTTCACTCGGTTCATGAGAATCATCCCCACGTATGTTCCAGATGTTCATCTCACGAATGCTGCAGCCGGGAATTCAACCTGTACGATGTTGTTGGCCCTCCTTTTTTTTCCCCCCCAGTGAGACGAGAGCGAGGGTGACGGCTGTCGACGGCGAGTGGGAGGGAGGAAGCACCCGAGGCCGCCGAGCGCGGTGTAGATGTTGATGAAGTGCCTCGGTAATTGGCTAATGAGATCTAAGCTGTCTCCTCTCTGCGCCTTTCGCCCGGTGAAGTGACGCGTAGCAGCTCGCCGTGGGCCGTGTTGGACGTATGCGAGTATGACGTCGTCCAGGCTGCTCAGTTGGTAAGAGGAGAGGGAAGGGGGGGGGGGGGGGTCGTCACGGGTGACTAGGACCCTCCGTGCTCTCACCTGACATCTCGGCGTGAAAGTTAGCTTATAAATAGCAGCGCGTTGCCACAGACATCTGCGGGCTTTTTTTTTTTTTTTTTCACCAAACTCTGCGCAATTACTTTATGAGCGGATTGACAAAGCCTTGTCAGCTGTCAACGTTTGAGTCCTTTAAGAGTCAGGCTGTCTGTCAGATGTCCACAATGCGGTTAACTGGTTGAGTGGAAAGTGCAAGTGAAGATGGCGGAAGAAGAGGGAGTGGGCTCCAATCGCGATATCACTAAGGTGCACAGTATCAACACGATACCAGCGTTGATACTGTGATATATCACTGCAAACAAGCCGTTTTTTGCATCCTCATCGGCCGCCCATCATGAAAATGTAACAGAATAATCTTACTCAATCGTGATTGTCACTCACAATCATTGCTGATGTGATCTGATCGCGATCATTGGCAAAATATGGGAGCAGGATTTACTTTGTGGCTTGTGGCCGTTGCACCAAATCTGTCCCGTTGGAGGAAATAAAATATATGAATGCATGATTGAATTAATGGACCTTTTTTTTTTTTTTTTTGGTCCTGAACATTGATCTGCTTCCATATTTAATACATTTAAAAGTAATACACTACATTGACCACTGGAAAATTAGCATTTGTTGCCTCTCCCCGCTGACTAAAATCAGACTTTACCCCGAAATATAATACTTCAGGTCCTTGACAAATGTTTCTATTTCATTGATGTATGTTGCTCTTCATTCAGAGTACACTTTTTTTTAATTCATGTTGCCGTTGCGCTGCACGTACTACGTGCGAATATTTAATCCTTTATCGAGCCTCACAAAGGGACGACGGGGGAAACGCGTCGTTCAAAATGGCACCTTCCGATGTCGCTTCAATTAAAGCGGCAAAGTACACTTGATGTAATTTTCTACACGTCCAATGATTAATGAATCACGTCAACTGGGAAAGGTTACATCTCCAATCATCGACATCGGCTGTTGCGCAGAAATGTTGCAGTGATCTACCATCAAGTTGAAAAAAACCCCAAAACAAAACAAAACAGACGTGAAAACTTCATACATTGTCGAAGTATTACCAAAAGAGGAAACTATTTTCCCCGGCTCAAGGATGAACGGCGTAAAGCTCAAACTGTTTATTTCCATCAGAACTTTTTTTTTTTTTTTTTTTAATCGCATGACGGTTTCGCAGACCACCTTGAATTAAAATGTACTTTTTGGCACTTTCCTGTCAACCTTTCCCCCCTCCACAAGTCTGTGACATCGGGACACCACCCGAAAGGACATTGATACCGATGTTCACCTAGCAAGCTTCCTGGGCAATTTTTGGGGGATGTGACTGCAATACAGTACAATTTTGTAGACAACAGAATTCATGTTGCGCTTTGGGATACATTGCCAAAAGGTGTTTTCTACGAAAAAAGGGGTCCCCAGCTCCCCACCCCCTCCAGAATTAAATACCCTGATCCCCCAAAATAAATAAATACATTTTAAAATGGTCTCCTCTTCATTTGTCCTGTCAACCAAATTTGGTGTCAATAGGTGAAATTGGTGTTGGGACTTATTAATTTTTTTCTAGCATTCCAGGGGACCCTACTAAGTTTTTCAGGACCCCTGAAATCCGAAATAATCACCAGCATACACAAGCTATTAAATTTTTTTGGGGATTTTTCCGGTCCTGTTCATGTACCAAAAGAGATGACCCCGCCCCCTTATTCTGTCCTCACCAGCTGACTCATCCCATCGCTCACGGCGTGACATGCTCAACTGAGGACTGTCCGGACGAAGGACATCACGCGGAAGCAGAAGTGTGTGTGAGTGTGTGTCTGCGTGTGTGTGTGTGTGTGTGCTTGTTTGTGTGTCTCAGCCTCGTTGCTACGTTGATGCATTTGCGCTTCGTCCTTTCCGACGGAGTTAAAGAGAGATTAATATTGGAGCGCCACCGCCGTCCGCCATTACTCATCCGACATCTGCGAAACGCCGCTTCGCGGCTACAAGGCCTCACAGCGCGACACAGAGCGGGACCAATTATTTCCTATAGAACTTCTGCCTCTTCAACGCGATTCATCACACGCCGCAAGACAAATATTGTGTCTGCGAAATTGCTTGTATGCGAAATAAGAGCGAGCCTGATTAGCAAATCGCACGACGACTACTCCCGATAATAACAAACGGCAAGTTTGTTTCTCGGTTCACACTCGCCCTCCCCTCCTCCCCCCTCCCCGGAAGCGTCTCTGAAGCAACGGATGTAAGTACAGGCAGCCGTCTCTCTACGGCTGCCTGTACTTACATAAGATGCTTATCGTTTCTATCTTTTTGGGGGGGGGGGGCGTGAGGCCCGACGCTGCCACCAGAGCTAGCGGACTATCGGTATCAATTTGACGAGGTGCGCTTGGAGACCAACGCCGCGACGACGTGTATCCTGTCGCGATAAGCGCGTCGGACGCCGCCGAGAAGCGTTTGTGTTTCGAATTGTGGTTGATTAGCACGAGGTTCCTTTCGAGCGCCACCTAAACGGTTTGCCGGATATGTCGGGCTCATACGACATGTACGTCCCTTCGAGGTGACGTTTTATGGAGAGTGCCTGTCCACCAATCACTTCCGAAATGACAAAAGTGGCTTCACTGAATGTTTCGTTATCTGCCGAGTTTGAGCCGTCGTCGTTGGGATTTGTTGTTTTTTGTTTTTTTTTGGTCTCGATTATATGTTTCATATCGTGTTTTCTTGCGTTTTGTTTTCTCCGCACCAAGATTGTCCATCCATGGCTTGACCGCTCGGTTCGGTGACTTGCCATTTTTCAAGCAATTTCTGGAAGCCGTTCGCTGAACCGCATGGAAACACTGTTATCTCAAAGCCGAAAGGTAAGCAGAGCTGCAGTGGTATCAGGGATGAGCGTTGGCTAACAGCATTAGCGACTTTAGCTTCATTGACAACTTTGGGGCTGCCCGAAAAGCTGCCATTGTCAATTCAGACTAAAACGGGCGTACGACTTACCAAAAGTAAGCCGAGCTACGTTGCTAGCACGGCATTAGCCTTGGATTACAGTGTGGCTACGCGCTAGCGCCATTCATTTGCACTCTGATGGAAATCTCATCGAAGCCTTTCGCAGTACACAAAAGTTGCTGGACTTGTTATGAAAGAAGTGGGCTTGTGATTTGCATGTCTGATTTGAATCCCCCCCCGCCCCCCCTCAACCCCCTGTGAGGATTTTGCATGTTCTGACTGCTGACTTCCTGCTAATCCTGTGCAACAATTATTATTATTATTTTTTTTTTTAATTGGGCAGATAAAACGTTTCTGTAGACTTGCGAGTTCGTTTTGAACGCAACAACCGACGACGCTATCTCCACTCGCACGCGCGGAGCCACACCCTCGGTCCCGGGCCGTCTCGCCAAGTATCACAAGTTTGCTTCCGTGTTTACATCTCGGCAAAAAGCAATTTGTAAGCAGAACGCACAGAGGCGAGAGACAGAAGCTTCTCTTTTGTGTATTGAGGATAAAGAGAGAGAGAGAAAACGAGCAGAGCCGGCCGCTGGATAAGAAGCGGAGCCGTATTAGAATTCTCGCCGACTGCCCGCCTCGTGTCTGGCGCTCGCCGCAGCAGAGGCCATAAAACTTTCATAGCTCTGTCAGGATGCTGTGTTTCTGCTGGATTATTTATCAAGTAGCGTGAAGTTTTGTTTATCGCACACTCGCGCGCACACACAATGGTCAGGTATGTTGCCGCTACCCCGAGGATCAGACGCATACGAGTAAAGAGAAGTGACCAAAGCGTTATTGCCACTGAGAGGTTGTTATGAAATTGTGCGCGCCGTAAGCTTTAACGAGGATATCGATCCACGTCGGTCTTCAAACCCCCCCCTGAAAGAAAATCATCATCACGAACCTGCTTCTGAAAAAGCAAAAAAGCCAGAGCGCTCGTGTTTTCAAAACACTGAAAAGGTTAACGTGCGGCTCCGAACACTGTTATTGGCACATCCGCCATCTTGGATTTTGAAGGGTCAATTTTGGTCACTGTAATTGGCATCCGCGATCCCTGCCAAGCAGTACCTGGACAAACCTCCAGTTTATCAGGGGAAAATAGGGATTTTCTTTTTTATTTTTATTTTTCCGAATGGTGGAAGAGCCATGATGCCTTGAACGCGAAAGAATCATGAAGGGATCGTGAAATTAGAAGCTTACTGAAGGATTTTAGAGTGAAACCGTGCGGCCCCTCAGAAAAATAACGATAATAAATGAACTCAACTCATGAAGCCCTTTTCCGAGCCAAGATGGGGTCGGCAACGGCAGCGGGGGGCGAGTTCTCCCGGCTCTCTCCGGCCTGCGGGCATTTCTGATGAGTCGACGGGCTCGCTTGAAACGTCCGTCTGTCCTCAGGCCGGCCAGTCGGCTGCAGCCTGTCCCAGGTGACTCTGCGGGCAAAGGTGGAGATGAGAATTGAACGCCGGGCGGGGTCTTTTGGAGACACATTTTGGTGCTTTCACAAGACGGTGCGACCGTACCAAATATTTTAACGCGTGGGGTATCGATCGTGTTAGCCGGGTTGCCAGCTCTGCCCGTCCCCTACGCGTGTGCGCAGGGCCCCCATCCTATGTGGGGGTTGCTCCATTTTGTGCGAGGTGACGCGTTGCGACCTCTGACATCTGACCAACGTGAGGGGACGCTCTGACACGCACCAGACCCGTCCAAATGTCCAGCCGTCACGCTAATGCGTCATGTGCTGAAGAGTCACTGCCCCAGCGGTCACTCGTGAGTTAAAAAAAAAAGTCTTTGTAGCGTGCGGGTGTCACGAATGCATGCTTGTTTGTTTTGTACTGAATTACCTAAATGAGTTGTTTTGTTTAATCCATAAACTTGGGGCAAACTAACCCAAGAATTTATTATTTTTAATTTTTTTTTTACCCAATTATAGCCGGCACGGTGGTCAACCGGTTAGCGCGTCACCCTCACAGTGCAGGGTTCGATTCTGGCTCCGACCTTCCTGTGTGGAGTTTGCATGTTCTCCCCACGCCTGCGTGGGTTTTCTCCGGGTACTCCGGTTTCCTCCCACATTCCAAAAAAGTGCGTGGCAGGTTAATGGAACACAAAGCGTTCCCGACTTTGTTTGACGAGATTGACTTCAGATGCGCTCAACTCAAAACGAAGAGCGAAGCCCCGAGTGGCGCACCAGACGTGATTCCAAACACAACCTCGGCGCCGCCCCTCAGTGATACATCATTGATTTCAAAGTTGATTTGAGCTCCATGATCTTGCTGATAAAAGTCTCTCTCTAGGAAACAGAGCAGAGCATGGCAGGCGGCCACTCTGGAGAAGGGAATGGGAACATTATTTCCTCGTTTGAGGCAATAAGGTTAAATCAATGCATAATTCAAGAGCGAGTCACTTCTTCATCTTAACTTAAATAACAGTGTGTTATAGCAAGGACTACTTTTGTCTAAATGACGCTCCTCAACCCACATGGTTTCCTGGGCACCATAGAGAGACAGTTTTTAAAAATGGCCAATAGGCGATTTAGGACTCTGCAAATCACGCAGCGCTCGTATCGCCCGCCATAAAAGGGATTTTATTTACTGTGGCAGAGACGGAAAACGGAGGTGCGGCGAACCAGAAATGGGATGATCATAACGGCGAGGCGCCCGTCTGGCCCAGCCGGTCAGCTTCATCCCTGTGGGCAGAATCGAAGTTATTTCACAGCAGATTGACCACACGAACCA
Source organism: Hippocampus guttulatus (assembly GCF_054856545.1). Taxonomy (NCBI): domain Eukaryota; kingdom Metazoa; phylum Chordata; class Actinopteri; order Syngnathiformes; family Syngnathidae; genus Hippocampus; species Hippocampus guttulatus. The sequence continues at coordinate 2,490,243 of NC_141270.1, forward strand.
ATTATACGGCCTGTTCATGCCAGTCATGTATGGCGGGGTAACCTCATTACGGCGTCCGTGCGCTAGGGCTGATGAGATAGGCGGGGGGGGGGGGGGACCCAAAACAACACAATGAGCATGGAGACTTGGGGTTTCACCGGCGAACTGGATCTGAAGCTTTAGTCGTAGTGGAATGTACGGGAGCTCGTTAGCTCCGCACCTTTTCTTCTTGAATTTATTCCCGTTTCGTTTGTTTCTCAAACAATTTCAAAGCCTACTCGGAAAACCGAACCCTCGTTGAAAACCCCGATTTCCAAACCCAATTTTTAAAAATACAAATCCGAATTTGAAACCATAACCCGAGTTTAAAAGCCAACTTTAAAACCCGAACCCTACTTTGAAACACTATTTTGAAACCCTAACTTTAGTCTGAAAACCAATTGTAAAACCCCAACCCTAATTTGAAACCCTTCTTTAATACCGTACCTTTGAAACCCTTAATATCACTAATTTAAAGGCTTCCTTTGAAACCCTACCAATAGTTTGAAATGTTTATATGAAACCCGAACCGGAGCTGAACCCTAATTTGAAACCCTAAACCAAATTTTAGAGGCTACTTTGAAACACGAACCCAATTTTAAAACCAGAACCCAAATTTAAAACCCGACCTTGAAACCCTTAACACTAATTGAAAGCCCTACTTGGAAACCCTACCCCAAGTTTGAAACCCAAGCGAAAGAGTGAAATCCTAATGTGAAACCCTAACTGGAGTTTAAACCCTAACCCTAGTTTAAGATTCTCTGACTTTTTAGCTGGAGGAGATGATGAAGAGGACCCGTTTTGAAGGCATTGAGTTGGCCGTGATGAAGGATTCCGCCAGAATTCTTCCAGGAGTGTGTGAAGGCGTGGCCGAGTTGGGCTCCAGGGGCGCTTACTTCCAACTTCCATGGGGGGGGGGGGGGGCACGACTCCAAAATAGCTTTTGGGACAACAGTTCTGGAACTTCTCTGCCACAGCCGCGAGTGTTGAACTCCCAAAGGTCTCGCCGCGTCTCCGACGACACAGTAACAATGCAGAGACGGGTGGGAAAGTTTCACACATCTTTTTTTTTTTGTATATACCATTTTATTCTTTTCATAGTAAAAACAAATCAGTCATTGAAATGTCTTTTTTTTTTCTTCCCGGTGTGAAATGTCTTTGTTGATTTCTCACAGTACATTCAAGTTATCTGAAAAGAAAACAGAAATGGAACTTGGCACTTAGAAAACAACCACAAAGAATTGTCACCTTTATTTGTTGAGAACAAAAATTTACAAAGCCATTCAAACAATCCTGGTTTCCAAATAGTTTTCCGTTTTTTTTTTGTTTGTTTGTGTCTTATTTTTATTTTTTTTAAACTCAACTCTGGGGAATATTCAAAATACACTTTGTAATGTCGATCTGCTCTCTCTATAGTTACAAATATGTACATTAGAGTCTCTTCTGTCTTTTTGTCACTCCGCCTCCCCATTGGTCATAAAAACGTTTTTGTTTTTTCTTCTTCTCCAGGTTCTATTTATATCTCCCTCCGAGACGTTGGCAATGTTTATGCCCGTGACCTCGAGCGCTCAGATGGAGGTCCCGTGGCTGGCCTCCCCCTCCGGGATGGCCCCCCCCGGCACGGGCTGGTAGGACATGGGCATGGGCGTCTTGACGGGGCTCTGGCGGAAGAGCCCGCCGTTGGGCGCTCGGTGTTTGCAGCGGATGGACGACGGCATGGTGGCGCTGCTGAGGGGCAGGGGCAGGGGCAGGGTCCGGCCGCCCGCCGCGCCCAGTGTCCTGCCCGCCCCGTGCCCCTCGCGGAGGAAGGTGCTGACCGAGAGCGGCGGCGGTCCCCGGTGGGCGGGGTACTCCCTGGCCGACAGGACCTCCAGGGACTGGCTGGGCTGCATGCTGCCGATGTCTAAGGCGGAGATCTCGATGGACTGGCCCGGCAGCTGCTTGTGGGCCAGGTCTTCGTCCAGGAGGCTGTTTAAACGCTGGTGGACCTGCTCCAGGTTCACCTCTTTGTCCTACGGGGTACCCGTCCGTGTGTGCGAGTGGGGGGGGGGGGGGGGCGTCCAAAAATGGTCAGGAAAAATAAAAAGTAGAGAGTGGGGGGGGGGGGGATAACAAAAAACAGTCACACAGGTTGCTCTGTCCTCCAACATCAACGGGAATGCAATGTCGTCTACTCGCTGAGGCTGGATTTACATGAGGCAGCGTCCAACACAACCCATGTTCCAATATTCATTCCATGAAATGGTATTCATTGAAGTCTTCCAAAAGACTTGGTTTGGTAGCGTTTCCCTTTGACTGCACCGCTCCCAGTACGTAAATGCGGATGGCAGATTGCTGCCGCTTAATGTCCTTTAAATCTGTCGTGCTGGCCTGTCCCAACTAAAACCAAATTAGCCGCCAAACTCTTGAACCAATCGAATTTGAATGGGAAACTGGTTCCACGTGCCGGATATTTTACCGCATTGATTTGATTGAACCGCAAAAACATGGGGCGATTGTCAAGGAAGAAACAGGTTGCCACAATTAAGTCGATTGAATTTTGAAACCATGCCGAGGTTTTCCTTTGGGATTGGTTCTTTTCTTCTTGTCCGAGATCTGTTTTGTTGCTGCCTGGTGGACTAAATTGCAAAATAGGAGCTAAATCCGAATCGGCCACTTTGACCGGCGGTGTAAATCCAGCCCGAGCGAAAGAGAGATTCTGGTCCGGCCGGGCGTGATGTCGTAACACACCTGAGCCGACTTCACATTTCACAGACACAGAAGAACTTGCACGCAAGGAGCGCCGGCCGACAAGACGGCGCTCCAACATGCACTTGTTATGACAGCGGTTCTTAAACTCGGGGGTCGGGGACCCCCCGGAGGCCGACGAGTGGTAGCTTGGGGGTCCGCAAAACCATTTGCAGCCAATTGTTGCATCGCTTACATCATTATTCAAAAATCTGACATCATTGCAGAAATAGCCCCCCTACACCCCCCCTTTTTTAATTAAGCAGTGTATTATTTAGCTGAAAAAGTAAAGCCAACTTTTACAAGGATATCGTCCTAATTTTTGAGAGACGAAAGGTGTTGCATTTTTTAAATTCACTTGAAAGTTGGACTTTAATATTCTAATATGATGATGTGATCTTGAACTAATTACATCTTTATACTTGATAGTAAATCCGACTTCAACAACTTTAGTTTCAAGGTTAACATTCCAACCTTTTGTTTGGATCATTTTGAATTTGTACTTCAGGTCAATTGGCATTGATGGCCTCGCGGGTGTGTTCCGACTTTGTGGTTGCCCCCACCCTCCCGAAGTGGTCCCCGGACCCACAAAGTTTGCGACACAATAAAAACAAGACAGAAATGTCCACAACACTTAAAAAGAGACATTCATAAAACATCGACAAATGACGGCAAAGGAAAGGTGCAAGCGCAGTTTGGACACAACTGAGCAACGTGAGGAGTTTGCCACGCTCTTTTGGGGGGGGGGGCTTAGACAGGTAGGGTTTTGACATTTTTCTGCAGCCATTGAAAAAGCAGCTCATTTTTGCGCTGCGCTTTTTGCGCCAACTCCTCCCGTATGCTCATCGGCGCTGCCGTCTCTGTCCACCTCCCGTTTGCGCTCTCATGCGGCGACGACAACCGACGGCGACGGAATGAGATGACAGATGAAGCGACGAGAATCTGCCCCTGCCCGGCCGGCCCCGTGTCCCAGCCCGCCAACCCCGCCCCCCTTCCCTTCCCTTTTTTTTTTGGTGTCCTGACACAGCCAATCACCACGCAGGAATTTTTTTTTCAGGCCGCTCCTGACCTGAGCACTCTAATCGTTAAAACGATTCGGCAAAAAAAACCAAAAAAAAAACGGTGAGGGTGGTGTGAACGGGTAGAAGGGCTTTTTCTGTCCTAATCGCCACAGACTGCGACCAGGTCAGGTCAGGACCCGGACCGAAAGGGTTTCCTGGAGCGGCGCTTCTTGCGGGGCGGGCGGGCGGGGGGTGGTGGGGTCAAGGCTGAGATTCTACATCATTTGCTCGTGCTCACACTTGAGTTTAGGGATCCATGTCAAGCCTTGGTAGTCTGGATGCCGCGTGCGCAAGTCCGAGCTCGACGGCATTAAGACTTGAATGGATGAGCGCAAGAGAGCTCTTGGACCACTCAAGTGCGGACCGACTCAGGAGTACAAGGGGGGGGCTTGTTTTTCAACAGCATGTCAGGTGGTGGGCCGTCGAGTTTGGCAAATGCAATCAGAAGAAGTGTATTTGCAGCCTAAAGCGGGGCGGGGAGGCGGTCTTCAAACTATGGCACGGGGCCATTGGCGGACCGTCAACTTTTGCAAGCGGCCAGCGGCATCAAAAAATGTAAAGTAGCGTGTCACGGCCTGCATACCGAGCGCTTTTCCGGATATGTAAAGAACAAAGAAAGTACTTCACACTTTAAAAAAATAAAGATTTCCACGTGTAGCCATGAATGAATATAATTTCCCCAGCAAAAATGCTGCTCCACGTCCAGGTCGGATTTGTGAGTCACATGAATGACTCAAAAGCAACAGCTTTAAAAATAGGAAGCTGACTCCAGATTGCTCGTTTTTCTTCTCTTCAGGTGCTGCTCAAGGCAGCGGCGGATCGAGTCGAGTCGGGGAAAACTATTTGCCTTTCACGGAACGCCGTGACATCGAGCAGTTTTTCAAAATAACGACGCTGGCAATGGACAGAAAAGAGGGTCCAGTGCACCGAATACGACAGTTGCATCTCGTCACTGAGCTGTGAAAAACAGCTTTGTCCATTTTTGTCATTGAAGAACTTTTTTTTTTTTTTTTTTTTTTTACGTTACCGGGATGTCGTATGTCGTACCGAAAATAAAATGAAAATGACAAAAATGAACATCCTTGTTTTTCCACAAAACGGTGACAATACATAACTACGCTTCGGAGAGTTCCGAGCACGGCCTCTGGCAGGCAGCGGGGACGAAACCCAAGACCCCTTTTTGGACGGACGCCGTCAACGTCTGTTGGGTCCAGAACTGGCCGCTCTTGGTTACGGGTGGCGGCCATGTTGGTGGGGGCGATGTTGCCATCAAAGTCAATGGAAACATGGCTGAGCGCAGGGTTGCCCAAGTCGGTTTCTTGAGAGCCCCTCTGCAGCCTGTTTTCGACGTCTCCCTCCTACAGGGCACCGGATTCAAATGATTTTTTTTTTGGGCTTCTCACAGCTCGCTGATGAGCTGATCGTGGGAATCTGATGAGTTGGAGGAGGGAAACGTGTACAACAGTCCGGATAGGGGCTCTCGAGGACCCGACTCGGGAAGCCCTGGCTTAGCGTGTCCCATCTTCCAATTCATACCTATTGAAGTAGTTTACTCGGGCGCTCTATCTATCTTTGTTTACGCGAGGAAAATGACTCTTGAGCCGCATGATGGGTCTCAGAGGTGGATCAAGTGGCACTACCGAAGGCCCAGGTAGCAAACGCACGGCCCGCCACTGCACTTCAGGGTTGCCGCTGCGGTCCTCTCCCACCGGCACGAGCGATCCGGCGCTGGGTTCCAGAGGGCGAGAGAGAACCACAGCGACAGCGAAAGCATCCCCAAGCACTCTCCCGGCATGAGAAGGAATGATCACAGACCGATCACATGACGTCGGGACTACCATCGGGGCACACCTATTATAACTGCGTGTACTGCAGCTCGACTAAATCAGGGCTGGCGTCTGTGCTTGCTGGATCCATAAAGTAGAGTGTGGCAGTGGCGTCTCTGGGCAGGACCGGGGGGCCCGGGGGTCTGGGTCTCGACCGGGGCCTCGGTGGGGCAGGGGGACCCGCGGCGGCAGCGGCCCGGTTCGGACCCGGGCCCGGGCCGGACGAGTTGTCATCGGTCACCTCTTTGGGCTCCTTTCGCCGGCAGTGGTTGCTGTTCCACCAGGTCTCCAGGGCGGCCACCAGCAGGGCCAGCAGCAGCCCCGCCGCCAGGATGCAGAAGACCCCGGCGAAACTGTGCAGGTGCAGCGCCCGGCCCTCCGTCTGGGCGTCGGCGTGGCTCTGCAGGTCGCAGCGCCCCTTCTTTGGCCACCACTTCTGCTTCAAGATGTCCAGGTCGCCTTTTTCCTGAAGCTCCAATATCCTGAGGAGGGCAAACGGGCACGCGGTTACCAAGGACCCGCACTCAGAACTTCTCTCCCGGCCCAAACGCGAAGGCGAGCACGGAACTGCCTACGTTTCCGACTTGACCTGAAAGGGTAATCGTTTATTTCCGACAGCTGGTGTCAAAACTGCGCCAAACAAATCATGCCAATCACTCACAACAACAACCCTGAGCGATAGTGCGCGATGATATCAATATTATGCCCCGCCTCTCATCCTAACCAGTCTAGATAAGACGCGCTACATTCAGTCCGTCATGCAGAAGACTGAATTAGTTTTAGATTGAGGTATATCTCACGCAAGACAACAAAAAAGGGAGCAAAGCCGTTCACGAAAGCCACCACGAGTTCATATTGTCGCAAATCAATCAAGCAAGCAACCACATGTGGTTAAAATAGCTCTCCATGCGTCATTATGGCGAGATTTGTTATGTGTTGCTATAACGTAGTTATAACCGTGTAATAACATTGTAATGTTCCACCGGGCAAGCTGCCAAGAAAAATGGCGCTAATAATGATATTAGAAACAGATCGTGTAGGATGGCGTGGCTGGGGAAAAAAAAAGAGTCCGTCTGGACCCCCAAAAACACGGAAGAGCAGATGGATGCGGCCATGTCACGGAGAAGGACGACGGAGACGTGGTCTTGAATCTTATGTACGCAGATTTTTCAACACTACACGCGAGGACTGGCACATAAATATTCGAGGCTCCCTCTGCATATTTATCCCAAGCCAAGAAACGAAGCACACTGCGAAACATGCACCCACAGACATTGAAGCGTTTGGCGCGCAGTCATGGGAACACTCGTGAAACATGGCGGCGACAGATGCCTCAAGGGCTTTCTTTTCCTTCTCTCACAAGTGAGGCATTCCAAGATCTTCATGCTCCGCGGGCCGGATTTGAACCGATTTGTAACATTTCCATCTGGTATATTGACTCGTTAGCAGCGGGTCTCTCTTCTTCCTCAACTGCAGCAATTTGAAAATTGCATTCAGCTCAATTGTCCATGTCAATTTGAATTTTTTTTACCTGCTCAGCCCAAAATTTTCAAGACAAAGTCTTCTTGGTTCACACAAACGTAACGCTAGATTCATGACTCTGAATTGGTTTCAACGAACGGCTGCGAGGTTGCCAGGCAACCGCTCATCAATAGTCAAAGCCACGACGCACGTCTTCGTGTGTGATCTCCTGAGATGCTGCAAGTCCGCCGCGGTTCACTTTTGTTTCCCAGCCCGCTCCCCGACTCGACCGCGTGACCCCACGGAGTTAAAAGCGCGGCGAGACGGCGATCGCGCTCGTCTCCGCGCGAGTCCTCGGGGAGCGAGCGAGCGACGGCCGCGCGGCGGCGTACGTACTTCTGAGAGAAGAGGTCCCTGTAAGGGCTGCCGTGCTGCAGAGCCACGCCGTAGCCTCCGGTGCTGATGCCGTTGCCGGCGACGGTCAGCGTGCAGTCGTCGTCGGCGAGAGCGGCGTATTCCACCACCGCCATGTCCCACAGGAAGGCGTACGACTCTCGCTTGGCCTGCATCCACCACAACATGACATCACGTTACTGACGTTTGCGTTGACGTTTCGTGACAGGAGCGGCGGTTTCTCGCGTGTGCAACTTGCGGGGGTCACAAAGGGCGCCGTGATTTGTGTGTGGATCAACTTTTTTTTACAGCGGTCAGAACTCATCGTCGTCAAAAACGCGTCCAGCTCCGTCCATTATCCGAAATGCCGGCGTTTAAATGCGACCCGAGTCGAAAGTTGCACAGGCACGTTGCCAGATACGAGTTGCTCGACATCCGGAAGTGCATCTTAAAACTCGACTCAGCAAAGCAAAAGCCATTAATCGACAACACGCAGAAACACCGCCGGCTGCTCAACCCCCCCCCCCCAAAGTAAAAGATTCATCGCAACACAGACATGGTCGACACACAAAGGATAATTACGGGAACCGACATCTGGATTTTTGCAAAAAAACAACTTGACTAAACCTGAGTCGCATTGATTTTTGACAAAGATCAATTCGGCATTGTTAGCTACAGACTGGCACAAAGCCCCCCCCCCCCCTCCCCCTCCTCATTACACAAGCAGACACAGCATAGCACAAAAATAAAACACTTTCTTTTTTCCTGAGGAGCCGAATGACTTCGGCGCTGCCTGACGTGCTGCATTAGTGTCGCACAATATATTGGATTTTTCTTTTCTTTTACTTTCTGGAGTTCAACTTTGGTGAACTCCTCCCCACCCCCACCCCCGCCTCCCGGTCTGATCTTCCACATCGTTGCCCAAATGTAGTTTCCTGAAAGGTGCTCGCGGTAGCCACAGGTTTCACTTGATGGACTCAAGAGTCATTTGGGTTTCACTTTTTAATTAATTTATTTATTTTTTTAAACAACAGTTCAGTTGTATTTAACTTTTTAAGTACAATGCAGTAGGGCTGAGCGAACGTGGAAAAAGAATGCCAGTGATCCTGATTGTTTTTGATGATTATTGACATCACGATCAATTAAAAAAAATAAAAGCTTCTTGACTTATTTCAAAAACGTAGTATTCATTCAAATACCAAAACCCAACGATACGTTGTCGAGGTTTGAACGCAGACGGCGCAATCACGATTTCGCTGTCGAAGGAAGAACGCGCAAACGCGTGCACCGAATGTGATGAGACCAAAAGCGGGCGGCGGCATATGCCGATGACAATGATGAAAACTGAGAAACGCGCCGGCAGCCCGCGAGCGCACGTGAAGGAGACAACGGGAACGGCTGCGGCATCCTTTTGAATTTCCGCTTTCTTGCTCGTCGCGCTCACCGCCGTGACGTCGCTCCCCGTGGCGCCCCTCGCATTCCGCGGCGCCGTCAACAAATGCAACAAACGGAAGCCTCTGCGCCTCGCGTCTCATTAGGACCGCGTCAAGTCGCCGAGTCGACTCTCCCTGGGAAACACGCGCGGAGGAAGAAGCTTCGGCTGCCTCGCGACTGCGAGTGAGTCACTCGAGGACATTTGTGGCTTATTTCACCAACGCCGGTGCGTAAACTTGGCGTTGGTGAAATCAACAGGACGTAATCGTGACCTACGGACTGACTGGAAAACAGTTCTAATCAAACTTGACGACCACGACGGAATCCCGCTAAATCGGCGGCCCAAGCGTCTCACCTTCTTGATGCCTTCCGATGGGCCCGAGACGGAGTGCTCGAAGCCGTTGTTTTTGTTGATGGTCATCCACAGGTCGGCGAAGGTGCTGTCCTGCTCCAGGGGGTTGGTGCCTTTGGCTCGGAAGTAATCGTACACGGCCGAGTCCCTCACCGTCCCGTACGCCAGGTCCGCCTGCTTGGACAGGTCCTGGAAGGACCTGGAGAAGCGACGCCGGCGCGGCGGCGGTCATTAGCTTCCTATTTGGGCTTTGCTCCGAGCCCAATGTACGTGTTCAACTGCCACTGCCGAGTCCTTGTGTGCAGCGGAGTAAGCCTCGAACCGGCATGCTGTTGATCGAGCAAATGAGCTTCCCTGCCTCGTGCCAAACGCCGCCTCCCTAAACCAGCCCTTGGCCCGTAGCGCGCCCGCGACGAGCGCATCGCGCTCCCGCTGTCGACGAGGAAAAAGTCAGGGGTCGACATTGTGAACGAGTGCCGCACGAATCCCCGCCATTCTCAATGCGCTAATGTACTTTTTTATGTACAATGCTGCATGTCTGAAAATAACTCTCTCATGAAGCCATTACACAGATGTGCCGCGCGGCCGACGAAGGAGAAAATGGGACTTCTTTTGCGGAGAGAAAATTCCCGAGGACACTGATTTAAGAGCGCACAATCTAGCTCAACAGGTTTCCAAAAATAAGCTTGGAATAACTCGATGGTTCAATGGTTGAAAACGGAATATACCGTACGCTGTTTCTTTTCGTTTGGCTGTATTCGCGATTGCTGCTTTTCACATTGTGGGACTAACAAAGGTTACTTTATCTTATGTCATCTATTACTGAACACAGACAGTATTTTATACTCATTACTAAGGACCTCAAAATATGATTTTGGGGTCCTTAGTTACGATGACGTGGTCTGTTAGCTAGCGAGCTAGCTAACGGTAGCCATCGCTAGCTAGCTAGCGAGCTCGCTAGCTAGCAATGTGTACAACCCCCAAAACACATCTTCCACTGATGCCATGGCTCGCGCCTCAACCAACAGACATGAGAAAGGTGTTAGATGACGTCACATTTTTCACAAAGTCACTGTACACGTAGTTCTTTAACCTTGCGTTTGATATCCATTCAACGGTTGTGGAAATGAGGCTGCTGATAATGAAAACACAATGTGTCTTATTGGTTTCGCTACGGCAAAAAGCAACACATTAGCACCACACCGGTTTTACAACCACGACTGACTTGTTTAAAAAAACAACAACAACAACAACAAAAAAAGGAAATCGAAAAGCTTATCTCAGCTGATGACGTCAGCTAATTCATCCGTTTAATTAGAAGTCTCTCGAGCGCGGCTCGGAATAAAACTGAAAGCAGGAATAAGCGATTCGCTAGTTTATCATCCGCGGCCTCTTTCGCCAGGTTGCATTTCAAACTCTTGCCGCAGTGAAAAAATAAAAATAAAATAACCGCGTGATGACTTTTTAATTATTATTTGTTTTCTCCCCTGACCACATTTTACCAACTGTAGCGAGCCGAGCCGTGGTAAACAACTGGCGTTTAAAACGAATCAACTCTGTACGTAATTGCAGCCGCTGAGTGGAAGAAGAAGCGGTAGGTGAAAGCCGTTCTTATGGCAAGAGGAAAAGCCATTGTTGGCGAGTTCTGAAAGGACATTCTTATCTTTTGGATGAAGTCAAACGGAGCACGGAAAGACCAAATGTGCTAATGAGAGCCCGACCGATATGGAGGCTGATGTTGAGTCCGAATTTGAGCAGATTAAAAAAACACATAAACTTGGTCATGCTAACGAATGCCCGAGAGAGAGAGTGGTGCGCCATCTAAAGGGACTCATTTCAGCAAGACGACTGTAGGATGTAGAAAGGGTGTTGTAAATTTCAGACAAATTTCACCCGATGCCTTGGAACCGTTTTAAATCGTGAAGAAGCGCGCATGAATCTCTCTCGTGATTCGCTAAATGAGAGAATTGATGGACAACTCTGCCCAGAAGGGTTTTGTGCATTTTTTTTTTGGGGCACAAACATCCCTCCTGTGTGCTTTTTGGCAGCAGGGGACGGCCCGGGAGGCAGACAAGGAATTGACTACTTGTAGAATCATAAAGGAGCTTTTACGGTTTTCCAATTGAACTCTAACGGGGCTTGCAAACGGCCCCTTGTTAAGCCTGCCTGGTAAAACGGGATGCTTTTGATATCGACTCTCAGGTTTGGGATTTTAAAAGTAGGACAAGTGAGCGATGGGCATTATTTGTAGAGCAGAAAAGAGAGAACGATTGGGAGGGTCGCGATCGCTCGCGCGAGCTACGAGGTGTTGTTTACGCAACGGAACTCAGAGAAGCGCGATTGTTTTAAGCTCACGTACCAATCAACTTTGTAACCCAAGGTGTTCCCCGTTCGCTTCAAGGGTGCTCGACGACTAATTGGCTTTGTGAGTTTTTGTCTTTGGCAAAACGACAGCTGCTTTTAAATTCCCAACTATTTTATTCTGAACAGTCTGCACCCCCGCCCCCTCGCCAAATAAATAATTGATCAGCCGTCATTGCGCGCTCCTCTTCTCACAGCTCTTCGCCGCCCTCGAGTCCTCTCCCAAACAAATAACGTGTAATACTTTCCCGGGATTGTTTTGTGTTTACAAAGATTACTGCGTGTTCTCCTCAAATAATCCCACATCGGCTACATGATTTATAAAGCCGTTGCTTCTGAGAACAGCGGGGAGAGCATTTTGACAAGACAGCCCCCCCCCCCCCTCCCCTATGTTTTCATTCTCCTCGCTCTCCTACAATTATGATTTGCAGCAAGTTGGCGGCAGAGTACAAATATGCAAGACGACACAAACACATGCACCGCGACGCCTTGAGAAAGAGTGTGGGGGGGGGGGGGGGGTTGGTTTTTTTTCTACTGACACTCGTTCATTGAGCAGCATGTTGAGTCCTACTGTGATGTTATTCCACGAAGTCGGTTTACCTCATTTCGCTGAATGGATAGGTAGATTGTTATTTTGACTTCAAAATGGCGCCGCGTGAGTGGCTGCCTTTCCAGCAGCTCCTGTATTTTGTTGTTCTACTTCTTCCTTTCATAACTTTGCTGCTGTGAATCGGGAATTTCTCCATTGCGAGACTAATAAAGGTTTTCCTATCCTAGATTGTTTTCCGGAATGAAAACAACATGACAACGCAATGAAGGCAAAACCCTTGCGGGGAATTACGATGACCAATCTCAATGAGCGAGGAGAGGGTGACGCGCTCGTGCAGTTTTACGATTTTTTCAGTTTTTTCCACCTTAGTGGCTCCACTGAAAAAAGGAATTCTCTGTCCTTTCATTGGAGGATTTTTTAAGTTTTTAATCCAACACTGGTCAACAAAGTTTACATTTTTTGGGGGTAAAATAAAAAAATATTTTTACCCTGCCCCCCCAAAAATTAATAATAATAAAAAAATTGTTGACCAGTGTTGGACTAAAAAAAAAAAATATAATAAATGTGGCGGCACGGTGAGCCAGTGGTTAGCACGTCGACACGGATAAAGCGGATTGGACAATGGATGGATAAAAAAATGTCAATAAAGATACATTTTTCTGCACTGATTCTTTTTTGTCTGTAGCACATCAAATTTTCATAACAACTATACTACTGATAATAAGGTTTTATAGGTAAAACAAAAAACAAAACATGAATGTATGACGAAAACCTGATGTGCTAGAAAAAATAAAGGAAAGACATTTTTCATATCGGTGTCAAAAACTGCGCGGTCCGTGCGGAGGCGTACACAGTTTGACGTCGCACAGAATTCGACAAACGGGCGTCATCTTACCGTACGGCGTTGTCCATGCGGGACACGGTGAGGTAGGCGGCCAGGTTGGCCGTGTAGGACGAGCAAACGATGAGGGTGAAGAGCCACCAGCTGCCCATCACGATGCGCAGCGCCACCGAGCCCAAGATGGAGTCGCTGCCTGCGTGCCGACAAACATGAGCGGCACACGATCGCGTCAGACGTCATCTCCTATCGTGGCCCGGCCGATCCATGCGATCGGCTGATCGTAACACTTTTAAAATCGGGGCCAATTTTCAGAAATTCAACTGCAATAATCAGAAGGAAAAAAAAAAGCGCCCCCTCTTATTTTTGCTACTTGTAGAACTGTCACACGTTAGGCCTGTCATTCATTTTCAATCCATAAGAGTTATTTCATTCTTTGGATATTTTATAAATGCTCACCCGATTGATCGGTTATCAGAATGTTATTCGGCCATAAATTGGAATCCAAATCAATCGCGGTGGGGCCCACACATGCTTTATCGTGTCAGATCTCATTCAGAATGAATCTTTGTCTTTTGGCGTTATTTTTTCCATGGGGGGGGGGGCTTCGTAAATGCTAAATGTGTTCAAAATCAGGGTTATAATAATAATAATAGTAGTAATAAAAAGTAATAATAATAAAAATAACAGTTGACTTTGTTTTTTTAAAGTCAGATATTTATTAATTCGTTTTGAGACCGGGTGTATTAATTAGAAAAAAATGTGGACATTTTTTATTTTACTTCATTTATTTATGTATTTATTTATTATTTTTAATATCAACTGGAGTTATTAGTCACCCCCCCCCCCACGAAATGCTCCATTTTAGTTCTTTTTTTTTTCAAAAAAGTAATTTTAGCAAGAGCTTGATTTCAATAACAAGCGGATGAACAAGCGTCCCCAAACGACGGGGGCTATTAATTTTTCCCCCCCTGCTGTTTTAGGGGGATACTTGCATTCATTTCAGCGGGGAAAGAGTTCCAAGCGTGTTCAGGGAACGAATTCAACTCGTGGCTCGAGGCACGACTACATCGGAAGCCACATCAGAAAGTTTTGTTCCGTCGAGTCGAGCCTTCATTAATAGTCGCGTTCGTTCATCCAACTTTCTTCCTTTCAAGTCTGTTGAGCTTTTTTTTTGACCAAGACCAGTTCATCACATTAGTTTTGCACATTTCATTTCTGACTCGACGTTCGCTCTCCATACGAAATCAAAAAGAGCTTATGAAGTGTACGAGAGAAATGTCAGGGTAAATTTGAGTTTTTGAAAGAAAAAAAAAAACCCGGAACTGTAGAAATGTCACGAGGAAGCCGGCGCCGCCGCAAAATGATGTGATGAGAACGTATCTGGCTGCAGTGCGTCTCCGTCGCCGCAGCTGCGGCCTCGGGACGGAAGCGAACGCCTTTGTCGGAAGCGCGGCGCTCGGGCGTCCGTCACTTTTATTACACGCGGCTTTGAGTGATCTTTAAAGGTCATCGGATGTGAAAGGTGCATCCAAATAAATAATTCCAAATTCCAAATAAACTTCTTTGTCGTCGGGCGCAGGAAACCATTCGCCCGTTTCCACTTGCTGCTCCAAATGACTCGCAGCCGAAATATTATTTTAGAATGCCTTTCTACGCCAAGAGTTGGGAGTGCCTGCCCATAAATCAAGTGTGAAATGAGGAGAGTCACGCAAACATGCAGTCGTGCACAAATTGCTGCCTCCAAAAGCGAAGAGTGGAGAGTATCTGTCACCGAAGCGGACAAGTCCAGTAAATGAATGGAACCACAGGCTCGTTCTCTCCCGTTTTCCGTACGTATTATTTGAACCTAACGCCTGTACAGAGGCCAGGACTTGTTTTTTTTTTTTGCAAAAGTCACATGACCAACCAACCCCACAAAAGAAGTGAGCTGCCACGGTCGTTACCTGAGCAAATGTGAGGTCATTAACATGTTCAGATTCCACAAGCGCAGAGTTACATATATTGTTGATACGTTTTGACTTGACTTCCCCTTTAAATCTCAAATGCGCCTGCAAAATATGTCATATATTATAATCTCATTCAATTTTCATTGGATTATTAACCAGTTACTTGAGATAAACTAAACAAAATATATATTTAAAATGCATTTTTTTCTTCAAATTTTGATCACTCAATCAAGGAAGAAAAAAAAATATTTTTTTTCAAAAAGAACCCTAAATATTTTGTATTTTATTATTTTTAATTAATTTACAAAAATCAAATATATGGTAGAAATATTTTCAAGATGTTCTTATTCACAATAAAATCAATGTAGAAATTATCCAATTTCCAAACTATGGCCCGGGGGCCATTTTCGGCCTGTCATCCACAACAATGCAACAAATATTGCAAAGCTTTTGATGATGAAAATGCTCAGTGGGCTGCATTTGAGTACAACGCGGGTCATACGTGGCCGGTGCGCCATCGCCATTGCCCTCACCCTGGCGTATAAAGCCCGCTGCGATTCTTGATCCCTTTCAGACACCTGCTAACTGTTCACTTTGAAAGAGAGGAAAAAAAAAAAATCTTTTGTCTCCCTTGAAGTTTCCGGAGAGACGACGGGGTCTGTGCTGCAAAAACGTTGACATCTCACGACTTTATGACGGCTGCCGCCGTACTCGAGTTCATGCTCTCGAAGAAAGCCACAATGCATCAGCGCTCGGCTCCATATCAAAGCGAGCGACGTCTTCCCGGAAAGCAAACCGTCTGCTTGACAAAGACCAAAACTGGCAGCACTGGGAGTCAAAGGCAATATCTATTTTTTTTTCCTTCCCTTCCAAAATTCACGCTGTTTTGGGTGACTCGCCAGCCAATGATGGATGTTGCTCAGTTGTCCAAAAGGTGGACGTGGTCGCTGCATGCCGAGCAGCCCGAAAGCCGGCCCGGCGGCGTCCTTGACGAGGACGCCGCCGGGGGGAGAAAAATGCAAGGCTGTGCATTTGTTTCAATGACGGATGGCTGAGTGGCGACAGGCTCTTAAATGCATGTTTTCTAATTGATTTGATCATTAC
This sequence comes from Hippocampus guttulatus, assembly GCF_054856545.1. Lineage (NCBI taxonomy): Eukaryota > Metazoa > Chordata > Actinopteri > Syngnathiformes > Syngnathidae > Hippocampus > Hippocampus guttulatus. The sequence continues at coordinate 2,506,317 of NC_141270.1, forward strand.
TCACCTTTTCTGCTCTCTTTCATCGCATTAAGTGTCTCGGGCTCCCTTTTGATCTAATACGTCAAGTTTTTTTTTTGCTTCCAAATGGTGCTGATGATGCACCGGCTTGTAATCATTGCAAACTGGCAATGCCGGCTCGCCCGCCAACTATGAGACAGATGGGCCAGCCAGGACATCTTTCATGTATGCATTTCATTTATTTCCCCGTCAGCCCCCCCCCCCCCCCCCAAAAAAAAATCAAGTGCTTCAACTTCTTTGTCTTCTGTAATTAACACCATGTCCAAATTTGACCCCAAAGGAAATACGTAAAAACGTACCTTGTTGGACAAAAGCTCCGTAGACGATCCAGATGGCGCTCTGCAGCGAGGTGGAGGGCGATGGCTGCGGGTGGCCGCCCGCGTTGTTCTGGCCGCGCGCGGCCTGGATGCGCCTGAGCAGAAAGATCATGACGCCCACCACCGGGATGGCGGCGGCGATGCAGGCCCACACGGCAAGGTCGAACGGCGCCAGCAGGGAGAAGATGTTGATCTTTTCTTCCGACTTGCGCATCAGGATGCCCACCGAGTAGTCCAGGTAGCGCTTGCTGAAGTCCACCACGCGCTCGCGCTCCGGGGTGATGGTGATGGCCGACACGGCCAAGTCCGCCTTCTGCTCAACGACATTCACAACGTGACTACGAACAAGAACACGACTACTCGTCCCGCTGTAAAAATATTTACGGGTGAGTGCTGATATAAGTGTGTTCAAAAAGAAATCTGCAGAAGAAATTTGCCTGATCCAGAATAAAATATCTTTTCCTGTGAACTTACAATGTTTCATTTACGGCGTTCCGTATAAAACAAATACTTGCCAGTCTTTGAGATGGCGCAAAATGACTCTCAGGACATGAAAGCGAAATCAGATTCCCGTTCACAAGCCGCGTGGCTTGTGAACGGGAATCTGATTGATGGCGAATGCATCACGTCTGGTCCCTCCTTTCCTGGGAAAACGATTTTTGTATTCGGCCAGCCTCTCCCGACGGGAGTCTGCGGAGCGCTCAACTCTGTGCAAGCCAGCCGGGGGTCTTAATTAGGTCAGGACTGTTATGAAGTCCACATGCTTCATGCAGCCTTCTGCCTCGACGCCAAATAAAAGATTGAGCAGATGAGAAAAAATAAAACAGTTCCAGCGACTTGTTTTGCATCAGTGGGATGGGGGGGGGGGGGTAAGCGGTCACTCCATTAAGGCTAAAGCTAAATGAATATGACCATTCAGAGTCATGCCCTCAAAAAACCTTCGTCCTTCTACTTTCTGGTACGAATCTGAGCGAGTGATTTGCAGATAAAAGCTTTCGGTCCGTGTGATGCTTTCCCGTTTTTGCCTCCATTACGGCGAACTCCATAATTGTCCAAATAAGAAGATGCGGCCTCGCCGCCAGAGAAATGCTTTGCAGCTGCACGTGGACGCCGGTCGCCCGCCACGCAAAAAGCACACCGACCTTGCCGATGAGTTCGCCGATCATTCCGTTCCAGGAACCGTTCGGGAGCGGCGCGCCGTACTTTGCGTCTGCGACTTGGTAGATGTCGTACTTAAAGCCCAGGACTTTGGCCAGGGCGTCCAGGACATCGATGGAGAAGCCCTTGTATCGCTTGGGCTGGCCCAGGATGTTCTCCGCCACCATCACAAAAGGCTCTTCCTGTCAACAAGAGTTTTTCAGATTAAATCACACTTGTGTTTGATTTAAAAAAAAACATGGAAATAGGACCCTGAAAAAAAGAGTGAATCAAATTGCGACCGTAAATCATCAGGGATTAAAAAAAAAAAAAAATCACAGTTGAAATGAGGCTGTGACTTGTGTTCATTATTTTTCAGAATCGTTCAAGTTCGACTTTTCCAATCGACTTCTCGAAGCTTCTGTCCGTGTCTTTGTCCCCTGAAGAAATTTGCGCTCATCACTTTTCATTTGTGTTTACCCGAAAGGCCTGAAAATCAATCACACGTTGCAATTGTCGAAAAACGCACGCACGGGCACCCAAAAAAAAAAAAAAAAAAAAAAAAAAGTTCATTAGTGCTGCTTTAATCATTCATTTCGATGCACCGCTCGACGAGGACTCGTTCAGTCATCAGAAGAAATTTGAACAGCCTCCGAGGCAGCCCGAGTTGAGAAAACGCTCTCGTTTGCTACCGTTGACCTGTCACGCACGTTGCCGCGGCAACGGCGGCGGTTCACAACAGTGGAATTTTTTTTTTTTTTTAATTTGCCACAGCCTGTTGCTCGTCTTTATGAAATGTCAGGGAGGAACTAAAGGTGGACCAAAAAGCCGAGAGGCGCAGGAGACGGCAGAAGCGGCGGGAGTGGATTCGCCGGGGCCTATGGCGTGAGAAAGTCGACGGTGCCGAGCTGAACTTATGTGTGAATAAATACACTGCGAGGGAAGCCATGCATGAAGAAGAAGAGGAAGCGCGGTGAGCGGGAGGAGGGGGGGGGAGGAAAGTTGGCGGAGGGCAAAGTGACTTTGAAGGCTTTGGAGGGGCCCCTTGAATCGGTGCGGGAAAGGATCTCGAAAAGCCCTGTCGGGGGACAAAGTGGCCGAGCTTTGTCACGGCGTCTGCACGCTCCCGGCGGGTTTGCCCTTTGTTTTGTTTGCTATTCCCCTGGCGTAGAAAGCCTTCCTGCACCCGCTAGGACACGGTTCCTGTTCCTGTGACCTCGCTCAACTCAGGTAGGGAAACCGATGACTCGTAAGGAAGTCCAGCTCCAAATTCTTTCCAGAGGGCTGCCCATTTGCAGTCTTTCGGCAATCTGCCCCCCCCCCCCCACTCCGAGATCTATATTTTCGGGGGCCGATTCCAAGACTGGTAAAAACCAAGAGAAATAAATGCAAATCAAATCAATGGTAGGTCAAACGCAGCACTTTAATTTCTGTCTTAGGTGAAGCTAAAACTTTTCTGCAATCAGCGTTGCCAGCCAACGGCCTCTTTTGTCTAAATTTACTCAATTAGATCATTTTTTCCCCCACAAATCGATTGTTTTGATGAGCCCTCATGTGGCCTGTTGCTGTTTTTGGTGGGCTTTTTTTTTTCTTTGATAAATGAATATCACGTCTCAAGTGTTGAAATGAGCTTGAGAGCAAATGACTTGACTTTAATCGACTCTTCATGTGTCCGGAAAGTGCGGCCACCTTCTTGCTCGGCACGCGAGAGCCTCACGGCATGATTTCTGATGGGGACTGAAAGTGGCAACGAGTCAGAAATCCTCAACTGACAAGAATGCGTGAAAATGATCGCGTTGGATTTATTTGAGTAGGTTGGCTTTGTTTCAAATCGGTAGCACAGTCATTCTTTGCTGCAGAGGGAAATCTGTCAGGCACGAAGGTAAGTTCTGCCTAAAAACTGAAGACAGCTGAATCAGCTCATTGTTATTATAATTATGTTTTATTTTATTTTTTTGTGGATCGCATTACTATGGATCTTGGGTCTTTAAAATTGAGTTTGGGAATCTGACACCGTGGTTTGCTGCGGCCAACTATTCAAGCCTTGGAGTCTCTGCTTTGAACCGACGAATCACGTCTCTGGAACGGAGGATGAGGTCTGAGCCAGGCATCGAACCCAGAACCCACCTGACTGCGAGGCAGGCACGCTCGCCATTAACTCACTACACCGTTCTCCGTGTAAAACCGAGCCTCAGAGACCATTTGAAAGCAAAAACTGAGCCACGGGTCAGTGGTTGTCGTGGCAAGATTTCTGATCGGGTGTACCTAATGTTGTGGCCTGCGGCTATTTGCCGCAACCTCAAATCGGAGCAGGAGGAAATCTGACTTACCAGCAACGTGACGATCTTGAGCGTCACCCCTTGCATCCCGCTCTCGATGCGGCTCTCCTTTAAGCTTCCGTTCAGACCCCGGGTGGAGTCCCACGATGCCAACTGGAAGGCGGAGAAGAAGATGGACAGAGACGGCGTTAAGGAGACCGACATCAATGAGGCGGGGCCATCGCATCGACCGGAACGCTACCAAGAACATATTTGATTTACTCTGAGAATGAATCTTTAATTTGGCAAATCGGGTGCATCTGCCTGTGCCTCTGCGGTTGTTCACACAAACACACGCAAAGCGTGCGAGCGCACACAATTGTCTCGCTGAATCGATATCAGGAAGAACAAAAGACATGAAACGAAAGATATGAAATAAGCTGGGACAAACGTCATCATCCCCGGCTAACAATTTATGATTCAGCCCATTGGAAAAAACAACAGCGGTATCTCACGAGACATCTGGTTGCCGGGGCGACCAGTGTCCGCCATTAGCAAGCTGTTAGGACTCTCGGGCAAAACAATGCGGCCGTGTTTTGGAGGCAATCTGCTGCGCGCTCGGTGATCAGACATAAAAGCGCCGGCGATGAGGAATAATGTATGACGATGAGAGGAAACAAACAGGTTAGCGTAGCGGCAAAAAAAAATAAAAATAAGAAAGGCGTTGTAGAAGTTAGTTGAAAATGTGTTCGCCTTCCACTCCGTCAACTTTGTGAGCTCTGTCTGCACTTGCGAAGGAGATGCCGCTTAAATTGTTAATCGGCGCTTGCAGCTGGTCGAGCGGCCTTCCGGGGCGCGTGCGGCGCGTCACTTTGCAGGTGTCCTTCCCATTCGAGTTGACAGAACACGAACCGACGCCCGTGGCATACGGTGGCGGGCAGAACCAATGAGTTCCCTTCAGTTGAAACGGCAAAACGTACAACCATCCATACGCCGCCGTTCACGCTACAGAAGCTAGTCGCAGTTGCTGGCAAACGTATCGGCTTGGCGTTCAATGATACGAGCCTAAACTTCGAGTCAGGGCTAAACTGAGACGAGACCTCTACTTATGAAATTAATTGGTTCTGGAAGAAATTTCTTAACTAGAAAATGTTGTAAGTCGAGACGCGTTTTCCATGTAAATGCCCTAATCCGTTCCAAGAACCGCAAAATTCAGACATAAATGTTTTATGAAGCTTCAAAGTGCATCAAAATATGTAACGGCTACATGTTACAATTAGATTATTACACAATAAAAGAGAATTGTGCATCATGTAAAAACATTGCCCTCTTTTGTTCATGTTCTCTCTCAGAAGTGGTTTTTGCCTGCCGTTTTGTCAAGAACTGATCCAAGGACGTTTGCTTTGGTCGGCTTTTAACAATCCTTCGAAAATGTCCAAGGCAAACATCAGCATAGTGAGCGATCGCCCGACTGGTGAACACTTTTTCTGGGTGATTCACATTAACGTAAACTCGGAACGCCTCATGGCCTGCGGGGCGAATGACGAGGATGCTGCATAGACACATATCTATCTCTCTACGCGTATAGACACATACGGTAGAGGTCCCTCTTAGTCAATGGGATGCCAGGAAGATGCTTGGCAATAGCCAATAGCAGAGCAGCTAGAAGTATGTTGCGTTCAGGAAACTCGGAGCTGCGAGCAGCAGCCCATTATGAATTTTTACCTTTCGTATCTTGACATTTCTTTCGTAACCAGAGGCAATATTTTCCTGTTGAGGCGTTTCGTAACTTGAAAATCTCGTATGAATAGACGTTCGTAAGTAGAGGTACCACTGTATACATCTTGTTGCCATTTTTCCTTTTGCAAATGAGCATGTATGTGACGCAACATGAAGTACTCTCTACAAACCATGAAAGGATCATTTGATCCTGGAAATAAAGTTTGGAAATGAACCCGAAATAGCTCTTGATTGATGTCAGCGGCCTCGGGGTTGAGCGACCGTTGGCCTGAAGACGTGAGGTCCAACCAGGGAACAAAAGCGCTACTCCTGAGTGACATTTTTCTTAATTGCGTCAGTGGAGCCTTGCACTTAACTTTAAACCTGAGCTTCACCAACCGTTGACACCGCTTTGCTCTTACTCTGTCGTAAATGACAAGAGTTTGAAAACCGGGGGTAAAAATAACGTCAGAATGCAGAAAAGAAAAGCAACGGGCACACTTTGAATGTCACATGTCAAAGTGGCTTTTATGGGCTCTTGAATACGGCTGCGGCTTATCTGGTTTTGGAGAAAGGACTTGGTAGCGCACGCCTCTTCTGACATCCGCAGATAGGAAGCTAGAAGTCAATATTGTTCCAAATATGTTGTGGTTGTGTTAGAAATTAGTTCTCAATATACGGTGCCGCGACAAAAACTGAATAAAAAAAGCATGTTTTCAGCAAAACAAATCCTGAGCAAAGTGTGCAATAATTCTTGATCCTTGGGGCAATTTGACGAAAACACCTCGCAGGTCAAGACACCTCTGAGCAAGTTTTCATATGATGTAAACTATGCACCGAGTCTCACTTTTAATGAGATTTCCTCTGCTGACTCCCCCGCAAACTTTCGGATGCAGAAAACGGGCTGCTTTTTTTTCCCTATTTTTTGGTCAAGATGTTGACACGTGGAGGCGTACTGCTGACCGTAAACGATGCTCTCATCGGACATGAAAGCAAAGCAACAATAAGGCGTCCGACCGGCTTTTGCCGGGCGAGTTCGCTTCGAATTGATCTTTTGTATGAAAAATGGCGCTCCGTAGGATCAAAAAGTCATGTCAGCACAAAGGGACGAACGCGATTGACATATTGAAAATTCTGCGCTGCGCCTTTTTAAGAAGTCACGCTAATGGCGGCTATTTGGCTAATGGCGACCGAGCTCAATCTTTAATGAGGCTGCGCAAATGCCAAAGTCCGTTCTTTTTTTTTTGTGTTAACATTGTTTTGAGACAGCCGCGTCGCAAGTGCTTCAATTACACGATGGAGACGGCAAATGACGGTTGTCATCGAGCCACTTAATGGCGACTATTTTGATGCTGGAAATGTCAGATCTTTTTTTTTGGACGAGTTCAAGCGGCTCCGATCTTTATTCTGTAACTATCAATACTATAAAAAAATTGTCTTTTTATTGACAAGCAAATGTGATAGCAGCATTAACATAAAAAAAAACCTGTGGCCTCTTTTGAGGTATAAAGTCCTGATACAATTTTTTTTTTTCAGCCAAGCCTATTTGTGGCGCGGGGCCGTACACACTTTATGAACGGGACACTTGCCTATTTGTACAGTTTTCCTCCTGAACTTGAACTGGGAGCTTTGAAGACTCCTTTCAATTCATCCACCCCCCCCTCCCCCCATGGAAGAAGCTGGAACGAAGCTATCGCTCATTGCCAGACGCACCGGGCAATATAAGCTGACCATTCAAACGAATCCGGTCTTATCTTCCCCCCGATAGGCTCACACATGAGCGGTTGGGATCCGACTGCCGCCGTAGCGTCTCAAGTTATAACTCAATACCGCGCGATGATGAGTCAAAGCAGACGGGTTGAGAATATTTAAAGGCGGGGGTGACATGACACGGAGTGACGACTATCATTAATCTGCTGTGACAAAAAGGGGAACAGCTCAACCGGAGATGATCTGGCTTATCTCCATTTTCACTTTTTTAAAATTTTGTCACATCGGCAGATGAAAGAACCCTGCATCGGCGTTCAGATCGATGACGCATGTGAAGTCAGCAACTTGCGGGTCTGGGGGTGTGCGAGAAAGACATTTTAATTCAAACGACGGAGCCAGCATTAAAAGTTGAAGTTCAGCTGCCGCTAATCTTCTGATGACAACACAGATGCCTTCAGGGCTCAGGTTGCACGACGTCACAGGTGAGCCGCGACGGTCGCGACCTGAGCCAGTCCACGGCGAGGGTCACCATGAAACAAAATGGCCGACGCCTGAGAAGGATTAAAAACGAGTGGATTTTGCCACTTGCCAGTATTTGTCGAACCTCTATTCTCAAGGTAGTTCGTTGTAACCCTTTGCAACAAAATGGTCGCCAACTACGATGTAAAATACAGTATAAACATTTAGCGATGTAAAAACATGAACATGTCATACAGTTCAATCATGTCAATTCCAAAATATGTGTAGACAGTGTGAAAAAACATTCAGTCACAGCAAATGAAAAGTGTCACGATGTGGCGCGCCTCGAAACCGTTGACGATCATCTTATGTTAGCCTTGAACTCTGTCGTGATTTTGTTGCCCGTACGCGTGATTGTCGAAATCGATCAAATTTCCCAATTTTCGCTTCCGGTGACCAGACATGTTTACGAGCACGAGCTCAGGACGGCGCCGCGCCTCCGGAAGTACAACAACATACGAGTCGATCAGCAACAACGCTAAGCAACGGAGGGGAATACCGCGTCGTATATTTTGTACACAAGCTAGGTCGCGGCAGCGGTTAGCTTCCCAAGGTTCGTCGCAACAAAAGCCGTTTCACTATTTTGTGAGAAAAATCTGGTCGGTCTCATGAAGTTGACGTTAAGCTAAATTGTCAAATGGAAAATGGACGACGCGAAATCGGGATTTTTAAATGTGAACGTTGTAGGGGTGAAAACGTAAACGGGCTACATTGAAACAATGTTCGACTGTATTCATCAGATTTTTTTTTAATGTTAGCTCTCAAAAATATGTCCTAGGCTGAGTTCCAAGCAAGTGATTTTACAAACAATGCGAAGCTTTCTCCGACCCCCCCAAAAAACGTGGTTCATTGAACACTTCACATTTGGAGTGTCATTTGTCTTCATGTCCCCTATGATTGAGGCCAAAGTTAGCTCGATAAGCACACGCTCACCCAAAAGACAACAATCGCAACACAAACGGGCTCCGACTTGACTCCACATTCTCTTTGGCGATCAAAGAAAAAGTCTGTCCACCTCTCTGGGGGCACGAGTCGAGCCCAAAACAATCAAAAAATAAGCGCGCTTATACAGTGACGGAAGCCAAAATGGCCGTCCAACTTGGCGAGATGACGGCGAGGGGGCCGCCGGGCCTCGTTTCGGGCTCCAGTAAGCGGCACTTGGGCCAGCGCTGGCAGCCACGACACAATTATCGCTCTGATTGAGCAGACGCCGCTGCGTTTTCTTCACGCAGGGCAAGAGGACCTGGCGAGCGAGCGGACCCGAGGTCGCCAAAGAAACATCTTGGCGGGTCGAACCAGAGGCCAATTGACTCCTTTTTAAACCCGTCGTGGTGTTTGTTGCATAAGAAGAATGTTGGCGGGTCCAACATCCAAACACCTCCACAGTTGTGCTGGCAAGTTAACATACCGCATTGTGACATATGGACAATTTTTTGTTGTTGTTGTTGAAAATATGACAGATGTTGCCAATGTCCACGTGGCGCAAAGTTGTTACCGGACGTCAACGACGTGCATCGACTCGTACGAGTCCGATCTCAAACCACATCACGGTTTTTGTTCCGAGATCGTGATCGTGTGAAGTTAGCATTTGGAAGAGACATTTCTTTGGAAGGATATTTATTATTTGTTGAGAATCGATGTGATTTATAACCCTGAAAAGCTCCTCATCATTTTTTTTTTTTTTTGCACGACATTCTAAAGCTAATGAAGGCCTTTGTTTTTAGATTCTTGGCTTCAATGCCTTTTAAGGCTTTGGAAGAATCTGCTTCTTAGCAAGAATGCTCACGGGTCATCACGTCCCTTCTATATTTATTCATTCATTCATTTTTCGATCCGCTTTATCCTCACAAGGGTCGCGGGGGGGGGGGGGGGGGGTGCTGGAGCCAACCCCACCCTGAACCGGTTGCCGGCCAATCGCAGAGCACGCAGAGACGAACGGCCATCCGCGCTCACACTCACACCTCGGGGCAATTTCGAGTGTTCCATCAGTCCGCCATGCATGTTTTTGGAATGTGGGACGAAACCGGAGGACCCGGAGAAAACCCACGCAGGCCCGGAGGAGAACATGCAAACTCCACACAGGGAGGCCGGAGCTGGAATTGATGCGACTGTTTTGTGTCGTTTCTTAACAACAACGTTCATGGGTCAAAAATGACAAGAGAGAAAGCAAAACAGAACACAGTCCGAACTCAGCACCCGAATGTAAGCAGTCTGTTATTTATTTTTTTTCCTGTGCGCCGTCAACAGAAACGCTTGGGAAGCACCACGTCAAAGCCGTTTTTAAACGGTACTGGCACACCGTCGCAGACGACAGCCGCTCATTTGAGGTATCATCACGAACGCATTTGTCATCTCGGTCACTCCCAAAAATGAGCTTATTTGGGCGAGCTTAATGCAAAAGCCATGTTTGGCTAGAACGTCCCGCGCTCGGCACAGACGGCCGTCATAGTTACCCCAACGCGCCCGGGAGAAATCAATTCTGACTGATGCATGAAAGATGCTCGGCTAAGAGGAGCGATTACATCTCGACGAGCGGACGTTTGGCCGCCGAGAGCCCGGCGCCAACGGGAAGTCAATGGCAATATCTGCTTAGGAAGGAGCTGACACATCAATAAGCGCAAAGCGCGGCAAGCCAAACAACAAGAACGGCATCGATCACTCTGCAGCAGGAGAAGAAAAGCGGCGAGCCGGTGGGGCAAAATTCACAGCGGCCATCCAGGAAATAGTATTTCAGTCTTCATTAGAGTGTCTTAAGCAGAGAGACGCCTCATCTAAGAGCCATCAGGCCGGGAGGAAAATGAACTGGATGCAGATAAACGATGATGGAGAGGGAGGAAAGCCGAGGCGAGGGGGCGGCGGCGGTGGGGGGGGGGGGGGTGAAGAAAGGTTACGGCGGCGGTGAGTTCCAGGCAAGGATGCGGAGGACGGCGCGTAATGGCGCGTCTCATCTCCATGACACTCGCCGGCTCGTCGCAGCGTCGGCAAGAGAGACTTTCTGAATATTTATATGAGCGCCCTAATCGAGAGCGTTTGAGCCCCGGCGGTCCGCGTCGGCGTGAACGGACGCGGCGAGTAATCGCATGCGGCACCCCTTTCGGCCTCTAATTGGAGATACAAGCGCGCGCGTGTTTGTGGGTCTCGGCACTGAACGTGTGAGATCCAGACACGTGCCACTTGAAATATGGACTGACGTTTGTTCCCTGTGTGATGCGTCTCCTCCGCGCCACGCCGTAACGGCGGCGTTATGATGAATCGGCGCGGTGGTTTCGGCTCCAGGCTGAGTGGTGATTAAATCTTCATTATGGCTTCTGGTCAGCCACCAACACGCACACGCACACAAAGAAGAATATGAAGAAGAAAAAAAAGAACTAAAAGTCAATTCCTCTTCATTCGGCGGGAAGCCCCTTGATGGAATTGGGACGTCGGCAGTGGCGGCGACAAACAAATTACGACTGAGAGCCCGCAGATGATAGGCTTAATCTCTCTCGGCGGTATTCCCAAACAAATCACACTCCAAGTTTGTCAAGTCAACTTATTCGATGCTCCCTCAACACTTCATTAGGTCGAGGAACTCGATTAGAGCCGAGAGAAGCACCTTAATACCAAACCTTTTTTTTTTTCCCTTGCCTCTCAGATTCGGTTTTGTTCTCATTTTAGGATAACCCGAAAACGTGAACAAAACTTAAACGGGGTCCAAATGTTCAATGTTTTCCTAAATCGGTCCGTGACGGGGAAAAAAAAAAAAAAAAAAAAAAAAAAGGTCGTCTAATAACCCGGAAACAAGAAAAACCTGGACCAAAGGATCGTGCAGGCGTCTTTCTTACTTTTCGCAAGGTTGTCAACGAGGCTTTCCCGTCATCCATTGTGACCTCGGAGGACGCGTATCATGAACGTGCTCCTTTCTGACGCCTAATGAGCCACAACAGTGCGTGTCATTCCACTTTACGGTACCGGGCGGCCGCCCGCCCGCTCCGTGAAAAATGAAGCCGTCGAGAGGCGCCAAAGGTGTTTTCGCGCAGCGGCGATACCGCAGAGGTTAGCGGCGAGGTCTCGGAAAATGATCAATTGTTTCATTCGCACGGTAAGAGGTCACATGGAGAGAATTTTGTTTTTTTTAAAAAAGGAGGTGTTTTCATTAGTGGTTCAGCACTGCCTGCTGTTCACCCACAAGAAGGACAGCGGAGTGCAAATCCATATCTGTTTTAAAATAGAGCCGCATAACGGAAATGCAAACGATGCTCGGGCTTCGCGCAATAAGGACGAAAAAAGGGGCAACCCTGCGGCGAGATACGTCGTTATCTCTGACATATGCTACAGAGGAAAAATGGAAAAATAAAGACCCGCTAATGCAAAAATCTCACGGGTGCTATACATGTAAAGGGGGAGGAACCCCCCCCCCCCCCCACAAATTCTTTTCAATTGATGTTACTATAACAAAGGGGCCAAACGGGTGCTGTGGAAATGCCGTTAACGCTGCTCTGCCCCCGTGCTGGCTTGCCTGAACACTCAATGGCGGCAGAATAACTTGTGACTTGGTTCTAGGACAGCGGTGGGCAAACTACGGCCCGCGGGCCGAATCCGGCCCGCCAAAGGTTGGTCCACAATTACGGTTCGATGTGAATGATTGCATTCATTTCAATTGGACTTGTAATGACAGGCATTTCACCACCAGGTGGCGCATTGACTTGAAGTTGCAGAACACGGGGAGGGCAGGGCAATCTTTTCGACCACCTAGTACCTCTGTATCGCTCTACTTCTACTGGTCTGATCACAACCCATCTGCAGCGATCCACAGGCTAAAATAGGTCATCAACAACACTTTTGTCATTTAAAAAAAGTATATTAATACCGTACTTTCATGCTTTTGTTCTGTTGATGTTTGATATGGACTGTCAACAAATGCAGTTTTTTTTTTTTAATGTACCATAGCTCGTGCTGACCTGGCCCTTCTGTCAAATTTTAAAAGTCAATGCGGCCCCCGAGCCAAAAAGTTTGCCCACCCCTGTTCTAGGACATATGTGACGTTTTTAAAATTTTTTTTTTTTTTGGACAAGATTCTCTCTGTTCTCTCCATCAAACAGAGCGCACACTCGCCGTTCGAATGAGACAAGTCTCCCGACGCTGCGAGCGGTCGCTAACCAACCGCTGCGCCGTGGCACATTATTGCAGCGTTGCCGTACCACATCACAGAGAACGGTTCAGCTTCTCCAAATCGGTCGGGAAATGACTATTTATTTACCTCTAAGAACGTGTCTTTGCTCATTTGCCAATGCCAATCGCAAACACTGACAGGCGGAATCATGAAATGCTCGCACGTCAATTGTTGTTAGGCATACGGTACGCACTTGCTCTGACATTTTTGTTTGTTGTGGGATTTATTTATTTTTTTTCGAATGCTAAACGAGGACCGACCTAACGTTAAGTAGCACGATTAAACCGCGCGTGGAACGATTTGGATGATCGACGTCATTTTTTTTGGGGAGCCACGTTCTGACTGATTATTAACAATCAACAATGTCACGTGTGCTGTTCAGCCCCCACGAATGTCGTTTGAGCTCACTTCACAAATGTCAATGGCTATCATATTATAATCGATACGAGATTCCGACTCGCCGACTCCATCTGTCAGACACAAACACACCGCGACGCGTAAACGACTTGTTGCCGCTGCGGCTACGTTTGCGTGAAAGGGCGCCCGCAGTGGAAGCCCTCCGGATATTCCCGGGGCGCCACGCCGCGCTTTGACGTCGGCGCACGACAAGACAGGATGAAACGCGCGCTCAACACTCACCCGTTTCACATCCTTCCCAAAGGTCTCGCTGTAGCTGCTTCCCAGAATTTCAAATTGCACGTGGGAATTGGAGCCCTCCGCCCGGAAGTCCATCAGTCCCGTCAGGCCGCTGATGCGCCCCTGCAGGCCGCAAGCGAGCGGGGACGGGGGTGGGGGCAAATTGGGAGATGTCAGAACAAAGTGAACCACGCTAATGCTTTATTTCATTTCCAGTGTCCAAAGAAAACCGCCTGCGGCCACGAACCTGATTGCCGTTTCATGTTTTCCAACAGAGTTGAATGAAATGACATGATATGAATCAATGCAAATCGTGTTGTCATGATGTATGAAATGTGTTCCTACTGATGTCGAATCCGGCTTCTTTGGTCTTAGGCAGCTAGCTAGCTAAAGTCGAGCCTCTCCTCTGTCAAGAACACTTTGAAACTGTCATTCATGCCTTTTGTCACATGTCACATTTGAGCTGGATTACCGTAATGCATTTTAATTTGGAGTCAGCCAATCCTCCAATGAAGTGTCTCCAGTTGGTCCAAAATGCTGCTGCTCGCCTCTTGACTGGTGCTCGTAAGAGGGAGCACGTCACTGCTACTCTGGCATCCCTTCACTAGCTCAGATTTGAGAGTTCTATGATTTGTTTTGAAATCTTGAAATGGCTTGGCCCCCACCTCTCCGCTCTGAGCGGCCTGCCCGGTGCCTGGGGTCTACGGACCAGACGCTATTAGAGCTACCGAGAGCTAAGCGGAGGCTCAGAGGGGATGGAACCTTTTCCGTTGCTGGTCCCTCTCTTTGGAATGGATGTTCGGCAAGCCCCCCCCTCACTGCCCATCTTCAAAACTCGGTGTAAAAGTCAGCTTTTATTCTTTGGCTTTTGAGATTTAGATATTTACTTTGACTGTTTTTGTGCTTTCTCCTGCTTTATGGTTTGTTGTTGTATGAATTCTTTTTTGCTCCATATCCAGCACTTGGCGTACGGCGGTGTTTGCTTTAAAGTGCTCTTATAGATACACTTGAGTGTCCGTTTGTTGAAGAGTGCTCTTAAAGGGACATTTTGCAGGTAAGTAAAAGGCGAATTCTCAACTTTTAGCGGATGTAGGCCTTCAAAAAGTGTCCTCTTGAGGGGAGTTTTTCAGAAGTGGTTAAACAATCAGAACAGAGAATCACAGCACAACAGTATTTTGTTTTGCCTTCATGCCCAGTCTGGTCATCTCATGTCAGTCTGGAAGATGAAACCGGCGTGATTGTCTGCAACCGTCACAAATTCCATTATCAAGATTCAATGAGATGAAATGAAGCCATTTCTTCCCAAACGCCTGGTCTTATTTCACTACTGAGTGTGGCGAGTGTGTGTGTGTGTGTGTGTGTGTGTGTATCTGGTAGCGGTCCCTGTAGATCCACAGACTACTTCAGAAGACTACGGCAACATAAAACCCTTTCCTGATACTTGAAACCTTTCTTCAGGAAAACCTCGGAAGCACATTTAGTTTCGCCCACTTAACAATTTGAATTAAAAAAAATAAAAAATAAATACAAATATATTGCTGACCTTTTGGATGGTGTCCAGCATGGACCATCCTCCATTCCAGGGCTTGGTGGACTTCCTCATGCAGTTGAGGCTGGCCATGCTGTGCCACTTCCTGTCCTCCAGCTTCCTGTAGAAGGCGTTGGCCAGCATCAGAACGCTGTCGTACAGGTAGAGGTTGGACACCTGTCGAGGGAAAGGGGAAGGAAAGTGACGTCATCGTCTGATCGATATAGTTCCAACGAGGTGTTTGTCGGACAGTTTTTGAAGGACCTCTGTTGTACAGATACAAAGGTTTTTCAAAGCAGACGGCTTCTTTGTTTCGAATGTCTACTGGTGAAACACGCATCATCACGGGATGAATTTTTAGATATTTTAGTGGTCAGGACCGAGCCTTTTTTTATTATTATTATTATTTTTAAATCTTGCGTGCAACTGCTACCAAACTAAATGGTCATAAGAATCAAACTGCCTTGACTTTGGTGTTTGAGTTTGGGGAAATTCCTCTGTCGTGACAACAAAACAAAAAAAACCTTTGCAATATAACACCCGGCTATGCCCCCGCCGCCCCCCGCCAAAAATTTTTTTAGTCCACCAAGTGTTTTGAAGTCTCATTTTTTGTCTAGCATTAGTCAATCAAAATTGTTGACAGATTTTGTCTGTTAACAAATTTGCGAGTGGCACCGCCCGATATCGTATATACCGCTCAACCCTGCGGCAGTGTTAGGAAGAAAAAAAAGAAAATAGGGCTCTTGCTCTAACAAAACAATCAGTAGCATTCTGAAGATGCTCCACCCACACGGAATGATAAAAACTTTTGATTTGCTCATCTGGGTCCAATTTGGAAGCAATCAGACAAAATATGTCAAGTTTGTTTTTGAAAGATCTGTAGAAATGCACAAAATGATTCAAAATGGCTGCCTCAAACAAAACACTGTCTTTTCCAGCATGGGCTCTTGAAACTTTTTCTTTTTCTTTTTGAGAGTTAAATCAGGATAAACATGCCAACCAAATTTCATCTGGCAAAGCGAAATTGGCTCAGGAGGCGGACTCGAAATGATTCTGGGGCCCTTGAGCGAGCAAACTGCTCGCCAGGATGAACGTGCCTGCAACTTTGCGCATTCTTTCGACGTGAAGTAGCGATGACTTCTGCCCATGATTTAACTTCTGTCGTTCAAATCGAAAAAAAAAAAAAGGCTTTCGTTTGGCGCCTGGAGGTCATGAGCACATCTTTGGATAGATTGTACATCGCTTCATGCAGAAAAATCAGTTCTTTGCTTCCGAGTCTGCGGGGTCGATAAGCCTCAAGTCTCCCGGCGCCCGTCAAAGTCTGCGTCATCACCCGCGCGCACTTCCAGGTGGCGTATTTTCATATCGATCACAGCACGGTAGACAATTAAGCGTTTATGCCCCGTGACGGCAGCGAAACCCGCCGCTCGCCTTGGGGAGGGAGAGTAAGATGACTTATGAATAAATCCATTCTTGTGTTGTGGGGCTTCGCGTGCAAGCCGGACGGGCGTTTAAATCACGGCGGGGGCCGTGAGCGGGGAGGAGCGAAAAAAATAAATAATAAACAGGCAAAACAGGCTTTATTTCTGCTCGGGCTCGTCTCGCCTCTTCGATAACTGTCTCCGCAGTGCATCCTGTCAGAAAATCATGTCTGTTGCTTGCGCTTCTGCCGCAGTGCGAGAGTGGATTTTGTGGCGCATCGACGCCCCCCCCCGCCCGAGGTCAAATCCCTGCGCCGTGCGAGCAATACAAGGTGTCACTCGGGGCTTTCGGCACATGAAAGGTTGAAGAGTCTCAGGGGGTAAGACATGGGCCAAGGCAAGTTCTCTTCCCCTAAGGTCATGCAAACATCGGCCGGTATAGAAGAATCGAAATGTAAACACACTGGAGGAGGTAGGCGTGGAACAAATTGCAGGGCACCCCCACAAGACACCCCCGCGCACTTTACCGACGTTTGTGAATCCGCATCTATTTTTGGAAACGATCCCGTTAGTGGCTACTGAAAAAAAAAAAAAATCACTTATTTGTGACATTCTGCAAAATTTGACAATGCTGTAAAATCACAGCATGAAGTGCTGTCTGAAGAGGAATTGGTGTCAAGGAAGTATGCTCAAAATCAAATCATCTACAGGCTACTTATTTTGAAGTGTATTGTTGGTCAATGAGTAGAAGTTTATATGAAACTGTTTTGTGGGCATCCTAATTGGAAGTTTTTGCAGTTTTTATTTCCTAATTACAACATAAACACTGTGGCATACAATTTACAGTTTTAAAATAACATGCAATTCACATTGAAGACAATTGAGTTGCACGGCCCGTTTGAAAAATAATAATTGGCCGTCTCTGACTTGTCGTATCAGCTAGTTTGCTTCCTCTCGGGCAACCATCCACTGCTGACTTTTTTTTTTTTTTTGAGGGGCACCGTGAACGGCTTTTGCCTAAGGACATGTTTTCACGGACTGTCGAAGGTGCGGCGCAGCCTCACAGAGATAACCTTTTCACCGCGGGCGTTCCCGCGACGCTTTCGGCCACCATCTCGCAGCGAATGTAGCCGTTAGCGGGGAGGAACTTCCAGAAGCAACTTTGAATCGAGGCCGGACCTGACCGGTTATTCTCAATGCGCAAAAAAGTGCGGCGAAAGAATTTGAACTGAAGCATAATATTCCATTTACGGTCTTCACGCGCACCGGCGCGCTGCCTTTGTGCACCCCTGTTGAGAGGTTGAATATAGGCAATTAGAAACATTTTCCCGGGATGGGTGCGGCGTCAACAAGTTGCGGTTTTGTGCTCATTCATTGACGAATAAATCCAGCAACACTGGATGAGCGCTCACGATAATCTTTGAGAAATGTGAAGGAAAGTTTGCAAGCACGTCTGACGTCCCCGTCATTGGGAGGTTGCAAGACGACCCGGAGGAGGCAGCGTGATCGCATTAGAGAGTTCATGCGCTTTTATTACACCGATTATTTCATTAGGCAAACCTAATAGTCATTCCGGTGATTTTATTATCCTTTCTTTTTTTTTTTTTTTTTCCCGATCAACCGAGAGCTGTGCGATTAAATGAGAACAGAAGAAACAAGCGGCGAGATGGAAAGGCCGCAGAAAAGTGAGGGAAAGTGCGCGCGACCGGTTGGAGAGTCAAATAGCGGCGCTCTCCAGTCCCTTATCAAGACATGCGGAAAACCGCTTTTATTGATTTAATTTTTTTTTGTGAAGGTAAAAAAACAAAAGCATCGTTTGTCCGGCTTCAAGAGGATTTCAGGTACAGGTATGAGACGTATTAGAAAAAAAAAAAAACCCCACAATCCCCGAGACGCCGCGAAAGCAATCTTGATAATGACGTTTGACTCTGGCGTGCCTCTCGTTCCCCCGGCGCGTTGCACTCCAGTCATGAGTCATTCATGGGCATTCGTGATTACCTTATCAAGGGCCTTTCATCGACACACACTTGCATATATAATCAGCTAATATCGGCGCAAATGTTCGCAAAGCACTTGTGTGCTGCCGTGCCGTCCTCGCGTGTGTTGACGGCACGCGTGCCCGAGATGGTGTCAAGAAGAAGAAGAAGAAGATGAAGAAGAAGAAAATTGGTGACGTTCTGGCTCGGCGACCAGCGGCTGAGAAACAAGTGGCCCTCTTGTCGGCGTTGCAGAGAGCACGCGAAACATGCTGCTTGTTCACAAAGAACATTAAAAAACAAAACAAAACAAAAAAAGCCTGATAAATATTTACAGCAAAGGAAGAAGCAACAAGAGAGGGATGATAGCGCCCGAGTCACCAACGCACGGCTTGCTTCTTTTTTTTTTTTTTTCTTCTTCTGGCAGAAATTGATTCTCTGTTTTCCTTTTCCAATAGCGACTCGCGACCGCTGCGCTGCGACATTATTCCATTTTCAAATCATTTATTGACCCCATACGGTGATTCTGGGGGCATCTATGTATGCCAGCGACGCGCAGTGCCAGGCAGAAGAAATGAAATCTTCCGCTACATGCGTCGCGACATTGTTTCCGACGGCTGCTATTCGTACAACGCAATGATCGCTTTGTGTTTCACCCAAAAAGATTTCACGCTGAGCAAGTGCATTTGGCAGTAAATTGAGACAAGATCCATGCAGTTTCGGTACTCTTTTTTTTTTTTTTTCTCGACGGGTTTCTTGGGTGATGTAAAATGTGTTCGCTTTGCACAAGAAACATTGTGAAGCAATGGAGTACAGAGTAGGATTTTTTTTTAAAAATTACTAAACACATTCAGTTAATGCGTACCTTTTAGCGTCGAGATTGCTCAGCCTACCTGCTAAGTCAAAGGGGCGGGGGGGGCAGGGGGGGTCAAATCTGGCTTGGGGGCGGTATGATGTAAATGAGCCAAATTGCATCTTTGCAAACGGGGCAACATTTTGAACAGCACATTTTTGGAGCTATTCAGCATATGATGAATAGTGCGGGGGGAGTGCTTGTTTTTCCGCCGCATGCGCCACATGCACAAATCCATTAAATTGACAGGTGTCATTCTGCTGCTTAGTCACGAAGTGATGACTCCGTGAAGGAAAACTCAGTCGGGTGTTGTGTTTGTGGGGGGCCAGCGCGGGCTTCCCGGTTTGCATTTTCATCTGGAGACTTAACGTTGTGCTGCTCGTCGTCACGGTAACATAAGCGAGCGGGCGAGCCGAGCAATGCGGCGAAGACAGGACTGCCCCTCTTAACGGGCTAATTTTAAAATCTTTTCCCTTTCCTCAGTTTACTCTTTATGCTCATTTTCTTTTTTAAATGATTCCCCATCAATTTTATGGCGAAAAAAATATATAACAGTGCTGAGGGTGCTTAATGCTTTCTTTGGGAGAAGCAATTAATCACAAATTGACGAGATACGATTTGTTATGAGCAATCTTGAGCGCAATTTGGTAAATTGTCCCGTAACGGACCATTTGCTTGGGTTTGAATGCAAAAGTCTCGAAGCCAATTGCATCATGACTGATGGCCGCCCCCCCGCCCGCATGACCAAATGAATGTGAAAACAACGGCGGTGGGTCCTTGAACGAGGCGGCGTTACCTCCAGGGACTGCAGGTAGCCTTCCTGGGGGTCACACAGCAGCGAGGAGATGCGGTGATTGTTCCTCATGCAGCGGACGTTGGTGTCCCTCCACAGCGGGAACACTTGACGGATGAGGGTCATACGGCCCAGGGAGCTGTGAACCAGCTCCATGATGTCACTGTCGCTCACTTCCTGTGGGGGGGCGGGGGGGGGCGCACACGACACAGGTGGACGTCGTTCTCTTTCTTGAGGCAGTCACAAAAAAAAAACAGGACTGTGGCATGCCACTCACATCAATATAATGACAATAACAATGTCATCTTTATTAGTAAATAGCGTCATTTAAATCGACATCAAAACGTTCCCAACAAACCGACTAAACGAACCAACGTGCCAAAACACGACCCAACCAATCAACCAAAAATCAAACGAACTCACCACCCAATCAAACCAGCCAACCAACAAACCCAAACACCAACAGAACAAGCCAATCAATCAACCAACCAGTCAACCAACCAATCAATAAAAAAAAAAAAAAAAAAGCCAACAGAACGAACCAGCCAGCACAAACAAACAAAATGACCAAGCAGGCAAGCGATGCCGACAAGCTATAAATGTGAACTTTAAAGGCAGAATTATCAATACCGTTTATGACTGAAATCGAGCCAGTTAACGCACACTTAACAAGTCAACTTGTTCACCGTCCCATATAAATAGTTATAAAGTTATTTCCCCTCAGGGTGCGAGTGGCAGGAAGCCGCCTGTGCGGAGGGAACGGGGAGAGGAGTAAAAAAAAAAAAAAAAATCATTCTCCATGAGCGAGAAGGTGGACGAGCGAGTGGTCGCCGCTGAGCGCGGGTCTCTGGAGGGGCAGTTTTAATCATTTTGTGGAGTTGGTCGCAATTTAAAAAGCAGGGCCTTGATGCCATCCCCATTGCGCTTGACTCATCAGACATTGCGATCTTTGACTCTCGCCTCTGCGGCTTTCCGTCATCAGAGCTTTTGTATGTCCTCCATTACAATTTTTACCTTCCGTTCTCCTTTAAAGGGGTCAAATGGTCAAACACAACATTTACGAGGACCAACGGAGTTTTGTTACCAAGGCGACCAGAGGTCAAGCTAGGGCACTGCGACTAGGCCAATTCAAATGTATTTTCATTAGTGGGTGCAGCACTTCGTGACAATGAGGCGCAGGCAGCAGACTTGGGCAAACACAAAAATATGGTCGTCATCGCACGGGCAACTTTGGAGGATGTGTCGATGAACGGAAGCCACAGAAGTTAGCTCGTGCCGATGTGTTTGCACACTGCTGCTCTGCTCACCTTTTGGCCTTGACACGACGGCGCTTCTGTGTGATTGCTTGAAAACGGACAAATCTTATCCCAAGCTGTTAAGTCACGGGCAGAGAAATTAAGCGTCGCGCCGAGCAGAGCGGAACTACTCCTTCCTAGCACGAGACAATATATTCCTGCCTCCCACCCCTGGCAACGAGCAGTCAGGTGGAACTCATGCATATTCATGAGTTGTCGTAATACATTGATCAGATGAATGATGCCGTGCGGCTCACGGAGCCAAACGTTCGCGTCCAAGCTAATAACCGGTAGCGGCGGCCTGCTCCAATCGCTCTGTCACCACCACAGGCGACCTTTGAGGTCGGGCGCCGAACCCGAGCAAAGGTACCGGAGCTGCGGCACCGTGCCCGCCGGAAAACGGGGAGAAAGAGTTTGCGCGGCGCAATTGGAACCTCGCTTCGCAATACGGAGCAGTTTTGTCACCACGGTGACATGCTGCAAACTTTCGGCCTGCTTTGGAAAAGCGCAACAAAGGACGGAGTGTACTTTTCTCAAAAATTATTGATTAAAAGATAATAACGATGTCACGTGGAACACGACTCGCTGTCATCGGGCTAACAAGAAAGCAGGCGAGATTGATTAAATGCTATTTTGATTTCTGCCTCAGTCCGGTGAATGAAACTGCAACCTTTTGCATTACAGTGGAATGATAAAATGCGACTTGATGTGTAAATACTGTTTGCATCTATGACGTGGGAACAAACAGCTCTGATAACGTTGCCATTATCATCGATACTGCATTTTGCATCTCTGAGGGCAAACAGCTGCCGCTGGCTTTTTTTTTTTTTGTGTGTGTTCTGTGACACAGTGTGTTATTAGCGATAGCATCGGCAGCTAAGAGGAAGTCAATGACATTTTGATTTTGCCTTTCAGCTCATGATTTGGACTTGTGTCACTCGATGAACTGCAATGGTTATTATTTTTTGATGTTCGTGCATCTAAGCAAGCATGAAACGGTTTAGAGCAGCGGTCTCAAACTGGCTGCCCACGGGCCAAATGCAGGCCCGCAAGATGCTAGCTTCTGGCCCCCGCCTTGAGATGAAAATTTCATGATAACGCGGCCCGCACGGCTTTGATGTGGATGCTGCATGTGTTAGCGCTACCTCCGTACTAAATAGTAATTTCTTTCTCATTCGAAGGCCGACAGCTTCAGCGGCAACGTGACCGTGCCCATGATGTAACAACAGGCCCCCGCGTCAACAGATCCGCCTTCTGTCTAGCGGGCTGGCGTCTGCTTTTCATCGAGCTTTTTGAGCGCATTTTGCAATTTTCTGGTGTGGTGAAGCCTTCCGATCAGAGCAGAGATCAATGTCACACGGCCGGTTGCGTGGTTATCCTGGGATCTTGGAACGCCTTCAAATTCATCCGCGTTGCTACTGTGTGTGAGTTCTGCGACAGGTGCGTCAGGTTGCCGATTTTACGTTCCGCATTCAAGTGGATATTCACACTTAGCTGACAGTATGTGAAGCCAGAGAGCTTGTCTTTACTCTCCCCTCAAACGCCTTGGCCATGTCAGGTTGATTTTTTGACACAGAAACACTCCCTGCACTTGGACACACCAAAAACATCACCTCACATCACCGCTCGCTCATGCACTGCGACACACGCGCTTTGGCCCCATTGCAAAGATCTCTTGAGTTAGCTCCTCTTTAGAGTGTCAATCGAAATTAGGCTTGAAACGGGCTCGATTCGCACAGACACTGATTTGCGCAGTGCACCAGCCTGGCGTTCTGTGCTGCCTTTAAGCTGGCTTCACACGTGTCCATTTCGGAACATCTTTTACTGGACTTAGCATCAATGGTGTACTTAAGAGGAACAAGAGAGAACGCCGCACACTTAACGATATCCCCACGCGTAATCGCAGTACCGATAATGACCTGTGAGAGGCAGCACTGAGTCACAGTAAGCTTGACGGTAACTATGGTAAAATGCAGTTACAAATTCTATTCCCTGTCATTTCAAACGAGTTGAGTCTATGGCCCGTGAGAGACGTTATACAAAGTACAAACACGCTGCAAAATGTCTTTTGTGAAATCTGACAATTGTAACTTCAATCAGAAGGGGTCGGGGGGGGGGGGGTGACTTCAAATTCAGCCCGATTATCGGTTTGTCCATAAGCCGCTTAAGATCACACCGACATAGTAACATTATCTGGACACAAAAACCTTGAACAACAGCTTTCTGCCTAAGATCCCAAAGGATAGGCGATTGCATCAGAAATTAGGGGGGGGGGGGGGGGGCAACGCCTTGCAACTTTGCACCAATGACAGCCAGACAAGGAGCGGGCATTAATCAAATCCAGCTCATCTGACAGAAAGGTTAAATGATCCTCTGTGCGCCACTCGGTCCTTGCCATTAATCTTTCATCAAGAAATAAATAAATAAAATAAAAATACCAGTAATTGCGGCGCCGCTTTTTAATTAATGGGACATCAAGGTGCTTTGCGCAAGCTGCTCGGAGCGACAAGTGCTTACGGGGCATGAAAATGGTAAAGCCGACGGAGCTATACAACCAAGGGATCAGAAGGCGCGGGGGGGAAACGTGCCGCACTTTCACGCCAGACTGCAAAACGTGTCGCCGCACGGTCCGGGGGAGAATCGCGTTGCAAGCGCCTTCGCGCTTGGGATCGGTCTGCCGGCGAGGCGACCTAATTGCGGCGAGATCCCTCCCATCCAAACGCAACAAGGTGGAATGACGCGTGAGTAATTCAATCATTTGTTTATTTAATTCGGAGCGCTGGCTTCCAGTCGTACGCGTCTGTAAAAATATAGCGGGCCATTACCGAGCTCGTCGCTCTACTTTGGCGTGACGCTGGCATGACCCTGACCCCGCCCCCGCGTCAGGTCTCGACGAAGGCAGGCAGTGATTTCCTTTTCACCGACTCTTGTATCGACTTTATTTTTCCGTTTCATTCATGCTAGGGGCCGTTATGGCTGTTGCTCATACGTGCGTGTGCGTACGCGTGCAGCTGCAGCAAGGCGTCGATGGTGAGAGGTTGGTTGCTTGAGAAGTAGATCTTCTCTCCAAAAAGGTTGGACACCCCTGAATTAGGCGGCGATACGAGAAGGCGGCCTCAGCGACCACGACATCGACTGTTCTAAATGACTGTTCAACCGTATTTACGTCCGGGAAGTGGTTTGGATTCACGGTGTCACACTTTTAGTTTTTTTTACCTCTGTGACATAAACGGAGCAGGGCGACTCCGGCCTACACACCCGGCGCGGATTTACGGGTCTGACCTGTACCGGGAGCGTAGCAAAATGAAAGTGCATCGCTCGACGGAGAGCGTTGTCGAGGAAGGCCTTCGACACGAAGCTCATCCGTAATGACACAATAATCCGAGTCATCGAAAATGAAGGCGGCTGCTGAAGTATCACAACTGGGTCAACGGTTGGAGGCAGGAAGGGGTCCTCTGTCCGGGCTGCCTCGGATTAATGATGATGAGGCTCTGGACCTACTGTTGGCAGCATTTATGGCCAAGGGGTAGATTGTGAATGGATGGATCTGATTAACTTCCAGCACATTCTCATTTCAAGTTGACAAATCGAGATGCTCCGACATCCGGTTTCCAATGACATGCTAGCGATCCATCAGCGGTAATGCGAGCCTGTCCTGTACCAGCGGGATTGTCCATCCATCCATCGACTCGTTTTCTTTCGAGCTTAACCCGTGCGGGGGGGGTCGTCACAAACACGGCTCTGGACTCATTAGCATCCTGAGCTCGAGCGCGCGTCCTCATTAGGTGAGCAAGCGGCTTTCTCGGCAAACTTTGGGCAAGAGGCGGAGCCACAACTTGAAACGGTCACCAGCCAAGTGCAGAAAACGCTTTGGGTCGGCGGCAAAGTTCTTCTAAGAGACTCGTGCCAATGCCTTGTGAGTTACAAGCACATTTTGTCGGCACTCCTTAAACCGTAACTAATCTCTCCTTCCGATCGCAAGCGGACACCTTTGTCTTCATCCAATTACGGTTCCGGCATTAAGTGTTCCCTTCGACTGAAAAGGCTCGCTATCTGCAATCAAGGCCACCAATCAGAGGCTCCCTCCTCCCACTCACCACGGCAACTCCACCTTGAGCGCAATTTCTCATCATTGTTTTCATTATGCACACAATTATTCTCGGAAATGTGAAGCACATGCTTTGAAATGAGAGCCGAAGAGTCTTTCCCCTCGTGCAAAAAAAAAAAAAAAGATCTGACAAAACAGCTACAGGAGCAGAAAACTCCTGATATCAAAACGGCAACGGCGAATCCATTTTGTATAGCGCACTTCCTGGACAATATTGAGTCTTCCATGAACCAAATATGCATTTTGGGGAATTTTGAGAGGAGGTTGGAGTACTCGAAGAAAAACTACGCAAGCAAAGGGGCGCACCTGTGAGGCAAACGTGCTCAGCATGGGCCTGGCGTGCCGCCAAAGAGATCTTGAAAATATTCTGCTTTTTACGAGCAGAACGACGACACTGAATATAACTAGAGTGAATACCAAAACGAACAAAAGCGGAACTAAAACAAAGTCTTGTTGAAAAAAATAAAAGGAAGCAAAAAACCCCCCCCCAAAAAAACACGTAGCTTTAAAAATTAATTCAAAATGATTGAAAATTGATTTTCAATTATTTTATTTAAAAACAAAAGTCAAAACAAATTCAATAAAAAATCCAAAGCGTATTCTAACCCTGGTGCAAATGTAACTGACTGTTCATCTATGTTCTATGTGATTGACTGAATAATAGTTTTATAATAGGTATAAATTATCATGGTTTCGCACTTTCCACTATCGTAAATAAATACATCAATAAAAGAACAAATGTCAAAATTTTATTCCGTTTTTTCGAGCAGTTTTTAACGTTTTTTTTTTTGGAGAAAATGCTACATTTTAGTTAAGTTTTTATTAGTTTTAGTATTAGTTTTATTTATGTCTCATTTTAAAATACTTGGAGTATTTGTCGGGTGATGAAAACAAGGTCGTTGAGTATTGTGTAAGAAAGTACGGAAAACTGCAATTCTCAAATGACTTTGACCTTTCTTTTGTACGGATGTAGAGCACTACCAAAATAAGAACTTGAAATGAACCCCGAAAGCTCATGCGTGACATTTTTTTTAAATGAGCATTTTTCGTTTTTTACTGAATTTTGCTCACGCAAATGTTAGCTTTGATTCTTTTGTTTATTTTTATGATTTAAAACCCCCTGTTGGGAGTCCAGTCTCGGATCAACGCCCGCCCACTTGCACTTGTATCGAATAGCATGCACGCGGAGCGAACTCTGCACCAGGTAAGTGCGCATCTTGAGAATCGGGTGTCTAATGTGACCAAGATAGCGTCGGCGGGATTTCAATTACGCGGCGCCACTTTACTAGCGGGCATCAATCATCTTGTGGACTCTCCTCCTCAACTCTGTCTGTCACAGCGGGCGCGGCCCCCTCATCCATCACGCGTCACCGAGTGTCAGCGTCCCCGCTTTTTGAGAAGAAAAACAACACAACAACTTCCAACTCCTCGGCGGATGGGCAATCCATCTGAATTTCAGACGCCAAAACAAGGGCGCGCTCGCGCCTGCACGCTGCTTTTCGGCCGGGCCGGGTCAGCGGGAGGCTAGGCCGCCTCTCGTTCCCCCCCCGCCCCCCCCGTCCTGTTGATGCGCTCGTCTCGAGTCGTGTCACGTCTCTTAATATCCAATTTGGAAGCCTCTCTTCTTTTCTTAAATGACTTTGTGATGTGCACAGAGTTTGCCCGCGCTGTGCAGCCTCAAAACAAAACGTAATTGAACACAAAAACCCATTCAAGGCAGGAACACTTGTCCGGTTTTACACAGCACCTTTTTATTGGAGGTTATTAGATATATTGTTTCTGTATGTATTCATGTTGGTACGGCGAGCCAGTGCGGGGCTCGAGACGAACCTTTTACACTGCTATGGACAACTTTTTTTTTTCTTTGGTGCACCACCACAAAACTAACAATCTGGTCATCATCAAGTTCTTACTTTGAATCACAATTCAACAATCTGGCCCTGGCCCGCCTGTGAGGAGTTGGCATGTTTTCTGCCGGTACTCCGGTATCCTCCCACATTCCAAAAACACACACACGCTATGTTGACTGAACACTCGATATTGACCTTAGGAGTGATTGTGAGCACAAATGGATGTTTGTCTACGTGCGTCCTGAGATTGGCTGGCAACCGGTTCAGGGTGTACCTCGCCCACAGCCTGGGATAGCAACCATTGTGATGCTAAGCAGTTTCAGAAAATGGATGGATAAGTAGAACACTCCCGGGCTCCGCTCATAAAAACTGCGCTTCAGCAAATATTAAACATTTGGTACAAAAGTAGAGAGAGTCACTAATGGCTTCCTCGCCCAGCGCTCAAAAGGCTGCAAAAGACCATTTGATACGCATCGCGATACATTTGGCGCGATGCGATACAAGGACGGCACATTTCAAAAGCTAATCATTTGATTTGAGTTGGTGAAATGAAAACCGATTTTCCCATTCAAGCCGTTTTTTTTTTTTGTTACACCCCTAATATTTTAAACGCGAATGTCTTTTTTGGAGCCCTGTGATCTTGCTCGCACATCCTCATCATCCCCACGCATCTCACTTCTGTGCGCTCGCTCGCTTCCCCGTGGAGCAAAGCATCGACATTCTTTGCCCGTGGCCGGTGGCGGATTAACATATCCTCCGGTAACGTTGGACTTGAATGAAATGTGAGAGGCCATCCGTTGGCGATACGGCGGCCGTTGGGGATTTTGGTCGAGTCACTTGTGGGTGCGGAGATCATGCATTTGAAATGAATGTCATGATTGAGTTACGAGCAGGGAGCATGCAGACGGCGGGGACGTGTACAATTATTTATATCCCTGCAGGATCCAGCAATAAAACACAACCATGTTTAATTTGAACTAAGGTCCGCAGGCACAAGTAGAGAAGGTTATGATTTTTTTTCCCTTCTCCATCAGGGTCTCTATTTTTTTCCCCCATTACTCTTTCTAATGCGTGATTGGAAAAATACAGTAAAATATTAGCATCTTTTTTTTAACCTTTATTTATCCAGGTGAAGTGCAGGGTCTTCAATGGCGGAAGCTTGTCCGTGCAGGAGATCGGTGGGCGCAAGTTATTAAGTACGTTTATACGGAACTGCAAGATCTCCACTTGCGGATGATGTTAAGTTGGCCAGTGAAAAGTGGGCATTTGAAGACCACCTTGCACTGTCAATCGCGCGTCTGTGTGCGACAAAACGCCCCCCCCCCCACACACACAAACAGACACCAGTTGTGCCGCGGGCAGGGGGTTGCTTTTAAAAATATAAGATGATAAAAGGAATGCATTTAGTAAATTGCTTTTTACAATGACTCAGAGGGCTCAATGCAAGCTATGAATGAAATATGATGACAGACATATCAGCGGAGCACAGATTCTGTCTGCCGGCGCCTTGATCAAATTCACCCAAATGGTATTACACCACCTGCGCCACAACTTAGACCTGGTTTCTCTGGGACTAAAGTTTAGTTTACTTACTGTCACCAAATTCTCAGGTGCGCCCGGGGCATGTAAGGGTAGAAGAAAACGCCCTCGGTCTGCTGAACTGCCAGACGTGGTAAACTAGACTCGAATCATCTGTCTGTCCATTGATGCACATAACAAGTAAAATGTCTGTCTCGCCATTCAAAGGCGCACACAATGAAATTTGTCTGTTGATGTCGTTCCACGAGCACAAGTCTAATAAATTCTAAACCAGGACACACAATTCAAAGTACAAAGACACATTTTTGCCATTCATTATTCCGACCCGCTGTCTGGCTTGACAACCTCCCAGCGCAGCTGTGCTCAGGAAGTTCCGGGGAAAACACATTTGGGGCTAATCAAAACTAATCAGCTCCCCATCATGTCTCCTCCCACCCTATTGAGAAGCAACACCGCGCTTCGGTTGTTTTTTAAAAATAAATGCACGCTAGGAAGCGGTTTACAATGTGGCTCCCGAAGAGGTCAGACCCCAAACAAAAACAACATCGTTGAAGCAAACCTTTTATCTGTAAGTGGTCCTAATTGTATTATTTTTTTTTAAATGACTTTCTCCGCAAGCGAGGAGCTCCAAAAGGACGACAAGTGTGCATCGTCCTCATTTCAAGGTGAACGTCAGCTTCATGGACGGTTTACTTTGAATAGTAAAAAGGAAAAGAGGCTCCGCCACAAGGAAGGAGAACTCGAACTTGTTTTATCGTCTTGAGAATTAGGTTGGAGAAGTGAGGCGAGATCACCTTTTGGAAAAGAACCCAACAAAAGGCAAATTGATACACTGCCGATATGACATCATATTAGTCCAAGCGAAGCGAGTGCAAAATTAGCTCATGCAATAATTTCTCCGGGACCGTAATAAAAGACTAAAAGGAATGCAGCGGCTCGAGTATGAAGACGGCTACAAATTAAAAATTATAGCCTGTCACTTATCAAGCTCAGACTGCAAAAGCCTTTCCTGTGCCGCTTTGTGAGGCATACAGAACCAATAATACGAATTAAAAGCGGCAGACAGAAAGGCTTTTCAGAGAGCTCAAGGCCTCTTTAGCCCGTGTGGAGCAATATTTTACTGACATGCCTGGATGAACTGATTCAAACTGCAAAGGTGGTTCTTAAAAAATCGAAAATGACATTCAACCGCAACGCGACGAACACTTTGCATCGGCACTTTTGCAAAACGCCGTGAAATTACGGCGAGCAAAAAAGGTTGGCAGTGAGCTTGGACACTTGGAATGAGCACGAGAATCCCTGAATGGATTGTTCGGTCTCAGGTCAAGTGTGTGGAAGCGATCGGTGACGAAGTGCATCTTAATGCAATGAGGGCGAAGCGATGTTTGGCGCTCGGCTGTAACCAAATTCAGTTTGCCCTCTAAGAATAAGAAAACCTTTATTCGTCTCACAATGGAGACATTGCCAATTTACAGCAGGAAAGTTATCAAAGGACAAGAACAAAAAGTATAGGAGCTGGGTTTTGGTGGCCGTTAGGGTTGCTCCCCCCCACCCCCCCCCAAAAAGCACCGATTCCAATGGCATCTTTCTCGACACTATGATGTGATCTCTCAGCATGATAAATGGACGCCAATTGTGTGTGTGTGTGTTTTATCTCGACTGGGAACTGGAACGCTAATTCTCTGGCAGGTACAGAGGGAGCAAGCGAGCCTTTCATCACGCTTCCTTTTTTTCCCCTTTTTTAGAATAATTGGAATCACTGGAAAGACAAAAAACAAACAAACAAAAAACTGGCAGTGCGTGTGTATGTGGGGTGGGGGTGGGGGGGTTATTCACTCAAAGCACACTTGACTGTTGCGCTGTTACGTCCACTTTAAGAGGAGCCATTCGTCTTGATGTCCGTTCGGAACATGCTGACATCACGAGTGAAAAAGAAAGGCCGTCTTGTCATATCGAGTAAAAGCCTCGTGGCGCCGACAGCAAAGAAATGACAAAACCCGCAGCAAGAGAGCGCGCCGGCGTTCGGACTCACCTCGTTGGCGTAGACCCAGTGACTGTCCTTGGACGCCAGGTTGGTCTCCACGGCCTGCGCAGATCAAGCAAAAGAGGGGCAAGGGGTTAAGAGAGGGGCGCTTTTAACGTCTCTATGTGAGCAATTGGCCGAGGTCTTTCAGTGTCAGTCAAGCCCCGGGAAGCCTCGCGGCTTCGTTTGAAATTCAAGACCACCTGGAATACAGAGAAGGGGCTAACGGGCCATGGGGCCACACCGATTAGCATTAAAATCACTTGACTTTCTTTCTTTTTCTTTTTTTTTTTTGCCAGGGGAAAGATTAGGGTACCTGCGGACACCAAAGGGAGAGAGAAAACAGCCCCCAAAAACTTCAAGCCCACCTCCTGAGCACTAATCTGAAAAAGCAATCCGACGGAAGCAGCAACAGTTGATGCCCATCAACACCACCTAATGCTCGTCAATGAAAGAGAAAAAAAAAAAAAAGCACCGCGAGCCACTAATCTTATCTCCAAACCTCAGAACAGTCACGCTTAGATTTTTAATGCCCCTCTCATTTCCAGATTTCATCAAGCCGCACGACGTCCATCGGAGTCCTAAAGCAATATTTACCTCCACGCTTCAGACGCCGCATCTCGCGGCCTAATTGCGCGCAGCTGCTTTGAAATTCAAATGGGGCGCAACCAAAACATCGAGGCGTGTTGATGTTGCTCAGATGCTGTCGTCGACTTGCGCTTTTACCGCTTTCGTACGTCCTGACATCACTTGAAAACATCCACCGAGATAAGGTTCGGATGGATAGGAACCCCCCCCCCCCAACCTTCGGGCGCGCCATCACAGGGCCCAAGGAGGGAGGGAGGGAGCGGAGGACGCACGACTTTGAAGTACAAAAAGCCGTCGGGACACTTTGGTGGTACTCGTAGCAGAAGATAAGCAAAAACAAAGCGCAGACACATAAGGGAAGCCGTTTGGCGCACGGGGGGTGCGCGGGCGTATGTCTGCTTGCTAACTTTCGAAGGGCTAATGAACAAACATATTCTTCTATGCAAAGACGCGTTCGAATGCTTAGCTTGCTAAATATGTTCCTTTCCGGCACACGGTAGTTTCTCACCGAAGTTAGGTTACAAGCTGGGGAAAACAAAAACCACACACGCCCACATTTGTAGGACGACGACAGCAAAACCAAAATCGATAGCTCTTGCTCTGATCTACTGAACGACAATCCAAGACTCGTTTTTAAGGTGATTCATGAGAAATGATGAACCGAAGAAGGGTGACAGAGTGCGCGAATTGATATCGATATACGGTACAGCCATTCGTACGATGTTTTGAAGATGCAGCATTGTTAAGTGATGACCACAACTTTCATGACTGACTTCAGCGAAGTCGTTTCGGGTCAACAATTACAGTACTTTATTGACAAAATGCAGCATAGGAGACATCCAGTGTAGCATTAGCATACCTAATGAAATCTGTCGCTCGGCAATAAAATGTGACAATGAGATGACGTGGAGAGTGTGATGATAAAGTAGGTTAACTCATTGGGATTCCAAACAAGCGGCACTTAGAAGACAAAAGGCATCTGGATACAATTCTTCCACGTTCTAATGTGTCTAATCAGCCTTTTTGCTAATCGAATTTGGAGTCAAGTACGGCTTTTCTCTCCAGCCCCCCCTCGATTTCCAACTCGAAATCTCTGGGAGTCCACTCAGGAGCTTCAACGCTGTCAACAAGCCCGCAGCTGAGTAATTTTGGCTTTGCGCGGCGTTGGGGAAAGCTGAAAGATGACGCAAGCGTGAAACTCTGGAGAGCAACGCGCTCTACGAGACGGGAGAGCCTGGAGTGCGGGTAGAGGAATATTTTGTGGCGTTGATACCAACATCTCCAGGTGGGAAAAGAAGCCCCCCCGGACGAGTGCTTACGCGGTCGCCGTAGCACAAAGGCGGGAACGCCGACTCCAATTTAAAAGGGATCCAAACCGAGGAGGGATTGAGAGAAAGTGCAGCGGCGTATGTGGGAACAGGTGGTGGTGTTGTTGATGGAGGGGCAGGGGTGTCTTTAGTGGGTTGGAAAAACATTCAGGAGAATCATTTGCTGCAAATTCCCTCCGGCGTCCACTTTGAACGCCGATAGGGAGACGAACAGAGGGCTGAAACGCGTCACGGAGTATCATCGCAGTCCACGCGAAGCTGTGAAAAGCCGGCAATCTAAACCGCTATTTTTAATGTGACAAATCCCACACGGGACCGGGGGGGGGGGGGGGGGGGAGAGGATCTCGTAAAAATTCTCCGGGATGAACATCATATGAGCTCTTATTTAGCTGGTCTGCTGCGACTGCATAGGAAGCAGGATACAGGAAATGCAACAGCATGAGCCCACCTATTTTATTTTAGAAATATTATATGAAAGGCATTTGTCAACTTTGATTAAATAGAATGCTTTAAGAAAAAAAAATCGATAGGTAACAGTTCACCTCGATACAATGTGGGCAAGGAAAAACAAAAACTCTGAGAAGGGGCCGCAGATTCACGCATCTCAGTCAGTTCTGGTTGCTCTGCGGTGTGTCCGTGTCCTTAACGTTCCACGGGTATGGCACAGCGTTCAAAGTGCTAGCATCTTGTTAGCTTCTTTTAAGTTGTCCATATTGCTAGCTGCGCTTAACATCTCATGAGCTTCTGTCATGCCATGACATCCACAATGTCACTTTGGATTCTCAGAGAGAGAATGTGACTGGACAATGAAGTCCAAATTATATTAAAAAAAATTCAAAATAAAGGCTCATCCAACCCAAACATGGTGGCACTTCCACAGTCATGTCCCGATGAAAATATATTTCGAAAAGTCACATTTTCATGATGAAAATGTATAATGTATTAAATTCATGAGGTGTGTTGAACATTTATAATGGCGTTCTTCAAATAACAATAACCTAATCAATGAGACGTGAATGTATCATCTATTAGCAGAACAATTAGTGTCGGTCATACTCATACCTGCTTGTAGAGAATTAAAAAAAACAAAAAAAATGTGAAACCATGCACCTGAACAAATGCGTCCTCACCGTTTGTCAAGGCCAGGCGTCGTCTCATCTCCCTAATGGAGGTGATACGAAATGAGTAGCGCATTAAAAACAAATCATGACTCCCATCTGCCATCGCGCGGATGTTGCTAGCTCCTCTCAGCATTTTGCCAGCTTGTTGTTGAGAAAGCTGCTAGCCTCCCGTAGGATATCATTAGCTTCCCACTGGCGTGCCTCGGCGCTAAAGGTGAAGGCTTACGTGGCATCCGTCCACGAGTATCCCAAGCTAAAGCTTCTATCACCATGCTAGCCTCCCCGGCCAGTTGCGCTATGGTAGTCAAAATGCTAACTTTTCTTGGTTAGCTTCCTGGAAGCATATGACTTGATTTGGCGCCTGCAATTTTTTTTTTGTTCAGCTAATATTATTATGTACAATGTGTGGAACATTGAGCGCTGCGAGTGTTTGCGAGACGATTTAAACATCACACACGGCGAGGCACATGAGCAAGAGGAGACATTTGCATTTCTGAAGGATCCCCTTGGGGAGGCGCTGAGTACAAACTGCACACTTTCACCTGGGGGAAATTTAGCTTGTGAATCTTTGATGATCAACTTCAATTGCCGAGCTGATAGATAGTAATGAATCTGGATAATTAAGAGCGAGGAAACCGGTGAGCGTACCAAAAGCGTTTTTCTTTCATCGAGTGTAATAATACCATGGGACGACACATTTATTTCCAAGAGTTCAAATAATACCGTTTTTAATTAATTCACAGGAGAACGGAAAGCAATGCCATCGTGAAGAATTGTTTACAAAGAAGCTTATGAAATGAGGGTTCCATTTTTAGATACGCACTGCTTTGTTTATGATATTCATTTGTCAAATTAATTGCGTTTTTGAGGGCCTCAAATTGTCCCGAAAGTTCACCAATTTTTGCAATGGGGGGGGGGGGGGTCCTGGTGAAACGTAAGGATGTATTGAGGAGAGACCAAAATTGACTCAATTTTCGCACTAGGATGGGTGCATAAAATTTGCCAGTCAGTTTCACCACAAAACTGCATACACACACTAAAAACAAAACAAAAAAACATTAAAAAAAAAAAAGGCTTCAGGCACATGCCTAAAATTCAACAGGAAGTCACTCAAGTTTGGTTTAAAGCCAACATTTTGAGCTATTACTTATAGACAAATTGCAAATCTGAAGCAAGCATGCTATGTAGACGGTTACCGGTGAGTTGTGCCATGCCTGTTGAGAATTTTGAGGATTTGTGTGAGGACCCAGCTTCAGTCGGTTTTCAATTGCTATTTCACGACCATTTGACGTTGCTTGGCATTGCAACCCAGGACAAAACAAGAAATAAACAAGTTCAAACAAAGACGGAGCACTCCATTAAAAGCAAGTTACCCATTTTAATTGATTTGAATGTCTGAATCATGGTTAAAAAAAAAAATGAAAAAAATAAAAAAATGCTCCTTAAATGTATCTGAATAATGCACGCCACCATTACCAGGCGCCAGTCGAATGACTTCAGGTGAGAAAAGGCAGTGAAAGCACTTTGTACAGTTCCGATCTTTCAACGAGGCACACAACTTTCCTCCAACACACTGAAACACATTTCGAGAGAGTTTTTTTTTTTTTTTGAAAGCATAAATATGTAACAAGTCACAGAGTGGGGTGGGAGAGGTCGCATCCAAAAAAGCGCAGAAATCACTCAACTGCTTTTTTAAAAGAACGTCTGGAACATCTCGGACGCAGAGGCCGACAAAACGTACGAGGGGACCTCTTCACCTTGCTTCGCTGATACGAGAAGACGCGACTGCTCCATTTTCTTTGCCGACAGAAATAGACCGTGGCTTTGGTATGCCGGGGACGCGTGCGGCGGACCGGACGCCTTAGCATCGCATTCGACTTCGAGCGGCTTCTCAATCACCCAAATGTCACGCCCCGACATGACAAACATGGCTGATGAGGCCTCCGCCGTCGCCTCGCGTCTCTCGCGCATGATCTCAAAAGAAGGCCCACTGGGTCGGATCTGACTGACAAGCCTGCAGAACACTGCACGCTTTGTCTTCGTGGTTCGAAGGGGACGACCGTACATATTTGCCCGCCCATCATGTGTGAAATGATACGGGCGACAATGGGTTGAAACGAGACAAACTGCTTCTTTACTTGTGAAAGTGAGCCCAGACATGAAAAAAGACTTGCATTTTCACTCATGGAGGCAGCACTTCACACACGACAATTCACGCACAGTGTGCTGACCCCGTGTATTTGACACATGCAGTGATCAAAGCTGTTGGCTAACGCTAATCTCGGTATCCATCATAACTCAAGGCAGGTCAAAGTTGCATCTCTGCATTTCTGATGGTGCATATAACCGCGATGACACCGTCTTGCCTGACCTTGACAAAAGTATGTCATTTACATTTTATTTAGGCACCTGGTCGCCGCTTTAACTCATTCAGTACCAGCCAATTCCAGACCAGGTCTGAAAAGACGTTTAAAAACGTCTTTGGGAGTGAATGAGTAATTTGTGGGGAAATGACACTTTCTTCTTCCCAATCCCATGCTGGCATGGATTCTCATTTTTCCTAAAGGTCCACCGTATCCGTTCCGTTCTCATTGAGCGATTCTCTTATTTCACATTTCGCCCAAGGTCTGTATTCCGTCTGCTGTTAGGCGACAAACGACTTGCCATGCAAAACAGATGCGCACCGTTCCCGACAGCTTTCTTCCAAGAATCCTCGCCCAGTACAGATTCGAAAAGCCTAATTGGACATTCATTTCCTGCATAAAAGGGCGCAGTTTGGCTGGATGCGATCTGATCATTATCTTTGAAACTGCAGCCAAGACTGAGAAGTAAACCACGAGGGCACGATATTAAAAAAAACAAAATACTCGTCATTTACAATTTCCCGCTATGCCGCGTCAACCACAGCGTCATTCTGACAACCAAGAATTATTTCGAGGCACATGAAAAGGTTGCGAGACGACATTATAACAGTCCAAAGGCGTGTGGAAAAGGCCGTCATGTCTGACATAAAATGACTTTTTAAAATGCTTGGTTTTGTGATAACCGAGCTTGACGGAAATACAATGAATGTAAACGCTGTGGGCGCGGTCGCTGCTCAAGGTTGGGGTTTGTGATCTCAGAGGAGTTGACAGGAAAACATAGTTGGTCAGGAAAACTGCCACAAGGAGGTCGCTCTGTCGCTGTAATTGCTAGCGCCGTACGCTGCAAGTAGTGAGCAAGTTGTTTTCACACTTGCGAAATGGTACTAATTTATTCTGGGAAACGTCTCGGGCCGAGGGAATTAGCTTTGTGCATTAAGGACAGCAGTTCCAGATTAGTGACATTCCATAAGTAACCTTGGAGCAAGAGCACGGAGAAGCGACCATTCGGCTAATGGAGGGGTTATTAAGCCTCAGGGGTAATTTTCCATGTAAGTGTAGCATCACCCACGGTGGCGAAAGGTGGCCATCACCTATGTGGTGCTAATGTTTTTGTTGTAATGTACTTTTCAAGCTTAACATGATCCGTAAGGACTTTTGGCATTTTCCACAAGTCACGCGGGGGGGGGGGGGGGGGGGGGGGTCAATCAAGGCCAAGGTGAGATGGCAAGCACCGGCCATAACATTAGGCACACCTGAACGATCTAATGCGATCCGGCGTTGAGGACAAGGTTAACTTCAGGGCGGCTGATAACTCGGTCGGGACCTTGTCTAGCCGTGTAACTCGTCTTGATCAAAAGTTGATGAATTCAACCTCAGTTCATCGCAAAGCAGACATCAATTCTCTTTCATCTCCATTGGCAACTTTTGAAGCTCGGCCCATTTTGAATATGAGCCACATCGGGATCCCTATTAAAGGTTAATCAATTCGCCCTTGGGTCAAACCGCAGCAACACCCCGTATTAAAGCCCATCGTCGCTGGAAATTTATTCATTGCATTTTGAGGATGTCCAGGTCACCAAAATGATCCGCAGTATGATCACTAGTTAAGAAATGTCCTCTGGTGATCGCATAAGCTTCACACCAAATGTCACCGAAATGTATTTGTATCTTTACGAGAGACACGTCAGTGGAAAGAAAATGATCCTGACCTACTTTGCGGATCACGGCCAAAAGTTTACTGACAAGTGAATCTTTTTCAAGCTCGAGACGTTGGGGCGAGGGCGGCATGCCGTTAGCACATGATTGGGTAACCGTCCCTCAAATAAAAACACTGACGTTGTCGGTGTCGATCGACATTTTGTCTTCGTTCAATGAAGGCTGAAATGACGACGAGTCTCAGAGTAACTCCTTACAGACGCGTTTCATCATTTTCATTGCGTATTTAGCTGTTGCCAAGCTTTAGCTGTCCACTCTGTCATTCTGAAATACCCACGAACATAAAAACATTTCCGAAATATCCCACATATTTACTCGGCGGTAGACTGATACGTGTTGCTAAGGGAAGTTACTCAGTGCGCTCATAAAATGCCAATCCAACAAGGTCCACCCTGTCATTGTCCCACCTGTTAGCGTGTACATAGTCTGCCTGGAGTTTAAAAACGCATTTCTAACATCATAGCGACTTAATACGAGGGCACAACCAATATGGAATTTTTTGAGGCCGATGCCAATTCAGGATAAAATTACGATGAGTGGGCTAATTCATAAAAAAAAAAAATACATCATGTAGAAAATAACTTAAGTCCCTGAAGGAATTACAAAATGTGAGGAAAAAAAATGTAATAATCTCGCCCATTTTATGAGTTAATATCTATTAATTAATCGGACGGGCCCTACTTAATGCAGTGCACATGAAGTTCAATGGAACATCTCGGCCACGACTAATAAGGAAAAACAGGATATAAAATATATAAATGGGTACATTTGCACAGCATAAAACAGGAGGGTGGGGTGGGGGGTGAGAGAAGGC
Organism: Hippocampus guttulatus; assembly: GCF_054856545.1. Classification (NCBI taxonomy): domain Eukaryota; kingdom Metazoa; phylum Chordata; class Actinopteri; order Syngnathiformes; family Syngnathidae; genus Hippocampus; species Hippocampus guttulatus. The sequence continues at coordinate 2,545,099 of NC_141270.1, forward strand.
TGGCAGATGAGCGTGGACGTCACCCAGCATGTACAAGACATGTTTTCACAGCGGGCCGGGACAAGTGCCACTGTGTGTCGAGTAGGAGTGTGAAGCCTTTGACGCAAGGTCCAAACAGCTCTGATAAACACGACGTCTGCGGGGAAGGCGACAAAAAGCGGCGGCGCTCACTTCAACCGGCCCATGTACAACGTGACGATAAGAGATGGCAAAGGGGCCCGGATGGCGCCTCTCCGGAGCCATCGGTTCTTGAAACGCGGCTTTAGCCAGATGTGAGGTTGCAATAAACAACCGTGCACTTTTTTTTTTTCTTTTCTTTGGCCGGCAATAAATTAGCCAAACAAATAAAGCACTCGTGCAAGTGCTCGGCTGTTTTCTTGGCAGACCATTTGGAGCTTGCATCAAACATGCTTAGACGTTTTGGCACAACGCTGATTTATGCCTTTGCGGGAGGTAATCTAATTTGCTAGCGTGCTGTGCTTGTAGCCCCGAGTGGTGGTTACACTTTTTCTATAGCCCACATTTCAATACACCTGAGCAGCACAAAAAAATGTCATCTGTCTCTTTAGGATCAATACGGCGGTCTGAAGAGCGGCACTTTGGCTCGTGCTGCTTGCCGCTTGATAGGCAACGCGGCGGTTTGAAGAGGGAGCGAAACGATTCCATAACCTCGTCCTCAAAAAGCGCGCTGTGCTAACCACGCTTCAAATCAAGTCAGATCAAAATGGACTGTGTAAAAGCAAAGTTTTGTGCGGCTTAGCCCGAGCCCAATACAGCGATAATCTCCGGCAAAGGACCGTCTGTACATTTAGGACTGTGAGAATCGAAAGATAAGTGCGGCCCGGGAGGCGACGGGCTCCCGAAGCGAAGCGAGGCGAGAGCGCGGCTGGCGGGCGGGTGCATGATCAAAGCCTATATTTTCAAATCGCTTACTTCTCCATTAGTTTGATTAATGGGTCCGGTCTCCCAGTCAGACGCAGGCAAAGGGCTTGAAAGATGACGCAATTACTGTTTTTTGAATAGCAGACTGAAAAGGCCCGTCTCGAAAGACGGTTCTGCTGGGGAGTCGACAGGGCGACCCGGACAGCTGAAGACCACTTCTTCATCCATCCCAGCGGCTTCCCTCCAGCCACACCGCCATCACCATCGCCGTCGCCATCACATCAGCGCCACCCACTGCTAGGCAGCCGCGAGCCCCATCATCCTTCTCCCGTGACGCCCTCCCTCATTCTCCTCGAGGAATCCCACCAGGCTATGCGGCAAGCTTGAACGGAGGTGTACATCATGCTATGATGACTGCGCATCCACGCTCGTTCGCTTGCCTCTCACCGCTCGGCACACTTGTCAAGTCACATTTATTTCTATGGCCCTACATCACAAACAGTCTCAAAGGGCTTCACGTGACCACAGTTGACAAATATGAACAACCTCCCCCTGATCGTAAACGCCCAAGAGGGCAAGGAAAAACTCCCAAAACCTCATCTGGGGAAAAATGCGAAAGCTTGTGAAGGGGCCGCAGATGGAGGGGGGGGGGGGGGCTCCCTTCTAGCGAGTGGGCAGCATTTGACAAAATATTGTACTACACAATGTGAGTTACAATGACATCAAATCCATTGAACAAGATGAAAACGACTTGAGAGAGGCGGGTCCCCGCCTCTGAACCCGGGCCCAGTTTTGGTCAACGACGAAATCTTCGTAGCAGCGCCAACCCAGCTCAGTCAGTGCAAATCACGCCGAGAACGATCGGAGCCGAATCCGTCCAGTTCAACTAAGAACGTCCTAACAGTGACGGTTAATTGGCTTTATCGGAGAGAAATGAATTTGTGAGCTCTAAAGCCATTCGGAAATAATGGGAAATTTAACGATGTCAATCCAGTTTAAAATAGTTCACTGGAGTTTGAACGGATGGCCTTTGACTGTCTTTGTTCAAAATCCACAAAGGATAAAGAATGACATCACATTAATCAGCGACTCTTTTCACACTCTGGTTGAAATGACTGAGGGATTTTTATTTCATTTTTTTTCCGGGTTCTGTTGTCTGCAAATGAGCCACTGCTCGCCCCGCCCCTGTTCTTCATTGTCAATGGGCTTTCTGAAGAGAAAAGCAAGCCCCATAAAGACGAATTAAACGGAGGTAGCACTTCATCGTGAAGCTGTCAAATGATTCAAGTTTAATTAGTTTCATTCATTCACGTTGGCATTTTACATAGCGCAATTTAGACACAAGCTTTGTCTAGTGAAAAATACAACATTCAAAGGTACTTACAAACAAAATCATTAAAGATGTTTAAAATGGGAGGAGGAAGGATTTCATACAAATGAAATGAAAAAGTAGCTCACTGAAAATACAAAAAGAACGTCAAACAAAAGAGTGCACGAACAAGATTTTGGAAAAATTTATCCCGAGAAAGTCTTCATTTTTTTTTTAAAAAAGCTTCATCATAAGTGTTGGGGCAAAAACAATTTATAATCTAGATTTAAAAGATGCAGCGTTTGACGCTGCATCTGAGGGCGGCCAGTCAGAAGACCGTTATGACTTTTGTCTCCGGTCTACTGAAGACAAAAGTGTCGCTAAGCTTCTTCCGGTCTGCTTGGAGCATGCAACGTCTCCTCGATCTGGAGATGTTGTGAGAGCAGATAAAAAGCTGTTGAATCACTTCCTGAGACCCGACAATGTACACGAGCAATTCCAAAGTCAACATGACCTATTAGTTCTCTCTCTATTAAATACTTGGATGATGACTCGCTACAATTTTGGGTTGGATGCTGACCAAATTTTCTCCGACGATGATCAGTGCAGTTTGAGTAGAATCACACCGCGACCTCCCGGGCGCCGTTTCTATTGTTGCAATTACGACTGTCGTGAAATGAGTGGTGCAGTTTTCCACCACGGCAGATTAGACCTTTTCGCCAGGACTATGATCCGAAATGAACTTTGCAGGCAGGCCATAATAACAACAATTTCCACTCGGCTATTATGAGCTTCTACAAGGAGTGGCGAGAGACCACGGGGGACTTGAGCACACCAGAATAGGTTCGATTGAAGTTTACTGATGGCCGCACTGCACCACTGAGAGAATGAATAGAAGAGACACACACACAAAAAAAAAAAGTCAGTTGAATGAACGGAATGCTGTTTTGGTTTGTGTTGAAGGTCTTGTCAAAATCTTGAGCAAAACACAAAGGTTTGCAGAAATGTGTTTGGAGATCCGAAAGGGCAGGAAAACATGCCACTCTTGTTGCCCCTTATTTGAAATGCCAATGTTTTTTTTTTCGTTTGTGTGTGTGTGTGTTTTACCCGCTGGTTTTTGTAGCTGTGATTACAGTGTGCGCTCTGTCGGGGATGTCCAAATTTTGACTGTAGCGAGGCACCAAATGTCTCTTTTACGACCAGCGTGGCAGCTGGCAGACCCTTAAACCCAATAACTTTTTATCATCTGCTTGGAGGTAAAAAGCGCACAGCAGACGTCAAATGTCTCGCTAGTGTTGGCCCGCGTCCACTGACTGCTACTATGGTACATAATGCTGTCAGAAAAAACGGGGCTAAATCTGTAGCTGTAAGGGTTCAATGGCTTGTCACTGGGGCAGTCTCCTCAATGGTACACCGACTGCACTCCTGAGACAGGGTACAATATTGGGCCCCTTACAATTTGGACCGTTTGTGATACGAACTACGGTTAACAAACGCACATAGACAATAATGAGTAATAATTTAAAAAAATAATAATATGGCACCGCATGCTGCAATGCATCCTGGGAACCGAAGAGTAGCTGGAAACCGTTGACAGTTCGTTGAAAGAGCAGAAAGCGCACTAGTTTGCCCATTCGTGGTCTAAATTACCGCTACTGCTGTTTATTTCTTCAAAATGTATTCGCATCAAGAATGGGCTATTCCAAACATTCACAAACCCTGCTGACTTTTGTGAAATTTTGTGCGAACGGTTCCGATATGTTTGATGAGCTAGTATGCGGTCCTTTGTCCCAGGACATCTCATAAACAATGTTTTTGTAACTACAAACTAACATTTAGAGGATATGTCATGATCGTGAGGTCCTAAAATTCATCTTGGGCCACCATGTGTGTAATACTGCATGTTCTCTTATTGTAACTCGAATCTGGAGCGATATTTTATGGCTTGTCTAATGCGCACTGGGATGTCATTCCATAGTTTGGGGACCAGCAACAGGAGCTGGCGTGAGGCGTCAGAAAGGAGCGTACGGGTGGAGCAGTTCAGAGACGGTAAGGCGGGTTGAGACCATTTACAGATTTAAAAACAAAGCGCGTTCGTAAAAGTAAATCTTGAGGGAAGGCTTGGTAACAAGCAACTTCGCTAGCAAAGGTATAGCTCCCGTTAGGGGCTAGTAGGCAGAATTCCCCAACACAAGTGAACAGTGGGTGCCGATATAATTGCCTGGCGGAAGATGACATTAGAGCACGTCCAACTGAGCTCGTTAACAATGCCGATTCTCACCAAGAGTGCTCTTTGGGGTTCACGGCAAAAAAAAAAAAAAAAAAAAAATCTTATCAACACTCCACATGCAAAACAAAGCCGCTGATGGCGTTACAAAGGCTCTACTCGCGGCCCCTCAGTGGTTCTCACGCTCCTCTCAAAACGACACATTTCTGCGCTCAAGTGTTGTTGGCGGCTGAAACGGCTAATTGAATAATTTGGGACAAAATCCGCGAGCGTCGGCGCCCACCCCTCCCTAACCGAATGATAAAGCGAGCGTTGGTGCCCTTCGGTGGGACACGGGGGAGTGTTTTTGTTGCGCATGAATCACCGTTGAAACCGAGCCATTAGAGCGCAGCTAGCTTGAAGCTAAAACACGGAGCTGATGAGAGAAGAGGTGGCATGATAATGATGGCGTCGCTTTCGAAGGAGAGATCAAAATAAAATGGAGGAACGCTGTTTTTCATTTTGCCCATCTGTTAGTCCGTTTGACGCAAATCCGGATTCACGTAGGCCACCGTACATACGGTAGCACCCACTTGCTGTATAATCCTTTTTTTTTTTGTGTTTTTTTTTCCCACAGCGACTTGTTTTCATATGTGGAATTGAAGTCTGCATACATACAAGATAGAGATGCTTCAAAGGTATCAGCATATGGCGGTGGACAAGACGTCAAAAGAGCTTATGAATATGGATGTGCACACGGCCAATAATTAATTGTACTGCATATGAATGCATAACGCTTACAAGCGGGCAAACATCCTACCTGCAACATTTATATGCTCCCCACCGGGGCCGTGAGGCATTCTAATTGAACATTTTATCAAGAGTGTTTTTCGGGGTTTTTTTTTGCATTGCGGCTTATGCAACATACTTCAGGGAGGGGAAAAAACCCCCAACAATGTTTCGGTATTTGTTTTCCAAGTGGTTGGCTTTGCAATTACCCTCGTAACTCCCTTTATATTTTTTAGACGTTATCGGAGAATAGGAAAACGCGCTCAGAGACTGGACTCCCTGACAGCGTTGTGCCTTTGGTATAATTGCATGTCATGTGATGGGATGCTGCGGGGAGACAAATATGCGCTGCGGAGAAGCCGCAAGTGTTTGGAAAGCGACTCTTTTAGGATATTCTAATTTGACAAGAACCAACACGGAGGAGAAGAAATGGCTTCGCTCAATGCGCGACCAAAACAAAGAAATGAACCGACAAACTCGATGAGCGAAGAACAGGCACTTACATCCACAGAGGAAGAACAACAATAAGTTGTGGGATAAGTGAGTGGGACAGTGAACCTCCCCGTGGGGAACGTAAAACGGCAAGGCCCCATCGATTCATTTTTAGCGAGATTTGGGGAAAGAAAAAAAAAAAAGTCAGCTCATCGTCCAATCACTAAACTGCTAAAATAATTGATCACAAGGGCAGTGCACATTGCTGCTTTTTATATTGCAGTCAGAACATGACATAAAGGGTGAATATAGTGTTGGATTATCACTATAATTTTTATTTTGCGTCCTAATTTAATGAGTTTTTCAGTGTGCGTTTATTTATTTATTTTGTTTGCCCCCCCCCCCACAAAATCCAGTCCCTTCAAAAAAAAAAAAAAAAAAAAAGACCTTTGATATTTTTTATTTATTGTATGCAACATAAAAACTCCTCACAATAATATACTGTAGTAAAAATATTTTTGGAACCAACCACCCAATCATTAAATATAGGGACTGTATAACACAGCCGCATCAGTGTGAATGACTGATTGTTTGTCTATATATGCCCTGAGATTAACAGGCGACGGTTTACCCCTCCTCCCATTCAAAGTCAACTTGGACGAGCTCCACTTCCGCTAATGAGGAAAAGTGCTGCCGAAAATGGATGGATAGAGATGTATTTGAGCGGTTGTAAATTGCAGGTTAACACTGCTCCATTCCAACCCTGTAGGTGGCACTAGTGAGCTGATTGGCAAGTGACAATGACGACATGGATTAAAAAAAAAAATGCTTGAGGGCTTCACCGCTTTACTCAATGCTGAGTATCGTAATCACAACAATTAATTGGATAACCTTCCATGATCAGGGTGGTTTTTATTTATGTATTTATTTTTTTACATGCACAAACTTTGTTGATACTGTCCAAAATGGGATCACATGTACTTTGCGAGCACATGCTGGACAAGTACTCACTCACGTGATGCTTCCTAGCAGTGTGCAAAAAAAAAAAAAAAAGAAAAAAAAGAATGGTGATCTCTCTGTTATGCTCATAACGTTCGCCCTCAAGAGTGTGCTGCTGTTCTCCATCTCGGGCTTGTTATTCCTCCAACGTTAACTGGTGCGAACACAAACACTGTCGCTATAGTTTTAAACCCCCAAGAGCAAGTTACATAAAAGGCAAATTATTGAAGAAAAACGCTCTCACTTCACGCCCGTTATTCATTGTCAAGCAAGCGCCATCCATCAAGTTAAAAAGCTCGCCGGCTTTTAATACCAGTCTCGGGGTACAAAACAATCTCTTGATTATTCCGCCCTCCCGCAGACCGCAAAAACGACAGTCGCTTTTATTACTCAGAACTCGTCGTTACGTTTGACTGTATCTTAGCCGTTGATTCATCATCCAACGCAATTACAATTTCCTCAATTTCTCCCCGCTCTGTGGGAAAAGCACTCTTGGTGGCCCCTGGCGGATAAAAATGAGATAAAACAAACTGAAACACACCAGGGAAGATATGTCTTAAAATGTGCTCCAAAAAGGGAATCTAACACTTCATCAACATATTCATCGAAAGCGGCGGTGTGCCTGAAAATCATGGAAAATGGAGCCCGACCAGGCTAACGCTGTGGTCGCTGGTTGGACCCAACATAAACTGTGCTTTTCTGGCGGCAAATTTCCAATGTTTCAATGAGGGACCGCACCGGCGCGAGGTCAACGACAGCTAGCTTCTAAAAGCTGCCATGACCGAAAAAAAAAATATATAAAATGTCAGAGTCAGTGCATTGACTGGTTGAGAGCTGTTGAATTGTCAACCAAGATAGCATTTAGCATTAGCCAAAGTCATGACACATCCATCAACGAGCAATGTCCAAACTGTTTTGTTTTGGGGGGGGGGTTTCTATCCCCTCCTCCGCTCAAAGCAACTCTGGTGTAGTTACACGGTGAACTAAAGTGAGAGACATGACGCCACCCGATATTTCATGTCCGCTATGAACCTAGCATAACAGCGCATAAAATCAATCAAATAAACACACAGTACAATTGTATATAACAAAATATATATATATTGCGCTTTATAATCTGGTATGTCTTATTTATGAATTAAAAAAATATCTATACATATATACAGTAGATATAATTATGCCTAATACTACAGTACAAAAGGCATGGTCTATAGTTAACATTGCAATTGTATGATACACAACACGTATACTTGTATTTGTAAATCATATGAAGATGGGGTTATGGTTTTTTTTCAAACTAAAGTCATACCACTATGATAGTAAAGTCATAGTTGAATAAGTGAAGATGATTTTTGTCAGGAGTAGTCAGTTTTTTGGGGGGAGTACTTTCATCTTGAGTCGGGCATTTGGACATCCGGCGTTCCCCTGAGCCCAGTTCGAGAACCACTGCACTAAACCATCATGCTGCTCATCACTATTTTGTCCACGCTACTAAAAACTGCACCGAGACAAAGCTGGTGTTCAAGCATGCACTCATCTATGATGGCGCGACGTACTCATCTATGCTTTAATTAAGGGCTGAGAGACGCACGAACACAACCTAAGCAACGCATCGGGAATGTCACAGAGAGGTCAAAGAGAAACGGAGACAATGACAAAAGCGGGGCGGGGTTAACGAACAGTAAAGACAAGGGCAAAAAGATAGTCAAGAGAGAAAGAGGGAGCCATTAGGACGTGGTAGAGGAAAAAAAAAACATACACGGAGGAAATGTCCTGTAAAGGGGACAGAAGGGGAAAGAGAAACAATGAGCGGGGGCGGGATGGAGGGAGGGCACGCGGGCCCGAAGAGGATGAGATGTAGGACAACGATAGATCATCTTCTGACAGCCTCGATTTGTCATGCTGTTATTGGGAGGGAAATGGAATTGGGGTGCGGCGGCGAGAGTGCCGGGGGTCTCGAGGTGGCGGCGTCAAGGCGGGAGGGAGCAGCGGGAGGCAGACGCTTGGACAGATAAACTCGCCATACCTCTCCACCTCTTGGCCGGACCGGCACGGCGGTCCGACGCACGCGGCCCACCGCGCTGACTCGTCATGTTTTTGAAGCGGACAGGCAACGGCGTGCCCGTCATATTTACAACCGGAGGTTAGGGGGGGGGTCGACTTTAAAAATGTCGTCCATTAAGAACTAGAGTCAACACCGCAATGACGTAGAATGCAATTTCGCAAACGCTGAAATTGGTGAAAATCAAAAACATAAAAGCTCTGTTTAGTTTCGGTATGTCGGTAAGCTTAAATGTATGCATTTATTTTTTGATAGAGTGTGTCGAAAAGCTCAGTGCTTAAGATGTGCAGACCGCATGTTTACATGTCATTTGAGGTGATCAAGGCACAGGCTTGTTTGCGTTATTGTTGCAATCCGATTTATGACTGGCCGACTTAGGTTTTTTTACCATGTTTGTTGATTCGAATCTTGTAAAGATGTCGTCGTGCGAGTCAAAGTTAAGAGCGAAGTCGCCAAAGTGCCATCCCGACTAATTCGCGGTTCAGTTGTCGTTATTTTGGCAACAACCTGAAACGCCAACACATTTACTGTACATATTATAAATCGTTGTCGTTTATTGTAATATAGATGAATGGATTTATTTACGTTTTTATTTGACAAGGGCAACACAGCCAAACACAGTTACAAGCTCGCATCTGATGTGATGCCTATAAAGTTTATCGCTCGTGCTAATTTTCAAACTTCAGTCCCCCACTTGGGCTTTTCCACAACATTGCGATACAGTATCAGATAAACAAATTTAAAAGGCCATACCATACAATTTAATCATCTATAATCCAATATTACATTTTTTTTGCTTGCATCTGTTAAAAAAAAAAAACAACCTAAAAATCACATTACTTGACCAGCCGAGCCTTATTTTGGGCCAATAAGAGTGGCGAACGCGTGGTGATCGGTAAAATCTTAACACAGCCAGATCTCAGATATCAGGGTGTGCGCACTTGTGCAACCACATTATTTCAGATGTTTGTTTAGATGAGGGCTGACGTTCATAGCAGACAAAGATATGAAATGATTTATCTTGGTCTCATTTATTTTCTGTCACAAAAAAAAAAAAAAAAAGGGGTTTGCTTTTTGGTTGCAAGAAAAATAAATCATCTTGAATCTTATTCAGCACTACTCCATATTATTTTATAAAACGCCAAGCGGCAACTCGAGCAAATCGGACGCAGGAGGGGGAAGCGCGTGTTGCCAAGACACTGTGCCCTCTCTTGTCAGTCTAATGAGTCATGCCGCCTTTGGCCTGCGTCATTCCACCTTAAAAGGGGGCGAGCGGAGAAGCGGCACGGGTGCCAATACACCTGTGAAAAGCACGGCGGGGCTATTTTGAGCTTGCAAAAAGCACAGCGTCAGATAAAGGCTGCTGACGTGCTGTGTTTTTGACGCCATGGGAGTTCGATGACAAAAAATAAAAAATTCCAGCAGCAACAGGAAGGCAGGAAATGAAGCCGGTCTGGCCTTTAAGGGGGCATATTAGCTGGAGCTGCACAAAGATGCTGCGGCTGAAAAGAGAAAAAAACAAAAAAACAAAACACTTATAAAAGATGTCAGCAAATTCCCCAAACAGGAGAAAGCCATCGTGGCCGTCTTGTTTCCTGAATAATAATATTATTATTATTATCGACCAGAGCGGCTCTTTAAAGAGCCATCCGCAAGCGGTCGTGACACTAAAGTGAACGACCGCTCCGAATCGGAACCGAAATCTGAGGAAACAAATTCAAGCACCGCCGGCGGTTGGTCTCTCTTCAGAAATTGGAGACTCGTGTCGTGGCAAAAGGTGGATTTTAAATGCAGATTTTTTTCAATTTCAGATTTTTTTTTTTCTGGAAAATCTCTGATACTGAGATGACAAATCAAATCTGCTCGGGCCAATCACTGACCAGCAGCGGTCGGCGACACGTCGCCTGTGCGATAGGTCGCTTTAGGCTGACGCGATTCTTCGCATGGATTACCTTGTAAACGCTCCTATTTTTAGCTGATCGGGCTTATTGAACACACACTGAATTTATTTCAATTTGAGAGGGCAAGTTGATAAATGCTGGTCTCACTGAAGAGCCTCCTCAAAGAGTTTACAATCGGTACGGTCCAATATTTTCTTTGCGATGGCATGTCTCAATTCCTCCAAGAGAAATACGGCTGGGACGACGGTGGGCCCGGCTGGCCCATAAAGTCACTTGGTGAGAAACGAGCGCCAGCCGCGGAGCTCAATAAAAGGCGGGAGGAAGTAAAACAGCAGCAGGCTGCTTCCGGCCGTCCAGTGCGGTGGTCCAACCTACGCCGCGCTCTTGTTGAACGAAGACAGCTGGGTTGGGCTCTAGCATGCCCGGCGACCCTTGTGAGGATAAAGCGGATCGGAAAATGGATGGATGGATGGATGGATGATCGAATGCCAAATCCTCTATGATCCTGCTTTTTACGCCTTCACCAAAGTGCCTTAAATGCTATCAAAACATGCTTAGGGAGTATGGAAATAGGGTCTTTATTTATTGCGGATTTTACTGATCTGGGATTTACAATATTTGTGTTGTTGTTGTTTTTTTAATGATATTACTGGAGTACTTGAATTAAGTGTTTTATAGAATAGCCTTTTAGTAAAATGTACAGCATATCTTATGAATACGGTTTGCTATTCCCTTCTGTATTTCACACGCAGTTCTACAACACCTCAAATTTGCCTAGCGCATTATAATTGTTGCTGGTGAAAATATGAATAACAATCATTTCTGTCATTAACCCCACCAGCCCCCACTCCCCCGCCAGCTCGGAGCAAGCAGCTCACTTGCATGCTAATTGGGGAGTGACTTTGGTATCTCATAAAACCTGTCATGTTTTTTTTTTTTTCTTTGCACCTACAGTAAGAGAGCTAAGTGATTTTTTACAAACGATTGCAAAGACCAGCCAAGGATGGGAAAACATGGTCGGAGAGCTTGAAAATGCCACTTTGCCGCCCCCGGGAGAGGCTGGCGTGACTCCGCAGAGAGGTCGCCTCGCATGAGGGGCGCAGAGGCGTCAGGTGTCAAGAAGCCAGGCGAGACTGAGCCGACGCCAGATGCCACCCCGCCTCATGGCCGATGTGAGGGGAAAGGCGATGTGGCAAGTGTCTGGCTGGCTGGCTGGCTGCCCCCCCCCACCCCCCACCCCCACCCAAGGGGGCACAGAGTCCGTTCCATCCAAACGTGAGGCGACGTGAGCGTCGTGAGGACAAAAAGGGCGAGGAAAGAAAGACATGGGAGGATGATGTCATGCTAATCTTTAGGGTTAAGCACTTGAAATTGTCAGGGTCTGAGTCAAAGTCCGCCAAGGGAAAAACATAACTTTCTTAAGCCTGATGCATTGTGGGACATTGAGTCACCTTGACGAGGATTAGGTGCGTAGAAGCAATGAATGAAAATTGAGGAGAGTACGCAAATGGGAACGTGATGGAGCTGAAAAGTCGGAAGGGAGCTCCTCTCTACAAATCAACCTCCTGCAATAACAATGTTTTTTTTTTGTCTTGTTTTTTGTTCTTGTTTAACCGGTATTCGTCCACATTTTCATGTGCAACGTCGACCTGGCAGCAGACAGCAAAGGCAAATTCAAATGCATACCGACAAACTGTACCGTGTGATTACAGCCACCTAATATATGACATTGCAGCATAGCCTTTGAATAAAGGAATACAGCAACCCCCCCACACCCCGCCACCCTCCATCGCAAGGTTTATATTCCAGACCACGCTAGCAATGGGTGAAATCCCCCATATAGAAATATCCCTATTTAATATACAACATAGAATATCTCATATACGGCATCGGCAGCACTTACGCTTTGCGGTCTTGAAAGACACTTTTCCAATAATGCAAAAACATTTGAACATTTTTTTTTGAGAGAGGCGAAGGGTGATGGATGACGCAGTTGTAGAGTGCACCGATCCCTCTGTGTTTTCATTCAACAATTTTGTTTATCTTTTGACGCACAAACTTAAGTTCATCTCACAACATCGACCAGGGGTGCCCATTGTGTCGTTCGCAAGCGACCAGTGTCTCGCTAAGGTGATGTTGGTCGATCAATATAGCATTAACCTACTGTCAACCTCACCGTTTTTTTATATAGCTGTCAATCAACGGCAGTGAAAAAAAAAAAAGAAGAAAAGTACACTCCGCCCCCCCCCCCCCCCTCGTCCGTTGTGAAATTCGAAATACAAGGGCGCTAACTGGCAAAACTAGCCATTTCCTTTTGGATTCATCAACTATAAGTTATTAATAATAGAGATGAGAGGAGGATTTTTGCTTTGCGGTGGGCTCCGTGGCGGGGCGTCGCGGGACACCCCCGCGGTTTCCCCGGCACTGGAGAATGACCCCATCCATGTACAATCTAAGCTAGTCCAGAGAAGCTAACGCTGATATCACCGTTAGCTTACCGGTAGCTTTATTTGTGATCAAATTGCTGATTGGCTTTAAGACGATCGTGCTTCTGTGTGTGCTGCTAAATAAGCGAGAGCGGCTGGGGGGGGGGGGGGTGCAGAGTGGGTGTGGCTTCAGGTACATTCGTCAAAATGTGGGGTCACAATTCCGTACAGCTCGCTTCCATCGAACAAAATGGGCAGCAGACAAAGAACGTAACTTGGACAAGTCATCCGACATGTGCTAGACAGGCAGGCCCTCCGGAGAGCCGACTGTTTGTGTGCAAGTAATTAAAAAGTCACTTTTCCATGACATGTCCCCTTTCAAGGCTGTCACCTGTAATTAATTTGAGATAAGCTATCCAGCAACTTTTTCCTTCCCCTGCTCGAGGCATCATCATCATCATCATTGCCGTTCTTCAGTTAAAAAAAAAAAAGAAAGAAAAATTCTCACCCTTGAGAGCCCCTCCCAAACACGTCCACCCAAGTGGGCTCTCTGACAACAGGTATGAATAAAATTCTGATGCGTTATCAAAGCTGCCAGCCCGTCGAACGAGTCGACGTATTCGCAGGGAGCGTTCGGGAGCTGGCGCCCCCGAACGCGACGCGGGGGCCTGATTAGCGGGGATGCCGCCGTATGAATTACAAGTGGGAAGATAAAGAACGCAAATGGGGCAGATTAAACGCAACTTTGGGGGAGAAAGAAGAAGAGGAAGAAAAAAAAAAAAAAAGAGAGACTGAGCTCTCTGTGAGCAAAAGTGAAATCTGTGTAGGTGCAAGCAAAACCCCAAGCTTGGGTCATGAATAAAAAGCAGTACGTGTGAGTGAGTGATCTTTTCAGAGGAGACTTTCCTTTGATAATTATGGCCGGGTATTCACAAGTGGGATTTTTTGACGCCCCCCCCCCCCCCCCCCCTTAATGGGCTACTTTATCGACATGAAACTACAAACACGCCTGTATGCATATTGGACCCTTTTTTTTTTGTTGTTGTTGTCGAGTGCCTTGACAAGTTCAGCGCTTAAAGAGTGCGGTCGACGTGTTCGCCTGTCATTGCTTCACGACACGTGAAAAGTTGAAAGGATAAAGCCGCAGATTCGTTTGCCATCATTGGAATTTGATTTATGACGTGCAGACACGTTGACGCCGCGCTCGTTTTGGGAGAATATTCGTATTAATTAGCAGAAGCCTAACCTTTGAGATCAAAACTTTCACGTATAATAAATCTTATGTTTTACATAATGTAGTAGAAAGTCATTTCTTAATAAATATCAGCAAAGAGGACTTGCAAAAAAAAAAAAAAAAAAAAAAAAAAAAAAAGGGACCACATATTAAATCGCCATCGTAATATTGAGAGCACGTTTAGATGACGTTTGAATATCGTTCAGCCCCTCACGCGTGAACGTCCTTTTTAAAAGTGAGATATCTTCCGGTTTATTCATGAAAGCGAATCCTTTGGAGCCTTGCCAGAACCGGCTCGGGGATGGGATGGATTGCATCAAAATGTCACATCGGAGAGACGTGCGTGTGACACATGCATAATGCTACATGTATACTAATACATGTCTCCAGCTATTTGGGTCCCAACATAAGTCGGGACACATATTGCACGCTTGTCTTGGAATACTGCCGCACCCCTGACAGAATCTGTCAGGCTGATTCTGTGCGGGGCTCCTGAGATGAAAGTATACGATGAATACGCATCAAAAGCAATAAAAAGAAATGGGAACGGATGCCTGAGAGCTTGTGTGTGTGTGTGTGTGGCCACAGTCGCCCTCATGTACCTGCAAACGGCTACCGGTACATCGGCACCTTGACTTAAGCGTTGAATTTGTTCAGCGAGCAAACTCTGAACTCAATTTACCCGTGCGTCAAATCACTTTTCCCCACCGAAATGATTTGAAATTCCATTTTTTTCTGTTCCGGCTCAGCAAAATCGGCCACCGATTTTCCTTTGAATGGTACAAGTTCAACGTTCATGCAAAAAGTTCATGCATGGGTGCGGTGTTTGTCTTGCAAGAAACGGTTATTTTTGCAATTTAAGTCCACTTTTTTTTCTGTTGTTATGTTGTTATTTAGCAGGGGAGCGTCGTTTAGATACTTTGTACTTTCGTTGTATTTTCAAGAATCTTACCAATATTCAATTGCCGTCTACTAAAGGTCGGTAAAAGGAGGGTGAAAGCTTTCTTTTGCTCGGTTCCATGCTTATGTAGCGAGAAAACTCCATTTGAGAAAAAAAAAAAACGAGTGGCAGTCAATGAGTTAAAGGAAAGCATTATTTGGAACAAAACACCAGATGTTTTTTTTTCGTGGAGCAAATGCTGACTATGACCCGTCGACATCGCCAAACCTTTGCGTTGTTCTTCTCCCTCGACTTTTCATTCTAGTCCAGAGCAGATCAAATGCATGCCCGATCTGACGGAAGTTTGGGAAGCGACATCCCGCTTTTGTTTTGATGCCGTTGACACATTAAGAAAGACGATTCGGAAACGGAGGACTCGTTTCCTGAGGCGGTCTATCACTTGTCAGGGATAACCTGCGTGTTCTATGGGGTTTAACACTTTTTGCTCATCTGAAAAAAAGTTTTGTTCCCAATGTTTATTTCAGATGCGCGTCAGCTCTGAAAGCCGCAGTTGAAATGCCGCTCTTTTGCGTCTCCTCCTACCTGGTGGATGAACACCTGCGCCCCCCGGGGGCTCATGAGCAGCACGGCCCGCCGCAGAGTGTCCCGGTAGCGGTTGAGTTCCTCGGTGCGCAGCGTGTTGAAGAGATCGTTGAAGACCCGGCTCACGTTGCGGTCCACCCGCTGCAGGGACACGTCCAGACCGAGTCGAGACGCCTGGTCCATGAAGGTCTGCAAGCCGCGGATATCTGACGGCGAGAGACGAGAAGGATCGTTACGATATGTTGATTGCCGTGGATGGCCCAGGACGGGTTTTGAAATCGTAAACGTACAGCTACGATCACTCCTTTGATCTTCAACAGAACGTTATGCGTCTTCCCCGAAGTAGAATGACATCACGCGAACCGGGAAGTAGCCTGCTAACTAACGAGCCGACGAACGAAGACAAACGCGGCGCTCGGCCGATCGGCGAAGCGGTCGGCTGCCCGCACTGCAACCGTACGACGTTGCGGTTGCGAGCGCTTGCACAATACAGCGCCGCTCCTCCATCTCGTCAGGCCCGGCCGGCATCTCTTACTCATTAAATGTCATTTCTTGTCATTTTCAGAAGTAAATCGAAAAGCGAGAGAAAGTGAAGGCGTGATTTCAGGGGTCGGCAAATAAATCCTCGCCGCCGCGCTCCGCGGCGATGGCGTCCCGGCTAGCGATGCGATTAAAATTTCAGCAAGAAATGCGAATTTCACCCTCCCGCAACGGCTTCTCTTTCATCTCTTTTTTTTGGGGGGGGGAGGGTAGTTTGCTATGCCTCCTGAAATATGAGAAGATGCCACTCTAAAAGCAAATAATATTAAAATGAAATGTAAACTGTGCATAATGAATCACGCCATTAGACACCTTTGCACAGTTGACTGTATTTTTAGGAGCGGCGCCAAAGCCCTCCAAGGCACATTTCCCTCTCAAAACCAAAGTGCGATGGAACACAATGAGTCTTCCTGTCTTTGCGCTCGCTCCGGTTTAGCAGGAGATGAGACTTGAGGCGGTAATCGAGTTCTCCGGGGACCATGTTACATGAATAATGTATTTTTATTAAATGATATTGTGCCTAATTACACTCTTTATAATCCTTTCTGGGTAAATTTAATGCTAAGCAATACTGTCTGATTTTCTGTGGAGTATTTATGAGGCAAAAGAGACATTATTTGGATAGTTTAAAACGGCTTCAGATATTAATAAAGGGTCCCTGAGCTGCTTTAAAAAAAAAAAAAAAAAAAAAAAAAGAATAAATAAAAAATGGCGGCCCGGTAGTCCAGTGGTTAGCACGTCGGCTTCACAGTGCGGAGGTACCGGGTTCAATTCCAGCTCCGGCCTCCCTGTGTGGAGTTTGCATGTTCTCCCCGGGCCTGCGTGGGTTTTCTCCGGGTGCTCCGGTTTCCTCCCACATTCCAAAAACATGCATGGCAGGCTGATTGGACGCTCTAAATTGTCCCTAGGTGTGAGTGTGGGTGTGAATGGTTGTTCGTCTCTGTGTGCCCTGCGATTGGCTGGCAACTGATTCAGGGTGTCCCCGCCTACTACCCGAAGACGGCTGGGATAGGCTCCAGCACCCCCGCGACCCTAGTGAGGATCAAGCGGTTCGGAAAATGGATGGATGGATGGATGGATAAATAAAAAATAAGGAACTACAGCGCAGTTAATATCCACTCGAGGGTAGAGATCACGATGATAAAAAAAAGAATAAAAAAGCGGGCGCTGATAAAAACATGACTGTGTTACCACTGTGAGGCAGAACAGTGATCACTCGGCAACAAGGCAAAAAAAAAAAGCACTGTAACACGAATGCAAAGTGCCCACACGAATATGATCACCGAAAAATCAATAAAAATCGCGGGAGTGTGCCGGCGCTAATTGAGTTGATGCGTAGCTGCTCAGGGCGAGGGGATGCAAATGATCTTCAAATTAGTTTTTTTGACCTGGTCCCGGCGCCGAAGCGGCATCGTGGTGCGTCATTGCCACCTGGCTAACTGCACCGAAACTCAAACAAAAGGGGAACTCTAACCAAGCAACCTATCAAAAAGTGCATCATCTTTGCAGAAAGGTGCTACGCACACTTTTGGTGTAGTCCATATTATATTTCCGGAGGCGGCAATAGTAACGCTGGCTGCTGGACAAAACCTCTTCAATGTGCAGAACAAAACCTGAAATTAAATCATTTGTCAACTCCGAAAGCAGTGCCAAGCTCCATAAATGGAAGTGGCCACACGCCAAGGCGCTACTTTGAATTGAACAGACGTTAGCCTGGCCATTTAAAAAAAAATAAATTTTTTTTTGACAGAGCGCAAATATGATTTGTAATCTAAACGCCAATCCGTCTGGCCCCCACGAGGTGACTGAAATTAATAGATTCTGGCAGCAAAATTATTCATCAAAGTAATACATCGTGATAGCCACAGCATGGCTCCTGGTTTCAGTAAAAAATAAAAAAATAAAATAAAATACACAACGGACACACAGCGTAAAATTGAATGGGATGTGACGAACTACCACTAAGCCTATATTGTTTTTCTAAACGGCCACATTGCCAAATTTTACAAGTGCTCCTTCAGTGTTATGACACCCCCCGTTGCGGAAGTGCGGGGAGGCACTGGTTTTAGGAGTGCCGATATTTTGTTGACAGCATTTCAGTCTCTACAAATATGCTAGCTAGCGTGTTTTATAGGCTACGAAGGCAACCAAAAATGGCGAGGGTCAGATGGTTTTTAAAAATCAAGTTTCCAAGAAATAGAAATCGTGCCTGCAGTCCGATTGTGTACGCGCGCGCGTGTGTGTGTGTGTGTGTGTGTGTGTGTTTCTAAGTGTTGCGTGATATCTGGAAAGCCTGCGAGCTTTTCCTTTCTTCCCTGGCAGGAGCCTCGTAGATCTGGAAATCTTAATCGAGCCAGCGGAGCGACCATCGTCGTAATCCAGTCAACCCTTGAGCACAGCAGGTGTCGCAACATCGAACACCCAACTCTCTCATCCTTAGCTTTAATAGGAGAGATTTTGGAAGGCCTTGTTTTTTTTTTTTTAAATCAGTGTGGAGTGGCGTGAGCCGAAGCGCTAGCGGGGGGGCTCCCTCATGGACTGCAGTGGTGCAGCAACGAGCGTATCATGATGAAAGGGCTCAGAGGTTTTTACCGAGTTGTCAAGCTGCATCGCAATCCGAGCGGAAAAGCCTGAGACGTGGCGACGCTTTAAGCCCGTGTTTACTCAACACAGAGATGAGTCTGTTTAAGTGAACACAGAGACTCCTAACGACGATAATGCCGCGTTCTCCCGCGCACTACACCGTCAATCTATTCTTAAAACTCAACGATGGAAGTGTCTGTGTGGGATATAAGCACAATTCTAAGACCGGACCGAATATGCTGTGATCCTGAATTTTGAATGAGATACTCGGTGGGGATGCGCCGTCTCAAGCAAATGAGTGACTGCTCACCTCGGGGTTGGATGTTTGTTTAGCATCAAGCGTAAAAAAAAAGAAGGGGGGGAAATGAAGCGCACATGAGCGCTCACAAGGATAAATAATAAATAAATACCAGTGGACGAGCTGGTATGTTTCTGGTCCACCCACTGTATACCCTGAGAGTAATTGATCTTGAGTGCATGAACATGGCTGCAGATTCGCCTGCGGAATCTTCTGGTCGAAAAATTCATTGCTTCATTGATCAAAGAAAGTTGTCCAGGTCATGAAGGAGCAAAGTAGCCCCAACACCCTGCTACCAACAGTGGGAATGAACATTTTTCTTCAATCAAATGAGCGTTAGTGACCAATGTAATGGCGGAGGGTGCACACTCTCAAAATAGTTCAACGCTCGCCCTGTTGGTCTACAAATTCACACGGGACAAGATTGGTTGGAATTTTTTTTTTGCCCTTCATAAAATTCAGTCATCAGTGAGAAACTGCCTTTTGTATCACTGCCGTTTATGCAGAACAGAACGTGACAAACGGAGTACTTTACCCACATCCGCACCAACATTAAATGCACAACAACCATGAGCCAACATCAACCCGCATGTACAGTCATGGGAAGAATTATTTGAGCATCCTTGTTTCTTCACTTTCTTGTTCACTTGAAAGGCTTGGTAAGTTTGCTGGTTCAATACACTTAGTCTACCATTGTGTAAAGGAAAAATAATACAAAGGAGAAAAAGAACAAGGCTAGGAGACAATGCGCCAGCTTATTTGAAAAAGAAAATGCAGAATTATGATTTGCGAGCTTTTTGTGAAAACTTTAAAATGCTTTTGGCCAATGTTGTTCCCCTGAGAAAAAAGATTAAAACTTCACCACCGAAAGAGGTAACGAATCAATAGAACAATCAACAAGCATAATCGACAAAAACGACTTGCCTCTTATCGTTTTGAATTTTGCACCTTAGGCACACTCAAGCGGTTGCCTCCATGATGTTTCCTCTTATTTCCGTGAGAATACGACAGAAAACACAAAGTGCCAAACGATCAACGGGTGTCATTTATGTTAGTTATTCTTCGTTTTTACAGCCTGTCGGGTTTTGTATGGAACAACCACTTAGCTGAAGGTCACTCGCACTTTCCCGCCGCGTCACAAAACGATTTGACAAGTTAGTCAGCGGAATTGTAGGCCCTACGACTCGACCGAGTGCTTAATTGAGAAGGAGTCAAATAACTCACTGTGAAGCCGTACGAAGTCAGCGCGGCGGTCGCACCAAAGGGCCCGCCGCCGCTTTTGTCGAGTGCCTTGTTTTGTTTTCCGCGACGTGTCACCCGTGGCGAGCCTCCCCGACGGTTCAGGCGCCCTGCAGGAGATTTCCTTTCCAGTTTGTCGCCCGCCTGAATGAATGCCTCCGCCCGACAAAGACCGAGCGCCTCCACCCTCGGCGCAATTTAATCACGCTCGCATCTAATCCCCGCCTAATTCTCTGCTGCGCTAACATGACTAAGCACTAAAGGAATTTGAGCTGCGGTGTCAAGGAGAGCACCTAATCTCAATCAACACACTGTAACACCTTCCTTAAGAAGGTTAGACACAACAGTGGATAACTGGACAGAACTTTTCATTTTTAGCCACTTCCGAATGAAGTCATGAAAGGTCCCATTGGCGGGTTTCTCTGAAAGATTATCCCGAGCGATAATCAAGTCAGAGTGTACGTCGCCTCTCGCCCAAAGTCAGCTGGGGTTGGCTCCTGCTCAACCACGACGTGACACCTGACCCTTACTTGGACAAGCACTTGAGAAAACGGGTGGATTGATATACTTCTTAATATTGTTGCAATTTGAAGCCTTTGACAGTTCAACAAATCAATCACGGTGACTCAAGGTTCTTTTTGACAAACAAAAACACGCTGGAAATTCATCATTAGATAGGGAGAAGTTTCATTCTTGGCAAGACGATTCGGAAATGAGCTCATATTTGAGCAGACTGGGGGGGTGCCAACTTTTGCTAATTAGTGTAGAAAACCAAATGCAGAAGGGAATGTCCTTATGACCAGACAGCCAAGTTTATTACTTGGGGGGGAATTATCAAAAATGATTACAAGTTGTCTGGGGGAAGGAGGGGGGGATGAGCAATTTAATGGTGTAATCTAATTGGATGATTTCACCCGAAGAATACTTGATTAAAGCTTATAGATACATAATAGAGCTAGCTAGCTAGCTAGCTCTATTATGTCCAGCTAGCTAGCTGGACAGACAGAGATAGACAGATAGACAGACATTTAGCCTGCGTTCCTTCAGAGCTGATCACCAAATTATGTATGAAAATTTACAATGACAAAGTGAACTAGAGGCAAAGCAGTGAAAGTGCTTTATGCGCCTTTTCCCCCCTAACTGACGTATTACTGGAGATTGGAATGAATGAGCTCTACAGATTCATTACATTGAGCATCACTCTGCTCCCACAGGCGAGTTGCGTGCATGGTCATAAACCCTCCCCCCCATCATCCAAGGTTGACGACCGAAAGCTTCAAACACATCTGAGAATAATTGACCACATACCCATACTAACAAAGCCTACACAATGATATCCTGACTTGCATAGTAGGATAAAGGTGGATTTTTTAAAAAAGTTGATTTGGATAGAGCTCTCGATTCGCATTCATTGCACTGTCACACAAATTCTGCGCGCTCGTGAATGGTGAAAAAGCACTGCTTGGCGTTCCGCATTCTTGAGGAAGGTGCTTTTGGGTGGGCTGCTCATCGCCGTGTTACTTCCAACTGTCATATAAAAACTAAATTGAAATCATCGATCCCATCTTTTTGTACTTAGACACACTAGATGAAGACGCGAGGCTCACAGAGAAGCACACCACTCACACTTTTCACTTGAAAACAACCATCGACACAAATTGCATCATAGCACCCAACTGAATCCACTCGAAGAATTATTATCTTGATGACATATTACAATTAGGAATTACTCTTGATCTAAATTTGTCATAATTCAGTCTGCATCTTGTCTCAGAGTTCAACATTAACGGCGGCCCGCTGGGCCAGTGTGTTGCTGTGCCTATCATCAGACGTGAGCCCGAGCGGGCCACTGAGTCACCACCAAAAATGGCCCAAAAATTCTCTTTCCGATTCGGACCAAAAGACTCAAATCAAAAATGGTTTCTATGAAGTGGAATCCTTCAGGATTATTCAAATCAGGTAATAAAAACACTTAAGTGATTACATTTCTGTCCACTTGAAATAATTGGTTTGCTTCACCTTCCAAAATTAATTTAAATTTATTTAACAATTGCAGGTTACTGTAAATGAATTATTTACATCAGTCAAAGGTGGATTACTGATTTTTTCTTTTTTACCTTTTTCCAAAAACATCTTCATGTATAATTGTCATAAAGCCAGGCTGAAAACTCAGTTTGTAGGTTCTCCGATGTTCACCCAAGTTATCATCATGTTTTCGCGACTTACTCTCTGGCAAGTAAGCGTTTGCCCAGGAGGAGATTGCGCATTCTGTGTAAATTGAAGAAAAGAAAAAAAACAACCATGATCTTGACCTCCTTTTCTTTCCACTTCTATTTTTCTGCAGGCGGTTATGGTTTGGCCTCAGTAATCGTGCTGCAAGGACAGCGAGCTCAGACTGCTGGCGGATGAGGATCCCAATTTGACGCTGTAGTACGGGGCGGCGGGAAGCTTATTAAGGAGTCTGAAATGAACCTCTTTTGTTTGCATTCTAAAGCTCTATCAATACTTTACGCCGGCAACCCGCTGTGTTCGCTTCCAGTTTTTGTTTTTTTATGCTACAATTCGTCAAGAACAGTTTGTGATTTGATGAAAAGATATTTCCGCGTGAAGCACGACTCGGGTTCATTATACGCGGCATCACCTGTGGGCTCCCCTGCACCGAAACAAAAAGAAAAACAAACCAAAAAGAAAAAGATAAAGCTCATTAGCACTCGCGATTCCACTCCTCCAAACTTCAAAAGCGGCGTCGGAGGGGTCTCGGCGCGACAATGCGGCGTGTCCGCGTGCGGCCTTGCCAATCAAGAGCTCACGCGCAGCCATTTGGCTTTTTTTTTTCTTTCTTTTTTTTGCAAAGGAAAAGGTCGGGTCCACGGAGCCGCCATACTGAGTGCAGAGAAAACTAAAATGAAGAGCGTCTGAAAATCCATAAGACACTATTGGGACACGCTTGTCTTTCATGGTGCCACAGATGATCCAATTAGGCTCTGATTTGTCTTTTCGTCTGGATGTTACGAAGCGCCGCCTATGCTATCCTGTTGCCGCTGTTGTTGTTGTTGTTTAACAGCGCCGCCCGACAAGCCAGATGGTTTGTTTGCCAAATACATTTGGGAAAGAAATTGCAGAAAGTGTAGCACACTGGAAAAGGGATGCAACTTTACTATGAACTTACTGGGAGATCCTGTCGTCTGGTTTCAATGTGATGTCACAATATGATTGAATCATTTCAATTATAATACATTTTATTCATAAGCGCCTTTCAAAACACTCAAGAACACTTTACAATCAAGGTCGTCTATGTTCTCATCAGCTTTTCCCTTTGTCTAAATAGGTTTCGCGTTCCGGCCTCCCTGTGTGGAGTTTGCATGTTCTCCCCGGGCCTGCGTGGGTTTTCTCCGGGTATTCCGGTTTCCTCCCACGTTCCAAAAACAGGCATGTTTTGTGAAAAGGAACGTTTGATCGAGGGTTGTTAATTAGTCAGATTACTTTCGGTCTCTGAAGAAGTGGAAGTCAGACATACAAACAGTCGGAATTGCTGCACCGTTAAGTAGCCTCAAATTAAATCTGAAAGTCTAACGATAGGAGCTGAACACGCGAGTGAACAGATTTGTCGCCGTCTTCGTTGCAATGTCTGCATGTTTTGCCGTGCCTGGAACCAAACCATTTCCTGATTTTGAAACTATCCCCTGCCCACTAGCATCTTTCTTCAGCTCCATGTTGGTTGCTAACAAGAACTACAGTGGCACAGAGGTGGCGTCTCGGTCCCTTTGTCTCCCCGCAACAAGTTCTGCTTCGGTCTAACAAAGTCTCGAGCGGAAAAGTTTTGAAGTAGTTTAAAAAAAAAAAAAAGTGATTGAGACGTTTCCATATCAAGCGTGAATAAAATATCAATTGAAGTGAGTTTGGCCATATAATGTGCAGCACTATATGCATCCTTCATTGGGTTCCGTGTTGAAAAAACAACAACAAAAAAACAAAGGCAGCTTCTTCTGCGACGGCTCTGAGTCTTCCATCTCCTCAAAAGATGTTCAAAGGCCGCAGCCATACATGATTTATACGCATATCGCCTTTCCATTGAGTAAAGCATTACACTGTAAAAATTCCACGATCAACATTTGCGCAGGGGGTGCGCGGGGGGGGGGGTAGTACTGTGGAAGTGGGCCGGTTGACAGAAGAACACCAAATACTCTCGCCGTTGTCGAGTGGGTATTCTATTTGATGAAATTAATTGGTGGTTCGGTCTAGTCGTTTTCACACAGAGTTTGTGCGCTAAAACACATTTCCTTTGCCTTTCACGCAAACCTTTCGGCGTGTTGCCGATGTTAGCATCTTCCCGACATCAGACGCCTGGTCGTGTCTCAAACCGCTGTCGGACAAGTGACTCTTCACACTCTGTTCCCGGCTTTCCGTTACGCCTTTTGCACAGCTGCCGCTTCGCCTTTGTTAAAAGCCTCCGATGACAGGTCGGACACTGTAAAAGTTCCATGACGGTACCTTTTTTCCCCCCACACGGGGATATGGACCCAACACTCGGTATGGAAAGCTAGCTCGAGGATAGCGGTTCGAGACGGAACACGGCTATGGTATCTTTGCCACCGGCAATCCAACCCGATAAACCGAACCTTACCGTAGTCACTCTCGTAGAAGATGATGAACTTCTGCCAGTAGAGCTCCGAGACGAGGGTGAGCAGGACGTCACTGATGCGGACGGGCGGCCGGGCGGCCAGCGTGTAGCTCTCGCCGTCCGGGCTGGGGTTGAACTGGCAGGCGGTGCGCGGAACGCCGTCGCCGTTCCTCTGGATGAACAGGTGGGGGATGTGCATGGCGTCGGTCAGCGACTGCAAGGCGCTGGCGGCGGCGCAGCCCGTGGAGGTGACCAAGGCCAGGATCCCCTGGTTCATCAACTCGCATGCTGGACGAGAAAAAAAACAAAACAAAACGAGAAGTCGTTTGTTTTCATCAGTATACGGACGCAGAAGCCCAAACAATGTAGCGGTACTTGAAATCAGTCTTGTTCTCGAGACTGGTCTCAAGAACAGTTTTAATTAAGGGTCGTAGGTGACTTGGGATTTATTGATCAGATGAAAGCTGAATGAGGACAGATGTGAGACGGGCTCCATTTAGACTTTTGTCACCCCTTTTTAAAAAGAACGTTCAATGTTTCAATGTCTGGACGGTTGTTGCTTTTGTTGATCGGACGACCTGTTTATTACGATAATACGAAAAATATGAAGATTTAACGATGGAAATTGACAATATGGGATAAAATGAATGTCACATCAAGGCACAGAGAACAGACACCCTTTTGGGTCAAGTGGTAAAATTGCCAATCTGAAAAATCTCATTTGGATGCACTGTGCAACACGGCGTTCCGAACCGGGCTTCAAAACGGAAGAAGGGTCTTTGTGTGTCCCACCGAGGATTACGGCTGAGCCCCTGCACATGAGCTGAGATCACACGAAGCGAGGAGGAGGTTCCCGCTCAAGTCGTAATGCAACGGAAGGCGCCGAGCGGCTCAGGAGGAGGGCCCGCGCTGATCCCCAAAACCAGACGCCCGCTCCGAATGGGGAGCCGGCAGCATTGTCACGGCCATCCTCAAGTTTGATTGACATGATAGATGTGGGTTAATGAGCCCAGATTAAAACCGCAGACGCGTGTTTTGGAGCGTCGCAGTCGGCCCCTACATTTTTATTTACAACTCAGACTTTTCATCCTCTTGGGGTGGATCACGACGTCTGCCGGGAAAGGCGCCAACACATCTTTGAAAGATGAAAATGTCATCCTCGGTATTATTAATATGTCAGTATCTGACCCCCTCGCACCCCCCCCACCCCCTCAAAAAACAACAACCTAAAATAAGTTTTGTCTGGCGTGGGGTAAATAATGTATGACTGCGAATAGACTTGAAGGGCATGTTTGTCATCCATTATTGAGTTGTTTGACAGTTCATCAGAAACCCGAGAGGATGAAAAAGCGGCGCAACGGCATCGTATCAAAACAGCTATCGCACAGAATGCACACATCATAAACTGAAGTGAAAATATGAAATCTTTCACTCAATTGAATCTTTCATACAGTTGTCGGGGGGGGCGGGGGGGATTGAATTTGCAACATTTAACTTGAAGGACCACCCATGCACACTCCACACAGGGAGGCCGGAGCTGGAATTGAACCCGGTACCTCTGCACTGTGAGGTTGACGCGCTAACTGTCATGTTCGGTGAAACCAAATAATGTTTTTTGGATCCCAAAATAGTAGACACCAGACAAAACTCCGTAACAAAAATGTTTAATACTATAAAACACAACGACAAAGTCGAAACATAAAGTGCTGGTCAAGTAAGGACCAGGAAAAGACAAAACAAAAACAAAAAGCGCTTGCAAAAAAAGGCAAGGAAGATACAACAATGAACAAAAACAAAAACCATACTTACAAAACCATATTACCGAGAGAACAAGAGCAAACACGACGAGAGCGAGGGGTCGAGGAAAAAGGTCACATGAGCAAGAGCAGCAGCAAGGCACACAATTCTCCGACAACCAGCAGACAGTTTGGGGGGTCCTTAAATACAGAGTTCCCTAATTGCAAGATTGGCAGCAGGTGTGCAACCAGCAAGTCCGCCCAGTCTGCCACCTGCTGGCAGGGCCAAGAACAGGAACATGACACAAACCACTCGCCCACCAGTGGGGAACATCTTATCCAAAAGCAACAATCCCAACGGCCTCCCAAAGCTTTTCATACTCCCCAATGATGTCATCTGTTTGAATAATGGAACAATTCAGTCCCAAAACAGTCACCAAATGACAGGTCACTTCCTACACCAACCTGTTCAAAAGCCACAGAAACTACAAGAACAATGCCAAAAAAGGAAAATCAATTACACCAGTAGAGTGTGTGAAGGGGGAGGTAAGAAAAATACTGACCGCACTCCAAGCGTACGACTGCATTAAGGAACGACAAATCCCACTAGTAGGGGCCGCTAAAATAAGAGTGAGCGAGAACGGAAACCTCGGATTGACAGCCAAGTGGGATTGGTGCCTGTGGTTGTTTTGTATGAGCGCAACAAGGGATCGCGAGATTGAGTTAGGCTTTGAAGCGTATTATGATGAATACTGTACATGAATTGAGAAGGCACAAGAAAATAAGATGTGCTCGTGTGAAGAGAGACTCCACAAAAAAAAGTGTGCAAAAAACAAAAAAAAACCCAAAAAGCAGGGTACTTAGCACAGACACATGAGGGAACCAGTGACTATAAAACCAAATAAAATGAACGTAATTTGACTCCAGTCTAGGGTCCGACTGATCTGGATTTATTATTTTTTTAAGTCCGATAATTGGGAAAATAAAATTTGGATAACCGAATCATTGGCCAGTTAACTATAAGAATATATGAAGAAGAAAATAACTTTTTTTTAACGCTTATAACACTGAAATACAGGCAGAACCTTTGACTGTTTTCCAATTCTCTCTCCTTTAATATTTGTTGAACTTTACAACTGCAAGAACTGGCCCATTTTTTTTTATATGCCAAATATTATTTTAGTTTTTATAACGGCGCCACTAGATGCTATTCATTAGCCGCTTTACGGCATTTCCTATTATCTGTTAGTGGCAGAGTTATGCGGCCTAAGTCTCTGTTTTATGTTTAGCTCGACAGTAAACCTCAACTGACAGTGGCAATAAACAGATTGAAGGTTTTTTTTGGGGGGGGGGGGGGGACAAGTGTCGAATGTCAAATGACAAAATGACAAACGCTGCTTGTTATGAACTAAGTGGAATTGACATCACTGAAGGGAATCTTGAGCTCGGATTTCTGAACTCGATACGCTCGAAGACCTTTGATCTTAGAAGTCTATGTTGTGTTACGTGGATAGATAACACTATTTTATACTTATTGTTTGAATAAGGGCAAGAACTAACAAATATTAGCAAACAGTTTTGCCATTTTCAACAGCGCTTGTCCTGATTGGGCTTGCAAGTGAGTTGGGGTTACACTGTCAGCTCTGACGATGAAATCAACTTTACTTCACTCGGGACGGGAGACACAGAAAGTCTTTGCTATTAGGTGGAAACCTTGTACGTCTATTTTGAACGAAAACTAGACCAAAATCAAACATTTCCATCGATTAAAAACTAGCAATGACTAAAACGTGACCCAAACGAAGAAGCATTTTTGCCCCAAAGACTAAATCTAAAATGGATTCCAACTTTAAAAGCCACCGGAACTCAATTGGCAGACCTTCATCTCGTGCGTCAAGATTACTGTCACTTCCAAGCACAAAATGTATTTTCCATGTTCCTATTTTAGCATCATAAAGAACACGCACACACACATTCAAGCCTATCGCCAGGCAGGAAGTCTGCTGACAGGCAAAAGGAGGGCTATGCAGTCATTGCCAAGGATGATAATGGTGGAATAATGACGCTTAAATGGTCCCGGTGAAGTGGTCGGGATCCATCGCTCATTCACTGGAAGCTATCCGACACCTTTGCCACCGACGTGACACACATCTGAAAAATGCTTTCTTTGGACCAATTCATTCTTACGGGCGTCCTCACATGCGGACGTTTTTAACTTGAAGATGGACGCGCAGATGAAAGAGTTGTTTCTTGAGACGGCCGCATCGATCGAAGGATGATTTCTCTCGGATCGATGGATGAATGCTTCAGCTGGATGGATGAATTAAGGGATGGATTTTTTTTTTTTTTGATGGATAGAAAGTAGGAGCGAGTCATTATGCTTTGATCAGCGCCGAGATGCATCTCCATTGCGGATAACGTCGGCTGAACAAAAGCGAGTGAATTTTCGTCCTCGGAGCACCTTGTCTCATCGCAGCAGTTTGTCGTCATTGGTTGCGCGCACAAGAAAAGAAAAAGATGATGATGATAAAGATGCTAGGACAAAAAAAAAAAGAGACAATTCAATTTGGTCCGATGCCGACTGCTTGCCAATGAAAACACAAAGTCATCTGACGGCCGTCTTGGCCATGCTGACTTTCGGAACTTAATACGACGGCCCGCCACAATGGCACCGAATGCTTGGCGAACTGCACTTGTCTCATTGATTTCACGGGCGAAATGAGGCGGTCGGTCTCTTTTAAAGACGCTCGGCGACTCGCAGCAAAGTCACAGGATTCGACACGGGAGTCGCCGACCGCGGAGACTCGTGTCGGGAACGTCGTCGGCACCGTTTGGCCCGCCGTGACGGATCCGATGCAGACAGCTCCCGCCGCGTGTGATCTCATAATCCACCGCCTTTTCGGGTTCTTCGGACGCTCTCCTCGTTTTTGTACATAAGATATGGGGAGATTAGAAAGGCTGCAAAATCGCAATAACTTGTAAAAAGCTCGTTCTTACGAGAAACAAAAACGAGAAGTTGAAGATTGGAGATGAAACGGTGCAAAGGTTTGGCCCAGTTGGTGTTCCACTTTAAAACGTCAAGACTGCACAAAGTATCGGTAGTAGAAACGCGCTGAAATATCGCTCGGGTTCATTGCGAAATGAATTGCTCACGTCGGGTGTTGACCCCGCACGAGCGGCACCTGGCGAACCAACCGTGGCCAAAACACGGTACAACACGGCTTCGGTTTAACATCTAAACGTCCTACAACACTGCAGTTTCGGTAACAATGAGTCATCCCCCCCACCCTGTAAACGGCCGGCCATAAATCTTGCCGTGCCCTCACTTTTCGGAAGATAAACATCCGCGGCTCTCTCTCCTCGCTTTCACTCCCCGCTGTCAGACTAAGGTGAGAGTACATTGTCGTCAATACTATCGATGCCAAGGCGGCCATGTCATCCGCACCGTGATGTAGTACTTCACGGCTCTAAATTGTCCCCCCCCCCCCGCAGACGAGTGACAGGCAGCGCGGCAGAAATGGACTTAGTGTGGCAAATTTTACACAGAAAGTAGTCAGCAATGCGCACCAACGCAACCGCGCCCCAACGGCTCGGCAGGTCGAGGATGTCGTCCTCTCATCTCCGCCTACAGCTGCCCCATGAATGCGTTTCTCCATAAAGCAACGCGGCGATGGGAAAGCGCCGCGATTGAAGTATGTATCGGATTGCAGTATGCGGTCTTCATTTTCTGTCTGTCGATGTCTGACGAATGGACTATTTGTTGGTCATATATGTTGGGCAAACCCACGGCGACAATAACGTTATCGACTACCGCGACTTTTGAGAGCCCGTCATCAGTCTTATGCGTCACCTCCAGTTTTGCCCGACGACGGCGTGGACTCAAAAGATTCTTCAATTCAACCTGCTGACACATGAGGAACGGCGCAAAATCGCCCGCGGTCTTCATCTCTGCGGGTCGGGGGCGGAAAATCCACCCGACTTTATTTTCACTAAAACAAACGAGCACGCCGTCCGTTCGTTTTCTGTCGCGCTGATGCTGTGCACGGTTTCGGTGGCGGAGTCCCAGCTGACGAAAATGCGACACTGTGCCGCTCCGACGAGCGCGTGGTCATTGTGCTTGCGGTTTTCTCTTCTCCCGACACTCCGTAAATGACTGAAAAGTGCTTGGGCGCAAAGGCATTACAAGGAGTAAGTATACAGTAAAAGTGGGGGATTAGGACAGAGCCCTGGAAGAAATATATTCCTTTTTGGCAAAAAAAAAATGCAATTATACAATATATATATATATATACATATACATTGTGAATGTCAATTTGCGGGTGGCGAACCGCAAACTGGAACCCCAAGCGCGACCTGGGCCCAAAGTCTCACTCCGAAACGATAAGAAAGAGTGACGTCATACTCCTCCACGTGACATCCTTTACAAAACTAAATAACACCCCGAATCAAACGATTCAACGCGGATATCCTGGAACGTTTTTCTTGTTAACGAGTCTCCGTCTCTCTTTGATTGCACTTTTATTCAGCTTTCCGTCAGCTCGACAGAACCGGAGCGCTTCCCAAAGTCCAATGTCATCCTTTACATTCAGCGCCATGTTTGTTTCCTCCGCTCAGCCGACGCGAGGTCGAGGAGCTCAAGTGAACGCGACGGCGAATGGCATTGTTAAATTCCCGTCTCGCCGAAGGTGTTTATCCAAATTGCAGGTTCTCATCAGAATTTCCGATACGGCGCCCGCTTGTGTTGAATCTCATTAGATTGTGCAGGTGCACCGAGTCTCGCACTTGGGGGGGAATGATGATAAATCATTCTCAACAGTTGGAGTGTTTACATTTGGCACAGGCTCATTTCACATCTCAAGGGAGCTTTTCCTTTTTTTTTTAGCACTCATAAATGACACTGACTGTGCCATAAGCGACGTTTCAAAAGTACTGGAACGGTAAGGCCGGTTTGTTTGTTTTTGCTGTAAAAGGCAAACACTGTCATTTGACATTGAGAGGTACATATGCGACAAAAGATCATCGGGATCGGAGACAACACACGCATGTTGCGTGTGACTAAAAGTCTGCAACACGTGATTGACAGGGCGAGTCTGACGACATTGATTGTACAAACAAAATTAAAAGCAAAGTTTGAAAAACCCACCAAAAGAGTCAATGTCAAGACTCAAACTCTATGCAGAATGCATTTTACGTGCTTCAGGCAGCCACAATCAAGGGTGGTGTGAAAGCGAAAATAAATGTGAAAAATGCAGCTGAAGCATTTCGGGGTGCGGATAGTGGGGGCGCGGGGGGGTTGCCATGTAGTATTGTGACACTCAGCCTGCCAGCAAGTCGGTGCTTCTCCACCACTCGGACTCGGACTCACGTCGGGCCTTAATCTTCCAGCCTCCTGTTCCCGCAGCGTGAATAACACGCGTGACACACTGACTGGCAGATAAAGTGCTCACATGTCCTACAGGGAGCCTCAAACAAAGCCGCACAACTCCTTCAGAAAAAAAAGAACCCGCGCGTGGCGCCGTCCCCGCAAAATAGACTTTTCCCTTGTACTTCAGTGGATCCCTTCCGGATAGATGAAAATGCGCTACAGAGAGAGAGAGAGTCCATCAATTCAAAGTTCACAACTCTAAATCGGGACTTGTCCATATACTGTATAGAGCAAAAAATAAAAAAAAAAATAAAAAATTAATCACGCTCACATTTTTAAAAACCTGCTGTATTTTCGCCCGCCCCTTTCAGTGCCACCGGTCTGACTTCATTATTTTGGCCTTGCAATTGACATTTAACATAAATTGCTGTGCAAATGATTGCTATTATTATCCTTTTTTTTGGGGGTGGGGGGCGGGGGTTACAGAGGAACACGCCACTGGTAGTAGTCGCTCGAGTTCGACTTGCGACATTAATTAACATGAGTCACGCTAAGACGGAAGCACGCGTGCGCCAAGCCGATCATTAACCCTGCCACGGGAGGAGATGAAAGCGTGCGGATTCTTCCATTTACTTGTTATTTGCATATGAAAATATGCTTTGTGTCGCAGGTACGCCAGACTCCTGCTCCTGACAACAAAGAGGAGCAATTTAGCTGAAGGCAACACGCGTCAACGCTGTACTTACAAACAGCACAAAAGTACTGAAAAAAAATCTCAACCGCAACTATAAGCCCGTCTTTAAAAAAAAAAAAAAATCGGACATTTCTATAGCGCATAGTGCTACCTTGACTTGCCATGAATACATTTCAGGCAACCCCCCCCCCCCAATCTTTTTGTTTCATGTCTCTAATGTAGCACTACGACGAATCACAATTGACAATCAATTTATCTGTCAATTATTTTGTCAATTAAATGACATTCTTTGAAAAACATGTTTTAATATGAATCATTTTATTTAAAAAAAAATGGAGATTATAGATAATGACTGTAGATCATGTCGTATTTGTGGATGTGCGCCTTTCAGGGGCCTGGCCTGGTGAGTGAGGTCAGAAGCTGAGTTGCAGCCTACCGCAGTTCAAATTCTGTTTCACAACACAAATTGGCGGGGGGGGGGGGGGGGGATCACTCGAAGAAACCCCCAACATGTTTTGCAAACTTCGGTATTCCGGTGAAAGCGCATGAGGACCTGACAGATTAATCGGCTGATTAATTTAACCAGCTGATATTAGCTGTTTTAAAAATGGCAAAAATCGGACTTCTTTTTCCTCTTGCCAACTTTTGATGATTGTTTTGTCTTTTTTTTAATCTACACATGAACTCATTGAAGGATAGGAAAGATAATGCCATTCAACCATTTCCAGGGTTGGCCATTTAAAGAGGCGGCGATGGCCCATTCATCACGGCTTGCGGCTTCAAATACATTTTTTAAAACACTTTAGATTAATGTATTATGTAAATCAACTCCTGAAAAAGGAACATAGCATTGAGCTTGACTATCCGTGGTATGTAATGACCGTGTTATTCCTGTTATTTTGTTTCAACAATAAATGAATGGTCTTAATTAGCTTGGCAACAATTGCTTGACAGGCAATTAAGGGTGCGGAATCTTGCAGTCTGGGGGAGGCGTCGTTAACAAGTCGCTGTCGGGCAGATGGTTCTCGTGCTTCTTTTGCAGGTATTAACCTTGTTTCAGTCGCTAACAAGCCGCGCTTTTTCAAGAGGTGTTTAAAATTTGGGCTGACGGTGATCAAATCCTCGACGCCAAGCGCGGCCGGATCGCAAAACAAACACGTTCATTATCCTCCGAGAAGGCGCGCCGCGTGACGAGCAAATAAGTAAACCTCCAACTAATACGTCGCCGGTGCGCATTAAAAACGGCGGCTAATGGCCATCACAAGGCACATTCGGCGTTATCGTGTTAATTAAGGCGCCGCGTTCCTTGCTGTATAAACACGTGCGGCAGCAGGAGTTCCATAATGTGCCTGCATTTATTGTACGATTGTTAAATTGCCACGAATGCCATCGTGACATATTTAGCCGGATGCTATCAACAAACGCTCTTGTTCATTCCTTTTTCCTTGTGACTAGGCAGAATTTGAGGGGCTCAAATTGATCAGAAAGAGGACAGAGAGAGCACCCTCACCACCTGCTTAGTCAACAATATATCTCGAGAGATTTCTCTGCTACGCATTTACAAGGATTAGGAGGTTGAGGAGATACGATCCCTCCGCGCCTTCCGCGATGTCCTCGCGTGTGCAGATTGAACGGGTTAAAATGCGTACCTGGGGAGCCGAAGATGAGCCTCTCAGATTTGGTTGGCTGACATCACAAACGATGCCTTGTGATGTTTCCAAACAACTTGGAGAGAACATGTGGCACAGCAGCTGTGTGTGCTAGTGCAATTCGATACCAGTCAACACACCCAGTGTGTGTGTGCGTGTGTTTGCAGGTGTGAGCGAGAGGCCCAATTGCGAGCACTGATTTGCTTTATCGACCACGAGATCTCGGCGAGACGCAAAACGCGGCGTGTCGTTATTGGGTTGGATGGGTGACTTCATTATTGTTGCTAAGCAAGAGAAGAAGATGGAGCCATGGGAATCGTTCAACGATGTATCGCATGAGAGGCATTCGTAGCACACATTGATGTGGTTAAGATATCGATAGAAAAAAATAATGTCCCGCTGTGTTGATTGTATGCATCTAACAAACATAAATGGAAGGAATTTGCCTGGCGCAGCAGCTGATTTATTTTTCTTTTGTTTTTAATTATTTACAAAGCGTTCTCTTAAAAAGAATCCAATTTCCGAAACATCAGCCATTCTCTTTGCTCAGTTCACCCCCACAACTTATTAATTTCCTCTTTTGGGAAATGAGTAGCGTGCAGCAGCAGCAGCAGCAACAACAACACCGTGCAGGAGGAAACAGGAGGTCCCTCATGCATGAAATGAAAGTGTTTTTCCTCCACACAGACCGACAAGCTCCCCCACCCCCCCCCCCCCACCACAAAAAAAAACTAAACCACAGGTGATGCTCATTTTAATTCCTGTGGTGCATCCCTTGAACAAGCGTTACCTCGGCAACAAGTGTATTCAACAAGGTTATTTTTTTTCATATGTATGCACAACTCCCCCCCCCCCACCCACACACACACATGCTCAAATTTCAAAGGTGAACCCCCCCCAAAAAAAAAAATTGTTGCAGTCCTGTGAAAAACACGAATCCCCATTTTTGCCCACGCAGGCACAGGGAGAACATGCAAACTCCACATAGGGAGGTGGGAGACAGGATCGAACCCACGACTTCTGCACTGTGAGGTCGAGGCGCTAACACTGATCCACCGGGCCGCCCGCATTCATTTCAATCCCTTCACAAAAAAGTATTTGATCCACTTGTATCACTTTGGTCGCTTCTAAAAGAACAACGTTATTCGTGAAGTCAATTTAATTCAAGACTCGCTTAAACGTATTCTTGCTTAAAACTCATTCAGTACCAGCCAATCCTGGACCAAGTCTGAAAAGACGTTTAAAAACGTCTTTGGGAGTGAATGAGTTAAAAGACGGACATAAGTGCACTTTTTTTTTTTTTTTTCACTGTTGTGGAACAATTGTTTGACGACGAGGAAGGGCGGCCCACCCATCTGCCGAACCGGAAATATGATTTCCGTTTGTGTGGTCCCTAAATAAGCTGTCACCCCCAAGAATGCACGCATGGCGGGAGCTGACAAAAGTCGCTCTATTACCATGTTGATAACATCAATTTGGGTCGTCACAATGGGACGAAGTGACAGCCCGAGTCCCGCGAGGCTGCTCGCTCGGCGCCGAGCCGCAAGGTTGCCGCTTTGATTAGAATCTGGGCCCATCCATTCTTCCGTGCCCTCACTACCTCCTACGGCAATTAGATTGATATCGAGCCTCCGGGGTATTTTCACTTGGGATGGAGATAAAGGGGAGCGTTTCCCCAAGAAGACGTGTCGCAAATGGAGTTGATGATAGCCTTCACGTATCGGACCGTTGCATTGGTTGGAGGTCGGCGCCGAACGCACCGTTGCTGCGAGGGATGCTGCGAAAAGTTTACAAGCTGCTGCTGCTTTTTTTTTTTTCCCCCTCAGGGAAAAAAAGAGGACGGCTGATCACCACAGAAGTGACGTCTTTTGCATCGATTTGGCTTTATTTTCAAGGCGGCTTCCTTATATGGAGACCTAGCTAGAACATATAATATACGATAAGAACCTCGGGAGGGGAAAGGTTTGGTGCTTAGCTTAATTTCTGTGTGTTTGTG
Organism: Hippocampus guttulatus; assembly: GCF_054856545.1. Lineage (NCBI taxonomy): Eukaryota > Metazoa > Chordata > Actinopteri > Syngnathiformes > Syngnathidae > Hippocampus > Hippocampus guttulatus. Next base: position 2,581,543 of record NC_141270.1, read on the forward strand.
ATGTTCACTATAAAAAAAAAGGAGGATACTCGCGCAGCGGCACAAAGCAGCCGTGTGATGCCCCGGGTTTACGAGCGTCGTATACCGTACAATTGTTTTCCTTCCCGATACGAGCCACAGGTGGCCCGTCGTCTTTACGGTGCGGCGGCGATCAGCCATGTGAACGACCCGAGCCGCCATCTGCTGCCGGTCGCCTGCTGTCGCCTCTCCAGTTCCCCCCGATCTTAAAACGTCATCAAAATGTTTGTCCAAGCCATCTCTGCTGTGCATCGTTTGCATTTGTGTTGGCATTATTCGTATCGCTCTACCGTCGACGATAGCTCTAAAAAAAAAAATCATCATTGGTTAGCTCGTCCTGGGGAAACAAGCGGACGCATCTGGGTTTTCGTCATCTTCTCTAATTCAAGGGCAACAGCCAAACAACGGCATGCTTGCATTATGTGCGCGCATGAACATGGGACAACGGAGACTCTCTTTAGAGGTACTTATAGATAATAACCTTGCATAATTGACCGTGCCGTGCAGGAATTCTCCCTCGTAGCACATTCGTCAGCCACTGGATGGAGACACTTAATTCATCTGCATTAGCAATTACAAAAAGCATTTGATTGAAAGTAAAGTACAAAACAAGACACTTAAAGGCACAAATTGGGTTCGCGAAGCAGGCCGGCGACGGCGGCTGTACGGAGAACAAGTGGATTGAAAGCCATTTGCATTCAGGCCTCGCCCCTACGCTAGTCTTGACCAAGGTGCCGGTCCCGCAACCACTTAGTCTTTATCGGACTGGATTGCCGCCAGACACCAATTTCACAAGATTGAAAAGATACATATATAGTCACTTCATTTAACTCATCCTCGAGGAGCAAAGGACAAGATGCTGATCGGAAGTACATCAGCGAGGGAACTTTCACCGAATTACAGGAAAAAAAAAAACACGGAGAGACGGGAAATGGAAAAACAAGGGGACTCAAGCCAAGGAGTGCAACTATTTCAAGACCATCAATAATCCATCTATCGATCCACTTTCTGTGCTCATTACGGTCAACAGTGAGCTGAAGCCTCCCCTAGCTATCCGGCTTTGGGAGTGAGGCGGGGAACTGCCCGGTCTGGATGGCAGTCAATCAAAAGGCCGATCAACAAGCATCCACTCTATCGTTGGAAGATGAATAGATACGCAACGGATGCTGATAAGATAAGCATTGACCGTCATAAAGTCAAGCGTAAAGGTCAAGATTGGGTGGTGGAAACCTTGCCTCTCCTCTTACCAAGGTATCAATGTTTGACCATCTTTATTTATCGCGTAAATAAACTGTCCAGGAATCTGGATTACTCTTGAGTGGATACAGTGAGATCCTCAGGCTAGAGGGGTGTTCACACGGCAACTTTTACTCCGGTGTAGCACCGGGGCTGCCCCCCGTAGAGCGTTCACACGTACAAAGTTATATCGGTGTCGCCCCCTGACAACAGCTGAAACCGGAGCAAACTTAACCCTGCTCAGGAGGTGGTTTAAAAATTCACTCCGGAGTACAGTGAAACTCCTCTCCAACGAAACCTACATGGGCGAAAATACCCCCAAGTGTGAAAAAATCTTCATGCATTAACACCATTCCCACTCTCCTGCCCCCCGATACAACGAAAAAAAAATCCTGTTGCGTTATACGAAATTACATCTGAGATCAAATTTGCTACAGTGAAAAAAACCCTCTTGTGAAAAATTTCTTGCTGTAAACATGATTTCATTTTAGAGGAGGTTCACTTTAAATGCTCATTTGCGGGGCAGCACTGATATAAAATGGGACATATGAACGCTACAGGGATCGGCTTGCTACCCGTGAGAAGAATTGATTATATACGGGTATTGCATAACTTGCATCCTGGGTATTTTGCGCTTCTTTGCGCCTCTCATCCTTTTACAGTGTCTGATAGACCACAGCGTTGATTTGTCTGGGGAAGTACAAACCATGCTTTTTGGATATGTCGAATTGCACGGCCGCAGAAACTGCCGTGTGATCGCAAGTGGGGCTGCACCGGGGTTAACACGCTTCTCTTTAGTAAGCAGCTTTTTTACGTGTGAACGCTCCACAAAATTTACACCGGTGTAAGATAGATCGCAACAAAATACATCGGTGCAGCACCCATGCAAATGTGTGCCGTGTGAACACCCCTTTTGTCACTTCGTTATACGTGTGGAGAAAGTATCCCCGGGTAACCCCCCACTACGAGATTCAACGGCCGGAGCAATCAGTTAATTCAAAAGGCTTCCTCCCCCAAGAGTGCTTTCGACAAAGTCACCGTTGAAACCAAGAAAAAATAAATCCAGGAAGGCAGCCGGCTGCGGAATGCATCCAATCACCGAGCCGCCCAATAGACTTGAGTACACCGGGCATAGCTCTCGCAGTCTGGCACAATATTTCTCATTTGAATTTACAGTGTAATATATTAAGGGCGGAATTTAATAGCAGCGTCCCTGAACTTGTTCACCCCAAACGAAGCGGTTAAGACAACGTGTCGGGCCATGATCCGGTGAGTGATCTAGCAGGGTGACGAAACGAACAAGCAAGACGGCGACCGGGTCGGCAGCATTAACTACCAGATGACACCTGTCAGCGCCCCCGACGCCCTCTCGACAGCTCGGTCGAGCCGTTCGTGCAATTTTCCTTCAAGCGCCACCGGAAAAAAATCACGATGAGAGAATATTAAAGCCGCCTGTCAAGGAGGGACGGCTTTTTTGATATCATCTCTAAAGGGCACCCGTGTTCAAGGATTAAGAGTGAAAGGCAGCCAAACGAGATTTTACGTTACATCGCAGTTGGGGAAATTTCGCTGCAAAACTAAAGCGAGACATTAAATCGACCTGGCTCGGCCGCTGATGTGTTAAAAAGTAATTTTCATGTCATCGCTGGGCCGTAGATGGCGTTGGAAGTGAGAACAAGTCTCTCTGCTGAAATGGGAGTTGAGACTCTGCTGCTTTTACTATTTTAGGCCTGCCTCCAAATGAGATGACACATCACGTGTAACATGATCAGAGACGTTTTCCAGGCAGGCAAAGAGAGTGTTCTACATGATGAAATAAGTTTAAAATACGAGCGGTGAAAAGAAAAGCTCGCCATATCTTCAGCATCCGCCGATGATAACTCTCGATAAAAAACAAACAATAAAGCGACCGCCCTCTCCTCAACCGCTGTCACGGGAGACTCGACGAGCGCGGAGCTCTGTAGCCAAGCGGCCTCTCCCTCGGTGCACTACATCACACAACGCCACGAGTAAGACAGAAATGTCAAGTGGTGGGATTTTATTTGAGGAATGTCGCCTTGACCTGTCCGGAGTCGATATTTTCTGCTGGCTACGGAACATTTTTTTTCAGGAGTGCCCAGAGCACCAGATGCGACTGCAGCAAGAATGAAAAGGTGGAGTGAGAAGGGAGTCAGTCCGACCTAATGAGACCCGAGCCGGAATGTCCCTCCAGCTTGTCCAGTGAAAAAGATCAGCTGGCCAAGTTGGAGCACATTAGAAAATGTGCTCCAACTTGGCCACTTTGCTCCCTTCGGTCCTCGGGGTCTATTTGTTAGCTGTCGGTGACTATCTTTCTTCAATCTCACCCATTGTGTTTGCTCGATGGAAAAGGAAATCTGTCAAATGTCCGTCCCTGCGGGATAATACCAGAGCTGCGCATTTTGTTAAATCGATCCTGGGAGGCCCATTAAGAAAATAAGTGCAAGAGGGAGCGGAGGAACACCAGAGCGGAGGCCTAGTTAGAGGTTGACGCTCGGGGGCTCGCAGGCAGTTCGGCGGCTGAGAAAGCGCGGCGAAAATAAATAGGAAGAAAAAGACGACAGATAGCGGAAATGGAATGAAAGCGGGAGGTAGCTTCTCATACAACAGATGGCCGGTGGGCGAAAGAAAATGACAGGATGATGAGAGGAAGGAAGGAAAAAAAAAAAAAAAGAGCCGACCGAACATGGGAGAAAAGAGCAGGCCAGGAGACTTCAGACGGCAGCTTCATTATTATGTAAGATTCATGAGTCATGCCCCCATTGAGTGACCCTTAACACCCTTTGAACCTCCATATAGAGATCACCAGGGTGCATGCTAACAATGGTAAGGTGGTGGGAGAGACAAGAGAAGCGAGCGGAGAAAGGGTGAGCCCGTTATGCGGGTTCACGTGGTCTCTAAAGGGTATGGTGGTCTCCGTATGCCTTCATTCCGTGCTGCCCAAACGCATTAAAATGCATTATCGCCATGACAACGCAGGACAGACGCCATCCACGTATGCCATCGGTTCACCCGGATTCTTTTGGGTGCGGCTGCTAACTGGAGCTTTTTTTTTCCCCCGGATGATTACAGGTGAACCCGGGACAAGTCACATCTATCGGCAATTGAGAGTGCTCCGTCAATTTAGGAAGCCGGCGAAGCTTCATGTGGAGATTTCAAACCCGGAGCTCGGACAGAAGTAAATCCCAAAATAACACTCTACGCTTGAGGCTTTATCTGAAACGCACAGGTCGATCGCACTCCGCGGTATTAAGAGAGGATTCCAAGTTTGCCGAATGCGCCCCTGGCGAGCGAGAGGAGCTCTAATCGAGGAGACGCGAGAAGATCCCGGTGGACTATCTGTTTCTCAATGACCACGGTTAGGCAAGGATTTCAAAAATGTCAAACACACTTTAAGACCGCCTGATATCCTGACTACATTTCGAGGGTTTATCAAGAAATACGGTATGGGCGGCGGCGTGAGGATATGCTGTCACCTGGCACGTCGATGCACCGACCTGCCGTAGTTACGGTTCGATTGGTAGAAGTGTTGCCTCACATCACGATTTACTGTAATTATGACTTCACGACTGCGTCACCGAGAGCATACAAAGTTACAGCCAGTTGCATTGACCAAAAGTGCGGGTGCGAGTCGATACACGTTGGCCGCCTACAGCTCCTCAAGAACAGATTAAAAAAAAAAAAAGACAGAACACATTTTGACGGACATGCAGTCACTCCTCTGATGAAGTCCTTGACACCTGGATCCAGTTGTCAGTTTGACTCTGTTAAAAAAAAAAATCCCCTCCGTCGACTCTAACCTTTGAAAGGTCTCACACCGGCGGCATCAGCAAGATATCGCCGCGAACAGCAAATGTCTGTTTCAGCTCAGACAAGCTGACGTGTTTATGTACGTGTCGGTAAAGTGGTCTCGGCCTCGACAGCTGGAGACGGCTGACGAGACGAGGACGGACAGAGACGTCTCTCCCAAATGTCTCCGCCTCCGTCTCGCACTCAAGGCACTGATAAGAGCAGACGTTTAATTTGGTGGGTCGAAAACAAATGCCTCAAAACAGCGGCGGCAGGCGCAGGGAAAACTAATAGGCTCCTGAGCACCGCGAGTGGCCGGCGGAAGGAAAGCAACCACTTACTGCACATCCATCAAACGCACTTCCTATTGGTCATCATTTTCCGGCGGGCCGCAAGCCAGAAAAACTCGAATGAACGACCCAACGGAGAATGTTTGTACGTAATTAGTTTACTGTTTTGATGCATTGTGTGCCATCGAGAGGGGGGGGGGGGGGACCCAAAATTGATGAAAGATTTTGGGGAGGGGGGAGGGGGGGGCACGGTCATTTGATTGAGTTCCGTGCCGAGTTCCACTGAAATGAACGCCTCTCATACGTTTCAGGCGAATAATGTGGCAGCTGAGTGGCCGTTAGCATAGCTTGGCATCTGGAAATGAAAGCGGCGAAGTGGGGGCGGGTGGGGGGGGGGGGGTCACCAGCAAATGGATACAAGATACTGTAGATTCACCTGATATTGATACGGTGACAATGGTACAAGTTAGCTTTGGGCTGGTCTCTGGTTCCTTCTGGAGGATTCAGAGTCATAGCTAGCTTTCTACTTGAGAAGAATCACAAACTTTGTGGTTTACAAGTGAGCTGGGAAATCGTTATGGTGTAGGACAGGGGTGGGGGGGGGGCAAGTCTGGTACAAGCTCTGCAGGAGGAGCCCGATAACCATCCTGATCATTTGACTCGGGTGTGTTGGAGGAGGGGAACATCGAAAGCAGGCTGGGGCTGGAGTGGGGCTCTCGAGGAGCAGGCTTAGGCACTCCGAGTGGAGGACACGTGACGAGCAAAAGGCAAAATGTGAAAATGGCAAGGGGCAAGAGTAGGGGATTACAGAGGCGTTGGGGAGGGATTAACCACGGGATGAGCGGGATGAGGAGTTACTGTCACAAAGATGGCAAAAAATCCTTTGGAGAAGCTAACAATGGTGACAAGACAGCAGACGATTGCTAATGTCGCCGTTAGCCCATTTCGGCGAGTGCGATTGCAACTGACGGCGGCTCAAACACTGCGACAGAGACAGATGGAAGCCAAACGACCGCATCGGCAATGAATAAACCTTACGTTATGCAGGAATCAGTCAGACAATCATGACCAATGATGCAAAACGATCTGTCAGAGCAAAAATCGACAAAATCTAAACATTTCAAGTGAGCTCGACTTTTCTTTTTTCTTTTTTTTTTTTGTGTAGCTTTTGCAGCAAAAGGAGTATTCCGCAGCAGTCACATTCTCGACAATATATCTTACCGCAATTATTTTACTTCGGTCTACAATATACAGTCCCAAAATCGAATCATTAAAGGGGACGTGCATTTTTTTTTTTTAAATTAGAGTCGCTTCTACAACAGCATCCAGTGCAGATCTGCTTACATTTTGACATGATGGCAAGTATGCCACACTTCAACATAACTTGAAAGTGGCTTCGTATCTTCACGTAGCCTAGCTGATCGAGTCATAGACAGAAAAACGTGATATGCAAGCAGTTATTATGAATATTAGACCCTATTTTATTTATTTTGAAGGAAGATGTATACATCTTTAAACTTATCCGTCATTGTTATCATCACTCAAAAGCACAAATAGTATCTGTCCTTGGTATCGGTGACAACTCAAGCATTGATACTGACAAGCCAAGCAGAAGCCCAAATGTATCTTAAGTTCACATTTCTTTATTTAAATTTTTTTGTTGTTGTTTTGTTTTTTTTTGGGTTTTTTTTTGCAGGCAACAGAGACAGCTGCAGTGACATGCTAATTAAATCGCTGGACGGCCCCTCATCCTCCTCCCCATTGCATCGCACGTACACAGACGTACGCGCCGAGTGGCATTCATCGGAGGCTGATCACGCCGACGCTAAATATCCACATTAATCAGTCACGTTCACTTACTGTAAATAATCAGATAATCTGTGCGCTCCACATGAGAACGCGGCCATTACACACCAGCGTACGGTGTCACGCTCGTCTTGTCAAGACGGCTTCGCCAGACGACTTCTCGCAAACATCTCCTCCGTGAAGCTAATTCGCACGCCAGAGTCAGTCGAGCGACAAGAAAGCCACATTACTGTCATCAGTAAGCAGGCCGACGATTAAGGACGATAAAATTACCATGGAAAACGACAAACGACACTTAGAATACAGTAATCCCACTAACATTGCAGCATAGCCGATTTAAATACACCCTCGGCATTATTTTGAAAGCATTAAGAGCACTTAATAGTCTCTTAATAGGTCTTTAAACACAATTTTAAAATAATCCATGTATTTAAACACATGACATGAAAAAGAGCAAAGGCAAGAGAAAAAAAAATATTGCACAAGCTATACAAATCCATCTCTATTTACAAGACACAAAACCGTGTTATCATCATCTCATATTGCCATCTCACAATATACATCAATAGCCACGCCCAAAGACGTATATTAAAATGAACCTATAGCCATTGCTATCCTGTAGGCGTAAAAAGCAGGATTGAAGGGGATTGCCATTCAATTTTAAAGGGCCAAACAAAAGTTTTCCCCATCTATTGTCCAACAATAGAATTATGCTGAAAGTAAAGAGGAGGTGGTACAAAATAGCGATGAAATGTACTACTACTACGACTACTACTACAAAAAAAGAAAAAGGTGAAAAACTATGATTGTCAAAAAACATTTTTGGAAACGTTTCATCCCTCCCCCGTGCTTTAAAAACATTTAAACGGATTAAAACATGCATTTAGAGTACTCTTCGGTGTCTACACTCACTCTTTGACTGACCAGTAATGGGAGAGTGTCACATCACATCACTTTGAGGGAAAGAGGAAAAGAAGACTTGCACATGTCTCCATTCTCCAAATAAGATGCTGAGTGTGCTTGCTTCAAGTTGTTTGATTTGAACTCTCGCTTGTAGTTGACTCTAACACCGACACATGAAACAAAAGAGCTTTAAAATACCAGGTCCAGAAACACTAACATGTCCAACCAAATCTCCTCGAACCCAAATCTGCTAGCAGCGCCAAGTAACCATAACGGGCACGCAGAAGAGTGTAATTTACCTTGAGTTGCAAGAGCAAGAGAGTGAGAGAGGCGTGGGGGTGGCGGGTGCTGCTGCTTTTACTGATTGCTCTCCTCTTATCCGAGCGCTCGGGCGACGGACGGCCTTCCGTTGAATTTGTGCGCCACAAAGGAGAGGACCTCCGCTGGCATTTTGATCAACAAAGAATAGACTGGAGGCCATGCGCGGCTGTGACCAAGCAGCTGCAGACCGAATGGTGGAGTCTTTTTTTGTATTGAGGGGATAAAAGTTATTTAATCATCCTTTTTTTTTTTTTTAATCAGACGATTAATCGGTTATCAGAATTTTACTATGACAAATATTTGAATTGGCATCGGCTTGAAAAAACCTTTTTGGAGAGACATCTCCAAGGTGCTGCCACTTGTAATGGAAAAGTCGCTGGCCGGTATTTAACCTCCTTAGTCGCTTTGTAGATGCGGCAATAAATCTTAGGCCGGCTGGTTCCAAAGTGCAACTTTATGCGACAAAAAATGCCTCATCTTGCAGCTGACGGTGATCTGATTGGCTAGATCGGCTCGACTGGAATTTGTATTTTCTGTACATTTTGTCGTCGGCTATAATGTCATAATTTTCCGATTTGATCAATGACGGACGGGTGATATTTCTTCTTAAGACTCACGTTTTCAGTTGGCCTTCAACTTTATTTTGTTCGGCTCCGTTTGGTTGTTTCTCAGGACACCAAATTGATCCCAACAGGACCGGCTCTGGTTGCCCTGGAAGGCATTTCGCCTCTCAGCCAGGAAGGTTTCGTCAGTTCATGCAACAAGGCTCGGTGAGGACTGCAGCAGCCCGAGTTGGTGTGGAGTTGCTAATTGACTGTTTTTTTTTTTATTGTGAAGCAACCTGGTGAACATTGTTTCAAAAGGCGCCAAACATCCAAACTACAATTGTAATGACTTGCTTTGCCGCGATGGTGGCTTCTATTTTGTGACTAGTCCCGAGCTTGCTGCGGCCAAGAGACACACATGCCCTAAGGCGCCCTAATTGTCCGTATTTGGAGGAAGGAAGCGAGAAGAAGCTCAATATTGACCACGGTCCGTCCGAACAAAGCCAAAACTAAATGCGGCACTAATCCCCTTTTAGGCCGCCGTAATGAGGGGCGCGTACACACGAGGAGGGAGTGCCAGCTTGCAGAAAGTCCATTAGACATCCATCCAAGCGAGGAACCCGGCAGCCGTGTATGGAAATGAGCGTGTCGGCAAAGATATGCACAAAAACAGCCTGAGACTAAAACCGCATGGGCTAAAGGGATCAAACCACCTAACCTTTAAATACTCGACAAAAACCTCGCATGCATGAAAGGTTTGCTTAAGGGGTTTAAATTGCAGTCTCCCTTCTCTGTTGCGGCGCTAACATTAGCGTACCCCGTTGGCGCGTCACGCTTGCGGTAATGCGGTATTGCGCGCTAGCGTCTGCACTTTGCGCGGCAGCCAAACTCCGCCAGGTAGCGGCACGCTCGTTGTTGACTGATGCATTTCGGGGCTGAAGTCGATTCCTTATGCGCGTTTCATGCGATTCTCCCGTCGAGGATTCTGATACACTCACCATGTGTAACTTGGAAATTTGTGCGCAACCACCAAAGAGGCGGCGTTCGATGCAGTCTAAGGGCGGCTCTAATTTCTGGATTGTGGAATTCTCTTGAGATATGTTCACTCCAGAGACGAGCATTTGTACATTATGTCAGACTTAAATATGACATGAACTTGGGTAGCGGTTCCAGAAGTTAACCTGCAGGCTCCTTTGAAGGAGCCAGTGTTCTTTTTTTTGCCTTCACTTTTGAATACATCCAATTAAAGCAATTTAAAAAGGATACCTTGCTCGTAACTTCATTAGGAGATGGTGCAAACTCAAAGTTCATCAGGTTGCCCAGCAACGCAATGCTTGGCAAATATACAGTAGATAAAACTGTAGTTCTTGTGGTCGATGCTTTGGAGCTCCAAACCCCCATCAGTATGTGGAAAGTCCCCTGGCTTCTTGTATTTTATTTTTATTTTTACGTATTATTCTGATATAACGTCGACGACGTTGCCGACATTGGGCCGTCATTATAATGTATGAAGGACACGTACGCACAGCAGCGGGGCAGTCGGCGAGCGTATATGGGCCAGGTATGTCCCTGCAGCCCCTCAAATTGTGTCCAAAGTATTTTTAATGAGAGCGGTTTTAAGATGGCTGAGAGTTACAGTTAAACTATACTTTGTTTGCAGAGCTGTCAGATCCCTGTTCTTTCAATAAAACACATCTTCTTTAGGCAAGGCCCCCCAATTTAAACTCATAATTGCACAGGCCAAAGAATACGCTCCAAATAGATCGGAATAAGTAGCACAAGCAGACCAAAAGCCCGTCGCAAATTAGAAACTCTCCGGCTTGTATATCCAGAATAGATTAAATTAAGGGGCCGCGTTGTTTGTGCCTGCGCAGCCTTTCTTCGGAGTGTCATGCGGTTCGCGCTAATGATCGGAATGACGTAGGAAGCGCCCAAGGTGGCTCCCGCGCCGGTAATGTGATCTTTGAAGAGCACATATAGCCTCGATTGACGTTAGGCAAACATATAACGATTGTGACGCTGACTTTTAGTTGTTCAAAGACAAGTTAGACTAAATTGTACCATAAGAACTAACACCAGAATCCTCACCCTCCTTTAAGCCCTACCCTGACCCTAAACACCCAACCTTAAAATGTAATCCTGGCTGTGATATTGATTTGTTTGATAGCTTTCGTTGTATTCCCTCGCGCCAGCAACTTCGCTTGTCTGGAAGCACAAGGCGATTAGCTAGCTGCTGCTGCTACCTACCGTTATGGAATAGTACGACACGATTACTCTGCCAGGCGATAGACCGCACAGGCAGACAAATTGGATAATTTCCCACGACACACCTGACGGTGTGCCGCGGCACAGTGTTTAAAAAACACTGCTCTAATCCCCCAACTCAAGCTCCCGTAACGCAGACCTAATGTAACTCCCATTAACACGTCAATAGAATCCAGATTTTGTGCAAAGGGACTGTTCGAGATTTTTCTGGCTGCAACATTTTTATCCATCAGTCTAATTTGCCTTCTTGTCGCCACCAAGGATTTTAACGTTACGACGACTTGAGCAATTAAATAAGATTTGTTCCGTCAATTGCTTTGGCATATTGCATGGCAATCACATGATCGTCCTCGAATGGCGTGTGTGTGCGCGCGCGTGTGTGTGTGTGTGTTTCCGAAGGGTAAAGGAGGCATGGTGTCTCCTGTAAATGTCACCCTCTCCCTGATTAGACATATCAGCGGGCTATTAGCAACAAGAGCAGAGCCCACCCTCCTCCCCCCAATCAATGGATAAGACGCCATGGGAAAAGGACAGCGGCAAATCACAGCCCACCAGATTACATTTAGCCTCTCACAAATGAGTCTGCACTTCTTTGCTTGCAGCGCTGGGAAGTTCAAACACGATGTTATTGTACTTAAATAGATTCTGCGCAGATCCGTAGCCTACTCGACTTAAGTAGTTCCTTTTCAAACCACCTCGTATTTTGACTTTCTACTCCTTTTTCCAAAGACATAAATAAATCGAGAGCGTTAAAGAGGTAGCGGCTGTGTGTCTTAAAGATACACCCGACAGAGTAACAATTCTGGCGGCAGAAAGTTGATCTAAACTCAACGCCTGTCTAAGAAACAGCGCGTGCTCGACAGCTGGTCTCACCTAATGGCTTCTTATTCATAAATATGTCAACGGCGGATATCAAAACCTCCGAATCATTTAAAAGGAATGAAAGGAGCCGCTTTGATTGGCCATGATTGAAGTCGACTGCGACCACTCCCACAGCGTCGCAGCCCCTCCCCCGTCGCAGATCCACCGAATTGCATCTGTACGTGAGTCTTTCTTGAACAGTGATCTGTGCCGTAGTATCGGAGTCGAAGGCATTCTACCCCTTTTCTGCTTCTGAATAACCAACCGAACACATCGAGAACCCGCTGACCTTTTTTTTCCCCCTTGTCGTATGACATTTGAGAATGAATGAGAATAAATAAGACGCCGGCGGGTGAATGGGATAACCACACGTGTGTGCCAAAAAGCGCATTTTGTGGAACCAGATTCCTGCTCTCAGGATAATTCCGTGTGGGTGCACGCGTTTGCCACTGCGTGCTCTTAATTCTCTTATCATTTAATGCCTTGAGGTAGGGGGCGGGGGGACTTTGCCCCTGAATTTCTAAGGCGGCCGCCACCAGTGACACACCTCGAGAACGCCTCGCCTCCAAATCCCTTCACACATGCATGCGCCGCCATAATTGAATTCGCCCTCCCCGCCCCCACACCTGAGTAATCGTCGAGATACCCTCAACCTTCGTCTATTTTTAACATCCACGCCGCCGCATTTGGAAATTTGAATGACAGGGCAAGCTTCAGGCAGTTGTTGACGTCTTCATGGAGCAGATCAATATTTGGCTTGATGGCCTGGTTTGGTTGTCGTAACCTTGAGGAGGAAGCGGCAAAACTGCTGAGGATTGTCCTTTGTGTAAATGCATGTCCTTTTAAGAATCTTCACGCACCCCACCCCAGTCATTTGTCAAATCTTGCTTACCTAAAATAGCCTCTGACCGGCTCTCCGTTTCAAAGGCTTAAAACCTAGTCCACAGTATCGTTGAAATTTGGTCGAGGACAAAAGTTCTTTAAGATGGAAATCAGTCTCTATTGAACAACCATCCATCCATTTTCCGATCCGCTTTATCCTCACAAGTGTTGCAGGGCGTGCTGGAGCCCATCCCAGCCTTTTTTGGGCAGTAGGCGGGGGACACCCTGAACCGGTTGCCAGCTAATCGCAAGGCACACATAGACGATGTTTGGAAAGACCTGGGGACCTTTTAGCTATCATCGGTCTGATCGCAAGGACTCGTTTCACTTTAATTTAAAGTCGAAGTAACTCATAGTACCAAGTATTATTTCGCAGTAGAATGTTGCCAAAACAGGCTCTGTCATCAGGACGATGAAAAGCGTGCATCGTTAGCGCGACATGAAATGATGCTCGATATTGTCGAAGTAGGTAGTTCATCATTCAAGTGGTCTCCGATGGAAAACGCGTTCTTCGACGGGCTTGCGGGGCCGACAGACTTGGAGCAATTCCTTTTCATTTACATATAAAATGCTCCGCCGAGAGGTCCGCCGGTGGCTTTGCGTGAAATCAAGAAGACATCTCACAATGATGATAAAACTTCGGATGCTGACGCTTCACTATTTTCGACAGTGCTTGTCTGCGTTGGGGTTGCAGGTGAGATGGTGCCTATTCCAATTTACTCGGGCGGGCAGAGGTGCAGCTCACACTGGACGGTCCACCTTTAGACATTTTTCCCATGCATCTTTTAGGAAAGCGGCGAGTCAGACGTGCTGAAAAGTGGAATTCCAAATGAGTTTTGGACCTGTCGCCTCGTTCACGTTCACGAATCTTTTTCATTTCCGCCACCGCGACTTTTGTTCCAGATCTTCTGGGCTTTGTTGTCAAGCCGCCATCCTTCTTTCTTTATCTCATCTGCTCGCTGGGAGCCTTCACATCTCTTTGCTCTGACATCAGGCTGGCAATGTGGGACACGAGGGTTCCTTTTCATCTGCGCCTTGTTGAGACGTGCATGCGAGAAGCTCGAAACTGAGACCAGATGATTAATCTGGCTTTTTGTTCCTTTTTTTTTTTTTTTTAACCTTGCCGCCATCAGTCCCTGCGCCATCGACCAGTGTGCGGGTATTCGTGGAGTCACGGAAACAACTGATGGCTAACTGCATTTTTCATGACAAAGTTGCCATCAATGGATATGAATCAAAAGGCCGAAGAATTACAACCGACGAGTGCCACTGAATGCTTAGAGGAGGCACAATAAAACACATTCTCACAATGACAGACTTGTCACTGATCTAATTAGTCGATTAGCGCGTATAAAAAGGGAAAAATAAAAACGCAATTAGCTCCGCTTTCAAACACGGCTAATTGCAGCTTGTGTTTACATCGGGTCGCGTGTGGACAAACAAATGCAAAGTCATTCTGCGAAGACGTAGACGGCATGAGCTAACATAGCACCCCCCCCCCCCCCCCCCCGTTTAACCTCGGAAAATGGCTGATTATGATCATTAAAAGTGGCTCAGACAGCGGGGTGGACGGATCATATACAGTAAATCTGGCTACTTCCCATTTTTCTGTGTGTGGAAGTACATACGCATCTCAATACATGCGATGGGATGACGATGAGTGGCAGGAGTATTTTAAGACCTACATTATATCTAAAATAAAAATATGTGATCTGTCTGCGTCAGAGTATTTGCGAAAGAGAATATCAAAGTGCCTTCTAAAGGCCGGGGGAGGAGATCTTGCCCCAAGTGGAGGAGTTTAAGTATCTATGTTTTTGAGTGAGGGCAGGAGGGAACGAGAGATCGACAGGTGGACTTTGTATCGGTCCGTCGTGGTGAAGAAGGAGCTGATCCAAAAGGTGAAGCTCTCACTTTACCAGTCAATCTCTGTTCCAACCCTCACCTATGGTCACGAGCTATGGGTCATGACCGAAAGAACGAGATCCCGGTAACAAGCGGTAAGAAAGGGTGTCCGGGCTCTTCCTTAGCGATAAGCTGAGCAGCTCGGTCACCATGAGAGGCTGAGAGTCGAGCCGCAACCTGACCCCCGGATAAACGGTAGAAAATGGATAGATGGATGGAATACCAAAGAACGTGCATTGGTAATAATACAATTAACCCGCTAATAAAGATCTTTCATGCCCATTATGGAAAATGTTCGGGGTCACACGACATCAAACCACACTCATAAATCAATACCATGATTAACAATCAGCTATAATTGAAGCCATTACGTGCGGCGGTCATAAAGAATGTATCACGTATTGTTACGACTGCACGCGAGTCTGTTTTGCGCCCCATCGAGCGCTAATTGCAGCGGCATAAGTTTGGCATTCCGAGGGAGGACGAGCCGTCACCATAATTGCTGAATCGCCGTTCTGCAGCACAGGTGGACTGTCAGCCGTCTTAATAATTAAACGCGTTCAAAGGTCGTGCCGCGCTTCAAGCTATGAGTCATCAGCGGGAGTCTTGACATACACTTCGCCAACCGACACTTGACATTCAGCCCTGCCTCAGCAGCTGGAGTCCAGCGCCGAGGAGGAGCCGGACGCCGAGACCACCCTGGCAAACGCCCCGACAAGTCTTCTTAGCGCGCTCCTATTCCGTCTAAATAGGCGACACGCTGTGACGCGCGTTCCCTTTGGATAAGGTTAAAAGGATCATGGACAGACTTGCCAGTATATGGGGCCAAATGTCAAAGTCAAGCATGGAGTAAAGAGGACCGGAACAAACAACTGCAAACCTCTGCCAAGGCCTTTAAAAATGCTACCTGTGAAATGACGAGCGAACGACTGCTTCATAGAAAGACTCCAGAACTGAAGGTGGACTCTGCTCTGACTTCACTGATGTGGTGTACTCACGATGCCCAGCACAGCAAACCAAATCATTGTTTCAAAAGACAATCGTTTCTACCCCCAAAGCAGATATCTGTCGTCGTACCAACACCTACCGGAAAATGCAAAAACGAGAAAGAGTTGTACTGGAAGACAAAGAAGGCAAACTGGGACGTTGATGATTAACTCTTCCCGTGGTCAATTTTTACGGCGCCGGATGACTCGAAAGAGATTGGCTCGCCTTCCGTTTCACATCCCGATTACGGAGCCCGCGGCGTCGCGTGAGATTTACAATAGTGAATATCGAGCAGTCAGTCGTTTAATGAGCAGATCGGGGGGTAGAAATCACAACCCAGCCCACGGGATGATCGGGCAGCACAATCTTCAAGAGATATCAGACAATCGGGCCTTTGCCGAATTTGATGGGTGAACTGCGAACTAAAGCTTGTGAAAACCTTCAAGACTCATTTGTGATTCAGGGTGATATGAACAAACTTGACTTGGAGCGTCAACAAGCATCGTTTTATCACATCATTCAGTATTCAGAAAGTCGAAAGTTCGGTCAGCGTTCACGTGATGTCTGATGGAAGACGTATTTGTCAACTGGCGTGCCGATAGATGAATTCTTTTGCAAGTATATAGAAAATGTTCCGCAGACAAGTCCGCCTGTGAATTAGCATGCGCGAAAAAGAAAATAATCTAAAAACATGAAGATAAAACCTAAAATGTCACAGACGTGCCACTAAGACAGCCAAGAACTACTCGAAATGTCGCCTTCACATAGCCTACAAGGTTTGCTGCATGTTCCACCGCGACTTACCGCGGTGTCCATAATTTTGATGAAATGTCACAAAACACGACAGGCCTGATTTCATAAAGCTTTGCAAATGCAAAAACAAGCACAAAGTTGACGCCACACGCAAACAGATGTGGAAGCCGATCTACTAATTGAGTGCACCCATAATTGCGTCTGCCAAAGGCAATAATTTCATGCGTTTCTATCCTAACACAAATTACAGGGAGGAGGAAATTAAAATCGATTCATATGATATTATTTTATAATTTAACGTGAGTGACCAACCTGAGACAAATTGCAATTAAAGGGAGGTGGAAACCACAGTGCGTCACGAGGATTGTGTTTATTGCGGCAAGCCCGTCACAAGAAGGAATCATGCCATCTCAGCTACGACAAAATTCCTTTCAACTCTGGATTTCCTCGCGTGTGCACCAGCATTTTCAGTGCACAAGTTTTAAACGCAACCTTACGCAGGGTGGGCACTTAGATCCAATTTGCACATACTTTAGATGAGATAAATCAGACAAAGCAAAACAAAGCTTTTCTGCAGTGACTGGCTGCCCGAAAATAGTGGCGACATAGGGCTCTCTTTTTGTGACCAGCACAAGTCTGGCTTGAGGCACGGCGTGAATCTGCGCAGGGGCTGGCTAGACCGAGTTTCGGTATTTTCGCAAGCCGGTGCATCGAGGTCCATTTTAAAAAGGTCATTTTAGGCAGTTGTGGGTGTGAACACTACCAATTTGCTTCGCAGCCAATCAAAGAGGCTCCTCTCATTCCCTTTAAATGGCGAAGGAAGACATCGATTTACTTGAGTCGTGCGGCAGATTGAGTGGACAACATTGGCTACGTGGAGATCCCATCTGTGAAGTGGACGCTTGGAGGCCACCTTCCACCTGGTGTGTGATCAATTTGGAATCTATGGAATAAATGAGTCATGAAACAACCCCTGAAATGGCTCGTAAGCCCGGCCATCAGGTAAATACAAACAAAGTGGACGTATGAACCATGTAATCCCCCACAAGCGCATCAACGTCATGTAACGTGGATGTAATTAAATGCAGCTTGAGCCAGTGAGCAAACAATCCCCGCGTGTCGCAGTTTCTCGAGAAGCGACCAAGTTGTCCTAATGCGATCCGCTATTAGGTTGCGGTCAGAGGTCAGACTCTGTATGTCTATCGGGTAGCCGCTGTAAATAAGCTCTGGCCATCTGTAGGTGCAAATAAGCATCGCTGTTTTTCGACCCTGGATTCAATTTCGCTTGCTATTTCCGTCCCTCCGCTCACCCTCTTGATGGGCACACCATGAGCTGATTGCAAGCCATTGATCGTCTCTCACAAAGAACCCAAGAAAATGGAGAAAGCTGGGACGGCAGTGAGCAATGGATGAAAGGAAGAGGAAGAGAGATTTGCGATGTGCGTTTACATTGTCAAGCCGTCAACCGACGCATGTAACTTCTCTTGAAAGAACGTTTTTGACGGTGCGGAAGCGAATGCAACCACGAGCGCCGTCTTGATTAGGGAAGTCTAGACTGGATCATTAACCAAGTGTTGAATGTTGATTAGTCATTCATCAGAGTGCAAACAGCCATGAAGAGCTGAGCACACCACCAAGCGGTGCACTAACAATTAATCCATTTTGTTTTTGTGCCTCACTAATCGATCCGTGGCCCTTACGGATCGGTCTCCACGAGGGCTGCAGATTACGGGCATGTTTCAGGTTTTCTCACAGCACATCAAAATTTGTTGACGTGACGTAATGGAACTCGGCATGCATCTGTGTTTTTCGAACGGGGCCCTTATATTTGGGCAGGAAAAATATTTTAACGTCACCCATTCATCTGGACAACTTCTACTCTTCTCAGACGACTTTCAACAAGACCTTGGAGCGTGTCAGGAAGATTTTTCCATCCACTCGTCCAGAAAACCATCTCCCCCTTCTATTCTATCTCCAAAATGTGTGATGGATTGGAGTTAAGGGCGCGCCAAGTGCTTCCAAGCGTCCCTTTAAGAACTTGCAGAAAAATGGTCTTCTGCAAACTGTTCCCGCAAAATTGGAAGCATACTAAATATGCCTTGTCCCCCAAAGAATGTCTTGCTAAAACGAAGACATGAAATCCAAATACAACTATGTCTTAATCCATCCCCTGATTGATTACGGGAGTGTGTCCTTGTGACTTTTGTTCAACCCATACAACTTTTTTCCTCATTGGGGTCGTGGCTGAGCCCCAGAGTGTTTCCCTGCTGACTTGGGGCAATGTGGCAAGCTAAAACCTGGACTGGCTGCAAGCCAATCACAGGGCAGATGAGGCAGCCATTTCCTCCATTTTGTTGACAAATTTCAAGTATTTTGATTCTTTTTGTTTGTTTTTCTTACTCCTTTGCTTAATGTGTCAGCGTGCATCACGTCACTGGCCCAGAGCAGATTCAACAGCATGCGACGCCGCCAGTAACCGAAGGCGGGAAAAAAAAAAAAAGGTCAACCAGCGTGAACATTCATCACAAGTTATTTCTATCCACCCCCTAGTTTTGTGGTCTTCCTGCGAGATTGATTGCCAGGATAACTGTGACTAACGCCTTGTCCGACTTAATTAACAAAGACTAATGACGGCACAGTGGTGACACAGTGTCAGCCATGTTGGCGGGTCGGAGAAAAGGCAAAAAAAAAAAAAATGGTGGAGGGATGCCCGCTGGAAGCGGCGAGCGGTGAAATCATCGCACCTTGACAGCACCAGTTGGCATTCGTGATTTGGTGTGAAAGACAAGTAGACGTTACGGCAAAGTTTGCCAGCTAGCTCATCGTTAGCTCCTCCCATGCTGCTCCACATGAATACGACACAAAGTAGAACTTTGTTGGCATACGGAGTTGAAAACTTTGAAAAAAACACACACACACACACACACACACACACACACACACACACACACACACACACACACACACAAGGGTTTTGTTGAGAACCTGCAATAATCTGATATCACTTGCCTGAACTTAGTCAATTTAATTCATACGTTTATCGTCAAAGTTGATAAGGTGAGCACTCTTCACACTTTGAAGAGGAACAGTTTTTTTTTGTGCATTCGGGGCGCCAAGTGTCTGCTTGGGGAAGATTAATAGGCGAGGGACTCCTTGGGGGAGTTTCTGGCTCTTTAGCTGCTAAATGCCGCGTGGTACCGGGCAGGTAGTGCCAAGTGGAATTTTAGACCTTTGAGGAGGTCCCCAGCTCAACAACGACCGGAACATGACAACAATTCCGCGGCGTTCACCGGAGGATTCTCTGCGGCTTCTCCCAGCGGGGACGTCACACCCACCGACGGTGTGTGACGCTCGAGGCTAAACTAATATGGCAGTCGGCGGAGCGCAAACCTCCACCGGGGGACGGAAGAACTCTAATTTGGATCCAGCATAAGTCTGAATTTTGTCGCCCCTTTTTCTACGAATGGAAATCGAGGCCACGTCGAATGGATCAATCTGAAGCAGACACGCCAGCAAACAATGGAAAACAATGAGGCTGTCTCTGTCGTATAGCCACGGGAAGACATTTTATTCGACAGAAAACTGAGGCCAGCCAGAAAGCAGACCCTTACAGCAAAGTAGAAACTGCAAACTGAAACTGAAGCCTCCAAAGCTAAGACACGGTAACACTAGT
This sequence comes from Hippocampus guttulatus, assembly GCF_054856545.1. Taxonomy (NCBI): domain Eukaryota; kingdom Metazoa; phylum Chordata; class Actinopteri; order Syngnathiformes; family Syngnathidae; genus Hippocampus; species Hippocampus guttulatus. Next base: position 2,601,792 of record NC_141270.1, read on the forward strand.
GTGTGTGTGTGTGTGTGTGCACGTTTTTATGGTCATTTTGGAACATGGAATGTACAGTATCATCCATGATAAATGGGGCTCCCTGGACTTGATGTCACCTGTGTGGTCTGAAGGCCAATCGCCCAAACACAACATTTTGTTTTGTGATCTTGTAGTACTGGCGATGAGGCGACTCTTTTATCAAAGGTCGGCTAGTAGATGAGGTGCGGTAAACGTGCTTGGTGTGTTTTGCAATGTCCTCTGAATCAGAGCTTTTATGTGACACACACACACACACACACACACACACACACACACACACACGGCGACACTCCCAACATAGGCTCGCGTCCACTCCATCATCATCAAAGTGAGCCCCGGTGCTGCAATGCGACAGCGACCCTCGCACACGCAGGACCTTTCATCTGAACACGGCACGGGAAACGCCGCACCAACACTGGTGCGCTTCTTCTGACCGAATTCCCAATCTCGCAATCCTTCTCTCAGTCCGTAGACTCCATTCCCTTTCGAGCCATCGTGGCCGAGGTAATTTAGAGCCATTAGATTACGAGCACATATTGTCCCGCCGCAAATAACATTATTCGTGTGCTGTTTTTATCAGTACGAACACAGAAACCCATTCGGTTCGAGGGGATTGAATTGTCTACCGAGGGGGGGGGGGGGGGTCGGTGACGGTGCTGCAAAGAAAATTAAGTCCAACTACCTCGCGACTGCACGTTAGTAGATTTATCAGGTACTTCTCTGGACTTCACTTGAGCATTTACTCTAGTTATTGGCTTTTTTTCCCTACACATTTGAAAACAGATTCACACTTCGTATTGCATACTGTCAAAAGAGACTATTTGCTTTTTTTTTAACCTCCATGGACGACAACAACCCCCCCCCCCCCCCAAAACGGACAAATAGAGAAACGTAAAGTCATCTTAGTTGTGATTTTAACTTGAGTGATGATGGGTCTTATTGGGTGACGTTTCGTAAGAAAAGAAAACAATATAGGCAAGGTGTATTTTTCACTTGTGGTCATTAGCTACTTCAGTATTTTTCGTTTGTCACTTGACTACTATCATATTTTCCGCAGTATAAATCACATTTTTTTTTCATAGTTTGGCCGGGGGTGCAATTTATACTCTGGAGCGACTTTATGTGTGAAATGGTTAACACATTGTACATATCACGTTATTTTCACATTAAACCGCAAGAGGTGCGCTCGGCCGGTGTTGATACTTTCCACGTTGGTGGTAACTGAGAAAAACAATTGACAATGACTCTGACGTAAGCGACGTAGACGAGGAAGCGCTGCATCTTCTACCTCCGGAGTTGGCGGAGTAAAAGTGACACAGAGCATGAAGATTTCATTGGATTTCGTGATTTGGAGTGACGCTGATGGTTTGGTAAATTTGCTAGCATGTTCTTTGTGCTATAGTTGTCTAAATAACTCTTAATATGTTACGTGAACATACCGGGCACATTCACAGTTTGTTGTTTAAGCGTCATATAATGTGAGCATATCGTACACGGATTCAGCCTGTTGTTCTCTAGTTTTATTTTTATTTTAAATTGCCTTTCAAGATGACATGTATATTTTTGGTGTTGGATTTTATCAAATAAATTTCCCCCAAGAATGCGACTTATACTCCAGTGCGACTTATATATGTTTTTTCCTTCTTAATTATGCATGTTATGGCTGGTGCGATTCATAATCCGGAGCGACGTATAATCCGAAAAATACGGTACTTATACAAGTATCTGTACTTGAGTACAGAGTGTGATTACTTGTGCCACTTCTGTATACTGGAGTACTTATTTGTTATGCCTCACGCTCTGTTTGAAACTTTATAAGATGGTGAGAAAAGGGACTATTTCTTAAAACTCGCAGGGAAAATTGTCCAGATCTCAAGTTGACATTAAACGGAGCTCAGTTAAGTCAGTCGGTTGAAAGAGGCAAGACAAATAAGAGGCTTTGTTTTGGAGTTGTTGCTTTCCCCTGGGACGGGAATCGATCAACGCAGGAAACCGTCGAGCCTGAAACGGGAAGCTGTGGTGGCCCGGCTGGAAATACCGCCCGAAATGCAGCAGGCCAAGCTTGGGTAGGTCACAACTTCTCTTGAGTTCATTTTTATTTATTTTTTTTGTGGATGATGTTTAGATGGCCGCAAAGATGCTCAAGGCGATTTATTTGGCGATTTGACAAATAAACGCTCGCTGCTCAATCTGTTCCCAGACAAGAGAACAAATAACAGTGGTGGAAGAAAGCATCCTTGATGACAACAAATGTCAGGGCGCGATCCGCTGGGGGAGTAAATAAAATCCTCTGTGACAAGGTGCCGATAGAAGAGACAAGAGCTGTAATTTTGAAAATGCGGGGCTCGTGCTGGACCGCTGTGACTGGCGTCTATTTGTTGTCTGTGGTTTGCGATAAGCCATCGGGTGGTGCTGATAGCCGTTTTTTAAAAGTGGGGATTAAAAAGTCTGTTGATGTACCATGCAGTTTAGCCTCATGGGGGGGGTTGGGGGGGGCAATGACACGAGGCTGAAAGGAGAATCCCACAAAGACCCCAGCGGAAGAGCAAAGATTAACAAATCTGATTTTTGAAGTTTAAGGACTTATCCATCCATCCATTCCGCTTTATCCTTACAAGGATCGTGGGGGGTGCTGGAGCCTTTTTTCGGGCAGTAGGCGGGGGACACCCTGAACTGGTTGCCAGCCAATCGCAGGGTACACAGAGACAGACACTCACACCGAGGGACAATTTCGAGCGTTCAATCAGCCTGTCATGCATGTTTTTGGAATGTGGGAGGAAACCGGAATACCCGGAGAAAACCCACGCAGCCCCTCGTGGGGGTTGAAAGTACAACCCAGACGGTTATTTGTTTGTTACAGTTGCCCCTGCGAAGCAAAAAGATTTGGCCTTGGTTCCGATGTGCAGTAACTCCATTTTTGACTGCTATTTGGCGGATACGGGCAGGATGGCCGGATTCACATTTTTCACCTGACAGCTATAAAAAGGCTCGAGAAGGGAAAAAAAACACATCATTGCCATTTTCATTGGCCAACATTCTGTTTGGCATCGAGACGGATCTTGACATCTTGAGATAGCGTTTCTGTTTTGAAGCAGGAAATTGATACCGGACGCTGTCTGACGCAAGCAGCGGCGCTCGAGGGTACTTTGGCTTCCCCGACACGTTCGCAAAAACACGCACGTTCGTTTCACGTTTGTCTCGAATCATAGGATGGATAGATTTGTTGTAGGAGTAGATTTTAAAAGATGTCAGACCCAAGATGCTCGAGGTCATTCTGGTCTTTAGAAGCGGTTTTCTATGAAGCATGCAAAGTCAATGACGACACGGCAATGCGACGCACCTCCAAATGTTGGAAATTCAATTCGAAGAATAATGCGGCAGACATTTTGTGCGTTACCACAAAGCACCCACACGTGCACCGCAACCCATCACGAGTGGCTCCTTTTCCCCATCGGCGTTTGCACGCGGGAGGTATTCATGCTGCAAAGACCCCCAAGGACGTCGAAAACGTGATGAGGTGATCAGGAAACTCTTTAGTGAACAACAGGGGTCAACACATCGAAAAAGGGATCGAAACCGAGCCAATGGAAACAACATTTGCGATAGAGACGATTTAAATTAGTTGGGACAAGCAGTGTGATTTCCTTGAGGGAGGTTCAAAGTTGGGATGGTGGGAGGCTGAGTGAGTTTCCACGCGTGCGGTCATCTTCTTTTGATTGCCGTAACCTCGCAGCGGGGCATATCACGTACACCGGAGACGGTTCTTAGCTCAAAAAAAAAAAAAAAAGGCTGCTTTCGTGTGAGCTATCAACATATTCATAGCTGGAGGTTGAGGGAGGTAAACGTTTGCGATGCATGTGCAAATGCCGAACTCGTATGGCATCCACTACAAAGTAGACCCACAACATTCACTCTGTGTGCACTGCAAACTATAATTACCGTGATTTGAAATGAATCACCATTTTAGTGTGCCTTTTTTTTTGTTTTTAAAATACAGCTTGTGCATTGGGTTGCATTCTATTGTGCTTGCCAAAGTCCCAACCACTAACCCAGTGTTTCGCAATCATTTTTTTTGTCACGCCCCCCCTGAGGAAGAGGAAAACATTCGACGCCCCTCAAATCTCCGGCATGACAATAAATACTGCAATTTTGTCTCTAAAATTGTTATCGCTGTAGAACAGTTAAAAAAAAATCTTCAACTGGTCTACCAATCACTGAACGGGTTGGCTCTTGAGTAGATTAAGGGAATTGACTTGAATATCAAGGCAGGAGGGTTCGCGGTGCCCAGAGTTCAAAGCGAACATGGTGAAGCGGCATTTACCCGTTATGCCGCACACCGATGAAATAAGCTGCCAACAGAAATTAAATCAGCCCCGGGTAAAAACATCAGCGGTGATATCTAGTTGCCAGATGCTCGTTTACACCATGACCAAGCTTGGCTCGTGAGCCACGGATACATCCAAAATTAGAAATGCGGTGAGGTATTGTTGTAAAACACTATTTACTGTACATATTGGTTTGGTAGCGAGCGGTCGGACGGCGCTTCATAACCAGAAATGTCATTTTTGACAAATGATCTGCGGTGTGGGCAGTCCTCAAGTGCTCACGTCATAGTCGAGATTCGCTTCAAGACCCTAAAACACAACTCGCACTACGCATTTAAAATGGAATGAAAGGAACCACTCTGATTGGCCAGGATCGAAATATGCTCTGACCTCTCGCACGGTGGCGCAGTGACAATTTGGTGGCAGAAAGAACATCCATTGTGTAAATAAACAATTTTAGAACAAGGTATGAATTTTGGGCTTCATTGTCCATTAAAAAAAAAAATTTAAAAAATGATTTATAAAAAGACGACGTTTTGGAGTGGTAACATTGCATTGAACCCGAATATTTTGTGTGACGAAAAAAAAACCCCAAAACATAATTCCCTGACAGAAAGAGCAGCCCACTCATAATAATAATCCACTCCTCCAACATCAGTCTATTTTTCTTCCCACACGCTCTCTCTCATTTCATTTTCCTTGTTTTTTTGTTTTTTTCTTCTCTTTGTCCGTAATGGTGGGAGGCTATTCGGCAAGGAAAAGCGGGAATCCATTACCCGCTATCGCTCTCTCTCCTCTGACCTGTGAAAACACTTTGGTGCTCCTCATCAACGAGTAAGGGTGGGGCGGATAGTAAGGGTGGAAAACTCATTATTAAAGCCAGCGCAAGCCTCGGACGCAGGTGGTCGGCACAGCCGGGAAGATGCGGCGGAGACGGCGGCCGCGACCCGGAGGCCGAGCGGAATAAGTGGACGGCGCTGAGCCGGGCTCCGCTGAGACAAGTTCTCCAGAGACAGCGGGCGCACAAGTAATAGGGCAAAATAACGACATCCTCGGGGAAATATGTTGCTCTGGACAAAGTGAGCGTGGAAACATTTTCAGACCCTGTTTCAAGATTTGACGCATTAGGTGAATTGATTCAGATATCAAGAGATTGAGACGGTTTGTTTTGGGGGGGGGTTTTCTTCATATCAGACGGTCCTGAGAAAGATATTTTTTAAGTCACATAAACGATAACGGATTGTAGGATGTAGATAGTACACGAACGTCAGTTTTGTGGTTTGTAGAAATCCACATGGAATTTTTGCTGGGGGGGCGCGGGGGGGGGGGGGGGTTGTTTACATTTCAATTGCGGAACGTCTCCATTTCATACGCTTAACTCATCACAAATAACAGTGGGGAACAGCAACTTTTAACCAGAGATTGTTGACGCCGAGTTAAAAAATGTCTTTCCTTTTTTTTTTTCATAGCACAACAGGTTTGAGATGTTTTTAAAAATGTTGTTGTTACGTTAGGTCATTAAAAGCTGGCGCGATACGGATTTTACCATGCGTTGTCATTTAAAGCTATGACGTTTTAGAAAAAAAGATTTACACCTGTTGCTGAAACTAACTCTTAATTCATAAATATTACCCATATTATTATTATTATTCATTTTGAAAACTTGATGTCCTGGAGTAAAAAAAAAAAAAAAAAAAGGCAAAAAAAATCTGTGTGAAAAATTCAACTAGAAAAGCTGCATCTTGCATCTGATTTTAAAAAAAAAGTGTCAACCAGTCATCTGACGTATATTGACAAACTTAACCCAAATGAATTCACTCGGAAGTTGAGGTAACTAACCACTGCATTTGTCTTTGGATTATTTCCCAATTCCACTCAAGATCTCAAAGGCAACCCTTCCCGACTTGCAATGCGAGCTTTCCGCAATTATTCACGCCAGGCTCCGAAAGCCCACACGACGTCTCCGTCTGTGGGAGTCGTCCTGATTTCGAGCCAGCGGGCCTCTCTTGGCTGGAACCGTCCAAACGAGGCATTTTTCTGCGAGGGACGGACGTCCCTCCATGGAAATACGCTTGGACGTCGGCGATCTAACTATGCTACAAGTGTTAGCATTAACGACGAAGACAAAGATTGGGAAAGAAAAGTGCGTTGGCGTGATTCTATTTGGAGTGTGTGCGTGTGTTTAAGTGAGAGCGTAAGCACGAGAGCAACTGTGCAGAACGGCGAGCGCAGATGCTCGACCCCCCCCCCCCCCCCCCAAAAGCTCCGACACTGACAGGAAATACTGATAGAGAAATCCAAAGTCTTCACACTCGGCTAGCTTCTATCTGCCCCCCCCCCCTCCCGAGCTCCTCGCGTCTTGCCGTCTCGCCGCCTCATTCTCGCGCTCGTCCTTCCCCGCCCGGCTTCTCGCGGCCTTCCCTCTTGTTTATTGTCGATTCACGCGATGTTAAAATGCCGCCACGGTCCGCGCTTCCCTTCCCAGAAGGCCGCGCTCGGCGTGATCTCGCAGCAAGTCGATTCGACTCTCGTTTGCGAGGGCCAGCCTGGTGTTCGTCGAAATGGTGTACGCCGCTGCTACTCTGCCCTGCGGGCAATATGTCGTCTGCCGCTTGCATTTTTAATATGAATTACACCTTTTTTTTTTTTTTTTGCCACGGTTTGGGTTTCAAATGATGGTTTCAAGAAGCGGACTAAATGTTTCACTCGGGAAACGTAGAGGAGTAAACGTGAACGTTGCCAGGAATGTAAATAAAGTTCTGCTGTGCAAAAGTTTGAGCAAATTCAGTAACGATGTATTTCTACTCAGTTGCATACATGACGGGGATTAGGATGTCAAAGTAGGGCTTGAAGGAAAGATTTCTAATGTTAAATTGGGTTTTCGAGCCTGGATGAGGGTTTCAAACAAGAATTATGGTTTCAAAGGAGGGTTTTGAAACAGGATCAGAATTGCGAGACGGGGTTTCAACTCAGCAAGCCAAGGTAAGACATTACAACTAAGGTTTCAACCCGGAGTCGGGGTTTCAAGTCTGGTTTGGAGCTACAGGTTTGGGTTTTAAATGAGGTTTTTAAACCTGCATTAGGGTTTCAAGACAGCGGGAGAGTTGCAAATTCGGGTTTGAAGCATGTGTTGGGGCTTCAAGGTATGGTTTCAGGACAGGATGTAGCTTTTAAGCTAAGCTTGGAAACGAAGGTTAGGGCTTCAAATTAGGGTCTCAAGATTGGCTTACGTCTTGAAATGAGGCTTTCCGGTCAGTGTTAGGGTTTCTAATTAAGTTTTCAAAGCCAAGGTTGGGCATTAAAAATGACGGTTTCAAAGTAGGGTTTCAAGAGAGGGTCGGGGTTTGAAATTTGGGTTTCCATTTGTTCAATTCTGGGTTGAGTACGCAGGTCAGGCCTTCAAAATGATGGTTTCAAATTAGCATTTGAGGACAGGGCGAGGGTTTCGGCTATGCGTCCGACAGAAGACAACATTTTCTTTCATTTGCTTGTAAAATTCCTTTTGGGTACCAGCAATGAACTGTGCTCACCTGATACTTCAAACCTGACTATTAAATGTTTTATGAAGGCCAAGGTTTTGCCCTTACGAGCCTTTCTATCTCCATCTTGGGCTATTTTTTGGAAAATCCCACTCAATGAAGGATAACAACCTCTTCAAAGGGAACATTTCCAACTTGCTCGGGCCCAGTGTTCCTCCCTGTGCTTGTCAGACTAAATGGGACTCAGGGGCCCATCTCAACTTTGTCGCCTCAATTAGGAGGCGCGCACCCGTCAGCGAGCCCTGAATTTGACTCGCGGGGCATCGCGAATACCGTCCGAAAGTCTGTCTCGAGTGGAAACCATCAGTTACTTCACAAACGGGTGCAAAAGAGTCCTAAGGGACCTTGTTTTCTTTTTTTAACACAGATAAATAAATTATTTTTTTTTTTTTAAAAACAAGGCAGGCAGACAGCCAACTTGGTATAACTGATGTACTTCTCCTGCATGCTATTATAAAACTGTCAGAAAGCGAAATTAGGCGGACATTCCAAAATGTCACTTGCTACATCTCCTGAGGTGAATATTGAATGATATCGTTCAAGTGAAGGCAGCGCGGCACATGAGGGGGTCGGTGGTTTGAATCTCATTTCTGACCTTCCTGGGTGGCGTTTGCAAGTTCTCCCACATGCTTGCATCGGCTTCGTCCCACCGACAAAAATAATAAAAATAAAAATAATAAGGTTTCTGGCTTTGGATTGACATTGGATTTTGAAGCCAAGTTTCCCAGTCCGAAGCCAGGATTTGGGTTCCAGGTTAGGAACACACAGAAATGCAGTTCCTGATTTAACCACATGGGGCAAAACCAAAGCAGGCGGCCAACCTCGTTGAATTAACGTACGGTACTTCTCCTGTCTCTCATTGCAGTATGGGCGGAGAGAGCGAGAGTGCCTTTTAGGCATTCAAAAATGTAATTACGGGTGCATATGGGCAGAGGCCCCCGCGTGGTCCCTGCGCTGTCGCTTAGCGTGGGATTATGACAAAGTGGGCCAATGTGACTCTATTCTGTTGTGAAAGGCGGCGCCACACGAGGATTCTCTCGACGCAAGAGGTCCAAAAATAGCGCTGATGTCTTCTTTCAAGCAGCGGTATTGGAAAAGTGACATTTTCCTCTTGAGCTCATACTGAGAAGGAAAAAAATAAATAAATATCCGACATACCTGATGGGTGGGCGGGGGCGTCCAATCGGAAGCAAGGAGGGGAGGACAAAAAAGAAACTAGTTAGCCGCGCATTGTGTTCATTTCGAGTAATGCAGTGCTTTGCTAAGAGGCACTCCAGAAATGATTCTCTTTGAAATCATTTTCTTTTCCTCAAGTTATAACCTGTGAATGAAAAATTTGACCAACGTATAATCCGATCCTTCCTACTCGCGACTTCCAAACTCTCCAAAACTGAAGTTGAGACTCTCAGATCTGTCGCGCCAGCAGCCATTTTTCATGAAACGCTATGCAAAGCTTTTTTTTTTTTTTTAATGTAGCTTCAAGCCATCGAGTCTTTTGAACCACAGTGTCAACAAATGTGCTGTTTGTTTAAGGCGTGATGTTTCTAGGTGTTCTCCCCCTCCCCCCCCCCCCCCCCCCCGCCCCCGCACTCCCTCCGCGTTTTCACGAAAAATACACCCGGTTGTGTCTCAGTTTCGTCTTCCCGCCTCTACCAAAGGGCAGGGAATGAATTTTGTCTCAGGCCTGACCTTCAGGTGCCATTGCGAATACCGTGTGTGTGTGTGTGTGTGTGTCACTCGCTGCCTAAAGAATTGCCACAAGCAAAAGGCGACACCCACAAGTGTGCGTGCGTGCACTTCTCCGTACCTAGCTGATTAATCACAATTAGCACGCAATTACTTTCTAAAAGCATGTGTTTATGCCTCAGTGTGTGTGTGATAGAAATCCAGTCCATGCTTTGTGTTGCGCAACTATAAAAGATGATTAGTGCAGTCCATCTAAAGTGGTTTACAAGGCAGGGTGGCGGTACATTAAAAAAGGCTCACCGAGCAAAGCAAACATCCAATCGATCACATGATGACATTTACGGCAGCGGGTTTGGCTTTGATTTGACGATGCGTCAACATCGGAAGGCTTTTACTTCAGACAAATCTCCTTCAAATTGTTGAGAAGGCGCATTGCTCACTGCCTGGACACGTCAGGGGTGGCAGCAGGACACCTTGAAAACAAGCCGCCAAGCGACGAGTAAATGAATGGCAATGGGGGGGGCACTTATGATTGGATGTTTCGAATTGCGTGTGCAACTTCTGACGCCCGCGTCGCAACAGCGTAGCTTTGACGGCTCCTGCGACAAAAAGCGACGCTCGGGGTGGCTACAAAGACCATTCATACAATAAGAGAGCAGTCACAGCGTGCAGACCTCTACCAACACTTTGTTTGGAAGTTCGAGCAAATACGAAAATAGAAAACTCTATCGAGGAAGTGACGAGCAACTTCCCATAGCCGGGAATAGCCTCGGCAAGCGACGCGATAAACAGTCCACGGTGTTGCGCGCTTCTCGCCTAAATGGATCGGGGATCGGCTGCAGGTTAGCCGCTAACGCTAACGGATGTGTAAAAAGTTGCAAATAAAGTCGTCGGTAATAATCACTGGGCGTTTATTATCGGCTTTGTTGATGTGGAGCAGCTACCGTAAAGGTCACAGGGAGCATGTGTTGATTTCCAAGGATTGGGCTTTGTTGGAATCTGACATCTGTTGGGGGTGTTGCTGCAAAAGGTCAAATAAAATTCAGGGGGGTGGGGGGGGGGGGGGGGGGGGATGGAAGTCCCTGTATGATCTTTCACGCTCACTAAACGGCACTCCCGGTTTATTAGTGCATGTCGACGAGGAGGATTAAACGTTATTGTGATGACATTTTAGAAGAGCTCATTTCACAGACAGGAAAAAAAAAAAAAGCTGACCTTGATTTCGATGACCTGGCATACCCGCTTCGGACTAGGGCTTGTTTGGGTTAATGCCCTCGTACGATTCCGTCAAAGTGCAAACCTTGGATTTGCCCAATGCTCAGAATTGAATTTTTGCTGGACAATCAATAAACGCAAAAAATCTAAAACTAATTAGAACTCAACTAAAACGAAGTATTTTAGTTGACCCTCAACCGAATAAAAACTAGCAAACCTGCTCTGACAACTACCTCAATTCAATTTGATAACCACGATACATACTGACCAGTAAGCAGAGCCACTCAATGCGACGACGATATTCTCACACATCAACCTCTCCAAATTTGGAAACCCCGTTACATTCTGTGCTTTTAACGAGCGAGGCGGCCGTTTTGAGTTTTGCCAAAATGGCAGTTGAACCCGGCACTTTGATGTTGCAGAATGGGTTTGGGAATCGGTAAACGAGCACGCATTTTTGGGGAAACCTTTTATATCACGCCACCGAGTTGAGTCTCATTAGCTTCAGTCATCCCACCCACTTGAGTTGCGCTCGGCTGAAAGGCTGCAGAATGCCATCAAATGAGCGCCTGAGAGCTTTGCTGGTTAAACAATCTGACTTTAACTGTGCTTATATGCAAGCGCGCGTGTGGGGGCGTCGCCTCCTGTTTGAACACATTCGCAGCGCACGCCGGCAGAATGAGTCACGCTGACAACAACGCATGGTAGAAGCAACGCAAAGAGTTCTTCCGAAAGAAAGCAAGTGCGCATGCTCGCGAGGTCCCGAGTCAAGCATCCGAGGAATGAAGTGCGCTGGCGGCTGTCCGGGCGCTTCAGTCGCATTTCCTCCTCAGGTACAGAGTCTTAGCCCCGCCCACGTCCCCATTTCAACGCGCGAGTGGAACGACAGTTTCGGCCTGACTTGTGCAGACAGACGCTCGCGGGCCTGCGATGAATTTTCTTCGCTCTAATGCGACTCGTCCTGCTCCGGTATGGAATGCATGCGGTGGTTGTATCAAAAATTTGGGAGCCTTAAAAAGATAACGGAAGTGCAGAACTCTGCCAAGGCTTAATCCCTAAACATGTCTGTTCGACTCAATTGTTATTCCCCCTCCAGTTCCCAGGAATGTACATTCAAAGTACTCATCGTACATAGTTTTGAAAATAACGACAGTGTTGTCGGTTTTTTTCCTCTTGGACTTTTACAGTATACTGCACACACTTATTTACTCTTACGCCCTCCCAGGTGGGAAAGGAGAGCCACATTTGAAAAGTGTCGGACTTTTTTGAATGGGGCGGGAGAACCGTAAAACCGACAATGAGTAGCAGCCGTCAGCCACGGCTCTCACCCAGAAGATCACATGCAGACTCAGCACAACACACTCCACCCCACCGGGCCCCGCCTCTTAAAGACATGCATGTACGCAGATGCTAAGATGCAGTATTTCAGTATTTGAAGAAATGTTCATAATTGGGAAGCACCGTACAGATGGGCGCTACTGAAACTCATTTCAAGTGGGTGCCAGGGGCGGGCCGTCGTGGCTTTAAATGTTCTCATTACCTTTGCAAAGGCAGAAGTTTTGACAGATATCGGTGCTTTTGCGTTGAGAAAAAAAAAAAATTGCTGAGTTGCAAATTAAAAGTGAGATGAAAATAAAAACTGCCATAAGTGCAATCTCTCCCGTTCGACTGCATGGCAGCTCTGACAAATTAGTGTTCGATCGCGAAAGCCAAAAGCTGTCAATCATAACGGCATGAATATGCAAAAGCGTGCTTGACTGATTTAAAAACAACAAGCTTTGGATGACAGGAGAAAAAAAACCCGAAACAAAACCCAAAAACAATGAGCGGACCGAGAACGACAATTACTATACAACACTCGAGACGTTCTTGAGGCAAGTAGGCGCCACGATTTGGACAACGTGCGGAACCCCCACCCTCCCCCCGCCAACCAATCAATCGTTAGATAGGCCAGATTTGTGTGACTGGAAAGCGGACGCCGTTTTTTTCCACCTACGTGGCATTTTTCCATCAAGCGCTGATTCATCAGCGTAAAATGGACCCGCTGGCCGGTTAACCCCGCCTCCCCCCCACCCCCCCACCCAACGAGCTCCCCGCGTAGAGCTTTATAAAAAGCGGCTACGTCTGATAAGCAGAGTTAATTAGCAAGAGCCAGGATGGCTCTGGGGTTTATGTAATGTTACACCCACTCTTGTCAGGCCAGATTAACCCGTAACGGAGGAGGGAAGTGCACGCACATGGAAGCAAACAAGGGAAATCAAGGCGAGGAGGGTTCCATGCACTTTGGCCACCCGCCAACTTGAACGGTGGAAAAGGGTGCTTCAACCCTTGTGGGACAAGACCGCATCCCGCCAGGATTGTGGCACCAGCGGTGCGTTCAGAGATGCTACGTTTGCAAGGAATGCAAATTGGGGGAGTCTTATTTTGATTCGAAACACGCGGATAACATGTTGAAACCAACTATTTAATACGTTGGCGATATTACGCTCTATGCTAGGGCTAGTTAGCCACATTAGCTTGCGTTCGCTAAATAATGAAGCCCAAATTTTGATGCTAACGCCCTTCCCCCTTTGGCAGCCCGATGAAGGATGCCGGCTCAGTTCTACCGCCGCCGCCGTGTCAGAGTCCCCCCGCTCGTCTGATGGATCTGCACAGGCTGGATCCAGCAGCAGGCTCTTATTGAATTTCCCGGAGTCTGATTAATCTCAAGCAGACACGTCGAACCACCCGCACCGCCGCATGAATGGGGCCCGATCGCATGGCACAAAAAAAAAAAAAAGCGTGGCACCGCGGGCTTGCGTGAGTCACCGACTGAATTCCGACCGAGGTTTATAGCGCGTTAATATATTTTATGCATGATGTTAAATCTCTTTGAGCTATTAAAAGCAACATGTATCATCTTCTCGCCGAGCAAAGCGGATTGAACGTTGACGCGCACTAAATCTGAGCCGTTACCTTCATATACCCTAATAATCGGGTTTTAAAATGAGGTATTAAGTTAGTCAAGGGGGCTGACGCGGCTTTATTCCCTTCATTTGGGATTCCATTGTACATATCCGTTTTTAATGATGACCAAAAAAAGCGTGTGGCAAACTAGATCAGATTAGCAGTGGATTATTTTTGTCGGCAATTTTGATGCCGTAGACAGACTAAATCATTCATTAAAGTCTTAATCAGCAAAACAATCCAATTAGAGTGTTATAAAAGATGAAAGAAAGGCGCATTTTGAATGAAGGGGCCGCAACAGAATATAATTTTAGCCTCAAAACAAGGGGTGTCCAAAATCCGGTTTGAGGGCAATTTCTGGCTGGCTGCAATTTTTTTTCATTGGCCGAACAAATATTTTAATCTCATTAAACATGTGATATAACGGACAAAAAGTGAAATAATTGACATTTACAAGATGCAATGTAATTTTTTTTTATATTTGAAATTATGTTCCAGGATATCACGTTCCTTTTTAAATTTTGAACCAAATTTTTATTGTGACGAAATAGTTTTTTAAGAAGAAAAATAATTATATAAGACAATACACTGTTAAAAAGTCAGTAAGCGATTCTATGTCTTAAGTAGCATTTTTAATTCATTAAATATTTGAAATGATAAAAAGTTGAATGTTAGATAAAACAGTATTTGAAACACACGCCCACACACACACACAGGTTACAAGGCTTTTTTTGTTTGTTTTTTTAAATAAAATCCAAAATAAATGTAAAAAAAATGTTTACTGTTACAAGATGTCACCTTTTTTTTAAGTAGTTAATTTTTGTCACTTTTACAATACTATATTTGTGAAAGACAAATGTTCCCACTATTTAAATCCACATATTCAATCACACTATTAGACAAGTCAACAGGTGTTACAAAATACATTAACAATGGTAAGACGTTACATTGCTTTTGAATTTTAAATGTTAAAAAAAGATTTCCAAGATATCATACAGCTTCTTTAAATAAACAATAATATATCCCCCCCCATATGCAGTCCTGAGCATCAATCTACAGTATTGTACTCAGAATATTGCCGGGGCTGTGCGATAAAGTCAGCTATCCTGTTTTCACAAGGCATTAAAGTCGTGGTGGTGTGAACCTCGCGGGCATCATCAAGAGCGGACGTCCTCCTCGGATTCAAATCAGCAAAGGGGCCCGCGCCGGCTCCCTCAACTGTTCATCACAGCGGATGGGATGGCGCCAGCGGGCGCTAAGTGGGGTCGTGACTCGTCGTGCCACGTAATGGTTTTGGCTGCGCCTCACGCTCCGCGACAACACCGTTATCCACCGTCCCTCTCGTACGTCATCTTCCCGAATCGGGAGGCTCGGAATGTTCGATGCCATGTTTTTCAGATCGACATGACAAGGTCATACAAGAGCGCGTCGATTCTGATCAGCATGCTGTTACGAGAAAGCCGCGCGGAGTCGCCGTCCCAAAACAGACCTTCCTATTCCTTTTACAGTCAAGTGATTTAACCAAGGTTCAATCTGTCAGGGATTATCACGCGATGACAGAGCAAGACCCGCATTGATCGCGAGAAAGCCGGGGTCGCATCAGTAGATGTTCCTTGTCAGTGCTCGACCGGTTGTATTTTTCCATCGCCGATCAGCTGCGGCTATAAATAAAGGGGCAGAGAATAAACAGGACGCAGGTAGCGGACGATCACTCATTCGCGTCACGCTCAGGCTTCCGCTCGGCGCATTGGGCCGCCGCCGACCTCGAAGCGAGTTATGGCCATCATGCAAGGTGCCGATACATAGCGCGCAGGCACATTGGACCAAACAAGTCCGGCTGCAAACAAACTCCGCCATATGCTCCGCTTACATTTTGCTGCGGCGGCTGCGATATTATGGAGGAATTTCTCCCGCAGGAAAGAGCAAAATAATGCAATATTCTTCCTTCTCGTGCTATTCGTTGGTTTTCAAAGTGGGATCCGGGGACCCCACTCACAGGGTTTCCGGGAGTCGTTGTTTTGGGGTCAAGCAAAATTATCTGCAATTTATGACCATCATTTCTCGAGAATTATGACACCCCCCCCTTAAAAAAAAAATGCCCATCAAAAGGAGATTTTTTTTTTCGGGCTACACATGCTAGCGCCGGGCGAGTATGGAAAAAAAAACAAAAAAAAACCATCACGAGTGAACGCATTAGCACTGACAATGTTTCCAAAATAAATTATGTCTTGTATTTTAATTGGCAAAGTGTTTAATTGTGTTGGTTGTGTGCTTCAAAAAAATCGCGATTACGGTAAATTTCAAATCATGGCCCAAGCCGAACATTTGGTGATTTTTAATGGCCGTTCAGATGAATCGGAAAAACGCCCCTGCTGTATGACGTGCCCCGCCTTCCAGGTTTAGCGACACGCCAGATGGCAAGCCTCGTCATCGTTAACTGCGTTCATGTTGGGTTCTTGGAGGCGGAACCGACGCCGCCCGCGCTGGGAGAGTTACGACCGACGGCCACACGTGGCGGCGGGAAGTCCACATCGATGCAGATGTATTTATGACATGCGGGCTTCTGTTTGCATCGTTAATTTACCTCCACGGGGTCCATTGCTGTGCACGTAGATCAGTTGTTAAACACATCTCATCTCTCATGACTCGAGCTTCCTCGACTGCAATATATATATATATATATATATATATATATATATATATATTTTTTTTTTCCCCCAAAGAGCTAATTAGCCAGTGGGACTGCGCTGCTTCTCGCCTCTTTCTCAAATCTCAATAGATATGTGTGTGTGTGTCTCTGCGCTTTGGTTGCCTACACTGGGGAATGGCGGCAAGTGAGATGGAAGACATCGACGTGCCACACAAACAAAAGAGGAAGAAAAAAAATGGCCGACTCCAAGGCTGTCATTGTAATGGCGTGAAATGAATAAGGTCATTAGCATTAATGTCTTTCCTGTCATTTCAGCCTATTTCTTTTTTAAACAGGGTCATTATGAAGCAAAAAAAAAAGGCTAAAGGAGAATTTCCATCATTTTGTGCATCTCAAAAAAAAAAAGAAAGAGCCCTCCGTTTACTGTATTCAAAATCAGGTCAATAAATGTTGGGAAATTGACACAATTATCTTTCTGGCTCCAAACTGCCGTTTTCCATTATGTACTGCCGTTTTCCATTATGTTTGAGCATCAAGCTCGCGGCTCAGTAGCGTTGTTTTAAAAACAATGTGTGTATTTATCTTTTGTTTTATGTTTAGCTTGACAGTCAACTTCAACTGTGAGTGGCATCTAACAGCTTGAAGACTTTTTTTATTTTTATTACTTGTTCACTATTTGCCAGATTTCTGTCAATACAGGTCAAGTCAACCCCCCCCCACCCCCCAAATGAATATGGTACGCTTAAAATGAGTGTAATAAAGCTTAACGTTGCTTAACGACAGAAAACTGCGATCATTGTCAACAAATGTGTGCAGATAAAGCGACTTGTGCCCACTTCAACCTCAAAACAGCTTTTTCCTATCAATTGACGCTCACCATAGATGGAAATATTACAACAGTCGGCCCAATGTCGACAGGTCATGAAGCGACATTAAGGTTCCGTAGAGAACATTCACGTCCAGAAAATCCAAAATAATGGGGAAATCATTCTAATATTGGTTTTTACACGTCCGAAAAAAAATCTGTCAAATGGCCTGCGTCTCGAAAAACTCCCAAGGTCCGACATACTTATTACAAGCTACCGCTGTGTATTATCTTTTCAAAACCGACATCGTACAATCCTCCTTTTGTCAAGAACACACTTTTTTTTCCTGCTAATCTGTTCGCTCTTGGGAGGAAAACTATCAGAATCGAAAGCAAACAAAGTTACGCCATTTTCGAGTACTTTTAAAGACGCGTCGATGGCAAACAGACGACGACTCCAGCGTGTCCACTCTTATCTGCTGTCAAACGGCAGTCCCACGCCTATCGAGTATGCCGATGACCCTCGACTCCCATCAGATGCGCCCCGCGTCCCCAGGCAACGGGTAGCCCCATTTGCCTTCTCCGTGCGGCTAAACAGTCTGTCCACCCAGCAGGTCCTCTCGGGGTCCGGACTCTCGGCCACTGACCCGAACTGATGAACGACCGCGCCGTCTGTCGGCTAGCACGCCGCAGCCTCTTTGGCACGACATACGCTCACTGGCCACAACGTTAGGTCCACCTACGTCGTCGTATCTTTTCACCGATGACCGTGCTGCTTCGGATCGACACCGTCAGAGAGGATTTCATTGAAGAACATACAAAGTGCGAACGTGTCCTCGATAAACGGTGACCTGTCTCCACTGGGTCTCTTTAGATTACGCAGGTTGAGTCCATCTGGTGTACGGAACGCAATTTACTGCCATGCACTCGCTGGTGATTGCACAAGAGGCTTCTTTCCCACAGCGAGTCGTGACGCACGCACGCGCACACATAAATAAAGCGCCAGCAGGTTATATGCCCAACTGCTGTGATGAGAGTTTGACTACACAAAACTTAATCGAAGTCGAGTTTATTAAAGGACTTCCGTAGGTGCTTTGCCGAGAGTTTGTGACGAAGTCAAAAGCGGCAACGTCACAATAGGGCTTTGTGGATTTTAATAAAGCGTTAAAAATACACAGCCGGGGTATATGTGAAGCGTTTCATCAGAGGAAGCATCCCGATTTATCCCACGCGCAATAGAATTTTCTTTTCCTTACAGTACTGCTGCAAAGTCACTCAGGCAAACTCTGACTCTATTTTTACACTTGTTATATACACAGTAGGTGTGAAGTATGTGGCTGGGTTCAATGGTCACTTTGGGACATAAATTTGCAGTCCTCGGGTTAACGCGGTCTAACATCCAACACCGGAGAAGCTAACAATCTCCCGCCTGGTCATTAAAAGCCAAGACAAGATGCCAACAGCGGGGTCACAGTTCTAATGAGATTTATTCATTCTATCAGGCACCCGAGTAAATCGCAATTTTCTTTTGCCAGAGTACTCCAAAGCACTTCATTTTTAATGACACGTCATCGCCGAGGAAAACTGTGATATCATGACAATTAGGTGACGAGACGTACCTGCGATCCGTGGCAAACAGATGACGATAGCGGCTGCCAAGTAGGTACAATTTCCCAATCGGTCAAAAACGGTTGATATCATCTTATGAATATAATCAAATGACCACTTTGAAGGTTAAACTGTCGGCCACGTGAAAGCCTTCATCAATTGTACAGGAGATGCCAAAATGACCACAACATCATCACAACCATCTTTGGCTTTCGAACTGGTGAAGCAGCATGTGGCTCATGGCCAATGTGATGTGATCCTGAGGCAGCTCATTGTTTAGTTTAAGTCGAACAAGAGCTGCCGTGCAATTCAGTTGACCTTACGATATTTTGCGTGACTGTGAATATGTCCATGGTTTTTTTGGAGGGCAGACATTTTGGGACTCCTTATCCACTTCAAACAAACCGGCACTGGTTCTTGGGCTGTGGAGTGGTTCACTGTGTACTTTCTAAAAGGTGTTGTAGCGGCGATTGAATTCGATGAACATAGAATCTTCCTTTTTAACCTAAAATAATGAATCCCTCGACCTAGTTTGCGCTTCTTCTTTGGTGAACAAGGCGAACAGTCTTCGGTTGGAACGGCTCTTGAGCGATTTCTGCCATGCAAAAATGCATAGAGGGACACTCTCGGGGACATTACATATTTTTAATTGTAACACAAGCATAAAAAGTAGTTAACTACTGTTCATATTTCAATTCTCAGACAAAGGGTGAGAATTTAAATTTAATTGAAAGGGCGTCCAGTCTGAGCAGGCGCCTAGCAGCCCCAGCACCATGACCGCAGCCATATGGCCAGTGACATATTGCTCTTCATTACGCCTCAAAGCAACAACAACCCTCCAGGGGGCGAGCGCTGACCCTCTCATCCCTTTCATACAGTAGCGAAACTGGTTCGCATTACTTTTATGAACAGCCACTGTTGTGTTTGACATGACAACAAAGGCCCTCTTCGAGTCCTCTGTATTTACTACATTAGGAGGAATGTCAACGTTGGCACAGTGTGAATAGGATCGCACAATGTTATGCTGAGTAATTGCCCCGAGTCGTGCCACGGTCTTTAAAGTAGAAATAATTTTTCACAGCAAGGCCTAAAAAGCACGATAAAGAGGGAACTTGGACTGGTATTTACAGAGAGCGGCCAACGGCGGTGTTCTTTTGTGTGGGCGTGTTTGTATGAATACCTATTGTGCTAATAATTATCTTACTACTAGGGTGTTAGAAGAAGGCGCACATTATTTCACTGGCGGCGTTCAACAAGAAAGAGACTGGGGCTATAAACTTGAGAAAATCCCAGGAGCAACTTGGCCTATAAAACAAGAAGGGGAAAAAAAAAACCCACCAAACAACAACAACAACATGATGGACTGACTATACAGAATCCATTTGCATGAACGCCAGGATGTTCCATTTGCTCAAGATGAAAACACACCGGAAACCCCATTAACCCAATTGAAATGAGCAAGTCAGCGATTGCGCAAAGGTCCGGACCCCTCGTCATATTCCCATTATGGTGTTGCTAAAACCGTCAAAGGAAAGAGCAGTAATAGCTTGTCCGTATGTTGTTTCTATGGCAAACTATTGGTGTTCTGCTCCTGGCATTAATATATTGTTTCTCTGGCTCTCTAATGGAGGGGGGGGGAGATTAAAGCGCATTTTCTCTTTACAGCGTGTCCCCGTTTGCATGTGTCTTAGTTGGAACAATACCGCGCGAGTTCCAAAGGAACAGGAAAGGACGAGTGGAGGGGTGGGGGGGGGGGGGGGGGGTCCATCAGAAAAAAACGGCCATTGAGGCAGGTGTGAAGTGAAGTGAGGGACGGGGGGGATTATGCTGTTTACCATCTGCTTTGGAACCTTGCTCATACAGTGCACTAGTAACAATTACAAGGTCCTCGGCAACCATGTGACTGGACCAGGGGTGGGCAAACTTTTTGGCTCGGGGGCCGCATTGACTTTTAAAATTTGACAGAAGGGCCAGGTCAGCACAAGCTATGGTACATTAAAAAAAAACTGCATTTGTTGACAGTCCATATCAAACATCAACAGAACAAAAGCATGAACGTACTGTATTAATATACTTTTTTAAAATGACGACAGTGTTGTTGATGACCTATTTTAGCCTGTGCATTTCTGCAGATGGGTTGTGATCAGACCAGTAGAAGTAGAGCGATACAGAGGTCCTAGGTGGTCGAAAAGATCCCACCCCCCCCCTCCCCGTGTTCTGCAACTTCAAGTCAATGCACCACCTGGCGGTGAAATGCCTGTCATTACAAGTCCAATTGAAATGAATGCAATCATTCACATCGAACCTTACTTGTGGACCGACCTTTGGCGGGCCGGATTAAAAAGACCAACGGGCCGGATTCGGCCCGCGGGCCGTAGTTTGCCCACCACTGGACTGGACTATAGTTTGGGCTTTGTGTACGTGTAGTTGGTATTTCTGCAGGTCTTATTACAGTTTTACCCGTAAGGAAATTAATAAAACTGTGACCATAATGGGGAAATTTGAAAGAGAGTGAAAACGGGAAATATCATTTTTTGCAAAGAGATTTGAAATGTTGAATGTCTCTCTCTCTCTATCCTCACTCACTCATCCTGTTTTTTACGCCTACAGAGAAAGCAGTCGGTTCATTTGATTATTATTATTTTTTTATATCTGCGGGTATGATTATTGATGTGTGTTGTCAGATGATACATTTTTTTTGTCTGGAAGAAAACAATTGGTTGACTGTAAACAATGAGATCAGTATGCTGTGACTCGTTTTCAACCTCTCAAGATACGTCTTAAATGTGTTTGTATTATTATAAAGTGCGTTTAAAGACTTTTAAAAAGTGCCATAAATGCTGTAAAGACATGCCTAGGGAGTATTTCAAGAAACATTTTTATTATATAGGCTGTTGAATAGATTGTCCTGAAAACCTGGACTCACTCCCACTCACCCATTTTTAATATGGCTGTATTTATATTTTATATTTATATGAATACTTTTTGTCTTCTACTTTCTCCCTTTCATAATTCTGCTGCTGTAAATACGGAATTTCTCCATTGTGAGACAAATAAAGGTTTGCTTATCTTCTTCTCTTATTTTCTATATTGTGGATGACACTTTTTGCCGGGGTGGTCTGAAGCGTAACCCTGGTTTGTACATAGACTGTCTCCATCCTTTTTTTTTTTTTTTTTTTTTTTTTTTTTAAACATTAAGAGTGCGGTCATGTTGCAAATTGAAGTGGCGTCTCAAGGCACCACTGCATTAAATACTAACGAGCGATGAGAATAGAGGAGGTTCACAGGGAGCAGAGTCGCAGCGGACAAAACATCGCAGCCTGGAAGACTTGAGTAATTGCGTCCAGCAGGCTGCCTGTCGGAGCCGGCGGAGTCATTTAGCAGGCTCAGTCAGATGAGTATGTGCAAATGTTTGGGAGCCCAGATGTTGGGGGGGTGGGGTGCTCGGCGTGTTTCAACAGGTCTGAATCCTCTAACATCACCTAAATGCCCGGAGTTCGCTGCGTTGGCAGGGACCTTTATGTGGACTCCTTTGCTCGCGCTGCGCCATAAATCGCAGGCGTTATGAAACGCGACGGCCATATCACGCCGAGCAATCACACTGCGCTGTTGACATTTTGAAAAAAAAAAAAAAAAGATCCCTCCTGCGTGATCCCAGGTGAAGAATGATCATCAGCTCAATACCTTTCTAGAATGAAAAGGCTTTTGTGCGCATAAGGAGGCCTGACAATGGCTTCTCAGTGTCGGGACGAAGATGTCAGAAATCCCCGCAGGTGACAAACGTTGCGGAGAGAGACAGACAAGTGGTTGAGCGTGAGCGCAAATGTTAAATATCTCTTTGCATCCTGCGTTTTTATTCAATTGTATCATTCGTTTCTCTCCAAGGGCTTCCTGTCTCTTATCGATTAATTTATTTGGCTACAGATGACGTGACGATCACGTGATAGCGGGTCATTGGGGGTTCCCCTCAGCTATTTTGTGTTTTTGGAAGCATTTTTTTTATGGCTTTTTACTTCATACTTAACTGCTTCATACAACAAAGAGGATGCAGAAAAGTGGTTAAGATCGCACGACTGTCTGCGTCTTATGTGTCGTGTTGTATTCTTTTGTTATTTTGACTTCAAGATGGCACCGCGAAGAGTGGCTGCCTTTACAGCAGCTCCTATATTTTCTTCTTTTAATTCCTTTCATAACTTTGCTGCTGTGAACTGGAATGTATCCACTGTGAGCCGAATAAAGGTTTTCTTATCTTAATTGGGGTTGCGTTTTGTAATTTTATTTTTATTTTTTTCAAGTCGACACGAAGGTGATGAAAGCCAACTCGACTAGTCGTTGATGACGGCATCAATTTTTTTATTTTCAATACAGTACTATAATTTATACACTTCCTTTGGCAAAAGTGTACCTAGTTTACAGGTCAGGTTTTGACAATTTCCTGGGGACGGATCCACATTAAATAATTCATCATTGGAGACGAAAGGCTTTTTATCGTTTGATGTGTTTCAAAGAACGACTAGTACAGTTAATAATTGTTTTACTGTGCGTCGGTATGACTTGAATCCAAGTCATTTCCATTTCGCCTGTGAGGGGGAAAATTGTTGAGGGATTCAAAGAAACGAAGGTTGGCGCATGGGGCTGTCACTGCAGTTGATCTGCAATTCTGTGACTTTTATCAGTCTGTTCGATTTTTTTCTTTTTTTGGGGTGTGTTACCGCTGATATTTCACTGGGGGAGAGGGGCTTAGCATTCTTGCTTCTGAAAATAACATCGCTCTGTTGATCCCCACCGTTGCAAATGTCAGCTTGCTACATTGAATCTACCCAAACAAGTCAACGCGCTGAGCATAAACAAACCGTGACAAGGTCCTTGACGGGAACCGGTGAAGCCGCCGCCTAAGTCTCAGGCCGGGGTTGGCTGTGGTTGTCAGCGCATTGACCATGAGAGAATTTCATACAAGCTTTTCAATGAGCAGCAACATTTTCATTTTATTTTATTTTTTTTTTTTTTACCAAAGAGCCAAATAAGCACTGCCTCGACGTGCACCTGCGACTGCCACAAATTCGCAGTTTCTTGGCGACTGACGGGATCCGGCATCAATACATTGTATTTTTTCCAACCATAAGGCGCACTTAAAAAATATTTTGCCAAAATGGACGGACGGGGGCCACGTCGTGTATGCACCGAGTTCCAAAATCTGTGAATGCTGTTTTGTGACTTCGACGAGCGCTCGACTGACTTGATGTTGTGCCGCCACGGCGCTTATATAGAGGAAATGCGGATGTGACCGAGGACAGCACGCGGACGTTGAAATGGGAAGGGCGGGCGTGAAAGAGGACGCAAAAGCCGCGCCCCCGGCTAGGTGTATATAAGAAAATGGCACCTACAAAATGAAACGGTGCCATCGAGCCATTCGGGCAAGCACCACTGTAGCGCAGCAACATCCGGCGGATTACAAGGAAAAAACGTCCGCCATCTTCCGCTCTTACTGCAGGAAAAAGTGGAATGTTCTCTGCGTTGCATTAAATAAAATCGCTTTCTTGGAGATTTTTTTTTTTTTTTTGGTGTTTGTTTTGTCACTTTGTGTTTGTTGTTAAGTCGTGTGGACCTGATGTGGACTTTTTTCAGCATTTTTTGGCCACGACATTCATCAAGGAGGAGACTCTGTGCTCGGTGGTTGCGCCTTCTCGGCAGCATGGGGTTGCGTTTTGCACTGTTTTTGACTGGGAAGAATGTCGGCGCCATTTGACTGTCGTTGCTGGACAGTCCCGGGGCGCTTGTGTCTTGCGCCGGGAATGGGCAGCATTTTTCACAGCCCCGCTTTGTTCAGCGGAGAGATCGGTGCTGTTGAACGGTCTGCGGCTGGATGGATGTAAGGCTTGAGGAGCCGACGATGAGAAGAAGAAGCGTTAGCGCGGAGCGCCGATGCGGATTTGGAACTGGGAGTCGCGGCTTGGAGTTTGAAGCGGATTACGTGGGACGGGAGAAGTGAACTCATCTCTTTTGGTCAATGGACGCGACAGCTTCTGCTTGCTTTCAAAACTTAGCTTGTAGCAGACGTGTGCACATTTTCAGCATGACGTCTCTGATCCACTGGTGAAAGGGCACTTTGATCCTCTCCTCTTTCATCTATAACTGCTTCAGACAACAAAGTGTATGCAGAAAAGTGGTGAAGATTGCACGGCTGTCTGTGTCCTATGTGTTGTGTTGTGTTGTTTTTGTTATTTTGACTTCAAAATGGCGCCGCGAGAGTGGCTGCCTTTCCAGCAGCTCCTATAATTTGTTGTTGTACTTCTTCCTTTCATAACTTTGCTGCTGTGAATCGGGAATTTCTCCATTGCGAGACTAATAAAGGTTTTCTTATCTTATCTTATCTTATTTTTCATCCTCTATTCTGCTAAATTGCTCAGTATAACACCAAAGTCGCTAAAGTTGCACTGATCCGGACTATCATGGTAACAAAAAGCATCGGCACTTGCATGAGAGAGAACACCCCCCCCCCCAAACCCTCCCAACTGAGATGAGGGGACCACTGTGATAAAATACATCTGTAAATATGAGGACACTTGTCATTTTACCCACCGATTGTGGGGAAAAAATAAATAAAATAAAATAAAAAAGACCTCCTTTAAATCGAGCCAAATAAGCGGAACATTCAGTGCGATGGAAGGCCAACCTGGAAAATCCCACTAAGCACAACAGCCCGAGAGTATCTGGCTTTTACAGAGAAAAAGAAGAGCACGTTCTAACTAAGAATGAACACTTTGCAAAATGAATATTCCACCGCGGCAGGTGAGAGTTGCCCCTCTTTGCGGCTCACGAAGCAACGTTTCTGCTTTTAACGCGAGGCCGTTCATCGCGCGTCTAAACTTAACCTTGGAGTGAACGGATGGTGTTCTATAAATCAGCCGGTTTACTTTCCACTTTAGCTCGCAAGTGCTTGTGACTTTTTCCAATTCTGTTATTAATCTAAATGTCACAGAAGTTACCTGATAATATCAACGTGGCCCCCGTTGTGGCAATTTGCCACAGAAGAGAAACACTTACATACCAGTATACAGTTGTATCGGACCTTCAGTGAACAATCCTGCGTGAGGAGGAGGGAGGGGGCGGAGTTTGTTCCTCGGCACGATCGAAGGTTGCATTGTGCTGTGGTTTTGAGATAAATTGAGGAAAAAGATGTTTTTCCAGCGTGTCCAGCCACATTTCCATAGAAAGAGATGACAACGTATCGCAAGTCATTACAGTTCCACACGCATCGCCTTTTGGTAGCGGAATGAATTTGTATCTTTGAGGTATGGATACGCGAAGGGAAATATCCCGCCTGCCAAAAGGCATCCGCGCGAGGACGCTTCAAGAAAAGTCGTGCGCCGAGTACCGAACGCGGCCGCACTCCGGCGTGCTCGCGTCGTGACTGCCGTGGCGCCTCTCTGATGGCGAAGGAGCAAGAAGGGAAAAGCTGATGGGGCGTCCATTTTGGAGACACTGTAAGGAATCAGACTGATGAATGTGCAGTCTATAACCAAAATAGAAAGCCACTTGGCCCCCTCCGAGCCTCCCCTCAACGCCACCCTCTTAAGCATTTCACAGGATGAAATCGTCCTTTTTCTTCGTCCCGGTGAAGTTCATCATTCCAAGATGATTATTAATAATATGGAGCTGATTGACAATGAATCGCCAGAGCTCAGACAGACAAAGAATGTGCAGTATGGGGGCTGCGGTTTCTTCCCTTGACACGGAAGATGAAATTACAGTATTGAGCGAAGGGAAGAAAAAAAAACGAATTTTCACTCCGGGGTTCATAAAAACACCAAAGTAATAGAATTAGATGAGATGAGCATCTGCAATTGTGTGAGTGGCCCTCCAGAGGGTGCATGATATTCATAGTGCAAAGGTGATTTTGTTGTATAATCGGTAATAACACAAAATAAGCCAAAATGTTCAACCTAAGCAAGTCCTCTATAAAATATAATTTCACAATCAGAAGAAAAAGAATGTGAAATTATGTATTTGTTTCTTGCGATTTGAGGGCACCCATGAATATACTTTTCTCTTCACTGTATTTTTCCAAGATTCAAAATGTTTCCGTCGATTAAAATTACCGTTAACGCTGAGGCCTCACTGCTCCAATACTTTTGGAGTCTACTTCTAGAAAAAGGCAGCTTAGCAAAAGAGAGAGTGGTGATGACAAAAGTAATGTACTGATCAAACGATACTAAAATGTAGTCATTCTTGAATATTATTCATGACAAACACAAAGGTGTCTAATGGCAGCTGAGGAAGAAGAAGAAGAAGAAGAAGAAGAAGAAGAATGAAAGGCAGCATAGAGAGCGGAGGGTTGGTGAAATATTCATGGACGCTGCACGGTGACGGGAGGGAGGTGACATGGAGTGTACGGAGGGGTGGCGGAGGCGAGCGGGCGCTCGCTATGTGGAGGAGTGAGAAGGCGAGTAATGAGCACAGAGGGAGACACCCCCCCCCCCCCCCCTTACTCGACGGCACAGCTGGAGGCGCGTGGCGACAAGTACGCATTAATGGAGAAAGAAATAAAAGTGGATGGAAGACTTGGACTACGGGAATACTCTTTGACTCAGACTGGATTAAAAAAATAAAAAACATACATTTCCAGCATTTCCGCCACAAGGGTCGCGGGGTGGGGCGACTGGAGCCTATCCCAGCTGTCTTCGGGCAGTAAGCGAGGTGACACCCTGAACCGGTCGCCAGCCAATCGCAGGGCACACAGACAGGACAAACCACCCGCGCTCACACTCACACCCAGGGACGATTTAGAGTCTTCCATTCGCCTGTTTTTGGAATGTGGGAGGAAACCGGAGTACCCGGAGAAAACCCACTCAGGCCGGGGGGTGGGGGGGGGGGGGGGGGGGGGAGAAGAACATGCAAACGCTACACAGAAACACCGAGGAGTTAAAGTTAAAATAGTTTACCTGGCGGGAATCGAGGTTTTACTTTCCAAGATTACACTTTGGGAGACGTCTATAAGAGTTTGTAATTTCATCTTGATTTGATTACCAGATGAGCGGGTCCTCTCAATTGTGACAATATGCGGTGTTGTTCGCTAGAAGAATAAAATGCCCAAGTTTGACAGCATCAGTGCTAATTGTTTCCCTGGTAATCAAATTCATTTTGCGTGAGCCGGCCGCACTGTATCGACAAGTATATTAGTTCCGTCTGGCTTTTCCCGCATATCGGATGTCTAACCTTGAGAAAACACAGCACACCCCAGTATGGAACTTGATCAATATCTCACATTGCAGCTGTTGCTTTCTGTACAATTTAATAGACAAGCCGCTGTCTGGATCTTTTTCCGTTGCAAGGACCCACAGCTACTAGAGGTGGGTGAGGGGGGGGGGGGGGGGTCCCTCGGTTAATGACACTATCAATCAACGCACCAGGTTTCCGGTTTACAACCGCTGCATAATAATCTGGGAGCACATGTCAAAATCCGGTCCTCAGTGGCCGCTATTCTGCATGTTTTAGATGTGCCCCCCCCCACCCCCCACCCCAGCACACCTGACTCAAATGATCAGCTCATCAACAAGCTCTCCAGGACAAAGTAAGACGACAGACTGAGCTACTGTCTCCATATTTATCTTAACTCATTCAGTACCAGCCAATTCTATCTAGACCAAGTCTGAAAAGACGTTTCAAAACGTCTTTGGGAGTGAATGAGTTAAAAGTAATTTCCCTCCACATTTTAACTGTCATTAGGCTTTAAATCGGGTTTTAGGAAGTTCGCCAAAATGGATGCTTCAAAAACCAACATGTCCGACTTCTGGTTGAATTTCGAATGTCGGCCCTTGGGACTTTTTCATGTATCCTGTGATGATAAGCGTTGTCAACCGCATTCCGTGTCCGTTGGTAAAGCTGTTTCGGAAGGAAGTTTTGGAAAATACGAAGCGAGTTTGGATTGGGTCCGAAAATAAAATGGGCTAAAATGAGCTTTCGCTGACATAGCGTTTTTCCACTTTTGGTACTCAAAGCACTTGGCACCGTTTTTTTTCATTTCCCTACTGATGACGCAGCATCAGGAGCAACTGGGGTGAGCTTCAGTATCTTACTCGAGGACACAAGTCCAAAAGGTTGCAACGGCCGAGATAAATATGGTTGACGTGGACGACATATAGAGTGAAGCAATTTTATGGAATCCTTTTTCCTGGGTTTCTACAGTATACGGACGGGCAAATCCAAATTTAGAATTGAGCGCCTTCGGTGTAGTACCACGTCGTGCCGCAACACGCGGTGCAGCTCTGAGGTCGACGTAAAGAGATTGTGGAGTAATTAAGAGCCAGAAGATGAGGAGGCCCCTGCAGTGTAATGAAGTAGCACCGTTTTGCATCTGCATCTTCATTGTTCCCACAGAGCGTTAATATACGCCTGTGAGTGATATTGTATGCACCGTGTACTGTCTTAAAGCAGCAATTGCTTTAAGATTTTTAATTACCGTAACATCCCGTCGATGGTGTTCGTATTGTAGGTTAGCACCAAGTTAAAAGACTCTCGTGAAACGAAACGACACGGTTTGGTTGATTTGGGGTTTTGAAACATACAATGTTATATCCAGTTTTGTTTTAGGGGTGAGTTGGACCGTAAATGTCAACTGGCAGTGCGGCAACATTTCCCCCCGCATCACACCGGGCTTCACTGTACACAATAGTCCAGATTTGGAAATCTGTTCCCGAACTCGTAGACCTCTTTAATGTTTAAACGGTTGCATAAACTTCCGATAACTAGTTTGCCTTGTTTCGAGCGCAGATAATTACGGTAGTGATTTTTCTCATGAAGGGCCGAATGACTTTCGAGTGCTTGGGGGGGGCCGGCAAGCCCTCTCTCGGCCTTAACGCTGCGAGAGCGTCAGTATCGAGCGCCGCGCAGTGGACTGGACATAAACACTGTATTAGTGGGATTGGTTGCTTGGTTGGAGCTGAAACCCGTTGGCGGGCGGGAGGGAGGGATGGCGGGGTGGAAGAGTGTATGGGGGGGGGCGGGGGGGGGGGGGCGGCGCCTGCTTGGCCGCCGTTCCGCCACGAACCAATCTCGGCGGCAAAATAGGAATTCAATTAGTGTGGCCAACACAACTATCTCGCTTTCTTTCTCTTATGTTTGTCAGCCAATTTGCTAACCTAACCTCCGCCGCTCAGCTACTCTTCCTCGTCTTTCCGCCTCGCTCGTGACTGCAGCTACAGCTAACTCGACTCGGAAGAGAGAGAGAGGGGGAGAGAGAGAGAGGGGTGCAGGGAAGGGATGGAGTGGAATTTAATTAGTGCAGCGTTGGACTGCCTCTCTCTTTCTATCTCTGGTTTACTATTCATCCTCGCCTCGTCTGATGGTCACTCCAATCGCTCACATCCCGTCGCCCACCTTCCCTCGTCTGCCACCCCTCCCTCGCTCTTGCTTCGGCCAACCCCCCCTCTCCGCCCCCCTTCCCTGCCGGATAGCTCACATAAATCCTCGGAGAGGGACCGGGCGGCAGAGAGGAGAAGAAACGGCAACGGCAGGAGCTGCAAGAGGCTGTCGACGTCCACCGGCGTATTAAAAATGAGAAAGGGAAAGATAAAAGAGGCAGGAAGGAGTGAGAGGTGGACCTTTAAAGAGGAGGAATGGAGGGAGGACGTATACGCAGTATAAATAACCACGGCAGAAAGTGAGCAAAAAAAACCCATATGGAAGAACAACAAAAGGGCAAGGGAGGTGGTTCTCTCCCTGCGGCCTGCATTATCCAAAAGTGATGCAGTGCAACAGGCTGCCTGGAAACGTGCAGATGGAGACCTCTTTGTCTCTTTCACCGCACTTAATCGTTTTGATCAAGGCTTTCCAATGAAAGGATCCGATTTCTGGTTTTGAAAGGATGATTTTTTTTTTTTTTTTTTACGACGAAACAAGTACCGTATTTTCACGACCATTCGGCGCACCGTATGGTTGGGCGCAGTCTCATTAATGGGTGCTATTTCTGTATTTTACACATAGACAAAACGCACTGTATTATTGGGCGCAATCTTAAAGTGGTAAAACATACGCCAGCTTAAACATACGGCATTCATGCGCGCACGCTAAAAACACGTTAGCTTGTAGCATACGGTAGCATGCCAAGACATACAGATACAAGCTAAAAACACGTTTTTAAAAAGGCAACGAAGCAAAACTGAGTTCCGTTGTATTTTATTTAGCCATCGTACAATGTACTCACGTTTTTCGATCAATCATCACCCAGAAATCCATCCAAGTCCTCATCCTCTGTATCAGAATTGAACAATTGTGCAAGTACCGGTAATCCATCAAAAACGCCGTGTTCCCTCTCGTTGTCAGTCACTCTCATTGCCATGTGGCTCCACAGAAATGATGCCGGCTTTGCCAAAAACTCGACCAACAGTGCAAGCAGACACGTTCGTCCAAGCAGCCACAATCCATTCGCAAATTGTGGCGTAACTCGCCCGGCGCTGCCTCTCACTCTTTGTAAAGTTGTGTTTGCCATCGATCATTCATTGTTCCCATGCCGTTCGCAACTTTACTTTGAACGCCCGGTTGATGCCGATGTCCAGCGGTTGGAGTTCTTTAGTCAAGCCTCCGGGAATAACGGCAAGCTCAGAGTTCATTTGCTTGACTTGGTTTTTCACCGCTGCTGTGAGATGGGCACGCATGCCAAAAGCATAACCGATGGCTTGAAGTTTGAACTGAGCTTCGTAGGCGTGTCTCTTTGTAGAATTTATTTTCGGGGGTTCTTAGAAACCAAAACCGAAGTTGTTTTGCAACAATGCACATAGCCACACTCTATACAGGTGTTGGTACCTGCTTGGGGCGTACCTTTAGCGTCCACTTACACGCCCACCCTTCACCCATTGGCGGACTTCTTCCCCGCATGCCTGTCCTCACTCACATCTGCCTTTTCTCTCTCTCGCTCTCCATATGTGTATATATACACGCCCACCCTTCACTGATTGGCCGACTTCTTTGCCGCATGCCTGTCCACAGTCACTTCCGTCTTTTCTCTATATAAACAGCGTGTCGGCTGTCAGTCAGGTTTTGGAACTCAGCGCATACACAAGACGCTCTGCATCATAAGGCGTCCTGTCCATTTTGGAGAAAATTTAAGACTTTTAATGGCGCCTTATAGTCGTGAAAATACGGTATTTTGATATATCCCAGTGAGAAAGAGTGACAGGCAGAATAATAAAATGCACTTCCACTAGATGGCAGAGGGTACAATCAAGCATCCGGTTCGGGGGGGGAAACAATCGGTGCTGACGTAAATCGTAAATGTAAATCAATAGTTATGATTGGTAGCTTGTATATTCTCCCGGGGATTGCGTGGGTTTTCTAGGGTCCCTTCTTATTCCAAAAACACGGGTGTCGAGCAGGATGCATACGAACCGATAATCGGGTCCACCATGCAATCAAAATTGGCAAAGCACCCGTTCATCTGATCTCTCTTTGAAATAATGTCCTGAGCAAATTATCCAATGCTGTGGTGCGTTAAGAGTGAGAGTCAGAGTCGAATACTGGTCAGGGCTGTTAATCGTAAACCCCGTTAAATATTTACAATTAGCATTTTTGGTGCGGCGACAGAGATCTGGTTTGAGGGAGGAGATTCACGATTGTCAGTGGCGATATCGTCGTGTGTGGTGAACTGTGTTTTGGTCGCTTTAAGTACACCGCACTTTAAAAGCACGATGAAGAAATACATATATTTTTTTTTCATGTGTGGGGGGGGGGGGGGGGGGGTGCTTGTGAATATTCTTATTCTTCCAGGTCATCTCTTTGCCATGGCATTGAATCGCCCGGGACCGTCTTCATCAGTTCATGCAACGAGGCTTTGTTAGGTAAGACCGGGCTGGTCGATTCGATGCCATTTGGAAATCGATTAAGATGCTAGAAATCGGGCTCTGTGTGCCCATCTCGAGCTTATTTGAACTGTCTATTTCACATCGGTTTTGATTTGCTGGTCTGTCCGCGTGTCAAAATACAACTGCGTGGCGACCAGTCTTGGGTGTACCGCATCTCCTGCTCAAAATCAAGAGGGAGAGTATCTAGCCGAGCCGCCGCCCTCTTGAGGACAAACGATGTAGAAAACAAATGGATCCTGTCAAATACCAACGTCGTCAGAAGGTTCAGTTTGCCTTCGTCTTCGTGTCAGATTGCTTCTGTTTTTTGGGAAGGGGGGGGGGGGGGGGTGTCGTAGCAGAACGCTGACCCCAATTGTAGGAGAGACTTGTATCTGCATCTTTTCAAGCAAGGCGTGCCCGTCAGGAAAAACGACGCATAACAAAGAGAGCTACGAGGGCAGCGGGGAGATCGCCACCCGATCTGACAGGAATGAGATTAGAAGGCACGGTCTGCACCTTTAAGTCATTGACGGCGGGGGGGTTTAGACAAAGCCCGGGATCACAAGGGGGGAGGGGGGGGGGGGATAGCGGGGCTTGACCGCCTTTGATTAACATGCTGCACGGGAGAAGATAAGATGGCGTGCTGGAGTGCCGCACGAGCAATCGTTCTTCGCATCTCTTTCTTTGAAGGGAATTGGTCGCGAGCAGGCAAATATGATTGTGTCATATTTGCTTTACGGGGTTACGCTCGCACGTATTTTCGCTACCGAGGGCGAAGGCAAGAGAGGCGAGAGGTAAACACGAGAATGCAACACAGAGCATTCCGAATGCTGCCCCCCCACCCCCCCTGGCGTGAGAATTCCACTTTTCTCCATCCTTGTGTTTCACACGGGGGGGATGAAAGCAATCTTCCGATGGCATCTGCCGTCGACGAGTGTTTGAACCCAATCAGCAGCCATCAGACCCAAATGGACCGCAGGAGGGTTTGCTACGGAGAAAGCGGACCAATGCCAGTCACGCCGAGCCATCACACACAAACAAACGCCAATCAAGATTGTCGGGCAATGGTGGGTTGGGGGGGGGATAATGAAAACCACTCAAGTCGAACACACCAGTTGCGCCTCTGGAGGGATGGCGAATAAACAATGGTGCACAATCACTCGCGGGGCCCGCTTATGGTTTGGGCCAAATCCGACCGGGACGAACAGACGAGCAGCCTGTTGCCGGGCGCCGGCTGTTCGTCTGTTCCGCTGCCAGAGACTGAGATGTTTGTCTCCTCATCAGTGCCGCGAGACTCCTCGGTTATTATCACACGACAATCGAGCCCCCCCCCCCCCCCGTAATTTCCATCGCGTAACGCGGACCTCAAATTGCCGTGAGCGGCAAAAGTGTCCGTCAAACACAATCCGGTTGGTGGAGACTCACGGATAGAAATGTCGGCAAGCTGGGCGAGCGTCACATCTTCTCTCTTAATCGTCAACAAATCTGATTTATATTCAGTCGCAGTTAATAATTGATGTCCTGCAGATAAAACTGACTCGATGCTGTCCATCTTTTTTCTCTGGCTACAATTCGATGTGACGAGTCACGAGTGACCTTCTAACCTTTGCCTCACCACATCTACTGGCATCTTGTTTGTCGTTCAAGTTGTGTACATGGCTAAAATTTGACAAACTGGGAAAACCATTCTTCCAAGACCAGCCTTTGAAATCACAACCCCTTTTCCCCAATTCAAATCGGGGTTTTTTTTGTTTGAATTGTACGCACACAAAATTAAGAATAATATCCGGAACACAAGATCACAACAATCATTCGCTTCCGTCATTTTGCTCATTTAATTAATCTCTTTGTTGCTGCCAAATGTCTGACATGTTCCCACGAAAAGATAATAATTTCAATTACAATTAGAGGAGGTGGAAAAATTAATTCTTCTAAATTATTGCTGCCTGTAGGCAATAAAAAGCAATTATTACAAAAAGACAAAAGCGGGACATCAACAAAACGCACACTCAGTTTTTAAGTAACTTTATGACGGCCTGTTAGGGACCATGATGACAGACGTGGAAAACTGGTAACTTCTAGGTTTCGAAGGATGTTTTCGAGCGCGAGCAGTGGATGTCTACTTTGTTGGCTTCATCTGCAGTGACCACCGAAACTGGCGATTTAATGTATGCAAAACGAGTGGGGATATTTCAATTTAAGAGGATAGGGACGGTGTTATGTGCAGGAAAGAATTGTGGCTTTATAATTACTTTAATATACGATTAGTTTGGGGTGGCGAAAAAAGTAAATGAAAAAAAATAAAATAAATGATTTTATTTATTTATTATAAATAAATAATTATTTTTTAAACATGAATTTCTCCATTGTGAGACAACTAAAGCCTTTCTTATCTTTATCTTATAAAACATACCGGAGGAAATTCATCCTCAGAACAATAAAAAGCAGGCCCAAAGCTTGACATAAGCGGCGTCATAAGCAAAGAGAGAAGGTCACCCTTGACTTGCAAAACAAGCAAAAGATCAGAAAAGGCGCCCGAGGAGGGAAAATGTCGCTATGGAATTGCTACAAGTTGTTAAGTCGATATGGAGTGTTACTTGCACTAAAGGCTGCGTTCATTGTTTTGGACCAGTGCCTCCATAGCTTGGGGATTCCACTGTATTATTGGCATTAATATGAAGAGGCGTCCAATTTTGATGAAATGCCACCTGCTATTCCGCACTGTTAATACAGCGAGGCCTCGACAAAAGTCGTCAAATGCAAAATTGGACCAAAATTGATGGAATTCAAACTTTTTATGAGTCGTTATTCATATCATTTGATCGATCGAGGTGAGAAGACATGCGCAACAGCGTTTTATTTTGAAAATACATTTTACGGGTATGAGTAATTGAACAACTGGCGGTTGTTATTATTCCCGGGGTAATAATTGCTTTAAGACATATTATTTTTCACTCTTAACGTGTTTCCAGCATGTTTTCTGAAGGTGCTTGTGGCAATTTTGGATACTTGGGATTTTAGATCCGAAGGGTTGCCTCCACCGACGATGTGAAAACGCTTCGCACTGTTTTACACGGGCGGGCCCTTGAATTGCATAATGCAGCCTCTGCGGCTGCTGGTAAAATCCTCTTGTCGCAATACTCAGACTCCGCCCCCGGTTGCTATGGTAACGAAAGCCAGACTTGTCATTGGTGTAGCAGTATATAGGGCGTGGTGTACAGTTTTTGTCTGAGGCAAGGACAGCCTCCCAAAATGGGCCGCTTGCAGCAAGACAAGCTCGATGGGCACTCAAGTAGGCGATAATTCTCGATCCTTGAAAAGCACAACACAGTCGTGTTATTAAAACATCCTTTTGGTAAAACAGGTTATATATCGCTTGTAAAACTTTGCGTGCGCCATTAATTCAATTGCCCCTGTTTTCTAGGGTAACAATTGATTGCGTTGTTACAACGTAACCCGTTAGCATTTCTCCAGCCAAATCAATTGGCGGCAGCGGGATTCTTTAATCTGCTCGGACATACTCGTGTAAGTGTCGTATGCTTCAGTGAGTTCCAGCCAGTGCGCAATAAAAGTACAATTAATGGACTGTCAGTATAACTGTTTATAATCCTCTTGAAGATGATGAGGTTTGTTTCAACTCTTGCAGGAAATAGTCACAAAGGGGGGAGGTGAGCCCCGGTGCTGACAATTTACTCCCTTTGCCGAGCAGCCCACTGGAGAGCAGCCAACGCCATAAACACGTCGCCGTCCTTTATCCCGAAAAGTTGCTCCGCCGTCAGAGCTGAAAAGATGACAAGCGGGGAATCATTTGGAGTGGAGGATCATAATTCTCGGTAAACACCGTGAGTGGGATGCCAATCACTGGTTGCCGTTGATCCAAACTACTGTCCTTAAGTGATTAGGGACTTCAGGAAAGGCTACAGGACATGATGGGGGGCTGCAATTGCTATTCCTCATCTGCCTCGCCCACATGGATCATTAATGCCAAATCGTTAACAGCATTGGTTGGCCTTTGACCCCACCGATATAATCAATGCAGTATGGAAATCATTCTTAAGAGACCTGAGAATTGCTCGGGGCGGTTAATGATAATGCGGCGGCCACATTGCTCATGTTAACGCACTTACAGCGATTCTGAATAGCTTCAGAAAAATCAGTGTGACTTTTGAAAAAATAAATAAAAATAAGAAACCACCAACGCAGCACTTCACACTTCCTACAAAGTGCAGTCGCGAGCTCGGTGGGAGGTTAACACTCCGTGGTGGCATTCAGGGTTTGTCAGCTCAATAGGAATTTTTAAGTTGCTCTTACCAATTCATGAATATGTGCACAGCATATGTGGTGCAACGTCACATACCTAAAAAATAAAAAAATTAAAAAAAAAAAACAAAGATCCTCATGGTTCTGTTAGGGTTGCATTTCAATTTATAAAAAAAAAGAAAATAAATTTTACTTAAAGGCCATCTTTTCACTC
The DNA here is from genome assembly GCF_054856545.1 of Hippocampus guttulatus. NCBI lineage: Eukaryota > Metazoa > Chordata > Actinopteri > Syngnathiformes > Syngnathidae > Hippocampus > Hippocampus guttulatus. Next base: position 2,638,896 of record NC_141270.1, read on the forward strand.
CAAAAGCCTGACCAAATGCTTGCGAGTCCAAAAGCGTTCCAACACATACATATTTGATTCCCCTTTCGGCATCGGCATGCCACCACTGAGGACCGGTGCCAAGCAAAGCGAGGGTGTCCGATCCCCCCGCGGGGGGGGGGGCTCAAAGCGGGCGGGCACGTACAAACAGATGGCGGCCATGTTTCAGGACACTTTGGTTTTAACATCGGATTAGCGGTGAGAGAAATCTTCATTTTACACCACGTGGAAAAGGATTCATTCAAGCTTTATCATTTTATGAGAATAATAATGTATACGAGAATCGGTGTCAGACTACCGCAACACAGGAATTATGTGTCAGCCGTGCAGGAATAGAAACTTGTGTAAATGTGACACTGGAAACGATGATTATTTAGATGTTTTTCGACTGCAAGAAATCACACAGCGGATTTATAGTGAGGCCTATGGCATCTATTTATCACAGGAGTGTTTGTTTCAGTCCTCTTCTTCAAAGTGTTACATCATCGTCCATGAGCCAGGAAGTAGCCTGCTCGCTTACAGAAAACTAAACACAAATAGGTTTTGTTTTCCCACTTGGGCCAACAGTCAGGGCCTTGGCAGAGGTCCAGCTGCACTGTATGGTAAGGAGTGCCGCATCAGTCACAATGTAAAGGAGAAGATAACAAAATGAATGACTTAAAAGAGCCACAAAGACACCTCGAAGTGCTTATGAATGGAAGATGATCCATCATCTTTTGTGCGAGAGTGGCGCTGACGTGGGATGACAATTACACGCAAGGGAACACTGTTGAAATGAGTCAAATGGGATAAAGGCTTCATTTGAATTTCGCCATTTGGCGCTATTGTTATGGTTGCGCAATCCCTGTGGCTGTGCCATCTCAGCGGTTTGCTGTCATGTCTTCCTTCCCGCAACCCCTGAGCGTGAACCTTTTGTGAACCTGTCGGTGACAAAAAGTTGACTTATTCCCCTGGTTGCTTTTACATTCGGAGCATGTTCAAAGTCGATCGCTTTCAACAACCTAAGTACAACCGGCTGCCATCGGCGCTGAATACACAGTTGCCATTCCAATGCACAATACAGCGAAATCTAAACCGCTCTCTTTTTTTCCTTTTATCTGTCTTGAGCAGCACTGAGGCTTTCACAAGAAACACAGCGAGCGGTATTTATGCAATAACATTTTGCGTTGTCGCGGTTGCATCGCAAATTGAAATATTGAAGCACAGGCGAATTCGGTCTCCGATTCCTCATGCCTTTCTGGCTCGCTCCTATAGTGTCCGCCTCTCATCAGCTCGTTCGACAAAATTAGTGTATGTGAATAATGCACACCAGGCTTTGCAAAATAGACACGCTAGACTGTTCATAGTACAATGGATTATCGGGCAACTAGCCTGAAGCGTTACTGACTCAACATGCTTAAATTCATCAAGCTGAGCTATCTATAGTTAAGTAGACCGAGCAAGAGAGGAATCTTGTTAAATAGCTAGATGGCTAGTTATTTAGTGCAGTTTTTCGCTAGCACGCTAGATAGTTAGTTTGGGATTTACTTAGCCCTCTAGTGAACTAGATAGATATCTAATTAGTTAGTATTTAGATAGCTAGTCATGTTTTAAATTAGTTAGCAATTTATCAGTCTACCTAGTTTGACAGCTGGCCATATAGTTTTTTTAGCTGGCTAAATATCCAGCTAGTAAATTTGTGAACTGTCTATATAATATATATCTATTTTACCTATCTAGTTATTTAGCAAGCTAGTTGGCCAAACACCTAATTAGTCAGGTACCTAGCTGGTTAGGTGGCAAACTAGCAAGTGAGCGAGGAAGTGAGTTAGCTGTCTAGCTGGTCAGTAAATTAGGTGATTTAGCTGCAGTATTTCGTTTGTTAGCAAGCTAGCCCTTTATTGGGTGGATGGGTACTGTAAGTAGGTAGATAGATAGGGAGAGCAGGCTAAAGTTGTATACCAATAAACACACTTTGCAGTCACATGGCTATGGCGGATAAAAAAAAACGTGACGCAAACCTTCTTCATAGAGGCAATACTATTCCTTGAACACAAAAGTTCTTTCTCTGACAAAGAATATGGTTCTTGTCCAACATATTTTGAACTCTGAGCAAGATCTGTCAAAAATATTCGGGTAGATCCTGCAAAAAGAGGCCAGTAGAAAAAGTTGATAAGTGGACAACAGGGACGAGATGCAGATACTCAACTGTCGAAGAAATGTTCTTTTATATGGGAAATCCATTGAAACATCAGTTACAGTGTGTTCTAGCATTATCTTAAATGGTTTTGACAAAGTGTAACAGATGTCAATGAATCAACTGTTGGAATTGGGTTATTGCATTGTAAAAAAAAAATAATAATAAAAAAAAGTTCCTATGCATGCACAGCATGTATTACTTGTTGAAAGGACTGAGTCTGTGAGTTGTCCCTGATCCCCTCTCGAGAGAGGTCAAGCTTGAGCAAAATCAGCCATAAAGACCTTCAGAGGCCCTCGCAGCACGACCACTATTTTTTTTTTTTCTCGAGCCAAGAGCTTGAGCGCCAACCCCATCCCGCCGTTTTAGTCCGCCCTCGTTCATAACGGCGGCGGGCGTTATCAGCCGTGGCCAAGCTTGGCTGTAAGGGACGAGAAGAGCGGATGACTGATAAGGGAGTGATGGAGGCAGGGGGGTTTTGTGGGGGGAGATGAGAGGATAAACAGATAATGGAAGTGAGGTTTGGATGTCGAGATAGTGAAGATGGCGGCAGCGGTGCGTGATGTCGGAGATATTTTTCCTCTGCGCGGATGTCTGTCGAGGACTCCAATCCGCTAATAGTTAAAATGCCCATCGAGACTGCATGCAAACTCACAAGACTGACCTTGGAAGAAAGGCAATAGGATACGTGGCAAAATGGAATACAGGTTTACCCCCTTGTATCGCGGTTTATAGTACATGGCTCATATACATATACACAGATGTGGATACATATACATATATATATATAAAATGTAGATATACATATGTATAGATATATAGTGTATATATACACACACACCCACACTGTATGTAAGTTGTTATGGTATACAATGTACGGTTGCATCGAATCGTAATCGTACTGAATCGCATCGTTCCACTCGGTTGTGACATGCTCTCATTTCTAATCCTCCATGGATCAAGAATTTCAGCAGTCATTTTCTTTTGTTTTGAGGGGCACGCTGCTACATTATCAGAGGCATCCAAATCACCTGACGGCAGCTGTAACTAATGCATGCGGTATTGGTTAATCAGTTCCCGCAATGGCGCATATCGGATCGAGGTGTTCTTCTCATTTCCACCGCCACCACTTTTCCCTTCGTGGAGTGCATCGGATGCTCTGGAGTTATTAAGCGGGAGCGATTGGATGCATTTCGACGAGCATCCGGGGATGAAAGGTGCATTTGAGAGAGCGGAGGCGGCTGGGCGATTTAGTGCGCTGTGATTGCTAGCGCCGCCGGTGAAGAACTGATCCCGGAGCCAAGCTTCTTGATCTGGAATAGTCACCGAAATGTAACACCGCGCTACGTTATTGTTGAAATGCGGCGCATGTGTCGCAATACACTAACATGGTACAGGAGTTGTTCACTTTGAGTGTCTTTCGAGATATGTTTCAGAATGTGGACGATGGGATCACATACCTCCCTCTCAAGGCTTAAACAGTGAGAATTATAAAGTGTGGTCGCCATACTTCTATTCCGGTACCTGTAGGAGGTGAAGTGCGAATACATTAATCTAGGAATCTAAACTTTTCTAAAAATTGGTCTGGAAACGAATATTTCGATATACAATATTTCCAATGGAAAACATATTGAGTCAGACTTTTTGGGGCAGAAGAATCACAAAAACCACAATTATAATTATTATTATTTTTTTTAATCTTAGGTATAAATCTTCAATTTGTCATTTCTTTAATCAATAAATTTTTTTACATGCCTTTATTAGCTGATCATTTCTTCTAATACATTTTATTTTTTCTTTTTAAAACCAGCCAATGTCACTGTGTAATTGGAGATTCCCCAAATGGCAAATAAAACATCCTAGCAATTTTTATTGCGCGGTTGTAAAGGTTTCTCAAGCATCATGTTTTTCTTAATGAGCAGTCAAGTTGTGCTTTCTCTAAAAGTTTGCATGTTTTTACTTGGGCCAAGCTGACAAATGGGGAAACACTTATAAAAAACTAATCATGCCATGACACTCCCTGCTGGGATTTCGAAATGGGCTCCATGTGCCATTCGCAACTCTTCCCGTCAGTGTCAAAGCACACTCAATTGTGAGGCGCTATTTTGACTCATTTAGGCCAAATGCTGAAAATGGCCAACTTGGGTAAGGCAATTTCAACTCTGGATCACACTTGGCCAAAATTAGCTTTTTTTTTTCTTAGTATTTCTGCTGTCAAGACATTCTGAGGCTTAAATTGAACTTATGCTGGATGACAGTCTGGTGAATCATTGAATGCACTTATCATCAAGCCTGGAGTGTTTGGCTTTGTTTCCAATCTGCAAAAATGCCTATGTCGACGCATATTTCGAGAAAGAAAAAAAACAATGCGGATGAGCGCATGAATTTCGCCCCCTTTCCATCTTTGCCACCGGGATTCATCACCTCTGTGTCAGATCAGGTGACGGGGGGGCTTCCGTTTCGATTAAACTTTGCCTGCCGCCAGATGACATTCCGTGAGAGGCGAGCTGATATTTTCACACAGTAATTGCAGGCATAGGTCAGTGAAATAGAAAGACACCTGCTACATGTTTCGTCCTAACTAGACAGTGGGATTGTTCTGACTTGTAGTCCATGGATTTGGTGCTGTTATGTTATCATATGTCATGTTAGGTTATTTTCCAGTGGTGGGAAATAATGAAGTTCATCTCAAACGATCTTTTCGCACTGAAATGAACGGAAATACCATTAATTCGTTCCAGCCTCTGGTGAAAAACAAGAACATTTTGTGTAATGTTTTTTGGATTTAGAAAAACATAAAGCTGTATAATACTAATATACATGTATATATATATATATGTGTGTGTGTGTGTGTGTGTGTGTGTGTGTGTAAATTTTCAAATCCTTCCGTAACTACCTAATAGAAGGTAAACTACTGAACAGTCCATGCATCATGATTAATTAATGTTATGCGTGACTTGGCCAGAGGGGGCAGTATACTATGCCTACGTACACCTTGTTGCTGGCATATTCGTTTCTTTTTGTTTTGTTTTTTTGTGCAGAGGATAAAGACTATATACCAGTGATTGAATGAGTTGATTACCTGACCGACTGATTTACAACCTGGGTGCATCGACAACAATGACGCAATGGCTTGCAAGTGTTTTTATTTCCCATTTGTATGGTTAACTGTCCTAAATGGCTGAAATTGCATCACCGACCGTGGCTCTCCTCTTTATGTATTTCTTTATTAATTTTTTTACCTCACTCGAGAGAGGGCCTGTCTTAACGCTTGCTCATATTTCGGCTCGCAAGACAACTCAAGTCAAGCAACCTGTTTGAGAAAATGAGGCGACTCTCACGGCATACACACAAATCTTGAAATCCGACATCCAAACAATTAATTGGTAACTTCAGCAGCATTTGTTTTCCTTTTAATCGAGTCCCAACGCTGCTCCCAGTCGGTACATCATAAACATAATATACGTTTCAATCCCGATTCTGTCAAAATGACCACGGTGGAGAGTGTTAATCAATGCAAATTGCTGCTGATTAGTCAAGCAGGGTCATTAAAAGCCCTTCCTGTTCCCGATTGGCTTTATTGATCTTGCTGTAAAGGCCAAATTCAATACAAAACATGTGGACGCGTCGCATCAACACACTCTCCGGCTCGTTTGGCTTCCACTGGTGCTTTCACTGTCCAGCGAAATACATGTAGGATACGCATTTACGTGCTCATTTTGATGTTCACTTCTCTTTTTTTTTTTTGTTAGGATTACTCTTTTAATTAATCCATGTCGAAACCAGCCAGACTAAAATGAGCAGTCGCGCCACTTCAATCCCAATTTGGCAACGCGCTCTCATATCTTTGGCAATGTTGGAATCAAAAGCGAGGTGATGTGATTAAAGGCCTCCCTCGTTGGCCTCTCTCACCGGCAGCCCAGCTGGGTCTTGATGCCGCGTTACCCTTCACGGAGAACTCTTTTATCAGAATCGGGGAGACGCGGGGAGGGCGCTCAGTCGGCCGGCGGCAATGAAGGTACGTGCACTAACCGCTTTACTTATTGTTGTCTTGATGTTTCTGGCCTACAAGTGTTTTTTGTCGGGAGCAATTCATTTCAGGTGTTCAATTTTGCAGTTGTGTCATACGAAAAGCTGTTTCGAGTAGTTTGGCTACCAAATGGCTAAAAAGAAATACAAAGCCATCAATCCCGACTGGAAAGCCACACAAAATAATGTTTGGAACTGCTTGCTAAAAATATCCGGAGGAAAAAAAAAAAGCGCATTTCCGAGGGGAAATGAACCAATCAGAAAAGAGAGGATGTGACATCAAAGAAAGAAAAAAACAAACATCAGCCGCTGGGCTTTTTACGACTGCGAGTTTGTAGTTATTTAAAAATGGATTTAATGCAAAATTAGGTTAAACTATTAACGCTCTCTCCCATGTCCCATTTTGAATGAGGATGGATTTCCACCACCGAAGAGTGACATTTCTCACAAAGAACAAACAATTTTGATCGGACGCCCCGTTTTGAACTGCGGCCCAACCGCGCTCAAGGGCGGTCTTTCCAGACCCACTTCCTTAGCGGGTGTGGTGTGCCAGGCTACATTCATTGAGGCTATACATTAGAGGTATCAAAACTAATCGATTAATTGACAACTAATCAATCAAGTTATTTCCATACTTGAGTCATCATGTAGAGCCATTTTCATCAGGATACGTTTGTAAAAATTGGTCAGAGGCATTAAAAAAAAACAACAACAACAACAATTCCACGCCAATGATAAATGATTAAAAATGCCGAGAAGTGCCTTATGAAAATTGTCTGATGACGAGTGGAATTGGCCGCCAAGGACAAACAATCCCATTTCGACTCCTTTCCAAATTGTACTTCTGCACAGATGCCGATCTTCTGCGCGTGCCAAAATTTAGTTTTATTTAGGTGCGACCATTAAATGAAACAAATTACCAGGACGATTCCCAACAATGCAAATGAGGAAATCCATCCTATTGGGTTTCTTCTTCGGCCTGAGGCCCATCGACTCCCTTCATGAGAGAGGAATAAATACATCTCGTGACAGCGTCAATAAAACGCAAGCACTCTTTATGTTCAAGTGGTGAGTATATCTGCCTCGCTATTCGGAGTTCTTCTGCCGCCTCTGGAAAATGGATGATCTCAATAGATTGTAAGAGTGGTCCGTTGTATAGTGCGTTCCATACACAAGGTAACGAAATGTGCTTCACAGACAGAGCAAAAAATATTTGCTAGCTCGTTAAAAACATTTAAAAGCAAAAGAAAGAAAAGGTATCTTGTTCAAAGATTTTTTTAAAAGCATATGTACACTTGGAGCTGATTTCAATTCTGTTGGCAGAGTATTACATTTGAGTGCAGCATAACAGCCAAATGCTGCTTCACCAAGTATGCTTTGAACTCTGGCCTCCACAAATTGATCAGAGGCAGATCCGAGAGCCCGACTGGACCTAGATTCTATTAGCAGTTCAATAATGTGTTCAGGACCTAAAGCGTTCAATGATTTATAGACTAGTAGCAGAACTTTCAAGTCTATTCCACAGCTGACTAGAAAGCCAGTGTCAAGCTTTTTCGGACTGCAGTAATATGTTCTGTTCAGAACCGTAGCTGCAGTGTCCTGAATGAGCTGCCGCTGTTTGATGCTCTTTTGAGGGAGTCCAGTCAGAGGATCATGACAATTATCATGTCTATTGGAGATAAAAGCACAAATAAGCTTTTCTTGGTCTGCATGGAGCATGCAAGGTCTCAATCTGGACTTGTTTTTTCAGATGGTAAAAGGCCGTTTGATTGATTGTCGTGGCCAGGCTGCATAATGTATGTGCGGATTTAAACAAACTCGATTTTTTTTTTTTTTTGCACACAAAACGCCTTACGCTCAATGGTGGTTTAATTAAAGATGGAGATCATGTCCCAGTTTTGTCTTGTTAAGGGGAAATGATTCTCTTTCTGTCTTTGGTTTTTGAAACGTGTTGATGGCAGCAAGTGGAAGTTCTATTCGCAGCTTGTTCATTTGGCGGCAGTGCGCTGTCATGAATCATTCACTGTCCTTCTCCTTGACTTTCTTTCAAGTGCTTCTCAGCTTCGTGTGAAGAAAAGAAGAAAAAAAATCATGCTGAGAGAAACTCAAAGCTCATTATCGACTGACATTTAAGCGTTTCCAATGTCAGCGTTCCGATTTGCGCCGACGACAGTAGCGACTGAACGACTTACTGAGTAAATCTACACTAGCGTGCAATCATTGATTGCGCTTCTTGGTCTCTCTCTGTATATTAAACTTATTTTAATAAGTTTTATTATTTAAAAAAAAATGCTTAGGAAGTAAAGTTGTTGATGGTGTAGTGGTACACTCGCCTGATTTGTGTGCGGGTGCGGGTGACGTGTGGATGTGGGCGTGAATGGTTGTTTGTCTCGAGATGTGCCCGGTGACTGACTGGCGACCAGGTCAGGGTGTAGTCTTCCATCCATCCATCCATCCATTTTCCGAACCGCTTGATCCTCACTAGGGTCGCGGGGGGTGCTGGAGCCTATCCCAGCCATCTCCGGGCAGTAGGCAGGGAACACCCTGAATCAGTTGCCAGCCAATCGCAGGGTACACAGAGACGAACAACCATCCACGCCCACACTCAAACCTAGGGACAATTTAGAGTGTCCAATCAGCCTGACATGCATGTTTTTGGAACGTGGGAGGAAACCGGAGCACCCGGAGAAAACCCACGCAGGCCCGGGGAGAACATGCAAACTCCACACAGGGAGGCCGGAGCTGGAATCGAACCCGGTACCTCTGCACTGTGAAGCCGACGTGCTAACCACTGGACTACCGGGCCGCCCGTGTAGTCTTCCTTTCGCCCAAATTCAGCTGGGAAAGGCTCTGGCAACTTCCTGCGGCCCTCTTCAGGATAAGCGGGGTTGAAAATGGATGGATGGAAGCCTCGAAAGTATTTAAATAAGTCTGAGATTTTTTTTTTTTTTAATAAATTATAGTTAGTGCTTCACAATGGGTAACATGGTGGTGGGTGGTTAGCACAATCTGGTTTTGGATGCTTCGGAAAACTGTCATTAACTCATTCAGTCCCAGCCAATTCTGGACCAAGTCTGAAATGACGTTTAAAAACGTCTTTGGGAGTGAATGAGTTAAAGAGCACGGAATGCCTTGCGCATCCAGTTCCCACATCCTAGTTTTGTGAAGCGGCATATTCTGCAACGACGGCAACCAAAACAAAAATTACCACGCCCTAATGAACCCACTTTCAGTGCCATTGTCTCTCATTACCACCAGATGGGACCGGCTTGTTGAAGAGAAACAAGTGTGGCTAATTACAACGACACTCAACATAAAGGTGAGTTCGATTTTTAGCTTCTTAGACAGTCCGTCAAAACATTACTTTACACAAAACACGCCCATCGAGGAGCACAAAGTATGTTTAAGTGACCCGCAACCCTATATTTCTGTGTGACAAAAAGCGATAAACAAATAAACGCAGATGATCCCGGCGCTAGTGATGGATTTTAAAAAATGGGCGCCATTGCCCCCACGCTCACCCTCGCGCGTACCTGCATAACTGCCAGACATTCCACATTATCGGCTGGTACGCGGCTCATGCATCCGCACGGTTAATGAACCGGTGGGCGTATGTTTGATATCTACTCACATTCACTCCGTATGGGCCCTAAACACAGAGCCGAGCGGCATGATAGCGTGTGGAGGAAATGATAAGTTGTTATGAACAAGGGTGGGACGCGACGCTGGGGCTTTCTGATTAATAAGCCTCTGGCTAGCTGAAAGGAAGCGTACGTCGATCGAATAATCCCGTATGAAAACCTTTCAACAGCAGCCGGCTTCATCTGAAAGGTACTTCATTTACTTTGTATTCGTACATATTTTATGTCAAAGTCGCCCCGAGGAGAGAAAGGCGGCGCCGGGCTTCCTTTACTTTGGGGAACAAACAAGAGCCATTCAATGCTGACAGTCGATGTCAAGTGATGAAGCGTGGCCACGCGCGCGTTAAATGCTATCTGCCCGTCAGCTTCCCGGCCGGCTCATGCCTCGGTTTCCAAGTAACTGCCGAACGTGATCAATGGAAGGAGCCATGCGCCAGCAGGAAATCTATAGGAAGTAGGCACGCGTCCATGCAAGTCTTTGTGCAAATGGCATCTTGGAGGTTTGTCCGGTCGCGCCAAGACAAAAAGAGTCAAATGGCGGCATCCAACACGTCCAAAGCGGCGGGATTCAAGTCACGTTTAAATGGACCCAATCTGGGAAAGTGTCCTCAAAGGGGGTTCCAGAAGATCAGAACATGTAGCAAGCGATGCAGGATTTACAAATAGTTTGTCACTTGTGTCAGCATCCGTCTGTCGTCAGAAATGGCAAGGGCCCGACCGATTCTGAGATTTGGCAAATGAAAATTATGATAACCGAATAATTGCCTTGAGTAATTTAAAAATGATCACGAACAAAATAATGTCTTTTTTGGTCCACTAATGCTTACGGAACAATAAATTACAGGGGTAACCTATTGACTGCTTACATTATTTTGTTCTTGTTTAACTATATCAGAGAGAGAAAAAAAAATTGGGCTCTTTTTGGGAGTGGAGGGGTGGCTGGGATGTTTTTTTTTTAAAATATATTTTGTCTCCTATTGTAATGTGTTAACATGTTTTTTTGCCAACTTTGGCCAACGTAAAAAGGACTAATATCGGCCAAGCAAATGACAAATTCCCTCTTTTTTTTTCCTACTGAGCACATCTTGATTATCATTTTAAAATAAGAAAATAAGAAAACCTTTATTAGTCTCGCAATGGAGAAATTCCCGATTCACAGCAGCAAAGTTATGAAAGGAAGAAGTAGAACAACAAAATACAGGAGCTGCTGGAAAGGCAGCCACTCTCGCGGCGCCATTTTGAAGTCAAAATAACAAAAATTTTGTCTTTAATTCCACTAAGCTTGTGTAATTTGCTCAAGTTTGATTTCGTTCAATATGTCAATTTTTCTTGTGTAGCACATTGTGGAAAGGTGATATAAAAATAAGTTTATTATTGGTATTATTATTATTATTACTATTATTATTATTGCGGTGGCCAACTGGTTAGCACAGCAGTTCAGGGACAAACATCAAGCTTTGCAAGCCGACCAGGGGTGTTGTGACGAGGCGAGTGGATGCTCCCTGTGGAAGCGGCAACCCAGAATGTGAAAAGAAAAAAAAAAGGTGGGAGGGGCAGTATAATTCCAGATTGTATTCTCACTCTTTGAGGCCCTCTGCATTCATTGCAATCCCAATAAAGGGGGGGGGGGGGGGGGGGGACCACTTCATTTAGGATTAGTTTCACCTGCCATACTCCTCACCGAGTTTCAATCTCCCCAAAGGGTGGATGGAGTCATTCATTTTGTTTGACTTGCCCTTATGTAACAAGCAGCGGCGCGTGCGCGAGGAGGAGAACGGCATCTTTTTGTCAAACTCATTTATCAGCGTGAAGGTGGCGCGCATTTGAGGCGCAATGATGTGATCTCCCGGCCGGCTAGCGGCAAAGGTCAGCGGTGAAATAAATGTCATCTGGGCTGAATCAAGAGGAGTTGCCGAGACGGGAAATAAACATACGACAGGTATCGACTGGAAGGTGTTGCGGGGGCCACCCCCGTGCTCCTGGGCCAGCACCGCTCAATGACACGGCATAATGGAGACATTCACATTACAAACTGGGCCGTGTTCACAACGGCGGAGAAGAAGACGACGGGTTGCGGCAAAATAAATAAATCGGCCAAGAAAGGTCGTAATGCGAGCTGTGGCGGCCTTCGGTATAAATAGTCCATTACATGATTTCCCTATGGGCTGTATCAAGCTCTCTCTTTGTATGCTAAAGCACTGCATTAGAAACATTGATCTGGGCTCCCCACCCACTCTGACAGTAGGTGTAGCGGCGCCCCGAGGCTTGAATGCCAAGCAGAAGGCTGCAGGAGAAACGAGGGAGAGAGCAAGGGAAAGATCCTCAGAGATTCCATGAAAGGGCCAGCAACAAAACCGAGGTGGTACGATTCCAGTGGCAAAAATCATGCCGTCAACTTCATGGAATTGTTGACATCTGCAGAATTAACACGATAAACACACACAAAAAAAAAATACAAAAAAGACCCACAAAATAGATGGACAGACCGCCGCCAGGGCATTTAGCAAAATTCAGTTCGATTAACCCTTCCATTTGACTTTGGTGGAAAACCGCACATCTAATTAGCGTGGCTGCAAAGGCAACATTAACGCTACTAACGAGCGCAAAAAAAGCAAATAGCTATAACATGGTCCACAAACTCATCGCCAGTTTGGAATAAAACAGAAACAGATTCCTGTGTATGGCTTTCGCTAGTATGATGACAAAGGCAGAAGTAGTATGTTGCAACAAAGCGAGTGGCTTCTCGCTCCTGAAGCAGCAGCTCACAACGTGAGGAAAAAAAATTTAAAATCCAGCGCCCATAAACGTCATCTCTGAACACAAAAAATGTAAATAAATAACTGGATCTGTGATGTCAAAATTCCGAACGTTTTGAATGAAAGCTGATACTTTTCCATCTGTCATTTGACAAAAAAAAAATCTGAAGCCATTACGAAATTGGGCACGACTCCAAAGTCAAACCTAATAAAACAACAAAAATGGTTAGATGAGCCCACAAACGAACCACCAATTACGAAAATAACAACGACACTTTCAGCACTGTTCCACTGCGGACTTGCATGTGGTTAGTAATCCAAATGACAGCGAGTGTGACGTGAAACGCTCCATCTGTCGGCGCTAGCGGGTCACTATCCCACTTGTTCCCGATGCCAGCTGACTGAAATAGACAGCCTGACAAAATCTGCGCTTTGACCAGATCTGCTCCACAATTTCGCGCGCCTACCTCTTAATAATACATGCGGTGCGTAACCCGATACTACCAAGAACTGGACTTTGCTCCCAAAACTGATCATCCTCCCAAAACTGACAAGATCATTAAAAACGGGGGGGCAGTGGCTGCCAAAAGGGCCGACAGCAACATTGGAGGAGCTGCAGAAATTTCTGGCAAGTACAGGCTGTGTCCTACATGTTACAGCAATCTTACAAGTTCTGAATATTGTCTGGACGAAACACTGAAGCCGAATCCATCCACCCATGCACCCATCCAGCGTTTGTTGAATAGTCTTGCGAATATTCCCGTTTTTCTGAAGGTGTAATAACATTGTACAAACAGGTCAGTCCGGTACAGGCAGTTCACAATGCAGATCCTGTAACGGGCCAAGTCTCGACCGGTGCACTTGGCGCCTGTGGCGCGACAGCAGCAAAAGCTGCTTGGCGTCAGAAAACTTGTTTTTAAATGTTTTGGGAGGTTGTCAAATTTAGAGTACAAGCTGACCTAAAAGTTTTTGTGCTGAAAACATGCTTTGGCGGTGGTGAAAGTTCTGCAGGGTGGGGGTGGGGGGGGGGGGCGCTTGTTCTTCTGCTCTTGTGTCACATCCGCTTGGATATCAGTGACACATGACAGGGAAGCAGTGGGCTAAACTACAATGGCCGACTTTTTCTTGTGTATAGACACGACTTTTTTTTTTTGGGTTGTTTTTGTTGTTGTTGTTGTTTTTTTTTTTTTACCCTCCAGGGGACGTTATTGTGTGATTTTTGGCAGGTCTTGTTCGGGATCCCTATAACACATAGCATCACCAAGTTACATGTGCTTCAAAGAGGTGGCGAAGTTCCAGGCGTGTTGAGAACAACAAAAAAAAAAAGGGATTCTTTGATTGTAAATAATAAACGATTCCAAGAGGGCCTTGACACCTCTTAACTCGAGACCATTTCTATTAGTCACACAAGGTATTACATGATAAAAGCAACAACGGAAACAAATGACACTGAGCATCCCAAAAAGCACTTCCGACGCTTCAATTTTACAACCGATTAGGTGCTATTTCTTAAAGCTTTTCAAGCCATGGAAAATAAGAAAAGTTTCCGCCAGTCTCCAGAAGTTGCCAATTTCGTATTCCTGACGCCTTCCCAACACACGAAGCAGATGCTGCACCAGAAGTGTTCCAATTTGTGTTGGCTGTAATATGACTACAAAAGCACGCAGACCAAAAAGGCTGCGAAATCACCGCAATTCGTCAAAATTAGAGCTCATCCCTCCCGGTGTCATGCGCAGTCTGTTTCTACCACGGCAACCGTATAGGAGTCAACGCCCACGTTCCCGCACAGCATGCGCCCATGCGAGCGCCCGTCAAATGGTTTATAATCTGAACAGATCCAAACGGAAATGATTTAGGGCCTTGCTGATGTGAGAAAAACAAAAAGTTGCGCTGAAGGGGACTCGAGAGGGGCGGCGAGGAGGTGAAAGTGACAACGGGGGGTTGGGGGGGCTGCAAGGCTTCTTACGGCGCACAACTGTTATTGACACACACAAGCTGTCACGCACACACCGTCACACTCGCGCGCACACACACACACAATGACACTTTGCCACTTCCTTTCACTTTGGCTCAGCAGTATGCACGCATTGTTGACTCGGGCAAAGAACGGTTGTCACTGTTTGATTGTTTGCGGAGTAGGATTACGCAAATGCTACCCTGGCAATTGTGATGTTGCTTTGCGGAGAAGCGAGGCAGGGGCCAAGGAGTAGAAAAATATGAGTTTTTGTTCAGACAGTGCACCCGGGGGCATTGGATGAAATGGTTATCTAGTCATGGTCATTGTCCGGGGTTTGCGATTGTTGGTGTTGTGGCATCTTTTTTTTTCGTGGTTATGCGGGTGTTGTTGTTGGTTTGGTGATTGTTCATGATTGTGGTTCTTATTTTTGTTGGTCTGGTGGATGCTGTCGGTTGCGATTGCTTTGCCGGGGGTGGTGGTGGTTGTTTTAAGTGGTGTGCTTGCTCTTGGGGGGTGGTTACCGTGATTGTTGTGGACGTAGTTGTGTTGAGGGTTATATTGGTTGTCGATTGTTTTTATTTGTTGATGTGGTCACAATTGTGAGGACGGTTGTCGTTGATGGTGCAAGTGTCGCTGGTGATGGTTGTGCTTTTTGTTATTCGGGTGGTGGTTATGGCTATCGCTGTCGCGGTGGTCATGTTTGTTGTGGTGAAGGAGACTCCGGTTTTGTTCTTTTTGCTGAGTATTGCTGCCGATGTGGTTGTTATGGCGACTGTCGCGTGCGCAGTTGTATTCTTGATTCGTTTCATAACTGCCCATTCAAGCTGAGGATGTGCGACGAGTGACAAAATGTGCGCATACAGTCAATGCCGTTCGTGCCCAAGGGAAGGAATAAACTCCGGGAGAAAAGGAGCAGCCATTTTCATCCGGTCAGACCAGACAGGTTTGGTTTATTAAAGCTTCACTTACAGTTTGCCGCAGCCAAGAAGCCATCCGAGCGCACCCAGGGGAGACAGCCCGCAGAAGGCCATCGCTCCCCCCGGTCGGCATCAATAGTTGGAAGCACAACGTCGATAAACGGGAGTCAAAGCACCTCCAGCCGGCCCACATCTAACAACAAGTCCCCTTGTGTTAAACTTTACTTAACTTAATGATGGCAAACAGCACCCGATGGCCTACTCGGAAGAAAGCGCACGGAAAAAAGGAAAGGAAGTGTTTTAAGTAGAGCTGACTGCAGAGGATCTATTTTTCTTGCCTCCCAAAGGCTTTAAATGCCGTAGCCATCTTGTTATCTGTGGGTATGAAGTCCACAGAGTCAGTCTCGCCAATCCTCAGCCTGAAAGAGGACGCATGATGCAAAATGAACTTTTGAATGGCTTGAGTATAAATTGTGAGGTCTTCGGAGTGCCTGTCCATCCATCAGTGTGAAATTGCATTTCTGGGGAGCTGACGGTATCAGAAAAAGCGTCAAGATTTTAGCCACTGTTTTGGATCCGGTGTGTCCGCGTCATGCACCACATGCACCAATCGGCACATCAATTGAGTGCAATTTGATCGGTTCGTGATGAAGTGCCGCCTCTGAGTGATATATAATCCAACATTTCATCTGTATGGTAAACTGGGGGAGATTCATTGTCACTCGCCCCCCCCCCCCCCCTCCCCAATCAGGCCAAGTAGACTCTCCACAGCACCGCTCTCTTGTTAAGCCGAATTTGCATCGATACAACCCGCAGTAGAGTAGGCGGGGTGACCAATGGCTCATTTGAATGAGATAAGACAGACGAGCAAGCAGAGAGTGAAACAGTGCAGTAGTTCTTGATATTTGGGGTACTTTGACCAAACATGTCAAGACACCTGGGGACCGTTTGGTTTAAAGTTGCGGAAGCAAACACACATTATGTCAGTATGTTTCATAAACACAAGCTGTGTGATGGTCGCACCTCGTCCAAGTGCTGCTAGAGGGGGCGGGGGGGGCTCTCTGCAGGAGTGCCAGCAGAACTCTGCGGTGTAATGAACTATGCCGCTTTCTATTTAGGGGAAAAAAAAAAACCTTTGTGCCTGCAAAATGGATAAATGAATGTAACCGTTGTTCTGCCACCCCTCCAAAAAGAAACCCCGAGCTCACAAAGAGAAGCCGTATCGTCTCAGAAGGGAGTGATGAGCCCGCGGGCACAAGCAGAGGAAACTGAAAGACAAAATTAGGTTGGGAAGAGAAAACCCGGTGGAAGGGAAACAGCAAGGTGTGTGGAGTGAGCTGAGGAAATTGTCAGGCAATCACCTATGACGGCTCACAACCAGGATGGAGGTACAGCTCGGACCAATTCATTCGTTCATGTCAATCGGAAGAGAGGCTTCTCGGCTTCAGAAAACGGGCGAGCTGTGAATTGCTGTTACCCGGGCCCTGAGCAACTGTGACGTCATTTTCGGTTGACAGAAAATGACAAAATGGCCGCCCGCTGTGATGGCTGAAATTTGAAAATCATTAAACCTGAGTCTGCATATGTAGTATGTGACCTTTCATCTCGCCCAAAGTCATCAGGGATAGGCTCCAGTATTTTGTAGCCCTGAAGCGGGAAATGGACGGGTATAAAGATGTTGAAGTGGGGGGGTTTTACTTGTCCGGTAGGAAGGAAAATTGGAGTTAAAAAAAAAAAAAAAAAGTCTTTAGAAAGCGTTCAGAAACGGCATCACTCAACTCAGGTACACTCAAGTCGCTGCGGGACGGCGGCCAGATACGCAGCGCAATCATCGAGGAAGCACATGTTAAGCTCCGCTGGTCCTTTCATCCGCGCGACCGCTGCTTACCCGAGTGGACGGCTGCTGCCGCATAAAAGACTTTCATATCCTACCTTGCCCCCCCCCAGAGTACCGACACATGCCCTTCCAAGTTGCCACTTCCCCCACAGACGAGCCGTTATTCTCGTCACTGCTCATTCCTCGCGATCATTACGGCCGTTGACAAGGTCACCGACTGGATGCGAAACATCATTTTCGTGTCTTGGACGCTTGTCCGTGGTTTCGGCCTCTCAAGCCTACAGTAGGTCGTTGGGGAGTGACCCTGCACAAGTGTGTGTGTGTGTTTTGTGGATTAGCGGAGTGCATGACCTCCATGTGGGGCTTCGAAGACAAAGAGCTTATTATCCAGCACGAGAACAAGCCCTCATCCCTCGAGCGCGCTGATCTGAAGACGCGAAAAAACGCACGAGCCGAGCGGATCGTGCACGGCCACGCTCCTCCCCAACAGTTACCAAACGTGATCGGACACTTTATACGAAATAGTAATTGGTGTCAAGGAAGTATAGTGAAGTTGTATAAGCACATTACTCGAGAAAACTGATATAGATGTAGATTTAGATCAAGATATATAGATATAAATAAACACGTCAGGAAATACGCTGGATTTACGAAGCGTAATTAGGCGCAAAGCCACTAAATCGTGCATCATTTGTTTTGTTGCATGGCCCAGTGAATGACATTCAAGAGCCTGCCGTCAGTCTTGCCGGCTGTTTGGCACGCGCTTATTTCAGTAAGCGTCTTCTCCATGCTCCTTGTGAGTGTTTTCATTTTCATATCCGTACGTTTGACTGCTTTGTCCTGTACAATAAGCGACTTAAAGTGCATCGGAGACAGTGAGGTATCTTCAATTTGCCACACAAAGCAAAACTAAACAGATCGAGCAAGTGAAACCTGCTAACTCATGAAACTGTTAAGTTATTAAGCTTTTATGCACTCCGGTCTCCAAGCTCCCCATTGTGACACATGTAAATGATATCATTAGGCCAATCAATGCCTTGCTTCATGTTGTGAGGAAAAACGAGGACGGAAGAGAGATGTTTTGTTTTTCTATGGACAGGAGTGGGCGGGATATTTCCCGGCAGGAAGGCGTGGAGGAATCGTACACATTGCGCCGCACGTCTCGTCCGTGCCCTTGAGAAGCAAACCGGGAACGCCCGAGAGCGGTCTAATCAGACGATGACGAATCAAGCTCTTGGCTGGATTGTTTGTCATTTGGATAATGCACCGCAACCCTCCACGCACGCCCCCTCTTTATCTTCTATGTGATAAAACAACCCGTGCGGAGTAGTCTTTACATACGGGAAAATTAAACACAATCAACATTCATCCATCCCTCCAAGATGGCCGTGATTAACAGAAAAAAGAGGAGACTAATAATAATCATATGCAGGATAATAACCCATCCCAATTGACTGCTTGATTTGTAACGTAAATCGCAATCCAAAAAGGACATCCAACGATTAGCTGCACCCACAATCTATTTCTTTAACGCCCCGGTGACCTACATTTGATTATCTGCGCATTGATGTAAACCATAAAACCTGCTTACAATGCAGCCGAGTTGCGGCGCATTAGCTGTGTTTGTGTGCGTCTTTTTTTTTTTTCTTTCCTCATCCCAAAAGCGAATGGGATTGCGGGGGATCAAAGTCAGCTAAAGCCGGGGTGCCGGAAAGGCGTACGGCCTCGTGGCTGTTGCAATGAGGTGAACTACTGTAGGCAAATATTAGCTGGGCTTCACAAGGCACAATAATTACTGTTTAAGAGGGGCTGACTCAGAGGGTAGAACTTGGACCGTATTTACCGAGAGCATGACTAACACGGGCTCTTCAGATTTTGTCTTCTCAAGGTTTAAAAAATTTCCATTTTCAAATTGGCAGTACAGAAAATGCACAAACATCAATTATTTATGATCCAGTTCCTGGTCTGATCTGGTCTCTACCGTGCCAAAAAATTAAGGTTAGTTTCAAGAGTACAATCAAATGTTTTATTTTGATTCTACACAAATATATTCATTCCACTTTGACGGTGAACTACGGAAACTGTTGAAAAGTTGATCGAAGAAGCATGAGGATACTTTTAAATTCATAAGGTGCCTAATTATCTATCGCTGATCATAATTATCAATTAAAATGATAAAAGATTAGTTGTCCATTAATTATTGCACCTTGACATATTTCAACACTGCCCAAAAATACAAAGCATAAAATGTATAGAAATACCGCATGGGGTCTGTTAGATCCTTTCAGGTGCCTTTAAGAGGCGGGGCTGGTGTGACAACTGAGAAGCTACATGTGAATGTGGCTGACAGCAGCTTCTGTGTGAGTGTGCTCACTGTGTTAATAAAAACAAAAAACAGCAGGGACTGAATAATGAACTGTGCGGAACACCACTGGCAATAAAAAATGTTTTCAGCAGTTATAATCGACAGTAAAGTAAATAAATACGCCTTTAAACAATGAATGATAATGATAATGATTTCAATGAACAGTGAAGCCAAACATGAACCCTCACCGCAACTTTCCCAGGAGCACCACATGGGAAAAAAAATAATAAATAGCACCTAAAAACACCAGTTTCACAGATTGACACAAACGTGGGTGGACAATTATACAATTCAAGAACACCCAAAAAGTCTCAAGGTCCCATGCCTTGAACTTTAACAGGGAATTTGTCAATTCCGTTTTAAAATTGGTGCCCTTCTGAATAATCGGTGCAAAGGAACTACGTTACTTTTCCACGTTCTTGTGGCCTCTCTAGGAAATTATAAATGTGTTTTGGGGCGGCGGAGGAGTGCATTGGTTATTCATGGATTTAGGCTATTCGCGGCAGTTCTCGGTCCAAAACTCGGTTGTAAATATTCACTAAACAGTTGTAATTGTGATGCAGTACCGAAAATAACAGGAGGGCTAGTGTTTGCTAAATAGCAGAGATCGTATTATGGAGCTCAGCAACAGGAATAGCACGCCTTGCCTCTTTGTCATGCGCGAGGAAAAAAGCGAGCAGTAATTAGCGCTCTAGCTGCCGTGATCCTGCGCGGGGGAAGAAAACACAACAGCCTGAAAGTCAAAAGTTGCCGCTTGCTCGGGGCTGCTGGGATTTCTTTCACTGTCGCGCCGTCGCTCCCCCCTCGAGATGACTTTGTCAGCGTGTCTTTTTTCTATCTCAACACTTCCAAGACCGACTCTTTTTTGTTTGTTTGTTTGTTTGCTCTCTTCATTTGAACCAAGAAAACCATCTCGGTTGATCTGGTTGCCTGCTGAGTTAACTGGAAAGTAACACTAAAACGGATCTCAAACCGAGGCCCGTGAGCTGTAACTTCAGGTCTGCATATCTATCTACCTATCTATCTATCTATCTACATAGATTGCTGTCAAATGCTCGTGCATGCCGTATTATCATTGACTCCTCAGGTATAACGTGACCTCAAATTGTTGCGGACACGCGACACTTGATAAGAATCACAGCAGGCGTAATGTTTGTTTTGGGCGCACGCCAACCTGAGCGAGTCATTTGATTTTCTTGTTTAATTAACACAACACACGGGTGATAAATGCACTAATTGTCCAGAACTTTACTGTTACGACGCAATTAACCTGCTATTTTTGCGAATTATTTACCGCCCAGGTGTTGGATTCGCTCATTATAACGTGACAGCAAACACCGGCATCGGTCAAAAGATATCAGGCGAACTCAAAAAAATTTTGAAATAAGTAGAGTTATTTCATACAGTTTGGGTCATTAAACATTTGTAAATAATTCTCCAAAATATGACACTTTTGTGCTAATTTGTGTTTATATATTTGTTATAAAGGTATTTTTACTGTATTGTATTAACAGTACTTTATAGATAAATAAAAATACACAATATATTCCACCCTTTCAGCTTGTTTATGGCCTATTTTGGCCAGTCAGTCTTTTTTTTTTTTTTTTTTGCCCTGCTCGGCGGCTATAACAACGAGTGTGAACTCCTGGTTGCAAAATAATGAGCCCACCTCTGAAATTCTGCATGCTTGTTGTAAATGTGTATTACCTACTTAAGAAACATGAACATCTTACACATCATAACACCCCGGGCAGATGGCAGAAATTTTTTTTTTTTTTTAATGGTAGGTTGAGCTTGCCAAATAGCAATAACAAATTAATTAACAATGTAATAAACACTAATAAGGACAGAACGCGAGCCCACATTTAACCTGCCGTTAAATGCTATATGACCTACTTATATTACAGCGTGCAAGACATAACCTCTTAGACGGCAGAGCAAAGTAGTTTGTACTGATAGCTTGTGCTTGCCAAATAGTGAGCCCACATGCTGATTGGCTGGAAGAAAACACAGAATTTCGTCGCCCTTTTACACAAAGTAATGCTAATCAAGTTTTAACTGCAAGCCGGCGCGTGGTTCAAAGTTCTGTTGGTGATGCCCCCCCCCCGCCCCTTGAGTTGCAATGAATCAATCATTGTATCATGATTGATTCATTGCAACTCCTCAAGTCTAATATAGTAACAAAGACACACATGAAGCAAACTTTCACGATTAATGTGCTTAATTAATGTGTAATTAATGTAAAAATTGGTAATCGTCTCAACTGACGGACTGAGCACGCGGGCGTGCCGCGACTTGTTCTGTTGTAAGAATCCCAACAGTTAGAAACACGAGTTCGCTGTGCACGCTTCTCCATTTTAAAGCCTTTTGATTGTTCTCGCCTGCGTTTCATTGTCGCGCCTGTCGCTATACGCCGCTGGCACGGATAGCTGAACAAAGGGGGTGAGGGATTCATGCATCCAGTGTGCGCCTCTTGATCCCCGCGCTCATCATCACACTTTTAATCATCAGACGCTTGAATGTGATCGGTCTGTTTAAGACCCCCGCCCCACCGCACCCCCCACTCCCACCCTCCCACCACCCGACCCAGAGGGAAACGGCTCCTAAATGACCTCACCTCCTTCCCCGTAGCAGCTGTAAGCATCAAAAGGAAAAAGGATGCCTCTCTATCGTGGCGGCGCAAATCATTTTGAGACCCCCCCACCCCCCGCCCCCTCTTTTCGGGTTTGCACAATTAACGCGGCCCTCTTTGAAGTCCTTCTGTTATAATACATGTAGGCGACATCGAGATAAGATTGCAGCCGAGCATGAATAATTGCTACATAATAGCTTTGTGTGTTCAGGCCGTCTTTCCTTTTTTTTTTTCCTGTAGATTTGATGGAACTTTTAACTCTGTGTATATTTCTCGATGTACTTTCAGAATAGGAAAAGGCCCCGCTTGAAGCGCAATCCGAAAAATCAAAATAGAACCGAAAGCAAAAATTCTACTCACGCGTCCGTCCCCCCCCCCCTTTGTCCAGAAATAACACGCACACGCTTTGATGATCACTATCGAAGGCTTCCTCTTGTAGTTTTTATTGTGTTCGCATTTTTCAACCTTTCCATTACAGATTAGCAGATTAGCTCCGGCGGTTAATTTCCTGTAGGATTGTTAGTGATACAACAAGATTTATTAAAAAAAAAAAAAAGGATTGTCAGGTCTCCTGCCCCCGTGTCGTGTAGATCACAAATGTAGCCGTGCTAATTAACCGGGGCAGGATCAAAGAGAGGCTGCTGCTTTTCCAACATCCAACCTATTTGCTGTTTTTGTGCCCTTTATGCAACGTTCGAAGGTGCCACAGGGAGTAAATAGTAATTGATATGCGGAAAGTATGCGCAATGACGTGACACATCGCACCCGCCCCGCTTTGTGAGCGAGTCGAGGTAACGAGACGACGCGCTGCCGTTCCGCTGGGACAGAGGACACGCACTCATATGATTATCCAAACGCAAGACACAAGCCTGTCTATCAACGTCTTTCCTTTGGCTTCCGCCCAACCCCTCTTTGCATTCTCTATTACGGCGCGGCTGCAGATGGGATGCGGTGGCGGCTTGATGCCAAAACAAGGCGCTGTAAAAGGTGACCCCGTATCGCCCCGTTGGTCGTCGTTTGTCTTTTTCGATGTCTCTTGGATGGGTTGTGTCTCTTCCATTTCGTCACACCCTGTGGTTCAATAACAATATCGGTATCCCAATTCTGGTTCTGAGCACGGTGGTTCGGGTAAACTGTGTGCAAGTGTACTTCCGTGGCATTTTTATTTTTCAAAATAAAATTGGAATTAAGTTTTGAAGGACGAATGCTGTTTTGGCCGAGTGTGAAATGATTAAGTGTTTGGGAAGGTTGAATGTTGAAGATGGGCAAGTATGAACACCTAAAAGGGAAGGTGTCAATTTATTGTACTATTGGGCCCTGTCCCTATCCACTTTAAGTAGTCGGGTGTTTATTGTCAAAATGAAACATCTTTCCTGGCCTTTCACTTGGCCCCAAGTTGCCAAGGGAACAGCAAAGTAAGCATTTGCTTTCGAGGTCGGCCATGAGCTCTCCCGCCGCACAAGTTCAGGGTGTTCTCTACTTCTACAATGCTACGCTACTTTTCAGATTAAAAACTGAAAAATGAAAAAGCAGAAACAAATTAGTTGCACTTGTAAAAGGAACTTTCCCCCCCCCCCCCCTATCAACGTGAAATTGAGTGGACATGTCTATCATGACCGAACCCGTGAGGAAGAAAAAAAAAAAAGTCTTAAAAATAGGCTTCATGCAGGAAAGGTTCCATTCCTGTATCCACAAAGGTGGGCATGAGGTATGCTGGTGCAAATTGTTGTTTCCATGCCAACCAACACAGTCATTTGTGGACCCCCCCCCCCCCCCCCCATCACCTCAAAGTGCATAGTTGCAATGTGTAGTGTAAGGTCCTCTTCAAATGCACAAACTCTTATGCACCAGTGGTCCAACACCATCGGGTCATGGATATGGCACCGGACCGGGGAGACTGAACAATAAATATTTGATTGACATCATATTTTCAAAAACAGGCTCACACACATTCACATGTAAACAGCAGCCGATAAAGAAAATATGCACTTTTAAAATATAAAGTTTTGAAATATTCGCTTTGGTTGCCTTTTAAACTTATAAACCCTACGAATCACTGCATTTATATTTTTAAAATCATCTCGAGTGCCCACTTCATGGTACAGGTGTGCTTCCATCACATCGAGACTTCAGTATGCAATTAGGATGCCACATTTAAACGGAATGAAAGGATCCTTTAATTGGCTAAGATAGAAGTCGGCCGTGTCTACTCCCACATCGGCGTAGCCCTCCCTCTGTGAAATTACCAATGTTGGGTCTAACCTGCCTACGGGCAGAGATATGCCACGTACGGTGCCGGCACAAAAATAGAGCCCCCATATGTGGAGAAAGGCTCACAACTGAGGCACTCATGCCTCCAAAAAGCACTGAATGCCTTCCATCGCAAAACAGCACGAAGCAGGATTTTCTGCAACGATGGAGACAAAATTACTGCGTAGACTATGTAGAAGTAACACACATCAAATATCGTCGTCTCCCCTTACTCCGAGAGGAGACATTGAGAGGAACCATGCGCAGGGGTCCCGGTAATTACAGAAAGAACATTCACCGTTATGCAGACTTGGATTTCAAGTCATTTGCGTCTATGCCGTATGTCTAAATATGATTTGACGTGAAGCCTGTCGGTGGCGGGAAAAAAAGTTTGGGACAGCTGCTGTGACAGAGACCTCTTCAGTGAAAACTCCACTGAAAGGGAGAAGAAGACGACCGCAGACAGCCGTGCAGGGCAACCATTCAGTTTGGAAAAGCTACATCCCATTCCTCTGTCTCATATCCCGGTTGCACGGCCTGCCAGGGCGTTGCTAGGAGGAAGCCGGCGCTGCCAAAAAAGATTACATCAGCTTGATCGACACCCCCCGCTGTCTCAAACAAAAGGCGAAGATGACAAGGAGATGATGTGAAGCGCCTCCCGACACCTCACAAGCCTCCCCCCGGCACCCCCCACCACCCCCACTCCCCCACCCCCGGCGGCAAACTATCATACTTCTCGTCTTGTCCAACTCGGAATCGCTCCTGGACGCACGGTCTTACTTGAAATTATGTTTCTTCTGTTAGAAGCTGCTGTGAATTGGGAATTTGCTCCATTGCGAGACTAATAAAGGTTTTCTTATCTTAAGTCACTGAAATGTCACTGCACTAAAGGGATGCTTGTCGATTGACTGGGTCAAGCATGAGAAGGGAAGCCAGAAGAAGTAGGTAAAAACTAAGCTGAGGATGTGACATTTTTCTGGAGTAATGTGGATCAAAGAATCAGAAGTTGTTGCTATGGTGTGGCAGCTTGACACATCAGCAAATCATCTGCTTCGTCAAAAAAAAAAAAAAAAGTCTTTGTCATTGTGTAAATTGAAATTTTCTAGCTCGAAAGTACTACGGGTATCACTCGGCTACTATTTTAAATGCAAACTGCTTGGAATCACATTTTCTGCTCTCAAGGGAGCCATAGATACGATTTTGAGTATGAAATTAAACATAATGCTTCCCTTTTCTTTTATTGCATTAGGAACTAGGGATGGATTTATATATTTATTAATTTCACCATAACCCAATTCTGAAGATCCTGAGGCACCGTACGCACGCACACAGGGAATATATGCCGCAATACATGATTCTAATGTCCACCACGGGACTGCAGTCATATGCTTTTAATTTCAAAAAGCTAAACACGGAAGGCCCGGCTTTATGCGCTCATATATTCAATAGATGTTAGTCACGTCAAAAAAACACTGTGGCTTATGACGACCAGGAAATTACCCTCGTCTAATGACCGAGCCCGCTCCCAAAGACTCTGGCGGGAGCAATGCGGAGGATAATAGAGCTATATTTTGGCTTAGTGTGAGGCTGCATCTCCGCTGGATGCATTATTCAAATGTAAAGTGCCTTAAGAGGACATTTGTACCCAAGCGGGATGGAATATTTGTTGGTCTAGCAGCTTTGGAAACCGCTAGCATTGCTAATGCTTATAAGATGGCTAGCAATTAGCTTATCGTGACACCATCCAACGGAAACAGCAGATGCATGGAATAAATGTGCGTGATACAACACATATAAAGATTCCATTAACAGGAAATGCTTGTGGGTTTCATTTATTTGCTTAAATGATTTCATAACGACCAGATTTTTCCCATATCATCGTGAAAAGGCCTTCGTTACCGAAAAGGCTTCGGGGCACGGTTCATCCTGAACTGGTGTCGAGTCGAGGCACTTTTCATTTGCTGACTGAATGTTTTCTTCATATTGTAAACACGTATTTGTAATTGACAATGATTATTCTGTGTTACATGTTTATGTTTTAACATCTATAATTGTTCACACTGTATAGTACATCATAGTTGGCGGCCATTTTATTGGAAATGGTTTCAACGAACTTCCGTTATAACGTACAGACTCGTCATGTCTCTCGAGGTACCTTGTAACGAGGTTCGACTGTGGTAATGTAATTTTATTTGTAGTAATAGTAGTAATGGTAGTAAAATATTAGTAGTGTAGTGTGGCGGCAGAAAGAGGAATAGCACTGATGTAGTGATAACACAACAAGTGGCAGTAACAGTGATAGTAAAATACGTATGTTAGTTGGTGTTGAAATACTATTAATATACTTTATGTTTGTGTTGTCGCGTTCCTGGACATATTTTTGGGAAACGTATTCACAGCAGGGATTTGCACATCTGCCGGGACGGCGTGCAGGTACCGTGACACTCATGTTGTTGGGAAATAATCCGCTCGGAACACAACGCACGGCTTAACTTTTTCGGACGTTTACCGACGGCAGCTTTTGTAAACGGAGGAAGCGACGCACGTGAGTTGCCAAGCAGCAGTGGCAACTGCTGCCTCAAAGAAAACCTTGTGTGTGTGCCTTATCTCTCTATGGGTGACATGATAATGTGAGCTGCTGCACCTGGCTGTGGTGTTCCAGGGAAAAATGATGAATCATTCACATCGCCCCGGGTCACGAGCGGCCTACGCATGTAAACACGGCCTCCACGTCACACAGCACGACACCGCCGTCTCTCGGTAAAGTGGACCCTGTAGAGAAGGGCTGTCTAAAGTTTGACGTGCAGTTGGGCCAGTTGCAGCACTTTTTTTTGGGGGGTGGCTCTCCGCATATCGTAATCATGAAATAAAACACTGCCCCTTGTCAAATGTTATTTCTTTTCAACTGTTGATAAAACACTTGTTTTAATAGAAAATGTTTTTAACAACCCACTCAGGCACGGGAAGAACATTCAAACTCCACACGGGAAGTCCAGAGCCCGGATTCAAACCCAGGACCTCTGCACTGCGAGTCAGATGTGATAACCAGTCAACCGCCGTGCCGCCGACTGGAAAAATGTCATAAGAAGATGCCACCAAACAAACAAATGTCGCAAAAGTATGCGTATTCAAATAATGATAAACGGGACTTCTTGGAATTTGAGCGTACTATATCAAGGGCAACAGGCGGTTACACCGGGTAACTGTGCCCGTCTGCCGCTCGAAAACACTGACATAGACAGACGAACGAAGAACACTCTGCCAGAGTGGTTGGGAATCGCTGACTGACACCACAGGCGGGATTGCAAACTCAAAAGTGCAGTCCCATCAGCATCAAAATGCAAGCTTGCATTGTGCCTCGCTCGGGTGTCTTTTCTCCTTATGCCGGTGATTGGAAAGGAATCATTTGCGAAGCGCACGGCCAATTGCTTGCAAGGAGAAAAAAAAAAAAAAACACTAAAGCCGAGTAAATCATTGCAAGGTCATAAATGAATGAACAAACAAATAAAGACATTTTCGAAAAAGCAGTCATGATGCAACGGCGTGCGATGAGCCGAACGCCTTGATGCGTATTCATACGGAGATGCATATTTGACCCAATTTTCGGTGACGTCGGCGTGTTGATGGTTGCAGCGGGGTTTTGATTTCATCCTTAGCGAGTTTACACACCAGCTTAGCCTCCACGTCCCCCAACCCTCCCCACGAGGAGCGACGAGGCTCTTCGGTGACAGATGGCAGCGCTCAGCGCCCGTGTCTGTGGGCAGTAATGCAAACAGTGGCTCCCAAATTCATCTTGCTGTCACTCCATTGACGAGGCCCGGCGAGCGGAGTCCATCGTTTCGATTGAATTCACCCGTCACTTTTTTTCTTTTTGCCTCTCAAGATCCCTTCCTGCCGCCAAGTCCTCTTTAGCCTCTTGGTGGATTTACTCTGAGGCTGACTTGCTGCTCCTTGTCTTGTCCTGGAATTAAAGAGTGTAGGAGCTGCCGCTGTTGCAGGTGGCGCCTGCAACAGTGGCGCGCCGCACACACACACGCCGCGCGCTAGAAGTGAGTGGCTCTCTAATGACCAGCAGCTCCTCCTCTCGGCGCGCTCGCCGCAGCGGCGTTTTGCAAAGAAATAAAATAAAAATACTTCAATAGCCGGCCGGTTATGTGGTCGTCCGACCCTAGTTTGGGGAGCGACACTTTCCACTATTGGCCTATTGGCAGTGTAAATGACGTGCACTCTTGGGCCATCATGTCCGTGCCATAAAGCTTTATGAGCAAACCTCTTCAGGCCAAGGCCCAGAGAGGAACTATAGTTCTGCCGGCAGCTTTGTAACAGACACCGAATCTTAAGATGATGTCCTGGACAGAGCAAAGCGTCAAAAAAATCTTCAGAACATGAAGCAGAGAAATCTGTAAGTCTTGAATCTCAAAACAATGCCTAGGACAGACCGAAACAGCTTCAGAAACAGCAAGCAGAGAAATCCGAGTGTTGACGATGTCCAGGATAGTATTGAAACTTCAGATTTGCCTCGAAAGGAAAGGCTTTCAAAACGTATTTTGTCCTGATCTTGAAACCGCCGTATGGGTTTGTCCCCACCGCCCTCACGTTTGATGACCGCGCTCTGTGTCCTATCCAATGCGTGGCGCCGGTTCATTGAGCTGAGGGACAGATACAGGCAGTATAGTCTTTAACAAGAAACAGGCAGTCAATTCTTCATCAAGCTGCCTTTCCCCACTGCACATCTCGACTTGCCTCCATCTTCCGCTTGAAAATAAAACACGGAAGACGCTCTAACAAACGAGAGCACTGGAGGAGGAGGTTTTCTTACATTTATATCCCTTCCAATTTCCAAATGATGATTTATGATTGGATTCAGTTTATTTAAGATCTTGGGTCGAACAGACCTGCACAAATACACGCACAAACCCACATACGCTGATTGCTTCATGCCAGGATGCACAAACTCTCGCCGACTCGTCATCCGTCCATCCCGCCTCCATCATCCCTTGGCATTTTTTGTTCAAGCGGCCGAATAATAGAGGAAACGGCCAAACCGACAATGCGGGGGCCGGTGAGTCATCGGCAGGGGCGCAGGCCCGAGGCGCCACATCGGCTGGAATCTGACAGGACGGTACACATCCTGCGGCCAAACTCACGGACTCAAACAGGTTGAGAGGTATTGACTACGCAATCGAGTGCGACGGGCGGGTGGACTGAAGGAAGAAAGTCAGCTGTAGGGGGCATCAGAGGTGGCTGTTTGGGGTCGGGACGAAGTGCCGACATCTGCCGCGGGCCTGACTAGGGGTCGTTACGAATGCGTCATGGCAACGATGACAAGAGTGAGATCCCATGTCGGTATTGCTAGCCGACATGGAAAAAAATCTTTCGCTATATAAAGCCAGTAGTGTCAAACTCATTTTTTGTCGCGGGCCACTTTGGAGTTACATCTTCTCTCGGAGGGCCATTAAGACAGTGAAACCGAATAAATGTTTAATCATCACGTCGTATTATTACTTGTACACAAAAAAAAAAAACAATGATGGCACACTAGTGTTGAAATCGGTTCAAATATTGCTCAAGTGAGTTTAAACAGAGTAACAAAATGATTGCAAAATGTTACCGTTATTTATTACGTATTAAAAATTTGAGATTTCGGTACGGATTTAAGCAAGGATCATGGAAGTTGACACGGATGATTTGCTTTTGCGGGCCACGTAAAATGACGTGGCGGGCCAGATCTGGCCCCTGGGCCTTGACTTTGACACCTGTGATACAAGCCATTTTATATCACGGGAATGATACACCATGATATAACACACACACAAAAAAAAAATCACCTACTATGTCTTCATTTTCCTTTGAAGTGACAGCATTTATCAAATGATAAATGCGTGTGAGTCCTAGTGCTGCTATGTGAAATTATCAAATATAAACAAAAGCAAAGTAAATATCGATCTAAACAATGCTTCTGACAGAACTTGATTTTAAAAAGTGACTAAAGACGGCGAAAACAGACCGTTCAAGCAAAGTGGAGACTGCAGTTTCTAAAGACGCAGTGTCCGGGGTAAGCTAACTTACCATCGTTGTTTATTTTCCTTGACAGGAACGTGAAAATTGGATGCTATGTGACTTGCAATTGAAGGCGGTGAGCAAACATGACAAAGATAAAAATTGTGTTTTGACACTTTCCTCATCTGCACTCACTTTTCGTCGCGTCCCGTCGCCAAACCACCCGGTAACCATTTGCGCAATGACTTCCCCCCAAGCGTCTTCAGTCAAATATGCCAGCGAGCCAAAGTGAAACATTGAAAAGCAGCCGTCTGCCATCGAGACGGTCGTGTGAAAATTCGCAGGGGAATCCGACGTGACGGCAGCTCGCTTTAATTGGCCGCTGCGATGTTTCCAACCAAACTTTTCACAGCGCGTGAAAAAGCAGCGAGAAAAGCCGCTTGGATTACAGCAAACAAAGCAACGCAAAAGCAAAGCAGGGCTCTCTCTCACACTTTCCAATGAAATAATTTATTTCCGTGGCATTTCGAGGAGATTGTACCACTACATCCTTTGTACCATGTTTACCCAAAGAGCTGCCCCCGCCCCCACCCATTGGCACATCTCAACCAAAAATACACAGTGTGCTATAAATAAACATTCAAATTAGGACCAAAGCTATGTTCATTTTACATTAATATTGAAGGATCCTTTTTCATTGAAAATGAATTTACATTTTACGCATCATGAAGACAGGAATCTTAACGTCATGATAAACGTGGTGATCAAGTGACATCGGGGCCACGCTAGTGCTTTTGCCTGCTAAAACTGCATATTTGAATCAATCTGGGTTGTCCAAAAATTATCTATCGGTAACGACGATGTCAGGCAGTCAGCAAACGTAAACGTAAGTGTGCGGATTGATTTTTGCCGAATTAACGGTTTTTCAAACGTCGTCAGGCAGCAATGTCACGCGCGCCCACCGAACACTCGCCGCTAGCACTTAGCTGCTAACGCCGGCCAGTGGTGTTGTTTTATACCACAATCAGTCAGGACCATTTAAATCAGTCCTGTGGGCTGTTTTTCAATTTGGTATTTTTGATCCGAGACAAAAATCGATAGTTTTTTTTTAGATTAAGAAACACAAAAATTAAAGTCTATTTTTTCATTTGGTTTTGAACGAATGACACATTCCCTTAGCTTAGTTGCAGACTAAATAGTGTGAATGGCAGGGTTTGTTGGTCTATAAGTGGACAGGGTGTCGCCCACCTAACATCAGCTGGCATGGGCTCTCATTAAACGTGACCCTAATGATGTGCAGTGCAGGTAATGCATGTATCTACCTTGACCCCCTCACCCCACCCCCAAACGTTCTACTTCTGGCGCACATTATCCATCTTTTTTCATTCTATTTCCATAAATAAATAAATTTTAAAAAGTGGCTCTGTGCCAGCCACAACCTGGTAAAAAGCAGTCTAGGTACATCCTTGTAGATGGTACCTTAAATGATGAAAAGGCAAGCCTAAAAGGAAAAGAAAATCCATCGGACTGTTTTTCCGACACGCGCTGATGTCCGAGTGCTCTGATGTACTGAGAAATCACACATTTGCAGCGCCAAGTGGCACGGCCAAATGCATGAATGGATGCCGATTTGTGCACGCGGGCTCTTAGGCGACAGTGTTGCCGCGAGACGCTCAAAGCCAAGAAGCAAGGCGGCAGCCATTGAAGACGCTTTCATGAAGTTATCAGGAGGCAAGACATCAATCTTCAAGTGCAGTGGTGAAAGAGTTTGCCGGCATCAAAGGAGAAACTATATCCGTGTCTCAACATAAAATGCGGGGGGAAGGGGAAAAAAAAAAAGAGTACAATGTTTAAAGGGCATGTATGATGCATGTTTCCACAATTTAAAACCGTACTTATCAAAAAATATACGATGGGACCCAGAAAATATAAATGTAGAGTCTAAAAAAGTCAAATTAAGCCAAAAGTCATTCACGCGTAATTTAGGACAAAGCTTTCTAAGGACCAATTGATTGGCCGATATTTGCTTTTTTAAATCTGCAAAAATCTGTCATTTGACTAATTAATTAGCCAATATTATCATTTTTAAATCGATTTAAAAAAAATTTTTTTTACACTAACACAACTCTAGACAAAGATAAAACAGTCCCTCCCAACAATAAAGAAAATCAAAAAGGTAAACAAATACGGCAGGACAAGGTATTGTAAACCAGTCGCCTTTTCTGCCTTGTAACTCATATTTTGTTAGCGTTGAGGGTCAAACTATGAATTTGTCGGAGGAGTTTGTAAGGCTAGAAGCCGGAAGTAAAAATATCCAAGCCGCCAACTCCCCTCTGTGCCAATCGGCCTAAACGAGGATGTCTGAAGGTGCAATGGTGAATCGCTCTACCACTCCTCAGTTACGCCAATGTGCGAAATGGGCTAGCATGGCGGGTTAAAATTCAAGTGGTGGGAACATTTTTATTTTTTGTCAGCTCTGAACTTGTGTTTCCGTGAGAGCGTCCTACTGGGCGGAATAACGTCGGGAGGGGTTGGGCCACAGTGGAGGTCTTCATGGGTGTTTGTCCCTCACGAACATCATGTTGAGCTGCTTCAGTCAAGCAAAGCAGGAAAGAGTGAATCGAAAGAGCCTTTGCACAAAAAGAGTGACAGATCAGTCTTATGGTGCAGGGGATGAATTCTTCCTCTATTTCCCTTGGACTCTTTCTCTGCTCTCACCACATGAAGGAGTTCTTGACCG
This sequence comes from Hippocampus guttulatus, assembly GCF_054856545.1. Taxonomy (NCBI): domain Eukaryota; kingdom Metazoa; phylum Chordata; class Actinopteri; order Syngnathiformes; family Syngnathidae; genus Hippocampus; species Hippocampus guttulatus. The sequence goes on from NC_141270.1 coordinate 2,672,214, forward strand.
AGCAGTCTTTCAGAAAGCCCATTTCAAGGCAGATGCTTCCCTTCCTCGTTTCACTATGAACAAGCAAAACTCCTGCCGGGTTTCAGCCATTTCCGAGCTTGATGGCCTCCGCCGGCCGTCTCCCGCCTTTTAAACGGCGGTCAGCCTCTTGAAGTGGCGTTTGTTTGCGACGCCGCTCGACGTTCCTTTTCGCGCCTCTTCACGCTTTCAGCTTTAAAAGAGCGCAGTGACGCGTCCTCGACTCGAGTTTTCCGCCGCGCGAGAGCCTGTTATTGCAGGGTGACGTCCTTGTGTCATGTTGACGAAGGTGACGAATGGCGCCAGCATCCAGACCGCTGTTGCTTTTATGAACGTTTTTTTTTTTTTTAATCATTTGCAATCACGTACAGTATTTTGTTGCATTAATTGCCACACTGACCAAAATCGACCGTGTTGCACTGAAAAGGTGCCCAGGCCAGGATGCAATCAGCAGCGAACAAAGTCAAATTGTCCAAGTCAGCATGGTGGCTGGAGTCTTGCTTTGTTGCGTTCAATTGGTTTTAATGCGAAACAATGCCTACTCACATTTGATTATGATCAAGTCAGATGAAACCATTCAGCGCATGACAAAGGCCGCCAATAGCGGGCTGACGCGTCCAAGGTCATTTAAATACGTGATATGCTGTGTGAAGAATGACAGTTTACCCACCCATTCGGGTTTTCGTAGATGTGTCATAAGTAAAATGTACACACCAAAAAATCGTTTATCTGTCCATTTCCAAAAATTGCCTGAATAAGCCATTATGAATTTTGCCCCACTCTCAGGAAACGAAGCATCTAATTTTCATACCTGCCTAAACAGGGACTCCCCAAAAAAAGTGGTACGCCAAATAGGCACTGCTTAATTTGACGGAGGCTGATAAAAAGACATTTTTACGAATAAAAATAAAAAAACAGTTGGTCATTATGGAGCTGCTTGGAAAGAGTGTTTTTTGTGTGTTACTAGGTGTAACAGGTAAGGAGTGACAGATATGGATTTGGGGAGGGGGGGGGGGGGTTCTCATTTGTTTGTTTTTTTAAGGCCAATGCTAATTCCACTATTTGGCAAGATAAAATTACGAAAAACTGACTTCTCCGCTCCCTATTTAAATCTTTTGTATTGTTCATAAAGTTGTGTCATAATCTGCAGATGCTGAGTAAAGTAACAAGTCTATTTTGGCAAAGTCGATAGAAAGCACACATTTGTGTATAATTTTTTTTCTCCAATGAAGAGAGTACAAGTAAAATGTACTCAAAGTACAGATGCTTAAAAATCTATTTGAGTACATGTTGTATTTGTACTTTATTACGTCCCACCACTGAATACGGACGGGCCCATTTTTACGAATGACGGGTCTTAAACCCAAAGCCAGACTAATTTAAGCTTGCTTAACTCAAAGGAGAAGATCCTCGTAAATGTAATGTCCTCCCTACTTGACCCGAGTGGCAAAATGTCAGTTTTGTGTTCTCCGGCTAACTTGTTAGCAAACAGCGATTGAAACAACGCGTAACGAAACCGTGTGCCGGCAAATGTCAGGTGCTCTCTCGATGGATGAGTCAACATCGACCATGTTTGTGTTGAGGCGCCGATTGTGTACCGCGGGACGGGAGAGCTCCGCAAACACGCAAAACCCAATGGGGATTAATTGCTTGGAAGTGCAAACGCAAGGGCGCCCCGTGACAACAACCCACCTGTACTACATGTAGCCAAAACGTCTACTCGTGAAAATACCGATCCATAAAACCAGCACGGCGCTTTGAACAGCCTACTCGCATGCGGGCGTACTTTGGAGAATTGCCGCTGACGGGGAGGCGAGAAATTGGCAGAGATGTTGATGCTTCAGGTAAGCATCCTGAGCACGGCGGACATTGCTTTTGGTAACCGAGCCTTCAGAGGGGACTTAACATGCCTAAATGCACCAAACCTTTCACGTGGCAATTTTAGAAACCATCAATACAGTACAATATACAACAATCATCATCGTCATCAGCAGTCGAGAATCAACATGACAACTACGTGGAAAAAATTACAACATCAGTCGCTCTTTACTTCATGTCAAGGCATATAAAGAGCACTGATGTGACCGTTCCCATGTGGTCGTCAGGTAAATTGATAGCCTCTCATGTTTTAACTGATGTACATTCTAAAAAAATATAACAACAAACCGGTAACATTTCGTTTTTGGCAAAACCCCCATCATGAACTTGTCATGCTAGCAATGAACAGATGCTCTATTGCATGTTTGCGAGACCCTCGAGAGCAAATTAATACAACTCCATGGAGCAAATAGTATTTCTGTCATAAATGGAGGTCAGTGCTTATGATACCGTTTCGGCCCGCAAAGAAGGATTTCCACTGATCTTGCAATTAACCCTTCCCAAACACTGAGGAGATTAAACTGTGCAAGATACACCCCGCCTCTGCCGCAGCATCACTAGGCTGATGAAGGTACCCGAGCGTTTGTGCAGATTAAAATAACTGTGGTGTCATTAACCGGGTGGGCGACAAACAAAAAAGGTCGGCCCCCTGCGCCCATCTCTTTGTGCCCGAGCCGCCGGAAAAGACATCAAAACACAAACAAATCCATTACCGAGATTTATGCGGCATTATTAAATTCACGGGGCACAGTAATAGTGAACAGGCAACGTTCCATCACATTTAGAGCACGGCGAGTAATGAGTTGTCATAAACCCGAGAATCAGATGGCGGATGAAATTACCCGTGCAGACATCTTCAAATGAACCATCTTTTCACCTTTTGTCATGACAGATTGCGCACGGGGCGGGGGAGGTGTGCGTGGGGGAGGGAGGGAGGGGAGTGTTTCTCAAAATCATCTTTAACGGACAGAAGGAGCGAAAGGGATGAAGCCGCCCTTGACTTTACCTTGGCATGGGTGACATGCGGGAGGGAAAGTGGACTCTGTGGGGCAGAACACTCAACAAATTACAGCACAGCGAAGGAGCAAGCGTCTACCTGCACTGAGTGGCTTTCAATTGCCGTTCACTCGGGTTGACAAAGGAGCACGTAGGCATTGTTTTCCTTGGAAACAGGGAGGATGAATCTTCTGCCTCTCCCAAAGGCAACAAATCAGCTTGTCATTCTCCAGAGTTTCTTATCACCTGGTGTTAACTTACATAAATCTACTCGGTGGTCCAAAAATCTCCTCCCACCACGGAGAACAGAAATAACTTGTATGCTGGTACAACACCTACAAGTTGCTAATCAATTGTTGAGGTTTCGCTCAAGTTGTATGAGTAATACGAGGGAGCACTTTTTTTTTTTGTCTCTCTCACTGGCTCACAGTTAACTTTCAGTTTGATTCTGTCCGTGATCACGAATGTGATATTTTTTTCATAAATCTGTGCGATGAGTCAGGACGTGTGTTATTTTTACAAATGATTGAGAAATCTAACAAAGGTGACAATTGGGGGGTGTCCTTAAAAGTGATGCTTTTGGCGGTACGAGTGTTCTACCTGATACCAGCGATTAAAAAAATAAAATAAAATAAAAAAAGCAGTGCCCTCATGATTAATTATTTCCATAACCGTGCTCGTAATACAAACTTAACGATATGCAGTATATGGAGACGATCACAACTCTTACGTGAGCTGTGGAAATGTTCGTTCTTCGCAGATGATAAAGAATATATTTTCTGTTTTGTGTCTGGCAACGCTGTTTTTGTTCAAATATCAGTCACGTAAGAGAGTATTACACCGATGCTAATCCGCCGATGTCATGAAGCAATGTTTATTAGCATTCAACTAAAAGGACGAAGCAGTCCACGTGGCGGAGGTACGCTGCATGATCATTTTTAATCATGCTAATGTTCTGATCAAAAAAAATGTAGTTGCTAGCAACCGGCAGAGGAAGAAAAAAAGGGCATCCTGAACGGGCTGCAGCACAAATCGAAACCAGAAGTAAGTAGGGAGAATGTGAGCTTGGCATTGGGAGTGCTTAACAACAAGAAAACTAATGACATTTTTTTTGTCAATACTGCAACATAATTTCCACTGACACGGACTTGGTTCCCCAGGCTGGCAAAGTTAGCGCATCAATCAATGCAATTCCGCTACCTTGCGAGATAACGCCGCCGCATCCCGTCATGTGTAGTCGCGGCGGTGGGGCTAGGACCGTTAAAAAAAAGACAAATGTTGGACTACTGGCAGTAATGCATCAAAGCACATCCCTGCGCAGCCTCTCGAAAGAGAACAAGGTGCACACAAGTGTGATGCATTATATTTTGACCCGCTCAGAATTGGTTGGGGGGCGGGGGGTTTCCAGGTGTGTACTGCACGTTGCTGCGAAGGCCATCAATTATTCAAATGATCCACTCTAAGTGTCAGTAAACCACTTTTGCATCAGCTGCACCTCTGAGCCCATGCAAACGTCACCTCCCCAAAATTTTAACTAACTGCAAGGATGGGGGGGGGGGGGGATAGTGTGGAACATAACCTGCGAATCCGATTTTCTCCCAAAAAATGTTCAATTTCCATTCCCCTTTCAATATCAGGACACCGTTTCATAATGTCACTGCAGAAAGTTCACCAAAAGATTAATGGATTCACTCCCTGGTTTCGTTCGTAACATCTGCCATAAATTCAATAAGATTCTCAATTGTTTTCCAAAGTAAAAGCAGACATTGACAAATGTCTTATTTTCATTACTTTTGATCGAGCTGATCAGATTTTTTGAGTCATTTTCATTTTTGGTTTTCAAGTTTGACATATAAAAGATAATTCAAGACAGATTTTACCAGGCATTGTAAAATATAGCTATGGCATTTAAAAAATTTAATAAAGTAATCCAACTGTTGCTGAACCTAACCCTTATTATATACTGTGTGTATATATATATATATATATATATATATATACTGTATATAAATTCTTATGAAAACCTGATGTGGAATCACCATTTAAAAAAAAGCAAAAACAATTCTGTTCTCATCGTTGCACCTTGCAACAGTCGCCACGACGGCCGTTTGACGACAATACTTTGTCGGATTTGGCGGCGTGTGTTTGGTCATCCTCCTGCGGGTCACGAGAGGACTTGAAAGTTTGCAGGCAAGGGCAGGAGGAAGCCACGTGAGGACAAAACATGACGCTGCAAGTCCTCCCCCCCTCACTTGGCAAGCGCATTTTCCTCATCAGCGCCCTTCTTAACTCCCATGTCTACTCATGTTTATTCAAGTCGTCGCCATCCGGCGCCCTCTTGCTCAATGATCTCGTCGGCATTCAGAGACCCTCCCCTCGCTCATCGCCACCACGGGGGTCCCAACCGCCACTCACGGCGGGAGGGCGGCCGACCAAAGAGCAAAGCCAAAGGTCAAGGTATCCCGCTTGTCACTCAACTCCAACGCGAGAATGGGGGACCCATCCATGCCCCCCCCCCTCCCCCTGCTCCTCAACATAGCAACCGCAGTCATTTCCTGCCGTTTTAACTCTAAAACAGTTGGAAGTGTAATGAAGATGGATAGGCAATCAAAGCTACCAATGGGGAGAGTCATCACAGGAAATGGGCCATGAATCAATATCCCTGACAAATTGTCTTTGCGGCACTCGCTTCAAGTTATATTAAGACTCGCTTTATGTACAGGAGGTGGAGCCAACGACCCAAAAGTCAAACGTGCAGCACTATTCTTTTTTTCCGAAACCGTCGTTTTGACATTTTCAAACGGGCACGGTTTTAATAAAGCGATTCCACGAAACTTGGGGGAACTTTGTGAATAATGGCAAAATGAATCCAATAAAGAATTGGTGAAATCTGTAAGCAGTCTCTACCTCTACTGAACAAACCAACTCGCAAGATGAAGGTGACTCGCGAAAGAACGCCAAACAAACAAATGTACATTTTTTGGGCAACTTGGTTATTTAGTTTGCTGCAAACCTCGAGTTGATACTGCGACCTTTTACAGATGCATTGAAAAATGAACGATCAAAAATGAATATAGTTCGAGTGCGCACATGTAGTTTGACTATATTTAAAATGGCAATTCTGTCATAGGCGGGCCCGGTGACCCAGTGGTTAAAATGGTGCCCCCCCCCCCCCCCCGTTCATCATTTAAGTTGTTCTTCCTGTTCTAGTTGGACTAAACAACAAGACAATGTGACAAAAACGCAACAGTTTGGGCACGGCTTGCGTGTTGGGATTGTCGACCGAATCGTGTCAAGCAACGCAGGCCACTCGCGCTACTAATTTGAAATTGTGTCAAAAGCGAGGATGTTCTTAGCGCATGTTGACATCGAAAGCGAGTGCGACGGCAGCATGTCGATTTGGATTGGGCCAACCTTTCACAGCGGATGTTCCGCCGCGTTCGGCATTATGCACAAGACAGATTTGTGAATGGAGACAACCATGAATTAAATAGCAAAGGGACGAGCCGGCGCACGAAACGCGGCGCGGGGGGACTTTGAAAGTTCCCTGGAAGCTGTTAAAAAGACTGAATGACTCGAAGTAAAGCGGGAATTCGTTCCACCGCCAACGTGGCTGCGCCACTTGTCACGCAGCAGTGAGGCAAAAAAGGCCACCTCGGCATGTTTGGACGCGTCGCGCGCGCACGACAAAGGTGATCTCGCATGACAAGAGCAGAAGACTTTTTTTTCTCTTCTTGGATTTTGGGCTTCTGTGAAGCGACCGCGATGCGACTCACTGCTGCCACCTGGCTGTTTGTTGCCAGGAGACGGCTTCCTCGTGCGCACGGACGGACGCACGCGCTTGTTTCTTTTGACATGCTGAGATGCAAACGGCAGCAGCAGCAGCAGCGCCGCCAGCAACAGGAAGAAGACTTTCTCCCCTTCCTTCCTGCCCGCCCGCCGCCTTCCGCCCTCGCTTTATTCCTTCACTCGCTCATGCCGGTCTTCCTCTCTTCCTCGCACTCCTTCCTCCTCTTTGCTTCCTTTGACTTTCCCGTTTCTGCCTTGCCTTCATCATTTGTGTCTACCCCTCCTTGATTCCTTCCATCGTTTGCCTTCAATTTCCGCATCCTTCTGTGGTCTTTTCCTCCTCCTATGGCCTCAATACTGTCCTTCATGTCTTCCTTTTTTCTGTCCGCTCCCTCATTTTCCTCTCCAACTCTCTTTTCCAGCTTCCACTTCCCTTAAATCGTCCCTGGCTCATTTCCCCGATTCCTTCCTCAAACCATATGTTCTGCCTTGCTTCCATCCTTCCTACGACCACCCTTTTCGTCTTCATTCTATCCTTCCTTTCTTCCTACTTCCTTACCTTCAGATTTCATCCCTGACAACCTTCCTTCCTAATCCTTGGCTTCTCACCATCCCTCCATCTTTTCAGCCTTTGCTCATCCTTCCTCCCCTTCAGACCGCCCTCCTTCCCTTCAAGCTTTTTTTCCCTTCATCATTCTGTCTTCCAAACTTTCTGGCTCCTCCCCACCCTCCCTTTCTTCCACTACCTACACATTCTCTTTCCGTCGTTCTTCCTTCCTCCCAAAGCTTTGACTTCTTTCCATCCTTCCGTCTTCTACCCACCTCACTTTCCATGCAACCCATTTGATGAATTCTTCGACCACACTTCCTTTCGCTCCCCGTTCACTCATTGCTTCCCGACTGCATTATAAGATAAGAAAACCTTTATTAGTCTCGCAATGGAGAAATTCCCGATTCACAGCAGCAAAGTTATGAAAGGAAGAAGTAGAACAACAAAATATAGGAGCTGCTAAAAAGGCAGCCACTCATGCGGCGCCATTTATGAAGTCAAAATAACAAAAATAACACAACACAACGCATAGGACACAGACAATTTGTTGTCTGAAGCGGTTATAGATGAAAGAGGAGAGGATCAAAGTGTCCTTTCGCCAGTGGATCAGAGACGCCATGCTGAAAATGTGCACACGTCTGCTACAAGCTAAGTTTCGAAAGCTTATAGCGTTCCATGATTGGTCCTTCCTGCAACAATTACGGATATTGGCCCGTCGGTCCTCGCGTCACACATTTGTCTTCCGTACTACCAACTCATCCGATATCCTCCTTCCATCAGTTTCCCTTCCTTTTTGAAAATGTCTTCAAGCAACCATACAACCCTTCCTTCCACGGTCATCCGGCAACATTTTTGAATAAATGAATAAAAGCCATGCGCCTACCTTCCTGCACAGCCTGGAAAGGGTTGTTGGGCTCGATGAGTTTGACAGAGTGCGTGATCTTCTCGCTTTGCAAGATGTCATCGTTTAGACTCAGGTCTGAGATTGCCAGCTGGAAAATCTCGTCATCCTTCACGGCGTTCTCCTCAAATATGGCACCTGTGGAACAACAAACAAAAAATGGATGACGGGAGAATCACAGGGCGCCGATTGGTGTGCATCCACCATTTTGGTTAGCGCGAGCCTTCAACTGTTTTCACGTGTCCGGTCATGGCAGACCCGTGGACAGCGACACAGATTCAGATTCAGAAAACTTGATTTATCCCCGTGGGGCAATTAGAGTACATTATATTCCAGGCGGTCCCAACCCATGAGCTGCGTGCCTGTGAGGCAAACCAAATAAAAGCCCACCCCACTCTCCATCCTCTTGCTTGTGTGTTTATGGCATCACTGTCAGACAGGAGGGCGTATATCAGTCGGGGGTGGCAGCTTTTTCCGGAAAGGAGAAGTATATTTGGTGCCCGCTGACGTGCATCAACCAATACGACTTGGATGAAGTCCCAGTGCTGCACTAAAGCTGATGACGGAGGCACCTGCTGCTGGCCCAGACTGTTGCAGCAGCAAAAAAAAAAATAAAAAAAAAAAAGTGAGAAGCACTGCTGCATGCGCACAGCGCAGCTAACATATTTGGTGATTTGACACTGCAACACCATGCACTGCAATGTGGGGGTGGGGAGGGTTGGGTAAGGTGTGTGTGTGTGCGCGTGGGGGGGGCGGGGGGGGTTCAAGATTAGAGGTGGTGAGGTTCTTCCTCGTTCTTTGGGGGGGGGGGGGGGGGGGGGGGGCAAAACCAGTATGGGGCGCACAAAGAGGTTCTCTATGCGTTTTGCATGGCTAAAAAGTCCACTGACGTCCTTCCCCGCTGCTCTTTATTGACATGGCAGTCACGTCCTGGTGGAAGTTGAAGCTTGCCGGCATAAAGACGGGAGCTAGCCCTCATCCATTTGTGGCTATGGCAAAACCCCCTCCCCCTCGCAACCCCGACAGAAAACAGTTGCTTCTTGTTCCAAACGTGCATTGAGCAGAGATGTGCAGGTTTAAAAGGACTCGAGTGTGTGCGTGTGTGTGTGTGCGCAAGAGAGAGAGAGAGTGCGAGAGAGTGTGTGAGACACAAAAAGGCTGCAAGAATATGGACGGCGCACAATTATGGGGCTGGTGTGCAAGAAATAACTTTTCCAGCGCCAGAGAGATGAGCCAAATTCCCCCCCAAAAAAATGGACGCAGAAATGCGCAAACCGCTGCGACCGTTTTTCGCCCGACGCGTCTCGTTTCACCTGCGCGCACGGCCGGCTTACCGATGTGTATGATGGAGTCCCCTTTGGCCGAGTTGCATTGCAATATCCACAAGGAGAGACAGACCAGCAGCAGCTCCATGGCGGCATGCAGCAGCACAAATACCTCATTCAAGAATGAAAACAAAAACCAACAGGGGGAGGGTGGGGGGGGGGGGGGGAACAGGACGAAGCCTGAACGCTTGGCCGTCCGGTATAGTCCAACTGGTCCCAACGGATTGATCGACCCACTACCCCACCACAAAATGTAAAAATATATCAAATAAAATGTAAAAAACAAAAATAAAAAACAGCTAGACGTCCTGAGCCACTAGAAGTAGCCACTGAAATGAAGAGTTCTGCGGGAAGGCTGCTTCGGAGAAGGAGGGGAGGGGAGGGGCGGGGGGCGGGGGGGGGGCGGATTGGACATGCATGTGAGCTCCGGTGCAAGACACTTGGGCGCTCCCGCCCTCCTCCAGCAGCCGGTGAGGAGAAGGAGGAGAGGAAGATGCGGGAGGATGAGGAAGAGGAGGATGGAGAGGAAGAGGAGGAGGAGGAGGAGGAGGAGCGCGTGCACACGCTTCCAAATTATTCTTGAGGCGGGGGGGTGAGAGAGAGAAACTCCACACCACGGTTCTGCGGATCACGTGACAGCAGCGAGCGCGGCTCGCTTGTCCCGACGAGCCGACTCGAAAAAGACTGAAAAGAGACGGGGGGGGGAAAGACACGCAACATGATGAGAGAGAGAGCGAGAGAGAGACAAGGGGGGGTTGGGGGGGGGGGGGGTTGGAGGAGCAATGCGTGCACACACACGCGCACGCACGCAACACGTCCACCACCAGCACTGCTGCCGCCGCCGCCGCCGCCGCCGCTGCCATTGCACTGTGACCAGACGCACGCGTGGCGTGGCAGATGCCCACGGACGCGGCGAGTACGGAGGACAATCGCGTGAGTGGACTGTTTACTTTTGGAGAAGTTGCAACAGAGGGGAAAAAGAGGCGAGAGGAGGGACACTGGGAAGGAGGAGAGGCTGGCACGCCGGTTTCCCCAGCACGGATGAAACAAGAAGACCCGGCCGGGATCATCCGCGTAAAGAGGACCGACTCGTGATATGAAACATTCTTTCTATCCATCGATTTATGTGGTGCATTTACTGGACTTTTTTTTTATTTTTTGTCAGGGATATTTCACCGTATGCTTGGGGGGTGGCGGGGGGGGGGGTTGTGCAAACAGAAGAGAGCTTGGAGTGGAGGACCCCTGTAGCCTTACAATTAAAGGATATTTCTCGTGTTTGTGACGAGACCGGAAATATCTCTTAATTGTTGGGTTAAGGGGGTTAAACCTGCAGCGGCGGAGTCGATACGGGATGATGGAGAAGCCGTTCAAAAAGAAAAAAGAAGCACCTGTGGAGGCGACCGGAGACTGTCGAGCGCGCATATGATGATATCGGCATCATCGCTTTGGTTTCATTTTCATGTCATAGAGCATCTTTTCTTACGCGCTAACATGTTCTTCTCTCATGCGGTAATCATGTAAAGTTGATTCAAAAAAAAAAAAAAGTCCTCTACTGCCCCCACTGGCCAAAACTGGCTACTTGACAGCTTTGTTGTGTTTATGTGCTCACAAAAATAGCCTATAAAGGGTGAGCAAGGGGAGCTATTTTAGCACACTGGCTTTGAAAATAATGGAAGAAAAAAAATAAAAAGCAACCACATTCCCTCAGCACAAGCTGGATTTAGTGTGAATACTCTAAAAGCGCCCCCCCCCCCACCCCCTTCCTCTCTCGTGATCACTTTATGAGCGATGATGCCTCCCAACAGGGAAGGAGCGACTGCAAGAATAAATGATTGACTTTTTTTTTTTTTTCCTCTCTGGTAAATCACAGCTCCACCGGCAGTGGCGGATCAATCCAGTTCCATTCCAACCGGAGAGATTTGGGGTTTGTGTTGACCCACTGTGATCAAGATGTATTATGGGGGAGGGGAGGGGGGGTAAGACAGCAATATTGGTTGCACTGATATATGAAGCAATATGTCGGTGACATGATTGTATTCTCCACAGGAAGGCTGCCCTTTTGTGTAAAGGTTGCCCCGCACATGCGGTGAACATTAGCATAAAAATCATGGAAACACAACTCCGACGTTCGTTGCTGACCAGTCCTGAGTGGGGGGGGGGGGCCCCCGGCTTTTGCCTAAACTCAGCCGGAATAGGCCCCCGCCCCTAAAAATGGATGGAAAGTGCCTTTTTACTGAGAATTCGACTGCCGACAAACAAAGCAGGACGGATTCTCAAAAGTTTCTTGCAATTTTAACCACCCATATTCGGCCAGATGCTGCAGAACCCATCGCACGGTTCTTTGTAGTGCAAATGGACAATAACCCAAAGCAACTTTTTTTTTTTTCTTCAAGGTAAAGTGCGATATGATGCAATGGCCGAGTCAATCCGCCTGAACCGAACCTGATGAAGTCCGCAATTCACTTGCAGACAAAATTAAATGGAAAATACCCCAAGAACAAGCAGGAACTGCAGAAAGTTGCCATCGACGCCTGGCAGGGCATCAACAGAGTTCGAATCCGGCATCTGGTGAAGTCGGTTTGCACCAAACTTCAGGTTGTAACTGGAAGCGTAAAAAAGATTTGCAACCAAGTAACAAAAAGTCTCATTTATGATTGTTCATCTGTCGCATTACCTTTTGGTCCCTTAAAAAGTGGGACACCTTTAAGTATGTGACGGCACATCTCCAGTTTGAACGTAGACGTCACATGACAACTAGGCTGTAACAATTTGCAATTAATTTACGGTGTATTTTATAATGACTTTAAAACCGCGTTCGTCATCCGTTGCGGGTCAATTAATTCGTCATTTCACAACATCTCATAACGAGATGTGAATGTATGGTGCATCCCAACAGCATATTTTCATGATTTTAAAGACACCATTGAAGTGGCACCAAAAACGTGGTGTGTGCCACCACGACTCAACGTATTCCGGTGCGCAATAAGAATTAAACAGATGAATTGATCAATTACCACCCGACGCAGGGGGTCTGCCATGTTATCAAAGTCAACATATTTACACACACACACACACACAAACACACGTTTGAACTTCGCCTGGTTCCATCTGTCCATTTCAAAACTCAAATGCAGTCCAAACTCTTTCTGTAGACGACCAACGGCGTGTTCTCATCAGGTTTTGGATTCTACCCTACGCATTAGAAACAGCTCTCGTGTGCTGCGGTAAACTGCAACTATAATAATAAAACTATTGTTCACTTAACACCGACAAAATGGAACTCGCCGCCAGTCCTGAAAGATGTGTCCAGCAAGCACAGGTCAGCTCTAATGCAATGTACTCAGCAATGTTATCCTTATATTGCCGTTTTCACGCACCCACACGCACACACACACACACACAAAAGAAGTTCCCTGTTGAAATATTCATCCCACAAAATTATTTATGAACACGCAGGAGAAGAACTGCACGCCCGCCACCTGTTGCTCCGTCAGTTGGTCCGCGCAGTCGGCTGCCATGCATTAATAAGCACACTGAAAAATGATAGAAATACATCAATTGTGTATTATATGGTTTGAGGTGTCCAATATCAGGCCCGGGGGGCAATTTGCAGGCCCAGGGTAATACAAATACACCCTGAACTAGGGCCCGACCCCGATCAATAGGCCAGCCCATAAAATCCAACAAATGTTTTAAACATGACACATCAGCCCGGTTTCTTTGCGCCAGGTAAAACTGTCGGGGAACGTTTTTGCAATCTTTCACGAACCCTGACACAACTCAAGCATTCACTGCTCAGTGACACACCAGGCAAAAACTTCATGTTGGAGGGGCATTAAAGAGACTCAGCCCTCTGTGTGATCAAATATTCACTGTTATAGTCAAGTGAGGTGAATTGATTTTAGTACCGCCATATACACGTTTGCACTCACAGGTCAAAGCAAAAATGTGCAAAATGATGGCTTGCATCTCAAGGCACCACTTTACCTTTGTTTTTGTCTTGCACCAATTGGTGTCAACACTGCTCTTACGGTAGTAACGGCTAATTAGCGAGCGCCTGCTCTGGTGCAGAAAGCCCAAACAGTGGACTGAAATGATGAGTGGATGCCAGGAGGAATCAAAGGCAAAGCAGTTAGTCACAGATGAGTAGCACTATTGGATTAGCCATTCATTAATAGTCTATTCTTGTCGGGTAAGCTCTTTCTAACCCCCCCCCCCCCCCACACCACCTTCTATTATTCATTTCCCACAGCATCTTGCAAACATCCCGCCATGATTCACTCCGGCCATGTGACGCCGCCTTTACTATCCACGCGGTTCATTTAAAGGAAGTAGCATCTCCCGCTTTCAATTATCAGCTGACAAATAGCTGGAGGTACTCTATGTGGAATTTTTACGGCGGTAATATACATGTCTCACCACCCGCGTAACTGTTCTCTGACCTCATCGATTAGCGCCGCTATTTTAGTGCCACGACGCGCACATAAGATGAACGGAATCGGCTCGGCGGAATCTTTTATCGGTGACGGAGAGTAATTCATCCCGTGCTGACGGACTGCGGGCTTTAATCTGCTCTGGGGGTGTGTGGGGGGGGGGGGGGGGGGGGGGGGCTATGATTTAAAAAGCAAAAAAAAGGTTAGGCCACGGTTAGCTAAAGTAGGAGGACAGCAGTAGAGCAACAGTAATAGTAATACGGATAGCTGGACAGATGAAACTTGGGGGGCGGGAGGGGGGGGGGGGGGGGGGCTGATGTTATATAGAACATAGTACGGTTACGAGTATCATCCACCCATCGAGCAATGTAGCGAACAATGGAGCTTGTCCGTAGCCTACAACACATTTGGGACATGACTGATAATTAAATTCAGGAAATCGACCATATTGGAAACGTTGAGAATGAACTGACAAGGGTAATCCATATATCACATTCAAGCATTAGCTGACAATACAAAATAGAAAGAATAGAAAGCATAACAATAATGATATTTGTTGATGTATCGTTATCTCGAATGGCATCCCGTAGATTCGTACGATGTAAAGATTTACAGTGACTGAAGATATCGGCAAAATATTTCACTGGAACGACAACTTTGCGACAAGCAGCGGCTGACAAAACGGGTCAGTTACTTTACCTAAGAAGACAAAAATAGGAAACGATACCGTGGTTAAAAACTCAACAGTAAAAAGCAGTGAAATAATAGCCGACGGCTAACCAACTTCATATTTCTGGTATTAGTTCAACAAAACACTCGTTGGAATACTTTCAAGAACATTATTGCAATTTTCTTTGGCCTGTAATGGAGCTTTTCGCATTAAAAGTGTGTTGCTACACATGAACGTGGCGAGACATCAGACCGCTTTTGTCCACCATTAGCATGCTCTTGGATTGCTGCACTGAAAAGCCCTGGCGCCAATTTGGAGAGTGGCGTTACATTTTTGAGTTTGCTGAGGGGAAGAAAAAAATATATATATAAAAATCCATTCATGTCAGGCAGAAATGTGCAGGGAATAGAAAGAGAGGAGTGTGCCCGCACAGAGCCAGAGGTGAAAACAGCAGCGCGTTTGCTTCCAAATACACAGCCCGAGGTAACATTATAGATTAATCATGTTATGGGAGAACAAGCACAAGCTCCATCACTGAGGCTGAATTTCAATGAGCCAACTGTTGACTGCGTGGCACATCCCTCCCCGCCTCACGCCCCCTCCCCCCTCCCCCAAAAAAAAAAAAATTAAGAAATTGGTGAAATATGCAATGGCTGATTAATAAAGAAGTCTTGCGGTGAACAACGCCAGTGAGTGCGAGTTGACTGTATTGGTCAGCCTGAGGGAAGAACACGGACAGCTGTGGAGTTGGCAGCGGGACGCACAAAACAAAATAATGATGATAATCCTAATGTCACGTATTGAACCTTTAAAACCGCGCTGAATGAAGACTTCTGATTCCCTAATGAAGCAGATTTGCACAGACCCCTAACCTTTAACAGTTTACGACCGTCAGTGGGCAGCACGGTGGACTAGTGGTTTCAACCGCAGCGATACAGAGCGGTTGAAAGCTCCTGTGGATTTTGCAACCGCTTCTTGTGTCCATCATGCTACTTCAAAATGACATTTCGGATATCAAATGTTTGGGGTTCACTAAATATGTAAAATGGCCATTCAGTTAATGGTTACAGTGCCACCTGCTGTTTGAGCACCCCCCCCCCAAAAAAAAAAACCCTTACATAGAATGTAGAGTGGATATAAAAAGGCTACACATTCCTTTTCAAATACCGGGTTTTTGTGGCATTAAAAAAAATGAGCCATGAATAATTTCAAAGCATTTTCCGCCATTGATGTGAATGAAAAAAAAAATGTCAAAATGTTTTTGCGGGAAAGTTAAAATAACTCAATCGTGGTTGCACAAAGCACGCGGACGCTGGGATACCCGTAACGTGGCCATGTTCAGAATTAACGAATTCCATTCAAACACAAGTAAAATGGGAGTTACCACATGACAAAGTGCCGATGAGTAATCTCAAATAAAGTTCAGCTGTTCAAGTCGGTTTTTCATGACACTTTTCTTTTTCCCGTTTCTAGCAGAAGCCTGTATAATGTGCAAATAACTGACTGGTAATTAGAATTGTTCATTCATCATAATTCCCTCCACCTCGACGAAGGTCCCAGCTGAAGAAAAACTGGGCCAAAGCATGATGGGTACCATCACCATGCTTCACTGTAGGTGAGGCATCATCATCTTCATCGCAGCAGTGCTGCGTTAATGCCAAACATTCCTTTTGGATTCATGGCGCCAAGTGCTTACATGAGCCAACATTACTAAGCGTTGTGGTGTTGATAAAAAGTTATGCTTGAGTGCAACTATTACTCATATGTAAATACTTGAACTCTGTTGCTGTTGATTCGGGTTTGTGCTTGGGAGACAAGTCTTTAGTTGTCTCTGGTATGCGCTAAGACATTGATGCCAGTGTTGTCATTCAGGGAGGTGTCCTTGGCATGTATTTGTACGCGCTAAATGGCAGCGGCTGCCTTCGAATTATTCAAAAGTTCTCAGCTCGCAAATCAATCGAGAACATCCGGTAAAAGATGTATAATGGAATAACACCCGTCTGGTGGAGATATCCCGGCATCTGCCGTAAAGGGCGGTTGAGGGAGGAAGGGGAAAAAAACCACACCAAAAAAAACCCCACGCCTGCAGAGATGTTTACAATGTATGTGCCTAATAGCGACCACTGGGTCATTTGTTCT
Source organism: Hippocampus guttulatus (assembly GCF_054856545.1). Lineage (NCBI taxonomy): Eukaryota > Metazoa > Chordata > Actinopteri > Syngnathiformes > Syngnathidae > Hippocampus > Hippocampus guttulatus. The sequence continues at coordinate 2,688,913 of NC_141270.1, forward strand.
GCACGCCCCAGGGCAGTGGCATTGAACCCGCTGACGTGCGTGCCGCATTTCACTCAGACTGTGCCTGCAAGATGGTCATTAGGAGGTGAGGTTGCTTTAAAAACGGGGGGGGGGGAAAAAATCATGACATAAAAGACCAATTAACAGGAAGGAGAACAGAAAGTGAAATAAAAGCTATTCTATGAATATCTACATTTTCAAGTAAGCCAAAAAAAATAAAAAAATAAAACCCCCAGACGCATGTGCTTGCGGGCTATTATTTTCAGTGGCTATTGTGCAAAAAGAAAACACCGGCACTGCACAGATCCCTTTATAAAAAGCACCACCATTCGCTAGATTAGGCGACACTGGCAGACCTCGTTGAGCTTGTAGTTATTGTCTATTGTCTGTGAAAAAGGGGGGGGGGGGGGGGGGTTGTGTACATTAAAAAAAAAAACTATAATCTGTTGCACATGATTAAAAAGTGGTCAACTGATGTCACTTTACCCTCGAAAAATAAAAAAAACAACAACAACAACAACCACGTGCAACTGATGTATCGAATTAACAAAATTAACAAAAGACTTATTTTTCCAGTGCACTGGTAGAACGATGAGGACGCACTAGAACAGCTGGGTCTTTTCTCCACTGGCGTATGACATTTCTGCACACGAAGCAAGACAGCTTTGGCATGCTAATATGTCAACTGTATGTCGCGAGTACGGCAAAACTGTGCAGTAGTTCACATGCGCTCCTAGTTCGAGTGGTGAAGCGATGGACGCGAACTCGTAGAATTTGATGTCACGAGTAGTCGTAGTAGTTGCAGATTGACAAATGGGGTGTGGAACTAGCCCCCCGTGGCAAACGAGAGTACACCGCATTGTGTGCAGTCACTTCCCCAAAACCGTAACTTACTGTACGGTCTGTGGAGTTCGTCTGATTTTTGACAGTGAAAGTTTGACCATCTGGATTATTTTGTATGGGGGGAAAAAAAAAAAAGAATAACCCTGCACTTGAGGCATTTAGTATTTCCTGCGACTTTTGTGTAGCGTTATATTCCGCTGTCATCTCCTGTACTCAGCGCAACCGACTCACTACAGTGGACTCTTCGAAGAGTTCTTCAGTGGAGCAAAAGAGCTCCTTTAATCCAAACTGTTAAATTGAGTCAAAGCCTGCAACCTTCGCTACCTGAACGCCCGCCCAATCCCGCTCGACTGACTTAGGAAATACTGGCCGCGGAGGGATGAGAACACAGCCGAGGGGAAAAGATTCATTTCACCCACACCTTCCCCGACTGCGCGAAAGGCTTTCAGTTTCATGGTCCACCACTTGCATTTCCTCCAGACTGCACACAGGAGCGGGCACAACTCAAATGTCAGAGCCATTTATTTATTTTTTTTCTGTTTCAGCCTTCCCGGCCTGCAGTCACATCTTGGTCTCACGGGTTAAACGGCGTAAAGTTCTACGGAACGATTCGTTCGTATTTTGAATTCATGGTCACGCCGAGTGCGCGCTTTGTGTCCCGACGGTCCGAGCGTTGAGAGGACGGCCGGTCGGAACGTTCGTTGGTGTCAAAAGCAATCATCACTGGTCCCAGAATAGCTTTATGAATCTGCATTACAGCTGCTCGATTCCCACCCGCTGCATACGCGTGGCAGACATTTGGAAGAGGTGGCCGAGATCGACGGGTGGGCTATGAATTGGTCGAAAAACGATGATACAATTACGACTTGTAATGTATCGTTCATCTCCCTTTGCTAGTGAAGCGTCGTGACAATTAAATGCTCTTACGAGATTCCTGGGAGTATATGAGCTTTGGCCCAGATTTTACACTGCTTTTTTGGGAAAATTTAGGAGTAAATAGATTTCCGTATTTTCCGCACTATAAGGCGCACCGACAAGTCTTTCATTTTCTTAAAAGCTTAAGAGCGCGCCTGAAAATCCGGTGTGCCTTGTGTATGGTCATTACGGTAATATCTCGACCCCCCAAAATGGCTCCTTGCTGGAGATATGCTTGCAATGTTATACCTTGCTGTTGGTAAATAATTTATTTTGTGATTTCCTCGCTTGATTTTCTGTTTTGATGCATTATTTTCAATTTCCGTAGTTTCACTTAAGTAATCGTGAATTTACGTTTTTCGAAGGCGGTCATGAACGCCTCTCCAGTCGAACGAAAGGAGCGTAGCTCCATCTAGTGGATGCGTTGTATATTGCGCCTTATAATCCAGTGCGTCCAATATATGAAAAAAAAAATAGGCCATTCATTGAAGGTGCGCCTCATAATCCAGTGCGCCTTTTAGTGCGGAAAATACGGTGCTATGTACATCGTTCTTTATGCTGTGGGAGGTTTTCATGCACAATATGTCCCTTGGCTCAATAAAAGAACAGTTAACATTGATCTAAGGATACTTTCAGGAGCCATGTCTTTGAAAAGCCTTTCAACTGCAACTTTTTGTCCAAAGCGCAGTCCGTTAACAACAGGCAGCGCCGCTAACAAGACGGTTTTGTGTCAAGCTTTTCGGTCGAAACAAGATGAAGACCGAGACAAAGCGGCATCAAAGATGATGCCAGTGTTTGTGGCACTCTCGGAGTCAGTCAAGAAATATTTGCAATAGGTGAGTCTCGAGTTTCTCGCGGGCGTGTGTGTGCTTGTCTGGAGCCGACTTTCATTATCCACTCAGATGCCCGACACCCCTCCCGCGCTAGCTGATAGCCACATCCCAGCATCAGTCACATGCTCTTCAGGGGCATGGCAGAGACATTCCTCATGGTCTCCAGCTCAGGCAATCAGAAAAAGGAGATCCATCAAAGGGAGCACGCGTGCGGCGGGTTTTAGCCCCATAACGATATCCAAAGCCGTCCATCAGTGCAAAACAAAAAAGAGAGAGGAATGAAGTGGCCGCGGATGAGGGAAGGACCGTGACAAAACAAAAAAAGGCTCATTGATTTTGTTTTCTTTAGCTTTAAAAAGTGATCATTTAGTGCAGCCGAGCGTGACAGCTGTTTTTAGAGCCCCTGAATGAAGACACGATATAATAAAAAGAGCACCTTGAGGGCTGGAGCCTAACGGTCCATTTTTGCCTATTTTCTAAGATAGGTAGCAAAATAAAAGCCATCTGGACGTGTCTATGCTGCATTTTTTTTTTTTTTTAGCTTGGTCTCAGCTATGCTCTGTGACTGCTTTGCTGCATCGAGCATAGGATTTCTTCAATCTATTCATCCCAAAAAATAAAAAATAAAAAAAAATCAGCACTCTGGAGACAAACGTACTGCGAGAATCAAAAAGTGTATCCCAGTTGTGTTCTGGGGCTGCTTTGCTACATCCGGCGCAGGGTGTCTTTCATACAATGAAATTTCAGGATGGTTAACCAGCTTCTGCAGACCTTGTTGATGATCTGATCATTTCAATCAGGTGTGTTGCAGCAGGGAGAGATGGGAAAACATCCAGCAAATTGGCCCTCGACGAACAGGATTGAATACCCCTGGCTCAAGACCATCAATCTACTCTGGAGATAAATGTGCTGCCGAAGAGCAGAAACGATAGTCCCGGGTTTCCAGTATTCTCGGGTCGCTTTGCTAAATCCTGCACAGGCTGTCTGAAACTATCAAGGCGTTCTGGAGCCAAAAGTGCTGCTTGGTCTGCGTTATGTTTAGCAGCTACTTTGCTACATTCTGCACCGTGTGGAGAGTACAATGAAGCCGGAAGACTATCCGGGCCTTGCACAGCGCCAAATGTGCGTGCCACGTGTCAGAAAGCCCCGAACAAAAGGGGGATGTGAGAAGATGGGGTCATGATCATTGTTTTGTTTTGTTTTTACGGTTTTAGAAGTGATCGTTCAAAGCAGGTGAGTGTGCTGGCCATTGACCCGCTGAATGAAGACACCATAGAAGAGGAAGAAGATGACCACCCCCGGGGCGGCAGGCCAATGGAGCTAAAAGTCCAAATTTTGTGGTTTATATTTCCAAAGGGGTGTAGGAACATAAAGCCTCCTAATAATTGTCTTTAAACCACCATCGCAGCCAAGCTCATTTATTTCAAGAGTCACTACTTTGTGACGGAGCCAAGATGCCAAGTCGCAGCTAATTGTTTGCTAAAGTTTGAGAGATGACAGTGAGTCACTCTTAGCGGAGGCATTAACAACGGATGACACCGTGGGCAGAGTGTCAAGTTTCACAGCTTTGTTTTTTGTTGTTTCGGCTCTAATCATTGTGTACAGGGAGCACAAAAGTATAATTAATAAAGCCCAAACTATAATATGGGGAGCTAACGGAAATAGTGCTTGGGAATTACGGAGAAGTTTGGATGGTACAAGTGGCAATGGGCTTGAAATATGATCGCCAAAAACAACGCCCAATGCTAAGATGAAGAAGCAATGTAGAAGCATCACCACTTTGACAACGCCCCCCCCCCCCCGCCCCCGCAAATTTTTGTTGCAGCTACCCACATGATACTATAGTTTAAACTCAAAAAATAATCTCAACTATGATTCGGAAACAAATTACCCTTAAAATTAATGACTTGAAGACAATTTGATGATATGTATTTTCTTAATTCTTGCCATCGGCTCAGAGCGTCAACAAGCATGTTTACAAAGAGATCCTGCGGCGTTTGCCATGTTTAATGCATGAAAAGCGTTTGTGGCCGGACAACACGTGGCTACTTCACCATGACAACGTACCTGCGCGCGCTACACTTCCTGACTGAATCGGAGATCGTCGCGCCGGTTGCTGGAGAAACCTCCCAACTCACCTGCCGATGGCGTTTCACATGATAAGTTAGCATTAAGCTAGCCGGCATTCGTTTAACGAAATGACATGGTTTGGTTGAACATTTTGGTGTTAAAACGTCAACTGGCGGTGACAGAACTTGAATCGAGCACACTTGGCTTATTTGAAGAGTTGGGCGAGCGAGAGTGTTCTCGTTTCATCAATGTGCTTTTTTTTTTTTTAACATTAGTTTCCCATTTTTGGAGCGCAAGGGAGTGAGTACTTTAAACAGTGCGTTTTATTAAGTTTGAAATGTGTTGGAGGTAGAAGTACTTTAAGAAGAAAAAAAAAAGTCTAATATTCAGCGATCACGGTTAGGTCTGGAACGTATTCTCGGCAATAGATGAGAGGGTGTACTTTCAAGGCAAGGGCCCCCCCCCCCCGCTGGCACCAAAGTGATTTAGACAAGGATGAGCTCCAACCTGCCAGAGCAGAAAGAGCTAAAACTTTTTTTTTTCCCCATGCAGAGATCAATATGGAGGATTTATATAACATAATGGCTTTAAAATTATGTTGTTCTTTAAGTTCTCCCTGCGGGCTTGAAAATTGAAAGTCACTCTCCCAGTGATGAGCATCTCAACGGATCCGCGAGTGAATTCTGCCAATTGCGTGGAATTGATTGGTGACTAAATAATTATCCATTGTTCCATCTATCAGTGATCTAGTTTTTATCCAACCGTCTATTAGTAATGAATCTACATTGTGAGCAGGCCGGCGATCGAGCTTGCAATTTACCGGCCAAGTATCAGCTCGTCATCAAGCAAGTAATTTCCTTCTCATAAATCAATTGGCAAGCTTGCAATGTGACGTCTGTAGATCTTTAAAAAAAAATTTTTTTAAAAAGGCCACTTAAGAAAAATCTGTTTTTCTAAGTCTACCCGATATTGTGCCGCTTCTTACAAGAAACAGATAAGGATTGAAGTTATTTACCGCAACAAAACAAGATGGTCACAGCGGAAATAAGGTCTACGAAAATATCTTGTGGGGGTGATAAATGAGGTTGGAAGGCGAATGCGATTTTTCAGTTTGTACCGTTTTCACGATGTTATCAGAGAGGCAACAGAGTCTCATTTTACGATGATGCAGGGCAAATTAGAGCCCCCAAAATAATTATATTCATGTCTGACAACACCTATTAGTACGGTAAAATAGTGCAAGTTATCCGATATGAATGTGAATCATTTCAAGTGTTTTTGTTCCCTTTGGATTACTAATTAAATCCCAGGACAGAAATGGGAGCTCATTGGTGAATTTTTCTCCCATCATTGTCCCATATTCTTTGCCATGAAGAAAGAAAGCCCACAAGGTCAATTCAGTTCAAGCTATTGTTTGTTTTACGTCACTCTGGGCTTTTAAGCCGTACGGGAAGCGCACCGTTGCATCATTAAAAAGAATCCATTTGAGCTAAATGTTCATGTCATCTCATTCATTAACCTCCTCCCATCCAAAAAAAAAAAAAAAAATGTATCTACTCCATTTAATTACTATGAGTTTCTGGTAGCCCGATAATGTATGTTTTTTTCTTTTTTAAATGGCCGGGGGCGTCGGTCCGACTAACTCATCAGCTTACAAAGTGCATTAGGTCTGGCAATGAAAACCACGTAAGAAAAAAAAATGATGCCCTGTATGAAGAAACGATTCCAAAAGTCAAAGAGGAGTATTTAAGGCGCAATCAAATGAAAAAGGTCAGTGGTCACGATGTGCCACTTGGCAGGCGCATGGCACAACATGGGCAACTTTCTTCTTTCGGGTTCAAGGCAGCCGCAAGTAAAAATTGAGAACAGGAGGATTCAAGGTGAAACGAATTCAACAAAAAGTCCAGTTGCCTCGACTCAACCTTGGCGGATTTTGTTATTTCGTATATCATCATCACATCAGCGCATTGATCTTTTCATCAGCAGCTGTGCATCGCGGTGGGATCCAGGGGCCAAAGCTCCGACTGAGGTTTTTTGACCTCTAAATGTTTAGCACATTCTGACCGATGACGAATTAGTTTTAGATGAGCTTCTGCTGCTCTTTTTTTTTTTTTTTCCCCCCCCAGCAGTGGCGCATCTAGAGGGACTCAGAGTGCTTGATCACACAAAAAGCCACAAATATCCAAAGGACCCGTCACTCGTTTGTTCTTTAAATATTTCACTAAGCAAATCGTGTCCTGGAGCTTCGGCTACTGCTCCGTGCATTTTATCAACAAGACGCAGGGCAGATGGTCATCCAAAATTTATTTACCGGCAGCAATACGCAGTATACGGGCTACTTGTGTCCTTTTAATATGATTTAGGACATTAAAGACGCTGAATTAGCTTTTGTCAGACTTCTGCGGCTCAGTGCCTCGTTTGTAACAGCGGGGGTGGGGGTTGGGGGGTGTACCCTAAAAAGATCGGTTTGTCGCCTGTGACAGAAAGGTCATAAAGCAGATGGCTTTATTTTAAATAGTTGACTGAGGAGCAGAACTTGACCTAGATTGGATAGCATCTAGAATATTTGAAAACTAAAAGTGAAGATTTTTTTTTTTAAGTCATCCTTGGATTCTTCAAATTTTCTGTGGAACAATGTTGGCCAGGACCTGATTTTGACATGATCATGTATTCAAAAAAATTTTATTTTTATTTTTTAAAGGGGGGGGGGGGGGTCCACATTCGACAATATCAACGCTGTGGGTGTCATTTTAAGAAAGGTCTTTTTTTTTTTTTTTTTTTTTTTTTTAGCTACAGACCTTTGTCGAGTAGCTAATGCCGCCACACAAAAAATATGTATCTATTATTTTAATCAAACTTACAGGTGGCAAAATGCCGTCTTCAACCCTGAGAAAAGCTAAAGAACATTGCTAACGGCTAACGCTGGACTCGAGTAGGTTAGCAATTGATCCATGAAAGCATTTGACGTCTTATTTCTTTTCGGTGGGCTAATGAGCAGTCAACATGAATATTCATTCATATTTCACCGGCATTGCTTCGCCATTCCCAGTAAGGCAAAATGAAAGACGCACCGGTAGGGGGAGAAAATGAAATTAGTGCAAAAACGGCGATGAAACACGAAATAATTTGAGTCCACTCTTTCATTCAGACCGACACTCCAGAGTTTAAAGATGGCACTGCCGTTCTTTGCAGTAATTCATTCGCACAATTTGTCGCTGCGTTTACCTCGCGGCGACAGAAATGGACAAAAAGTACAAGCGTAATGGATCATCTTATTTCTTAGCGCATGAGGAGATTACTGAATGCCTTGCAAAGTCGAACCGAGTATAAAGAAGCACTGTGGTACCTTGACGTGCGAGTTCAATTTGTTGCGGGATAAAGATTGTAAACTCGATTTACTTTAAAAACAAAGTCATGTTCAGAATGGCTCAAAATGCCATGAATCCATTATTTCGTTGTTTGTGGCTTAAATAGCAAGAACAGGAGGGCTTCCGTCAGTCAAGATTCATTTGGGAGAGATTGATTTGCTCCCACTTGATAATAATGAAGTGGATTTTTTTTTTTTTAAGCCTCGAACTAACTCCAAGACAAAAATTAACAGCAGGCACGTGGGAGATACAGTCAAATAGTAAGGGCACTTTATTTGCCGCTGCTTTAAGCTCTCAATGTTCTTGCAATCCCCTTGTTGTCTCAAAACTAATGAGCACTTATGTCATCAATTATTGATGCATGTTGCGTTGCGGGTCTCTGACTGTTTTATGAAACCATTTTGTCTGCCCTGGAAAATGAAATTAAAGATCAGCGACTGCTTATTGAAGATGTACGTCTTTTCGCCCCGGGAGGGAAGAAGGAAAAAAAAAAAAAACGAAGAGCATCAGTGCTTTTGTGTCGCACAGGATTTATTCCCTAATAACAAATATAGCAAAAAGTTGATAGGTGTCATTAGTGCTGTTCAGTCACTCATGAACATGAATCTATGCAACAATCCATTTTTCGAAGTTGTAGGAGAGTTCATAGTCAACAACTTAACCTGCATGTTTCTTGGAATGTGCGAGGAAACCAGAGTGCCTGAAAAGTGCCCGTTTTTAAATCACTGATTTCCTTGGGCACTTTTTTTTTTTTAAATCAAGGTATCCGAAAGAACAGATAAGAACCAATCTACCATGATCTAATTTGATACAGTGTTGATTTTTTTTAAAGCAGTTTGATAAGTATTTTGTGGAACAACATGACAAATAAACAAACGCAAAACTCAAGCCTGCTTTTTTTTCCCCCCCAAGTTAGCAAACTTGCAAATTTAGCAGAAGATCAACAAATTATTCCCCCCCACCCCCCCCCCCCACACACACACACTGTATATACGCTGCACTAAAGATACTGGTAAATATTTGCGCCATTTCCCAAAGAGAGACGATGTTCATTGCCATACGGCTGCGGTATTTATTGACCGGCGGATATTGCCATGACCTTGGAGCTGAGAAACAAAGAAAGTCCAGTGGATGCTTGAATTGTCACGGCGAAAGTCTCCTCTGTAACCTCCGCGAGGGATGTCGGAACACCGAGTACGCCGCATTACCGCCGCATGGGCTGAGACGGGAAGAACATTGGGGCTAATTACGGCAACAAACACTCGTCGGAGCTCATTTCTGTTCAGGCTGGATGCACATGCCGAGTTCTGAAAAGGTGTACTGTATATCTTCATATGCAACGTGAGTTCAACAAGTCTCAGGTGCTATTGCCAGCTTCGCAGGTGACCATTAAAGTCGGGTAAAAATTACCTTAAGCGAGCGACTGAATGCGCTGCAAATTCCAAAAAAAAATAAAAAATGAAAGCTTTTAAAACTTTTACATTATTACGCCAATGCACGCCCGCTGAATAGAATAAAAACTAATGTCCTATTGATTTTGTGTCCGGCGTGATGTGTAGCTTCCAGTGAAAACCACCGCAGCGAGACAGCACATTCTTATGCATTGTGCAAAGCAAAAAGGTCATTATGTTATTGACGGGTCTTTTTTTTTTTTTTTTTGTCTTAGATATAAAACAAGCATATGGGAGCACTTGCTTTGTTCTGCTCACTGACCGGAGTACATTAAATATCAAGGCAATTGATTTTAAATCAAAGTAGCGTCACGTTACACAACGCGTTGACGATGTAAACGTTCACATTAAAAAGATGCCGCAGTGTGTTTACAGACGTGGCAATAGATTGAGGTGAATGCAAACGGGGGGGGGGATGCAAACGATCGATTCTGTGACAGGAAAGAACTTCGAATGCGTTATTGTTCATGAACAAATCCTGTTGTCTGAAGAACGACATCATGAATGGCGCCTTTCGCGACAAACGCAAGCAAGTATAGTTTCTATGATCAAATGAAAGAAGAAGAATAAAAACGTCACTTTTAAAAATCTTAGCCATCATCACGGTAGGCGGGTACCTCGAGATATACGACACAGCCAGCTTTCTGACCCAGTTGGAGTGATCATGAGTGAAATGGGTGTCTGTAGGTACTTTATGTTCTCTGACTGTACACTAGGTGGCAGTGTTGCTATAAAACGATTGAGCTGAAAGAGCCTTGGTATTATTATTTTGCCTGTTGACATCACATACTGAACCAGGTTAAGGACGATTAAATTAAAGTGGGACAAAAAAAAAAAAAAACACTTCCGTCCTTGCTTAATACGTCCTAATACGTAAAAATTGTCCTCCGTCCCAAAAACGGAATGGAAACGGACCATTCCAGTGACGGAATTATGGACCGTTCCATCCCAGGGAGAGAATGGCCATTTCTGGAAACAAGGGTTCACTCATGTTCAGATTTTGCTTTGAAATTGAACTGTGAAGCGATATATACACTGGCGCACACCAATGGGTAGGAGAAAAGACTTTTACTGGAGCCAAAATGACTTGCTTTTGTCACTCTAGAACAGTTGTTCTTAACCTTGTTAGGAGGTACCGGACCCAACCAGTTCATATGCACATTCATCGAAACCTTCATTAGTGAAAAACTAAAATCAGACTTTTTACAAATTCAAGACATAAAAAAATGCATTTATTAAAAACTGAAAAAAAGTCTATCAAATTTCAAGACTTAAGGTTTTTTTTTTGTTTTTTTTTTATGGCGTACTATCACGACAGTCACACGAAGACTAAACGAATACAATTTCCCACAGCACTGATTGGACGAGCAATGTCATGTGATCATCTGCAGCCAGTGATGGCCAAGTGGGCGTGTCATAACTAATTGACATGTTATGTCTTAACCTCCGTGCTGAAGGCTCTGTCGAACCCCTGAGACCGATTCACCGAACCCCCCTGGGTTCGATCGAACCCAAGGTTAAGAACCACTGCTCTAGAATCAATTAGGTGACTCAGAGTCTCCAATTCACTTGATACCCGGGAAGTATCACGGAGGTGTATATATTCAGACCTGGATCTCCCGAATGTAGGGTGGACATCCAAATCCCTTTTCAACCGAGCTAACACTTCCCAATAAGCTACAAAATGCGCTTCCTTGCCACAAGCGCCCCACGACTGAGCGCCCGTCATACGGAGAGGCTAGTGACTGAACAGAATGCAATAAAAATGATAAATTGGAAAACTAAGGCAATTCTTTGCATCCTGTGAGGCTGAAGTGTACAAAACCTCATGCAAAAAAAAAAAAAAAAAAATCAAACCTAGGGAATCAAGCGTTCTTTTGTGCAAACTCGGCTATCGCAGAGGTTGCACAGTATCCATCTGTGACAAATGTGCACCGCCACGGGGAGAGAGGTGCGGTCCAAAGACTGCTGCCAGACTACGCATGCGTTTTTTCCTCCTACGACAGTTAAACGTAAAGCCTCGAGCGAGGACCGGGCCAGGACGATGCCTCCCCGCGTGGCCCCGGCTGGAGTTATTGAGCTACTCCTCCACTTGTAATATATCTGCTTAGGCGATATTTATTACGTTTATAACTAAGGAAGGAGGCAGGACCAGTCTCCATTGCAAATGAGGGACGCTGAGCGGTTACAGTAAGTCTTTAAAGAGTGGACCGCTCAGTTGATGTCGACAAACTGTTCGATTAACTGCGATGCAAATTGCCGGTAACTCCGTATTTGTGTTAGTTACTTGGCGGGATTATTGCAAAGATAACGGGACACAGGGGTGGGATCAGTGAAGATAGCCTCACAAAACATATAAGATAGCTGGTGCATCCAAGAGTGAAAGCACCGATTTAAATAGCGATACCACCCCCTGGTATTAAAATTGATCGATTCAAGCCAGTTTATTGTCTCTTCCAGACAGACCTGGGAAAGGTTTCAATTTGCTAGAGACCATAAACCTTTCGACATACCTACCACACGCTATGAGCATATTTAACTCATTCAAACCCTTTGACGTCTAAAAGAGTCAATTAACGCACAATCCTCACCTCCCCATTACATCTAAAGGTGTCAATCACATTTTTTCATGGGGGAGGGTGCAAGAGAGTCTGATGCAACTTCTGAAGGAGCAGGCTTGACGGCAATGTTAAATAGTAAAAAAAAAAAAAAAAAAAAAATAGCCAGCAGGTGGCAGTGGTGAAAAAGTCCACCATTATTCTATTTCCATTTTCGTTCATAGTTCAATCGTTTTGTTTTCTGCAAATAAATTATTTTGCTATCAAAACATTTTTTGTGATGTTGTTTTGTAGGAGGAACACATTATTGCGGTATTTGAGCTGTCACAAAAGCAAAAAAATAGTGTCAAACTTGAAATGAAGCTTGAGATGCATGCTTTTAAAAAGAGCTCATTTTCTTTGGATTTCTGAAGAAAATCGGCCTTTTCCATAATACTTAGCAATTTTCTAATGCTGATTGCCAACGAACGGAGAAAGATAGAAACAAACTTTTTTTTCTGCTGAAAGAAGAGAGTCTCACCTTTTTTCTGACAGGTCGCACATTTATATAGCCGTAGAACAGAAAATTCTCTGGGCCTAGCAATCAGTCAGAATTCTGTAAAACGTGAGGGATTGAGGGGGTTCCTCCAGTGAAAAAGGGTGGTATGCAATGAGTTAAATGTATTAAGACATACTAATTTTACGGGGTACACTTGGTGTCTGCTATCATTCAAACTCTTGAGTTCATTTCAATCCACTCAAAGAGGTTTCAAATGGCGCAGCTCTATTTGTCCCCTAGCTTAATGCTAACATAAAACGCAAAACGCCATACACGGGCTGATGGAAATTAGCAAAGATGTCAGGATAATTCTCAACGTACTTTCACAAGCAGCGACACAAAACAGATTTTACACCACCACTCACAGGCATATATTCTCCGCTCGGTGGGATTGAAACAGCAAAACGTGCTACTGTATTACACTGAAGGCACATTGCATCTCTTCCAGCAGACTTCAGTCCTGTGCCGAAACTGAAGGTATGAAACTAAATTCTTACTTGACTTAAGTGCAAACAGTGAACACCTACGACTGGAAGCCAGCCAGTCACAATTTATGTTCGATTTAGAGTCTGTATGTTTTTGGAAGCCACGGCTTCCTGAGTTTGAGGCCGCAGATCAAAATTTGAGGTTCAATCAAATACTGCTTGGTGCCAGTGTATAATCTCAATGCCAAATAATTAGAGATATGCAAGAATTTGTGCTGATCCAAAACAGGATTGATTGGCCTTGGACCCTCCTGGATAATTTTTTTTGCACATTAAAAGATGCTTGACTTCCAGAATCTGTTTTTGCCATTTGCATTCTATTTCCCTGATTGACACCGCAGTTTACCAAACACGGGTAATAAGGTTGCAGTGAGTGGAATGCCTGGTGCCTGACAGGATCACGCTGAGCTGACAATTTCCAGAATGCACCTAGATGTTGCATTTGAGGCAGTTGCTCGGCTCAAAGCACGTTTTGTTTCAAAGCTCAGATTTGTATATAAAAAAAAAAACAAAGCCAAAACGTTGCCAGCGGCCGCCTGTCAACTTTGGCTTGTCATTGTCTAATGATGATGACCGGTAAGACAGCTGAAACATGACCGCGATTGATCTTGATCTTTCGCAGCTGATCGGGCCATTATGTCGGGCGTCAAAAGTATCGTCAGATCTGACAAAACCGACAACCGATGCTTCATTTATTGCACAATTTGGCCTTTCTCACGACTTGACGAAAGCTTTTGTCCGTCTGTCGTCCTCTGATGCAACAACAAACCCCGGGGGAATGTTTAATGGCTCGAAACTTTTTTTCACTCTCGCTCTGGCTTCACATCTCATCTGACACATTCCCCTGCACATCTCACGATCAGAACCGTAACAAAAGGGACTCAAAGCAATGGCAGTTAGACTACAAAAGTGGGTCAGTTGGCGTTGAGGGCTTGATGAAACGGTGAGAGCAGACAACAATCTCATCCCAATATCGCTTTTGGCAGATCTACTCAATCCAGATCTCTCTTTACATCACTCATTCCCTCTTTAAAGAAGCACCAGTTTTTTGTTCTCTGGGGTTCACACAGCAGTTCATGTGCATGTACTTCACTAGAAACCAGCCAATTTCAGTACCAACGCTCGCTCTATCATAACGCTTGTGTGTGCTGGCTGGTCCATGAGTAAGGTTTACACTGGAAGTAAGTGATCAAGGGTCACCGGAAGCAACAACAGATGTGGCATTCAATTTATGACAGATCATCGTGCACTGGAGACAGACCGACAGATGCACACGCTGTGATAACCTTCCCACAGTAATCTTGACAGAATTTTTAAAATATGGATATTGAGAAAAGTTGTTCTGCAAGTAGCTTTCTATTGATTGGGAATTGTATTTATTGCGTGTTTGAGGATGAATACTTTTATGACCAAAACTAAGAACTAAGTTCAAACGTTTATCTTTAATACATCAACTCCAAACCTCTACACTACAGTATAGCAGTTAATCAATATGTATCTATCAACAAGACAGAAACCTTAAAAAATAATAATAACAATAAAAATGATAAATGACATCAAACTCACCAGAGCTGGTTATTAAGTCCACCCTCTTTTCGTGCTCATTGTGTTTATTGTGCAAGTTAAATTGCTCCATGTACAGCACTTTGTATGCAGCGATGGCTGTTTGAAAGTGCTCTATAAATACACTTGACTTGACTTGACTTGACTCAAAGCTAACTCGTTGTGTCGGCTAGTCAGAGCTAGCTAATTGTTGCAACTTTGGAAATGCTAAATAAAACCTTGAAATCCTGTTCCGGGTTGAAACAACCCGGCAAGCAATAGCATCAGCCGAACAAATTTCAGTGTTTCGTGAAACGTCCGACGATCGACTCTGTCAAACACCTTCGTGTAATTAGCCATCCGTTTTAGTCAGGATACGCCCTCACTGCAATACGATTGGCTGCACGTCGCAACCAATCAGAGGACGTAAAATCGCCACGTGTCATATACAACATTTTGAATGCCATGGGAAGATTACACTGACATGGCAACGAACAACGGTGAAATCTGATTGGACAAAATAATCTAACATACACATGACTGGAAACTAGGCATCCAAAAGACAAAATGTGAAATGAAGATAAAAGGCTGTTGGAAATAAATTCATACATAAGTATATATTGGAAAAATATCAACATTGTAAAATAGACATCCATTTAATATTTATGGGAGCAATTTTTTTTTCATTCAGGCTGCTTCGCTTTAACATTTTGTTTTGGAAGGCATTTAAACAATGACGCATAGCAACATTTATTGTGTTTCGGGGGGCAGTCTGATCTTTTCAGTGATATGACAAAACCTAATTTACTCCAATTAACATGATTAAAAATAATGACAATGTGCAATTCTGCATTCAGTGTTTTTCTCTGCCTTATGTGTGTTATCCGTCTTGAATATTCACAATATTCACCTGACGCCCTCTCACATTATACACTGCGTGTGTTTCAAAGTGTCTGATGTATAAACATGTGGGAACATCTTTGACACGTGTGTGTGGGTTGACAACATAAAGCCACAGGCCCAATGCAAACCTATTACACATTCAATCAACTCAACCTTTTATTGCATTTTAGTCAAGTGCAGTCGTTGAGATACTGTCGTCAACACCGGGACAGCAGATAATTACGTCTCACAACATCTCGTGCGTATACATCAGTTTTTATCTGCATATCTGGCATGTAATGGCCCCGCCTGCAAAACCGTGTAAGTGCAGAGGGGATCTGATTATATGTATATGTCATTTAGATTTCCCAAACGGGCTGGAAAGTGCGAAAGCGAGTGCAGACATATGGCACAATAAATGAGATTTACTTTGACTGATATGAGGAGCGCCCTTGTGTGGAATTACATACCTGAGTGCCGCGTGTGTGTGTGTGTGTATTGAAGCATACAGCTCCCCACATTGGGAGGACATCAGTGTTTACACAATATGGAGGGAAAAAAGGCTCCATTATGTAAATGATATGTTTAGGTCATAATATGCATGCAAGCGGTGGTTGTAGTCCAGCTGAATTTGTACACAGCTTTATTTTAAAGGCAATGTAATGAAAAACTGCCTTTTTATTGGTTTGTTTACAAATAGTTGGGTCTCTGGGGTGCCATGTAAAGATTTTATCTACTTCCTAAAATATATAACCGATTGACCATCCCATTAAAAAAAAATAATTATTATTATTGTAAATGCCTATATTCATAGTTTCAATTGTATTTTCACATGCGAAAAAGACTTCCGCTAACAACTCAGGCAAAACTTACCGACTGGGTGGGTGCTATTTGTGTTCGTGTGCCACATACACACAGTATAGCATGGGAAGCGCTGTCTCCTGGAGTGAAAATGCTCTTATTTTTTTTAAATCAGTGCTGCTCCGATTGATCGGCCATCGATCATTGAAAAAAAAAAAAAGCCTGCAGCCAACAGAAATCTGTCTAAAGTGTACTATGTGTTTTGATCGTTGCACTATTTTTTACAAATCATGTTATTTCAACACTTAGGAACTGTTTAAAGTTTAAAAAAAAATTAAAAAACATCCACAAAATGAGTCCTTTAACATTTGTGCGCTCGAGCGGGGAGACAATATTCGATGCATCTGAACGTTAGAATATACATGTCAAACATTGTTATATTTATGTGCCGTCGATGCGGCATTTCAGGGCCGCTTGTGGGGGACTCAGACAATATGTTGCACATGAAGTGCCCCTGCGTGTGTAAAAAGGAAATAAAACACAAGCGGCGGTTTGTCTGATGGGGCCTTAACGGCGGAGACAAATTACAGCAGCGCCGCGACGTTTGACGCTCATTGGGTTCAGGCAGTCACAAGCAGAAGCTTAAACAGTCAGTGTTAATCTGTTAACAAGAAAAAAAAATAACAATTCCGAATGAGGAGCTTTGCATAAGCACAACATTTTGATCACAAGTGAGAAGCATCTGGTAGCAAAGCAGGCAGCGGCTAGTGCCAGAAGCTAACATAACAGAATCAATCTTTACCCAGGGCTCCTTCTTATTGAGCAGCCCAAGCAGATGGAGTCAAAGCACACCAGTCACACAAGATCCAAAAAGTCATTTGTTCACAAAAACCTGGCGAATGCTTCCCCCCCCCCCCCCCCCGCCCCCCCTGATAATGGTGGAAAGCCAATATGAACCCATCAAATTTTGTGGGGTGGTTCTTAACCTGGGTTCGATCGAACCCCAGGGATTCGGTGAGTCGGTCTCAGGGGTTTTGACGGAGCCTCTGCCATGGAGGGTAAGACACACGCGACTCAACATGTTAATTAGTTATGACTCGCCCGCTTGGCTATCACTGGCTGCAGATGATCACACGACATTGCTCGTCCAATCAGTGCTGTGGGAAATTTAATTCGCTTAGTCGTCAACGTGTGACTGTCGTGATAGTACGTTGTACAATTTAAAATATATATATATATATATATATATATTTATCTCTTGACATTTTATTTCCTTTTTTTCTGTTTTTAATAAATGCGGGGGGGGGGTTATATATCTTGAATTTAGAAAAAAATATATATATTTTTTCACTCATGAAGGGTTCGGTGCGCAGGTTAAGAACCACTGCTCTATCGTATATATATTTTAACTACAAATAACTTTACATTTGGGCGGCGGGTGGCCCAGTGATTAGCGCGGTGACCTCACAGTGCAGATGTGCAGGGTTCGATTCCGGTTCCGGCCTCCCTGTGTGGCGTTTGCATGTACTACCCCGTGCCTGTGTGGGTTTTCTCCGGGTGTCAGTGCGGATGCTTGTTCGTATGTGTGTGCCCCGCGATTGGCTGACAACCGGTTCAGGGTGTCCCCCGCCTACTGCCCGAAGACAGCTGTGATAGGCTTCAGCACCCCCGCCCCCCCCCCCCCAACCCCCCGCGGCCCTTGTGAGGATAAAGCGGATCAGAAGTGAATAACTTTGTATATTACTCTTACATTGATTTCGAGAGCACTTGAGTTCCAGTCCACGCGGACTTTGGCGTGACTTGGAAACGGCAGCGCAAAATGTTTCGAGGGTCTCCTTGCGTGGCGCGGTGTGAGACTTCAACTTTCACTTTCATATTCACCCAGCGTCATGTGACTGTCAGGTAATTCAATTGATGACATCGTTCTTAACGACTATTCACAATCAGATCGTCCGGGATGTTTGGCGAGTAAAAAAGGTTGGCCCTTCGTCTTCGAAAATTGCTCGGCTTGATTTTCTTCCCAATCCCCCCCCCCCCCCCCACCCCCACCCACCCACCAGGACCGCCTGCGCTGTCAGTACCTCCACCAGTAAGCTGGCTCACATCAAAAAGCTCTTGTCCAAGTTCGGGGGAAATTTCTCCGTTTTTCGGCGGGACAAAATGCAGAATTAATCTCCATGACAAGTTTCGACAGGCAAACTATGGAAAATTTCCTGTGCGTACACCTGGGTAATTAGACCCAAAGGCACATTCATCAATTAATGCTAGGTCACACTGCCTTATTAGCATTATTAGA
Source organism: Hippocampus guttulatus (assembly GCF_054856545.1). Taxonomy (NCBI): domain Eukaryota; kingdom Metazoa; phylum Chordata; class Actinopteri; order Syngnathiformes; family Syngnathidae; genus Hippocampus; species Hippocampus guttulatus. Next base: position 2,707,495 of record NC_141270.1, read on the forward strand.
ATATGCAAAGCCTTGATCTGATCCCCGCGCATTAATGAGCTCATACTGTTGTTTGACTTGAAGGCCATTGTCAAACAGGAGAAGCTCCGCACGTTCGGCGAAGCTGCTTCGCTTCTCACAGGCAAGCAGAGCAGAGGGTAGGCGGGAAGGTAGGCGGGAGGCGGGGGGGGGGCGTGGGACCGAATCCGGCGGGCGGGTGAAGAAAATCGGATGCGAATCGACAAGTTATTCTCGCGAACCCCCTCCCCCCCCCCCCCCGGACCTCTCACCCGCAGGACTTTCATTTCGGGCGTCAACATGCACGCATGCGATGTCTGTTCACGCACTCCCTGCATACGTCGCTCGCACGTTCCAATGTTTCGATGCAGTGTATGGCCCGCAGCCAGCGTCCCGCAGGGGCCGAGATTCATCAGCGACCACTCCCACCTCAACTCAGTTTGCCTGGCAACAGCCGCCGGTTTAAAAAAAAGAACACCGGAGAAAATTGAAGCAGATCTGCTTTGCGCCATCGCTTTGTGGTTTGAATTGAATACTTGTTGACTTCACAAACTTCAAAATTTTTTGGGCCGAGATGACACGCGTCATCCTTGGAATGGTCTCTTATTCTCTAAAAAAAAAAAATACAAGAGAGTGAAAGCATTGATTGTATTTTCACTCAAAGCCGCCTAATTGCACTTGTCAATTACTGTTGCGCATCCTTTTCTTCGGGGAGAGTTCTCGGGGGAGTGGGTGCTCTAATTAATTCAAAGTTTTGCTCCAGTAGACCCGGAAGAAATTGTGATTGCGGACGAAGCAGGACGTCTATTTTGCGATGAAGATTCGAGATTGTAGCTGTGATTTATTTTCATCGATTTTTCAGGCGGCGATTGCGTACGCCTCGGTGCTCTCTCCCTCTCCCGGATTTCAGTTTGACCCCTGCGTAATCTTTTTTTACTCACTCCCCACCGCGCTCACTTTTGCCGACTCATCCTTGCCATGCTGCGCTCGGCAGGTCAGAGGTTGCCATCGGGAAAGCGGAAGAATGAGGAGGAGTAATGGCAAGAGTGGAAGGTACTTGACCCCCCCAGGAAGTTGGCGGGACAGTACTTCCACTTGCACCCGCCACCCCTCGGACCGCCGCCCGGTCGGGAGTCGACTCTCAACCTTCCTCCTCGAGCGCGGCACTCGGATCGAGGTTGCCGCGTCGAGTCGGCGAAACCTCGCTTGCATCAAAAGCCTCTGTTACGTTCCGATGCGCTTTCTGCTCGCGCTGGACTCGGATGATCCGCTTTCTTTTCATCCATGCTAAATTGCATTGATATGCAAATACAGACGAGAAAAGCAGCTCGTGGGATGAGAGGCGCGCTACTGGGACGGTCCAGGGCTGTGAGCGGGGATGAATTAATTGTATTTTGGTGTGAGAGGCCCGGAGGTGGAAACAGCAGGTGTGTGTGTGTGTGTGTGTGTTTTTAACTTTATATCTAGACATTTTTGTATTGATTCATCTCGGCACCAGCAAGTCTCGATCTGATGATTAGGTCGAGAGGCGAGAGGCTCAGCAGCAATCTCCCCCGAATTGGGAGGATGCGCTGAAGGTCGCTCGGGTTGCAGCTGGCCACTTAAATGATATTCTTGTTGAGATGATGATTACCTATATATTTGGATTTGATTATAAATATCGAAATAATTGTTATACTATCATTCCTGTCTGTAAATGATTTATTATTGTGTTTTTTTTAAAATGTGTTTATTGTTATTTCGTATTTGTTATTTCAAATATTTTCACCATCAGATATTTAGAGTCATATTTATTCGTTAAACATTTTAATAATTTAATTATTGGGGGGGGGGGTTTCATGCTCAATACTTTTTCAACAGGGTTGCCTTGGCTAAGATACTGAAAATGGAACTTTGCATGAATCTACACATTTATATAAATAATACATCAAATATTAAGCATGGATTTCTTTGCGCTGTGATCAATATTTTACTCATTTTCCTTTGACTGTTGTGTTTTTGTTTTTAAATCTGTGTTGGTGCTGCATCAAAGCGAGAACCCCATCGAGGACGTTTGCATAATCCGGTCAACTAGCCAACATGGGCTAACAAACCAATGTCCACTTTGTTCTTAGAATGCTTTCAAAATAAACAAATAACGGGATTTATTTTCATTCCAAACAAGACTGAAACTAACAAATCTGAGTGGATGCTGGACGCCGACCAGCAGAAACAAAGGATACTAATCATCCGCAAGGGATGCTCTGAGAGGCGCCATAAGCGGCATTAAATTGCTTGACTTACCGCACGCAAGCACGCCAAAGAAAGAAAAATATTGAGGAGCAGAGCAGAAACGCCAGATCAAATTCTTCAGGACAGCATAGAACCAGCTTGGATATGGAATGGTGGAACCCAAATGTGAACTGGAAGCAGAAAAAATAAAAATCATTGCCATGATTGCACTCTAAAAAACAATTAAACAAACAAACAAAACAAACAAAACAAATTATTGCCAGGAAAGAAAAAGATGCTATTCCAATAAAAGCCTGGACCCAAATTTTATCCACACACATATTAATAGAGAAAAAAAAAACATTTTTGTCTTTGTCTTAAATTCGTGTTTGAATTATTCAATATCAACTATATACAGTATATTTATTACATATATATATATATAAACAGCAACTGGTATGCAAATAGAATACGGTGTCTCTTCGAGGAATCTAAATCAACAATATCACTGGTGTGTTACAAAGTGTGCCTGGTGAAAGAGGCAATTACGGACAAAAGGAAATGCATAAAACATTGAAAAGGACTCAAACAACACTGTGGAGCGACATTTACCCATCGCCATTTGTCGCTGCTAACAAAACACGTGTTTGCGATTTTTTTTTTTTTTTTTAGCCTTCCTTGCAATCCCCATGAAAGCAGCAAATGGGAGGCTGCAATGCAAATTGCATGGAAGGGTTTTTTTTTTTTTTTTTTTTAAAGGGAAAGAAGAAGGAAAAAAAAAAAGTCGCCCAAGGCTCTATTTCCACCTGGAGAGTTGCATAATTCATGAGTCGAGTGTGCCGTGGAATAAAAAACATGGGCGCTCTTTCTCCAAGACAGACAACATATAAATCTGACATGAGACAGCCTCGGACTTGAAGGAGATGCTCGACGCCAGAAGCGCGAGCGCGCCGACCGACTGTTGTGGTGGAGATGATTATGAAATGCGGAAATTAGAGCTCGGATACGCTGCAAACAACTCATCTGGGGGAAGAAGAGTAGATCTTCACACCTCTGATGATACTGGGGAGGGTGTGGGGTGGGTGGGGGGGGGGGGGGGGGGGGGCGGAAACGCACGCATGCAAATGCAGGCTGCTTCATTGCCGTTAATTGCCCAGCCAGCGAGGTGGAGCATGTCCTACCTCAGACTTGACCTTTCCTTGAGCCTGGAAGATCTCGAGATTGAATTGACAAGCAATTTATTCACATGACCACGATTTCTGCTGGTGGGGATGTTTAGAAAGTGTCTGATAATGTCACAGAAAGGAACCTGTTTGTTTCCTGTTTGTGGTTTTTTTTTTTTAAATCCTGCAAATTGCTCCAAAATGGCTGACTTCCTATTCATTTTTAATCGGGGGGTGGGGGGGGGGGGGGGTTATCCTCAATATACCAGTGGCTACTTCATGAGTTTCAGGGGGTGTACATCATTGACTTATCAGAAGACCAAATTTGCTGAAAATGCCCGACTTCCTGGTCGATTTTGGGCTTGGTTCCTTTTCGTGTGTTCTGTCATGATTGACATGCTCAATTCATTTTGTGCTGATCGGTGCAACTGCTACTGGCGCATGAACATTTTCCTGAAGATCCCAAGATAAGTAGTATTGAGTTTTTGATGACCCCGAAATGTAAATACAGAAATGTTCAATTGAATGCGCTTGCAAGGAAAAAAAAAAAAAACTTGCCTTACTGGGTATGCTGAAATCCAGAAAAAAAAAACCCTAACCCTGTCACTGTCTTGACCGGGTCTCAACAACATTTTGACCATATTTTCCGCACTAAAAGGTGCACCTAAAAGCCTTCCGTTTTCTTAAAAGCTCAAAGCACGCCTTAAAACCCGATGCGCCTTCTGTGTGGTCCTTACGGTAATTTCTGTTGGCATTTCCTTGAGCGTAGCTCCATCTAGTGGATGTATTGTAGATTGCGACTTATAATGCGGTGTGCCCAATGTATGAAAAAAAAAATAGGCCATTCATTGAAGGTGCGCCTCATAATCCAGTGCGCCTTTTAGTGTGGAAAACCGAACAAGTCTTTGATGAAACAGACCATTAAGTCCTTGATGACTTTTTGACTGACTGTGTCACCAAAAGTAATAATTGGCTGCATTACGGAAATGTACTTTATTTTGGAGTCAGACAGTCTTCACTCAAAACATCTCGAGTTGGTTCAAAATGCGGCTACTCATCTCTTAACTGGAACTCGTAAGCGGGAGCACAAAACACTTTCCCTGGCTGCCCTTTCAACTCCCATCCCAGCTGTCCAAAAAAAAATAAAACTGTTTTTGTTGTTGTTCGAATGTCCGTGAAAAATAGCACTGCATCAATTGTCTTCGTTTTGAGCAGTTCTCAAACCCCCAAAAAGGCAACAGTTGACTACAAGGACCGCGGTGGAGCATCGAGTTCTCTTTTCAGTGATATTGACGGAATGCAAAGTGCCATTTGCTCTCAGGTTGTGCTCTTATGACTCCAGCACAGCCATTAAGTCCATGGAGAGGGTTTCTTTAATTGGACCAGCCGGCAATTATGAGAAAAACTGCCATCCACGCCGGGTAGAGCAACTATTTCTGGCCATTTGCGTCCATCAAACGCCCCTTGTCGAGCCGAACCGCAGTTACCTGTCAATCGTCAGATTAACGACGGGAAGTAATGAGGATTACAAAAATGGGACGACGGCAAATCAGTGGAATCTATTAAAATGCGACTTTGGGATTAGTGACTGAAAGAATCGGGACCGCGTAACCTTTACAACATGGTTTCGTAAAATAACAATCATGGTCCATTACTGAGTCTTGGACTCGACCTTGACCGGATCTTGCCTCGTCTTTGATCAGATATTGACGTAATCAAGAATTTAGCAGTCTGACCCTCACTAGTCTTACTTACAAGGGAGGGCGGGGGGGGGGGGGGGCACATAACTGGCTCCTTCTACATTTTAGAGTTCTTTTTAAGATCCTAATGATTTGTCGACTAAACGAACGCTCAGAGGGAATCGAGCCTTCTCTAGTGAGGTCAATCAAATGTCTCGATGGCCCGGTCCTCCCTGATGGTAGCTCAGGCGCTTACATCCCACCATAAATGTTTTTTTTTTTGTTTTGGCCGGCACCCATCACTCGACGCTAGTGTATGAGGCACTGTTGCTAAGTAACCGCTCACTCCACAGTGCACCTATTATCATTTTACACCACAACAGTATCCAGTGATCTTTGAGGGGCCACGTTCAAAAAGGTCTAAAACGGCAGTTGACGGCCGCCCCAAAGTGGCTGAAGTTTGATTTTATTCGAAAGCAGATGAATGCGCCGGCAGTCCCCAATGGGTCGAGATAACCCCTCCAACTTGAGGCTTATCCGTCTCGCTTGACCCAGAAACCCTCAACTGAACCGCTCGCAGTAAATATTCTGCTTTGTAACCAAAACCTGCAGGGGGGGGTTCTAATTAGGCGAGACGAACACTGAGCTTGGAAGATGCAATGATGATGAGGAGGAGGAGAAAGAGGAGGAGGAGGGAAGTGGCTGCAGAGAGATGAGAAAGAGAGGGGGGAGGGGGGGATAACAGCGGATGATGACAGGAAGTCGGGGGACTTATCAATTAATTATGGCGCAACAATGAGGCTCGACTGGAGGGAGAATTTGTAATCGTAAGCAGGAAGATGGACACTTTGGATATAAAGGAGAGCAACAAACCATAATAACCTCTGACATTCACAAAAATAATCCGTCACACACACACAGACAAAGTCACACAAAAATACCTCACACACAAAAAATAACTCATCCGAAGGAACTCCCACTCCACCCCCCTCCCAAAAAAAATAAAGTAAATCTCACAACCCTCCCAAAAACTCTCACACATTGAACATTGAAAAAGTGTTCATATTCGGAAAGCAAAGCAGAATAAAAATATTTGGTGAGTGAATTTTTGTGCGGAGTCTGAGATGTTTTGGGGGTAAGGTTTTGGGTTCATGTATGATTTTTTTTTTGTGTGGGAAATGTGATTTTTGGGGGGGGGTGAGTATGTGAGGTTGTTTGGTGTAAGTGAGAGTGTATTTTGGCAAGTGGGAGAGGTATGTGTGAGTGTGGTGTGAGAGTTGTTTATTGAGCGTGAAGTTTTTTGTTCAGTTGGATTTTTTATTTTGGGTGCATGTGAGAGGTCTTCCTCTTTATTTTGTGATGGGGGTTTTGGAGTATGCGAAAGAACTTTTAGTAAGCGTGAGAGGTTTTTTTTCTGGCGAGTGTGTGTTTTAAGTTTTTGCGTGAGCTATTTTGGTGTGTGCGCAAACATTTTTGGTCCATTTGAGAGCTTAGGTGAGGGTGTTTTTATGGAGGGGAATTTTGTTGTTTTTTGTTGTTTTTTTAGGTGGGCCTGAGATGATTTTGGCAATTGTGAATTTTTTTTTTGGCAAGGGACATTTTTGGGGGAGTTAGGTCGTTATGCGTGTGTGTGTGGTGTTATTTTTAGCCGAAGACTGCACTTCCTATGCATCAAAAACCAAACGGGGGTTTTGAGACGAGCGTTTCTTGCGTGCGGGGCTGCCGGCAGAGCAGAATGCGGAGTGGCGCCAGGCCAGTGTGCCAGCACGCTCCAACGCACAATCCAACCCAAGTTTTGAAACCTTAATCTGTCAATCTAAATTGCTACCCTAACTCCCGCGTTTGAAACCGAACCAAGCCTCGAAAACCTCATCCTGACATAAAAAAACAAACAAAAAAAAACACTCACCTGAAAATCTAACTCTGGCTGGAAACCCCGCATTTGAGATCCCGAACCCAGGGAGCAGTTGGGATCAGATGCTGCCGCGCTGCTCGTACGTGCCCGGACTCTCATTGGCTAAATCCCCTCCGGCCACACTCTGAATGCGGCCTGACAATGCGGCGCTGGGAGTGTTGGATGCGGGGAGGGTTTGAGAAGGAGGGGAGGGGGGTGGCGGGGGTATAAGATGGAAAAACAAACATGTTTTGTCAGAGTACGCAACCACTTGTTATCGTATTGAAGGCACGACACGCCATCGCCATGACGCGCCGCAGTCAGCCGGCATTTCAAACACGTAGTTTAAATGGCTATCTGTGCTTGTAAATATCTTCCCAAGAATCTTACTTTCAAATGACGCTCGGGAGCATCGGCGGGGGCACGCCTGGAGGTGAAGCCGGGAGTTGGCGGCCCGGCACGATCGGAGGTGTGTTTTCAGGTGGGTCCCCTGGGCCACGCTGAGGACACAACAAAGCATGAGGACAACAAATCAAAGCTCGGGAAGACTCCAAATGAGCCTTTGGTTTTGTGAGCATAACATAGGGCTGAAAGGTTTGGAAAAATAAGTTATTTCAGGGCGCGGCCCGGTAGGCCAGTGGTTAGCGCGTCGACCTCACAGTGCAGAGGTACCGGGTTCGATTCCAGCTCTGGCCTTCCTGTGTCAAGTCAACTGTATTTATGCGGAGTTTGCATGTTCTCTCCCCGTGCCTGCGTGGGTTTTCTGCGGGTAGTCCGCTTTCCTCCCACATTCCAAAAACATACATGGCAGACTGATTGAACCCTCGAACAAAAAGGTGTGCTTGTGAGCGCGGATGGTCGTTCGTCTCTGTGTGCCCTGCGATTGGCTGCCAAGCAGTTCAGGGTGTCCCCCCGCCTACTGCCCGAAGACAACCCCCTTCACGACTCTCATGATGATAAAGTGGATCACGCGCGTCGAGCTAAAGTCATTGGGGTTAAGGTTGGGTTAGGTTTAGGCGACGCTAAATGCTAGGTGACTAAACGAATTGTTGTAATATGAATGAAGTGGAATCTTTTTTTTTTTCCCGAAACGTCATGGCTATAAATTACAACGCATGATAAAATTTGTATTGATCTTGCTTTTGTAGCCTGCAACCCAATCTTAAAAATGAAAATATCTCAAAAAAAAAAAAACAGTCCAAAATATTTCTTTTGTCAGCGTCGAAAATATGTTTTGAGACACCATCTCTGGTTAAAATCTGCTGTTGACCAGTTTTAATTTTCAAAATTGTTTTTCCCCAATTTTCGGCAAATATTCTTCAAACATGTATAATGTGTTTGGGAACAAAAATCTGAATTCATACACCGTCTTCTATGACTCATGTCATTCAGCAAAATGTTTGAAAAGACCAGCATCAAGTGGTCCCCCCCCCCCCGTGAGTGGCCGGAGAGTTGTCGTCCCCCCTGACAGCTGGCGCTCCCATTTTCAATGCTCCATTTTGTCTTGCCACCCGTCAAAAATGCCCGCCCGTCTTTGGTGACCCTCCACAGACCACAGCAAAGTGGACCTCCACATTAAAGTGACGCCAGTAACAAGTTTCATTCCAACTTTGATTGCTCGGCGAGTCAACAGACTGACGTCGGTCTGACGTCGGTCCGGATGGCAAACAAAACAGAACAATTGTTTGTTCGCGTTTTGTTGTTGCTGTAATTGCTGATTTTGCTGCAATGTTATGTATGAGTCAATACTGATGTTTCATTTTGATTTCTCCTTCTTCAAAACAAACAATTCCATCAGATAGTTATTTGTCACAAAAAGGACCACTGCAAGCACTTGAGCGCAATTCGGACGGCTTATAAGAACTTTGGAAAATGTTTTCAATTGGGCCTTTGTAAAAACCTAACTCTTGTTTAATACCCTCATAATTTCAAACAAGTTTTCATCAGAGCTATCGGGAGGGGGGGGGGGGGCACGCCGTTCCAAATCAAATGGATGACAAAATATGTTACTATGGGTCAAATATGTGCATATGTGCAAAATACTTTTCATTTTTAATAAGACATTTTTCAAAATATTAAAAAAAATCAACTCTCCTAACCCACACAGAAGGTTTGAAGCAAACAACAAATTATCACATACTGTTATGTTTTATTTATTTTTTTCGAGTGCAAAGGGCTCTCGTGCATATCAATTAACATTCAAGGACGGCACATAACTGCTGAAGAAGAAACCAACAATGAGTACGAGAAATATTTTTTTCCTCACAAAAACTCACTGTCTCAGAATTTAAATTTTATTAATGAGGGCCTATGTCTGTCCTGCATATTATTCCAAAGCCGCGAAAAACAAAAACAAAATATGTGGGACCTACTGACTCATGTTCGGGTAAACGCCACCTAGTAGTGAATGGTGATATGACAACTTAAAACTACAGTTAACCCCTGCATATTTACTCATTTTCTTTTTGTCAATATTTTGAAAGATTTTTTATTTTCCCCGTTTTGTAAATAATTTTTTATTTTTTATTTTTCAAGAGGCCACTCAAAGTGTGGTTGCAGGCCGCTCGTTACCCATATGTGTTTTAAACCCGAACTTTTAACCCTAATCCTCATTTGAAGCCTCAACCCCGCCCCCCAGGTCTTTTTTTTTTTTTTTGCCCTCTTGAGGATGTCGTTAATATTTGCCAACTGTGGGCATTTCAAGCCCTTTCAGACTTTTCTGTGAATATAGGTGATACGAATAAATGATTTGAGAAAACTGAATCTGGTCTGAAAAGGTCATTTGACATTTGAAAATTTCAGACTTGCCCGCCCCCCCTCATCAGTGAATACGTTGAATTATACCACTTTGGGGCACTTCTGGCACAAAAACACAATTTTACCAGCGGCACTCTGTTCTATTAAAAAAAAAAAAGCGAAGCGTGAATTTGCCCACTAGGATCCAAAGTACTCTCCTGTCATTGGAGTGCATTACTTTTGACTCATAGCGAGAGATTTTCTAAAAAATAATAATAATAATAAATAAATAAAAAAACACATAAAAAGCTGTCGACAAGAGCCCTCATTGGAGCAAAGTCAATCCAATTATTTTTCCAGTCATGGGAATGATTATGACGTTCCTCAGGCAACCTTAATGAAATTAGCCGTTTGATTAGTGAATCCATGCCGAATGGTGTTCTGTCTCTGGCTTGTTAAGATGGCTAATGAAGCCGACGACTCATGCGTGTCTTCCCCAGGTGATATGCACTTAAAAAGATCTTTAAAAAAATAAAGAAATTTTTAGCCCGTCGTTCATGCGGTGGACGACGGCGACACCGGCGTCATGTTCAAGAGCCCAGCAGGCCTGGGGGACTGGACTCGGGTCGTCGGTAGGGCGGCCCGCGAGGGATGCGGTCGCCGAGCTCAACAGTCTGATGGCGAAGCTAATTAAACGAGACGGGGGGCATTAATTGTGCAAGTGTGTGTGTGTGTGTGTGTGTGTGTGTGTGTGTGAAATTGCTTCTGACAAAAGGGCTTACACACATCAGGTTAAGGGGGAGCAAAACCCCCAAAAAATTGGTCGGCGGAACGCACATTGTCATTCCGAATGTCTACCACTGCTTCCAATGGTTACGCAGGCGCACTTGTATGAGGGAACACGGCGTACACACGCATGGAAAAACACAAAACATGTTCATGGACATATGATTCCATCCATCCATCCATTTTCTGATCTGCTTCATCCTCACAAGGGTCGCGGGCGGTGCTGCAGCCAATCCCAGCCATCTTCGGGTAGTCGGGGGGGACACACCCTAAACTGGTCGCCAGCCAATCGCAAGGTACAAACGAGATGAAAAACTATCTGCGCTCACACCGAGGGACAATTGCGAGTGTTCAATCTGCCTGCCAGGCATGCTTTTGGAATGCGGGAGGAAACCGGAGTACCCGGAGAAAACCCACGCAGGCCCGGGGAGAACATGAAACCTTCTCACGGGGAGGCCGGAGCTGGGATCGAAGCCAGTACCTCTGCACTGTGAGGTTGACACACTAACCACTGGACCACCAGGCCACAGTTGGCAGGAGTCTCAGCAAAACGCCTGCGACAGGCTTTCATGAAAATACCCCGAGGATCCAAAATTATAGCACACTTTACACAGACGTGCTGAAATCAGCCCATGTTTTACAGATTGCGCAATGGTTTGATGACAAGAACAGTGCCCATTAAAGACACTAAAAGCATTTGCACTTATGGAGGCAGCACTTCATACACGAAACCAGTAGTTCCCAGCCACTGGTATATTTCCTACGGGGGTTGCACAGAGAGGTGGTCAAGTTTTATTTTTTCGTGGGGAGGACAGTATACATCGGCCCATCACCACATCAATGACTTGACAGTGTTGAAAGTGGCTCTGAATCTTCACACAAACTATGCAGAGAAAGTCCACGCGGGGATTTGGTTATTAGGTACAATATATTCGCCCTGCTGTTTTAACTCGCTCCAAGACATTTTCAGAAAGGCAGCTCGCCAAAACTTTTGTGCTTGATGGGTGACTACACAGAACTGACTGGTCAGAACAAACAATTGAAATCAATTTCCAATTATATGCCCCCTTAAACAAAAACATTCTTTTTCTGTCCCTGAAGGTGCATCATTTTGGACAGGTGAAGTAGAACTTTTTTTCAAAGTCGACCCGTTCGATACGGAAGAGGAGCTGAGGGAGCGACGCGAGGCCTTGTTTTTGGACTTTATTGTCTTTTCAGTCATGCGTGAATGAAGAACAACAAAATCATTTGGAAACAAGCTAGCTCCCGACCGGGACTGTCTTCCATATTTTCATGCTTGGCAAACTCATGACCGCTGAAAAAGTGACCGACAGCACTGCCTCCATGTCACATCTTGACCTATGGTTCAATTTCACGTCACAATGCCGGAGTTTGTGGCTCGACCCAACTCGGTGTTGACCCCACACGGATTTGCCGTTGTAAAAATATGCGTGATTGTCAGCAGTGACTGGCTTCTGAGCAGATTTATTTTTAAATAAAAAAAATTTAAAAACCTTGCAACACACCCAACACCACATGATAATCATTCAGGATGATCTTTTCGAGACACCCGATAATCGGGCTTTTTGCTGGATTCGGCTTGGAAAGGGGTGCAAAATTTCGGATAGGCCGATTAGCACCTCGTGAGAAAACGCGGCATGCTAATGTACCCGCGGATAAATTATGAGGAGAAAAGATAATTATCACCACCGACGTATTTCAACGGGAAGACAGAGGCCAGCATGTGAAGCCAGCCGGCTTTAATTGTTTTTTTTTCTCTGCAGAATTTGAAAACCCAGCGTCTGCGTGAGGCGGCAAAAGTACTCACAATATGTACTCGACCCGGACGCTTTTGAAAAATAATCAACTTGTGATAGCCCCCTCCCCCCCCCCCCCCCCGTAAACCCCAAATTGCAGCCGTCGCCAATTGAAGATGGCGCTCTACGACAGTGCTGTGTCAATTTGAATTTGAAGAGACTGGCTAAAGTATAAATATTAATTGGACTCTTTCACTGGAGTGTGTATTGGCTCATCTCCGTGGCAAGCGCCTTACATCTCTCTCTGACCCTGGCAGAACGGCCACAAGACCGGCTCTGTTCAAAAACCATTTTTGGACACTCGGAGGCCATTAGGGCCACAAGTGCCCAACCTCCAGACCACCCGAATTGTCACGGCCTAGGTTCTGCAACATTCCTATTTTATGTCGCGCTGAACACATGTCCCCGGGGGTTTCAAACCCGGTGGTGCTCCCAGGTCGATTAAATTAATCATCTGTGACTTAAAAACCAATTTGCATCAATTGAGTAAAAACAAAAAAAGTGCTGACTCTGCAAACTATCTTTACCGTCGTTTAAATTCATTTAAATCCAGGAGCCTTTTTGATGACTTGCTCCCTGGTTCAGGTTTCATCCAGCAAGCAATCCAAATCTCAAATGCAGTTGACTTTGTCGCTCTTTTTACTTTTTTTTTTTTTTAACGTTGTGCAGTCACGCTTTGAGTTAAAAATAAATAGCTCTCTCATTTTGACAAGTACGGAGCAGAAAGTGCAGTTGTCAACTTTTAAAATAAACATCACAAAAGTAAAAAGTTGGCAAAATCATCAAGTCCAGGTACCTCGAACATCTACTTATGTAGAGCAATCAAGTATTTCTACTTCATGACCTCCCACCGCTGCTCAATCAGCAGCTTTGAAGTTTTGAAGTTTTTCAAATCTGCCGTTCCTTTCGCCCACAATCTTTTCTAGCACGGCGAGAGTGATCGCCCCCCCCCCCCCTCCCGCGCGCCACACCCCTCAACCCAGGCGCATTTGCCGGGCCGACTTTTAGCACGCCGCAGGAATGAAAGTGTGAAATGGTTTCAATTTAACTGTGCCAATGGGAGCGAGAGAGTCAAAGTGAGAGGCAGCAGCCGCGGAAGCATACCACAAATCTGACACTTTTTTTTTTTTTTTTAAACCTGTCGGTAACAAAACTTCTTCCCGAATGAAACATTTCGCAATACAGCTGCTTTAGAACGATCAGTATCACACACCTGACTGCAGTCTAAATATAACCACTGCGCTGTCTCATAGAACCGCCTCAATTTGCTACTCGGTCATATTGTACTTCACAAAAAATACGGTCACGACTAAATGGAATCGAATGAAAAGAAATGTAAAAATTCTTGCCGCACTTTTTGCTTTCATTCAATAGACATTGTGCTTCTCCGTCTGGTGCGTGCACCTTGGCCACCTGCCGGCAGTAGGTCTTCGGGAAGTATTGCACATGGAGGCAATCTCGGCTCGTGAGTCGCTCACATTGAAAATTGGTCGTTCATCGCAGAGGATAAAGAATACGCTCCTACGACATGACAGCAGCTCCCGCGTTAGTCAGAAGACGGTGTACAGTGCGCGCCCGATAACGCCTGAACTCAGCTGTTATAACGTCTTGAAATCCAACACTAATGTAGAGCTAGCATTGATGCTAAGGCTAACGCAACCGCAAAAGGCACCCGCCCGGGTCCGCCAATGTTTTCTCAACGTGATTTGAACGTCAGATGACGACAATCGCACCCGGCCGATATGTCGAGTGATAAGCGAGGTGTTTGTCAAACCCCGCGCATCCCGTCTATGGAAATGCGGCGTCAAGGTGCCAGACTCGCTAATCAGGCGAGGCATGAAACGAATACCGTCTGATGTCAATCGAAATTTGAGAAGCAGATGCGATGATGGGAGGTTGGTGGGGGCGGAGGGGGTCTAAAGTCTGCCGTCTTCCTACTGAATAATTCCCGATCATCGACGCAACTGTTGCTTCAAAAAAACATAGCTGCAGAGTACACTAAATAAAATATAACACCACATAATGCGGTTGACAAGATGTTCCAAACACTAGCAGATTTGTCCAGTAATTATACACCACCGAGGTTAAGGTTTAATGAGGGGGGGGGGGGGGGGGGCTTTGGAATAAAAACAAGATGAATGCATAATCTCATGTCGGAGCTTGTGTATAATTAGATGAAGTAAGGAGACAATACTGAACACAGATTCTAATCAGGTGCATCTGTTCCGCCCGAAAGCAAAGCCGTTTTTTACACGTTTTGAATCAGGGCTGCCCGGGGTCATGAATAAACATGACCGGTCCTCATTCATAATGCATCTGCGGCTCTTTTCAGCAAATACCGAATTGGAGATGTCCTCATGTGTTGCTGGCCCGTTAGTTACGCCAAACACGAAGACAACGCCGTGGCTGACGATACCTTCCACCTGGGATGGCGCCGATCGGTAAGGTAAAATCCAGATTGGGTTTTTTTTTTTTGAAGAGGACACGAAATACAAATATCTCAAAAACCTGATGTGCTGGAAAAATAAAAGATAAAAAATATCATCGCCGGGAATACCTCCTGTGCGCGCATGTACATTTTGTCATTCGGATTCCTGCGCTATTTGGTGAGAAAGTACAAAATAAATGCTCAATATTGTTTTTGTGCTTGGATGGTTATTCAGATCACGAGCAAAAATGTTCCCGGGCCTTTGTCTCATTAACATTTCATGACTTAATACTAATTTAGGTGGAATGCTGTTATATTATTGTTTTGTCTTTTTTAGCGTAGGAGGGTAGAGTGGAGATTAGCGACCGAGCTCTGCCACGAATACTGAAGGAAAAGGTACAAGGGTTACATTCCAGACCACCCCCACAATAAGTGAAATCCAAAATGGCTCACACTTTTTAAATAATAGAGACACATTCAAACACATATTTTGAGAGAGGGCGAGAGAAAGAGCAAGTGCAATGGATAACACAAAAATATCGTACGGAGTAACAAAACGCCGATCGCTGTGTGGTTGTCGTAAATAAATGTCGAAACCTTTCCCTACACTAACAAACGAATCCTCTTGTTTTGTGTTGAGAGGGAAGAAATTTCATCTGTGCTGTATGTTTTACATACAGTACATTTGACAATAAAGTTTATCCAATCCAATCCCACAGTATACATCAATAATCGTAATATTCATTATAAAACAAACCGAGAGTCGTCAGTTTCTGTAGGCATAAAAAGCGGGATTACAGAGGCCGGCTAGACAATTAGGCGGTGCTGAAATTCTTCCTATTTTGTTCTTTTTTCACATTTACAATCTTCATTTAAATACTGACAATAAAGTTGTATTCAATTCAATTCAATACTGTGCTGCCAACTAGTGGTCAACTGCAAAATTACAACCAATATGAATAAGGGTTTGACCAAAATAGTTGTTAACCGCACAAAAAAAAAAAAAAAAAAAATAGGTTTACCGTGCTGATAATTTAAACTGTAAATACTGTATGCCACAAACTCATCAGCCCGAAACGTTTGATTTCTAAACTCATTTTATATAACCCTTAAAATTAAACGGAAAAATCATTCAGCCAGCTATAAACTGAAGACACTCACACAGGGATTTAACTAACTCACCGTCGTAGTTGGATCCGGAATCCCAAAGAGAAAGAAAACAATCTCCATCTCTTGGTGTGTCGGAGCAATTTTGGTCAGTTCTACAAGAAAAAACAAAACAATGGAATCGTAAACAGTCCGATGGTGAATGCGCTCAGACGCTAATAAATGCAAAACAATTCCAGTTGGCGGCCGAGGACTGAGACAAAACACTCCCGAATCGATGCTTTTTTGCTTTGTGAAAACTTTTTTACTCACCCCGAGGAGCAAACTATCCTTATTTTTATTTCTTTACTTTAAAATGCTTCACACCCCCCCCCCCCCCCGCGCCCCTTGTTGCTCCTTTGTAGCATCTCAGGAGTGATTGTGAAATAACCACTTAAGGAACAATGTAAAAGGAGGCATTCCTACCTACTTTCATTGTTCCACTTGGATGAAAATCCTTTTTTTTTTTTTTAATGGCATTCATTTTGGGCGTCCCCACACTAGGCCACAAAATACTGCATTTTGTCTTTTGCGCCAGGTGGCAGTCAGTGGCACTGGTAACATGATGCTAACGCATTACTCCAAAATGTGCCTGTTTTCCAGTAACTACTAATCTAACGCATTACGTTTTCCAGTTATGTAATCAGACTACAGTTACTCTTCAAATATCACAAAATTTTACTACGTCAGCAGTAAAACCACTGTCCCGATTCCCAATATGGCGACTCGCCTGCAAGCTACAACATTGAACAGACTCCGGAGTTGCCTTTGCTAAAAAAATTAAGAATTAAAAAGTATGTGTGTGTGGAAAAAAAAATCTAAATGTTAGTTTTCAAAATTGTTCATTCAGTCGAGCCATAGCTGGTGTCTCACACAACTAACTTCAGCACCAAATGGGCCTCTTTCTTCCTCCTCATCACGTCTGCAGCGCAAGTTTAGCTCGAGTCCTCTGCAGCCCCGCGGGGGGGATGTTTTGCAGAGACCATTAAATGTGGAGAGACAGAAAAAAAAAAAACAAGAAAGGTCTCAGTTTAGAGGCCCTCGCGCGCCACTAATGCTTGACTTTGCTTTTGTGAAGCCACGGGGAGGCTCTGTTAGCCAGAATGCCGCGCCCATGGCTGCTGCAGTTCATCACTCACGAGCTCCGCGACAGAGAGAGCGCGGCGGTCGGTGAGCTACCGCGTAAAGGCAAGACGGCAGGATGAGGATGCTAACCAAAAACAGCGACGCTTACCAGAGCATAGAAACAGTCTCCGTGTGATGTTCCGGAATAATCCAAATAGGAGGGGATCCCACAAACGTAGAAAAGATTAAGGTCTTTGCACAAAACGGTTTATTGACAAAAAGTACAACATAAGACACTGGTAAGGAACCAAGACAAAACGGGACAAATCAAAAACGCTAGCAAAAAGGCAAGGACAAAATAATGTAAATCGAAATCCAATGACGAGACCGATTCAAACGAGCACTATGGATCAAGTAACAAAAAAACAAAACAAAACACTAATGACACAATGACAAAAACTAAGGCGAGAACTAAAACGGGATAATTAGGGTATGAGCCTCTACAGAATTGTCACTTGAGACAAGAGTAGTGAGCAAGGCAAATCATCCAACAGCCAGTTGTTGGGGGGGGGGGGGGGGCTGGGTTTCTAAAGGCAGCTGGTTAAGGAGGCAGATTAACAACAGGTGCGGCCCTGGAGGGTACGCCCTTCACTCCCACCAGAGACTGAACAAAACAATCAGAACAGGATCATGACACTCTGGGCTGTATTGAAGTGTGGAGTCTTAATTCCCGTTGTGAAGGCTTTCCCGCATCCGTAGCACAAATAAACACACGCATTCAAACACACGCTCACACAGTTTAGCAACACGCACAAAAACACACAAATTCTCCCACAGTCACTATTATTATGATGATTGGTATTATTATTATTATTATTATTATTATCTACACGTAGGCAGGAAAACAGATGGCCAGTACACTCCCACACTCAATGGCTGACATACACACAAATTCACACACATTCAGACTTACTCACACACTCACTTATTCACACTCACGATTATTTTTATGACCAACTCGCAGGAAAACACGCGGATGGGTATAGCACTCCCACACTCACTCACTGACAGATAGATGTGCACACACACAAGAACGCACCCTCACGCGCGTATACACACACACACACACACAATATTTTTAGTTTTTCGCAGAGCATAAACAATATTTGCCTGTGACTTTTGTGAAATTGTCTGTTTGCATGTGTTGCTCCACCGAGATACATATAAAATTGTCTTTTATTGAACAGATGCACACACTTAATGGTAGCTATTCACTAGTAATGATAACAAAGGTCATTTCAAAAGTGTATCAAACTAGCCCTTGCATTAATCAGTACCCAAGTCGCAGCTCTCACTTTTAAAAAAGGTTGGTCCACCCTCCTCTATGCTCTCTAATGAGGACATATTTTTCAAAAAATGCACAGATGAAATTCTGTAAGAGGAGAAGGCACTGATTTTGACTGCGTGTGTTGCTCATTTCAGCAGAGTGTATGAGCGAGATGAGGCAATGTACGTCTCCAAAGATGAGCATCCCTCCAGCTTCAGGCAAAATCAGCAAGCAACACCACTGATGAGGTGTGTGCAACAAAAAAAAAGAAAAAAGATTCTGACACCATAGCAGAGCACTAACGCCCCCCGGTGGCACCTCGGGAGCATGAAAACACCTGTCGGCTCAATCATGCCAGGCCATCCGTGGCTGTGTGGTAAAGTCAGATGTGGATGCTGGAGAGACGTTTTGATTGACAGCTTCCAAATTAATCCCGGGGCGGCGATGGCGGCAGCATCATTTCACCTCATCTTCCCTCTCCTGTGCTCCCTCTCTAGCTCGAAGCGGTTGGCATCCCGAAAAAATTCTTTTAAGCCGAGCGGGGTGGGGAGGCGAACTCCCACTGCCCTCCATCAGCATTCGAAAAGGCTACGAAAAGTCGAGCAGTGATGGGAAAGAGGCAAGTGGGAGGAATGTGTTGCGATGACCAAAGAACCGGAAATGGAATTAGTCCCGAGGGTGAAGAGTCTGTCTGCTCACTACAATATGAGCAATACCATTTATTGCATATCAGTTACGACATGTGTGCAAGTAACAAGTAAATCTCAAGTCGTAACCTTCAAGTCTCAAACAAGTCTCGAGTCACTGTGGAAAACAACTCCGGCAAGTCAAATCGCCACCACATTTCTCGCAAACCATTTCATGATTTGGTTCAAGGAAGTCGTAAATGAAGACGTAAAGGAATGACGTAAATCTTGCCCAGTCAAAACACATCAAGTGAACTTTAAGGGGTTAAATAATCATCACTGATAACACTACAAGAAAAGTACATTGTCGCACTTATGTCTACGATGAAATTATTTCGTGGAATGCATGATATTTTTTACACTAAGGTTAAAATGAATAACACGCTTTTAATGTGGTGATAAACATGGAATATGCTAAATGTGGGAATGAACGTGTACTGTATAATAAACATATAAACTACATACCTTGATTTTGGTTCCAACCTGTTGACCAGATCTACTAGTGAGTGTAAATGGGTAAAGGGCAGAGTCCTAACTTTGTAAGACGTAGTCCCTTCTTGAAGTTGACGAAGGTGACGTGGGGGCCCTGCCACATCAAATATGGCGGACATGCACACGACCACAAATTGTACTCTCAGCAAGTCTATTTAGCAATGTCTATGCTTAGATAACGATCGCTGTAAATGGCTCTCGCTTTATTTGCTTCTCAATTAAATGCGGAACCAACGTCATTATTTGACCTGCTATTGTGACCTTAGTTATCAAGCTAACCGAACTACTTTAGATCACAAAACTACAGTCGAAACAGTTCAGTTTTCACAAACCATCTCACCCCTAGTTACGTTACTTAACTGTACAGGACTTCAATCTAATCTTTTTGACTGTTGCCAAACCGGTTTGTTTCGCAAGCTAAACCATGGCGCTATCTGATCCGTTCTTTGTGGGTTTTGAAATGACGAGTTAAGTCAGTTGTCGCCGTCGTGTCGCAAAGTGCGTTTTGACATCATTCGGCAAGGTAAAATAAAGTCAAGCGTCGTTTTTTTTCCTTTTTACTTTTTCCATTACTATTTACACAGAAACGGGTACAAACTTTTTTTTCTCACTCCTTGATTCTTTTTCCAAATGACAAATATTGTATAAAATAAAAACATTATCAGCTTCCAGGTAGGTGGGGAGGGAAGACAGGAGGTAGAAGGGAAGGGGGGGGGGCAAAAAGTAGTCTAAACATCTTTGTCAATGTCCATCAATTGCTTATGTACATGAGTATTTACATTCTACGATTCCATACAGAGCAGACATTTTGCAAGGTTAAAGTTCATCACTGAGGGCTGGTGGCCCGTAGGCCGAGCAGATGACGTCCGGGTAGACGTGCATGGCTAAAATGACAACACGTGAGAAGGGACAGGGGGTATATAAATATTTGTGAAAGGTGGGGAGAAGCTTGTGGGCAGATGGCTGGACATACAGAAACCATGTTTTAAAACAAATTAATTTCCTTACATAATAGCAGATAATAAGCAACTAAACCATCCATTCTTCTATTCTCGATCGTGCTTATCCTCAGCTGAGGCAGGATATACCGCACACTAGTCGCCAGCCTGCCGTAGCCCACTTATAGACAAGGGTTTAAACTCACACCTATGGACAATTTAGGGTCTTTAATTAACCTTAACATGTATGTTTTGGGAAACGGAAGCTTGAGAACAACCATCATCAAACCCAGAACTCCTTCCTGCGAGGCAAACATGCTTATCAACAAGTCCGGTGAAATCGCACAGATTCATACATGCCAGATTGAACTTGAAATACCACAGTTGAGTTGAGCTACTATGGGTCTTACATCACATGTTGTGGTGGACTTTAAGATGCACTGTGTGCTCGCAATTTTTCGGTGTGAGCGTCATTTTTTTTTTTTAGACGCTACAATAAAACGAGCTTTAATTAAATTAAAATTACAATTTTTAAAAAAAGCACACACAGTAGTCCGCATCTACATGGTTAAAATTCATTGTGAGACTATGTACTGCGTTGTTGGATTTAAATAATCTAAAACAAAAAAATGCGCTAAAACGTGTCCGGCTTGAGCCATTGTCACTTGAGTGCCAATTTCATTCAAAAGTGATTCCGCATTCATAAAATTCAAATAAAAGGCCCTCAGAAAGGAGAATGAAAAATGGAAAATGTGAGAACGTAAACTCCAAAATGCATGAAGGACCCCCTTGACATTCAACTGCAAACACGAGGGCCAGCGAATGCATGGAGACATCATTGCGACATGCATGAAAGTGATTCTTTCTTCATGCTGGTCGGCGAGATCACTCTTGGCTTTTGACGTAGAAGATTTAAAAAATGGGGGGGAATAAAATGGGAAAATAAAAAGGGAACCATCTGGGAAATTTCATACCCCCCCCCCCCCCCCCCCTTGCCACTGAAATCCGAGTGGTGGATATTGACGAGGAGCGCTGGCTTTGGTTCAGTTGTGTGTCGCTCGCCGCCCTTGGCCCACATCCCGCCGCCACGCGGTTCTGGTCTGAGAGCACCCGACATGTCCCCTCGGCTGTGCGGTCCGCGCGTTCGTTTGAGTGTCGGCTGTTAGCAGTGCTCCAGATAGTCGATGACCCGGGAGATGGACTTCTGCCCCGTGGTGCCCACCGCACACTGGGAGAGACAAACAACAGAGCCAGATGGGAAATTGTGAGGAGTTGCGTATCCAACTGCATCCTAACGCTTTAAAATGTACTCTCCTGACGACAACTTCCGAGACTCACCGTGAGGTTCATGAAGCTCAGGAACTTCTTGAGCATCTCCGTCATGATGGAGAAGTCTCCTTTGGGGAGGTGCTGTCTCACAGTAGTCACGTTCACCTGCCCAACCGCAGAGAAGACGCTTGCGATTCGCGTTAAGCGCTTTGTCATCGCGTGCTCACTGACAGTGGTCACTTTTTGGGTACAGTTGTATGGCGATGACGAAGGATGAAATGCATTTAAAATGGTAGGAAAATGTGATAACATTGTTTCCTTCATTTTTTTTTTAAAGCGTAAACAGAGTGTGTTTGACTTTGGTGATTCTGCAAACATCTACTGGTGTGTGTGTGTGTGTGTACCTGGCTGCCTTGGCAGAGGCATCCCAGTAGCAAAGCCGTGTAGGAGGCCACAATGCTGTCCTCCATGTGCTTGCCGGCATGCTGCAAAGCTTTAACAAAGCAGGGGGGGGGGGGGGGGGGGGGAGAACCGTAACCAGCTGCATGACTTTGCCCCAGCGGCCGCAATTGAGAAGCGTTATTTCCACACTAAGCGGTTGAGCCGACCAAATTGCAGGGGCCGCGTCAATGCGACAAATGAGCATTTCCACCATCTTTCTCCGCCTGACCTTTTCAGTGTCAAGCTGCGAGAACAGAATAGTGAAAAATCACGAGTGGAATATTTCGGCAACGGGTGAAATGTTTATTGTCAAATGTCAGCGAGTGGCCGACTTTTTCCGAGCCGACTTCCAACCTCAAGAGAGGCAAAAAATAAATAAAAAAATCCAAGCATCTACCTTTGTTTAGGTCCAACTCTTCGTCCTCCTCTTCTTTCTTTGGATTCTCCGGTTGGGGTTGGCTGTCATTGGGCTCGGCCGCCACCCACTGGATCTCCCCCATGGTCTCCTTCCACTCGCCGCTCTGGTCCTGGGGCTTGGGCGCCTCGCTGATGAGGTCGTCGGTTTTGGCCTCGGCCAGGATGGCGGCGCGTTCTCGCTCCAAGAAGAGCTGGCAAAGAAAGAGACACTTTTTTTTTTCGGCACCGATTCTTCCGTTTACGACAGAAGGCAGCCAACGTGCGACGACACTTTGCCCGAATACGTTCCCTACCTTGACCAGGGCCGCCAAGGCACCGGAAGCCTCGGGCTCCTCCGCTCCGTCTTCCCGAGTCTCGGCCAAAGCGTCAGCTTGCGTCGGGTCGGCCGGCTGCGCCAGGCTGTCCTCCAGGCAGAAGTCGTCCATGCTGTACTCCATGTCCACCAGATAGTGGCGGTTTCTGGAGCTGTACTCCACCAAATTAATGAGCAGGCCCAGACCCTGGACGAAGAAGCGGAACACGTGAATTATTTAAAAAAAAAAAAAGAAATCAAATAGTAGGCCTGGGCTGGAATGACTCTCTCCAAAATTTGAAGCGGCTCACCAGCACTCGCACGTCGAACCGTTGTTCCTGCGGGATGAAGCGCGGAACCCGCAGAACACAATTCAGCGCCGTAACGATGAGCTTATCCTGCTCGCCCGTCTTGGTGCTTCCCCACTCTGCAGACAAAACAAAGTCATTTGGACACTGGAAGAAAAGAGATTCTATTACCTCATGTAGTGGAAGTTTTTTTTTTTTTAATGTGAATACGGTCAAATCATTTCGATGTAAATTAAATATATTAGAGCAGGAATGTCAAACTAATTTTTGGTTCGTGTTTCACTTGGAGGGCTGTTATGACTGCAACCATATCAAGACGTCAAGAATAATAATTATGCTACGAATAATTAAGTTACTATCATGAGGGGTTTGGTAACAGTAAAATGCTTAGAATATATCGAATTTATTGCATATGAGGATTTAAATTTTTGGTCGACATTTTAGAAAGGATCATGGAAGTTGACGTGTGAGGTGCTCTCGCGGGCCACATATAATGAGGTGGCAGGCCAGATCGGGCCCCCGGGCCTCGAGTTTGACACCCATCTATTAGAGTAGATTTGGGTTAATTTTACTGCTCTGCGTAGTAAGGGCAGTGTTTGCACATTGAAAAATAAAATCTTCTGCGTATTATTGCTTTTCTTTTTTCCCCATTTAAAAATAGTTTGACTTGAGTTTCCAAGTTGAAAACAAGTGGACCCAATAACACCACCGAAGGGTTCGGAGGAGGCTATCGGATTTCATTGCAGCGTCTATTGGAGCCAAACGTTACCTACCGTTGTCGTGAGTGAGGTTGAGCAGGACGCCGATGACGGCCCTCATGCAGTCCTCCACCGCCTTGCCCACGTTGCTAAAGCTGCAGTGGGGCAGCGAGGCGGCGCCCGACTCCGCCGACAAGGAGCTGTTGTTCAACGCTCTGCTATATCGCTGGATCATCTCCTCGCAGTAGCACAGCGCTCTGACGACCGGCGCAAATGAAAAAGTGTGAGCGCCAAGCCTCGTTGAAACGCAAAGTTGCTTTCGCAAGACCGCCGACGGGTTTGCGCATCACCTTGCAGAGGAGACGATGAGCTGCGAGTCCTTGTAGGCAATTAAGTAGCCCTGGTTTTCCGGATTCTGCACGGTCACCTGTCGTCCCCCGCACACACCCCCACCCCCAGAGGTGAAAGCAAGGATATCAATTACGAGTACAAGGAGGGGAGTCAAGGCATCGACTGTAAAGGTGAAAAGCAGACTTTTGATGGGGCTTATCAATCAGCAGCACATAAAAACCAAGCAAGCGCGCATGGTTTTAGCACCCAATTTGGCCT
This sequence comes from Hippocampus guttulatus, assembly GCF_054856545.1. Lineage (NCBI taxonomy): Eukaryota > Metazoa > Chordata > Actinopteri > Syngnathiformes > Syngnathidae > Hippocampus > Hippocampus guttulatus. Next base: position 2,731,894 of record NC_141270.1, read on the forward strand.
CAGGGGGATGACGCTCAAGACGAGACCTCCCACTTACACTCTCGAGTACCCGCAAACATCGCTCGGCTCCCCACAAAGATGCGACGAGGTTCTCCTTGTCGTCCTCTTGGCTCAGGTTTTGCACGCACTCTTTCACTAGGCAAATGACACAATGAAGAACGAGACAACTTGATTGGCACATCCACTGGAGAGCACCTCTTAAAATGGATTTACACCGCAGGTCCAAGAGCCCCATTTCTAATTTAATGTCTCCATCGGATCTGTTTGACCGTCTACTTTTTCATCGACATTTCAAGTGACACATATCCAATACGCTAGCTTGGCACTGACTGAACGCAGGACACGGCAATGTGCGGACGCCATTGATTTAAACCAGGGCAACTATGGCATTACTCCACAGGTTTTTTTTTTTTTAAAGTCAGTGATGGACACGCCATATTTAGTTGTTTATGCTAACTGTAGTATCCATTTGTAGTGGGTTCCATTTGTAGCGGGTGTTTGGGCAGGTACGGTTAGGAAGATCAGCATCGTACGGGACGAAATTCTGACTGTTCCCCTCGTTGGCAAAAAAATATATAAAAATGACCGCGAGGTTACAAATGGCATCACTTGCTGGCAACAGTTTATGGTTTTCACACCTATCGCCAGACAAATATCAGGGATTACTGTATTTCGAGGCAGTCGAGCTTGCATTGAGGCGGGTTTATCTGATACGGCGCATTGACACATATCTGATAAGAATCAGATTTGTATCCACCTTTGGAAGAAGCCTGATTGCAATCAGAAGATATCACATTCCCTGAGAGGGGGTTTTTTTTGCCCTCTTGATGTTGCCATGACGTATCTTCAAAGTGTGTCACTTGAACTACGCAGTGTCCAGCGTAATGCGCAATATCGTGAAGGTTTGGCGTACCTTTGTCGACAATGTGGTCCAAACCTCCCAAGAGTCGTAGCTCTTCCTTGAACCAATCGCCCGCTCTTTTGGACGTCAGAGAGAGCAACGTCTCCATAGCAAGGTGACCCGTCTACAAAAAAAAAAAAAAAAAGAAGAAGAAGAAAATCCAGCGCCCGACCCCAACTTTATTCGTCTTCTGCAACTTCCAGCGAAAGCTTCCAACGCACCGTGATGTTTTCCAGGTCCAGGTGCTTGTTGTGTACCGTTTCGCACAGTTTCCGGATCTTCTCTTTGACCTTTGCCACTTCCTTGGCGGTGAGCTGGTCCTGGTGGGCCGAGTAGTCCTGGTCGAGCTCCAGCAGCTTGATCATCAGCTCCAGGCAGGCGCGGTCCAGGTCCATGTTGAGGCGGTCACGGCTCAGGATGTACATGAGCGCCGCCGTGCACAGGGCCAGGTTCTGATTGGAGTGACGGACAAGCAAAAGTGAGCGAGCACGGGAACCTGCGGGGGGGATCCAACATCATACGGGACTTACGACTGACCGGGTGCTGCGACGAGTCGCTGAGCATGTTAAAGACTTGCGCCACCTTGCCTCTTGCCCGCAGATGCATCCTGAAGCTGGGCATGGCACAGCGCGTGGCCAGGCTGATTATACTGGGACGCATGGACAAGAATGACATGGATCAAAGTGGTCTCTTCCTCTTCATTTCACCATTTCAGGAAATACCGGCTGCTCGGGATGGGCGATGATATGATCGCGATCAATTTCGGGTCGATTGCGGTGATCAGCTGTGAGCATATTTCCAGGTCTGTCACTCTCGAATCATTTTACAAATCGATGATCCCTGTGATTTTTCTTTCGAATCATCTGAGTAATTCGACTGCGGCGCTACCAAGAGAGGGTGCTAATAGAAACCTCCACGAGTGGTTTGGATGGGAAACAACGTGGCCGGGCAATGTTTGAGTGGATGGTGTCATCCAGCGTATTGGAGCAAAAAAAAAAACTGTTTTTTTTTTTTTTTTTACATTTTCCTACTCTAGTTTCACTTGTAAGTTGAAGACATAAAAAGTAACAGAAAAAAGAACTAAACAATGACCAAACTTCAAGTTCTAGAAATAGCCCAGTTAAATGCAACCTAGAAAGATTTTATATCATTTAAGTCACGTTAGCATTTTTCTTTCTTGCTGCTTGCAAAAAAAAAAAAAAAAAAAAAAAAAGCATGACATTTTTATGAGGGCCAGTGTTGATATTTTCCTCAACTTCCCAGCATGAATCATCATGACAAAATATAAAAAGCCCATGCGGGAGACGGTTAATTCTTTTGGTGTCGTTCCAAAACTCGGATCATGCGCGCTCTCGCTGATGAAATTATTTAAATCCCAAAAGCCTTTCAAGAAAAAAAAAACAACAACCGTGGCGTGTTTCCAAGCTAGGCAAGTTGCTGGGTTATGAGCTTTGGCGGGAAGCGCGCGTCGCTTTCTCGGCTGGCTAAGACGCACCAACGTGGACAAATGTTAATTGACAAGCACTTGCACCGTTCAATCAATTTAATGAGCTACTTGGCACTCATAATAGAAACACCGACGTTAATGCTCGCCTCTTGACTGCTACTCTGGCAACCCTTCACTAGCTCATTTTAGGGTTCTTTTTAAGATGCTATAATTTGTTTTCAAATCTTGAAATGGCCTCGCCCCACCTTACCCCTCTGACCAGACGCTATTTGAGGTACGGAGAACTATAGGGGTGTTCACACGGCACACATTTGCTCCGGCGCTGCACCGATGTATTTTGTTGCGATATATTTTGCACCGCGGCAAATTGTGTGGAGCGTTCACGCGTACAAAGCCGCTGAGCATGTCTGCACCGGCACAGCGTCGGTGCAGCCCCACTTGCGTTCACACGGCAGTTTCTGCAGCGGAGCAAAACGACAGAAAACAAATGAGCTGTCGTGTTGGTTCTTTTTAAAATGTATACACAACTCAAGCGACTACTGGACAGGCACGTCCTTCCCCTTCTCGGTCTCCGTGCCTTCTGCTCGAGAGTGACCGCCCCCGAAAATGTAAATCAACGATGACTTCAATGACACTCAGAAAAGCAAACACATCATGCGCCAAACAGAAAATCAAGAGAGGAAATCACTAAATAAATTATATGGGGGGCGGGGGGTTGTGAACACACAACATAGGAACAAACTACACAAACAACTCCGAGACAGTCCAGTCTCCTACAAAAGGAAAGATGTTACCAGCCAAGTCTTGTGTCATTATTAAACAAACACATGACGGAAGTCCGACAGAGCACGAAAGCAACACATTTTCGCCGTACGTACGCTTCACTTTGTATACAGCGGCAGTGGTTTTAAAGTGCTCGAGAAATACGGTTGGAGTTGAATGAGTCACAGGCGAGGTATAAACAAAAAAACAAACACCAAAATAGCATCGGTGAAGACAAACTAAGCGTTTCGCTCCGCTTACCTAAGGCATCTCGTGTTGAGCGGCTGACTGCTTTTCAAGCCCGTCTCCAGGTACTCAAAGTCATCTGTGAACTCTTGATTCTCTCCAAACTCCACCACGTCGTTGAAGTGCTTGACGTGCTGCACCACCGTGTAGAGCTGGAAGAAGGCAAAGGAGGTTGATTGCAGCTAACTGGCAAAAGCCGCGGCATCTGCCCAAACGCGCCGTCACCTCTCGGGGAAAACGCTTATTCCAGGGTAATGGCGCCGAGGCTGTGTGTGTGTGTGTGTGTGTGTGTGTGTGTGTGTGTGTGTGTGTGTGTGTGTGTGTGTGTGTGTGTGTGCGTGTGTGTGGACAACCTCAAAGCCCGCATGACGGATTTACTTCACTTTTAATTGTTGCGATTAGCACTGCGATCGCTTTCTTTGGCTTCAACCAGCAGACGGAAATATGCACAAAATTGCCAACAGCCCAGTGAAGTCGGGAAACTTTTAAGACCGATGCACTTTTTTTGGATGAAAGGATGAAATTGATTTGTCGATGTTTTCACGCTTCTGCGGGAGCATTTTGTATGGGCAGAATTCTTGTAATAGCGGCGTTTTAACGTTCAAAATGCATTCACCATCTAAAAGTTGCTACTTCCAGGCTGTGTGTTGAAAATCCAAGCCCCCAATCTCAAATTGAAGCTTTTTGAGAGCAATTTTAGGGGAGTGTGACTTCAGAATGAGCATTCATATCATGGCAGCCTGGTGGTTAGCTTGTGTCGCCCACACTTGTGAGGCTGGGGTTCGAATCCTGACACTAAATTGTCCATAGTTGAGGTGATAACGCCACCGTTTTTTTTTTCTTTTTGCATTACTATTTGAATCGGATTTGCACCAGTAAAGCGTGAGAGATATCAGGTGTGGCTTAAGAAATTATCCAATACCAATTATTTTGACAATTTATCTCTATCAAATGCTCTTCCACTTGATGACAGAAGGGAGATAATTAAGCTATATGTCAGTTTTGGGGCATCGTTTGCCAAGTGGTGTTTACGCCACACTTGTTTGGTAGAAACCTGTAAAGTTGTCCGCTTACGCTTAAATGACTGCGAGTCCAAGTGTTTAGTCAGTTAGCAATCCTTAACTGAATCCGATAAACTATCCTTCACATTAATTTATGTGGCAGTAGCGTAAACATATCATACCAAAATATTTACCAAAAATAAATTACTTGTGGGACGCCGTTTTTAATTAATGATGAGGTCTTCACTCACACACAAAATGTGAATGTGAACCAAAGAACGAATACACCCCCCCCACCCCCCCGCTGCGTTGGGTTACAGCTCACCTCCTTGTGCTCCTTCCTGCACTTGAGAGCCGTGACGATGTCCTGGTAGGGTCGCGTGGGGATGGTCTCTGATTTAATGACTTTGGGCGGGGGTGGAGGAGCTTTAAACAAGCCGTCATCTTTATGGGAGTTGCTGTCCTTGCTGCTGCTGCTGCCGCCGCCGCCGCTCGATAAGATGGCCTGGGGAGGAGGAAGCAGGAAAAGAGAAATGGAACTCAGGCGGCAGCCACAAAATCTGTTTAATGACATGTCTTGACAATTTAACGCAGCCGAATAGTCTGTTAAGCACACAGGTCCTGAATAAGTGCTGTTAACAGATGAGGAAGTGCAAAGTCGAGGGCAACTTTTGAAAATCCCTGTTGACAAAGTGCAATTTGCAAGTCCCTGAGCAAACATTGACTCGCGTGGGGGAGCACGGCGAGATGAAAACGCGGCATTTTTCTAAATGGAGGTTCACCGTCAGGGCAAACAACTCCACTCGAAGCGAAAGAGACTAATTAGAGCAATTAAAAGCAGAACCGTTGACTACTGAGAGACCAATAAACAATATTCCGCCTTCGTGCTCAGGAGGGCCAACGGGGAATTGTGTAACAAATGGTAATGATTCCATAATGCTGCATGCATCGTGCGCTGAACTAAGACAACGCGTCTCCATCGTCTCACCGGCGCGCCTAAGTGCCACGTGATCAATGCTCGACGAGGCAAAAAATGAGAGGCAAACACAATTTGTTACGCGGCGTGGAGGCGGCGCCTTACCGGAGCCGTTTGCGATCGAGCGAGGGCCGGCACGGGGAGCTCTTCGGACTCCGGCTGGTTCCAGTGCCGAGCGTTGTACACTGCTTTGGCGGGGGACTGAAACAAGAAGCGACATGACATGACGCGCAGCAACACATCGCAGCGGAAACCTCGCCGGCCAAATGCCCTCCATCGTATACCGGTAGTTCCTGAAATGTGGGTTCAAAGGAAGGTGGCCACACCCCTTTTTTGTCAGAGATAAACATTTGGTGGGCCGTGGCTCCCAAAACCCTGCTCCGATTGACCTAAAATTTGAGGTTTCGTGTTGCGCCAGCATAATCAACATGTACACCAAGTTTCATTAAAAAACTAAATCTGCTCGGTTAAAACTTTGGGATTTGACATGGAGTGGTCCTGTAATATGATGAGGTGACGAAATATTTCAATAGTTTTCTGTCTTAACGGCCCACTGAGGGAAAGCACAACGATGTTGTGGCTCGTGACAAAAATTGAGTTTGACACCCCTGTTGTTTTTTCACATTCAAAGACAATTACAGTGTGCTTAGAAAGTGTGTTTCGAAATGTGCTCAGAAGCTAGAAAGCTATCTAACTAGATCACAGATTTGCAAATATTGCACTTGGGTCTGGGTGTATTATAAGGATTCGCTGTACTTTACGGAAACTCCTCGTGTAAAGTCAAAATAAATAGCGCTCAACAGGGTTCCGGAATTTACGGCATTAAATTTCAAAACCAACCAACGCCACTGATACAAAGAGAGCCTGTAAAAGAAATTCTGCACTTGCCGTTCATCTAAATAAAGCGCTGGAGCACCGAACATAAGCGCTGTTGTTGTAAATGAACACAAAGAGAACACATGAATATTGTACAACACGAGCACGACAACGAGTCTGAGACGTCGGTGGTGCGGCACGGAACGCAAGTCCCCCCGCCCCCAGCGCCACAAAGCACACTTCCTGAAAATGACAAAGAGCGCTGTGCAATTATATCATACAACAACAGCACAGTGGGTTTTAGTGTGTGTGCGCGCGTGCGTGTGTGAGGCGTAGCAGATGCGCGGAACGAAGGAAGCCCGACCACAACAAACAACCCAAAGCCGATGTAGAGCATAATCAAGATAAACAAGCTGTGCTGTGAATGCAACGCAACAAACTGGAGCAGAATAATTCAGATGAGGTTGCCCACAAGGTGATGTTAGCAACACGCACGCTGAACCGCTTTCTTCATCCTGCAGCTGTCATGGGGTTAAAGCGGCGTCCTCACCGATTTTCACGAGGCCATGAAGACAAATATCGCATCATGACTCACAGACCTTTTTCGGCCCGCTGAAGATCTTCTTGAATCCGCCGCCGAGGTCCTTGGACCTTTCGCTTTGCTTCCCTGAGCGTCCTTTTTGGCCCTCGGCGCCCCCCAGGCTGGAGTCATCGGCGAAGTCAAAAGTGTCTGCGGGGAGGAACAACAGCCATTATGGCAAGAGTCACGTGAAATTAGCCCGGGTAGCGCAATCACATTGCGGATAATGTCCGCCATGAAGTCAAAACAGATTGTGAAGAGAATGTCATTTTTCAACTCATTAAAACTCGGTAGAACCCGACCGCTGAATTGGCCGGCAGATTTTAAAATCTATATACCTGTATTGCTGCTGGCCTGACTGTCCTGGGAGTCACTGGTGTGGGGGCTGTCCACGCCGAAGCTGAGCGCGGCCAACGCCGCCGCGGACGTCCTGGCCTTCTTCTCCTTGACGTGGGGGCTGTCGTCGTCGCTGTCGCTCTCACTGAGGTCGTCAAAGCCAAAGTACTTAATCTTGTAGCTGCTCTTCCCCCCGCCGGAGCCTTCGGAGGCCTCGTCGCCTCTCTGGGCTTCCTCATCCTCGAAGCCGAAGAACTCCAGCTTGGACTCGGCCTTGGTCTTCTTGGTTTTGACGCAAGCGGTTCGGAATCTACAAGAAACAGTGACGTTTCAGTGCAACGACCCTTTTGTGCATTTTGTTTCCGGTGCGCCCTTGCTTTGTTGCAGTTCATTGCTGACACAATTTTATAGTTGCCTTTTTTATCTCAAAGTTAACTGACTTTTTGAATCTCAAAGTTAATTGACTTTTTTAATCTCAAAGTTAATTAACTTTGAGATCATTTACAATCATAAAATCTAACTCATCGTGTGCTAACATTTTTGAAAGACTGATCTAAGCCATTTGAATGCCAATCAATACCTTGCTTTCGATTGCTTATATTCATGGCTTCAAGGCCTTTTAAAGTGCAGAGACCGACTTAAGTCAGCCATGGGAATCAAAACATTTTTTGGGCGGAGATCAGTGCAAACGGCTGGCATTGAATGAGTTCAAAATTTTTAAGGGTCCACGGGAATGTTAATCGAGTGAATCCCCAACCTCCTCCTCACTTACCTTGCATGTTTAGGCTGCGCCTCCGACTTCTTCTTCATCTGTCCTGCGTCGCCGAGGTCGGCGGGCGTGGCCGGCGTCACCAGCTCATCTGCGCTGCGCTCGATGGAATCCTGGATGGTGACGTTGCACACCGACACGCAGGACGGGTGCAGGACCGTGTAGTCGCGGACCCTGCCGCCTCCCCTCCCCGTGGGCTTGGCCGGCACCTTTGCGTTGGCGGCGCTGTTGCTCGCTGAGGCAGAAGCGACGCTGTTGGGTTTCTCGGGAGCAGTCGCCACTTCGGGGGGCGCGTCAGCATCGTCTTCGGGGAATAATTTGTTAGACCGACTGCGCGGCTGGTATTTCTTGCAGTTTGAGGCTCTGAGGGTGAACGGGGAAGGGGGAATGTTGTCCACTGGCTCTGGAGGAGTCTCCTGCCCTGGACTTTCTTCTGACGGTGGTGCGTCATTATTAGACAAGGAGGAGCTGGTCTGGAGGTCTCTTCTGCTACCTGGAACACCGGTGGACTGTGCGACGACAGACAGAGGAGCGACGGGGGTCCTCTGGGTCCCTGAGGAGTTGTGAGCCGAGGGGGCTACTGCGTTTGACAAAGACGTCGTGGGCGCCGGCATCTGGCTGCTCTCTAGCGCACTTGCGCACCGCGGCTTGTTATTTTCAACGGTCTTTGTGTCAGCCGCCGTCTTGCCTGTAAAGAGACAACAACACAAAGGAATATTACAATCTGTGACATCATAACTTCAAAGACGACGGGATTACAACAAACCGCTCAACGGGGCGGATTTTTTAATTGCTTGAGGTGAACAATAATGACATTCCTCAGCGGCCATTCATTACCAGTCTGGACACTGGGAGGGGCAACCGTATTTTGCTTTAGACGAAGTCACAAGATTTTCCAAAAATTGCCAATAAAACCATAGAAAGGGTCTCGATTATTTTTTGCTCTGTTTCTTTTTTAAAAATTGCTTTAAAAAATGTTTTTGATTTTTGCAACCCTTGCAATATCATAGTGTCAAAAATGGGTCCTTCCCTCTCCTTACTTGGAATTTTGTCCGTCGTCACAACATTTTCGGCGACCGTCTCGGCCGCTACGCCCTCATCGACGCTCATTGACTCGTCGTCGCTGTCGAACCCAAACGGGTCGTCCCCGCTGTCGCTGTCCTCCAGCCGGGGCCTCTTGGATAGCTCGCCCGACTTCACGTGAGGCCTTTTGGCCCCCAGCTGGGCCTTGTAGGTGGTCTCGCCCCATTTGGTGGTCAGGGTGGGCTTCCTGTTGGAGAAGACTTCTTCGAACTTGGAGTTAGCCTCGCCTCCCTTGCGGTTGTATGTTTTCCCAAATCTGGATGTCATCGTGGTGACTTTATGTTACATATTACCTGTGACCTGAAACAGAAGGACAACAATGACATTACAACCAGGCTAGAAATAATGGGACATGGATGCAGTTTTCATTTATGGGGCTCAAAACGCCACCATGTGCTTTAGCGACAGACCTTGATGGCGTTTATATCCCAATCAAGTGCTTTGTGTCAGAATTACAACACTTTGTAAATGTGTCTCCTGCTTTTTAAGGGACCAAAAGTCAAGGGACAACTGACTGCTCAGCTGTTCCGTGGCGAGGTAGGTCTGTATAGCTGTCAAAGGAAATGGTTCCTTTATATCCTATGATGATGATAAAAGCAGCAGGATGAACTCTGAAGTATTTCGGGCAATGTTATTTGGTCATATTCAGCCAAATGTTTCAAACCATTATTTTGGGGATGTAATGGTAATAGCTGGAAGATAGTCCAAAACTGTTGACAGATTATCTTTGCTATTGCCAAGATGTTTGAAAATGGTTTTTGTTTTTTTTCACAGGTGTATTTTATATTGTAACACGCAACTGCATGTATGATTTTACAGAATACGTTTTACATATGCTTGCTTTGTGACTTTTCAAAGTGAGTAATTTCTAAGGCACGGTCATGACAGCTGTTAAGATAAAATCAATTTTCAAGAACAACAATTTACTGAGCAAATGTGGAGAGCGGCATACGACCTTTGCGAATGATTAGAATGGTACCACCCCTGCCTTAATTTGATTTGACCCTAGGAAAAAAAAAATATTTGTAAAATATCACATGTTAAATTTATTTTGATTTCTATTATCTAAATAGAAGTTGATACAAGGCAATCCTGCGGGGGAAATAACAGTTTGTCTATTTTAAAAAAATCCCATTTACTTTTCAATGATCTTAGAAAGTATCAGAAGTGAGCCGAGCTCAGTTGCTAATCGGCAGCTGCTTTCAACACGTTTCCGCCACTCTTGTAACGCCCGTCACATTAAAAACACGCCAATTAGATGCACTTTTAAAGAACCAACTTAATCCCGATGTTCATTTATCGGTGAAATTAACTTTGGCCCATCTGAAAATGCGGCGACCCTCCGTGCGGGCCATCGGGTTGTAAAGTTCACATAAAGTTAGCCGATAGCTGTTAGCACCGAGTGCTAACTGCTAGTTTACACATCGTATTTGACCGCACAAAACGTTGAGAATTGTACATTTTGAATGCTACGTGTCTGGCTAATAAAAACAAAGAGAAGTGAGTTCAAGTGGCAAAAATTGAATTTCAATAATCAAGTTTGGCAAGTACTCTGTGTTACCTTTCAACTCGAGAATAGGCTTGTTTGTTAGCCAGCCGGCTAGGCCTGATTCCTCAAACCAAGCGCCTAAAGTCCGTCTCGCGGAGTGGAAACAAGGCCAGAAACGCGTCCCCCGAGCGGTAAGCACTGCCGGGGAATTGCCAGTGTGCGAACAAACTAAACTCGCGTGTTCAAACGCGGTCTACATGTAATGGATAATCCCGTTTTTCGCATTTTGGAGTGCCACTGGCCGCCATTGAAACACCCCCTCCCCTCCTCGTTTTGCTCCGCCACAACCGACATGTCATACGGGGCTCCGACACTGGAAGTGTCCAATCAGCTGCGCAGATATTTCCACGTGTTGCAGTGAAGTCGAGTCTGATTGGTTCTAAGGAATATTTAGCCGTTGAACCCCGATAGGGGGCGCTAGATGACCATTAAAAACGTGAAACTGAGCTGACGTCCATTTGAATGGATTTTAGCTGATAAAGCAGTTCTGTCACTCATCACTCTGCGTTCGCATTCAAAATATTATTTCATTTTATTTTAGTATTTATTACTCGTTGTCGCATTCCAAGTTTAGTTTTATACATAGATGTTTCTTGTGTTTTTATTTAGATTTTTTTTAACTTGATTTCACTGTTGGAACGCGGTGTTTTTGGATGATACTTCATAAACAGTTTAACAGGTCCATGAACTAGTACGCTGTTTGTCCTCATTAGGAAGACAACTTAGCGTAAGAGTTAAAAAAAACAAAAAAATCTACACAACTAGTGCCACCTTTGGCCTTAAATCTTACTTGTAAACTACTGTGCTGCACTAGTAACGGCGTTGCCCAATTAATCTGCATGTATCACATACGAGTAGCTTCGTGGGCCCGACTAGTCGCACCAAACGGCTCTCTAGTTGTGTTTGCAGTTGTCTATGTGGGATTCCAAAGTTGTCCAACTAGTGTGCAGAAATATCACACAGGTTCGACAGTTGTGGGGAACTTGTGTAATTTAAATAAATGATGATGATTGTTTTCTCCTGTCTTTTGCTTGCAGTTACATCTTGAAACCATGTCACGGCAGCAAAAGCACTTAATCATCTCCTTGCTGTCCTTTTTCCACCCAAATGTAACCTTTGACCCTTTAGAGCCACAAATATCTTAAATACTTCAGATCATAACACAAGCCTGTGGGCTATGTCAAACATCTATCAAGTATTTTTCCATGCGGAGGAAAAGCAAGGGAGTATGAAGCGGTGATCGGAAGGCCATCCAAACATGTGTGGTCAGCGAAAAAATGTTGAGCTGGGTGGACGCAGATTTTTGTTTTGCTCTTTTGTTGCACCCATAGCCCCACACTCCCAATGCACGCCAAGCGCCTAGCGAGTAAAATTGGGTTCAAAGCACATTCGTGCACACGCATGAACAAATACATACATAGAATAGATGAAATGAAAGATAAACAGAGGCAAAAATACACACACACATATATACACACACACACACACAAAACACATTATATGTGTATTTATTTTTAATTTAATTCCAACAATTATTTAGGTTTTTCTGAGTAGATGTTTATGTATTTATTTTAATTTAATTCAAATTTAATTATTATTTAGGTTGTTCTGGGTATATGTTATTTTACTTTATTTTATATTATTGCATTGGGCTGTGTGCATTATGTATTTTTGTACAGAATTTCTATTATCTATATTTTACTTTAAATAATAAAAATAATCAATTATGTTTTTTTATGATGCAGCAATTTATTTTGCAATGATTTATGAACATTTGTGGGTGCAAATGAAAGCAAACCGCTTCAAAAATGAAAGGCGAAACAAAATTTATTCCCGTCCAACGTCACGAAACCAACAAAATATACTACAGTACTTTTTTGTTCCAATAAAAAAAGAGGTTAGAACACAATAATTATACACATTAGATGTGCTCAGCGAGTCTCGAAATAGCTACAAAAGTGCACAGGAAGGCCTGACTGAGCAATAATATTAAAAAATAAAATAAAATGTCAAAAAACAGCTTCTTGTTTGTTGGTGGTGACCCAAAAAGAGTAAAAACGTGAAAACGCGCGCGCGCACACACACACACACACACACACACACAAGAAGTACAGTATGGCTTTTTACAGCATTCCGTACAGTCGCTCATTTTCAAGGCATTTCACCAGAATGTTCCAGAATCTGGCAACTCACAGGAGGATGGTGTGTCCATAGAATCCCCAACCCACCCACCCACACACACGCACACACACACACACGCACACACACTACCACCAGGTAGTCCAACGGCGATGAGTAGAACCTAGCTGCAGTTCCAGAGGTCAGGGGTCGATCTCCACGGGAACGACGGTGAGGATGGCGTCCTCGTTGCCGCGGCGCACCACCACCTTGAGGCTTTTGTCCTTCTTGACGGCGGCGCTGACGTCGTTGGCCGTGGAGATCCTCTTGCCGTTGATGGAGATGATCACGTCGTGTTCTTTGAGGCCGCCGCTGCAAAACGCGTGAGGAACAAACCGGTCGCTCAGTATGCCACAAAAGTCAGGTGGGAACTAGCCAAGGCCTAGAATTGTTTTTAAATAGTAATTAAAAATGCCGTAAATAAACAAGTTATTTAAGTTGCCACCACCGTGTGACCGGATTGGTGATCAGTTATTGTTTTGTTTGTTAACTTGCTGATGGGTGATCGGTGGAAGACTCATTTTAAATAGTAAAAACATGAGATCGATGACAAGTTTTGCTCATCCATGGATCGATCCTTCTACCCACACGTGTTTTGGTCTCGGGGAATAATGAATGCTCTAAGCGTGTTCACGATGAAGCAATCATGGGAATAATCAGGCGCACAAACATGATATGAACATTTTGCTTGATCATAACACTTACTGATCATATTCTTGCACATTTCAGTGGAGGCTGCCGACAGATCCAAATTGAGTTGTTTGACGACCTTTCATTATGAAGGCATTTAATTCCATGGTACGCGATACTCCACAAGGCCAATCAAGGCTGCGCTAAAGGGTCGCATGCGCATCAGGTGGAGGGATGTCGTCTTGGTATTGGCCGTTTTGAACTCACTTCTCCATATTAAATCAGTTGTGTAGTTATACATTACTTTAGTGATGTTATAATGTTATATATCATTATACGTGTTATTTTGAGACTTCAATTGTGGTGCCAGAGACCTCCATCACGGCTATTACAAACCTGCTCTGTAGCCCATCAGGCTAATGGAAGGTTCTCTCGAGTGGGCCCAGAGCACTCCCCTTTTACAGAATCAAAGTGCACCACAGATATGTTTGTGCGCATATTAGACACGAACGCGGCCTGGTGGGGCAGAGACGGGAAAACCGCGGCCTGGAGAGGAACCCTCCTGCATGAGGTTTTGGAAGAATCGGCTGATCTCAGCGTCTGACAAATCCCCTCCCCGCCCCCTCTACTGGAATGGCGGGGGCAGCCATGGAGGCTTTGGGAACCCGCCCGTGGTTTATTGTTGGTGGAAGTCGAGCAGGGAACAGTTTTGGTTCCCTTAGGTGAGTCACATGACCTGGCCAATCAGAAAAGACCCACGGTCGCCTCTTTGAGGCAGGGACCCAGAATAGAAGTCTGGACAGATCTTCAGTATCTCTATCCATCCATATATTCACTCCATCTATCTATCTATCTATGCATCCATCCATCCATTATCTCTCCATTCATCTGTCATCCATCCAGCCAATCATCCATCATGTCATCTCTCCATTTATCGATCATCTCTCTATCCATCCACCCATCCATGCATGCATCCATCCATCCATCCAACCATCTGTCATCTCCCCATTTATCAATCTTCTGTTCATCCATCCATTCATCCGATCATCCCTACATCCACGTCTTTTTCTGTGCGAGGTTTTGCAAGAATGACTGAATTACGATAAATAATAAACCTCTCTTGTGATCTATCCAGCAATTGATAAGATACAAATAAAACTTCCCTCTGCCCCACGATCAAAGATGAAATTGTCCAATCTAATAAGGAAGTGGCTTGCTAGAATACACAGAGAAAAATAAAAACGGCCGTCGCTTTCGTTTTACTTTCGCGCAAAATAAAGTACCCCGATAACTATCCGCAGACTTGGCTTTGATTGTGTAAGTACTTCAGAGAGCGCTCTTGAGAATTCTTTACCGCCAAATGTGTTTATCCTTTAGGAGACGTGTGTGAAAACTATCACTCACACTGCAGCTGGCGTCTTTGCGATGACTTCCATGACATAAGCGCCAGAGGTAATGTCAGGGAAGTCTCGATGTCGACTCTTCAGCTCTTTGGCCAGTCTGTAGTCATGCATGTGCATGTAAAAAAAAAGAAAAAAGGAAAACAGATGTAACGAAAAAAAAGGCACTACGCAGAAAGTGGAATCATCAATCATGCAGGAAGCGTGTGACACATAGGCGTGCGTAACGTACGCTGGAGTGAGAGTCATCATCCTCACGCCGATGTATTTCTTTTTTGCAGCTGCCGTGCCTGCAGAGGGACAGGAAGACGACGACACCATTCATCCACTTATCATTTAAATGTGTTTCTGACTATATATGGTGACATGGTGTGTCCCACACTAACCACGGACCAGAGGAAATGAAGTAGAGATATCTGATAGAAATTATGTCCGTGACCGCTGTTGGATTTCCTTTCACGAAAAGCGAGGCCACTCACAATTTTGTCATGTGCAGTATTTAAGAATAATTTGGAAGTTCACTGATGAAACGTTGGTTGTTTACAATAACGTGGTCAAATGTGACATCTTTTTAAATGTACAACTCGTAATTAGTCTCTACATAAATACTAAAAGGTGCACTGGTTGATAGATAGATTTTTGATGGGCATAAAAATGTATCTCTCGGCAATTTTTTTTCTTCTTTGTTATTGCTTTCTTCAAATCTTAACGTGAATCTAGTGAATTTTATTCCTGTCCATAGTTTGCGCACGTGGATTTCTTCTCGACAAGCGTTATTATTTTTGTTGATTCGGGAAGAATCAGTCCACTGTGAAAACTATTTCCCAAAGATTCTCGTCGGGTTTACGTCATGTGTCATTATCCTGGCGTATTGGAAAAAGCGAACTTTTTAGTACGTTCAGGAAGTCAGCTGACCTCATTTTTTTTGGGGGGGGGGGGGGGGGGGGCTCAGTATAATGTGAAAGACCCGACTGGACCATTTGAATCCAATCCCGATCGTAAAACTGCCTCCTCCTGAATGATCATTGAGTAGTTGGCACATAAAAAGGTGACGGTTGGCATGGCAACGCCTGTCGCCTTCATCTGAGGACCCCCGTCACCTCAGAACAGCACCAAACACAATCATCAGCGTTTAACTGCCACCTTCTCGTCTCCAATTAGCCTCACAGATGACAAGCGGTTTCCTAAAGACAACACAGCTGTTAAGTCTGAATCCTGCGAGTTGTTTTCACATTACGCTTGTGGAAATAATTTTACAGTCACTATTAAACACATCTCTCCCTCCCGCCGCCCCCCCAAACCCAAACCATATTCCAGCCTGGAAGATGCTGGTTAACCACTTTCCTTCCGGGTTTTAATAAACGCCTTGGACAGTTTTACACGTATCTTGTTTTCTTTAGGCTTGACGTGAGCTACAATTTTTTTTCCGCCGCCACCAGTTTTGCCAAACTCACTATATTTGCTCAAAGAGGACATAAAATAGAAAATTTCCTTTTGTAACAGCTTATATTTAAATATTTGGGTCACCGGTGTGTTTAACATTTTAACATGGAGAAATTTCTCAGCTCGTGACTTGAGCCGCAAGGCAAAGCCAGATATGGATGAAGACGCATCCGGTTAAAACTCAAGTTGTCAGCTCAGCTCACCTCGAGACTGTCTGTCATACGACTCCGCCAAGAACTGCTGGATCTTGTCTGAGGGAATGGCGAAGGAAATGCCGGCAGTGACTTTTAATGTATTGATTCCGACCACCTCCCCGTCCTGAAAGTATCATTAAAAGCCACCTGTTATATTTATTCTGCAGGAAAAGTACTCACGTTCCCGGGTCAGAAATGTTTCATGATCCAGAAATGCCAAACAATAAAGAACGGTCTTTAACGTTCCTATAAAAATAAAAAATAAAAATCTCTTACCAGATTAACCAGAGGTCCACCAGAATTGCCATACTGTCAAGAAAAAAAAAATACAATACGTATATAGTTTTGGGGCATCTTATATGTTGATCATGACAGGCCACGTACGTTGATGATGGCATCTGTCTGGATGTAGTCCATGTCAGAGTTGCTCAGACCGAGCTCCCGGCCCCCCCTCTGGGTGGTGCTGACAATTCCCGTGGTGACGGTGTTCTGCAGAGAAAACGGGCTGCCGATGGCCACCACGAACTCGCCCGGCCTCAGGTCTGACGAGCGGCCCAGCAGCAGCACGGGGAGCTTGGTCTGCAGAGGTTAATAAAATGGAACACAAGGCGCTGGATTTTATTTGAATTGTGACGATTTTGTGCGCAACAGCCAACTGTTATCTTACAATTACAGTCGAGTTTGATGCTCTCCAACGATGATCCAATCAATCACCTATGATACATTTATGCGTCACGTTTTTTAAAAGCCCCTCTGACTTTGTCATGATGATGTTTCACAAAGGAAAAAAAACCCCCAAAAAACTCCATCGGTGCCTCCCACTAGACTAGACACTCCCATCCCAAAAACATTCACTCCTTTTTCCCACAGCATCCCCGCTGGATGCTAAAAGGTTAGCCGCCGGTGTGATTTACTGCATTGAAAAGCCTCGCTGACAAAGCATTTCTGTATTGCTGCACGTGCGTGGAAAGAGATGGCCGGAAAAAAAAAAAATAAGACAAAAAACAGCTTGTGTAGGTAAATAATGACAGCGTGGCCAACTTAGTTACAAACCGAGGAGCATGGCAGCTCATGCTGCAGAAGCAGACACACAGAGGAAGGTTATATTTATCCCTCCACGCTGGTGAAATCATCTCATGCTGCTGGGAAGGCTGCAGTCAAACCACATCACGCCGCTGCCACTTTAACAACACACTCGCCTCTTGCATAAGGAAATAATAAGAGGTACTTTTGTGTACATTCGAGCAAAGCAATGGAAGATTCAAAATGAGTCGAAACGCGCAAAAAAAATACTATCAATGGGAACTAGGGCTGAACAATCAATCAAATTCAAATCGACATGGCAATGCAACTTTCAAACAGCAAAGGCTTGCAATTAAAAACAACAACAAAAAAAAAAACAGCTTCATTTTGGTCAGACAGGCACACTTAGAAGGAATAGAAGCAGCTCCCCTCGTTGACTTAAAAGTCGACGCAGAGATGGTCTACTTGGCATGTAGATGCAGGACATCGGCGCTTACAAAATACATTTGAAAGGAACTGCAGGATCCCCACTTGCGGATGATGTGGCGTCGCTGTGGAATGGGCCCTTGGAGACCGCCTTCTTTGTGCGTTCGTGTGTGACCCAGAGTGAAAAGGTTTCGGTAACAAAAACATTTACCAGGTTCACAGACTAAACAGGAAGTCTGCCATTTTGGTTTGAAGCAGCCGTTTTGGGGGGGAATGGGTCCAACTGAGCCCTAATTGGAAGCAAGTAACCAACCAGATGAATGATGATAAGTAAGTATAAATTCTTAGCAATGTGGCCACAGCACGGCGACAATAGTTTCATGATCATTTCTAAGATTTGGTTAAATGGTACATGAAGAAAACCTGCCTAACTCAGTGCAAATGACTCTTGTAACAAAATGCACGAAAGACGCTAAAGGACCCATGACTGAAGTTAAATAGGAAATCGGCTATTTTTACTCTAGGCAGACATTTTACGCCATTTTTTTTCCAGATGATCTCAGATCACAAGCCAGTATCCTTGACAGATGGGCGACGCTAAATTGCCAAGCCATTTCGGTTTGGAGCAGCCAATTCAGGCAAATTCCACAGCTTGTACTTTGACAAACTCACACTGAGTTAGTGATGTACAGGATATCAATTCTGACACAGTGGTGGGGATCAAACCTGTCACCGTCATTGCTGCGAGACCACCGCCTCCGTCGGGACATTGTGGCGTTTGTCTGGTCAACGCTGCGGTGCGAAAAGCAAACATAATACCTGCAGGCACAAACACACCGTGTATGCGTGTGTGTCTGCATAAAGCAGGCAGCCCTGACAGTGTTTGACATGTGCAAACACACACGGACGCCTGACATGAGTAGTAGTAGTCTCTATGGTAACACAAACACACAAACACACTCACACAATGTACTGCTGACCATTCTACACAATTTGGACAAAAAGTCCAAATAATAAATCAACAAAAGGGAAAGGTGAGAGAAACCAAACCACTGCAAAATAACATTTAAGACAACCATCATTAGGTACAGTAAAACTACTTGCCTTCGGAAGATGGGCAATTTTTAAGCTAATCATTAGCCACCACATGCTATATGGAAGGACGGACAGACAGAGGGATAGATGGATGGACAGATGGAAAAACAGACAGATCGATGGACGAACAGACCGTCGGACAGACGGACAGCATAGCTATCACTTGGACCCATTGACCAAACCAAACTAGACTCTCGTTTCCTACATCGAACCGGACACTGTTGTTCTCAACTGGGCAGGACTATCTTTTCCTAAATTTGATTGGACTCAGTTGTCCTAAAGTAGAATAGGACTCTTTTGTTTCAAATAGGACCGGAGTCTGTTGTTCTAAACTGGACTGGGTTTTGTTGTCTAAAACCGGACTGAACAAACTTCCCTAAATTGGATTGTCCTGTAAAGTGAACGTTTTTCACACTCGTTTTACTTGATCCGAGTGACAACCTGATTCACAGTGGTCAAAAGTTAGAGGAGATAACTGATATCCGCAGCAGTATCTTGGGACTTGCTTGAAACCTGATGGTGAAGACTCGAGACCTATTTATGACTTGCACATATGTGACCTGCTCCCTCGTCGGCAAGTACACAACTGCCATGGAAAGAGGGAACATCTGTGTTAAAAGGTTTATTAGCTTGGTTGCCTCAAGGCACCGTTAAAAGCAACAAGACTAACTCCTGTTTAATGGAAGCCAGGTGCAAATGCAGCATCATTGCTGATGTGCGACAAAGGGCAAACGCTGCAACCCTATCCCAGTAGACTTGCGTTACAGAGATGCAGTCGACTTTTTTTTTTCCAAAACTGAACTAAAACCCGTTTTCCTAACCTGGACTGCATTCTCTTGCTTTAAATTGGATTCTGTACCAGACTTGATTGGACTCAGTTGGCCTCAACTGGACTGTACTCTGCTGTTGTGAAAGCGCTATATAAATGAGCATGTATTGTATTGTACTGTCTTAACACTGGACGAGGCTCACTTGTCCTAAACTGGAACGTCGTCTAATGTCTGAAACTGAACCGGCCCCACTTGTCATAAACTGCGGTGAACTCTATTGTCAAAAACTGGCATAGACACTGTTTTTCCCAAACTGAAATGGACCCACTATTAAGTCATAAGCTATTTTGGACTCTTAATAGTATGTTAATGTTTTTATTGTCCTTTGAATCACCTACCCTGTTGTTAAACTGTGCTTCACAAATAAACTTGCCTTGTATTTGTTGCCCTAAATTGGATTGGACCCGATTGTCCTTGGTTTGGTTTGTTTATTGAACATAAAACATATACAGTAATAATTTGACAGAAAATAAGGTAAATAAAATAGTAAAAAAGTAAGAAATCAGTCTTCATTCAACACAGTTATTATGTTCAAGGGAGTAGGAAGAAGTAAAAAACGTATCTAGTCCTACCCCGTTATGTGTTTATATCTAATAAATCATTTTTATATCTTTATATCTAAACTGACTTGGATTCTTTTGTCCTCAACTGGACTGGACCAAAGATCCTAATCAGGAGCATAATCCGTACTTCTAAACTGGGCTGGACTCTGTTCCTCTAAACAGAAATAGAGTCTATTGTCCTAAACTTGACTGGACCACTTATCCGAAACTGAACTGTATTCAGTTGTCCTGAACTGGACTGGGTCATTTTGTCCTAATCTCTACTCTGTTGTCCTAAATTGGACTTGACCCACTTGTCCTTACGAGACTTTTCTCTTTTGTTCTAAACTAGAAAGAAAGGTGGCCATTATGCAACTGTAGTCTATTTACTTAGAAGCGCAATACATGTCTATGAAGTGTCCTCTGACAAAACTAACTATCACAGGTGTTCGTCAGAGCCGCCCTCACATCATGGCCACAAAGCTAAGCTAGCTAGGCCACGCTAACGTTTGTCGACACGGGCGCACAAAAGCACTTGGGTTTCCTTCCATGTGGAGCTGCTAAAGGTCCAGCAGTTCACAGAAGAGCAAGCATACGCGTTTGATGTGTTCAGGCTCTGGCGAGAGGGCCGCAAAAGAGAACTCTTTGAACTTCCCAAATCACAATGATGAGAGGAGATGAGGCATGGCGTGGCCATTTTCTTTACCGTCAAACGTGTACTTATGTGGAACACTTAAGTGATGCTGACCGACCACATGTGACGTGACCCTGAGCGTGGGCGGATACTGTGTGTGGACATGGATGTGTGGACTTGTGTATGCGTACAAATGTATACGCACACACACACACACACGTTTCAGAATGAGTAACGAGTGGGATGGAGATTTTATATGCCTGACTCAGTTATAACGTACTTGAGAGGCATCTTTGTGGGATGGAGCATCATGCTGAGCCTTGGTATAATCTCAGAAAGCGGGTCCGAGGGGCAGTTAAAAAACAAGATGGCTACCAATGCTTTTGTTGAACAACTAAATGCCTCCACTCGAGTGCGATAGATGCTCTCAGTAATCAAACATCAGATGGGCAGTCATGCATCCCCTTTACCCTTGTAGCCATTCTGTTGACTAACCAATATACAGCAGGGTCACCCATTCACAAGACATTGTAAAAAAAAATAAAGGCCTCCTCTCAAATAAATTCCTCTTTTTTTTTTTTACCTCTTTAGTCAATAAAATAACAGGAAAGCATCAAAGCGGCCGCTTTCTCCTTGCAACAATTCTGTCAACTAATCAATCGAGAGAAGGGTCACCCATTCACATGACTATAAAAAAAATAAAAGGCCTCCTCTCAAATACACGCCTCCTTTTGCCCCGTTAGTAAATACGTAAAGTAACAGGTAGGCAGACATGCGATATCTTTCCCCTTGTAACATTTCTGTAACCCAATCTAATGTACAGCTGGGTCAACCATGCACAATACTTGGCAAAAATGAAAGCCTCCTCTCCAATAGATGCCCCCCCCCCTTGCACTATTCATGTTTGACTTTAACAATTCTCTGTTGAACAATAAATGGAAGGCCTTGTCGCTCACTCGAGAGCAGATGTACAACCGAACGGTCCTCTCTGCACTTCAACGAGTGACTTGGAAAAGTGACTCAGTCATAACTCACAGCAGTTTGTTAAGGTTAGTTAAGTCTCAATAACCACGACACCATTGCGGGAAAATCTTTCCGGGAACGTCCCCAAAAGAAAAAAAAAAAAACATTGAGAGCGTGTGAGTGTTAAATTTAGTCTCTTTTTTTTTCTCTTCGGAATTTTGAAGGTGTTTGGTTTCCACGGGACAAGAGATGAGGAGATGAGCAAAGCTGGGGTCAAACAGAGGGAGAAAATTAAGTGATTCATTCTTCTTGGCCTGTCTATGAAGGTCTTTCCACTGGCAAACACACTTGCAGCCGTCCCTGTCCCTGCTGACTCGTCTTCCACTCAAACACACACACACACACACACGCATACAGTATACGCATATTTTTGTCCGCAGCCACTGATTATCCAGAGATGTGATGTGAGAGAATCTCGTACTTCCTGAGGAAATGCTTACCCGATAGAGAAGATAACAAGATGATGGCCGGAGCACATTTCGTATACAGACACAGGATCTTTTTTTTTTTTTTCCCCCCTCTCGGCAAATAAACGTAGACATGTTTCCTAAAGCGTCTCGAAAACCCAAACCAGCAAAGGGCAAATTTCCCACAGAGAATGTTTGGTTTATAATAATAGGTGGAAACATGCTGTGCAGTTCCTCTCGGCACTGCAATGCAAAGATGAGGCGCTGATATTTGGATGTCGGTGATTCACTGCAGTTCTGCTCTCGCAGTGTATTTAAAAGTATTCAAGAGGCTTCACGTTTGCCAGATTTTCTCATGTGCCAGCCTGATTCCCCTGAATTTTGAGGGGAAATTTTTCTTGAATCCATTTTCAAATTCAATGGTGCTTATGTAAAAAAGAAAAACATTTGTCTTGTTGGACAAGTCCTTCACTTCCAAAATTTAAATTTGAATTGTGTCAGTTCACTGGTTAGTCAATTATATGAGTTTTTCTCCCATTGCTCAGTTTTCAAAGTTTGCCTTCTTGGACAATTCATTCTCTTTTAAGAGCGACAAATCTTCAAGATTAATAAATTGAATTGGTTTAGCTCGCATTTTAGCTGCGAGCAAGCGTTCGCAATTTTTGTTGGATTTGGGCATTATTCCAGCATAATCAAAAAACGCAACATCCTCAGGAATTTCTGTGATGATTATTATTTGCTTAACAATGCAAATCATACATGATCAGCTAAAAACAACCAACCCCTGAACTTACACTCACGCTAAGCTGAAGAGAACACAGAGTAGCTAAGCTAATGTTAGCTAAGAAGAAAGCAAGGTGGGCAACCGTACTATTTCATCATTTCTGTTTTTTCTCCCTGTACTCAGTACACATCTTTCAACATGCGTACTGTCCAGGCCAAGCGTTTGCGGGTTTTATTCCGCTCGTAAAATCATGTTTGGCCTTCAGAAAAGCTAAGCTATGCTACAGGAGCCAGCCTGTAAAATGCTCTACCACGCTCTTACAAGTTGAAGCTTTCAAGACTTTCTGAGCTTCCATGACACATGAATCAATTCCAAGCGGCTACGCTAGTGACTCCATCCACTTTTTGAGTGAAATAATGATACCATGATGATACTTGACTGTGCATCTTTATTTTGCAATGCCACGTGCCACGGTGCTCACAGAAAGCCTCAAAGACGAAACAGACCATCCATTTTCTCGAGCAGCTGACCGCATTGCTGCCTTTTCTTCCCCGGTCCCCTCTTTCTCAACCCCCTTGTCCTCCCATAACCACATTTCCCACCCCCCACCCCACCCCCATTCCCATATCCTCTGAAGTTCCAGACGTAATGTATTCCTCAGAGTTTAAGGGCTTGACCGCAAACCTCGGGAATGGAATCAAGTCCACTTTGGCCAAAGGACAACGAGACAAAGAAGTCTTTGCATTCTACACGGGGTTCTCAATTTACGGCGGTCCCGAAATTTGAGGTTATGAACGGGGGCTCAATAAGCTGGTTTGCGCAGCGGTGTAACGATCTGGAGTTACGCTCAGTTAGCATGATACTGATTGGTTTTCGTAGTGTTCTTTTACAATTATGTACTCCAAGTGTTTTCTTGCAATTTTCTACAGAAATGATTGATTTCGCTACCACATTAGCATAGTTTAGTGACTGACTGCGGCGCGTTCCGATTTACATCGACAACGTGGGAACAGAACTCAACAACGACGCCCCCCCCGTGATGGTCACATCTAAATTAACGTTACATTATGTGTTAGTGCGAACGAGCCTAAAAGTGTTGAACAAATGCAAAAATGTGATGCACCACTCTCATTGCATTATAGTTAAAAGTTTAGCGAGTAGTTAAGTCATTCAACGGAATGCAACAGCAGTCAAGCGCAAGTTCACTTCTCTGCGGCATCAGCCAGGACGCCGGCACCATCTTCATCTTCGTCTTCGTGGTGTCCCCACAACAAAAACAAATATAATGACAGCGCGGAGACAGCGGCATGGCGTCTGATGCAAGACGATCCGAGCAGGAAAGCCCCCGGAGGGAAAAAGCTGTCATCAAGCGCTTCGGCTGCCTGGTTTCATGCCTTTATTACAGGATGAGATGGTGAACCGGGCGGCCCGGTAGTCCAGTGGTTAGCACATCGACTTCACAGTGCAGAGGTACCGGGTTCAATTCCAGCTCCGGCCTCCCTGTGTGGAGTTTGCATGTTCTCCCCGGGCCTGCGTGGGTTTTCTCCGGGTGCTCCGGTTTCCTCCCATGTTCCAAAAGCATGCATGGCAGGCTGATTGAACACACTAAATTGTCCCTAGGTGTGAGTGCGAGCGCGCATGGTTGTTCGTCTCTGTGTGCCCTGCGATTGGCTGGCAACCGGTTCAGGGTGTCCCCCGCCTACTGCCCGAAGACGGCTGGGATAGGCTCCAGCACCCCCCGCAACCCTAGTGAGGATTCAGCGGTTCGGAAAATGGATGGATGGGATGGAGATGGTGAACCAAAAAAAAAAAAAAAGACAAACAAGAAAAACAACAAAGCACAAGAAGAAGAAGAAGAAGACACTCAAATGTCAAGGGCCAGCTGTCCAGCATGCTGAACTACTAAATTCTCACTCTTGGTTTCAGGAATCTCTCACATTAACAAACAAACAAAAAAAATGGTTAGCCGGTTAAAAAAATGGGTACGCGTGCACCGAGCAGAACACCGTAGCCTGCCACCGTGCATTCCTGCACGGAGGCATTCGCACGTCGCGTGAATGCCTCGCGTCCAGCAGACGGAGAAATAAACACAGACGGATAGTGAGAGATGCGTTGTTGTTTTAAAGCTCTTTTTTTCCCACCAGCAAGTGTAAGCCTGTGACATTACGCTGGATGAGTGGTTAAGCACTGCTGCCTCATAACAACCACTGGGTTCGACTGTTGGCACGGGTCCTTCCTGTGCTGAATTTGCACGTTTTCCCGCTACGCTTGTGTGGCTTCCACATCTGCCCCAAAACACGCTAGGTTCATCCAACACTCTAATTTGCCTTTAGTATTTACATAAACACTCAAGTAAACATTGATCCGTTCAATTTAGATCGTGCTTGTCCTCATTAAGTTCAGAACTGTGCGGCAAACAAGCTAACGATGAGGTGTGACATGAGTTTGAGTCATTTGAGTACCTGAATTTTTTTTTTAAATGCTTGAGGATTTTTTTTTTCTGTCTCAAGCCTTCATTTATTTGATGTGCACCTTCAGGAAGTGAAGTCAAGCTAGCCACAGATAACGATTGTTCATGCTGTATATGACGCTAAAACGGCGCATGTTGTGGTCAGAAGGCCAACTTCAAAATGAAATCTATTGCTGCCAACGTCAACAGAATGTTCAATCGCTAAATAAGGATGCAAAAAAACCTCAAATTAATCACGCTGGCACTGTATAATGCGGGGCCCTTTCCCAGCGGTTGGCGGCGTGTGGCTAACAGCTAGCCGCTAAGCGAGTGCCCCATGTGGGCTGACAAAAGCTGTCGGACTTCTTTTCAAAAGCAGTTGAATGAGCAAAGATGATTCACTTTGATGTTGACAGCCTAATTGAAAACGATAATGAACCAACTCTGCCCCCCCCCCCAAAAACAGGAAGGTTTGTGTATTTTCTGCTTAAATACCAGGAATAATAGCACCGTAACGAGTGGGACCCAAAAAGAAGCTAACGCTAATCCTATAACAACCCCCCTCTACTTCTTTGGGGCCACACCTGGATTCTCACTTTCCTCCGACGGCATTATTGTGATTTACCACCAGCAGACAACCACCCGTGCAGTTAAAATGAGGAACGACACAGCAGCGAGACCACGTGTTGATTTAGTTGAACGGGTCACCACAGTGGCGCTTTGAGAGTCCTGCACATGAAACTCGAGCTTCCATGGTCATCATCACATGATGCATCAGGATGGAGGTTTGGAACCTAACCTTAATGGCCTCCTGACAGAAAACAGGAACTGTTTAGAAAAATGTCATAGGGACACTTCTAGCCTCCGAGGGCCGTAAAATGATGGAAACAAATTCAAATCACCATGGCTTTGATTGATATTGGAATCCCAATTATGAATGAACATCATTTTTCACAGATTTCAAGTTTAAAGTGTGTGCGTGTGTTGGCCTCCGAGGGGCAGTGTGGGGCCATGCATGCACACACATTCAAGAGTAGAAGAAGAAAGTTGTTATTAATATCACTTGTTTTTCACAAGTTAGGAAGAAGAATGTGCCTTTGAGTGTATATGACCTGCCTTTATGTGTTATTGCAGTGTTTGCGGAGGAGTACCGGTATTCATTATTTTATCCTGGAAGTCGATGCTAGTTTTCTGTTAGCCTGTCAATGAGATTTTGCATTGACTGTTGAGCATTAGCACTGGTGACGTTTTTACGCAAAGTATGCCTTGCTTTTAAATGCTGCCGCTCCATTTGAGTTAAACTCGCAGTGGTTTATCTGAAGGTTTATATGTACTGTAATAGTAACATTCATGCTAATTTCCAGTTGCCGTCAATGGTGTTTCTCATCGTATGTTAGCATTAAACTAGCTGACTTTCGTTTGGATGAATGTTTAGGTGTTAAACGGGGGTTCACCA
Source organism: Hippocampus guttulatus (assembly GCF_054856545.1). Lineage (NCBI taxonomy): Eukaryota > Metazoa > Chordata > Actinopteri > Syngnathiformes > Syngnathidae > Hippocampus > Hippocampus guttulatus. Next base: position 2,758,814 of record NC_141270.1, read on the forward strand.
TCTTCCAGTACGCAAGTCCATTACCCAAAAGTGTTCTCAGTACTCACCGGCGCTTCGATCTTGATGAGGGCGATGTCGGAGCGTTCATCCACATCCTTGATTTTGGCGTCGTAGATGGCGCCGCTCTTGAGCTCCACTTTGACACGGTGCTTGTTGGCCACCACGTGCGCGTTTGTCACGATCTGGCCGTCATCGGCCACCACAAAGCCCGAGCCGCTGGCCACGGCCACTTCGCGCTTGGAGTACGTCATCCTGATCAGGAAAAGAACACAAATTAATTACCATTTATAATAACAATAATCACACAAATAACAGTTGAGCCAGCATCTAGAACAACGTTGCAATGAAACATGATGAAAATGATAAACAGAAGAGTACTGGCCTGTGAACCTTGATGGACACCATACTGTATGTCACTTAAGTCTATTCTGTGATATTTTTTACTACCAACTTCAAAAATATCACATTTGCGAGGCACATTTGTTTGAATGCAGCTCTGCTTTTTGAAAAACTAAATGAATAAACCCAGAACAGCTCCACAGTGGAAAGTTTGCGGAAATTTTCCTGGACGTCAACCAGAAAACCTCCTCGTCGCAACTCCTGTGTCAAGTCAAACAAAAGCAGCGGAGCTTTAAATGAGAGACAGATTTGAGAGGGATGACTCAGACTTGGAGACACGTCGCGGTGCGACACCCAACCACAAGGAGGAGCTACAGGAGGAGGCCGGTGACACAGGTGACCCAAAAAAAACAGGAAGCGGGAAGGTGCATGAGGAAAAAGACAAAATGTGTGGCTAGGAAAGAGCACCGCGCGCTGGTGAGCGCTGGCGCTCGAGTACGCAGGTGGGCTGTAAATTTGAAAGCACACACCCCCACACACACACATAGAAAAGAAAACGCACACCCACACACCCGCACACACACACACACAGGTGTGCGTGCTTCTTACTTGCGGTAGAGCTCAATGTGAACCACAGCTGGCGCAATTTTCTCCACCACGTCCGCAATGAAGTTGTACTTGTGTCTCGGGCTGTCTGGGTTGTCCTGAGCTGGAAATGCAAAGTAGGACACACACACACACACGCACACACACACGTTGGATATGAGACAACTACACACAAACACAAGTCAAAAACCGACACGCTGAGTGACGTAAGAATACAAACAACTTGTCTTTGTCATACGAAGGGAGGAAATGACAGTTGTGGCGCGACGCAGACTGTCTCGCTCAGGTCTGACACACACAACGCCACCGCACGCTCACGCGCGTGCACGTGCATATCAATATAGATGGTCACATAAACAGAAAACGCTCGCTCACTTATGCAGTCTCTCACACACACACACACACACACACACACTTACATACACCCACCACCACCCAACCACACGCTGACACGCACACACACGCACACACAACCCTGGCATTCCTAACCTTCACCTTCAGCCTTATCTCACCACCTTGGTTTTAAATATTGTACATTTCTTCAAGAAGCCCTAACACACATACACACAGGTTGTTGGCTGCTACCTTCCCCAGGCCAGCCCACCGAGCAAGCATTCATTTGCGCACGCAGCGCCGGGTAAGTCAGGAAACGTTTGGAGGTCCACCTGGTAATTACGCTCGGCACCGGCTCGACACTTTTTAGCAGCGCTCCCCTCTCAAAGACGCTGGCGCTTTTGATTTTCAAATATCAGTCATTAGGGCTCCTCGAAGGAGATCATTTGGGGTCCAAAGGCTGCCACGAAGTCTCGCACTTGAAAGTGCGGAGGTGAGGTTGTGGGAAAGGATGGGAGTGAAACATAAATAGCGCAGATCTGCAGGGGAGTAATGATTTTTTTTTTTTATGATTGCGAAATCACTCTCACCTGACGACACAATTATATGTTTGAATGAACTCACTGATCCACCCCGCCCCAGGGAGTTAATTCAGCACAAGCTCGGAATTTGAGATGGGAAAAGGATGCCAATGAGAAAGATTTTTTTTTTTTAATCCGGTCTCTCGGAGTTCTAGTCAGCACTTTGGCAGCAGCAGCAGCATTTTGAACGCAATGACTTTTTACCTTTCTTTTCAGTAAGATGTCGCGTTAGGTTTGACAGTGCAGCCTCCATCCATCCGCCCTTCAATCCATCCCTTTTTTTTCCCTCCTCTCATTCATTATCCACCCTTCATCCATCGGTCATTTAATTGACCGGTCCTTTTTTTTTCCCCCTCCTCCCTCTTTTCGTCCATCCTTCAATTCACCCCAGACATCTTTCATGCCTCCTTTCATTATGCCCTCATCTCTTAATCCACCCATCCGTCACTGTCCTTTCGCCCGTCCGTCATTTTCTGTCCCTCCTTCCTTCCATCCGTCCACCCTTCCTCCTGATTCACACATTCATCAATCCATCAATCATCAATTTTCGCTTCCTCTCTTCCGCCCTCCGTTCATCAGGCTGCAACCCGGCCGTCCGTCACACGTCTTCACGTTCTTCCAGCCAGTCGTCGACCATTCATCTCCCTGACTTCCATCTACTCATCCGACCATCCATCTCTCCCTCCCCTCTGGTGCACCGTGACTCATTTTCGGGAGAGTCCAAGCCGAAAGGGAGCAACCCTTGACCACTCAAACACGGTCGACGGGCACCATTGGTTTTCTCTTAGGACAGAAGCAGGGAGAACAGAGATCTTGCTTCTGCTGCATACGCGATGGAAGAGGTCACGGAGGTCACGGCGCAGCATCATCGAGCTGTGAAATGTGCTCCGCATAAAGCGCCGTTTGTGATTAGCGGGAACGCACACGTCCTCCGCGCGCAGCAGGATCCAAAACAAATTCCTCACGTTGGCATTTTCTCAGCCGTTGTGTCGAAAATATTTGCAGCGTCTGGACTTGGAACGCCCTCCGCGAGAAACACTCCCTTGCCCAGTTTCCTCACTCAACATCACCGTCATGCCTCCGCATAATGCCTTTAAAATGTGTATAAAAGCAAAGTTGGCCAATTTAAAGCGAGTCTAATCCTTGGGGGGGGGGGGGGGGGGCAAGCGTGATCCTGCCAGAAGCAACACTTTAAGGATTTTATATGCACACCCGGACAGAAAGTGAGATCATGCATTTCTTTTTTTCAAATGTGGGCCCGTTGCAGAGCACCTTAATAGCGAGATGAAAGGGGGGGTGCGGGGGGGCTCATTTGCTTTAAAACTTCCTTTCGACATGAACTTCCCCAGAGCAGCAGCGACGGGCCGCGTTTTTCTTCCGTCGCCAAACAAAACGTTCCACGTTTCAGTGCAGCTGTGGAAATTCTCGCTGCAGGAGCATCGCAAAAAAGAAAAAAAAACCCAGTAGCCCTCGCCACAGGCTCGCCTGCGAGACCGTCGCCGTTCTTCTCGCTCACGAGTGACAAACAAACGACGGGCCGCTCGAACCGCTGCGCCCGCACGCCTTTTTTGATGTGCCTGTCAACCTCCCCCCCCCCCCCCCCCCTGAAAGGACGGGTTGCTAATTTTGCGTTTTCCCTCTGCGCCGTCTGCCCGAGGAGGGACGGTGGCTTCCAATCAAAGGCAGACGTTCCGTCATGTGACCACCGAGAGTGATTTACGGTTTGAGGGCGGCGGCAGAGCTTGAGAAGGAGACGGAGACAGAAAGGAGAGTGACGACTGACTGGCCTTGGCTCGGTTCGACGCAGCGGGAGACAACAGGTGTTGGATGGTCGCCATTCAAAGTGCGCCTGCTTCATCCATCTAGTCGGGGATGACTCGAGCGATGTCAGTGCACTTTCGCGAGCTCGGCAATATGTGAAAGCGCTCTGGTGGAGGGGTTCGCAAACCTTTTGATTGCAGGGGAGATATTTTTCCAGGGACCACTGAATAATCTTGACGTCAACATTTGCATGCAGTTACGTGATTACATGGTACTTTGGTACTTTTGTCACTAGGGCGATGGTCATATCAATCCCGGATTGTTTACTGTAATCCGGTGTGATGTATCAGATTGTTTCCATATTATGATGGAGTTTTTTGTTTTCCCAAAAATCCAACCCAGGCCTCTTTCATATGTGGATAGAAGTCTAATATGTGTTCTCAGTTAACGCTTTGAGTGAAACCGACCCGAATATGAGGTAGAGTCTTTTTTCGTTTTTAATGGTCGGCATTGAAAGACTTAAAAACAGGCCTTTTGCGCCGTTGTGGGTGTTAACACAATCAACTTGATTGGCCGCCAATAAAAGCGGCTCCCCTCATCACGTTTAAAAATCATCACGCAACAGGTATGCAGACCTCCACGGATGTGAATTTAGCGAGGGAGATCACAGATCTGTGAAATGGCCACTTGGAGACCGCCTTCTACCCTGATCGTAGATTTCCGTGAGGGAACCAAGCCCATCGAGCCGTCACGAAAATCAAAATACGCCAATTTTTTTGCGCCCTCTCCTTTTTTTTTTTTTTTTTGATCGGACCAACCTAAATATTCACGACAGGTTCGTTAGAATGGACACAAATCAAATCCAGCGGAATTTAATGAATTCTTTATCCATTTAGCGATAACTGACGTGCATCGTTTTCTTCTAACTGCATGGCTACGAATGGAGAGGAGCTAATTGACAAACTCACTGCCAGTGCTGCCAACTTAGCGATTTGGTGGCTATATTTAGCGGCTCTAGCGGCTAAGGCGACTAGCGACATTAATTCCGGCAACATGAGCGGCGTGATTTTCACAGTATGCTCTGTAAGAAAACAAAGGAGCCTGCTGCATGTCACGCTGAATCCAGTATTCCGAAGTACATTTCGACTGTACGTGTGCATTTGCCTGTACTGGGGTCACCAGGATAATATATTTTATCCACGCACTTGAATAATAAAAATATTCCATTATTCGTAGTTGATGTAAGCAGGTAAATGTTTTGAGTCATTGTACCACCTGGCTGGAGTTAGCAACTAAGCGGATACCTTTCAGTAGCAACACACTAATCTAACATCAGTATTCAAATTAAACATACATTGACTCACAGACATTATGTCTTAATTGACATATGAGAGGATATCAAAAGATGGAATTCACACAGAGAAATGTTCTGTCAGCCCTGGATGTCAGTATCAGTGCCTGGAATCGGCAGCCATCATGAGTACACGGTTCAATAAAATAAGGCCGCAATTGGTATCAATTGAGAGGGATCGTATTGCATGACGGGTGTGCCAGTGATTTGGTGCGTTTGATGCCTGCTCTTCTCATTTTTATGAATGAAATACAACGCGTTGACCAGCCTTGGTTCGAGCAGTCGGTTTAAATTGACTTTCTGGGTATCGTGACCAACTCCGAGGTTCCGCTGTCGATGAGTAAGCCAAGATTGAGTTTTTGGAGCTCCGCTGATTAGAGTGAAATGCTTTTCACATGACATCCTCGTGGAGTGCAGGTCTACCATTTTAGATAGAAAAACATTCCCGTCTGCTCGGGTAATTTACTCTCTCGCAGCCGGCGTGTTTCTGATCAAGTAGATGAAGTCCACATGAGCACCGCGTGGGGAATGCGCCCGCGTTGAGCTTTACATTATGACTTCATCCGCCAAGTCAAAAGTTGAAAGGGCGCACTTGAAGAACGCGCAGCAACACAACAGAATAGGAGCTTGTTCTAACCACGACAACCTGGCACCGTGTGTCGCTGACTCCACATCAAACCACCAAAGTCCATTCATGAGGTCACGCTCGCCAGCCTTTTGTGTGTATTTAAAGAAGGGAAATGACACGGCGGAACGTCACTCCGAGGACATCAAAGTGTGATTTTCTTCGCTGTTGTTGAACTGTGACTGCGACATATGTCACCAAGGTATTCCAGCACAGATGCAAGAAATTCTGTATTTATGATAGGATTATGCTAGATTCCAATTTACATGCCAACAAAGATTACGCACAAAGGCTGTCGTTGGTTTTGGACGAAAATGTGCGCAAAGATTAAATGGAAGCATGCCTGGTGGCAGTTTACCACAATGCTGATCTATTTATCTTGGTAAAATTGCACATTTGTGTAGCTTGTACTGGATCTCATTAGATCAAGTGTACCTGACAATTATGTCACAAAATGCAAAGTATAAAATTGTGGACTTTACATTGACTGGGTGTGAACTTTGGGTTTGATTTTTATCAAATAGCCTAAATCGACTGATGAAGTACTGGTAACACATATTTTTCCTCAGCATTGTCAAAATGTTAGCATTTACAAGTAATTTAGAATTAAAACGTGCAAAAACTCATCACGAATATTCCAATGTATATACAGTATGTGTGAAAATCTATTTTTAAAAAAGCAATTCTACCCTTTTTTGCTTCGATCTATTCGTTTACAATAAAAATAGATACATTAAACCATTAAATCTGAATGCTCGGTAGACTGCACTCCAGGACCGCGCGGGCCACGTGAGGCCCGCGGGCCTTGTGTTGGTGACAGGTGTACCTTTCCCGCAGGCCCCGCGCTGAATGAAGATCACCGGCGGCTGCTGGAGCTTCTGAGCCCGGCGGCTGACCCTCTTCAGCTCGCAGATGTTCCGGTAGGACACACCGTCGCTGCCGCAAACGGGTTCGGCGGCTTTGCACGCGCAAATTCCCGTCTTACTCCTCCGGCGCACGGTGGCCGTGTAGCCCACTCCGCCGGACACGGAGCATTCCAAGCCCTCTCCGCATACGGGGTCGCCGAGTTTGCCGCTGCCGCTGCACGCCTCGCCCTCGCCGGACGCGCACACCGGGCAGCACTGGCACGCGTCGAGGGTCTGTCCCGCCGGGCAGTCGGACGATGGAGGTCGGGGGCACATGGACTTGTCGCAGCGCGCCGGGCAGCCCACCACGAAGCGGCCGGTACTTTGCGCGTCGGCCGCTAAAGCTAGGATGGCGCAGAGACACCAAAACATGATTGGACTGGAGGAGAAAACTTTTTTTTTGGGTGTGGGGCGGGGGGTTGGTTTTCAGTTTGGTGTGCTGCGCTTGCAGTGAGAGCTGAGGACGACTGAGGAGAGAGAAAAGAAATTCCAGCTGAGTTTACGCTCCGCTGGCTCTCATCCATGATCTCTCTCTCTCGTGGTCGAGCGCCACAGCAAGACTTCTGATTGGCTGAACCTTCATGACGTAGTCCAGCCAAACTCTTGAACGGCGTCACAAACCGCCACCAAGGCCAACTGTGTAATTTGGAGCGGCACCAAATTGAACATCTAAAGTGCCTTTGATGACCTCATCAGAATCACTCAATCATCATTAAAATGGAGCAGAATCGTGAATTATCGTCGTCAAACCTTTGCAAACAATGAGTCCTCACATTTTTTTAAAAAATTATTTTATCCCATTTTCAGTGGATGAATATCATTTGGGCACGTCCCACTCACAGCATGGTCCACGGTGTGTCTCATTAAAATATTATAATTTGCTGACATTGCCCACCCTGTCATTGTCAGCAAGCTCACATATATTGCTCTTTGTATGCCTTTGTCTGATAACAGTATTAACAAAAAAAAAAGTTCTGGAAGCTTCACCAAATATGAATCTGTAACAGTGTAACATTTACCTGATACAGTAAACTCTCCATTGTGGGCTCGTTTATGTCGTGTGTAATTCCTATGTCTACCACTAGATAGTGGCACATTATGTACTGCACTTTGATACCGGGTAAATTTGAAAGAACGAAAACATGAAGTATTTTCAGATTATTAAATGTTATTCCCCTTCAGTCCTGCTTTTTAAGCCTACAGAAAGCAATGGCTGTGGGTTCATTTTCCAATGTGCATTGTTGGGCATGATCACTGATGTATATTATATTTAGGATGGGTGAGTCCTGATCGCAGGCATCAGTATCAGGTGATATGATTTCAAAATATGGGGGTTCTTGTAAAGGATGCTAATGATTTAGATTCATCGTTTAAAATCTTGATCCAAGGCGTCCAGGAAAACACAATCAGCACCCAGAAGACTTCCCGCCTGCAATTGTTTCGTTGCAGGTGTGTACCTCATGAAACGGACCCTGATTGTATAATCTTGGAGTTGCCATTTTTATTTAGCCTGATTGGACACGGAGGCATGACTGTGTTAAACCCAAGGACCGAGACCCCTTGTTTGGGGCGGGGGTCTCATCTCTTAAACTCGACACTTTCCCTTGCCTCATGTGAGCCATTAAAAAGCAACGACACAAGCCACAGTGGGTTGCATTGTGCCACGAGGCGCCTAACGACTCCAGATTGATTGCCTTTGGTGTTTACTGGACATCGGGCCTGGTAAAAGTGTGTAAAGTGATCAAATCACTCCTTGCGCTTGTTTTACGGCCCCTTGTGGGAGAAATAAATGGAGCGACTTAATCCGAGTACGACGCCGCAGTACCGTACTTTTCGGTGAAGCCGTAAATTAGACTTGCACTTTCCTCAGCTGCCTGATCCTCATTTGGCTGTAAACTTTGCACGCGTGTCAATGCTGACTCATTTATAACAGTTGGAAGAGGGGGGAAAAAAAGATTGAAAACAGGCATTCATTATGTGGAGAAGGCACACAGTTTGTAAAAGTGACCTCTGTGTTGTGTTTAAACAATTCTGTTTGATTGACAATATTTCCGACCCCATATTTTCTTGTACTCCTTGTCATTTTTGGCAGTCCTGGCACCTAGACTGGGTCAAAGATCCAGAGCCACTTTTAAGTGACGGCCGAAACATCATCAGGTCTAAGTTAAAAGGTAAGCAGAGCTGCATTGAGTTTTGTTGGATGGACAAATTACCATCGGGGTTCGGATGCACCTGAGATGTGATTTCTTATTCTTATTTTGATTACTTATAAAATATAAAATAACACATGTAACACCTTCCGATGTTCCTGACTTATGGGTACCATATTTTTGATTCCTAGCCTTATGTCGGATGCCCAGCGCAAATTAGAGCAACTAGCTTTTTAGAAATGTTTAAATCTTGACTTATAACTTATTTAGACCCTCTTACATTGGGGTGAGCAACACTTAGTTTGCAATTAGTCTATTGCCCTTCTTTAGCCCTAGACATCTTGGCCTGTTTTACTGCCGTTTCTCCTCTCCCCTTCCCTGTTCGAAGAGGAGGCTAGCGATCCTGACTTGTTGGGAGAACATGGTTAAATGAGGCAATTTTGTATTCACAAAAGCGCTATTCATTTGCAGTCTGGACACGGAGGGATGAACATCTGCTCTGGAGGGCGTCTCTGAGTCTTTTGAAATCCCCAATAACACGACCAAAAAAAAAAAAAAAAAAAGTCACAAGTCACTTTTGTTTTTAGAACACGGTACAATGATTTGGGCAAATATATATGTCCTGGGCGAGGTCGCTCGTAAGTGAGCAAAATTAATCTCTGGTGGCGCATGTGTACCTAATTGTGTTGAAAACATGAATTATCTTACTTGAAGTCATTAGAAGTTGAGAACTCACTCATTTGAGAGAGACGTCAGCGAGACCGCAAATGGCGAGCAGACGAGGCAGGCGGATGAAAAGGACCTCAAGCGTGCAAAATGTAAGCAACACCCAAGGCAAGGGCAGGGATGGCGCCTCCTGATGTCTCCTGGTCTAAAACGGCACGCAGGGCTTTTAATTAATCCATGCGCGAAGCCACGCGAGTGTCTTCGGCATCCACATGAAACCTGCAGCGAGAACAGAAATTAATGCGCGGGGATGGGGGGTTTGATGCTGATCAATGAACATGTGGAGGGAGGTGGTGTCCATCCACCCTGAGCTGGAGGTTATCCCAGCTGACGATGGGTCGCCACCTTTCAAAAAGCTGACGAGGTACGTCATAAATGTTCCAGGACTCTTGTCACACAACCAACATACATATTATATCCAAATGACAAATGAACATTTTTCGACTTCAAATTGGGCCAGACGATTACCTAGCACGTCTCGAAAGCGATCTCGTCTTGTTCAGTGTACGAAAAGAGGTAAGAATTGTGGCTGGGCAATTTGAAGGCTGCTTCACCATGACAACACACCTACGCAGAACGCTGAGGATCTGGAAATAAAATAAAAAATACATCGCCAAGGGGAGCCATTCTCATGACCTCAAGACGGTGGCGACAACCGAGCTGTTGAAGAATCCTTTCAGGCGTGCACAAAGGTGTGACAGAGAAGGCCGGCCGGGGATGCTGCGTTCCACCCCAGGAATATTACATAGAAGGGAAAACCTTGCTGTTAGTGGTTTGCATTTGAAATATATAATTTGTGATGCAGCACGTACATCCTGCCTGAATTGCATTTCCGAAATGTCAGCTTTCGGGGGATGTGGAAGGAAACCCACCCACATGCAAACTCTGAACCTGAAATGTGAGGCATGTAGGCCAACCACTAGTCCAGTGTGCTGCCAGGAAGGAGATAGAGTGAAACAAACGATACCCAATCAAATGACACTTATCATACATTTTCAAGACATCTCATAGATTCTATGCATTCCAATACAACGTTTACAACCACCATAAAATATGAACGTAATTCTATAGATTAATTCTAGGTGATACCATCGAGAAGTCTGCATCAATAACATATCTTTAAAAAAAAAAACAGCAAAACATGTTTTGAACCTGTACGTTTTAAATTGGAGGTGGAGGGAAGTGCATTTCAGTGAAGGTTGTTGTCCCACCACAAGAGGGCAGCGGGAGTCCGGTAGAGTGGAACTCTCGCTCACCACAACCACATGATGGACAGCACACCAAATAAATGTGTTTATTTCATCCACATAATAAATAGAGAGATTCCAAAGCAATGATACCTGACTGGAATGGAGGCTAAAATATCTCGGGGTGTGAAAGGAATCAAGTTTGAACGGTGATTATTGTATCTTGGACTCGAGTGGAGAGAGCTTCTGCTACAGTTATCACATTGCCAATAAAACAAAGAAGCCGACATGTACTATACCGTGTATATATATGTATGTATAAAAAGAAACAAGAAAATAAATCACACCACTTTAATCTAAAAACACACGCACGCGCACACAGAGCGGCTCTGGATGAACACACTCGAGAAACGGGCAATTAATCAATGTATTGTGCTTCTTTAGAAAGCATAGCAAGCTAGCTAAGAATAAAACAAGAACTGAACACTCCCGTTTTTCTCCATGGCTTGATGACGTGATTAAACAACAATACTGCACAACTAATCAATTATATTGCCCATCCCTGTTGTTTAAAACACATTAAAAAAAAAAAAAGAATACAGCACAACGAGGAACAAAAATTCGCAGTGCCTCAGACTGGTGTGCTAGTGTTAGCAGTGAGGCTAATTGAGCTTGACGAAAAATTTGTCTTCAAACTCTTGAGAAAATCAAATACAGCTGCAGCAACACATACAAGCACACACATTTAGCATCAACACACGTGTTAATATTGTTAACCTAATGGCGTCTTAGCCGAAGTCATTTTTAACATAATGTAAGACAGCAATACAAAATAGCGATGTGCTTTCTAAAAAAAAAGGGGGGGGGGGGGATTTCCGTTACGTCTGTGCAGATTTTCAGTGATGTAGATCATGGAAATCCACCAAGTGTGAATTTGTTGTGTTTTTGATGTTTTGCAAAAACACACAAAAATGACGTAAGCATTTATACTATTAGGCATAGTTAGTTGCAGGTAGTCCTAAAACTGTCTGGAATCTATGTGTGACAAATCAAAACAGCAAGATTGAGAGTGACATAAACAAACAAACAAACAAAAACAACAACAGGTTCAATCCAGTGTTGAGAGAGTGTAAGAAGCACTCAGCTTATTTATATTCAGAGAGACAACATGTTCAGTCCTTTTTTTGTTTTTTGGGATCCCTAAATGCTCCCTTTTTATTCTTGGCACTTAATGGTCGAAGCTAAACGCAGCTTCGAAATCCTTAAAGACAATATGAGCTTTTTTTTCTCCACAATGCTGCCGGACCACTTTGGATCCTCCCCCCTGAGCGACATTTGCTTCTGCTACCTGTATTCGCTAATATCAGGAGATGCTAACAAACTTAATGAAGACACAACGTGAGTGAGTTTGAATCTTACTTGTGATAACAAAGCGTGTTTAGCATTAGCATTCCGATTCGGACGGCTGAAATTGTCATCTTGATTGGTTTTAACAGTCGACAATAGTTTTCTCCGTGCATTCTACTGACACCGACAGGACGTAAGTGAAACTACCACGATCTGATGTACAGTGCCGTTTTTGGGTACAGTATGAGCGCTTTAATTGTTAACTTTGACGCTCCAGTTTAGTGGCACAGTTGGAATGCTAACGAAGGCTCGTGGACCAGATTGCGAATAGGGCTGAGTTTGAGTCGACCGTACTCCGTCCGATGAACGCGAATGACCAATCTTGGCTACAGTTGATTTTTAAAATGGATCCAATAGATAAACTAAAAAATAAAAAGAAGTATGTATATGCAATATTTCAAAAATTGTGTTCACATTTTGACATTTTATTTAAAAACCCAATTCCAACGAAGTTCGGACCTGAATGCACTACACTATAAACTACTAGATATTTAATGTTCAAACTGACCAACTTTATTGTTTTGAGCGAATAATCATTCCCTTCAAACTTTATGGCTGCAACACGTTGACGCTGGTCAGTTTGAAGGTTACATATCTTGTCTTTGTGGTGTATTCAATGAAGTTTTGGTGGAATGGGATTCGCAAATCATTGTATTCTGTTTCTGTGCTCAACACAACATCCCAAATTCATTGGAATTGGGTTTGTAGAATGAATTCAACTGTAACGTATTATTCAGTTATTTACTCAATTAAAAGTACCGGTAGATGTAAAATGGATCAATTCATCAATTATGAAATGATATAAATTATTCTTATTTTTTTGGAATCAACAAAAGCAATTTTAGACTAAATTAATCCAATAAATATAGCATCAATGCTCAGTACGCCAAATAAAAACAAAATGAAAAGATTTCTTTTAAAAAATGAGCAGGTCGTATTCTTTCCGCACTGCTGCTATAATAAATTTTTCAGAAATGCTCGATAGTTTCACTAGCATTAACGCTTGCCTACGGTATTCTAATCAGCCAAGACGGCAGTTTCTCCGAAAATGAGTTTGACGTCAGTTCATTTAAATCGGAGCTTATTTACTGCAGAATTATCTTTCTTTTTTTTCCTCGTCTCCTTTTGATCCTCATTTGTACGCCATTTTTAAAATTTATCGAGACTGATGCTTGATTTTAATGACTTTCAATATTTTCGATGACTTTAGTCACGGCTTAATATTTCTTTTCTCTTTCTGTAATGCTTTTAATGTTTGATGTGAAGCACTTTGAAATGTCTTGTACATGAAACGAGCTATACAAATAAAAATGATTGCTCGCCGGTCTGCTTACATTAACATTTTAGCATCTCGGCCGGCGTATTTTTTTTTTTTCTTCAGCCCGTCTCACGCTTCTTTTCGCTCATTTTATTTATTTATTTTTAGCTCTTCATTATGACACCATTAGTGAATATACGTAGCAGATATGAAGGTAAGTCCAGGAAATGACTGCGCTGAAGTGGTCTGATGTCACAGCGAAAAGTGCCCATGAGTCATTTAGCTTGTCACATAAATACGCCACAGTTAATAGATGAGCAGGTGGACTGTAGATGAAATACCGGGTCATCTTTGGCACACGAGTTCAGAGGATAACCCGACTTTTGCGTGTGTGCGTTAGCACCGACAGCACCGGTCAGGGAGGAGCTTTTAAGTTCAGCGACGGCCACCTCGTGTCCACGGAAAAGCTTACTCGTCGCGTTGGGCCGTTTGGCGTTTCAAAACTCCTTGGTCAGACCTCGCTCACCGGCAGGTCGGCGTCATCCAGGTCCAAGGGCGGCTCGGGCACGTGCGGCTCCAGGGCGCTGCGCCGGCGCCACGGCGACTCCTCGGCGCACTGGCTCACTTGGCCAGGCGGGTCTCCTGCAGGGAGAGGCGGGCCGGGGTGCGACTGCGAGCGGGTTGGGGCAGCAGGCTCATGAAGTGCTCGCTGTCCCACGCCAGGCTGCGAGCGTGGGCCGCACGCGACGCCGCCGGCATCGCCCCAATCTGGTTGGCGGGGTGGCGCGGCGGATACGGGCGAGCGAGGGATGGGGGGGCCCGCGGGGCTGCGGTAGAATGTGGAGCGGCCGCTGTGCTCCTGCAGAACACAATCAAAAGAGATTTCAAAATCAATTAAAGAAGAAGCCGCGTCCTGGAGGTTAATACGAATAAAAAGGTGTTGGAAAAAAAAAATGAGACCAGCCTTCTTTTGAGGCTTGGATGAGGCTTTAGCAGTGTTGGTGCTGGCAGGCTGGAGGACGGTAGCATTGTTAGAGTGAAGATGGCGGAAGTAGCAGAAGAAGAAGAGGTAGTGGGAGGAGTGGAGAGTCAGCGGGGTTTTTAGTTTGGTAGTCAGGACATGTTGCTGAGGTGGAAGTAGAAGAAGGAGGAGGAGGAGGAAGCCTTAGGAGGCATCGGTGCTCAGCAGCTTGTCGCTCTCAGATTTCAGTCTCTGGAAACACACAGCACACCGGTCAGACGCCGCAGGCAGGCGACGGCGGCGGGCGTCTGGCCAAAATGCTGCTTACACAAACGCTAAAGTGTCACATGTCAATACGAGCCTGCGCTCGTGCAGGATTTGGAGGCCGACTAACATTTTGGAGGGAAGAGTGCAAAACGTCATCAATTCCCAATCATGCCGGGAAGATACGTCGCTCCGGTGTTACAATTGTCGCCATCAAGGACGTGACTGATGATGTAAATCGACATTTTAGAAATATATTCTTTCATGAAATGTGAAAAGTCGCCGTGAGAAAACCATCAGCTCGTTTGCATTATTGTTTAAGTTGTGCTTGTGAATGCCAAAGTGGTTTAGAAACGCCAACTTAAATGGCTGAACAAGCCAAAACATTTATTTCACTGTCATAAATCTGTGACATCTTACGTACAGCATGTGCCCGGCGTGTTCCAAATGCTGAGTGACGGCAAGCTTGAGCTCAGAATTCAATTGATATTTGATTTATTTCATGTTGGAAAATAGAAGACGCTGGAAGTCAATCGGCATCGTGGAATGGATTTGATTCTACTTTGGAATTTCCACAGACTCGTAGTACCACGAGTTAAGTTTTGTCACCGTTTTGTATTTTCGTGGGGGTCCTCGGTTTATGATGGAACAGAGTTGGGAACCCAAAAATGCACGTAGTCTAACCGAGACTCGCGCCGTAACATCCCCATCTCCTTTTCTCTTTTCCAAACATTCAATCAAATGTTTATGAGCATTTTTGGGAGAACCCCCCCCCCCCACCCCCCACAATGCATTTCAGTGGGTGTCAATTTTTTTCGCAAATTTTGGCTATTCGTGGGCTGGGCCAGGCCCAAATCCTCCGCGACTGGAAAATTAAAAACATGAAGGACGGCAGTAACCGCACAGGCCCTCTTGACGTATTAACCTCGAAAATGTGGCGCCCGCCATAAACCAAGGATCCCCTGGGTACAAATGAAACATGTACAGTACACGCAGGATGTTACGTACACAATTAGTGCTAGGCAGGCGTGGGAGCGCAACGACAGAAACGATACTGCTGCGTTTACAAAAAAAAGGATGGGTGGGAGGAAAAAGACATACAGGCTTCGGACGGGAGGGAGGAGGAGACACAAGCAGGAAGTCACACATCTAAGACAGGTGCACAGCTGCAGCAGGCTGCAGAGAGAAATAGAAGGCAACGAAGGAGGGTGGGGGGGGGAGAAAGAGAGAGGGTGAGGATGTGAAAGACGCACGGAGAACAGAAGGAAATAACGTTCGTGTAGCAAGTGTGCGCTGGTGTGTGCTTGCAGTCTTTTTCAACTGATCATGGCAAGTCAAAAGAGGCGGGAGGAAGGCAGAATGATCCAGGGTGGGGGTGGGGGCGGGGGGGGGGGGGGGGGTAGATCATGTATTGACTTCTTTGGCTGCACGTGCGCCGCGCTCGCCGGCCGAGTTAACTCAGCCGGCAAGCCTACGTGACCAAACGTCTGGCGAGGAGCATGAAAGAGGCAGCGGGAGGCGTGAAGGGAAGAACAGGAGCTCTTGATGGGTTATCAGCCATATTCAGGGTGTGGTCGGGTTTATTGAGAAGTGGGGAGGGGGGGGGGGGGGGAGCGTCAGAAGCGTCGTGATGAGATCTGATCCGCTCGAGGAGGCGGGGCCGGCCAGTGAGTAGAAAACAGCGTTAACAGTAAAAACCAAAAGGTGTTGCTTCAAAAGGAAGGGGTGGGTTGTTTTGGTTTGTTTTGTTTTTTGCTTTTTTTTTTTAAAGACGAGCTGACGTACGTGCTGCTGCACTCCCCAATTCGAGACGTATACCTCTGTATACAGGGGTTCGACAGCCGTCTGGCCTGCCGCATCTGCAACAACATAGCGCAAAGCAGGGTTAGAGCAGATGGGCTGTCTTGCCTGAGGAGAGAGGGAGGACGGGGGACGAAAGGATGCGACAGACAGAGAGAGAGAGAGACAGACAGGAAGACAACAGGTGGCCGGGGGGAGGGAACAGCTGTGTCACCGCGTCGGGCACACACACGTGTCCAAACAAAAAGACAAAATGGAGCCAGTGTTTTCCCTTGCTAGTGACGCGAGGCTCCGTCCGGACTTGATTATTTAAGTTTGAAGTCATGTGGCATGCGGTGAGGCACGTCTGGGGGGGGGGGGGGTCAGTCACAAGTCATTAACATCCACTGCATGCACGATACAACGGCATGAAAGCCCCTTTTTCTATATTCTGGCGGCACTATTCGGCTTTATAGCGTCCGACGAGACCCTTGCCAATTTTGCGTCGCTTGCTTACTTCCAAATTTTGGAAGCCGACAACTTCTTTGGGCTGGGGAAAACTCACCTATTGGCATGCTCCGGTCACAGCCTGAGCTGACGGCCAGTCACCTTGCTCTTTCGAAAGAGTCGTGTTAGCAAAGGAGTAGCAGCCTGGTTTCCAGCTCTAGTTCTATGCCCTGCTATGCTTCCCCCCCCCCCCCCCTCCCTCAATCGTAAGACAATTCAGCGCACGAGTGTAACAGCTGTATTTTGGGGAGTTTTGATATCCCGCTCGTTCGCAAGCCATCAAATGGCACCGTGGCGAGCCGAGCTGAACACAACCGCATATCGGAAACGAGGCTTCTGATTTCACGGAGGCCGTAGCTGTGCAGTCGACGGCGTTTGGCGTCCCTTCAAAGTAAAAACTACTCATGATGTTCTGTGGAGTGAGTGGCACGTACTGTGGCGGCGGACCTCCCGGGTCCACGCTGGGCCACGATAGCCCCCGAAACGGCCTTGATCCAGCTGTGCATCTCCTCTGGACTGTCGGCCTGAGAGAGAGAGAAGTTTAGTCGAGTGTTAACTTTCAGCGTGCGGGAAAACTTTGCAGCTACGTTGCACGTACGAGACTGACAGGGGCACGTGCGCACGGGCATCAATAACGACAATTATTTCATTTCACTCGACGATAGAAGTTACCTGTATGTAAAACGTCCTGGACGTGGTGACGACCTCAAACAAATTGTCACGCATCATAATGTCACTGCAACCCAAAAGGACAGGTCACGCCGTCACATTTTTTTTACCGTCTCTCAAACCAGACGGCGAAGAACTTCACTTGTTCCGTACCTCTGTTTGCACTCTTGCACTTTGTGAACTTCCTTCAGCGGGATCATCCTCAGCGGCTCTTTTTCCTGCAGGTGGGAGAACGGTAAAACGCGATGAACGCTTTCATTTATTCGAGCGCATTGTTCTGAAATCCCGAGCCGATAATGAGCCCCGTCTTGCAGCAGACACAGAGTCTGCGTCCTCGGGGCCTGCTGTTATCTCATCACAATGCGTGTGCGCGCGCTCGTGAGCGACTTCAACTGACAAGGGAGGACCGGAGGCCGGAGGGGCGCGAGGCATGACAGGACATGTGAAGGGAGGCCGATGAAATTCCTCTGACTGCAGATAAAACATGCCAGGACACGGCGCGATGTGCTTGCCGCTTTTTTTTTTTTTTTTTTTTTTGCCTGCCCTCGCAACTGCAGAGCTGATTCTTATCCGCAAGTGTCACAGACTTAGAAAAGAAAAAAAAAAGCCCCCACAAGATTCCTAAAGAGCGTGTTGTAACTCAAGAGCCAATTTACCAGATCGGACTTGAAGTAGCTCATGGAGTTTTCCTCGAGGAGAAAATATCGCCGTTTCCAGTTCCTCATCTGGGGAAGGGGGAAAAAAAATTGTGGAGGTTAGATATCAACATTGCTGTTGCCGAGTTGCTTTACACGATATGCACTCAACAGACATTTCATTTGGAGCACATTCAATTGGGTAAAAATCAATCAATCCAAAAAAAAAAAAAAAACGTGTGTGTGTGTCTGTATGTATATATATATATATTTTTTTTTCTTTTTCAGGGGGTTCAAAATATCAATCCAAAAGGATGTGGAAAGGAGAGTTTTTTTTCAGACAAAGTCAACGATTAAAAAAAAAGAACATTAACTCATTCACTCCCAAAGACGTTTTTAAACGTCTTTTCAGACTTGGTCTAGAATTGGCTGGTACTAAATGAGTTAAATTCATATTGTATTGGTACTGCGTTTTAACAAATCATTTTATGCTACAACAGAAGTGTGTGCGTGTGTGTGTTGGCGTCAAGTGCATTAACTTGTGCTGTTTTGATAAAATAATAAAAAATATTGCTTCGTTTTCCCTGAACCCATAACAATATCATTATCGAAATATCTGGCATGAATATCGAGATATGAAACGTACCGTCCAGCAGCCCTAATACGTATCATAGGTTTGCCGCAAGCGACACGGTTGCAGGAACTTGCAAACATACCCGCGCCGATTGGCAACGTAATCTTTTTTTTTTATTGACGATAAGGTTTTTTTTTCATCATGAGGAGCCCAAATCAAAATCATCCTTCAATTTGGATTAATTGCGATAATACGATTACTGTGTTGAACTGTTGATGCTGTGTTGAAGGGATTGGCAGAAGCTCACCACGGCGCCTTGCTTAACGCAGTAGCCCGACTTGATGACCGTATGGTCCTGGGTCGGCCTACCCAGGAAGTAGGGCAGCTGGCTGTGCGAGCGGTGCATGGCCTCGCGTTCCGCTCGCTCTGCCCCGTCGCCGCCTTCATGCTGGAAAGGTTGAGGATGACTGGGTGAGCTTGTGCAAAAAAAAAAATGATGTGAAGGACATTGGCTCTTTTTTTCCGGTCACAGCTGAGCTGGAGCCTCGCCCGGCTGACTTCCATCAACCTTATGTCAATGCCGAGAATACCACACAGGAACTCCAGGGCCGAGAATCAAACGCAGAACCTCAGAGGTGTGAAGCAGAAGTGCTAACCAGTCAAATCAGGACAATCGCAAAGTTGCAACTTTTTGTGATGGACAATGTCACCCGTGGGACTGGAATGCAGTAAGCTAGCCCAAGAAGTGGCTCTCCTTTGCGCTGTCTCAATTCAATTTAATGATCACATTATTTCCGTCTTTGTTATTGATTTGTTGCTTTACTGTTGTATATGTTAGTTGCTCCATGTACAGCACTTTGTGTGCAGCGATGGCTGTTCGAAAGTGCTCTATAAATACAGTTGAGTTGAGTTATTTCCATCTATGGGACTGGACAATTAAAAAAAATGCCCTCCATGTTTTTTTTTTCCTTCCATAGTTGAGCAAAAACAATTAAATGACCCGCATTCATGCCACCTACAGGACTGGAGTGGAATAGCATTGCCCCCAGGATTTTTCAAAAGTTTGAGACACTTGGGTCTGCGCTTTACTGTCATATTAGTTTCATCTCTTGCTCCGCTAGCTATTAAAAATAAGCCCGAAACAAAAAATGACTTGTTGTTTTGTTCATAAAACGTTGAATGTGGTCAGCTTGGGGTTTTTTTCCCCCCCAATGGTCATTTTTTTCAGTTTTCAGGCAAAAGCTGTTTGCCTTTTAGACACCGGCGTGAGCTTTTGTTTACCTGCGTCTGGGTCACAATGGGAACTCCTCCGATGATCTCCGTTTTATAGGACACTTGCTTCTTGGGTCCTACGGCATCCAGCAAAGACTTGTGGTTCTCGGAATTCTGCTGACTATCGGAGGCTTTTGGAACCTGAGGAGAACGCAGACACAGGCCGAATGATGGGAAAACACTCTTTTCCTTGCGTGAAGAATTCAAAGTTCAAACAAATTGTGCAAACTGACATCTGCGCACAGAGACTCTTGCAGCACTTTATTCTGATTGCGCCGGGATGTCAAGGCATCACGGCACGGCGAAGATGCCAAGCAGCCTTTTATCCCCGGACTCCGGTTAACAACTACACAGCATCCTGTTAAGTCGCGCTCACTCACATGGACTTTCATCATCTCAGTCCCCTCGAGAAATAAAGCGCATTTCCTTCTTCGAGTGACTCGACAGAAAAGAAGAGCGGTTCATCCGAGTTCAAAAGAGCGGAAGCGCACGTCACGCGCTCGTCTTTGTTCGCCTCACCGTGATCTTGGTGGCTTTATTGAGCGCGTTGACCCAGTCCACCAGGTCCTGCTGATCGTTGGCCTGCAGGAAGACCTTCCTCATCCCAGCATTGATGACTATCGAAGTCAAACACAAACGGAGCGAGCGTAGGGTTAAGCGTGAGACTTGCTATGGAAGTGTGATGCTGACAAGAAGTACACAAAAATACGATCCGGGCTGCTGGTGAGGATCTGATTTGGATTTTTTTAGTTTGTTTTTTTTAAACTGCACCACAGAAGTCAGTGAGTTTCTCTGCCCGTGATGTGACAGCTAGGCACGGTGAAGATCCAGAGCTATTTTCAAACAATGGTTGCACTACTACACCACGGGTAGGGAACTCCGCTTCCTCAAGAGCCACATCCTGTCTCCTACACACCAACGCACCCTGATTCAAACAATCGGGTCATCAGCAAGCTCTGGAGAAGCCTGAAATGATCCTGATCATTTGAATTCGGTGTGTTGGAGTAGGGAGAGATCTAAAACAGGCAGGATATGGCTCTCGAGGAACCGGAGTTCCCTACCTCTGCATTACGAGTCGGGAATAAAAAATAAGTTGATGACAATAACCACAACTAAGTGGTTACATCATTTCTATTCCTAACCCCGCTTGTTGAGGCCTGGCCAGTCCTCTCAGACATCTCATTGAAAGTCAAAAGAAATAGTCATGAAACTCTCGTGAGGTACATTTAGGTCAGGCGTCCAAACGTAAAAACCTTCCCCAACGTGGCAAATTATTCAAATAGTACAACCTCAAGGTCATGTTTCACCGTGCTCCAAAGTGATCGCGAACAATTAAGAGTACCGGTACTCGTTTCACCCTGCTATCACAAAGACATTCTCAAAAAAAAAAAAAAAAAAAAAAGAACAAAAGAAGACTCGGAAAGACTTTTTTTTGGTCTACTTGTGCATGAGTCTGCAGAAGTCAACTGCCTCATTGTGCAACCACCTACACATTTCTCAGCATGACAAAGATGGTGGTGGGGGTGGAAAAAAACTTGACTTCAAATAAATATTCAAATGTTTTTTCGTAGCGCCGCTGCAGTATTTTTAGGTCAGATGGTGATTAGCTAGGGGAGCATAGTATTTAGGACATCCTGTCTCTGGTTGTCCATTTCCATAAGCGCAGAGGATGTGCGCGGAGAAACCTTCACTTTCTTCTAAATGCGGCGTCTTGTGTCAACATCTGGTCAGGTAATTGTGCGCGGGTGAGAGCTCGCTCTTCCACTTTACCCCACTTTGCCGTAAATAATCGCGCCAACCGAGCTGCACTCTTGGTCGCTCCGCGGAAGCGTAGTGCTGTCCCGACAGATGCGGGAGTAACCCGGTGTGAGTCATCGCCGCAAACTGAAACGAACG
This sequence comes from Hippocampus guttulatus, assembly GCF_054856545.1. Classification (NCBI taxonomy): domain Eukaryota; kingdom Metazoa; phylum Chordata; class Actinopteri; order Syngnathiformes; family Syngnathidae; genus Hippocampus; species Hippocampus guttulatus. The sequence continues at coordinate 2,780,600 of NC_141270.1, forward strand.
TGGGCCCCGCCAGCGTAAGGATGGTGTGTCAGCACCAGATACAATGGCACACTGTCCGGTTGGGTTTCTCGCTTTTTTGGGGGTGGGGGTGGGGGGGGGGTTGCTTTGTTTTGTTAAAAGCCATCTGCAAGTGTGACCTCTGTCTGCCATACAGTGCGTGCGCGGCCGGGCACCGCCTGTTTGGCGTCGCTGCTGGGGCGTACGCAGGAAGAGGCGGAGCGGCGGGATCCATTGATGTATGCAAAAACATGTGGCCTGCAAACGGCGCTTAAAAATAACCCCTTGACATCTGCGAATCAGGTTCCGATTTGAGTGGCGACATCCTGTCAGAAGCTCCGTAAAGCGCGCACACACTCACACACACACACAGATCCCTATAAGTCAACTTCTTGTCACAGACGAGCATTTCCTGCGATTGAAGCGTTCCAAAATGGAGGACGAGAAACAATAACGGGATTAGAGGCTTACTCAAACTGTGTTGTGTTTTAGCAAAGACCACAAATGCGGATTAATATTGATTCCTCATTAGCTTGTGACAGCGCCGGCCTGCGCGATTAAAGCAGTGAAGCGAAGGTGAGCCAAGAATGTCTTCTGGTTTGCGACCTTCTTCACTCACAAGAGGCTTTTAGTCTCGCTCTGACCTTGTGGAGCGCGGTTACTAGCGTTTTGTTGTCTCATCGCGAGTCATCCGACTTCGCTGCCAAGCTCTGCCCAAACACAATGACAAAAACTAATTCTTGGAAATCATCGCCCATCTGTTTTGCATACTCAATTCAAATTTGCTAGCTACAGATGAAATGCACGGCAACAAATTTAGCATTTCCAATGGAAAGGTGTGGATGGTTACGCGTTTCTGGTCTTGTTTCAAGCTACCGGGGCTGCCAGCAGGAGGAAAAATAGCCTCATTCGTGAAATGTGAGATAGCGTGTGCCTGTGTCATCGACATATGCAGTCGTTTGGTGCTGCAGCTTTTCAAGGTGGAAATGTCATCAAAAGTTGTGTTTTTTGGGATAGCCCCTCTAGCCAACGGTGTGCTGAGCCAGCTGTTATGTTCATCGAGTAAAGACGTTTACGAGGGAGCTGCCACAAAAAAAAAAAATGGACAGTTGATAAATTCACCGATATGATTTGCACAGCAGTTTGGTTGATTTTGTGGTCCGTAAACAAATTTGAGTTCAGCCTCACCAAAAAGCCACGCAAGTCTATGTACACTTGGACCTTCTCGTACTGTAAATGAGAAAGTAATACGACATTTATAGTCATGTGAAGTCATTCGAACAAACAGCGAGCATGCTTGTAAGTGTCTGATGATGTCATTGTTAAGGCTATTCGAAAGTTAGCACACCATACACCAAATGTGGTCATGGTGCATGCATAGAATGCATTGAACAAAGAAGTTTTGTCTTTGGGGTAGATCAATCAATCAATACGGTTTTCACATGTACAGGGAAATTCTTGAAAAGGAGTTTTCGTTTCAAGTTTGTGTGGTCACGACCTGACAACAATGTCTATCATGGCAAAGTTATGTCAACGCTAACCAACAACTCAGCTGCCGCGTGGTCGCTTCTGCCTCATTGTGTGTTGACTACAAACACACGAGATGCCCTTTTGTTACTTGCCCCGCCTCCCAAATCATCTCAGTCATTTATTACAGACTTGAAACATGTAAGAATAGAAACTCTCTTACCAAAACAGAACTCCGCCTTCGGCCTCAACTTAGTGGCATCGCTCACCTGGACGAGAACAAAACTTGTCATTGGTACGCAAAATTTTAAAAAGTTCATTGACAAAATCTCATGTTAGTCGCCATCCGGGAAGCCAGAGTATGCAAGCCAGGGAAGAACATAAACCAGAACCTCCAAACGGTGAGGCAGACCAACTAGGTCACCCTGCTGTCTCAAGTCAGTCTCATACAAGACAGTTTGGCCTACCTTTGAAATGTAAGTAAGCTTGAGGGAGCCGACGCAGTCGGCGTCAACCGGAAGATTCTGTGGAATAATGACGAGAAAAATCAGGAAGACATAAATAATCATCAATGAAAAGTAGGTGGATTGAAGGCTTATTTGTCATGGCGCCTCACTTGTGCCATTGTGACTTTCACCTCATTAAAATGTAAGCCTTTGCATTCTATAAAAAGAAAGCGAGCCGGTGAATTATTCAAACTTTCTCCGGCGCTACACCGTCTCTGAATACTTCATGTAACAACTGAGCACTTACTCACGCAGCCACGCAAAGGCTGCGGAACGTGGCGACGACGGCGAGGTCCAGCCGATCGCCTCTCGCCACTTAACCGATGCTCGTAGAAGACCGTGGCCTCACAGTCTACCTACGCTTCTACGCGCGGCCTGATAACAACTGATAACACGGGCAAGGCATGCCTCAGATATCGTCCAGATGCTACGTGCTAAGCTAGCGCCGTTCCCCCTTCCACTCAGCCGTTACCTGCGGGTTGTCCATGAACCACACCAGGCTGCCCTGCTGCGTGTCCAGGATGAAGTAGCGCCGCAGGAACTTGCCGCTGCTCTCGTGCTCCTCGATGTCCAGGAAGCCACAGATGCGGTTCTGCCGGTCCACGTAAGGCATGGCGCCGCCGGGACATTCCCTGGCCTGCTCCGGCCAAAAAAGCGCAAGAGGAGAGGAGTGGAGGGGGGGAGAAGGGCAAACAAGAATTCCTGGATGGGGGGAAAAAAAAAGAGGAAATTAAGATGAGAATGAGAAATTGTCGTCGTCTTGGCTGTAATTCTTGATGACTGTTCCACAATAATTCTGCTGTGATTGACAGCGAGGGCTCAGTGTGCTGCGAAGATCACGTGACCCACAACAAAAACCATACACACCCACTTTCTCTCTCTCTCTCTCCCCGTTTTTTGTTTTTACTCGGCACGTCCCTGTTTTTCTTCCCCAGTAACACACGCACGCACACACACACACCGTCACATTCTATTCCATCTCCTCCACCCACCCTGGCTTGCTCTTTCTTTCAGCTTTTTTTTTACTCCATTTCTCTCTCCCTCTCTCCTTTTTTTCCCAATTCGCACTATCCCCTCCCAAACGCGCTTGCATCTGATTTGGCAAGCCTCCGGCCGGCCCACTCAATCTCCTCCCCCCTCCCCTAAACCTGAGCGCCCACTTGAGCGTGGCAAAATGAAGAAAGACAAAAATAAAAAGGGAGAACGGAAGGGAAAAAAAAATCGAGGCGAGTGAGTAAACCCCTGCGGGAGCTGAGGCGGAGCGAGGCGGCGAGCACAATTTAACCTGCGGACATGTGACGCACACCTGAATGCTGCGTCGCAATCAGGCACACTACATTGGCGTGTATACGGGAAGCCCATAAAAATTGCACAATTTCAAGTCTGACCTACATTCTGTGGAAAAATACGCTTCTCTCAACCCGCAGAAATATACCAGTGATGGCAAACCGTGTGAACACCATAGAAGACGTGGAACTTCTTGAAATGTAAGAAAGCAGTGCAAACATCTCTGGCCCAGCTCTTCAGTACAAGCGCTATTACGATGAGTGAAAAACCATCAGTAACTGACACCCCCCAAAATGCTTAGAATTCCCTACATTAATGGTTTCAACTTTCAACATACCACCAAAATATTTTACTGTCATTTCAAACTCATCTTACAACATTGTCCTTACAAATAATTCACTTGACTTTAGGGTCAGCCAATCCTCCATTCTGCATCTCCAGGTGGTCCAGAATGCTGCTGCTCGCCTCTTTACTGGCACTCGTAAGAGGGAGCACGTAACTCCTACTCCTACTCTGGCATCCCTTCACTAGCTCCCTATGCAATTTTGAGTTTTTTCAAGATCCTATTATTTGTTTTCAAATCTTTAAATGGCCTGCGGCCCACCTTACCTCTCTGAGCTCTTCCGCCCCTGCCCGGCGCCTCAGGTCTGCGGACCACACACTATTAAAGATAGCAAGAACTAAGCAGAGGCTCAGAGAGGATCGAGCCTTTTCCATTGCCGGTCCCTCTCTTGAAAAAAAATGAACCAGAAGTGCGCATACACATCCAAATGCAACCTCCATAACTTCCACTCACAAATTAAACTTTGCACCTCCCCACCAGGCAATGATCACGAGACACATCATCTCAACATAGTTCAAAACCAACTGCTTTGTAATACTTTCCTATGAAGCGGGCCTTTGGTGGCATCTGAGGGCACTACTACACCAACACAAAAACACGTAAATAAATGCAGCTGTGCCCTGAGACACAAGTCATCTGAAAGATGGGCCTCCCGAGATACAAGTTGCCAATAAGCAGCACTCCTGGAAATAGTAAACAATGGTACAAAAACACAAATGGTGTAGCAACGCATTCCAATACTCTGTCATATAGTATTTATCCTCTGACAGGAACTTGGAAATCTATATTGTACAGACAATATATCTAGCCACCTGTCTGTCTGTCTTATACCGCCCCTGTGGGTGTGTCCTAATGCTTTTCTTACTGAAATATTGACTCAAATGAGAAATGTCTAATTGGCCAATGCATGGATAAATAATGAAGTCTCAGGATAGTCTGTATGACCCCCCCCCCCCCCCCCCCCATATGAAGTCCTTTGTGTGTGGGCGTAGCATTACTGTCAGCGTACTGTGGCTTCAGATGGTTTAAGCTGCTCGACTGCGCGAGTGAGATGGCTTCTCGGAAAGAAAGGCAGATAAAGATGCTCTTTCTCCGCCGCATTACGAGCGCCGTGCGGGCGGGGGGGGGGGGGGGGGTGGACAACAAAAGGTCCGGTTGTTGTGCGGCAACAGAGTCTGCGGCGGCGAGAGCATCTCAGTTAGCCGCTACGTGGACTTGAATAGTCAGACACACACACGCACGCACACACACACACACACAGAGCCAGGAGAAGATAAGCATTTAAACAAAGACACAAGAAGTGATTGTTAGGTGACTGTGAGAGATGCGTCTGTTAAGTACAGCCTGGAAATAGGGTGCTGAGATCAGGTTTAGGGTCAGACAAATAAATCCATGTCAATTTTTAATTGCTAAAGTAGATCTGTTGCACTCTTGGGCACTCTGCATATTATATCGGCAGCACTGTTGGTTCGAAAGCATTACAGAGGTTTCCATCCGTGTTTGCGAATTTCAAGTTCGTCCTGGAATTGTCACCTTAAAGCCGAATCTTCCTAATTTTCCTGTGTGCATCGCGAACTAAGCTTTCTGTTTAGCAAGCATGACATGAAATCCAAAAGCAGAAGGTTACAACGAAAGAGGAGGGAGGTGTTCTTGCGTGGGTGGGCAGCTCGGACAGAAAGCCAACATTTGCTATGCCGTGGCTTTTGTGTCCGGTGTCACGTGGCGGCCAACTGGTCATGCAGGGACGACGAAGGGTCATTAAAAAAAAAAAAAAAAAAAACACACAGGCCAGCTGGGAACCTCGGTCGAGTCAATATTTTCATCTCGACGGTCATCTCGAGCCCCTGTTGTAAGGAACAGCTGCCGTGGGGGCATGTGAGCTTGCACGTTTCTTGTGGGGCAGCAGTCTGTTCGGTTTGGTTTGAGACCATCTGCGGACAAACGGTTATAAGAAGGGGCACTGCTGGGGTGCCTTTGAGCATGGTAGCTAAACCTAACTGTCCAGTTACCACCAGCTTGGTACAAGGCTCAAAATGACTCATTTTTGGTGCGGAACAGCTACAGTCGCAATTCTAACAAGGATATGGTCAAGTAGTTGTTGTTGTTGTTTTTTTTACAGTAGATATACACAACACTTTAAAATTAGCTTTTGTGGCTTTTCTAGGGACGAGAATGGCAGTTGAGAAAATCGCACTCCTCGTGGGCGGCGGGGCGGGTGCGGATGGCGCCGGCCTTGAGCGAAAACGTACTCGTCCATTGAGCCAGCAAGGTGTTCTCAACTGCCAAACCCCAAATTGATTGCCTCACTTTCTAACCATGAAAGGGAAACGTGTCAATTTACACCACACAGCCACAAGTACTTAACCAAAAATGAGATTATTTGGAGGTCTCACCACATACACAATAAAAACTCAAGTGAAACTAACAGTGCCACAGACAAATGCTTAATTTTTTTTTTTAAATCCTGCCCGCAATGCCCCGTCTGACAATAAGTAATGACATCAGTGTCGTTGAGCGACACGAGCGTCGCTTTCAGTGTCATAACGTAGCACAAGTGTCGCTGTGTCGGCATGTGTTGGCAGAAACAAGTTCTATGATGAATACACGTCTTGTTAGCACACATTTGTTGTCTGCGCATTATTAGACAGGTTTTTCATCTCACTGGGATTTTTCCTGCTTAAAGGATGGTTAAATAAATCCAAACAATCAAAACAGTCCAATTTTATTTTCGAAAACCATCCAGTGCAGCTCAAACAAATTGCGAATAAAATATCAAATAGCTTGAAAGTGCTTGAAAAGTTTTAAAGTGGATCCAAATTTACCTCGCTGGCGCTCCGGGTGAGGATAATAACATGCAGCTGCTTGCTCTCATGAGACGCGATATTACAGCGCTTCCCATTTCACCTCCAATACAATTGGATGCCATTAGAGAAGGGCTTGACAAAAAGCAACTGTATCCCGTGCCAAAAATAGCATGTTCGAGAGGCGTGCACATGTTCTACATGGTGAGGGCTGGCTCCATTAAACAGCCAGAGATATGAATAGGTACATACGACACGCTCTTTTTCAACAGAGACCCTATGGCGATGCTATGCTAATGTTTGTGGGTTCCGATACATTTTCAGAGACCGTCGCCCCTGCCAACATGGCCGCCTCGTAGGCATGTCCGTTAGCCTGCTCTAACGGAAAATCGGTGTACCGGTCTCCGTCTGCTGATTACGCCACTGACTGACAACTACTGTACAATGGGGCATTTTCAGAAGACCGGAGACTACTTTCTGTCCATTAAATTCAAAGTCCATCTGTTAAAAATCGAGCTTTCACTGTACAATTAGTGTAAGAAAAGAGCTTTTGTGATCGTTCATTTCTTTGCCTGTTGGTTTAAATATGTCTCAGTGAAGCCGGTTGGAGACCGACCGCTCAACTGTTGATTGCCGTCTTTGATTATGACTTCCGCTCAACTATCATCACATTATTGTCGAATACATAAAAACTTGGATGAATCGATAGTAAATCAGTGTTCCATCACTGGTATGTTTAACAGCCCCATGTTCAACTCATGTTGTCCTTAGGGCTAACTAGGAACTGCTGGCACCATTTTTTAGGACAATGCACATTTATCATGGCAAAAAGGCATCGTTTTTTGCAGTGTCTCTTTCATCTTGCGCCCTTCGTTCGCAAATACTCCCTTCTCCCATTGCTGCTCACACCCCAGAAAAAGTTAAATAGAGAGCATTCATTTCAACAAGATTACTCAACTCTGCAAGCAAAAAAAATTTTTTGGAAGAGGCTGAAATTGATGAATAGCATTTCATTCATTTCAATAGATACAACTATATTTGAGATAGGGATGATGTGGCAAGGCACCACTGAGTCGAACGCGTCGGAGCCTCAACAACAGCGATGAGGATGCAGGTGCTTTAGAGCGGGTCAAAGGTCAACTTTCCAACACATCCACGGTCACTCCTGCCTCCGAGTCGGGCACGTCTCACTCCAAACAGGTTCGACAGGCTTCGGCCTGCCTCCTCGGAGACGAGCTGGTCGACCAGTTGGTCCCACTGGGCTCTGTCTACCACCCGGTAAATACCACTGTGCACCGGGAAAAAGATACCGACGACACCGACTAAGACCTGGGTTAGCCTCACGAGCTAGTTAGCACGTATAAAAGCAGCAAGTTCCTCAAGTTAACCCGGGAGTAACGGCTATAACATTTTGCAAAGGTTCCTACAGCACACAAAAGATATATTATAGTGTAACGTGAATAATAATAATAAAAAAACAATCGTATCTTGAAGTGAATTTTACACGTTAACCCGGTCAAGCTAACCCAGACGAGCGTTGCTGCGACGAATCTCATCCCGAGCAAAATTCCACACATACACGGTTCCGTCAAACGCCGAGTCGGATACTTGGCGAGGTTAGTCGCCTTACCTAGCCGCAGTGTGTGGCCTCGATTGCCGCCTGGCTGTTGCTGGTGGGGGTCGCCCTTCTCCGCCTCAGCCCATCTCTCAGCCAGCAATACGGAGGAGGTACCCGGAGCAACTCAGGCGACGCTCAACGCGGAGGAGCGGCGCAGATCGGCAAGAACTACGATGGGCGACTCTACGCTTAAAGCTGGATTGCGCTGGCTTTACGGAACGATGACCTAAGTTTAATGATTAAAATAATAAGTTTTTATTGATTATTGTTTAGCTTCATTCATATGTAAAATGAATCATTTGCTCGTACCGTGCGTATTAATATTTATATTGTTAAACGTCCAGAGTGAGGGGTGTTAATGTATATATTAAACTCTTGGTTAGAATCGGACAAGGGGGTGGGAACAACTGCGTAGGGTGTTGACCTGGCGACATCTGTCGGTCTTATTGAGTACTGACTGATAATTTTGTTGCCTGGTTTTGAAGCAAACAACAAAATATGCGCTTTCTTTCCAGTCCAATAAAAAATCTTGAATAAAAAATACCACTGAAGGACAACAAAAACGGATGAATAAGAAATCAACATTAAGTAGAAAATAACTAATTTTTGCCTCACTCAGAATTGTTATACAATTGAAGTGGTTTGTTTGTCCTGCATATCGTTCCAAATTCGCAAAAAAAGAAAAACAACGATAGGCCTGCTCACGTTCTATCGGGCAAGTATATTATGGTATACTATGTATGATCGTACAGTATGATTGATGCACATCACTTAACATTCGGCAGTAGAGCTCATTCTTTATACTAACACACTTTTATTTTGGAACCAAAATCGCAACCGAATGACCTCCGTATCTTCATGACTGCACTAATATAATGTACACATTTGCACACATGCACCAGCTAAACATGAAAAAACAGGTTTCCACTCTGCAGTCACATTTCATGGCAACCTGCGTGTTTGAGAGGGCGTTGACGAACGCAGGAAGAAGACACACACAGCCGGCTCACGCGTGTACACGCGCACACAGAATCAAGTTTGAACAAGCCGAGCAAGAAAGGAAGCTGTAGACGCTCCAGCTTTCCTGTTCAATGAACGTGGCACCTTTCTGAACTTTCCTTTCTTTCTTTTTTAATTTATTTATTCCGGGGGGTCCATGGAGGAGGAAGAGGGAGACAGTCTCGCAGAGCTGAAGGCCTTCCCGTCCGTGCAACCCCGGCACAGGTTCCGCTCCCACAGCGACGCATCGGGCTTCACCGCCAGAATCCTGTGGAGGCTCAGAGGAGCTCGCCCAGGTAGGAAAACACACTTCATACTGTATCACATAACACTCGCAAGACTTTCACAATGAATACGTAATAACAAAAATCTAATGAAACAATCAGGGGTTTTTTTCCAGTTTAAAACGGTTCCCAGATGTCTTAACATTGGTGACATACTTTTGTGAAATACCTCAAGGATCATGACTTCCATCACTAAGTGACGCTGGCTCATGCAAGTAAACGACTGCACCACCACCCCCGACCCGATTTTCATTATGCTAGGCCAAACTAACCAAATAAAAGAATTTTCACTCGCTGAGGCAGCACCGAGCAATCAAGTATGTGCCGCTTATCAGCTGTTGGCTAGCACTAATCTGTGCATCCAAAAGAACTCGGCGCAACTCTGCTTACCCTTTTTACTCTGACATGATGGCAGGGTTGTCAAAGCCATGGGGGCGGTGGGTCTTTGTTTGATAGTGTTCCAGACAGTGTAGTTCAGTGGAAGGACTCTATTCTTCACTTGAAAGTGGCTCTGGATCTTCACCCATCCTTGCTGATCATGCCCTGATAAACTCAGTGTGGGTGTAGTTATAAGTAAATGATCCCCACTGGACATGAGGTGCAGTGTGATGTACTGACATCTGGTGTGACATGCGGGATGGTTGAGTTGTCTTTTAGGGAAAAAAAACTGTGTTGCAAACGAGCCAAAGTAAAAGCAAAACACACCCAGAGTTCATCCCTTCAGCTTTCAAATGTTTAGATTTTGCTATCTTAGCCAAATGGACCGATAGCAGGTTGCCATAATTGTTCCTTAAACTTGATGTTTGGTTTTCTACAGACATTGTTTGAGTTTTTTTTTTTTTTTGTGTGGCATTTCCGACCAATTGTTGAATTATTTCTGACCTTAAATGACAAAACGTTTCACCCGTGTGCACGCTGCTAAGTCTGCATGTTGGGTCGCTCAAATGTCACTCTGTACCACTTTGGCAACCACAAGTGTTGCTGTGTTTCCGACCAGCCGTCTTTAGCATTTCAGCCTTGATTTATGGCGGGTATGCCGTTCAATCTTTGCCCCAGTCACATTTACAGGATGTCTTGAAAAGTATCCTTCAAAAATATACAGCATGGCTTTCAGTAGCATTTTCAATAATACAATGGGAACTTCCAGAAGTAGCGTGGAGGTCTACTGGTTAGCATGTTTGCCTCCTGATACTGAGTAGGGCCGGGTGTGTATCATTATTGGGCCGATACCGGCCTTATTTAAATGTATTGCTAACTAGTGAAGACTGCCGAGAACAACCACTGATGCGCGAAGCAAAAAAGAAATCGAACTATTGGTCATTGTCATGTGTCGGAAAGAGAAAAAAAAAAGGTCTTAGGTCGCAATTATCTTTTCATGTTGATTGAAATTTGTTGACTGAAAAGTATGAGTAGTATCGATACTTAGTATCAGCACAGTCAAATTTCCCAAAAGTGGTACAATTTGGAGTTCAAGCATTATTTTGACCATTCTAAATGGATCAGTTGTGCCGTGGGAAATGATCATCCATCTATGCCAGCAACGTATAGTGACAGGCAGGATAATTAAATGCGCTTCCACCATATTGTTTTGGGGGGGGGTTTGCATTTCAGAATACGTCCACAAATTTTGTGACATTTTTGTTTGGTGCTATCTTCAGATTTTTTTTTTTCGAATGTTAAGACAGTATATGAATGTTAAAATATTCCCCTCCCCCCAAAACATTTTAAAAATCACAAATCGATTTTAGAAAGGAATTCACTTTACGCACAAACCTTTTTTGGTGGCATTTTAACTCGGAAGTCAACCAGCGTCACGCTAGTTGACTGCGTTCCACTTTGGAGCTTCTCCTCTTATTGTTAGTGTGTACGGCGATATGAAATGGCTTGTGAATCATCATTAGGGAAGTCGTTTCCATAAATAGTCCATAAGGAATGATGTGTAGACTGTAAATAGCATGCTGGCCTCCAAACGGACAATCTATTACTTTCCTCTAATTACCCAGGCAGAAGGGAACCATTTGGGCAGAAGAGCCTGGGATCAACCAAAATATTAAAATGCGTTCAAAGTGAGGAGAAAGGAGGAAAAATGTGACTTGAAACAGCAAAAAAAAAAAATAACAATAGAGTGGGTCAAATTAGATGTGAGGACAGTGTGATTAAGGAGGAGGAGAAAGCAGACAGAAAAGGCTGAAGAAATGGAAGAGGAGGGCAGTGTCGGCTCGCTCCCCGAAATAGCCGAGATTAGACAGCATTTGAGTCGACAATGAGCACTTGTTCCATGTGCTCTTTTTCATTGTGCACAGAGCAGTCGTTGCCCCCCCCCTCCCCCGACGGAAATATTGAGAGAGAGAACGACAGAAGACAATGAGACAAGAAGAACAGAACACAATTGGACCTCGGTGTGATTATGAGCGGTTGTCGTTTGTCGACGCGTGCTCTGCGTTTGGTTGGCAACCGATTCAGGGTCTACCCCGTTGGATGGATATCGTACAAGTGGTCTTACAGTGTCGAGATCCCTCTATCTGATAACATGTGGCTTTGAAACATTTTATTACCTTAAGCGAGTTATTTGTCATGCGGCGAAGGCCAGCAGGCTATTTGTACTTTCAGCGGCAGTGGTTTTTTTCTTCCTCCCTCATTTTGTAGTTAAATTGTCACCTTCCCAGTTTACCAATAACTGTATTTAGTTCCTGACAAAGACCTCTGCTCCATTAATAGTTTTTAAAAAAAAGCATTTTATCAGCAAAGGGACCATACGGACCGTTCGCTTTCAAAGCCGTGGCCGCTCGCCGGGCATGTTTTATAGCGTCCTGATTCATTGTGTCCCCTCGCGTTAAAAAAAAACAAACAAAAAACAGGAAATTAAAGAAATCAAAACCTTGTGGCAGACACACACACACACACACACACACACACGATTGGACGATAAGAGTCTCCATGCGCAATATTGAATGTTGACACTTTATTATGTTAATTATGGTTCATCCGAGTTGCTTCCAATTCAAGAACATCTAAAACAAGTCGGAGGTAAGACATACAGTATATTCTCTCTTCTCACCAGTATATATTCTGCCATTAAAATTGAAACTGGTAGTCATGTCCGTGTGTATGCGTGCGTGTGTGTGTGTGCGTGTGTTTGTGTGTGGCATGCACCATTATTCCACTCTTTGAAGTAATTTCAGAAAAATGTTAACTCTGCGACAATTTCCGCTCGGTTTTGTATTTTTTGTCATGGGACACCGGTGCTGCCGGTTGAGGGTGCACCTGCTGTTGTAACCTTTGTTGTGTATGTGTGTGCGTGTGTGTGTGTGTGTGTGTGGCTCTGGCTCGTGTTGCTCTTTACACAGCAGTCAATGTCGGTAATTGCACTGGAGCGAAGTTTGACCTTTTGCCGTGACTCTGATCTGTGAACCCGCACTGAAAGCAAGTAGCCATAAATCATACCTGGCAAACGCACACACCTTTTTCGGTTCCTTTTTTTTTTTTCTTTCTTTTTTTCGCCTTCTCATTCTTGCATGTCTTTCGGTTTCACGGTGGGACCTCCGTGCGATAAGGAGCTGGACCATGCTCGGGGATAGGAGCCGGCCGGACTCAGGGGGAAGATCGGGGACCTGAGATGGAAAGAGACATTAAGTTTTAATGCTCTTTACTGGAGGGAGAGGAGGCAGGCAGGCAGGCAGATGGGAGGAGCGAGCGATGAAGGAGGAGGAAGAGGAGGTGGAGGGCGATATGTCGGGAAGAGGCGAGGATCAACTCACACGGCTGATAATATTCCCCCGGTCAAGTCATGGAACATGATGGTGAGTTTCTCTCCACTCTAAGCATTTGCTTATTAGTTATATATGTATATATATATATCACCATTATCCTCATGCAACTATTATTTCTGTTCAAATGACCACTTATGTCATGCACTAATTGTGCAATATTTATAAGATGCTAATGCTATGAGACGATCACTGTGTAACATGAAGGAGGGTTGGACTGTACGGGCTTTTGGTGTTCTTTGGCGATTGGAGTTGTCAATTTTGTGCCGTATTCTAAGTCGCCTGAAACGGCGGAAGTGTGTGTGATGACTGCACATATTGTTGTCATGCAGCCCAGGTGTTGTTTGCGGTCATATTTGGGTGTATTCAAATGACACAGGTCGTGCGGTTTGTTGTTGAGGCCTTAGGAGGCAGGCGCAACCGGCATCAGGTCATCTGATTGAAATGAGATCTTTTTTATTAGTTGCGTGTTAATCAGGAGAGAATAACAATGGCCTGCTGGAATCATTCGAACTTGTGTGCTCATTTCTGGTTGAGAAATTACGTTCAAGTGTTCTTGACTAGCCTCAAAGTGAATTATCAGGACCATTCCTTGTGTCACGGCTCGTTAAAATGTGTTATTTGCTTATAATCATTATACCACGTGAGAAAATACATCGTCGTAAGCTTTGTTTCTCACGCCCGCCTCCCGCCCACCTCCGGTTGTTGTTGGGGACCTTGAAAGGATTGAAAAGGCTCTTGTATTCTGATCGCAAGTATGATTCGTGGTGTCTGTTTTACGAGGTGTGTGAGAAACGACATTCCAGCTTGACGTCACAAACTTAAGCTACGGCTCAACCAGTCAAGTCAGGACTTTTTCACCTGTGGGCTTGACGTCTTGTCTCCAAAGCAACACACCTGCCGTTTGCTCTCTTTTCTCGCATGTCTCATGGAAATACTCGACTCGGCGCTCATTGGCTCTGATCTCGGTACATTCCAGTCAAACGTCAACCCAAGAATAGCTCCGTTTCATTGTTTCAAATACATTTTAGCGAAGGGATCCTTGCAGAAATTATTTAACTAGTATCTTCACAGCAATTACAGGGCAGTACTGATTCAAACCTTCGGACAGTTTAGAGATACCATTGAACGTGCATGTTTTCTGTTCCAGGAGAAAGCCTTTGCAGGCACAGGGAGAACACGCAAAGGCCCCGCGCTGAGATACAAACCCAGAACTCAAACCCAGTAGCGGCTAGCTGCTACTTATCTGCACCGCCCTGTGTTCATTGTGTTTTTATATTGTGCTGCGTCTTTGTTTTTTTTTTTTGATGAGGTTGAGAGAACGACAGCGAA